>NC_045774.1:2075000-4830000 GCF_008692025.1 Phocoena sinus | reverse complement strand
TGGGACCGAACAATCTCTATGCTGTCTTCTATTTCTATCTGTTTGGAATCTGCAGACCAAGGTTTCTCGTTCTTATACGTTTGGATGATTTATGACCTTCAACTCCAGGTGGAGACCTCCTTCCTGTGGTCCTTGTGTCCAGTTCAACCAGAGTCGTGTTTAGCCAGGTGGTCTCCCAGCAGTTCCCAGCACTGGAGGGCCTTTCTGTCCAGTGAGAATGGGGTTATTATCCCTCATTTTAGAAAGAACGGAGTTGGGGTTCTGCAGGTCTAAATACCTTCTGTACCGTCACCTTGTCACATTGTTGGGGACTGAGCAAAGGCACCTCCAGCCTGACTCTGGGCTCTTGGTGCCCTTAGGATGCTGAGCTTGGAGGATGCCTGAGGTCATGCAGGGAGCCTCGGCCCGAGGGTTGGAGAGAAGTTCTCTGTCATCTGTGTTATAGAGTTGGTCTCCTTGAAAGATTTTCTTTGAAATCAGGGTTCTGCTTTTAGCAGTTTGAAAACAATTGCACCATGCTTTTGTGGTTCCTCATTTTTACTTCTGTTGGAATTGAGTTAAAACTCACAACCTTGTGTTCATCCCTCTTTCCTCACTCTCTCCTCCAGGCTTTTTGCCAGCTGCTTCTGGACAGTGTCTGGGAACACCTGTTTATTTTCACCCAGCCCCCAGCTCCTTTCTGCCCTTTCATGCATCTCTGACCCCGTCCTTGGAGTCTGGCTGTCCCTGCCCCTGCTGACTTGTCCCTGACCCTCCTTCCCTGTCCCCAGAGCCCTGCTGAGCCATCCGTGCCCTGCATCTGTCTAGCGCTCACGGAGTGCGTCCCAGACCTAGGTTCACAGTAATCACCATCCCCCTACCTGTGCTGTGAGCACTTCCTCTTGCAAATTGAGATGATCAATATGCAATCACTTCAGATCATTACAATCCTGGCACTTAAGTCATACGCCTTTTTAAAAGACTATTTTTGGAGCAGCTTTAGATGCACAGCAAAATTGAGAAGAAGCTACAGAGGTTTCCCGTATCCCCCCTGCCCCCCCCCCCCCCCCCCGCCCCACGCCATGCACAGTCTCCCGCATTATCCACATTCCCTACCAGAGGGTACATTTGTTACAGCTGATGAACCTACACTGACACGTCATAATCCCTTGCAGTCCATAGTTTACATCAGGGCTCGCTCTGGGTGTTGTGCATTCTATGGGTTTGGACAAATGTACAAAGACATGTATCTATCACTGTAGAATTGTAGAGAATAGTTTCACTGCCCTAAAAATCCTCCATGATCCGCCTATCCACCCCTCCCCCAAACCCCTGGCAACCACTGATATTTTCACTGTCTCCATAGTTTTGCCTTTTCCATAGTTTTGCCTTTTCCAGAATGTCACATAGTTGTAATCATACAATACGTAGCCTCTTCAGATTGGCTTCTTTCACTTAATGATATGCATTTTAGGTTCCTCGCTGTCTTTTCGTGGCTTGGTAACTCATTTCTTTTTAGTGAAGCATAATATTCCATTGTCTGGCTGTATATGTTTTTTAAAATTCATTCACCTGCTGAAGGACATCTCGGTTGCTTCCAGGTTCTGGCAATTATGAATAAAGCTGTTATAAATGTTCATGTACAGGGCTCTGTGTGACATAAATTTTCATCTCCTTTGGGTAAATACCAAGGAGTGTGATTTCTGGATTGTACAGTAAGGGTATGTTTAGTTTTGTAAGAAACCACCAAATGGCAGTCTAAAGTGGCTGCACCATTTTGCATGCCCACCAGCAGTGAAGGAGAGTTCTTGTTGCTCCACATCCTTGTCAGCACTTGGTATTGTCAGTGTCCTGATTTTGGCCATTTGAGATAATTGTAGGTTTTCATGCAATTGTAAGATGTAATACAGAGAGATATGTATACCCCTTACCCATTTTTCCCAGTGTTATATAGTTGTTACATCTTGTACAACTATATTCCACCTGTGAAACTGATATTGGTACAATCTGTTGACCTTATTAAGATTTCTTCAGTTTTACAAGTACACACTTGTGTGTGTGTGCATGTGTGTGTTTAGTTCCATAAAAGGGTAGCACAAGGGATCCTTGTGATGAATCGTTCTGTATCTTGACTGTCACACAAATGAACATGTGGTAAAATTACATATGTAGTATTTTTAGGCCTCTCACAACTATGCCTTCCTCACGATGACTAGGGCTGCTGGGCACAAAATAACTGCTTAATAAATATTCAACATACATAGAGCTGTTAATAAATATCTTGTTTTTTAGAGAAAACAGCAATGACTCAGAAAATATGAGCTCTGGTCTAATGTTGCATCTCCTTTGAGAGCAGGTGGTAGAGTGGAAATAACCTCAGATTTGCAGCAGAAGACTTGAGTTCTGAGATTGGTTTTGCTACTTACCAGCTTGAGAGGATTTACTTTAAACCTTGTTCCTTGGTGTCTTGATCTATAAAACGAGGCAGCCAGATTAATAATCTTTATGGTCCCTTCCAAATTTAAAAACTTTGTAAATCTAGAAACTGTGACATCCTTCAACCTTTTAGATCTGAATTTCCCTCCTTAAACCTTTTTGTCTTGTTATTTGAGTTTATCAGCGCAGAGTCTGTTTCATTTTCAAGCTTTGAACCGTGGAAGAAAAATAATCTTCTACTTGATTTCTTACCAACTCAGAGACGACTTGAAAGATCTCATTTGCATGAAGATTTGAAAGCAGAGTCTCAGATCGAGAGACGCAGAAGCTTTGGGAAATGTTGGCACCTGTGTGGACTGCAGGCCAGCCTGGGCAGCGGGCACCTTCCTGAGATGTCCACTTGCTGAGCTGGCTTGAGGGACGTCTCCCCATCCCAGCCTTCAGCAGAGCGGGTCCTGTGTCTGACAGCCCAGGTGAGGTCTCGCTGCCCTGGGCACCAGCATCTCAGCGCCCAGCACCGGGAAGGTGCTCCTCTCTTGTACATAGTTCTCTTTGACCAGGCTTCGGGGTTGGTGTCCTCCTTGGGGGCCGGTGTGATCCATCTATCAGACACTGTTCCTGACCCCCAAATATGAACCATAATGTGACCAAAGGGAAAGAGAAAAGCCAAACACGCTGGACGAGTGGCACATTTGGCTGAGCCCGCTGCCCGGAGCAGGTGTGCAGGTTGGGGGCACGGCTTCTATCCCAGCTCTGCTTCATACCAGCTGGGTGACTTCCGGCACCTCCTAACCCTCCCCTGCCTCAGTGTCTTGATCTGTAAAATGGGAATGGCGACGTTCCCTATCTCAAAGGGTTGCAGGATATTTAATTGAATTAATACCAGTAAGAGGCTGGAGTAGTGCCCGACATATATAAGTACTCGATAATTGTTGCCTATCAACATTTTGCCCGTTCTTTACCCCCTAACTTGGCTGCCAGTCCCTGGAAACACAAGACACCCTTGGACACTCAGCCTGTGTGGTTGCAGGTGTGTGTCTGGTGGCAGCACTTGGGGGAAAGGTGTGATGATCGTATACTGGATTCTGTCTCACTGTGTCCTAATGGAGCATCAGGGACTCCTGGGGGAGGGCAGGCGTGTGCATTTTCTGCAAAGCCATCAGTGCAAAGCTCGTCCTGGGCTTTGACCTGGGAGGTCCCCTGTCCTAAACATGAAGCCTCGGAACGACTCTGAAAGACTGGAACCCAAAGCAAAGGGCTCTCCTGAACGCTCTGGGCAATGGGCCTGTGCCATCTGGAGAGGCAGGAAAGTCAACGGGGTTTCGTAAGCCACCTCGCAGCGACCTGAGGATCCTGCGTTCACATATGCAGGTGGCGCTCACACATTAAAACTCTCTAAGCAAGGCTTCTTATAGCTTGTGCATTCACATGTTGCTGATGCAAAGCTATGAATTTTCTGATTTTCGTCACACTCTGATGAGATTGAAAAAACACAGTTATATGTGCTCTTGCTGACTGAATTGCAGAAGTTAATTTCTCATCCAATTGAAATCTAAAATTTGGTTGATGCCTTGCCCAGTGGGACAGGAAGCAATTTATAAATTCCCATTAGCTTCAGTTGCCAATCAGGAGTGCGCTTTGATTCGTTTTTTTCCCGCTCCTAAGGAAGACTTCCAGCTCACTAATTTCATAGGCTGAACGAAGTTTCACAGAGCAGTTCCCCTGGACGCTGAGCCTGCGGGCCCCTCATCAGCGAGACAGATCTTCCACCAGGTGGGAAATGCAAACCCAGTTGTGCACTACAGGCCCGGGGTGAGGAGGAATAAGGTCTCTTAGGATTGGAACTTCTCCTTGGGGACCTGGTGACCTTCCCATTTTTCTGAGTTCAGAAACATTCAAGAGAAAGTTTCTTGTGTTTTTGAACTTTCAGTTTGGAAGCCTTTGCTGAGAGGCCGTGTATGAATTTGAGTTTGTATCCTGAGATTCAGAGATCTTGGGGCCTCAGGGACCTTGCCTCTTTTCCTCCCTTGCCTCTTTTCCTCCCTTGCAGGTTCTCTCGTTTCTTCCTTCTCTGCATATTTTCCTTTAAAATAGATCCTTGTGGTAACTGGGTCTCTGTCAGTGCAAACCCTGACGTGAGCACAGCTCTCCTGAAGGGAAACTTGGGTCCCCAGGGTGCCCTAGCTCTGTAGAAGCTGGCTCAATTGCTTGTTACCTCTAAGGAAATTGGGAGGGACCATATATTTATTATAACACCAAGGTTTTAATAGCACAGATTGGAAATGTCCTTTCTTTTATCTCCTGTGCTTCTTTTCACAGAAGGCAAGACTAAAGGTTATTCCAAGAGAGGACTTTGAGGGAGAATTCCATCTTGCCACCAGTTTCAGTGGAATTCAGCTGGGTGCTGTCACTGGGTGCCGGTTGAGGGCATGACGCATGAGGAGGCTTTAGGACAGTTGTCTTTTCATGAGGGGCTTCTGGTCTCCAGACAGGTGGGCAGGTCTTCGTGATGCTTTCAATACATTAAAGATAACGCCCTCTGATCTGGGCAATGACACAGAGACATCAGCTGCTCCCGGCAGAAGTGGAGGGGGGCCGTGGGCCATCATCTTGGTAGATTTGGCTATATTCCCACAGGCTTTCCCAGGCAGTCTCTCTGGAACCTCCTGTGAGTCTGGCTCGAGGCGTGTCTGAAGAAAGTGGCATCGGACCCTGAGTGGTGGGCAGACTCGGCCGCTAGCAATCACCACTGACTGGGTGTCCACGGCTGCCCAGCGATGGACCAATGGCCTCACGCACACGTTCACAGCACTGATTTCAGAGTCGATGGCTCGGAAAGGACGGTGATGCACAGAGGCGAGGGGGTGCCATTCCAGATGGCCAAGGACCCGGGCCAGGGCCAGATGAAGGGAGAAAGGAAGATGTTAGGAGGCCTTTGGGCCCCAGAATTTTCTCAGGGTGGAGGCAGTCAGGGGCGCTGGGAAGAGGTGCTTTCCTCTCCCCAGGGCGTGTCTGTTGGGGACCGTGGAGGGCAGACCCTGGGCTAGGTCCTCAAGGACTATTTTTGGGAGATGTGGACAAGTGAAAGCCCAGGTAAGGATAACTGCCTGCGAAGATGTTGTTCTCAGCAAGTATTTATCACACCAGGACAAGGCCTTACAAACAGCCTCAGTTTCTCAGGAATTGGCACGCACAGCGTGGTGGGCGGTGGGAACGGGGGGTTGATGCGGACCAAGTAAGACGGAACTGGGAGGTGATCTAGAACAATCCCGGGGCACGCCCCATGGCCCTGGCTGCCTAGGATCCCACCATGCTCACCTGTCCCCCTGCTCTTTTGTCAGGAGGGCCCTTCCTGAGAACAGCCCGAACCCTGAGGCCTTGTCTTTGAAGGAGAGGCCCCTTCTAACCCCCTGCAGCTCACCAGCGCTGACCTTTGACGTGCCTTCAATCCTGCATCCAGTTCAGTTTGTTTGCTATGATTCAGAAGTACGAATCAAGGGCCTGGTCTCTCCTCCTCCCGGGCATATGCTCCAGCCCTCCACCGCCCTGAATATTTGCCTTTAAGACAAATTAATATGTAACTATGTCTGATATCAGTGGTAACAGGCAAAAGGTTGTAATTTTAAGCTAGAATTAAGGGAGTTAGATAAGCTTGCTTGTAAGCTGTAAAATTCCAGACGTGTGAGAGATTCTGTTCAAGTCTCTTCCAAGGATCATTGTAGCCTCTCAGGCCACATTTCCCACAGTCAGGACTCATCTGATGCCAGTTACAGGGATTTGTAGCCCCCTGATGACAAGACGACGTCGGTGCGTGCTGCGGCCAGGTGTGGGGTGATCAAACCGGCAGCGGGAGTGGAGGTTGGTATTTTGTATTACTTCTCTTTCCCAATCACACTGCAACCTCTTTAGTGGCAAGAATTGTCTTCTTTTCGATCTCCAGTTCTTAGCCTCGTACCTCACACATAGCTGATGCTCAGTAATTGTTCGTGCAGTGAGTCTGCGCGGCAAGTAATCACCTTCCTGAAACAGGAAGATGCCTGATGTGCGAGCCCTCATTAATCTCTATTTACCCAACTTACCTCTTGGGCAGAAATAAGGGGGTTACACTATCCATGTATCTTAAACACCTGCAGTTGATGGTATTGGAGACAAATGAAGCCCAGACTGCAACCTTGGATGAGTTGCTTCACTTTCCTTGAATTTCAGTGTCCTTGCCTCAAAGGCGGGTGTGAGAATGAGAGACAGCTGGGCTCCTGCCGAGGGTGCAGCCCCAGATCCTCCAGCGCTGCCTCTCCTCCCGCAGGGACTGGGCCGTGGCAGACACCCGGCCATGAGTGCCGTGAACGCAAGGAGTCTCTAGTGTGACAGCGTCGCCAGCGCCATGGCGCGCGGAGTGTACGGGAATCTTCCTCCTTAGAGTCCGTCTGGCGCAGGATCAAAGTCATGCTGCCTGGGGTCCCCCGTCTTTACAGTTTTCCCATTTTCTCTCATACCTTCTTTTGACCTAAGATTTCTGCAGGAGTTCCCGAAGGTGCGGCCAATGAGGCCGAGCTCCTGGGTTATACCCCAAACTGTCCCTGCCCCGCAGGGAGTGGTCTGCCGTGGGGTCGCTTCTGGGTGGCAGCTTGGTCCCTCTGGCAAAACTACTCCGAGCAGCTGTGATGAAGTTATTTACCCTCTCTGAGCCTTAGTGATTTTTTACCCGTAGGGATGGGGTGGGGGGATAAAATGGAGTGATCCCAGGGTAAGGCTGGGAGGATTAAATGATGTTCTTGAAAGAATTTTGTGAACTGTAAAATCATTCAAAGTTAGTATGACATTGGATTGATCCTCAAAGAATGAGGCATACTATCCCTGTGCGTATGAAATACTCCAAATAATTATCAGCAGAGTGGCCAAGAACATTTAGAAATATGGATAGGAAATTCAATCTGGAAAAATGCTAGTAAATACTTAGGGACAGTAGAAAATTGGCAGGGTTTTTGAGTTGGCAAAATTAATCAAACTATGTTTCAAATGCTGGGGTTCAGCAAACTATAATGAGTTTGCCAAGCACCTTTTCTTATAAATTTTGGATCCTTTGTGTGTTTCAGCTAAAACATGATCCATAAGCTTCTGATTCATTTATACTTAATTCGCTAAAAGGCTATTTGTTAGCAGCAATCAGATGTTCCAGAAACCTGCGGGGCCCACTGCAAAGAGGCTTTCCAGATTTCTCTTTTTCAGAAACTTTACTAGCCTGGTACACAAAGACCATCTGCGTATATTTAAACATTATTTAGTTAAAATCTTATTTTAAAACATTCTTGAATATATATATGTATAAATATATATAATATATATATATTTATGCATACATATAAAAAAATATAAAGTTGGCTATTCAGGATGGAATTTATTGCTCAAATCCTACAACTCATTCCCCCTTTTAGCGGTACTGACTGATACATGAGTACACATGTGGAGATGTGAGCTAGTCACGGCTCAGACTATGACCTTTATGCAGGGGAAAACTGGGTAAGAGACCACAGCTTAGACCCGGGCCGCCACGGAGCTTCCCACTACCTGGCCCTCGACTGGAGGATGCCTGAGGTGTCTATCTCGGGGGTGGACTCACTGTGAAGAGCAGAATTTGAAACCTGCCCAGGCCCTGGACCCTGCACTGCTACCCGAGCTGGGGAGAGGGGTGGGTCCATGTTGGTAGTTCCCCGGCTGTCACCTCTCCTCTCTTCTTCACCTGGGGAGGAGAGAATTAGCGGGGAGCCTGGAGCCCGGACTCCAGCACTGCTCTCTTCCGGGAGGTGAAGTCCCTTCCCCTGAGCGGAGAGAGGAGGGGGTCACTATCAGGGGGCCCTGTTGGTGATGCCAGCTCCCTGCAGTGTGTGGGGTGTCACAGGTGTGTCCCCTCCACTCACACCTGCTCCCCTTTCCATCTCTCCACTTGAGGCTGGCTCCGGGTTTAGGTGCTTTTCAAGTCCGAGGACGTGGGGGCTGGAGGACAGATGGAGAGTGACATGTGGATTCTACCTTCTGACCTGCTCAGGGGTGTATGCTGGGAACTGACCTCTGAGGGCTTGAAGCAGAGGGAGGAGGGAGAAGGGCTAGGGGAGAGGGCGCTTACGTGTGTTTGGCAGCTGCTCAGGTGTTGTCTGAGGAGATGCTCTCTGAGCTGGGAAGGTTCAGGCCACAGGGCTGCTTTAATGGATAGGACTCATTTTACCTCTTAATAAGCTTTCCTTCCCCCCTCCCATTATTAAAGTGGGATGAAACACACTGGGAATTGTAGAGAATACTGAAGAAAAAAAAAAAAGAAAGATTACTCTGTAATCCACCTGTCCAGAAATACATTTTTCTATATTTTCTTCCTGTCTGTTTTCTGACTGTGTCTGTGTCTTAAGGGGAGTAGTCGACGTTTACGCAGAATTAGGGCCCATACTGTATAAATAGTTTTATATTTCTCAGTTTACTATTTCATATCATGAACACTTTTCCACACCTTTAAAGACCTGATTTTTAATGGAAACATAACATTTTACTTCCTAGCTTGTTTCCAAATTTGCAGCATTATAATTATGACCTAATTACATCCTTGAATATATGCTTAGTATGAGTCTCTAGCTTTTCTTTAGGACAAATTCCAAAAAGCGGAATGACTGTGTCAAACGGTATAACACTCTAAAGCTATTTTCCAGCCAATACATATTGCTGACTCTTCATTAAAAATAATTGTGACACTCTTGCCCTTCATATAAGGATGCTTGATCTCTGTGCTATGACAACTCTGTGCATTATTATGTCTAAGCACCCCTGCCCCACTTTTTTTGCGGTACGCGGGCCTCTCACTGTTGCGGCCTCGCCCGTTGCGGAGCACGGGCTCTGGACGCGCAGGCTCAGCGGCCATGGCTCACGGGCCCAGCCGCTCCGTGGCATGTGGGATCTTCCCGGACTGGGGCACGAACCCACGTCCCCTGCATCGGCAGATGGACTCTCAACCACTGCGCCGCCAGGGAAGCACCCCCTTGCCCCACCTTTTGATGCAGTTTAAGCTCCGTCATTAAGAATGCTGAGCTGGAAGGACCAGCGTGAAACTCCTCATGACGTGGCCAGCCAGTGGCTCTGGCCTGAGCCCAGCGAGCTCCCTTCAATGGCCCTGGGGACGCCGTGCCCTCGTGGAGCCCCTCCAGCCCTCAGCTGTGATGCAGCCTCCATTCGGCTGGGTCTTCCTTCCTGAGGGCCACTCGCCACCTGGTTCTGCGTCTGAGTACCAGACTGGAGGCTTTGGGGACATTTCCAGGCCCCGGCCCACTCGGATCTCAGAAGGCTTGTTAGCCCATCAGATCTTTTTCTGTGACAGGTTTCCCTTCTGGGTGGTCTGGCGCAGTATATTCAAGATGGAGTTGGAGGAACAGAGAGGTAGCCATTCCTCCACGTCAGCGATCCTTCTGGAGCACCCTTCCCAAGGCCTGTGACTTGGGGGCTCACGTACAGTTGGACTTGTTTGCTATCCCCTCTCTGCGTCAGCAGAACCCTGCCCGCTCTGTCACTCAGCTGGCAACAGCAGAGGAAGGGCCGTGCCCCCCGAAACCATCTGCCAAGGGAAGAGCTTCTCCTTTGTGGTTGTAAATGAGAAATGCCTTTCAAAATAAGATAGAGCCGCACCAGCTTCCAGAAAGGAATCCAGCCCCCATCAAATCATGCAAGTATATTTCTACGTATCATGTGGAAAATATACACAGGATACATTTACACACAACGCCCATGCACAAACTTATTCATGTGAGCGAATGAGACACCGAGAGGCCTGGGATGGAAAATTCTTGTCTGCTTCCACCGGCATTCAATGGTTCATGTAAAAACGCTGCCGCTTGCAGGGGTGCCTTCCCTTGAGCTGTGGTTGAGCCCGAGTCCACCTTCCCTTCCCCTTCTGGACGATTCTGGCTCTGCATGTCACCCCTGAGCACCTGGGCCAGGCTCACCATACTCCCCCCACCCTTCAGTGCTTCCTCTTCTGTCTTCACGGCTGGAATTGGAGAACGAGAAGGAAGACAAATTGATTTTTCTCTTTTTATTGCTGGGTATCTGTTCACAGAATACATTTGACACCTTTTCCAAACCTGTACGTCTTAAAAGTATGAAGGAGAGAATTAGTCTATTCTATCTTTGAGATTCCAAATGAATCATGCAAATGGCAACTTTTCTATTTTACCATCTCATTTCAATGTCCCAATGGGAAAACTCCTAGGATCCCAAAGCAGAAAAACAGTTGAGGAGGATATTAGTGACAAACATATAAATTCTATAGAAGTGAACATTGTTACCTCGGTATCCTGAACTCAAGGAAATAAGTGAAACCATGTGGTACATGCTTCTCTGTACCCGGGTATACATTCTGACTGATTCAGACCAGAAGAGTCTGGGCCAGAATGGGTGGGGGGCGCTTGCAGCCACTGTTTGGTTTTTCTTTAGTCCATCTCGGGAGTCCCTTGAGCGTGTGTTCTGCAGTACCTCTTGATTGCCTGGAGCTTCTTGTAATTAGCTTGGAGCTCATCATTCAGCAGATGGAACTAGGACTGGAGCAGTAGCCCTCTGCGGGCTTAATACTCTCTTACAAGTAGTATGAAGGGCTGTTCCAACACGACCAGCTAAATGTGACTCCAACAGAGAAGAAGCTTCATCTCCATTTGATTGCATACTCCTTCCAAGTTTACCTTATTTATTTTTATGGTGGTAAAATATACGTAGCATAAAATTTACCATTTTAACCATTTTTAAGTGTATGGTCCAGTGGCATTAACTACATTCACAGTGCTGTGCGACCGTCACCACCACCATCTCCAGGACGTTTTCATCTTCCCAAACGGAAGCTCTGTCTCCGCTGAACAATGACTCCCCATTCCCCCACCCTCCAGCCCCTGGAACCCACCCTTCTACTTTCAGACAGTAAACACCTGAAACTTAATCCTGTCTGAAATAGTCCAGCCACAGTAACAGTGTGCCCATCCAACTGTGGGCCACCTCATCCCTAGGAAGCCGGCAATGGTTGGCACTGATTTGCCGAGTGTTAGAGGGGGGCTTGCTCACCCCGTCCTCCAGAGACTTGGTCCCCATAGACCCTGAACCCAGTTGAGCCTCGGCAGCCAGGTTCTGGGCTTTCTGAGCCTCCCCCCCTCAGTCCCGAGCTCACTGAGCACAGGTGAGTTCCCACCCAAAGACAGGTCGTGACCTATATCCATCACGATGACTGGGCTTTGCAGAATGAACTGGAGCCATTAGGCTCTTCTCTCTGGAAAGTGGAAACTGCCTGCATCAACTGCGGAGAATCTGCGGTAAAAATTCCACAAGGAGACAGACCGTGTGAGTTTGCTTGGGCGTCCGTAACAGCCTGGGTGTTATAAAGACTGGGTGGGTATGAAGTACTACAGACCGTGTGGCTTAAACAATTGAAATTTCTTTTCTCACAGTTCTGGAGGCTAGAAGTCTGAGATCAGGGTGTGGGCAGGGCTGGTTTTTCCTGAGGCCTCTCTCCTTGGCTTGTAGATGGCCGTCTTCTCCCTGTGTCTTCACATGGTCATCCCTCCTTGCTTGTATGTGTCCTAATCTCGTCTTCTGACAAAGATAGCGATCGTATTGGATTCGCACCTACGCTAATGACCTCATTTTAACCTAATTACCTCTTTAAAGAATCTCTTTCTAAATAAGGTCACATTCTGAGAGCAGGGACGTTACAACTTCAACATACTAGTTTTGGAGAGACACATTCAACCCATAACAGGGGCTCTGACTTGGGGTGCCCTCACGGGTGCTGCAAGCTGCGAGGGTACCAGCTGGGTGAAAGGAGAACGGAGCCAGCTCAGAGAGAGAACAGAGACGCCACGCACGAGAAACCACGGGACCCTGAGGGAGACCTGGGGGAAGCAATGCCTCCATTCCTGAGGGTTTTCAGGGACCGGTTCTAGAACTTTTCCATTTCCTTGAAGGCACCTGCATGGGTCCCTCTTCATGCACCAGAAAGTCTCTGACATGCACAGCCATAGGGGAGAACGTAGCACAGATGGATTTGAAAAGTAATCACATTTGGTTCATGGAAATGTGCTTAATTGGCTACTTCATCGTCCAGCTCGGCATGCCTGGAGGTGCGGAGAGGTTAGCCCCAAGATCTTGAGTCTCCCCAGATGCCCCAGCTTTAATTTGTGTTGGTTATGTTTTGGGATCATGGTGATTGGTGATGTTTGCTGAAGGCTCCAAAATAATTCCCCTTCTAGCCGTTTTTTTCCTGAAAGGTAGTCTTTCAGCCAAACAGTGTGGTCCTTACCCCATGTTTGTTAAAGAGGTTAAGAAAAATGTCATCCAACCCACAGCCAAGAAAGGAGCTCTGAGCAGCTGGTGGGAAGTCAGTGGGTCTTTTCCAGCAGTCTAGAACAGAGACTATAGCCCACACGTACCGGGAACTACCGGCCCTGCTGCCCGAGGTGCCGTGGTCAGGCTCCAAGGGTAGAGGACGAGCCCCCGGGCCTCTAGCCACCGTCCTCCCCTGTCTGCATCCTGGTCTCCATCACCCATTTCCTCTGCCACCTTGCTCTGACATCATGGCCTTGTCTTATTGCTTCAACTTCCTTTTGAAACAAATGCTCTCTTAGATTTCAAAAACAAAAACAGCCAGTGAAAAATCTATATTTGAAAGTTTGTAAAGAAATTAAATGCTGTGTTGCTTTAAAGAATACGGAGTAGGAGATTTGAGAAGATGGCGGAAGGGTAAGACGCGGAGATCACCTTCCTCCCCACAGATACACCAGAAATACATCTACACGTGGAACAACTCCTACAGAACACCTACTGAAAGCTGGCAGAAGACCTCAGACCTCCCAAAAGGCAAGAAACTCCCCACGTACCTGGGTAGGGCAAAAGGAAAAACAGAGACAAAGAATAGGGACGGGACCAGCACCAGTGGGAGGGAGCCGTGAAGGAAAAAAGATTTCCACACACTAGGAAGCCCCTTCGCGGGCGGAGACTGCGGGTGGCGGAAGGAGAAGCTTCGGGAAGAAGCTTCAGAGCCGCGGAGGAGAGCACAGCAACGGGGGTGCGGCGGCCAAAGCGGAGGGATATCCGCACAGAGGTTCGGTGCCGACCGGCACTCACCAGCCCCAGAGGCTTGTCTGCTCACCCGCCCGCTTCGGTCGGAGCGCCGGGAGAGGACAGGCGGCGTGAACACAGCCTGAAGGCGCTAGTGCGCCATGGCTAACCGGGAGGGAGTCCGGGAAAATGTCTGGAGCTGCCGAAGAGGTAAGAGACTTTGTCTTCCCTTTTTGTTTCCTGGTGCGCGAGGGGAGGGGATTAAGAGCGCTGCTTAAAGGAGCGCCAGAGACGGTAGCGAGCCTTGGCTAAAAGCGCGGACCCCAGAGACGGGCATGAGACGCTAAGGCTGCTGCTGCCGCCACCAAGAAGCCTGTGTGCGAGCACAGGTTACTATCCACACCCACCTGCCGGGGAGCCTGTCCAGCCCGCCACTGCCAGGGTCCTGGGATCCAGGGACAGCTCCCCCGGAAGAACGCACGACGCGACTCAGGCTGGTGCAACGTCACGCCGGCCTCTGCCGCCGCAGGCCCGCCCCGCACTCCGTGCCCCTCCCCCCCCTCCCGGCCTGAGTGCGACAGAGCCCCCGAATCAGCGGCTCCTTTAACCCCGTCCTGTCTGAGCGAAGAACAGATGCCCTCCGGCGACCTACATGCAGAGGCAGTGCCAAATCCAAAGCTGAGCCCCTGGGAGCTGTGAGAACAAAGAAGAGAAGGGAAATCCCTCCCAGCAGCCTCAGGAGCAGCGGATTAAAGCTCCACAATCAACTTGATGTCTGTGGAATACCTGAATACACAACAAATCATCCCAAACCGAGGAGGTGGACTTTGAGAGCAAGATTTATGCTGTATAGCTTTGCTTCCTCTTGTCCTAGGGTTCTATCTGTCCGTTTTTTTGTTGTTGTTTTGGTTTGGTTTTGGTTTTTTTCTTAATAATTAATTTTTATTTTAATAACTTTATTTTATTTTATATTACTTTATTCTATTTTATCCTCTTTCTGTTCTTTCTCCCTTTTATTCTGAGCTGTGTGGAGGACAGGCTCTTGGTGCTGTAGCCAGGAGTCAGTGCTGTACCTCTGAGGTGGGAGAGCCAAGTTCAGGACACTGATCCACCAGAGACCTCCCAGCTCCACATAATATCAAACAGCGAAAATCTCCCAGAGATCTCCATCTCAACACCAGCACCCAGCTTCACTCAACGACCAGCAAGCTACAGTGCTGGACACCCTATGCCAAACAACTAGCAAGACAGGAACACAACCCCATCCATTAGCAGAGAGGCTGCCGAAAATCATAATAAGGCCACAGACACCCCAAAACACACCACCAGACGTGGACCTGCCCACCAGAAAGACAAGATCCAGCCTCATCCACCAGAACACAGGCACTAGTCCCCTCCACCAGGAAACCTACACAACCCACTGAACCAACCTTAGCCACTGGGGGCAGACACCAAAAACAACGGGAACTATGAACCTGCAGCCTGCGAAAAGGAGACCCCGAACACAGTAAGATGAGCAAAATGAGAAGACAGAAAAACACACAGCAGATGAAGGAGCAAGGTAAAAACGCACCAGATCTAACAAATGAAGAGGAAATAGGCAGTCTACCTGAAAAAGAATTCAGAATAATGCGAGTAAAGATGATCCAAAATCTTGGAAATAGAATAGACAAAATGTAAGAAACATTTACCAAGGACCTAGAAGAACTAAAGATGAAACAAGCAATGATGAACAACACAATAAGTGAAATGAAAAATACTCTAGATGGGATCAATAGCAGAATAACTGAGGCAGAAGAACAGATAAGTGACCTGGAAGATAAAATAGTGGAAATAACTACTGCAGAGCAGAATAAAGAAAAAAGAATGAAAAGAACTGAAGACAGTCTCAGAGACCTCTGGGACAACATTAAATGCACTAACATTCGAATTATAGGGGTCTCAGAAGAAGAAGAGAAAAAGAAAGGGACTGAGAAAATATTTGAAGAGATTATAGTTGAAAACTTACCTAATATGAGAAAGGAAATAGTTAATCAAGTCCAGGAAGCACAGAGAGTCCCATACAGGATAAATCCAAGGAGAAACACGCCAAGACACATATTAGTCAAACTATCAAAAATTAAATACAAAGAAAATATATTAAAAGCAGCAAGGAAAAAACAACAAATAAAACACACGGGAATCCCCATAAGGTTAACAGCTGATGTTTCATCAGAAACTCTGCAAGCCAGGGGGGAGTGGCAGGAGATATTTAAAGTGATGAAGGAGAAAAACCTACAACCAAGATTACTCTACCCAGCAAGGATCTCATTCAGATTTGATGGAGAAATTAAAACCTTTACAGACAAGCAAAAGCTGAGAGAGTTCAGCACCACCAAACCAGCTTTACAACAACTGCTGAAGGAACTTCTCTAGGCAAGAAACACAAGAGAAGGAAAAGACTTACAATAACAAACCCAAAACACTTAAGAAAATGGGAATAGGAACATATATATCAATAATTACCTTATCCAGTAAAAACTCTCTAGGGGGAGGAGAGGTAAAAGATTGGTCAGCCCTACACTGGATTGCCAGTCTCACATCATCTGCATCAACATTAGGTTTTTTAGCATGGCTTGAATAAATCTTTGCATCATCCAGAATTGAAGTCATATATCGGAAAGCAAATTCCAACATTTGATTTTTAACCCTTTGTTCGTACTCCATAATTCCCATATCCTTCAGGGTCTGTGCCATCACCAAGGCGTCTCTTGGAGCGTTCTTGGGAGGTGCTATCTTGCTCGACTCCATGTTCTGTTGCTGCTCGTCATCCAGGGTCTCTTTTTGAGCCCAAATGTTGTTTACTCAAAGGTTCAGACTCCTCTGGAGGACCCATGGGTGTTCCCCGTCTTCTCTGCCCACTCCTGTGGCTCACACAGAGGGGTGCCCAGGACAAAACTAAGACAGCAAAGAACTGCCCCCTGAAATCTCTGTGGGCTGGGGGAGACCCACAGCTCTACATAGACCCATCCAAGGGCTGACCCACCAAACAGGAGGGAGGCCTTCTCCCAGGTGGCTCCCGGTTAATGGAGGTGCACCTGCAGGGCTGGCAGCCCACTCTCGTCCTCGTCAGCAGTTCAGCCCGTGTGGCTCCCACACAGAGAGCACGGAAGGGGCCTGCTCCAGAAGCAGCGAGAAGCAGTGTGCTTGGCATGAACAGGTGCATCCTCTAGAGGGGAAGCAGGGTGGGACATTATCCTGGTTGCCGAGTGGTACAGATGGGCCAGGGGCCAAGGGATGTCACTTTATCTCCTTGTAGACCCTGCTTGGAATGGCCTTGGGAAGCCTGGCCAGAGGATAGTTACTTGTTATTAATATCCAGTTTTCAGAATACTTCTCCCTTTCCAACACATGTACATGTGCATTCTTGTTACTGACTGAAAATATTAGTTTTCCTGATAACTCACAGACATTGAAATGGCTATTTCTTAACTACCAGGACTGGAAAGGGATTGGGGAGTTTGCACGACCGAGGCCATTACCAAGCCCTCTGTGCACAGAGTGACTGACAAGCAAGGAGGTGGAGGGCATTAGGAGGTGTGGGATTCTCCTCTGTCTTAAAGAACTTGCAGTCTGGTTGGGAAACTAAACACTAGACATGAAAAGGCAATAGACACTCATTTTCCAATTCAGAGAAAGTTGGCCCTACGGAGGAGGCAGTGCTGGAACTACTCAGCTAACCGGATGCAAGCTGTCCCTACGGGGGAGGAGGGTACCCAGGGAGGAGGTACCCTACCCAGCTCATTGCTGCAGCTGCCCTGGGAGAGGAAGAGGCGCGGTCTCCATCTCCTGTGCACAGAGGCACTGTTCCCGGCGTTTGAATAGATCTGCAATGAGTTTTAATTTACTACCTCTTAAAAAAGTTGTCATTTGCCTGTTTCAAAGCAAACCTGCAGATTGGCGCATGTGATGCCGGTGCAGCGTCTGTTTCTGAGACCACAGCAGTTTCATGTATAGTTTTCCCTTTTCCTCGCTGGCTCCCTCACATCATGGCAGAGAGGCCACCTAGGATCATGTCTGTTCCCATCACACTTACGTCTTTTATTTAAGGATGTTAATTCTCCGCATCTGCCTCTTTAGTCCTCGGGATTCTGAGGGCGATGCTCATCAACTCTCTCCTAACAGCTGTCTTAGCAACCCAAACAGCTCGAGAACATCCCTGTGGTAACGGCGTCCCTCTCTTCCTCGAATCCGTTTGCTCTCTTTTCCATCAGGACTTCTTGTTGGATCATGATTTAATGTCCAGATTCCCAAGACTCCACTTCAGGTTGTTAGCGTTCGGTATTATGTGAGTCTGATTTTTGGGGGGTGATAAATATGCAGAGGGAACAGGCAGCTTGTTTTCTCCTGAGCAGGTGTCTTCTGCTTCTGCATCTGTTCTTCTAGGGTTGTAGGTAGGTCACCGAACACAGAGTACCCGTGTGAGCCACGAGAGGCACACGGGGAAGCTGGACCATCAACCACCCGCTCCCTCCTTGGGATGCCTTCCTCTCCGCTGACCCAGGCCAGGGTACCGAGCCCCAGGGCCTGGCTCTACTTGTTCCCAAGAAGCTGTGGTTGGTTCCCCTTGGAAGCAGTCCTTCCCTTGATTGTTGTCTGGGGCTTTCCTTCTCTGTGTGTGTGTGCTGTTCACAGGAAGACATTTCAGAGAACTGTCGGCTGAGTCCCGCGGGCCCACCCCCACCCGCCAGCCTGCTCAGCTGTCCCATCGCTGCTCCTCGCTGCCGGCATCGTCTCAGCCTCCTGTGCTGCTCCAGGCCGTGACCGCCAAGAATGAAAAAGGGAAAAATGAGTTTCTTAGAGTGGAACCCAAAGCTTGTCAGCCGGATGGCATCCCTATAACTGAAGTATTTATGTGTCTGAATATTTCAGCAGCATCCGCGAATAAACAGGCGATGCACAGAAGTGGATCTATCACACCCAGGCAGATGCCGGCGCGGTGGGCGCACACCCACAACCTTGCCACTGCTCTTGGAGGACGGGAAGGGTTTTCTCTCCTTGAGTCCCCATTAATTTAAATCAAAACTAAAGTGCACTGTGGCTCTCTTCTGCTGGAGACGTTTTCCGCTTCACATGTTGTCAACCTCATTTACCTTGGTTGCTGCTCGGCGGCGGTCACCCTCCGTGGAAACGCAGACCCTGCACAGCGGGGGCCCTCCCTCAGCGCCCCCTTCTCCCCCTTACCACAACCCCTCCTCCCTCCTCCCCACCCCTCTTTGCCCCTCCCCTGACCACCCTCTCCTCCCCCGCTTCCTCCTCCCTGAGGCCACTTCCTGTGCCGAAGCCCTGGTGCAGGTGTGTGGCCTGAGGAAACCGCTCACCTGGCATCACTGCTGGACTCCAGTGAGGTCCAGCCCCTGGCTGTCTGTCCTTGGGGTGTTTCCAAGGACTCAGATGTTGGGAAGGAACTGAAACGACAGTCTGCCGTGGAGCATCCCTGGAAGGCGGAAGGCGGAGGCAAGGGCTCGTCTTTTAAACAAAGAGGAAGAGGCGGGTGATGATCTGCCAATGAAGGTGAACTGATAGCTTGGGCCAAATTCGGGCCGAATTCTTTTCTAACGTGCAGGGACTTGCTGTCAGCACTAAACAAAGTGTCTGGAGATATCATTTAAAATGCAGATTTCTGGCTTCTCTGAAGTATGGGTCCCTCTGCCCTGCTGGCCCGAGTTTTCCTCGTGGAAATGAGTGGGCTAGCCTTCAATGGGGCTGACTTCCCTACACGCTGTCCCCCTGCCCCCAGCTGATGCCCTTCACTGAGTTGCGGACTTGACCTGTCCCTCTGGGCTTTCAAGCTTTGGGCTCCTGCCCCAGAATTTGGTAACGTTGGGCCCACCACCTACCTGCTGCCTTTGTACAGAATCTAGAGGAAAAGCTTGCACAGAGCACACACGTGATTCAAGCCCATTTCATGGCACACCTGAAAGTTAGATGTGGCCTTTGAATACTTCTCATAATGAATAATTCCCTGGCAATAGCTTCCAAACACGAGACAACCAGCTTTAGAAAGGAATCTAGGTTCTCTTCATAAAGTCAAGTAGCACACCAAAAGCGGAATTCATTGACCTCAGCAAGCATGTATTGACCCCTGGCTCTGGGCTGGGGCCCTGTGAGCTTCTGCCCACTTTCTCTCACCAGAAGTGAGCTCCATGGGTCAGGAACTGCGTCTCCTCGACTGCCCCACCTCAGAGCCTGAGCCAGGTGATTGATACAGACGTTTGAAAGTGAGTGGATGAGAAGACAAGGGAGACGTGGCAGGGGCTCTGTCAGGAGGACATCCAGCCGCTGTGGGAAAAGCAGAGGGAATTTCTTCCAGCCACATCGAGAGAAAATGGGGCAGGGAGGAGGGCTCAGTGTGTGCAAAGGCCAGGAGGCTGGAGAAAGCAGGGCACGTACGGGGAACAGAGAAGGAAAGGGGCTGGTTGCAATAAAAAGAAAAGAGACTGCAGGGTCTGGCAGGGGCCACATCACTGTGGCCTAGCACACTCCTCCAGGAGGTTTGGAACGGTTGTCAGAGGAAGATGTCAGGTGAAGGGAAGAAGGAGACAACTAACCCAAAGTCCAGGAGTTTTAACGAGAGGGGGAAGAAGCAACGGTTGAGAAGCAGCAACAGAGAGGAAAGAAGACCTCATTTAAGTGTCCCCGTGGCAGAATGGGCGTCCCCTCTGGAGAAGGTGCAGGCAGCCAGCCTCTGGGGGACTCAGGCTGTACTTAGGATTGGACGGTGGAGTCAGACAGACCTGGATTTAAATTCCAGCTCTGATGTTTGTCTGATCTTGGGAAAAATTCTTCATGACTCTGGACCCTGGTTTCCTTATTTGGAAAGTAATGCTAACTTTGCATGGGGTTGTGAGGGCTGTATAAGATGATGTATGTAAACCTGACAGTGGTGATAAGAAACAAATAAGTGATAGCCATTACTTATTTTGGAGTCCCTTACCTGCAGTGACCTACCTGGAAGACAGAAGCTTCTCAAGGCCTTTCTCTTCATTGGACTCAGCAAGCCCACCTGACCAGACAGGAAACCTGGGTCCAGTGTATCTTTCCAAAAATGGCTCTTATAGATTAGGATGGCAATACATGAAAGCAAAGAATTAGTTCATAGGGCTGCTGCAACAAAGTCCTACAAACTGGATGGCTAAAAAACCCCAGAAATATGTATTGTCTCAGTTTTGGAGGCTAGAAGTCAGAGACCAAGTTCTGCAGGGTTGGTTCCTTCTGTGAGGAAGACCCTCTTCAGGCCTCTCAGCTTCGGTGGTTGGTGGCATCCCTGGTGTCCGTGGGTTTGTGGAAGCCTCACCCTGCTCTCTGCCTTCCTTTTCACAGGGTGTTCATTCTCCCTGTGTGTGTGATGGAACAGCAAATGTGATGGATAAAGCTTTAAAAAGCATCCCTTCTTCTTCTTGACAGATGAAGACTCTGTCACTTGGTTTGCTGTCTTCTTCTCCACCCTGGTTCTGTCATATGCCTGGGTACTCCCAGGGTGCACTCGATGGCCTTGACCCTAGCATTTTAACCGTCATAGTTCCAGTGACTCCTCCCCCACTTCATCATGACCACTCGATGACACGTTGTCATTGCAACATCACTAGTATACATGTCTCTCTCTCCAGCTCAATCTGCTGCTCCCAGTTTAGTGAAACTCTGTACTGTACCCATTTCTGCCTCCCTCCAGCCCCTGGCAACCGCCATCCTGCTCTATGTCTCCCAGAATTTGACTACCCAAGGTCCCTCATATAAATGGAATCTTACAGTCTTTGTCTTTTTGTGGCCCAACTTATTTTGTTTAGCATTGTGTCCTCAAAGTTCACCACCTTTCAGCATGTGTTAGAATTTCCTTCCTCTTTAAGGCTGAATAATATTCCATAGTATGTATATACCATATTTCATTTATCCATTCATCCTCAGATGTATGCTTGGACTGCTTCCACCCTTTTGCTATTGCAAATACTGCTTCTATGAATATGATGCACAAACACCTTTTCAAGACCCTACTTTTCATTCTTTGGGGTGTATGCTCAGAAGTAGAATTGTTGGATCGTATGGTAATTTTATTTTTTATTTGTTGAGGAACCTCCATACTGTTCTCCATAGAGGCGTCACCTTTTTACATTCCTACTGACAGTGCGGAAGGGTTCCAGTTTCTCTACATCTTTGCCAACACTTTTATTTTCTGTTATATATATATATATATATATACTATGTATATATATAGTAGCCATCCTAATGGGTGGGAGGTGTATCTCATTGTGGCTTTTATTTGCATTTCCTTAATGGTTATGATATTGAGCATCTTTTCATGTGCTTGATGGTTACTTGTACATCTTCTTTGGAGAAGCATGTATTCGAGTCCTTTGCCAGTTATAGCATTCCCTTAGCAGCATTTGACAGGACCGCTCTCGTCCTTTCCGTTCTTCCCATTGGCTCCCTTGATACCAGATGCTTCTGTAATACTTCCCCCATGCCTCTGGCTCTTTTCAGTCTGTTTTTTCTAGCTTATCCTCCTCTACCCCAACTTCTGCGTCTCATGCTGCCTCACAGGTTTTCTCTGAGGTCTCCTTTCCCTCTTGCTCCACTCTTGCAGGGAGATCTTATCCCTGCTCATGACTGTTGCCAACTCGAAGCACCATTTGCATGACGGTGACCCTTAAATTTAAATTTCTGAATCAGCAGTTTCTATGAATTCCAGAGGCATGTCGTCTAATGGCCCACGTGACATTTCCACTCGCATATCTTAAGGGTACTTCGTCATGTTCCAAACTAACCTGTGCTATGTCCCCAGACTCCTTCTTCCTCCTGGATTTTTCTGCTTTGGTAAAGGAACTACTATCTGGTCCCCAGAAACCTCACAATTAAGACATCTTTCCCTTCCTCCCTTCCTCTTGAGTCTTGAGAATTTCAGCTTCTAAATACATTAAACAGCCCCTCATGTGGATGTCACTTTCATCTCCTTCTATCCATCCTCGTTGCTGCCACATGTGTCTAACTCTTCCTATGGTCCTTGAAGTCCACCCCAACATTGACTTTTATTTTATGTGCTACATGAGTAGTGGTCTCTTTACAATGTGCATTGGATCGTCTCTGTCCAGTCCTCAAAATCCTTTATGGGCACCCTGTGTTCTAACAGTAACATTCAGTGACTCCCACCTACCACAGGATGGGAGTGAAAGGGGAGCAGAGGAGAGCAGGGGGCTGAGCTTCGGGGACACCCCCCCCCATGAAGATCTAAAGAATGGGAAGACCCAGGAGGAAAACAAGGCCAGGAAGGCAGGGGGAAGCAAGGAAAGGGAGAAGAAATGGAAGCTGGGGGAAACGCACGCCAAGAAAAAGATGACGGCCTTGTCAGATGATGCTGAAGTATGCAGAGAAGTGAAGGCTGGACGATGCTTGGAGTGAGTTGAAGAAAGAGCCTGAGGCAAGGAAGTGGAGACCATTCCTTTGAGTTTTTCTGAGAAGCAGAATTAGAGGGACTGTTCGCTTGCTAGGACTGTTGTAACGAAGTACCGCAAACTGTGGGGCTTAGACAACAGCCACCGGATTCCTCACAGCTCTGGAGGCCAGAGGTCTGAAATCAACGTGTCGGCAGGTGTCGGCAGCGTGGGTTCCTTCTGCGGCTTCTCCCCTCAGCTTGTGGATGGCCACCCTCTCCCTGTGTCCTCAGAGAGGCTTCCCTCTGTGCCCAGCTCCCTCCTAGCGGGACACAGCCACATGGGACTAGGGCCCATCCTAACGGCCTCATTTAACTTAATCACCCCTTTAAAGCCCCTGTCTGCAAATATGGCCACATTCTGGGGTCTAGGACTCCAGCATATGAGTCTGAGGGGCGGGGAGGGGGAAAATTCATCCCCTAACAGATGGGGAATGAGATCCCGGGGCATTTGCCACCTCTAGGCTCCTTCTACAAGGATTCCGGGGCTGACTTGGCTTTTTCCTGCCTAAGTTACTCTCTTCTCTTCTCCTGGTTTTCCCCTTGTCCCCGCTCTATTAGGTCAGTGAAGATGTCGGCTCTTTAGACAACACCTCTCCACTCTTTCAAGCTGAGGGTCTCTCTCCGCAGTGACACTCCGTGTTTTTGCCAGTTCCCTGAAGTTTCCTGCAGTCATTTGCTTCTTTATTTTTTTTATTGTTCTAAAATTTTTATTGGAGTAAAGTTGATTTTCAATGTTGTGTTAGTTTTCAAGTGTACTGCAAAGTGAATCAGTTATACGTATACATATATCCACTCTTTGGGGTGATGGCATTAGTGTCCTTGTAAGTACGAAGAGGCCGGAGAGCTTGTCTTCTTGCTCTCTGCCATGTGAGGACACAACGAGGAGTTGTCTCTTCAAGCCAGGAAGGGCTGCTCACCAGGACCCAACCTTGCTGGCACCCAGATCTTCGACTTTCAACCTCAGAACTGTGAGAAATAAGTGTTTGTTGCTTAAACTGCCCAGTCTATGGAATTCTTATGGTAGCCTGAGCTGACTAGTATACTGTGTCTTGTGAAGGTGGTAATTGTACGTGCTGATAATTCCTTAAAGACAAGAAAATGTGTGCACCACCAGCTATACCAGGGCCCCAGGGCCCCCCAGGGCCCCCCATGGCTCAGTGTCTGCTTGGTCAATCAAAATCAGATAAACAACAAGGTGCTACTGTATAACACAGGGAACTATATTCAATATCGTATAATAAACCTTGATGGAAAAAAATATGAAAAAATATATATATATATATATGTGTGTGTGTAACTGAATCACTTTGCTGTACAGCAGAAATTAACACAACATTGTAAACCAACTATACTTCAATAAGATAAATTAAAAAAAAAAGTAAAATCAAGTCTAAAAGAGCAAAGAAAATAATCTGGATGCTTTCCCAGTATCTCAAGGAAACAGCCAATGGAGAAACACAATCCTATTTCACCATAAAGATAAAAAAAGATCCTCTCTCCCCACCTCTGGTCACTCCCAGTATTCTCCATGTGGGCAGCTGTGCCCCTCTGTGCTTTACCTGCTCTCATTCCCTGAAACCTAATTTATCTGCTCTCACAGAGTGAGTCAGGTTTGTGCTTTGAGTCCATGGATGAGCCTAAATAAGTTTATCAGCTCCCTCAGGCAGCAGCATTTCTCAGCTTCTAGGACCTTACATGCCTCTATCTTTCCAGTAGCAAGCTCCAACTGTGACCCAAAACTCCCTTTGTCTCTGGGCCATGTCCTGGCATGTTCTGTGATTTTCTCAAGCTTAAAGTAGAAATCAGGCTATGGAATCAGCTTCAGAACTGGCTTGATGTCAAGTCCTGAAGCAGCTACCCCACTCCCGAGGGACCTGGTGGGTGGATCTGTCAGGGCCTTGAGTGAGTCCAAGAGTGTTTGGCATCACTGCCACTTTGGGTGCTTGTGGAGAATAACACTTGCTTGCAGCATTGCAAGGAAGGGTTCAGACTCCTTGTTAAGTGAACTTACGTTCTACCACATACATCTGTTACAGCGCGTGAAACATTGAGTCCTGTTCAGCATATTTTCCTTCAAATTGAAAAACTAATCTCTGTGGTCTCTGCCACATTTGTGGTAGACCTGACTAGTTTCCAACAATAATTCCAGTTTTCTTCCCCTTTTCAGAAGCAGGAAGACTACCTTCAACCCCTTGGAAGTTGGGTGGCAGAACCAATGTGTGACTCGCCATGTTTTCTCCCCCTGTCTTGACAGACCCTGAAGGCTTGGGTTGTAACGCATGGGCCACAGATTGAAGAAATCTGGATTCTGTGCCACTTCTTGTAGGAGAGTCATCCTCCATCAGAATCCATCAGACTTTGTGTGAGTAAAGATTAAGGTTTTGTTGGGCACTGAAAATTTGGTGCCATTTGTTGCAAAGCAGAACCTAAGCTCTGCTGATTGATAGACTATCCTTGCAATGTTAGGATGTTTTCTGAGGATCAGTGTGCTTTGGATTCATCCACTTCTGCTCCTTTCCATCATTCTTCCAATAATCTTGTGCTGGTAAGCTTGTGAGTCAAAACATACTCTTGGTCAGGGATAGGGTAACAAATGGAAAAAAAAATTATAGCAACGGACTCCAACTTGGCTTTTGAATGTCAAGCCTAGAAAATAATGTGGAAAATATTACCCAAGCATAACTGGGAACTATGTGGCCAATGTTTTCTTGTCATCAGCTGAAATAAAAAAAGAACTTAAAGTAATTCAAGTATTTAACTTTACTTA
This sequence comes from Phocoena sinus, assembly GCF_008692025.1. Lineage (NCBI taxonomy): Eukaryota > Metazoa > Chordata > Mammalia > Artiodactyla > Phocoenidae > Phocoena > Phocoena sinus. The sequence continues at coordinate 4,804,282 of NC_045774.1, read as the reverse complement.
TCAAGAAAATATCTGGGAGAGGGGTAATATCGGGGAGAGGGGTAGGTAGAGAGTAGATTCTCAATGTACAGGAAAAAACGTGAAATTTATTTCTGCCATTTCTGCCACTGTTAATATCCTCCATGCAGAGCAACTGTTCCCTGAAACTCTTGTCTCTCTTTGTTTTTTCATCTTCAGTCCCTCAGAATTCTGTACCATCTGATACTTGCTGACGCAGTGCTTCACTTGCAGTGGATGGATACTCTTTTCCTCTGCCTTCCTGGTTTTTTTTTAAAAAGTCCTTTTCTTCTGCCAGCGTTTACTTGCCTATCCAATTGAAAAGAAAAAGGCTACACATCCTCACATACATTAATAACTTCTTTCTCTGTTGTATATGGGCACAAGTATCAAATTACTGTGCAAAATTAGCATGACTTTATTAGCTAGAATAAGAAAAATCAAACTTTGGACAGACCATGGTAGTTTAGAACTTGGGTCTGTGAGTCCAGCAGTGTGAATTGGGCAGCAAATTATGAATAGTAGTAAATATTCATTTTACTTTCTGAATACTGGTAAATGCATTTGTAAAATAAAAGTAATAATACCACCCACTCCACAGGATTATTATGAGATTTTAATGAGACAGACGATCCATGTCGAGGACTCAGGACAGTATTTGGCACATAGTAAGATCTCTGTAAATATTAACTCTCTTCTTCCTCCTATATCTCCTCCCTCTCCTCTTGAAGCCCAGCCCACTGTATTTTATTATCCTCTGTCATTTGAGAAGCATGCAAGTATGTTAATTCACCCGTTCTTATGATAGTTTATTATAAGGTTTATAACGTTCCTTTTACAGATAAGATCATGGAGGAAGGAAGGAAAAGAGACAAAGGAGAAAGAGGAATGAAGTGCTCGGGGATCAATTTCTCTCATTTCAATTTTAATTTGAGTTGAGGGAGCTAACTATCTTCCGCCTCCACTTTCCTTGAGAAGTCCAGTTAACAACCCTTTTCTATATTTCCAGGCCACTTAGTTGGAAGGCACTTAGTTGGGAGGTCTGTGTTCCCTTAAGGATCAACATGAAACAATCTGGCAAAATAAAATCAGTGTGGTCCAGTCATCCCATTGAATTTGATTGATGGAATCTGAAAATTTCCAAACATTCTTCTTATGTACATGAGATGACTAGTGTACTAGTTTGTTCCAGCTGTCATAACAAAAGACCACAAATTGGGTGGCTAAAACAACAGACATTTATTTTCTCACCGTTCTGAAGGCTGGAAGTCCAAGATCAAGGTGCCAGCAGGGTTGGTTTCCTCTGAGGCCTCTCTCCTTGGCCATCCTCTTGCTGCCTTTCTACATGCTCATCCCTCTGTGCACAGTGTCTGCTGTCTCTCTCTGTCTGTATCTTAATTGCCTCTTTTTATAAGAACAGCAGTCATATTAGATGAGTGCCCACCTTAAAGGCCTCATATTAACTTAATCACCTCTTTAAAGACTCCATCTCCATTCTGAATAACTGGGGGTTAGGGCTTCAACATATGAATTTTGGGAGAATACCATTTAGCCCATAAAAACTGTAAGGTACAAATATACTTTGTAAACTTATTGATGTCTGAACATTTAGATCTGTAAGGAAATTCATTGTTTTTAATACAAAAGGCTCTGTGGAAGTTGAATACCACTGGTCTGAACTTAAGTCATATCCTACGGAATTGAAAATCACTGTCGATGTGCTGTGTGCTGTCTTAGGAAACTGTGGAAAGTGAAGCTCATTGTTCATTTTGGTTATGACTTAGTGATGAGCCAATGACATATTACTAGTTCATGAAGTCAACTCAGGAAGTTGAACCTGTGATGAGGTTTTTTTTTTTTTTCTGAGTTGACTTTTGTAAGCATGACTTGAGAGAGAAACTAATAATGCTTACAGGAGAAAAAACACCATTCTCTGAACCCAGTTTGAGGAAGGGGAACCAGTACAGTGTTTAAGGGGGAAATGTTTTAGTCTACAGCATATCTGCGTAATAATATGTCCAAGAATTGTTTGACATCATCTTTGTAAGAACCTAATGGATATTTTTAGAGAATCCCCAAGCTATTTTATTCCTATAGAGCACTATTTCACAGTGAAATCAGCTATTTTGGGTTGGATATTTCCTTCTCCTACTTTCCTCTTTGAAAGCAAAAACTAGAACTCTGGGAGCTCAAGTGGTTATGAAAAGCAGAGGGTCCCAGGTGTGATAGCCAAGGTTGAGTGGGAACATGGCTTCCTTTATTCCTCTTTCAGCAGGTCGGAACTAGAACGAAGGCCGAGGTGCGGATAATAATGTAGTTCTCTTTCTCCTGATCTGATAATCTCACGTGCACGGGAAGATCTTCAGTTTCAGAGTTCAGCATGCTCTTGTAATGTGGTGAAAGTGGCTGGGATGAAAGGTGGCTGGAGCATGTGACTAGGAAGTAGGAAAGTAAGGAGAAGTTCAGCTCTCCCACCAAGCAGAAGGCATGGGTGAACCCAGCTGAGGGCATAGCTGACTGCACATCTTTGGTTATTCTTGGACCCCAGAAGGAACAGTTTGAACTCTCGGCCATTTAAGATGATAATTTCTTCAGACCAAATTCTTACAGTCATTTAATAACGTTGAAAGTCCAGTTGTGGGGGGTTTACTGTTATTTTTGTAATGCTCTTATAATAACTAGCTTGAGGGAAAGAAAGTAAAGGACTCCAGAAATAATACTCACCTCCAATGATTCTTCATAAGGTTTATCCTAGTTGGCTTCCCCTACTCTGTGACTCTATGGCTCCAGCCTCCTCCTTCTTTCCACCTGGTGGGTCTCCCTCTGTCGACAGCTTCAGTTACTATCTGGGCATAGGAAACAGGGACCCTTTCTCCTGACTTCTGAGTTCCTCAGTGTCATTCAGTCTAACCCTTGGAGTATTGGTTTGCTTAAACAGGATCATTTGTCTCCAGTGCATGCTTAATATTGAAAGCCTGAAACTTCTCCTAGTTGATGTTTAAGGCATCACTTAGCTCTAAAATTTCTAAAATCCAGCGTCTCATCTCCATAATGCACTTCTCTATTTTATCCCGCAATGGGAATATAACTCTTTCATCCGCTCTTTCATCAAGAAAACTTCAACGTTCTTTGACTATTTCTTGGGCTTCTCTGTCTCTCATATGCTACCAAATGCTGCCCGCATTGTTTTCTATAGCATATTTCCTTGTTTTCTGGCAATGAAAGCTTTATGACATTTCCAAAATAAGTAAGTCTTCAGTATCTGAGTAGGCAAAGCATTTGGCAAGTCCCAGTATGTTAGAGAGTTTGTGAAGTCTATTCTAAATTTTTCCTTGTTTCTCTTTTACCCTATACTAGGTAAGAAGTGATTTCTGCCATCCTTTCATCATTTGTCTTCTTTCTTCGGCCCCCTGAGGCTTGCGGCCAGACATGAAGGAGGGAGTCTGTCTGAATGATAGCCTGTAGACTGTCAGCGTTTCCCTGGGAGGGGCTGAATTCCCTTCACAATCCAAACAAGCAAACCAGAATAAAATCTCTGCAATGTTTCTGTCCTATAAACAGCATGCCTTCCTTGGTTCTCTTCCTGACACCTCCCCAGGCTGTTTGGGTTTTTGCAAACATCCTTGTCGGCTTCAGGAAGGGTGGGATACAATTGTTTAGTTGTTCAAGGAGTTCTGAAGTCTCTCTCATCAGCCAGGAGTTCCTTAAGGAAGTAGGGCCAGAACAGGCACTCTGGAGGGAACAAGGCAAAGAGCATAGGGAGGTGGAAGAAAAGACGAAATCTCGCACCAAAGTGCAGATCTGGAAAGGTTTGGTAAAAGCAACTGTACTTCGTTCCTAACAGGCTTGTTTGTGTACAGCCATTAAGAGCCTGTGATCCACTCTGCTTCTCCCTGTTTAGCTCAGGCTAGAAAATTGTACTAGCCACTTTGCCCGCTTGCTGTAAGTGCATCACTTCAAGGGGTAAACGGCCAGGTCTTTCTCCATCAGAGGGTGTGAGCAGACCCTTGGTTTAGATCATTCTGTGTGGCTGCGTGGTGTCAAGAACCGGACTGATGTGAGAGCGTATCATGTTCGGACAAGAGCATGTGAACAAATGTACAGAGAGCAACAGGCTCCATTTTCTTCTTTCCTTTTTAAGAGGAAGAGCAAGGGATGAAGCCTAAATGGATTGTCTTCCTGTGCTTTGTCCTCCTTCTGACAAGTTCAGCTGTGACATTACTAATGACAAAGAAGCAGCAATTTGCAGGGGCGCTGAGCCAAATGATGGAAATCCAGTCCCTAATTTATATGTGGAATAAATATACGTGACTTTGGGGATGATTCTTGGAAAATTGCAGATTTGCACATGGTAGCTGGGTGTATCTGTGCAGCACTGCACTTAAACCACGTTTAGCTCTGCCATTGCTCAGACGATCCGGAGCGGAAGCCCACTGGGCTTGTGTGGTTGTTACAGACACGCATGAGTTTCTGGACAGCTGACGTCTCAATTTTAAACCTTTCTTTATTGATACTAAATTTGTAAACCACAAGTGTATGAACCCATAAGTGCGTACTTTTCTATTTTTTCAATGTTTCAGTATATTTCTTGAATGGTTTACATGTAGTATGCCCACTGCTATATATACAGTAACATTTAGCAAAACTTATTCAATATATTTCCATGAGTTTGTAGTGAAAATGCCTTTAACAATTCAGGGGTCCTAGGGATCTAAATGGTAGCATAGAAAATAACTTAGAATGGCTACTAGATGGGACGAGCAGATTGTAAACGTTCTTTTCTTAGTCTCTAAGCTCCTCTGAAGTAGATGCCATTGTTTATCAGTTAAGTTCTGGTCCAGTGGTTCCTCTGACTCACACTGTAACCTGGGAAGTCTTTGTTTTTCTACCACTTGTATCTGAGGATGATATTCTTCAAGTGGAAGTTGTCAGGTAAGTGGTGTCAGACAATTCTCCCAGGGGCCCAGCAAGCTCTGAACCTAATATGTAAACTAGGTGCCTTTACTAAGGTAAATACTGATTGCCCCTGACTAGGACTGAACAGTAGATCCTTATGCTGTATTGTGTTTCAACAGTGGTCACTTTAGCCTCCCCCAGTGGAACTAACCATCGTTTTTTTAATTTTTAAATGGCATTAAGATGGTACTTGTCTATTGATCATGGGCCAGAGTCCATGGTGAAGGTGGCTGGATTTCCAGCATTTGGCACACTGTGACATAGATTGGTTTCCTGAGGCTCAGAGCTATTTAGAGATTCCAGATAGTACCAGGGGGAGCCTCACGGGGGAATCTTATCTAGTCCTTGGTGATGAGTGGGGCAATGAGAGAGTAGGCTCTCGGCCCAGCTAAGTGTTATTTTCTCAGAGGCAACCAGGGGGTGCATAGCAGGGCCCTCAGATTCCTCTGAGGGAATTTGGGATGGTAGAAGAAACAATGATCACAGAATCAAATAGAGTCTTCCGAGGACATACATGATTTCGGGTTTAGGACCTTCCAATCTTAGTCAAACTGACTGTGGCCTTCTTGTAGGTGTGTTTTCTATTAGCTTCTCACCATAATTAGTAATATAGCCTGTGAAATGGAGCTCGAAAGCTAAGGATGATGTCAGCTTCTGCCGATTTATAAATATTTTAATATTGTACTTGCATGAACCTTATCCTGCCCATTTTCATTGCTTTGCTTTTGGTTAGAATATTAATAAAAAGTGATGGTCACATCCACCTATGATTTCTGTTCTTGTCAAGTTTGGTTTGCAAGTTTCATTGCCGTGTAGGTAATTATATATATATATTTTATCACCTTTTTTTTTTGATGGCCACTTTTAAAATTCTAAGTTTCCAGAGGACAGGAGAATCTTTGCCATCTAGGTTAATTCAATTAACATTTCAAAAATCTTCTTCAAGACAATGTAGTAGAAAGAACCCAGGGAATGGAGTCAGTACTCTTGGCTTCGTGTCCCAACTCTGTCACTGTGTGACCTTCAGTGGGTCACTTGATCTCATGGGCTCTCAGTTTTCCATCAATAAGCTGAGGAGAAAAACAGTGTTCACTCCTTCAGAAACTCATGATGATCAAGTGAGATACTGATACAACAGCACTTTATAAACCCTAATATCAATAATTATTATTTAATGTCAGTAATATTCGTGTAGATTTTATTTAAAATGTTTTCTAAACTTAAGGGTGTTTTAAGGTTAATGCTTATTTCTAGATTTTTGCTTATGTAACTATGTATAACACCATGTTCTTGGTTAGGAAACAGTTCTATCCCATGCTGTCTTGACAGCTCTGAGAATTACAAATAAAATAAAATAAAAATAGACTGGTAAAGAAACTCCACTCTTATTTTTACCATAATGATTTTCTTTTCTGTTCATTGTTTCAGTGATTTGTATAATTCTGTGTAAACCAAAGTAGGGTAACGTGAGCTTTTGATATCTTTCCAATAATTTACTTTCATGTTAAAAAATCTCATTTTGCAGATTGGGTCTCCTGCTTCTGGCAATATATCAGAATAGATAATTTGAAGAAGCAATTGATGTAAAAAACTAGATCCTGGATATATGACAATAACCTTAACTTTTGATGTAACCCTGAACTCACTAGCACTCAGTCTTTATTCAGATATAAATAAGGTTAAATAAGATTGAAAAAACTGAAAGAAAAAGGGATCTAAGTCTATAGGAGAGAGCAGTGAATAATAAACAAATGTTTGGGAGGTGAACTTGAGATCAGATGCTTAGATCACCACCACTATGCAGAGAAAAGACCTGAGACTGTGAACATTGGGGAAATAAAACCCCTAATTCCCACATGGAGTTCTCTTAATAGGAAATAGAATGGCCACAGGTTAAGTTAGGCTGGAAGCATTACCAGTTCAGGTCCTGGAATCACTACAGATTAAGTTAAATAAAATAAGGGTTCACGAATAAATAATACCCCAAAGAAAATATATAAACCATCATAAAAAATAAGCCAAACCAACAAACGCCATATGTAAAACCTCAAGTTTTAAAATATTGGTATTATCGGGCTTCCCTGGTGGCTCAGTGGTTGAGAGTCCACCTGCCAATGCAGGGGACATGAGAGAGGCCACAACAGTGAGAGGCCTGTGTACCGCAAAAAAAAAAAAATTGATATTATCATATGCAGAATATAAAATAGCTACAAGTGAAATGGTTAAAATCAATTAAACAAATATATAATAACAATGAACAGAAAATAAAAGTTACAAAACTGACCAATCATATATGAAAAACAAAAGGAACTATATGGAACTTTTAGGAATAAAAAATATAAATCTCAAAATTAAAGACTCAATGAATGAGTTAAAGAGAAATTTAGATATACATGAAGAAACAATTCATGAACTAGAAAATATACCTGAAGAAATTACCTAGGATGTAGCCTATATAAAAAGAATAGGGAAATTTGAAAGAGAGATTAAGAAACATGGAGAATAGACTGAGAAGAGATAACTTATGTCTAATTAGTTTGAAGGAAGAATAGAACTGAGGAAAGACAATATTGAAAAGATAATAACTAATAATTTTTCAGAACTCGTGAAAGATACAAATCCATGGATACTGGAAGAAAACTGTACATCAAGAAAAGAAAGATAAAAGAAAAGAAACCCAAACACAGACAGTACTACATAATACCAAAGACAAATAGAAGATTTAAAAATAGCCAGAGATTTAAAAATTTCATTACAACTAAAGTAAAAGGAGAGAAAAATAAGGCAAATAGAAAGCCTGCAATTAGGCAGTAGAAATCAGTTGTGATTTATCAATAATCATAATTAATATAAATGGATTAACCTCACCAGTTATATGACAAATATAATTAAGAAAAGAAAAATTTAGTTCCTAATATAAATACTATTTACAAAAGATAATTCCCAAATATAAAAACTTGGAGATTTTCAAAAATAAAAGATGTAAAAGATAAACCAGGCAAATGATAACCAAATGAAAATTGTTACAGCAATATTAATATCAGACATCAAAAACTGTGAATTATAACACAATGATAAAATTTCCAATTCCCAGTGCATTGAGAACAAAAAAAGTTTGTAGTAAAAAAAAGAAGGAATAAGAAAGAAGGAGTAAATCAGAATCCCTGGGGTCTTGAATTTGATTTGAAATATCATTATGGACTCATGATGGATTTTATATTATTTATATATTTATATTAATATTTATATATTAAAAATCTATTTTTCTCTTGGCTCTGTTCACTGAAAAGGCCTGGAAGCAGTGTGCAACCTAGTAATAATGAACACCTCTACAGCCCAGATTGTGGTCTCTAAATACCTTTTCCCTCTAAAAGGAGCCATGAATTTTTGGAGAAAAGCCTGATTTCCGGTCAGGGGTAGGGGAAGGGGAAAACATACAAGATGGCCTTCAACATCAAAGTCCACACTATCCTGTTGAAAACACCAAGGAGGTAACTTGACGAAGCTCCCACCAGCAAAAGATTAGATATTTTGAACATCAATACTAATAATATCTGCAGTGGACTGATTCACAATAAATGTATTTATATCAGTGAATTTGTAATGATGCAAAAATCAAAACAATTAATGTCACCACTGGAAGATGCTAGTAAACCAAACTCTGTTTCAAAAAATAGTAAATAAATGAAAAGAGTCAAGAATTTATTCTGACTTTCCTAGAAAAATTGTACCCTGGATACTTATAGATGAGGAGGAAAACATTTTTATTGAAGAATTCCAACTTCCTCCATCTAGGAAATCTATTGGTGGCTTTTCTTGAGAATTTTTGGTGAATACACTGTTCTCCAGCGTTCTTTTCTTGTTCCCATTAGGCTGAACCAGAACATAATGTCATGATTCTTCTGCTTGGGGGCTGGACTGTGGGTGGGGGGGCGGGCAGCAGATCTCTGGACATACTGGTATTTATACTTTGTAAAGAACATCACAGTTCTGCCCTCAATTAGCAAGTTGCAATATAAGAATTCTTTCTACCCATACCTGCTTGTCTTTTCTTATGAAGCATACCTATGACAGAAGAATTATATTGTTAATGTGTCACATACTATGTGGTTTGACATAGTAATTGTTAGAACATATGATAATTTCAAACTGACTAGTTTCTTCCCTTCTCCTTTCTTTCCTTCTTCCTCTCTCTCTCTTTTTCTTTACTTCCTTTCATGTACTTATTTTAAAAAATATTTATTAAACTTCTGCTAGGGGCAGTCACTGTGCTAGGTACTGGTGGTAAAGGGGTGAGCAGAAAAACAGCTCAGCCCTGACTCTACAATTTATAATTTCAAACTCAAATTCATAATGTATGCAAAAGCTCTGTTGTTTAGGTCGATCAGAATACTTTACCATGATGCTCAAATGGTACTTTGCCCCCTTATTAACAACAGAAATTCAATGCAAAGACTTCTAAAATGAAGCAGTCGCAAACCTTCAATTATTCTGTACTTATAAATCTTTATATTTCAAGTCACGAGTCTAAAATTTTTCTGAAAATAATTTTTGTAGTCAGGTCGCTGCAAATTGCAGATTTGGATCATGTCAAGCAATTCACATGCAGTGAGGTGGTTTATACTGAAAACCTGAGAGAAAGACGGGTGGGCTGGGTTATGCCCATTTTCCTGAGAGCAAATGAAAACGACTAACTGCATCGCTTCATAAATGCAGTTTCACTCTGAATTGGCTTTACATCTTCCATTTGTCTTGCCCAGAAAAATATTTTTTTGTGGCATTTCCTCTTTAGTTTGGTGCATTCACAAGTAGAGCTGTCATGTAGAGAAGTGATCGTCTATGTAAGAAGCGAACACTCTACCTTTTTATTCAGGTTTGCCCTCTTAATTTAATGCCAAGCTCGCTCATGACCTTAAAGCATCATCTGGACTTTGGGGAACTTCAGAGAACAAAGTCTGTTACACCCAGTGTGGTAGGTCTAGCCAGATAAGAGATTCATTCCACTTTGAAATGCAGCCAGGCCCCTCTAATTTTAAAAGACATCGCAGCAGAATAAAAGCCCCCTTATGACAAGCAATGTGTTTCTGTTTTGCTTCCCACCATGATCCATTCGTAACCACTACTGGCCGCAAGGAAGATCAGTGGTACTTAGCATGGCTTTTCTTGACTGAGGAAACCTAGCCCACTGTAAATTCCAGGTGATGGATAGTCTTCTTGCAATTTTTGATTTAATTTAATTTTATTTCTTCTGGTCTATGAAGAACCCCATCTCTTAGGAGCAGATTCTGTTTTGTACCAGGGCTATTTCCGAGAAGACACACAGTCCAGGCTGAAGCCTGTGTGACTTCCAGCTGGCTTCTAACACAGTCTCCTTGTAGAGAAAAAAACCCACGCAAAGACAAATGCAGGAGGCTAGCGAGGGTGATGCCATACATATGCATTAAAAGCATAAGGGCACTAGGTCTCCCCAGCTACTACTAAATGCTTCCGCTCTGGGCACCATGGGTGAGCTTGTTAACCCTTCACCTCTGCAGAAGGGGATCGGCAAGGGTGAAGTTGCTGGTGTCCTTTTGAATCTACAGTTATTTGTGGTACCAATAAAATGCTCAGGATGGGCCCAGATGGTGATAGGAATTTTAGTCATGAGCATCTCTGAGCAGCATTCACATGTCGTATTGCAAAAGAAATGGGCAATGTTTTAGTTTTTTAGTTAAGAGAATGGGTTTGGGATGGCGGAGGCCTGCATTTGAAACTGGGCTCTGCAACTTTCTAGTTATGTGACTACTGTCAGGTTACAAACCACTGGGTCTCAGCTTCCTGGTTTGCAGAATGAGAATGACATATATCTCTGTCTCAAAAGGATGTTGTGAAGATTAGGCAAATGTTACACGTAAAGTGCAGAAAGCAGTGTTTTAATGAAGGGTAACTTTTAGAAATACCGATGACAAGGATGATGAGGAAGCTGATGAGAGGATGACTTTCCAAAGCTATGTGACCTGGGGAAGCAGCGCCAGAGAAGTGAATTAAAAGTCGTCAGGCCGGGCTTCCCTGGTGGCGCAGTGGTTGAGAGTCCGCCTGCCGATGCAAGGGACACGGGTTCGTGCCCCGGTCCGGGAAGATCCCACATGGCGCGGAGCGGCTGGGCCCGTGAGCCATGGCTGCTGAGCCTGCGCGTCTGGAGCTTGTGCTCCGCAACGGGAGAGGCCACAACAGTGAGAGGCCCACGTACCGCAAAAAAAAAAAAAAAATGAAGTCGTCAGGCCTTTTTTTTTTTTTTTCCCTTAGATTCCATATATATGTGTTAGCATACGGTAGGAGGGTGGGAGGGAGGGAGATGCAAGAGGGAAGAGATATGGGAGCATATGTATATGTATAACTGATTCACTTTGTTATAAAGCAGAAACTAACACACCATTGTAAAGCAATTATACTCCAATTAAGATGTTAAAAAAAAAGTCGTCAGGCATCCAGGTATCTCTTACTTGTTTTCATCTATTTGGCTTTTTATCATTGAGGGCTGGCTTTCATATCTACATCTCTTTGTAAGTGGCCCTGTTTTTGAGGTTATCTAAGGAACTCTTCTGTAATCCAAGTTCAGCAGGCTATTGACACAGTGGCTGTGTGGCATTTCTACAACTCAGGCTCTGTGCTGAGTCTTTCCCCCATTGCTCCTTTTTTATATTCTTTTCAAATTTAATCTCCAATAACTTAGGCAACAGGGTCTTATCCTTGAGACTGAAACTTCATCTGAACACGGAACTGAGTGCGTTACCCATACCTATGGAACACGGTGTTCAGGCAAGTGCAGCCCTCTCGAGGCTGTGGCTCCCACTGATTGTAACAGCGGATTGGTTTCGAGCTGGGGCCTACAATCTACAGCCTGCAGGTGAAATCTGACCACCGCCTGTCTCTGTAAACAAACTTTATCAGGACGCAGGCAGGCCCATTGAAGCTGCCCCCTCCTGCAACAATAGACTGGAGTAGTTGCAACAGAGACCTTACAGCCCACAAAGCCCAAAATATTTACCGCCTGGGGCTTTACAGATAAAGTTTACCGACTCCTGGTTTAGCATGGAAAGGAGTGGACTCTATCTCAGCACTAGGGATATTGTGTTTCTAAGGTGCAGCACGTACGTACATTGGGAGGGGTCTTTTTTGGGAAATAAGTTCATTCCCAAACCTCTGAAATTTTCAAGGGGGCAGTAGAATTATTGTCTGTTTCATTTCCTATGCTCAGAATGGCTTTTTATTGGAAGACTTACGTCGATATTTTTTCAGAAGCTTTTGTGGCACCCAGTGCTCCAGTAGTTTTGCTAAATCCACTAAGCCGTTAGGGCGAGTTAATAAAAATAAGAATCACGTCACCGGCTACCATGTCCAGCTGTCCCTGCAGCCAAATGCTGCAGCTGTGTGCAAGTGACAGCACAGAAATGAAGCTAGACACGGTCAGCTATGATGGTGTGCAGAGGGAGGGACTAGGGAGACCGCATATAAAAGGACGTTAAGTGAAAGAAAAGGATCAGAAGAGAATATGTTCAGAGGTAGAGAGAAACCTGTTGAAACATGGTAATAAATCTCAAGCTCTTTCATGGTTTCCTGGGGTCCCCTAAACCTTATAAGATATGAGGAAGCAAAGGAGGGTGGGGACTGAAGTGATGGGGATGAGAGGAGAAAGGATGGATGAGAGCAGAAGTAGGCAACACAGTGCACAGCGGGGCCAGGAGCTGCTGGGAGGGCTCTGTGTGTGGAGAGACAGCCTAGCAAACACTGTTGTCTGCTCCCTTCTGTTCCTGAAGCTTTGGGAATGGAATAGCAGCCAGCCGGAGCAAGGAACCCCCCACCCACAGGCTGTGCATCCCATCTGAGGAACAATGACGTGTGGCTAGCAAAGACTAATAGGCTACTGGGAGGTGCCCATGAAATACATGTTTGAAAGTTAGTTTTGTGGGTGGAAGAGTAGATGATAAAAAAGAGGGAGATACTTTTGTACAGAAAGAGGAATCAGAAGAAAGCAGGGACTAGAGTATTGCAATGATGAGGTCATATAAATAGCTAACAAATGACCTCAGTTTACACCTAAGAGAGAGAGAGAGGGCAGGATGAGGGCAGTGGGAGAAACCCCGTCGCAGGTGACGGGAAGAGATTTTAGGGCCCACCTGTCACTATCTATGTGAACAGGACAGTCAATTTCCCACAGGCTCAGTTTTCTCATGTGTAAAATTGGGTCGGGTAGGATGGGGCAGAGACTTGATGAAATCAAGGGATGCTTCTAGCTCCAAAACTGCTATTGCTTTATGTCTGTCTGCATTTCCTTGTTGGTGGCTAAAGACTATTCTCTCTCTCTCTCTCTCTCTTTATCTCTCCCTCATCTATCTATTCTCTGTTACGTATCTTGAAAAATACTGCCATTGTGTGTTTTGTCTTAGCAGGAATAAAATGCAATTTTTCTGTGATTTGAAAATGCCTGTTGCTCTTAAGAGCTTGAATCGGTCTGCACAGCTTAGTGGTTGGGAAGATTCCGACTGTATGAGTTCTGTTTTTTTTTTAACATCTTAATTGGAGTATAATTGCTTTACAATGGTGTGTTAGTTTCTGCTTTATAACAAAGTGAATCAGTTATACATATACATATGCTCCCATATCTCTTCCCTCTTGCATCTCCCTCCCTCCCCACTTCCCTATGCCACCCCTCTAGGTGGTCACAAAGCACCGAGCTGATCTCCCTCTGCTATGCGGCTGCTTCCCACTAGCTACCTGTTTTACGTTTGGTAGTGTATATATGTCCATGCCACTCTCTCACTTTGTCACAGCTTACCCTTCCCCCTCCCCATATCCTCAAGTCCATGCTCTAGTAGGTCTGTCTTTATTCCCGTCTTACCCCTGGGTTCTTCTGATCATTTTTTTTTTCATTTTTTTTTTTTTTTTAGGTTCCATATATATGTGTTATCATACGGTATTTGTCTTTCTCTTTCTGACTTACTTCACTCTGTATGACAGTCTCTAGGTCCATCCACCTCACTACAAATAACTTCAAGATGGCAGAAGAGTAAGATATAGAGATCACCTTCCTCCCGACAAATACATCAGAAATACATCTACATGTGGAAAAACTCCTACAGAACACCTAGTGAGTTCTGGTTTTTACTTTATTGTATAGAGTACATACAATAAGCAGGAAAAAAATTCTAGCAAGTCACAAATAAAAACTAATAAAATGTTGGGCGTGCTAAAAAATTTATCCCTGGAAAATCACAGAATTTATGTGTTTTGGTAAAGCTGCTGCTGGGAGAGGTTGAAGGAAGAGCCAAGACCAAAAACGCCCTGCTGCCATTTCTTCCATGCTGATCACTGTATGTGCATCAGCGCCTTGAATTCTCACAATCACCCGGAACTTACTACTATAACTGTCCTCCTTGTAAGGAGGGGAATTATGTCTCAGGAGAGCTAACTGACTTGCCTGCAGAAGAGGTGAAGGTGAGATTTGGATGCCAGCAGGTAGTCCCCACAGTTTCTGCAATTAACCACTGTGCCTACCCTCCCCACTCTTTCATCATGGCAGTGCACGCTGATTTAAGTGCAGTTAACTCCTTGACTTTGTACTGGGGTTGGTGTGGCAAGTGTGAAGAGCACAGACTTGACAGTCTCCAGACCTACGTGCATATTCCTGCTCAACCACTCACCAGAAGGATGAACTTGGACGACTTACCCATGTTATTTTCCCATTTGTTAAATGCAGATGCAAAAATGCATCTGAGATTGCAGTGAGGATTAAAGAAGTTACACTTATAATTACCGGGCACATAGGAATGCCCAGGCGATGATATTGTTCATCTGTCCTCTTCACCTGACGCCCAGAGTCTGTAGTTTTTGTTAAGAAATAGGGTGGGGAGGAAAGAAGGCTGGGGCGCTGGAATCAGCAAGTTTTCAGGTGAGTTGAAAAGAGAAGAAGAGGGACTTGCCTGGTGGTCCAGTGGTAAGAATCCACCTTCCAATGCAGGGGATATGGGTTCGATCCCTGCTCAGGGAACTAAGATCCCACAGGCCATGGGGCCGTTAAGCCTGCGCGCTACAACTACTGAGCCCACACACCCTGGAGCCTGCGCGCCACAACTAGAGAGAGAGAACCCACACACCACACCCAGAGAGAAGCCCACGCACCACAATGAAGAGCCGGCGCCCTGCGACAAAAGATCCCGCGTGCCTCAGTGAAGGTCCTGCGTGCCACAACTAAAGACCCGACACAGCCAAAAATAAAAATTAAAATTAAAAAAAAAAAGAAAAGAAGAAACGTCACACATATGACCCATGGTGCTTGTCTACACCTCCAGGTCCAAGGAGATGCAAAGCGTGCGTGGGTCCGGGAAGGAAGGAAGTTTCTCCAAGGCATTCTGTTTGGATTTGAGTCTTGAGGATGAACGTGGCTGTGTGTTAGTGAGAAGGGGGCCACAGGGCATGTCACACAAGGGGAAGAGCAGGAGTAATGCGTGGGGACCTGAATGGGCCAGATGGGGTTTGGGACAGTCAGAGGACTCACCGGAATGGAGTCATTCTCATGTTTACTAGGGTGAAATGACAGTTACTGAGAAGCTGGTCTGATGATAACCTTGCAGTACGAAGCTTGATAGGAGATGCTGGGGGGTCTTTGTGGCAATCCCTGATGGAGGCTGTGAGAATCTGGCAATTACAGGCCTGAGGGGCAGAGCCAAAGCTGATGCAGATTTGAAGGTTTGTGACTGATGGCATGGGGTGGGGGGGTGGTGAGGGGAGGCAGAGGGACCCAAGGTTGTGACCGAGTGCAACCAGGAGGATGATGGGCAGGTTGACAATTCCTGGTACTTTGGGAGGAAGAGCCTGAGCTGTTTTTGTTAATTAACATTGAAAGCCTTAGTGATGCTTCAAATCTCACCCAAAAGTCTAGCCTTTCCCATTTTTCAGTTGGTTCCTGAAGGTCCTGAGAACATAATTGTTCATAATTTAGAATTTGATATAGTCCTTGTGAAGCGTAAGACATCTAAAACAATGTTTCTAATGGTCTTGAAGCAGGTGGAGCGTGCTGTCCTTTGTTGGCCCCCTGGAATAGCATTCCCCTTAAAGGCACACATATTTGTTCTCCATTCCTCCTAACAAATTACTCCACAATTTATAGGCTGGAGACAACATGTATTTATTCTCACAGTCTCTGTGGTGCAGGTATCCGGGAGCAGCTGGGCTGGGTCATTCTGGCTCAGGGTCTCTCTGAATGTGTCCATCAGGGTGATGGCCGGGGCCACAGTCATCTCAGGGCTCCACAGGAGGGCCTGTTTCCAACCTCGCGTGGCTGGGCCTCCCCATGGGGCTGCCTCCCAGTATGGCAGTGGCTTCCCTGAGTGAGCCATGTAAGAGACGACGAGAGAGAGCAACAGAAATGGAATGCACCGTCTTTGACCTCAGAAGGGACATCTCATTGCTTCTGCCATGTCCTGTTTGTTACGAGCCAGATAGAGGTCCAGCCACACCCAAGGAAGAGGGGATGACCCAAGCCCCTGGGTACCAGGAAGTGCGGGCCAGTTGGGGCCATCTGTTTCCAGTATGAGGGCTTCCCTCTTGTGCTTCAAAGCTGACCTTGAAACAGCTCTGCTGTTTCATCATCATCATTCAAGCCATTCCCAACAACCATGCATTAACGTCCTACTATGTGCAAAACCAGAGTAAATCAGAGAGTTTGTCCCCACGTTGCTGCCTTAGGAAGGGGAAGGTACCATTTGAGAGTCAGGTCAAGCGCAGAGCGTTATCCTACATGCTTTCACATGAAAAGGGAAAAAGTGATTCCTAAGATTTTACATAAAGAAAGATGATGTGCTTCCCTGGTGGCGCAGTGGTTGAGAGTCCGCCTGCCGATGCAGGGGACACGGGTTCGTGCCCCAGTCTGGGAGGATCCCACATGCCGCGGAGCGGCTGGGCCCGTGAGCCATGGCCGTTGAGCCTGCGCGTCCGGAACCTGTGCTCCGCAACGGGAGAGGCCACAACAGTGAGAGGCCCGCGTACCGCAAAAAAAAAAAAAAAAAAAAAAAAAGATATCTTCGTTAAATGATAGTCCCCAAAGATGCTGTTATCAAGAGGATGATTTTTACTTTTCTCTCAGAAACTCTGAACAAAAGACGTTGCCTCATGTGAATCTGTGCCATTTGCATCTGTCATACTTCCTCTTTCAAAAATAATTAGTAGTTTATTTATGGAGTTGGCTCCTAATTTGGTTCCTAGTGTCCTGAGCTGAGTTGAGGTCAGTAAGAATACTTTATATCAGATCGTTTACTACTATTAGTTTAAGAAATAATTTTTAGCTACCTTCAGAATCTCTTGTCTTTTCTGGTGCACCCATTTACATGGGTTTTGTTTTAGCTTCAAGCACATTCACACAGTTTAGTGACTCTTTTAGATGCCTTGGGAGTTTTTTCTGTTTAAATGTAAAAGACATTTGACATTGGGAGTCTTCTTCACATCGTTTTAAACTTTAAGAGGTTTCGAGTTTGAGTAATACTTAAAAAAAATAGTATCTTTTAAAAGTTTGGAAAAAAAACATGCATGAAAAGAAAAAATGCATATTATATGTGGTCCTCATCAAATTAAACTTGGGTCAAAATAGTGTTCCCAATTTATGGAGCTTCCATGAAAAGCCTCATTTTGCTTACCATGCACCTTCTTAGGTGAGATGACTTTTCATTATTAACTATTGGATAAACTGAATAGATTTCCCTCGGTGAAGGTCACCCTTACTTACCAGGGCTCACCTGATCAAGAACCTCTCTCTCCCTTTGTGTTGAAATAGCTGATTGTCCAAAAACACGTGCATGATATCCTTTGCTTTTCTCTTTTCTACTTGAAGTAATCAATTACCCTGTTTCTTTGTTTTTCAAATGAGAATATTTGCAACTTTTAGCGATTCAGCCACCTTGGGCATACTAAAGCAGGAGAGTGTTTGATACTTGCAAAGCCCTTCCAGATCCTTAGATACAGGGTATTCTGTAAAAACATGTTACTTCCTATCTAATTTTAAACTTTTTAACCTTAATGATAAATCAATTTTGTGTAGTCTATTTGGACTCTGAGATTATTTCTCTGCTCTCAGAGTTGTACACAAGAAGGCAGATAGCCTAGTGTGTGTTCCCACAATATCATAGAAAGAAAGGTTTTTATAAACACATAGAGGAATTATGCCGAGGGCCTATTGGGCTCTGGTAAGGACAGCTGCAAGTAAGTCGATACCATTTGGGCCCGGCCTCAGATTCACTGCTGGCCCTGGGCTGGCAGCTGGCCTGTGCTACAGGATGTGACAACAGACTGACTGCTGCAATACTGGTCCAACTCTGGAAAATGCTGGGCAGACAGGACAAATGTTTTAGGGAACAACTGGTTTGAAAGAATAGACTGAAACTCCCAGCTGTGAGGGTCATTTGTGAGAAAGTCTCCATGCTAGGGCGAGGGTCAGAAACAGCTGTTGCCTGGGGCTTAGATTTTAAACCAAAGTAAATTGCTGGCTCCAGGACAAGATTTTGATCATATATGGATTTGTTGAAACTCAGCTGTTGACTTCTATGGGGTATGACTTTGGACACGAATCCAAAAGTCTCCTGTCATTTCAGGCTTTACCAGCTAAAATCAGAGCCCATCCAATAATCCCCTCGGTCCCATCTGACGTACCAGCAGCATAGCTTTCATATCTGGGCAGGTAATAGACATAGCACCTGTGCAACACCTGATTGTCTAACTCTGTGTTTGTTGAGTGGAAAGCTAAGTATCTAAGTTAGACAACTTTTTGAGAAGACTTGTGTAGGGTGGGAAGGGGACTTACCTTTATTAGATGACAGAGTAAAGAGGTCTTGCCTCCTCTCTTTAAGAAAAAAAATCCCATGAGGACAGTAAGAAGAATAAGAAACATACATGCATGCCCCAACTTTGGAGAAACTGTGAGATTTGAGTAAGCTAAAACACAATATACAAAGGAGTACATTGAAGGTCAGACACGGGTTCAGGAGTATGTGAGGTGAAGACACCCTGAGTGCAGATTGCATGTACAGTGTGGTTCTCCAAGGCATAAAGAGCTCTGGGAGAGGCAAATCCAAACACCCTGTCTCAGGGAAAAGGAGCTTCCCCAAATTACTTGCATAAAGGGAAATCAAGGAAGATGGGAATGAATGAGAAATCATGAAGACAGGAAATGGTTTGTTGTACATCTCAGTTGTGAAGGGAGAACCAAAAGCTGAAAGAACTCATGATATGTGATAAAGAGAATTCCAGCCAGCCGATGGCAGAGCCCGGCCTCATGGTCTTTCTGTGATGAACTGGTTTGGGGTGGACTCATGAATTAGAATACAACATATGCCTATGCAAAGATGGTATAAAAGACAAAGATAAAGGCAAATGGAAAAACAAATGGCAGATAAGAAATAAAATATTGTCATAAAGCAGATTAAAATTATGACCAAAAATACCCGTGGATTTAAAAATAAAAACAAAAACAAGGATAAAAATATCTAAGCAATAACCTCTATAAAACTAGAGCAGAAAGCAGAGATATGAGAACTGAGGGAAGCAAGGGTGGTGTGAAAGGAGAGAAGCATGAACTGTGAGAGCCTTAGGTAAGAAATGAAAAGAAAAATAAAACTATCGCCATAATGAAGATTTTGTTGAAAGTCACAAAGGATAATATAAAATGTTAAAAAAAAAGCAATGAAAGATAAAAAAGACAGGATTGGAATACACATGATATTCAACGTATGAATAATTGGGGTACCTACAGGAGTATAACGAAATAATAGAATAGAAAAAATATATGTAAAGATTAAAAGCAAGAATAGATTTTATAAATAAAAGAAAACTAAAGTCTACAGATCAGAAAGGGCAAGTGGAATTCCAGGAGAAATGGACACAAATTGATTCACTAGATACATCCGAGGAAGTTTATTGGAACTAAGAAAAAAAGGAAATAATAAAATAAATAAATAAATAAAGGTTCTTTGGGGACCTAAGCAAAAATATCTCTGAGAATAAAACCTTCATACTGGACTTAGACTCTGCAAAAGCAACATTCAGTGAGACAAAGAGAAGAACATGTTCAGGGGACATAGCTAAAATGAAGACTATCAGAAATGTTAAAAGAATAAGTAAAAACCTAGCAGATGCAAACAACAATAAATCCAGAGGTCATGGTTTTGTATCAGACTTTGGGGCAGAAAGCATCAAACAAGACAAACATAGATTTTATGTTTTTAAAACTGATTTTAAACCTTCTATGGAAAAATAACCACACAAAGTTTGAAATTAGAGAATAAAGAGGGGGCATACCCCCTATATTTAAAATAATATGGTTTACTGTATACAGAGATCAATCAATGTAACCAAAATAGGCCCAAGCACTCTAGGTATTCTGTATATTATAAAATGAGATTTCAAACCAATGGGGAAAATGTTCACATTCAATAAAATAACATTGGAACAGTTATAGTACAACATCTGGAAAAAATTAAAGTTGAATTTCCTATTTTCCATCCAAATAAGTTCCTAATGAAAAAAAGTTATATGACAATAATAAAATTATAAAATTGTTAAAAGATTTCATGGGAGAATCTTTTAAAAAATAATCTCGCCACAGGAAAATTTTATAAATTTGACCCTAAATCCACAAGCTATATACAAAACAAAAAGGACTGATAAATCTGGTTACAGAAAACTAAAGAAAATTATGTATGGCAAAAACATCACACATGAAATCAAAATCAAAATCAAAAATAAAAAATTTATTGTAACATTTCCCAAAGAACTTAATTTCTTTAATACATGAAGAACTCCTACAAATCTATAAGAAGGTTATCGACAGCCCATTGGAAAAATGGGCCAAGAATACAATCTGTCACAGTGAAAAAAATCAAGCAGCCCTTAAACATAGGAAAAGATGTTCAACCTCACTCATCAGAAATGTTCAAATTAAGTCTAAAAAGAAGTAACATTTTTCAAATTGGCAATGACCATAAAGTTCGGTATCACAAGGATTTTGCAATGATGTAGAGAGACGGGCACTAATTGCTTTGAGGAGTATTTATTTTTATAACCCTTATAAAGGACAAATAGGTCATGTCTATCAACATTAAAAATATGCATTCATTCTAGGAACTAAGAGTAGCAGTCCCAACTTCCAGGAATTTATCCTGCACACATTCTCATACTTACGCAAAATAACACACGTACAAGGATGTTTAGTACAACAGTTTTTTTATGGTAGCAAAAGAATGTTGTCAGACTAGAGGTCCATCAATAGGAAAATAGGAAACTGGCTAATGAAACATCCACATACGAGAAAACCAAGCATTTGTTAAAAAGAAAGAAGCAGCTCTATAAGTATGATCTCCAGGAAATGTATAATACATGAAAGAGGTGACAGGGCAGGATTTTTCATGTGTTACTATCTGTGTAAGAAAATGTGTGTGTATGTGTGTGTGTGTGTGTGTGAGAGAGAGAGAGAGAGAGAGAAAGCTATTTCTTTGAAATTACTCGTAAGAAACTGGAAGCAGTGGTGGTCTGGGTGTGGAAGGAAGACTAGGTTTTATCAACTCCGCTCTTGTACCTTTAGAATGAAACATGTACATATATTACCCATTGACTATAATCACAAAATAAAGGTCTAGGAAAAGTTATTTCATAATATTTCTTAATGTTCATTCCCAGAATTAAGAAAGCCTTTGTCACATTTTTAAAACATTCTGTAATTTTCACCAACATCTTTATATTTGACATAGAAAAAGTGACAGCAACCTTTGAAAGATGCACATCTGAACATTTTATTGCATTGCTTTAAAACTCCTTCCATTTCTCTCTAAGGTAGAATGCAGTTCCAGCAGCCTATGGGGAAAGTCAAGGACATCCATGCCCTGCCCTATACTTAGCTCTCAATCTCACCTCCCGATGGCCCCTGCTCCTCCTGCTGCAACTTCCGGAAGAAGGGACCTCATCTCCTCATCTCCATGCTCACTTCCAGTCCTCTGGCTCCTATGGCTTTGCACAGTCTGCAGCTTTTACTTGGGAACTTTTCTATGTCACTTTCTATGTCACTCCTGTCACTTTTCTATGTCACTCTTGTCAAGACTGTCCTAGAAGACTTGGCTCTGGCATTTCCATCCTGGGACCTTCACTGGCCTCCCATCTTCTGCTGTGTTGACTACTCATGTGTTATTGTTACCCCATTGGTCTAAGCCTCCTCCTAGACCAGGGACTTCTTAGGGACAGATGCTGTATCACAGTTATCTTGGCATCTCCAGGCTCTCGAACGGAGTGGGCATCAAATACATACCTGCTAAAGTGAAGAGTGTCCCTGAAGGATGCAGAGAGAGCATTTTAATCATGGTCAAAGGGAATTGTGAGCTTTGGTGGGGGAAGGGCGGTGCATAGGTGCGCTCTGCCTGTCTGTCCCCTCTGGGCAGCTAAGAACCAGGATGCTGATGGCTCTTGCTCCTTGTCCCCTGTGTTTCCTTCTCTAGGCTGGCGTTGCCTGGGACACAGGAACTCCAGGTAGCATCCCGAGGATGGGTCTTCTGTTGGTGACTGAGGCAAAGCTTGAACTGGTTTCATGCTGTCCACTCGCACCTGCTTGTTCGTACCTATTGCCTCGCTGAGCACATGCTTCCTGACCCAGCTTCTCGAAGTCCCCTTCATTCTCGCCTTCATCTACCAGCCAGAAATTGTTGTCATGGGCTCTTCTTGAATTTAAGGAATTCAGTTCTCTTTGGCTGTTTCAGAAGAATATGTGACCCTCCAGGATTCCCACCATCTTCCCTTCCACAGTCAACCATTCCCCAAATCCAGTTTTCTACCTCCTCAGGCTCCTCTTCATTCTGGCACCTTCTTTCCATCCCCTCTGCTGAAAGCATCTTTGCTGCATTTGTAGGAATGTCCTCTTTACCTGGCGCCTGTATTTCTCTCCTCTAATCTGTTCTCTGCTTAGCAACTGGACTCATCTTTCCGAAAGGCAGCTCTTACGGCGTCATTCTCCTGCTCAGAACCCTCCAAGCGCTCGTTTAGGGTCAAACTCAGTAGTATGGCTGATGATGTCCTGCATGGCCTGGTAGCTTCCCACCTCTCCAGGTGTGTCTGGAGGCCTCCTCTCCTTCTTCAACGTCAATTCCTTGAACATGCCAGTCATTCTTGCTTTGAGTCTCCCTCCCAACATACCCCCTCACCCACCCAGTGTCATTTCCATCTGAAAGCCCTCCCCAACCCCACAAATATGGGTTCAGCACCCCTTCTGTAAAAATGTCTCTGCATCTTCTTTGGCTGTGTCTCCTCTGCACCTCTCTCTAAACACAGTAAGTCAGGGAGGGCAGGGAAGATGGGGTTCCTCCAGTCCCATCCCTGGTCACTAGCAGGAACCTGGTGCGTACAGGTGATCAACTAATCTTTGTTGAATCAATCAATAAATCAAAGTGCATAATGTCCCCAGATGACGCAGGGGAGTAATAATGTTAGGATCCTTGAGGCTAAAGGGGTAGAAGCAGCAGCAGAGAAGAATCAGGAAGGGAGATGATTTGAAAAGAATCATTTTTCCTCTTTCCTCTTAAATTTTCTTGTCCATGGCTGCTTAAACACATTTATCTAAACTGCTTCACTTTTTTTCCCCTCTAAATTAAGTATATTACATATAACATTATTATACTATTACTGTATTACACTGTTATATAAACTATATTACACAAAGCAATGTAGTGTAATAACATTAAAGGACGTTTGAAACAGAAACACGTTTTATCCTTTATAACCTTCCCAATGTATCCACTCATTTCATCATTGCATTTTCTGTGTATTCTTTGCTCTTATTTATACTTATTCTTACATAGTCATAATAATATTTTGCATTCTTCTTGTTCACTTCATATTTTACTGTAAACCTTTTCCCTTTATTGTATATTTTTGAAGACAGGGAACAAGTAGAACCTTAGCTTCCTCTGTTCCAAGTACAGTAGGCTTGAATCTGCTAAGGTTTTCCCAAGGGTCTTAGTTTCCATTAAGTTAATCATTGTAGCTGCTCATCTCTGGATTCTTTCCAGACCCAAAACATTCCTCGAAACACAGAGACCAAAGCTAAACCCAACTACATGCTGATCCCTTGTTTTCCATCTTTGCAGAATAATCTGTATCGTTCAGCTGTCATCTCATTGCAGGGTGTGCCCCATTTTAAGAAAATGCAGTATTTGAAAATCTAAACTTGCAGTACAGATTAACTGAAGAGCAGTTATTATTCACAAAGCGTTGTTTTTAAAAGGATTTACTGTACTATATCTTTAAATAGCAGAATTTCTGGTACGTGTAAAATAGATTTGATTGAGAACAGCACAATTTACATACACCTTGAGGAAAAAAATTCCTGTGTAAAATGAGGTACACTTTCACTGGTCAGAGGCAAGTCTCCACATCTTTCTCCAGGCGCCCAAGGGTCTTCCATTCTCATCTCAGAGTTGAGACTTTCAATCTAATTAGAAGACCTGGGTTGTTCTTAGCTCAGACCAACCATGGGATAGAGTTTAGTACTTGATGTAGGGCTTGGCTGGTTTAACAGTGTTACTCATTAGATGCAGGAATAATTGCATCTTGAAATTTTCATTTAGTATAAGGGGAAGTTAATAGAATCCTTTAGTCTCTCATGTGGCTGTTTAATGAACTGAACTATAAGGGTCTATGGTATTTGTGTAGTTAGATTGTCTAATAATATGCCTTCTATTTGTTCAACATACAAAATCATTATTTATTGTAATCATTCACCTCTTTTCACCTTTCTTTTAATACTAAAGCTTAGATAAGAGTTGACATTTCACATGGAAAAATGACTATTGTTTTGATTAATGAATATTGTAATAACAGTTTATAAAAGGATTAGGCTACTAGAATTTCTGAAGACAAGCAAACTTGCATTATGGTGAAGACTTATAGACTTATGGATGTCTATTTTGGTGAAGTTGTTGGGAAAGGAAGTGAAAAAAATTCACAGAATGAGAAAATATTTGTAAATCTGTATATCTGATAAGGATCTAGTATTCAGAACATATAAAAAATCCTTACAACAATAAAAAGACAAATAACCCAATTAAAAAGTGGTCAGAAGATTTGAATAGATGTTTCTCCAAAGTCGGCATGGAAATGGCAAATAAACTCCTGAAACAATATGTTCAATACCATGAGTCATTAGGAAAATGAAAATCAGAACCACAATGAGATACCACTTCACACTCACTAGGATGGCAATCATTATTTTCATCTTCATCATCATCAGACAAGTGTTGCTGAAGATGTGGAGAAATTGGAACCCTCATATATTCCTGTAGGAATGTAAAGTGATGCAGGCACAGTGGGAGGTTTAGCATTTCCTCAAAAAATGAAACACAGAATTACTGTATGACGCAGCAAGTCTAGTCCTAGGTATATACCCAAGAGATGTGAAAACATGTTCTCACATAAACTGTACATAAATGTTCATTATGAATATTTCATAGATGTTCATTATCAGCATTACCCATGATAGGAAAAAAACTGGTGCAACTGTCCATCACGTGATGAATGGGTAAACAAAAGTGGTGTACCCATACAATAGAATATTTCTCAGCCATAAAAAGGAATGAAGTAGTTATACATGTTATGACATGGATGAACCTTGAAAACATTAAGCTGCACGGACACAGCCAGGCACAAATGGCCACATATTGTATGATTCCGTTTATATGAAATGTTTAGAACAGAAAAATCCAGAGAGACAGAAGAGTTGATTAGTGTTTTCCATGGGGTGGGTGGAGAGGGTATTTGTATTGACTGTTAATAGATGTGGGGTATATTTTTGAAAAAGTTGTGAAATTAGATAGTAGTGATGGTCTTAGAGCATAGTGAATATACTAAAACCATTGAACTGTATACTTTAACATGATGAGTTTTATGATATGTGAATTGTATCTCAGGTTTTTAAAAAGCCAGATGAAATAAGACTTGTTAAGGACACTTGTAGCAAGATACCATAAACAGAAAGGAGGTTCATAAAAGAACTGACATAGAAGAGCTAAGAAAATAAAGAAATAAAATGAAGCGGTTCTCTACTCAAACTCATACAATATCCTCTTAAACCAGAAGCTAAAGAAGGACCAAATCCAATAGTCAAAAGTTCAGTAGAGAAAGGACCCATCATACCTTGTACCAGTTCTTGTAACACCCTATCCTCCTGGTGAAACAATACAGCCAACAACAACAGCAACCAAATCAAATGCAGATGAAGAAACAACAAATACTGTTTAGTGAAATAAATTTCTTTAGGACATCTGAACCATAAGTAGAATAGTCATTCTCTCCTTCCTTGTAGTACCAAGTACAAATACTAGTTTGTCTCTGCTGCATATTTTATAGTTGTACATTGTGTTTGCTTTCTTTCACCGTCCCTTACATCAACATAGTAAATATTTGTTTGCTTCTCTTGGGAAAATCCTAGCAATATATCTAAACCGTCATGCCCCAAGGATTTACTGAAGCATTACTGACTTTTCGCAACTCTGACCTCAAGGACCTTAAATTTCCCTTTGATTCTATTCTTATCTAATATGTAGATGACCTTTTGTTGTGTTGGAAAGATGAGGTAAGCTGGTAAGCTTTAAGACAGATTCCATCTATCTACTTACTGTGTTAGCTCAGAAAGGGCAGAAGGTTTCCAAAGAGAAGTTACAATTTTGTTACAGTAAAGTTCATTACCCAGGACATTCTTTATCCTAATGAGGTTGATCCCTTGCTTATCACAGACTAAAGAACCTTCAAAACTTGCCCATGCCAGTCACTAAGACACAATTCAGAAGTTTTCTGGGTCTCACTTGTTACTGCAGACAGAGGCTTCCCAACTTTTCTGAAATTGTCATACTGTGATATGACTTAGCCAAGGCCTGGTTAACTGGTTACCTCTCCCTGAATCCTAAACATTAATAGGCTTTCTGTGAGTCAAAATTAGCCTTTGTCAACTTCCGACTCGGTGCCTGCAGAATCATTTTTTACATATTATTACATAAGAGACAAAGCCCTTCCTGTTTTGACTCAGCTTCATGGGAGTCATCAGTGACAAAGAGCTTTCTACAGCGTTTCCCTTGACTCGTTGGACAAGCCCTACCACACAGTATCTGAGCTGTGGGAGCTGGTCTAGTGGAAGCTTTGTGGACTTGGCTTTGGGGTCTTCTCTGATTTTGTTGGTCTTTCATGGTGTACATTCTTTGCTGCTCACTAAGAATACACTACATGATGTTTCTCAGCAGGCTTACATCTTATAAAGTTGTATTATTTTTTCCAATGCCTCACATATTTCCATTCATTAATCCTTTGAATCCTACTACTTTTCTATCATACCTTGAAGAAGGAGAAACCCATGACTCCCTAATCTCCATTTGTGAACTAGCTCTACTCTGAATATATTTATGAAGAGTCCCCTGCAGAATTTATGAAGAGAAACTGCAGACTTACTCTTGATTGTAGGTGGGTTGTTTGACTGAAACTGTAAAATACCAGATGAGTTAAGCTGAAACAAATCTCACTTCACCCAGAAGGGCAGAATGGAGATAATAAGTTTGATATATACAATGAAAGTAGCTACGCTTGTGGGATAATCTGTGATTTTTGACTGCTTTGTAAACAAAAAGAGTTCTTGAGCTTAATGCGAACCCCAGTTAAGAGTGGTCAGCAAATCAAAGAGTGTTTGAGTGCTCTCAGGCTGTTAGAAAGTAGGTGGTCTTTTCAAACGGGATACCATGAGGCTGAAGTCAGTGCCTTTGCTGGTTATTATGTCAGACAGGCAACCCCCCACTGAGATTCCAACCCTCATAATATACCAAGAAACCAAGCCTTTGGAGAGGCAAAGAGGCTATAACAGAAAGCAAGACATCAATCAGTTCCAAAGTAAGAAGACCCCAAATGGAAGCTTTCAAAATTTTTTTGCTTAAAATTACCCACCCCAGGATGGAAAAATGGCTAATGTACTTAGTCAACCTTGATGGGGGAACATGACTAAAATTGTTAAGGTTGGTGGGAGTCTCTCAGGCATGTCTCCTTTGTCACCAGCAGAAGTTTGGTAAAACTGTAAATGTGGGTAATGGTGGGACACGGGCAAGAATCCAAACCTCAGGGCCTCTTTGCTCATCTCCAAATGGATTTCACACAACTGCCCTCTGCAATGAGTTTTGAATATGTCTTTTTGATTATTTTTAGGATGGACTGAAGCTTTTCCTTTCCGAAATTCTATAATTCTTATAGTAGTAATTCTTTTAAATTGACTTTGTGTTCGCAACTGGGAACTTATGTGTCAATGGACAGGATATTCCACTTTATTGGGACTACTGTTCAAGAGCTTTACAAAGCCCTGCCACTTTACTACTGTGTACATCATCTCCAATCTTCAGGAAACGAAGAAAGGAAGGAAGAAAGAAGCCAAAGAATCTCCAAGAAATGAAGAGAGAACAAAAAGAACTCTAGAATTCAAATTAGTAGAGCTCTCAGGGATTCTAGAACTTCCATGACCTAAGGGATTGCCATTGGCTTTCATAGCAAGAAGGTCAGCTGCCTCCAGGACTCGTGGACTCTGTGCCCATGAGTTAGTAACAGGCTGACCCAGTTATTTGTGAGTAACACTTCCAATTCTAGGTTCTACACTATTGAAGGCAGACACAGTCAAATAGTGCAAGAACTCATGCAACACACGCAGCTGTATCAACAGGTACAAGCAGCCTTTCCTCAACATCCTCCTACACAACCTTTATATTACTAATACCCAGACACCCAGTCTTCTGAAAGAGACATTAGGTGAAGACAGCCCCCAAACCCCAATGGAAAGGATGTTATCAAGTACTATTAACAACTAGAACAACAGTAAAATTCCAAGGCATTGATTTTTGGATTCATGTGTCTTAATTAAAGAGGCAAAAACTATTCTCAACTCACTGGAAGACTTTCTCTATTGGAGACCTCAAGCTGAGGGTTCTTAGAAACCCCCAAGAAGAAGAGGATCTTCAGAAGGAGATAGCTTCTACCCAGAACTTTGGACCAAGTTGATGATTGCACATGACGTAGACATCTTTCACCTAAATTCCACAGGAGAAGACTACAGAATGTCATTCTCTAATCCAAATTCTTTTGTTATGTATTTTCCCAGCTATCTTCCTTCTTCTTTAGCTGGGTTAAAGCTGCTTTGACCTATGTTACTTATAAGGCTTAATTCTTAATGTTGCCCTTTGCATTTTTAGTCACTCTTTGGTATGGACCTAGTATCTGGCTATACTTTACTTGCTAAAACATACAATGAAACTGATTGTTGGATTTGTACACATTTACCTTTGGAGCCATTTAACTTCCCTTGGTTCCAACTCCTTGTAATTAGTCAGTTGGTTTCTTGGGTACCTGAACTCACCTTTAGGTGACTTTTTATTTGGCAACTACCATGATGGCAAGAAATCAAAAATCCTTATCTTGTATATAGAAAAGGAAGTTCATTTCTCCATCAAAACAATACTTGGGGGCCTTTTGTGGGAGCTAGCTTTAGTAACTGAATTTTCAAAGAAATGGAACTGGCAGAGGAATAGGGTTTGTATTTGGAGGCTGTGTCTCCATCACAGATCCTTACAAGTAAGGCACATTACTTTTAGTCTACTTTAGATCTACCTAATAATCATTTTGATACTAAACTTTTTGTTGCCTGGCACTGAACTATTCTTGGGTGAGTGGCATCAAAACATTATGACATCATTTGACAATCCTATTTTAGCCAAAACCAAATCACTGAGTGTTCCCCAGTGACTGATATGGGATATGTGACACAAAAGCACACTGGCTATTACCTGAAAACTGGACTGAAACTTGCTACTTTGGTAAACTGATACCAGCCTTCATAATAGTACCCAGCATTCATTTCGATCCAGCAGTTCCTCTTCTAAGAAAATAGGTCATGTGATAATTTAACTCAAGAAGGAGAAAACCTGGACTTTGATCTAAGAACCCAAACTAATCACTCAGAAAATTATGGATTGTTTTCTCCCTCTATGTGGCTTCATTTCAAGTTGTATGTTTTACAAAAGGCCAAGAAATTAAGGAGAATCTTGCATGTCATGATTTAAGGACCAGAAGACAGAATAGATAATCCCACCAAAGCCATATAAATCTTTCCTTGAGAGATTCATGAAAGAGGGCATAAGACATGAATGCTATATTTGTATCTAAAGACTTCTCTGGAATCTTTAGTATTAATAAAATGACCTGGAATACAAACAAATCAATCATAACATTACATACTTTTGCTAATATCTGTGTATTTGGTCCTGCATGCTCTTCAGATGGAGAATGTAGCCTCTTGGTTTAATCTGGTCGCACTCAGATCCTTGCTGGGAAAGAGACTGCAAATCTGGTAACAATCCTTCTCTTGGTATTTGTCCATGTTGTAGTGTACAAATGTGTGATCTCCAGCCTCTTAAATGCTGCTGTGCAGCTGTTGTACCTCAAAAGACCCGGCAAATGGCCATCCAGCAAAAAGAACATGAAAACCTGACATTTTATGGAAGTTGACCCAGTGTTGCCAGAAGCTTGTTATGCAGTCAGACACCTCAAATAGTGGTAAACATACGGATCAATCATACCCCCGGGTATGATCCTTAATGGTCCCTCCTTTAGCTCAGGCTGAAGAATTACAACAAGGGGACACTGAAAAACAAAAGCATCTCTCTACCCACGTAGCTTACTGTCTAACTTAACATGACTTTACTATTACACTGTCTTTATTAACATAGTTTTATTATTTCAGGAACCTTTTGTCCAGAGAGTTGTAAATAATTTTCTGAAAGACATAAAAAAATATTTAATAGACTCAAACCACAGTTACTCATTGAACCTCTTGCTTCAATATCATTGCCTTCCTCTGACCATCAGTTGTAAATTATTATACAGAGCACTCCTCTTCAAGAATGACAGGAACCAGATTGATCCTCTGCCTGAAATAACCAACAAAACAAAGCGAAGCAAAACATATGACACAATATCAGGCAACGAGTACAGTAATCCTGGAGAAATGGGGGTAAAACAAGATACTAAAACTGTTCAGCTTATTGCCTTGAGATAATTTCCAGATTGTGGCACAAAGGAGAGAAGCCCAGTAGAGTCTCTGAGTCAAGGAGATGGAATAGAGTCTGGGCTATTAAAAGCAGCTAGAGGACAGAGCACTAGAGGGTAGAAAGCTATGAAGTGAGAAAACCCTGAAGGTTACAGGGAGGTCCCCCCCCCCTTAATTATTCAGCTAAGTGCAGATCAACACAGATAATTGGGACACTTGAACACCAGCCACACTGGAAAGCTCGACTCACTGGGCACTGGGTTGACTATTCAGAAATGTACCTCTGTGGCAGGGAGTGATTAGCCCTAGACAGTGCACTTTTCCAGACACGCATAACAAATCATTGATATGCAGAATCTGAAAGGATCAAATTGTAAGGAATTTAACTGCACCACAGAACAAAACTCAAGAATATTTACAGGAATAAAAAAATATTCTACACTCAAGATAAAATTTGCAATGTCAGGCATACAAAGAAACAGGAAAGCATGATCCATAATGGAAAAAAAATATGAAATTAAAACTGACCCAGAATTGACCAAGGTGTTAGGATTATCAGGAAAAATACATTAAAAAGTTATTATAATTGTATCTTACAGTTTCCAAAATTTAAATAGAGACATGGAGATATAGAAATGACCTAAACTGAACTTATATAGAGAGAAATTACGATGTCTGCAATAAAACAAAGTGGTTCAAATTAACAAAAGATTGGACATGGCAGAAGGGAAGGTTAGTGCACTTAAAGACATAGTAATAGAAACTATGCAAAAAAAACCGCGTAAGAAAATATTTAAATGAAAAGAGCATCAGTGAACTGTGAATAAACTTCAAATGATATAATAGACCTTAGTTGCAATCTCCAATGGAGTTTAAGCAAGAGAAAAAATATTTGAAGCAATAATGGTAACTTATGATAGAAAACTATAAACACACAAGAATCACAGCATGAAGAAAACACGAAGGCACATCATATTGAAATTACTAAAGGCAATGCTAAAAAGAAAACCTTAGAAGTAGCAAAAATAAGTAACCTGATCTGTACAGAGGAACAAAAATAGGAAAACAGTGCACTTCTCACTGGAAACAATGTACATCATAAAACATTGGAGCAATGTCTTTAAACTCCTGAAAGAAAAACATTGTTAACTTAGAAATCTATACTCAGCAAAAATATATTTCAAAAACAAAGGTGAAATAAAAATGTTTTCCGACATATAGAACCAGTTGGGATTCACCACCAGCAGACTAACACTATAAGAAATTTAAAGGAGGCCCTTTAAGACAGAAGGAAAACGATACCAGTTAGGAATCTGGATTTACACAAATGAATGAGGAACACAGGAAATGGTGGCTACATGGATAAATATACACCAGGATTTTTATTATTAACATCTCTTTAAAATATACTTAACAGTTTAAAAATAATAATATATTATGGGGTTTATAATATGAAAAAGTAAAATATATTAAAACTATAGCATAAAGTCAGGGAGGAGAGGAATGGAAGTTTGTAAGTTTCTTATGTTGTACATGAAATGGTATAATATCACTTGGAGATAGACTGTAATAAATTAAAGATGTATACTGCAAACCCTAAAACAACCAGTAAAATGACATGACGAAGAATAATAGCTAGTGAGCCAACAAAGGAGATAAAAAGGAATCATAAAAAAAAATTTAGTTAATTCAAAAGACGGCACAAAAAGAGGGAAAAGACAATAAAGAACAGATGTGAGCAAAATGATAGATTAAACCCTAATCATATCAACAATCACATTAAATGTAAATGATTTAAACACCCCAGTGAAAAGGCAGAGGTTGTCAAATTGAATGAAAAAGAAAGCCCAATGATGTGTTGTTCACAAGAAACAGACTTTAAAGGCACAAATAGATTAAACATACAAGTATGGAAAAAAATATTCCATGCTAAGATCAGTCAAAAGAATGCTGCAGTTTCTATATTAATATCAAGAATATCAAAGAATATGACCAAGGATAAAGAAGGTCATTTCTTCTTCCCCTTATGGTAAAGGGGATTATCAGTCAAAAGACCCTAAAAATTGTAAATGTTTATGCCCCTAGTAACAAAGCTTTAGAATATATGAACTGGAAATTGAAAGAACTGCAAGAAGAAATAGCAAATACACAATTATAGTTGAACATTCCAATAGCCATTTCTCAAAGCTAATAGAGCAAGTGGATAGAAAATCAGCAAAGAAATACTAGACATGAACAGCACTATCAATCAGGATGACCTGATTAGCATTTACAGAACACTCTGCTCTATGACAGCACCAGATTCAATGCTACTAGTCATTAAGGAAGGAAAATTAGTACCACAGTGAGATGTCATCACCTATTAGAAGGGCTAAAGTTAAAAAGACTGACACTACAAAGTGTTGGTGATGATGCAGAGAAACTGGAAATTTCATACACTGCTGGTGGGAATAAAAAAATGATACAATTTTGGAAAATACTTGGGCAGTTTCTTAAAAATGTAAACGTCAACTGTTGTCCAACCATTCCACAGTTAAGTATTTATCCAACAGAAATGAAGACATACGTTTCTACAGAAACTTATACCCAAATATTTAATAGCAGCTTTACTTCTAAAGGCCCCAAACTGGAAACAACCCAAATGTCCTTCAACAGATGGATGGATAGACAAATTGTGATACATCCGTACAAAGGAATACTTTTAAACAATAAAGGGAATGAAGTGTCGATACATGCAACATCAATGAATCTTAAAATAATTATGCAAAGTGAAAAAAAAGCATACAAAAAGAGTATGGACTGAATAATTCCATTTATGTAAAACTCTCGAATCTGTAGCGTCAGCAAGCAGATTAGTGGTTGCCTGGGGTGGAGTCATGCAGGGGGGCGGGGGAGGATTACAAAGGAGCATAGAGAGACTTCTGAGGGCGATCGTTACATTTATTACTTGATTGCAGCGTTGGTTTCATGGGCATACACATATACCAAAACATAAATTGTCCAATTTAAAGATGTGCAGTTTATTGTACATCAATTATACTCCAATAAGGCTGCAAAAGATAAGGTGTTTTACAAGAACTAGCAATAGAATATTATTAATTCATGTTCCTTACTTGCCCAACCTCACCCCGCCTCCAAATTGAAAGAGGCAACTTAAACCAGACTTCAAAATCTCAACTAATATCCCGACATGCCCTTCCCTCTCTGAGATGCTGCCGTGGTCCTGCTGAGCTGGTGCTCTCCTTGACCCCACTAAGCAATAAAATCAGCTTTGGCTGATCAACAGATCGGCTTGGTGATGTTCTGGGGAGTCAGTATTTGATGGCACTTCCATGCCATGGGACATTATGCAGCTCTTAAAGGGAGGGAGTTCATTCTATCTCAGTGAACAGAGGAAATCCAGGATGCAGTAAGTGACAGGAGCCAGATGCAGAGAAAAGTTTTAAATTTTCAAAAAGCAGTAACTAAATAAAACATTTTAGATGAACATATATATGTGTATGTGTGTGTGTGTATATATATATATGCCGTGATTATACGACCCACAGAGCAAGTTATGAATACAATTATGCCAGTCAGTAATCATTGGTTATCTGAAGAAAGATAGAAGAAGAGGGAGGAATAAGCAAAAAATAAGCAAACAGACAACAGAATCACCTGTCTAAAGAAAAAGAAAAGTGTCTATAATCAAAGCAGCACTTTATATTATAAACTCATTTCTATGCTTAATCGATGGCTTCAAACTGTTAATAGTGATAACATCAAGTTTCCTTGAATTTTCCTGAATTAGCAGACAAAAGCACAGTAAAAAGTGTTCTTTTATTACCTTCTCTGTTACCTCTCTCTCTAACCTGATAGGCCTAATGTCTCATTACTTATAATAATTCTAGTGTAAATAGTAAATTTTGAAATAACAAGATTTCCTTAATAAGGATCTTTTTCTTCTACAGCCATAACTTTTGCATTATCATTTGTTTTACAAATCTCGTTAAAACTTTGCCACTAGATCAATGTTTCATGAATTTTTTAGATATAAATCTTCTACCATATTTTTTTAAAAAGAAAACTGCTCCAGTGACCATGTTATCACTTCTACAAAACTAGCCTAATTCCATACAGATTGAAAAGACCTTGGCACTGCCTTTGTCTCCAGTGAAAAATGAGTCCCATTTGATGACTGACCTTCCAAACAACTGTAGCTCCCACAGAAATTTATAGGCTCTATCGGCCCACAGCTGTTACCTTATAAGACTCATTTCTCAGGTGCTCAGGGGAAAACCAGTTCCACTGGTAAGTTGACAGAACACTCAACAATACAATACAATAAAATGGATGCATGTAAACCCTGAATGAGAGCTTTGACTAGAAGCAAAGATGAGTATTTGTGTTCCTGAAGACAGGCACAATTGTGTCGTTTTTGAGAACATTGGCTGTTAAGATTCTCAATTACGGGAGAGGCTTAAAATGGATGCTTCTCACTGCCCTTCCTCAAGATGGATATGAGAGAAAATTTCATAAATAATGATGTTTATAACATAGAATTGTGGCTGAGAGTATATTATGTTGTTTGGAGAGGTGAATTAGCATCTTTTATCTATTTGTGGTCTCTTGTCAATGCTCATGAATGCAGTGGGAAGGGATGGTGTGTTTCCTGACTGATTCCTTTTCATGCTGTTGGCAGAATTGCCCCTTACCCCCAAACGAACAGATTCCCCTCATCCTTTCACATTACCAAGCAGCTCTCTGCTACCCAGACGCCAAGAAACAGATGCTTCCCTTCCTTATTTCCTTGAAGGACGTTATAGAACTTGATAGATGGGGGAGCAGTTCCATTTATAACCCTCCGATTTCTTGACTTCTGGTGCCCCAACCACATTATGGCAGTCACCTTGGGAAGTTGGGGGAAATGTTTTATGCTGTGTTAGGATGAGAAATCTGACTAATGCCTTGATAATCCAAAATGAACTTCCTGCCTCTTGGGTATCACCTTTGTGTGTAACTTTACAGTGTCTGCCTTTTTGTCCCTCTTCCTGCCCTGTGGACCAATGGACCACTCAGGTATTGTTCAGAGAATTGTTTTATCGTTCAGCTGCAAAGGTAAAGCCTATGGTGCAGGGAATTCAAAGATTAGATTGCTGGGACCCTGACAGTAGGCCCTTGTAGATAAGCAAAGAAAAAATTTTTAATTAAAACTAATTAACGTGCAATTGTAGTTTCTGGTCATTAATTGTACATAGTCTGATTTAAATTTCTGAAGCTCCTTGTGGGTTTTGCGCTAGTGATTGGATCTATGGGAACAAGGATGTTCATGGTTTTTGTCTTCGCAACTGACTTTGCTCAGAATTTCTTTACAACTTTTATTTCCACTCTGGAATTAGACTGAGGTAGTATGCCCCCAGGACAGAGGCAGGGGTTGGGGTATAGTAATTAAGAACTCTGACTATAATTTCCTGTAGCACAGGAACCAAACCTTTCTAGGTGCCCGGCCTTTGGAAACGATTTCAAGTAATACTATTGAAGGCATTTTCGAGAACAGCATTTCTTCCCTTTGGGGTCCCTAGGCTCTCACACTGCTGTGGAGGAGAGCAGAGTGCACTCAGGAATGCAGCACGTTGGGCGGGGGAGCAGAGGTCACGTGCCTTCCGTTCCTGGCTATGGTGGATGTAGAGACTGCCACGGTCAAGGTCCTGTGATGTGGGGAGCTCTGGCCTGGGGGAGGTCACTCTCCTAGCCATGGATCTGGGACCTGGAAGGAGTCATTCAAACTTCATGAACCTGGTTTTTATCACCAATGACATGGAAATGATAGAATGTGTGCCTTTTATCCCAACCAAGTCTGACCCACTCTGCAGGTTCTGCTGGGAACAGTGGGAATTGTGCCAGGGTGGTTGGAGGACAAATGAGTGGCAGGAAATGCTGGTTCTGGTGAAGTTTAGGAGTCCAGATTCCCCAGAGGAACAGAACCAATAGGATGCATTCTTTGTCTTTAAAAATTATTTTTATTAATATAGCCTTCTGATTACAAATGTAATTTGTGCTAATGTAGTTAACAATATTGGTTAACTACAGTAAAAGTATAACAAACTGAACAAAATCACCTGTGATCTCTCCACTCAGAAATTACCATCCTTTTATATTATGGTGTATTTTCTTCTGGGATTTGCTTATGAAAAATTAATTTTGGTGTCACATGGGTCATTCTATACAAGCCCCGTTGGAAGTTTACATTTAGCAATTTTACATCTCATGGTTTTAAACTTGAAACATACACACACACACGTGCACACACACACATATTGAGAGAGAAAGAAAAAGAAGAAAGCGGAGGAGGAGGGAGAGAAGAGGAAGAAGAAGAAGGAGAAAGAGTAGGGAACTGGTTCATGACGTTGTGGATTCTGTCAAACTGAAATCTACAGGGCAGGCCAGCAGACTGAAAACCATGGAAGTGCTGATTTGCAGCTGGGGTTCAAAGGCCATCTAGAGGCAGAAGTCCCTCTTCTGGGAGGTAGTCTTTCTTTGAAGGCCTTCAACTGCTTGAATGAGGCCCTCTGACACTAGGGAGAGTGATCTGCTTTACTCAAAGTCTGCCGATTTAAATGTCACTCTCATCTCAACATGTCTTCACAGCACCATCCAGACCATGTCTGATCCAACATCTGGGAACCACGGCCTAGTCAAGTGGACACATAAAGTTAACCATCCACCCCGTGAGGACTGAGTGGGAGAAACCCGTGCTGTGATTGGCTGGCCTGGAAGCAGCTCTGCCTTGATGGGTGAGTTGGAAAGTCAGATATGGGAGATGGTTCTTGGGAACAGAAGGGACCATCTTGTTCTGGCTACTTCTCTCCACCACTCTGCTGACAATGTGTTAGCAGATATCTGGTGGAAGCTTGACTCAGCACACCACCTGTACTCGCCTCTCTGGGCTTGTGGGAGGTAGCCTAAGTGGCAGTCATGGAAAGAACCCAGGAATGTCCAGAGCGAGCCCCAGCTCACCAGGGAGGAGCGTTCTTGGAGGTGGTTTGTTCATCAAACTGAGAGATAGGAGGTGACTGTGCTTGGTCTGTGCACCAGGTCCCCTCTGAGAATTCCCTTGATTGCTCACCCTGAGCTCAATTTCTTTAATGAGAAGAGGGGAGGTCAGCTCTGGCAGAGGAGGGCCCGTCTGAGACTCTGTCCTCGGGAGGGTCTCCGGTTCTCCTCCAGCACTTTGTGGGGGTTGATCCATCCTTTAGTGCGGAACCCCTGCGTTTGCTTAGCAGGAAATGTTTCAGTTATCTTTATTTTTATTTTATTTATTTATTTTTGGCTCTGTTGGGTCTTCGTTGCTGCGTGCGGGCTTTCTCTGGTTGCGGCGAACAGGGGCTACTCTGCGGTGCGCAGGCTTCTCACTGCGGTGGCTTCTCTTGTTGCGAAGCGCGGACTCCAGGTGCACAGGTTTCAGGAGTTGTGGCTTGCGGGCTCTAGAGCACAGGCTCAGTAGTTGTGGCACACGGGCTTAGCTGCTCTGCGACATGTGGGACCTTCCTGGACCAGGGCTCGAAACCGTGTCACCTGCACCGGCAGGCGGATTCTTAACCACTGCGCCACCAGGGAAGCCCCTCAGTTATCTTTAAAACAAAGAAATTCACTGCCACATCCCATCCACTTTTTACTTATAGATCCTAGTTGTCACTTAAGAGCTACTTTATTTTTAATATCTTAGGAATTTTATTGTTATCACATATTTGCCCATAAGATGATCATGTCACAAATTTAATGTTTTGTGTTTCATTTTATCTACCATATAATCTTTTTCTTGATGGACATGTACATCCTGTTACATTTTCAAGTTTAAAACCACGAGATGTAGAGTTGCTTAAGGGAAACCTCTAAGGATGCTTATGGGACTCATTTATGTGACATCAACATTAATTAATATTTCATAAGTAAAAGCTAGAAGAAAACACACCGTCATGTAAAAGGGTGATCATTTCTGAGTGGAGGGATTGCAGGTGATTTAATTTGTTATACTTTTAATGTATTTTATTCACATTATACATTAGCATGCACTACATTTATAACCAAAAGAATAGATTAATAAAAATCACTTAAAGACAAAGAAAATAAAATTACACTAGGAGAAGACATTATCCGTGTAATAGGTCTTTCATAATTTAAGTAAGATTTCTATACTTTGCTCAGCTTGTCTTACCCATCCCTGAGGTATGGAAACTAGATGAACAA
Organism: Phocoena sinus; assembly: GCF_008692025.1. Classification (NCBI taxonomy): domain Eukaryota; kingdom Metazoa; phylum Chordata; class Mammalia; order Artiodactyla; family Phocoenidae; genus Phocoena; species Phocoena sinus. The sequence continues at coordinate 4,764,981 of NC_045774.1, read as the reverse complement.
TTATTTGCAAGCCTCTGGTAATAAAGAGGTGAAGAAGTATCAGCCTCTGGGGGTGGACAACAGTCTCCCTGTCACAAAGAGCTGATTTTATCTTTTACACTTTTTGGCAAGCTTTTGCACCCCTCCTTGGGTGAATGTGAGAAATCACCCAAACCCATGCAGTCCAAACTCATTCTGGGCCAGGATGGAGAACCTGTGGTGTCTCCAAGCCGGGTGTCTCCCACTGTCTGCAGTCTGGACCCCGTGATGAAAGGGAGACAGGACCCAACGTTCTGTGTTATAAGGTCTCACCCCAAACATATCTCTTCAATCCTTTCTGTTGGAATTGACTTTTTTCCCCAACTGTGCCTCAAGTTTGTTTATTCTTATACTTCAGAATTTATCATAGTTTGATTTATTAACATTAACTTGGCGATGTCTTATTTCCTTATCACACTGTAAACAGTTTGTAGGCGAGGACATTTTGATTTTTTCCTGTGATCTCTGGAATTGCTAGCACATTGTTTCTCATGTAGTAGATGTCTCATTGTGTTGAAGTTTCTGCGATGCCATTCTGGATAAGTGGAGTACTTGTCTGAGGTCTCAGCAGTGTCATGACTAGACTCCTGGGCTCAGATGCCTGGTAGACACTCTCTGTGGGGCTGACTGAGGAGCAGGGTCAAGGACGCTGCCTAGAGCTGCTTTGCTAAGACCCCCCAGGCCAAGGTGAGTGGATGAAGTCACTACTCCAGTCCAGAACATCCAGTCTCTTCATTTTTAAATCCAATTGAGAAGAGTGGTCAATTTAGAGATTAAAATGGATTCCAGCCATGAGGGGCCGGTTAAATCTTTTAAATAAATTATCTAGGAGATTCAAGCCACTAAGAGGAAAAGCATTGTGAGCTCTCTAAAACAACCCAGGAGCATTTAGAAATGAAATTCACTCTATATGACATAAGGAAAGTCCAGACTCCTGCTTCTCATTCACTTGACAAGACCGTGCCTGGTGAAACACAAAATTCTGCTCAAAAACAAGGAAGGGTAGGGCACTAATAAAAATACTAATATTAATAATTAGCATGATGTTCATGTATCTTTGGTAACTCATGAACCTCTTCTTACGATAATTCAGTTTCCAGCTTTGTGTCTCCCCGCCCCAAACATCTTTGGCCTCAATTCATATCCTGGTTAGAAGTCATTGGATTTCCTTGGATATTTGTTAAGATTTTCCAATTTCTCCAAACTGATTTCCGGGCATCAAAGCTTCTGCAAAGAGTGAGTGAATCAGATTTTGTACATCAAGTTTACCTGATATAAAAATTATATTATTTTCATGTTAAAAGGCACTTTATGTGGGATTTTTTTCCTTATGCTGGGAGGCTCAGATTTTGAAAAAGGAACAGACACCTTGTGAAGATAAAAGATGAGGAGATGATGGGAGTGTCATCAGTAGTTAGAAAAATGGTACTAAAAATTAGAGATTTTTAAAAGACCTATTCAGATTTACAGTGGTAAGAAGAAAGAATTCTGCAAACCTCACTATCAGCCATTTAGTGGCTTTTACAGTTTGGTGGATTGTAAAATGTGCATTCAGTTGGCAAGAAAGGACAATGAATTAGAATCTTCTGACCATCCGGATTTAAAGGCGGGAGCTGGGGCGGGTCAGATACAGGAGGAGATCGGCAATGGAGTGGGGAGGAAATATTCCCTAAAGACGAACATTCTGGAAATTTGTTTTTTACAAACTATTTTCTCTCTTTCTCTGTCTCAAAGTACCAAACAAAACACAGTCTGATCAGGAACGTGTGCTTCCACAGGAAGGGGGAGGGCCTGCGGGGAATACAGTTTTCCTTCATTCAGCCTCTGAAGAGAGCAGACACCAGAAAAAGGAAGCAGCAGAATGAAAACTTGTCCCCCAGACTCTGCAGGAGACTTAAAAGCACTTCTTTTAAACAGAGGACTGACTTTCCAAGGCCAGCTTTGGTCATGTTGGCAGCTAAGTCTGAAATTTTCTGAATCATTCTGGGGATGGTATATCATGGCTAGAAATGTTCTAAAGTGCAGTTTTCATTAGAGCTACCAACTAGTCAGACATCTTTTTGGATGTATACATTATCTAAAATAGTTAACAATTACATGAGTTGACATGTATTCAGTCAAATCATGTTCTTCTGAGCCCTAAGTGGGTGTAGAAAAACAGCAAATAATATCTATGGTATATGAAGATCTGTTCCCCTACATTGGTGTTAAAAGGAATTATTTGTGTACAGACACTGTAGGATCTAGGCATATTGCATGGGTGCTCCCTTGATATATTGATGCAAATGGCACATAGCTAAAATCAGATGGCAACAGACACCCAGTGGGCTCTGGGAGTATGTTTGAGTGTGTGTATAGTAGAGTTTTGGTGGCAGGTAAGGAGGCTTTGGGACCAAACCACTAGCAAGTCCCAGTGTTTAAAGACAGAAGAGGAATTTCTATGACGATTGTGTGTATATGCATGTGTGTACGTATGTGTATGTGTGTAACACACACACGAAACCCTAGGGGTTTGTTGGTTTGCTTGCTGTCATGCTAACTTTACCCTCAGCAGTGTGGTCCCCTCCCAAGTTCAACATCCAGAACAACTGATCTCACAGGCTTTGCAGCAGGGTTGGCATTTATAAGGGTGTGGAGTGCCATGTTTGTTTTGATGGCTTTTGCACAAGTACTTACCTTGCCATAGTCTTGAGGTCCTCATTGAGTTAAATCTCAAGAGTACAGCGGACTCCAGTGTGGTATTTAAACCAGAGGGGCGGCCTGAATGATCGTCCTTAGTTGTGGGGATTTAACCAAAGAAAGGATTTTCAATGAACAACCTAAGAGCTTTGACACCATTTAAGAGAATGGGGATCCTGACATTTTGATTCTTACTATAAATTTACTTTCTCAGTGTTTGCTTTGGGAAAATGGAAATTGCTGTAGATGGGGTAATAGATACGGTAAAGTGTGCAAATTTTACCTAATGTATAGACACAGGCTATGGCAGTTATAGTCTACATTCCCTTTTTCCTATGCTCTGCATCCCCTAAATAAAGGCAGAGAGTTGATCTTGGCTTTGACAGTTAATATTGAGCTGATCTTCGCAGGTCGTTTTCTTCCCTTCCATCTGCGTACGTATGCACACACAGATACGCTTGCACATACGCACATACACTTTTTACTGTTATCCTGTAGTCGCCCGCAGTCATGGTTCAAGGTCTGGGATAAAGTTCCAGAGGTGTACTAGTTCAAGTCCCTGCCTCAAGCCACACTAGGCGGCCACACAGTAAATATGGCAACACATCCTATTAGTGGAGAGTTCAAGGGCTATAACTCCTCTTGGTGGCCCGTGCTTTACCACTTGATCATTTAGCCAAGAAGTTTGCCTAATAGCTGAACAAATGTCCTTTGTATTTGATGCAGATTTACATTATTTAGGGTCTTGATTTAAAGATAATTAAAATAAACTTGATTTTGAGGGATAGGGGTTCTCAAAACTCTTCAGCTTGTTTGCAGATAAGCTTAATAGACTGCAGACGCCACAGACCCCGCCTGGTCATCACAGGGCCCAACTTTACAATCTTTGCAAAGCATCCATCTGCTATAGCCTCCGGTTTCTTATAAAAATAAGACTGCATTATAAGCTTTATTGGTTTAGTCTTTTACTGTGTTTCTTACCTGAATCTTCAGTTCTCTACTGTTTTCTATCTAATATTTGCTTGGTTCAATGTTTGGCAAAAATAGCACTCCATGAATATTTGCAGAATGGATTAATAAATACGTCTCAACAGCTCCCAACTGTTGTTAATAGATGTTAGGCAGAAATAGGGTTCCATTGTCGAATTAATCTAGAATGTATCAGATTAAAGAAAGTTAAATAGGCTCCTTTGCTATAGGACCTGTCATAGTGTAAACAGTCAGTATACATTGTGTGTGGATAAGAGGAGATGGGGTGTGCTGGGCTTCCCAGGTGTATTGGTTCTTAGAAGAGTGCCTGGTATAAAGTAGTGTGTGCATGCATGTGTATATGTGTGTGTGTGTTTGTGTGTGTGTGTGTGTGTGTGTGTTAATTGTTACTAAGGTTATTATTTATTACTGTTATTACATTTGTCTTTGGAGACGTTTTTCATAGAATTTCTTAGGACTAGAGTTCCACTAGAACATGCTTTCGGAAAAGGCTGATATACCCTCTCTTTGTACTAAGGGAACTCATTGGTTCATATTACATCAATTAGGAATTTGAAGTAATTCACTGGGGCTAGTGAGACATTTGTCTTTGCACTATCTATAACAATGTATTTTGTTAGGAAATCAACATGGCGAAACAAACTTTGGAAGGAATGCTTAATTTTTAGCAAATGAAGGGTTCAAAATACCCACTTTGGCACTTTGGAAGCTCCCATTCGTTTACTTAGAAGTGTTTGTGGGCCAATGACCTAGGAAGACTACCTTGGACTCCTTCCTGACAACAGTTTATTATTTTAATTTACTTTAGGTGTTTTAAAATAAGGACACTGCATTTGTAGTCTTCTCTTGGTAGAACTAGTGATGCAACGTGCTTAAACTTTTCTTTTTTCACTGAGTTGTGTCATTATTAAATTTCATCATGGTTTTAGGCCTGATGCATCGTATTCATCAAGGTTGCTTTGAAAACTTTCTTGTGTTCTAACAGGTGAACTTGCCATTGTTTATAAACACGCCTGCAGTTTTCATCCTGACCGTCCACTCAAATAGGAAATCATGACCCTGCACTCCCACTCCTGGGCACATATCTGGAGAAAAACATAATTTGAAAAGACACGTGCACCCCAGTGTTCATTGTGGCACTATTTACAGTAGCCAGGATATGGAAGCAACCTAAATGTCCATCAACAGAGGGATGGGTAAAGAAGATGTGGTACATATATACAATGGAATATTACTCAGCCAAAAAAAGAATGAAATAATGCCATTTGCAGCAACATGGATGGGCCTAGAGATTGTCATACTGAGTTAAGTAAATCAGACAGAGAAAGACAAATATCATATGATATCGCTTATATGTGGAATCTAAAAAATGGTCCAAATGAACTTATTTACAAAACAGAAATAGAGTCACAGATGTAGAAAACAAACATGGTTACCAAGAGAGAAAGGAAGGGGAATGATTAATTGGGAGATTGGGATTGACATATACACACTACTATATATAAAATAGATAACTAGTAAGGACTTAGTTTATAGCACAGGGAACTCTACTCAATACTCTGTAATGACCTATATGGGAAAAGAATCTAAAAAAGAGTGGATGTATGTATATGTATAGCTGATTCACTTTGCTGTACAGCAGAAACTAACACAACATTGTAAATTAACTGTACTCCAATAAAAATTAATTTAAAAAAAAAGGAAAGCACGGTGAGAACCATGGGTTGCCTTCCTCCCTTCACTCCATTGGGCATTGTTATTTTGCAGCATCCCCACAGGCTCGTGAGAGCCTGTCTGAATCGCCTAGACCATTGCCTTTCTCTGTTGTTTTCAAAATTAAAATTCTTACTGAGCCCTGATAGACTGTGCCCTTCAGTTAACCCGTAGCTCTGACGCCCGTCATTGTCAGAGGAGGAACTGGAATGAGTTAGATAGGATTTTCTCCCACTTTTACAATCATGATTCTTAGTGCGTATTTGCAAAATACACACATATTCCTTTATTTGGAATAAATTCTAATATTTAATCAAACATCAAACTTTCATTGACCTGTCTGTAATTACCACTGAGGTAGGTCTTCCTCCCTCCCCCCTCCCTCCTGTCCTCCCTCCTTATTCATATGAGTCCACGTTTGTCCATTTCTAGGCCTTGGAGAATTTTCTCATCTTCCGTGTCAAATATAATAGCTGATGGCCCTTCAGTAGCGCTTGCCTATCTGACAACGTAATGCACAACTTTCCTTCAGTGTTCTCATAAATCTGGCCAGAAAGAAAGGCCTTTTGTACCCTGGATTTATGACTGGTAATTCCAAAGAAAGTTTCAGATTTATAAATACACATTTGGATTTTAGCACTGATTTTTGGTTGTCAAATGGAAGAAAAAAAAGATTTCAAGCTGAGTTTATTACAGCTTGAGAGGATTTGGAAAAGAATTCAAGACAAATATTTTTGGGCTGAGAACATGTGTGAGGTCACCATGCCCTCACAGAAGTCTTCTGGTGGTGATGCTGAACTGTAATAGGATATGGAAATCTGCAGGCTATTCCTGGAACCTCCTGACTCATCCCGTTATCTGGGGAACGATTCTTATTATTTCTGCATTACTCTTCCATCTGTAAAATGCGAATGCATGTTAAGGCTCTACCCTTCAGGCACCCTTGAATCTGGGGTTGTCTGCTGGGATCCGTCCTTCAGCAACTTCCTGGAAGTGCTGGTGGAAGTGTGGGTGGGCCGGCCGGGCTCAGGCACGAGGGATGCGGGGAATTGGGATCTTGACAGTGGAGCCTGGGGTAACCGCGGAGGTCAGGAGATGTTCATCACGTTACACCCCAAAGGGTTTTGCAGGACAGGAAGGCCTGAATCGCCTCCTGCGTTTGGGGTCTGGGCATATGCCAAGGGATTAGTTGTGTGGTTTTTATAATGGCTTAGAGATGCTGAAGACAGGTGCATTTTAAAGCCTTTATAGGGTAATAGTTTCCTTTGACTTAAAAGAAACTTGGAGTGGGAGGTTGGGGTCAGCAGATGTAAGCTTTCATATACGGGATGGATAAACAACAAGGTCCTACTGTATAGCACAGGGAACCATAGTCAGCATCCTATGATAAACCATAAGGGAAAAGAATATAAAAAAGAGTGTTATATATGTATAATTGAATCACTTTGCTGTACAGCAGAAATTAACACAGCATTGTAAATCAACTATATTTCAATAAAATATATTGATTAAAAAAAGACAAGGTGAAGGAACAAATAGCAAATAAATAGAAAGCTTAGATGTATAAGACCAGCCTGCATCCATATAATACAGTCATATTTTCTGCAAAAAAAAAGGAACTTGGGCGAGGTGGGGGAGGGGTGAGCAGTGGGAGGGCCACCCAGGCCCTTTCTAGATCGATTGTCATAAAATCCAAGTTAGTGTACTCAGGGGTTCAAGATCAGCTGAGTGGGGCATGACTGGATTTCTTTATGCAAAGTCCTAGTTGTTTTCTAGGCATATCACTTTGCAGTCGTTGAACAGTCGTTGGTTCTCTTCAGTACTGAGAATGAAGATGCTGAGAGGATGCAGAGGCAGGGACGAGAGGGAACATCTGATGTTTGGGGAACACCGTGTGTAATTGGAAGGGGCGGGGTCGTGCAAATAGGCGTTTGTCCTGTGGAACATGGTTGAAGATGGCTTAGCAGCGAGTGGCTTCTGTGACAAGTAGCAAGGTTACAACTAAAGCATCAAATGACCCTGATGGAAGAGACTAGAATGTACTGTAACTTCAAGGTACGTGACCGGACCATATAGCAATATTGGTTCCACTAAATGAACAATCTTACAGGGCTTGTAAAAGAAAAAAAAAATGTCTGTGGTTTAAGAAAGGCTCTTTATCCTATTTAAACCATTTGGTTAAGAAATGAGAGAGAAAAATCACCATTTGTTATTTTCCTTGAATTTCAAGAAGCGGAGATTGAGCACAAGTCCAGGACTGAATCCTCATTAAAGGGATAAGGAGAGAGGATTCATTTCCAGGGTCCAAGTACTTGTCCGAGCAAATGATGTATCATAATTAAGCACCAAGATGTAGAGGACCCAGAGTTTAAAATAATTTTTGCCAATTAATTCTGATTAGCACGTGAAGACAGTGAGAGCAGGACCCATTATCTCACTCCACCAGCACGGAAGGCTGCCCACCCAGGTCACGTCACACAGGCTCAGCTTGAACACTTGTCCAGATTCTCTCTGGATTCTTCCTTCTCTGGGGCCATCAGAGCTTGAAGACACATGAAGATGTGCAGCTTCCACTTGGCAAAGTGGTTTAAACGTCACCTTGTACTAAGGGGGACGTGACTGTAGGACAGAGGGTTGGATGGTAACAGAAGTCCCTGGAAAGCTTGGTTCTTCCTTCTCTCTTCCTGAAGCCTTTTATTGGAGGTTTAATCACAGTGGCTAATATTCGTTGAAAGCTTACATTGTACCGAGTAAAAGATAAGCACGCTGTATATTGTATCACGATAGTCCCATGACATCGGTACTGTTAAAACCCATGTGGTGGATATCACACATGGCAGAGATGCATGGGGATTCAGAGCCAGATCGCCTGAATTCCAATCCCAGCTCCACCATCTACGAGCTGTGTGACTTTGGGCACTTTTCCTAACCTCTCTGAGTCCCAGGTCCTCATCTATAAAATGGGGATACTAGAGGCTCTCTGACTCATAGGGCTGTTCTAATGATGAAATTACAAAATGTGTCAAGTGCTAAGCTACTTTGGTAACTTTTTAACATGAACTAATAACACGACTCTTGCTGAGCTTAAGAATATGAATTCAGAGAAGAAGGAGCTTATGCAATTCTGTCACTGTCAGCCCAGCAAGAGGCTTTTCAAGGAGGGTTTGTTAGGAGACCTGAGCATATTGAATTTGTTGCTCTGGGTTCCAGCTGAGGCTTAGGCTGTTGGAAGCACCCGCAGCAGCTACATTACACTCGGGCCACATGAAGTCCCTGTGGTGTAGGATGCGTTGGGTGGAAATCAGTTTGGGTTATGTGCAGAATGACCCAACTTTTGCTGGGAGTAGACTTGCTTTAGGGACGGAGGATGAAGATTGACAAGGTGTCATTTACACAGACTTCGGCTCGCTGCCGCTTGGACCCTTTGGTTCCACACGTGTGCACGTGATTTACATGCCTGTAATGCAATCGACGTTTGAGTCAATAACATCCATTTCAATCCCTGCTGAGGAATGTCCTTCTGTTGTACTAACAGCTGCTGCCGGGCTCGGGCTCATATATCTCCCAGGGACAGGGGACCCCGAACATTAATGCATCTCAACATCAAGAAGATGAGTGGGAACGTGTAGAAAGTGGGCAGTGAAGAATGTGTGAAATGCAGCTGCTTTATTGAGGTAATTTTCCCTTTAGTTGAGTTATTTTCAGAGACTTTTCAAGTTGAGCAAAACGACAAAAAAAAAAAATCCAATGAGCTTTGGGACAAACAGGTGTACTAATTTATTATTTCTTCTCTTATTAATGCCATTTATAGCAACATGGATGGACCTAGAGATTTTCATATTGAGTGAAGTCAGACAGAGAAGGATAAATATATGATATAGCTTATATGTGGAATCTAAAATAATTGGTACAAAGGAACTTATTTACAAAATAGAAATAGAATTACAGATGTAGGAAACAATCTTATGGTTACCAGGGAAGAAAGGGGGGTAAGTATAAATTGGGAGATTGGGATTGACATTTACACACTACGATACATAAAATAGATAACTAGTAAGGACCTACTGTATAGTACAGGGAACTCTGCTCAATACTCTGTAATGACCTATACGGGAAAAGAATCTAAAAAAGAGTGAATATATGTATATGTATAACTGATTTGCTCTGCTGTACACCTGAAACTAACAGGTGTGTGTAATTTACAACATTGTAAATCAACTATACTCCAATAAAAATTAAAAAAACCCAGAAAGAAACAAACAAAAAAATCAAAGTCATTCCGATTATAAAGGAATGAGTGCTCATTGAAGAACATTTAGGAAAAACTAGAATTATAAAAAGAATAAATTAAACAAATTCTAATTTTCTTACCAAGAAATCAACACTGTTGACTTTTTGGATGAGTTTTTCCTCGGGTTAATGAATGTATGTACATTTAAGTGTGTGTAAAACGAGGATTATGCTGCGTGAAGCAATGTGTGTCTTGTGTTTTTATCCTTAGCACATATTGTAAACATTTCCCCATACGACTCAATAATCTTCAAAAATGTGATTTTGGATGCTATCTTCTGGCCAGTTGAATGTAATTTACAAAATGATTAATCTAATATCAAATAATAAGTTTAAGTTTTTCACTATTATAACTAACGTGGCAACGAGCACCCTTTTCTATAAAACTGTGTGTATCTGAATTGTCCCTTTGGATAGATTTCTAGAAGTGTATTTATTGTATCTAAATATATAAATACTTCAGAGACACTGATACATATCGCCAAGGGTGACCCCAGAAATATGCCAGGTTAACGCTCCACCATCAGGGTGTGAGCATGACCGTTTCTCCTCACTAGCACTAAGAAGGTGACTGTTTAGTGCTCTGAGCTCTACTCTTTGTGTTCCGTCTTGTCTAAATTTTTATTATTTATCTTTAATTTCTAATGTTAAACTTGAAAAGTGATATTCCTTATTATGTAAATTCGATCATACTGAAATATACAAAGTGAGAAGGAAGCCGCCCCTTCCCCTTGTCAGTTCCCAGCGACAGCTTTAGTGAGTCGTCCGATTGGCGCCTTTCTGATTCTTGCTCCCATTTGTAACATTTTGCATATGCACAGGCAAATATTTATGATAAAATTAGAATCACATGCTATACACTATAATGCAACTTGCCTTTTTTATTCACTTAAACTACAGACATCTTTCCATGTCAGTGTGTTGAGACAGTATTTCTTTATGTATTGTATATGTAAAATGATCTTCATTACTCCCTTATCAGAAATGAGGCAATGAGCATCCTTATACATTCTTTTTTTTTTTTTTTTTTTTTGCCATGCTGGGAAGCTTGCAGGATCTTAGTTCCCTGATCAGGGATTGAACGTGGACCCTGGTGGTGAAGGGGCCAAGTCCTAACCACTGGACCGCCAAGGAATTCCCTATACAATATTTTCATTTTTGATTCTACAGGATAAATTTCAAATGGAATTGTTTGACCTAACTGCTTTTGATAGCTATTTCCACACTGACTCCCCCAAAATTGTGTACTAATTTACACCCCACATCAACATTGGGTGTTATTTATATTTTTTTGTATTTTTCTACTCTGTTACGGGGAAAAGTATTACCTCATTCTTCTTCTAATTTGCATTTCTTGGGTTTATTACAGTTAATTGTTCTATGTCCTTTTTGTATCAGAGATGGCTATGAATTGTGACATATATTTTTGGTTTATCCACTGTATTTGGGTGGAGAAAATTATATGAAAATATTCCAATACTTCTTGTCTTAAGACAAAAAAGTTTACATCTTCTTCCAATTACTACCTTATTTTTCTATTTCTCTTTCAAAACAAATTGTGTATGTGTATATTTCTTCTTGGCATCTCACCATGAATACTTACGGTAATCTCAAATTTAATTAGGGCAAGATAGAATGTTCCCCCAAAGTTACCCTCACACAGGCATCCCCATCTCATAAACTAGACTAGCTAGCCAGTCCCTTATGGTAAAAGTCTCGGTGTTTTCTTTCATTCTTCTCTTTCCTTCAGGCCTCAGACCAATGCCTTCAGCAAATGCTACCAATTTGAACTCAGCAGATTTCCTTCACAATTCACTGCTCTTCTCTTTGATCTCAACCCAGATTCACCTCAACGTGCTCTTAACGACTCTCCCTTCTTTTCAGGAGTCCCTGCTGCCATCATAGTCATGACCACATAGCACGAAGCGTTTTTGTTCCAAAACGTGAATCAGATCCCGTCACGTCCTGCTTAGAGCACTCCACAGGACTCCCGACTCACCTAAAACAAAATCCCAGCTTTGAACCCTGGCTAACATAACGCACTATGTGGCCTTGTCTCTGTCCTCCCTGGACCCCGTCTCTGCTCCAGCCACGCTGGCCTTCTGCAAACAGTCAAGGTCACTTCCGCGCTGAAGCCTGTTGCCACCTCTCTCTTCCACCAGGAATCCTTCCTTCCCGTGGCTGGGTCCATAGTCTGCAGGTCTCGTCTGAATGTCACGCTCTCTCCTGTTGCCCTATTCTGATTGTCACTCGTTGTGATAGTTTTTAATCGATGGATGTGTGACTTGTCTCCAAGCTCCGGGAGCGTCTGCTTTATTCATTTCTCTGCTTCTGATGCCTGGAGCAGGGCCTGGCATATAACAGGTCCATGATAAATGTTGACTTAACTAATGACTAGGTGGATAAATACCCATTATACCTGCATTTTCTTATGACCGTGCCTTATTTATGTGGTTCCCTCAGGCTGGAGTTCACTAATCTGTTTGTTCTGTTTTTGAGATAATTTCTAATCTTCTGTCCTTTGAGGCCTTTCTCAGTCCTTAACCTGATGTGATCTCCCCCTTCTCTGAATCCCTGCAGCATCTTATACTTCTCAACGACACTTACCCTTTGCTCCATATTTCATGGTCATTTATGTCTGTGTCTAATTGCTCCAGTAGAATTTGAGAATCTTAATGGCACGAATGATGTGAGTCTTAATGACACAAATGATGTGTTTCTTAACCTGCTTCTCTCACAGCCCCCAGCAGGTCCTCACACACAGAGGGAGTGCTCTAGGAATATTTGCTTAACTGAGCCCATTCTTGCTGTCATAGGATGGCATAGTATTTTAGGGCTGATAAAAATACTTCATGGAATATGCTGTGATCTAGTTCCCAATTTTAAGAAAAATATTCTGACCTTGGTCCTAGTTAGAGCTTTATAGATTCTGAACTGGAGCTAGGCGGGAGATGGCATGTGAGGTCGTCAGAGTCTGCTACCGGTTAGATCTGAGAGCCTTAGGTGGCAATTCTATCTAAAATCGCTGCTACTCTTTCTTCCCTACTCAAAACTCATTAGACTATCTATGGAAACAGTCCTCCTGCCTCTATTTTTCTTAATATGACAAACCCAAGTTGGCTCTGCTAGTCTCTCCATGTATCTCCAAGGACTGTCATATTTCTAGTTTCCTGATGAATTGGGCTGCTGGTAGCTGACATCTCTGAAGTGCCGTGGCTGGTGACATCACCGTAGGGTGTCTGCGCTCTGTCTAAATGACACGGCCTGACAACAGCTCAGCTTCCCCCTCTGGCCTGAAGGGACCAGGAAGGGAATGCCTGCAGGTGGGAACATGGAAGGCAAACCCACAGGGAAGGATGCATCTTGGGGCTCTCAGGGCGGATGGCATAGACAGCTGAGGAGTTAGTGGAGGGAGAGGACGTGCTCTGACATTTTCCGGTGCCTCCCTGAAACCTTTCTATGAAACAACACACCGGGGGCAGCGCCCTCCAGAAAACAGGCTTTAGCACAGTCACCTGGCACGTGACTTTGCTAAAACTTTAACCTTGCTGCCAAAAGTCATCTTTTGCCTCACCAGTCTCAGATGCTCTGCAGGACAGCCGATCCTAAGTACATTTTTGACAAAAGCAGCACAAATTAGAAACAGGGTCTTTTTTTTTTTTTTCTCCTCTCTTAATTTCCTTTGTATTATTCCACTGTCAAGTTTCCAATACTATAATTTTATCTGCTACCAAGATACCGGCGATAAACCATTTGCCTTGACACAGTCATTATTTTAGGGCTTCGTATGGAATTTGCTCTGCTTAAACACATCGTAGGATTGATTTTTGCATTTCTTAATGCCTCGAGCTTTTCACTTACAGCACATCTTTTAAAGGAGCAGAGACGAGACAGCGGATCTTGGCTTTGCCGGTGGGAGCTGGCTGTGGAGAGTGGCAGGTGCAAGTGCAGGGGACAGAGATGGCCGGGGGGTTGGGGGGTGGTGAGGCTTCTGTTATTCTAAGATGTTGGTGGACAGTGACCGGCAAATCTCACGAAAGTATTGGAAGGAGACGAAAATTTTGCTTCACTGTCATCCATGCACATGAATGTTCACCTTTTAGAAACAACTGTTTCCCTCTTAGGAAAACCATCAGACGGGAGGGAATGGGCAGGCTGGTGCATGGCGGCATTAAAGAAATGCATCCCTTGATGATGGACTGACTGGAAGGCATCTAACTGTGAGGATGGCTGGTGTAGACATAGGAGGAGAAGGCAGTTCACCCAGTTCTAGCATGGGATGCCCAGGGGCACTCCTGGAGCTTGAAAAGGACTTGGAAGTCTTGCTTCCCCTGGAGGTGGTAGCAACAGCACCAACCATAGTGACTCCAGCTCAGCTCATGTGTGTTGAGCCCCTTTGTGAGTGCAGGTGTCGGCTTCAGCCGGTACCCGTCTGATCTCAGTTTACCCTTCCAGGGAGGCAGTTACCATTCCTAGCCCATTTTAGAGAACAGGATACTTGAACTTTGAAGGATGAGATAACAGGTCCAAAATGGCAAAGTATCAAATGTTGGATCTGAGAGTCATACCCAGGTCAGTCTGATTGAGTCCCTCCAAATTCATGATCACAGTGTCTCATGCTGAGGAATCCAGGGACAATTCTAGCCTTTTGTGTTTGGCACAGTGAGGACAAATGTGTTTTTTTTTGGCTATTTGGTAGAAATCAGAGTAACTCGGTCCGGCACAAGGAGACTTCCTACACTTCAGGCACCGTTACTGCTATATCCTACTGACCTGGTATGCACAGCTGTGTCCTCCTTCCCCCCAGGTCACTGCAAGACAAGTATCAAAGTACAGGAGGGGTAAGGACAGGGTTCTTAGCTCTGTGTCTGTGCTACGTGCCTGAAGGGGAGGAGGAGCTTGTATAGAACCAGCTTAACGTGGACAACACTGGCCAACAAAGCATGGAAGTTACACTCAAAACCCTCAGAGGATCTCTGGTTTCAGGAGTAGAAGACGATGTTGGGAGATGCTAAACTTTTGAGGGAGCTGATACCCGGAGGCTGATTCCTGGTCAATAGTAGCCTGCGTTTTTCCATTTTATTGTATCACACTGTTTGAAATCAACATGCCTACAAAGTGATGAACCTTCTGGGTTGTCATTGGACCCTAAAAATACCAGATGCCTTTTGAAGGGCTAATGAATTATTAGTCAGGAACACATTATATACATTTATTTAAAGGGCTTTCTTCCTAACACTTAGTTAAGATTAACCGCACCAAGGAAAGGGCAGTTTTATTTGGGCAGAGATGAAAGGAGACTTTCAAACGTGTAGAAGGCAAATGAACATTGACCAAGTGCCTACAATGTACCCAATTCTGTAAGGCAACGTGGACGCTATTCCTTCCACTCGATAGAGGAGGAAATAGACTCAGAGAAGAAGAAAGGTGAGCAGAGGGGGCCAAGAGGGAGATTATTAGGACAAAGCCATGTTATGGAAACTTCTAGAAGGGTGGGAGAGGTGGATAACCATGAGTCCCCTTTCTCTAGACTTCATGCAAACACCCCTTTCTGCTAACAGTCTTTTTTCGGTCAAATTCCAGTATCCTAGGTTAACACCTTCTTTTGTATTCAAACATGTTTCCTAGACATTCAACCCCAGCTGCATTTGTTGGACTGGGATGTTCCAGTGTCTCCTCTCCACCCACTTACAGACCATCTCCTAGGACTGGTTTCTCTTCACATGGCTGGCTTTATCCATTACATATGATTCTTGGGCATGTCAGTCTCAGGAAGGTCTTTGGTTTCCAAGTTATTTTGGACACGTTATTTCTGCCCCGTGTAGTAACGATACATTTCTCTAGGGAACGGGAATATTGATAAGATCAGGTAATCTGAAAGAAAAGAGCAGGGTCACCACAAGTGGTTGTGGTTGTGACTTTCATGCAAAGAGACCAGGCTGCAGCCATGGGGGAAGTGGTGGTTGATATGACCTCCACTCTCTGACTCCTGCACCTGCCCACATGGATGAAGAAGCTGCATGCACCAGCATAATTCTTTATTTTTTAATTTTTTAACATCTTTATTAGAGTATAATTGCTTTACAATGGTGTGTTAGTGTCTGCTTTGTAACAAAGTGAATCAGCTATACATATACATATGTTCCCATATCTCTTCCCTCTTGCGTCTCCCTCCCTCCCACCCTCCCTATCCCACCCCTCCAGGCGGTCACAAAGCACCGAGCTGATCCAGCATAATTCTTGAGAAGAGACGGTGAGTGCTACAAGCAGCCTTGACTGTGTGGCTGCTCAGGGGAGCAGAGGTTGCAGAAGTATTGCAGATCTGGCCCCTGAATTGCCTGCCTGCCAGGGGTTCCTCCAGCCAGGTGACCCCACCTCCATTTCAACAAGGCCACCATCATTGACAGCATTCTGTGTCCCCTCACTCAGGATGTTAATCAGATTAAGCATATTATATTTTTCTTCTCCATTAAATCCTTAATATTGTGTTTGAGAATAATTGCAAGAGATTGTTTTATTTTGATTTGTTTTATTATTTTATTTTATCCACTTAGGATGTAAGGGCCTCTTGAACTATGTATGGAAATGTAAGGACGATAATATGGACATTTTTACTTGGAGTCCAAATCTCTGGCACTTTGGTCAACATATCAGTAGGGGTTGTATGGTAAAATTGTTTCCATAAAGTTCTGTTTTGGCAAACTCTCACTCACTCAATAACTGTACCTACTACGTGTCCGGAACTGTGCCAGAGTGGCTGGGGATATGGTGAACCAGACAGAGCCCATTAGGAAGAAGCAGATGTATATATTATATACATACATATACACATGAAAGAAAGTGTGATACCACACATGATGTATTGTCAGCTGCAGGGTTTCTCAATGACAGCACTATTGCCATCTGAGTCCAGATAATTCTCTGTAGTGGACTGTCCTGTGCAAGGTAGGATGCTTAGCAGTATCCCTAGCCTCTACACGTGTAAAATCTAGTAGCACTACCCAGTGAGAAGTCCCGATTGAAAGGGAGTTGAAGGAACGTCTTGGGGAAGATGGTGGCACTAAACAGAACCTGGCAAGGAAGCAGGATCAGGCATGTGGCTTCCAAGGTGGGAGCCAAGCAGCCTTCTCCAGGTAGGAAGAAAGTTCAAGAACATGGAATTAGAGATGGAATTGTACTTAGAAATAAGAAGTCATTCCTTAAGAAAAAATAGCCAGTGTTTACTGAGCACTAGTTTTATGTCAGATGTTTTAAATGCATTGCCTCATGTAATCTTCACAATTACTCATCAAATATGAAGACTGAGGCTAAGGGAGATGCAGAGACATGTTCAAGTAACAGCTTTGGATCAGAAGACACAGGCATTTCTCTCTGGGCTCTGAATCAATCAATATTCTAAAAATAGATCTAATCCTGAGCCAGGTGCTATTCCCATTGCCTCCTTGCTTTGTCAAGATCCCGAAACAATGAAGATCAGGCAGTGGGAAACTATACCTTTAAGACAAAGGGGTCATTTTTCATTTAGGAAATGGAGGTAGGAAGCAAGGCTCGTTGGAGAAATAATACTCATGTAACTCATTTAAGGATATCCGTGTGCTTTCTTAATGGGAGCGCCCCTGTTCATAATCTCTCAGTGGCTTACTGTCTCACTCAGAATGAGTCAAAATCTTCCCAGTGAATGTCCTCCCCCACCTCTCAGACCCCCTTCTTACCCACCCCCTAACCAGTCACTGGGACCACTGCTGCTGGGGGCTCCTGGAACCCTGGCCATATCAGACATTGGCCCACAGTGATTCCTTCCCCTAGAATGTTCTTCCCCGGTCAGCTGTGTGGCTAGCTCCCTCACCTCCCTCAACTGTCTATTAAAACAGCGCCTCTCTGTAGGACTTTCCCTTTTCTCTACCCAAATGATTTTCTAACTTACTATGGATTCTACTTATTTAATTTCCTGTCCAGCTTCCCCTTCTAGAATGCGAATTCCACAGAGATGAGAAGTCTTGTCTGTTATTCTCACTGCTGTAGACCTTGGAAGAGCGTCTGGCACATAGTAGGTGCTATTAAAAATAGTTTTGAACCAATGAGTAAATTTCCTTGTTGGGCAGGTTGGTAGGATAAAATGAAACATTCCTGAGAAAGGCACATCCAAGTACGTGAAGAAGGCTGAGCGCCATCATGAGAACCTAGTTCTGTCTGTCTCCTTGAGCCCCTCTACCCACCTGCCCAGTGAGACACTGGTCCTGGGAACAAGGCTGAAAATGTGACTTGGTGCTTTTGTGAATAGTCACGGTCTGTTGGATCCTTATGAGTCTGAGCTTGCCTTAGCATGAAAAGAATAATCACGTTTGGGGGAATAAAACTAATTATTCCATATGGCTTAATACATCTAATAACTGTTTAATAAAGGATATAAAAATTTCCCTGCTTTTCACCTTAGTAAATGTCACTCAGTCTATAACCTAATTACTTCAATTTTCCATTTAGGAAATTAATTCATTTCGAAGGCAAGAAAAAGCAGCTGAGAAATTTTTCTTTCTGGCCAAAGACTTAGAAACTCAGATGAGTTCAAAGACCTCCCAGCCCACCGAGGTCAAGAACAGAGCTTTCAAGTCAGCTAAATGGACTTCCACTTATGTCCCTGCTCCTTGAGTTTGACCTGAAGTAAATCAATTAAAGCAGATACAAGATTCTCAGGTTTCTCTCTGTCCCTTTCTCACTTTCAGTTTCTTCCTGCAGAGGACTTGCCTGATACAGAAACAGTTCAGTAGCAATATTAAATAAGGTAGAATGGACCTGGTGCCTCTGGATCATAGTTTTCTAATTGTGAAAAGGAGAAGAGAAATAAATTGTGTTCGGTACCTACTGTGTGTGGGACATTTAGATAGGCATTTGGCATATCTTTTCTTATTTAATTCCCATACCTTTTGAACTGAATAAATGAGCAGATGAATATTGAACACATAAATCTTATCTAACATTTAATGTGTACCTACTGCCTTCTAAGTATTATGCTAAGTATTTTACCTAAATTTTCTCAATTCACGTAACAACTCTACAAGGTAAGAACTGTAATTGTCATTAGCCTTATCTTCTAGATAAGAAAGTGTGTGTTCGGTGAAGGTAAATAATTTGTCCAAGTTGCTTAGTTTCTAAGTAGTAGAGCTGGATTTTGAGGTGCTATTTTTTCCTAGGTTGAACAAAGTTCAACAATTTTCAATACCTTTTTCAAGATCACCAGGCTAGTACGTGGCAGGTTGGACTGCAAAGTGTTTCTTCATTACATGACAGGTTCATCTTCTTCTAAGTGGTTTCACGCAGCCTACACGATGCTCCATTTAACCTGAGATAATCCTTGGGTGCAAAACTGCGATTGGCTGCAAAGACACCTGCCCTGCAGCGAGCACGTGTATGAGCGGAGCTGAAGTCTGCAGCCTCTGTGGGCCCCTCTGCGCCACTGCCCACAGTGCTGGGCTTCTGGTCTTCCCGAGACAGAGAAATCCCCACAAAGCAGGGGATTTCCTGTCTGAAATGAAGACATTCCTCAGCAATGAATGAACAAGAGACAGGCAGTTTTCTTTCTTTTTTTTTTTTTTTAATTTTTATTGGAGTATAGTTGGTTTACAGTGCTGTGTTAGCTTCTGCTGTTTTCTTCGAAAAGAGGCATATACCCTCTTTGGCAGGACCTCCCTCAGTTACCTTCAGAGGCTAAGCTTGGTCCAAACGATGTCCCTGATGCAGGCTTCTTGAGGGTGGGATTGACGGTGGGGATCGGGTAGCCGTGGGCTGGAGCGGTTTGTCAGACTATGGCAGCCTCTTTATAAAAACCCACTCACCAAATGCTAGTTCCTAGTTTTCTTTGGGAAAGGAGACTAACAGATCCTTGGCTTTTTGTCTGTCTCACTTAGTGATAAATACTGATTGTGACTAGCTGGCAAGCGCTTACTTCTCCTTCCTCTGGCTCTCTCCCACAGCAGGGGCAGAAGCATCCAGCCCAGTGAACCTGTGGGTCTACCTGGTGCTAAGCCGACACCTTTCCCAGGGCCCAGCTTAGCCCCTGCTTTGAACATCCGGGTCCTCAGTCAGTGTCTGCCACTCATCCTGGAATGTGGGGATATCTGGTCACTGTCCACACATGGGAAGAAGAATGATGCTCTTTTCCTTAAACCACCTGACACAGTTCCCTGGGGAGGGTGTTTAGACAGAAGGATGAAGGAGGGTTGTGGGCAGATTGCTTAGACTTTGTGGGCTTTGCAGGTGTACTGGGAGGGCTACGGTAGGACCTGACAGCCAACGGAACTCATTAAGCAGTTCTTGGGGGGCTGGGTGTGTTTAAAGAATCCACTGATGGGAATACAAGTGCCACCTCCCTCTCTCTCCTGATCTGCCAACTTTAAATGCAGACAGATCGATAGGCTATTGTTATTAAAAAGAATAATCAAAATGATTTTCCTCAAAGAGCAAAGTTCTTTTCAGAGCATGGTGGATCATTCACTTCTAAAACCTAGAAATTGCTGGTGAGGAAGATCGTGGGCTTTCCCTCTTAATGTTACACATTTAAGAATTCAAACCTGCATGAGGCTTGTTGTAGGAGATTGATGGGGAGGTACTGGTAGGATTTAGGATTCTAGACATGAACCAGTGGGCTTGTCCCCAGTTCACACCGCCTACAGCAGATGCTTCCTGTGCTCTTGTCTGATTTCCTAAGATTCTCTACTGATGATGTTCACCACTAGAATTTAAAGGATAAAAAGACAAATTGAGCTTGGTGAGCAAAAAATATGTTGTTTACTGAGGTGGGGATGAGTGTACAATATATATCTTAACAGTTACATTTTAGGTGGAGTATATGTCCAAAAGTTATAAGGTTTAATATTTTAAGAGTCAAGGAAAAGAATCGTAATTCATTTTTGTTCATCAGGATTGGAAACCTGTTAGGAGTCATGTAGGGTGCTGGGAAGAGCAGTTCTTTGTGGTAGTAAGAAATTGGCCTCTGGTTCTGCATAAGAGGAAACAGGAGAATGGTTGAGTATCTGGCGGGGTCAGTGCCTCAAATGTGGCCTGATTTGAAATTGTGCCATGTTTTGGACACATCAAGACTACATTTTATTTATTTGCATTTTCTATTTTTATAGTGAGAATTTATTAGTTTTTAAAGAGAATAATTTGTTTTATAAAATATAAAGGATGCATATTTCGCATCCTTTTCAAAATGTGATGCAACTTGGCATATGGATGTTTACTCTTAAGGAGGGAAGCCAGACTTATTGAAGGAGGTGAAGGCCACGTGGACAGCACGTAGCACAGAGCTGGGATGCGGCAGGGACTTCGGGAATCAGAACTGTGACATTGTTGCTATTTTATTTGCCTTCTTAGTTTCTAAATACCCTGCATTACAGTAAGTCGAATCACATGAACTTGGTCATATTTGCCCATTTGTGATCTACAAAAATGGCCATCTCATACGAATCAACCTCTTAATAATAGGTTATGGTAATAGTATTAGGTAAGCACAGTAATAGTAACCTCCAAATAAAGAGTTATCTGTGGTTGCCGGGTCCAAGGAATCAAGGTGGGAGCGGGGAAATCTGCACCCATGGACAGCGTGGAGCTGGGCTCGGGGAGCTGGAATTGTCGATGGAGATCTTTATGGGGAGGCTTCCCAGCTCTCCCTCTCCCTTGCCCATTGGGAATGGTCCAAGGGAGGACTTGGGAACCTCAGGAGTAAGACTGAAGTAGGCTTGGCTGGCTCCTTTCTCCATCGCAGGGGTCTCACGTGGGCATGCGCATGTGCAAGATGAGGGTGAGTGATTGTAAACAAGCTTCCAGGTGAGGGAGGGCGGAGGCTCCCTCCCTCATCCTGGTTCACCGTAGACTTTTACAGGACAGTGTTCCAAGTCCTTCAACAGGCTGCTTCAGGTGTCTTAATTAACTCCCTTATCTTTTAAGCCTCATTACTTGCTTGAAGGTATTTTGGTGCCATGGTAACTCGCCAAACAACCTCTCCACCCCCCAACAGTATTCTAAAGCTCAGCTAATGTCTGTGAAGTTCCACTGAAGAATTATTATTTTTTCTCAATCTATATGTTACAAATAATAAATGCAAAACTGTGTTTTCTTACCAAAAAAACCTATGTTTTCTTGTGGCATATTTCTGATTTGGACTTTGGAGCATTTTGAGCCATTTTTAGAAAGTATTTTCTATAAACAACATCTTTCCCTGAAAAGGTCCTGCAAAATCAACTGATTCTTAGGGTGAGATATTCAATAATGCACCTTCAGTGTCTTTCATATGTCGGAATCAATTCCAGAACAACACACACAACTTTGAGCTTTAAAGATTGGTGACCTTACTGACTTTGGCAAAAGACCTTGTGAGAAATCACTGTGAAGGATTCGTTATTGCTACACACCATACACAGAAATGACTCCAACTTGCCCTCCCAGGTACTTATCAGTATTGCTGCCCAAAGCCATAAGACATGCTCCTCTTGACCTTTTGAATGTATGTTTTAATGATAATAATGCTACCAGCTAGCTGTAACAGGTTTAACAGGATAAACTCTGAAATTACAGTGACTTAATGCAATTGAATTTACTGCTTATATAATCATCCAACATCGTGTTCAACAGATGGTCTTCCACACAGTGATTCAGGGATCCAAGCCCCTTCCCTCTTTTGCTCCATTGTTTTTGACACGTGGCTTCCACGTTCACTGTGGAAAGGGGACAAAGGAGTAGTGAAAGCACATTAGCCTCCTAATTAAAAGACAACATGACTTCTGTTTACAGTCTCCATTAATAAGAGCTAGTATCATGGCCCCATCTAAATGCAAGAGGACCTGGAAAATTCTCTTCCTTGCAGCTCTATGCTTTTGAAGGGGTACACACATCTTTGTTGGACAGCTGACTCTGTGACACAGTACAGTATCATTCTTTTGCTTTGTTATTGTTAAAGAATCAAGATATCCTAATGACATGTGCTTGGGATTTTTTTCCAAAGGATTTTGAAGAGTATACAGTCTTGAAAAGTTGCTTCTTCTTTCAGAATCTGCCTTCTCCTTGAATGGACAAATTGCCTGGGTGTGACTGTCCATAGCTTCTGCAGTGTCTTGCCTCCTTGACTTGTACTCCATTGACTCTGGGAAGGAGTCTCCTTCCTTCTTGTTGGAGCCGGCATTTCTATTAGAAATGACACCTTTGATTTCTGTGACATGCAGTGATGTGGTGTCATTAGGGAGATGTTTTTCTTGGGCCATTATAAACGTCAAATTTGGTTCAGTCAGAAGGTACTTTTGGAGCAATTCACTGTGAATGCTGCATGCAAGATAATTCCATAAACTCGTCTAGGAAATCTCCAATATTGCATGGTTGAGACAACTGACATAGCTTTCCAATGACTCAGAGATGTGCTCACCAGGTTCTTGATTTCATTTCTACAATGTGAATCTCTAAACTATGATAGATGGCTCTGGATCAATGTGTGTGCCATAATTCTACAAGTGCAATAAGTAGCTTATTCTTTCATATAGCAGAAACATGGAGGGATCTTTGTGGATAAGCAGTAGTGGATAGGAGCTGGAGCTTTAAAATCAGACCTTGTAACTTTATAAACTTCAGTTTACTTATCCGATGGGAACAAAAATAGTGGTCATGTTGTGGGAGGGCCGTGAGGACTGAGGGAGGTTATTCAAGTAAAATACTTAGCCCAGGGTTTGGAACATAGTAAGTGCTCAATAAGCAGTAGCTCTTCTCTTCCTTTTCCTTTTGGGTTAGTTTCCTATTGCTGCTGCAACAAATTACTGCAAGCAAATGTGTTATCCTACAGTCCCCTGAGTTAGAAATCCAACATGGGTTTCACAGGGCTAAAATCAAGATGTGGGCAGGGATGATTCCTTCCGGAGACTCTGGGAGAATCTGGTCCCTTACCTTTTTCAGCTTCTTCAGGTGCCCACGTTCCTTGGTCTGCGGAGTCTTTCTGCATCTTCAAAGCCAGCAACAACAGGGAGAGTCCTCCCCCATCGTATCCCATGGCTCTAGCCCACCCTTCCGTCTCTGTTTTCCATGTGTAAGGACCCTTTGATTACTTTGACAACACTGGATCATCCAGAATTAACTCTCCACCTTAAGGTCAACTGATTAGCTACCTTAATTGCATCTGCCACTTTAATCCCTCTTTGCCAAGTAGCCTAACATATTCACAGGTTTTGGGCATTAGGATGTGTTCAGCTCTGGGGGCAATTTTTCTGCCTACCATACCTTCTTCTCTTTGTTGTCATTAAACTGTTTGAACCCTTTAAGTGCTGATTTACTTGGTGCATTGCTCTTTTTAGTTTTTCGAGCGAACTCCTCTTACTGTTGGAATCTTCTGAAGTAGTTTTTGATGTCTAATTCCTGTTTTTGCTCCAAAGCAACTATTTTAAGCACAGTGGAACAGAATAGAGATAGGGATCTATTATTTACCAGTAGCTATTAAAAGCAAAATAATAATGCATATTGTAATTTATCTCCCTCGGAGGCTCTCATGTCACTGGAATATACGTCAAGTTCGGGAGCCAATACAAACCAGCAATGGATGTGCAAACATTTGCTGTGCCAGGCATTGGTTCCCACTAAACCATTCTGGAATGACTGCACATTAACTCAGTGCACTGTGTAGGATACTCAAAAGGACAGAAACAAAAATTAAAATAAAAAAATCCATTGTTGTTGCACTTGCTGTTCTCTGACACACAGCCCCTTCTCAGGGTCTGAGAATTGAGGATTGGACCAGGTCATATACCAGCGCTGGTCCTACTGTTGGTATCCGCACCTACTCTTTCCCTTCTCTGTATCCTCTCATAGGGCTTCAAAGGGACTTGCAAGATAGTTCCTTGTACAGAAAAGATACTCTGCTCAGTGGGAAGGAAGGACCTGTTTATTAGCCTTGAGCATCTCTCTGACACCTGATATCTGCTTGCCCGCTGCAGCTGTCTCTGGGCTTCCGTCCAGTTTTCTCACGCTGGGCTGGCCTCTCCAGCCTCTACCTACCCCCTCTCCGAGGTTTGCTGCAGGGGATGCCCCTGTCCAGCCCCCAGGCCTGTGCCTGGAAGCTGGCTGATGGGCTCCAAGAGGGAGGAGGGAGCAGAGCGAACCCTGGGCCTGGCTGGGAGAGAAACCAGCCTCAGAGGAAGCAGAGCAAAGGAGCAGGGATTGGAGAGATGTTGATAAATTCCATTTAGCAAATGACACAATACGTGTTCAGGCACAATGGCCTTTTCCACAGGCAGATCATCCCCGCCAGAGGCTCCGCTGTGTAAAAAAGGAAAGGAAAAAGCCGTGGAGCACTGAAGAGGGGGGGCGGGGGGCGGGCTGTGCGGGGCAATCAATGCCGGCCTTTGTGCTGCCTGACATTTGAGGGGCTTGTTATCGGCGACTGCGGCTGCTTTATCTAAATGTATCTCCCCAGCTGACAGGCGCTGATGGGCGGGGGGCGCGCCCGATGGCCCAGACATACAGAGATGCCGTGCCTCTGGCGGGCGGGCGTTGTCACTCTCCAGCTTCCCTCTCAAAGGCAAGATGATACGTGTCCTTTCTCTCTTTGTTCCTCCTGTTGACTTGAAAAAACAATGAAACAGAAAAACCCGACCCCAAACAACACCACCACCCAGTCCCAAACCAACCAAGCCTGTGTGGCAGGCAACCCAGGTCTGCGGAGGGACAGACATGAGAAGGGAAGTGTGCATCACTTCTCCGTTCAGACCAGATGCTGTTCTCCGGCTCTGTCCTTCTGTCCCGGGCTGTCTGGCACCCAGCTCTTCTCTCTGCTCTTTGGTCCCTGACCTGAGGCTCTGAGGAGGACAAAGCCACCCTTTGCAGTTTTGATTTTCCTTCATAAAGTCTTTTGTCCAGGCCCACACCTGCAAACTTGTCTCCCTGACCCAATGCCCAGCACACATCATTCTTGACCAAATCACTCACTGGTATTGGAGAAGAACACAGGCTGGGCACCTGGTGTGATCTGAGGTGGTCAGTACCAGGGACACTGAGAGGCCATCTCACGATGGCTAGGATGACTTCTATCCAAAAACCAAAAAACAAAGGCAAGCATTGTTGAGGATATGGAGAAAAGGGAACCCTTGCATGTTGTTGGTGGGAATGCAAAATGGTGCACCCACTATGGAAAAATGGAAGTTCCTCAAAAGATTAAAAATAGAGATACCGTATAACCCAGCAATCCCATTACTGGATATTTATCTCAAATAATTGAAATCAGGATCTTGAAGAGATACCTGCAGTCCTATGTTCATTGCAGCATAATTTACAATAGCCAAGACATGGAAGCAGCTCAAGTGTCCGTCAGTGGATAAATGGATAAAGAAGATGTGGTATACACATACAATGGAATATCATTCAGCTGTAAAAAGGAAGTCAGTTCTATGATGTGCAGCAACATGGGTGAACTTGAGGACATTATGCTGAGTGACTTACGCCAGTCACAGAATAATAAATTATGCCTGATTCCACGTAACAGGAGGTCTTTAAAATAAGTAAGTTCAGAGGATCAAAGGGTGGCATGGTGGTTGCCAGGGCCTGGGGAGAGGGGGAAATGGAGAGTGCTTATCCACGGGCATAACGTTTCAGTTGCACAAGATGAATACGTTTCTAAATATCTTCCACACCACACTGTGCCTGCAGTCAATACTGACGTCATGTCCACTTAGAAGTTTATTGAGGAGAAATCTCATCTTAAGTGTTCTTACCACAATAACTTAAAGTTAAAAAAAAAATACTGAGGTCTCTAGCACCAGGCAGGCTTCCACGTACCACTGTAACCTCAGGCAGTGACTTAGCCTTCAATTTCCCCATCTGTAAAGTGACAACAATGCCCACCTTTTAAGGCCATTGTGAGAATCAAATGGATCATCACTGCCTGTTGCCGGGAGCGTAGTAGTTTCTCAGTGTGTTTAATTTACCATTTTCTTAGGAAAGGTTACACTAAAACTATTTGAAGCATGCGGTTGGAGGTCTCCTTATCATCTGGATATTTCCAGGAAAAGAAGTTCTTCCCAGGCCCATATGGATGAATTAATGTATGGCTAAACTAATGAGTTCTCACATTGGTCTATTTTTATGTCCCCTCTCTCAGTCCAACATTTAGATACTTCCCTCCCTACATTTAAAGTATGTTTCTCCTATCATCAATCTATAAGTTCTTGCATTATGCATGCTATTATAAAGGAAAAATAAATAGGAGGAATAAAGAAGTCACGTGTTTAGGGAACCCCTGTGCAAAGGGTACCAGCTGAATGGGGAAGGGTTGTTGGTGGGTGAGGTGTCCTGCTGTTGACCACTGATCCGCAGGTCTGCAAAGGCTGTTCTTGCAAGCTGTTCATGGATTCTTTTTTTTTTTTTTTAAGACCTGATTAAAGTTACCGCTGCTGCTTAAAAGGTTTGAGGATCTGCATGGCAATGTCATCTCAGAGCTGGACATAGATTTACACTTGCTTAGAGCTAATGAATCCAATAGGATGGGTGTGACTGGTGAAATTAACCATTTTTCCCCTAATGTGAATTTCTGCTATTGTGTTGTCTGAGAAAAATATCACTTAATGCCAAAAAAAAGTTTTAAAATCCATAGATAGAGTGATATTCATCATCTCTATTATTTGCTTAGTAGCTACAAAGGATTCTTTGCCAAATATGATAATTAATTAGCTCCGTACTTCAATTCCCAGGTGACTGTCTCTTGTTAGGGGCTGAAGTGGCCCCTAATGTGTGGCCGCTCGGCTAGCTGAGCTGCTCAGCGGATGGTGCTTGGGGAAGCTATATAAAGAGAAACAACGTCAGTATAATCATAGGCAAAAAAGTCAGAGGCTTGGGATGTGATTTATAAGCTTGGTGTTTCTTTTCTTGACAGATGTAGTAAGTAGAAGACTTGAGATTGAGATGTGGGCTATTATTGAAATAAGGAAACAGTACCCTTATGATCAGTATCACCGACAATTCTGAATGCAGGAGAAAATGAAAAACCAAGCCCTTTAAAATACATTTGGCATTTTAAAATGTATTGCTGCACTTTGCTCTGCTGTAATTCAGTTTCGACTTGGTTGTAGGATCTGATTTAGTTTGGAGCGGCTGTCTGCATCATTCTGTTATTGTTAATGCTATGCTGGAAAGAACTGAAGCGTAAAAGGCCTTCTTTGTTCTCAGGGCAGCAATGGCTTCTGTGTTCTGAACGTTGAAGGAAAACGGGGTATCTTATTTTGTTCTTTGGAACACCCCAAAGAATGAAATAAGCAAGTAGTAAAACTGAAATTGCAGGTATGTATTTTTTAAAGAGAGACACTGTGCTGTCTCTTTTTCCCCTGGTAGTGTTTGGTCATCTCAGCAGAAGATGCTCCCTGCTCTGCCCTGCCTGAGTCCCAGCAGGAGGCCCTACAAGTCCCCTTTCCTCCTGCCACCCTCTCTGACCACGTGTGGACATCCATCCACACACGCGTGTGCCACATCACCTTCGGGAGAATTTCTGTTTCTCCAAAGCCAAGGAGCCTTAGCGAGCCAGCAACTCCCGAGAGCATGTTTACATCAGTCTGAACTTCATGGCAGCTGAAATATTTATGAGGTGTCCGTGTGTGCCCAGTGGGATCACACTAGCTTGGGTGGCAGTGGACAGCGTTGAAGACATGCCCCACCCTCCCTACTTCGCTGACACTAACACTTGTCCCGAACCCTTTCTTAATGCTGTAACATAATTCATTAGGACAGCCTTAATGAGCTGGTAATTAGTCTGGTGGGTGGAGGTAAAGAGGGAGGGAGCTGAAATGCCAGACTCAGAGAAAGTTGAGCGGGCTGGGGCGTCTTAAAGGGCCCTGAGAGAGCTTTTTGTCAACAAAAATGGATGACGCTTGCAGGCAGTAAAACTTTCAAATGACCTTCATGTCAAAATATTAGGCTGCCATTTTTCGCCGGATGGTAGTTTCATAAACACAAAAAGCACACATCTCATTCAGAGTGCGGCAAAATTTGTCTCAAATACGCGGAGCTGCCCCCTTTTTACGAAAGACTAACGTGGGCTCCATATAGTGGAGAAAATGACATAATGTCCCAGCCTTTCACTTCAGCTGAAATAGATATTTACAGCCGGCCTCTGTGCTCCCTCCGGCTCTTCCTTTTCTTATTCTTCATTTTTTTTTTTTTTTAAAGGAAAACACTAAATGATGTACGTGGATATATAAATAGGAGAGAAAGATATAAATCCCAGAGAAATTTTGCTTGTTTTCGTTCAGGAAAATTGCCCACTGAGTTCTTCAATTTACAGAAAACGCAAAGGCATTAATGGTCCCCTAACGGTCAGAAGATGGAGTTAGGATGAACTGTTCAAAGTAACTCTTCTTAATGGGAGAAAACATTCATCACAACTATGAACAATGGATATTTTTACTTTATAGAAATCATTTTCTTCTCAAGGTTAAACTGCAGGAAGGCAGATAGATGTTTGACTTTACACAGTCTAAATGAGAGCAAATGTAAATATGTTGCAAAGAATGTGTCGTTTCTCCTCTCCTCCAGCTTTGTTGAGCTCCCTTGTCTAGGGATGACCAGGGACGTGGAATACATAGGACCCGACCAGGTAACGGAGGACTGGTGAGGCTTTCTGATTTCAGCAGCACAGTCACAGCTAAGGAGCAAATCCGAGGTTGTGTCATCAGGTTTGGGGAACGAGAAACAACGATGATTGGAGGAGGACAGGAAATCCAGTTCCTGATAAAGACTAAAACAGTAACTATGTGTCATTTTCAAATAATTCTCTGGTTACCAGTCAATGAAGGTAATGTACATTGAGTGCTTTTCCAAGAGAAAAACACTGTACAAATGTTGTGTTTTATTGTTTCTCTCAGAATGGAGAGGTGATTACTTTGCTTGGGTTTCTGTGGCCTAAATAAGAATCGGCCCTGCCTCTTTCTGTCACCTCTGACATCCTGGTTCAAATAGAATTCCTTCCTGCCCTTAAGACTTGAATTGACCAAGTGTACCGCTAAGTAAATCATGAGTCATAGTCTTTACAATCAGGTGCTGGTGGAGTGTTTGGGAAAGCAAGTCTTCTTAGCACATTAGTCTAAGTTACCTCTTGGCAAATAGCTCACTGCTGTAGCCACCATTGGCTGAGCCCGTGACATGGGCTGGCATGTTGCTGGGTGACATCCATGGTAGTGGATTTGGGTCTGGGACGGTCAGTCTACTTTCCTGGTCGGTGCTTCTCAGACATTGACACCCATACGAACCGTCGGCAGAGAAGCTGGGATTCGGCAGGTCTGGGAGGGAGCCCGAGGGTCTGCATCTCTACCAAGCTCTCAGAAGATGCCATTGCTGCTGGCCCAGGGACAGCAAGCGCTTGACATTGGCAGTCACCTGATAGGCTTCGTTTCACAAGACCTTTTCTCAGAGACTCTTTTCCATCCAGCCTCCAGCTGCAGTCTGGGTCCCGACCAGCAGGCGAGTAGAAGTGCACGTGGCTGGTGTGGGCCAGGGGGGCGGGTCACAGCTCCAAATGATAAATCAGTGTGAGCACAGATTATTCAACATACCCCTATCGGTTCTGCTTTCCTAAACCTTTAATGAAGTAGGATCGTATTTATTCTCCCTATCTCCTCTTAGGTTTCACAGAAGGAAATTCCTTTTCTTTGATGGATTTGATAACACTCTAAGATAGAGCATGACTCAGTTTCTGATGTGAGATACACAGAGCTGCTTCTCCACAGCCCTAGCAAGTAGCTGAGTTATGTGACAGGCTGGGCAGGGCGGAGACTCAATTTTAGAGGCACTCGAGGGGCTCAGTCTAAAACTGGAACTTCCCTTGGAGAGGCTGGACCTTCCAAAGGGCCAGTTATGATTCTAGTCTGACAGCTTGGGAGCCAGTCAGACTTGCAACACTGCTCGTTGGTTGAATTTTTGTTAGAAAAATTGCTTCGCCTCTGAGCAGCCCCATATTCTCCTCCAAGCCATCAGCATTCCTCACATCTTTGGGGTAATTGCAATTTCATGTCCACAGCATCCACTGTGAGCTGCTTTTAAGACTCAGGATAACCTGGGCAGCTTCATGTCCTTTGGAGCCACTCTCAGGCCGGCTCACAGGGAAAGGGCTGAAGGCACTAGGCTGCCTGGGATAATAGATTCCTTCCCTGCGCATTGCCTGGACATCGACCACGGTCTTTGTACAGTCTACAGACCCCCGTTGCATGACTTCTATCCTCTGTGACTAAATATTCAGTCAAACAGTTTTCGAGCTCTAGAAGGATTCATTTCCTAAAAAACAGTTGGATTGCAAAAACATGTTACTTCATTCATTGAAGCAATTCATTCCAAAAATCTGAGTAGTCAACGTTAGCATCCTCCAAGGTATGTACCTGAAAACAACACATGTCCATACCTCAGAATAGAGAAATGCAGATTTCGCCCCTAATTCAGAGTAGCTGTGTTTAATTAGTCTGTAAGGAGGTCTGTTTCCTTCAGGGTTGTTTACTTTGTATCCAAAGCTGAGCCCTGCCCAAGTGTTCTGCTATTTCAGTAGGTCTTCTGACAATCCAGGCACCCCGCCGCCGTGGTCAGGAGAATTAAGTCTAGACCTAAATAAAAGGCTCCAGAAAGCTGGACCACGTTAATGTTTAAGTTTAACCAATTCAAGTGTGTTGAAAACCTCAAGCAAAATTGAAAAATTTAAGGATACATCCTTTTTCCCAGCTTTCCTGTTGAAAATAAGGTGACCAGCTGTTCTGGTTTGTACAGAACTGTCCCAGTGTTTGCACTAAAACTCTCACATCTAGGAAACCTCTCAGTCTTGGACCAACCGGGATGGTTGATCCTAATATATCTGTGTCCACTGATGTCACTTAAAGCAAAGATCATATCCAGGAGAGCTGGTGGCGCTCGCCATGTCTTACTAGCTAAATCAACATTATAGTGATGGTTCCAAGATGACCCCTTTCAGTGGCGAACAGTGTATTAGCTGAACTCATCCCTGACTTGTTCTTGAGCCACAGTGGACCGCCTTTCAAAGCGTCCAGGTGCTCATTGCTTGCCAGGGGAAAGGGGATGGTTGTAAATAAGCCAGCTGGGCACGGGATTGGGGAAGAGTATGTCACTTGTGAGGACTAATCCTGAAAATCGGTCCACGTGCTGTTGTTGGCTCATACAATGGATTGCCAGTCCATGATCTAGATGTGTCCATAATCACAGGCTAATCCATGGTGGCCCAATCCTAGTCTGATCGCTTCTGTGCCAGGGCCTAGTTTTCAGCTTATTTACACTGATAGGAACTTTGCTCGTCAGGGTGTCGTGTTAAGTGAGGAACACTATGGGAGAGTATGATATGATCAGGAACTTCTTTCCTGCTGGCTGGAGTAGATCTGTCTGCAATTTTAAAAATTCGGTCAGAGGTTGGTTCCAAGAAAATTCTTCTCTGCAATTCTTACTATACAAAATCTTTCCCTCCAGCAAAGAAAGTCAAACAACAAGGAAGTAAACCCCTCAAACCCGGTGGCATCAAGTTCTGACAACCCTTCCTGTACGATGTGTGTCTGTTCATTCCTCAATGGAGTCGAGTCCCCAGGTTGTCTCACTAACAAACACACTCCTTTCAAGTTTATCCTGTAGAGTCTTTTGACATTTAGCTTCATAAATGATCACCTCGATCATATTCTACCAGTGACCAAAAATGTTCTCTGCTTCCTTATGCATGTGAGTTCTGAGCCCTTAGTTCAGTTAAGTGGCCTCTGAAAGGGAGTGAGAGCACAGCGGTGACCAGAGTTCCCCAGTTAGCTTGAACACTAAAGGGAACATATTGATTTTCTGGGCAGGGAAGGAAGCCGAGGCCCTCACAGGAACGCAGGAAAAACCCCAGATCCAGGTCCTGATGCAGAAGCGTCCACCTTGGTCCATCTCTGATGAGCTCCTCGTGGCTCCATTCTGCAGAAACCATTTGTCCGTCAGGGCCCCAGAGTCACATTCCCCAAGTTTAGCAAACTCAATGGCAAGAGGAAAGCATATAACTTGCATGTTTACATATGAAGCCCAGGCAAAGGCTCCAGCTCTCAAATGTCTACCTTTTGATGGCACTTCGTTGGGCAGTGGGATGGAGAGGCAGGGTGGCCTGGCTTAGGCTACACACCAATTCCTGTGGCCTCACTTGAGCTGTGACATTGTCCCCAACCAGACAGAATGGAAGCTGGTGGCTTCCTATAGAGAGAAGTACCAGACAGCCCAAAGCAGCATATATCCTGTGCCACCACCTAGATAAAAATGTGAGGTGTCCAATGTGGTAGAGTGGACAGTTGAGTCTGTGTTATACTGTTTACTTACCTGTGTTACTAAAATTAAACAGGTAATGGAAATGTGCTCCTGTCAACTCTGAACTGCATTTTCAAGCTTCATAACAAGGGTTTTTTTTTTGTGTGTGTGATTTCAATGCTTTTATTTTTTTTCCATTTTATTTATTTATTTTTAAATTTTTATTAGAGTATAGTTGATTTACAATGTTGGGTTAGTTTCTGCAGTACAGCAAAGTGTATCAGCTATACATATACATATATCCACTGTTTTTTAGATTCTTTTCCCATATAGGTCATTACAGAGTATTGAGAAGAGTTCCCTTAATTTTTAAATGTTCCACCTTTTCAAGGTCTCTGGTAGGAAGGATGGCCGGAATTACTTCTGTTTAACCAAATGGCTTGATCAGAGCTTCCCAAGTTTTAGTTAAAGTTTTTCAGCTGAAATTTTCATTCTCTTAACCTGTTCTGCAGTACTTTGGCCTAGAAAGCACCTCTGTTCCTGAGTCATCAGAGAAGTTGCCCTGCCTTTGGAGCATTAAGTCTCATTTGGAAAGATTTCCCATCTGAAGGCTTATTCGGAGGCAAAGGCCAGGGCCTGGGGGCCAGGACCTCTGTCCCCGTCCGGCTCCTGAGGGGCAGCCTCGGTCCCTTAGCCCGCAGAACCCACCCCCCATAGAGGACGGATGTGGGGATCACTGACAAGATAGTAGATCTGTCTTCTTCCCACTCAACTTTAATTTATTTGAAAACGAAAGCATTTCCTATGATTTGCCTGACATTTACACCTTGTGTCCAAGCCCTCCAACCACCCTGCCCACAGGGGACTGTGCAAGATTGTGCTGTTTCTCGGGGCCCCATTCAGACCTCTGAGGGGGTCCATCCCGTGAACTAGGACTTCACAGTACAATTCAGCCCTCCCCGTCTTAATCATGTGTTCCCCCAGCTCTAAGGGGGTGAGGTTAGAGGTGTCTGGGTTCAAGTCCCCCTCTAGGGCTCTGAACAAACACTTCAGCTCTTAAGGCCTCAGTTTCTTCGTCTGTTATGTTAGGTTCTGTACACCCCACCTGGGATGGGTGTGAACAGTCCCAGAACCATGCCTGTCACAGAGGGGGAGGGTGCCCCAGCCCTTGCTTATCAGTTTCTTTTTATTTTCATTCCTCCCTGTGCCGCCTCCACCAGCCTGGATGCTCCCCACCTGGCCCCTCTCTGTGGCTTTGCTCAGACTGCTTCCCCCAACGGGACTGATCAGCCCCTTGGTTTGTGACGGTCGGGTGAACAGCCCTGGTCTCTGAGCTGCGCCAGGAGCACCCCTCGCCCTCCTTCCTGTATACTTGCCTACACCTGCCTGTGTGTGGACGGCAGGCCAAGGGGCTGCCCTACTCCCTTCATGCTCAGCACATAGTAGGTGCTCAATAAATAAAAGCTCTTTGGCTGCAGTCAACAAACATCACCTCCAAGTCAATGTTAGTTTAGCCCTTCCACCTGTTTCTAACCAAACACCAAGTGAGGATATTGGCCAGCAAGACGGTAAATGGGTTTCTTTCTCTTGCTACTGCCCACCTGGTCCTGGAGGAAACCAGGCTTTGTGAATGACTGGAAGGTTCTCAGCAATGTGTGGTGTACACTGAGGAAAGGGTCTTCAAGCCAAAGAGAAGAAACATTAAGTGCTGATAATTGGGAGTTGGTCATTTTCATCAGCCCTGGACCACATGAATAGTGATACACCCTCAGTGTGACCGATTTCCTTGGTTACCTCGAACCTTGTTTGCAGTATTTCTATTCTTCACAAAATAAGTTTTTACTGAAATGGCTAAGGT
Organism: Phocoena sinus; assembly: GCF_008692025.1. NCBI lineage: Eukaryota > Metazoa > Chordata > Mammalia > Artiodactyla > Phocoenidae > Phocoena > Phocoena sinus. The sequence goes on along the minus strand of NC_045774.1, from coordinate 4,730,174 downwards.
TATCTATCTATCACCACGTGTCTTCTATTTGTCTTGTAAATTCCGTTTATTGAGGCTTTATCATGGTTTCTGTCATTGTTTTTTTCTTCGTTATCGTTTGTACATTATCTTCTTCCTCCTTTCTCTCCCTCTTCCCCTCTCTTCACTTTCTTTCCCTCTCCCACCCTACCCTTTCCTAGAACCTGGAATGGTGTTCTGTGCAATGTGGATTTTCAATGTTTACTAACTGAATAAATGTAAAAAAATTTTTTAAGACTATTTTTTTAGAGCAGTTTTAGATTCATAGCAAAATTGAGAGGAAAATACAGAGATTTCCCATATGCTCCCTGCCCCACACATGCACAGCCTCCACCATAGTCAGCATCATTCACCAGAGGGTTCGTTTGTTACAATCAATGAATCTCCATTGACACGTCATAATCACCCGCAGTCCATAGTTCACTCTTGGTGTTGTACATTCTATGGAAAAATGTATAATGACATGTACCAATCATTACAGAATCCTACTGTGTATTTTCACTGCCCCCCAAATCCTCTGTGCTCCACCCACTCCTTCTTCCTCTCCTCCAACCCCTGGCAACTACTGATCTTTTTACTGACCCCATAGTTTTGACTTTTTCAGAATGTCTCATGGTTGGAATCATATAGTACATACCACTTTCAGACTGCCTTCTTTCACTTAGTAATATGCATTTAAGTTTCCTCCATGTTTTTTTCATGGTTCGATGACTCATTTCTTTTTAGTGCTGAGTAATATTCCATTGTCTGGATATACAACAGTTTAGTTATCCACTCACTTACTAAAGGACATCTTCCAAGTTTTGGCAATTATGAGTAAAGCTTCTGTAAACATCTGTATACAGTTTTCTGTGTGTACACAAGTCTTAAACTCCTTTCAGTAAATACCAAGGAGTGCAATTGCTAGATCATAGGGTAAAACTATATTTAGTTTTGTAATAGACAACTAAACTATCTTCCAAAGTGACTGCACCATTTTGCATTCCCATCAGCAATGGATGGGAGTTCCTGTTGCTCCACATCCTTGCCAGAGTTTACTGTTGTCAGCGTTTCAGATTTGGGTCATTCCAATAGTTGTGTAGTGGTATCTCCTTGTTTTAATTTGCAGTTCTCTGATGACATATTATGTGGAACATTTGTTCATAGGCATGTTTGCAATCTGTATATCTTTTCCAGTGAGTTGTCTAGTAAGGTCTTTGGCCCATTTTTCAATTGGATTGTTTTCTTATTGTTGAATTTTAGGAGTTCTTTGTATATTTTGAATTCGTTCTTTATGAGATGTGTCTTTTGCAAATATTTTCTCCCCATCTTTGACTTATCTTCTCAGTTTCTTGGCATTGTCTTTCACAGAGCAGAAGTTTTTAATTTTAATGAAGTCCAGCTTATTAATTCTTTCTTTCATGGACAATTCCTTTGGTGTTGAATTTGAAATTCATCATCATACCTAAGGTCACCTAAGTTTTCTCCTATATTATTTTCTAGGAGTTTTATAGTTTTGTGATTTGCATTTAGGGCTATGATCCACAGAAGATCCCAAATTTAATTTCTGGGAAGAGTGTAAATTCTGTGTCTAGATTTATTTTTTTCATGTGGATGTCCAGTTGTTCCAGCATCATTTGCTGAAGAGACTGTCTTTGCTCCCTTTTATATAGTCTTTGCTCCTTAATGGAAGATCAGTTGACTCTATTTTATATTTATGTGTTTCTATTTCTGGACTTTCTCTTTTGTTCCATTGATATACTTGTGTGTTCTCTCACCAATACTGCACTGTCTTAATTACTATCCTTCATAGAAAGTCTTAATGGCCTTTTTTCTCATATCATTTTCTCCACATGCTTAAGTAGAAAGCACTGTACACTTAAATAATATCAACTCTTTGAGTTGAGAGCCTCCGTACCATTATGAAACTGATTTAACTTTATTCGATGGTTGGGAAGCTAAGGTTCTCTAGATAGAAGAATATCACTGACTTTTTATGTGTGTCAAAGGACTACAGCAACTGATAAAATTAATGAACAGGAAGAAGGCTTGTGTGTGTGCTTTTCTTCAATCACCCAGTGGGTGGGCACCAAGTTTTCACAGGATCTTTTGGGTTTGAGCCCATCCTTCTCTTCTCTGGCCTTGCTTTGAATATCAAATAGACAATTCAGGACTTCCTCTAAGCCAGGAACTGAGTAAGTTGGGAAGAAAAGTGTATATTTTAATCGATTGTGAGGACTTTTCCTTCATGGTGCTGCCTTAATGAGGAGGTTGTGTTTCCGTTGTAATCACTCTTCTAAATTCTCTGTATCTCTCCCCTCATATGTATTTACACATTTCAGGATTTTGCTTGAAAACTATATTATCTAGCAAGTTGTCTACGTCACACAGCACAAGAAAATCAGAGTTTAAGTTGCAATGTAGGTTATCTGAAGGTTTGTTTCAGGTATTGAGATTCTTTTCCATAATCTCTGTTAGGAAAGTTTTCTGCAGTTCTGTCTTGTTTTGGAATTTCCACATAAGTGGCTCCCCTTTTCTGTAGGACACAGGAAAGCACACATCTGTCCCCAATGAGGTCCATTAGGTAGATCATGCCTCAGAGTAAATCCCAAGAAGATTGCTGTTACCCTGGATCCTGACCTCCAAGCTGCAGAGTGGGGTTGATCTAACCAGTTGATGCACATCATTTGAAGCAATGAATGCACTCTCGTAGAATGTTCTCAGTCCATGATGCTATGTAGGAAACAGTTTTCACTTCCTTTAGTTACGGGTAAGGTTTTACGACATGGTTATAAACCCTTGCAAGTGTGCACTTTTAATGGAGATGTTGCCTAAATTTTAATTATCACAGTACAAGCGGTTCTTAAAGAAGATTGTAAGGTGGGAGTGAAATAAGAGGAGAAAATTATGGCGCAGGTGACGGCAGATAATCTAGGACCATATTAGAAATAGTCAGGTAGCTGAAATCCAGGTACAGAGGACATGCAATATAAATTATGTAATAAATGGAAATTGTATTTTTGAAACCCTGAAAAGCATAACTGAATTAATTTGATTTGAGCTCCATGGGCTGCACCTCATTCTCAGCAAAGCTATACACCTAGTGCTGAACAAGACAAAATGTAGAGAAGCCGTCGTTGGTTGGCAGAACTAAAATTAAATAAAGATTGCTTTATTCCCCAATAGAGATGGAAAAAGGGGTCTCTGAGTGGTTGTAAAGCCAAGCTGCGTTGCTGCAATTTTATAACTGCTCAGAGTTTTCAAGTTCTTAGGCAGACACCCAAGCTCTTCCTTTTTCAGGTCACTTACCGTAAAAAATAAACCTGCTTCTATGGTGCTGTCAGAGCAGCATTATTGGGCAAACATTCACTCATGGATGGGATTTTTGCTTTGTTTTATGTTTTGCTGCCTGAGATCTCAGGTTCCATCCTTTTTCTGGAGACTGATCCTTTTCCACTAGAATTTGGAGGTGATAAGGGCAGGAGGCGTTACTAACCAGATCCGCCATCTGTAGAGGTGGGTGCTGGAGGCCCAAGAGTCTTGTGTTGGGAGACATGGTCCCTGGACCCACCTGCAAAGCCTTCCTGTTTTGGTTGTATTTGTCTAGTTTTGAACTGAAAAGGAATTTGCTTAAGTTCAGAAAAAAAATTGTAAATAAAATCTTAAAGCTTGTTCACTAAAGGTTTCCGTGTGTATATCGGGAGGTTGTAGAGGATTTTTGTGTGCTTACCACATACCATGATAGAACTTATTTTTTTCTCCATGATTTGGTACTTGTTCACTCTGTTGTCTGTGTATGTGTTCACATGTGCACTAGCAGTGGACATGTCTGTGCATTCAGACCAAAAGCTCCACCATTTAGATCCAGGGCTGTGAGATATCCACAGTTCCCTGTGTTTGTATTTTATGCTGTTCAAAAGTTAGTGATGTTTAAAGGCACACTAATGAAAACCTTTTGTATGCATTACTACAGTGAACTTCCTCTACCAGAAAATAAGTAGAAATTAATATTTTTCCCCCATTTTAATATTACTGTTTACCAAAATGTAAATAGAGATTGACAAGCAATCTATAAGTTCCACCTTAACACTAAAGGAAAATAAAGTTTTTAATTACTAAAGGAATATGAATCAGAGCAGATTTTCAAAATTTTTAAGTAACAAAATTCTGTTTTAAAATATGATCTAGATGGAACCCTGCTAAGGACTAAATTGTGTCCCGCACATCCCACAAATTTCATAGGTTGAAGCCCTAATACCCAGTGAGATAGTTTTTGGAGGTGGGGCCTTTGGGAGCTGATTAGGTTCAGAGGAGGTCATGAGGGTGTGGCCCCCATGATGATATCAGCACCCTTATAAAAAGGGACAAGAGACAACTTGCTTTCTCTCTCTCTTTCCCTATGTCTGTCTCTCTCTCTCATGAGATGTGAGAAAGATGGTCATCTGCAAGCTAGGAAGAGAAACTGACCATGCTGGTCCCTTGATCTTGGACTTTTCAGTGTCCAGCACTGTGAGAAATAAGCGTCTGTTGTTTAAACCACCCAGTCTATGCTATTTTGTTACAGCAGCCTGAGCAGACTAATACAAATACCCATACATAAAGCAGTTTAAAATGACACTTATTATGTATAATTTTATATTATATATCATTACATAGAGTATATTATGTATTGTTATATATTACATAAATTATATGTAAATGCTTTATAAGCAAATTTTATAACACATGATAAAATCAACTAATGGTAATATTAGTTAATTTGGTGTTGCCTGATGTGTTAAAATTGATTTATAACATTTTGGAGTCTTTGCATTGTTTTTATGTGTATATTTCAATTGTTAGAAATACTTCAAATACTTCAAATATTTGCAGAATATCTAAAAGCACCATTGGGAAACTTGGTGGTGTTTCTAAAAGTTTGAAAACCATCAAACAAAACTTTATCCAAATATATTTAAGCTTTTCTTGAAGATGTTTGGAAGAGTCCTCTGGATGAGAATGTGGACTTTTTGATAAACCCTCCTGCTGAGTAGAGAGACTGCAGTATAGCATATAAGAACACAGGCTCTGTTTGAACACTGGTCCCTGATTACGAATCTCACTTTCCTAATTTGTAAAATGATGTTGTATTAGTCTGCTAGGGTTGCTGTAACAAAATACCCAGACTGGGTGGAACAAACAATAGTAATTTATTTTCTCTTCTGGAGACCAGAAGTCCGAGATCAATGTGCCATAGGGCTAGTTTCTGGAAAGACCTCTCTTCCTGGCTCATGGATGACCATCTTCTCAGTATCCTCACATGGCCTTTCCTCTGTGTGTGAGAGAGAGAGAGTCCTGGGGTCTGGGGTCTCTTCCTCTTCTTTTAAGGACACCAGTCTTATTGGATCAGGGCCCTACCCTCATGACCTCATTGAACCCTCATCACCTCCCTAAAGACTCCATCTCCAAAGACAGTCACTTTGGGGGCTGGAGCTTCAATGTATGGATTTGGGGAACACAATTCAGTCCATAACAGGGAAAATCAAGCACTTAACTCAGGACTGGTGTGAGGTTTAAGTGGATTGACTCATAAGGGGGACTTAGAACAGGGCCTGGCACAGAGTAAGCGCTGCATAATTTGTTAGCTGTGTTTATTGCCGGAAAAAATCATGGCCTCGTAAAAACCACGCTCTTCTTATTAAGAGAATGGCTGCACTTTGGGAAGTGGCGGAACACGTGTGTGTTTTCACTGAGTGCTGTCTTGGCAGACAGAGGTTGGAATCGGTCTTCTGTCGCCTGCAGCTTGAGCCGTGGTCCCCCTGGGGCCCTCCGGGGGTGGGAAGCAATGGAGCCACTCGATGCCTTGGCAACTGAGTGTGCAGTTTTCTGGTTATCAGCCCTCATGGTCCTGAGCAAGCTGGTCCACAGAGCACGATTAGAAGGCAGCTTGAACGACGGCTGTCCCAGTCCGATCTGCACACTTCAGGTTTGCCGGGCAGGGCTGGCCTAAGACGGCCGAGTGTAAACATTCAAGCTCAGCTGGGGGTGGAAGCTGGGTTTCATCGTCCTTTGTAGCCTTGGGATCCAGCCTGGTGACTATGGAAACATAGTAAGTGTTGGATGAATGGAAAAGTCTATAAATTATGGGCGAATGGCATCTTTTAGTTAAAGATTCTGTGAGAGGCTAAGTGTTGTTGGCTGCTTCTTTTCTGGCAAAAAAGAAAAAGGAAAGAAGGAAGGAAGGAAGGAAAGAAGGGAGGGAAGGAGGAAGGAAGAAAGAAAGGAAAAGAAAAATACAGAAAAGAAGACAGAAACGGAAGGATGTAAGGAAGGAAGGAGGGATGGAAGGAGGGAAGAGAGAGAAAAGAAGGGAAGGAGAGAGAGGAAGAAAGGGAGTTAAGAGGATGTGCACGGCCGTCTTGGAGGACAGACTTGGCTGTCATGGGCTTCACCTACCTCTCTTATCGTGTATGTCACCACATTAATTCCTCTCTGCTCTGACACCCACTCTTGTGTGCCCCTGGGGCTGTGCTGAGACTGGCTCCACCCAGGTCCTCTTGACATGGAAGACAGGGTGTCTGCAGTCCACAGGTGTGAGAACACACGACGCCAGGAAGTAATTAGCCAAGGCAGCAAAGAAGTAAGTGGAGAAGGGAAAGCTTCTTGGCAGTTTCCATCCTCATCCTTGTTATCCCTCTTTCTTGTCCTTCTCTTGGGCTTTTTCTAATTGTGGAACGTCTGGTGCAGAGGGAAAAATCATTCAGAAGAAGCCCAGAGGAGTCTGGCTGGGCGTGAGGTGGGACAGTGATGTACGCGCCCGTCTGCCTGGGTTCAGGGCAACATTAAGGCACTCGGTGAGCTGAGACCAGGTCCTGGGACCAATTGGGCAGATGGGCTTAAGGCACAGACGCACATACATGCGCACGCGTGCACACACACACACACACACACACACACAGACCCATGTGTAACTGAGAAAGATCACGGGGATGGGAGTGGAAGGACCACGACGTTCTGGAGGGCTAGGACTCTGGTTCAAGGCAAGCGCTTACCACTTGCTGTTTCCGTGACCTTTTCACAAAGCGTGATTTCTCCACTTGCTCATGTAAAACAAAAAGATTGATGCTCTCCAAAGCCCCTTCTGGCCTCTGAATCTTATAATTATGCTGCATAATCTTACCCTTACACTGACAGGATTTTCTCATCCCAGAAGGTCAGAGGGAGTCACCGGTGTTGCCTTAGAGAGATGCAGAGCAGATGTGGGATGCTGAGCTCTGGGGTGAGGGCTCGGCTGTGGATTTCCTGGGATTTCTGAGGAGTTTCCCAAGAGCCCAGCCAATGAGCTGCTGCCCAAAATGATAGAAGTTAACAACAAAATCAGGGGAACAAACACGTGTAAAGAAACTAAGAAAATGGCTGTGAAGACTTGGGGGTGAAAGCCCGAGAATCTGGGCTGATGCCCATGAGGTGTCTGTGCCCCCATCACGGGGGTCCTCACCCCCATCAGCTTCCCAGTGTCAGCATTCAGACAGAGTACAGGACGGCCCAGCAGGAGATAGACTGTTACTGGCCAGGGTCAGAGCTTAGACAAATCTCTAAAACACAGAAAAGCAACTTGGGATTTAGGGGGTTAAAATTCCCAGCAGCTTTAAAAAATTGCCCTTCCCCTCCGCAAAATGAATAATCAAAGACATTTTGGCCATTGGCTCATAAATAGAGCAGCTCGAAAGCACAAGAAATCATGCCAGTAGTGCAGGGAGGCATAAAATCTCTGAATTATATATTAATATGTCATGTGAGAAGAAAAAGTGCTAAAGAAATAGTGTAAGAAAAATAAATAAAACCACATTAAAAGTGAGCATGTCCCATTTGGTCAGTTATGTCAAACATAAAACAACAAAAAGCACTCTTAGGAAGTTATCAACATTTTTAATTTTACTGCTGCTTTTTCCATTATAAACTACATCAAGGTGTGAATGGGGCTGAGGCTGCAACATTGATTTATTTTATTTTATTTTATTTATTTTTTTGCAGTACGCGGGCCTCTCACTGTTGTGGCCTCTCCCCTTGCGGAGCACAGGCTCCGGATGCGCAGGCTCAGCGGCCATGGCTCACGGGCCCAGCCGCTCCACGGCATGTGGGATCTTCCCGGACCGGGGCACGAACCCGTGTCCCTCAACCACTGCGCCACCAGGGAAGTTCGCAACATTGATTTTTTATGTCCACGTTAAATATACATATATTTTAAAAGAATTTGCAAGGTAGGATGTGCATAAAATTATTAAATTGGAACTGACAGCCCTCTGGTCATCTTTACTTCCTAGAAGAAACAGCCGGTTTTCCTGGGATTTCTTCTCACCGGATGTTCAGAGGACTGGACTCCAGGATCTGCCCCATAATTCACTGTGGTTCATATACTTTTTTGAGGCCTTAATTTTCCCATCTCTGAAGTTGGTATTAAGTCTTTTTTCTATTTATTATTACTAACAAGAGCAACAATACAATTATGGTTACTGTTAAGACTTGTATTTGTTGAACTAAATATTACCATGTACATGTAGGAATAAGACCCCAAGTACTAGAGCATTGCCTCACATTCCCCCAAAACGGGGAGTGCTTGTTTTAAACGTGGTCTTGAAGAACCAATCACATTGCATGTTTCCTTTTGTTGTTGCTGTTCCTGTTGTTGTTTTGGTTGTGCCTTTTGGTAAATCACTACAATTTTCTGTTTTAGATTTCAAGAAGGAAAAAAATGCCACATGAGTGTAGCTGTATGGGGTTTAAGACACAAGGTTTAAGAGCAGTGGATGTGCAGATGGGGGTCTCCATGCCCTTTGTCCGGGGCTCCTTTTCTCCATACACTGCCCCCGGTTTTCCTCTCCTTTCAGCTGGACTCTGATGTGCAGAGCTGCAAGGAAAGGGATGCCTCTTGACAATAAGGGTTCTAAGTAATGTCCACTTCCACCTCTGCAGTGATGACACTCCATCAATCCATAGATTGATGGTTTAGATTTCATAGACTTTTTTTTACACTGGAAGCTTGGCTAGTACTATAGCAGTTGCTGGCAGTAAATATGTTACATTAAACCATAATTACGCTGTGCTAGTCTATCTACAACATAATATAATAATACTGATGAGAGTAAAAATTCCATTCACATTTTCGTGGCTCTTTACCCTTCACCAAGCACATTCACAGGCATCATTATCTTCTTTTGATTGGGAAACTTACGAGACCTGGTGAAGTGGTTGAAACAAGTATTCTCCAGAAGATGACCTGTAGCCTGAGTGACTAGCTTTCCATTTCCAGTTAAAAAAGTAAGCAAATAAACAGTTGGTATTTACCCCATGTTTTTTTGTAGCTTTATCAGAGTTAGTAATTTCCATTTTAGTTTGTAACAGAGGCATTGATCAATTTCATTGAGGTTTCAAATACTTGTTACCTTGGAGAATTAACCATATTCAAGTGAGTCACCTATGGAATATGACACAGCTGCAATTTCTTTTTTTTTAATTTTTATTGGAGTATAGTTGCTTTACACTGTGTTAGTTTCTGCTGTACAATGAAGTGAATCTGCTATATGTCTATCTATATCCCCTCCCTCTTTGACCCCCCTCCCACTCCCATCCCACCCAGCTAGGCCATCACAGAGCACTGAGCTGAGCTCCCTGTGCTATACAGCAGGTTTCTACTAGCTAGCTATTTTACATATGGTAGTGTGTAAATGTCAATCCTAATCTTCCAATTTGTCCCACCCCCTTCCCCTCCTCCGTGTCCACACGTCCATTTGTTATGTCTGCGTCTCCATTCCTGCCCTGCAAATAGGTTCATCTGTACCATTTCTCTAGATTCCACATATATGCGTTAATATATGATATTGCAATTTTGAATGGCAAGACCCCTGTGTACGAACTGTGTCCTTTTCCAGCTTCATATCCTTCAGGACTAATCAATGATGAGCAATCAGGATGAGATTTTACTGGACTGGTTTCAACACTGTGTGGACTGTGTTTTATCTGTCCTTATCAAGTCTTTGGTAGAGATTCCTAGTTAATTGTCCAGATCCTTGATCCATTGCACGGTAAGCACAGCGGGAAAGTCAACTTGGTTGACTTAGGTTCTCAAGTCAAGTCTCAAGTTGGAATGGACAAAAATTCCTACTGTTTTTTTTTTTTTTTTTTTAAGTCAAGACTAAGAAATAACTTGTTGGAGGTGGCTACAGTGCTGCTAAAGGAAGATCAAATTCAGAATAAAATTTAATCGAGTCTTTGTATCCCAGCATTAGCAGTGAGACACCACTGATACGCCATGCCACGTGACCTCCGTAAGACTGTTCTCTTCTTGGTGCAATGGGATGATAACGACCACCCTGGTCATCGATAATCTTTGTGGTAGTGGGTGACAGAATCAAAGGAGAAAATAAACATGGAATCCTCCTGTGAAATATGACACCTGAAAGAAATGTAAATGGCTATTTTCCATGGCAGGGACATGGCCCGGCTGGGGCTGAGGTGAGAAATGCCTTATCCAGAGACACAAATATGAAAGCAAGTTTAGGGCTCTGGGGTCTCATACGAGAAACACATTGCTTTTGTTGCCTCACTTTACACTTGACTCTTGTTGCCTTATTTTACACTTGACTCGTACACCTATGGCTATTTATCATCAAGCCAGCCACTATACTACTGGCCAAATCCATTTTTTCCCCTTTTTTTGAAGAACTGATTGCAAGGACTTATATTTTGAATAAGTATAGTTAGATAAATATATTATATACAAATATACACCCATTCGTCATGGCAACTGATTTCATGACTGTCATGACTTATTGATATGCTTCCATTGCAGAGTTCTTAAAACAAATTCTGGTCCACTTTCCATATTTGCTACGATTTTTAATCACAGAGAATAAGTAGGTAAATAATCGAACTGTTCTCCAAAGTCTTTTCCTTGGACGAAATCATTTTACCCAGACAGGACGTAGCCTCAGTGGGTTCTTTCAAGCTCATTTATTTGCTTGTTTACTTTGTTATGCTGCTGCCCTAACAGGTATTTGTGAGAGAGTAAAACTGCAGTCAGCCAGGAAGATAAAGCAGGTAGCAGCCTGAGTGTGGGCGTCAAACCAAAAGAAGAGGGTACTGGGATATCCTGAGCGGTGTCCAAATCTGTCAGGATGGGGGGAGATGGTGGCAGTTGTGTCAAATGCTCATCTGTTTTTCTACCAAATGTAATGTTGAGTGTTTTGCCAGAGATAAAGAAAAAAAGAAGAACATTACTAATGGCGGGTATCCATCATTCTGTCATCTATTTGAAGCCCCCTAGAAGAGGGAAAGAATGCAAAATAAAACGTGTTTAGTTGTAACCAAAAAGCAAATGCCTCATCTGAAAGTTTTATTCACCCAAGAAATATCCTGAAAGTTTCATTTAGCTGACTAAAGAGAAATGTGCTAAATAACGAAAAGGAAAATTACTAAGAAACGCTTGAAGAAGGCTTAGGTTAGCTGCTTGGGGACTAGCAAAACAGCAATTAAGTTTATAGAATGAAGGGATTAAAAGGAACGTAAATGAAAAGTAGAAGGAAATAAACTGTTCTAATCTCTAAAAATGGCTTAAATAAAATGCTCATTATAGAATGGGTTTATGAGGCACACACAAAGCGGCAAGGGTTAGGAGGCAGGGATTTAAAACCTACTTCTGACGGTGCTGACAAAATCCTGTGCAGTGGTTCCATCCTTGGATAAACCTCTAGCCCACCCAAAAGCAATTCTGTTTGACACCAAGTGACTTTTCAGTGTTGTATTCAGTATTCATTAAAAATGTTTTTAACTGATTCATTCCTAGGTGAAATTCCACACACACAGACACACACAGGTACTCAGACAGACACACACAAAATATATATACATACACACATATGTATTTGTATATATGGCATACAATTATTTTTGAAAGTCCCTTCATGTTAGAAAATTGCACCAAACAGTAGACGGTAGACTGCAGAATGATTCCTGAAATAGAGTTATTGCAATTCAGGAATGGAAAGTAAATGAATAACCAAATATACCGCTAATCTTAACTCGAAGGCATTTCCATAATTGATGCTCCGTGAACCTTCTGTGAGCCATGGGCTCCAGAGCTGAGGGATTTAACTTGAAAAGGCTCTGACGCTTAATGATTTATGGCCATGTTCCTCCATGAGCTGGCTGTATCTGCTCTGCACAGAGCACGACCGGGCAGCAGGGAGCTGAAGCCTCCTTTGGTTATACTGGGAGCCTAACTGTGCAGTGCTCCCGGGCCAAGGGATCTGAAGGGAAGCCTGCGTTCCCTGGGGGCAGTGAGAGAGAGCTGGGAGGCCCACAGAGAGGTGTCTGGACTAGGTTTATCTGCACCCAGTGTGGGCGGATGCTTCGTCCAGATCGCACTATCTTGAGAGGCCTGGAGAAAATACCCAGTCATCTGGCAAGTGCTACTGCTTTCTGTGTGTAGCTGTTTTGTCGTCTTGAATATTTCATCACTCTACAATCATCTTCCCTTTGGTTTGCTAAGCACTCTTATTAGACAAACGCCTTGGCGCTGAAAGATCTGACGCTGATTCACTACCCTGTGAAATCCCCATTTCTGGTATATAAAGAGATTTCTGCCCTGTGAGAGTTTATCCACCACGTGTGCCATCACCAAGATGACTTCAGAACTTGGTGATGATCCTACCACTGCTGGAAATCTGTAATTGAATAAACAATAAATCATTTAGACAAACAGATACAGCTTGATAGAATAAGACTTCAATAATTTGAAACATGTGTTAAATCAGAAATGGCCAGGGCCTTTCTACAATCTATAATAAAAGGGTTCACTCAGTGGATGAACCAACGTTGCCTGGGGAATGTGTAAACCACTAAGGGCAGAAAATGTTTTAATGTATTTAGGCAGTATCCATTCAGGTAGCAAAGCCCATTGGAAGGTCTGCTGGTGAATGCTTTTTTAAACCGTCATAATAATTTTATTCTCTAGAAGCTGTGAAATAGCATTTTTTAAAAGTCCAAATTAGTGAGGTTTCGCTGAGTTAAAAATGAGCAAATCTCTGCCACTCTTAGGTACACATATTATAAATTTAAATATTTTTTCCTATACCATAAGGAAGATTTATTTTAACAGGAAGAGCACACATTTGTCTCCATTCATATGTCTTGTCAAGGTTGGTCACACAGGGAGCAACAGTGTATTTGCCGAGATTTTGACCAGTGCCTTTTCTCTTCCTGGTGGTTTATGTGATTCCTTTCTCTCCCATCCCCTCCACTCCCCGGCCAGGTGGATGGTTATCCTATGCCCCTGGTCTCAGCAGGGAGATACAGGGCACACAACACTCAGTCCTGCTTTCCCTTGGCTTTTGTGTTCCAGGAGACCACCCCCTTGGTGAAAACCCTACAAATGTAGGATCATTATGTGGAGGAAGCATCCTGGGTCAGAACTGTGCTTCTAGCTCTTCTTCAGCTAGGAAAGATTTTCTAAAATTGAGAGAGCAGGACAAGTGAAAATTGCAGGGATATTGAGGGGTCCTAGAGAAAGGACCAGAGAAGTTTGAGGAGCAAAGGGCACCAGAACCCACATCCACTCCCACGCTCGACTTACACAGCAACAGCAGAACCCCAGAGAGGAGATGGCGGCGTGGCAGGTCCGGACGGACGGGGGCTGTTGTGTCAACTGCACTGCCGGGATTCCTGTTTGTGGCACCACATAGAAACTATGCCCAAGTCTCCAGTGCTTGAGGTGTTAAGAAGGGGGCAGAGGGAGCTTCTGGACTTAGGGGCAGGAAGATGGAAATGAGGCCGGCTCAGTGAGGCTTCAGTGAATCAATGACAGATGTCTACACGGGATACTGGATAATTCAGAAAATGGCCACTTGGATAGAAGACAGGAAGAATCACATTCTAGCTCCCGACCCAACACAGAATTAAAACTCCTCTGCACTAGGCAAGTCCTTGAGATCAAGACACAACTTAGGGAAGATAGTTGGTTCACTGAATTGAACAAGCTTTAAACCTTTTAACAGAAGTTTAGGGGTGGAAATATATTTTGAAAAGTTCTATTTCTCACACCTGAGTTTCTGGACTGGCATACGGAACTCTTAATGCACTGCCTGTGGCTAAGTCGTTTCACACAGACCACCACCCCCTTGTTAGGGTTGAATTGTGTCCCCAGAAGTGATGTGTGGGGGTCTCAACCCCCATACTTCAGAATGTGGCCTCATTTAGAGATGGGCTCTTCACAGAGGTGATCAAGTCAGGGGCAGCGCTGGGCCAACATGACTTGTCCTCATAGAAAAGGAGACAATTTAAATGCAGCAACAGACCTGCAGAGAGGGAAGATGAAGTGCAGACACACAGGGAGAAAGCCGTGTGCAGAGGAACGCACAAACGCGGTGATGGTGCCACAAGCCAAGGAAAGCAGAGATGGTCAGCGAATCCCCAGGAGCCAGGAAGAGGTGTGAAATGGGTCGTCTCTCCCAGCCTCAGAAGGAATCAACCTTGCCGACACCTGATGTTTGATTTCTGGTCTCCAGAACTGTGAGAGAATGAATTTCTCTCGTCCCCTATTCTGCGATCCTGTTAGGGCAGTACTAGTAAAGTAACACAGCCCTGTTTTCTGAATTCACTGGTACTCAGTGTTTTTTCCTGCAGAGGTTACTACATGATGACTTACAATTTTGTTAATAACCCTCGCCTGCCCACTCCATGCACGCTCCCTGGGAGAAGGGAGTTGCACAGTCTCAGGAATGAACAGTGCTTCCTTGGCTCAGGTCCTTGCCTGGATTTGGAGATTCCTGGAGTCACCTGGGCTGCAGATCAAGTCCTCCTGGCCCCCAGGTGGAGGTGTTGCCTCTGCTGCCCTCCAGGTGGGAAGGCAGCCCTCCCCTGCTGTCCCCTGGTGCCCGTAGCACACGCAGGGCTCTTACCCTCTCTTGCCTAGATGTTGGGAGGGGACCACCCAGGAGCCCCTACCTGGCCGCTTCTGCCCTAGCAGCTGCCCCTTAGTCCTCAACTTGGGAGAGTTGCCAGAGGAAGGGGAAGGCCTGGCTCACTTGCTGCATTCTGTTTCTAGACTCCCACTGTCTGACAGAGACAGAGCCACACCTAGCATTTTATATTTTCTACTACTCCCATTAGAAGAGCAGAAAGAAACAGGTGAAGTTAATTTTAATAATATATTTCACTTAACCCCATATATCCAAAATACTATCATTGACACCTAATCAATACAAAACAGTAGGGTTGAGATAGTTTACCTGTTTGTTTGTACCAGGTCTTCAGATTCTGGTGTGTAACTCATGGCACATCTGGATTCAACTAGCCAGTAGTCACAGGTACCCAGTGGCTGCCATATTAGACAGCATTATTTCTAGATCAGAATATGCCTCCAGACCTCCTATCTGATGTTGCATGCTTTTAGGGCCCTGTCCTTAGTAAGACTCTGGCGTGAGCACAGCGGTTTCTCTGCAGGACAGTCTGAGCCCTGGACCATCGATACATCCCCATCCCAGCCAATAGACTGAAAATTTACTCATTCATTATGCAACGAGGTCCCTGAGAAGCTGGTTTTCTCACTACCTTTTTCTTCTTCTTCTTCTTCTCCTTCTTCATCATCACTTTCTTCTTCTTCTTCTCCCCCTCCTCCTCCCTCCCCTCCCCTCCCCCTCCCCTCTCCTCCTCCCTCCCCTCCCCTCCCCCTCCCCTCTCCTCCTCCCCTCCCCTCCCTCCTCTCTCCTCCCTCCCCTCCCCTCCCCCTCCCTCCCCTCCCCCTCCCCTCCCTCCCCTCCCCTTCTTCCTCTTCTCCCTGTTCCTCCTTTTCTCCCCCTCTCCCTCCCTCCCCTCCCCTCCCCCTCCCTTCCCTCCCCCTCCCCCTCCCCTCCCTCTTCCACCCCCTCCCCTTCTTCCTCTTCCCCCTCTTCCTCCTTTTCTTCCCCTTCTCCCTCTTCTTCCTCCTCCTCCTCTTCCTCCTCCTTCTCCTCCTCCTCCTTCTTCTTTTTCGTCTTCTTCTTCTCCTGTTTTTACATGGTCTTATCTTTGCTCCCCAAACAAGTCACTGATAGGACATTATTCAATACCCCTAAAAGTGTGGTTTCTTGGTTAATTGATTTCCACTTTGTTAGTTAACTAACAGTAGTCTGACTGCCTCTTATCTGAAAGAATCACCTTGAGGCACAGGGCATCTTTGATAAGGTGAGACGTGCTTCCTGAAGAAAATCTCCAGCCTCCCATTGCTGGTATTTGTTGTCTCTCTATATTTGTGGCTGCTTAAAAGCTTCCTTGTATCTTTCACTCTATCAGGCAGGACAGGGCTGTAAATTCATCCTTACGTGTGATTTTCTCTCTGGGATAACTCAATTATTCTGGCTTCTAGTACTTCATTTCCTATTAATGGGGTTGCTTGAACTTTTTGTGGTGTTTCTTCTTGGTTTATTCCTTTGATTTATTGAAACTGTTTAAGTTTCTGTTTCACACGAAATTCTTCTTTCTGATTCCATCTTGTCCCCATAATTTCATTCCCATCAATAAATGGTGACATTTGTTAACTACCTAGTGTCCCAAATCTGAGCCACCCATGGGTCACCCATTAATCCATCAGACTCCTGGGGGAGGTTTTCTTTTCACTCCTGGATTTGACCACAGGGTGATGCTTCTCAATGCTATTTTAGCTTTAAATGCTGGGGAACTTGCTATGATTGTGTCTCGATCAGCTGTGATGTGCTGTGCTCATTACATGCCAAGGGACCACAGAGCAGAGAAGCAGGCACTTGGAGGACATGATGCCCACGTCAGAGGGAGCTCCTTGTCCTTGTTATGCCCAGAGGGCAGGGATGCCACACCTGCCCTCCTGTGATGTGGCTGCCAGAGGCTGCCCTCTCTCTTCCTTGGTGCCTCTGATGGAAGGCTGGGTGGTTTTCTTTTCTTCTTGTGGCTTCTGCAAACTGCGTCAAGGCACATTTTCAGCAAAGTTGTACCCCCCTTAGCCATTTCCCGTGTGCACCGACACTGCTTCTGCTCTGGGTTTGAGGATTCTGGTCATCTCTTCACAACAACTTACCCAGACCCACTCTCTGGGCCGAGCACCAGAGCCCATACAAAATGCTGTGTTTGAGAGTCAAAACTTGTCAAAGATCAGCATTTTCACATCCTTCTGCCTAATACCAGTGAATCCTCATGCCCTGTGGTGGTGAGATGTTGTCATGCTTGTTTGTTCATCCCCATTTTTCTTACCTGAATCTGGCTGAGCCCACAGAGGTGTGGCTATGAATGGCCTCTGCCATGTGAAGTGCCACTGACAGCTGAGACCATCAGGCTAAGGGATGAACAGGGTATGCAGCTTCCCTGAGGGAAATATGACCAGGAAGCAGACAGAGAGCAGCAGGTTATAGAAAGAGAGATGCTTGAGTGAGAAGGCCAGCCTGCTTTTCCCGTCTCATCCTGGATAAGCCCTTTCCATTCCCAGCCCCCCAAATAGGTAGATTTTCTTCTGTTGGCAGTTCCTGCACAGGGGGTAAGCCCACATGGGGATAAGGCTGCATCAGATTCAGATTCTGGTTTTGTTATCCATCAGCTATATAAACGTGGGCAAGTGACTTAGACCTCCATGCCTCAGTTTCCTCACCTGCAAAATGGAGATGATCATGTACTTACCACCATGGCGTTATGAAGACTAAATGAGTTAACTCACAACGTGCTTAAACAGCAGCTGGCGCTCAAGAAATCTTAGCTATTGTTTTATTATTACATGATAAAAGGGGAGTGGTTACACCAAACTCATTACGCACTTCTGAAGCTTAAACAAGGGAACACATAAAGACACGTTTGGTCGGGAAGTGAAGTACCACTCCAGGCACCTTGACACCCATGCCTTGGTTGAATACACAGTGAAGTGCTCTACTGATGTGGGGTCTTTCTGGATGTTGAGGTTGTTTAGTGAGGCTTACGTTTGGGGCATGAGGAGGTCGCACAGGACAGGAAAGGAAAAAGGCATATCTAGAGAGTTACAGACTAAACAATAAAACTCCAGTGGTCTAACTGATGCCAAAGAAGGGCTTTGTGCCCAAGGAACAGGTCTGAGGAAGGCTCTTCCCTTGGAGACAGTTCTTTGAGAGGGGGAAGAAGACAAGAAGAAGTTGGCCAGAGAGAAGGTGATGGGGTGAGGCAGTGGTGGGGAGGGTCTCACAGGAGGGACAACGCACTAAGGACCAGAGCGGGTTATGACTGAAGCCAGACATACTGTGACCTACTTCTTCAACAGGGGGAGACTGGAGCCCATTTAGATTTGCTAACCTGTGGTGTCATTTTTGGACCCTCTTCAAGCAAAATATAAATAGGCGGGGTTCCTGACTGGATCAGGACAGCAGTCTGAGGCAACAACTGCTCCAACACCCTGGAGATATTAATATCCATAACCTACATTGATAGTAATCTATAGACTCCCAAGAGCCCCTGTGACAGGTCTCTCAGTCAGGAACTCTTGACTGTTATATTGCTTTACTCAACTGTGTCTCCGTAACAAAGACATAAATCTTGGCCTTACATTTATAAATATGGGGGCCAGGGGAGAGAGTTGTGGATGGTGTGGTGGGACCTGCAGAGCCTGGGAGGCCAGGCAAGGATCTTGGCTTCATACTCAGAGCACTGGGAGTCATCGGGGCTGGGAGCAGGACTTATTCAGTTAAAATTATGCGGGTTGGGCTTTCCTGGTGGCGCAGTGGTCGGGAGTCCGCCTGCCAATGCAGGGGACGCGGGTTCGTGCCCTCGTCCGGGAAGATCCCACATGCCGCGGAGCGGCTGGGCCCATGAGCCATGGCCGCTGAGCCTGCGCTCCGGAGCCGCCACAGCAGTGAGTGGCCCACGTACCGCAAAAAATATATATTATGAGGGTCTATACTTGTGTGATTTATGAAATGGAAAAGGAAATGTTTTTTAAGAGATATGTGTGAACGCTTCACCCGGAACTGATCCTCGAAATGAAATACTGTATTTAAGGTTTGGCAAAGCTGGTTAATTCTCATCTCTGGATACTTGCACATTTAGAGTACCAAAGTTGGATAAAAATTACTGAAGAAAGCGTCTCTGTCATCTGTTTCAGAAAAAAAGTGTATGGTTTCTTCACATATTCTCTGCTTTCTCCACTTTCTTGTTTGAGGTTTCCTTTACAAGAAAACAAAATTATATGGTGTCCTATTTAATCTACCCACCGATGAGTGATTCTGGCAATGATATTTTGTCTTTAATCTTTTGACCTTACACCATTTCTTATTTAAAGTTCAGATCTCTACATATGATACTGGACACATTTAACCACTAAATTTGGAGACCTAGAGGGCTGGAGGGGCTTCTTCTTTGCCTATTGTTTTAAGCAAACATATTCCACATTTTGTTTGAAGAGTTTGCTTTCCATTTCCTTGTAGTGAAGATAACTACTTGGAAAAACAGGACAAGTTTGTGTTTATATTTGTACAAAAGTTATTAATAATAAAACAAAGTAAACTTTCTCCAATACAATTTACTGGGTAGCATTTTGTAGAGTGGAAGTAGATGTCCTTCCTCCTGAAGAAATTCCTCTTTAGAGGGACAGAGCACCTTGAAGTGTGAAGACTGCAAACTCCTTAAAAATTTCGGCAAATAGTAGGTGGAGAAGAAAACTGACGTCTCTCATCTTTAGGCAGATCGAGGCGTTGGCAATTTGTCATTCCTGACTCCTTTTATCATTATCTATAATTTGTTCATCTTTGGAAGGTTGAAAAAACTCATTAGCTTTTTGCTGTTGTTGTTTATTTTTCTTCTGTACAGAATTTCTGCTTTGATAATCTACTAATGAACATTCAGTTTTTAAGTTGGTTCTGTTCTTCCCAGAAGTGGAAAGTTTGGGGGATCCTGGCCAGGAAAGAGGTTGAGTTAACCTAAGGCTTCTTTCTTCCCCTCCTTCTTGCCTCTTCCCCTTCTGGTCTCTGCCTGGAGAGGTGAGCTTACGTAGTTATGGCGCTCTTTTCTCATCCACTACAGAAATAAGTGATTTCTGGAGAGGACTGTTGATCTCTGCTCATAGCCCCATCACACAGCCCAGTATTACCATCCAAGGGCTACATGGGACAGGCTGATAGATGCAGAGACACTGTGCTGAACAAGCCTTCAGTAGTGTGACCACGTGGTGCCACCCCTTGTAAATGCTGCTGTGAGGATGGACTGGGCACCCAGCTGTCCCCTGAGGCCGATCAGAGCCCCAATGGACGGCACTCCGAGCTGGGGTCCTGCGAGGGCCCATGCTTGGCCTCAGGGCATCCCTCCCACCGTTCTTTAGCCACAGGCCCTGACTTCCAAGTGAAGGTCACCCTCTCCCTATGGCCCCTCAGGTGACCTCAGCAGCTCTGGTTCCCTGGGGGTTCGAGCCATCCACACGTCTTATGCCGATAACTGGCTGGGGAGGCATGTAATCCACACTGACTCAATCCCGGGGAGTCTCAGGGCTTTGGTGCTGGTGATCACACAAGGAGCTCTTTTTTCTCTGGACGTGAACCTGGGGAGGCGAGAGAAGCTGCAGAAGCTTCCTGTCTCCACAAAGCAGTTGCCATGGAGAAAGTTCCCCAGAGAGGGTAAGAAAGTGAGTCCTGGTGTGTTCAAGTTTCTGGAGCAAGTTATAGCCTCCACTTACCTTACCCTGAGCTTGTCACTTATGTAAAAATTACATATGTATGTTTATATGGAGAGAAATATGTTCTACGTATCTTTTTAATATATGAATAAATGTAAATATAAATGCATATGTATATACTTGAGCAACTCTGAGTTGGATTTTCTGCCACGTGGATCCAGAGAGCACTAACTCATTCAGATTGTACCTTCAGCATTTACTAACGAAAGATCTGAGACACTGTCTTTGGGGTTTTGCAGAGCATATGCAATAAAGATGACACCTGTGCTTCCGGTCCTTAGGGGCTGCAATCTAAGCTGTTGGGACTGATACAAACACTTCAGTCCATCCAGCTGTCCATCCACTTTGGCTACTCCGCGAGCTTCACTGCGGTGAGGACAGGATGGTTCTTTCCATTCCGCACATCCATCCTGCCGTCTCCTGTGACTGCTTTTGGCAAAGTGTAGGTGCGTGAACCGCTTGCTGGCGTAAAGGGACCATTTGTTAGTGTAAGTGGCTAATCAGTGTTTCACTTCCCGTAGGAGAACTGATCACATCATTTTACTCTTGAGCTCTCGACACTTCATTGCATTGTTTTCTAAAATGCAAAGTGTGAGGGAAGGGAAGCAGGTTGTGAGGTGTAAAGGTTAAGGACACGATTCAAACACCGAGTCCACTCTCTTCTGGTGATTAGGTGGCAAGACACTTAATGTCTCTGGGTTTTAATTTCCTCCTGTGAAAATGGGGCTAAGAACTCCAATTGTGTAGATTTAATGTGAGCATTAAATGCTTTAATGCATGTGGACCCTTGGCAAAGCATCTCACGTAGAGCAATTATGTAAACTACAGACTAATTTTGATAAGAAGTAGACCAATCTTGGAAGCCTAACTAATAGAAACGGCTTTTAAAGTTTTAAAATGTCTCATGAACTGCTTATTATTTTTGTATCTTCTTCCTAATACATCACTTTCTTGGTGTAAAAGTGTTTATATAGATTTATTTGTCAATTAAGTTTTCCTTATTTAAAATGATAAAACAATACATTTTAATGTATAAATTTATACAATATAAAACATTTGAAGTAAAAAGTGACAGTTCCTTCAAACTCCTGTCCTTTTCCCTTTCCATATTTCAGACAGAACAACGTTAGTAGTTAGGGTGAATTCCTCTTGATATTCTTGAATGAACATGACACAGTGTGTATGTGCAACTTGCGTTTCTCCCCAAATAATTTATTATAAGCATTCATAATAATAGAATGCATCGAGGAATATTTGGGAATTTTATTTTGTTGAAACGTACAGTGAAGATGTCATGGCTTCTGGAAGATTCCAGTTTTTGCCAGCAGCTAATATATGGTACTGGGACCTGGGATGCCTTTGGATGTTGAGCAGTTTGACCACTTTCACAACCAGATAAACAGATTTAAATGCACAAGCTCCTCATAGGTAGGAGTGTGTATTTCAGTTTAAAGAGAGGTCATCTTTCCAAAAGTAATTTATAGAAGCATACATTTTGTACTTCAGATTTGGGAAAAGCATTTTTTTCCCCTCACGTTTTGGCCTGTGTTGATGAGAACTCTAACTTGTTCTTTTCCTCCTTTTATAAGTCACAAGTTTTTCATACGAAAGTTATATTAAAAACAAAACAAAATAAAACAAAGGGAGGCTTGACCTAGAAGAACAGATTTACATAGTGACTATATTATACATTTGGAAAATGGTGCTAAAGAGAAATTTATATTGGCTTGTAGCCAAAATTCTATGTTTAGAAAGATACTGAAGTGTCAAAATTAGCAATGCCTGGTCAAATATTAAAGAATTCTGGTTGGAAATCAATATCAAATTTTATATCTTTGATGATCCTTAGAGTTCTTCTACTGCAATTAGCCTTATTTATGTTAAATAAATTTAAAAAACCCAAAGAGGTTACATAATTTGCCCCAGGGTCACACATCTAGTTACTGATACAACTGACACTTAGATTTCTAGCACAGTGAAATGTCAGCAGGGATGATGTGATGATAGTGGTGATGTTTTATAAATTACTGTAACTTACTTATAAGTAACTATAAAATTCTGGGTATGCTATTACTATACAGTGACCACTGTTCAAGACTTTGTTTTACGTTTACTCTTTACACACAATTTGCAGGATAGATATTATTTCCCTAATAGAGAATGAGAAGCTGCTGTTACATGACCAGTATTGGATTTGATCTCAGGTCTATCAGTGACTTTAAAGCCTGAGTTCTTTTCAGCAAAGTCATTTTATGTGTGTCAATACATAAGAATGTATACGTAAGAATGTCGTTTTAACAATGTAATAAAATATTTTCTTTCCCTTGCATTGCTGTTGAGGTCACTACCCACACAAATAATCGTCTTCAGATTGCAGTGTAAGGTCCTGTACCTTTTCATTACCCACATGGTTCTTAACTGCAGCTAGAATCAGACTCTGCCCAAGGATGAAAATAGATGTGTGATTCAGACACACAGAAAGAAGGAGCTTCGATTCAGACATAATATCCTAGGGAAATTAAATATAACAAATGTGGTAATTTTACACAAAGTACCTGAAATAGAGTCCTGTAGTGAAATACATCACTGAACCAGTTGGTCTGGAGCCTGTGGTACCGGAGACCTTGTCTTACCATGTTTTGTTGCCAGTTGCCTCGTTTATCCTTTTCTCAGATTTTCGTCATGCCCTTAAATCTCCCTCACCTCATTCCTCCCCTCGCTTCACTTGGTATCCTCACTCCTACCTCGTGGAGAAGAGAGAGGCCACCAGACTTACTCCCTCTTCTGACCACATGGTGAACAAACTCACCTGCGCCGACATTTTCCGCTTTTTCCTTCCCTCCCTGACAACGGAGGAGGTGTCTCTAGGGCTCCCTCCCCCTCGTCGCGAATGCAAAGGATGCTTCTCCATCCTGACCTCCTTTTTCCTCTTGGCAGCATGAAACACTGTTGACCATTTAAAATTCTTGAGTCACTCCCTCCTGTTGGCTCGGCTTTCGCTGGCCCACTTCCTTCTGGTTCTCTTCCGGGTTGCTTCCTGGTTCTACGCATCTGGAAGTGCCTTTGGAGTCTTTATTTCCTCCGCCTCTCTCTTGAATCCACTTGTGCCTCTGGATTCCACCTGACCTTCTCTTCACTTCTTTACTTAACTCATTTGCCTCAAAGACCCTCTACTCCATGCTGCTGACTCACAAATCCCCAGGCTCCAGTTTCGGCCCCTCGTCTGAGAACAAGACACAGAAACCTGACCACAGAGTGGGTGCCTGCACTGGAGAATCCTCCACAGATCTCCGAAATCAGTGGGTCCCAAACTGCTTTTCCTCCAGTTTCCTTCTGGAAAGGAGCACCGGAGTCCGTGTCCAAGGCAGTTTAATTTTTAATGTTTATTGATTCTGCTTAATTCTCTTTTTCTCTTTACCCGATGCTAGTTTAGATAACCGTCATCTCTATTTGCTTCCTTATAGATACAGATGCTTAAACCATTTTTATTGTGAAAACATAACTTACATACAATAAAGCATATAAAACAAAAATGAAGAGCTGAATAAATGGTCGCAAAGTGAATGTATTTGTAAGCATAATCCAGGCCCAGGAATTTAACCTTGTTTGAGACCCCCTCATGGCCCGTCTCAGTCACCAAAACCCTTTATTTTCTGCTTGATGTTTTTTCTTCTTTCTACCTGGTTTGTGTATATTCTATGTCTATCTAACTTCTTGAGGTGGATGCATAGCCCCTGACTTTTTTCAGTGTTTCTGTTTTTTCTGTAAGGTTTGAACCTTATAGTTACAAATTATCCTCTAAGCATAACTTTGCATCTTGCAAGTTTTGGTACATAGATTTTCCACTTTCAGTTGAATATATTTTTAACTGTAACAAATGGGTTATTTGGAGGCTTTTCTAATTTATAAAAATTGGGGATTTTCTTATTATCTTTTTGCTCCTGATTTTTAACTTAATTATCTTGTTGTGAGACCATAAGCAACTGTATGATTTTTAATTCTATGGATTTTGAGGATCTGCTCTACCAGATAGGATGTGGTCTATTTTCGAAAATATTTTATTTATGCTTGAAAGGAATGTACATCCTGCAGTTGTTGAATCCAAAAATCTCTATTTAACCATTAGGTCACTTTGCTAATTGTAGTGTTCAAGTCTACATTGTACTGATTTTTTTGGTCGGCTTTTCCTGTTAGGATACATTAACACCTCTTACTATGCCTGTGGATTTGTTCCCACTGTCATCCTTATCTACATGTGGATGAGCCTCCACACTGATCCATTGCCTCTGCTCGTGTTCCCCACATTCAGCTGCAATGTCTTCCTGAAACACAAATCTAGTCAGGTCACCCCACAGCTAAATACACAAGAGCTCCCCCCATTCAGCAAAAGTTTACTGAGTACCCAGCCAGTCACTGCTCTAAGCCATGTGGATATAGTCATGAGCAAAAGCACAATGTCCAAGCTCTCTCCGAACTTCCTGGTAGATAGTCAGACAGATGATAGATAGATAGATAGACAGATAGATAGATAGGTGATAGATAGATGATACTGGGTTGGCCAAAAAGTTCGTTCACTCTGTTTTGTAACATCTGGAAAAACCTGAACAAACTTTTTGGCCAACCCAATAGATAGAGAGATGATAGATATAGATGATAGATCCATAGAGAGTTAGTTTCCTTTGTTGTTATCAGGGTTAAATTCAATTTTTAAAATATAGAATGAGGGTTAGTGTACCTCCTTAATACTGCTTATAAATATTTGTCCACTTTGTTTTGTGATTACTTCTAAGCCTTTAATACTACTTAACATCCGTTTTAAATGGACACACCCAACTTTACTGTCCCCGGAGCCCTGTGATTTCTTACCCCTGGGCATCTGCCCAGATGGCTCACACTGCCCAGCACACAGCTGCTCCCATATTTGTTTCCAGGCTCCTCCCACCCATTCCTCACATTTGGCTTAGATGGTCTTTCACTGGGGAAGCCTTCCAGCCCCTCATCCAAGCTCAGTGCCTTTCCCATGTGCTCACAGAGCTCTCTGTCCTCTGCAGGTCACATCACATTATTTGTAGCCCTCACTAGTTTGTAAACCTATGATGTCAAGGATTGTGTCTGTCTTTCCACACTTGAATCCACAGCGCACGATGTTGCTCACAACTCTTTCTTGAAAGTTTGTTAAATGTATGTGTATTTAAGAATGGATTCTTGCAAGGCATTACTGTTGAATATATGCTGTGAGTGCTTCTTAACTTGTGACATTTGAAAGCAGCAAAGTCACGGAGCATATACAGTAAGCCGCAGATGCTGTGACCATTGTAATTTTTTGAGGCAGCTCTGCTAATTTCTAGCACGCAGTGAATCTATTCTTTACTTTTTGTGTTTCAGTGATATCTCCTTCCATTCTCCATCAATAATTCACTTAGAAGATCCCATAAAAACCTTCAAGTCAGTTTTATGGGTTAAAGAAGAAACTTGGTAAGGGACATACCTAAAGAAGCAAATGAAATAGAAGAATCCTTTGTCACTGCATTTTCAGAGACTTGGTGAAGTTAATTGTTAATGACATTCTAAATAATATACTACTTCAAATTTCATGAGGGAATATAATTACATATATCTTAAAAATTAAAAGAACCAGTGTCTAAAGAATTAGATAATGAGCTTTTTGTACTGCTTCTTCAATCTAGTTATCTCTTAAGCTAACTAGAATTTTCTAGGTTTCAGGAAATGAGGATGTTAAATTTTTATGGCTAAATTTTTCTTTTCACCTCTTGCTTTTCCTCCTCTGCTTAAAGCTGGTATGTCTCCCAGATGAGATGATCTACCCTCCTGCCTCTGAACCCTGTACTGCATCCTCAAGGGATGTTTCTCACTCCCTGTCCTACCCAGAAGCATGAGTCAATTCTGGAACAGGGCTGAGACTGAGACTTCTTTGCACCTATTGGTCATTCCCCACAGCTCTGGAGAAGCCTGGGCAGGGAGGACACATGGTTGCCTCCCCATTGGGCCTGGTGTGACTGGGTTATCATAAGCACTTATCATGTTTGCTTTGCTGTATCGTGTTTTTTCATTCACACTTGCTCCAATTTTTTGATCTTCTTTTTGACTGTGGGCAAATCCAGTAACATCTCAAAAAGGGCAACTTCCCAGTGAATTAATTTGCCACTTTAGTCCTGGTAAAAAGTTCAGATGTGAAAGTTGGAGGTGTCACTATTTTGCTCATGGAGGGAGTCCATGGTGCAGTGAAACACATGGCTCACCCACTCCTGGAATCTTAATGAGTCTGATTGCACACCATCCAGAGACATGCTCTTCAGCATCTGGTGTGATTGGGAACTGTAGCCAGCAGGTAGCAAGTGTCAGGATAAATCGTCTACTGCTACATGAGCACTGGCTATGAAATTGATTTGTTATCTTTTGGGGAGCATAGTTTTGTAATAAGAACAATATAAAGTTCAACAGCAACAGATTATTATTTATTCAGGTGGTGTTCAAATGCATAATCAACAGCAAGTTTAACTGAACTAGATGGATGGTTCCATTTCTGACTCGGTGAAGACGTTTTCCGATGTCTTTAAAGAGTTGAGCTGCGTGAATCTTTGAAATCACATTCTTTAGAAACTGCCGGTTAGCCTTGGCTGTGTAACAACTCTCCCTAAAACTGAGTGGATTAAAACAACAACTCTTTAGCTCACCATTCAGTGGGTTGGAAATTTGTGCTAAGTAGGGCGAGGCTGTTTTTTCTAAATAGTTTAAGTGTGTTCACTCCTGCCCTTGCAGCTCTGGGATCCGAGAAGGCAGGTGGTCTAGGAAGGCTTCAGCTGAAATGGCTCATCTCCTCTGGGGACGTGTCACTTTCCAGCAGGCAAGCTTGGGCTGATCCACAACGTGGCTGGACCGGGCTCTAGACAGCACGTGGAATCATAGAAGGCAGCTAGAAGCTTAAGTTTGGAACTGTTCTGCTGCCATTTCTGCTGCATTTTATTGGCCAAAGCAAGTCACAGGACCAGCCTTGGTTTAAGAGAAAGGGAATAGACTTCACTTCCTGATGACAGGAAGATGCAAAACCACACTAAAAAGGGCAAAGGTACAAAGAAGAGTGAAGAATTTGGATATTTGTGTGATTTATCACAGAGATAAATGAAATAGGCTTCAAGGTACAGATGGTAGGTTGAATGCTTACTACATCTACTTTTGCTCCCTCCTGAATCCCCACTAAAACAACAAAGCATAATCTCACAAGGACAAATAGAGAAAGAGAGAAAGGGAAAGAAAGTATCGTAATTTAGAAGCTGGAAACAAAGAGATGAATGATAGCAGAATTGGAAAAAACTGAATCCTAACCCAGCAGTAGGGAAAGTCAGGAACCCTGTGTGTTACAACACAGAATCACCAAATTCTTAGGGATTAGAGATACTAGGCGCCTCTGGAAATGCAGACGAGGTGGGAGAAAAATCTGGAGGATTGCTTGAAAGTCTGTCTGGGAAAGGACAGGATTCCCAGATTCCCTCTGTACCCCAGGGAACATTGGAGGGAAAGGTGATCTCTGGAAAGGTTAAAACAGAGGGCCTTTGGGCTTTCAGGCATGTGTCACAGAAGAGGGCTCAGATGCTAATGAAAACAGTAGGATTAAATAAAAGTGCAGATCCCCAGGCTTTCCCCCGACTTGGCTTCCAGAATGATGGCTGTCACCAGTCTTGTAAATTCTACTACAGAAGATTCTTCAGTGGAGAATGTGATTAGCCCACAGGGAAAGACTGAAAGATGCTTGCATCAAAGGTTCTTCAATGAACAAGCCTGACCGTGTACACACCCAGGGCCCCCACCCAGTTTTTAGAGCCCAGCCTTAAACTTGAGCAGACAACCAATGATTATGAGCCATCTTAAGATAACCTGTAATATGAAACCTAGGGACCAAGATGAGCGAACAAAGAAAAACAATTTAAAGAAACACAAATTCTGAAGAAAGAAAATATGTTAAAAAAAAACCCTTATTAATATCTTCAGTGTGATAAAAATAATTGCACCCACCCAAGAAGAAGAATTAAAAAAAAGTAAGTTCATAGGATTAAAAAGTGCTCCTGGAAGATAAAATATGGTAGGAGCAATAAACATATTGCGAGGATGGAAGGTAAAGTGGAGGAAATAGCCCAGAAAGTAAAACAAAAAGACAAGATGATGGAAAGTAGGAGGAAAAAATACAAGAGAATCAGAAGCCCAATCCAAGAAGTCAAGCATCTTGATAACAGAGGTTCTGGAAAGACAGAACAGAGAAATCATCATTAAACAAACCAAGAAAGTAAACTATCCTGGAAATGAAAGTGAGGAATTTCCATATTGAAAGGCCAATAAAAGAACTTTGCACAGTGAATTAAAATGTACTGTATGATAAAGTGTGTCATCATGATATTTTGGAATATTTGGGACAAAGAGAAGATTCTTTCAGCTTCTGAGAGAGAAATAAAGGTTTCGTCCATATGATCAGGAATCAGAAAGGTTTTGGACTTAATAGCTACATCAGAGGTTTGAAGACAATAGAACATGGCTTCAAAGTTCTAGAGAAAAATTGTCTTGAACTCAGAATATTATTCTCGGCTCATCTCTTAAACAAATGTGAGTGTAGAAGAAAGACGCCTTCAGATGGGCAATTTCTCAAAAGATTTACCTACCACACAGCCATCTCAGAAAGCCACTGCAGGACAGACTCCATCAAAATGAGGGAGGAAACCAAGGAATGAGCAGACTTGGGATAAAGGAGACAGGGAATACTGTGCAGGAGAGAGGCAAGGTGGATCCTCAGGTGAAGGCTTGGTGATCTCAATACGACATTTGTGCAGCTGGCACGAGGTCACAAGCCCAAACTGGAGAAGGAAAGGGAGAGAACGTTTCAAGAAGATAAAATTGATAGAATTCCTGACATATCTGGGTTTATTAAGAAGGGATTTTGATGAGGGGTGGAAATTCTGGGGTTGAAATATTGGTAAGTGCATGGAAAACTAGGCAAACAACAAAATCAAAGAAATTATTTGTTCAAGTAAAAAATGTACAGAACATAAAATTAATCGTATTATACTATGTAACTAGTACTCTAAAGATATAATGATGCAAATACTTTACTTATTGATGATGTAACCAAAATGAATAGATCTGAATTAGGAGGATGGAGATGAAAGGGTAGAGGAATGTGGAGGGGATTGAGCAGGGTCCCTGAGTCACACAAGTCCTGCGAGGACCATTCGTGTGGTGGTGGAGCTCCCCAGAGTACTGATTCAAGAGGGTCCTTTTTCAGCAGGAACATAGTATGCATGGGGCTTTCCTGGTATTGTGCATGCTGACGCTGCAACGGGAGTGGGGAGGGGAGCTAAATGTCCATGATTCTGGTAGAAATTCACTAATATTCACTAAAACTAAATATATATATATATATATATATACACACATATTTATAATGAAGACATCACAATATAAATGTATAATTTAGAGATATGGAAGTAAATAGCAAAAGACTTGGTAAATAGATTGAAAGTAATTTCCTGGGAGAGAGGGAAAATGGAAATGAGAGACATTGCTGTTTTTCGTAACAGATTTGAGAGCACTTTGACTCTTTATGTGCATATGCCATACATACATACATACATATAAAACTTTGATAAAAATAAATCTTTAGAAATGTTATAAGGACAAACAACCTTATCTTTCAGATATAAGAGTATATTCGAATAGGACTGGGGGAGACAAATAGATCATAAAATTTCCAGATCCATTCTGTTGACCTGTTCTGAGAAGACAAGACAAATTTAAAAAAAATTGGAAAGTAATGTCTCAGACACGACTTCTCTTACTTCCAGCCAAACTGGGGACAGTGGGTGAAGGAGAGAAGAAGTAAACAGACTCACTGAGTTCTGTGTTTTTGTAACAGAAAATTCCAGTTAAAGTCGGCCCAAACCTAAGTCTCTGCCTCAGGCTGATCAAAACAAATTAAAACTTTCGGCAAGTTTCCTTGAGGTCAGATAGGTCTGTAATTGGGTACTCAATCTCCTCTCAGCTGAAATTTCCATCTTGGTGACCTGTACAGGTAGCTCCCTAGCGAGAGGTTCCTCACTAGTATTATAGTAACTGGAGACCAGAAAGTCTGGACATGAAATAAAGTTCCCATTATAGTCCGTTTTCAAAAGCCTGGCATTTGAAGTCTGGAACATGGCAAACATATTATAACGAAAATGTAATTTTGAACACAAGTACACACTTCCAGGAAAATAAAATAGTTTACTTTTAAAAATAATAACAGATAGTATTGTTTTCAGTATATAGTATTGTTTTCAGTATATAGTATTTTTCCTAATGGTACTACTAAGATATGGATAGATACACTTTCCATCTGAAAATTATAATGAGTAATCACAGGATTTGGTTATATACAACATTCTGTAAGCTACATATGTTCATGGAGCTATTTTATTTTTTGAATCACGTGCATGAGTAATTCATCCTGTGAAGAAATTCAAGGTAGGAATCAGGCTTGAGTTCAGTCAGCATGTGTCTCATAGGGGTTGCCATCTCCCCAAGGCCTTCACAGTGTCATCCTGATGACTGTTGGTTCTGGAGTCCAGACCCCAGGCCTGAGGGACCAGACCCCTGTGTGCTGGCACACAAACAGTAGTCTGTATACAATGACAGAGTCATGCTTACCAAACTGTGAGACTAGGTGTAAGATCTGAAGGCCAACTTACAATAAAAAGCTAAGTGGTCTAAAGGTAACACTGATACGTCCACATTTGGCCAAGATAAAGTAACAGGGGCAAAATTTTTTCTCTCGAAAGAAACTAAAAACTGGATGGAATATGTGAAACAATGGGTTTTAGATATCGGACATCAGGGAGCATAGGACAGAGATCCCTGAGAGAGGGGTAACATACAAGAGCAGTTGATGAATAGACAGCTTATTCCTCTACCAGGTGGAGTAGGGAAGACTCCCTGGGTTGAGGAGATGCAGCTAGAAGTCCAGGTAGACGAAGGGAGCAGAACACTGCTTCCAGTGCAGAACACTGGAAGCAGAAAGACGCTCCCTCTCAAATCTTATTCTAAGTGTTGCTCAGCACATATTGTGAGGAAACTGCCCCAAGCTTAGGGAATAACCACCTGAAAGGCGAAGAAGGAACAATCCTCAAAGCTCATACAACATCAAGAAAAGTGCTGTTCACCCAGGCTGACTGGACACCCTGGAATCACAGGCCATTTAATAGAATCCTCAGAGGGATTAGATGAAGACTGCTCCATTCCTGCCTAACACGACTTAAAAGCAAGTTTCCAAAGGATCAAAGTATTGCCAAATAATTTAACTGTATCTTCTTTCCTCCCCGTCTCATCCTTCTTCCCTTCTCCCTCATCTTCTTCTTTGCCAGTATTTTTTTGCATAGCTCTGTTTTGGTTCATTCCACACTGACATTTTTATTTATTTATTTTTTTTATTTTTATTTTTTTTAAACATCTTTATTGGGGTATAATTGCTTTACAATGGTGTGTTAGCTTCTGCTTTATAACAAAGTGAATCAGCTATACATATACATATGTTCCCATATGTCTTCCCTCTTGCGTCTCCCTCCCTCCCACTCTCCCCATCCCACCCTTCCAGGCTGTCACAAAGCACCGAGCTAATATCCCTGTGCCTTGCGGCTGCTTCCCCCCAGCCATCTACCTTACTACGTTTGTTAGTGTGTATATGTCCATGACTCTCTCTTGCCCTGTCAAAACTCACCCCTCCCCCTCCCCATACCCTCAAGTCCGTTCTCCAGTAGGTCTGCGTCTTTATTCCTATCTTACCCCTAGGTTCTTCATGACATTTTTTTCCCTTAAATTCCATATATATGTGTTAGCATACGGTATTTGTCTTTTTCTTTCTGACTTACTTCACTCTGTATGACAGACTCTAGGTCTATCCATCTCATTACAAATAGCTCAATTTCATTTCTTTTTAAGGCTGAGTAATATTCCATTGTGTATATGTGCCACATCTTCTTTATCCATTCATCCGATGATGGGCGCTTAGGTTGTTTCCATGTCCTGGCTATTGTAAATAGAGCTGCAATGAACATTTTGGTACATGACTCTTTTTGAATTTTGGTTTTCTCAGGGTATATGCCAAGTAGTGGGATTGCTGGGTCATATGGTAATTCTATTTGTAGTTTTTTAAGGAACCTCCATACTGTTCTCCACAGTGGCTGAACCAATTCACATTCCCACCAGCAGTGCAAGAGTGTCCCCTTTTCTCCACACCCTCTCCAGCATTTATTGTTTCTAGATTTTTTGATGATGGCCATTCTGACTGGTGTGAGATGATATCTCATTGTAGTTTTGATTTGCATTTCTCTAATGATTAATGATGTTGAGCATTCTTTCATGTGTTTGTTGGCATTCTGTATATCTTCTTTGGAGAAATGTCTATTTAGGTCTTCTGCCCATTTTTGGATGGGGTTGTTTGTTTTTTTGTTATTGAGCTGCATGAGCTGCTTGTAAATTTTGGAGATTAATCCTTTGTCAGTTGCTTCATTTGCAAATGTTTTCTCCCATTCTGAGGGTTGTCTTTTGGTCTTGGTTATGGTTTCCTTTGCTGTGCAAAAGCTTTGAAGTTTCATTAGGTCCCATTTGTTTATTTTTGTTTTTATTTCCATTACTCTAGGAGGTGGGTCAGAAAGGATCTTGCTGTGATTTATGTCATAGAGTGTTCTTCCTATGTTTTCTTCTAAGAGTTTGATAGTTTCTGGCCTTACATTTAGGTCTTTAATCCATTTTGAGCTTATTTTTGTGTATGGTGTTAGGGAGTGATCTAATCTCATACTTTTACATGTACCTGTCCAGTTTTCCCAGCACCATTTATTGAAGAGGCTGTCCTTTCTCCACTGTACATTCCTGCCTCCTTTATCAAAGATAAGGTGTCCATATGTGCGTGGGTTTATCTCTGGGCTTTCTATCCTGTTCCACTGATCTATCTTTCTGTTTTTGTGCCAGTACCATACTGTCTTGATTACTGTTGCTTTGTAATATAGTCTGAAGTCAGGGAGCCTTATTCCTCCAGCTCCTTTTTTCGTTCTCAAGATTGCTTTGGCTATTCGGGGTCTTTTGTGTTTCCATACAAATTGCGAAATTTTTTGTTCTAGTTCTGTGAAAAATGCCAGTGGTAGTTTGATAGGGATTGCATTGAATCTGTAGATTGCTTTGGGTAGTAGAGTCATTTTCACAGTGTTGATTCTTCCCATCCAAGAACATGGTATATCTCTCCATCTATTTGTATCATCTTTAATTTACACTGACATTTTTAATTTAAAGCTCATCAGAAGGCAATTTTTCCTGATTCTTTGTATCTGAACTCTAGGCTGAAAGTACAAAGTACTGACAATAGTCTATACTAGATTGTAAACTTCTTCTGGGCTCTGAATTTAAATTAAAATAATTTTCTATTTACAGTCAGATCATGGCTCATGTAGATATCATTGCATATGTAATTGTTTGCATAGCTTATATGAATGATTTTTTTGCATGCAATTTATTTTTGAACAAAAGTGTTTCATTGCTGGCCATAAATTGTAATCATGCATAAAGAAATCACAGTGTATTTCATCATAAAAATGTGACTAAATTATCAGGTACTAGGGTACTTTGGGTTTTGAACAGAGAGAGGCTAACATTCTGGTGTTGGCTTTGCCCTAATCTGAATATGTCAATTAAGCCAATTGCCTTTCCTTCCTCTTAATTCCTCATCAGTAGGATGAGCAGATGGAGGTTTCTGAGGTTCTTTGAAGGTGATATGTCACTTGTCTGGTACCTCTAGTATCTGGTATTTTATTCCATTTCGCAAGCTGTCACACAGTAAATGAGTGGAGATACATCAATATACAGGAGTTGCCAGATGCTGCCATTTCTGATGTTCATTCAATGTTTTGTTGGCTGAATAAACACACAGCATGATCTAGGGATAGAATGTTGTTTTTATGGCCACTGTTATGATGGAATTCTGTACGGAGCTATCAGAGTCTCTGGCAAATTGTGTATTAGATGATATTTTGACTGGGACTATTTTCTACAGTTTCTACTGCCTACAGTAATAAAGAGAGAAACCTATACTATACTATTTCTAAAGCTTCAGAGCTCAGGGAAAATGTGGTTGGCCTAAATTATGAGCTTGAGTTTAAGAGAAATGGACAAAGGAGATAGGATTAAACAGTTCTAAGGTTATTAAAAAGTCAAGCTCGTGGCTTCCCTGGTGGCCCAGTGGTTGAGAGTCCGCCTGCTGATGCAGGGGACACGGGTTCGTGCCCCGGTCTGGGAAGATCCCCCATGCCGCGGAGCGGCTGGGCTCGTGAGCCGTGGCCGCTAAGCCTGCACGTCTGGAGCCTGTGCTCCGCAACAGGAGAGGCCACAACTGTGAGAGGCCCGCGTACCACAAAAAAAAAAAAAAAAAGTCAAGCTCAACTAATTTTGCAAGGAGCTCTAAAATTAAAAATGAAGAAATTGAGTAGAAATGTGATGTGAGTCGATGTAGCATCATTCCTACTGTCTGGATATCACCAGAGTCCCCAGATACCAAGAATTAACTCTAATATGTTTAGTAGATATAATAAGTGTAGTTTCTAATATTCTGATAAAAAATCAGAGACAGGTAGGTCATAGTTACCCCTGTGAAGAATCACCTGTGGAGATTATTAGTATCCAAATATCCAGCCTTACCCAAGAACTATCAAGCCAAAATATCTGGACTGAACCTTTGCAAGTGTGGTTTGACAAGGCTCCATGGTGATTCTGGCCTCTGATCACCAAATCCTGGGGTTGATTCTTTCTCCTTCTTCAAAACTCGGAGCAGGGGTATCTCCCCAACCACTGGTTTGGCTTAGATGCTCTGGTTCCTTTAGGCCATGGCCTTTCTCTAACTAGAGTAACGAGGGTTTCCTGGGCAGCCTACCCACTAGATCGCAAGCTCCATGGAAGCAAGGAGTAAGTCTCAGTCAACTCTGTATCATCGACCCGGCATGGTGCCTGCTGTACTGTGGGGCTCAGTCAGATAGTCTGTGACTTCACGGGGCATAATGATTGTAAAGCATGTGATTTAAGGGCAATCATTACAGAGAAAACCACTTTTCATATCTTGTTTAGAAATACATTCTTCCCAGATGCTTAAAGAATAGTAATATAGCTTATCCCTCATTAGACTGTATTATAAAATGTAAATAATGACATTTTATACTATTTTCAAATAAGCATTTTGTGTGATTCTCCTAAAAACCTTGTAAGGTATATGTTTTAAAAGCTTCCACTTCACAGACGAAGAAACTGAGTTAAATGTGAGTTTAAGCCACTCTCCTCATATTCTTTTTTTTTTTTTTTCTTTTTGCGGTACGCGGGCCTCTCACTGCTGTGGCCTCTCCCGTTGCGGAGCACAGGCTCCGGACGCGCAGGCTCAGCGGCCATGGCTCACGGGCCCAGCCGCTCCGCTGCATGTGGGATCTTCCCAGACCGGGGCACGAACCCGCGTCCCCTGTATCGGCAGGTGGACTCTCAACCACTGCGCCACCAGGGAAGCCCTCCTCATATTTTTTCCATGAAGTCCGTCCATCTTCCAACAATCCACAAGCCAGCTCTCCTCATGCTGGTATTTTTAATGAGGCTGGGCAAGAGGTGGCCCCTTGATCTGACGGGACTGTTTGCTGGATGCTTCGAGGAACTGGTAACCTGAGACAATTTGATGGAGGCTGGACCATTATCTGACTAGAGAGAATCCCATACAAAGGGCTTGAAAGCAGGAAGGGGCGCTCAGAGGAATTTGTTTAAGCAGATTTAGTCAGGGTTTGGGAAGGTGTTCTTGAAATAAGCAATGCCAAGAACACAAGCAAGGGCTGAGTCTCCCAGTCAGAGCTCAGGTGCCTGTGGAGACAGCAGGTGATGCTCACCCAGAGGACCAAGAAGGAAACCTCATGGGTCAGGGGTGGTCTGACTGGCCTGAGAGACAAGTAGGTAGAAGCCATGAAGAACCCAGACTGTAGTGCGTCACCTGTTAAGAAATGACCATTTAGCCCTAACTTTCTAGTCAGTATATAGTGAGCTGTCCAGAGGTTCCTTATGTTTTCTTATAACCAGTTGACCTTGTGCTATGCTGAAGAGGCACCTCCAAGTAGCGGTTCCACAAGGAAGAAAAAAAATGTAACAAACCTTGCCCGACGGCAACAGAATGTGGGGTCAGTGTCTATTGGAGGGTCTTCCGGTTTGTCTCATTGCAATGCTCTGGGGTGATTGACACGTGTAATGCAGGGAAAAGACTGGAATGATTAAGGGCATGGACTGATTTACACCAGCCTGTAAGTTTTTAAAGGATTTTTGTTTGTTTTGTCTTTTGCTGGATGAAATAGTATTTTGGTCTTACAAATATTTGTTGAATAAGAGACCAAACGTAGGCAAACACGTACTCAAATCCCAAGTTGGCCACTTAT
The DNA here is from genome assembly GCF_008692025.1 of Phocoena sinus. Classification (NCBI taxonomy): domain Eukaryota; kingdom Metazoa; phylum Chordata; class Mammalia; order Artiodactyla; family Phocoenidae; genus Phocoena; species Phocoena sinus. Next base: position 4,693,040 of record NC_045774.1, on the reverse strand, counting down.
CAGTCATGTGATCTTGGCCAATGTAGTTGATTTCTCCAGGCCTCAGTTTTTTCATCTATAAAAGGAGGTCAATGAAAATTACCTGCCTGGTTGTTTCACTGTTAATTCAATAATTTAATAGTCGTGTGCTCAAGTCAGCTTGCATTAATTTTGAAAGGTAATTGTTAAACTGTTAGTAGCTTGAAATTGGCTGTGGTGGAAGAAATTACACCACAGCCATTGGCAGGTTAACATCCCTCTCTGCCCCAGGAAACTGATTTACCAGTACACCACTGAGTGTAAAGCCTGGCACACAGGATTTGCTAAGTGCTGGGTATTGGTACTCAGCACACAAGATGTGGTGGTTTCCTGGATAAACAGCTCTAGGGGCACCATTTGTTTGAGTGAGTTGATAAAAAATGCACTTGCTGATGAAACTGTATTTAGCATCTACTTACTACAAAGGAGAAGGAGCTAAATGTCCCAGATAATAACTCTTGGCAGAGGGGAGACCAGTCAATTAAGAATTTGATGATGTAAGTTAAGTTTCTGTACAGTCTTTGTGGACCTGGATGCGGTCCATAAAACTAGTCCTTCAAACATTTTAACACAAGATGCCTTTCTATTTCATAATTTATTTCTATTAGCTTGTGGTTTCTTCATATTTGCAGTTTGGATTATTTTCAGTACACACAGCACCAGCTTAAACAGCCAAAGCTCTGAGCAACAGTTATAATACATATACTTCTTGTTGATCTTATGAACACTGAGTAGTCTGTATGGGATTAATCTATTTAAATCCTTATGCCATCAATGCTAAATATTTTTGTTAACATCTTCTGGTTGTTGTCTAACTGAGGGAGTTTCTCTGTACAATACAATTATTGTATAATTTTGCTCTTGGTAAGTTTCTCTAATTCATGTGAGATCATAATATGACTACTTCCTAAGTATGCAGAGGAAGGAAATTATATTTATTGTGACCGTATGTCCCAGATTATCCAAGACAGTTCCAATGTTAGATAATTTTATTCATTTCATTTAAGAAGATTCATTATATGTCAAGAATCATTATCTAACTTTACATCACTTTAAGACTCTAATATGAACAAATTCATGTATTATAAAAATTGTAGAGTGTCTTAACACAAAAAGTAGATGAATGATTTATATAAAAATCATATAAAGGTATAACACCTAATTCACATTGTTATATATTTAATACCCCTCAATTATTGAAAAGAATAAAATTACCTAATATTGAAACTGTCTTGGCAAATTAAGGACACATGGTCACCGTACATAGTCTTGGGTTTGGTAATGGAAGGTGATCGATATAGTGTATAGCCAGGCATAAAGGACTATCTGGTAAGGATCGCAGGATTCAATTTGATAATCCATCAGAAAAAGAACTAAAGCAAGTCATCACATGGATACCTTATTTTGGAAAGTCAAACTATAAAACTTTCATTAGAGCAAAAAACCCAAAAGGATTGATTTTAATATATGTAAGTAATCTACAGGAAATGTGGAGCCTTTTTAAGAAATACCTTTTCTCCCCTCTCAGGATAAAAGTGTTGTGAGATTAGAAAACGAAAAGTACTGTATTATTTATTGGATTAGCAAAGGAGGCAGTCGTAGAAAGGACCATGGCATTTTGCACAATGGGAAGGTAGTCTAAGTAAAGAGAAAAGAGAAGCAAACAAAATACAGTAGGTGGATGAGGTAATGGGGGAGAAAATTCACATTATTTTGAGCACAGTTATGTTCCAAAGACTGTACTAGGGGTTTTGGGTATAGTTTTACATTTTGATTTTCAGAACAATCTTGCAAGGCAGGTAATAATCACCAACTGTCATGATTGCCTAAGTTGTGGAACCAGAATTTGAACTTAGGTCTGTTGGATTTCAAAGCCCACACTCTTTCCAAGACATCCTACGCTCTCCCGACCACTAGCTGGGCCTCTATTATGTGCCAGCTCCTTTGCAGGCAACTTCTCATTTTAGTCTCAGGAAAAGTTAGACTTTTTTTAGACAAGCATGTTTCATTTATACATAATATCACAATTTTCATTCTCAAAAGCTCTTTCCTGTTATCCAAATGTTCCTTTATAAGATTTTTATTTTTAAACACTACTCATAAATGTAGAGTTAAAAAGAAGAGAGCAGAGAAAAAGACTGAATTACATTTTAGAATGGTTAATTAGCTGACTGATCTCAATAACTAGTTTACACCTAGTTTAACAATGTGACCTAACTGTGCTTTCCAGCCTGGATTGCCCTCGGATTGACCCGGGGAGCTCATAAGATCACAGATTTGTGAGTCCCATGACTGGAGATTTTATTTTGGTAACTCTGGAGTGAGCCTAGGAGAGTGTGCTTCTAAGTCCCTCACTTAATCTCTGAGCCTTACTTTTCTCATCTACAAAATAGACATGAAAATACACATCTCACAAGGTTGTTGTGACATGTGAGATGGTGGATATAAAGCACCTGGGCAGACCTTGGCACACCTAACAGTGCAGGACATCAATAGCGGATACTTACCCCAGTATTCAAAACATGGCCTTGGCTTTATGGAAATAGGCCTCTTTTTTAAAAAAAAATTGTAGCTGGTAAATGCTATCTTTGTTCCTTCTAAAATTTTGTCTTGAGTTTTTATTTCTTGAGGACAACCTTCTTCCAAAGCTAGGATGAACCTAATTCACTCCAAGTTAACTGCATGCTGTGCGAGGGCAATTATGAAGTGATGAAAACATGCTGTCTTTCCCCCAAAACTACTTGTTGTGAACCCAAGGCATTGGTGTGTTTAAGTTACAGCAAAATGAGTCACAGATACTAATGAGTCATCCTCAGGAACCGTGGCAAGAGAAGTAACGCTCTCCCCGGAACCCAGGGATCACTTACCTCTTGTCTTGGGTGTCAGTCCCCAGCTTCTCTGGCCAAAGCCTGAACGAGGAATCCCTGCTGTGTCTCAATGCCCACGTAGCAGGCAGGTGTGCCCCAGAATCGGCCTTGAGGGTTTGCTCTCGTGAGTGTGCAGCTAACTTGTCCTCCCTTCTTGGCCCTGAAAATAGAATTTTCTCTTCTTTTTTAATTTAAATTTTATCAGATAACACATGAACATAGTTTAAAACTTCAAATATCACTAAAAGGTTTAAAATATAAAAGCAAGCATTCTCTTGAGCTCCTCCTTCCCCAGGGTCACAGCCCCCATTTCTGTTATTTTAGGTACTTCTGTTATTTACCTCTACATTGTAAATAATATACAACTTTTTTATTCATTCTCAAAATTTTAGATACCATATATTGACTTCTATTTTTAAATGGAAGATAAACTTTTAGCTCTCTCAGACCTCTCCCTACCCCTCTCCATTTCCGCTTTTCCTCACCCTCCTAATACAGTTTTTGATTATTTAATATTTTGAACATTTAATATTTATATTAATAGAGCTTTTTTCACAGTTGATTACAATTTCTTTCATGTACAACATTTGTTTTCAATATCGACTTGCTTAGCTGTCTATATTTCCATCACCATCTCCTCTCCAAAGTTTCCAATCAACCAATCAATCAATCAGTAAAACTCCTTTCTATAATCAAAGATGTGAGTTACTTACCTTTTTGGATGCATCGGTCCTGCAGTCCAACCTCCTGGATCTTGGCATCACCTGGGTCCTCCAGGCACAGCTACCTGACTTGACTTTCCGTTTACCTGCATTTTTGAGAAGTATACTTACTTTTCTTCCAAACTTAATCTTTCACTTCTTGGATCTTGTTCTTAGTTTACTCTCTTGTATTTGTTTAACACACTGAACTTTGGCTTTCTGAGAAAATCTGTGTGGGAAACACTCTTTTGGAGACATGCAAGTCTGAAACTCTTTTTTATCTGTCCTTGATTGATAGTTTAGCTAAACTGAAATTTCCAATTTTAAAACATTTTTTCTGCAGAATTTGAAGAAATTGTTCCATTGTCTACATGCTTCCAGTGTTACTCTGGGGAAGTATAATGTTATTTTGATTCATGATTTCTCTGTTTTTCTTTTTTTATTGTTATTATTATAATCTCCAGAAGCCTTTAGAGGTATTCTTTTTAATCCTTGGTGGCCTAATGTAGGTTTATTTTTTAATTTGTAAATTATTTGCTCTAGGCACTTGATAGATTTTTTAAATCTGAAAATCCTTATCCTTCCATTCTGAGAAATTTTCTTGTATTATTTCTTTGCTAATTTCTTTCCCAACACATTTTCCAGTCTCTCTTTTGGATCTCCTATTATGTGGGTATTGGACCTCTCTGTTTGATCATCTAATTGTTTTATCTTTTTTAATCCTATTTCCCATCACTTTTTTTTTTTTTTTTGCAGTATGCGGGCCTCTCACTGTTGTGGCCTCTCCCGTTGCGGAGCACAGGCTCCGGACGCGCAGGCTCAGCAGCCATGGCTCACGGGCCCAGCTGCTCCACGGCATGGGGGATCTTCCCGGACCGGGGCACGAACCCGCGTCCCCTGCATCAGCAGGTGGACTCTCAACCACTGCGCCACCAAGGAAGCCCACTTTTTCTTTTAGTTTTACTTTGCAGGAAACTGCTTCAACTTACCTTACAAACATTTAATTGAGTTCTGAAATCCATAATATGATTGTTTTAATTCCTAAGAGCTCTTTCTTATTCCTACAATGTTCCTTTCCTAAAGCAGGCTATTTTTATTTCAGGCATGTGAAAGATTCTTTTATCTCTCTGAGGATATTAATTATATTATGAAAGAAGTTTCTTCTACTCCTGCCTAATCTTTCTCCAGATTTAGTTGTTGTTGTTTTTCTTCTTTGTTTTTTATAGAAGATTTCGTCTATTCTCTGGTGGTCTTTAGTTATCTATCACATTCAGGAGCAAACCTATAAGAAGTGTATTAGAAGCTATGTGTACTGGGTTGAGGTTATTATCTAGCGAGCCTCACTATAGGGTGATTAGATAGTATTTGGCTATGGATGGCCAAATGCCATTATCCTTAGGAATTTCTCTAGAGCTAGTCACTTTCTCTGAAGAAGCCTCTGCTCTTCAGACTACTAGCGTGAACCTGGATGCTGGTGCTGGGTATTCTGAGGAGGGATGGGGTTGGGAGCCTCACCATCCAGTACGATGACTTTCACTCAATTCCCCTTGTTTTCAGCCCTTGGTTTCACTTCTCAACCTTCTACTGTATCTAGTATCTTGAGTCTAGGAAACCTCTAAATTCTCCAGAGAGTACATGTTTTGTCACCTGTTGGAGAGGGGGAGGGAAAGGGAGAAGAAGTTGCCTAGAACAGGGTTGGAGAGAAGATCTGGGGTCTAGGCAACACTTACACAGGTTTCCAGTTTAGCAGACTGTTTCCAGCCTTGTGCCTCACTTCCTCTTTCCCTTTCCTGGGGTCTGCATTTCCTGAAACTTGCATTTCTGCCTTACTTATAGCTTGTTTACTGATGGTTTCCCTCTCCCCAGGCATTCAATCCTCTGTTTTAGCTACTCTGCTAAATTGGTTATCACTCTTCTATCTGCTTTCCATCTTCCAGAATAGCCTTTTCAACCTTTCATGTGTTTTCAGTGTTTCCTCTGTGCAAACCTTCACCTTAGCTGCTTGAACTACTTAGGGTCTAGGATGTACAACGTGTCTTCTTGCTAAAACTTCACTGTGGATGTAGGTGTGCTTATCATACTTGAACGCATTGTGTGGTCCAGGCTCTGCTGTGAGAATGGGCTTTGGGTAGGAGAAGAGAAATGAGGAATCACAAGGGGCTACCTGGCTGCTCATCAAAGCTGAAGGCTGGGGATAACTCCATGTCAAGGCAGCTTTTTACGTGGTTTTTTTCCTCCATTTTTATACGTTTTGTTTAAAGCTAGAAGAAGGACAAGATTCTCAATCATTCAAATGATTGTGAATCAAGATCTCTGGAATAGAAATGGGGTCCTGATATGAGCCACACTTTCCTGCTTTCCCCAGATCTTGGGAACACATATGCTCTCACTGGTCCAAGGTAATCTGAATCCCAGAGCCCTTCTCTAGCCTTGCGTCTCGCTGACTATCAGAGGTCCATAGTCACTTCCAGCTCAAGATAAACCAATTTGATAGAATTATCATCAGTTCTCATGTCTTCTACCATACAGCCAATTTCTCAAACCAAAATGCAGGAGTCAATCCAGACTCTTTTCCACTTTCCACATCCAGTTAGTCAGTCAATAAATCTTTGTACTGGATTGAATCATATCCCTCTCCCCAAATTCACATCTACCTGGAACTTCAGAATGTGGTCTTATTTGGAAATAAGGTCTTGGCAGGTGTAATTACTTCAATTAAGATGCAGTCATATTGGTTCAGGGTGGGCTCTAATCCAATGACTGATGCACTTTCAGAGAGTTTTAAGGAAACACAGACACGGGGACACACGGAGGGGAGAATACCATGTGGCAACAAAGGCAGAGATTGGAGTGATGCAGCTATAAGCCCAGGAGCGCCAAATGTCGTCAGCCACCACCGGCATTGGAAGAAGCAGGAAGGATTCCCCTCCTAGAGCCTTCAGAGTGAGCATAGCCCTGCTGACACCTTGATTTGGGACTTCTGGCTTCCAGAACTGTGAGAGCGTAATGATGCTTTTCAGCCACCCAGTTTGAGGTACAGCAGCCCTAGGAGAATAATACAGTCCCCTTGGTTCTACTTCTTTAATTTCTCTGCATACTGATCCCTTTACAGTCCAAGTGTCATGGCCTCAGTTAAGGCCATATCATTTCTTACCTGGATTACTGCAAGAGAAATTTAGTTATGTATTCTGGAGCGGCTTTTGCTGTACCCTCCCACTTCGATGTACTGCTCTCTCACTTCATATATTTTCTTTTTTTTTTTTTTTTTTTTTTTTTTTAAACATCTTTATTGGGGTATAATTGCTTTACAATGGTGTGTTAGTTTCTGCTTTATAACAAAGTGAATCAGCTATACATATACATATGTTCCCATATGTCTTCCCTCTTGCGTCTCCCTCCCTCCCACTCTCCCCATCCCACCCTTCCAGGCTGTCACAAAGCACCGAGCTAATATCCCTGTGCCTTGCGGCTGCTTCCCCCCAGCCATCTACCTTACTACGTTTGTTAGTGTGTATATGTCCATGACTCTCTCTCGCCCTGTCAAAACTCACCCCTCCCCCTCCCCATACCCTCAAGTCCGTTCTCCAGTAGGTCTGCGTCTTTATTCCTATCTTACCCCTAGGTTCTTCATGACATTTTTTTCCCTTAAATTCCATATATATGTGTTAGCATACGGTATTTGTCTTTTTCTTTCTGACTTACTTCACTCTGTATGACAGACTCTAGGTCTATCCATCTCATTACAAATAGCTCAATTTCATTTCTTTTTAAGGCTGAGTAATATTCCATTGTGTATATGTGCCACATCTTCTTTATCCATTCATCCGATGATGGGCGCTTAGGTTGTTTCCATGTCCTGGCTATTGTAAATAGAGCTGCAATGAACATTTTGGTACATGGCTCTTTTTGAATTTTGGTTTTCTCAGGGTATATGCCAAGTAGTGGGATTGCTGGGTCATATGGTAATTCTATTTGTAGTTTTTTAAGGAACCTCCATACTGTTCTCCACAGTGGCTGAACCAATTCACATTCCCACCAGCAGTGCAAGAGTGTCCCCTTTTCTCCACACCCTCTCCAGCATTTATTGTTTCTAGATTTTTTGATGATGGCCATTCTGACTGGTGTGAGATGATATCTCATTGTAGTTTTGATTTGCATTTCTCTAATGATTAATGATGTTGAGCATTCTTTCATGTGTTTGTTGGCATTCTGTATATCTTCTTTGGAGAAATGTCTATTTAGGTCTTCTGCCCATTTTTGGATGGGGTTGTTTGTTTTTTTGTTATTGAGCTGCATGAGCTGCTTGTAAATTTTGGAGATTAATCCTTTGTCAGTTGCTTCATTTGCAAATGTTTTCTCCCATTCTGAGGGTTGTCTTTTGGTCTTGGTTATGGTTTCCTTTGCTGTGCAAAAGCTTTGAAGTTTCATTAGGTCCCATTTGTTTATTTTTGTTTTTATTTCCATTACTCTAGGAGGTGGGTCAGAAAGGATCTTGCTGTGATTTATGTCATAGAGTGTTCTTCCTATGTTTTCTTCTAAGAGTTTGATAGTTTCTGGCCTTACATTTAGGTCTTTAATCCATTTTGAGCTTATTTTTGTGTATGGTGTTAGGGAGTGATCTAATCTCATACTTTTACATGTACCTGTCCAGTTTTCCCAGCACCATTTATTGAAGAGGCTGTCCTTTCTCCACTGTACATTCCTGCCTCCTTTATCAAAGATAAGGTGTCCATATGTGCGTGGGTTTATCTCTGGGCTTTCTATCCTGTTCCACTGATCTATCTTTCTGTTTTTGTGCCAGTACCATACTGTCTTGATTACTGTTGCTTTGTAATATAGTCTGAAGTCAGGGAGCCTTATTCCTCCAGCTCCTTTTTTCGTTCTCAAGATTGCTTTGGCTATTCGGGGTCTTTTGTGTTTCCATACAAATTGCGAAATTTTTTGTTCTAGTTCTGTGAAAAATGCCAGTGGTAGTTTGATAGGGATTGCATTGAATCTGTAGATTGCTTTGGGTAGTAGAGTCATTTTCACAGTGTTGATTCTTCCCATCCAAGAACATGGTATATCTCTCCATCTATTTGTATCATCTTTAATTTCTTTCATCAGTGTCTTATAATTTTCTGCATACAGGTCTTTCGTATCCTTAGGTAGGTTTATTCCTAGATATTTTATTCTTTTTGTTGCAATGGTAAATGGGAGTGTTTTCTTGATTTCACTTTCAGATTTTTCATCATTAGTATATAGGAATGCCAGAGATTTCTGTGCATTAATTTTGTATCCTGCTACTTTATCAAATTCATTGATTAGCTCTAGTAGTTTTCTGGTAGCATCTTTAGGATTCTCTATGTATAGTATCATGTCATCTGCAAACAGTGACAGCTTTACTTCTTCTTTTCCGATTTGGATTCCTTTTATTTCCTTTTCTTCTCTGATTGCTGTGGCTAAAACTTCCAAAACTATGTTGAATAAGAGTGGTGAGAGTGGGCAACCTTGTCTTGTTCCTGATCTTAGTGGAAATGCTTTCAGTTTTTCTCCATTGAGGATGATGTTTGCTGTGGGCTTGTCATATATGGCTTTTATTATGTTTAGGAAAGTTCCCTCTATGCCTACTTTCTGGAGGGTTTTTATCATAAATGGGTGTTGAATTTTGTCGAAAGCTTTCTCTGCATCTATTGAGATGATCATATGGTTTTTCTCCTTCAACTTGTTAATATGGTTTATCACATTGGTAGATTTGCGTATATTGAAGAATCCTTGCATTCCTGGAATAAACCCCACTTGATCATGGTGTATGATCCTTTTAATGTGCTGTTGGATTCTGTTTGCTAGTATTTTGTTGAGGATTTTTGCATCTATGTTCATCAGTGATATTGGCCTGTAGTTTTCTTTCTTTGTGACATCCTTGTCTGGTTTTGGTATCAAGGTGATGGTGGCTTCGTAGAAGGAATTTGGGAGTGTTCCTCCCTCTGCTATATTTTGGAAGAGTTCGAGAAGGATAGGTGTTAGCTCTTCTCTAAACGTTTGATAGAATTCACCTATGAAGCCATCTGGTCCTGGGCTTTTGTTTGTTGGAAGGTTTTTAATCACAGTTTCAATTTCAGTGCTTGTGATTGGTCTGTTCATATTTTCTATTTCTTCCTGATTCAGTCTTGGCAGTTCTAAGAATTTGTCCATTTCTTCCAGATTGTCCATTTTATTGGCATAGAGTTGCTTGTAGTAATCTCTCATGATTTTTTTTATTTCTGCAGTGTCAGTTGTTACTTCTCCTTTTTCATTTCTAATTCTATTGATTTGAGTCTTCTCCCTTTTTTTCTTGATGAGTCTGGCTAGTGGTTTATCTATTTTGTTTATCTTCTCAAAGAACCAGCTTTTAGTTTTATTGATCTTTGCTATTGTTTCCTTCATTTCTTTTTCATTTATTTCTGATCTGATTTTTATGATTTCTTTCCTTCTGCTAGCTTTGGGGTTTTTTTGTTCTTCTTTCTCTAATTGCTTGAGGTGCAAGGTTAGGTTGTTTATTCGAGATGTTTCCTGCTTCTTAAGGTGGGCTTGTATTGCTATAAACTTCCCCCTTAGAACTGCTTTTGCTGCATCCCATAGGTTTTGGGTCGTTGTGTCTCCATTGTCATTTGTTTCTAGGTATTTTTTTATTTCCTCTTTGATTTCTTCAGTGATCACTTCATTATTAAGTAGTGTATTGTTTAGCCTCCATGTGTTTGTATTTTTTACAGATCTTTTCCTGTAATTGATATCTAGTCTCATGGCGTTGTGGTCGGAAAAGATACTTGATACAATTTCAGTTTTCTTAAATTTACCAAGGCTTGATTTGTGACCCAAGATATGATCTATCCTGGAGAATGTTCCATGAGCACTTGAGAAAAATGTGTATTCTGTTGTTTTTGGATGGAGTGTCCTATAAATATCAATTAAGTCCATCTTGTTTAATGTATCATTTAAAGCTTGTGTTTCCTTATTTATTTTCATTTTGGATGATCTGTCCATGGGTGAAAGTGGGGTGTTAAAGTCCCCTACTATGAATGTGTTACTGTTGATCTCCCCTTTTATGGTTGTTAGTATTTGCCTTATGTATTGAGGTGCTCCTATGTTGGGTGCATAAATATTTACAATTGTTATATCTTCTTCTTGGATCGATCCCTTGATCATTATGTAGTGTCCTTCTTTGTCCCTTTTAATAGTCCTTAAAGTCTATTTTGTCTGATATGAGAATTGCTACTCCAGCTTTCTTTTGGTTTCCATTTGCATGGAATATCTTTTTCCATCCCCTTACTTTCAGTCTGTATGTGTCTCTAGTTCTGAGGTGGGTCTCTTGTAGACAGCATATATAAGGGTCTTGTTTTTGTATCCATTCAGCCAATCTGTGTCTTTTGGTGGGAGCATTTAGTCCATTTACATTTAAGGTAATTATTGATATGTATGTTCCTATTTCCATTTTATATATTGTTTTGGGTTCGCTACTATAGGTCATTTCCTTCTCTTGTGTTTCGTGTCTAGAGAAGTTCCTTTAGCATTTGTTGTAAAGCTGGTTTGGTGGTGCTGAACTCTCTCAGCTTTTGCTTGTCTGTAAAGGTTTTAATTTCTCCATCAAATGTGAATGAGATCCTTGCTGGGTAGAGTAGTCTTGGTTTCAGGCTATTCTCCTTCATCACTTTCAGTATGTCCTGCCACTCCCTTCTGGCTTGTAGGGTTTCTGCTGAGAGATCCGCTGTTAACCTTATGGGGATTCCCTTGTGTGTTATTTGTTGTTTTTCCCTTGCTGCTTTTAATATGCTTTCTTTGTATTTAATTTTTGACAGTTTGATTAATATGTGTCTTGGCGTGTTTCTCCTTGTATTTATCCTGTATGGGACCCTCTGTGCTTCGTGGACTTGATTAACTATTTCCTTTCCCATATTAGGGAAGTTTTCAACTATAATCTCTTCAAATATTTTCTCAGTCCCTTTCTTTCTTTCTTCTTCTTCTGGAACCCCTATAATTCGAATGTTGGTGCGTTTCATGTTGTCCCAGAGGTCTCTGAGACTGTCCTCAGTTCTTTTCATTCTTTTTTCTTTATTCTGCTCTGCAGTAGTTATTTCCACTACTTTATCTTCCAGGTCACTTATCTGTTCTTCTGCCTCAGTTATTCTGCTATTGATCCTATCTAGAGTGATTTTAATTTCATTTATTGCATTGTTCATCGTTGCTTGTTTCATCTTTAGTTCTTGTAGGTTCTTGTTAACTGTTTCTTGCATTTTGTCCATTCTACTTCCAAGATTTCGGATCATCCTTACTATCATTATTCTGAATTCTTTTTCAGGTAGATTGCCTATTTCCTCTTCATTTGTTAGGTCTGGTGGGTTTTTATCTTGCTCCTTCATCTGCTGTGTGTTTTTCTGTCTTCTCATTTTGCTTATCTTACTGTGTTTGGGGTCTCCTTTTTGCAGGCTGCAGGTTCGTAGTTCCCGTTGTTTTTGATGTCTGTCTCCAGTGGCTAAGGTTGTTTCAGTGGGTTGTGTAGGCTTCCTGGTGGAGGGGACTAGTGCCTATGTTGTGCTGGATGAGGCTGGATCTTGTCTCTCTAGTGGGCAGGTTCACGTCTGGTGGTGTGTTTTGGGGTGTCTGTGGCCTTATTATGATTTTAGGCAGCCTCTCTGCTAATGGGTGGGGTTGTGTTCCTGTTTTGCTAGTTGTTTGGCATAGGTTGTCCAGCACTGTGGCTTGCTGGTCGTTGAGTGAAGCTGGGTGCTGGTGTTAAGATGGAGGTCTCTGGGAGATTTCCGCTGTTTAATATTATGTGGAGCTGGGAGGTCTCTTGTTGACCAGTGACCTGAAGTTGGCTCTCCTACCTCAGAGGCAGAGCCCTGACTCCTGGCTGGAGCACCAAGAGCCTTTCATCCACACGGCTCAGAATAAAAGGGAGAAAAAGTAGAGAGAATTAGTAGAAGTATGAGGAAAGAAAGAAGGAAAGGAGGAAAGGAAGGAAGGAAGAAAGAAGCAAAGAAGGAAAGAAAGGAGGGAGGGAGGGAGGGAGGAAGGAAGGAAGGAGGGAAAGAAGGAAAAAAGACAGAAAGAAAGATGATACAGTAAAAATAAAATAAAGTATAATATAGTTATTGAATTAAAAAATATTTAGAAAAAAAAAAAAAGGGACGGATAGAACCTTAGGACAAATGTTGGAAGCAAAGCTATACAGAGAAAATCTTACACAGAAGCATACACATACACCTTCACAAAAAGAGGTAAAGGGGGAAAAATCATAAATCCTGCTCCCTGAGACCACCTCCTCAATTTGGGGTGATTCGTTGTCTAAAGGAGGGAAGGAAGGAAGGAAAGAAAGAAAGAACGAAGGTAAAGTATAATAAAGTTATTACAATTAAACTTAATTATTAAGAAAAAGAATTTTTAAAAAAAAGTCATGGACGGATAGAGCCCTAGGACAAATGGTGGAAGCAAGAGTATACAGACAAGATCTCACACAGAAGCATACACGTACACATTCACAAAAAGAGGAAAAGGGAAAAAAATCATAGATCTCGCTCCTAAATTCCCCCTCTTCAATTTGGGATCATTCCTTGTCTATTCAGGTATTCCACAGATGCAGGGTACATCAAGTTGATTGTGGAGCTTTAATCCGCTGCTTCTGTGGCTGCTGGGAGAGATTTCCCTTTCTCTTCTTTGTTCTCACAGCTCACAGGAGCTCAGCTTTGGATTTGGCCCTGCCTCTGCGTGTAGGTCGCTGGAGGGCGTCTGTTTTTTCGCTCAGACAGGACGGGGTTAAAGGAGCCGCTGATTCGGGGCCTCCGGCTCACTCAGGCCGGGGGTTGGGGGATGGGTGAAGGAGGGGCACTGCGTGCGGGGCCGGCCTGCGGCGGCAGAGGCAGCGTGACGTTGCGGCAGAGGCCGGCGTGATGTTGCACCAGCCTGAGGCCCGCCGTGCGTTGTCCCGGGGAAGTTGTCCCTGGATCCCGGGAACCTGGCAGTGGCGGGCTGCACAGGCTCCGCGGAAGAGGGGTGTGGAGAGTGACCTGTGCTCGCACACAGGCCCCTTGGTGGCGGCAGCAGCAGCCTTAGCGTCTCCCGCCCGTCTCTGGGGTCCGCGGTTTTAGCCGCGGCTCGCGCCCGTCTCTGGGGTTTGCGCTTTCAGCCGCGGCTCGCGCCCGTCTCGGGGGCTCGCGCTTTTAGCCGCGGCTCGCGCCCGTCTCTGGAGTTCCTTTAAGCAGCGCTCTTAAACCCCTCTCCTCGCGCACCAGGAAACAAAGAGGGAAGAAAAAGTCTCTTGCCTCTTCGGCAGGTGCAGGCTTTTCCCCGAACTCCCTCCCGGCTAGTCGTGGTGCACTAACCCCTTCAGGCTATGTTCAAGCCGCCAACCCCAGTCCTCTCCCTGCGCTCCGTCCAAAACCGAAACCCGAGCCTCAGCTCGCAGCCCCGCCCGCCCCGGCAGGTGAGCAGACAAGCCTCTCGGGTTGGTGAGTGCCGGTCGGCACCGATCGTCTGTGCAGGAATCTCCCCGCTTTGCCCTCCGCACCCGTCGCTGTGCACTACTCCGCGGTCCCGAAACTCCCCCCTCCGCCTCCCGCAGTCTCCGCCCGCGGAGGGGCTTCCTAGTGTGTGGAAACTTTTCCTCCTTCACAGCTCCCTCCCACTGGTGCAGGTGCCGTCCTTATTCTTTTGTCTCTGTTTTTTCTTTTGCCCTACCCAGTTACGTGGGGAGTTTCTTGCCTTTTGGGAGGTCTGAGGTCTTCTGCCAGCCTTCAGTAGGAGTTCTGTAGGAGTTGTTCCACGTGTGGATGTATTTCTGGTGTATCCGTGGGGAGGAAGGCGATCTCCGCGTCTTACTCTTCCGCCATCTTCAAGGTCCCCCCCCATATATTTTCTAACGTGTTGGTGCTCTCTCTTTTGGTCCAGTTTAGATTGCAAGCTTTCGGCAGTGATTATGTTCAGCAAATTTTATAAATAGAGCTGATTACTAGATGGTAACCATGATGGTGTTTACGTACCTGTGGAACCTTGAGTGATCATTTGGCCCCCTGAGCATCACTGTGATCTGTGGAAACTGAACGTTTTGGTTTAGTGATGTTTAATATTCTTTCTTACTGTGACATCTTATGACTCTGGGATCTGCCCCACAGCCACCCTTCGGATGTACTTATATATACACAGTACATAAGTCACACCTGCCTGAGTAGAATATAAAGCACCAGAAGCCCGGAAGCAAGTCAGTCACTGATTGTGAAGTTCTAGGCAACCCTGGACAAGTTGCCTCATATGTGAGAGGAAGAAAATTAAGCCCAGCAATCTCTATGCACCCTCCAAGCTCCAGCCTCAGGTTAAGATGGTGATGAGAGGGGATGAAAACGACAGCCAGTGCTTCCTGAGGCTCTGTGTTAACACACGGATTATTTCGTTTAACTCGTGGCTCTATCTCACCATGTAGTAATAATTCCACCGAACTGGTAGTGGGCAGGCAGGGTAAGGTTGCTGAATTTGCTCCCTGGGTCAAATCAGCTCCTTTCAGGAAACTAAAATGCCTATCCTATAAAAAATAAATAAAGATGTTTTTAGTCTCTCATTCTTAAATGTGATAACCATCGTTAAATGAGTAATTACTATGGATGAGTAGAGTGGTAAGGAATGTAGCTGCCTTTCCTTAAATTAATCCTAATCAGAATTTATCCATTCATTCTACACATAGTTCTAGCCTTTTTTAAAGGCGCAGGAGGTGTAAGAGGAAACAGATAACACTGAGTTTCTGATCTCCTGAAGCATTTTAATTATTATTCCCACTTTATAGATGAGAAAACTCACGTTTGACAAGGTTAAATAACTTACCTGAGATCATACAATAAGTAAATGGCAGAGATAGGACCAAACTTTACTCCAAAGTCCACGCTCTTGGCCACTTAAGCCATGAATATATGTGCAATATCACAAAACAGGAAGAAGAAGATCTGGAACCTCCTCCGCACCCTCCTTATTCAACAGAGGAACTGCAAAAATGTTAGTATCGTGGATGTTAGTGGGTTATATTAATCATCAAAATTTATGGGCAACTTCCTAATATTTCCAATATAGGGGGCATAACTATTACTCTTTAGATTAGGGGAGGAAGAATTTGAGCCTAGAACAGAATGTGAAGTTCAAGTCCATACTCTCCCTGCCCCTGTGTGACACTTTGTATTTTCCCCATCATGTGCTGTCCCCTCCACTCCTCAGAAGCTATTGCTTGATGAACGTGGCCTGGAGTGATTCAGAGAACATACTGTAATATTGGATGGTCTCTATGCAGATCATTTCCTGGCCAGGTAGGTGGGACAGACTGCAGATTCAGACTTAGCACAAGCGTTTGAATCTGTAGTGGAGTCCTGGAGGAAAGATAGAAGTTGCTTTATGTGTCAGGGCAACAATGTCTTGGAATTGCTTGAAGTAATTATAATCACACTTGCTTATTTCCCCAGAATCAAACGTAGAAAGTGGAGCGAAGGCAGCCTTGGTGAGTAGACATTACTCCTTTTCATAGCAAAGAAACTTACACCAGAAATAATGACAGTTACCTTTTTTTTTTTTAGATAACCTTAATTTGTTCTCATTTGGAGCATTAAAATTTATGAACAGTGTTAATGGAAAGCTTTTTAGTCTAAGTACGCAGTTGCTGTCTATTTAACCTCTCACCCCACCTCCGTGAGGGAAAAATTGGTCTTGCAAAGCTTTTAGAAAAAGTATATTTCATGTGAATATTCTTTTCCCATTCTGTATCTCTTTCCCTCCATATTTTTACATTACTTCTTTTGGCCACTGTTCCATTAATAGCATTAGGGTTTTTACTTTCCTGATCTAAGGATGGAAGAATTGAACCCATTGTATCTGGTAATTTATCAAACAGCTTCTCTATCACAAAGAACATTTTTTTCCCTCTCTGGGTTTTTGGCAGCTCATCTCACCCTGCCAAGGGGAGATTGAACACTTTAATCTTTTGAAGGGTTCACGTCAGACGATTTTACCACATGCCTCTAAGATTTCACCTCATGAGAAATTCCCCTTCAAATCTGGGGTTTTGCCTCTTCCCAGGACCTTTTGAATTCCATCATGTCATCATGTGTTGTCTGTAGACTTTGCCCCGTTTGAAGCATTTACAGATGCTTTCACTAGTCTCTTTTGAAAGAAAAGTTGGTGGTGATGGTGGGAGGAGGGGTTGGAAATCCTTCAACAGCCCGAAGATGATCTCTGAATAATTCAGGATGCCCTGTGGGGCATCGCTAAAACCCAATACCCCAGGGCCAGAGTAAATACTAACACTCTGATCTCTGGTTTCCAGGGAAAATCACTGTAGTAGAAGCAGTAGGCTCATCTCCTTCCAGCAACACACGCTTTAGAGGGTGCGGAGCTTTCTCTGAACTCTGGATGCATGTTAGCATCACCTGGGGAAATTTAAATAAATCCCAGTGTCCAGGCTCCTCACCTGGCCGATTCATGTGGCAGGAATTGCAGGCGCTCAGAGCTTCTCTGGTGACTCCACATGCATCTCACACTCATTCTGGGCCACGTAGGAGGAGATAGTTCTGGAAGGAAGTGGAAAACAATCAGCCCCTTCTGTCCAGCCTCACCACCCTCTCTTCTTTTGTCCACTTTTCACTGCAAACACTGGGGAGGCAGTTGCCTAGATAAGATGAAGTGGGTGGCCAAGGGGAGCAACTTTCCTGGGTGCGGAGAGAGGCCGAGGCCCAGGCTCTCACGTAGAGCCAGACAGGGAGCATCAAGGCAACTGGCAAGCATGTTTTAAGTGGGTCGCCTTATCTGACTTACTTCATTCAGTATGACAGTCTCTAGGTCTATCATGTCACTGCATATGGCATTATTTCAGTCTTTTTAATGGCTGAGTAATATTCCATTGTATATATGTAAGTCAGACAGAGAGAGAAATATCATACGGTATCCCTTACATGCCTTATATGTGGCATTTAAAAAGAATGATACAAATGATCTTATTTACAAAACAGAAACAGACTCATGGACTTAGAGAATGAACTTATGGTTACCAGAGGTGGTGGCGAGCGGGGGAAGAGTGGAGGCAGGAATCATTAGGGAGTTTGGGATTGACGTGTACACACTGCTATATTTAAAATGGGTAACCAACAAGGACCTACTGTAGAGCACAAGGAACTCTGCTCAGTGTTATGTGGCAGCCTGGATGGGAGGGGAGTTTGGGGGAGAATGGGTACATGCATATGTACGACTGAGTTGCTTTGCTGTGTACCTGAAACTATCACAACATTGTTAAATGGCTATACCCCAATATAAAATAAAAAAGTTAAAAAAATGCATCACCTTAAGGAGGAGTATCTTGCATAATCGCTCTCAGAGTTTTCCCTGTGATTCCAGAGCAGTGGAGTCTCTGGAACAGGACTGCTTTTCCTTAGCATTCAGAAGGTGGTTGCCGTCCATCAGTCAGGGCAGCATCTGGGGACAGTTCTTTGTCACTTGGAGCTGGAGGACCTCTTCATAGTGATGTCAATCTCCATCCCCAGAGGAATCTCTGTGGCCCTTGCTGTTTACCTGGGGAGAGCCCCAGCACTGGAACTTCTCTGATGCGGGTGCAGAGAAAGCACCCAGAAAGAAAGAAAAGGCTTGGAGGAAAAAGGGGAGAAAGGGCATATTTTCAACTTTGTTGTGATGGTGCCGTAAGTGACATAAAGACTTTTTAAGTGGAAAAATCAAGAAATATGGTTACTTTGATTAGACCATGGATCTCATGTTTTGTCGATTATTCCCTAGATTCTGTGTAAACTCTCTTTAGATTAGTGCCGCATTTCAGTGGAGACC
This sequence comes from Phocoena sinus, assembly GCF_008692025.1. Classification (NCBI taxonomy): domain Eukaryota; kingdom Metazoa; phylum Chordata; class Mammalia; order Artiodactyla; family Phocoenidae; genus Phocoena; species Phocoena sinus. Next base: position 4,674,640 of record NC_045774.1, on the reverse strand, counting down.
TTGGTGGGGCAGGAGGAGCCTCCTGTCGGCTGTCCTGGCACATCTTCTACTTTATCCTGGGCCTTCCCAGCCCAGTCTTTCCTTCCGCAATTCTCCCTTACAAAAAATAATGTGTCAGACAACAAAACTGCAATGAAGTATAGGCACTGATGGGGAATAGGTGTGTGTGTGTCTTTACTTTTTATTTTTAATTAATTTTTATTGGAGTATAGTTGCTTTACAATGTTGAGTTAATTTCTGCTGTATAGCAAAGTGAATCAGCTATATGTACACATATACCCCGTCTTTTTTGGATTTCCTTCCCATTTAGGTCACCACAGAGCACTGAGTAGAGTTCCCTGTGCTCTACAGTAGGTTCTCATTAGTTATCTATTTTATACATCGTAGTGTATATATGTCAATCTCCATCTCCCAATTCATCCCACCCGCCATGCCCCCCATATCCATATGTCCGTTCTCTACATCTGTCTCTATGTCTGCTTTCAAAGTTAATCCTTAATGTTTTAATATTACAAAAGAGATGTGTGTTTATCGTAGAAGACTTGATACATATTGATAAACAAAAAATAAATCTCACCATCTCACATTCCAGTTAAAAGTCCCATTGATTTTTTCTCTTCCTTCACCCCTTACAACAAAAATGGGATTTTATCATGGCCCACTGCTGTGTAACCTGTTTTTGTTTTTTACTAAATATATACATGTATTTCTTTTTTTTTTTTAATTTATTTATTTTATTTTATTTTTGGCTGTGTCGGGTCTTGGTTGCTGCGCGCGGGCTTTCTCTAGTTGCAGCGAGCGGGGGCTACTCTTCATTGTGGTGCGCAGGCTTCTCATTGCAGTGGCTTCTCTTGTTGCAGAGCACGGGCTCTAGGTGCGCGGGCTTCAGTAGCTGTGGTTTGCGGGCTTAGTTGCTCCGCAGCATGTGGGATCTTCCCCGACCAGGTCTCGAACCTGTGTCCCCTGCATCGGCAGGTGGGTTCTTAACCACTGCGCCACCAGGGAAGCCCTATACATGTATTTCTATGTTTTTATTTAATATTATTTTGCAGGTTGCACAATATTTCATAATCCAAACATGCTATAATTCATTTAATTAATGCCTATATGGACATTTAAGTTGTGTCTCATTTTTGTTTTCTTTATTTCATCTACAATATTCTGTAATGAATATACTTCAGCTAAACATTTGGGCTCACCCAGTGGTATGCTGAAAATACTTTCTGGGGCTCAGGGTTGGGGAGCCCCAGTTGTAGCATTTGTTGATTTTCTGAGGTGTAAGTGCATTTACCTTTCCCACTGTGACCAATTTCAGTGAACGTGGAGTTAGGAGAGGTGAGGTGCCTTCAACTGGAACCACCCAATATGACATTTTAGGATAAATTCCTAAAGGTGGAGTATCTGGGTCAAAGCGTATGAGCACTGTAAAAGATTTTGTATGTTTTGTCTAGCTGTCTTCCAGAAATATCAACATTTATACCCCCATCAGCAACAACTGGGCGTGTTCCGAAGCTTCTAATTTCCCAAGGATCCTCTCTGTTCTAGGATGGAGCAGACTCTGTGGGCAATGAGACGTCTGTCCTTGGGGGTCTTCTCTCTCCTGTCTGGAAGCCAGACGACCAATAGCTTAGCAGTGCATTCAAATATGAAAGGAGGAGTTGGGCTGAATCTAGTAGGTGTCTTTTAGGAAAAAAGCTAAGTAAAAAAACAAGAAATGAGATGCCAAAAAGCAATTCAGAAGAAATGCGAAGTATCAAGTTATGTAAAGGTTCAGAGGAAGGAGAATCAGTGAATGGGAGCCTGGCTAGGAAATCTTCACAAAAGTGAGAACTGTTCCAAAAGAAAAGAGAAGGTATTCCTTGGCCTTTGGGTTACCGTGCCTGTATCAATTTCCTCTCAATCACGGAAGCTTGGACTCTTGGCATCAACAACAAACAGGATGGTGGCAGGAGGTACCAGGGAGAAAGGAGAGCTCCATCTATGAGGCTAGCTTTGCCCACCCTCTGCAGGCTTGCTTGAGAGGTCATCTCCAGGATGGAATCCCTGCCTGTGTTTCTAGCCAGGTTTTCTCAGCCAAACCCCACCTGACTACTTTCCCTTCTGTCTCCCTCTTTCATTTTAGGATTAAAAAAACATCCAAATTGTAATTCATCTCTTCACTGTTGCACCAAGAACATAGCTGATAGATAAAGTGTGTGGTACCAATTAGATCTGCAGCTCTGATTCCTTGCCTGGGGTCAGACTTCCTGCAATTCCTCAAGTTTGTACAACCGAAATATCAGATAACATTAAGGTTTACATTCTCAGTCGAAAACTGTCCCAAAAATTTATTGATGCTTGCAGCATCTTGTTACTCGAGAGCCAGAGAAGGCCAAGGGGAGAATCTTATATCTTTCCTGTTGACCTTTGAAAACTAGTGTCCTGTGACTTTCTCCACAGAACCCGCAACCTTCAAGCATCTGTCTTCAACTTTTCCACAAATTATGCCGCTTTTTTCCCTCAATTTTTATCTTTAACAGCTATTAGAATGGCATCAGTGTTTGCTTTTGCCACGAGGACAGGGGTCTGAGAGGAGGAGTGGCTGCCTGTGATTGCATGGCCTTCCCATCACCCGTGTGCGAGAGGTCACAGCCCACTGGGGATGCTTTCAAATGAGACAGGAAACAATTTAGGGTAAGAAATCATTTTAAAAAACCATTCTCACGCCAGATGAAATCTCAGATCTTAAAATTTTGTTTGTTTTCTCCCTTCTTAGCTGTTTCCCTTGCAAGTGGAAGACTACTATTTCTTTGTGCAAGTGCAGCTGTGACTAGTGGATCATGGTTTAAGACAAGAATAGATGGGAGCAAAGGCATACCTATTGTTGTTTGCCATCCATTAGCCAAATCAAAGCGCATGCAGTTTTGTCCAAATACACAGATGAAGATGCCATACATGAAGACACCCCGGCTGGGGGCCGGTGCCCACTGGATGTGGCAGCTTCTCAGCCCTACTCAGGCTTGGGTGCTTGTACTCTCCTGTCTTTCCTGTGTCCATTGCCCCTGCCTTAGTTCAGAGCTTTATTATTTCGCATCGAAAAATACAATTGCCTCTTAACTTGTTTTCTTTAGAATCTGTATCTCTGATCAATCTTTTCTGCAAACTACCGCCAGAAAAATCCTGAAGTGTCAAGTCAACTGTACTACTTCCCTGTCTGAAATCCTCAGTGGCTCCCTGTTTCCTACGGGATAAGTTCTACGTCTGCTACGTATCATTTGCAGTGATTCTCAGTTAACCACCGTATACCTTCCCAGCCTCCTCTCCCAGCTCTCTTTCTGAGTATCACTCACCTCCTCCAAAGGAATGTGCTTACGAGCAAACATCTTGTCGCCAAGACCTTGGCTGCCAAGAATTCTTTGTTGGAATGCCACCCGTGGTTAACACCTCCTGCTCTGAATTAGATGCCTTCTCACTTGTATCATTCATGGATCTTTAGGATCAGTGAGGCGTTAGCATTTTTGTCCACTCTTCCAGCTTTACAGATGAGAGAATTACCCAAAGCCACTGATAATTATGAGAATAGCTGCCACTTATGGACTGCTTTCCTATACTCCTGGGAACGTGTTAAAACATCCTTACTCAATTACAGGAGACTTGAGGCACAGAGAGGTTAAGTAACTCATTAAGTAACTGGTTAAGGGGCCAGCTTCCACAGATGGTCTGCACTGGAGCAAGACGCACAGCCAGCTCCCTGATGCCAGAAGCCTCACCTACTATACCCTACCTGTGACCCTCGTCGTATACTATTTTGTTATTTTTGTGCATGTATCTTATTTATCCAACTCTATTTGTATTCTGGGTGGTAGGGTCCTTACCTTACCAGCGTTTGGACTCTACGATATAGATTTTCAGTAACTTTGTCAGTATGACGTCTGTAATTCAGAATCTGGAGGTGCTGAGTAGCTTGATAATGCTCGGGAAGTCCCCAGCCATCCTCTTCTCTGCCCCTTTACAATCTGCTCTTTTCTCCCACAAACATCACTTCAGTCCCATCACCAGTTTACCTGTATGTGAACATCCCCCATGTGCTATTCTTCTTACAGTCACCACGGTTCTCTGCTAGAATTCTGCTTCCATTTCTACAAATATCAAACCTTGCCCTTCATTCCTTGTTTGGGCCATCATCACCCTACCTATATTTCCTAATAGTAAAATGTCTTCTCTTTTCCTTTTCTCAACCCTAGACTGTATCACTGGTCATTCCCAACTGAGAGCATTTTGTATATATACATGAGTTTGATCTTTGTAACGAGAATATGAGATTGATAACACCAGCAAGAAACTACCTCTACCCTCTAGAATCATGCTGTTTGTTTTGAAGTGCCAGGGTCAGGGGGAATTTGTATTTTTTCAGTGCCTGTTGTGTGCTAGCAACATGGGAAGCCCTGAGCACACCATGTCACTCAGTCCTCGCCATAACTCTGGTACTTAGACTTTTTTCTCCACTTAATAAGTGAGGAAACTAATGCTTCAAAGAGCCATAGCTCACCCTGGGTCTCACTTAAAGTAGGGTCCAGGATTTCAACTCACCTGTGGTCTAAAATCCATGCTTCCTCCTGCACAAGTCTTGGTCGATGTGTGCACCATAAAGAAGCACACCTGAGTCCCCTGCAGGCATTGGCTTGTACACTTGATCCTTAGTGCTGATGGGGTTAGAGGACTGTGGGCTGGGCAAGTTTGGGGAGTCTAGTGACAGTCACAGTGAGATGATGCCCAGGTTCCTGGTTGACTAGAAAAGAAAGGGTGCTCCCTAGGATCCAGGATGGGATTAATGAGAACAAGTCATGTCAAATGAGCCCCACTGGTCTTGGGATTGGTGGCAGTGTTATTCTCAGGCCAGTCTGAGAAATACTGTGTGACTAGAACTTTTCAGGGAATTTAGCAAATTCCTGTGATAAACTTGTGGACACATAAAAAAGTGAAGATTGGTGATGACTTCTAGAAGTTTCCATAATTGAGCCTTAAATGACATTGATGAACAGATTGAAAGATTGGGGGCAGGGTTTGTTTTTGGCCATTTGTTGTTCAACATTTGAATCAACGTCTTGGAGGAAACACTGGAAGGTGTGTGTAGCTCCCTGGTCATGTGTGTAGGAACCGTCTCTATTCATCCTCTCTCCTTCTTGAAAGCCTCTTCTTTTGGGGGACGCTTGACAAAATTTCCTTACTTCTTGGCCTTCCTTCCTTAGTTCACTGGCCTTTTGCTAGTTTCTTTGATGGATTCTTTGGCCTTTGGTTCAAGGCTCCTTCTTGGGCTATCCTTCCTGCTCCCTCCCTCCATGGGTGACACCATCTGCTCTTGAGTTTGCTTCTTTCATAATGACATCTCCTGACTTCCAGCTCCAACTGATGCTGGATATCTCTGCTTCACAGTCCCACACGTTTCATGTTCAAGCAAGCCCGGCTTCCCTGCAAACCTGTAGTCAGCTAATGGACCTCCTTTTTGTCAGTTGTCCAGGCCATGGGCTCTGCTGTCACTCTCTTTTCACACCCCTACTTACCAAGCTTGTGTTCTAACGTGTAAATATCTCCATCCTTCTCCATCTCCATTGCTGTTACTCCCAATTCCTGCCAGCACCATGCCTCAGTGAGACTATGGAAAGTTTTCTACTTTATAACCCTGTGACTGCTGTTCTGTGTCTGGTCTTGAGCGCTTCATAGCATACTCAATGTTGCAGTCAGAGTGACCTTTTAAAAATACAGATCTGGTCAGGGCGCTGGCCTGAGGAAGGCAATTCAATTGTTTCCATTCCTCTTGCCAGCACTTCCTCTGCCTGCACGTTGTACACCTGTTCACTCTTCCACCTCCCCGTTCAGACCTCTGGGCACAGTGCATTTTTCTTTTTTCATCTCGAATAGAGCACACTTTCTCCCACTTTCAGGATATTATACATGCAATTCCCTTCATCTGAAATATTCTTTCCTCCCCTGGTGTACGTAGTTCCTGCTCTTTTCTTCCTTTTCATCTTAGATTTACTTTCCTTCAGAAATCTTCTCTGATGCCTCCAGCCCGAGTTGGCTGTTCCTCTTACGTGCTCAGCCAGCTGTCACTTATACAGAAGTAGAATTACCACAGAGTGGGATATCTAAAGGTCAGTAAAAAAAATAAAAATTACCCTTTGGACTCAAATGCTCAAGGAATATACTGAAGTTTGGCAATAGGTGATGTATCTTGTTAACTAAAAAGATAAACAATGTTATTTTGGGTGGGACACCCATCTGATGGAATCTTTCATGGGTGAAGGTGATGTATCTCCCCAGAGACCCTCATCATGTTCCTAGGCAATCTTCACATGACCTTTTGGGTGGACTGTACACCTCTCACACTCTGCGAAGTCTTCCTTGCTTAACTGAACAGATTTCCACTAGATCAGGCTCGTGCTTAACTCCAGCATTTAATTGTTCTGCTGTAGGTAGTGATTTATTCTTTTGTAACATGCCTACAACTTTGATTCCTCACTTTCTTCTTAAGATTTATTGTTGTTGTTGTTTAATTATATGAATCACAAGGAGTATGACCCTAGAATTTGGGAAGAAAATTAAAAATTAAATAAAGATGGCAAAAAATTCTGACAGCTCGTTTATCAAAGCCAATTCTACTGCCTGCTCCTGGCTGATAGGTAAAGAGCTCTGTGAATCAAATTTGTAGCTTATGGCTGGTCTTTGAAGCAGTGAAGTTTCATGTCTTTAATTTGTGAAATATTACTAGGCTATTGCCTACTTTCTTCTTCAAATATTCTTTTGATTCTTGCCAGTGTTTTCATTAGTCTGCTTGCAAAACATTTTAAAAGACGTGTATGCAAAATCATATTGCGTTGAAATACACAATAGTTGTAAAATATCTTTTAATAACTAAAACAACATAACCCTGGGACATTGTAGCCTCTCAATAAATGTTTATTGAATTAAATTTAATATTGTTAATATTTTTATTTAACTCCAGAGCACTTTCTTTATCAACAGGTATTTCTAATTTGCTTTTTGTAATTTAGGGAATTTGACTTCAATGTATATTGACTGTTTTCCTTTACATAATGACAATATGCATGATGTACCTTCCCCTGAAAAAACATAAAATCATGTTACAAAAAAATGACGTTAAAGATTTAAAGAGAGTAGTCATTTTATCTAATTCAGCTAGTGAAATCCTGAGAACAGAGTTTTCAATTCTTTATTTTATTGTTCTTGTGTCTCACCTGAGTCTTAAATAATCTTGGAGAAAAGACAGTGTACTATTTTATTAAGAAATGAATAGCTATTTTCTAGGCAGGAGAAAACATAGTAAAATGTAATATTCTGTTGTTGAGCTAAATATGTTAATAGTACTACATAATGGAGCATGGAAGTGCTACTTCCTGTAGAAGAGAACTGAAGTATAGCAGCACTTGCAAAATCTTGATGGGCTGGTCCAGAAAAATACACGTCTGAATAGAGATACCTATGTGTGGACAAAAAATGCCACAAGCAAAGAGTATGTATGTATTTCGTGCTTTTTCCTTACTTATGGAAATAGATACATTTTTGGTCAGGGGTGCAATGAATAATTTAAGACATTAAAAAATAATTTTGGCTTCACATTAATAGGACAAAATCAACTTCAAATTTAAGATAAAACTAGTTATTTTGCCTGTAAAGCCTTCCCACATGCATAGCCTCCCCATTATCAGAGTCCCCCACCAGAGTGGGATGTTTGTCACAACTGACACATCACCACCATCTAAAGTCCACAGTTCACATTATGGTTCACTCTTGGTGTTGTACACTCTATGGGCTTGGAAAAAATGTACAATGATATGTATCCATCATTACAGAATCCTACAGAGTATTTTCACAGCCCTAAAAATCCTCTGTGCTCCACCCACTCCTTCTCCCACTCCTTCAACCCCTGGCAACTACTGATCTTTTTATTGTCTCCATAGTTTTGCCTTTTCCAGAATGTCGTAGAGTTGGAATCATAAGGTACGTAGCCCTTTTCAGATTGGTTTCTCTCACTTAGTAACATGCATTCAAGATTCCTCCATGTCTTTCCATGGCTTGACAACTCATTTCTTTCTAACACTAAATAATATTCCGTTATCTGGATGTACCACAATTTGTCTATCCATTCACCTATGGAAGGGCATCTTCGTTACTTCCAAGTTTTGGCAATTATAAATGAAGTTGTTATAAACATCTGTGTGCAGGTATTTATGTGGCATTTGCAATTGTTTTTACAGTTTCTGTTTCTCTGCTGAGATTACTCACCTGTTAATTCATTATAAGAATGCTTTCTTTGGGCTTCCCTGGTGGCGCAGTGGTTGAGAGTCCGCCTGCTGATGCAGGGGACACAGGTTCATGCCCTGGTCCGGGAAGATCCCACATGCTGCGGAGCAGCTGCTCCCGTGAGCCATGGCCGCTGAGCCTGCACATCCAGAGCCTATGCTCCGCAACGGGAGAGGCCACAACAGCGTACCGCAAAAAAAAAAAAAAAAAAAAAATAGAATGCTTTCTTTGAGTCCCTGAATATATTTGTAGTAATTGCTTTAAAATCTTGTCTGCTAATTGCAACATCTGGGTAATGGTGGGGTGATTTTTTGACTGATTTAGCTCTTCAATTTTAGTCAATTTTTTCCATATTTCTAGTGAATTTTTTTAGTGAATTTAGGGCATAATAATATGTAGAGAGTATGGATTCTGTTTTATTCCTCTGAAGAGTGTTGATTCTTGTTCTCACAGTAGTTAACTTGCCTGGAGTCACACTCCAAACTCTGTCTCCACTGCAGTGGGTGCACGCTGAAATCTTTGCTATATAATGTAAGCTGTGTTTTCATGGGTTCCCTGTGCATGCATAGTTTAGGAGTCAGGGTTCACTCCTCTGGGATCTGTCTCCCTTCTAGAATTTCCTGCTGTGTTTGCAGCTGCTCTGCCACTGGTCTTCTCCGTCCTCTGACACTTTAGCTAGTAAGGCTGTGGTTTTCTACTGCACAAGACGCATGGATTAGGATGTCCCCTCAGTCAGAAAGCTGCAGACTCACAAACCTCACTGCTGATCTTTCCATCTTTCCAGCCTAGACTCCACTCCAACCTATGCCCGTCTTTGGTCATTCTTAGTGCCTTAGTCTTTAAAAATAATTTTTTTGTCTACCTTTTCTGATTGTTTCCTGCAGGAAGGTAGTCTGACTATACAACTCCGCTATTACTTCCCCTTTGTTAAATTTTCATGATTCTAAGTGATTCCAAAACTTGAATTGGTCATGTTAGTAAATGGTCAGTTTTAAAGACGTGGGTTATTTTATACACAGAACTGACAAAGGTCCAGGGTGTTATAGTGGAAAGGAGATGGGGTACAAAATGACTTGTCTAGTGTTTTTTTAAAAAGATTTTTAAGATAGGAAACATACAAATATTTAAAATATTTATTCATGCAATGATTTTAAAAAATTTATTGAAGAGATATTTATAGAAAACATGTAAAATTTGCTTGGATGAATATTTAAGATGAGTCAGATGTGGAGAACTAATCTCAAGGAACTCAAAGCCCAGAAAAAAATGGGAAGAAATGCCCTAAGTTGTGAAGGTGAACAAAAAGGACAGGGTCTTAATCCTTTGTTTAGGAATATCTTTACCACTGGAACAGCATGTGCCCTGAGGTCTGGTCTAAATGAAAGTTACCAGTAGTTACACAGCAGAATCCCAGGTAGCTAAATTCTGGGGGAAAATAGGAAAAGAGGTAGATAACTGCTTAAAACAGGAAATATTATAGAAATTATGTTTTCTGCACATTATGGAACTCTTTATAAGGAATACCCAGTTAAGAAGCCCTGTTCTACTTTATAAAACAGCAGAAGTTTCAGCATTGGTGAGTGGAGGTAGGATAAATGTTAAGAATTGAAGAGAGAGCGAAGTTAAATATTCCAGGAAAGCAAACCTCCTGAAATGTGCAGATAAGATGTGATCTTCCAGCAGGTATAGCCAGGAAGGCTGAAAATTCTCTGTATGCAAAGAAGAAACCGTGCATGCCAGTGAAGGTGGTGTGGACCCAGCAGCGTGAGGCAGAGCTAGTCAGAGAAGAAATGGAAAATTCAGACCTGTCTGGGTCAGAAATTTCCCTGAGGACCCCATACAGGTTTCATCGTCTCTGGTGGGTGGGGATTTGACATTTATACAGGAACCATGATAGATAGTTGGATAGATAATAGATATATAGATAGATGGATAAATAGAGATAGATAAGCATATAGATAGCTAAATGCAAACACACACACATACATATAAAATGCGGCTGTAGTTTACTGCCAGAATAACACACATAGTTCTCGTTTATCTGTCAGTTTGGTGTTTCTCAGTTCTTTTGCTGTTTTTTTTTTTTTTTTACCAAGAAGCCTCTCTAAATTTTGTTACCAAATTAGAACTCAAAGGAAAATTGTTTCTGATTTTGGCCCTAGAACAGACAAGCCAGTTTGGCAGCTTCCCATACATACTGGGCTAAATGAAACATATTATATGGGCATGTAACAAGTTGTGATTGAAAAGAATGCTTATAAAATGGAGAATGGAGAAACTTTAAAATTAAATATTTATCAATTCACTTTAATTCACAAAATGATAGATCAAGTTCTGGTAGAAGCTTTGTCTTTATGCCATGCTCTGGTGTCCTAAGCACAGTAGGTGATGGCTCTATAACAAATTTAAAATGGCAATAAACCCTAATATCTTTGAACAAGAAGGAACAATTTCAAGAAGTAAGATGTTCTATATAGTTATACAATGCAAATGCATAAACAGATTCTGAGATCTGTGATTTTATGCATTTTGTATGTACATGTGCATTGACAAGTTGAGTGTATGGGGGGGAATAATTTTGCCTGAAACGAATGATTTCTTGGAAGCCATACTAACAAATTTCCTCTGTCTAAACATTAAGTCAAGCACTAATGTCCTCTGGGTCATGGTTCCGCAAGTACTTCTTGGCTCCTATTGGAATTCCGCTCCAGTTCTAACACCAGCCTTTACCTTGGTTCTGGAATGCCCCAGTTTCTTCCAGTCAATGACTTGATTTCCTCTCCTTTCAAATTGCATTAAGTCAACCTGAATTTTAGAATTATTTAGTATTGAGCAAAGTAAAAATAACCTGAAGAAGTGAAAGGTTATATGATTTTTTCATTCTAATAATGTACTTTAACAAACTTTTGTTGATGTATGACATGCAGAAGAGTGCACAGATCGTAACTGTATAGCTCAGTGAATTTTTACAAAGGGACTACATCTGTTTAACCACAGCCCGAGTCAAGAGATAAAATACTACCAGCACCACTGAATCTCCCCTGTGCATTCCCAATCATTGTCGCCACTCCAAAGGCACTTGCTGTCCTGAATTCTAAAACCACAGATTAGCTTTGCCTGTTATTGAACTTTATATAAATAGAATCATGCAGGATGTACTATTTTTTTGTTCATGTTCTTTTATTTAACATTAGGAGACCCATCCATGATATTGCATGTAATTGTAGTTTATTTCATTGCTGTTTTGTACTTCATTTTGTGAATATACCAAACTTGATCATTCATTCTCTTGTTGATGGACAGTTGGGTTGTATTCTAATTTTGCCTATCATAAATAACGCCGCGGGCTTCCCTGGTGGCGCAGTGGTTGAGAGTCCGCCTGTCGATGCAGGGGACACGGGTTCGTGCCCCGGTCCGGGAAGATCCCACATGCCACGGAGCGGCTGGGCCCGTGAGCCACGGCCACTGAGCCTGCGCGTCCGGAGCCTGTGCTCCGCAACGGGAGAGGCCACAGCAGTGAGAGGCCCGCCTACCACAAAAAAAAAAAAAAAAAAAATAACGCCGCTATGAAGATTTTTGTATAGGTCTTTGGGTGCACAAAAGTACGCCTTCTATATGTACCTAGGAATATAATCTCTGGGTCATAAGGTATGTGTAGATACTGCTAAATGGTTTCCCAAAGTGATTGTACAAATAAACACACCAACAATATGAGTCCTCGTTGTTCCACATTCTTACAAACTCTTTCTATTGTCAGTCTTTTTAATTTTGGGGTGATTATAATAATAACTTGTTGTAGTTTTCATCTGTATTTCTTTGAAGACTAAGGGGCTAAGGACATTTTATGTATTTATGAACCAATTAGTTATTCTATTCTGTGTAGTCTTTTTGCCTATTTTTCTGTTTGGTTGTCTGTCTTTCTCTTAATGGTTTAGAAGATTTCTTTATGTAATTTAAAAGGAGGTATGCCATGATAAGGGATTCAATGTAGGTCTAAATTAGACCTGCCCTAATCCTCAGTTGTTCCAGAGGGCTCGCTGGAAGTTTTACAGGATGGCAAATGAAGCATATTTCCACCACTTTGGGTGCATCCCCCAGCAGGCCCAGTCCCAGATGAGGTGAGAAAGGACAGTCTCCACGGGATACTCACTTCTTGTCTTTTCTGCTTGCCTTGAACAAATGAGAAGGAACTAGAGAGCAGCTGGGGGTTGGTTGAGAATGTTTGTCCCAGCGATTACATAGGGACCCATAAACCCCTAAACCTCGCCGCTGGTTGGCAACATTCACCAAATGTGCTGCATTAGGGCTGAAATAGTTGGAAAATGAAAATCTCTGTGTCCCATCCCACAAAGAGTTGGGGGGACTGGTCCCAGAAGTTAAAGGACACTTGGATGCTAACTTGTCCAAATGAAAGTTTCCCCTGACAGATGGTGGCCCCAGCTCTGTCCAGACACTTCCAGGGATGTGGAAACTCCATCTTATATTTTTTGAGGAAAACTGCTCCATATTATTGATCAGCTCTAATTATGAGAAAATTCTGATCTATATTTGTATGAGGTGTGGTTGCGTGTTGCCCACTTGTTCCCCCTTCCCACCAGAGCTCTTCAAACACTTCAAGATGGCCATCATGTCACTGTCTTCTCAACTTTCCCTTTAGACTAAAAATAGAAACTAACCTTCTTGGAATAAAGAAGAGAGGGGAAAAAAAGTACCACAAAGGATGCACTAAGATTGAAGATAAGAAATTTATCGAGAACATTTTCTTGTTCCATAACATCCATCATTTTCCCCTTTATTTATTTTTCGTCTTATTAAACAGTGATTACCAAGTGGTTCCTGGCAGGCTCATTAAAATCCTTAATTTCCTTTATTACAGGTAATTCCTCTCATTTTGTAGGCTAGTTTCCTTCTTGCCTGCCTATACCTGCTTTACCCTCCCCTCCACCCCCCTTTTTTTTTGTTCTGGTAGCAGAACAACTTTGCAGTGGGAATCCTTTAAGTGTGTGACCCTGGTGAATACAAAGCACTGATCAGGTTTTAGTTCTTTGAATGGTGCTCAAGGTCAAGGTGATCCTCTAAAGTAGGGGTCCCCAGCGCTCTCACCACCCCTCACCCCCACTGGCTGCACGGCAGGAGGTGAGTGGTGAGCGAGGCAAGCTTCATCTGCCACTCCCCATTGCTCCCTAGCGCTCGCATTACCTCCTGAACTATCCCATCCCCCCATCACTCACATTACCACCTGAAACCCCCACCCACCCACCCAGTCCATGGAAATATTTTCTTCCACGAAACCAGTCCCTGGTGCCAAAAAGGTTGGGGACCGCTGCTCTAAAGAGCTTTGTTGGGTCAGTGGGATATTGAATTTAACAAACAAAAACTCCCAAACAGCTCCTAGTGTTACCAAAAAAAAATTCTTTCACTATATCTCTCTATGTAATGTGACCACCCAGAAGTGGGCTGAGCCGTATTACGCTGAGTACAATCAGCGTTTTGGACGGTCTAGACTGTTCTCTCACTTCAGAATCCCAGGCAGAGGAAGCTGTCTCTCTCTTTATGGACAGGTTTCTTAGGGAACAGAGAGTGTTTTTCTCCTGGACATACCCTGGGGTCTTCTCATGGTTTTCCCATTCATTCCAAAGCCAGCACTGGGTCCCCATTCTGCCCACACCCTCCTATCTCCTGCATCTGGTCAAACAGAAAAAAACTCCTGGTGGAACACGTGACGAATAACAGCTCTCATTCAAACTGTCTTCTTTGGAACCAGGTGACTTCCAGCTCCTTTTAAATTCGTTCAAATGCATGATGTGCTTGGTTTGCACTAATAAACAGGTTGACGCCCTCATTCCAGAACTGTCTTCAGTTCCTTGGTTTGGATCTAAGTAAGCTGACCAGTCAACGATCTGCTGGTGGAGACCACTGGGATTCCACTGGAACCTTTACATGTGTTAGTTGAAGTAAAGTATGACTTGGGGCTCTTCCTTCTGTTAAGAGCACTGTGCTCCTTGGCATCTGATGACTGACCTAAATAATCTTCAGAAGGTGGAGAAAAGGCTCAGTAGATAATAACAAATCAGTGGAAACATTAGTAATAAGAGAACATTTCTCCCTCTGCCTCTCTCTCTCTCTCCTCTTTCTTCCACGGGTAGCATAAACAAGAGTGGGCCAAGTTGAGCCTGTCTTGTGTTCATTTACAAGAGTGATTTCTGTGCTCACTCATTTTCAGCATTTCAGTAAAAGCTGCCTAAAATATTACCTTGTACATTAGATGCAACATTTGGGCTTCCAGCCTTGATCACAACACGTCTGAGAGAAAAGAAAGGCTACTTAGATAAAAGAGGTGTGCTGGAGCAAGGGGAGTCTGATTACTGTTGAGAAAATGAAGGAAGAACAGAATAAAGTAGGTCTCAACTGGAGTGAAGCAGGAAAATGATCCTTCATTCGGAAAGGAAAACAAAGAGACAGAATTCAAGTTTTCCAAAGGTGTAAACTGTGAGACCAGACGGACCAGAAGGATAGAAACAGTCAAGAGCATGAGAAAGTTGGGCGGCCGAGTGCGGGCCGACAGTGGTCCCAGGCCTGCAGGCCCAGGACACGGGACATCCGGCTCTGAATTGGGTGCACGGGGGGCCGGCCGCCCTGTGCTGCTGCTAGTCTGGGCTAGCATCCTGCCTCAGTAGAGCGAATAGGCTCTCTTTTTCTTTCCCTCGTCCTCCCTCTTTTCCTTTCTTTTTAATTTTTATCAGTGGCATTATGCTGAATAAGACTTTGAAACTTACCTGTTCTGGTTGCTCTATCAGCTTTATTGATATATATTTGAATCTTACTTTTATTATGTCCTAGGGTATTAGAAGATACTAAATTATATCTGTTACACACCCCATCTCACTTTATTGTCAGGCAATTGATAGCTTCGGGAGCTGTACCTCTAAGGTATTAAAAAAATAGGAAATGATGTTATTAGTAGTTTAATGGTAAGAGTCTGACATTATTTCAAAACAAACTTTGCACCACTATTTTATTTTTTGGAACAGAGCTTAAGCATCTTTGAGCTGGAGCAGCTGGATAATCTTATGCACTTATAGTGAAGGTTCTTTGAATGCGTCATTATGGCTCTTCTTTCCCACTGGTGAATTGTGCACATTTATGTTGCAGTTAAAACTCTCAAATGGCCCCATGGAGGCATGGATTGCATGGAGTTAGGTTGCCTTCAAATGCCTTTTAGATAGCTTCAGCCAACCCACGGGGTTTCTTTCCCTTTCCAAAATGCAAAGCAAAGTAAAAACCAAGCACCAATAACAACAACAGAAAAGCAATATCCGTCCCAAGGATATGCTGAGGTGTTTCTGATTTGCAATAACAAGATTGCTTTCAAATATATATTAATTCATCCCTCTGTTGTGCTTTCACAGTACTTTATGTGGATTTCTATCCTTAAAATTACAGTGATCACTTTATTCACTTGAAAATCATTTTCTGTTCCCCTTTCTCTATGTACTTTATGAATACTTGGGGTGAAGGGTGAGGGCCAAGAGCCATGATGGTTAAGAGCATGAAAACACAGGCTCTGGGAGACCCGGAGGCAAACCCCAGCTAATCCACATAATGGCTGTGTGACTTTGGGCAAGTTATTAGCCTCCCTGAGCCACTGTCTTTGTATGTGCAAAATCAGGACGGTGCCCACCACCTTTGTCTGTGGAAGATTGGATAACAGCTGTAAACTGCCTGTCTCAGAACCTGAGCCAGAGTAGGTGCTTGAGAGTTGTTTGCTGAGTTGAACTGCATTAAATACATAATTTGTTTTATTTGAATGCAGGCCATTGCCAATAAAATAAGTCTAACAATACCGAAATGAAATATTGAAAACTAAAAAGCTTTGCTCTGGAAATAATTCTTCGTACTGCATCTTAGAAACCCTTCTTATTTTATTCCTACAAGAAATTTTCTGGGAAGCCTAGCTGATCTGCACTGTCAAGCAGCTGGCTTAATTTCTGGAACCATAGTTTCATTTTGCCAAATTATATGTCTTTTTAGAAACATTTCATTAGTCATCCTTGCAGCCCTGATGTATCAGTTTTTGTTAATACTGGAAAGTGAAAGTAGAGGGTATTTTGCTTTGGGAAATGGGATTTGATATAGTGAACCATGAGCATTTCACAACCTGGAGCCATCTCTTAAGGGAGAACTGATTTTTTCCTGTGCTTCCAGGCCAAGAACGGACTCACAGGGCACATCCCCTGAGCTTCCCAGGACTGTAAGGGGTGAGTGTAGGGGTTATAAAGGGGACTCTGTTAGTGGGGGCTGGTCCCTTGGGAATGGGGCTAGAACGTCTTTAGAACTGAGCGGGGGGCACTTTGGGCCCGTCCTCGTCTTTGTGCAGGCTCAGTAGGTCACCGTGGGCTAGTCGGAAACATGGCTTTAGAGCTTTGCCTACTGCGTAGTATTTTTCACTGTTGAGTCGCTTGGAGCCGATGGCAGCTGACTTTGCTAGGGAGGAAGAGCTGTTCCCACAATACAGAAAGTGCAGCTGGGAAGACGGCAGGTCCAGGGGTAGGATCTGCCTCTGGGGTCACAGAATGATTCTGCGTGGCCTCCAGGTTTTAAAAAGCCTTTGTAAGTTCTAGAAGGTGACCACTTATCTTGCTTATTCTCTGTTTGAAGGAATTTAAAGACTTTCACTTGTTTACATACCAAGGCAGTGCAGAATCTTCTACAGCGGCACTCAAGTGGTGAGGGGCTGGGAATTTTCTTCCATGATCCTCTTCTTTCTGTTGTGGTTTATTTATTTAGCAGCGAGTAGCTTCCTTGTCTGCTTTCAGAATTGGGTGTATGTTAGGATCAGTCATGTACATTAGGGTCAGTCATATATGTTAGGATTAATCACATATGTAGTTATATATATTAGGGCGTACATTGCCCCTGGTCTTTCCTCTGGAACCTCTTCCCCAGCCAAGGCTCTCCTCACAGCTACCTGAAAAAGAACACCCTTCCATGGTGGGATTTGAGCTCCAGCTAGCTTTCTCTTCAGTGTTCAAAACATAATAGTCTAATTTTCCAGAAATATGTACTGTAGGTGGCCCATCTTTTGGTATTCTTCTGTTTCTGAAACGTCCCAAATCCATATTTATCATACACTTGCTACAAGTATATAATGAAAACCCACATTCTATGTGATGTTCAAGTTTATTTCTTTCAGAAGGCCAAGAAATGCTTTAAAACCAGACCCTAACAAAGCCAATAAAAGGAAAGAAAAATTTATAATTAACCAGGGAAAAAACATAAAAGAAAAAATATAAAAGGAAAAAAATATTAGGTAAACCGCATGTTGAAAAGACAGGGAGTCTTTCCAGAAAAGCTAATCAATGGAGAAAAAGAATTCATTCAGGAAAGTTTGATTTACACTAAGAAAAAATAGCGACTAAAGAATTAAATTGACAAAAAGTCAATTAAAAAAAAGAAACCAATAAAAACAATAAAAGTATAAAGTTGCTTTACGCCATACAAAATGTGGCACTGAAAGTTTTCCATTGATCAAGGAACCTTCTTTGCACCAAAGACCAACCTAATACCAAGTTCAGAACTTCCGGTGCTCCCAGCCTGCCAGATGGATGCCCCATGGAAGTGTGGTTATGGGAAGTGGGTTCTGAAGGTGAAGGGCTTAATTCTTAGCTGATTTATTAAAAATGTACAAATACAGCTAAGCAAATGAGAGAGAGACAGAAACCGAGACAGACAAGAGAGAGAAACAGAGATAGAGAGGCAGAGACAGAGAGGGAGGTGAAGGTTGACTTTGGAAGGCAGTGGCTGTTCTTTCACCCCTCTTGCCACCAGGCAGAGCAGAGGGTAAACCTCAAGGGGACCCTGTCTAGAGTCACGAATGCTGCGGACAGGCCAGGTCTCCCAGTTTCTTACAGAACTGCACGGAGCTGCTGTTTCCGAGAGTTTCAGTTCTCTCCAGGCAACTGGACCATGTGACCTTTAGCTACTGTTATGCGCAACTGTGGTTTCCTGAGCCAGGCCCCTAGAAGCTTCAGCTGGGTCCTAATGGGCAACGGAGCCAGAGAAGTGTCTGTCCTACAGCATCCTGTTCCCATCCCCCCTTCCTGGTCACTGTCAATATGGCAGCAGCGGGCACTGTTCTCTCATTTTCTGGCATTGCTCTAGTTTACAAAAAAGTGACGGCAGTGGGAGAAGAAAAATATTACAGGGAAACTGAAAAGGAAAGAAAAAAATCAAGAAAGCTTTATCCTTTCACGTCTTCCTTTTATGGATTTTGCCCTTCCCTGAAGCCTGGACTTGCCTCTCTTGGCAGAAGGGACCTGGCAGGGCTGTGCAGCATGGCCTACATTTCTCTTAAAGTTTCTGGAGGGATTCCCTGTGTTTGCAATTTGTAATATGGGTCTCTGTTTTTCAGAATTGGAGGGATGAGTCCAAGGACTATCTGAATTTATTATGGTTGAGTAATTTGATTTTCAAGGTTATTCATTTAGTCAGCAAATGCTGTCTCAGGCATTGGGGCTCAAGAGAGCATGAAACAGACAAGAGCCTGGTGGGAAAAGATCAACAAGAAGGAAATAAATCAATGTAATACAAGTATTAGGTCGTTGGAAGAGCTGTAGGAGAACGATAAGGCATTTGTAATGTGATAGAAGGCGCTTTGGTGGTGGGGTGAGGACCCCTTAGAGAGAGGAGGCGTGAAGTTCCAGAAGGAGAGGAGCTGTCAGTGAGAACACGGGAGAACTGCAGCTGAGCCCGCGGTGAAGACTGGTGTGTCGTGCTTGAGTTAAAAACAGCAGGACAGGGCTTCCCTGGTGGCACAGTGGTTGAGAGTCTGCCTGCTGATGCAGGGGACACGGGTTCGTGCCCCAGTCTGGGAAGATCCCTCATGCCGCGGGGCGGCTGGGCCCGTGAGCCATGGCTGCTGAGCCTGCGCGTCCGGAGCCTGTGCTCCGCAATGAGAGAGGCCGCAACAGTGAGAGGCCCGCGTACCGCAAAGAAAAAAAAAAAAAGGCAGGACAGACTGGCTGGGCTGTTTGGGACAAATCAGGCAGAGGAATGGAATGAGCTCCAGAGGCAGGCAGGGGCCCTCCGTGTAGGGCTCTGTCATCAAAATTGATTTGCTGGTGAACGTTAATAAAGCTCCATACAGGCATGCCTGGGAGGTACTGGGGGTTCGGGTCCAGACCACCCCCATAAGGCAGCCATAGCAACAAAGAAAATCACATGGATTCTTTTTGTCTCCCAGTGCATGTAAAGTCATGCTTACCCTTTTTATGGGGGAGGGGGGTAACATATATTTTCCCTCACTTTATGTCTTGGCACTAGTGATATATGCATAGATTACCTGTCCACCACTCTCCTACCTTAACATACACCAAATTACCAAGCATGTTTGCTAAGTGATTACTTTCATGCTTGAAAAAATGAGATGCCTCACACCAATATAATTATTTTAGTTTTTTTAAAAGACGTGTCTAGCATGCAGTTTACATATGTGACAATTCTGCATTAACACTGAAAGTAGATAATACAACAGTTTCAAAAACACATTAAGTGTGCAGTAGCATTATGTCTTAACTACAATGTGCATACCTTTATTATAAATACTTTATTGCTACAAGATGCTAGCCATCATCTGAGCCTTTAGCAAGTTGTGATATTTTGCTGGTGGAGGATTTGAAGTATTGCAAGAATTCCCAAAATGCGACACAGAGACACAAAGTGAGCAAATGGTGTTGGAAGAACGGTGCCAATAGGCTTGCTCAACGCAGGGTTGCCACAAACTTTCAATTTGTAAAAAACGCAGTATCTTCGAAGCCCAGTAAAGCTAAGTTCAGTAAAACAAGTGCTTCCTGTACCAAGCTACCAGTACTGAGCAGTGGCTGTCGTGCACAAGGTAGGGTCTTTGTGTCCATTATCTCTAACCTCTAGGGCAGCCTGGTGGATGGGATGACCTCTGAGCAGAGGATAAAGCTGATTCTGAGAGGCTCAGTACCGAGTCGTGGCCACCCTGCTATGAGGTGGCAGAGCTGGGATTCAAATACAGGGCTGCCTGCCACAAAGCCACAAAGCTGTGGCACAGACCTCGCCAGAGGGACTCCCCAGCCACCTGCAGAGATACCAGGCTTCTTCTCCACACCCTACCCTCCCCGGAGGACTCAGGATCAGTAGGTCTGGGGTAGGGCCTGCAGGCACATGCACATTCTAGAATATCCCCAGGGCATCCCGAAGACAACTGATATTTACAGCAGAACTAGAAGTCGCTCTTCTGTATTCCAGAAAACTTAAATAATCAATCAATCAATTTAGCAAGCAGACAGACAGCAATGAACACAGCCCTTCATGTGGGAGAGGAGCCGGGTGTGTTCTTTGAATGCACAATCTGAGGCACCAGGAGGCTCTGAAAGACACACAGGAGCTCAGAAGGGGAATGTTAGCATTTTCACTAATGAAATATTTTCCTGCAGAAGCATGAATATGGTACAGTTATAGTGAGATGACAGAGTGAAGGTTTTCTGACTGGAAGTCCAGTTTTCCCCTGGACCCACAGCATAGCTATATGCTGCTAGAATGGCAAAGCTTAGTTGTCTTCAGTAATATGTATTTTTAAATTCACATTCTTATTTTTAGTTGCTTGGTAAATACGTTGCCTCTGTTCTACAAATAAAGAGCAGCCATAGGCTCCTGTTAAAGGGTATTTACCACTAAGTTTGGAAACTGATTGCTTCCCCGTAGTTAACTACAATCACAGATTCTTAGATGATGGAAAATGTAGGCGGAATTAGAAGAGCTCTCTCTAGAAGGAAGTTTTCAGAGACTGTCTGATAAGGATGCTCTGCTTGTTGGTGGGATGTCAGAAGTCCATGAGGATGACTTTCCTCACCGGTTTGAAGCACTTTATTGATATTTATGATATAAAATAAAAGGAACAATTCCATATACATTTTAATTTTCATTCAGAAATATTTTTGAGCTTCTCTCTATAAAATAGTTGCCTACCTGTTGGGGTCGGGGACGGAGGTGACACAGACATGAGTCCTCTTATTAGTAAGACTGATGTGTAGGAGGAGAAAAGTGACAGGTACTCTGACTGTCCTGCAAGGGAGAAAGCAGTGCCCAGAGGAAAGCAGAGATGGACACCGCTGTGAAAGGCAGAATTTGTGACGCCATCCAAAGGAGATGATAGCTGAGCTGTGTCGTGAAGGATGTGTATCAATAGGCATCCTGACGTCAGGTGTTCAAACCCGGACTCCTAATCTCATCCCTCCTCCTGTCTCTCACCATCCTCATGGTATTCATGGTGCCTTTGTCCTTCCCACAGCTCAGGCCATAAACCTTGGCATTACTTGACTCTTCATTTTCTCTGACACCTCATTTTCAATCCATCAGCAAGTTGCACCTGCTGTATCTTCAAAATACATCCTGATGACCCTTAGGTAGAAAAGTTTTGTGTCAGAGGTGAGGCCAGATCTCGAATCCAAACTTTCTTATTCTAGAGTTCACACTCTTCCCCAAGGGTAGGACGATGTGGAAAATTTAGTTTGTGTGTGGAGGCTAGTACTACGAGCAGGGAGTGTTGGAAAATTAGAGGTAGAGTGGGATCAAGTTAGGGAGAGCTTTCAATTCTAGGTTGAAGAGCTTGGATTTCATTCCACAAACCATAGAGAACCTATTTTTTGGGGGTAGGATAATAGCAGAATCTAAACTCCACTTCGGGGAGTTTCATCTGGATGCGGAGTGAGACGTCTTGAAGAAGAGAAGCACCTTGAGGTGAAACCTGTTCCAGTGGTCTGGAGAGAAGCCCAGAGAGATTTAGTGAGAGTCGCTGCATTGGAGCTGGAAAGAAAGCAATGAAAATGGGCATTTCTGGGCTCCATTAAAAATACCTCGGCCATTTGTTGGCTTTGAAGGCAAGGAAAGAAGACACAAAGATAACACTTTTCTTCACATTTTGTAAGTAAAATTTACATACAATAAAATGCACTGAAGTGGATGTTTTGAAGCTGTGTGTAGGGGAAGACAGTGATGTCATTAACATAACTTTATTTTGGAAGAAAAATGAGAAGTTCGGTTAATTTTGAGGTGCTCGTGGGTCATCTTGCTGAAGTTATGCAATCAGGTAGTTAGAGATAGCATAATGCAGAGACGTGGCTCAAGTTACAGATTTAGGAGTAAGCCAGTTAACTTTCATATGGCAATATGTTGGACTAGATAACCTAAAATCCCTCCTTCAGGAACACCTAGACAATCTGTTCATATGTCTATTTAATTGCAGAGCTGGGCTTACAAGGCAGTAAGCTCCAGAAATTAATGAATGAAGTAGGACCAGGTGCATAAAGCTGGAATCCTCAAGTAGCAACACCGAGAGTCGGAGTTTTCAATCTAAACAATATGCCCACAAGGGAGGGAAACTGCTAGGAAGCTTATGTTTCTTCTTGTTAGTTCTGCGTAGAAAAAAATCTCTAAGATTTTACAACCGTAGTAGTGACCTCGTACCACTTTTGAGGTTGAAGTGTGTGCCACCATATGGTCCAGGAACCTCCAAGCCAAGACATAATTTAAAAAGTGATTCTAAGCTGGTAATAATTCTGGGGCATCCAGTAAAATTAAACACAAGAGGGTTGTAATTATAAACCCTCATCCAGGTTTACCTAAGACTCCCTCAGATAAAGTCACGCTGAAGATGTGCTCATACGAGGAAAGATGCCGGTGTGAGCAACAGTCTTACGACACTGTGATGTTTATGTTGAGAGAAGGAAGAGAACAATAGGTGAATGGAGTGAGGAGGCCACAGCTAGATACCCACACATGCAAAAAGTCAGATACAGCATTATAAATCAGAGTGGAAAAGAATATTATTCACTAATCATGGAACAATGCTGGTTATTCTTATTATATTTCAAAAATCTAGATTACATTTGTACCTCTCACTGTTCAGACCTACAACTGAAGAGTAAAACTTTTAGAAGATCACATAAAAATGTATTTTTCGATTTTATGGTAAAAAACATTTTCTTAAATATGATATACAAAGCCGAACCTCAAAAGGAAAAGACTGATAAAATAGACAATATTAAAATTAAGACCTCCACAGTAAGACATGGTTTTAAAACACTGAGAAGACTGGAAGAAATTTGCAAATGCATAGAACCCATGGAGGATTAGTATCCATAATATGTGACGAAACTCAACAAAAATGACAAATGAACTAAATTAAAAGTAAAGCAATCTATATAAACAGGAAATTTCAGAATAGAAAACCTAAATTGTCAATAAAATATGAAAGGATGTTTAACCATTTGATTTTAATAACAATGAGATGTGATTTGACAGCCCTCCATCCTGATCTATGTGGGGTACACATAGAGTAACAGGGCACCCTCTTACACTGCTTATGAGAACAGTAATTGGTGCAATTCTGGGAGAACAATTCTGGGAATGTAGTAATATCAAATACATTCATATACTATGATCCCACAGTGCTCCTTTCGGGTACATAACCTAGACTCTAGGGCCTAGAGAGACTCTTGCACATCTACTCAATGAGTCATAGAAGTGACACGGTACAGAGAGAGCTGCAGGAAGGGCATCAAGATGGGTCTTTGCAGAACCTTTACATGAACAGTAGAGGAAGGAGCAGGGGAAGAGCTCATGGAAGGAGTGGAGGGGAGCTAAGAGAACATAGGTCAGTGCTGTCAGAGACAGAGAACCTCAAGGAAGAGGCTGGTCAGCTGTATTCAAAACTACTAAGTTTAGTGAAAATGATATCTTCAAAGAGGCTGTTAAATTTTTTCTTTGGGAAATCAGCAAGGAGAATCTTGAAAGAGCTTTAAATGGAGTGAAGAGGGGTTAACCCATGTGTATTGAGATGGGATAGGAGCCTGGAGGGGTAGTTTGAATAAGATGATAGCCTTAAAAAGCCTAGGTAGATTACTCAAAAAGTTTAACTGTGAGAGGAAGGAGGAAGGGAAGTTATTCTTCTGTGGACATGGCAGGATCAGTGGAAGAGACATGAGACTTGAGCTATTTGTAGAGAAGTAGTGAGAGTAAAGATGCAGTAGGGACAGAGGGTAGTGATGGAACAGAATGTACAATCATTTCAACTGCAGCAAAGACTAAAAGATGTGTTTTTATTTACTTTAAATTGGAATTTGTTTGTATACATTGAAAAGTAAGGAGACTTTGAGGAAAGAAACACCGAAGTATGCAAGCACTTAATAATTATGATTTGAGAACCAGATTACATTTGAAAAAATACATTGTTTTTTTTCCCCTGTGCTATAACAGCAGGCCCTTATTAGTTATCTATTTTAAATATAGTGTGTACGTGTCAATCCCAAACTCCCAGTCTATCCTTCCCCCCAACCCTTCTCCCCGGTAACCATAAATTCCTTCTCTAAGTCTGTGAGACTGTTTCTGTTTAAAATACATTATTTTTAATTGCACTTGTTTCAAGATTTTTTCCTTTGTTTCCTTTCAGTTTTTTGTTTGTTTTTAGTTAGGCAAGGAAATAGTTTCACTGTAGATGTTGGGAACTGATGGGTGGAATCCTTCTGTCTTTTCTTCATAAAAATTTGGCAACAGTCCCCTTTTACTTTGTGGAATGTATCATATGAAACTATGGTATACTTTTGTTCAGAACAAAGGTTTTGTTTGGTTGGTGGGTTTGTTTTAAAAATCCCTTTTCTCTTCAACTGCTAGGAGAAAGTCTGGGGGAAAATTCTAATGTATTTTTCTTTCCATGACATTTTAAAAATATACTGATACACTCTGGTGGTCTTTCTTTCACCTTGAACAAAGCTGGGTTACTCAACCTCAGCTTGACTTCCTGAGTCTCAGCCACTTCCTTCCCCTTGTCCAACTTGTGACCCCCAGATATCATTCGGGGGGCACTTAGTCCAGCATTGGCTGGCCACCTGGCATATCTGCTGACTCTCAACTTGGCACTCATAACATAAAGGAGCTAAGAGTAGCCCAGAGAGCTTGACCTCAAGGCTTCCCTCTGAATATATTGCACCAACAACTTCAGACTGATACAACAGAAGCTTTTAAGAAAACCCCTTCCCAGAGTCCCAGGGGGAAGTCAGCACATGGAGGATGGCAGCGTGAGCCTCCCCTGCTCTCTGTGTTACACAAAGTCTTCTGAAGCACCACCCCCTTTCAGGGTACAGCCTGGAGATTTATAACTTTGACTCTTTACTCTCTTCCTTCCCTCTCTATGTCCTTCTCACCATATCCTAGACTGTAACAGTATCAGTGTTTTTCTTTCTCTTGTCTTATATCATTTTCTACTAGTAATATAAGAACAAATCTCATCCTCTTAAACGAAAGGGGAGCCCAGTCTATTCCAGGAGAGAATGGTTTGAGTGAGTCCTCAATATAAATGAGGTGTGGCTCTTGATATGCTAAAGGGGGAAATAAAGTATTGAATCTTTTCTCTCAACAGTATTTGGTTCTTGAGTTCATGGTCTTGCTGCAAAATCTTACTTTGCTGCCAGAAGTTGAAAAGCTAAAAAGAAAAAAAGAAATGTATAGATTGCTAGTTCTACCTGATAAATCCAATCTTCCTATCTTGTGTTAGTAGTGGAATCTTTAGCTAGGTCTATTGTTGCCTAGGTAGACCACATTTCCCGGATTCCTTTGCAGCTAATTCTGGCCATAAGTCTAAGTCCTGGCCAACAGAGTGTGCAGCATGATATGAAAAACTTCCAGATGGTGACCTTAAAGGAATGGATGAGACTTTCCTTTCTTGCCTCTTCTTCCATTCTGCTCCCTGAAACATGGATGTAGTGTAAGCCAACATTGGATGTGGCTGAGCACATGACCTAATTAGAGATTTTTCTTGTTTCTTGAGGTAGGATTGTATTGCTATAAACTTCCCTCTTAGAACTGCTTTTGCTGCATTCCATAGGTTTTGGGTCATCGTGTTTTCATTGTCATTTGTTTCTAGGTAATTTTTGATTTCCTCTTTGATTTCTTCAGTGATCTCTTGGTTATTTAGTAGCATATTGTTTAGCCTCCATGTGTTTGTATCTTTTACGTGATTTTTTTTTTCCTGTAATTGATATCTAGTCTCATAGTGTTGTGGTCTGAAAAGGTACCTGATTCAATTTCAATTTTCTTAAATTTACCAGGGCTTGATTTGTGACCCAAGATATGGTCTATCCTAGAGAATGTTCCATGAGCACTTGAGAAGAAAGTGTATTCTGCTGTTTTTGGATGGAATGTTGTAAAAATATCAATTAAATCCATCTTGTTTAATGTGTCATTTAAAGCTTGTATTCC
The DNA here is from genome assembly GCF_008692025.1 of Phocoena sinus. Lineage (NCBI taxonomy): Eukaryota > Metazoa > Chordata > Mammalia > Artiodactyla > Phocoenidae > Phocoena > Phocoena sinus. The sequence continues at coordinate 4,648,057 of NC_045774.1, read as the reverse complement.
TTATTTATTTTCATTTTGGATGGTCTGTCCATTGGTGAAAGTGGGGTGTTAAAGTCCCCTATTATGATTGTGTTACTGTCGATTTCCCCTTTTATGGCTGTTAGCAGTTGCCTTATGTATTGAGGTGCTCCTATGTTGGGTGCATAAATATTTAAAATTGTTATATCTTCTTCTTGGATTGATCCCTTGATCATTATGTAGTGTCCTTCTTTGTCTTTTGTAATGGTCTTTATTTTAAAGTCTGTTTTGTCTGATATGAGAATTGCTACTCCAGCTTTCTTTTGATTTACATTTGCATGAAGTGTCTTTTTCTGTTCCCTCACTTTCAGTCTGTATGTGTCCCTAGGTCTGAAGAGGGTCTCTTGTAGACAGCATATGTACAGGTCTTGTTTTTGTATCCTTCAGGCAGTCTATGTCTTTTGATTGGAGAATTTAATCCATTTACATTTAAGGTAGTTATTGATATGTATGTTCCTGTTACCATTTTCTTAATTGTTTTGGGTTTGTTTTTGTAGGTCTTTCCCTTCTTTTGTGTTTCCTGCCTAGAGAAGCTCCTTTAGCATTTGTTGTAAAGCTGGTTTGGTGGTGCTGAATTCTCTTAACTTTTGCTTATCTCTAAAGGTTTTAATCTCTCTGTTGAATCTGAATGAGATGCTTGCTGGGTAGAGTAACCTTGGTTGTAGGTTTTTCCCTTTCATCACTTTAAATATGTCCTGCCACTCCATTCTGGCTTGCAGAGTTTCTGCTGAAAGATCAGCTGTTAACCTTATGAGGATTCCCTTGTATGTTATTTGTTGCTTTTCCCTTGCTGCTTCTAATATTTTTTCTTTGTATTTAATTTTTGATAGTTTGATTAATATGTGTCTTGGTGTGTTTCTCTTTGTGTTTGTCCTGTATGGGACTCTCTGTGCTTCCTGGACTTGATTGACTATTTCCTTTCCCATGTTAGGGAAGCTTTCAACTATAATCTCTTCAAATATTTTCTCAGACCCTTTCTTTTCCTCTTCTTCTTCTGGAACCCCTATAATTCAAATGCTGGTGCATTTAATGTTGTCCCAGCGTCTCTGAGACTGTCCTCAATACTTTTCATTCTTTTTTCTTTATTCTGCTCCCTGGCAGTTATTTCCACCATTTTATCTTCCAGCTCACTTATACGTTCTTCTGCATCAGTTTTCCTGCTATTGATTCCTTCTAGAGTGTTTTTAATTTCAGTAATTGTGTTGTTCATCACTGTTTGTTTGCTCTTTAGTTTTCTAGATCTTTGTTAAATGTTTCTTGTATTTTCTCCATTCTGTTTCTGAGATTCTAGATCATCTTTACTATCATTACTCTGAATTCCTTTACAGGTAGTTTGCCTATTTTGTCTTTAGTTATTTGGTCTTGTAGGTTTTTACCTTGCTCCTTCATCTGTAACATATATTTTTGTTGTTTCTTTTTTCTTTTTTTTTCTTTTTTTTTGGATGGGTGATGCTGTATTCCTGTCTTACTGGTTGTTTGGCCTGAGACGTCCAGCACTGGAGTTTGCAGGCAGTTGGATAGAGCCAGGTCTTGGTGCCAAGACAAGGACCTTTGGGATGCCTCACTCCGATTAATATTCCCTGGGGTCTGAGGTTGCTTTTAGTCCAGTGTTCGGACTCGGAGCTCCCACCACAGGAGCTCAGGCTTGACCTCTGGCCTGGGAATTAAGATCCCACAAGCCGGTCACTGGGGGTTCCTCCATCCCCTTATGTGTCTGTGGTCCCCCACCAGTGCCTGCCACATGACCTTAGAAAGTACAGAAAAATAAGATAGAAAGGAGGAGCTACCCTTCTAGCCCAGATACTTTCATCCCACAATTATATGAGAGAGAAATAAATTTCCATCTTATTTAAGGTACTGTCATTTTTTGTTTCTGTGATAGCAGCTAAACCTATATCCTAAGAAATATATACATTGATAACTTTCACAACATTATCTCAATAAATTAAGATGGAGTAATAATATTTGAACTTTACAAAGGTTCTCAGAATACAAATCACACAGCCCAGCTGAATAAATAAAAAAGTAAGTGAATATAAGTGGAAACATTCTTGAAACCTTAAAGTACTTGAAAATTAAAGTAATGGTAAATGCTCACCTAATTTGATAATCTGGAAGCCATATTTATCAAAAGTCCTTTTTGTTACATTATTTTCAGTGAGCATGAATTTGAATAACTACACTTACATTGTTAATTCTGGTTGATTAAATGATGAAGAACTTATCTTAGGGATAATCAAACCAAAAAATGGATAATGTAAATAGAGGAAGATTTTGGTGGTATGACTAATGGGTAAGTTGTCTTTGATAATTAAAAGCCAAATATCAGAATAGCAGTAATTGTGCTTTAGATGCTTATAAAAACAAATTGACATCAAATGGCTTCAGTGAAAAGGTCAAAATAAAATCTTGCCATCTCATATGTATTAATTTAGGGATGGTGGGTGCAGAAGTTAGACATAAAGGAGAACTATTTTTTATTTATAAGATTATATCTATTTTTAAGGTCATGGTCACAAAACAAGGAAGAAAAATGGTAGCTGCACTGCATTTCAAGGAGTTCTCAGGCTCATCCCTTGAGTGTTCACTGAATACAATGTATTATTGTCAGAAAGCTCTGGGGGCTACTAGTTTAACAAGTTTTGCTGCCATACTAATTAGAAGATGTTTACAAAGTTTTAACATGCTCCCCCTTGAAAAGCCTGTTTCCCCAAGGCCCTGCAGGAAAAGACTTTCTCAGCATTGAAGTCATCCTGTTGCACTACATGCCTAAAGGTGCTCAAGCTGAACGTTTCCAAAGACAGACAATCTTGTCATCTTTGGCTATTTCTGTCTTGTCATGTGGTGCCATGTGGGTTACTAGCCTCTCTCCTTTCTCTCCCAGCACTCTGCAATTTTAGTCCTGTCTATTGGTATGCCTCTCCCATCTACAGGAAGGTCAAATGTTTTCGTATTTGAACTATTTCCATTCCAACCATCTCTCATTAATATCAATTACACTTATTTTAAAGATTTAAATGTTATTGCAACAAGAATAGAGAAGTTGTGTGAATTTCCCAAAAGCGATGGGAAGAAGCTCTAAAAGCACCATCTATACTTTGTGTGTAATGGCTTCCCTCTGTTCTAGATAAAGCTCAATATTCTTATCATGCATGACTTGGCCCTGAATGACCTAAGTCCTTCATCTTGCACCACTGCTTCTGTTACCTACCTGAACTTGGGTTCACTTGCCAGCTCACAGTAAAGCCAGTCTACTGACATTGGGCTGTGGTGAAAGAAAGTGCAGCGTTTATTTCAGGGCACCAAACAAGGAGTCCCAGCACCTAATGCTCAAAAGACCCAAACTCCTCAACGGGTTTCAGGGAAAGACTTTTAAAGACAGGGTGAGAGAGAGGGTTGCAGGGTGTGTGATCAGCCCATGGACATTCTTTGCGTTGGTTGGTTGTGAGGTAATTGGGAGTCAACATCATCAACCTTCTGGTTCCAGCTGGTCTGGGGTCTATGTGCTTGTAGGCAGCAGACAGTTAACTTCTTCCACCAGTGGGGGTTTCAGTATCTGCAAAACAGCTCAAAAGATATGGCTCAAGATATTATCTATAGCCCTTGAGGCAGAACTAAAGGTCCTTGACTTTTGGCCCTTTTCCTTGGCTAAACTATTATTATTGTGTCTTGCTTGACTGTTTTCCTTTGTTTATGCATTTTCTCACTTCTCTGGTTAAATTTATTCTTTGGAACTTGGGGAAACCTAGGAGGCTAAACTTTTTCTACAAACAAGGGGAAGGTGGAGGAAGGTCTGTCCCGGGAAGGCCCCATAGGGTCCTGCTTCGTTACACTTCCCTTTCTCCTTCCAGCCTTACTGGCCATCTTTCAGTTCCTCAATTTCCTGCTTTACATTTCCACACTTGTTGCTCCAGTGTTCACATCCACTCCATCTTCCTTTACATCCTTTCAGGTCCCATCTCAGGCTTCTTCAAGGCAGCTTTTTGTTCTCCCCACCCCAGGTGGGCACTTTTGTTATACATGTTCACTGCACCCTCTGTTTTTCCCTTGTATTTTAATTGTGATTAATGATTTTAATGATTATTGGCTCCATGTCTTTGCCTCTACTAGGCTGGAAGTCCCGGAAATGCAGATACCCCCATGTGTATATTTCGCTACAATGTCTCTGTTGCTTAGTAGTGACGTGGTGAATGTTTCTGAATGAGTGAATGTCTTTTAGAGTCCACTAGACATAAGATTTCCATGGATTACTTGTAGATCTATGGATATTAAAAGCTGAGTAAGATAGTCTCAATGCTCAAGGACCATATATTCTTGTAGTTTTCAAGTCAGTCTCTTGCTTTGAACCCAAATGAACTTTGGATTTAGAGTATACCTATTGGGAGGTCATTTCAGTAACCTGGGTGTGGGGTGACAAGTGCTTGATAAACAGAAGTAGCAACTGGCATGTAAGGGAAGGGAAGATGAAGATGTATAAGAAAGGACAAGATTTGTTATCTGACTTGGAATTGGAGTTGAAATAAAATGAGGAGAGTGGAGCACAGAGAGAAAATAAGGAAGGAAGGGGAAGAGAATCAGGATTTATGAAAGGAAACAGGGTGAAGCAAGAGGTAGGAGAAGGAGCAGAAAGCTTCTTCAGTGTGGAAACGTAAAAGCAAAGCATTTCAAGTAGAAAATGGAGAGCAACAGAGTAAAGAGGCTAAAGCAGTTCTCTCTGCCTGTGGAGACTTTCAGGAGAGTGGGTTTGGTACCCTGGTGGGAATGGGTGTTAGACCACAGAGGTAGAAGAAAGAAAAGAGGGAATAGTCAGAGAAATGTGCAGGCCACCCATTGGAGAGTTCATCGTGATGGGAAGGGGAGAGAGAGATGAGTAGGTGGCTTTTCCTACAAAGACCCTATGAGGCAGAGAAATTACGTGGTACCTATGACCTTTCTTTGGATGATTTTGTTGGTGATTAGAGAAAGTAAATAGAAGATGCAGTAAAGCCTGGTGAAAACCTTCGTAGGATTTTCAGAGACCTACCCATGTTTCAAGGCAGAAGGAACAAAGCCAGTGCAGAGAAGTGGCTGGAGGTGGGGAAACCCTTGAAACAGGGAAGGATGCTGGTTCCTAAGGGATAAGAAAGGGAGGGGCCCAGAACACTAGGGTGATCTAATCTGGAGAAGCTTTTCTCCTTCAGAGTGGAAGGAGAGAAACTCCACTCAGAGTGGGATGGGAGAGAGCAGAAACTTCAGTAATTATTGATAAAGCAGTGTCTGGTCTTCAGGGCACCCTGACTTCAAATGCTTCATTCTGGGAAGGTTCTTAGAGAAAGAAAAGAAAAGAAGAGAAAACAAAAGAGGAAAGGAAACAAGAGAAGAGAAAAGAAGAGAAAAGAAGAGAAAAGAGGATATGAGTTAACTGTGACCTTGGGAGATAAATCAACCTGCTCAGGAGTTTCAATCTGCTTCACATTTTGAGAAATAATATTTTAAGTGAATCCTGCACAATTCTGTGGGAGAAGACAAAACAGGCCAGTTGTGAGAATGTAAAAAATCTCTGCAGATTGCCAGTGTCCTAACATCTTTGTGATAAAGAGGTTATATATTTATGAGGAAGGTGAGTGAGGGAAAAGAAGGATTTGAGGATGATTTCTGGCTTTTATGAGCAAATCATATTTCTTATTCACTAAGGCTTACAATGGCCCTAAATCTTTACTAACTCCTTTCATGCCCTATATCCCAAGATACCTTTCAAAACTGTAAGACAGCAACTTGGTTATACATAAATAGGTTAAAATTTTTTTTATGAGTTTGAATCTAAATGATGAAAATTGACATTTCATCTTGCAAAAGAAAATGAATTGCAGATCTCCTAAATAAATACTTACAAACAAAACACAAATGTCTTTGAATCTGAAGCTTGCCTGAGAACAGCACTGGGCTTTGCCAGAGGTAGACTTTGAACCACTCCATAAAGCTTTTAAAGGAAAAAGTGCCTTTGAAAGCTAAGGAGCTTGTAGAGAGGTGATTTATGAACAATGTTAAGAAATATGCTTTTCCTTTAATAAAAAAAAGTCCTGACACTTAGTAAAATGATGAGGATTTATATGCTAAAATGTTTTGCATGGCAGCTTCTGAGTAATAGATTCATAAATATTTCCCTTTTTAAATTTAAAAGCCAAAATGAATTAGAAAAAAGTGCCAAAGTAAAGATACCCAGTCAAATAGAGAAGATGAACTTTGGATTTTCCCTGGTCTCACAGTCTGAGCACTGCTCCACCTCCCTCATCCAAGGTAGACAGAGGGAACCTTCTAAAAGTTTTGATACAGCCACTATGGAGAACAGTATGGAGGTTCCTCAAAAAACTAAAAATAGAACTACCATAAGACCCAGCAATCCCACTACTGGGTATATGCCCTGAGAAAACCGTAATTCAGAAATGTTCATTGCAGCTCTATTTACAATAGCCAGGACATGGAAGCAACCTAAATGTCCATTGACAGATGATTGGATAAAGAAGGTGTGGCACATATATACAATGGAATATTACTCAGCTATAAAAAGAAATGAAATTGAGTTATTTGTAGTGAGCTGGATGGACCTAGAGACTGTCATACAGAGTGAAGTAGGTCAGAAAGAGAAAAACAAATACTGTATGCTAACACATACATATGGAATGTAAAAAAAAAACAAAAAAACTTGTTCTGAAGAACCTAAGGGAAGGACAGGAATAAAGACACAGATGTAGAGAATGGACTTGAGGACACAGGGAGGGGGAAGGGTAAGCTGGGATGGAGTGAGAGAGTGGCAAGGACATATATACACTACCAAATGTAAAATAGAGAGCTAGTGGGAAGCAGCCGCATAGCACAGGGAGATCAGCTCGGTGCTTTGTGACCACCTAGAGGGGTGGGATAGGGAGGGTGGGAAGGAGACGCAAGAGGGAGGGGATATGGGGCTGTATGTATATGTATGGCTGATTCACTTTGTTATACAGAAGAAACTCACACACCATTGTAAAGCAATTATACTCCAATAAAGATGTTAAAAAACAAAAATTTTTAAAAATGAAAGTTTCTCTCTCCCCCCAGCCCCCTACACACGTGCACTTGCACACACGCAGAAAGCGTGAAGATTTTTAAAATTTTACGGAGTGAAGTTTGCTTTAAACCATGCTTCCCTGGCCATTGTCCATTTAACTTTTCACTATTATTACTTTTCTATAATATCGAATGTGACCACAGCATGCTATGCATGGGAAACAATTTAAATGGATACATAAAGTGTGTGTGTTATGCATGAAAAGAGTTAAGAAGTAGTAGTCATAACCTGCTTGGAGAGGGGATAAAAAATGAGGTCAGAAGCCACTTGGTCGTGGTCCTCTGGGCTGAACGCGGGCTCCCAGTCTCCGGGACACTTTTGTCCTTCATGATTTAATTCAGCTCTGGTGCAATGAGTTCTCCTTTTCTTTCTGCTTCTGTGGCTCTGGGTGTTATTGCTGGGGACCGATGGGGGTAGGGAGAGTGAGCGAGGCAGAAGCGTTGGCCACACAAATACAATCCCAGGGCAGTGGCCCCAGCACATTGGGCGGGGCGGGGCGGGGGGACGGGGACGGGGACTTGTTCAAGCCACACAAAGCAGCTCTTGTTCCCATAGAAACCGGCGTTGAGCTGAATGAGTAGCTTGACTCTGCAGCCCCTTCCTCTTTCTTTTTAAATCTCTGTTGGCGATGCATTGTCTTCTAGTTATTTTTGTTTTAATAAAAATAAAGACTGTAGCAAAGAAAACACTTCCCACCTCAAAGCAGCTTGCTTTACAGGCAGATGACATATATTCCGGGGCGGGGGTTGGAAACCTGGCTGGATCTCGCCGGATCTGAGATCGGGTACCTTTTCTTCAAGCCGTGTACTGACAGGCCACCAAGATCTGTGCCAGGCTGAGATTGGCAGACTAATTTGAATACCAATGCTGCTCCGGGGGGGACTTCCAGATCCAGGGCAGGGAGGGCCCACAAGATTCAATAGTGGTTTCTTGGGAGAGGGAAGGACTTCTCCCACAATTATGAGCTTCCTCCCTTCTCTCGCTCCCAGGACCCTTCTCTGCTGGGTTATTGGCAAGTCTACTTTCTATTCTTCAAGGATTAATGCCTCAGTGAAAGGGGAAAATGGGCAATTAAAAAAATAAAAACCAAAAATTCCTCAAAGCCTGGGATGTCTATTGCTTTCTCATTCCCCAGTTAGATTTCATTAGGGTACTGCAGAAGAGCGAGGTTTGGGGCCTCTGTTGTCCTACTGTTAGAGTTTAAAACCAGTAGCAGGATGCTTTTACCTTTACCAGAAAAAAGACAGGTAACCTTTGGTGCTAATGGAGGTTAGCTAACATCTATAAGCGGCGGGGTTTTCTAAAGGGAAAGGGAATTACTGTAATAGTCTCTAATGACATAATCTGCTTATAAAAAATAAGATTTTTAAGTTCCTGTCAGAATTGCTAAATTTAAGTGATTTGCTACTTCTCCCATACTTGAAATATTTAAAAATCAGAGATTATACCAGAAATTATGAAAATTCGTTTTACACTCTCTCCCCAGTAAAATGTTTTAAATATATAAGGTTGTAGGTTTGAATCTTTTTTTTAATACAGCAGGTTCTTATTAGTTATCCAATAGGTTTGCATCTTTGCACTGTGAAATATTTTGATTAAACCTATTTCTAATTAAGCGCCCTAGCAGACTGAAGCACCAATTTGTCTGGTGTAAAATCTTCTGGAGAGCCTCTCCTTCCTCACTAGCAGGCTGGGGCAGTTTGGGAAAGAGTGACGCCCTGGCACCATTACCCTCCAGGTGGCCTCACACACACTCATTTTATTGCTCCACAAACCCACCTGCTGCTTGCGTTTGCGGTTTGGGTGGCACAAGGCCAGTGACATCGGACAGACAGGGATATTGTCCCAGTCTTGAGGGCAGACATAAATTGTCATCTTCAGTGAGTACTTTTTAGGTGTTGGTGGGCGTAGGGCATCCTGCCAGGAGCCGTCAGTGAGAGACTAGGAGACACAGATGAATCAGATTCATTCTCGAGGGACAAGATGTCTTGTGCTAGCTATCACTCTCATGTCAATTTTATTTCTTGGTAAGTGTGAAAAATGTAGCCCCACATTTTCTTACTAATAGTCCGACAGGTTGGAAAAAGTCCTGCGGTTTTGTTACAGAGTAAGAGCCTTCCTCTTCATATACTATTTTTGAGGCTTATATACTGAAGGAGTTTTTTGGTAATTATACATTAAACCCAGTGCATTATTACCTCAAAACTCAGAGAAGATTCCTTGTTCAGAGCTAACTAATAATAATAATAAAAATGTTTTTCATAAGAACTCATTAAATTGCATGGATGAGTTTTTTATATTTTTGCTAGTCATAGAAAGTGACTTTAGCAAGTTTTGAAAACATATCTGAGAGAAAAGAAAACACTAGTTATTTGATGAAATCTTTTCTGTGTGGCCGTCACAGATGGAACAGTTGTATTAGTTCTCCCAGGCATGCCTGAGGGTTTCCTTTTCTCTTGGCCCAGCCTACGAAATTAAAGGTTTAGTAGAGAGGAAAAAGTTCAACTTCCAAATTTAAATCTTTAGCCTCATTAAAAGACATGCTGGGGGCACTGGGTCAGCTTTCATTTACATTTAAGCAGCGGGTCATCTTCTGGGCACAGGCTCAGGCTTCCCAGGGCCTGGAAGGGGCCATAGGCATGTGAGTTCCTGGGTGAACTGAAAACAGCAGAACAAGTCAAACCAGTCCTTTCCAACCCAAGTGATCCGGTGGCCCAGAATACAAAGTAAATAGTCAAGGAGGAAAGGGATCCTGCAGGATCAGCTGTGGTTACCCATCTCTGGACTGAGGATGGGATAGATTCAATCAGTGATGGCCTCTGTGCTGCAAGGTCACCTTCTTCAGGTCTCCCCTGGCAAAGCTTCCTGAGGATGCGGGGCTGACGCTCACTGTTCTGGATACGTTGCTTTTCTCCCACCCAAGGGCTCGCGGTTGGGAGTTTGCTAAGTAAAGGGAAGAGTCCCGTTTTCACTTTTTCCGTAGGTAGGAGAGGAAAACTAGGCTCTTCGTTTACTTTCACTTTTTCTTATATTGACTTTCAACTTGTCAGGGCAGTGTCACATTCCCTGTGCTTTGAGGCCGGGTCCTACAATTGGAGCCATCTGACAGGCAGGGCCTTACGGGGTCAGGCCGGCCACACCAGCCAGGGAGGCAGGGACTTCACCCCCAGGTGGAGGCCCTGGTTTTGGAGTTGCTTTGTCTCATGCTTTTTGAAGCCTTGGGCTTGTGCAAACTTTTGGATCAATTTTGGTCTCCTTCTGCAGCATCTTTTCCAGCTGCTGCACAGCCCAGGCAGCTTTCCAGGGGGCTTTGTTAATGAATATAACTTTACAGCAACAAAAGACGGGGAGAACTGAAAGTTCTGGAGGGAAAAGAGCACTTTCTTTTTTCCCCAAGTCGAATTTTTCAAGTCGCCACCGTTTCCTCCGGCAGACACGTACTCACATGGGTCCTGATTTAGCGAATGCTTCGCTCTTTCCCCGGGAGGTTTTGAATTACCCACCTACCAAGACACTTGTTGAAGTTCAAGAGCTCTCAATCCTGATTTAGGATTCTTTTCAGCACTAACATCACACACACTTTCTTTGTGCGCTATCCAACTCAGAAGTACATGTGGTGCTTTGAAACTGTGTCAAGCTACAATAATGAGAAATGAAGAAATATTATTCTGGCCTTGAAAAAGGGGCTTGTGTAAACCATGAAAGCGTTGGAAATGTGAATCTGTAGTCTCTTGCTTTTGCTCTAGTTTCCTCCCTTGGATTATAAACATCCCTCCCTCTGATCCAAGGACCACCTTACCTTTCCATAAACTCGAAGATCCTGCGATTGCAGTGTATTTCCAGGGCTTTTTTTTGTCCCCTGGGAATTCTGCTGCCTCAATCAATCAGACTTCAGGTGGTATGGATAATGGATTGGCTTGTTATGTGCATAAATAAATATTCATTTGTGTGCTGCTAGCCGCTCAGAATCTGTCCGTGGAAGTTTCCAGTGGCAAACAGGTATGTGGGATGAGCAGACGTAACCCACCAAAAATCTGCAAAATTCCAGTTGCCACATCTACAGTGGATGCTGGGCATCTTACCTCTTTGCCAGTGAGAAGCATTGCTGATGGTTTCACGTCTTACCCACATTTCTGACATGGCCGTGATCTACCCCTTTCTCTTAGGGTTTCTTGCCCTGTTTGGATGGCAGGTGGTGTGTGTACATTTTAGTGAGTGAGAAGCAGTGTACGTCACTGATGATTTCCCGATTCACCTTCCGATTAGGTAGGATATGAAACATGGATTAATCCCCCGCAAAGGTAAATAGGTTCAGGCTTGCAAAATGCTCACAGCCCACTGAGGGTCATCAAAAGACAATTGATGAGAGGGTAATAATTCCAGTCAGGGATATATATGTTCAAAGTGCTACAAGAACCCAGAAAAGTCAGCTACTAACTTCATTGTTGGGAAAATTTTGAAAAATGATGAAGTAGATTTTACTCTAGAAGTCAAGTCAAGGTGTTGATAAGTTTCAGTAAAGGAAGAAGTCAGGGCCTCAGTATGACTTCTGTGCGCCCTAGAGACACTGTCTGCGGTTCCTGTTTCCACAGAAAGAATATACTAAGAAGTCTATTTTACAACTCTGTCTGTAATCTCCTCTGACTATGTTAATCTTGTTTATTAACACATTTTATTTGACCTAAGGGTTCACTTTCTCTTCTGGTTCCAAAAGAAACCAAAACATTTCATGGGCTCCTAAGAGTCCTGAGCCCTTTACATTGTGCCTGCATTACCTGGGAGAAGATGAAGAGAGAAAGAAGAGAAGGAGAAGAGCAAGGCTGCAGGGAGAGGACAGGAAAGAGACCCCAGAGAAAGGAAAGTGGCTGTGAGAGGAGTAGACGTCACAAAGGAAGTGACGAAATAAGTTCACCAAAAAATGGCATAAAAATATGAAAGTAAGAGAAACCAAAATAGGAAAGTGAGATAAGCCAGAGAATGAACACTCTTGGAGACCTGCAAACTATAAAACTCTTCCAGAAGCTCTTTCCCTGAGCACCGCTCTTGAATTTGGATGGGGAGGTTTTGTCTTTCCCACAATGCTAGGTAGTGATGTTTCTGAGAGGCTCCAAGTGGCAGAGGGACAGGTTGGGGGGGTGAGGTCACTGCAGGACACATAGGTCTGAGTTGGTTGGAGACTCAGGGGGAGCTTGCCAGGTGAGGTCAGGTATCAAGTAACCAGGAGTCTTATTTGGTGCATAAACAGCAATAATCTAGTTTCTTTCTATAAATGGAGTCCTCGTTCAAGAATTAGAAAATGATGGAACCCTGTTAAAAAAATTGCGCTTAAGATGGATCATTTACACCTTCATGTTTATCTACATCTCACTAGGTTTTCACATTTTGGACTTCATGACATGTATTTTGTTGTTTCTATTGCCTGTCTGTAAAAAGCTTTTCCTAGTTATAACAGATTTTCAGGTACTTATTTATTTTAATATTCACAGTAGTTCCATGAGGAAGACATCACCAATTGCTATTCTTATTTTAATTGTCAATTTTTTTTAAAAAGTTGGAGTGTAGTTCATTTACAATGTTGTGATAGTTTCAAGTGTGCAGTGAAGTGATTCAGTTATTATATATTCTTTTCTCATATTCATTTCCATTATAGGTTATTATAATATACTGACTATAGTTCCCTGTGCTATACAGTAGGTCCTTGTTGTTTACCTATTTTATATATAGTAGTGTGTATATGTTAATCCCAGACCCCTAATTTATCTCTCTGCCTCCTTCCCGCACTATCCCCGTTGGTAACCATAAGTTTGTTTTCTAAAGACATCACCATTCTTATTTTGTAAATTAGAAGCCAGGCTCAGAGTTTGTGACTGTCTCAAGGGTCCCATTTCACAGGTGGGACTTCACGCTAGGGGCATGTGTGTATGTGTGTGTTTGCTTGACACTGACTTTCTGTGGGAAATAAAACTTAAAAGAGAACTGATTTCACATCGATTAAGGTGTCCTTATACACTTTTTCCCATTTTTTTTCTCATGTGGTTATTTATGCATTCCAAAATCTGCCTATCATTTTCATCCTTCTCTTTAATGAAAGCACTGTACCTGTCTTGGATTTGACCCTGTCGACAACGTAAATACAGAACCATGAAAGAGCTGTTATTCCTCTCATACCTAGGCCTGAAATTTGGCAGGCCGAATATTTATGTTTATAAAGTTTTTCTAACACAGCTTGGAATTTTCATGCATCTGTTGATGACATGCAAATTGTTTCCCTTAGCATGCAGAAAATCCAAATGTAATTTAGGAAACATTTCTTAGAAACATCCAAATGTACTGAGGGTTGTCACATTCAATGCATAACTTGGCAAGTTTTACTTTTTACCCTGTAAGATATAATTTTCCAGGCATCTAGTGCTCGGGAAGGATCTTTATGCATTGGAACTAAGTATCGTTTGACAAAGGAGGTTAGACCTCAGCGGGTTTCATGCTGTACTCATTGGCTTCACTCTGATTCAAGCCCAAAGGCGGTGCCATGACCAGCTGTAACGTGCTTGCTTCAAACCAGCCAGAGATACAGGGAGAGCACGAAATGGCTATGGTTCGCTTGTTATCCTACAGGAAAGTGGTATATTCTAGCCATACCCTACTGTCAGTGGCTAGTAGCAGAGACGGTGCTGTTTCAACCCTACCCTTCTTCCTTAGGTCTACCTTGACTGAGCTACAGAACGGTTCAAAGGACTCGGATTAACTTGGGGGTTCAGTAAACAGAATGGTTCAAAGGACTTGGATTAACTTGGGGGTTCAGTAAATCTTGGCTCTTAGCTGTGGCTCTGTTGTGAATTCACCAAGAAAGCCCTGTAAATTAGTCTAGCTTTTCGTGTACTAATGTTTTCTTGTGTAAAAAAGGAGCCCAATAACAATGTTAACGCTATGAATTTTGCAAATAAAAGTTTTTCTACTGCAAATCTGGTTGATGTATTATCTTGCTTACAGAAGGGAAGTTAAGAGTCCAGGACCCTTTGAAAAAATATATAATGTCTCCGGGTCTATCATTGAATGGAACGGCTTCTCACTCCCTGGGTGATTCTAAGTGTTGCGTCTGTATTTGTAAGCCTGCAAAATGGAAAAATCGGTAACGTTAAATAATCAAACTTGTAAACTTGTAAAACTCTGTTTATTCAACTAACAATTACGGAGTGTGTGCTCACTGCCCATGGGCTGCTGGGAACAGAAAGAAAGAATAACTTGCCCCTGCCCTTGAGAGACCTTGATCTAACTGGAGACAGACACATAATAGAAATAATACAAATATAATATATTCTAAACGTTAATGCAATATGACACCTTCTAAACTCTGTACAAGTAAAATGCTCTTGAAACAAGGAAGAGTGAGAATTAATTTTCTCTGAGGCATCAAATTGAGGAGGTGACACTTGGAAGTAACCAATGGAAGACGGTTAGTTAGCTTTGTAGAGAAGGTGGAGGAAAGCTTTCCAAGGAGATGGAATGAGCTGGTGATCAGGGTGGGGACGGGGCATCTACCATGGAATGGGGCCAGCTGGGAAAATACCTTATCATTATATTTATTTCTGTAGACTGAACACTAGGCTCATCTGAGGTATTTACGTGAGAAAGTAGCATGATCAGAGTGGACATTTCAGAAACATATCTGTGGGGCAGAATGGAAGGGGGTTGGAGGGGATTAGTGTTTGAATCTGGTAGGTGGGTTTGGAGGTACTGTATTAGTGACACATCATCACCATGGCAACACCAGAAAACATTGTACATAGTACCAAATCAGCTCCAGGAGATCAGACCCTCGTAGCCCAGCCACATACTCTATTCAACTGGCCAAATCCATGCCCCCCTCCCGCCACTGACACACACATATATTTCCTTCTACCAGCATAGAAAAAAACAAAGGGCTTGGTCCTCTACCATTTCTGTAGTTCCTCAGAGTGCTGTGTTGGAAGAACCATATCTGGACATTATTCCGAGGTCATATGTGTTCACATTAACCCTCAACTTCATGCAGACCCTTCTGCCTTGGCCAATTTCTCTGCTGTGACTTGGGACACTTACCCTCTTAGAGTTTTAGCCTGCGTGAAATGAGCCCGTGCTAAATTTTGCCCTGGTTTTACCTTGGTCACTCTGATTGCTCCACTTGTCCTCAAATCCCAACGCCCACACTCTATACACACCAAGCAGGTGTTGTAAGTAGTTATCTTTGCAATCTGTTTTTGGTTTACTTGAATTTTCAAGATCTTGTGGTTGGTTTGCAGCATTAAGGAACACAAAGCACGGGAAGCTATTGGTTGACAGGATGGTTTGTTTTGTTCTTCCCTTCAGAACCGTGTTTAACAAATTGCACCTACATAAACTGTCAGGCATTCAAAACTGTTTGACGAAACAGAAGCTCCTACAGCAAATCCAGCTTCTTTCAACATGTACGGTCATTTATATGCCCTTTGTTGGGATGGGTTCGTCTCCTAATGAGTCTTTAAAGATGTGTGACTTGCTTTGTGCACTTATAAAAGAGATAGAGAGAAGTTGTTTGGGCAAAGCCTCTTGCCTTGGATTTCTTTTTTAAGGTGTAAATCCTGAGGGGAACTGTGGTTATAGCTGATTCCAGAGTGAGCTCCCATCCGCATGTCCTGCCTCTGTCCATCCATGGTTTCTCCCAAGAGAAGCAACACAATAATCGCTTGTCTCTTGGTATTTCTTTTTTCTTTAATTTGTCCTTAATATTTTACAGCTTATTGGAAAATTCTTTAGCTACAGTGGTATCGTTGGACTCCTTTGGACCACTTTTCATCTGTATTTTTACTGTCATTTCAAATTTTAGTTAAGATAAAAAAGGAGCCAAACAAAGATGTTTCCCAAACACACTCATCTAATTATCAAACTGTAACATTTCTCTTTAAAACTGTGTCTAGTTACTTTAGTCCCTGAGTTTTTTCTTTTGTTTCCTTTGAAAATGTTCATGATATTTAATTACCTTCACTAATTCCTCAGTGCTCAGATTGTCACAGGCTTTATTTTGTATTTTTATAGAGTTCATCTTGCCCTTTTTTATGACTGATTTTCCATTTTCTTGGAGTTATTGAGTATAGCACATTGATTATGCAAAATCTTTTGAGCTCTATCACATTTATATTTTGTTCTAAATGACATTGTTAAAATTCATAAAATTGGTCTATATCAGTTCCTTACCGACAAATTGAAAAAAAAGAAAATGTATCACTTCAGCCTGTTCAGAACATTTGCAACCCTAGAGATTTTTTCCCAGCACAAAATGTGTTCAGGATCATGAGACAGCCTCAGAGGCACAAAGATTAAAACAACTGAATTATTTCCATTCACTCTACTCTTTAGAGTCATGAAATAAACCCAGAAATCACATGAAGAGTAAAAAGATGAATTGAGAATTTGAATTTTTTTTCAGCTTCCCTCATCTAAGATGCTTATCGTTTGGAGGTGACTTACTGTAAATTTTCATGTCTTTGGTGATTATGAATTACAACCAAAAAAAGAGTCTAATATCTGAATCTTACTGGCCCAAACCAATTGTGTGAAATTATACTTTAGAGCCATGAGTATTTTTCATCATGATACATCTTTCTTTTTACCCACAGATTCAATATTTGGTAGGCCACATATTTAATCACATAAGAACCATAAGAAATGCAAATGCTTTGAAGTTCATAAGGTCACATGAGAGCTTTATGGCTTGGGATCACGAGAAGAAATTTCATTTTTACTTGGCAGTAAAAGGTGAGAAGACAGAAGCCCTATGGAAACACATGGAGATACCTTTGACCAACTCATTGTTTGTGGTAAGTGGGTGGGGCTTGGTGAAGGCTTCTGGTGGTTCTTGATGTTCTTCCTACTGTGCCCCACCATCTATTACTCAGCATCCATGTCTCCCCGTCTTTCAGTCTGTAAAGGTTCTGATCCATGAGAAATAATCACAGGCGAAAAGGTGAAGTTATAAATCAGGCAACTGTAGCAGTAAGGCAGAAGAGGGGGGCAAAAAAATTATTTTCAAGTTCATTGAAAATTCTTCATCCAAGTCATGCCAGAACAATGAACAGATATAAATATTTGGACCGTCTTTTTTCATCTTCCTAAATGGGGCTCTCAGGAAAAGCCTTGTGGAAATGACTGAGCAAGAGTGTATGGTTTGCTTTGGAAAAGTTATTTATTTTTTTTGCGGTACGCGGGCCTCTCACCACTGCGGCCTCTCCCGCCGCGGAGCACAGGCTCCGATGCGCAGGCTCCGATGCGCAGGCTCCGACGCGCAGGCTCAGCGGCCATGGCTCACGGGCCCAGCCGCTCCGCGGCATGTGGGATCTTCCCGGACCGGTGCACGAACCCATGTCCCCTGCATCGGCAGGCGGACTCTCAACCACTGCGCCACCAGGGAAGCCCAGAAAAGTTATTTTTAAGATACTTAAAACTACTTTTTAAACATAAAATAGTTTTGCTGGTGGAATTTAACAAACATCAAGATGCTATTTCAATATCTGTTTTAAACAAATTCTGATTTATGCTAAAGAGAAGCAATTCCAGCGTGGAGCCAGATTCCTAAACCAAATTAGTTTTGTGTTTTAAGCAAGTTCCCTGGACTTGGAGTCTGGAGCTGCTGGGAACCCTCAGTCTGCTGAACCTACCTGCTCTGAGCCACCCCAAGGGTCAACTGTATGTATTTCTTCCCACCTCTGCATCCAATGATCTCACACGGTGGCTTGAAATTAGCCACGGTGGGAGTATTTATACCACAGATATTGGCAAATTCTACAAATCACAGCTCTATTCCCTGAGTTAGCTGTTAAGTACCTGCCAGAGTATCTGTTTCTAGCTGATATGTAGGACACTTTCTTTGAAAACTCTGTGATGGTCTGATACTGTGGGATAATTTGCTTTTAGCTCTTAGTTGCCACTAACTTTTTGACATAAACCCTAGAGAATCGGGTTTAGTCTCCCAAACCCTGCACATGGGGTCTGGGCCTGGGGAGTGCCGGCATGGGCTTCTGAGGAGCTCTGTGGCCCGTCTCCTCCCTTCTTGGGGCTGTGTTATCCCACACAGATCTTCACCTCTGGCTGCTAGAAATACCCAGTGTGTGGTCTGAAGAGCTTGTTTGGCTGAGGAATGCCCAGAGCCCTGGAACGCTCTCCCCTCTGGTCACATTTCCCAGTGGAAGGTGAAAGGGAAAGGTTCCCTTGTGGGAAAATGTTTATTATTTGCTTACATGATATTATATTTCCCCCAAATCTGCCCCCTACACACAGTTTACAGGGTACATCTTGCACACATTGTAACAGTCACTTTCCTGGAGCAAAAAAAAAGTACATGAACGTACAGAGTATGTGGGAATGACATCTTTACGTAACACTGACTTTTAATAAGATCAAAACACGGGATAAAAGTAATCACGTTCTCAGAATCATCTACAAACGATTATGGGGAAGTTAGAGTGCAGTGCGCTGGTTTCATATATGGTTTATTTATAGATATAGTTCTGGCATTTCAATAAAAGACTGGCAAAGGTTTGACTGGTTTACTGGTGAGATGTTTTGTGTGTATGTGTGTGTGGGTATATTACATACAAACTCTCCTGAGGCTAGGGAGGGAATAAATTGTTCCACTCTTGCAAATGCCACAATTTATTAGCCACTTGCACCTGTCATGCTTCAGATTTCTTTCCCAGTGGGAATCAGTCCCCCTCCAAGCAGCCACCCTCTCCTGAGACTAAAGCAAAAGTGCAATGTTTTGGGAGCCCATTCAGTCTATTTGCATTTTTGACCTTCTTGTCTGGCGACTTTGTCATCTTTCCAACCATTCTGGCTAAAGTGATACTGCTCTCCCTTTGAACCATATATTTTTATCTCTTTACAACCCAATTTATAAGTATTTAAAAAACATTTTTTTTTTTTTAGGAGAGGGTATAGAGGGAGATATGGGAAAAGGGATTTAAGAGAAAGTAATCCAGATTATGGACGTGAACTTCACCAATATACACTTTGCCAAGACATGGTGCCTCCCTCCTTCGCGGAGATTTTCCTTGAAGAGTTACATTTGTCCTTCATCTCAGTAGGAGTAACTTATAGCCATTCGTTTTCTTTTTTAAAAAAATTTAGTTATTTAATTTATTTATTTTTGGCTGCATTGGGTCTTCGTTGCTGCGCGCGGGCTTTCTCTAGTTCCATCGAACGGGGGCTACTCTTCGTTGCAGTGCGCGGGCTTCTCATTGCGGTGGCTTCTCTTGTTGTGGAGCACGGGCTCTAGGCTCTCGGACTTCAGTAGTTGTGGCACATGGGCTCAGTAGTTGTGGCTCACGGCCTCTAGGTGCGCAGTCTCAGTAGTTGTGGCACACAGGCTTAGTTGCTCCTCGGCATGTGGGATCTTCCCGGACCAGGGATTGAACCTGTGTCCCCTGCATTGACAGGTGGATTCTTAACCACTGCACCACCAGGGAAATCCTGCCATTCATTTTCAATTGTACTTTCACAGTTTGGTTTTTCTGCATTATTTTTGAGAGAAAATTAGCATACATGAGTTGCTAACCACGTAGGGAAATTTTAAGTCTTTTAAATTTTTTTCAGTATCAGTCATAACTTGATTATTAGTTTATAAAAATACTCCTTGGTTTTTATTTCTTCCCCTTTGGGCTCTCTTAGCTATATTTGAAAATGGACACATGATAAAGCCTAATAATAAAATTCTGAGCACAGATTTCTCTCCTGGCAACGTTCTTGAACCGTGATCATACTTTTGTAATGCTGTGTCCTAATAGCCCAGATGCCATTTCTAGCTTGTTAGTTGTTGAGCCCTCTTAACCTTGAACTGGCTTCAAGGCCTTCCCGGTCAGCACTAGGCAGACACAGCCCCCTGCTGGAAGTTCTGGGGACCAGACTTCCAATGGAAATGGGAGGGTCTCTCCCAAGAGCTGGGAGACCAGGAAGCTGGAATAGTACCAATGTTGTGAAAAAATGGATGGCATGCTTTTGACTAACAGCATGAGTTAATATTTCAGTGAATTTTTTTCAACAGCTCTTTGTTCTTTTGAAAGTTTGGGTGATAAATGCAGAGAGCCTGATCTCTTTAAATCAGGGACTGTTTCTCAAATTAGTAATTCCTGAGAAATATTCTTTAGCTTGTTGATAGATATGCAGGAAGAAATGGTTGTCCTATGCTCAAGTAAGTTTTGAAAATGAAGGATTTAAATACAATCAAACATGATTCTTTGTTGCAGAACTTCTCAGAGGCCTCTAATAAGAAAATATTTCAAACAACACACAGAGTTTTCCCTAAAATTGTTGGGGCCGTGGACCTCTACATTTTATTAATATTTTTGAAAGTGTTTTCATAGAATATCAGTGTAGGAAATCTCTTGATGTTCCTCCCATTTGTTTTTTTTTTGCGGTACGCGGGCCTCTCACTGTTGTGGCCTCTCCCGTTGCGGAGCACAGGCTCCAGACGCGCAGACTCAGCGGCCATGGCTCACGGGCCCAGCCGCTCCGTGGCATGTGGGATCCTCCCGGACCGGGGCACGAACCCGCGTCCCCTGCATCGGCAGGCGGACTCTCAACCACTGCGCCACCAGGGAAGCCCTCCTCCCATTTTTTATAAGAGTTCTGTTTTGAAGAATATTTTATTTCAATTTCATTCTAATTTCTCCACAGTATATAAAGTTGAAGGCTATTTCTTACCAATATTTTTATTGTTGTTTTTAATGCTGACAGACCCAGTACTTTGGACTTAGTCAGTGATTTATTTTAAAAAATTCATCTTGGGCCTAATTCATCATGTATCTTTGTTCAATGTTTGTGCTAGTCTTATCTAGGTTTAGGCCTAGGTTCATTTGTATTTTACAGAGATTATCTTTCCTTAGCTTCTATCTGCGAGCTCTGTTTTAACAATTGGCAGTTTTAAAAAGTAAGACTTAAGAGTTGTAGGCAAATAAAGTATTCATTATATATTGGAAAAAAACATACTGGTTTTATACAGGTATTATGAGAACAAACCCTTCTCGTAAAATCAAAAGGTGTTTGAAAAGGAAGGTTTTTTATTTTTATTAGGATTACATTGTTTTCTCTTAAAATCTTCTACTTTAAAAATATTCCTCTGGGATCACGTACAGATGCATATCATTTTCTAACTGTGATTGAGTAAGAGGGATACTTACTAGAAAACATAAAATCTCATGAGAATTTTTTAATTTTGCAGGAGTTCCAGTTTGAAATATTTACAGGGTTCTAATTGTTCAGATTACATTTTAATAAACAAGTGTTCTTATCGAATCCAGATTTTCTGTTTCTTGGAGGCTTGTTCCTAGCTATTGTATCACCTAAAACACTGAAACCCAGTAAACAGTTCTTAGCACAGAATCCAAGTGCCCTTCCATTCTGATTAGCTTCTAAAAGAGAACGCCCCATGTTTCCCCCAGGGAATACGGGGGTCTGCTGGCAGAGCTTCAGCCTTGTTCTCGGGACGACCGCATCACGTGGATTCTCTTCTGTTTAATTTAGGCCACTGCAAAATGTGGCATAACATGGTCAGAATTATTAGGGTCATGCAGTGCTTACGGGATTGTTTCCATTCAGTACTTCGATTCTGTAAAGATTCTTGGCTTTAGGCAGAGAGCTGCTTTAGTCAGGAGGGAGAGAAAATTAATTCTCCAGTTCTAAATCTTCCATCTCAATGCTGCATCCTAAAGTCGTTCATAAATTCTGCTCTAACCCTGCTGATTCTGGGTCAGATGACGCCGGCTCCAGCTTCCTCCTCAGGGTATTTGGGCGGAGAGGAATGCACCGTCTGTCCTTCTGTGCCCGGAGGATTCCACCCAAAGCTCCCAGACGGGGCTGTCGGGGACTTCCCAACGACTCCATGGAACCTCCTCCAGGGCTCTGCATCCTGACTCTTCAAAAAGTTTTCCTTCAGTGTGTTTCTCCTTTTAGAAAAATGCAATATACTAACATTTGATTTAAATCAAGTGCATTAACATTTATTAGATAATTGCTTCCTGCCAGTGCAGAAATATTCTTTACTCTGATAATGTATTTGATTCCTTCAAATAGAAGGTCGCTGTAAATGTGATGGATACAAGAAAGAACAGAAAATTCTTTTTAGGCCCACAGCTGCTGTGAGCACCGAGGCACCACTGGCCTCTCCGTGCTGTGTCCTCGGAAATGCAAGGCATCATCCCACAAGTACTTGAATGATGCCTGATACTCTTTACTCCTTCCAAGTAGAGTTCCCAGGCCAAAACCTGATTACCTGGCAATACTTGGGACATACGTAAACCAAAAAATTACTCAACCTTTCTGAAATTGAACTTAACTGGCGTCTTATTTCTATCTGCTAAATCTAGCCACCCTAATTCCAAATTACTTAGAATCTTAAAAGACAGGCACTGGATTTTCTAAAATGACTTTTATTTTGAGATAAGGAAAATAAGCAGTTATTTTCATAGGTAACCAACCTAATTCTTCTCACTGCCACACTGTGGTTGGTTCACACAACCCGGCAGATACCTGGTTCTTTCTCTGCAGGACGGCACTGATGCTGTCAGCGGTTCTCCACTGCGGCCTCTTAAAGCCTAACCTCTCAGCTGTCACACGAGGGTCTAGTGACCTGGTAACAGGACATCTCGTTCCAGGGGACGAGGCCTCCTCACCCTGGGGGCTCCGGCTCCCTGCCCAGCCTCTCCCAGGCCCTCCTCCTGCAGGAAGCCTCCCAGACATGCTGCCCACACCCTCCTCCCTGCCCTGTGCTCTCCGAAGCCCCAGGTCTGCTCTGCTGACTGTGCATTCAGGGGCACTCACTCATGCTGTGACTCACTTTTTGTGCTCTCACCTTCCCAAACTTGCAAAGACCTCGGAAGGCACGGTTTTGACTTTTTTCTGGAATTTCCCCCATATTGTGCACTTAGCAAGTGTTTAGTAAATGCTTCCTGAATGAATAAGAATGCCATCCCTACAGAAGTTCAAGTCACACACTCGAGAGATTTAGGCCCTACAACCCTGACCATATATGTTCAAAAACCCATTTTTCCGTAAACATAACAGATCTTACCAATGGCTCTTGTAATAATCCCTGGGGAAGGGAGGGGGTGTGGTGGAAATTTATCAGCTTCTTTTAATACCAAAACGATAATCCCCACAGCCTAAGCTTCATCCTGGCAATTATGTCCGTTCTTTGTTGTTCTGCTTTAGATTCTGTTTCCTCTGTTCCCAGTGAATGTCAGGAACTGAACCCGATCTTCTCCCAAACTCTCTCTCTCTCTCTCTCTCTCTCCCTTCTCTCTCTCTCTCTCTCTCTCTCTCTCTCTCTCTCTCTCTCCCCCTTCTCTCTCTCTCTCTCTCTCTCCCTTCTCTCTCTCTCTCCCCCCTCACCTCGCCCTACCAGTATTAAAGGCTTTGCCTCAAGAGGCCCCTGTGTTTGCTACTGTTTCTCCCTCCATTTAATCAAAACACTTTCTGGTTCCTCTTTCTCCCTATCTTGGAAGAGAGGAGAGAATTCTGACTTTAGAGGCAGAAAGTCTGAGTTCAAACCCTGCCTCTTACTCATTCTGGGGCTAAACTGATCCCAGCACCTTGTAGTGGTTTGGGATACAGAGTGGAGGGCTTGTGAGGATGAGTAAAGGGGCAGAGTCTGACCTCATCGTACACTCAAGAGCCCTGTGTGTAAATAAGTGAGTCAGCCCTTTGAGTGTTTTTCTTCCCTGCTTTTTAGAGACCTAAACACGGCACACTTCAAGACCCCCCCAGTGCCATTCACTAATTAGCCCAGGAGGGGGTTTTCTGTTGATTATCCCTCTATCACCTCCTTTTCCAGGGTTCATCTGAGGTCCATCTCATCAGAATAAATGTTTGGTTTCCCCAGCCTGCTCAGAGCTGGGTTATGGCTAATAAAATTGAGTAGCTGGTGGTCTCCTCTTCGGCGTGTTTGAGGAGAGTCTGTATTTTGGGTAACCAGGTGCACCAATAAATAACATGAGACTTCCTTACAGTCGAGTTTCAGTTTTGGAGGAGGTGTATACATCTTGTCCCAAATGCTCACCTTGGATGCTGTGAAGTCACTTTGTTTTCACTGGAGAGGATGAGGACGGAGAAATGATGCTAAAAGTTCTTGCTGCTGGGACTTTCTTTGCTCTGGCAAATTTTTTAAATGTTAGAGCTGGTGTTTCTTGAGCACCAAGAAGTTGTCTTAAAAATTTAGAAAAAGGGGTGGTTACTTTTTCTTTTTAAACTGTAGTGGACACAATGCACATTGTCAGTGAGAGCTGACATGCTAACCCTCACAACCACCCTCAGAGGGTAAGCCCCCCTTATGGCAGGGGATCCCCTCCAAGACCCCAGTGGATGCCTGAAACCGTGGCACGGATAGAAGAGTCATTCTTACTATGGACCTTAGCAACCTCAGCATATGATTTTGTTTCTTTCCTTATGAAGTAGAGAACTTTCACCTTTTCACTTAAAGAAAGCACTTTACAGCTTCTCTTTGGTGTATCCGAATGGCCAGCATCACTCCACTGGCGCTTTGGGGCCATTATTAAGTAAACAGGGTCACCTGAACACCATCTGATGACTGAGGGCTGCTGAGTGACTGACAAGGCGGGATGTGCTGGACGGAGGGATGTCATGTGTTGAGTAGGATGGAGAGAACACGTTTCATCAGGCTCCTTAGAAAGGCACACAATTTAAAACCTACAAATTATTTACTTTGGGAATTTTTAATTTAATATTTGCAGACCTCAGTTGACCCCTGGTAACTGAAACCGTAGAAATCAAAATCGTGGATGAGGGGGTGGCGATTGTACTTTCATTGTCCCCATTTTAGCAATGATGACTTCGAGGCTTAGGAACTATGTCAGTTATGGTTGCTGGATAACAAACCTCCCCAAATGTAGTTGCTTCAAACAGGGGCTGTTGATTGAGCCCATGATTCTGTGACCCAGCTGGGCAGCTCTGGGGAGGCCGTGCTCTGCAGTCTGGTCAGGATGGCCTCCTGCACCTGCCCAGGGTGGAGGCAGGGAGGCCGGGCCTTGTCCGCATCTTCTAGTGGCGTGGCAGGAGGCATACAGGGCAGCGAGAGAGGAAGCTTTTCACGTCTCAGCTGTGCCAACTCTTTTTTTTTTAATTTTATTTTATTTGTTTTTTATACAGCAGGTTCTTAGTAGTTATCTATTTTATACATATTAGTGTATGTATGTCAATCCCAATCTCCCAATTCATCCTACCACCACCCCCATCCTCCCACCACTTTCCCCCCTTGGTGTCGCTCTTGTTACTGTACCATTGGCCATGGCCAAGCCCAGGGTCGGCGAGAGGGAGCCCTAGCCAGGGAGGTGGAGAAAGGGAGACAGGACCAACTGGGGGTCTCGACTACAATAGCCTAGCACAGAGAAGTTAAGTAACTTGACTGAAGTAACACAGCTCACATGAGGAGGACCTGGGATTTGAGCTCAGACACCTCCCTGGACCTGAGTCACAGGCGGGCAGAGCACAGACCTAGTGGTTCTGCTTCCAGTTACTTGATTCCTATTCTCGCTCTCAGAAATGAAGGTGAGAAGCTAGCCTCCTGGTGTGAGAAGCAAATGCTCGGGTAAAAGTTCAAGACCCTTGCTGTATCACAGCTCACCTTGACCAAAGCAGCTTCCAGAAGCCCTGCATCTCCTGCTGGCTTGACTGTGCAAAGCGAGATCCCCCCCAGCTCGAGTTTATGGTGAATTGTCCTTTGCTTTGCTCTCCCTTCCCTTGAACTCTCTCTCCGAAAACAGGATCGTGTGGCCCAAATGCAAAATCAAGTTTCTGAGTGCCCTGCCCGCCACCCTTACATTGCTGGCATGTCTCTGGATGTGTCCTCTCTGCTAACAAACTCGCCACCTTGACTTTGGTGTAGAAAATAGGCTCTCTTCCAGAGTGGCTTTGGAATTCTCGCAATGACCACACTGACGTCCCTGCCCTTGAAGGGTGGTGTGTGAAACCCGCGTGCTGTGCACATCAGTTCCTTTCTAGAGGATGAGGCTGGGCATCTGTAGGTTACCTTAATTACACCATTTCCCTCTCGCTGTCTGCATTTCCAAAATCTAATTATAATGCATGTCACACCCCGTGAGCAGCCAGAGCCAGAGATTCATGCAAAGTCACAGCGGGACAGCGAGCTCCCTGGAGCAGCTACAGGGCTCTGCACACAGTCTTCCAGGATGCGATGCTGACTCCGATCCTTCCATCATGGTTCCAGCGCATGGGGGGACCGTCTCCGGATCTGATTTATCTCTCACCGGCAGCAGCGCCTGTTCCTGTCCCTTCCAGTGGGACACATCTTTCTGCAATTTGACATTTTAACCTTGAAGCTCAGCATCTATTTGGAAGGTCTCCCCTTCTGATAATGCCCCACTTCGTTCTAGGTACCACTCCTCTGGAAGAAGGTACTGGAGCCTGCTAGGCGCTGTCAGCCTGTGAGGACAGGCTTAGCTGCTCTCCTGGGTGTGCTATGTCGGCCCAGATAAGAGATGTCATATGTCAGCATCTGATCCCACAGAGCTGTTTCCCTCAGATGTGGAGGCCTTGTCAGACCTTAGAAGAGTTTTGAAGACCAGCCGCTAAACCTATTAAAAATTCTTCACTGACTGAGATTTCAACACAAAAGCAATCCTCCCACCTGCCTGGGTCATTGCTTCGTCACTGGGGAGGGAGATTTGCTTTACAGGGAAACATGTGAGAGGGGGCCTGTGAGAAAGTCAGGAGGGAGGGCAACTTCAGTTAAAAACCAGGCCTCAAATCAGAGGTGTGTAGAAGCTCTTGGAAAGTGGCAACCAACACAGCAAGCAGGGGAAAAGCATCCCGAGTCTTTGGCTGGCGACTAAAATGGACGCGGTTCTAGGTGCAAGGCTTAGACTCCGAAAGCAGAACAGAAACTACAGGCATCTCCCATAAAGCCAAGAAGTCCAGTGTATGTGGGCCTCGTTGGGCTTCTCCCCCTGGCTGGTACTCAGGCACTCAGGGCTGCAGGTGGGCATTCCCTGTAGCCTCCAGAGTCACCTCGGTGAAGCCTGACCTGTGAGCCATGCAGGGAAACCAGTTCGGGGCTGATGGAAACCTGATCAGGGATTTTTGGAGCTGCCACGGCCTCAGGAGGAGCCAAAACCATAACTGCCTAAGCTGCCCGGTGGGCGGGGGCAGCAACGCACCCAGCCTGGGGTCCTGGGGCCGGGAGTCCTGCAGCTTCCAGAAGCCCTGCTCAGCCCTGGGGATGCACCCCCTGGGGGTCAGCCACAGGAGCCCAGTGTCTCCCCATTCGCAAGGCTGTCTTCACCAAGGGCAGGGGGTCAGGGACTCTGTCACAGAAAGGATTGTAGTCCCCGACTACAAATGACAGCACCAGAAACACAAATCCATGGAGAGAGTTGTGTGGCCTGGGGATGGGGCCATGCAGGTAGAGGAGAGACTCCGGTCCAGAGAGCCCTTTGCTAGGACAGCCATCTTCCCATGGAGGCCCCAGCAGACATGCGGTGCCCCCCCTCATCCCCCAATCCCAGCTTCATGGGGAGACCAGAGGTGAGGAGGGCTGATGGTGTCTTGGCACTCCCCTTAGTTTTCTGTCTCAAGTTCAGAGGCAACATTACAACTTATTGTGTAGAAAACGAGCATCTTCAAGAATTAATCGATGAGCCTTCTGTATGATTGTAGCTGACCATGGAAATGAACGTGACTAGTAACAGGAAAAGAGAGGGATCAGGGCTCCTTCTTGCCTGGGTCTGAGATGTGGGCGGCGGTGGTGTCATGACGGTGGGACACTTATTCTTGGTGACAGTGTCAAAACCAGGGAGAAAACAGCTTGATTTCCAGGTTCCAAGTTGAGCCCGCCAGGCTGGCAGGAAACTATTGCTTTGTCAACAAAGCAAATATGATTCCAAGGTTGTCAAGAGAGAAAAAACTCCAGGTCCTTTTATGTCACTTTTAATATAATGGTACTTTAATAACTCTGACATCTCCTTAGATCATTCTGGAATTTTAAGACTTCAGTGTGGGGTCACTAAGCCACCTTTGGACGTTTCTAAAAAAACTATTTACGAGTAATATTTAGAGTTCGTGTGTGTGTGTATGCACACGTATGTGTGTGCATGTATTGTGTGCACGTGTGTGAATGTGTGTATTCCTGTGTGTGCACATGCATGCTTGTGTGTGTGTGTGTGTGTGTGTGTGTATTTACTGCTTTGGATTGTACGACTTTCAAACTGGCTGTTACAGGTGAGAAGGGTTTGTGTTTTATAAACACTACAGCAGCCATGAGTGGTTAATGCTTTTCTTCATCCAAATTGAAGTCTCAGGAGGAACTCAGATCATTTTTTACGACTGACCTAAAGGTATCCAAATTATTTTCAACTGAAAGGGCATCCAAGATTTTCAAGTACCCCGTCACCCCTGAGGACCCAGTGCACAGATTAGCAGGGCAGGATTGCTGGGTAGGGCTGGAAGATGTCTCAGAAAGGAGAAGAAGTAAACATCGTTTCAACCACTGGCTGCCAGGGGGGCCTAGGTGACATCTCTAGATGGCTTCGCTGAGATGTACAGCTGGTTAGATATTAAGGTCAGGTCCTGGGAAATCAAGGTCATGCCACATCGCATTTTCCTCAAACAGCTGGGCCCAGATAAGAGAAGCAGTGGGAGATAGAGCCAAACAGATAAGGTGGCAGTTTTTAACAATCTTAAAATATTGTTCCAGCAAGGAAGGGCCTGATGAGATCAAAGCCTTTGGAATTATTTAACTGGCGCTGAACTTTCTTTTGTCCTTCACGTTCCCCGAATCTTCCCATTGCTCTCACCTCTTGTTCGCCACGCACGCACACACACACACACACACCACACACACACACACACACACACACACACACACACACAGAGGCACCCACAGGTCCTCTGACGTTTTCCAAGATATGCTGTTATACGGATAGGTTTTTGAATATGAATGAAGGGAACACTCATGGTTTTTTTTTCCAACCTCAGACTGGGTTGATTTATGGCCTGGATGACTGGAAACAAGAATTCTTTGCTCTTTACGATGCTTTGGAGAAAGGTGCAGTAGCCTGCAGTCGGAACAGCATGATTTCAACTAGGTTTTTAACAAAAAGGTCTCTCCGGTGAGGGTTGCTGTGAATTGGACAGCTTCTGTAACAGAGCAGTTAATAAGACACCAGCCCATTAATCATGTGACAGCTATTGGGTTGAGCAGGGAAAAGCACTGGCTTTGGAAAACAGCAATTTAGGTTACTGCTGTGTGGAAAGAGGTTGGCCGAACACACTGTTTTTAACCCATAGTAAACAGTTGCATTGTTGGTCATTTTTACAGACATCTTTTCACTTTTCTCAAGATGTTCAAGAAACCTAATGAAGTCATTGATCCTTTCTCTTATCTTCTCTCTTTATGTCACTTTCCAAAGCCAGACACATGTGGAGGAGGAAGTCAGTTGTCTAGTAATTCTGGAAAAACTGCCAAGAAGTTATTCTGAAATTTTCTGGACAACGCATCAGCTCATCTACTTTACCATCTAGAACTGGCCACTCCACACTTTTTGCAGTGAGGGAAGAAGCAAACCCAAAGGCACGATTTCCCAGTGAAATTGGTAACTCCTCTTACCTGAGGGGGAATTTGTCCTGTAGAATTTGACATCTAGAAACATACTGGAATTTCTGTTCTTTGGACCCATAAACATTTGTGGTATAAAGCTTAAGAAGTAAAATGAAAGTGATTTCATGAATTCTTTTATAGAAAACAACAGTTATCTGTGTAAATGTTGTAGGAAACAAAGCTAGCACATTTTGAAATCAAGCAGTGATTAACTTTAGTTTCACTCATTTATAGGGCACTTCATTAGTGGATTTATTGGACAATTACCATCCACAAGAGGCTACAAAGGTGCAGTGGAAATAAACCACACCTTTTGTTCTGAAGGAGAGGAAAGTGTGATCATTACTTTAAAGAGTCAGGATTTAGGGTATTAAAATCATGGCTGCTGGAACCAGAACAGCCCAGTTTCAAATTTTGGTTCCAAACCTTTCTAGCTCTTTAGTCTTAGGCAAATTATTACATTATCTCTCTGTGCCCTAGTTTCCTTGTTGTTAAAATGTGCGTAATGATAGACCTTGATTCATAGAATTGCCATGAGAATTAAAAGACATATGACAGGGCTTCCCTGGTGGCGCAGTGGTTGAGAGACCGCCTGCTGATGCAGGGGACACGGGTTCGTGCCCCGGTCCGGGAGGATCCCACATGCCGCGGAGCGGCTGGGCCCGTGAGCCATGGCCGCTGAGCCTGCGCATCCGGAGCCTGTGCTCCGCAATGGGAGAGGCCGCAGCAGTGAGAGGCCCGCGTACTGCCAAAAAAAAAAAAAAAAAAAAAAAAAAGACATATGACAATGAATTCATTAAAAGCAAATGAACAAACCCAAAACAATGCCTTTCACATAGTGAACTCTCGGGATGTAAATTTAGGTATATCTCTATTATAGATTATTATGTATTAATTAAAGATGATGGTATAGTTGTTGACTTAGACCACAGGAAAATGTTCATGATATATTGTTAAAGGGAAAAGGCTACAGAATAGTTTTTTAAAAACATATTGTGCAAATTCCTAACAAAGTGTGATTTGAAAGGAGTTACACAACAATAAATGTTTTAGTTGTCTATCAGGCTGGAAAAAATTTAAAGAATAAAGTCAATACCCAGTGTTGGCCACGGGATGAGAATCAGGCCCACTCCTGCATGGTTGGTGGAAGAATACATTCGTGTATCTTTTCTGGACAATAACTGGAAATGCCTAGCAAATGTCTTAATATTTGGTTTTGGCCTTTCAATCCCACTTCTTCAAATTTATGCTAAGAGAATAATCATCAATATATAAAAAGATGCATCTATGCAATAGAAGACTATAGCACAAGAAAAATGAGCAAACTGCAGTTACATGTGATAGCATCAGTGAATCTCAAAATTGTAAAATTTGGTGAGAGAAGTCAGGCAAAAGAATACACTGTCCATAGAATTAAAATACATTATCATTAAACACAATTAGGTAAACACATTAATAACATACTTAAACATTTTAATTATTATAATAAAATTATTATGTTATTATATAATATTACTATTATACATTAAAAACTCACTGTATGTCTCATAAAGTTCAAAAGCAGTCAAAATTAATCCAGGGTATTGGTAGTTATCTTTGAAGAGGAGAGAGATGATAGTGGTGGAGAAACGGCAAGAGGAAGATCTGAAATCTGGTAATCTTCTGTTTCTTGATCTAAGCAGTGGTTACGAAGGTATACTGTTTATACGAAAAGGGAAACATCATTACTGTTCATTAATCGTGGTCTGCTTAAGGACATTTTTATAGCCATATTTTATTACTTTGTGTTAAATTAATAAATGTATCAACATGGAAATTTCTAGATTGATTAATTGTATATTTATCAATATAGAAATATATTAATGATATAGTAAACAGAAAACGTATTATACAACACACGTATAATACAGAGATGATCTCATTTTATTATAAAAACAATAAACCACTTATATGTAAACATAGGCATAACGTACTCTGGAAAGGGGTGCAAAAATAGGTCAGAGATTTTCTTCAGATAGTGGAAGCAGAGGTGATGCTTACTTTTGTTTTTATTTTCAGTATTTTCTGAATGTTTTGCAAAGATCCCATAGTAGAAACAGAAAAAAAGCTCCTCTCCTTCCTCTCCAGGCCAAGCCACTGGCATCTCATGCACACCTCTGTTGTCACCGTTGTCCCCGCCCCTCAAGGATGCCCAAGTCATCTTCAAGCCCTGACTCATACTGTCTCTTGTGTGAACTCAGGGCTCCCCCCGCCGCACCCGCAGTCAGGTTGCATCTCCTCGGCACAGCCTGGCTGTGCATCCTCTTCCATGCCTGGTTCTCGCAGAGTCCTGTCTTCTGTTCCCCACTTACTCACCCTGGTGCCTCATGTGCATTGTCCCCTACATAAATGTCCCCTCCTCACATCGCACGGTTGCCTCATCAAGGCCTCCAGTCAAATATCACTATTCTCACCTGTTGCCTGCTCTCTTTTTCCTCCAAGACACTTACTGGTGTCTAGATAAAACTTTATAGTTTTATCTTTAGTTAGGAGTTAACTTTTAAACGCTTGCCTGACGTGTGCCTCTTCCTTCAGACTCTACGTTTCTTTGGGGTTGGCGGGGGAGCGTGCCTGTTCTCTTCATCCTTATCTCCCCAGAGCTGAACTCACGCCAGTTACCCAGGAAATATATTGAGTAAACAAAACCAAGAAAGGTATTTGAGAAGATAACCAGGAGCTTATTGAAATTAAAAATGAAACATCACCTTGTAATAGAAAAAAGAATGAAATAAAATACATTGCCATTAAATAATAGCAAAATAAATTATTGTTAAAATGATATTCTACAAAAATTTTTTATGACATGGAAATTGGTTTGTGATCTATTATTAAAAGAAGAAGGAGGTTCAAAGGAAAATGACAATGGGAGTCTATTTGTGTGAAAAATAGATGAACATATCTAGGCAGAGAGGGGTTTGGAAATAAATGTGCACAAAGCATTCTCAGGAGCTCTCTGTGTATGATGAGATAGTGGATGCTTTTTAATTTTTAAAAGAAATTTGGCTTATCTTTCTTTTCTCAAGCATGCACTGCTATAGTAATGAAAAACAATGAATGTTATTTTTAATTAAAACTACTAAAGCACACTACTTTGTTGTGTGTTTACACAGCACGAAGCTGTAATCCGTTCAGAAGACTGTTTCTTTCACCGCTCCTGTTGCGACCAAGGTATGTCAGGTAATTTGGAGCTCGCCTCCCAGCGGGTCTTGTCAAAGTTGCATTCCTAACCCTTGAACCAGCACCAGAGCACCTTCACACCATGCTTCCTCCTGGCTCCACGGGGTGGGACTGCTCTGGTTTCTCCGGGCAACATTTAGCCCAGTTTCTGAGGAGATGCTCCACAGAATTCCATTTCTGCAGATGCCTTGGATTTCGCTGACATTTAAACGATTGTGAGCATTTCACCACCACCCTGCAGCGAGATTCAGAGCTGGATATACATGGAGACAGCAGTGGAAGCACAGGCTACTGCACTTCCACCTCCTGATGCCCAGATGTGCCTGGTGGTTGCCAGGTCCCCTGGGGCATAAGGCCCACAAGGGCAAGGACGTCCAGCTGTCTGGGTCTCATGCCATTTCCAGAAAAGGAACACTCCAGCGGCTGGACAGATGGGTGTACGTCGTACACTCAATTCACTCTTATTCATCAGGAAAAGGAAAGTTGAGAGGCAGAATCGAAGTCTTCTGTCATGCAGAGGGGCACGTGAGGTAGGGGAGGGGGCTTTAACTGCACAACATTCGGGGTCCCCATAGCGGTTTATGTCCTTACAGAGTGGCAATCTTCGCCTTCCGATGGCAAGGAGTTTATGTTGGAGCAACCAGCCTGATGAAGCGGCACTGTGAAATATGGAGCGCTTTTGTCGCTTTGAACCGATTACAATTTTATGTAGCTAAAGCTTCATGGGTAATTTTCTTAGAGTTTGAAAAAGCAAGTCACGTCCACTTGATGGGCCTTGCTTTATGCCGTCCCTCTGTTGCTCCTTTTGCTGGCGCTGTCACAGTCCTGTCTTCTGATGATCTCAGAGTTCCTTTAATTGCAGGGGGGATGTCTCCCCAAACACAGTCCTTGGCGGCAAGCTGCCCCAGCTCACACATTCCAGGAATCCTCATTAGCTGGGAAAGATGGGACAATGTTTGCCTTCCACATTCCAGGCTAGGGGAGAACGCTCTTTTTCAGAGAGAGAGAGCCTGGCGTGTTTGTCTAGCGGCACCATCACCCCAGGCTGTTCAATAAAGCAAACACGCAGCCCCTGACTCGGGGTCAAGGCCTATGAGAGATGGCCTCATGGGCCCGTCTCCCTGGGCTTTGGTGTTGTCAGCATGTTCCAGCCTCCTGGTTACAAAAGGTATTTAGGAATACTGTGGACTGCTGAACTGCTTCTTACTGACCGGGGCACAGATCTGTGAATTCACTGAGGAATGTCCAGTGAAGAGATAAACCCACGGCTTGTTTCCGTGATGTTCCCAGGGCACTTAGGGACAATGCAACACTGTTTAAGTTATGAAAACCTTAAAACAAGACTCTTACTTATCTATGAAATGGGAAGATGTATTTCACAGATTCAGTATGCTAATTTATAGTACTCCCTGCAGTTTCTTTAGAAAACACATTCCACGTTTACACACTGGCTGATGGATATTTGTCCTTTCCTTCTAGATCAGGTTCTATTCTGTCGTCCTTGGAGTATATTTCACTGATGTGTTTTTTTTTTTTTTTTTTTTGCGGTACGCGGGCCTCTCGCTGTTGCGGCCTCTCCCGTTGTGGAGCACAGGCTCCGGACGCGCAGGCTCAGCGGCCATGGCTCACGGGGCCCAGCCGCTCCGCGACACGTGGGATCTTCCCGGACTGGGGCACGAACCCGCGTCCCCTGCATCGGCAGGCGGACCCTCAACCACTGCACCACCAGGGAAGCCCAGGAATGAACTATTAATACACGCTATAACATGGATGACTCTCAAAATAATTACGCTGAGCAAAAGAAGTCAACCAAAAAAAGCATAATTCCAATTACATACAAAATTCTAGAAAATACAAACTAATCTATTGGGACAGAAAACAGATCAGTGTCCTGGAGAACAAAGAGGGGCAAGAAGAAGAGGTTACAAAAGGTCACAAGACATCCACTGAGGAATAAGGAGCAAAATGTGTCTATCTCTACAGTGGAATACAGTTCAGCCTTAAAAAGGAAGGAAATTCTGACTCTTGCTACAACATGGATGAACCTTGAGGTCATTATCCTAAGTGTGATAAGCCAGTCACAAAAGGACAAATACTGTGATTCCACTTTTATGAGGTCCTAGAGTCAAATTCATAAAGTGGAAGAGTAGATGCCAGGGGCTGGAGAGGGCATGGGGAGTTATTGTTTAACAGGGACAGAGTTCCAGTGTGGGAAGATGAAAAAGTTCTGTGGATGGATGGTGGGGAGGATTGAACAACTATGTGAATGGCACTGGATTGTACACTTAAAAATGGTTAAAATTGGCCTTTCCTGGTGGCGCAGTGGTCGAGAGTCCACCTGCCGATGCAGGGGACGTGGGTTCATGCCCCAGTCCGGGAAGATCCCACGTGCCGCAGAGCGGCTGGGCCCGTGACCCCTGGCCGCTGAGCCTGCGCATCCGGAGCCTGTGCTCCACAACGGGAGAGGCCACAGCGGTGAGAGGCCCATGTACCGCAAAAAAAAAAAAAAAAAAAAAAAAAAAAAAATATATATATAATATAATATATATATATATATATATATATAAGTTGGGACACTTTGTTTTAATCTGAAAGAAAATAATTTGGGAAGGTTAAAGATGTGGGCCTGGAGTCAGAGAACTTGGGTTTCAATCCTGCTCCAACAACTTCTAACTGTGACCTTGAACAGCCCAGGATCCCCATTTCCTAACTTGGCTGTTAGGAAGGTTAAATGAGAGAGTAATATACAAAGTGCTCAGCACAGCGCCTGGCCTTTGGACTTAATGACCAGCCTGTGTGAAAGCAGGGGTGCATCTTTCTCTCCTGGGTGCCGTGATAGCCTTTTAGGCGTTCCCCTTCAATCTCAACTGTCGGCGTTGCTCTTCATCATGCTGTATTGCTCGCATCAGATCCTGGTTGCCCGCTCACGAGGCTGCGCCATCTTGGAAATCTTACTACCTTCCAGAGCCTCGATTCCTCATCTGTATGACAACCATAATACAGTCGTCTCCCTTATTCAAGGTTTCCGTTACCTGCAGTCATAAGTTTTAAATTTCGAACTGTTCTGAGCAGCCTGATGAAACCTCACACTGTCCAGCTCTGTCCTGACCAGAAGAGGAATCATTCCTTTGTTCAGTGTGTCCGGCCCCTGAGTCACTTAGTGGCTGCCCGTGTTATCAGATCAAGTGTCTCGGCCTTGCAGTTCTTGGGTTCAAGTCACCTGTATTTTACTTAATAATGGCCCCAAAGTGAAGGGTAGTAATGCTGGCAATTCAGATATTCTCTTACTGTGCCTAATTTATAAATTAATCTTTATCGTACAGATGTACGTATGTATGTATGCATAGAAAAAACGTAGTATATATAGGGTTCTGTACTAGCCAAGGTTTCAGGCATCCTCTGGGGATCTGGGAAAGTAACTCTCCCTGTGGATAAGGTGGAGGGGTCTACTGTAATAGTATCTGATATGACTGTGGTGAGAATTAAATAAAGTTATATGTGAAACACTTAGAACAGAGACCTAGCATCATAAGTGCTAAGCATAAACGATAATGCTGTTGTCTGTAGGTAAGCTCTGCCCTGCACAGCAACAAAGTTTGGTATTTGGCATAATTTCCCAAATAACTATTGGTGACCCGACCCAGAGAATTAGAGCCAACGGATCTCCATTTCCTCGACTTGTTTCTCTTCTTTTTTTTTAAATTGTCTATGAAAGAGATCAAACCAAATAGCTAGGTAAGACAGCGCTCTATTTATTTAAGTTCCAACAGAAATAATAAGGGCTTGAAAATAAGTAGTGCGTGTATGTTACGTGTTTGATATTTAATCAATAGCGAAATGTTTATAGAGAGGACTGGTCCTGAAATCACTTGAAAATGCAACTAATTGTTCTAAAGGATCTGCAGAAGTACAAGCAGCCAGACACTTTGTGCTTTCTATCTTTTCTGATGCCTTGTTGGTATAGTTTCTGTAATTCTGACAAAAGTGCTTTTAAAAACTCATTTGAATGTCTCTTTAACAGAGTAGGAGTTGCAAACACTCTAATAAATTTTTACCACTTTCATGTTTAAAAATCATATGCCCTCTAAACATTTACATTCAAGATTTGTTTTTCCTTAGATGTGTAAATACCGCATAGCAATTTGCATCTCATGCATAAATCGCACTCTGCTGAATGCAAATATTCAGGAAAGTTTCTTGTTTCTCTTCCTTCTTTTCCTTGCTCATAGTTTACTTGATTAATATTTCCAGAAAGATGAGGGGCCATTGGTGGTTAGAAAATGAATCTCTTGTTACTACTTTCTTGCAATCAAGAATAGGGAATTCAGAACTGAATAAGTAGTTCAGTCTTTTACAATACTAATACAAATAGTTCAAGCGTTAATATTTTCCCAGATGAATTCACTAAATGCGTCTTTTGTTAGTGACATGTGTAGATGTTGCCTGTGTGGGGATTTATCCAGAAAGAATTTGCCCCTTGGATTTCTTACAGAACATTATCCCTGAAACTTAAATCAATTCTAATTTCCTGGTGCCCCAGAAAGAAGGCATTCATCCATGGTAGTAACCCTGATAGACTGAGGCTGCTTACTGGGATCTCAGCTTATCATCACTTCAAGTCACCTAGACGTTGAGTTACAATAAGCTCCCCTCAGCCTTGCACTGACCGTGTTGTCTGGTTAAATTCTGAGGCTTGTTTTATACTCTGAATTTCCCACACTGCTGGTTTCTTGCCTACTGATCGTTTGCTGGGTCTCAAAAGATGTCTCAGGAGAGTCTCACCCCCATTATAAAATGTGTCTAAAATATTTCATTGGGTCATCTGCCCTTGGTACAGCTAACTCTTTTCAGCAAATGTCTGGCAATGCTTTGAATAAAAGATGCTATATGAAAATAAATTACAACGTTCTCTACTTCTGCTGCTACTTACGTGACATTTCCTGCTACCATTAGGAATTTGTCTTATTTACCCTTTAGTGTTTTCTTCATGTAAAATGTGTAGAATCTGGTATTCTAAAATTATGTATTTTTCACTGCTTTTCTTTTTTTTCTTTTCTTTTATTTTTTGCACTCATTCTCCAAGCAATTTAATAGGTATCCATCAAGAGCCTACTCTAACTCACCCAGTGCTAGGAAATGAGAAGCACGATGCAGGGGTATGTTCTTCAGGAGAACACAGACTTCTGAGAAGGTGTAAAACAGCTGGGTGACAATGCCAGGGAGTATACAGTAGAATCAAAGCCAGGGAGAGCTTTAGGATGCTAGAAAATGGAGAAGCGTGTGGGAAAGGAAATAATGAGAGAAAAATATTAACACTATTGTTAGATAATATTGATAATAGAGAATAGTATTAACTACCAGATACTGTACTTTGTGTATGTTACCTTGATGTCTGCCCACGTCACCTTTATGAACTAGGCATTGTTGTCACTACTCTGTGGGTGAGAAGTGGCTTCATGGAGGAGAGTGGGATTGAAAGGCATTTTGAGGAAGTCGAATTTGCAGAGTTGATGAAGAGGAAGAAGGCATTTCCTGGGAAAATGGAATCAGTGGCCCTGAGATTCAGGAGCTGTGACCGAGGAAAGTGAGTCCAGACGGGCAAACAGATGAGTGTTAGTTTGGGGGTGATGGGAGATGGGCTAGAGGTGGGAGTGGAGTCAGGCCAAATGGGGCCTCACACAGCAGGCTTAGGAATCTGGATTTTGTCCTGTAAGCATGGAGCTTCTTGGGTGGTGTTTGGGTGATAATGGCCAAACAGAAGGTTGCTTGCAGCCATCCAGTGGGTCAGTGGTGTAGTAACTGAACTGAAACATCATCTTCATCATTGAGTTAAGTTTTATTAGCTTCCTTTCAGGATCTAGGTGTTTGATACTAAGTGCACTGAGTGTTAGTACTAAGTGCTCTAAAATTTACCCCAGTGTGGTGTTCCAATCCACCATCACTCTTTCTTGGAGCACTGACTCTGGTGGCTCCTCCCTCCCCTCCACACACCCATGCACATGTATACACACATGCGCACGCACATACATACATCTTACTAAAAAAGTAGCAGTTGACAACCGTGTCTGCGGTCTCTAATCTCAGCCCCTGACTACAGTATTGAAACTGTGCCAGTAAGATGATCTCACCCAAGTATTTGGAATTCAGATGTGGTGACTAGCAATGTTGGATGTTTTCTCTTCAAAGGGGATGTTACAATCTTCAAGAGAGGCTTGGGTCAGGGGAAGATGGAAGGGGAGGGCAGGAAGAGAAGAAAACTTATACATATTGTACCTTATGAAATTACCACGTTTAAAGGTAAAACATGATTGACTCTTGGCAACGTTCTATCATTCACTCTAACATACGGTACATATGCATGAGTGAAGCATGCCTGGCTTTAGGTCCTGAGGAATAGTCTGTATCATCTCTAACCAGTTCCTCTTATATCTTAAATTGTCCTGAAGTGTTTTCTCTTCACTTGCCACCAGAAGGTCCTTGACGGAGACCAAAATTGCAGCCTCTGATGGCAATACTTGCTGTCAAAAGGAGAAAAGAAGCCTGGTGGTTTATTTATATCAGTAGCTCCACTCTCAAGGCAAGTTAGACAGATGTGAGCATTTACCACTGGCCCCATGGAGAAGCTGTGGGAACGACTTATTTGGAAAACGCCCAGGTAGTTCACTGCATACTAGTCTTCCTCTTGCTATACGTCTCCTTTCCCCTGGGTCAAGGGGGCAGGAGCCTCACTCTTTAATTCAAGAGCCTTTGCTGCGTGGCTCAGCCACCCCCGTGCAGCCCCAGGGGCCCACAGCTGCCTGCTCATCTCCATCCTTGCTCTGGTGCCTGAGATTTGGCCTCCTTCCCAAGCCACGGGCTCCAAGTAACCTGCCTTTCTTCTTCTCATCTCAACATATCTAGTCTTTCTGTCTGTTATCTCAGAGTCACACTCTGTGCCAACTTACTAATCTAATTGCTGTCTTCTTAGATAACATATGTACATTTTTTTCACATTAAGAAATGTCTTTGAGTGACTGATGGTGAAAAATTCAAGCTGGCCACAGCCTTCGTTCCAGGGCAGCTGAAGAAATATTTTCAGTGGTGCCGATGTCTTGACTATCATACCTCAGAGGTGAGTGTCTGCTTTTGGTGATCTCAAAAATCTATACATATTTAATGAGCAATGGCATGAATTCATGTCATGTCAATTTCAAGATGCCATTACCTATGTGATTCCTTTCCTGCACCCAGCGATTGTGCCTCGGTCCTTGCAGTGTGATATTCCTATAAACGTCTCTCATGCCATCACAGGGGTAATAAAGGACATGGGCATTTTTTTCACAGAAAACATTTTGATGAGTGTTTTTAGGGGGAAGATGGACGTTCATGCCAAGTGGAGGGAAGCCTTGAAAGACTGTTTGATTAAAAGAAGGATGATGAAGAGAAACGATGCTTATCATTGTAACTGGGGTGTTGCAACAGTTGTGCTGTCGTGTACAAAGAACAAAAGGAACTTCTATGGTCAATAAAATAAGTGAGGATAATAATTTTAGGAGGAAATAAAAAGTTGAGGCAGAGAGGGATGAGGTGAGAAGTTTCAGGCAGTTTGGCTGTAGTATGACCAAATCTGGGTTTGCATTTGCTTAAATTCAAGGGCTTACAGATAATTTTGGAAGACCTGTTGTTAAGGCATATACAGTGCCTTCCTCTGGAAATAGGGAAAGGAGTGGGACCAGGGTAGAGACAAAGGGATTTACCTTCACCTGGAATATTGTCTTCGTTTTCAAGGGGAGGTCATGTGACTCTACTACTCATTTATTTTTTAAAGCACACATATAGAAGAAAAAGTCTAAAAGTATATAAGACAATGCTATATTTATTAATTCGATTGATGGGAATTTGGGTGACTGTTATTACATTTGTAGTTTCCAAAAACAGTATTTTTATCAAAGGGGTTTGGTGACATTAAGGAAGTATCTGCATTTGTCCAATCCAGGTTCCCCAAACTCAGCGCTAAATGTGTCCTTGGAGGAAAGAGAGAAGCTGGGAGTGAATGAGATCAAGTTTTTGTTTATATGAAAGAAGACTCTCTCCAAGTGCATTCAATCAGGGATGACAGTAAATATTTATTCTGGTATTTTGAAAAGGAGTTACATGTTTACAGGAAGGAGAAGAGCGGGCTGCTTGGGGTAAGTGTATACTCTGCTCCTCCTGGGGCATCCCACTCTGGGGGCACGTCGCTCTGGGTCAGCACGCCAATTAGCAAAAACCGCTGTTTGTAGATCGACACCACCCCGCTTGCAGGCAAAGGGCCAAGGCTTAATTAAGTGGCCTGTGTAGTTTTGTCACATAAATCCAAACGTATCAGCTCATGTCCTGCTTTGGCTCCATTCGCAGTGCAGGCAAAGACAAGCTGCTGACTGTGGGCTTTGATGCTCCTTTGCCCCAACTAATTAGAGGAGGGCAGGCCAGCGGCTCTCCCCGCCTCTCTGCTTCCCAGCACATTTTACGGTGGGTGGACTTGGCCTTGGGCCTGCCTGTGGATGCGTTAGACACTCAAGACCCTCCTCTAGTCTGCAGCGTTTTGCTACATCCATGATGGTCAAATGCCACCCACACCCTTCTCCCTGAATCCTATGACTGCCCAGGGTTTCTCCATCCCCGTTCGTGGCCCTAACCCCACAGCATAGGCCTGACTGGTACCCCTTCTAAATGGTGGTCTCTTCTCCCTGCCGTATTTCCGCTGGTCCCAGGCCCTGGGGAACCCGGTGTGCTTCAGCCCATTCGTCTCCTGCTCAAGTGCACTTTTTGGCCTGTAGGCTTAGAGCAGCAGAGTCCCATTCGCTCCACCTTGCGCTAGGAGAAAGGGGCCCCGTCCATGGATTTGCTCTTGCTGGGCTCCTGATGTCTGACTTAAACCTTAATGGTTCTGCTATGTCCCTGTCGGTCTTGGTCACTTGGTCCATTCTCTCGTGCGGTTCTCACCCTCGTCCTCAACCCGCTGTCCAGCATGTAACACGACATCCCTTTCTTCACCTCTTTAGGAGGTGATCATGACAAAGATCTATTCATTGGTCCTGGTCATCACAGATTTTGTCACCGTAGCTCTGCAGATAGACTACAGAAAATACAGGGAGTAGAAAGAGTAAAATTCCTCTTCCTCTACCAGGAGGGCCGCAAAGCTGGAACGTGATCAAGGCTGACGACTTTTATGGGGCTTAGGGTTATCGATTCCTCTTGCTACATACTAACAATAACAAAGTCATTTTTTCTTCTTGTGACAACTAGAAATAATGCCCACTAAGAAGAAAGGCAAACGTGTATCTTTTTTCTCTTTCGTTTCTTTATTTCCAGATGATCTTAAAACTGGTTTTCTTAAAATACAGAGGGCAATTAGTCTTGTAAGGAGTAGGGGAAGACCTTATATTTTATAGGGAGTAATTTTCTTTTCAGGGAAGGTTCCATGCATAATAATTTTTGGTTAGAGGTAACTTCTAGGAGGAAGATACCCTTGTTTCTGAATTCGAGTGTGCTACCATAAATAACACTGCAGTTTTATCCAAGGTTCCAAAGTTTTACTCTTATGACTCGTGAATTTCTGTGGTGTAAATCTAGGCTTTCCAGTTCTGAAAAAGATTCAGCTTATAGTTATTTTATTATTTCTATTTCTTGGGGGGTACGCGGGCCTCTCACTGCTGTGGCCTCTCCCGTTGCGGAGCACAGGCTCCGGACGCGCAGGCTCAGCGGCCATGGCTCACGGGCCCAGCCGCTCCGCGGCATGTGGGATCTTCCCGAACCGGGGCACAAACCCGTGTCCCCTGCATCGGCAGGAGGACTCTCAACCACTGCGCCACCAGGGAAGCCCAGCTTATATTTCTTTCTTAAGCATTTGGGAAATTAAAATATTCCTGATTCCAGGAATATTGAGAACGTGCAAACTGTTCCCTCTTCATTCCAGATGGCCATGGCCTATATCTTCCCTTCCTGGACAAATTTGGA
Source organism: Phocoena sinus (assembly GCF_008692025.1). NCBI lineage: Eukaryota > Metazoa > Chordata > Mammalia > Artiodactyla > Phocoenidae > Phocoena > Phocoena sinus. Next base: position 4,605,128 of record NC_045774.1, on the reverse strand, counting down.
GTCTTTGGTAGATGTGTGTTTGATGGACATCGAAAATCCCAGTTGCGGGTTTATAGGTGGTCCTTCTGAAAGAGAGAATATGAAAGGTATTTAAATTATTTTTGGTTTTGCTTTGTAAAACATGCTGTTTTAAAATTGCAGTACTTCATGTGACCTATGTGCAAGCCATGGCTTTGCAAAAACACTATACTTACGACACATGATATATTATCATTGAGATGCCCCAAGACAGGGCCTTATTAATATAGCATCAAGTTAAGGGTATAGGTTTGATGTTGTTTTGGATTAGCAACAGAAGGACCTGGGCTTCCAAGCAGCGATGGAAGCTTTGGTGCCTCATTGAGCAAACTCCATCAAGCATTTGCTTTCTGTTTTCTAGCAAAGCAACTTTCTTTTGAACTGATACAATTTTGCTTTTTTCCATCCACAATTGCAACTTATTCTGCTGATAACAGTATCCCTATGTCTTTTCAATGGATATATCTTCCATTTTTTGTTTGGTTTAATTGCAACTCATGCTTGTTAATTTTTGCTTTTTTCCTCTGAATTAGAGCCCCAATTTATAAGGGGTTTGGGTGAGATTCTAATTCTTCTGTAGACAAAATATTCTTTAGAGAATTTGGTGGTGAGGTGCAAATAGGATCTATTTGTTGATGGTTTCATTTCTACTGCTCACTTAGCCTCCTAACCAATATTATCACTGTTATAAATACTATTCGTTAATGGGGACCACCACTGAACTAAGTGCTCTGCTGTATACGTTGTTAGCCATGTTAATTCAACAGGGCTAGCCATATTTTTCCCTGAGAGGAACTTAATTCCTATCATTGCCTCGTCTTTCTCCTACTGGGAAAGTTTGCAGACATCTGCAAATTCCATAACCAAACTCTCTCTGTGCTCTCTGATGGGTAGTAATTACATTTCTGTGGGGTGGCAAGAGATAACCTGTGAGAACTCAGGTGAGTTATTTTTTTCTCTGCTGTGCTCTAGAATAACATCAGTGTTTTAATAACCACAACCTTTTTATGTGAGAGGTCCTTTGAGATGTGAAATTGGCAACAATAAAATAAGCTATCTTCTTTTTAACAATAATTGTACAGTAGATAATTGTACAGTAAAGAGGGGCCATAAACGTGTTGCCTGGTCATCACCATGATCCTGCCCATTGCTGTACTGTTCTCAGTCTCCATTTTGGCATCAATAACATTAATATCATGCCTTCATTTTGTTCTCCTTCTTTATGATAATCTCCAAGACTTGAGTGCCTAAAACCAAGCCTAATGGGTTGTCAAGAAGCCACAATAATGACATTTTATTCCATTATTATAATTTGTTTTCAGGAAGCATATTTTTAATTATTTGCATGAATAATGTCATTATGTATTCATGACAATACAATTCAGATAATTAATTTACATGATGGAAATTTCTTAACGATTTTGATGTCAATGTTAATAGCAACATCTGATAGTTGATCTGGGGATGTTGACATAAATTTAACTTTTAATATATTATTGCCAACACCACTGGCAGTATGAAATTACTTTGCAAAAAAAGAAAAACATATATCCATGGGGGAAGAATTTCAATGAAAAAAGAACGTGAACCTTCTCTGGGGTTTATGGGTCCAGAACAAAATATATGCACTCAGATGTGACAGATGACTTACTTGGACGCAGACTGGTGAAAATGAGCCTGTCGAAAGCTTGTAGCTTCCTATAAAAAGAGCTTGCTGTGAAAATAACCGTGACTTGCGGGAAGAAGTGGATTTTGCAGTCACTTTTTTTGTCTGTTTTCATAATTTTTTCCTTAGCAATCTTTCAAACTGTTTTTGAAGCCTTTTGGGTGCTACTTTTGTATTTTGTCTTTGATTGCTAATTTGAATTTTACTTAAAAATTCAATAGGGAAAATGATAGGCCATTGTTATTTTAACTTACAGAACAAAAAGCATTGGCTATGTCCATGAAAAGGTCTGTTCTCATCCATTTCAGTCAGTCAATTAAGTGATTGAGGTGCTAAATCCATTACAAGAGAGTGGACCCTATTAACTATATTATCTCCTTTTCAGGTAACTATGGAAAAGACACTCTTCAATTTACACCATGGGAGGGAATTTCATAGTCTCAGAGTATTCATCTTAGAGTCGAGAACGGTGAACGGCAAATGGACCCCTCATACTTATATTTATATATATAGGAATACATACATATATATAATATATGATGGAATATATACTTATTATATATGTATAATATACTATATATACATAATATATATAAAATATATAATAGATATAGTATTCATATATGATATATATACACACATATATATGTGTATGTGTGTGTGCATGTTTCTGGTTTACACCTATTGGAATTTCATAGTTCTGCTATTTTTAAGGTGGAAAACATCCTAAAATCCTGATCAACCAGGTCCTTGGTCCTTGTCTAATGGAGCTGCTTTTCTGGGCTCACCCTTCCCCTACAAAGGAAGGCATCATCTTCCCTAGTGTGGCCTCGGCACCCTGTGAAATGCTCAGGGCTACATAATGGATGATGTCCCGCTGCCTTCTATTCATTTGAAGTAACTACCGGGGCTCTTAAGTTCTTTATAGAAATTAGTTTTCAAAATATCTGGAGTCTTGAATAAGGTAAGCATTGGGAAGTAATGAAAAAATTCCAGGTCAGCTATAATTTTAATTTGCATTTGGCCTTTGAAATGTAGTATATGGTTTCCATCATCTGAGATGGAAGAAACCGTCATCCCACGTCTGTTTGGTAGTTTGGTTATTTCAGGTCGTCTGGGATGAGGAAAAGGTGAAGGGAAGTCGTCGACCGGCAGAAAACAGGTATTTTTCTCTGCCCAAACATTTTCCACCTCCTTGCCATCAATGACAGTTGGTGTCACCCATTAGCTCTGAGCTTAACTGGTTTTAGCTGTTTGTGTCTGACCAGTGGTTTTCCTAGGGCAGCGATTAGTATGCAGCAGATGTGAAATACAGACTTGGTCATCCTACTGCCGAAAGCTACTAAGCGCCTCACCTGGCCCTCTCTACATCAGTCTTTTACTGCTTATCAAAACCAGAAAGCATTCACTCTCACTCTCTTTACTTCTTTATCCTTCTCCCTTTTTCACATCTAGGAAAAAAACAATAGAAAAAAAAGAAGGGTGGAAAAAAATGTTGGAACGTATAGAAGAGAGATGAACTAATTCAGTTAGGGCTGCACAGCTGAGCTGGCTCTGCAAACTTGATTTTAATAAATATTTTGAGAAGGTATATTTTGATTCGTTGGCTAAAAAAAACCTTCACAGCTATTGAGAATTAAAATACGATTTTGAATGTTTCTGTACAAAAACTATGCATTGTATGACTTGTCAGAACTCACTAAAAAAGTCTGAAATCACTTCCTATGGCTTTGTTGTGATAGAATTGATCTTGATGACTGTAAAATGTATTCCTCTGGTTGTTATGCACTACATAATTCAGGAAAAAGTTTATAATTGACACTTAATAACTTTTCAACATTGCCATCCTGCATTTTAACTCCTTCACTTTACTGATCTAATTGCTTTGAAAAACGTATTATGCTTATGGAATAGTATATGGTTCTTTCTTATATAAAAACTTGGAAATATGATTTGACTAAATTATGAATCACATATTCCAAGTGACAGTGGACATTTTTGCTATGGATTTTCACATACATGCCATTTGCAATTGTTTACATATGTTATAATCCCTTGCATTTAAATAGCTCATTATGTAAATACATATTTAGGAAATACTTGGTTATTTATTTGCATGGAGACTTTCACTCAATCACTGAACTAAAATGATGCCTTAATGTTGACTGATATAGTGCATGTTTAGTAAAAAAACAAAACCGAAAAACATAAATATTAAAGTCCCAATCATATCACATTTAACTTTTGAAATTAAATGATAATAATGTTCATATTTTGAATAAATGTAATTAGCAGATCCTACTGGACCAGAAGAATTATGGTGATAGGTCCCTAGGTAATCACCCATGGCTTTGACTATCTTCCAGCTGGGAAAGCTCTCATTTTTCATCAGGTGGTAGGAATTTTGGCAGTAGAAGAGTTAATTGTGTTTATGGGCTGTACAACGTGCTCTGTCTCAGGCCGCTTTCATACTGAGCCTTTTGGATTGGCCTACTCGAGTTCCCAAAACCCAGCAACAGCCCTGGTAAACCGAGGCCAGCGACGTGGTTTGCAGATCATTGCTAATCCTGTACGGAGGAAAGTGAGGTTTATATCACTCATTCTTGAGAACTGCCCACTTTTGTGTTGGATTTGTTTATGCACTCAGGCTTGCCGCACAGTGATATCAGCTTTGGGAAGTCCAGCCCCTGACTCAGAATCAGGTGGGGTGTGGACAAGAGGCTGGTCAAGTGGGTGTTAGAATTGCTATGGAGAGATGAACATCTCCTGTGTCCAGCACTAGACTTAGGTCCAGTAAAGTGGAGTTCTTGTCCCGTAAGCATCACAGCTCAGCCTCTAAAAGCCGTGGTTAATTTTATCAACAAAACAAGAGGAGGAGAAAAAAGTCTCCCAAGATCTTTGGGATTCCAGTATTCTCTGACTTTAAGTCTTTTGGATAAACTGTGATTGTACCACAAAATAACGGCAAGGAGTGGTGAAAATGGAAACACCACGTCCTAAGTCAACTCTAGAGAAGACATCTTGAAAAGGAAGGCACGGAGGGACAGTGAGGGACGATATAAATGTACCAGTGTCCAAAGAAGAGGGGCGTTTTGCTCTGGGGACTCAAAAATATTAATAGTTTATCAGAAAGCTAAACTACTTGAGTGAGATGATCTGTGTAAAGAACCCTCATAGCAAAAGCTCAAAAATGGTAGCTGGGTTATCATCTCTATTACAGAGAAGATGAGGAAAGTGTTCCACTTTAAAAATTATAGGTCCCTTCCACATACACACACAGAGACACACACAAACGCACACACACACGCTTTCTTCCCCCGGTCTGGCTTCTTAGGTAGACGTATCTGTTAATAATTGAAAGCTTCTATAGGAAACTTTCTTGCCTTATTAAACAGGTGCATTTGATAGTGTATTTAATACCAACACTTAACTTTAACTCCCCTGTGTTCTTGATTAATATAGGCCAGTTGCCCTAAAACTCAAACATAGTGGAGACCAATAAACTTGAGCCACCCTAACAACCTCCAGCACCTCATTTGTGTACCTGTATTGTATGGCAGAAGAAAGAGTGCTCTGAGATTCAGTGAGGATGTTGCTAGCTAGGACTTGGTGGCTGAAAATATATGGGCAAGTAGCACAGTTAGCACAAGATAATAGAATCCGAAGAATTTTCATCCCCAAGGAAATAGAAAATAAAATTCAATTTTTGATTGGGGTTTTGATTACTTTGGAAAACCAGACAAATTTCCAACCCTTATTCAGAGACGTGTCAATTGGTGAAAGTGTGGGATTGCATGTGTGAAGAGTGGTAGCTTGGGCAATGAGGCACAAGAAAAGGACTAAAATGCTTCTCTCCAACCTCCACACTTCAGCAGTCAACTAAAGAACTAACTCTTCTTCAAATGCAAAGATTATGTTGGAGAATAATGGAATTGTTTTAATTGCTCAAAAATCAGAAAGTTTCCCCAGATTACTGCTTCCTGCCATTCTTTCCTCTGGGTCCCTCTGGGTCTCTTCTTGCCTTATGATCAAACTTAGGAACATGGTTCATACCCCTCTACTCCCATTTGTACCTTACCTCCTAGGCATCTGGCTTTCATCTTCATTTTACTGAGTCTCTCTCAGACCCTCAGGACTTCCTATTTGCCATATCATGTCATTTCTCCAGACTCACCATCTTCTATTCCTCTATCGCATTTGATGTGTGCAACCATTTCATTCTTAGATTTCCCTGGACCCTTAAGGTCTTCACCTCATACAGTCCCACCTCCCCATCTTCTCTAGCTGTATCCCATGCTCCTTTACTGGTTCTTCTTCCTCCATGCACCTCCAACCTGTAGGGCCTCTTTCTCCTGAGTTTCTTGTTTCCTCACTCCGTTATTTATTCTCTTCGTGATCTCAACCAGTTCCTGGAATTTTGACTCTCCCACCTCTATAAAGACAACTCTCTCTAGCTTTGCTCTTTCTACTTTAAACTATTTAAACTCCAAGTCTATATTTTAAGCTTCCTACGAGGTAGGAGATATATTACTATCATATCAAACCGTAAGGTGACAGTGGAAATAAAAATTTAAGAAAAACTTTGATGGACATTCCAGCAAAAGAGTGTTTAGAACTTTGAAAGTGACTGCACGTGGGCAATGGGGAGAAGGAACCGTCAGAGACAGCCTGCTGTGTGGAGTCTGAATGAGTGGTGGGCGCGGTCCTCAGAGGCCTTGCCTTTGGGCCCCTCCTCTCTTTTTCTAAGAACGATATCTGTATCTTTAAAATCTTATTCACTCCTTGAGTCCAACCTCTATGCACATGACACACAGCTGTCTCTTGTCGTGTCTTTTATGTGAGTCCCAGATCTATAGAAACAGCTGGACACCTATGCTGTATTCTCCTGACACTTTACATTCCATACATCTAAAATGAAACTCATTATGTTCCTCCCCAAATTTTCTTTCTTCTCAATACTTATGCTAATGGCCTCCTAATAATTATAACGTTCCAGGCCCGAAACCTGAAGCTCGTGTCTTTTTACTCTGTCATTTAATCCTACCCTTTATGTGACACGATGGTTGACTTTTCTGGGTTTTACCTCTGTCAGACTCCTCACATCTGTTTCCTCTTTACCGTTTCCAGTGTCACCTTCTTGGCTTGATGCTCTTATGGTGGGTTAGATTATCGCACAGGTTGTTCACTCACTCTTGCTTATTTCCATGAGAGAGGAAGACATCCCTGCTCTCTTCACGCTGGGCTTGACCAGGTGACTTATTTAGCCTGTGGGATATTGACAGGTCTGACTCCACAGAGCTCAGAATGCGCTTACACAGTTGTGCTTGTTTGCTCTTTTGTGCCTATCAGTGTGTTTCTGTCCCTGCCAGAAGAAGAAGGTGTGGGTTAGCCCACTGGTCCTAGGAGAGGGATGCAAACCATATGGAAGCCGGTATCAGTTGACACCCAGCCAACCTGCATATTTGTGACTTAAATAAGGGCTTATTGCTGCTGTTAATTTGGAGGTTGTTTGTTATGCAGCATTATTGTGGCCACAGCTAACTGGCATACCTCTGTTTCTAGGCTAATCGCCTGTTTGTAATTCTGTTTCCTCTCTGTCTCGACCCCAACCTCTCCTGCACACTTTGTAGACTGCAGTTCTCAAAGCCCAACTGTAGTCATAGCCTCCAGGAGGAGCTCAACAACTGTCAGTGGCTCCCTATGACATACTGTGTGGTCCACCTGCACAGACTGTCAGCAAGATCCCTGTCCAATATGGCTTATCCTCCGTTTCAGAGGTCAGCAAACTCTCTTTTTCTGCACTTAGATTACAGTCAAACCCAAGTGGTGGCACAAAATACACCCAGAGTTTTTGCTTGTCATGTCATTCCTCATATTATTTCATTAACGTGGATTGTCTGCTTCATGTTGTTTGCCAAATTTCTAAACCCTAAATATCTTTCAAGATACATTCTTGACGCCATCTCTCCATAAATTCTTTGCCATTCTTTCAACACTATGTGTGTTATGATCATTCCCTCCTTTCAACACCATTCGATTTTTTTTAAAATTCATGACACTCACTTTTTTTGTACATTTGTCTTCTTCCTGTTTTTCCATCACTCTCACTTCATTCTCCCCAAATGCTCTTATATGTTTGATTTTATGCTTTTTCTCCCCGTCTTTTCTGTAGTTTGAAAGTCAGTACATTACAAAGTAGGGTCTCAACTTTTACTTGAATTGAGTTGAAAAAATAGATTATGTTTTCCCCAATACCTAAAAAAATCACTTGCAGTAATAGAATGGAATTTTATTTACTTTTTATTAATTTTTATTGGAGTATAGTTGCTTTACAATATTGTGTTAATTTCTGCTGTACAGCAAAGTGAATCAGCTATACATATACATATATCCCCTCTTTTTTGGATTTCCTTCCCATTTAGGTCACCACACAGCACTGAGTAGAGTTTCCTGTGCTCTACAGTAGGTTCACATTTGTTATCTATTTTATACATAGAGTGTATATATGTCAATCCCAGTCTGCCAATTCATCTCACCCCCCCTTCTACCTCCCATCCACATGTCTGTTCTCTACACATCTGTGTCTCTATTTCTGCTTTGTTAATGCAGATGAACTTATTTGCATAAAATGGAATTTAAATTGTTTTGTTCCTGGGGAAAGTACTATACATTATAAGTGAGTAATTCTGTATCTGGAGTACTTCCCTGCAGGTGGAAGCTTAGCATTGTCACAGGTCTGTATCTCAGGGATCCCAGGAGTCAGGCAGAGAGAATGCCAGAACTTGGTGGGATGTAGAAAGATAAGCCTTTGTCTACTCTGCATGACCCTCCAGACCATTGCTTACCCGAGGGATGGGAGCAGCAGTTTCTATGAAATTAGAAATTATCTCCAGATCAAAGTGGCTTCTTTAGAAAACTGTGTCCATTCATTTGATTAATCTATTTTTATTTATTGCCACTTTGTCACTTCCAGTCAAGAAGGAAAGGTGCACGGTGATTTTAATCCAAATATCTTGAGATACCAGAAATCCAGTGAAAACACTAAACTCACGATGTGATGCATTTTAGCATGTGAGCATGTCATGCCTTATCACATCCCTTGGCACTTCTAAAGGAGAAAGTTTCACCCAGAATTAGGGATCATGGGAACATAAATAGGGGTCCCGCTAAAGGGAGTGGTTAGAATAGCCAAGAATCAGCGACTCATCCCTAGAAAATCTAAACCACTCCTCTGTCTTCCATGAACTGGAAGTATCTATTGTATGACTTGGTGAGGTCATTTGGGTTGTTGGTCATGTCCGGAACATTTTTCTGGATTAGGCAGTCGATACCTTTTTTTTGTACCAATGACCAACAGAATGTATCATTGAGCATATCACTTAGCTACAGGAAGTCTTAAAACTTTGACCACACTTTAGGAAATTCCCTTAATCTTAGCAAATTGGAGTAAATGAAAGGAATTGAGGTCAGGTTGCACCAGAGAAGTTGAAATCCTTGACTCTAAGTGTCCCCGGCTTCTGTCCCCTCACCGTATTCACCACAGCTGATGAAGTGCTGTCTTCATCCAGGGTCCAGTTTTCTTCTTCACCGGAGGTTCATTTCATGCGATGAACGATTCAGGGACAGACATTCTGAAATCCAAAGAGGGCTAACCAAATCAGTGTGCCTTATTCTTATATGCTCCAAAAGACAGCTTTATAAATGAACAGTTTTATAACTGTTCACTGATTATTCTGCCCACCATGTCAGTTTTGATTATTGTGCAAAAAATAAAAATGGCTGTTTCTATTTTATAGACTGTCAGCCGTGCTCAGTAGCAGAAAACCGTCAAGTGGTTGGATATGCGTGTTTCTATATAGAAACGTTTGGCTTATTAAATTGTGTCTTTCCGTAATATATTGTGACTTTGAGCAACTCTCCCTAAAATATATATATGCAAATATATATACATATATGTAAATATATATACACATAACACACATATATATGAATACACACGTGCACACATACACAACACTTCGGAGTGCATCAGTACATCACTTTATATTTTTATCACTATTATTTGTAAATAGGAAATGAAGTTACAATCCTTGAAATTATAATGGCAAGCACACAAAGACACAGTTGCTGGCACAGAATTCAATTAACAGATAGCAATCAACCTCGGGTGACTGCATGAGGCAGAAATATACAGGCATGCTAATAAGTAATATCTTAAAGCCACGACGTTTATCAGCCAGCAGCCAGACATGGGCACAAGTGTGGACAGACAGCACTGTTCTAGGATATTTAATAAAACCCGGCTCTCTCCACTTAACGATTTGTGTTTAATCATTCAGCAACATTTTAAAACATCCTGGCTGGCCAGCTTTTCAAATGGAACTGCTTTGGTCAGAAAATGCAAGGAGCTATTTTGCTCCACATGGTTGAGAGGGATGGGAGGGGTGGGAATAAGCAGTTTAGGAATAATCAATCAGTGTTTGTATTTTGAAATGTGTTTCCTTGTCATTTCCTGACCTTTGAGCTAATTTATGTGCATCTGCTGGGTGAATCATAGTGTTATCTAAGGAAACATACAGAAGGCATTCATTAATACAGAAAAGACAGATGACTGACTTTCTGTAAAGTAACATTTTCCCTAGAAGCAGCTTAGTATGGCTGATAGCTACATTGTTCTTGAATTTCAGTTAAATGTGAACACTGGGGCTGCTCAGAAACTGGAGGGTGCTGTATTTTATTTTTGCATATATTTTCATATATGTTGTATTTTTTTCATATATGTAGAGATCTCTCTATAGTAGGTCAAAGAAATTCTTTAAGTTGTCTTTCAAGATACTTTGTATTGAGTACAAGCAGAGAGCCAAGAAAGGTTACCATACTATGTGATAGGGAATGCTATAGCTTTCCAGGAGAGTGTGAATTTATCAAAAGAATGTGACCCCTAGTGTTTGACAAAAAGGAAAATTGTCTTATATTGAAATAAATCAGAAGCCATGTTTATGATTGCCAAGATTGAAAACCTCATCACACAGAAATGGTTCAACAACAGCGAATCTGTTGGCAACTGGGTCATGCAATTTGCCTGGAGGTATCATGCCATATTTGCTGCAGGCACATGCCTGGGGGAATCTGACTGCTTAGCAGATGGCTTTGCTGGGAGAACATCTTCTACGTTTGGTTCCTTGAATCAATCAAACCTTCTGTAGAGCTCTTAGTTCTTCAAAGCAGAAAGGTAAGGGAGGAGAGGGAAGGTGAGAATAAAGGGAATAGCTTTGCTGTAGGTACAGCCAAGGAAAGCATGAATATATTCTACTTTAACTGTATTTTTCAAGTACTTCGATCTTTTTGACTATTTCTCCTTTAAGGCTCCAGCTTTTGTTTTCTTCCAAGTAAAAATAATGAAAACAAAAAACAAGCAGAAGTTGTGGTCGAGTCCAGACATTTAATACTTTTTAAGCGTTTGGAATTTTAAGCATGCAGACTTGTTAGAGATATGAAAATGGCACTGTTAGTTTAAGACTGATCAATTGTTTGCAATTTCAATGCTTAGCTGACTAAGAGCCAGATTCTGAGAGTCAAGACTCTGCTGCTTGCCTTGTGGTGTTTAGTGGCCACTTCCTTACTCCACGCCTGAAATGTCCTGGGAGATTTCCCTGGCTACAAAGCAACCTCAGAATTATGCCTGAAAAAGTACCTCCTCTGAAGGAAATGGGTCATCTCCCTAGGGAGACCTGCCATACAGTGCCAATAGCTTATCCCACCTTCTGTGGTTTTCTCTTCTGTCCAGTAGGAGTGGTTGCATGAACTCAGATTCACTCCACTGATGTCCAGAAGGATCCACTGTAGCCAAATTTAGAGTAAAATGAATACGCTGGATCCAACATTTTTACAGAATTGCTTAAATTTTCCATTTACAATTCCACACAGTACTGTCAGTAGAGTGAAAGTACTATAGCCATTCGACTGGTGAACTTAGGTGTTTGTATATGAGATGAGTATTTAGAAATTTTGTGGAAAATGGACAAGAATTCCTGCAGATTCTTTTCCATTTTGTCAGTGTTCATAAGTTTTAAATATCTCAAGAAGTCCCTATTTCCTACAAGTCTTTTTGCAATGGAGCATTTAAAAACTCCTAGGATCTTTGAAAAAATAACAACTGATGTGGGCTTCTAAGGACATAAAATATTAGGTTAGGCTATACAAAATGCATAATTTAGAAAAAATAAGTGAATATTTGTTCTTATTAAAGAATTAGTCTATTTAAGGAAAATAATATTTTCAAATTTAATGTTGCACATAGATGTGTAATATTAAAATATTAAACATCATTATTAAAGATTTCTCTTGCTTGTGTTAGGAAATTTTAATCATGATTTTATCTGTCTCCATGTGTGCTTAGCTTGAAGTGTTCATATACAGCTCTAAATGGATCAATTCTGGGAGAATGAGTTATAGTTTACCCCACACACAAGAAATACTGTAATTGGTCAGAACAATAATCCATACACCCTACTGAGCTGCCTAGAAAGGTGTATCAACATTCTTTTAAGTGTGAAATATATGGTGGACTAAGATGACGTAAATCGCAAAAATTTGAGGATTAATTATAATTATTTATTTTAAAATGTTTTGGTGGATACCATAATAGTTGGATTTGTGGGGAATATAGAAAAAAAAAAAAAAAAAAGCGGACATGGCCATGAACGCAAGGAGCTTATAACCTAGCTGAGGTCATAGAATGAACTTCCATGATACAACACTGAACATTTCAAGACTATGTGTAATTAAGTGGTAACCTATTTGCACCGAGCTCTCACTCCTGTGGAAATTCAGAACAAAGAGCTTGAAGAAGAGGGAAACATGTCCAGGCTGAATGGGCAGCACAGAGCGTAGGTATTCCTCACTCTCACTCGCCCATCAGAAATTTACATTCTGAATTATGTAAATTTTCCTTGACCTTTTAAAAACCATTTCAATATTTCTAATTCTTAGGCTATCAGTTGCAAAACAGTGTTTAATTTGACCTAATTGGCCCTTTTAAGTTTCAAGGAATGTCCCCTAATTCTATTATGGTAAAACAGAGATTGTTGGATGAATGCATGACTCACCTTATCCATATATTCCAAGATTTTCTAGACTTCAAACATCTCTTTATGTTCTTAAAGGGTCTAAGTGAAATAAACAGCACTGCACAACCAACCCACTGAGGGAGCTTCTAAATGGGATTTTGTGCAACGAGATTTCCAGCTGGACTGAGTCCTTAGCACTCTCTTGCTTGAGCTCCAGGGTTAGGATGGAGAGGAAGGAAAAATGCTCTAAGTTCAAGGTTAGCGCTGGGAACCTTATGAAGATGGAGTAACTGGGCATCAAGGGGGAAAAGAGGGGTGATGAAGGCATGAGAGGAAAAGTAATATCATCAAGGTTGGGATTTCTAGAGGAAATGGATGAAATTGTAGAGAGACGAGTGAAAAATTGCTGACGTCATCCTGGTGAAAGAGCCTACAGTAATGACAGTGGGACTGTGGGAAGGAAATACAGAGTAAAATGCAAGAAGAATGAAAGTAAACTTTAAAGAGCTTGGTAATTGATATGGAGGGTGAGGGAGCAGAGGCGTCCAGAACAAATGCGCTTAAAGGATAATTGAGGAGTTGATGATTACAAGGTCAGTAGTGATGTCCAAGAAAGCCATTTCAGTGAAGTGTTGGGGGGAAGCAAGCAGGTGGTAAGAAAGGGCGGGCAGGAGGGTTCTACCACTTTTCAAAGAAGTTTGGCCTTGAAAGAAAAAAGAAAAAGGGAGTGTAGCAGGATCCAAAGGAGTTTTATTTATTTTTTCTAGTATAATTAAGCCTGCTTGTAGGCAGAGAGCAAAGCGGCACAGATGGAGAAAAGAAGGAAAATGAAAGAGCATATATAATTACCAGAGCAAGGTCCTAGAGATAATGGTTGGGTTGGGAGTTGAGCTCTGGCCAGGAGGAGAAGCCCTTCTCAGAGTCAGCCGCTGCCCTGCTGGTAACTAGATGGGCTCATCAGGCAGCCTGTCTGAGCCCCCGCTTCCTGCTCTGTACATCGGGGATAAAAATGCCTACTCAGCAAAACCTCATTAAAATCAAATGCAAAAGTGTATGAAATGTGCTTGAATAGCAGGTGCACAGTAAGTGATGAGAATGAGGACAAGATTGTAATGGAGAGAGCCTAAAACGTAGTGTGTATGTGACGTGCATTGATTCCTGTGGGATCAGAGACAGCAAGGATAGTATCTGGTGTCCGTCTCACCTTCCTTTCCTACTTATTATTATCACAGTGTGTTAACATCCTGGATTCTGGACCTCCTTCTAAGGAGTTTGTGGAGTCAGGACATGACCCTTGAGTGGCCGATGTGGCCAGGGCTGAGGACTGCCGTCAAGGTGTACCGGGAAGTGTGGTATCCACAAACGGAAGAAGAGCTGGGTACCAAAAGTGTGCTCTGAGCAAAATTTCAAATCCAAATGGAAGAGACAGACAAAAGGGCTGCAATGAGCCATCGCTCTAGGGAAGTAAGGATGGGTAGAGCCACACTTTCCTAGGGCACCTGAGGCTTGACCTACAGGTAAGGAGGGAGCTGTACCACGTACTGAACCAGTCTGAACAGAGATGTTAGGGTGCGTGCAAGGAATCCCCGATCCGCTGTCACCAGCAGCTGCTCCGCTTTTACTCATCTGTGTTGGCATCAGCATTTAGCACTGCGGAAACAAGCACTAAGGATAAAAGGTCCTTGCAAAAGATCAGTGCATAAGGACACGTTTGCCATAGGACAAATAACATAAATTTAAAATTATGAAAAAGCCCGATTATTAGAGAAAAATCTCAGAAGAACTTGGGCACGTGTGATCACTCATGAAGTCTTACTGTCATTGAGGATGCAAGATTTCTTCAACAGGCACTTGTGAGGAAATCAGGGTGTGGAGTGGATGCCGATTAATAGACACTTGCTCCAAATACAGAGTCTTTGCTCTCTGAGGTCATTGCCTCTTGCTGCCGTGTGCATGTGGCCTTATAATTAAAGTGGCCCCTCAAAGAAATGACCTGATGGATTTCTTTATTTTTATAAAGAGCTGAAACTTTTCCTAGGAGAAAACTCCCATTGCTTCGTTGTGTCACCAAAGTCAGAAGCTAGTCAAGGAAAGTTCGTTTATTTTAAATAACAAGAAGCATTTGCTCTAGTTAAACCATAGATTCTATCAATTATGCTACTTTTCTTGTGAACATACATTTGATGCTCAGAAAATTTCCTCTTAATATTTCTGCTAAGAAAAGCTCCTTTATTGCAGTGGAGAAAATGTTTTTCAGCGGCAACACTCTTGTTCCCTCGTCATCTCTAAACTTAAAAGCCAGATTCAATTCACACCCCCTCTTCCATATTAATATACACCTAACTGAATTTTTGTGGTGGCGGAAGCAATGTCAGCCTCCTTCTGTCAGCTAGTTTCCAATTAATCAGGTGGCAAAGACCATTGCAGGAACCCAAGTCCAAAACAAACCAAAAAGATGATGATGAATAACCAAGAGGGCGCCAGTACAATGATGCAAGGCTTATGCAGATTCAACCGTTACCATAGCTCTTAGAGTTGGAAGGTAGCAACCTGAAAAACCACCCTGTGTGGTCCTAGCCTTGGGCATGTCAGGTGATTTCCTTCACTGGGCACACCTAGTCATCCTTTTCTATCCTGCTCAAGTGCTTCTTCTTAGTCAGAGTTACCTGACTTCTCCAGAACTTTAGTTCTCCCTCTCCTATGCCCTCATGGATCTTCGATCATATCTCTGAGAACACTTCTCACAGGGAATTATCTGTGAACTTGTCTGTCTCCACCACTGGGCTCTCCTAGTGAGGACAAGGGTTGTCACTAGTCAGTGTATTCACAGTTCCTACCATACCTAGCTAATCTGAAACAATAGAATATTAGCATAGTAAACACGTTTGAGTCCGCACTTTGTCACCAGATTAAGCAATTGAGTTCTAGAATTTTCTACAGCCAACGCATGGTAAGGTCAGATGTATATGTACAAGAAAAATGCATTTACCCTAAAACCAGATATTCTTTATTTATATACAGAAGCCCTTTAATTGGACCATTAGAAATTATTAGCTAAATTATCCCTTAATATTGCCTCCAAAATCTTGGTCAAACATTGCCTGACCAGAGAACTAATGAAGAGACATATTACTGCCCTCAAACCAAGGTCTAGCTAGGAAATTTGCTGTTATGGTATCACCAATTTTGGTGGGTATCTGCCTCTCCATTTCTCTCTGTGGAAAAAGGTTGAGGTCCTGAAAATTTTCTCCAGCCTAAGGTGGCAGAAGGCTGCACCTTGCTCAATGAGTCCTGGAAAAGGAGTGAACACTCTACCATTGCCTGAAGAGTAGAAACTCCCAGAAGCCATTGTTCTTGACTCCAGTTCTCCCACCTGCCTGAGCTGAGAGGATAGACCGAGAGTAAGGACTGGCTCCCTGGCCGTTTGTGCAAACATTAGAAGAGTCTTCTGCTCAGCAAAGTTTCTGGGGATGTAGAGATACCCCAGAAAACCTGGAGTACCTGCGGAGAGAATTCAGAACCTCCTACACATATTGATTCTCTAAGACCACCCCAAAATAGCCCACTATTGGGTATGATTTCAAAATTAGAGTGTTTTAATGGAATGTTTAGATATAAGAGAGTGATGGCTTGATCAATTGTGTTTGAAGTTCCACACTTTTTATTTCCTGATCAGTTTCTTCTCTGTGGAGTTCTTTAAATGGGTTCAGCTTGCCCTGATGGACTTTCCACCACACCTGGGCTCAAACGCAGTGGAGAAGGCAGGGTTGGTGAATGCCAATGCGTCCTACCACACCTCACCCTTCTCTTGGTCCCTTTGACAGCAGGGTCTTCCCATTTCCTCAGGAGTGAAGGATTGTTCATAGCACATGAGGTTCTACCCTGACCCACCCTTTATCCTCTTCCCAACACTCTCAATGTTGACTATCATACTCATAGAGTCCTCTAGGGCTCATGAGAAAGTTCCAGAATTTTTTCTCCACCTTTACCCAGTCTGGATATCCAACCATTTGGCTATGCATTCAGTTATACACTCTCCCTGGCCTAAAATACATTGACATTGAATTTTCCCATGAGACACCTTCCTTGTCAGCCTCATGCTGGCTCAGAGCTGTATGGCTTCCATTGGCTGGCTGTCTCTGCCATTGATGTCCTCCTTAAATTATAAGTATTTGAAGGGCCGGGCTGAGTCCCTGCAGTGCCTCTTTGTGCAATGCTCAGTCTTGCATTCATTACCTCTGGTCAATTACCCTCAAGCCAGGGCTGCGTGCTTTCTGTCACAATTATGAAAATGCATGCAAAAGCTACCTAGCAGGGACTGCAGACCTACAAGTGACTCTTCTTCTCAGATTGTAGATTGTGCATTCTACAATATGAAGCCAGCACTTCATTATTTATTTATACTCAGTGTTGTTCCAAATGAGCTGAAGTCACTGTCGTGGAACACAGATTGCAACAATACTGAGGGAGAGGAGCCTTTCTACCCAGCTTTTTATAGAGTAGAAATTGAGTTATGTTGAATGACAAACTTTTTGTAATTGTGTCTTTTCATCTATTCCGTCTTTTGGCTCACTCATCATTTTTCCTCTTCTTGTTGACTTTCCTAGCTTTTCCTGGCTTTTTGTCCTTGTCTCCTAAGTCCTCAAATAATTAGTTTACTCTCCATTTTTTCTGTACTAGGTGCCTCTATTAAGGGCTTGACATGCATGATTTTCTTGAAACCTTAAAATGACCCTGTGATATGAGTAGTGGCTTCTTGTTGTATTCCATTTTAAAGCTGAGAAACTGAAAAATCAGAGAGATGAATGCTCTTTCCTTGGGTCACACAGAGGAAGAGGAGGACAACGGGACTCTTCCCGCTAATCTTTGTCACATCTCTACGGTACTGTTGGAGAGTTAGTACCCACTGAGGTGAGGGACATTTCTAAGGAGGTGCAAGAGTACCTTTTTGGGGGCCAGAATAACTGAAAACACCTCAGTTTAGGAGTTTCAGGACTCCATGAACGAGCTTCACAGAACAAACACTCCATCATCTCTGGGAGAGATCATGGTGAACCGCGATTCCCAGTCAAGTCTAATAGGTGGTCTTCAGGGAAATGTGCAGACACCTTTTCGAAGCCTCTCCTGCCTGTCACCACACGCCCTCGGGAAAGATTTTATAAAAGCTTCAGACTCAAGGGAACCGCTTAGAAAGGCGTATGGGCCATGCTGGTTGCGGGAGGAGAAAGGCACCATCCCGCTTACCAAGAGCTCTCTGTTTTAAATAAACAAATGGAAATTTGGGGATTTTAATGCCAGTTTTCTAGGCTTTGCTAATATTGTTCACAAGTCAAATACTCTGCCACAGTTATTAGATTTAAGTGAAATACCAAAATGCCTAGTGCTTTTCAAAGACCATGATTAAATTGGACTTTCAGAAGAAATGGCCTTTTGTTGAGTATTGCTGTTAGAGAAAAAGGTTTCTACAATTTGCCTTTATCCTGTAGGAAAGATGCTAGGGATTCTTCATTATTGAATAAACATAATTGAATGGCCCTGGTGTTAGTTACTGTAATAGTGCTTTAAACCAGTTGTATTAACTGAGAACAATATGTAATGTACAGTAACCATGATGTAACACCAAGAGGCATTTAGGCTCCCAGTAGCTTTACTTTAGATATTGGGGAGGAAGGTTTTGTTATACTATCCTCTTGGTGGTTGATTTAAATAATATAGTGGTCTAGTGATCATTGAGGACTTCTGGGTCCATTTACTGATAATGTAAATAAAGTAAATTATTTTTTAAAGTTTCTTGATTTTTTGACCATGACAGCTCATTCAGCCTTCCTAACTTTGTTTCTTTGTTTTGGAAGGGAGGCTTGCTCATACAATACTGCTACAAAGATACTGCTGTTGTTGAATAATACAATATTTTGGGTCTCAAGGATATGTCGTCTGTCATCTAGAAATAAAACTCAGTTTTTTCATTAGTCTGAATGAATATTTGCCCTCCTGGGTTTACTTTTGCCAATAAAAGCAGCAACTATGGAGGGGTGACCTGTCAAGTTACGTCTCACATTCCCCGATAAAGTCACATCTCTGTGTTTTACATAATTTCTACACTATCCAATGGGTGGCTTATTCAATAATTCGGCCAAGAAGATGAGAGAAGGAAAGCATGAAAGGGAGCAGAACTAGCTGGTTTGGCTGATGATAGCTTTTCATCCTCAGTGGAAAATGGGTCCAGTCTCCCTCGGCCCTTTGTCTCAAATGCATTCATATGCCATCTCTCCTCGGAGCAGCAGCTGCCCTCTGCCAACTTTCTGTGGCTCAGAGTCCCTCCCTGGGAACAGGCTGTAGCTTCCCAGTTCCTGTGTTTGTGCTATCACAGAGCTTTACTCCCGCGAAGCCCTGACATGGTGTCTTTTGTAACAGCCCTGCGAGATATTTAAGATGCTAAGAGGACCACATTACTGAAGAATGTCTTTAAAGGGAGGAAAACGAAATTACCAATAAAAAAGGAATCTTCACAAGTTCCTATTGTATCTTTAAAAAAGAAGGGCTGATATACTTAGCCCCAACTCCTCCAAGCCTTCGGGAAGGTGCCAGGCGCCCCTACCAGCCCTGCCCGCCGGAGCCCGGCTGGAATCTAAGCCCAAATTAATGACTCTGCTTCTAAGTGAGGAAACAGCAAGTAAACCACAGTTGTGAGTCTCAGCTCACTGCGGATTTCTGTTTCAAACTCAGCCAGTGTAGAGTCTCTGAAATTATTTGATTTGGGAACAGGATAAAAAATTGATTAATATCTGATGTGTAGATTAGCCCTGAAGGGGAAAATACTAATTTCAAATACCATTCATCTTCCTTTTTATCTACTCCTCTTCAAGCTGTAATGAAATTAACCGAGGACTGAGTCCAGCTTGAGGAAACCTCAGAGGAGTTTGCACATTGAACTGGAAAATTAATCTGTGAACAGCCCACAGTTCAGCATTATTTAGTGACTAATAAAGGTTTGAAAGCACATTTTTTAATTGGTCCATTTATTCATTGAAATATTTTCAATCAAGTCTACACCTTGAGATTTACTTCTCATTTTCCAAAATCATGAATCTTCATCCTAATTACCATTTATGTTTCCCTGACTAAAACCTGAACTAGTCAAGTAAATGTATTTACAAGTTAAACTTAGCAGGCTTATTTGGAAGGGGAATTAGAACAGTGCTCAGGAGATAAGAAAGATGTTCAGTTCCGTGGAGGAATTTATCATGGATTGCTCCCAAAGAGTTACGTAATTGATATAATGTGGGGTATTATACAGTAAATAGAGATATAAGCTTTTAAAATTGTGCATCAAAATGGGATCTCAGAATCTGAAGATCATTGCAAAATTTCTACTTTGGGGGTATATTATATATTGAATATAATTATTGTATTTTTGTGTCATTCTGACATTCTTGTGAAGCCAATGGTTATAATCAATTCAATTTTTTTCAATTAATGGTGAGGTCATATAGTGTAATATTTGTTACGTGGAATTAGGAAGCAGTTTATTGGACTTGAATCCCAGCTCTATTTCTTATCATCTGTATGAACTTGGCCAAATCATTTTCAACTCTTTGAGCCTCAGTTTCTTACCTGTATAGTGGGGACGATACCAACAAATCACTGATAGGGTCATTGCCAGGATTAAATGACTTAGTACGTGTAAGTTGACTAGAAGAGTGCCTGGAATCTAGAAAGCACTTCATAAGGAATTGTTGATGTTGCTACACACCACCCTCTGTTCTAGGCATTTGAACTGGGTCATAGCAAGTTACCACCTTCAAGGAACTAATAATTACAGTCAGAGAGGGAGGTGCGTAAACAATGAAAAAAAACACAGTACTACACCGTTTCACAATAGAATTCTAAATAAGGCACAAAGTTGGGTAAGCTTTACCTGTGAAAACAAATGAAGACTTTACAGAGGAGAAGAGAAAGCTAGGCTTGTGTGTGCAGAAAGCAGCTATTGCTTTTCCATTCACACATGTGGAGAAAAACAGGTGGTAATTTTTCCAGTTGCATTTGCAAAATACGAAATGATTGACTGAGTGAATGAACAGATGACTGAAAAAGTGGATGAATGGGATTCTGACCAGACATGGCCTCAAACAAGCCGAGAGGCATGGAGTAGCTCATGGCCTGGATTCTGGGAGAATTTGTATGATTATGGTTAAAGAAAACATATTTACCTCTGAGCAATCCTAGATCAGATGTTTAGAGCTAGAAGAGATATTAGACATGATTTCAACAGAAATGAAGACCTCCGAAGAGTCTAGTTTCAAAAAATGCATTGTTAGGACCAGATCGAAGTTCTCTCCACTACATCCTGTGGTCTCACTGTAAGCTTCTCTACCATAATGATTCCAGCTGGAGAAATAGGGTGCCGAGGGTCAGGAAGGTTAAAAAATGGAAAGAAGAAAGAAAGAAAGTGCTGGGAATGGATGAGGCCAAGACGTTGTAAAGGACTGAAGAGAAAAGATGCCTGAAAAGAACTTCCAAAGAGAGGGAATTTTAGGAGATCATTTTCTGAAATGACACAATACTCATAATACCCTGCTTTTAGGAGTAACGAGCAGAATGCATCTTCTGTGTGTTCTGTTCATAGAACTGTATCTTGGGATCACTTACGTTCTAAGAAGGAGAAAGGGAACAGACTTGCCCCTTGACCTTTAGGTTTTCATCCTCATGAGGGATGCTGGTGCCCTCCACAGACGGCAGAACTTGTGGGCTCTCCTGCCGCATGTTTTGAGAAGCCCCGTGGGTTCTGCTGATTCATGAAAGGCCTCCAGCATGGGAGAAGGTAAAAGAGAGGGTCCAAGACACATGTTCGCTAGCACAGCCCAGCGAGGTGGGCAGTGGAACTTCTCTCCAGCCTTTTGGGTTTTGTTTGGGTGCTGAAAGAATTTCTGACTCAAGTTTTTCATGCAAGAGTCAAGACTGCCCTGTGGGGCAGCTGCTTCTAATCCTCTTGGGAAGTAGACTCCAGTCTAGTAAAAACCTCCAAAGAGAGTGGAGGTCCTGGCAGGTTTATCCACCTCTTATTATGCCAACCAAGGACATAAACCAAAGAGATGCGACTCTCATCTCATGCATATCATTATAATCCTGTAAAAGGAAAGGCATTTTAACACTAAAAACAGGGTAGAAGATTAATTAGAAAAAGTAAGACTATATCTTATGACTATATGTAACCTTTCAGAAAGCTGTCTACACAGTCATTATTTTTCTCATTTCACCAAGAACCAAGGAAAAATTTTGGCAAGATCAGTAGTAATTCCCCAAACGTTTTTTGTGTCTGATCTCAGGATGCAAAAGTTAAATGCAAGAAGGATCTTGTATTTCCTCAGCCTGACTATCCATAGTAATGGTTCATAGCCAACAGCTACTATTCAGGACCAAAGGACTCCACCATTCCCCGGACAAATGAGTCCATCTTCCCTCTTTTCCCACTTCCCTGAAGACACTTCTGTGTGTTCACATTATTGCCAGATCTTGGAACCAGGTATTCTGCTTTCCCACAGGCAGGCTCTGTGGGCCTTGGGTCCCTAGCTGAGGCAGGACCAGTCATGGAGGTGGTCTGTGATGGCTCCCAGGACCCCGTCTGTAAACGCTAAGCCAGCGCTGAATCTTAGCTGTTCTGCACAATCTTTCTACGTTAGCTCCCAAAGGTACGGTTGGCACAAGAATCATACCAGGCAGTGTGTGTGACTTTCATCAGCAGGTTCTTGGCTGTGGGATTTTTGTTTCAGTCTGCATGTGGCTTTGGAGCGTGACGTGAGCCTATACCCAGGCACTTTCAGATTTTCTGTTGTCTCCTTATGATGGCAATGAAAGTAGGAAATGAAACTCCCTCTTTTGTCTTATTCACATGTAATTACTTTTTTATTAATCCTTTGTGGGTTACTTAAATTGTATCCTCAACTTCTTCCCCTGATTTGAGGATATTAGCGTTGGAAACAAAAGTGCCTTTTGACAATCAATTGAGTTGTTACCTACGGAGACCAGGTAAAGTCTCCTCCTGCTGTGGGACTATTTGGTTTCACATGTGTGGTCTTTGCCTTCAGTGCATAGAAGCTCTTGTATGCGTGGGTACAGTATAAGGTGACAGTTACTAGAGAGAAATGCAGTTGCGGGAAGAAATTACAGTATGACGGGGCTTTGATCACTGGTATTATTTCTGTGCTGTTTCACTTCATTGATACACTTAGGTGCTCTTTGATTTGGGAAGAACCTATTCAAGAACATACTTGAAACATGTAAGTGGATTCATTAAAATATACTTATTTTTCGGGCCTTTGATTCCTTGAGGCAGACGGAAGTGTGGAGGCCATAAACCACTTAATGGATGAACAATGTCTGTTAGTATCTTGCATTACATCAAGGTTCATTCATTAGATGGGTGGATACCCCCATGGAGGCTCCTAGCTTGGAAAAGGTTAGTGCCATATTGAAAATGCTGTCACAGCCATGAACTCCACTGCAACCATTTTCACAGCTTCCACCAGGTGGCTTGGCTTACATGGCAAAAGAGAAGACAGATTTGCTGGCCCCATTCAGAATAGGGGGAAACTAGACACGTTAGGATGTGCCTGGAATCATGAAAACAAAATGGTGTCTCCTACTTTGTGATGGGTCTCGGGGCATTTGCTTATTCATTCTTTTTTAACCAGTTAACATTTCTCAAGCAACCTACCACTTACTGAGTTCTGGAAACACAATGGTAAAAACAGCTCCCATTTTTCAAGTCTAGTAAGAAGACAAGAACAGAGGCAAATTACACAGTCTTGTAAGCACTCAGCAGGGATGAGCATGGAGGCTACCAAGAGAACATAGAAGAGGGAACTCGATGAGGTTTGAATGACAGATGTGTGTGTGTGTGTGTGTGTGTGTGTGTGTGTGTGTGTGTGTGTGTACACACAGCCCAGGAAGGGGTGGTGTCATCATTTTTGGGTCTTAGAATTTCTCTTTCTAAAAACTCATTTGTATGTCTTAAACTTCAAGAATAGCTTGTAGTTATGGATTCTTAGGTTTGGAAATGACATCTTAGCACTTTAATTCTTTAATACTTCAAGAATTAAAGCTAAAGTGTGCACCTCTCTGGGCCTCTGGACATGTCCTTAAAGAAAACACTACAATACACCTGTGTGACAATCCTCTGGCTTTTCCTCAAGCCCAGGGGGCGCTTAGGGATAGTGGAACAGAGACAGCCTGACCAAGTTTGTACAATCTCTACTTTCACGTATGTCCTCTGAGAGGCAACAGGGACTGAATGCTCCTTGGGGCTTGGACAATCAACTGCATTTACTCATGAGGCTGGGACAGGAAGAGCTCAATATTCCCCAATCCCCACCCTCCACCCTAAGGGTGCTTTGCACATGTTCAAGTCTGAAGAGTGTTCCAGGGGTTGGTCAACATGTGTATTCTCAGTTTGCTTTTCTTTCTCTTCTGACCACATTTCTGTCCAGCTTTGTCTTCTGTGGAGTCTTTTTATCAGCGCACCACCTTCCTGCTCTCACATAGTCCCAACTACCACCTGAAGACGCGGTTTGCGCTGCAAGCCTCTCAAGCGATGGGCTCCCATCCTCGTGATGTGCTCTGCAGGGCCTGGAGATGGGGTGATATCCTCCCTCTTTCCCAGGCAGTGTCTGTTTCTGGCCCATAAAATAAACAAGCGAGACCAAAACAGATGACCCCCTCCCCCAGCATCCTTAAAGCACACACAATCAGATTATTCCAAATGCCCCCCTTTTCCAGTCAAAGTCCCCTACCATTCTTCTGGGCAGTCTGGAGTTTGCACCCACGTGACTCTCTTTCTCTCTCTCCACCAAGGGACTGATCATCATTCCTGGTGACTTGCACACCCAGGTAAATGATCATCAAACACATACCCTACTGTCCCTTAATTCCCTCACCTCCAGAATAAACTTTTCTCCTCCACTTTGGCCATCCACTTCCATGACCATTTCCTTGTACTTACTATTACCAGTACCACATTCCCTACAAAATCTTTAATTAAAGCATTCTCTGGCCCAACGTCTCCATTTTTCCAGCTCACTTACACTGGTACTTCTACACTGACATGGCTTCATCTACACTGGGACCTCCAGTTCATTGTTTCTACCCCTTTGTCAATGTCCATCCCTCCCCTACACCTCCAACTCCCTGCTCGCCCAGCTTAGATTTCACGGTCCATTACTATGGCAACTCCCTCGATACATCCTCAGGGCTTTTGCCCCTCTATCCCTCAATTGTACTCTCTGTGTAAAACCACTGTTTTGTTGTATCCAACTCTCTTAACTATGTGTCCATATCTGACTAGTTGAATATGGTCTGGGGAAGATTATCTAATGATGCTGCTGGTGCTGGGGAAGATTATCTTACTTGAAACTTTTCATCAAAAACATAAGTGAGTTTTCAGTGCTATCCAGGAATGCTAGTAATCTCCCAGCTCAACTCACTCACCTCCTCTTTCAAATGTCCATTCCACACCTTTTCCTCCCTCCTTACGCGTTCAACAGCCCATCCATCATTTTCACTCTCAGCTGAGGACCTTACTTTCTTGCACTGAAAAATAGAAGTAACTAATAGGGAAGTTGCTCATGTTTTCATCACAGATCTGCCCCCTTGTAATCATGCGCCAGGAGTGTGTTTTATTATCTACGTTTCCAATCCAACCATCTACTCTGGCAAAAATCCTGGCAGCCATCCTTGGTTCCACTCTTTCTCTCATCATCCACATTCATCTAGAAAGTTCAGATCAGTAAACTCTCATGATTCTACTTTCAAAATACACTTTGATATCCAACAATTCCCACCTCCTACACTATACCCAATCCAAGCAAGCACCTTTGTGTCACATTAAGCCATTGTTATCTACTGAATTACTTGGAACTAGATTTGCCTAACCTAAACCCCAAAATATCAGTGGCTTAAACAAAACAGAAGTTTACAGTCATTCACAGAGATAGTGTGGGTTCTGTTCCAGACCACTGCACTAAAGTGAGTTACATGAATTTTTTGGCTTCCCAGTGCATATAAAAGGTACATTGACACAATATTGTAGTCTATTAAGTATTCAATAACGTTAAGTCTAAAAAACAATGTATATACCTTAGTTTAAAAGTATTTTATTGCTAAAAATGCCAAAACAATTACAGTAGTGACATCAAAGACCACTGATCAAAGATCACCATAACAAATACAATAATAATGAAAAGATTTGAAATATTATGAGAATTACCAAAATGTGACCCAGAGACATGAAGTGAGCAAATGCCTTTTGGAAAACGTCACCAATAGATTTGCCCAGTACAGGGTTGCCACAAACCTTCAATTGTAAAGAGTGCAGTATGTTTGAAGCAAAATAAAGTGAAGCCAAAAAAAAGCAAGGTACGCCTGTTGTTCTTTCACACAGAATTCCAGAGGTAGGGCATCCTTCTGCATTCTTGTTCTGCATCCTAGCATCACCGCATGGGCCAAGATGCCTGCATCACTGGCCATCCATCACATTCACACCACTGACCACACAGCCAGGAGGAAAGGAAGGGCCAACAGGACTCAGGCCACATGTCTGACTCCCTCTCTGACTTCTGATTACACCCCACCGGCAACTCCTTCTGGAATGAGAGCAAGTAAATATAGCTTTTTAGGTAGTCACATGACTGTCCAGAAGAAGTGCTGAATTCTTTTACTGTGTAAGAAAGGAGAAGAGATTTGGGTAGGTATTAGCAATGCTCAACGCATCTTTGTATTTGCATCACTGCTTCTATTTGTGCCCCTCACCAATCCATTCTCCTAACAGCAGCCAGTATGATATTTTAATTTACAAATTAGAATGTTACTCCTATTTAAGTTATTAACTAGCTTCCCATCATACTTAAACTGCAGTCAAAAGTCCTCACTGTGTCCTTCCTGGTTCTTCCTGATCTGGTCCCCAAATAACCTATTCCATCTTCTCCACCATTCTCCTTGCTCACTCCTTCGTAGCCATACAGTTTCTAAGACACCAAACTCATAGCCACATCTGGTTTCCACACTTGCTGATTTTTCTACCCAGAACACCCCTCCCACATGTTTTCACACTCTCCTTTCCTTCTCTTTAGTCACATTGCTGCAAATCTTTTACTTTCTCTAAGAGAACCACCACCACCCCACCATCTGGTAATCCCACCCTCTCCCCAACCTTTCCATAGCCTCACTGTGCATTATTTTCTCCATCTCATCTGAATTCATATGTTTCTATTTGTTCACTCGTTATTGTCTGTCATCTGCACTAGCTCCTTGGCTCCATAAAGGCAGGGATCCCATATGTCTCGTTTACCATCATATCCCCATTCCTAGAGCAGTGCCAGAGTACAGTAGGATCTAAAACAAACACACAAACAGTTGTTGAATGAAAGAACTAATGAATTCTAATGTTGAGGTGTTTGTTTTGCTTTATTTGTAAAATCTAAAAAGCTTGTTAAAAGAACATCTCTACAATCTAGGAAAAACTTTGAAGATGTCCTTATTAATATTCTCATAATATATAATAATGTTTACAACGTCATACACATGGCAATTGAAAACTTTCCAAACTTCAGCTCAATGAATGTTTTTTCTTGCAGAATTGAGGTTTCGGGTACTAATAGGTAGGAGCTTGGCCATGGGTTTACTCATGTATATTGATTTTCTGGAAGTCATCAGAAACGACGCAACTAACAATCTGAAGTATATTGATGAACGTATATCAATTGAACGCATTTGCATTTTAATTGTGAAACGCGCATTCCATTTTAATTAGACATGTAGCTAGTTTTCCTATGTGATATTTAACTATGCATTTCTTTGTTTCTATGAAAGGCTTCTTAAAATTTAAAAAAGAATTGAAATAAATTCTGTTATCTAATGCGAGTTATTTTTTAATACCTCAACTGAGTACGCAGTCAGAGAGATTAAGCAAACTAAAACACAGGCAAAAAAAAAAAGGCATGCTCTCCTCTTCCTTCGATTACTGAAATCTAACAAATTGGGTAGCTTACAGGAATCCTAAAACTAATAACGGTCTGAGTCTCTAGTAAGTTTGAATCAGGGTTCGTTTACCCTGATCCAAGGAGAGACCTCTTTAACACAATTAATACAGGTGCAATCAGATAAGAACATTCTACTGTTTCATTAAAGTGCCTGTAATTCAAAACTCAATAACCCTCACACATCCTCAATCAGGGAAGACATCCTGGGAGGTTTTTACATGAGTGATCTTAAAACTCCGGCTTCTGACTTGTGAGCAACACTTTCTACAGATAGATGTCTCAGGATCCTGTTTATTCTTCCTTTAACAGAATTCTTTTCATCCACCTCCCTACTTTTGACTATTGTAAATATGCTAAAGTTGTCCTCCCAGCTTCCCCTAAAACGGAAAGGAATTCTCCGGTGTGGATGTTGAAAAAGTGATCTATATTCTCGGGAACTGGAGAGACCCAGGGGAGAGTGTTCATGTCCAGAACTGCTAACAGCAAACGGCTCCCTGAGCCCTCCCACCAGCAGCGCCTTGGGAGAATTCCGGGGAATTAGGTAGCCAGGAGACAATTATCTTGTTTCCAGAAATAATCTGAATCGAAACAATACGTAGGGAACAAGGCAGAATGGCCCCAGAGCGCAGGCACTGTTGATTTCCTGGGGACGCCGTCTGGGGCGAGCCTCAGCGCTCTCCGCTGCAAAGCGTGAGAAATTGTAATTTGGAACCGTTGAGCGGAGGCTCGCTTGATCTTCATTTCGTCGACCTGAAGTCTACTGAAAATAGACTAATAATATTTAAGGGTAATTTTTTTTTTTAAACTAAACACTTTTCTCAGCTGGGGTCAGTCATTTGCTAATTCCTAGCAGCGGCCCACCTGCCCAGGTGAAAAGACTCAAATCCGTCACCGCGGTGCGCGCTCATCCGAGAGCCCAGACCGGCCCGCGGGCTGAGCTGCACTCAGAAGCTTTCTCTTTGCAATAAAAGCAGTGCATCCTTGTTAGCACGCCTCCACGGAGACACTCCTTTGACCCTTTTCCAGGGTAAGGCGCAGTAATGCAACATTTCTCCCCAAAACACAAGAAATCTCCTTCTTGGCCAGTTTGTTTGTCTGCCTTCTTTACGTGGCTTTTCTCATCCTTTATCCGTGCAGGTGGGTAGAGGACTTCACTTCTGATCA
Organism: Phocoena sinus; assembly: GCF_008692025.1. NCBI lineage: Eukaryota > Metazoa > Chordata > Mammalia > Artiodactyla > Phocoenidae > Phocoena > Phocoena sinus. The sequence goes on along the minus strand of NC_045774.1, from coordinate 4,576,179 downwards.
GAATCAGGCATGGTGGTTCCGAGGCTTTCTTCATTAGGGTCTACTCAGTGTTTATTACACACGTTCTTTGCTGGGTATTATTTACTTTAAGCAGTCTCTCTCTCTCTCTCTCATCTCTTCATTAAAGTACTCAGAACAATTGCTCAGCCAATCTTCATTAAGTCACCAGTGTGATTGCGGAGCAGGTGGAGAATTTATGATCCATTTAGAACTAACCAATCAATGAGCTCACTTACTTATTTACAGAGAGCCAGTTGTGCCTGGAACTGTGCTAAGTGTTGGACAGACTCAAAGGAAAACATGCTCCCTGCCTCCTTTGAGGCACAGGATTTCCGTAGAGGTAAGACAAGCAGAGAGGAAGAAACTACACAAAAAGATGAGTGTGCTTTGCTGAGGAGGAACAAAAGAAAGAGTATTAGGTCATATAGGTTTGTACCCTGCACAACCTCAAGGGACACAATTCAGATAGTTGTCAATGGGAATGGCTATGGGGGATGGCACCACTGGAGTTTGTGCAGTGAAACAACCGGGGCAACTGAATGTGGCGGTCCTGAGAGGAGTAACGATTCTCAAGAGGAGTTTCTGGCAAGGGGATGACAGTAAATGGAAATAAGATGGTAGAATGAATAGGAATTAACTAGGTGATAAGAAGGAAGTGAGATATTCCCAGACAGAGCCAACAACATAGGGAAAGCTTTGGACCCTGGATAGATCTCAGTATTAATGTGGAAACGCTGTGGGTTGGGAGCCACTGTAGGAGAAATCACCTCCTCCGGTCCCATTACAACATGCCCCTTAATACGCAGCGTTCCCCGAATACCCCAGGAGGGGAAAGTGGTAGCTATCCTAAAAGTATTTAGAGGGAGATAAGTTATTCTTACACAACGGAGAACACTGTGTTCACCAGAATTCCTGAAAGGAGGTCATGGTGTTAGAAAGACTCACTGTTATCAGGTGTTTGATGCAGAGCACGAGCCTCCCAGGCTCTAGAAAAGTAACCAAGAACCAGGCGACCAAGAGAGCTTCGCTGCTGGGCGGGAGGGAAGAGGCGATCACACATACACACGCTCGCAAGCACACACGCATGCACACACGCCTTACACACAGAGGGGAGGAGACACAGCATGGGAGCCGCTTCGAAAGAAGCCTCAGCTGACGAGCAGTTTGGGGAACAGAGAGGTCGGACAGATTTGAAGCTGATTTCTCCGGGGGTGTGGTTTCTGCCCGCGCTACGCCAGCCTCTGTAAGCACCACAATTGCTGGCTCTTGGGGTGGGATAAGTTGCACATTTTCCATGGGACATAACGGACTGGTGATTTCTGCGGCACAGTTGGTGTGCTGGAGGACAGGGGAGCAGGTGACCTCAGGGCGCCTCCTCTGGGCCATGGCGGGAGAGATCCACTTACCAGCGGGATGGGGTCCCGCTCCTGCACCTCCCTGGCTTCCCTTCCTGCCCTCACGCTCTCTCACATTTGCATCGTGGCTGGAGAATGAAAGAAGGAGGGTGACCCGACCATACGATGAGGGTCAAGAGGTTACTTGAGTCAGATTGTGGAAAGCCTTCTGAATCAGGCCCTTCCTACAGGCATTGCACTCAGTTTAGAGTTTAAACTTTTGCTGCTTTTTATAGTAAATGAAGCTTAGCTACAAAAGAGTATATATAATGTGGATCAGTATAATTTAAGGAAGATGAATACAGCAAACGCTTGTGTGCCGTCCTCTCAGCTTAAGTAAGACACATCAAGAGCTTTGATCTCCCCCATCGCGTCCACCCCCATCTGCCCTCCCAGAGACGGCACTGTCCTGAACTATGTGCTGGCACTTTCCAAAGAACATGATTAATCAGGGATTCGCAGGTCACACCACTTTTGGAGGCAGTGAGGGGCTGGAGGAACCTGAGACCTGTAGAAGGGAGACTCCCGGAGGTGATGGTCAAACCCAGGAGGGGCCAGGGGGCGAGGGTCTGGGGAAGAGCTCAGAAAGTCAGGAGTTATCCTCGATAGGAAATGGGGGAAGGAGAATGCAGTGTAAAATGCACTCTTTGGGCTCTAGCTCTGGTAGATAGATGGGTGAAATGAGGGTGTCATCGTTGTGCGGGGAAATATACACGAAATAGCAGGGCTGAGACATGCAAATGTAATGGGCGCAAACTTTGACATTTAGACCTTGAGATGATGGTGAGAGTTCTTAGTGTAGGTAAAGATTTGAGAGTCATTTGCATTCAGAAATTACAATACCAATACCTTAAGAAACGGTTAGTATTTATACTGGCACTTTTCTCAGCGCTCTGCCTGTACCAATTCATTCAATCCACACAATGGCCTCATATAAAGAGGTACTATTATCCCTATTTTAAAGATTAAAAAACTGAGGCAGAGATTTTAAATAACTTGCCCATGGTTCAACAGTCAAAACGCGGTGGCGCCATCTGGCACCAGGACTGGTGCTGTTAATCATGACATTGATGTGGAAGGTTAATATGTGGGATTAGAAGGGATTTCTGAGAGAATGGAAGAGGAAAAGAAGGAAAAAGAGGAGGATGGAATTTTGGAGAATACCCACGTTTACGGTTCCTTCCGACGCTGTGAAGGAAACGTTCCACATTTAGGGGTGTGGGAAGGAAGGGAGGGGCTTGGAGCGCAAAGGGGAGGGGCACGGGGAAAAGGCGAGGGGCTCGATGGGAGAAGGAGAGGGGTGTGGAGAAGAAGGGAAGAGTGTGGGTGTGTCTTTCCGGGCCCTGAAGGTCCCAGCCTCCCTCCTACTCCGTCATCCATACATCCTGGATTAAGGATTAGCTGTGACCCGACTCGGGCAGAGCGTCTTGCTTCCCCGTTGGCTCCCAAGTCCCCGTTCAGAGCGCCTGCGGGCAGCTGTTCAGAGCGTACTTGGGAATTCAGCCTCCGGTTCTGTCTGGTCCTGGAGAGCAGTGAGAACCGTGGTGCAAACACTGCCGAGGCCCCAGGGTTCCTCCACGGAAAATGGATTTGCTGTGCGTTTCTTCTGTTCATGCATTCATTATTGTGCATTCCAGGTGACTTGCACGTTTCTGTGGGGTTGAAAGTTGAAAAAAACTCGATTCCTTCTCAGGGGATTTGGAATCCAGTTTGAGAGTTTGGAATATTTGGCTCCTAATGAAGCATAGAAGTATCATTAAAATATTTCCCACACCGCTAATCATTCGGCTGAGTCCTGACAAACCTATTAGATGTTAAGGTTTTTAAATCGTCTGTGTAAGTTAAGATAAACACAACCAGAATTCACAGGAGAGAGATATAGTGCAGGGCATTAAATGTCCAGAAATGCCAAGGGCATTCTAATTTTAGAGTAAAGAACCCGGTGCCGGAGCATGGGGCAGGGCTGGAATGTTCCCCTGTCTAAGCCAACAATGTCCCAGCTCCCCTCCACCCCACTCCACCCCACGCCTCCTCCCTGCCCTCAGAGTCTGTATTGGGAAAAAACTTGGATACCAGGCAGCCTTTCTTATAATTCTTGGAGGCCTTTTAAAAACTGCAATTGATTTCTTAGAACTAATAAACTAGGTTTATGACAATGGTGGCAAAAGTGACTTCATAATTCTTGTCTAATGAGCAAGGTTCCGTGCTCCAGGGGGAATGATCCTGAATTCCTCTGGTCTTGCAGAAAGAGGTGAGCCCGGGTAGGGACTAAAAACTTGTCTGAAGAGCATTATTGCCAGGGAGCTGGCAGGGTTTACCTAGTGGAATGGGAAAGCTCAGGTGCACGGATGTAGCTTTGTCCTCTGGGAATGAAAATCTATTTTTCATTTTTAATTTAGTGCTATAGCGTAGAAGCACGGCATGCATGCTTGCTGGGGGCAGTGGCGGCTGGCTGGAGGCCGGCAGTTTGTCATCCTAGTACTGGGTCTGAAAAAAAAAAAAACAAATCCTCAGCTGAAAATAAAATCAAGGCAAAATAATAGTAGCCAACATTTCTTGAGCATTTACATGCTTGCTGCCAGACGCTTCCCTTGAGTTATTACTTCATTTCTCCTCCCATCAACCCTATGAAGGTTCTATAATTATCCATGAGGTAAGTAAGGATAAGAGGGTAACATAACGTCCCCAAGTTCCCAAGGCTGTGGCGGAATTCCTATCGGAGAACTTCCAAGTGTGTGTGCTCTACAAATCTGCTCCACTGCCTGCCTGTCAGGCTGCCAGAATTTCCTGGTAGCCCCTGAAATCTCCCCATTGACAGAATGGAACCACGGACTGTCAGCTCCATAGGAGTGAGACCGTGTCTTGATTGGTTCCCTCTGATCCCAGCTCCTAGCTAAGAGCCTGCCCTATAATCAGTCATCAGTATTGGTTGAAAGAATGAATGAATGGGTAAGTAAGTGAATGGGTGATGAGTGAATGAAAGAAATGAACCTTATTAAATCTTCTATGGAGTCAGTTTGGGAGAAAAAAAAAAAAGATAGGCTGGCAAAAGTGTCCAGGGATTTGGGAAATAGAGTTTTTGGAGAAGGACCTCTATTTACAAAACACACTACCTTTGAGCAAAGTACACAGTTGGTTGCCTGCATAGTTAATGAAGCAAATACCTGTGAAGTGGTTACCAAATGAGAAGAAAGACCTTTCTTCTCCAGGTTCAACTTCATTGTGGGGAAACACTAAATTCGTAGCAACATTTTAATTGTAAGTGGGAAGGAGGGCAAATTACGCAGAATTTAGTAGTGTGAACGCTTAAACTTATATGACAAAAGAAGTGTTTATGTCAGGGACTATATTAGTAATGAACAAGCTGAATAAAAAAAAAATCATACGATAGAGGCTCAGTAATGTTTTGTTTAATAAACATTTGTTGAACTGGATTGAATACGCCTTAGTGAAATAGGCTTGTATTTTAGTTTTAGTTCCATGTTTTGGGGTTTTCTTATTGCCTGAGAAATACTGCAGACGATATCTATGAGTGCTGGTAAAACCAAGGCAGATCTGAATTATTTCATTATCTTGTAGATCCTGCCCTTAAATTATCCTCTCCTATTTTGAAGACCCTGCTTCTGAAATTCGAGTTTCCAGCATTGCTATGGTGGGTAACGTGCTGTTTCTGAGGCAGGTCACTCCCGTTTTTGCAGAGGTCAGACAACCTGCGCGTAGGAGCATGAATTTTGACAGCAAGTGTCTCATTAAAATCCTGCGCATCGGCAGCAGAAGCACGTACTCCTTCCGGGGAGGAGGGGAGGGCAGAACCTGACTGGGCATCTGCAGAGTTTTCACATCTGTGCCCGTGGAACCCAGCTTAATCCCGGAGGTGACCTTGGCTTAGAAACCCCACTCCCCTACGTCCCTCAGCTCCCGGGACACCGTAGAAGCGTGGATCTGTGGGATGGGGTGGGAGACAAGCTGATGATGATGGCTTCTGAAAGGAGGGAGCCTGCCTGGCTCCATGGAACCAGTGAGAAAGCCATAATGGGTCTCACTTGGGGAGAGCGTGTCAGGAGATAGTAACCCTTCATACAATACCCTTCCTCTGCCCATCCCTCTTACGCTGAATTGAGGGGTATTCATTATAGCTCTTTATCAAGAGCTCTACGTACTATTATCAAGGGCAATTACGTACAGCACATCAGGGACAAACCAAAAGGGGCAACAGGAGGGAGGAACTGGCACAGCACCCGAAGGAGAAGAATTCTTTTAAAAGCATAGCTTCTACCTGACAGCTAATTGTAGAAATAGAACTCTGTTATACCAGCCATGCGCAGAGTGTGTTTAAAGACTGCACAGTCACTAACGTGTTCTCTTGATCCAAGAGGAACATACATTCCACTGTGATTAAACCGCATACGATTTGTTTTATTTAAGTTCTAAGGGGACTAGTGCAAAGCAGATTTATAAAATCATAACTTGGAGAATTTTATTGGAGTAGTGTGAATATTGAACATAAAAGTCAGGTCTTCAAATATCATTATGTTCCCGCGTTTTATGATATGTTTGAAAAATTAGACTAAGAGCTTCCTGTACCAAAGTGATCAGGGAACAAATATTTAGAGAAGTAAATGAACTAACATTTGTTTCTTGTATTGTAGGTATCAAGCCTTATGTTAGGCCCTTTGCGTATTTTATCTCACTTAGTTCTCAAAACGATCTCCTAATTTAGAATTGTTTGCCTATTTTTCACATCAGGGAAGGAGATAGTTTCCTCTCCAAGGTCCTGTTTACTAAATTAATCCTAAAACTTATGTTCTTTCTCTATATTTTACTGTCAAATATATCAGTGATTATTCAGGAAATAAGAACAGAAATTTGGGAAACATTTAGCAAGAGGTCCTTTTATGAACCGAGTTTTTATTCCTTTTACCTAAACCTTTTATTATGTATTTGACTCAAGAAATAATTTTAAGTATTTACCTTTTGCACACAACTCAAAATCTCTTGCTTCTGTAATATCTCAAGGGATAGATTTTTTTTCCTGATTTGCCTACTCCAATTGTGCCTACTAAGTCTTGTCTCTTCCTTCTTCAAAACTGGGTTTAACATTTTTATAAAGCTTTCCCAGATTAATTTTATTGTTGAGTTTACATATAATAAATATCTGATCTACAGAATAGTTATGATTGTTGGCTAAGGTTCACATCAGGATTATTCTCTGTGCTGTGCTTAGTAGTTTAATTTATTTATGTGACCAGCAGATTGTGAGCTCTGTGAGAGCAGGAATGTTCATGTTTATTTCTCTATCCTTAATGTGTCTAGTTGAGGGCCTGGTAAATAGAACTCGCCTCCCACCCCGTGTATATGTACACATACATACTCGCGCATACATTTACATATAGTTATAGCTGTAATATAGTTACATTAATTAGCATGGACATCAGGTTTTGGTCATGTTATCATCTCTGTACATTTTTGGTAGCACTTCTATAGGGAGTTCAAGTGTCTTTTCCCCATATTATATTCTTTCCTAGCTTCTTAGTTTTATTAATTTTGAGATTAATTATTCAACCTGATCAATAGCTCTATGCTAACTATTTTACTGTCTGCACTCTCAGGCTTCATACATCCAGCACTATAACTATTGCAAGACTAGGAAAGGCAGTAGTCAGTGAGGTTTAGAACATTCTTGAAAGGAAATGTGAATACTTGCTAGGGATAGGAATGTTTCCTAAAATAATCTAGTGGTTTAACCAGAAAGAAAATGTCTTACAAGATTTCTATTTTCAATGTTAGATAACTCTGCATGGTGTGTGTCTCTCTGTGTGCACACGTGTGTACACACATGTTTATGTATATGGGCATATGTGTGTACATGTGTGCAAGTATATGCATGCATGTGTGTGCTTAACCCATGTTGAATTCCTTTTGATGTCTCCTGAGGTCTCCACCTCTAGATTAAAAATCCTGTGTCTGTTTTTTTTTTTTTGACACTTTAAGTACTCACAAGATAGCAAATTATTTTAACAACCCTACAGACATTACTCTTTAGAATAGTGAATGAACAAATGAGGAGAAATGCTGATATTCTTGAACTGTATGAGAATGCATGGGAATAAAGACTTATATGGCACCCAAGTAAAAGTGTTCCAAATCTTTCCTGTGTTTCACATGCATAATTACTGGTTTCTTTTAATAAACTAGTGATCATATCATATCCTACAGCCAAACAGGGACTTGCAAAAGATTTTCACACTCATTGGTTATTAAAGTTTCCAGAGATCTAAATACTCGTAACATCCTGAGCCTGTGATTTTCAACAACGAGGCTTTAAATTCTTCTGACATTTAACGGAATTTTTTGTGGTGTTAAAACAGTGTTTTACACAAAATGCATTATAGAACATCTGATCTTTCTCTAGGAAAAAAAGGATAGGAATAATGAACTCTTGAAAAAGGAAATCCAGTTCAATGGGACTTTAAATATGCATGTTAAAAATAGATTCTGTATACATGAGATGTTGGATGCTACTTAATCAACAGTAATTGTATTTCAAGCAAGCGTGCCCTTTCCATATTCTGCTTGGCACTCCCTTGATTTGCCAGGATGTGTCATGCACTAGAATTGTGGCAGCTTCTGAATTGCTGTACTTGAACTTCTTTTAAACCATTTAGAGTTAAAAGTCATGCCAAGTGTCATTGGAAAGATAACGTCCTACAGATTGTCAGTAAAATCTGTGATATGATTTATTACTTGGAACCATGTGTTAATTGGATGGCAGCTGCTTTTGAATGGATAATCTTTCTCTTAATGCTGACAGATAAAAATGGAGATATTAGTTGAAATGAAAGAAGCCCCTTCCTTGACCCTAAATGGAAGTCTGAGGTTCACTAATTGTTGCTTATTTATTTATTTATTTATTTATTTAAGAACTTGGTTGTCCAGCTGTCAAAAATGGAAGAACATATCTCATACAGGATGGAAAAAGAGTCTGCTCTTCCTTCAGCCAAGTTCATTTCAGAAGTCCCTGCTTGTGTGAAGCTCATGGTTGCTACTGTCTAACCTTTCGGTTCTGCCATCTTTTCCTATTGATTGGCTTCCAGTGCTCATCCATAACTGTCCACTCTTCTGGGTCTTTCTTTTGTCCCTCTTAAAGCCTATTTTTAGTTGATAGTCTAAAATGCACTATGGTATGAGGTATATGTGTTACCATTTTTTATTTGTCAGATCCCCCAAGCATAGTCCAAGCACCTGAGGTGAGTTTAGCCCTGGCTCTCCTACTCCTGGAACTGACCTTGGGAGAATGAGCCTTATCTTACCCATCTGTATGATGGGACAATAATATATTCTCACTGGGATTTTCTTTTGGAGACTAAGTGAGGTTATACATGATTTGAAAGTTTGTAAATCACAAAGTACTAATTAACGTGGGAATAATGATTACTAATGTAATATAGACCTAATGGTATACATTCAATAAACAGCCAGAAGGATAAATATAGTACTCCATTAAATAGTGAGAAATTCTTGGTGATCCCAAAATAATACCTCATGGGGATTGTCACTAAGATCGTTGATTTTGTGCCAAGAACAATTATATTGTTTTTACTATAGGTAAAATACATGATTTTAGAGAAAATAATTTAGGGAAAATACACCTCACTTTGGGCTTTTATGGGTATATTCAGCCTCTAATATTCAAATTAAATGATTCCTGGAGTCCACCTCACCTACTGTGAGGTTGACTTTCTTCCCTTCGAGGCTCTCCATTCCCTCCCTCCTTCTCTTTCCCCTCTCCAGGGTGGTTGGTTAGCCCAGTGTCAGAACTGGGTGCTTAATGCCCACAGTCGGGAAGACCAGAAGGCTCACTTGAGCCACCATGGAGTGGCTTAATCTTCTTCATTTGTAGTTTCTGCCACTGTTGACCTAGGAACGACCTGGCCAGTCTGGCTGCTGCACTGGCTGCTGTGGGGAGGCCACTGGTGATCAAGCTCACTGGCCACCCCAGGTCAGGCAGTAGCTTCTCTGTGTGGAGCTTTGATAAGGAGAGAGTAAGGTTAGCTGGGTAATGTCCAGTAGGTTCACTCTCTTCATCTGTTGGTCTGGACTCCCAATAATTGTTGACCTTTATTACACTACCACGATCTCCACAAGACACGCCCACGATTACAGGGTGTCCACACCCAGGAGGGGTCTCAGCCTCAGCCTCACAGTGAGTGATTTGTTGTAGCCCTCCTGCCGGGTGAGCCTGGCCCCCCAGCCAAGACCTTATTAAGAGTCCAAAGTTTCCCAGTTTTACCCTTCAGGCTCCTTTTTTGTCTTTGGGGTCTCTGGTATTGCATCAACAGAGATAGTCTGACGAGACCAACCTCAAAAGAGGAGTCAGGGTCTCACAGTAGGTTCATTGGGCTTCTATGCAAATAGACCTACATCTTTCTAGCAATCCTGGAAATTATGGGTTAAATTCTTCAGAGAAACAGAATTAATAGGATATCTATCTATCTATCTGTCTACCTATTTATATAAAGGCATTTATTATAAGATATCAGCTCACATGATTATGGAGGCTGAGAAGTACCATCATCTGCTATCCTCAAGCTGGAGACCTAGGAAGGCCAATGCTATAGTTTGAAGGCCTGCGAGGTAGAGAGCCAATGGTTAGATTCTGTGTTGGTTCTGAAGGCCTGAGCTCCAGGAGCACTGAGGGCAGGAGATCCATGGACCAGCTCAGCAGTCAGACAGAGAGCGGATTCAAACACCCCTGTCTTTTTGTCCTCTTCAGGCTCTTTAACAGATTGGATGAGTCCCATCCACAGTGGGGAGGGCCATCTGCTTTGCATGGTCCACCAATTCAAATGTTTCTTCCAGAAACACTCTCACAGACACCCCCAGAGATAATGTTTAGCCAGATATCTGGGCATCCCTTGGCTTAGTCAAGCTCACACATAAAAGTAACTGTCATAATGGTGTAGGGAAACCTTTTTCCAAGTCTCCAAAAGTCTTCTTACACCATCTTCCCATATTTTCCTGATCCAAAAGTCCTAGTTATATTTGTGTATGTGTGTGTGTGTGTGCGTGTGTGTGTGTTTAAGAATAAAGAATGTATTTCTATTTCCTTGCCAGCAGAACTAAAAGAGGCAAGAAGATTTTCTTGCTAAATAATTTTGAAATTCTACTTTTCTGGGTACGTGGATGTATAGATTTTTACTAAAAATATGTATATTTTCTACAACACTTTCTAATGTGTAAACATTTTATATAAAGCCTTTGACCAGTGAGTGAGAATCTGAATGAATATGACACATTTTGTTCTCAGTAGTTGTAAACAGCAAAACCATAAAAATTAAGTGAAATTTTAGAAATCTCAGATCCAAGAAAATAAAGTCTTAAATAGAATACAGTTAGCAAAGTGTTAATTAAACTGCTATAAAAATGAGGAGGTTAGTTGATAAATATGAGTTTGTCAACACAGTTTTTATTAATACTAATAATATTTTTAATAAAGGATGATTGGCTTTAGATGCTAGTCAAGAATAGGTTACTATTAAGAATGGACAGCTATCACAGCTTTGCAGAGAAAATCTTCACCATGACTTATGACCTCATGCTTGTCCATCTTTACTGTTATTTGGAAGAATACCAGTATACCTGGTATAGGACAGTGAGTGAGTTTAAAGGTACATCTTCCCTTATTAAGATAATGGGGAAAATTCTAGGCAAGACACAGTGTGCCAAAAGGCTAGATTTAAGTTTTCCTTAGTCTTGGGTGTAGAAGAAATTTTTAGGAATGTGGAAATCTTTGTATTTTTTATTATGTTAATGTTAATATAAATATGACTTTTATTACTTACTATCTGAAATCAATACAATTGATACACTTACAAATGTATTATGTACCCATAATGTGCTTAATAGTATGGGTGCTAAAAATGATCTGTCCTCAAGGAGCTTACAGTCTAACAGAGGAAATGAAATATGTATTGTTAAAAATCAGTACAAAACAAAGATGTTTGAATTAGGACTGTCTGGAGAAGAGGTGGGGCAGAAGGGTTGATTGGAGGAGTTGACATTTGATGGGGACTTTGAAGAATAGATAGAATGGTAACAGGCAGAAATGGAATGAGGACATCGTGGGTAGACAAGATCTAAGTTAGAACTAAGCCTGCAGGCGGGAAGGTCATGTGGAGGAGGAGATATGGAAGAAGGCTAGAAAAGTAAGTAGAGATATCATGACAACCTCCGAGTATTACCCAAGAAGAGTTGGGCTCTATGTTGAGATCAGTGTGGTGCTTTCAAGGATTTTTACAGTATGAGCCAAATTAGAAAATGCACTTGGATTAAGAGAAGGTGTAGATGAGGCGAGACGGTTTTGAAGGGTATGACCACACACTCTAGTCCAGGAGTAGGTAAACTTTTCGTGGTAAAGGATCAACTAGTAAGTGTTTAAGCTTTGCTGCTCTGAGGCAGTTGCAACTGTCCAATTTCTGGTGTTGAAGTGCAAAAGTAACCACAAATAGTATGGAACAAGTGGGTGGGTCTGTGTTCCAATAAAATGCTACTGTTCCCTGTTCTAGATTATTATGACCTGGTACAGGTTTTAATCTGATAAGTGACCTTCAGTTAAGAAGGCAGCATTGCATTTTTGAAAGAAACTGTGTTTGGGACCATGCACACTGGGATTTTAATTCTAGCACTTATTCTAGCTACCCTCTCACAAGAAAATAAATATGATAATGTATGTCAAAGCACCAATCACTTAGCAGGTATTCAGAGAACGTAAGATTCTTTCCCTAAATTCAGTGTCATAAAGTTCACTCTTTAAAAAAAGTTAAGCTGAAAACAGTATTTATTTCTTTTTTGGGAATATATAATAAGTTCTTGCTTACGGAATCAATTCGCTGCATTCTCAATCACACTCGAGTACCTTCACATTCACGTTACTTCACTGGTTTTAGTTCCCTCTGTGGTCCGTTTGAAGCATTTAATCCATCAGGCTGGCTGTGTTCCTTGTCTGAATACTACCACTGTTCATGAAAACAACAGCAGTGACAACAATAATAGTTACTATTTATTATAATTACCAGCTACTTTGTTAAATCTTACATAAATTATCTTATGTAACCACCCACAATGTAAGTAAGCACTGTTGCTTTTATTTAAGAGATGAGAAAAATGAGAATAAGGGAGCTTGTTTCCAAAGTTAGACATCTAGTAAGTTAAATAACTAGTTTTCAAACTATTTTCTGCTTTTCTATGGTTCTTGAATTGTTCTTCTCTTGAATTCTTATCTCCTCTCCACCCATCAAAACATGATCAAATTTGGTTTAGATCTATTCTCTTTTATAAAACCTTTCTAGAGGTCCTCAGCTCCCTTTGATCTTTCCCGTCTCTAACATCTTGTATCATTTAGAATCATCGCTATATGCTATGTTAGTTTCTGGATGTCTGTGTCTTGCATGAAAAGGAGAACTTTAGCTACCTCAAGGTATATGACCAACCCAACTGTTACTTTCTTCGTACCTGCTATGTGACGGAACTTATAGGTTCTTGCTCATTCAACAAATGTTTACTGAGCTCCCACTAGATGCCACATGATATGGGGTTTCTAAAATTATATGAAGAAGGAGGACCCAGGAGAGAAGATCAGTTTCAAATGTGAGCATAGATTTCTTGAGCAACTGAAAAAATACAAATTCAAACTAGGGAAGGGTGAACTCAATAATTCAGGGGAGCCAGGAAAAATAACTCTGGACTAAGAAATAAGCCAGTTCCTTCAGAGATCCACTCTAAAGGCATGAAGGAATGAATAAGAATTGTCCTTAAAGGCTGGTGTTCCAAACTTTATGTACGTATAGTTTTTGACATTGTAGCATGCTTATTCCTGTCTGCAGTAAAACAGTGGCAAAGACAAGAAAGAACATTCATCGTGGTGTGAAGCTGAGCTGTGATGACTTACTACAAGTCATGAAAATTGTCAGCAGATATTAAGGACAGGGTTGGGGGGAAAGTAGAGCTGGATTTCCAAAACCACAGTGGCCAGGGAAGGAATCTCCAGTCCCCACCTGCCCGTGATGAGCACTTTGTAATTATCGAGACTGCTTTGTGGGTAGTGTACAAGATGCAAGTTCTTGTCACATGATCAAAGGAGCTACCATTTTAGAGGTTACCAGGTATCCAAAAATACAGGATGCATTTGATGCAATCTTTCTGCATAATGTAATCAAGGAAACTGAGGAGTGCCTTGCACTATTAGACAACAATCGAGGGTAGTTAAAGACAGTCAAGTTGTCTCACTGCATGTAACTATTCAGACTTGGGAAAGGCTTGGTAAATCATGTATGGATTTAATGAGTCACAGATTTTATTACCTGTCCAACAAGTAATTAAATAATGCTTGCTTTTGCTTTCATGTCAAATGCAAAACAAAATAAGTGGCTTTGAAAATCATTACTTGGAGAGACAAAAGGAAGAGTCATGATGTCAGCTTTTAAATTGGTCCAAAGAGATGCGGAAGGCAAGCATAGCCCTTTCTGGGAGCTGCAGGGGAGTGATGAAATGAGACGGCAGGACAAAGGCCATTCCACGTAGGACAGCATTCAGATTATAGGGTAAGCACTGTTGTGCCAGGAAGTAACTGCCGTTCCTTATCAGGCGGCTGGGCTCTGGACTTTAACACTCTGGTCTTTTAATGGGTTCCCAGGAGAACATCTTCTTGGTTAACCAAAAGTTAGAAGGAGCACGAATTCTCCGGAGGTCTTAGTTAATCTCCTTAAATGATGCAAAGAAATCCATAGGCATCACCAGGGAAACTAAGATATTCACAAGTTTCTATCAGACCGCTGGATTTCAGAGGAAACTAACTGACATTTCTGAATAATGTTGGGGAAAGGAACAATCAGTAAGAATGTGGTGAATTTGTCAAAGAGTCCTAAAATATCAAGGCCTTCAGAAAGCTGAGGTTTCATTTTCTGTATTGATTAAAACTCTTCCCAAGGGCTTCCCTGGTGGTGCAGAGGTTGAGAGTCCTCCTGCCGATGCAGGGGACGTGGGTTCGTGCCCCAGTCCGGGAAGATCCCACATGCTGCGGAGCGGCTGGGCCTGTGAGCCATGGCCGCTGAGCCTGCGCGTCCGGAGCCTGTGCTCTGCTGCGGGAGACGCCACAGCAGTGAGAGGCCCGCGTACCACAAAAAAAAAAAAAAAAAAAAAAAAAAAAAACTCTTCCCAAAGCTTTATAAAAAGGAAAGGAAGTTCTGGGGGAAAATTTCCAGTTTCCATTGAGAAATGTTTCAGGAGACATAATTAACAGGAAAATGATGATGATAGTAGTTATAATAATAGCTAGTAGAGTTGTGTATATTCTTGCTTTCCTCAAAATTTAATTATTGAAACCACAAAACAGGAAGCTGAATTCCTCTACAGCAGGAACATATCAAATATATATGTCAAATAGAATTGATGCAAATTATAAGAAAAGGGAAGGGAAACACATATAATCTAAGCACTTACTGTGTGCTAGGCCCCAGACAGAAGCTTTACCTGTGTTAATATATACACCTATTTACTAATTTTAATCAAAATGCTGTACGTTATTAGTTAAGGTGAACTTTCAACGTTGAAATGTGCCTTTACCTATGTGACCACGAGTGAGACAGTTGAATACAATGTATGTTGTTCTCCCAAGAATGAGGTCAAATTCGCCATGTGTCTTCCGAACACTGCACAGCCTTCTGGTCTACCTCCTTTGAGGCCCCTGTTACGTGGGACATGACTCCAGGCTAAGCAGAAGCAAGCAAAATTTGCAGGAAGGGAACCATTGTCATTACCGTTCAGAATTATCACACTCTAAAGACGAGCTGGCTTCTGCTGAGTGCTGATACTTTCTGCCCAGAAAGAAAAGTCGAGGGCTTTTCTTAAACCACAGATGGATAGAAAGATTTTACAGAAGTCTACTTTTAGCAAATTACCTCTTTGATCAGCAAATGATCTTGACATCTTTCATGTCGCTTTCATACAATCTCTCTGTGCAGAGAAAGCTGTTTGAGGTGTTTAAGATGAAAATCAGGGGAAATCCTGTGCTGAATCTAGTAATGACAATCCAAAGACTGCAAACCCTAGATAACACGGAAATAGCAGGAAGGTGGAGGCTGTACAAGACTCCACGGGGTTTATCTTTTGTGTCCCAGAAAAGACTGGGAGACCTGTTAAGAGGGGGGAACTAGATTTTGCGGCGTGGTTAGTGGGAAGGCGTGGGAGCTGAGTGTGAGCCCCTCAGACACGAGGGGATGAGCCTCCTTTCAACCTATTAACACAGAGCCGGGCTTACTTGACCCTGTGAAGAAAAACTTATTTTTTAAATGAAACAAATTAGCTTGTTTTCCTAGAGGAACAGATCCTGAACGAGGGATAGGCTGAGTGGTTCTGGGTAGAGCCAAAGTGTAACAGGGTCCAACCTCCTTCTGCCCCCACGAGCGAGGTCTTCAGGGCTGCTGACGGCTCAGATGCTCTTCAGGGCCCTGGTGAGGAGAGGGAGGTCCTATCAGGAGGGTGTAGGCCTGAGAGGGGGTGGACAGAGGTGGACCTGAAGGTCTGAGTTGAGCTCTTCAAACCTCAGGTTGAGGAGGGAGCAGAGAAGCGCTGGAAGGGTGACCTGGAGGGTTCTGCTGGCAGCCATGTGGGGACAGAGATTGCTGGGGAGTGGGAAGCTCTACACAAACAGTGTCCAGGCCATGTTCATCTCCCAAAAGGGATGTTTGAGGTGCTGGGATGTAGCTCTGGTGGTCCTATTAGCTGATCAGTACAGGTCTGCCTCCAGGTGCTTCTGTCTGATGTGGGCACAGCCTCAGACAATGCTCCTCGCTCATTAATGTGAAGTTTACTTCTCATTTGTGGAGAGCAGTTCGTTGGTGCCCTGTCCCCTATCACCTTTCTCTGAGTGCAGGACCAGGTACAATCATGTCCCTTTCCCTTATGGCTGGCCTCATGCCTGCAAGGTGTTATTTGTATTTGAGTATTTTGAGGGTTAGTTGGTAGACACGGGGTGAGGGGCTGATTAGAACTGAGTGGGGGACACAATGCAGCTCATACTCTTTGGAGCCTATTAGGAGGGAGTGAGGCCACTCTCTCATCAAGGTGGAGCTATCTCAGAAGGACGCTTTCTCTCTTCTTGGGGAAGATCTGAGTCCACTTGTCCATGCCAAGTACAGAATTCGAGCTTGAGACTGGTGATGGCACCAGCTTGCAGAAGTCCAGTGCAGGAAGAGGAGCCATGGCTGAGGCTCATGAGAAATCTCTGGATACCTTTCCAGCTGTGGACTGGAGTCACCTTCAGATCCACACGACTGGATCCAACTTATTAGCTCCTCTTCAGCTGCACGTAGTGATGGTGTCTTTGCTGGCTGCTCAGCCCTACCCATCAGGCATCCCTGAGGGTGGGAGTTCTCTAAGTGTGTCCCAGAAACCACGCACCTCAGACTCACCCCAGGCACTTATAAAGCGGAAGAGTCCTGGTCCCATTCCAGAGTCACTGAATCAGAATTTCTGCAGCTGGAGCTCCAGAATCTGAGCTTATAAGAAAGACCAGTGATGACTGATTTTGGAATTCCTTAGAGAGCCATTGCCTTACAAGTCTTGCTCTATCAGCAGGTGAGGGTAGAAACTAGTTGCATTTCTAGTGACCATTCATTTGCCCTTGTGTACCCATTTGTCACTCAGATGCAAACTTCCCCTTGGTCCATTTTGCATTCTTGGTTCCTTTCATGTCAGCGCCCCTTGACCAGGGCTTGGGCATTCTGCCTTGATCTTGCCTTCCCTGCCCTTGGAAACCTGGGCCTTACTACCTGTATCTCTTTGTTGATTTGGGTCCAATTCTAAGTGGACTGATCACCCAAAATCTCAGTGCTAACAGTTTCCTAACTATGAAGACCACCTGCTGCCTGGGACCTCTGGTTTGCATTTCCTGTCAATAAGTTTTGATAGGAATAACTGCTCAGAGCAAGATTGAATTCCCTACTTCCCTTTAGAGAAATGGTTCTCAAACTTGACTGTGCATTTGAAACACCTGAGAGCTACCAAATATTCTCAAAATCAGAATGCTGCCTTGATGAAGCTTACATTCTAGTTGAAGAGACAGATAACAACTTACCAAACATAATATAATAAGACCTTAGGCAGTGGTAAGTTGTAGGTAGAAACATAAAACAAAAGTGGTAAGTTGTAGGTAGAAACATAAAACAGGGTGGGAGATGCAGACTTACTGGGAGGTGCTCAGAAAATGGCTCTGAGGAGGTGGTATTGAGCAGAGACATGACTGAAGTGAAAGAACAGGTCCTGCAAGTATGTGAAGAAGAAGCCTCCCAAAGAGGGAACAGCGAGTGTGCACATCCTGGGGAGGAAGGTGCTGGCCTGTTCCATTAACATAAGGATGGGACTCAGTGGATCAGAAGAAAGGAGGAGGAAGTCACGTCAAAGAGGTCACCAGGGGCCAATTCATGGTTGGTCTTACAGGTCATGGGAAGGATTTGGATGTGAGGTTACTCCAACCGTGATAGGAAGCCATTAGAAGATTTACGGCAAAGATATAATCTGATTCAATTTATTTTAAAGGATCTCTCTGGCCACCCTGTGAGGAAAAGTCTATACAGAGCAGCAGTAAAAGTGACCAGTTGGAAGGCTGGGTCGTACAACTGTGGGAAAACTGAACAAACTTTGATGCTAGAAAGTAGATGTCACGGCTGGACGTGGCTAGAATTGCACAATGTGAAATTCTGCTACTAGCAAAGACGTTCCTTCCTGAACTGATTCCCGTTCCAGTGATACCCTGGGTGCCTGGTTTCCAGTGTGCTGAATTACAGAGCGTAGAAGCAAGCATGGAGGAGATTGGGTGAGGTAGCAGCAGGCAGGCAATGGGAACATGTCTCTTCTGAGGTGTCAGATAGAGTTAACTCCACGTGGTGTCAAGAGGGAGACACCCCGGTAACCTGCGATAAAATGGTGGACAAAAATGGCTGGGATCTCTTTTGAGATTGTGTAGGTAAAAGCCGAGACATGGTAACCATTAAACTTGACTGCAGTGTTCTTCATCCACAAGTTGGGAACAGTATTAGTCACAAACTTCATGGATGATTGGGAAGATTAAATAAGAGAATGTGCTTACCACCCAACAGTGTTCAATAAATGATATGGGTGTAGCTGGTAACAGGCAAGTGACAGCTGTAACTGGGATTATTTTCTCCTGTCTTAGAATAAGAAACAATTTTAATTGGTAAAAATTCATCAAGGTAGATAATCTGACATTTATGGTATTAGTTATGTGAGGATTATCTCACTCTAGTTATGAACAGAGATTCAAAACCTTAAAAGCAGGCCTATATGTTTTTCATAGCTTATTTGTTATTCAAAGGAAGATTGCAATAATGCAGTTTTTATTGCTGGTGGCCTCCAATGGGGATTCGAGACTAGCTTTCTGTTTGGGTTCTGAAAGTTGGGAGCTCCTTTGCTGCCATATTCTTATTATCTTTTCTGTTCTGTTCAACCTCCCTAATTCAATTTCTGATTTGGTATTTCTCAAAGTATGTCCCATGGGCCACCTCCATTAGGATTATCTTCCAGGGCTTTTTAAGAACGCAGACCTACCTGAGAAGTGGGAATAAGAAATGAGAATTCTTGAAAAGCTTTATTGGTAATTCTAAAGTTTGAGAAACTCTGGAAGGTTCAACCAGCCTTTGTTTTCTTCAAGTATTTTATATGTTTCTCAAGTCATCTCATGTTCTTGTATCAAAGATTTCACTTTCTTTCAGGTACTATAGAAAATAGCATGTAGGATATAAAAGGCCTGAAGAAGGGCTTGGAACCCATATTCCCAATCCTACTTGTTAATTAACCCCTTTACATAATATAAATAGAAATAGCTCTTATTTATATTAATCTATTATTATAGTTTTCTATATGCAGATTAGTCATCCCTGTGATTCATGCTGTATTATTATATAGTATGCTTATTATTATCCAGAAAGACAGTATAGATGCAGTGATGTAGGGGCACACGTGCATTTAAAATTCTGACTCTCTTGCTTTGTGATTTGAAACAAATTATATGATTTCTCCTTGCCTCAATTTGCTTATCTTAATATGGGGTTAAAATATTCATTTAATGATATTATGAAATTAAATGATTATATTGTTGTAAATACTAGCTTTTTTCTTTCTTGGTAAAAGCCTGAAACCATTTCTATGGAAGAATTCTGTTTACTCGTATTATTCACAAACATGTGTCCTGGCAGGACTGAGGTTGGGCAGTGGGGTAAGAAGTTGCCTAAAATCTCAGATATTGGGCTTTGCTTCTAAAAATGCTTTAAGATATAAACTCACAAAGGACAATAATACAGATAATGAACTTTTTGTGCTGAAAGGTTGCTTTAAGATTTAAAGTCCCAGAGAACAGGATTCTCTTTTTAATACCCAGAACATTGTACATTTTGCATAATAAGCTCTAAAACAACAATATTTAATAGCCAGAACTACTTAAAATAGGAAATTTGGAAGTTGCTTCACATGTGATGGACTGAGAAGATTCTATAGCAGATCTGGTGAATGTACATTTGCTAAATATGTGAAATTAATGGGTTAATCCAATAGCTGTTGTACTTTAAGTCTCAGAAATGAGTTTGTAGGTCAAAACCTCTCTGATAGACTCCTGTAAAAGGTTTTATTTCCTTAGAAACAAAAAGCGAGATTAAGAATGAAGTTGGGGCTTCCCTGGTGGCGCAGTGGTTGAGAGTCCGCCTGCCGATGCAGGGGACACGGGTTCGTGCCCCGGTCCGGGAAGATCCCACATGCCGCGGAGCGGCTGGGCCCGTGAGCCATGGCCGCTGGGCCTGCGCGTCCGGAGCCTGTGCTCCGCAACGGGAGAGGCCACAACAGTGAAAAAAAAAAAAAAAAAAGAATGAAGTTGACCTGCTATAGGAAAAGCAATTAGCTCCTCCAGGTAAACCAGAGATTTTTTTTTTTTTTTTTTTTTAAGCAGCAGTTGTTTTCCTGTAATGACACTGGTAGAAGTGAAAGGTCTGGAATTCTATTTATATTTATTTATTTAATGATTAGCCTGTAGAATGAAAACCTTTTGACCAGTGAGCATAAATAGGTCAGGGAATCACCTGACTATTCATCATATGGAAATGGTGTCCCCAACAGGCCTCCACTCCTGAGACAGCTCTGTCCCTGCAGATGCAGGAAGAAGGTGCATCTGCTCCTAAGCTGGGCAACCTAGAAGCTGGATGCAGCCCAGAGAGATGCTGCAGTGTCTTGCTGCCTGTGGCCTCAGAGCCTAGGAAAGAGTGTGCTTTGTGTTTCACATTTTTCCGTATGAAATCAGCTGTTCACCCTGTCAATCACCATGTTTTTAGAGGCCCTGGGGAAGCTGACAGGGTTTAGTATTTTTAGCTCCTTTATCGGATTACTATTTTTCTTTTTGGCTCTAACAAAGCAGTACTTCTCACAGGTTAAGATGTAGACAAAAGGCTCAATACTTGGGAAAATTCCTGTGGACTCAATAAGGCACTTTGACTAATTTTCTTTTTCCCATAGGAATCTGAAGAATTGTTTCAGGATACAAAATTTTAAAAAAATCTTTCTTCCCAAGGGTCTTTATATCAGTAATACATAGCTCCTCTCCCCACCAGAAACAATGGACACTTTTCAGGAAGTTATTGTCAATGACAGTTGAAGATGGAAAACCTCCAAAGAATGGTCCATAGACTTTAAAAAATGAGGAACTTTTGAAAAAATTCCATTATTTAAAGCAAAAATTCCTCGATTTCAAAGAGAGATACTTAAAGCACCAAAATTCCTTTCTAATAAACCTGGTAAAACATTACAAATAAGCTACTTTATTATTTTTTTTGGAGAGAAATTGTGGCCGGAAGAGCTCAAGCAGTATTATGAAATTAAAAAAAGCAAATATTATGGGTAGGTCCAGGTACATAAACTATGAGGCCTAATAAAAAATAAGGATGTTAAAGCCTGTTGTTCAAAAAGCAGGGGAAAATGCCATTAAATGTACTAAAATATAAATTTTTCTGTTTAAAATATTGTAGTACTTATAATAAGGGTAACCGTGATACATGAGTAATAGCATGGACTTACAAATTGTAAAAATAATACTTTTGGTGTTATAATTTTATATAATAGTGTAAATAATACTTTATTATTTTGATATATTGATCATATGATGTTTTTATAGGTCACTTTACTGGAAAATCATTTATCAGATCCTTGTAACTTCATTTTCAGTTGATATGCAGGTATACCTTGCTTTCTTTCACTTTGCAGATAATGTGTTTTGTACAAATTGAAGGTTTCTGGCAACCCTGGGTCAGGCAAGTCTATCAGCAGCATTTTTCCAACAGGATTTGCTCACTTCATGTCTCTGTGTCACATTTGGTTAATTCTCACAATATTTCAAAATTTTTCATTGTGATATTTGTTATGGTGATCAGTGATGTTCACTGTTACTATTGGAATTGTTTTGGGGCACCATGAATCGAGCCCGTAGAAGACAGTGAACTTTATCGATAAATGTGTGTGCTCTGACTGCTCCACTGACCAGCCATTCCCTCATCTCTCTCTCTCCTTGGGCCTTCCTGGTCCCTGAAACACAAGAATATTGAAAGTAGGTCAAATAATAACCCTACAATGGCCTCGAAATGTTCGAGTGAAAACAAGAGTCAATTGATAAGCCACACACGTCATGTTGTCTTATTTTAACAAATCGCCTCAGCCACCCCAAACCTCTGCGACCACCACTCTGATCAGTCAGGAGCCATCAGCATCAAGGTCAAGACCCTCCACCAGCAAAAGGATTACAACTCCTTGAAGGCTGAGATGATGGTGAGCATTTTTTAGCAATAAAGTATTTTTAATTAAGGTATATAAAATATGATATTGCACACTTACTAGACTACAGTATAGTGCAAACATAATTTTTATATGCACTGGGAAACCAAAAATAATCTGTATTTATTTTCACTTTATTGACATATTCACTTTATCGTGGTGGTCTGGAACCAAACTCGAAATATCTCTAAGGTATACCTTTCATTGTAAGTGACATTAGTTACTTGGCAAATGCCAGATCACAAATCATTTTTGATTTTTTTTTTTTAAATTTGAGAGGGATCTTTTTGCTGCTGCAACTGGTACCTGTGACAACATTGGAATATATTTCTGATAAATCACTTCAAAATATAAATTTTAGTGCATTTAGAATTGATGATTTTTCCTGGACAAATTTTCTAAACAGATTTAACTCTTCATACAAATCAGTTTTGTGCAAAACTGAATTTAAGTGTAAATTTATAAAATGCCATTTTAATGTTTCCTCTGACATTTTCTGAAATCTGTGGGAGTTGTAGAGGAAACTGAAAGTGACTTCATTATTTGTATATAATTTGAAATGCATTTTATTTCTACAGCTTCAATTACAAGGAAGAAAGATTTGTCTCCCTTATTAATAACTTGTTTATCTGAAGCTTCATGTGAAAATAGTGTTCTTTTCCATAGAATATTTAAATTTAATTTCTATTTAATTTGATTTCTATTACATTTAATTTCTATTTCTAAGCTTGTGGTTGTTTACTTTGTAAGGCACTACCTTTCAAGACCAGAGATTCTAAACTCTTCAAGGAATTCTGAAAACTTCCTCATATGCATTATGGTGATGTCCACGTGTACAGTTGTATTTTGTAATACTTTAAGGACAAATTTTGCTGCCTGGCTGCTGGTGGTTCCTGTCCAGGTGCTCAAGCTGGGAAGCTGATGTTTGTGCAGCTATTGCAGGGACCAGCTCCAGAGAGAGATGGGCACGCGTCCCCCACCATTCTTCCTGGGCTGCCGCTAAGTGCAGCACCTCCCTCTCCCACAACTGTGGCTGCTGCTGCCATTTCTGCCACCAATCTGGTCCAAGGTCCTGACCTGGCCACCTCCTCGATGCTCCACAGCATCCCAGACTGATCCAAGACAGGTACCTGTGTGCTTGGTTAATTGTCTGCGCAGGCGCCGTGGGATGTGTCCGTGGGCTTGATCTTGCGCATGCGCAGGCAGCTACTGGAGCACAGTCGCCGTTCCGCGGTACCGTTTGACTTCACATGCAAAATTCAAGTTCAAAAATAAGGTTATCTTCAGACAAGGCAACAGAGCATCAAACCAATCATAGGGCCCTTCTCAACACACGATCCTGTATAACTGTGTTGACGGACACCCAGGAAGCCAGCCTTGTCTGTGGGCAAAATTACCTGGAAGTGTGTAGTGATCTCAACTTTTTGAGAAATGTGTTTCTTAAGATGCAGGTGGGACAGGTAGAGATGTGAGACAACTGTGGAGGGAAATTCTGAAAAGAACTTTGAAGAACAGCTCAAATTAAGAGATTTTGTTCCGACATATATATGGCCTAGGAGCCATTGATTGGTGTCACATATCTATTTTACATAAACTATAATCATAGTGCATTATTAACAATTTCCACTTCTAGTTTCCTTAAAGAGGAGTCGGAAATTCAAGACATTAGTGATCTAATCTGAGCACAGAAGACTTTGAGATTTGTTTTCTTCCACTGGTATTTCACAGTTGCCTTTCCGGTACTTTATTTGAGAACAACTATTTTTAGCAACTCAACTTTGTAGTACTTTCTAGAGTATTCAGTTCAGTTTTCATAGAAATCTTTCTTTCTATGCCCATATAGTATTGACTTTTGTAATATTTATTCAAGTGATTGTAACTACAAGTTCAACAAGTGTAATCAGATTTGGGAGCACACACAATGAACTCTTTAGAGTAAACAATTCAACTGGAGAGAGGCTAATAGAGCCATGAGCATTCAGATATACTGCAGACATCAATCAGAATGTTTTTACAGTGAAATTGAGAGCCTGCGTTTCTGGTGAATCAGTTAAATGGAAGTTGGTTAAGAATGGTTCTATTGGTTTGCAAGGCAGAAATAGAGAGAACAAATGTATGGACACCAAGGGGGGAAGGGGGGGAGTGGTGGTGGGATGAATTGGGAGATTGGGATTGACATCTATACACTAATATGTAAAAAATAGATAACTAATTAAAGAACCTGCTGTGTAAAAAATAAATAAAATTTAAAAAAAAAAGAATTGTTCTACTGTAGCAGTTCAGCTCCACTGTATATAATGTGGGACACAAATGTTTATCTTCAAATGTAGTTTTATGAAGGTCTCTGCTCAATAACATTCACAGATGATTATTTTTATTTTACTTAAAAGATGAAACTATTGAGTTTAAGTAGTTCTCTAGCCTTCTAATGATTCACACATCTTTACTTTTTCTTATTCTGCTTTGTAAACTTCTTGAATCTTAGAAGTTAGCCTATGGGACAGCCAACACACGTGAAACTGCTTTCTTGTCTGAAGAATGCTCTCCTAAGCCTATAGCATCATCCTATGTGTGTTTATGCATTTGTGTGTCTGTCTCCTCTGAGGACTTTATTATAAAAGACACTAGTTAGGTGATGGCATTACCTGGTCCTTGTTTAAGCGGAGTGGCTCTTTAATCTTCTGAATAGTCTAAATTTTTTTCTTGGATGAAACAAGCATATTAGCATCTAAATGCATTGTGTTAGCTCATAGTTGACTGGTTCTTATCAAATGGTGCTTTGGCGTCGTGCCATTGACATGAATTGGTGGGTCTTAGAAGAAATACTGACAAAGTATTTTTGCACCTCATCAACATCTTTTTGAGGACTTGGTTCAATAAATTCAAAAAGTCATCTTTATGAAGGACTAAGATGTAAATTTCTTTACTATCCTAGTAACAGAAAAGAGCTGTGCTTATTTCAAGAAACTGTTTCTTTGTTCTTTGTATGCTTGGGCACTCAGTCAATCTTCTCCCCTCTTCTAATTACTGCAGAGGAACTTAAGACATGCATTCATCTGCTTCACTTTTTTCCCATGTTTTTCCTTTATCTTAGTCTATATTTATTTTTTAAAACTTGCTATGATTTATTTGCTTACTAATGTAAATCACTTCAAATCATTTTTTAATGGACTAGAATTAAAATAAGCACGTGTCCTATTAAGAACTCGTGAATTCTTTTGTCTTCTCATTTTCACCTTCGTGTGCTTAGTTTTTATTATCAGGCACTCCTAAGGAGAGGGAACTGTTTCCCTGATGTTGGCAACTACATTTTCTTACATCCAGATGGTACGCATCTAAAAACATGGCCTTTCAAACGTTTTTCTCATGTAGCTGAGAGGGAGGAAAAGAAAATTTATTGAGAGAGTCATAGTTTCAATCCACAGAGCCTGAAGTATTGGTGTCATCAAATGCTGCACAGCCTACAAGTCTCTGAGGGCCCCAGGAGTCTGGTCCAGTGCCACCACAAGCCATCCGTTATCCTGGGGGAAATTAAGTGTGTCTGACAAAATTTCCCATTCTAGTTCATTTGCTCCTGGTGTTACTGTGATGGGGATCCAGGCCTCGAGCCAAGATTAGGTCCCCCACATTCTGGTCACATCTCTTGAATAGGGTTCAGAAGTTCTGACAAGGTTCCTGTTTGCAATCTGCAGGCATCCTCACTATATTCCACGTGTCATGCAAAGTGTCATCGGCATATTGTGGTTAGTATTTTGTAAAGAAAACTTTTTTTGTATCATCAGCTATCAGAGGCCCAGCTGAGGGATGAGCCCAAGGGCTTTCCATTTTAACATAGCCTGCCTGGCTTTTATGCTCTATTGCCCAGCAGTTTCAAAATCATAAAAGTGGCCAACGGTGGCAGATGGGACCTGACACTTGAAATAAGTGAACTTTCCTCCAGAAGAAGAGGAATTGATAGATGATACTAGGCACAGTCCCAAGACAGCAGAAGTTTTGGCCAATGGAAATGACAGTGGGGTGGACACGAGTTAAAACTGTTGATACTCTAAACACCCTGATTAGGTATTTCTGCCAGATGTTGTCCTAACAAAACTCTTAAATAAAACACTGAATAAAGGAGAGGAGTGGATCCTGTTTAACAGAGATCATTTTTTTGCAGACCACTTGCTGATGGTTACCTCAATGATTACATTATAGGCAGCAGTGAGGCTGTTGTCGTTAAAAGTGAAAATGAAAAAAAACAAGAATAAGGTACGAGCTCAGAGGAGGATGCAGCTGTAGGATTAAACAGAGTTGCGGTTGTTTGACTTCTTCAGTGAGAAGGCAACTGTGTGCAATTATCAGGTGTGAAATTATCACTGAAACAGGAAAAAGGTCTTCTGACTCATTTATTCAAAACTGCAATCCTGCAATGATGTATGGAACCTGGGGCTATGAGAATTGGAAAAACTCAGCCTGAAGGCTTATGTTATGGTTATGGTATAGAATGCTGGTTTCAGGAGGTTCCTGGACACACGGAGGTCAAGTAAGGACTATGAGCTTTTCTTTTTCAGGTTAGAGCTTGCAAGGTAGGGATGGGAGGTGGTGAACTTGGACTCAGCCTTCTGATGCATTCAGCTGGCTTCCACAAACATGTGGTGGGCAGGACCACCCTGGTAGAGTGAAATAACTCTGGAAATAACTCTGGAGCCCCCGTGGAATGAGAATGTAAATGTGTTCATATCTCAGAAGACCTTAAGGAGCCTCTAGGCAGGTTCCGTGATCTCATGCCTGGACACACAGAGCAGGAGTTGGGGTCTCACACAGGTAGAACCCTTTGTAGGAGTAGAGGAGCAATGACTGCGTCACAAAAATGTCAGAAGACAGCAGATGTGCTAGGTCACCAACACAAGGGATCACTTCTTTTTTTTTTTTTTTTCTGTTGAAAAGGTTTGATATCATCATCCTGAAGTGATTCTTAACAAAAATAAGATTGAATAATTCAGTTTCTATCATTTTGCAATTTTAAATGCAAATGAGTTCCAAACTGCGTGTAATGAATGAGGAGTTTTATTTTATGGAAAATGAAAATAGTTTATAATGCTATTCGGTTTATCCCTGAATGGAATCTTACAGATAGCCCCTAATTCTAATTTTTCCTTTTTTCCCTCAGAGACTTAACATACCTATTTTTTATGCACCAAATTTCATATTATAAAAATTTTTATCTTTTAATTTAAAATCTCACCCAAAGAAAAAATACCTGAAGGATGTATAATATACTGGTAGTGATTATCTCTGGAGGATAGAATGATGGTTGCTTCTTCACTCTTTTATATTTTTTAAATTGTCTTCATTTAACATGTATTGCTTTTATGTTTTTTAAAAGATCTCTATTGGAGTATAATTGTTTCACAACACTGTGTTAGTTTCTGTTGCACCACAAAGCAAATCAGCCATATGCAGACCTATGTCCCCATATCCCCTCCCTCTTGAGCATCTCTCCCACCCTCCCTATCCCACCCCTCTAGGTTATCGCAAAGCACCAAGCTGATCTCCCTTTGCTATGCTGCTGCTTCCCAATAGCTAACTATTTTACATTCGGTATAGTATACATGTCAATGCTACTCTCACTTCACCCCAGCTTCCCCCTCCCACCCCATTTCCTCAAGTCCATTCTGTATGTCCACATCTTTATTCCTGCCCTGCAACTATGTTCATCAGTACCATTTTTTTTCTAGATTCCATGTATATGCGTTAGCACACTGTATTTGTCTTTCCCTTTCTGACTTACTTCACTCTGTATGACAGACTCTAGGTCCATCCACCTCACTGCAAATAACTCAATTTCATTTCTTTTTATGGCTGTGTATTATTCCATTGTATATATGTACCACAGCTTCTTTATCCATTCATCTGTCAATGGACACTTAGGTTGCTTCCATGTCCTGGCTATTGTAAATAGAACTGCAATGAACATTGTGGTACATGACTCTTTTTGAATTATGGTTTTCTCAGGGTATATACCCAGCAGTGGGATTGCTGGGTCATATGGTAGTTCTATTTTTAGTTTTTTAAGGAACCTCCATACTGTTTTCCATAGTGGTTGTATCAATTTACATTCCCACCAACAGTGTAGGAGGGTTCCCTTTTCACTACACCCTTTCCAGCATTTATTGTTTCTAGCTTTTTTGATAATGGGCATTCTGACCGCTGTGGGGTGATACCTCATTGTAGTTTTGATTTGCATTTCTCTAATAATTTGTGATGTTGAGCATCTTTTCATGTGCCTCTTGGCCATCTGTATGTTTTCCTTGGTGAATGTCTAGTTAGGTCTTCTGCCCATTTTTTAACTGAATTGTTTGTTTTTTTGATATTGATCTCCATGAGCTGTTTGTGTATTTTGGAGATTAATCCTTTGTCTGTTGTTTCATTTGCAAATATTTTCTCCCATTCTGAGGGTTGTCTTTTTGTCTTGTTTATGGTTTCCTTTGCTGTGCAAAAGCTTTTAAGTTTAATTAAGTCCCATTTGTTTATTTTTGTTTTTATTTCTGTTACTCTAGGAGGTGGGTCAATAAAGATCTTGCTGTGGTTTATGTCAAAGAGTCTTTTTCCTGATTTCCTCTAAAAGTTTTATGCTGTCTGGTCTTATGTTTAAGTCTTTAATCCATTTTGAGTTTATTTTTGTGTATGGTGTTAGGTAATGCTCTGATTTCATTCTTTTACATGTAGCTGTGCAGTTTTCCCAGCACCACTTTTTGAAGAGGCTGTCTTTTCTCCATTGTATGTTCCTGCCTCCCTTGTCGAAAATTAGGTGCCCATATGTGCATGGGTTTATCTCTGGGCATTCTTTCCTGTACCATTGATCTATATTTCTGTCTTTGTGCCAGTACAATACTGTCTTGATTACTGTAGCTTTGTGGTACAGTTTGAAGTCAGGGGGGCTGATTCCTCCAACTCCGTCTTTCTTTCTCAAGAGTGCTTTGGCTATTCCGGGTCTTTTGTGTTTCCATACGAATTGTAAGATTTTTTGTTCTAATTCTGTGAAGAATGCCATTGATAGCTTGATAGGGATTGCATTGAATCTGTAGATTGCTTTGGATAGTATAGTCATTTTCACAATATTGATTCTTCCAATCCAAGAACATGGTATTTTTCTCCATCTGTTTATGTCATTTTTGATTTCTTTCATCAGTGTTTTATAGTTTTCTGAGAACAAGTCTTTCGCCTCCTTAGGTATTCCTAGGTATTTATTCCTAGGTATTTTATTCTTTTTGTTGCAATGGTAAATGGGAGTGTTTCCTTAATTTCTCTTTCTGATTTTTCATTGTTGGTGTATAGGAATGCCAGAGATTTCTGTGCATTAATTTTGTATCTTGCAACCTTACCAAATTCATTGATTAGTTCTAGTAGTTTTCTGGTGACATCTTTAGGATTTTCTATGTATGGTATCATGTTATCTGCAAAGAGTGACAGTTTTACTTCTTTTCCAATTTATATTGCTTTTATTTCTTTTTCTTCTATGATTGCTGTGGCTAGGGCTTCCAGAACTGTGTTGAATAAGAGTGGAGAGAGTGGACATCCTTCTCTTGTTCCTGATCCTCGTGGAAATACTTTCAGTTTTTCACCATTGAGTATGATGTTCGCTGTGGGTTTGTCATATATGGCCTTTATTATGTTGAGGTAGGTTCCCTCTATGCCCATTTTCTGGAGAGTTTTTGTCATAAACGGGGGTTGAATTTTGTCAAAAGCTTTTTCTGCATCTATTGAGATGATCATATGGTTTTTATTCCTTAATTTGTTAATGTGGTGTATCACATTGATTGATTCGTGTATATTGAAGAATACTTGCATCCCTGGGATAGATCCCACTTGATCATGGTGTATGATCCTTTTATTCTGTTGTTGGATTCTGTTTGCTAGTATTTTGTTCAGGACTTTTGCATCTATGTTCATCATGATACTGGTCTAATAATTTTCTTTTTTAATGATATCTTTTTCTGGTTTTGATATTGGGGTGATGGTGGCTTCGTAGAATAAATTTGGGAGTGTTTCTCCCTCTGCAATTTTTTGGAATAGTTTGAGAAGGATTGGTGTTAGCTCTTCCCTAAATATTTGATAGAATTCACCTGTGAAGCTATCTCGTCCTGGACTTTTGTTTGTTGGATGATTTTTAATTACAGTTTCAATTTCATTACTTGTGATAGGTCTATTTATATTTTCTACTTCTTCCTGGTTCAGTCTTGGAAAATTGTACCTTTCCAAGAATTTGTCCATTTCTTTGTGGTTGTCCATTTTATTGGCATATAGTTGTTTGTAGTAGTCTCTTATAATCTTTTGTATTTCTGCAGTGTCAGTTGTGACTTCCCCTTTTTCATTTCTAATTTTATTGATTTGCATCCTCTCCCTTTTTTTATTGATGAGTCTGGTTAACAGTTTATCAATTTTGCTTATCTTCTCAAAGAACTAGCTTTTAGTTTTATTGATCTTTGCTATTGTTTTCTTCGTTTCTATTTCATTTATTTCTGCTCTGATCTTTATGATTTCTTTCTTTCTATTGACTTTGGGGTTTTCTTTGTTCTTCTTTCTCTAGCTGTTTTAAGTGTAGGGTTAGATTGTTTATTTGAGATTTTTCTTGTTTCTTGAGGTGAGATTGAATTGCTATAAACTTCCCTCTTAGAACTGCTTTTGCTGCATCCCATAGGTTTTGGGTCGCCGTGTTTTCATTGTCATTTGTTTCTATGTATTTTTTTATTTCTTCTTTGATTTCTTCAGTGAGCTCTTGGTTATTTAGTAGTGCACTGTTTAGCCTCCATGTATTTGTGTTTTTTACAGTTTTTTTCCTGTAATCGATTTCCAATCTCATAGCATTGTGGTCAGAAAAGATGCTTGATACAATTTCAATTTTATTAAATTTTCTTGGGCTTGATTTGTGACCCAAGATGTGATATATCCTGGAGAATGTTCCATGTGCACTTGAGAAGAAAGTGTATTCTGCCACTTTTGGGTGGAATATTCTACAAATATCTATTAGATCCATCTGGTCTATTGTGTCATTTAAAACTTGTGTTTCCTTATTTATTTTCTGTTTGGATGATCTGTCCATTGGTATAAGTGGGGTGTTAAAGTCACCTACTGTTATTGTGTTACTGTCAGTTTCTCCTTTCATTGTTGTTAGCATTTGCCTTATGTATTGGGGTGCTCCTATTTTGGGTGCATAAACATTTATAATTGTTATATCTTCTTCTTAGATTGATCCTTTCATCATTATGTAGTGTTCCTCCTTATCTCTAGTAAGAGTCTTTATTTTAAAGTCTATTTTATCTGATATGAGTATTGCTACTCCAGGTTTCTTTTGATTTCCATTTGCAAGGAATATCTTTTTCCATCCCTTCACTTTCAGTCTGTATGTGTCCCTAGGTCTGAAGTGGGTCTCTTGTAGACAGCGTATATATGGGTCTTGTTTTTGGATCCATTCAACCAGTCTGTGTCTTTTGGTTGGGGCATTTAATCCATTTACATTCAAGGTTATTATTGATATGTATGTTCCTATTACCATTTTCTAAATTGTTTTGGGTTTGTTTTTGTGGGTCTTTTTCTTCTCTTGTGTTTCCCACTTAGAGAAATTTCTTTAGCATTTTTTGTAAAGCTGGTTTGGTGGTGCTGAATTCTCTTATCTTTTGTTTGCCTGAAAAGCTTTTGACTTCTACATTGAATCTGAATGAGATCCTTGCTGGGTAGAGTAATCTTGGTTATAGATTTTTCTCTTTCATCACTTTAAGTATATACTGCCACTCCTTTCTGGCCTGCAAAGTTTCCACTAAAAAATCAGCTGATAACCTTATGGGGATTCCTTTATATATTATTTTTTGTTTTTCCCTTGCTGCTTTTAATATTTTTTCTTTGAATTTAATTTTTGTTAGTTTGATTAATGTATGTCTTGGTGTGTTTTTCCTAGGGCTTATCCTATATGGGTCTCTCTGTTCTTCCTGGATTTGGGTGACTATTTCCTTTCCCATGTTAGGGAAGTTTTCCACTATAATCTCTTCAAATATTTTCCCAAACCCTTTCTTTTTCTCTTCTTCTTCTGGGACCCTTATAATTCGAATGTTGGTGCATTTAGTGTTGTCTCAGAGGTCTCTGAGATTGTCTTCAATTCTTTTCATTCTTTTTTCTTTATTCTGCTCCTTGGCAGTTATTTCCACCACTTCATCTTCCAGCTCACTCATTTGTTCTTCTGCCTCCATTATTCTGTTATTGATTCCTTCTAGTGTATTTTTCATTTCAGTTATTTTGTTGTTCATCTCTGTTTGATCTTTAGTTCTTCTAGATCTTTGTTAAACATTTCTTGTATTTTCTCAATCTGTGCTTCTATTTTATTTCCGAGATTCTGGATCATCTTTACTATCATTGCTCTGAATTCTTTTTCAGGTACATTGCCTATCTCCTCTTCCTTTATTTGGTTTTGTAGGTTTTTACCTTGCTCCTTCATCTGTGACATATATTTTTGCTGTCTCTCTCTTTTTTTTTTTTTAATGAGTGGGATTATGTTCCTGTTTTACTGGTTGTTTGGCCTGAGGCTTCCAACACTGGAGTTTGTAGGCTACTGGGTAGAGCTCTGTTTTGCTGCTGAGATGAGGAACTCTGTGAAACCTCACTCTGATGAATATTCTCTGGGGTATGAGGTTGTCTGTGAGTCCACTGGGTCAGACTTGGAGCTCCCACTGCAGGTGCTTCCCCCCGACCCTGGGCTCGCAAATCAAGATCCTGCAAGCTGCCTGGGGTGGCAAAAGGAAAAAAAGGAGAAAAATAACAAAGTAAAAAATAAAATTAGAGTAGAAAACTAACAGATTTGTTAGAAAGAATATAAAAATAAAACTATAGATGAGTCAACAACCAGAAGGTACATTAGTACCACAATAGTAAAAAAGAGGAGGAAGAGAAGGAAAAAAAAAAAAAGGTGGGTTGTGGGGAAAGGTCTCAGCTCCAAAGAGCAGGGCCTAAGCAAGGGCGAGGTTTGCATAGTGGGTGGGGCCTATGCTTAGAACCCAGAAGGCTGGAAAAGGCTCAGGGCGCTGTGTGGGGTGGGGCTTAGGCTCAAAGAACAGAAGGGACCCAGGCGTGCCCTCCATCCTGGTCTCAGAGGACAGGGGACCTCACCTGGGAGCCTAGCAGGCTTCCTGAGCTCGAGTGGGCTGGGCAATCGCCCTTCTCTCCTCTCCTGCTCCTCCAGTCTGGGGTCTGGGATGGCCCCTCCCTCCTGCCTCTCCTGATCTCCCCAGCCTCCCTCATATGCCCCCAGGACCAATGTGGCTGGTGAAGGGGAAGGTGTGGGAAGGGGAACCTTGGAGGGCAGAGGATTGGCTTGGGAGCTCAGCAGGCTCCGAGTGCCTGAGTGGGTGGGTCAATCGCCTTCTGCTCCTCTTCTGCTCCTCCTGGATGGCCCCTCCCGCCTGCCACTCCTGATCTCCCTGGCCTCCCTCTTATGCCTCCAGGACCCACACAGCCTGGATGGGGGGGAAAGCATCTTGGGAGCTCAGCAGGCTCCCTGGCCCGAGTGGGCCAGGCGATCACCCTGCGTTTCTCTCCAGCTCTTCCCCGAGAGTCCCTCCCACTGCCTCTCATGATCTCCCTGGCCTCAGGGCCACCGATTTTGTCTGGCCTCCACTTCTCCTCCCCCCTCAGTCCCCCTACCTCCTACCGGTTCACTCTGGGGTTCCTCCCATCTCCTTGGGGGTCAGAGTCCCCCATGAGCGGCCAGCAGGTGCCCTAGTTGTGGGGAGACGCTAACTCCTTGTCTTCCCACATGGCCATCTTGACTCCTCCCCCTCTCTCTGTATTGCTTTTATAATCAGAACTAATCAACGAATACTATTAAATTTTTTTTTCTAAATAAGGATACTCCACCAATATCTTTTTCAAACACATTAAGCTGTCTGCTTCCTTTAACACACATATGCACCCTCATTGAAAATATATGCATGAAAAATTAAGTCTTCAGAGTTTTGTAGTTTATGTGTGTGTATGTATAGGCATTAGCTTCCATGTAACACTGGAGATCATATCACATCAGAATCACTCAGTACAGTGCCTATTTCATTACCTATATTCAGATGCCAAGGAGCAAAGTTAAGTAAATTTCTGTTTTCCAACTCTTCTACATCTCTTTTTTAATATATAGCTTTATAAAGAAATAAACAGCTGAGAATATATGTGTATTATGCAAATTATATATATAATTATAAATATAATACAGTTTCTAGGATTGCTTTTTGTACAGTCACCTCACTAAGTAGTAAAGGTATTTTTTCCAGGTATTCTAAATCAATTACATATGGGGATAAAAGGGAGAAACCCTTTAAGTAAAGTGCTTTAACTCTTCAAATGGTGATAATTACAGACCCATAGTGTTCTATAATTGGGCTCCGTACTAAACATATCTTAGGACTGTTTTGTTCCATTGTTGGGATTCAGCTGGGAATTTCAGTAGTTGCACTAATTTCTTGATATTGGGAACATCTCACATGGAACGGGAATATGCAACAAAAATGGTCCTTTGCCTGCTAACTAGGAAATTTGCTGGCAGTTGACAAGTATGCCTGTTAGGCAGAGGGGCTTTCAGTCATTCAAAATCATGCAGGATTTTATAACAGAAACTGTTATTTAAATATCATTTTATAATCTTTTGTTTTAAACATTAAAGGCCTGGGGGAAAACAATCTTCTTCAATATATTGGAATGATAGTGTGCTAGAGGAGATATTAAGTAACATTTAGTCAAACCTCATTTTATAATTTTAAGTCAAAGGTTGAGTTCTAAGCTAATGGAGGAAGAATTGCCAAAAATGACTGCACAATACACAACTGAGGAAATTCATGAAAATATTCAGAAATGAATATTTAGAAATAAAATTTCCAAAAAAACAAAACAGAAAAAAAATTTTAATTTTGTGGTTAGTCCTTTTGGAGTGCTGTTTAATACAAATTTTTCTTTCCTCAAATCATGATGATATTCTGTTTTCTTTTCCTTTAGAAACATATTTGTTTTAGCTTTTCTATTTAGATTATCATTTTTCTCAAATTAATTTTGCATGTGGTGTTAGGTGGGGAGGATCAAGGATTTCTTTTTCACATCTAATTAATGGGTTACTATTAACTGAAAAGATCATCCCTTCCCAAATGAATTGCAGTGGAGCCTTTGTCATAAATCTGGTGATTGTATGTTTGGGATTCTTTTGCACTCTCTAGTCTATTACAGTGGTCTATGTATCTCTCGTCACCAAGTACCACACTGTATTAATGTCAGGGTTATATGTTCTCCAGCTTTATTCTTCATGAGCATTGGCTCGGCATTGTTCCTTTTCATTTATATATAAATTTTAAAATTAACTTGCCAATTTCTACAAAACAAACCTTCAGGGATTTTCACTGAGATTGCATTGAATCTTAGAATCAATGGGAGAATTGATTTTTTAATAATATTGAGGTATCCAATCCATAAACAATCCTTCCTTTTATTTAGGTAACCTTTCATTTCTCTATGTTATATTTTTAAGTGATCTGTGCAGATGTCATGAACATTTTTTATTTTAATTAGTTTTTTACTCTATTGTAAGTGGTGTTTAAAATTTTATTATCCACTTGTTTTTCATTACTATAGAAATAAAGTGGATTTTTATATACTGACCTTCTATTCATCAGCATTGTTGTGTACACTTGCTGTTTTTATTATTTTTTGTTAGATCCTTTTAACTTTTTACATGCAAAAACACGTCATCTGTGAATAATAACATTTAAAAAAATTTTCAAACTGTGATGACTTTCCCTTCTTTTTCTACTGGCCAGGATGCAGTACGATGTTCAGTGTAAGTGGAGATGGTGGACATCCCTTTCTTGTTCCTGACCCTGGCAGAAAGTTTTCAATATTTAACCATTAAGTATGAAAGCTGTATGATTTTCTTTGTAGATGTCCTTTAGTAGATCACAGAAGTTTCTTTCTAATCCTAATTTTCTGATTTAAAAAAGAAAACCCTTAAATATGTGTTTAAATTGGGATTAATTAAAATTAAGAAATTTTGTTGATTAAATATAAGAGTGTGAAAAAAGACAGGCCGTAGACAGGGAGCATATATTTACAATACATACGTTTGAAAATAGGTTTAAAGAAAAGACACATAATCCAACTACAATGGGCAAAAACAACTTGAAAGAACTTCCGATGGCCAAAGCCGGTATAATCTGAGCAACAAAAATTTTAAAAAGTCTTAGATAATATCCAAATAATAAAATAAATAAATATCCACGAGTCCATACTTTATAAAGAAATGGTTATATACAAAATAAATGGAAAGGGACAAATATTTCTCACAGAAGAATTAAAAATAATATGCATAGATCCTCCCCCTCCAGGAGGTCAGTTTTAATTCCTGTTCCCCTGTGGGGAGTGGACTTAGTCACTCACCTCCAAAGAATAGAGAATGAAAAGGAAAAACAGTAACTGTGAAGTGGAGAAACCATCTGATGAAATTTATTCAGCAGTGCTAAGTTTTAGCATTGCTATCATTTGCTCTCTAAAATGTTGCGATGAGATAGACATTTCACCTCTATGGTACTCTACTGAGTTATCTTACAGATAAATGTAGAGTTAGGTCATGCAGGGTCTTTGAGGACACAGTAATAATTCTGAGTTTTGTTTAAAAATCAAAGGAAAGGCATTCAGGCAAAAACAAGTTGAGATTTTTGCAGGAGCACAAGAAGCAGAGAGGGAGGTCAGGGAGCCAGGTGTTTTGGGGTACAGAAGCCATAAGCAGGAGAGCACAGAGGAACACTACTTCAGGAGCCCACATGCAAGGAAGACTTCCTCCAGCCACAGACTCCAAGTGAGAGGTCATGCTTCAGCTCTGTAATCACAGGGGCTAGAAAAACTGCTTTTATCAGCAACCATATTGAAGTAAAAAAGATCCAAATATATTATTCAAAATTATTATTTTTAAATGCCAGTTACACATCAAGGGAGGCAACAGTACTTTAGGTCAAGTTTTTCATGTGACTGTAATATCCATCACCTCCTAAGTAAGCAATGCTAATATTGAAAGCCATTTTCTCAGTACACACTCAGTAATGAAGTGACTTCTAGATGGGATTGCTTGGTTGATTAATTACTGCCACTAGGTGATGGGAAGACTTCCACTGGAAGGCTCTTACAATTTATCACATTTTGTTGGCCTAAAAGAGGGTGACTACTTCTCCAGGGTTGATGTGATATGTGAACCAATACAAGCACTAGGGACATAAACAATGACCAATCTTTTACACAGACAAAATTAAAGTGTAGCACATTTACTATGTGCAGGGTGGGCATTTAACAGTTTGAAGGGATGGTTGTAGAAATATCCTAATCTTCAAATCCCCAGATACAATATTACATACACACTTAGCCTTCTCTGCATGTGACAGCCAGGAGCTAGGGGCTCTTATTGGTCAAAGGATATGCTTTTGCAACTCAAATAAAATCATTCTCTAAAAACTGTAAATCAGTGCATGGCATGACTTTCAAAGTAACTCATGCATAATGAAAGTCACAAAGGCTAACCAATGTATTTTTTTTAAATAAATTTATTTATTTATTTTTGGCTGTGTTGGGTCTCTGTTGCTGCACACAGGCCTTCTCTAGTTGTGGCGAGTGGGGGCTACTCTTAGTTGCGGTGCTTGGGCTTCTCATTGCGGTGGCTTCTTTTGTTGTGGAGCACAGGCTCGAGAGCACGCAGACTTCAGTAGTCGTGACTTGTGGGCTCTAGAGCGCAGGCTCAGTAGTTGTGGTGCACTGGCTTAGTTGCTCCGCGGCATGTGGGATCTTCCCAGACCAGAGATTGAACCCGTGTCCCCTGCACTGGCAGGTGGATTCTTAACCACTGCTCCACCAGGGAAGTCCCTAACCAATGTATTTTTAAAATTCGTGTGGTGACGTCAAGACTCTAAAGCTGCTATTCTAATCATAAGCTTTTTATATGATTCCATAATAATAAGACATGGGGAAATTTAACCTGAAATAGAAACGAAAAAGAAAGGAAAATGAGGGCACAAGTTATCTGTCTTCAAATAGTCAAAATGTTGTCACGTGGAAGATGAAACAGATTTATTCTGTAATACTGCAGAGGGTAAAAGATAGAACAATAGATAGTAACTGGGAGAAAGAAAATTTAGATTTATCACAAGCAGTATATCCCGAATAATTATAGCTGTCTTATAATAGACTGCTTTTGTTTTCTGTTTGTTTACAAAGCAATGGGTTTCTCATCACTCAAAGTATTACAGAAAAGCTGGAAGTGATTACTACATGAGGTGCAGTTTGGACTAGATTACCTAGGAAATGACTTAAGACTCTAAGCATGTGTGTTGGTTGATATATAATACCAACAAGTCAAAATTCTAGGTAAAATTTCTATTTCTGCAACATCATAAAATTTATTAAGTGAATGAATGTGTTTATACATTTTGGAAAACCTTGTATCAGGCTACATTTCTTAGGGGAAATGAAACATTTTTCTCAACCTCCTGAACCCCCAAACCATGAAGGAAGTTGGTTCAAGTACTGTATGTTTTCAAATTGTCCTCCTTATCCCATCAACATAGGAAGCCTAAGTTGCTAAGAACTGAGGGAGAATGCAAGAAAGTGAAGCCAATGCAATAAACAGTTACTAGTGGGTTTCTCTGGGCTTCCTCTGACCTCTGTGACTTCTCCTCTGACTGGATCCTTCCTGTTCCTTAGTGGGAACTGCCCCATCCGTGTGCTTCTGTTCCAACCTTAGTCCCCCCCCGCCCCCCCCGTGCCCCCGCCCCACCTTAACTTTTATCACAATAATTAGCTCAGGAATTCTTATGTGACCCAAGCTGACCCTAATCAGCCACTTCTCTGAGATTTTCCTAGTGAATCTGGAACTTGAATTTCCCCTTTCCTCATGGTTTCCTAAGCTGTGATTTATCAGCTCAGAGTTATGGGAGGCCCTATTCCCTTTTCTGAGGAGACAGTCCACCTGCAGAAAAGAGAACATTCTAGAACATTCCATCCTCCATAAGAAAGAGAATTATTTCTAAAACCCAGCTGGAGCTAGTTTAATGGAAAAGATGAGGGGCATTATCTATTGAAAGGATAACAATGTGTCCTAAGAGCTACAGGAGCCAGGATAGTTCTAGGTCTAATGTCTCAGAATCTGAGAGTAAGGATTCAGTGGTTATTATATCTAATCCCTTCTTCTATGTGCAGATGGGCTCAGTTCACTTTGAATTCAGTATATGTTATTGAGACCCTATTATGTTCCAGGAACTGTGAGTGGTAGAAACTAACACACAAAGGTGAACCACATGAGTCCCTGGTATTAATGAACTTAGGGCTAGAGACAGAATGTCAAGAAACTAGGTAATCGAGAGCATTAAAATGAAAGTCTGGGGTAGAGAGTAGACACCAAGCACACATGGAGGGAACTGACCCTACCTTGGTGATCAGGAATTTACAAAATTTTGTGGTACGTTTCAGGAAGCTTTGTATTCACATGTGTTTCATGAAGAAGTGATTTAAATTAGTCCTGAATGATCAGGAAGAGCTAGCCTAGTAAAAAGGGGAAGGAAGAGGGTCCCATTGGCTTAGAGGTAACATGGCTAAAGCTGAGAGGATATTTGGGGAATATTTTATTTCCCAGAGAAATAAAAACTTACATTCACACAACAACTTGTATACAAATCCCCACCATGGCTTTATTCAGAACAGCCTCAAACTGGAAAAAATTGACATGCTTGTCAATGGGTTAATGTTTAAACAAACTCTGCTATATCCAAAACGTGGAATACTATGCAACAGTGAAAAGGAACTAACTATTAATACATGCATACTAATATATTGATACATGAACAGCTTTAATGAATCTCCAGAGAATTATGTTAAGGAAATAAAGTCAATTTCAAAAAGTTAACACTATACAGTTCTGTTTATATAACACTCTTGAAACAATACAATTATAGAAACAGAACGTACATTTGTGGTTGCCAGGAGCTAAGGACAGAGGAGAAAGGGAGGGAAGTGTATCAACATGAGGGATCCTTG
Organism: Phocoena sinus; assembly: GCF_008692025.1. NCBI lineage: Eukaryota > Metazoa > Chordata > Mammalia > Artiodactyla > Phocoenidae > Phocoena > Phocoena sinus. The sequence continues at coordinate 4,535,830 of NC_045774.1, read as the reverse complement.
TGGTGATGGAAATGTTCTGTATCTTAACTGTTACAATGTTACCATTTGGGGAAATCAGGTAACGAGTACGTGGGATTACCCTGTGTCATTTCTTACACCTGCAGGTGTGTCGACAATTAGATAACAATTGAAAGTTCAATTAATAAAAGCAAGGTGGCGACCCATTTGGTGGGAAATAGAAATAGAATGTGTGACAATGCGCTTACTTTATCAAGAGGAATAAAGAAGCACAGCCAGGCAAATTAAGAAGTCACACACACAAGCCTCCACCATCATTAAAATCTCTAAGCTAACAGAAGTAAAAGCGACAAAAGCCATAGCTGGTAGGAGGGGGATGCTTTCCATTTATTCCTTGATTTGCACTGAAACTAGCTGGACAAGACTAAAACTTGAGTGACCTTATTCACAGTATGAATAGTTCCACACCCAAATGGTTTATTTAAGGGCATCTCAGTCCCTTCCCTTCCCTTGCCAAAAAAAAATTTCAAAAATAACCATCCTGGAAACTATTCTTTTTGTTAGCTGATGCCTCAATTTTTACAAGATTTACGTCTTAGGTTTGGCCTTATGATAATGTATATGAATTCACTTGAATTCATGGAAAATATTGCCTCTTATAGGACATTCAAAGAGTTAATATAATTTACATATAAAGATACCTTATAGACAAACAATTAAAAGATGAACACAGGTAAGTACTCATGGTGTGGAATGACAAGGTTTCAGCTTCCACTCAAAGAACTTCAACTCTCTTTGAGTCTTGGAGAGAACAATTTTCCTAGGCAGTTTAAGGACCCAGGCCCTAATCAAAGTGTTCTCTGGCACAAAATAAGAATATTCACGTCTTCCTTTCTTGAAATTTATGCAAATGTATAATTGCATAAAGGGAGGAATGGGGTAAGAGCTACCAATCTTTGAGAACCTAGTAGACACCAGCTGCCTTAAACATGGTCTTATATACTCCTTGCCTGAAGCCTGTAAGGTAAGTATTACTTTCGCTGTGTAGCCTAAACCCTTCCACCTACTGTAAGTGGGAAGCAGAGTTTATATTTCCTTTTTTCTTAGTTCCAGCTTACTGATGTATAAAGTCCCACCGGCTTTAGCATCTTTTTCAGATGCTGGTTTTATAAGCATTCCAACAAAAAGTGTCAGAGATTCCCAGGGAATGAGTAGTATTCCCAATCAAGTTTTCTGCATTTTTACTCATGCCACTTTCAGCCATCTTATCTTGATATGGAGCTGTTTTCATTACTTTGCTGGGTGGACATTGTGGACTTGGCTGGTGAACCCTGGTGATGCTTCCAAATCAGAGGTTGTAAGCCGTGCATACTGGCTGCTCCAGAAATTGACCCCAACCCTGCCCTGTTGGTGCTTTCACTCCTGTTCGATGAAAGGCTGAAATTTTGTTTTGCTGCCGACTTGCGGCTTTTGATGCCACAGTCGAGAAAAACTTGCCTGCACCATCAGAGGTTCCTCCTGCCTCAGGTCCTGGTTCAACACCCCTCCCTAGCTGCCTGCATGAAGAGCAGGGTTCCCCTCTCTCTAGTCTGCCTGTTCACTTCCTGCCCTGGAAATGACCATGTCTCAGGATGACTGACCATCAGGTTATCCATTACCTTTGTCAGCCAGGCGATGTTGAGGTTAGGTGATGTTGACCATGGCCCTGTGGGATAATCCCCTAGATGTGTTACACCGCAAATATTTGGGATCGTCTATTTGGTTTGGGGTTACATGAATTACTTACTTTTCACTTTAACTTGACATAGACTTGGCGAGGAGATGCCTGAAGCACAGATTCCTGAGTTGAGAAATATTTTACTCTGTTTTCCTGGTTTTAAAAATCACACCACTTCCCTCTGCTTTCATTTTCGTCTGAGCAAGGATAACAGTTTAGTGAATCCACAAGCACATTTAAGCAACACTGTGTTGTTATGTTGAAGCTGAAAATAAGATTGTTTTATTCAGGGTCAGATCCTGTTGAACACAAATCTCCTCATTAATTCTTTGCTTTGGAATCACAGGGAACCTTGTTATACAGCCCTGGACATATCTATATGGTTATTATTGAGTACTAACAATAAGTCCATACTTACTTATTTATTGAATAATAGTTTCTGTTTTCCCTGATCCAGTTCACCAATATTAAAAGATAATCGTGACATACTTATATTTCACTGGATTTAATTTGCTAGATTATTTGTCCCTCAGGAAATATTATAATTGTTATCATGATTATTTTCCAAATAACCAAATGCAAACATCTCAGGATTATTTAGTTGGAGGCATGGAACTGAGAGTGATTATTTGGAGAAAATCTACTTGTAATACAGCTTCCAAGTGCATTATGCCACTTGCTCTAAGTGAAGATGGGTAAATTGATTTGCAAGGAAAATATTTAATAGAATTAATATTAGTGCCATTTTATGTTGACTTGTAAAATTCCAGTGTTGTTTCAGAGACCAATCTTTTTTTTTTTTTTTTTTTTTTTTTTGGGGTACGCAGGCCTCTCACTGTTGTGGCCTCTCCCGTTGCGGAGCACAGGCTCCGGATGTGCAGGCTCAGCGGCCATGGCTCACAGGCCCAGCCGCTCACGGGGCATGTGGGATCTTCCCGGACCGGGGCATGAACCCATGTCCCCTGCATCGGCAGGCGGACTCCCAACCACTGCGCCACCAGGGAAGCCCCAGAGACCATTCTGAATCCTAAAATTACTTATCTATCTTGTCAGTTAATGATGAAGAAGAATTATGGCAATTGGCTAAAAAAATGTAAACTTGTTAATGGCAGTGTCCTATAATTTAATCTTAATTTCTAGAAAGAGCATGTATAACTTTTAGCAAGATCATTCTTGCATAAAGTAAAAATATTAGAATATATCTTCATTTTATGTACTTTATATATACTTGCCCATGTTTTGTTCATGTTTTTCTTTTTGACCCTTTTATGTTGGCATCTGAGAATAAATGTCTTGAATTTGCAAAAGTACAATTTTAGCAGTTGTCCAGTTTACACGAGCCAGTTTCACACAGTAACACAGACTTCTTGATATTGGGATTAGAAGACTGAAACATACCTTGGAAAACTGCACATGTGCACGTTTATCTCTAGTTGTCTGGTTTGCTTCTCATGGGGATTTTTACAATTAGAATCCAGGATCTATTCTCATGTCATATAGAACTTTGTTTCAGTAAATGCTCCAAAAAGAATACAAAAACCCAAAGGTGGACCTCTGAGTAGATATTTCCATTTGTATTTAATTTGTGGATGTGTGCTGAGATTAATATGTTATTTGGATTTCTAAGGAAAGGCACAGACTCAAGTCAAGCCCTATAAGAAAATAAGCTTATTCTATGCCAGTTTTGTAATCTAAAAGCATATGACAGCATTATAAATTCGATACAATTGACTTTTAAAAACATGTATATTAAGACACAAAAAGAGGGCATAATAGATTATGCAGAGTTAAAAAAAAACTTGTACTAAGAATCCAGCCTTAAAAACAAATTATTTTTAATACTTTACCTATTCCTTTTATGTGTCTGACTTTGCATTCCATCTAGATGTAATCATTTTCTTGAATTTCATGTTAACCATTCCTTTGTTTTCTTTATAGTACTATTCCCATCTCTCTATATATTCCTAAATAATAAATTCTTTGAATGTTTCTGCTTTGAACTGCATGTAAATGGAGTCTTACTACATGTATTCCTGTGTGACTTATTTTTCTCAACATTAGGCTCTAGAGATTTCTCCATAGTGATACATGTAGCTCCAGTTAATTTATTAGTTAATTTATTTTTACTGCTTTGGAATATTCTACAAAAAGATATTTTGCAATTGATTTGTCAGTTCTGCTACAGACAGGCATTCCAATTATTTACCTCCTTTTGTTATTATGAACAGTGAATGTTCTTACATACCTCTGGGTTCACATGAGCAATATATTCTCCGGTGGAATGTTTACTCATATATGTGCTCAGCTTTATAAGGTAATCCTGTACTGTATTTCAAAGTGTTTGTACCAATTTACATTCATACACATATGTGTTCTCATTCTTCTACATCTGCACCAACACTTGATATTATCAGACTTTAATTTTTGACAATCTGGTAACAGTGAAAGAGATTTAAATTGTGGACTTCATTTCCATTTTCCTGATTCATACTGTGGTTGAGTCTTATTTTATATATTGTGGGCCATTCAGCTTCCACTTCTGTAAATACCTACTCATGTGCTTTTTTGGCTAAATTTTCCATTATACCTTCTTTTTAACTATATAAATAACTCTGTTGCTGTAGAATAGAAATGCAATTATACCTTTGTATATTGATTTTTGTGTAAAGCAATTTTGCCAAGTTCTCTTATTAAATGTAATAATTTACCTGTAGATTTCTCGAGACTTGTGTAGATAATCATATTTTCTAAAAATAACAATTTGGTTTCTTTTAATTCATTTTATCTTTAACTTGTATTTATCTATTTTGCTATATTTATTTATTTTTGTCTTCATCTTAAGTCAAATAGTTGTAACTTTTCATTCAGTCAACAAATATCCAGTCATAGCTTAGCACATGCCAGCAAACAAAACCACGAAAAGCCCAGAGTGTATGGAGCTATATTTAGCAAAGGTGAAGATAGAAAAGAGCTATTCAGCATAATAAATAACTAAGTTATGTAGTATTGTAATACTGTTAGGTGTCATGGGGGGAAATAGTACAAAGAATGGTGGGTAAGGTCTGGAGAGGTGTTGCAACTTTCAGTTAGGTGATCAATCAGGTAGATATCTGGAAGTCAAGGTGACATCTGGGGAAGAAGTTACCAGGAGGAGGCAACAGTTAGTTTTTTCAGCTGGGAACATGATGTTCAGACACACCACAGAAGCAAGGCAGCTTGTGTGGAATGAGTGAGGCCAGGGCCATGGGAGAGGAGGTCAGGGGGCTGATAGAGGCTGGATGATTCAAGGCCTGGGGTAATTCGGGGACTTGAGCTTCCAAAGAGTATAATGGGGCATGGCTAGAAAGTCTGGCAGAGGAGTACCATGGCCTTTCTTAAGCTTTAAAAAGACCACAGGTACATTTGCTGCTACATTTGGAAGAGACAGCATGGGTGGAACAAGGATGCAGGCAGGGCCAGAAACAACCACAACACTCCAGGTAAGAGATGGCCATGGCTCTGAAAAGATGGTAGTAAGTGGTCCAGCTCATGTTATGTTTTAGAGTCACACAGTTAATGAGCTTTCCTGATAGAATGTCAGACACAAGAGGCAGAGGAAGAGTTTACCAAACAACTGGAAGAATAAAGCTGCCAAATGGTGAAGATGGGAGCAGGTTTCGGGTTTGAAAGGAGCATCAGGGGTTTGGTTTCAGAGCATCACTTTTGAGATGCCTATTAGACATCATTTGTGGTGCCTACTGAAGGTTCCCTAAGTTCTTCTCCTCCTCCTAATACACAGATAGGGCATTCCAGGTGCCACAGACTGTTAAACTCTTCAAGCGGTTCAGTCATTTACTACTCAGGACACCTCTCAGCAGATCAGCTGTCCTGTGGGGATGCTCTGAGTCCCGGTCAGCAAGTCCTCACATCCTGTCACGTGATCATTCACTAACACATCTCAGACTTTCCAACTGAAGTCGCTTTCCTTCTGCCTCATGTACAGAGGCAGAATGTCCTTTACTGAGAGTCTGCTGGTGACAAGCTCAATTTTGACCTGTCTGAATATATCTTTATTTTTCCCTCCTTCTTGAAAGATACGGAAATTTAGATTGACAATTATGTTCTATCAGCACTTTGAAGGTATTAATTACTCTGCCTTATGGCTTCTGTTCTTACTGTTGAGAAATCATTATCAGCTTGGATACTAGTTCTTTGTCTTCCCTCCTTGGCTGTTTTGCAGTTTCACAACAATAAGTATGAATTTTATGAATTTTATTTATGTTGATTGCAACTCATTAGGCTTCCTCCATGTAACACTTGCTACATCACAACAGTTCTGGAAAACTTTCAGCCATTGTTATTATCTTTTTTTTTTTTTTGTGGTACGCGGGCCTCTCACTATGGTGGCCTCTCCCATCATGGAGCACAGGCTCCAGACGTGCAGGCTCAGCGGCCATGGTCCATGGGCCCAGCCGCTCCATGGCATGTGGGATCCTCCCGGACCGGGGCACGAACCTGTGTCCCCTGTGTCAGCAGGCGGACTCTCAACCACTGTGCCACCAGGGAAGCCCTGTCATTATCTTTTAAATAGTGATTCTTATCCTTTATCTTTTCTTCTTCTGGAACCCTACTTAGGTGAAATTAAAACTTTTCACTTTCTTTATTGTGGCTTGACCTCTCCATCATAATCCTCATCTCTTTTTCTCTGTGACTGCATTCTGGACCATTTCTTCAGCTCCATGTCCCAGTTCACTAATTCTTTTTTTTTTTTTTTTAACTTTCTCCAATCTGCTCTCTACTCCATTAATTTAATTTTAATTTCATTTATGGAAGTAAAATTATGATGCTATTCTTTTGAAAATTTTCATGCTTTTAAGTAAACTCTTGCTGCTTGTTTGTACTTTCAAACTCTTATTTCTTTAAACATATGAAACAAAATTTATATTCTGATAATTCTCATTTTTTGCCCTTGTGGATTCCCTTTTGCTGTCTACTGTTTCAGCTGGCTCTCATACAGGGTGCCTTGCTTCCTTCTGAGTTTTATGTTTCTGTAAATGTCAACTCTTTTCCCTGGACTTACAGGTGGAAATATTTCCTACCTAGTTGCACTCAGCTAGGATTTGAATCTACTTCTTCCAGTGGCCTGGTACCCTGCCAACCTGGAACAACTTTAATTTAAATTCTTTCTTTCTTTCCTTCCTTTCTTCCTTGTTCATTCCTTCCTTCCACACAGATATTGTGACTTGGGGCTATAAACTGTGTGAAGTTACAAATACTTCAGGGAGGTTTTCCTTCCATCCAGACAGTATCAAAATTGCAGTCAAGCAATTTCCCTTATGGACTGGGACTTTATTCCTTGAGGATCTCAGTTTTATGAGAAAAAGCATCCTATGAGACTCCTCTTGCTGGGCAGGTCTACGTTTTCTTGCTTCTTTCACATCAGAACAGAAACTCAAGGCCTCCAGGTTTCTGATGAAATCCCAGGCAAAGCCAACTTTGGTTCTTGCTTAGTCCCCAGGTCTCTGCTTTCCTTTTCATTTAGAACCTTGCAGAGTCTTTCTTCTATGCCAGTTCAACAGTGTGATGCAATATTATCATCTATCTCTTGTCTGTCCACCATCTATCTTCCAGTATTTTAATTGTTTTAACAAAAAAATCAAGTCACTTACCGTATCTATTCCGCTAGCAATGGAAGTCCCATTAATTCTTTTAAGGAAATAATTTTAGAATATCAGGCATTTTAATATAAAATAGTCGTAATGAATAATATTTTGAATGTTGGTCTGAAATTGCACTGAAATGTGTATTTTCACTACTTCAGGGCTAAGAACTGTCTATATCCTATGTTATTATATTTTGTACTTCTGATATACATCTGACTTCTCTTTAAAATGATTTTCAGAGCCTTAAACTGGAGAATCCAAGAAAAGTTGTTCTATAACAATAGTACTTAAGAGGTAGAATTGTGCGTGGGGGGGATGAAAACAGCTTTTATTTATATTTTTTCTCTTTGGATTTTGTTCTATAATTGTATATAAATTATGCTTTTTAAACTTCCACATAGACATGTAATTTTAAGCATTAACATTTTTCCAACAGTATCCTTGAAGCACTTGATGCTACTACTTGATGAGAAAGGAGATGATTCTAAAGACAATAGATACAGCAGAAAAATAAGGTGTAGAAATTTGATCCATTTTATGAGAGAAACAGTCTTCTTAGCGGAAGACACGGTGAAGACAGGGTTTTTAATCTTTTTTTAAAGTAAGGAGATTTAGGAGGCACATGTAATTTATGGAATAGCAAAATCTATTGAATTGTTCTTTTAGCTTGGTGGGTTCCAGGGATACCTCTCTGAATTCTCCCTGAAACATTTCCAATAGAACATCCCATATGTAAGAATAAAGTTAAAATAGGGAAAATTTAAAAGTAAAGGGAAAAGAAACCCAGAGTTGCTCTGTGTTTACCATACAGTGGGATAACATTAAAAAAAATCATTTTCCTTCCCTTTAAAAAAAGATAAATTGAAGGGCAGTGGCCACTTCAAACAGCTGTTTACATTGAAGAAAATACTGTAATTTTGTGCTATCTGCTGGTGTGTTGCAGTTTAAAGACTGGATACTTACAGTAGAAAGGTCCTTCCTTAGAAGAAAGACTTGGAATTTGGTGTGGGAAAAGGGGAAAGGGCCAAACTTCTCTGACTTGACTTCAGCAGGAATTTGGAGGTTTGAGTCTGAAGGGAAGCTGTCAGGTCTGAGAAGGAGGGTCCTGAGCAATGAGAAATCCCCAGGGCTGGTAACGTCTGAAGGTAGTGTCTGCATATTCAAGACAAGGGTAGACTTATAAGGCTTGAGGTCTTGGAGGGCACCCCAAATCCAGTGGGTTCTAGTGGGTTCACCCTTACCTTAAATTTTTAACTAAATGAGAAAAATTGGAGGTATACATATGATAGCTTTTCTCTGTTTTTTCAGTAAGAAGAGATACTATGGATAGGATATTAACTAGCAGGTTTTCACCTTATATCAAAATATATAGGATTAAAGCCAAGTATTACGGAAATGTGTGGTACTTGATTGGAAAGTTTGGGGATGAAGTTATGGGTGAAATGCTGGAAGCTTGATGATGTATGTGTGCTCTTCCTATGAAATAGGAAAGGCTGGCTTGAGAAATTCATGGACTGCAAGTTTGGACATAGGGATGGTAAAGAGCTATTGGAAGTGATGCAGGAAAGGGGTCAGGGAGGCTCACACGCTTACCCGTTTAGCTTAGTTCCTGGTGCGTTTCGGTTCCTGATTTCCAACTCACTGCTTCAAGATGCACCAAGTCAACAGCATGCCTTAGCTCAGCCTGCTTGTGGGTACACAGGAGCAGGACAGGGACATCAGTCAAGCAGAGGTGCAACTTCTGAGGGTAACTTCATAGCACAGGCTACCTTCCTCACTAGGCTGCTGCTAAATCCCTTTTGTGTTCATGTTATTTCAACAATTATGCCAAACAGTAATTTATAAAAGGCTAACTTCATTTGTAGTCTCCTAAGTAGGTCATGAAAGCGACATACTCTTGTCAAGAAATTTCTCCCCATGGCACACGTGGCACAGCCCAATTAGGCCTATTCCTTCACGGCTCCGAGCCCCTTGGGGTAGAGCGTTATAAGCTAGCACGGCTTTATTTATCACACTGCTCTGTGTACATTTATGGTGCCAACTAAACGTTATATAATAATTATGGTGATTTTAATGTCTTCCTCAGAAGCATCCGCCATGGGTCACTGTGGCAGATGCTCTAGCGACCACTTCATTTTACCACAGGTCCGTGTGTTTTGAGCAGCCTAGAGGTTGTCTAGGCTGATGATAATCTACATGTGTTTTACTTAATGCTGGCATATAGTTTTAAAATTGGTGGAGTGCCATTCCTGAGATCCGATGGGCTCTTAGTAAGTTTTTTATGATGCTGCCAGCACGGCCCACCCTCCTTTTGTGCTCCTTTGTGGTCCTTGAGTTGACACACACACTCGTACACATGTGCACATACATACTTTATATCTGTGTTATGTAATTTAGTTATTTTATGGAAGCTAAAACATAAAGACATTATGAACTTATTTCAGAATGCTACATGACCTTGATCACCAAAATCACAAGTGCACAGGAGTAATAAAGAGATAAGCAAGTAAGTAAAGAAACTAATAAGGAAGAAGGGCTAGGTCGTCCCTACAGTAGAATTTCACGTGCCAACTGGTAAATGTGGAGACTACAGCAGAGCTGCAAAGTTAACATTTTTTTCAAACATCAAAATAAAATTTGGATCAGACAAGAAGCATCAATGGATGGCAAATCTAGGGGGAAATGTTGAGGAGCATCAAGTATCTCCCTGCAACATTCTTCTTTGTTTCAAAACAAGGTAAGGATGCACTGGAGAAACTGGACACCACCTCGGTTGAGTGCTCACAGCTGTCAACACTGGTAAGGGACAGATAGAGGCCACATGCCTCCAGGGGTGACACTCTGAGAAGGACACCAGCACCTCTGTGGTGTTCTGGCTGAGAACCTGCATCTTGAATCCAGTCCTGAGGAGACGTCACACATGACAGGAAGAATGTTGTGTTTAAAAGGGGGGAGGGGCACCGTATTAAAAAAATTCAAAGTCACTAAAAAAATTGGCAGAGGAAATTCCTGGATGACAGAGGACTGAAGCCACCTAAATGTAGTACCTGACTTGCGATTGGATCCCGTCCTGGAGGGACAGCTTAAAGGACATTATTGGGTCAATTTCAAAAACCTGGAGTAGATTAGATAAAAGGGTTGAATCAGTGTTAGTCTCCTAGAATGGATAACTACTGTGGTGGTGGAAGATTTCCCTCTTATTAAAACACATGTCAGGATTTAAGGGTAAAAATAATATTCTTTGCAAAATTCATTTAATCCATTTTCTGTATCCTTTCATACATAAAAATTACTATATAAAATTCATTTTCTTCACTATTAGACATTTTATGTCCAATTTACAAAACCCCAGTTAAGTAAATATTTGCCTCTTGAGAAATGGAGAAAATATTTCCATGTAAAGGCCTGTGGAAAAAAATAACATTTCCTCACTTCCTTTTCCTAAAAAGTGCTGCTGCTAGGGCTGTAAAAACACTTTAACATAAGCAGATTTTTACAATATATCTGTATTTTGCTCCTTTTCTCCATTTTATTTTTCTCATGTTGTGGTTTGGAGCACAGAGGCTGTACCTGCCAACACCCCAGGGCACTATGGGGACCTGGAATTTCTGATCGTGAGGATACTCAGGTCTCAGACCAATGGTGGGTCAGGAGAGCACAGTGTGTGAAGGGATGTTATGTGCACGTGCAGAACGCCAGAGCCCTGACAAAGCACGCAGATCTGCCTCTGCCTCCCTATTCAACTTTCCATCCCGCGCCCTTGCCAAGGGTTCCTGTCTCTGACCTCTGGCTTCCTCTGTTCCCCAGCATCCTGGTGACGTCATCCAGCGTGTGTAACGCAGGCCAGGCCTTCAAGAGTCATGCAAACCCAATTAAATGATGTCATGCCCTGGCATCTCCCATCCAGTGCCCCGTGGTTTCCGGCTACGCGGCTGCCGTTTCACTGCACACGGATGGACCTGGGCCTCCGGTTTCTAAAGCGCCTTCTTCCTGAGTAGTTTAACTGAAAGACGGTGGATGCCGGCGCATCAGAAGCTCCTTTCCTCGTTGTTCATCCGCATGAAATCTCCCAGTCATCTGCAAAAGGAATGCTGAGAGGCTTTGTTGGGCTGAAACACTGGAGAGGGAAGAAGATGACAAGTGGGTTTCAAAAGAGACAGATGAAACTTTCCTAAGATGAAAAACTTCTGAGAATATCCACAGGTGGCTGGTGTGCCGAGGAGGTCCCAGCAGCTATAGCCACAGCGATTCGTGCACTACTGCAGACAGAGCTCTTGATTTCATGCTTTAAAATAAAATGACCCAAGTGCAATTATTAAAGCTTATGAATTTATTTGTTCTGGGTCAGTAACCCTTTACTGGCTGCAGGGGCTTTTTACATAAGCACCATGAGGATTAGAGCTGTCTTTTTAAAACCCTTTGATTCTTTTCTGGGGGCAGGAAGAAAGCACCAGACAAACGGCTTGTTTTAATCATTGCATCCTGTTAAGAACCACTTGCTAGCTAATTTTTAAAGAATTAGCTTAATTTTGCAGAAGAAGTAGCACCAAAGCAATAGAACACACATCCTCAGCACTTAACACCAGTGAGTTGATATTTTTTAAAGTGACATCCTGGAGGCTTATCTAGTTGTGGTGGAAAGACAAGTGGTTTTGGGAAACTCTCATGGCTTTCTCCTTTGTTGGCTAAAGTACAAAAAAACCAAGGTAGAAAGAAAGAAGGAAAAGTTTAAAAAATATATATCTAAAATTTTATTTGTGTACAGATGAAAAGTTGTCTTGATATATTTCTTCAGAAACTTTTATTACTTAAAAAAATTTAGAAACTCAGGTGCTAAAAATAAGTTTTTTCCTAGAATAAATTTTTGATTTGAGAAGTTTGGTGAATTTATCAATTTAAAAGAGGTATTGAGGGAAAGTCTTTTCTTATGTGAGATCCTGAGAACCCATGTCTTAGGTTTAGAAACATACCTCTTAGTTATTAATAGGCTTTAATTTCTCTTTCTTGCTGCCTTTTGTAAATGTAGGTGTACTCGTTAAAATACACAACTGGAGAGTGTCTCTCAGCTAAATTTAGACTCCACTATATGCAGGTGGGGCTGTACTTTGTCGAGTCTGTTGTCATTTTTCTCTTAAAATTTGTGTTGATACAATTTCAAATCAATTCTTGAGACCACATTTATTTAAGGGCTTGTCTAATCTTGCTTTACAATCAGATGTGAGAAACTAAATAATAAGCAATATTTAAACATGCGAATATGACTGTTTTTATGCTCCTGTAAAACACAGAACAAAACCACAAATGAGAAACCTTTTGAGAATGAAATCTGAGTATCTTTTACGCAGAAGAATCTCAAGGAGCATTTCAGCTGAGGGTATGATCACATGGACCTCCAGAATCTCTCTCTGGGGTTATCCTTGGATACGCTTTTCCACACACACTCTTTCCCGTTCTCCAATGAAAAGCAATGTGGAGCATCTATCCTATGCTACCCGCCCTGCTAGATACTGGGATAGAGACAGGAATGCCAACAGCCCCTGCCTTCAGGGGGCTCCCAAGCTGTGGGAGAGGCGAGATGGCCATCGGATGGCTAAACCTGTGCATAGAGGCTGGAGCCGCTGGGTAGGTCAGGACGTCAGGCTGTGCTGCGTTTGCTGGGGAAAAAAAAAAAAAAATCCCTTCCAGTCTCTGGGGACTTTACTCACATCCCGACCTCCTTAACCTTGTGCTTTATCAGTGAGTGGACCTGTTCCACAAGCTTCTAATCCTGATGAAATATAGAGTGTTAGTGCCTTGAATATTATAACCATTCCTCTGCATTACGGATTTTGGTAACTGAGAGGAAAAGTAGTTAAAATCCCATAGGCTGTTTCAAAAGACAGACTGTTTTTTTTTTTTTCTTTTCTCTTTTTAGGTTCTTTTCCCATATAGGCCATTACAGAGTATTGAGTAGAGTTCTCTGTGCTCTACAGTAGGTTCTTATTAGTTATCTATTTTATATATAGTAGTGTGTATATGTCAATCCCAACCTCCCAATTTATCCCTCCCTCTCCTCACCCCCATAAGTTTGTTTTCTACATCTGTGACTATTCTTCCGTTTCGTATAACTGATTCACTCTGCTGTACACCTGAAACTAACACAACATTGTAAATCACCTCTACTCCAATAAAAACTTTTTAAAAAAGCAAAAGACAGACTTTTCTCCTCAACTCCAGAATGCAGATATCCAAGAGGTGATCGGTAATTTCAGCCAGGAAGAGAACTCAAGAAAGTTTATTGAAACTTTTGACTATGTACCATAAAACACCGTAACAAGAAGCCTGTCAAATTGTGCTGTTTCTAAGGTTCTAATGGGGAAAATCTTGCAGTTCAATAAAAGGACTGCTTTACTCTTTTCCTGGATCTGGGGTGTTAGACACACATGGCCCTAATACTTCCTTTTCATTAGGATGAAGCTGACATACTTGTTTATGGGTAAAAATGACCCTGTGAAGAATTCTTATGTCATACCCCACAGATTCAGTGTCTTAGTCAGACTTGACAGTCTTACCAGAAAGTCCACAGTGAAGAACTAGGAGCCTAGAGCAATGCTTCCAGGATGTGCCTGGTCCTTGGAACCACCTAGAATGCTTGTTAGAAATACCTATAACTGGACCCCACTCTAGACCTATTACATCCAAATAGCCAAGGAAGGGGCCAGTGAAACTGTGTTTTTAAGACTTTTACTTTGGAGATAATTGTAGATTCACATGAAGTTCCAAGAAATAGTACAGGGTTATCCTGTATACCATTCACCCAGGTTCCCCCAGTGAAAACATCTTGTATAATTACGGTACAGTATCACAACTGGGCTATATTCACAAATTGTGTGTGTGTGTATGTGTGTGCACACGCATTTGATTCTGTGCAGTTTCATCACATCACATGTGCAGATCTGTGTAACCACCAGTCAAGGTACAGAACTGTTCCATAACCACAAGGCTCTCTCCTGCTACCCTTTAATAGCTACATTCACCTCTCCCCACTCACCATGTCCCTAAACCCTGCAATCACTAACCTGCTCCCCACCTCTATAATTTTGTCATTTCAAGAATGTTCTATGGGGCTTCCCTGGTGGCGCAGTGGTTGAGAGTCTGCCTGCCGATGCAGGGGACACGGGTTCGTGCCCCGGTCCGGGAAGATCCCACATGCCGCGGAGCGGCTGGGCCCGTGAGCCATGGCCGCTGAGCCTGTGGGTCCGGAGCCTGTGCTCCACAACGGGAGAGGCCACAGCAGTGAGAGGCCCGCGTACCGCAAAAAAAAAAACAAAACAAAAAAACAAGAATGTTCTATGAATGAAATCATACATTGTGTAATCTTTTGGGATTTCCTTCTTTCACTCAGCATAATTCTCTTGAGCTTCATTTAAGTCATTGCATGCATGAATAGTATACTCCTTTTTATTGTTGAGTAGGATTCCATGGTGTGAATGGACCACTGTTTGTTTAACCATCCACCTGTTGAAGGACGTCTGTGTTGTTTCCAGTTTGCTATAAATAAAACTGCTATGAACCCTTTGTGTTTTTATGTATTATTATTATTATATTTCAGCCATTCTGATAAGTATGTAGTGATATCTCATTTTGGTTTTAACTTGAATTTCCTTAATGTCTAATGTTACACTGAACATCTTCTCACGTGCTTATTTGTCATCTGCATTCCTTCTTCAGTGAAATGTCTGTTCACGTTTTGTGCCCATGTTCTAAATTAGAGTGTTTGTTTACTGTTGAGTTTTGAGAGTTCTTTATATATTCTAGAGAGGGACCATTGTCGGATTTGTGGTTTGAAATATTTTTTTACTAGTCAGTGGCATGTCTTTTAATACTCTTAACAAGATTATTTGCAGAGCAAAAGTTTTAATTTTGATCAGGTACGACATTAATTTTTTTCTTTTACAGCATATGCTTTAGGTGTCAAGGCTAACAGCTCTTCGTGTAGCACTGGGTCCCAAAGATTTTTTTGCTCCTTTGAAAGTTTTATAGTTTTCCATTTTAGTTCACGATCCATTTCAAATTCATTTTTGTATAAGATGTGAGGTTCAAGTTGAAGTTTATTATTATTTTTTCCTCTGGAGGTCCAATTGTTCCAGTACCAGTTATTGACAAGACTAACCTTCTTTACTGCTTTTGTACTCTGGTAGAAAATCAGTTGGGCGTATTTGTCTGGATCTATTTCTGGTTTCTTTATTCTGTTTCATCGATCCCTGTGTCTACCTCCCATCTTGATTGCTGTAGCTGTTTACTAAGTCTTAAAATTGGGTAGATTGATTCCTCCCACATTTCTTTTGCAAAATTTGCCTTTGCCTTTCCATATATTTTATTTCTTTGTTAACTTTTTATTGAGGTATAGTTGATGTATGATATAAGTTTCAGGTATACAACATAGTGATTCACAGTTTTTAAAGGTTATATTCCATTTATAGTTATTATAAAATACTGGCTATATTCCCTGTGTTGTACTATATGTCCTTGTAGCTTATTTATTTAATCATAGTAGTGACCCCAAAGAGAAAACATGTGAAAATGTTTGTATATATATACATACACACAAAACAATTAAATTAAAAACAATAAGATCAAAGTGAATTAAGATTGTAAAGAGATGAAAGTTATGATGGGGAAAAAATGGAAAATAAAGGTAGATGTAGGTCTCATAAAACAAGGGCATTTAGTGAAATGAAGAATGTGTTTATAGTGTCCTTTTCTAAATCTATGAAAAGGAAAAACAAAACAAAACCCTTAACCATTCCTGGTTGTGAGTATTTGCTTAGAGTGGGTGGGTTGTGAGTATTTGCTTGAAGTGGGTGGGTTGAGAGAAACTCTTGCTGGGAGCCAGCAGCTTCTGTGTAACTGGTCGGGAAAGTTTGCCCAATATCTTTTGAGCACATCAACACACACAAGAAAACAAACAAGCAAATAAACAAACAAACATGAATAAATAAATAATAATCAAATAAGTGTACATTTTAAAAAGGGACCATCTTTAAATGCCACATTCTACTTTGACTGCACCATTTCCTTTAGAAAGACACTTTATTTAAATAAAGTCTAAAGTGTATAGGACTCTTGGTTGGCTTCCACTTCTTTTTCTAGTTTGACATGTCGATATCCTTCTACGTGAACACCCTTGTAACTGACAGGCTTCTTGTCCTAAAGTGTGCTTTCTCTTTTCTTGCCAGCATTAGTGAGAGTTCCCTCTGGATTCAGGAGTGCCCTTCATTCTTATTTTACTGTCAGATTCCTACTGTTTTTCAAGACCTAGATCAAAATCTTCTGTTTGGCACACAGCTCTCTTCCTCTTTGGAATTCTGATTTTAGTTCTGTGGCATGTGCATTTGCCGTCTACTTGGATCTGCTGTGTCATATGCCCCAACCAGGGGGTAATCCCATGGAGGGCCTCACACATTTCCTGGAAGCCATGTATTTAGTGGAAGAGTGCTTAGTCAACATTTGTTCTTCCTAACAGTGATAGTGATTATGATAATCAGCTCTTCTCTTCATTATCATTCATTGTTGTTGTCTTCTGGCTCCACCAGTCCCCAAAAACGTTTTCATGGGGTTGCAAATGGTGCTTTTAGCATCATCGTTTCCAAGTTTTGAGTAAAGAGATAGCACATTCCTTTCTTAAGCACACAATAAACTTCCCTCTGTGAGGTTCAGAAGACTAGAGAGGGGAAAGCAATGCTGCTTTACTACAATTTGTATCACACCGTAACATGTCACCAGAAAACAGTAAGCCAACAGTAAGTTGGCTGTGGACAGTTCTTGTCAATGAAGCTGGCCTATGGCAGGAGATATGGTGCTTGCTGTTACTTGACAATTTTAGATAATTTAAAAAAATGCAAACTTAGTGCCTTCAGTGTCTCTCTTTCTCTCTCTCTCCCTGTTTTTTTTTTTTTTGGCTCTTACTTTCCTGAACTGATACACACTACGCTAGGGTAATAAGGAATCCTAGAAGGCAGTGAGTGACCACAGTTCCCAAGGAATCTCTGATTTCAAGCCCAGTTGGAAGCTGCCTAATTATATTTCGGAACCTGGTTAGTAGAACTAATCAAGAGAACTCAGAAGGTGGGCACAGCTCATTAATCTGGTTGTGTTCACTTTTTACCGTTCTGAGCCCTGGAGTGTTAGCGATTTTTGTGTATTCTTGAGTAAGTAAATGAAGAGAGGTGAGAAGATCAGTTTTTCTGAAGCTTACAAGGAATTTGATTTACAATGAGATCTTTTAGTGAGTGACAGTATTATAGAAACTCTTCCTTGGATTAATTCAGGTCCTCTGAGAAGCAAATGTCAAGAGAGCATCACATCTGCAGGAGATTTACACGGGAGTGTCTGTGAAGGGCGGGGGGAGGGGCCGGAGGAGGTGAGGAGAGCTTCAGATGATGACGCAGCTCTGACATCTCTCGGAGGGGAAGGAGGAAAACAAGTGGGTAGAAGGGCTTCAGACACAGCACAGTTCATGAAAGGCTCAGCGGCCTCCGTGAGTCCCTGAGCAGAGGTCAAGCACCAGAGGAGAGGGAGCCTGTGGTGGCAGAAATGCCCTTGTGCTGGTGCCTGGCCCTGTTCATTGTCTGGGGGTGACCTTGACACAGTCACCACGGCAGATATGAGGGTGCAACAGCTGGAGGTAACGGTCAACTGTGTTCCTAATCTTCCATCAACTTTCGCTCAGGGGGTGCCCCCTTCTTGTGCGCAGATCCACTTCTCGTGCGTGTCTGGGGAGCATCTCTCACTGTCCCTGTGAGCTGTTCTTCCTGAAGGGACACTTAGAAGAGGGGGGCTCATGTGACAAACTGCCCCTTGTTTTGGGGTAGCTCCTGTCCTCAGGGCCCCCCCACTGTCCCTTCTCATGTCCCTCCACCCCACCAAGCTGGCACTTCTGTGGTCTTGGAGGCTGTATTAGTTTCCTGTGGCTGCTATAACAAAGCACCACAAACATCAGAAATTCCCTTGGGTTGTGGAGGCCAGAAGTCCAAAATCAGCAGGTCTCCAAACCACCTGTTTCTTCAGACACTGCTGATACCATATGTGTCACTTCAGGTCCTTCGAGAAGCAGATTTCAGAACACAACTAGACATGCACAGTAGTTTCCTAGGGCTGCCATAACAGAGTACCAAAAACTGGTGGCTTAAACAACAGAAATGTATCGTTTCGCAGCTCTGGAGGCCAGAAGTCCAAGATCAAGGTGTCAGCAGGTTAGTTCCTTCTGAGCATCTGTTCCAGTCCTATATCTTTGACCTTTAGATGGCCATCTCTTCCCTGTGTCTCTTTATTTAACTTCCCTCTGTGCGTATTTATCTCCAAATTTCCTATTTTTATAGGGACACCAGTCATACTGAATTAGGGTCACCCTAAAGACCACATTTTAACTTGGTTACCTCTGTTGAGGTCATGGGGGTTGAATGTCAACCCATAGATTGGAGGAAAGAATTCAGCCAATAACAACATTCAAGAAGGTATTGGGGAAATTCCTGTGAAGGACAGAGAAGGAGGGACAGTGAGAATAGCCAAGGGGTGCCTTCAAAATGTGGTGAAGGTCTGGGACTCTCCAGGGACACGGGGAAGACAGGGTTG
Source organism: Phocoena sinus (assembly GCF_008692025.1). Taxonomy (NCBI): domain Eukaryota; kingdom Metazoa; phylum Chordata; class Mammalia; order Artiodactyla; family Phocoenidae; genus Phocoena; species Phocoena sinus. The sequence goes on along the minus strand of NC_045774.1, from coordinate 4,516,900 downwards.
GTAGGAAGAGCTTCAGACTGCCAGGCGGTTGAGAGGAAGTCTTGGCCAGGCCTTGGGGTGGGTCCCTGAGCAGATGTCATGTCCTGTTTTTAGCAGATGCCCCCAAATAATCCATCCCTCCTTGAGGACCCTGTCTTCCTTGACCAGCCTTTCAGGTTTTTAGGACTCTGTGTTCAAAAGATTGTGTCTTCCACATATGGAGAACATAGTGTTTAAACCACAGCTGATTAAATATTTGGGAAGTAGGTAGAAGAGAGAATTAGAAGCAATGACCAAGGACCCCAGGTTTGGATGCAGACTCACACAGATCAGGTGACAGTTACCAAAGAGGAGCCCTGGATGACAGAGGGGAGAGGTGAATGGTGCCAGCACAACAAAACAGCCCAGCCTGCTGGCCTGGTCTTCATGGGAGCAGGTGTTTGGGTTTTCCAGGACCTGCTTTTATCAGATGGCTTAATATGTGCTTTTTGATAGAATGGACACAAAGCATATCAGAGAAATGTATTTATTCTCTTGCAGGAGTTTAAGGTAACTATTCTCTGGGAGTAGAAAGCACAGTAATGAAAGCCTCTTTCTATTCACCATCGATTATTCTGAGATGAGTTGACATGGCAACACCTGAGAGTTTCTGTCTTCAGCCCTTTGACACCCAGGGACTCCAGAGCCTTGGGCATCCTCGAAAATGTGTCAGCTTCTTTTCTGCTCCCTCACCCCTGGGTCACACGTCGTCGTGCGAGAATTTTCCTCTCCTGTCTTTCTTTTTGAGAAGACGAGACAAAGTTTTGAAAGCTTCCTCTAAACCATATGATTGGGTATGTTTTCAATAGCATGACCTTATTTATTATGGAAGCTCTGTTATTCTTCCTCTACATTTCTATACATTCCTCAGGAGCTCGGATCTTTTTTTTTTTTGAAATTTTGAATGCAAAGGATCACAGATTTGTTTCCCAAAGACCTCTTCACGGTTCCCTCTTATCTGCTCTGTCCTTTCCCAGCCGACACCACCCCCAAGGGGGGGAAATACTGGCTTCCTTCTCCCTTTAATCCCTGCCCTCCTTTTCAAGCATTTGCTACTCTTTACACCAAAACTGAAGTGTAGAAGCCCGTTGTTGTCATGGCAGTCTTGTTGTGGGCCTTTGCTGGATTTGAGTTTTAAACTTTGAAAAAGATAGAATGGCCTCAAAGAAGCTGGAGGGAGACATCAAGAAAGAGAAAGAGGAGAAAAATAAAACAGGGCATCAGCCTAAGAAGGGGAGAGAGCAGGGAAAAGCAGGGCAAAACCCTGAAAATGCATTCACGGTGACATCACTGCCTTTCCCACAGAGGCCATTGACTTGGGAGGCCCAGCGTCCATTCACCGTCCTAAAGCCGGCTCTCCAGGGCCGGGGAGGCATCTCACTCTTCCTGAATGCCTTTTTTGTTGGGAAACAGTGGACTGTTTCTGAAGGCCTGCATAAATGCCTGAGTAATTCACTGCAGTTGCCAGGAAGTCTGAGGCACTTGTGAGCTAACAATGGGGAACTTTATCTCCCGCCCCGTGCTGGAAGTTCCAGCTGTAGGTCCGAATTCTAATAAGGGCTTTGCTCCTGCCTCTGAGGTTATGGTAATATTTTATCCATCTTTTTTCATTAAGACACAGTCATGGCTGCTATTGAGCACTGGAGGCCAGTCCTGAGGAATGAGGTGTATTGGGGCGGGAGGAAGATGAATAAAAATAAGAGGAAGGAAGAAAGAAAATAGCTTCTCGATTAGCTTGATGGCTTTGCTACTTAATATGAAACTCTCAACTGACCTAGAGAAGATAAAAATTTCACTCTGACCCATGAATCCCTGAACCAGGGAGACTACTTTGGGGGAATCTTTCATGTTTCGATTACTGTCTCTCTTGTCTCCTTTGTAGCAGAAGCATCAGCAGCTGAGGCTGGGGATGTGCTCAGAATTGGCGTTAGGTTTCTCTTCACTTTCATATTTGCAGGCAAATGACTCTTCATTGCTTCCCAATTTCGTATTCCATATATCCCAATACAACAGTGCCCCCTCATCTGTGCTTTCGCCTGCTAAGGTTTCAGGTACCTGCTGTGAACCACAGTCCAAAAATATTAAATAGAAAATTCCAGAAATAGACGGTTTTAAATTGCGTGCCACCTTTCTGAGTAGTGGGATGAAATCTCCCGCTGTCCCGCTTGGTCCGCCTGGGATGTGAATCATCCCTTTGTTCAGCACATCCTGCCTGTTGGTCACTTAGTTAGTAGCTCGGTCATCAGATCAGCTCACAGTGCTGGTGTTCAAGCGACCCTAGTTTTACTGAATTATGGCCCCAAAGCACAATAAGTGTGATGTGGCAATTCGGGTCCACCAACGCCTTAACGCGTTTCCTTTCGGTGAAAATGTGAAAGTTCTCGAATTAATAAGGAAAGGAAAAAAATCATATGCTGAGGTTGCTAAGATCTACAGTAAGAATGAATCTTCTATCTGTGAAATTGTGAAGAAGGAAAAAGAAATTCATGCTAGTTGTGCTGTTGCACCTCACGCTGCAAAATATTAAGGTCACTGTGTGATAAGTGCTCAGTTAAGATGCAAAAGACAATATTCTGAGACAGAGAGAGACCACATTTACATAACTTTTATTACAGTGTAGTGTTATAATCATCCTATTTTATTATTAGTTATCGTCTTAATCTCTTAATGTGGCTAATTTATAAATGAAACTTTATCATGAATTTGTACGTACAAGAAAAAAACTAGTACATGTAGGGTTTGGAATTGTCCATGGTTTCAGGCATCCACTGGGGGGCTTGGAACAGATCCCCTGTGGATAAAGGGGGATGACTGCACTTTCTTTAAAGAATGGTTCTTAGCTGGGTGAAAACTTGGAGTTATTATTAACTCCCTGCCTTGTAGATTCTGAAGACACACCCACAAAAGTGCCATTGAAGGAGGTCACGGTCATTCATCTGCTGGAAGACCCTAGAAGGACATTTTCTAGTGACTAGTTACAGTGAGGACAGATATTTTAAAGAAATTACTCTGTGCCAGGTGCTTTCATGCTTATTCCCTTGGTTAATCTCCGTCACCATGCTGGGATAAGTAGTATTATACTATTCTGAATTCATACAAACTAACAGTTACAAATGCATGGCTACATTAGCAGAGCTCCATTTCTTCCATTACTAAAGTCGACACTCAGGTTTCTGATGTTTGTATATTCTTGTTGGGAGAAGCTGCCCCTTTCCACACCACCATGGCAACAATATCCACTGAGGGAGATACACAAAGAAGTGCACTCTCAAATTTGAAATCCTTCCCATGAGACAAAGAAGAATGGAAAACCTGGACTGCACTGATACAAAATCATTGTAAGAAAATAGGAATCAACACATGTAAGCAGAAGAAAATTCTCTAAAAAAATTAACCATGAAGCAGAAGAACATAGCAACTGAAACTGAATTAAACATACTCAAACAAGTATTTGAAGGTATGAAGAAAGCGTCTTAGACCAAAAATTTAAAAATGAAAAATAGAACTAGGGAACATAACAAAAAAATATTAGAGATAATGGAACTCAGAGAAGGAATAGAAGAAAATGACACAGTCACATAAAGAAACAGAGGCTAAATTATAAGGTGCTCAAAGGTGAGTAGATTCAACTAAAAATTTAATAAAGGTCAGTAAAAAAAAATATTAAGGAAGATAACCAAGAGAATAAAATTAAGATACAGAAGGAAATAAAAGGGTGAGAGAGAAAATGGCTGATAAGTTAAAGAAGATGCAAGCACGTGTGTTGTTCAGTTTAACTTTTAATTTGGCCAGCCTATGGTGCCTGGTTACTTAATCGAACACTAATCCAGGTGTTGCTGTGAAAATATTTTGTAGACGTGGTTAACATCTGCAGTCAATTAGCTGTATTTAAATATTTTTTTTTGCTGTACAACATGAGGAATATAGCCAGTATTTTGTAGTAACTGTAAATGGAAAGTAACCCTTAAAAACTGTATTGAAAATACAGTCCATTAACTTTAAGAAAGGAGGTTATTCTGGATCCGGTGGGTGGGCCTCATCCCACCAGTGGAAGGCCTTCAATGCAAAAACCGAGGTTTCCCAGAAAAGAAGAAATTCTGCCTCAAGACTGCAGCATCCACTTCTACTTGCGCTCCTACCCTTTTGATGGGCCCTACAAGTCTTAGACTTTCCAGTCCCACAATGGCGTGAACCATATTCTCAAAATAAATCTATGTGTGTATATTATACTGATTCCGTTCCTCTGGAGGAGAATATAAATACATACATATGGAAGAAGCTGGTGCTGGTAATTTTGCTAAAGTTGACCCTCGTATAGATAGAAAGCTTAACCAGTCAGCTTCCACAGAGTAAGTAGAAAAACAAGTGGGTACAGCTCCTCAAAAAAGCATCAAGCAAAATAGGAATACATATGTATATGTAACCAAAGGGTCCCAATGCTACATAAATTGTTTCGGAACGTAGAAGACGAAAGGGACTTCCAGACTTTTCATGAAGAATGGTAACGATGGTAGCTAAACTTAAGAGAGAAAACACAGCAAAGAAAATTAGAGACCAATTTCACTTACTCATACTGATGCAAAAATCAACATTAAAATGTTATTGAACAGATTCCAACATCACATTCAGAAAACAATTCATTATGCCCATGTGTGATTTTATTCCAGAATTTAGGGATGATTCTATATTAGGGAACTTTATTAATATAAATCACCATATAATTAGGTCTAAAGAGACAAATCATATGACTATCTCCAGAGATGAAAAAAATAGCCTTTAAAAAAATTCAATTTTATTTTAAAAAGTATCTCTTGAAGAAGTAGAAGTGGAAATAGTGATCCTTAATTTGATGGAAAAAACATACATAGTAAACTCCATCCTAATTCTAGATTCTTTCTTAATTGGGAAACACTAGAGCTATTCCTATTAGGGTCAGGAACAAGGCAAGAATTCCCACTATTTCCACTTCTTATGGAAGTTTGGCCAATGTAATTAAACTAGAAACTAGAAAAAATATTTGAAGGAAAAAGAATTGGAAAAAAAGAAATAAATCTCTTTGCAGGTGACATGATAGTATACCTGAAAAGTCCAAGAGAATTAACAAAACAAACTTAATGAAAAAATAATTATCAGGAGACAAAATTAATATATAATAAATGAGAAAATCCCAAGTATGATAGCAATAAGAGATAAAATACATAGGAGTAAACTTTAAAATAATTGATTAAGACCCATCTGAAAAATACCCAATAGGAAATGAACATGTTTCAACATTATCAACATGACAATTCTTCCTATGACCCAATTATATATTAGAAATCTAGTATAATATAAAAATGGTGAAGGCAAAAATAGACTTTTTAATAAATGACATTGGAATAACTGAATAATCTGTGAAAATGATAAATTTAGATCCATTCCCCACACATACACAAAAATAAACTCTAAATGAGTTAGAGATATACATATAAAAGTGAAATTATGTAAGCTCTTAAAAGGATGAATTCTTCTATAGCTTGAGTATGAAAAAAATTCTAACAATTCAAAATCTAGATATAATAAATGAAGATTGTTAAGTTTCCTACATTAACCACCGCCTCCCCAAAAAACCCCTCTTTCCATGGCAGAAAACAACATTTATAAAGTCAAAAGGCAAATAAACTGGGAAAAAATACAGATGAAGCATTATATACCTAATATGCAAGATCCTATATATATAGGAAGAAAAAGTCAAAAAATCTTATAGAAATGTGGATACAAGTCATTCAAGAATAGGAAAATTGACAAAAGATATGAAAACAACATTTATTTATATGCAAAATGTATTCAATTTACTCATAATAAGAAAAACATAAATTAAAACTACACTGAGATATCATTTCTCACCCATCTATTTGGACAAAATTTAAGAGCTTGACAATTTACTCTGTTGGCAAGGTTGTCTCAAAACATTCATCACTGGTGGGAATTCAAATGGTTTCTATGGAAGGGAATTTGACAATATCTAACACAACTACATACGTATTTATTCTTCAACCTAGAAATCCCACTTCTAGAAATTTACCCTAAATATATATCTCCAATAATACATCACAAAATAAACCTTTCTGAGATTGCCTTTGTGTAGTTTTGAGATCTGAAAGCATCTTAATATTCTAAATATCAAAAATAAAATTGATGCAAGGAAAGGGGGGAAATGGAACTGAAAGCAAACTGAAACAAATGAATACAACCGTATTTAAAATGAATAGCAAAACCACACTGAGAGGGAAGGAGGAAACTTTGAAGTAACTTATGAACAGTGTTGACTACACATCCTCAGCCTTGGGGCAGGGGGGTGGGTGGGACGGGGAAATAACTGCCGACAAATCCTCAACTCAACTCTTGATTCAGTACCTGCATTTTGCACCTAGTTGTGGCATGGGTGAGTCGATGCTGAAACTGTATTAGATCTCTTATAGGACTGAGCAAATAAGTAAATGGAAAGATGTTGGAAACCAGGCTTCTTATTGTAAAAGAATGAAGATATATATATATATATATATATATATATATAATGTATAATGTGTATATATAGTATATATACACACTATATATTACACATTAATATTATAATTTATTATAATAATATTACATGTTGATATAAAACATTATATGAGGGCTTCCCTGGTGGCGCAGTGGTTGAGAGTCTGCCTGCTGATGCAGGGGACATGGGTTTGTGTCCCGGTCTGGGAAGATCCCACATGCCGCGGAGCGGCTGGGCCTGTGAGCCATGGCCGCTGAGCCTGTGTGTCCAGAGCCTGTGCTCCACAACGGGAGAGGCCACAACAGTTAAAGGCCTGTGTACCGCAAAAAAAAAAAAAAAAAACGAAAACATTATATGAGCCTGTGTATGTATTATATAACATAATACACATGTGATGCATTACATATAATACTTGTATACACATATGAATTAATTTGGATTCAGTTGGAGTGAATTTGGTTGCAATTTGAAAAACGGGTATAAACTCAAGATTTCTAAGATAAGAATATGTAAATGCATGCATATGTGTTATACATGTATCGTACATATGTATGTGTATTGTGCGTGTTTTTATGTATCCCCCCATACCTCTGTCTGCTGAAAGGGTGTAGACACCCCATAGACACCCCAGAAGCAATGAGCACACTTGGAATGCAGATCTTGGTGTCTAGTTCTATTCTCCTTTGAAGGGAACCAAAGCTTCCCAGAGAAATGGCTGATTCCAATGCCAGGTCAAGGAAGGTACAAGATGAGCCTGGGATACTTTGTTAGCTCAGAAAGTAAAGATTCAAAAAGTGATGGACAACTTATCGAAAGGACACAGAAACCAGTTTGCAAGGACTTTCTCTGCTCAAGCTGCACAGTTTGAGTGCCAGAATAATTGAGGAGGGCACTGAGTTATAAATCCTGAAAAAAAGAAAAAGAAATCCATGAGCCTAGGTTGATAATAGATAGAGAAATAAGTAAATGATCTCAAAGAACGTTTCTAGGGCTTCCAGAAGATGAAGACACTGCAGCCAGGGACCGAGTTTGTTTGGGTGTCTTGCTGCTATGGGAGGGGCAGAAGCACATACCTCCCTTGATTTACTGGTTCAGAAAACAGTAGTTTAAAAATACCTGAGAGGGCTTCCCTGGTGGCGCAGTGGTTGGGAGTCTGCCTGCCGATGCAGGGGACATGGGTTCGTGCCCCGGTCCGGGAAGATCCCACATGCCGCGGAGCGGCTAGGCCTGTGAGCCATGGCCGCTGAGCCTGCACGTCCGGAGCCTGTACTCCGCAACGGGAGAGGCCACAACAGTGAGAGGCCCGTGTACTGCAAAAAAAAAAAATAAATAAAAAAAAAATAATAAAAAATAAAAATACCTGAGAATTTGGAGCAATATGTGCTCCCTGCACCCCTGCATCCTGGGAAGAGAAAGAGGAGGGATTGTGCGCCTTCCTGTGTGTGCGTGCGTGCGTGTGTGTGTGTGTGTGTGTGTGTGTGTGTGTGTGTAGATGTATAATTGCCTTCTCACTCATACTAAGTGTTTGGGATGAGCTTGGACAGTTTGTTTCCTTTCTGTCCACAAACAGGAACAGAACACACCCCTGTCTGGACGTGGCCCTCTTGCATTGTGTAATGACCTTGCTACTAGAGGAATCCAGCACAATTAGAAATTCTCTGAAGGCTGAAAATGACCTGAAACTACTGAGTGAAGTTCATTTCCTGGGAACAGAGCAGCTCTGCCAGTCTCTCTACCTGTTGCCTTAAGAAGGACACTGATCCCATAACTGACTGATCCTGATTCACGTTTGAACTGAAAGCCTCGATGAGTTAACTTATGTTTTAGGATGTTGGAATTCTGGAGGTGAAATTTCTTATCCTCTATTTTCTAAAATATTGGAACAGATAATCTGTTCCAACTGAGCTTCTTGTCTCCATGCACCTGGAATGTCACTGGGGTACGTGGAAAACTGTCTCTTTAGAGGATTCGCTATGATGCTGAAGAGTAGGGAGGTTCTAGCAAAGACAGGTGTCTTCTTCCCTCTGGGTGCAGAGCTATAGCTCTGTACAGCAGGAAAAAGCTCTTTCAAGATGATTGTAAACTGATCAAGAATTATCTTCTTTAATAGCTAAATCAACTTCAGAAATCCACGTAATTGAGGAACCACTTGCACTGCAGCTCTTCAAACTCCCTAAAGAATTTTAAAGAAGATTGTCACTGTTTGAAACTAAAGGTGAGTTAAACTTTGACATCCCTTCAAGATGAAAAGAATTAACTGACTCATTTCTCTCATAAAAATAGAAAGGCAACGAAAAATGACCAAACTAGAGGAAAATTTTTATCTTTCCCTCCATCAATTACCCTGTAATGCCCCCTCTATCTACCACATGTTGAGCCTTTAACTGGTGAGTATATGAAAATGGCACATGGGTGTTCATGGCATGTGGTCAGGGATTCGGGAACAAGATGTGTCAGCCAAAGCATTATCAGACCCGAGGTCAACGATTACAAAACTCTTTGTTGACTTTTTCTTCAGAGTTTCTGTTCCTAAATTGGACACTTACCTAACAGATCTAAATGATTTTTAATTTTGAAACCTCAGCTGTGTGTATAGAATGACATATGTGAAGTTTCACACATTTTGTGCCATGCATTCACACCAGTATAAATCTCTTAATTCCCCAGTATTTCTGTTATTGTTAATTTTTGTTGTAAGTCTAATGAAGATTATCACAAATTCTTATCTTGGAGAATGCTCACACCAATGTGAACATATTTATGTTCATTAACTCTACAGCAAGGGGGAAAGGTCTTCAGAATAGAATGGAAAAAAGAAAGTTTACAAACTCTGCCAAGAAACACAAATCTTGTGTTTCTTGTGGGAGGAGATATTAAGGGAAAAAACCCTAAAATTTAGTGGTTTGTGTCCAAAAGGTAATAATAGCTCTTGCTGTCTGGCTGCTTTGTCCATTTCTCCACCGCCCCACCCTGCCAATATCCTAAAGCCTTGCCTCCTGTTATCAATGTTCCTTTCTACTTCCTTTCTCCATCTGTTTTCAAGATTTCATAACTTTCTAGTTCTATTTTTTTAAATAGCTTAAATGATTTTTCTCTTTGTTGTATATCTTTCTGCCTTTGAATCTAGTCATAGAAACTGAGTTCTTCATAATATTCCTGATAGTCATAAACAGGTTCAGCATATTCAATTCTGTCTTCCGGAAAAAATCTTTTTCTATCTATCTATCTATCTATCTATCTATCTATCTATCTATCACCTATCTATCTATCTGTCTATCTACCTACCTACCTACCTTTCTATCTATCAAACGTGTGTTTATTTTCTTGGCCTATTTCAGATGAAAATGGGTATTAGTAGTAAAATGGCCAATCGACTGTCCAGGAGACTGGGGTGTCATAAAATGAAAATCTGGTCTGTGGGGGTTGATGGAGACAGCCTCTATAAGTGGGGTTACAGAATGGAGAAAGTATGAAATATAGAAATAGAGGCAAACCACACGTTATTCTGATTGGCATAAATTTACATGAATGCAGGCCCTAAACATTTGCTATTTTATGATCTTCCAGTAGTCAGAACCTCAGAGGAATTTTAGCACATTAGGAAACATATTTTTGTCAGTTCTGGAAGTGGCATTGTCAGGGCACAAAACCATGTGGGACACAGAACTGAACCACTTGGCCATGGCCTCAGGGACCCCATGGTGCACTGAGCTGGAGTTTACATGTCATGATCTGATCTTAGTCACGTGTCCATCTATTCAAATAAGATTTCTCAGCAGCAACTCCTGATAGAAGGCTTGGAAAAGGTGACAGATTTTTGAGATGTTTAGAAAAAAGAAAAGACAACGCTTGATAATTTATTGGATGTAGAAAAGAGGGAAGGGGGCGTTGAGGATGACTTATCACTTAGATAAATGGGAGTGATGAAGCCACACTGAGATGGACTATGGCAGATCAGAGGATATAAAGAGTTTTGCTTTGAGCTTGACAAGTGTGAGATGCTGGCAGGATTTCTAGGCAGAGGATTCTAGAAGGCTTTTAGATATATAGAGCTGGAACTCTACACAAAAAAATAGCAGTTGTGAGCAAATAAATAGTAATTAAAGTCAAGAGAGTGCATGCATCTCCAAAAGTGAGTAAAGAAAAGCTCAGGGACTTCCCTGGTGGCCCAGTGGTGAAGAATCTACCTTCCAACACATGGGATGTGGATTCTATCCTTGGTCGGGTAACTAAGATCCCACACGCCACGGAGCAACTAATCCCATGTGCCATAACTACTGAGCTCAAGCGCCTCAACTGGAGAGGCCACGTGCCACAAATTACAGAGCCCACACACTGGAGCCTGCGCATCACAACTAGAGAAGAGAAAACCCGCATGCCACAAATAGAAGCCCAGGCACCACAATGAAAGATCCCACATGCTGCAACAAATATCCCACGTGCTGCAACTAAGACCTGACACAGCCAATAAGTAAATAAATTAATTAATTAAATATGCTTTTTAAAAAGGAAAAGCTCAGATGCAACCCTACCCCTCATCCCCCAAACTATGTAATAAATGGATGGTGAGAGAAAAGCCTGTAGATTAAGATGTAGCTATAAAAGTAGAGGAAAACAGGGTCTTCAGGAAGACCAGGGACATAACAATACAGGCATATCCTAAGAATACAGGAATGCCCAACAGTGCAAAACGTTTCAGAGGAAACAATTCTTCAAGGTCTGGAAAGGATCCATTTAAGAACTCAGGTGTCATTGGTGATCTGTCATGGGTCCCTTCAGTGGGGGAAGAAACCCAAGGATCAGGGATCATGGGTGCTGACGCTGGCTGATATTAAAACACACAGGTCTGTTCTGGACAAGGGAGCCCTGAGGGGCTGTTATTCGCCAATCTAGCATTTATTAGCCCGAAATTCCCCAGGCTGCTCTAAAAACAACTGAAGCTCATTGTTCACTCACTAAAACAAGTTCCTGCAGGTTGAATTTTAACTTCTTGTGTAGATCTTTTCCTCTCCCATATCCTTTATAAACTTTCCTTTCCACTTCATTTGCATATTGTTTTGTATCATTCTGCTCCATCTCACCTTCTTTTTCCAACCAAACTTAGCTTTACTAACCCAAACTGGCATCTGGTCCCTTGCTCTCGATTACTTCATTAAACAAGAAAGAAACCTCTCAATGAATGCCACTCTGGAAGTCTAGGAACAGGGATGAGTATCTTTGACTCACTCTTGACCCCTTCTCCCCTACTCTTTGGATCAACTGTGAGCCAGCCTTTTGCTCTGTGATGGTATGGAGGGCTCTGCAGCATTTACAAACGTGGGTTTCTCTAAATTCAGCCATTCAGTACTTGCCAAGAGTCTCTTTTGATATGACTATAGGAAACGGAAACACAGGAGTTCAGGCGTCCATTTCCTATCCACTTCTAAGCTCCAAGCTCCAGGCTCCATGCTGGGTCCCGTGGTCCTACCCTTTCAACTCCAGAAATCTCTTGCTGGCAGGTTTCCTCGTGACTCTCCAGCATTTCCTGTTTCCCTCAACAGGAAACACTGAGAAGGGGTTGTCCTCTGGTTCTTTCAGAGCTTCTGCTTCCCTCCAGAATAAGGAAATGCTATTATGCATATAGTTGGAAATTGAACAAAAGAAAACGAGCCCAATCAAACAATAATTCCCCAGCATACATGCCTCCCCACCGCCCACACACAGCGTACTTTGGGGGTTTCAAACACACTCAGACCGTCAGGACTACTTGGCCTAAAGTGGGTCTAATTTTCCAAAAGATAGAATGATACAAGAATATAGGCCGTGTGGGAACCATGCTCTGTAACCGGGCTCAGTGATTTTGGGCAAGTCATTTAAACTCCCTGAAGGGCGGATACCTCCTACAGTAAATGGGGATAATATCTTACCAGCTGTTTAACGGATTGAGACAACTCATGATAAGAGTTTAGCACAGTGGCTGGCACACAGCAAAATACTCATCATCTGAAATGGTAATTATCCATTATCCTACTTTTCCTGTTGAAAATAAGGATGCTTTAAGAGGATGAGAGGGTCCATCCTGAGTATAAAAGTGTCATTTGAAGCAGCGCTATAGAGAAAACCATAGAGAACAGAGTGCTCCTTGAACTGTGGGTCTACAGGGCACCCAGGCACCGGCACACTGGGGAGTGCAAAGGATCGTATCAATAGCAGTTTGATTCAAGTCAGTTTATTTTTAGTGCCTTCAATGTAGAAGGAGCTGCCATTCTGGTCAAATTGAGGTAAAGGTTTTTCCCTCTCTGCACTTATCCAAATACGAGAGACACTGGACTGTTTCTTTGCAGCACAGACACTGGGATTCTAAGTTGCATTTTCAACTTTCATTTGGAGGTTAGGGTTTGTGTAGGCAGAGCCTCAAAGCTCCTCAAATGAGTGAAAAAAACTAGGCAAACAGCTTAGAACGGGGAGAAGTTCGTCTAGCATCTGTGACCATGACACGAATCCTAGGTCCAGACCCAAGGAACGTGCATCAGTCACTTCAGAGAGGCAGGTGCGTGCCCTCATCCCGCATGAAGCCCCCCGCAGCCCCAAGACATTCCCCACGTGAGCCTAGTATCGCAGGGGCCGCTGCAGCCATGCATCGTATCTTCAGCTGCATTCACACCCTCCACATCCCAGGAGCAAGGACAGCTGATGTGAAGCAAGAACTCTGCTGTCTCTGTGGAGGATGAAGGGCAGTTGATACGTACAGAATAAAAACAGCCAGGCGCTGGCCCGTTTACTTAGGCAACTGGAAGCCCTTCCGACCTGGTTGACATTTCATGCTAATAATGATAAAGAGGAACGGAAGTTGTGACAATTCCCCACCGTTTTCTGTTTTGCCCTCCCTCTTTGCCTCCACGTTTAAAGCTCTAAACAACAGTCAGACGTAATACGCAGACTTGGGGTTCACCGGGGTGATATGCACAAGGGACTTTATAAGTGAAGCTCGTGGACTCTGCAAAACACTCCATCAAACGGACCCTGAACATGAAACCAAAGTGACCCGTGGGTGAGAGAAACACAAAACAGAATGAGAGAGTAATGTTTCTCAGCACCACTCCGAGGCCTCTTCGGGAAGGCTGGGGAACATAGTGCAGGAAAGGGAAGCAGGAAGATGTTTCCGGCGAGAGCAGGCACGGAGCTACAGAGTGAAGAAGGGAGGAATAGGACCTGGCGGCGGCGGCAGGCCAGGAGAAGGGGCGCATCCCGAGTGCTGGAACACCTGCTTCCCACGCTCAGAGCCCTGGGGGCCGCGGTGGAGGCACCCTGGGCATCTGAGTTTTGGGTCTTTCATTCGTTTCCAGCTCATCTCTCAGGTCTTCTTCAGCCACAGAACTCGATGTTAAACCCATGTGCTTTATTGTCTCTCTGGGAAGGATAATTACTATCTACTAAGTTGCACTGTTACTTTAAAATAATGTGATGATTTCAAGTGAAGTCACCAACTTAGAAAATCAAATGCGACAATTTGATTAACCTTATTTCAAGGAGTGTGGAGGTAATATGAACAAAGGGCCTTATTTTTTGTGAATTCAAGACTCCTTTTCCTTACATTCCTCTACCAGCTGTCCAGGCACGCTGTGTACAATACGTGTATGTGTTTCCAAGTGTGCATTAATTTTGCATATTTGATTCATCAATATATGTATATCATTTATTTAATTTATTTTTTTTGCAGTACGCAGGCCTCTCGCTGCTGTGGCCTCTCCCGCCATGGAGCACAGGCTCCGGACGCGCAGGCTCAGCAACCATGGCTCACGGGCCCAGCCGCTCCGTGGCATGTGGGATCTTCCCGGACCGGGGCACGAACCCGCGTCCCCCGCATCGGCAGGCGGACTCTCAACCACTGCGTCACCAGGGAAGCCCCATATGTATATCATTTATACATACATGCATTCATAATCTGCAAATTCAGTTGGCTGTATGTAAAAAATATGTACAGTAAGCTCTAACTGGAAAATGAGATAGTAAATAGACAAACCCTATATTCATCCAAATTCTTTCCATCTCACTGTTACGCCCCAGCACCATCCTCTCCCTTTGCACCACTGCAGGCGCCTCCTAACCACTTCCTCTTCTTCCATCGTGCCCTCCTCCTACCTGGTCTCCACGTGGAGCTAGAGAAGGCTTTTAAAAAGTGGCAAATCATGATACGCCCAGGCTTTAAATCCTCTCATGAAAGGAAACCTATGAGTTAAAAAAGATCTAAGTGAAATATCAACCAGTTAAAATATGTGAACCTTATTTGAATCCTATTCAAACAAACTAAAATAAAAATTATACACACATCAACTTTTAAACAGGGACACACTAGTTGATAATATTTATTTGATGCTCTTAAGGAATTATTCTTCAATGTTCAGCTATGATATGTGCTGACGTATTTATGGGAGAAATGCAACGATACCTGGAGGTTGCATGAAAATCTGGTCGGGATGGGAAGACTGGGTGGGGCCTGGGAATAAGGATGGTGTGAATTTTTCACTGTTGAAGGTGGTGATGCCTGTCCGAGATGCATGATGCGCTTCTCTACACTTTTGGGTATGTTTAAAATTATGCTTAAAATCATCCATATTCTTCAAACAAAAAATAGGTAAGTAAAGCCCTCCATGATTTACCACTGCACTTTGGATACAAATCCAAGTCAGGTGCTTGGCCTGACCTGGCTCTGCCGACTTCTCCATCCCTCTCTGCAGGCTCTCCAGGACCCCATAGCCCACCATCTTGGCTTCTTTGGGCCTCTCCAACAGAAGACAGTGTATCTTTTCTTGGCCCAGGGCCTTTGTACTTGCCCTTCCCTCAGCCTGGAACATGGGCTCTCCAGCTGGATTCTTCATATCGCTCTGGCCTCCAGTCAAATATCACTGTCATTCCCCTGGCCACCCACTCAAATGTGCTCTTACAATGTCTCTCATTGCCCTGCTTCATCTCCTTCCTATGCATTGCTTTTACTTATTTTCTTGTTTATTACAGTCTTCCCTCACCAGACTATAGCTTGTTGAAGGCTGAGACCTTCTTGTTCACTCTTCCTCCCTAGGCCTAGAATAGAGCCTGGTGCATGGCAGACATTCAGTAAACACTCACTGAATGAATAAATACATGTTATAATTTCCAGTGACAAAGCAAAATCTATTCCTGTGTGTGCTAGACCTTTCTTTTTTCTCTCTTTCCAATATTAGATTAATAGGGACAGAAAGAAATGCCAATTATTTTCGTATTCTCTTTCTCTCTCTCTCATTGAAAATTACAAGAGGAGGAATAGATAAGAGAGAACTGAATATGCACTGCTACCCTAAGGACAGAGTCCTGTTAGTGGCAATCCTGCTGAAAGGGGAGAAGTGGATAATAATGATCACAAAACCCAAAAGAGCCTCCACTTCTGTAGTTCTCAGGGGTTCTGGTCAGGGATGCCCATATCCTGCTGTGGTCTGCAAGCCCTCCCAGCCAACCTGCCTCAGCTGCTTCTCCGCTTTCCTCCTTTCCTGAGCCTCTCTTCAAGGAGCTGGTATAACCATGATCCAAACCCTCTGATCCAGTTGCAAATAAACTAGTAACTTGTTAGGGGATATCCCTTGGATAACGAAAATGGACATTTTTCTTTCAAAGGCAAAAATATTTTACTGTTTTCTCTTATTTTCCATCACCCCCTACTGCAGCCCCTGCCCCCTGTGTCCCTTCCCCAGGTCCTCTTTGTGTAAATACAGGGTCATATCAAAGACGTCGTTTCGATGTTCTACCAAATACCGTTAAAAATAAACCATATGTGTTACTTCAATTTTATATCTTGTTAGTCCAAAGCATAGGGCACATTCTGCCTAAGGGGACAGGGTCATGGAAGTCATGGGGTTAAACTCATTTTTAATTTGTCCACAGATGGATGCACCCAGTTGTTCCTTTATCTGAGAAGCGTACATCCATAGGACTGCAATAACAAATATTCAGGAAGCTGCATTCACTGTGAAATTTAACAAAAGGAATTAGCCACAGTGTGTGAGCAGTAACTTTAAATAGCAGGGGCCACAAAGAGAACTGTAGCTGCTAAAAGAAAACTAGTAATTACAATATTAGTGCTCTTTCCACATTTTGCTATATTAAAAGGTTGCTTACAATTCCACCCTTCCTTTTACCTATCAAAATAGAGCAAAATAAAATATAATTGAGACAAATTGATTTTCTGGATAATTTTTACAAAATGGCCCAGTCAGTGTAAAATATTCTCTCCCATAATACAAGTTTTAATTGTAAAAATTAATCTTAAAATATTTTTTAAATTTTTAAAAATATTTTGATAGAGACTCTTTTACCATGCCAGCCTCAAGGGAGGAAGGGTAACAAATCTCATTTTTCTGAGTCTTCATCCAGGAAGGATGGACTACGGCTTTTCTCTTTAATATTTAATCTAAACTTTATTCATTTTTTTCAAAGAATAAAAGATTCTGTGTCTAATTATGCTCACCTCCAGGATTGCTCTAAAGCGTGGCTTATGTGATATAAGGTCCGCATAAAAGGCTGTATTATCTTGGGCTTTCATTATTCTCATTTTAGTTCAGCCATATTTTGCTTTTTAAGCTTTAAAAAGCATTGATCTGAAACGAGCCCTCGCAGTGAAACTCTCTCACTGTGTAAGAATACGAGAGGGAACGCTTCGAAACAGCAGGGCTTCTGTTCCCCCGAGACTCATATCCAGGAGACAGAGCTGCCGTCATCCCTCCTTCACCACCCAGCTGACGAGAAAGTAGGAAGAGTAGCCCAAGAAAATTTTCCCATAGTTAACAGCTTTCAGAATAAGATGTGCTGGGTCTTTCTCACAGAGCCCCGCGATGCTCCCTTCTGCTCACCTGATGAACTGCTTTCAGTTCTGAGCTAAACATTTTAAGAAGGCCAAGAGGAGTTGCGTGAACATTTCAAGAAGGGTGACCAGTATCAGGAATGGAATGAAAATCAATAAGCTGTGAGTGCCTAGAAAATGAATCACTTCAGGGAGACACGGTGGATCTTCACTCTTTTGATGGTTGGTCAAGTGGAAGAAGAGGTAGACTTACTTTGTGAGATTCTAGAAGGGTAGAACTAAGATCAGCAGCTGGAAATTGCATGATGAAATTTCGTAGCTCAATATAAGAACTTTCTTATCATTGGTTAGTTCTATCCAAAAACTTAAAGAGAGTTTCTTGCCAAGCAGGGAGCTCTTGGTCCCTGGCAGGGCTCCCAAAACATGGATTGACGGTGTTGTCTTGTATGCTACTGCACCAGTCCTGGAGTGGGGTCAACCTCAACACTAGATGGCCATGTGGCAGAGGCTGCTACCCAGCCACCACAGTCCAGCCCCTGCTATCCACAGTAAAGACTTATCACTGAGAAACAGCTGCCCAGCTGGGGACTACAATTCTCAGCCTCCTTTGTACATAGTTGGGGTCTTGTGACTAGTTTTGACAGACCATTGGAATGTGAGCAGAAGTGATGTTTGTCATTTCTATGCCACAGTAGTTAGGAAGCCAGTAAGTCTTCTTCATCCTTTCTTTCTCCAGCTGCTGCTTGGAGGCTAAAGACTCCAAGGCCCTAGTGAAGGATTCAGGGTCAGGGAAGGAGCCTGGGACCTTGAAGCTGCCCACAGACCAACAACTCACCTGCTGAACTGATACATAGGCCAGTGTTAAGCCAGCGAAACTTGGGGGAATATTTATTTTTTACAACAGCTGGTCTGTCCCTACCTAACATATCCACTAAGTTTTCTTCCGGATGTAAAGAGTTGGTTGATTCTAAGTCAATGTGGTTTATTCTGGAATGTATAGACTATACAGGAATTCTAGAAATTTCTGTTTTCAGACAATGATTTCCCCTAAGACAAGTGGCTATGAATCTATTTCATTCCAACCCTAGTTAAGAACCCCTGCCCTGGGCAGTTTCAGCCAGACTCTCTCAAGCCGTCAGGGGGAAGATGTAACTCAGCAGGTGAGCCATTCCTTTCTACTTGCCTTTGGGTCATTTTTTAGGGTAGCATATAGTCCTTGGGCAATGCTGGAGATACTCAATCCCAAATTATTTCTGCTGGTGAAAGATGGAGGCCACAGGCACCAAAAGTGACCCTAAACAGAACTAAGAAGGTAATTGCACTATTGGGCTAGAGCTAGGTACATTGGCCAGAAGCCAGAAGCCAGCTCATTTGAACAATGACTCAGAATATTTGCCTCTTCAGACTTGCCAAGGCCCCCAAAGGCCTGGTCTGTGACACTGGATTTCTTTTGTGCACACATCACTCTTTTGCTTCCCCTTGAAAGGGTATGTAATTTCCATGTAACTGTGCAGGCTAGAAGCATGCTTAGGGCTAAAATAGCACCGATTGTGAAAGAGTGTAAGCTTGGTGAAACACTCCCGTCATTATACTATGCTCTGTGGCCATTAAAGTATTGAAGTCGTTTGGGTTGAAAACATGGGACATCTTTTGTAGGGTAAAGCCCTGAGACAACAAGAGGTTAATCCTTTGTCAGTGGCCACGTCAATCTATAGCAAAACCAGGTTCAGAAGCCGACGTGTTTATTTCCCTTGGCTGCACTCAGCTGGACACTGAGAATGTTATTACTAACAGATCAAACCTTCATCTCAAGCCAAATTCCTACAGAGGGCGGGGAAGGGCGGACAACCAGCTTGTGTTTCTGTTGTGCGCTTGGGCTCATCGGTCCATCCATCCATACAGATCCACGTTTACAACAGGCCTGTTAGATGTCTGCATTCAGAGTAGCGTACGCACCTATATATCATTATGAAAACACTGGGAAGGGCAGGAGTGTTTTTTTCACCCAAGGTATTATCAAGGGTTCTAGTTTTCCTTGGTGTCCTCAATCTGCTAGGGAAGAATCTGCCTGCTCCAGAAATTGACGCTGTCTGTCAAGGACACAAAGAATTTGTGTCTTTCTCTTGGGGGTTTCTGTCATATTGGCAGGCAGTAATGGGTCAATACTGTCAATATGGTTTTGAGTTTACATTCTGCTTTTCTTTGACTAAAAAGATGGGTATAATGTATAACTAAGGCTTAGGAAGTGGCGTCAGCACTTTTCCCCTTAGAGAAGGTGTGAGCCGAGGCCAGCAGCCGGAGGGGCTGAACCATTGACTGCTCAGGTCTTTTCACCTGCTAACATTCTGTGACGCTGTTCCTCCAAACTGGGCTGCTTCTGCTCTGACCATACGCTCTGAAATTTGGAATGAGTGCAGTTTAAAGACTCTCTGTGTTCAGTGCTGCCTGACTCTTGGGGGCACCCAGAGATTCAGAGCTCACGGCCCAGGGTGACCCAGTTGTGGCTAAATTATTGAGTTCAAAGTCGTTCCCTGCTGTGTGAGCATCCCTTTGGTCTGTCACTTAGAAACATACCTCCACCTTCCCTGGGAGCCACCCTATGGAACTGGCAGGCCATGTCCACTCCCTGGGTGCTTGGCCTCCTGTGGCCCTGTCTGGCTGCCCTGGGCTGAGGCTCCTTGTTCTAGATGGAGCCTGGAACCTTCCCGGGTACATCTCTCTCCACTACACATAAAGATGATACGGAGTTGGCTTTGCTGTGTGTAAAGGTGCGACAACAGCTGTGGGGCAGTTAATTTCTCCGAGGTCTGGTGACCTTAAGAACGTGTGCACACCCATAACCCTGGCTCCCCCTAGTGGCCGGTGGCACCCCATCCAGAATTTCGCTTCCTAACTTCATGAAGGGTGTGTGACAAGATCCCTAACCAACCTCTTTTCTCCAGAACCCCACAGTCCAGGGGCCCTGGGAATGCCTTACACACACTGGCATCCTATATCCCAACAGCACGAAGCACCAGGGGCTTCCTGGGAGCTCTGGTGCCTTGGAGAAAATGCCTCTTACTTCTCTGCTTAGGTGAAATTTCCTGCCAGGGAACTCACCATGGTCTCTTGCTTTCTGGGCTATAGCTGGTGTTTCTTGGCTTGACGGGATGTCTGGAGCAGACACCTCATGTGCCAGGGCCGGAACCAGCACCTAGACCTTCCCCAGCTCTGGTCTTTGACGTCTTGGTTTGAATCTTCCATCAATGTCAGGGAACACATTTTAACCCCCATAGTTCTCCAACCACGCTAAGAAACACCGCCAGCAGAAGCAACAACAATAATCCCCAAACTGAACAAGGAATATCCTGGCGCCTGAGCTACCTGACTTTTGCTGAGAATTAGAAATGACTTATTTTCACTTTTTCTCTTGAATCCCATTGCTCTTTTCAAAGACATGGAGATGTGCTCTCACTCATGAAGACACGAGGTACGGGACCTTCGCTAGGTTAGGGGGACTGAGAGGTGGGGGAAGCACAGGGTGGATAATGTTTGCTCTCGTGCAGTCTTTCTGGGCTCAGCAAGTCACTGGAACGCCATCCCTCAGGGCCTTCATCTGCATGATGTGCCTACAGCTGAGAGCATCTCTGGGGATTCACTGAAGTAATACTTGGAAACTGCTTGGAACAGTCAGTACCTGACACTCAATGAACGTTAGCTGTTATTATTAGGACTAGGGCAGCACCAAAAACGTACACTTCCCTGAGCTTTTGTTTGGGCAAGTGTGTGCTTCAAGAGTGTGCCAAAGTCAAACTAATTTAGTTTTAGAAATATAGAAAAAGACATTGCTATTTTCTGAGATCTTACTCCCCAAGCATCAGCTTGCGGTGTATGTTTACAGCTGATGCAACTGTTGGAAATAAGAGGCTTTGGAGAATTGGATGCCTTCAGAGTGGAGTCATGGGATGTACTTTATTTGTAGGTGGCTGGTTAAATTCTGACCCGAGTTATCTTGGGACGGCTTTTAAGTGGCTTGTGTGAGACTCATTTCGGGCTCAAGCCCAGTTCCTAGAGGACAGGTGTCCACCCGAGAATGTTGGCACTGGTCTCGGAAACTTTTGTGGGGAGACCAGCCCTCAGATAAGTCCAAGGGCCCTAAATGTGTCTCAGCCCAGGGAAGAACCTCTGGGCAGTGGTCTCAGTCATAAAAGCAAAGGAGACCAGCTATGAGTTGTTGGGTGGAAAAAACAGACATTGATGGTTTCGGAAACTTGCCAACCTCCGCCGTTTCATCAACATTAGATACATCGACAAGGGAATCTATGCTCTCAGTAGAAACTGTGACACTGCATTTGGTGCTGTGATGACATAATACTGAACATTCATCCATCTGAAAGCAGCCTCTTGAATCGTGGGCTCCCACGTGGCCGGGTTGTGATGGTTCAGTAGCACGGGGTCATAGGCCTTCCTGAGTCACCCGCCCCAGGGCCAGTGAGGGGCGTGTCTCTTTCCTTTGCTGTGCCGACCTCCTCTTCTTTTCTCCCACCTGTTTTATCTCTGAATGCTGAGATTACATGTTTTTCCCACGGCATACATACACCCACTTGCATTTTTCAAGGGGACTAATTGTAAAGAGAAGTCAGACTTGGAGGAAATTGTTACTAAATTTATCTGCAGGAAAAATGCATCTTGTCTATTTGATATGAGATGGAACCGTACTGTTTCCTAAGTGATCCACCTTTTGTAAAAGAAAGAAAATCACGAGGAAGAATGAGAACATTTCCAGTGACTTTTCCCTTTTCCCTGCTCCCATCCCTGACTTTGACGTGAACTCTGATGCATTTAAAATAAAGCTAGTTTTGGGGGGAGGTGTGTTGGACTCCAGATTTCAGTGAACAACCTCCACCCACAAGTGACTGGGTTCTGTGATGTAATAAAAGAAGGCTCTCAACAAAGACTTCAGAGTTGACCTCTCTCCCCACACGTAACTAATCCAGGTGAACTTGGCCTCTATACCCTCTGCCCCTCCCCTTGCCCTCGCGTCCCCTTCCATCCTGTCTTCATGCCGGCTGCACAGGGGAGGCCTTGAGGACACTTCCTCTCCTTTTGGGAGGTTGCTGTCATTGGGGTTGACACTGGGTTCCTGTACGGCCGGGCGCGGGGTGACCGTTGATTGTGGCACTGCTCAGGCGCTTTTGTCTCCCAAATATGGCACCGTGGCAGCTGAAACACCTTATGAAAATTGCATTAAAATGTGTAATGTACCAGAAATAAACAGAGAGAGAGACAGCCAGGAAGCTGTGCTAATCACTGCTTTGATGTAGCATGAATTACTGTATTTTTAAGGGTCTCAGGTTTCGGACTGCTTGTTTTGACTCAGCTGCCACTGCTCCAGTGTAGGGCTGGACCCAGTTTTCCACCTCTTCTCCCTCCGTGATGACAGCTGTTGTCCCTTGACTCACACGAAAACGATTTCTCCACCCTTCCCCTGCCTCCCGGCCCTTTCCTGGCAGGACTCCCTGTAAAGTCTCCACCTCCCCTCCCTGGGGGTGGCAGAGGCCGAGCACGGCCGCCTGGCAGGGGTCCAGGCTCTCCCAAGGTCCTGTGTCATCTGCCAGCCGGTCGGGCACTCCGAGACAACGTCCTATTTTTAATCTCGGGTCCCCTGGTGCTCTCTTAGCTGGTCGGCCGAGTCGGGAAATGGAGTTTGGCTCGACTTGTGTCACTGGGAGCTGTGGAGGACTAAAGCCTTTGCTGAGTGGAGGTCTCAGGACGAAAGCATCGTATGGTCCAGTTTTGGGGGTCAGGACATTCCTGCTTTGCCTGCACGGGTGATGGTCCACTTAAAAAACGTCCCAGTGCTGACTTGCCCCGCCTGGGTCTAAGAGAACTTGGGTTTGATAAGGGCTCAGTGCCCTCCTTGGTCTCAGGATCATATGGACGCCACAGGGCACAGGTAAACACCAGAGGCTGTCCCCACTTTATAGCTGTCCAGTGACCCCCTTTCAGACAGGACCTCTGGGCAGTCCTGCAAGTTACATTAAGGATCTGGGCTCAGTCCCCGCTCTGCTCCTGGATCCAGGAGCGCCCTCTTGTGGTAGGAAGAGCTCTGGACAGAGTTTTTTTCTTTTCCAATTTTTTTTTTTTTTGAAAGAACTCCATTATTATTCTCTGCCTTTTCCACTAATCCCTAGAGTGAAAAACGTTATCTGTTAGTTTGAAGATAAGTAGCGTAGAGAGAGAGAAGTTAGAGGTAGTTTTATCATGATTATCTACATCCTTGTGTAAAAGTCAGGCCACATTCATCCTCTCAAACCTGGACTCTGTGAAACATTTTTTAATGGTGTCTTGGCCTTCAGGATTCTACCTCCTCATCCTTATTTACTTATCTGTCTTAAAATTAAACTAACGTTTCTTTAAAACATTTTGTTTGTTTTTTGATCCCTGCTTTGTTCAGAGAGTGTTCAGAGCTGCCCTCTGGATGTAGTTGGAAGGCTGAGCCTTTCATGAGCTACCCGTTCCTGCCTCTCTTTGGGGACATCTTACTCTACTTTGCTAAGCCCTTCGGTGACGTGGCCCTCCCCTCCCCTCCGGCCACCAGCTGGCGTCTCCCCTTCTCCATCCCTCCAGCTCTGCTTCTGTGGGAGATGTCAGGATCCCCCTCTCTGATCCGGTCCTTCTCTCCCCTGCCCACCTCTGTCCATCTTCACCAGAAGGTCATCCTGCCTGAGCCCTGGTGGGCACTTCCTCTTCTTCCATCCACTGGTGCTTGCAATTTGTGCTGATTTGCACTTTGTGTCTTTTTCTAAACAATTCCTATCCATTTCCCCAAGGAAATTAAGGGACCAACCATGTGCCTTTTCCTCCCTGGAGGGATGGAGGGGTGGTGGGGTGGTGGGGTGGAGGGATGGAGGGGTGGAGGGAGGCAGTGGTAACCATGGTCACCATGAATCGGTGTGGACCTCTCACTGCTCACCAGGCTCTGGCCATGCTCCTTATAGGTGCATCAGTTCACTGCATTCTCACAAGAACCTCCCAAGGTCAGTGTCATTACAATGGTCCCTATCACACAACAGGAGTCACAGATGTTCAGAGAGCCTGGGACCTTTGTCTTGGTCCCAAGCAAGGACAGGATGGAGCCAGGACTGTGATTCTAGACACAGATTGTCTTCTGACTACAGCCAGTCAGTGTCACTGCCTTGACAAAGACCCTGTGACATAAGCTCCTTAATGGTCATATCTGCAAACCAATAAAAGTCTCTGTTTTCAAACATGAATATGGTGAAGTATTCAGAAAAGTAAAGTTTATTTTATTTTAAATACTGCCTATTACTGAACATAGGAGAAGATGTATGGAAAATGCAAACTAACATCTATCTCACTGATGTTCTTTTTCTGAGAAAGTGGTCATTGCAAATCAGTTAGGATGCTGTTGCCCGCAGGTTACAGAGAACCCAGCCAAACTGGTTCCAGCAGGAAGGGGGTGGTGTGACCCTCGGACTTGTCTTCCTTCTATGGATGGTTTTATTCTTGGGCTGGTGGTGAGCTAAGATTTAGCAGTTCTGAGACCCATTTCGGGGCAGACAATGTTCAGAGGAGCAGAGAGTTGCTTGCAGAAGCTCTTCCGGAAGAAGAACTCTTCTGGGAAGAACATTCTCAGGGTTCCCCAGTTGCCTTTGTCTCAATATTCCACCTATGAACTCTGCCGTGGCCAGGCCAGCCTGGCCCACTGCTGGAGCAGGGCTGAGGTCACTTCCCGGAGGAACACAGATGGCAGGAGGAAGGTTCCAGAATATCACTGAGATTCCATGAGGAAGGAAGAGAGGAAGATGCAGTCCCAGGACGAGCCTCCTGGCAGGACATGCTAGGACCTTTAGGGATGAATTTACTCTTGGGTGACATGTGCCCCTCTTATGAATCAGTACCTCACATCAGGGGGATGACTGGTGTTGGGGAAATGAGTCTGATACCACGGTAGAAAGCCCAGCTAACATCAACTCTTTTCTGTATTTTTTTGGACTCCTGGCTGTATTTTTAGTATTCTGCCTTAGTCATTAATTCACCATGTACTTGCTGAGACTCACCCTCCATCTGGCCCTGTTCCAGGGGCCAGAGACATAGTGGTGAGCCAGTCTGGCATGGTTCGTCTTCGCGAGGGGAAAGGTCAGTAAACAGATTAACAAAAGGGATCACTTTGAATAAAGGAAGTGCCACGTAGAAAACCAAATGGGATGTTGCAATCTGGAGCAAGGGAAGAACTGGCAACATAGTTTGCAGGGCCTGCTGTGTCCAAAAAAGCAAGGCAGGGCCCTTGTTCAGAAGCTAGGACGGATTTCAAGATGATCAGGTAAAGCATTAAGCTGAGAACAGGACCCTCTGAGCCTGGGGCCCCTGCACCCGGGCTGGCCCCTCACCCATGACTCCAGCCCTGGGTAGGGAACTGCTTTGGGTAGGGTGATCAGGGAAGGCTTCACTGAGGAGGTGACATTGGGATTGGATTCTGGTGAGAGCTGGGGTAAAACATTCTGGCAATGGTCCTGCTGGGATCTGCAGCCTGGCTTTTCAAAGATGAAACAAGAAGATGCCACCAGGGGAAAGCTGCACAAAGTGAGGTCAAAGGGCAGGATGAAGGAGGTCAAAGGGCAGGATGAAGGTGTAGGTACTCAGATGGTGTAGGCTGTCGGGGACGCTGCTCCACTAACGACCTTCCAAGCCTAATGATCTCACACGTGTGGGTTTTGGCCTCTGCCAATGAAGAGACTTTGTAAGACAAGACATGCCTGGTTGGAGTCTTGCTCCAAGAAGTTCACTCTGGTGTCCGGGTATAAAGAAAGCAGATCACAGTTAAGAGGTTCTTCCAGATACCCAGGAAAAAGATGAGCCAGGATAAAACAAACCTAGGAAGAATCTTTATACAGACTGACAAATAAATGGTTATGTACATGGGACTATATTTATTATATTTATTCAAATATTATATCTTGGGATGTGCATGGACTTCGCATACCTGCACTCTTTATTACGCTAAGGTTATATACTTACAGGTATGTGAAATATAATATTACACAGCTGTGTTTATTTAAAAATCTGAAAATACCCTAAAGTATTTCTACATCAGGAGAATTCAACTCTAATTACGTCCTCCTTACTCTTCCCAACGTGATCCTACGTTGCGTGGACATTGATACAACTTCAGTTCCAGCCTCTCCTACCCTCCCACGCTGTGGTCCAAAACAGCAAACAGCTTGTGATTCATCACACAGTTCAGGACTTGCCCTCGCCCTGGCAAGGCTGCTTTGCTGGACCCTCTGCCTGGAAAGACCTCTCTGTGCCTTTCTGCACCCCATCACTAAGGCTTCCACCAGCAACCAGAGCTATGGTGTGTTTTTCTCCTAGAGACTGCGAGGTCCAGGTTGACAGGGACTGTCTGTGTGCATGAGGGCATCTGCAAAAGGTGTCTGCCATTGCCTGGGCCCTCCACGCATTTTGTGGAATGAAGCAACAGGAGTGGCCGGAAGTAACAGGAAGGAGTGTGAGTTTTCACCCCCTTGTCCCAGGTTCAGCTCCCACCTCGGCAGTTTACTAGCTGTTTGATCGTAATCTCTCTGAGTCTCAGGCTTGCCATTTGTATGGGGAGATGACAGTGGTTCCTGCCTTGTGTCGGTTTGCCAGGGCTGCTGTAACAAAGTACCACAGACGGGGGTTTAAACGATGGGAATTTACTTTCAGAGTTTTGGAGCCTGGCCGTGGGAGATCGAGGTGTGGGCAGGATTGATTCCCTCTGAGGCCTCTCTCCTTCGCTTGCATTTGACCATCCTCTCTCCCTGTGTTCGCAAATAGCCTTTCCTCTGCAAGAGTCTGTGTCGTAATCTCCTTTTCTTTTAAGTGTGACAGTGAGATTGGATTAGGGTCCACTCAGTGATCTCACTTAACCTTAATGACCTCTGCAAAGACACGGTTTTCAAACACAGTCACACTGGGGGCTAGGGCTTCAACATGGATTTGAGGGACCACAGTTCAGCTCAGAACACTACCTCCTCGACTTATTACTCACCTTGCACGTGGCCATGAGTGACATGTTCTCAGTCCCATCTACACGCAAGGCGATGGATTTAAAAAGACATCTGATTGTGTGAGCTAAGAAGTGTTTCACTCTCTTATATGAGCAGAGTTTAAGCTGAGAGAGGAATAAACACGGAGGGTCTGCAGTGGCTCCTGATTGAAACATTGAGGTTGGCGGAGCTCAGGCAAACCTCCACCATCTACACCACGTTTCCTCACAGCCTTTCATCCCATGCCAACGCGTTTGTTAACCATTCCATGCGGATATGTCTTGTCCTCTCAGATGACCTGCTCGTGGTGGCCTGGGGCAACACTTATCCTTGCGTGTGTCCCTCTGGCTGGCATTATGTTGAAGAGACTTTTGCTAATCAAGTTCAGTAGTCAGCACTCATGACTTCCCTCTGTGCTGGGTGGGGGGGGAGGGGAGGAAGGGGAGGGGGAAGTGAGTGTCCAGAGCAGATTCCCTTTGCCGCCCTCAAATGCAGCAGGGGAGCCACTGCAGCTTCCTGACCAGACGGAGCTAACTCAGGCCACCCCACCCTAGGGGAGCCCATGGGGGTTCTCCCCTGCAGGAATAACTCTCCCTACCTCTTTCCTAGTACTCAGTGGCAGTTTCAGAGACAGTTACACATATCACCTGGCACAGTGTTTGTCTCACAGCAGATGTGACATGACAAATGACAGCTGGGGGTGTAAATGATCGTTTGGGGCATTTTCCTCTTACACCTATTCCGCCCACAGAAGAGCCTCTTGTTAGTTTCTTTCTCACTGCCTAGTCCTGTGTTTGGCGTCTACCATCACTTAATACACTTTGTGCGTTAAGTACATCACTTAACCCATGTCTTTAGATTCAGTACCAGTAGAAAATCTGCACCTTTTGTGAGTTTTAAGTGTTCTCTTACAGGCAGAGAAACATGCATAAGGCCCCCTCCTCCAGAGTGGCCTCACTTCTTCCTGGCAGGTGGCCTGGGTTTCTCCCCTCTCATCCTCCAGCCGGGCACACTTGTGCAGTAGAAGATGTGCAAACACCCAGTGTCCCTAGTGCTTTCCACCTGAGGCTGGGATGAGAAACTGGAAGGGTCCTTTGGGCGTGGGGAGAAAAAGCCTTTCTTTGTTTTCTTCCCGATATCATCGCTCCCTGCCACAGTGAGGATGAGTTGAAATGATTTCAGTTACAAAAGAACTTCATGGAAGAATTTAAATGTATTGGTTATGCCTGTAAGTTGAATTCAATTTACCCTTCTATAAAGAGTATTTGAAATTGATCACCTTCTTGAGAAATGAAGAGGGGTTCTTCAGTCAACAAAGATTTATTGAGCTCTGATGTGCCAGACACTGGGGAACCCAAAACACAACAGAAAAAGGAAATCCCTGCCTTCATGGAGCTTAGACTAGGGGAGAGAGACAACAAACAAATAAAACACCTAGTACACCTGATGGTGGTTAAGTGTTGGGCGGGGATGAGGTGGTGGGATGGGGTGCAGGTAGTTGATATAATTAATAGCCTGGTTCCTGGGGGCCTCCCCGAGGTGTCCCTTGAGCAGAGAGGGAGGTTGTGGAAGGATCCAACCTCCAGAATATTTCTGGGGAGAGACCCCAAGGCAGCAGGAGATAGAGGTGAGAGCAAGCACGGCTGATGACACAGGATTCAGGAGACCCTGGTGGCTGCAACTTCCAGAAGCATGTGCAGTGGAGGCTTGGAAGGACCAAGTGC
This sequence comes from Phocoena sinus, assembly GCF_008692025.1. Lineage (NCBI taxonomy): Eukaryota > Metazoa > Chordata > Mammalia > Artiodactyla > Phocoenidae > Phocoena > Phocoena sinus. The sequence continues at coordinate 4,487,791 of NC_045774.1, read as the reverse complement.
AGAGTGTTCTGGTGGCCACCCTGAGTGAACACAGAAGGGCCTGGAATGAGTGGAGCAGAAGAGGTGGGAGGCTGACCAGTCCCTGGAGTGATCACTCACTTCTCTGTGGGAGGACACGTTGCAGGAGGGAGGTGAAGACAGCCCAGGAAGCAAGCTGTGGACTCGGTCCACGTTCATGGGAAAGAAAGCCTGTCGGAACCAGCTTTGCTTCTGCTTAGAGAGCGGGGTGGCGTGTCAGAGACCCCGTCAGTATGAGGCTTTCACTCTGGAATCTGAATGCAGCTGCTCCTCCAGGGGAGCGAGGACTCCCAGCCCAGTTTCTCCTGGAAAGGAATCTCATTGACGAAAAGCATGAAATCTAAAACAGTCAGTGTGGGTGCGTGGGTTTGCCATAGCTGTCTTCTCATCAAAACACTCCAGAATGTTACTCTCAATTATATTTGCCAACTCTGTGGATGGGGAGCTCACTCACACTTGTAAATTGCTTCACCTTCTGGATTAGACCACACGGGTTTGTCTACATCTGGAGAGAATTACATGAAATGTGTTTCTTTTTCTTTTTTATAAATTTTAATAACATTTTCTTTTCTTTTTCTTTTATGCTTTGTGATTTTGGGTTTCTTTTCTTTTTTTTTACTTTTTATTTTATATTGGAGTATGGTTGATTAACAATGTTGTGTTAGTTTCAGGTGTACAGCAAAGTGATTCACTTATACATGCATCTATTTTTTTCAAATTCTTTTCCCATGTAGGTTGTTACAGAATATTGAGCAGCATTCCCTGTGCTATACAGTAGAGCCTTGTTGGTTATCCATTTTATATACAGCAGTGTGTACATGTCAATCCCAAACTCCCTAACTATCCCCCTCCCCTCCGCTTCTCCACCCCCATAACCATAAGTTCGTTCTCTAAGTCTGTGTGTCTGTTTCTGTTTTGTAAATAACTTAATTTGTATCAATGTTTTTTTAGATTCCTCATATAAGCGATATCATATAATATTTGTCTTTCCAGTATGACAATTTTTAGGTCCAGCCATGTTGCTGCAAATGGCATAATTTCATTCTTTTGAATGCCTGAGTAATATTCTATTGTATGTATGTATATACATGAAATATATTGGGCTGGCCAAAAAGTTCGTTCGGGGTCTTCCATAAGATGTTATTGGAGAAACTTGAACGAACTTTTTGGCCAACCCAATGTTTCTCTTATTTGCAGGTCAAGAAGTTTGCAGGCTGCAAGGTAAATTATTCTCTGAGCCTTTTCAGTCTGAGCTTCTAACTGTAAAATGTCATTTTTGTTTATCAGTTTCGTGCCTGATCAGAAAACCTTCTGTCTTCTAGGATTCTCCCTGCTCCTTTTATTAAATTATCTCTTATTAGGAACTAGATGTCTTCTTGTGATGAGAAAAAATGAATTCAGGATCTGTTACTAGGGCAATGGGTATGAGAAGTATGTAGTATGCCCGGATCGCAGAACTGTAAAAAGATGCAGAATTTCTTTTTTTTTTTTTTTTCTGTACGCGGGCCTCTCACTGCTGTGGCCTCTCCCGTTGTGGAGCACAGGCTCCGGACGCGCAGGCTCAGCGGCCATGGCTCATGGGCCCAGCCGCTCCGCGGCATGTGGGATCTTCCCGGACCGGGGCATGAACCCGTGTCCCCTGCATCGGCAGGCGGACTCCCAACCACCGCGCCACCAGGGAAGCCCCAGAATTTCTTTAATTTCATTTATTGCTCCAATAGGAGGAGATAAAACTGTCTTCTCAAGACGCAGAGGAGAGAGCAGGGTTCTTCTTACTCTTTTCCTTATCTCTGTCTCTGCTGTCTCCCTTCTTTCCCTTTTCTCATTTGGAGCCAATTTTTCTGTACAAAAAACGTAGATGAACATTTCCTGCTGAAAGGAATCCTGAGATGTTGATGGGCCTCATGGACCCCCCTCCCCCAAATACACAGAGATTTTTTAATGGTGTAGCAGTAGGATATCTTGTCAAATTTCCTCACTTCACTTTAGCTATCATTTGAGTATCTGCCTTATATCTGTCCACAAACCAGCCATTCCCCCAAGATGAGGACCACCCTTTATTCCTTTCCTTATCTACTGAAGGTCCCTGTTTCATATCCTGTACATAGTGAGCCCTAAGTGGATATCTGTGAATTGTATTTGAACCCACTCTCCAAATCCAGGACCCAGGAAATGGTGCTCAGTCACCATGAGGGCAGAATCTCACCTCCTCCAGTACCTACCCTGGGGTTTTGAATGTAGCAGGTAATTCCTAGCCATCCGACTACATTACAAAAGTAAAATTGCCTTGTCTCAGAGTTAAATCTCCATTTAAGATGTGTGAAGGCTACGTGAGGGTCTGTAATTAACTGGAAATGCGGAAGTATACAAGAACTCAATTTCCTTTTTAACCTTTATTTTAAAATTTTGAGAGCCTTTTGAATCTTGGTATTTTGTGAATTCTCATTGAGGGGCTTGTCTGGATATGGTGGTGGGTCCTCCCACAGCTGATCTAGGTGCAGTATTTTCTTTTTATTTAAATTTAATTTTTATTTTATATTAGGGTGTAGTTGATTTACAATGTTGTGTTAGTTTCAGGTACACAGCAAAGCGATTCAGTGATACATATAGCCATTCTTTTTCAGAGTCTTCTCCCATGGAGGTTATTACAGAATATTGAGTAGAGTTCCCTGTGCTATACAGTAGGTCCTTCTTGATTATCTATTTTATATATAGTGGTATGTATATGCTAATCCCAAACTCCTAGTTTATCCTCTCCCCACCCTTCCCCTTTGGTACCATTAGTTTGTTTTCAAGGTCTGTGGGTCTGTTTCTGTTTTATAAATAAGTTCATTTGTATCATCTTTTTAGATTCCACATATAAGTGATATTATATGATATTTGTCTTTGATTTACCTTCACTTAGTATAGTAATCTCTAGGTCTATCCATGTTGTTTCAAATGGCATTATTTCATTCTTTTTTATGGCTAATATCATTGTGTATATGTACCACATCTTCTTTATCTGTTCATCAGTCGATGGGCATTTAAGTTGCTTCCGTGTCTTGGCTATTTTAAAGAGTGCTGCTATGAACATGGGGGGGTGCATGCATTTTTTCAAATAGGTGCAATAATTTCTTAACTACTGACTAAAATCCCTCGTTACTGATGAATTTAAAGTGACAGTGATTTGTGTTAGCGAAAGATGAATTGTTAAACAGAGTTTGTTGAAAGCATAACATCGTAGGGATGCATACAATTTAGAAAGAGTCAGTGATGAGTTATTTTGTGTTTGGTTGGAAGTTGAAAGGGGGATTTAGACTCATGTAAAGTTCCCAAGGCACCCATTAATAGCCTATTTCATGTCTCTGATTCTTGCAAAGTAAAGATATTATGTTACAGAGTCTCTTAAAATTAAGGCAATATGGGTGAAAAAATATCACATTTGATTTATACATTCTTTAGTTTTTCCATGAAGTCTGGTTCTTAAGCTTGGAGATTTTCTGTTATTTTCTTGTTTGCATTGGTGTCTAGAGAGACATTTGCCTACATTATAACTTATGAGAATGTTATTTTTCCCCCCTAGGCCAGAAAACAAACCAAATTGTCAGATATTCTTGGTTTTCTGCCTCAAAAAATTCCTGGTTAAGGTCTGTTGCTCAGACCTTACTCACAATTTATTACATCAAAGAAAGACACACTGGGGGAAAATGATCCCCGGGGGCCTCTCTTACCCATGTCTGCTTTAGCATTCTGGGCTCAGGACCTGAAAGACCTGCTCCACACAGAGACTACATGGCTCTTTTCTTTCCTTCCTTCAATCTCCTTTCTTCTAAATCTTTTCTCTTTTTCTCTTGGTTTTTCTATTTCTCTGTTGAGAATTGGCCCTCTTCTCACTTCTTTCCCACCTCAGGCAACTCTGTCTCATTTGTCCCATTATAATAAAATCCCAAGTGTAGAACAAAACCCCAAGTCCATTTCCCAGCCTCATTCTTTTGTACATCCCGGTAGAACGACTTTTCTCAGAAATTCCACTTCTCTTCCATTCTGGAAACTGCAAGCTGCTCACTGATCATGGCTATGTTTTTTTTATTTGAGTTGAGGGAATCATAATCCCAAAGCCATCATCCAAGTGGGGGGTTACGCATTTTTGATTGATTCTTTAAGTTTTTTGTCAAATTCCCCTTTTTTTGTGTTCAGAACTGCCCTCCTTCTATGACTAATTCAAAATGGCCAAAATCGGTTATGACAGAAACAAGGTTAACATGAGCTGAAGCAGTCAGACTAAATATTGGGGGAAACACATTTATCCTATTTTGTTTGTGCTTTTGGTGTCAAAGATGCAGATTCACATCTGAGTTCTTAGCTCAGCTGTTTAGGCTCCTATAACAAACCACGATAGACTGTATGGCTTACAAACAAGAAACTTATTCTCATGGTTCTGGAACCTGGAAGTCCAAGATCAGGGAGCCACCTGGTGGGTTCTGGTGAGGACCCTATTCCAGGTTGTAGACAGCTATCTTCTTCTTGTGTCCTCACATGGTGAAAGGAGAGCTTTTCCAAGGACACTAGTTCCATTCATGGGGGCTCCATGCTCATGACTCAAACACCTCCCAAAAGTCCACCTCCCGTTACCATCACCTTGGGGTTAAGATTTCAACATATGAATTTGAGGGAGATGTAAAGATTCAGTCCATTGCAGGAGATGAACTCATTAAACATCTAATATATGTTAGACAGTTAAAGGTAAAGTACTAGTTCTATCTCATAGTCCAGACCTGGTACTGAGTAGGAGAGGAAACTGGACAAGCTATGACGTAAAGTGCTTGTAGGAAGCTCAGAACTAAAGAACCAAAATGTGTTTGTCTTTGGAAAATGATGGTTTAATAAAATAATAACAGCTGTGACTACTATTACTACAACAACTATTACTACTACTCTACTATAACTACTCTTCCTATTACTTCTACTACTATTGATACTATTACTATATCACTACTATGACAACTATTACTACTATTACTACTACTGCTACTACTACTATCACCATCACCATTTAAATTTACTAGCTACCTATACATTGGACATTTTATAAAAAAATTTTTCTAACCCTCACAGGGACCCTTCAAGACAGATATTATACTTATTTTACAGAAAAGTAAACACTCAGAGAGTTGGGTGATACACCCAGCTAATAAGTTGCTGGGCTGAAATTTGAACCGAGATATTTCTAGCTCCAAAGCTTCCTTCATTCCAATACAAATTAGTGCAATCTAAGTCTAATAGAAAGCAGATGAGGTCATTCACGTGTGTGTGTTAGGGGGTGCGGAGGAGGGTCAGTGGGGTGGGGAGCTGCAGAGGGGAAGAACCAAGGGAGAGAAGGTGGGCCTGTGAATGGGTCCAGGAGAGCCCTGATGACAGCAGAGGAAGGATTATCCAGGCAGGTACTTCTACTCTGGACCTTAGAGGCTGAGAGGGATTTCTGATATAACTTCAGACCTGATTTAAAATGTTCACTTACTTGGATGAAGACTTAGGACAAGTGCTTATCAAAAATATGGATACTGTGAGTCCAGCATGAATATACTGGCTCTCAGAATCAGGACTTCCAAACAGCTAAACAAATTTAGAAATTGTTCTGAATCTAAAAAGATAAATGTAAAATTGTATCCTTAAGTAAAAAAAAAACAACTGCAAAAAACAAACAAAAAACCAAAAAGACAAACCACACACACAGAGAAAAGACAGTTAAATAGCAGGACGAGTAGAAGAGCGTTAAAGGTTTTGCCTGCCCTGACCTTGATGTAGACCATCCACGAAAGTGAGGTTGCCTAACGGAGTTATGTTGTGTTCACTTGCATTAATAGATGTAGAGAGTGAAGAACAGCGTTTCATAGGACATTATAGGGCTAAGAACATTCAGTACCAAGTTTCTATTTGATCAGGGCACTAAAGATGAGGATTCACAGGACTGGTTGTGGTAACTGGACTTGGAGAAGACTAAGTGGGGAGATGACAGCTGCCCTGAAATACTTAAAGGACCACCACATGGAAGATGGATTAGAAGCATTCTGAGAGTTCCAGAGGGCAGGACTGGTATCAGTGGGGAACATTATAGAGAATTGATTTCAATTCATTCTAGGGAAGAAGGATGTTCTCACAATTAAAGCTGTCCATGACTGAATGGGCTGCCTCATACAGCAGTAATGAGACCGTGGCCTTCTTGAGAAAATTTAATTACCAGGAAGTTCTCAAGTGCTCAATTTTATTTTTAATTCCCTTTTAAGAAATTAAAAATAATCTTGAACTATGTTGCCAATATATTATTATATGATAATATCTTTCCTACATTGTATGATCAAATTTTATGTTACCTTTGCGTTATTATTTATTTTTTTCTTAAAGATATCGGCAAGTTGGCTTTGTTGATTTATGCATGATTGTGTTTGGTGTTTGCCACAGAGAGACACTGACATTTAGGTGAGTTTACATCTTGAAAAAAATGGAGTCACTGCTAAGTGCTTATTTCTGTTGACAAAAGCTGATATCAAGATTGGAAATGATGCAAACTTTCTAACATATATCAGCCTACTGTACTGAAATTGTTGACATATATCTTTCTATCACTAGACTAGAAGTTTCATGAGAATAATGGTTTTGTCTTGTCCTTTATATTCTCACACATTGTGCCATAGTAATCATTCAATTAAGTTTTTTTAAAATAAATGGTTTACCAGAATGTTCAAGCAGAATCTAAATAAATGAATTAATGAGTGAATGAATGAATGAATGTAAATTGACTTATATACCTGGCCAAAGTTTGGTTGCAGACTAAAGGGCATTTTCACTTCAAAGATTGTATAATTCTGTCCTCAGAATTCATTCTATACACTTAAATGTGGAGAGAGTTTCAAGTAAAGTAGAGATGTCTGTGGAAGGGTTGAAAGAATGAAGAATGAGAAGAAATAGCAGTGGAAAGGCTTTGGGGAAGATGTGAACAGTGAGCTGGGCCAGACAAATGTAGAATTTGAATTGGCAGAGAACATTTTGGGTACAAATAGCACAAGTGGATTGCATGGAATTAAGAAGGTGAAGGATGCATTTCCTTAAGGAGCTATGATTTCCAGAGCAATCCATTCAACGTCATATGATATGGTAATTGAAGTCCTGGATTATGGGGTTCATGGGGTGGGGTTGAAGGTAGAGGAGAGAATCTGACAGATGTTTTCAGGGTTGCTAAGGGTATTAGAAACTAGAGCATCATTTTTGAAAAGTGAGCAATTTCTCTTCATGTGCCTTGAATTATCAATAAAAGTAGTAGTTTGGTTTGCAAAGTGGAAAACTACATTATTAAAACAAGCAGATATATTGAAGTTGTCTGCTCTGACTTAGAATTGTGTGCTGATTGCTAATTCACAAATAAGCCTTTCTCCTCCCCCTGATTTACCCCCACCTTGGCTCTTCCTGAGAACAAGAATGATTGTGAACTTCCTAAATTTTTAGGATCATGGGATGCTAATGATAGGAGGGAGTTTAGAAAATATTTTCTCCACTTTTCTTAGGAACCAGAGGATGGCTCAGAGTTCATGGTTAGTTGGAGGTGAAGGCAAGGCTCACGGCTGAGCCTCTTGATTCTTCTCACAAAGCTTTGTTCACATCTGTCAGTGAGACCGCTGCCCTCACCCCGAAGTCAGCAGGTAAAATAGTAAGTGGATCTAAGTCTTCCAAAAATCTGTGTGGCATATGTGTATGAGACAGGGCTGAACAAAGAGAGATGCATGGGCATACGGACACTACAGCAGAGAAGGCCACAGAAGCCCTGGTAGGGAGGGTGGGAGGGGGCTCCAGGAAGGACAGGGAGTTGTCAACAGGGCCCAGGACTGCAGTGATTCATCCTGACAACCAACCTCTAAGGTGGATTTGATCCCATTTAAATGCATGGGAATGCAGGGCAGAGAGGTTGAGTCACATGACCAGGACCCTGCAGCTGTGAAGTGGCAGAGCTCCAATCCAAACTACAGGCTCCATCTCTGTGTCCACATCACCACTTGCTGGTGATGCAGGGTGTGTGTGGGGGGGTGTGCTTTTGTGCCTTCATGGTTGTTATGGGTGGAATTGTTCCCCCCCTCCCAAATTTGTAAGTTGAAGCTTTAACCCCAAATACCTCAGAATGTGATCTTATTTGGAGACAAGGTCTCTATAGGGGTAAGCAAGTTAAAATGTGAGGTCTTTAGTGTGGGCCCTAATCCAATATGGCCGGTGTCCCACAAAGAGGAAATTTGGAGAAAGCCATGCAAACATGAAGATGGCCATCTACAAGCCAACGAGAGAGGCCTGGAACACATCCTTCCTCACAGCCTCAGAAGGAATCGATCCTGTGGAAACCTTGATTTTGATTCTGGTCTCTAGATGTGTGAGACAATAAAGTTCTGTTGTTTAAATGCCCGGTCAGTGGTACTTGTTATAGCAGCTCTAGACACTAATACAGATGCGTTCTGGTGTCCTTTTATTGGCCTTCTCTATTGGAAAACATTTGTCTCAGTTCAACATAAAGAAAACTAATATGAAGCTTTATTTTCTTTTATAGTAGTTATATATACATACATATATATAAATATATGGACATAATTGTTCCATTTTAACCATTGTTTTATTGGGGTATAGTTGCTTTACAATGTTGTGTTAATTTCTGCTGTATAATGGAGTGAATCAGTTATGTGTATACATATATGCCCTCCTTCTTGGACTTCCCTCCCACTCACCCCCATCCCACCTATCTAGGTCACCACAGAGCACTGAGCTGAGCTCCCTGTGCTATACAGAAGGTTCCCACTATTTTAAGTGTACCATCTGTGGTATTGACTACATTCACAGTGTTGGGCAATCATCACCACTCTGTTTCCAAAACTTTCTCATCACCCCAAAGAAAAACTCTAATGTAGGACTTTCTTACTCCATCTGTGAAGTCTAGATATGTTTAACGTATCTGTTTCTGCACATCTCTGATGGTGATTATGAGACATAGGCTTGCACCTATCAGAAATGCCATCATTGTTAGCTGGGCAACTAGAATCAATGACACATAGAGGAAGATTCTCTCTCTTGGTTCTTGTAGGATCTCATCCTCTGCCCTCTCCCCACCCCTCATCTCACACTTGCCCCGCTGCCTCCGGGCTTCCCTCATGTTCTCAGATCATGCTTTGGTCTCCAGGCCTTTCCTTCTGCCAGGAAGTGTCTCCCAGACAGCACACTGCACGTGCCCTCAGCACATCTGGTCTCTACCTTCTCAGAGATGCTTTCCTGACCACTCATCTGAAACATCACTGTTTCATGCGGTTCTCAGCCTTTGAAGAGTAACGTGATGGCTAGGAATGCCTGGGGCCCCTCACCTGGGCCCCGTGAGCTTCCCACAGACGTGTCCCCTTTCCAAACTAGTGTGATGACTGGACCAACTCTTGTGCTTCTTACTATGATTGCAAGATGCCCTTCAGCAATAGCCATCAGGAATTTTGAACAAAAGAAATTTATTACTTATGGGACCTGGAGCGTAAAAGGCACACCAGGAAGCACACAGCAATGTGTGTGTGTGAGAGAGAGGGAGAGAGAGAGAGAGAGAGAGAGAGAAAGAGAGAGAGAGAGAGAGAAAGCTAGCACAGGCCTGGGGTTCTGCTTTTATGCAGGTTGAGAGTGAGGTCTAGGATTTCCTTGGCTCACTCTTTATTGGCAAATTTAAAACATAAGAGTGGAAATTTAAAATTCAGGAAGAGAGAAAGAAACAAAAGAACAAGCGGCCCAAATGTCCAGTTACCTAAATTAACGAGCATCTCTGAAACGAAGGAGACTCATGGGGGTGGGGCAGCCAGGCTCTTTACCTAGTGATGCGGCTGGCAGTGTGTTTAATCCAGACAGCCTTCATTGAAGAGGATGCCCCTTTGAAGTGGACGCCTCAGCATTCAAAGTTTAAGTCGGGCACGTGCTTTACGAAAAGAAAAGCCAACTGTCAGGGCTCAAACTACAATCAACTCTCACTCAGATCCTGATTTTTTTTTAAAATAATATTTATCACTACCTGACATCATGTTCTCTATTTGTCATCTATCTCTCTCACTGATGTGAGGCGGGCACTTTGTTTACTGCTATACATCTCGCCTCTAGAGCAGTGCCTTGGCCATTATAGTCATTCAGTAAATATTTGTGGCTTAAATGCATGCATTTATCCATTTATTCCTACATTCAATACATTCCTAAGACACCCCTCCTTTCCCTGCTGGGGCCACAATCAGGCGCACACTCAGGGGAGGGAGAATCACGGCTGGCTTTTTCCCATCACTCTCCCAGGTCCCCATCAGACCCTGACTCCCTATGTCCATGTCCATGGGCTCTGTTCATTGGAAGCCACCTTACCCTAAGGATGGTCCCTTTGGGTGTTATCTCTTTGAAGATGACTCAAGTTTTGGGGCTGCCTGTCCTCGCCCAGCTCTAGAGGGAGGGTGCCCCCTCCCTTCTCTCCCTGCAGCACCGTCTCCTCACTCAGGGGGTCCAGGCAGTTCCCTGCCTGCCTCAGCTTTGGTTAGTCCCATGGTACCCAAGTGCCTGAGATGCACGACAGGCTCTCTAATGGGCTTCCTGAGGATCCCTGCATGAGGTTTAAAGGGGTGGCAGTTCCTCCTAAAGACATTCTCACTCTCCAATCCCTTTGATCCAACTTTAAGCCCCCAGTCCTGCCTCTTATAAAGCCTTGGAGAGAATAAGGTGTAGCGAAGATTTTCTCTTTAGGAAGAGGATCATTCCTTAGGATGGTTTGTACCCTCTCTTCAGCAGCTGTCTGCACTGAACACTCTGGTTTTAGCTTTTGGACCTCAGAGGAAACTAAGATGATGGGAAAACTCCCCTTCACTCCTTCGTTTACAGTCTAAGGAGAATCCAAACCCTCCCCTCCTCTATTTCCTCGTCGGATACTGCCCTCTTCACAGTGCACACCTACCCATCTGCTGTCTATGCTGAAGTTGTAGCCTTAAGTCACTTGGTTGCATATCCTCAGCGATTTCACCTCCTTTTCTACACTCTTGTCCATCCAACCATCTCCCTTATCCAATCTGACTGGGCGCTGAGCACAGCTGCAGAGATCATACCGCCTGGAAGCCAGGTTCTCACCTGATCAGCTCGGGGTTGCAGTCCCCATGGTACTATTTATTTTATGCTATTCCATTTCATAGCTGTTTTATTATCCCCAGGAGCCATATTAAGTCTTCAGTGAGTTCTTTAAACCACCTGTCACACACTCACTCCTTCCGCCTCAGCATCTGATCAAGGCCTCTGAACAGGGCTATCCAGATCCTTTGTGGAGCTCCCCAACCTTCAAGAATCAGAAAAATGTGCCAGAGCAGGCATTAAAATGTAGTGCAGCTCTATTTACAATAGCCAGGACATGGAACCAACCTAAATGTCCATCAACAGATGAATGGATAAAGAAGAGGTGGTACATATGCACAATGCAATATTACTCAGCCATAAAAAGAAACGAAATTCAGTTATTTGTAGTGAGGTGGCTGGACCTAGAGTCTGTCACACAGAGTGAAGTAAGTCAGAAAGAGAAAAACAAATACCGTATGCTAACACATATATATGGAATCTAAAAAACAAACCAAAAAATGGTCATGAAGAACCTAGGGACAAGATGGGAATAAAGACGCAGACTTACTAGAGAATAGACTTGAGGATACAGGGAGGGGGAAGGGTAAGATGGGACAAAGTGAGAGAGTGGCATGGACTTATATACACTACCAAATGTAAAATAGATAGCTAGTGGGAAGCAGCTGCATAGCACAGGGAGATCAACTCGATGCTTTGTGACCACCTAGAGGGGTGGGATAGGGAGGTGGGAGGGAGACGCAAGAGGGAGGAGATATGGGGACACGTGTATATGTATAACTGATTCACTTTGTTATAAAGCAGAAACTAACACACCATTGTAAAGCAGTTACACTCCAATAAAGATGTAAAAAAAAAAAAAAAAAAGAAACCCGGAACATGCTGTAGGGAGATCAGACCTGGCTTTGTGGGTGTGTGACACGTGCAGTAGGGCACACCACCCCTCCCTTGACCCCCTAACTATTCAGAAGGGCGCCACACCCGGTGTAAGGCTCTGCTGCTGCTGTCTGAAAGTCTTTACAGTTTTGTCTTTGAACTTGTGCTTGGTGTGTGAGCAGAGGAGGTACATGCGATATGTGTGTCCTCCCTACCTCACTGCTACATTTGCATATTGCATTTGTAATGCGCTGTAAGAATTACTATGGTCCCACTAGGTGTGGTTGGGTTCAGAGAGACCCAGAGTAAGTACAAGGTCAGCCTGTGAAGTCTATGAATGTGTAAGGGGCACCGGCAGCCCCCCGATGCCATGATTTCCTTTTCAGCCAGGGCTTGCAAACAAAAAGAAAGCAAAAGCATTTTAAGAAAAAGAACAGCCAAGGAAACCTGACACATTCCTTCCTAGTAGTGTTACTTTCCTGTGTTAACCAACCAGTTCAGCTGCAGATAATAGCACAGAAGGAAAAGAAGAGGGAATCCATAGTTCCTTTTCCTTTCCATCCTTCCTTATTCACCAAGTGCGAAGAATGTGGGTAGAAAGTGCACATAGTAAGAAGTGAATTAAATACAGTTGAGTTTATTTTGTGTAGCATTTCCTCTTCTCTGGTAAGAACAAAGTACCTACATAGGTACATGCTATGAAATATAAATATGCAATTTTGATGATTCTGTCTAAAACTTAAATGAGTTTATACTCTCCATTAAAACTGACCTTGCGTGATATAAAGATAAATGGTAAAGTCTGTGTTAATAATTAAAGCATATATAAGTTTACTTATAATGTCATTAAGCTCAAGCAAAATAAACATCATGGTTGTTCCAGAGAGGTCACTGAGGAAAGGACAGGAGTTTCTGTTTTAGTACATTTCACAGAATTTTTTCCAGCCTTCTGAACTAGCGGTTGCTCATTTCCACTTTGTACTGAGTCTATCACCAATTGTGCAGCCTGTTTCTGAGAAAATACTGACTGCTCCCTGGGATGCAAAATTGACTGGCTACATCTTACGTCCACATTCACTCTCTCTGTCACCTGGTCAGCAGGCATTTGGTCCGTAAGCTATTTGGTCCATGACAAAGGTCCTTGATATTTGGTCCTGTCCAAAACCATTTGGCATGGGCCTAATATGCTCATGGGCATTTGGACAGGACCAAATATACTGCAAGACTCTAGCCTTGCTCTAAAACACCTAGAGAGGGTGCAGCTGTTAGACAGATGGTGGTACCAAAGCCCAGCAGTGCCACGTGAAGAGGACCCTAAGGTAGGGCAGGGCGCCTGGAGTTAAGATCCAGTCTGCTTCTAGTTGGCTTGATTCTTGGGACTTTGGTCTTGCCCTTGAGGAATTTTCCCATCTGTAAATTGAGATTAGATTATGTAGATCACTGTCAATTCTAAGATAGCTAATTTTAGATTTCTCTGAGTGGCTGACACATGAAACATTGGTTAAGTACCTCTTCACCCCAAAGCCACTGTAAACAAACAGAAAATCTGGGTAAATGTAGTATACACACCATGCAAATGGGACTGTCAGTGAAGTTCCCTTCTGTAGCCCTAGAACCAAATTTCTACCCAAACTCCTCCCATGTGGAATATCTCAAGTTTCCCTTGTCCATCACTGCCTTTCTGAAATGTTGGTGGGGCACGGGGCAGGGATTATACCCAATTATTTTGTTTTACTCACAGAGTATCTAAATTATTATGTCAGAAGTCTTTAACACACACACACACACACACACACACACACACACATAACGTCTCAGATGTCAGCAATGCTTCAGTCATTTTGTCTCATGACAGATGCATCCTAAACAGAGCTCTTCTGTCTTCTTTCAAGAGGTCTAATCTTCAGGTAGGGGGATGGATTTCTCTACAACCCTACAGTTTTGAGAGATGTAGACAATCCTGATAGTACCTAAGTGGAAAATCTCTCACAGCCAGGATGGCCCTGAGCTACTCTCTTAGTCTTGACCCTGGGAGGGTCCTGCCCAGTTGCCTCTGAACTGTTTTCATTCTCAGTCCCCAGAGCGTACTTGCTGCCTTAGAAACAGAGATCAATATTTATGCTTTACACAAGTTTCCATTTAGTGGTTTTTAGCACACCCATAAATTAATAGATAAACTTGTTAAAAACTCAAGAAAAAAAATAGTTTGTTGATGTAAATTGTTCCTCAGCTGGAAGTCCAAACAAAATAATCACACAGTTTTACTTGTTGACAGTTGCATTTCCTTAAATCAATTATTTCCATGATTTTTCTGCAAAAGCAGCTTACTGTGACTCTTGGTTTGTTAGAGAACCAGTTAATTGTTTTCTATCCTATTACTAATCTTACTGGCTTTGCTTTCTTCTAAAATACTGTACAATCTTCTGAAATAGGAACATTAACTGACCTCCAATTGAAAAGAAACCTTCTTCTGCATTCCATCTTCTTAGTTGAACAGTGCGTTTTGAATGCAGTAAAAGAAATGAAAGACACACTGCTTCCTATTCATTTAGGCAAACACAAAATGGATTAAAAATACCTAACACCCAATGGGAGGTCATTCCTGTGTCTGCCATTCTCATGGTAAATGCTAAGAAAACACAGAGGAAGAAACTGTGATATGAAAATCAACAAGGAAGGGTGGGAACATTTAGCTATCGGTTATAAAATACCCTAAGGTGGTTTTCTTCAGTCTTACCTGCAGATTCACGGCGGCAAGATGAGAGGGGGGAAAGGATGAGCCCTTCTGTAACCCCACTGCTGTCTAGTTTTGGAATTACAGTAAGTGCCCTACATATGAACGAGTTCTGTTCTGAGAGCGTGTCCGTAAGTCCATTTTGTTCACAAGTCCAACAACGTTAGCCTAGGTACCAACTAACACAATCAGCTATATAGTACTGTACTATAATAGGTTTATAATACGTTTCACACAAATAATACATAAAAACACACACAAAATAAAGAAAACATTTTTAATCTTATAGTACAGTACCTTGAAAAGTACAGTAGTCCCAGCTACATCACCTCTGCTTTTATGCTTGGTTCTGGACATCCTGGGCTTGAAAATAAAGATACTGTACTACTGCACTCTATACAGTCCTGCACAGTAAAGTACACAAAAGCACAGCCACTTGTCGAGGATGCACACATGTGGCAATGTACACTGGAAACACGAACTAACTTACGTGATTGGACACGTGAACGCATGTTTGCATCTTTGGAAGTACGCAACTTGAAGGGTCATATGTAGGGGGCTTGCTATAATGATGCCTCAGGCCCACGAAGAACAGAGTAGCCCACTTTATTCCCAGGAAAACTACTTCCCGATGAACTCTATCTCATTGTCAATTAAATGTTTCTAATGTTAACCTCAGATAGTCTTCCTTCTATGTCCCAGAAGGCTTCTCCTATCCATTTCGAGCTCTGATGGACTATGGTGCTGTCGGCAGAGCTACCAAATGGCCTTGCTTGGTCTACTCCAGCCATGTTAGTTTTGCTTATCCTGCTTTTTAAGTTTCCTAGATGCCCCAAGAAAAGTGTTGCTTTGAGGCGATGCACAGTTTTCCTTTTTCTTTCTTTTTCTTTCTTTCTTTCTTTTCTTTCTTTCTCTTTCTTTCTTTCTTTCTTTCTTTCTTTCTTTCTTTCTTTCTTTCTTTCTTTCTTTCTTTCTTTCTTTCTCTCTCTCTCTCTCTCTCTCTCTTTCTTTCTTTCTTTCTTCCTTCATCTTTGGAATGAGTTTAGAATTTGTGTTTCTTTGAGCAAGTAGGGGCTTCTGCTGAGAGAGACAAGGGCCCCCTGCATGTGTGGTTAATGTAGATATTTTTATTCCCGCCACCTGAAAGGGACTCTGGTGATACAGAAGCAAGAAAATAGGAGAGCTTTCTTTTCCTTGAGCAGAAGTTACACACAGTAATCTGACTTTGTGCCATAAAACAAACTATAAATTTTCCAGGTAAGAGGTGAAAGGAGGCAATCATGTCAATATCCTGCAACTCACCTGTACCCTGCCTTTCACCCTCCATTTGAACGTGTATACATTTTGTACTTTCTGCCATTATCTTTTCTTTTCTGATACTCAGCCTGTCTTCCCCTGATGAATGGTCATAATAAGGAGAGATAACACAGGGATACTTTAGCTCATAAACTGTTACTGGGAAAGACTGGTTATGATGCTGGAAGATCGGTTAAGATGCAGGAAATTATTTACTTGGTTTATGAAAACTTTGACTGCTGTGATTGAATCATTTGGCAGAATAACTATGCATTGTATTTGAATATAAGTAAATAAATGTCCACATTATTAAGGATTTTAGTCCTTAAAGTTAATGCCAACATCTTCTTCTCATCTATTTCTTGACTTTGAAAACTATTTTTATAGGGTTTTTCAGTATTGAAGGTGTTGAAGATACCCTGTGTCTAAGATGAGGTGAGAGAAAAGAGGGTTTGAGCATTCAGCACTAATTTTTTTACAGGAAACATGACTAATTTCACTCATGTATCCCTGATAATATTGAAATGATGCTTACCAGGAATTCCCTGGTGGTCCAGAGGTTAGGGTTCCATGCTTTCACTGCCAGGGGCCCGGGTTCCATCCCTGGTCTGGGAACTAAGATGCCACAAGCCTTGCAGTTGCCAACACACAAACAAACAAACAAAAAGATGCTTACCAACAGAACTATTTGCAAACGCAATTTACGTATATGCAATTCTGTTTCTGTGAATAGAGCAAAGGCAGTGGATATTAAAAGTTGTCTTCTCACACTCTGAGGAATGCTGTGACCCTCTCCTAATCTTTTATTATCTGTAATTTTTCAGCCACTTAACAACAAACTGATAACAGGGGCTGATGTTGAGAAACACTTCTATCTTCTTATAGTGTACTTTGCCCAGAGAATAACTTTTGCATTAGAGGAATACCAACACATATAGAAATAAGACTAATTAGAATTAGTTCAGACTATGAAAAATTTCCAGGGTTACCAAGAGTATGTTTGGGTCCTGCTGAAGGAAATGATTCAGCTTTTGTACTGATCGGAGACCGGGCGGCCCGGCACTATCGGATCTCTGTAATTCACAGAGCTGTGATGCCATAGTTGCAGGTGTATGCCAGGGCTTGGGCACCTTTGCTTTTCTCCTGCATTCAGCATGTTTGAACTCTTCACAGTTTCTGTTGAGAATTCATATATTTAGCTCTCAGAAGAATGGAATGTGTGCATTCTTTCTTCTGAAACTTTTCTGATTTTCATATTTTAAGGTATTCAACTAAATGTAAGTTTTCTGGTGCTTTACCTCCTGCCTTAATAAGAGATGTTTTTCCATGGGGAAAAAATAAAGTAGACTTCCTACCTAGACTCTAACGAAAGACTTGTGACATGAAGAAATGTGAAATACAACATAGATTCTTTTGAAAAAAGATCTTTTAAAAGTTTTACAGTTACGAATGAATAGCTTTTTATGTTCCTCTTATATGTTTCCCTCTCTTCCTAGAACTAACTCTGTTTTGAAATTTGTGTGTATTCTTCACATCCATATTTTCATGCTTTAATTAGTGTATGTTTAGTTACATATAGTGTTCTTTTGCATATTTAAATATTTACAATGCTTCATGTTTTGAAGGTATTAACATTCAGGAAATGAAGATGCTTGTTGAAACTATAAAAAACTGGGTAATTTATAATTTGTTAGTTGTATTTCCCTGCTATAGCCGTTAGCTATTTTCCCAAAGGCTGCAATCTATCGACATCTACCATTCTTAAAAGAAATTCTGTGGCTTTAGATATATGCCATCCAATATGCTATTGATGGATATTAACCAAATGTGGCCGATGAGCACCTGAAATGCAGCTCATCCAAAATGAGATGTGCTGTCAGTGTAAAATACACCCGATTTTTAAAATTTAGTATAAAGAAATAACGTAAAATATATCAATAACTTCTATTGATTACATGTTGAAATAAAAAACGTCTTTCACATATTGGATTAAATAACATACTTACTGAAGTTAATTTTACTATTTTTTACTTTTTAATGTGGCTCCTAAAATTTCAAAATTACACTTGGGTCTCACATTTCAGTTGGGCACTGCTTCTTAAGACATTCCTAGAAACTTAAGCCCTTTCTCCTCCTCTGCCTTCCTCCCAGTGCACTTCGAGCTTTCCCTCCATCCAGGTGCCCATGATTGTTATCACTGTGCTGTGAATGCAGGTATTTTGTGATGCTGATGGAATTCCCGAGGCTGGACGTCCTCCCACCATCTCTCCATCATGGAAAATGGCCCCATCTGTGACTGGCCGCCGTGGCCAGGATGAATAATACTGATCATAAAATCACCCTGTGTAACTTTATACTGGTCCTGTGATGAATGATTGTTTACATTTATTAAAAGTCGGCATGCTCAGGGAATCCATGGGGTTTAATTCCACTCACATTTCATTTTACAATTATTACAATCTGTAGTTTTAATTAACAGTCTCCTGCACTGGTGTGTAGGCCTCCTGGTCATGAGAGATTGCCTGGGCAGGGACAAAAGGAAGTTCTGTTGACTAATGGAATGTGCACAGTGAAACTATTGTTTCTAATTATAGGACACTGGAAAATAGTCACATATTGCTGTGCATTATGTTTACTAATAATCATCCTTATAGGTGTTCTTACAAAGAGACATCCTCTTGTAGGCAGTTTCTTTGCGTCTGGTTAACACCTTGGGGAAAAAGCTGAACATTGTGTATAGATATTCTTCTTCAATGTTAAACCCATTCAGTCTTTAGTTTTGACTATTTGATATGCTGTTTCAAACACACGTTTTTCAAATTAGGTCCATTGTAAATAATGCATAGTATAGGTCCAATTCTGTACTTTCAATTTGTTTAACATCCATTGATTCTTACGACTTTTCTTTGAAGTTTTATGCTCATTTAACAACCTTTTGGGAGCTTTGTTCAGTGTTATGTGTGCTCATTTACTGAAAGCAATACACTTTGTAAAATGAGTTTAAACTTTTAAAATTCAACCAGCTTAATAAATGTATAACTACATATTCTATTTATGTGGAGAGAAGATTAAACTACAAGAGACAAGCCCTGTAATAAAACTCATATCTTTTATGTCTTTAGTTGTATTCTAGCATTGAACAGCAACTTTAAAAAAGATAAAAGAGTGGCTAAACACAAAAGATTTTTTTTTTTTACTAAAATGAATGTGCAATTGCTGATACTCTCATGTAGAGATGATACTGTTCTCTTTTTGTGCCCCAGTTTCATCACATAAGTTCTAGATTTTCAAAAAAGTTTGGGACTTAGGGCTTTCACTTCTGACTCAGATGGGAGGCTGGTAGTAGACCACAATTTTCACTACAGTAGAAAAATCAAATAAAACACAAAATCCTCCACCTGAAGGTGTTTTAGAGTTTCTGCATCAACCAGGGCTTAAGAGGTTACTACCAGGAAATAAGCCTTTTAAAACCAGCATTTTACAACCACAGTTTTCCTTGAGGTTTTTGCCGGCTGTAGTGTCAGGGTTGTTTCTGAGAAACCAGGCTGCTGTGGCAGAAGGTAGAAAATAGGAAACAAAGAAACCAGCAGAGACTTTGACAATTTTACGACGTTTGAGAGAACAATAAATAATAGAGATGTAAGGCTCCAGGAACCCACTATCACTAAAGGATCAGAGAGCCTGACACTTGGCCTGTTCTCCCCTGGACCAAAATCACAGTTAGTAAGGACTAAGAATTTTAGGACAACATCTCTAAAACCTGGAACAGAGTTTTCTACAATCTTGCAGTTTCCACAAAATAAAGATTAGCCATCAAGACCCATCAAAGAGGAACATCTGAGGCAAGAAGCATGACTGCAGATCACAGTGGGATCAGTCCATCAGGGAAATATGTGCATTTTAAATTTCTATGCTCCCCAAAACATAGCTTCAAAATATATAGGGCAAAAATTGATAGAACCAAGAGTCAAGATAGACATGGTCACTATCATAATAGAAATGTTATCATATCTCTTTCGAAGCAGCTT
The DNA here is from genome assembly GCF_008692025.1 of Phocoena sinus. Classification (NCBI taxonomy): domain Eukaryota; kingdom Metazoa; phylum Chordata; class Mammalia; order Artiodactyla; family Phocoenidae; genus Phocoena; species Phocoena sinus. The sequence goes on along the minus strand of NC_045774.1, from coordinate 4,467,709 downwards.
ATATATCTGACAAAAGATCAGTATGGATGTAGAAGTTCTGCTCAGCATAATAAACAAACTACAAATGAACATATATGTAACACTAAGCCTTCAAATGACAAAAAATTTCAAGAAAGGACATTTATCAAAACTGACCTATTATTGGGTCATAAAGCATGGTTTAACACTTTGGAGTGTTGAAATCACTCAGAATAGTGGAATTAAGCTATAAATCAATAGTATAAAAATAATTAAATCCCCAATTAAAATCCTGAAATTAGACAATAAATTGCTAAATAAGTGATAGGCAAAATACTCAATGAAAATTTGAAAGTATTTTGAGAGGAATGCTAAAGAAAATAATACATATAATAATTTGTAGGATGCAGATAAGTTGGTACTGAAAAGGAATTTTTATATTCTTAAAACATGTATCAGAAAAAAAGTCTGAATATTTAGGCTGTAAGTATCCACCTTCCAAAATTAAGAAAAGAACAGCAAATTACACCTGATTAAGATAGAAGGAAGAAAATAATAATTAAAGAGCAAATATTAACAAAATTAAAAGTATAACTACAATAGAGAAAGTAAACAAACCATAAACCGAAACAATGTACTGGCTTTTGTTAAAAAGAAAAAAAATAAAAATAAAAAGAATAAATATATAATTTACCAGAGGCAGGAGTAAAACATGGTATGACACTATAAATACTTCAGATTTTATTTATTTATTTATTTTTAATTTTTTTGAGAGTTTTTAAAATCAGGACCAATTTTAAAGTCTTTATTGAATTTTTTACAATATTGCTTCTGTTTTACAATTTGTTTTGTTTTGTTTGTCCACAAGGCATGTGGGAGCTTAGCTCACTGACCAGGGATCAAACCCGCACCCCCTGCATTGGAAGGTAAGTCTTAACCACTGGACCACCAGGGAAGTTCCCAGGTTTTCAAAAATGCTAAGAGGATGTAATAAAATTTATGTCAGTAAAGTTGAAAATTTAGATGAAATGAACAAATTCCTAGCAGACACAAATTACCAAGGCTAAAACAAGAACAAATTAAATTTTCATTTCAATAATTCTGTATGTACTAATTAAGTTGAATATGTGATTTAAAACTTCCCAGAAAGAAATCTTCAGGCCTAGTTGTATTTAAAATTGCACTGGAGTTTGTAGACATTGGAACAAGGTAAGAAAAGAAAAAGTCATAAGAATGGAACAGGTAAATTATTAGACTTAAAAAAATGAACTCAGTAAGGTTGCTGGATATGATGTCACTATACAAAATTCAATTTTGTATATATACCAGCAACACTGAAAATTTTTAAATGATGCTATTTGAAATGCCATTCAGAACATCAAATTAAAATTATATCTAATGAAATGTATGCAAGAGCTCTACACTGAAAATTTGAAATATTGTTGTGAGAAATTAAGAAGGAATTAAGGAATACAGAAGAATGAAGGACTGTGCCACATTCATGTGTCTGAAGATCCTGACACACAAATATTACTGTCAGTTCTATACATAGATCTGTAAATTCTGGCTTTCTCTTAAAAAAGTGTGCAGCTCAGATGGAAGTTAATTCCACCTTCACCTATGAGTGGGCCACCAGGTAGCCAGTGAGAGGGCCAATATTTTCTCCAGAAAATCAACTTGCCTCTTCTGAAATGTCTGTACAAGCATTGGAGTTCTGTGTCACGAAACACACAAGAAGGAGCAAAGCATAGTTACCAACTTTCTGAATTTGAATGCTATCACCTCCTGATTGAGGTGTTTTAGGCTGCCCACTCACCTTGATAAACTCAAAGGTAAGATCCTTTTTATGTCAACATCCATTTGTGGAACAGTATATGCTCTTTTAAGTAATAATAATGGCTACCACTTAACTATAGTACTTATTATGCATCAGGCACTATTCTAAATACCTTTAATATATCACTTCATTTAATCTTTCTCCGAACCTATGAGGTAGGGAAGAATACCATTGTCACTTCACAGGGAAGGAAGCTGAGGCACAGAGAGGTGCACCCACTAGTCATCTTGGCATCTCGGTGCTACATTCTGTATTCCTAACCATTATGCCTTGTTCTCCTTCTTTTTTTTTTTTTTTTTTTTTGCGGTACGCGGGCCTCTCACTGTCGTGGCCTCTCTCATTGTGGAACACAGGATCCGGATGCGCAGGCTCAGCGGCCATGGCTCACGGGCCTAGTCGCTCTGTGGCATGTGGGATCTTCCCAGACCGGGGCACGAACCTGTGTCCCCTGCATCGGCAGGCGGACTCTCAACGATTGCGCCACCAGGGAAGCCCTGTTCTCCTTCGTAATGGGAATTTTTAACATCCTGTACTTTAAACAAAAACAAACAAAGAGTGCTCTTCCTACGTTTTCCTCTAAGAGTTTTATAGTGTCTGGCCTTACATTTAGGTCTCTAATCCATTTTGGGTTTATTTTTGTGTATGGTGTTAGGAATTGTTCTAAATTCATTCTTTTACATGTAGCTGTCCAGTTTTCCCAGCACCACTTATTGAAGACACTGTCTTTTCTCCATTGTATATCCTTGCCTCCTTTGTCATAGATTAGTTGACCATAGGTGCATGGGTTTATCTCTGGACTTTATATCCTGTTCCATTGATCTATATTTCTGTTTTTGTGCCAGTACCACATTGTCCTGATTACTGTACCTTTGTAGTATAGTCTGAAGTCAGGGAGTCTGATTCCTCCAGCTCCGCTTTTTTCCCTCAAGACTGCTTTAACTATTTGGGGTCTTTTGTATCTCCGTACAGATTTTAAGATTTTTTGCTCTAATTCTATAAAAAATGCCACTGGTAATTTGATAGGGATTGCATTGAATCTGTAGATTGCTTTGGGTAGTATAGTCATTTTCACAATATTGATTCTTCCAATCCAGGAACATGGTATATCTCTCCATCTGTTTGTGTTATCTTTGATTTCTTTCATCAGCATCTTACAGTTTTCTGAGTACAGGTCTTTTACCTCCTTAGGTAGGTTTATTCCTAGGTATTTTATTCTTCTTGTTGCATTTTCTTTCTTATCTTTCATTGTTAGTGTATAGGAATGCAATAGATTTCTGTGCATTAATTTTGTATCCTGCAACATTACCAAATTCATTGATTAGCTCTAGTAGTTTTCTGGTGGCATCTTTAGGATTCTCTATGTATAGTATCATGTCATCTGCAAACAGCGACAGTTTTACTTCTTCCTTTCCAATTTTTATTCCTTTTATTTCTTTTTCTTCTCTGATTGCTGTGGCTAGGACTTCCAAAACTATGTTGAATAATAGTAGTGAGAGTGGACATCCTTGTCTTGTTCCTGATCTTAGAGGAAATGCTTTCAGTTTTTCACCATTGAGAATGATGTTTGCTGTGGGTTTGCCATATATGGCCTTTATTATGTTGAGGTAGGTTCCTTCTATGCCCACTTTCTGGAGAGTTTTAACATGAATGGGTGTTGAAATTTGTCAAAAGCTTTTTCTGCATCTACTGAGATGATCATATTGTTTTTATTCTTCAATTTGTTAATATGGTGTATCACATTGATTGAGTATATTGAAGAATCCTTGCATCCCTGAGATAAATCCCACTTGATCATGGTGTATCATCCTTTTAATGTGTTGTTGGATTCTGTTTGCTCATATTTTCTTGAGGATTTTTGCATCCATATTCATCAGTGATACTGGTCTGTAATTTTCTTTTTTTTGTAGTATCTTTGACTGGTTTTGGTATCAGGGTGATAGTGGCCTCATAGAATGAGTTTGGGAGTTTTCCTTCCTCTGCAATTTTTTGGAAGAGTTTGAGAAGGATGGGTGTTAGCTCTTCTCTAAATGGTTGATAGAATTCACCTGTGAAGCCATTTGGTCCTGGACTTTTGTTTGTTGGAAGAATTTTTACCACGGTTTCAATTTCATTGCTTGTGATTGGTTTGTTCGTATTTTCTATTTCTTCCTGGTTCAGTCTTGGAAGCTTACACCTTTCTAAGAATTTGTCCATTTCTTCCAGGTTGTCCATTTTATTGGCATAGAGTTGCTTGTAGTAGTCTCTTATGATACTTTGTATTTCTGCAGTGTCTGTTGTAACTTCTCCTTTTTCATTTCTAATTTTATTTATTTATTTATTTATTTTATTTATTTTATTTTTGGTTGCATTGGGTCTTTGTTGCTGTGTGCGGGCTTTTCTCTGGTTGCAGCGAGTGGGGGCTACTCTTCACTGTGGTGTGTGGGCTTCTCATTATGGTGGCTTCTCTTGTTGTGAAGCATGGGCTCTAGGCACATGGGCTTCAGTAGTTGTGGCTTGTGGACTCAGTAGTTGTGGCATATTGGCTTAGTTGCTCCATGGCATGTCGGATCTTCCCGGACCAGGGCTCGAACCCATATCCCCTGCATTGGCAGGTGGATTCTTAACCACTGCGACACCAGAGAAGCCCTTTAATTTTATTGATTTGAGTCCTCTCCCTCCTTTTCTTGATGAGTCTGGCTAAAGGTTTATCAATTTGTTTATTTTCTCAAAGAACAAGCTTTTAGTTTTATTGATCCTTGCTATTGTTTTCTTTGTTTCTATTTCTTTTATTTCTGCTCTGATCTTTATGATTTCTTTCCTTCTACTAACTCTGGGTTTTGTTTTTTCTTCTTTCTCTAGTTTCTTTAGGTGTAAGGTTAGATTGTTTATTTGAGATTTTTCTTGTTTCTTGAGGTAGGCTTTTATTGCTATAAACTTCCCTCAGAAATGCTTTTGCTGCATCCCGTAGGTTTTGGATCATCATGTTTTCATTGTCATTTGTCTCCAGGTATTTTTTAATTTCCTCTTTGATTTCTTTAGGGAGCTCTTGGTTATTTAGTAATGTACTGTTTAGCCTCCATATGTTTGTGTTGTGACATAAATCACAGCAAGATTTTTTTTGATCCACCTCCTAGAGTAATGGAAATAAAAACAAAAATAAACAAATGGGACCTAATGAAACTTAAAAGCTTTTGCAAATCAAAGGAAACTACAAACAAGATGAAAAGGCAACCATCAGAATGGGAGAAAATATTTGCAAATGAATCAATGGACAAAGGATTAATCTCCAAAATATATAAACAGCTCAATATTAAAAAAACAAAGAACCCAATCCAAAAATGGGCAGAGACCTAAATAGACATTCCTCCAAAGAAGACATACAGATGGCCAAGAAGCAAATGAAAAGCTGCTCAACATCACTAATTATTAGAGAAATGCAAAACTACAATGAGGTATCACCTCACACCAGTTAGAATGGGCATCATCAGAAAATCTACAAGCAACAAATGCTGGAGAGGGTGTGGAGAAAAAGGGAACCCTCTTGCACTGTTGGTGGGAATGTAAATTTATACAGCCACTATGGAGAACAGTATGGAGGTTCCTTAAAAAACTAAAAATAGAACTACCATATGACCCAGCAATCCAACTACTGGGCATATACCCTGAGAAAACCATAATTCAAAAAGACACATGCACCCCAATGTTCATTGCAGCACTATTTACAATAGCCAGGTCATGGAAGCAACCTAAATGCCCATTGACAGATGAATGGATAAAGAAGATGTGGTACATATATACAATGGAATATTACTCGGATATAAAAAGGAATAAAATTGGGTCATGTGTAGAGACGTGGATGGATCTAGAGACTGTCATACAGAGTGAGGTAAGTCAGAGAGAGAAAGACAAATATCATATGTTAACACATATATGTGGAACCTAGAAAAATGGTACAGATGAACTGGTCTTCAGGGCAGAAATAGAGAACAGGTACAGAGAACAAATGTATGGACACCAAGGGGGGAAAGTGGTGGTGGAGGGGGGGGTGGGATGAACTGGGAGATTGGGATTGACATGAATACACTAATATGTATAAAATAGATAACTAATGAGAACCTGCTGTATAAAAAATAAATAAAATTTAAAAAACCAAACAAACAATAAAACCTTTTTCTATGTTTAAGGATTTTTGTTTTAGCATATTGGCTTAAGGAGTCTGCTTGATAGTAAGCGTCTCAAAAGCTGGATGAGTACTCAATGCCTCTCACATTTCATGGTTATAAAAAACACATCTTTAACAGGAACAGAATCTTAAATTTTAATTTGCTAAGTAGGACAGACAAGCATAAAGTCAACCCAAGTAGAGCGAAATTATTCAAACTTAAGTTCAATGCAAGAGAGACAAACGCACAGCCTTTCATCATGACATTTGAAACTAGACTTTGTTCTGCCGAAAGAGTGTTCAGTTTGATACAGCCAGAGCCTGGGGTGTGAAGCAGCTCCAATGGATGCACAGCCTTAAAACTTAGCCCCGTAGACTCTGTCTTTTCACATCTTTTCAGTCTGGTGAAGGCTATAAAGACATTTTGGCTAATACTTAAAGTGATTAAAAAATAACATTTGGAAAATTTCCAATTGGATCTAGAAAGAATTGCACATCGTCTATTCTGTATTTTGTTTCTTCTGTGTTTTAGAGAAGAAGAGGAATGGCAGTCTGGTTGTGATAAAGGAAGCACAGGAGGAGGACAGAATGAGCGGTCATTTCAGCAAAGTTCAGGCAGAGCTAGGATGTGCTTTGAAGGCCAAAGGAAAAATTTCGAGCTTCTTAAAATTGAAACAATTATTTACCATTCATTGAGTACCTATCAAATGTTTAAATGAGGGTTCATTAGGCTATTTAACTTTGACATTTTTATTTTCTTGTCTCAAAGAAAAGAAAAAAGGAAAGAAAAGATTTTGTAGAAGTTTAAAAGCAACGTAATAATTGGTACTTTACTATTTTGGTTTTAAAGTTAATCTAAAAACCTTATCTTTGCCCAAATTCCATTTCATTTTGTGTCATCATGAGATTAATAAAAAACAAATCCTTCTATCTCTTGACTTGGGATTATATTATACATACGGTAGTAATAACACTAATAATAATATTGAAAGCAGTGAGGTTATTGAGGGCTTGGTATATGCAGGTTAAGGGTTTTATATGTATTACTTATTTAATTTTCCCCAAGCTGGATAAGGTAAATAGTGTTATGGATTGTGAAGATGGTAAGTAACACAGCTAATAAATGAGTTGTTTAGTTAAAGATCAGAAGCAGGGGGTCTAGCTGGGATCAATAATTGTAACAGACAGGAGTAGCTTCATTTAGATACCTTGTATCTGATGAATTCCATGACAAGAAAGGCTATGATTTTTATGTGGGTGATTTGAAGGCAAACTCTAAAAGTCTTCATTACAGGTAGAAGCACACACTGACATACTATGTTCAAGCTTCACAGAGGCTTCAGATAAGAAAAGCAATTTTACTTTAAGTCAAAGCTATTCTATGACAGGAGCTCAGAGAGTGTATTAAAGTGTTATAAAACCAAATGCTCTTATTTGAGATTGGTATTTGAAGATATTTCAAAAAATGCCTCTGAATTTTATTTTAAGTCTTGGTAATGATTGAGAATTAGCCATAAGAGTTCAAGTTAAACAATAAAGAATTCATTTTCTTTAGATTCACAGATTCAGACGAGGAGGTGGGCACTGGTTTATCCTGTCAAGGATCAAAGTTTGTCATCTGGTGGTGACTTAGAGGAGGTATAGGCACATGACACCAGTGTGAAGAAATAATAACCCCAGGGCTTTTCCAAGGCACCACATGTAAATCCACAGGTATCATCAGAGTGATCAAAACTTGATTTGATGGGAGAAGGTGGGAAACATTTTTGCCATTGACAATGACACTGCCTCACAGTGACGTTATAAGAATAAGTGAGGTAATGCCTGAAATATTTTGCACGGTTCCTAGCCCACTATGTTTTAGTGCTCCAAGAGGGTATTCGTATTAGTCTACTCTGGCTTAAAAACAATCAAACAAGAAACCATGGAAGGGAAAGTGGGGATGCCCTGAAGACAAAGCAGTTCCTTTAGTCTTTTTCCAAGGACTGCCTAGTGGTGATTAGATGGGGAAGTGAAGGGGAAGAAGGGGCTGACCCTGAGATCAGAGTGCTGAGGGCCTGGGAGAAAAAAGTGCCTCTTCTCTCATGAGATTTGCATTTCATGTAACATCTTTCAACCAAGTCTGGATTCTTTCCTATTGCAGAAATGAGTTAATTAAACAAACAAGAAAAATGGAATTTACTTTCTCTTGGAAGCATTTCAAGATTAACTTTAGACCCTATTTCAGTGATTTCCAAATTTTTGTCATGTCTCTCTCTCAGCCTCTCCAAATTTTCTAACACATTTTGTAGCTCTTCCTAACACAATATTGTGTAAAGATATATTTATATCAACATAATAACATTGAACATAAGTAAAACTGGAAAATAAAATAACATAAATGAATTTTTCTTCATCTCCAATTGTGAAATGTCAATATAGGTGCTCAGAAGAGCTACATGTCTTGACACCAATATCCTTAATTGAGAAGAATTTTACAAAGCAGCTTTCACTTGGAAACCTCTTAACTCTGTGACCTTAGGTAATGCAGAACTATCCATGGTGCCCTTAAATTCAGTGATATTACATGGGTCATTCTTAATTGATAAGTTCTCCAGAGGGCACTCAGGAAAATGAAACATTTATATTTTGCACCCACATTCTAAGAATAATTTTAAAACAATATGAATAAACACTCAAACCTAGTTTAACTGTGACTTTTTTCAGCATGAGTTCTTAAAAATCATGAATGAATAATTTTATTCAATTATGAATTGGATCATATTTCTAAAGGATTGCAAAACATTAAAAAAGACACATTTTAAAATAACTTGTTCCAAGGGCATATGATATGAACTCAAACTTTAATGTATTGAGGAGAAATGAACTTATAGCATATAAAAGTTAACGTTAAAATCCCAGAACTCATAAAAGTCATTAATGTCGTGATATTGTTGAACATTTTTTGTGTATTTGATATGGTTTATTATATATTTCACAGAAAAATCGTCCCAATTTATAATATGCTTAATTGGTGAGAATTCTAGCATGGATAATAGGCTTGTGGAAGTTTCTGGAATATATAAAATGTGCTTGTTTGGAATTGTTTCATGTGATTTTATTTTAAATGGGAACATCCTTTTCTGATGTGCATTCTTCCATTGTATTTTCCATAGCTTGTTTCTTAGTAACGTATTTTAATATAGAGGATCTGCTGTTTGTCACTTGCTTCTACAAAATGAGATTTCATTCTGCTGCTTCTAAGTTTTACAATATGTCACCATGGTAATAACCTCATGGATCCCATGTCAAATAGTAACATTTTGATTTTCCTTGCATTAATTATCACTTGAAAGCTGATGAAATAAAAACTCACATGTTAAGGCAAGACAAGGCATAAATGTTTTCTCTGCCTGTTTGGGTCTCCTCCCTCCCCTCAAATATGCACTGTGCATCTGTATTTTGCATTAACCAGACCTCCCCAGTGGCAGAAATACCGACTCGGCCATAGAGATCAATTTTTTCCTTCTGCTGTCAGCCATATAACTCCTTAGAAGATAACACTCCTTTCTCAATCCTGTAAGGGGTCACCACTACTAGGTTTGTACCTGCAGACATCTTTGGTGAACTTTCTGTACAATGCCAATACATCACTTCCTTTAAAGACAATGATGGGTGCAGAGCAGACTGGTAAAACAACCTGGGGAGATACTGAGCCACACCTAAGGGAAGGTCTTAGCTTAAATACTTAATTATGACCTAATTAATGTTATTAGTTACATTACTTGTATTCTGCCCCTTTTACAAGATTATTGGTTCTTGCATTACCAATTGTGTGACTGAGCCTCAGATAAAATTAATGATGATTAGGTGATTTGAAAAGTTTGATGAAATATATCTCCTATAATATCAATGATTGTAATAGTGTAACTCTAGATTTCGGAAGAAGCCATAAGAGGGAACTGTTTCCTGGACCACAACAGACCAGTAAGACAGGTGGTCCACAGGCTTTTGGCTGCTGTTAACAGGGCCTAGTCCAGTAACAGCACATGGAGCGACCTCTCGACAAAATCCTCCCCTGACCCGGGGATGAGCATTCCTAGCGCCTTGGGGCAAATGGGTCAGGAAATGCCTCCTAAACCTTGGTCAAAATTAAGCCTGAAAGGGAAGGGATTGCAAAATAAAGACTGTTGCCCACCATCCAGTTCTACAAGAATCATATCATTAGCCACTGCAGTTGCTGACCTACAAGACACCCTGAATGGAATTCAGAACAAAGATAAGGATGAGGCCCTCTGTGCTCCGGGAAAAACGGGCAGAACCGGCCCTCAGAGAGTTAGATATTCTCAGGAGAAGCTTTTTATGAACCTGGAATCTTGCATCTTTCCGTACTTAGAAAAGCACTAAAACCATTAACTAAGATGTCTGTTTCCTGTGGCTAGCAGCAACCTTCTACTGAGATGTGTGCTTGATTGCCTGTAACCCCTTCACCAAAATCCCATATATACTGGCCTCCCCTTAACTTCTTTGGAACAGTCCTCAGAGCTCTCTGAGAGACTGTCTCTAGGGTTATACTCCTCAGTTTGTCTCGAATAAAAATTTCCATATCTTTCCTAGGGTGACTGTAATTTTCCGTCAACAAACACAAGTTTTAGAATTGGTGGATGCCTTTGTAATCTGTGTCCCATGTAGTTCTCCTTTTCCCTGATTCTACTTTGTTTCTGGTTTCCTATTTTTGTTTAAGATTTCTGCTTTGAATAGTTTAAAATGGTATCTGGCAGCAAGTTATTACACAGCCCGTGACCTACCTATGAAAATATCCATGAAAACATATGGGAGGGAAACACAGGATAGTACAGTACGGAAACTGCAACACAGAGTGTGGTGCCCGAATCTAGGAGGATTTCCTCCAACTTTAGGGCTGATGACACCTCACTGAGGGACACCATCCCTGACGGTGCAGTCCTACATTAGAGCTGAACGTGAGACCATAGTCTTTCCTCTAAACATGCATCCAGCAGAAGACGCTTGTTAGAACCACCAGCAAACTAAGTGGCTGATGTTCGAAAATTAGCTAAGTAGGTGTTTTAAGTGAACCATCTCAGTGTTGCTTATAACAATGCTTCCATAGAGGTGTAAATATTTATTCCCATTTTGTGGCTTAGTATGGTTAAGTGACTTTCCAAGTTCTCAGAAATTGGGGGTGGGATGGAGTGGGAGGTAGGGGTGGCCTCAGGTCTCTGTTACTGTCCTACCAGTGCCCTCAGGGGGGTGGCTTTTTGAGGCAGACAGAGTCCTCCTTTCCTCAGAAAGAATTTACACTCAATGTCTATCCAGATGCCAAAACCAGAAGGATTCTTCCACTTTCCTGCAGCGTTTCCTGGTTTATTGAGATTTCTACTTTGGCCATTTACGACTATTTGCTCATTACACACTGAAACATCAGCAGGAAAGTCGATCACTGCTTTCATTCAATGGCATCTCTATTTTTGTGTTTTCAATTTTTATACATTTTGCTTGATTACTGGAGTTTATCTTCGATAGATTACCCAGGAATGGCATATTTGTTGAACATTTCTGACCCCATGCTTTTTTTTTTTTTTTGAGGTACGCTGGCCTCTCACTGTTGTGGCCCCTCCCGTTGCGGAGCACAGGCTCCGGACGCACAGGCCCAGCGGCCATGGCTCACGGGCCCAGCTGCTCCGCGGCACGTGGGATCTTCCTGGACCGGGGCACGAACGCGTGTCCCCTGCATCGGCAGGCGGACTCTCAACCACTGCGCCACGAGGGAAGCCCCCCATGCATTTTTGAGGAAAAGGTTTCTGTTGCCTTTTCACTTGTATAATAACTGAATTAAAAAATTCCTATTTCGTGAACTTTCACTGACAAACCTCTGTCTGGCATGTCTTAAGATCTCTTCTTGCATTTCATCTTGTAAAACAGTCTTTTCCATTTGGAGAGAAGCTTGTTTGTTTTTTTCTTGGGTGGTTGTAACACTTTATTTTCTTCATCCTTATAAATCATAAAATGTGCCAGAAAGGGACAAAATACAGCTTTCTTTTCATTTCAGGTAAATATTGAAACTTATCTCCATTTCTTTTGCATTTTTTTCATCTCTGAAGCATTTTCTTTAGTAATTTATGTGATTATTGCTCTTGTCCAAGTTGCTCTGAATTAATTACTTCGGAACACTTCTTATCCGTAAATGGAATCTCCCTGCTCTTTTTTTTTTCCTGAACTGTGAGAGAGCTTTACAAATTCTCTCATAACATCAACTGGGTTTTCCAAAGTCTATTTTGCTCCTAACTGCCTTTTATTTGACCTGTAACTCACATTTTAGTTTCTTACCCTACCTATTTCCCTCTTCATCTTGGGTATCACTTCCTACTGTTTTCACATCTGGTTAGTCTTTTTTTTTTTTTTTTTTTTTATTTATTTATTTATGTAATTTATTTGGTTGAGCCAGGTCTTAGTTGCAGCTCCAGGGCTCCTTAGTTATGGCTCCAGGGCTCCTTAGTTGTGGCATGGAAACTCTTAGTTGTGACATGCATGTGGGATTTAGTTCCCTGACCAGGGATGGAACTTGGGCCCCCTGCATTGGGAGCGCAGTTTTATCCACGGCGCCACCAGGGAAATCCCCACATCTGGTTAGTCTTTGAGTGTAAACAAATTAAGTCTTAGCTTTCAATCACATTGTACTCATTTAAGTTGCTGCCAGAAGTAGGTCCTCAGACAAGGACTGGTGCGTAGGAAGTAGATTAGTGAGGTGAGGGCTACCTGGTAGGGACGTGGGGAGGTGAGATGAGCAAGGGCAGGCAGTCCTGTGGGCGGCTGCCTCTGAGCTCACCCGAGGGACGAAGGAGCTGGGTCAGTCATCTAGAGGACAGCTCCCAGAAGTGATTAGTGCCCTGGCACTTAGGTCAGTCACAGGGGTGGTCAAAGTGCCCTCCTCATCGGACTGAGGCTGGGGCAGGGGGATGCCCGTGCTGCTGTGGGGCTGAGGCCAGTGCACACTGAAACAGTAAGGCTGGGGAATGAGGATCTGCTGCAACCATCACAAGGAAACCTCGCCAGCCAGCTGGGTCACAGGAGATTTCTCTGGAAATGCCTCCCCTTCAATTAAGTTTATTATGAAATCTAAATGGGGAGTTAGTGTTTAATGGGGACAGAGTTCAGTTTAGGAAGGTGAAAAATTTGGGAGATGGTGAGAGTTGCACAGCAAGGGGAATGTACTTAGTGCCACTGAACTGTACAGTTAAATATGGTTAAAATAGTATGTTTTACGTTATGTGACTTTTACCACAATAAAAAAAAAACACATTAAAAGAAGTATCAGAAGGTACAATGAGATGTGATTATAACTATTTTATAAACTCTGGAGATAATGGGGTTCATTAAGATTTTGTGATTGACTCTTTTCTTTTGACTTTACAGCAAATGGACACATTCTATTTTTAAAAAGCATCATATACACAGGGAACTCAGCTCCGTCTTATGTAACAACCTAAATGGGAAAAGAATTTGAAAAATAATGGATACATATGTATGTAGAACTGAATTACTTTGCTGTACACCTGAAACTATCACCACATTATGACTAAACTATACTGCAATATAAAATAAAGTTAAATTTTTTTTAATTAAAAAAAATAAAAAGCATCTTACATAAAGAAAAGTATACATTTCAGTGAATGTCCATAAATTAAACACACCTGGGTAACTAGCATCCACATAAGGAAACCAACCACCAACTTCATTCCAGAAACTTCCCTAACCTCCCTTCCAGACCGTACCCGCCCTCCCTCCGAGGGCAGCTAGCCCCATTCTTACCCCTACAGCAGTGTGTTTGACTTGTTACTTTATACCAATAGTTACACAGTGTGTGCTCTTTAGTGTCTGGCTTCTTTCTGTGATGTTATGTTTTATTCATAAAGTTGCATGTAGTTGAATATTGTTTATTTCCAATCCCACATAATGTTCCCATAAGTGTATGTAGCACAATTACTTTACCTAGTCTATGGTTGACGGCTATTTGCATAGTTGCCAGTTATGACCTGTTATGAGAAGTATTGCTGTGAAAATTCTACTTCATGGCTTTTGGTGAACGTATGCATGCATTTCTGTTGGATATAAAGACCTAGGAGTATAATTGCTGGGTTAGAGTGTAATTGTAAGTTTAGTTTACATAAAACTGCTAGACTTTTCCAGAGTGGTTGTGTCCCTCTACTCTCATAGAGCAGTGTATGAGAGTTCCAGTCACCCCACATCTTTGCCAACACTGATACTCACATCTGTTTATTTTAGCCATTCTGTTGCTTATGCACCCCTTTGGCATTGTGGCTTTAAGTTGCATTTGCATGCTGACTGATGATGGAATAAAAATTCACATATTAAGGCAAGACAAGAAAAATGTAAACACAAAATTTTTCTTTGCCCATTTAAGCCTCCTCCTTTCCCTCTAATGCGCTTTGTGCATGTACATTATGCATTAACCAGACCTCCCCATTGCAGAAATACCAGCTCAGCCATAAAGGTCGATTTTTACCTTTCAGGCACCAACCATATAACTCCTTAGAAGATAACACTCCTTTCTCAATCTTGGAAGGGGTCACGATCACCCACCACTAGCCTTGTACTTGCAGACATCTTTGGTGGACTTTAAGTCCAATGCCAATACATAATTTCCCTTAAAGATAGTGATTGGTGCAGAGCAGACTGGTCAGGCAACTGGGGGAGACACTGGGCCACACCTATTGGAAGTTTTTAGCTTCCTTATTAGTGTTACTAGCTATATTACTTATATTCTGCCTCTTTTACAAGATTATTCGTTTTGCATTACCAATTGTGTGACTGAGCCTCATATAAAATTAATGATGATTAGGTGACTGGAAAGGATCGATCAAATATATCTCCTATAAGATCAAGGATTGTAATAGTGTGACTCTAGATTTGGGAAGAAGCCACAAGAGGGAACTCTCTCCTGGACCACAACAGACCAGTAAGACAGGTGGTCCACAGGCTTTTGGCTGCTGTTAACAGGGCCTAGTCCAGTAACAGCACTTGGAGCGACCTCTCGACAAAATCCTCCCCTGACCCGGGGATGAGCACTCCTAGTGCCTTGGGGCAGATGGGTCAGGAAATGCCTCCTAAACCTTGGTCAAAATTAAGTCTGAAAGGGAAGGGATTGCAAAATGAAGACTGTTGCCCACCATCCAGTTCTACAAGAATCATATCATTAGCCACTGCAGTTGCTGACCTACAAGACACCCTGAATGGAATTCAGAACAAAGATAAGGATGAGGCCCTCTGTGCTCCGGGAAAAACGGGCAGAACCGGTCCTCAGAGAGTTAGATATTCTCAGGAGAAGCTTTTTATGAACCTGGATTCTTGCATCTTTCCATACTTAGAAAAGCACTAAAACCATTAACTAAGATGTCTGTTTCCTGTGGCTAGCAGTAACCTTCTACTGAGGTGTGTGCTTGATTGCCTGTACCCCTTCACCAAAATCCCATATATACCGGCCTCCCCTTAACTTCTTGGGAACAGTCCTCAGAGCTCTCTGAGAGACTGTCTCTAGGGTTATACTCCTCAGTTTGGCTCGAATAAAAATTTCCATTTCTTTCTTAGGTTGACTATTGATTAATTTTTTTTGTCAACACTGATAAATATGCCCACTTTTTCACTTGCTTATTGGACATTTGGATATTCTCTTTTGTGAAGAATGTGTTCAATACTTTTACTCATTTTTGTTCTATCTGGCTGCCTTTATTTTTGTCTAAATTGATTTGCAGGAGCTCCTTATGTATTTTAGATGCAAATCCTTTGTGAGACATTTGTATTGTGAATGTGCCTTGCCTTTTTGTTCTCATAATGGTGTCTTTTGAAGAGCAGAGCTTCTTAATTTTAACATGAAACAATTTATCAACTTTTCTTCTATTGTTATTACTTGTGTACTGTTTAAAGAATCTTTTCCTAGTTCAACGTCACAGAAAACTTCCTCTATAATTTCCCCTAAAAGCTTTATTATTTACCTCTGCCAAGGAGATCTGAAATCTATCAGGAATTGAGTTTTGTGGATGGTGTTCAAATCCCTTTTGTCTCCTGCGCAGGTAGCCGATGGATCCAGCACCGTTTGTTGAAGAGAACTTCCCTCACCTCACTGCCTTACAGAAGTGCTTTGTTTTAATCAGACACCTGTGCATGGGTCTGTGCCCTTGATCAATTTGTCTATCCAGAACTTTCCAAATTAAAAATGAATTTCTTTTTGTTGTCCCTCCATTCATTGCACAAATACAGGCTAGTGGAGAGAGAGGAATTTTCTGTAACTGAGAAGAAATGGAATTGAACTTGAGGTCTGTTGGTGGTACTTTGAATATTCTGAGAAAATGGTAATATTTCAGTTTTGAGGAATGTTGCTAATTTTATCTCCTGAGAATCCGGTGACAAGGTCATAACTGACAAAAAAGAACTGAGACAGAGAGGTGTATCTGTATGTCTGTCTGCACATTTATTTTGGGAAGATAACTAGTATTGCCCGGGGGATGAGTATACCTTGTCCTCAGATTACATCGACTTCTTCTCATAGACTCAGGCAATTAGGTGTTCTTATTCATCTAACTGATGGGTAGCAATGACCAAAAGAACATATACTCTGGTTAAATTTTACCAAATGTGTTCCAACCTTGATTACAGCAGGAAAGTCAAAAAACAGAACAGCCAGGTCCCATGTTTGCTGCGGGGGCGGGGGGAAAGAAGGTAGTGAAATCAAAAGACTGAGTTGATTTCCTAACTATATACCATTTGGGGCATCCTAAGAGTCCATAAAATATTTTTACAGAGTGCTAAAAATTTTCTCCAAAATGTTCGTCTTAACTTAATGACCCTGGTGAAGGTGCTGCTGGTATCTGCTTCGTTTGACTAAAAACCTTGCAGAAATTATTGAGGAGAAAATTTGAAATTTCTCAATGGAGTTTAGAACATAGTACTCACTGAGAGTGTATACAATTCTAATGAGCCAACTTTACATGGTTTTAATGTGGTATTTTAATAAATTAGTTACGTTTATTAAAAACAAAAACCAAAGACATAGGATTTTTAGTCTACATCCTGTGGGTTGTTGCTTAGGTTTAATTAGATATGACATCTAGGATCATTTGGCAAACGCAATGAGCGTTTGGTAAAGCAGGAAGGTTAAGCTATTAGAGATATGATCATTATTTTTTATAGAAAGATATGCCATGTCAGTGGGCTCTCTCTGTCTCTGTCTGTCTGTGGTATATATGTTGGATGTTTTCAACGGAGTTGGAAAAATGTGAAAGGATTCTCAGAGTGCAAAGGAGAATCTTTGTGTTCCCAGATTGAACTAAGGAACAGATGCCAGAAGCTGAATGAGGAACACAGGGCCGAACGGAAGAGGAAGGCTTTAAATCTTATTTTTAAATGAGACACAACACAGAATGGGGCACTTGTTTTCCTTAAGAAAATCAGAGGCTGCAGCGCCAGGGCTGGGGTCAGCAAGGATCAGGGAGCGTCAGAGAAACTGGTGACCGGGGAGGGTCTTGGGGAGGGTCTTAGTGAGGGTCCTTAGTGTGGTTGGCAATCAGCGGTGCCCAGCTTCACCTGATCTTCCTGATAAGGAAGATCTGGGGCCAGAAATAATTTTACAAAATCTCACCGCAAGTGCTAACCAGCAGTGAGTGGATTTGTGGAATACTGTTTAGACATGAAAATACTTAGATGCTCCTTTTCTTAAGAAATTCTGTAGACCTTTCTCCCTCTTTCCCTTTGACATAGGAGAAAGGAAGTCACGAAAGCCGGCCTTGTACATTTCCAAGCCATCTTTCCAGGGGCAGCGCAGCGCACCTGGCTGTTGGGCGTGGCTACCAGGTGTCTCTCAGAGCTCAAGGGATGGGGATGGGAGTAAAAGGGTCTTTCATGCTCCTTTTAACTCAAACGGGCGGGATGTAACTCAGTTCTCATTCAACGACACAGTTAACAAACGAGAGATGATCTGGAAAGCTCGAGGCTGCCAAATCATCTCACCAGTTTCCTCATTTTATCCTTTTAGGGAGATTTTCTGAGCACGCATTTGCAATGGCTTTGTGTCAAGGTAAATCTGCTTTTGCCAGTGCCACTACCTGTACGTGCGCCTGCTTGCGTAGCTTTCAGCCAAGGCGCCTCCTGAACCCACACGTCCTTCGGGGTGAGGCCCTTCCGTTGTCCGCCCCTTTGGTGCGCGGCTGGCAGAGCCCGGCTTGCTCTCCGCAGCGCAGCGGACCATTGCCCTAGAGGAGTCAGAGAACACAATTAGGAAAGCTCTAAATTGAGAAAGCCGGCTTTGACGGAGGGCCCGGAGCTGACTGAGCACTTCCTGATGCGGCGCCCAGTCCCGTCCCACGGATGGGACACGGGGACTGCCTGCTCCCCCCTCAGAGGACCGGGTGCCAAACTGCCCGCCCGGTCTGGAGGTGCCTGCCAAGCCCTTGTCCCTGCAGAATAGGGATGTTTGTCTTTGGGAAACACTTGACGTTCTGCTGTGAGGGTTTCCAGGGCCTGAGAATTTCCAGTCCTGGGAAAGGAATAAACCCCAGTCCTTTTCTTTGCCAGCAAGCGCAGAGGCTGGCCACCCCCAGCGTAGCGAGGCTTTGTTTTTTTGCTCAGAGGTTGTCTTTGATCCA
The DNA here is from genome assembly GCF_008692025.1 of Phocoena sinus. Taxonomy (NCBI): domain Eukaryota; kingdom Metazoa; phylum Chordata; class Mammalia; order Artiodactyla; family Phocoenidae; genus Phocoena; species Phocoena sinus. The sequence goes on along the minus strand of NC_045774.1, from coordinate 4,449,117 downwards.
AGGCAATGGAACAAAAGCTGATTATCTTACCTTTAAATAGAGGGATTTCAAGAGAAACATTGAAGCCTCAGGGGGAGGGGAAGTGGGAGGCGGCCAGGACGACCCTCCAAGCGTCCCAGGTGCTCAGCCAGGGAGGAAGCCAGGGAAAGAACAGGGGCGCACGGAAGCCCCTACTGCCAACACGAAGATACCCCCCAGAGCTTCTTGTAGTTACAGAAAAAATAGACTGCAATTAAACAAGCATATTAATTCATTTGTGAAGAGAAACCCCACTTTCTCAGCTAACCATTTAGGGGTTGTGCATTTACAGTACCATCCAGTTAGGGTGGCTCCGCGTGATTTTTCTCCCCATCTTCACAAGCCGACACTGCTCCACTTTCTTTTAGGAAGGAACTTGACAGGTTCAGGATCTCAGCAAATCAGAAGAATGCCTTGTCATCAAAAGTGGAGGCCTCCAAACTATTACCATACGACCCAGCAATCCCACTACTGGGCATATACCCTGAGAAAGCCATAATTCAAAAAGAGTCATGTACCACAATGTGCATTGCAGCACTATTTACAATAGCCAAGACCTGGTAGCAACCATGTTGATGTCCATCCACAGATGAATGGATAAAGAAGATGTGGCACATGTATAAAATGGAATATTACTCAGCCATAAAAACAAATGAAATTGAGTTATTTGTAGTGAAGTGGATGGACCTAGAGTCTGTCATACAGAGTGAAGCAAGTCAGAAAGAGAAAAACAAATACCGTATGCTAACGCATATATATGGAATCTAAAAAACAAACAAAAAAATGGTCATGAAGAACCTAGGGACAAGACGGGAATAAAGACGCAGACGTAGAGAATGGACTTGAGGACACGAGGAGGGGGAAGGGTAAGCTGGGATGAAGTGAGGGAGTAGCATGGACTTATATATACTACCAAATGTAAAACAGATAGCTAGTGGGAAGCAGCCACATAGCACAGGGAGATGAGCTCGGTGCTTTGTGACCATCTAGAGGGGTGGGATAGGGAGGGTGGGAGGGAGGGAGACGCAAGAGGGAAGAAATATGGTGACATATGTATATATATAGCTGATTCACTTTGTAATAAAGCAAAAACTAACACACCATTGTAAAGCAATTATACTCCAAAAAAGATGTTAAAAAAAAAAAAAAGTGGAGGCCCACTGACCCTACAGAGGGAAGCAGCAACCCCAGGGCATCTGCTCTGTTGTGATAGAAGTTACAGTTTCTCTTATTTCAATCTCGGACCTCATTGTATTGGTAGAAACTTTAAAAGAAAATTTTCTTTTGTGATATTGGAAAAGTCATTTCTTTTCACCTCAGGTTTTCTATCTGGCAAACACTTCTTACTTGCAAAGCTAGGAATATCTATCAAAATTTATTATGATCTCTAAATTCTAAAAAATGTGCTGATACACACATACAATTGGCTTCCACGTTATGATTGAAAATATGTAAATTTGTCCTATGTGTGTTTTAATACTAATAGTTATTCACCATTTATTAAGAATTATATTTTAGGCACAGTACTAACTCTTTTAAATATCATGTCCTTTCATTCTATAGCATTCCTAGGAGGCAGGTATTATAATCCTTATTTTATAGGTAAGAAAATTGAAGCCCTAAAATTTATATACCCTATTCCTGTCCATATAGTATGTGGTAGGTTGAATCTTGAGACTCAAAGCCTGCGATTCCAAAGCTTGCCCCCTTACTCACGATTCTGTACACACAGTGAAAATCCCTGTACCTCATTTGTAGCCAGTGTTTTCAGGGCTTTCTTCTGCAAGGGGTAGTCCATGATGACAGGCACAATTTTAAAAGCCTATAATATATTTTGTTTTTTTTCCTGCAACAAAGAATAAGATGCATCTGTAGCTTGGTTCAAGAGTGAGATTCACGCACATGTTTAACGGATCCAACCGGCCATGCAATTCACCTAAGCAAACAGGGAGGAGTGAAGGGTTTTTTTCTGTCCAAATGGTGGCACAGAACTGTTCTTCAGGGACTTCCCTGGTGGCGCAGTGGTTAAGAATCCACCTGCCAGTGCAGGAGGCATGGGTTCGATTCCTGATCTGGGAGGATCCCACATGCCACAGAGCAACCAGGCCCATGCAACTAGGCCTGTGTGCCACAACTACTGAGCCTGTGCTCTAGGGCCCACGTGCCACAACTACTGAAGCCCGCGCACCTAGAGCTCTCACTCCGCGACAAGAGTAGCCCCTCCTCCCCGCGACGAAGACCATTAAACTTTTTACAATGCTTTGTTTATTTTATGAACCTGGCATTAAATTCAAATTACATCTTGAATGCTACTCACTCAGTTCACATCTCATTGTGGGAATATCTCATCATCCCAGCTCATATTTCTAATGTAGATGAATGACCCATGCTGAATGGCAAGTTAAAAAAGATACTGTTAGGGCTTCCCTGGTGGCACAGTGGTTGAGGGTCTGCCTGCTGATGCAGGGGACACGGGTTCGTGCCCCGGTCTGGGAAGATCCCACGTGCCATGGAGCGGCTGGGCCCGTGAGCCGTGGCCGTTGAGCCTGCGCGTTCGGAGCCTGTGCTCCGCAATGGGAGAGGTCACAGCGGTGAGAGGCCCGCGTACCGCAAAAAGAAAAAGATACTGTTAGTTCTGTCACCCAAAAATATCCTGTGTCAAAGTTATTTTTGATCTTACTTCTCATTGCTGGGCAGTTTTGGAAAAGGACTTGAAAAATATTAATGTGTGTGTACATTTCCCAAAGTAATAAAATTGATAGAGTCTCTGTTCAGCCCCAAGCCATAATTTAATATTTCACTGTCAATTACTGACATTCCAGTTTCAGTGAAATTTGTACTGTGTCACACAGGGTATAAATGGTGTTTCGAGGTTCTGCCAGAAATTCTTGCAAATCCTGACTTGCACTGAATCTCCAGTTGAGTGGTCCATAATTCTCTTCTTGTTTCCTTGCTGGTTGGTTATGGATTGTCAAGGAGAAGTTAAATCTGTATGAAGTAGGAAGCCTTTATTTGCCATTAACTTGAAAGGAAGTTCACTCCATTTTCTTCATCAGCAGGTAAGCATTTCACAGCCTTTTAAAAAGTGCAAAGGCTATCTTCTCACTGGAAGGTCTCATGCAATTCTTAGAGGCCCTCCACGCTTGAACAGAGGGTTTATTATGAGTTTTTTAATTGTCATCCTCTTATGTTTCACTCTGTATGACGTTAAGGTTTACATTCTCTAAGAATATAATGGTCTAGAAGATAAAAATGAAAGGTAGTATTTTTAAAAATAAGTGTAAATTTTAGTCTAAAGGGATTAAAATAATTTGGGTTTAAAAAGAAAGTTAAAAAATTAAAACTGATATTTTAATATTAGCATTAGTAGTGTCTTAACTTACCTGTACATTTGTTTCGTTACATATCTCCATTATGCATTAAAACACCACTAAAATTCTTGGGTCTATTCTATTCCACACTCAGCACACATTAATAATTTCATATCTCAAACTGCTTACTTCATAAATGCCAATAACCACATGACAATTTTGAATTAAAAGGATGTCATTTTTAATGTTATATATCAAATTTTCACAAATGGCCTTTTAGGCTAAGTTCTGAAATGGCTCATATAAGACTGAAGATTAGCCCTTTGCCTTACAGGTCCCAAAAGTCCATGGGGGGTGAGAAGCAAATGAAACCAGGAAGAAAACTATGCTGAATATGGGATAAGCTTAATAATTTATACTTTGAATGCTTGCAAATTTGAACCTTGCTTATAGCTCATCTTTGTATTCTTCTGTTCATTTTTTCATCCAACACCTATTTATGGATGCCTGTGAGGTGCCAAGAAGAGGTGTCAGTGCTGGTACCCAGAATTACCAACATGCAAGGTTAAGGGTGCAGCCCGCAGATGGCCAAGTCTGCCCAGAACTGCTGACCGATCTTCAAGGAGTTAGGGTTCAAATGAAAAGTTAGGGGGAAGAGTCCACAGAAAGTCACCCCCACATCTGACAACAACAGCAATTTGGGGGATTTCCCAAAACACCCTCACATTCAATAATTTGCAGAAGAGACTCACAGGACTTACTGGAACCTGTTGTACTCATGGATATATTTATTATAGGGATGGAGATGTTAAAATCAGCCAAATGAAGGGATACACGTGACAGCATCTGTGAGGTTCCAAATGCAAAGCTCTTCTTGCATGGGCTTGTGACAATACACATGGAGTGTTACCAACCAGGAAGACCGCCTGAGCTTTGATGTCCAGGGTGTTCAATGGGGCTTCATTATGTGGGCATGACTGATTGACTGATTGATTGATTGATTGACTGACTGGTTGCCCATATGTTTACACTCAGTCTCCAGCATCCTTCTTCCTTGGAGGCCAGCAAGAGCCACTTCATTAGTACAAAACATCAGATGTGGGCCAAGGGGTCTCCACGAATGACTAAGGCACTGCTATCACTCAAGTAATTAGAAAGGGTTAGAGGTTACTTCCAAGGGACTGGGTACTAAGACCTGGCCTTTCTTTGGGTCAAAGTCCTTCCCACCCAGCTGGAGAGACAGCAGTAAACAAATCAAAGTTCCAGCCCACATGAGGTGCCAACTCTGGGCTGAAGACACAAGAAAAGTAAGTCAAATAGGAAAAATCTATCTTGCCTTTGGATATATCAATGGGTAAAGGGAAAAATAAAGCAAGGAGAAGAGGTAGAGAATATTGAGTTGGTGAATGGTGACATTTTAGATCCAAGACAGGCCTCAGTGAGAAGATATCTAAACGGATACCTGAAGGGAGTAAGGGTGAGAGCCAGGTGGACATCAGACACCAGGGGAAGGACCCTCTAGGCAGAGAGCACAGCCAGGCAAAAGCGCTGAGTCAGAAACGTGCCTGCAGCGTTCCAGAAGCAGCATGGCAGAAATAGGGGGAGCAAGAAGGAGGGTCTGGGAAACGAGGTCAGACGTGTGGAAGCAGACTTTGTGGGGTCTCACGTGCCAGTATGATTTGGCCTTTGGTCCAAGTGATACAGGAAACCACCAGAGGACCTTAAGAAGTGTCACACGCCAAGATACATGCACCCCAATATTCACTGCAGCACTGTTTACAATAACCAAGACACGGAAGCAACTTAAATGTCCATCGATAGAGGAATGGATAAAGAAGATGTGGCACATATATACAATGGGATATTACTCAACCATAAAAAAGAATGAAATAATGCCATTTGCAGCGACATGGATGGACCTAGAGATGATCATACTAAGTGAAGTAAGCCAGACAGAGAAAGACAAATATCATATGATATCACTTTATGTGGAATCTAAAAAATGCTACAGATGAACTTATTTACAAAACAGAAACAGACTCACAGGCTTAGAAAACAAACTAATGGCTACCAAAGGGGAAAGGTTGGAGGGGATAAATTAGGAGTATGGGATTAACATACACTCACTACTATATATAAAATAGCTAATCAACATGGACTTACTGTATAGCACAGGGAACTCTACTCAGTACTCTGTAATAACCTAAATGGGAAAAGAGTCTGAAAAAGAATAGATATATGTATATGTGTACACCTGAAGCTAACACAACTTTGTAAATCAAATCTACTCCAATATAAAAAAGAAAAAAAAAAGAAAAAAAAGTGACACACTCCAAACTACAAAGGATCATGACCCCTTTGGCACTCTGCTGAAAATAAACTGACAGGGAGCCCTGGTGGACACAGGACCCCCGGGGATGCAGACACTGCAATCCCCAGACAAGGGATTCTGATGGCTTAGACTAAAGAGCAAGAAGGAGAGGAGGCAAAAACTGGCCAGGTTCCAAATGCATGTTGAATATAAAACTGACATGATTTTCTGATGCATAAGATCTGGGATATGAGAGAAAGAGAGGGGTTGGCTCCAAAATTTGCACCTTGAGAACGTGGAAGAAAGAATTTCCATGTGCTGATCCCAAGGAATGGAGTAGAGAAGTGGCTTTGCAGGAGACAGCAAGGAGCTCTGCTCAGGACTGGGTAGGTTGGAATGGGCACGTGGGGTAGGAGATGGTTGGAATTTAGGGGACTGGAAGGAAGTCCAGACTGGAGACATCCACATAAGGGAATATCGTGTAGATGATATTCAAAGCCACAAGATAGGCAGAGATCAGCAAGGGAGTGAGGGTAGATCCCGGAGAGCCAGGTTCTGAACCCTGAGGCTCCACATTTCCAGTTCAAGGAGAGGAGGAGAAACTAGCAAAGAAGTCCAAGAAAGAGTAGCCAGAATGGTAGGGAGGATGCAGGTGGCTGTGGTGTCCTAAGAGCCAAGGGAAGAAGCTATTTGAAGGCACTCTGGTGCCCTCGACAAAGCACTGTGGTGGAGTGTTAATGGCTAAAGTCTGCTTGAGGTTGGTATTGCAGAGAGGAGAAATCAAAGACAAGCGATAGATCACTCTTCAAATAACAGTCTGGCTGTAAGTGGAAGGAGAAAACAATACAGCAGCTGGAGATGTAGGAGTCAAGGGAGGTTTCTGGAGATAGGAAAATAGCAGCATTTTACATATTTGGGGAGAAGATTCAGTGGGAAGAGATGAATTGCTGGAGCAATGTCCTTGTGTAGGTGAGCCAGGATGAGAGCCAGTGTTTAGTGGAAGGGGTTACCCTTTGCTAAGAGCAAGGTGATTGCTCATCTACAAGAACAGGGGCAGAGACAGCGTACGCGTGGGTAGAAAATATAATCACAGCAAATACATATGGTGTGTGCTTTGTGCCAGGCACTATTTATGTACTTTACATATATTAACTCCTTTAATTCTCGACGTCTACCGCAAAGTAGATGATACTATTATAGCTATTTTACAAATGAGAAGTTAGGCCCAGAGTGATTAAGTAATTAGATCAAGATGCCCCCATCTAGTGGCGGCAGGATTGAAGCAGGGAGTTTAACTTCAGTCTGGACCCCTAAACCCACATAGCGTGACACCTGTGAAGAAAGGGCTGTCCGTGTGATAGTGGAGCCTGTGGAAGTCTTCCTCTGGTCAATTTTTTTCACTGAAATAAGAATTAAGATTATTGGATAAGAAGGAGGGTGTGAGTGCAGGTGAGTGAGGGTTGAGGAGAGACAGTAAGATATGAAATATTAATCTGGAAGAGTAGAAGAGGAAAAGGGTAAGGAATATAATGTTATAGACAGACTTTATTAAGGGCCCACCTGAGGTTAGTGATTATGGATTTAAAATATTAGTCAGCATAGAGATACCAAATTTTTCTCCAGCCCTGTTTGATTGCAGATGTGCAGGTACAGTAGGGCACAAGTTGGGTTTAACCATGGTTTGGTTTAACCTATAGGAGAAAGGGATTGAGGGTGAATTCAAGCAAGTGATTATAATAATTGCTTATGGAATTAAAGTTGAGTAAGAAAGAAAAGATGCAAACCGGGTGAGAGGCAGAGGAAAGATAAAAATGGTGGATTGTGGGTGCTGGTTGGAAAAAATTAACGTATCAGCTAGGCTTCCTCCAGTGTAGAGACTGATTTTAAAATGTGTTGGTGGGGGGAGAGTTGGGGAGCAATATGCTTGATATTTAGAAGGTAGAATGATTGCTGTTGCTGTCATGACGATATCTGGGATTCGGCAACGGGAGTGAGTTGGCTGGAGCGTAGTAATGAAGATCAACAGAGAAGAGGTCATAGAACTAAGAAGTTGGGCTGTTGAAAGGATCTTCCAGGTGAATATCAAAGTCACCAAGACTCAAGGCAGGAATAGTGTTCAGGGAATGAAGAGCCAGGAGTCCTTAAGGAAGAGGAGAGAGTTCCTGGGGTATGATAGATGCTGCCACAGAAGTGGGTGGTGGTGTCACCTGACGACCCGAGATCCAAAGCTGGAACCTGGGGATCAGAAGTCTCCTTTTTCATCTTTTTGGTACAATAGATTTTTCCTATTTGACTTACCCATTGTGTGTCTCCAGCCCAAAGTCTGCACCCCATGTGGGCTGGGACTTTGATTTGTTTACTGCTGTCTCTCCAGCTGGGTGGGAAGGACTTTGGCTCAAAGAAAGGCCAGGTCTTACTACGCAGTCCCTTGTACTGTTAAATGACACATTTGCTTTAGATGACCTTACGATAGTTTCCAGCTCTAAAAAGGTCAAATCAAACCATGACAAACAAACAGCAAGCTCTCCAGGAGAGTCACATCTGGTGTTTCCCTTGAATTCTCCATCGTTTATATTGCTAGGCAAGGGTAGATTATGTTTTCCTCACATGCTTCCTTTGGCCTTTAGATTAATATGATCATGTTGCTTCACTTCTGTCTCACTTTCTTGTTTTTATAAAAGAGTTCAAAATAATTACGGAGAGGTCCAGGAATGGAGAGCAAAGGGAACTTCCTCTGAGACTACACTGTTTAAGAAACTTTTGTATCTCCTTTAATCCTCTCAGTGAAATAGATATTATAGATATTATTATCTCCATTTTACAGATGAAGTTACAGAGACGGAGCGAGGTTAGATGACTTTTGTGAGACCACAATGCTAGAAAACCATAGAGCATAGAATAAGCTTCAACTCTGGTCTCTGCAATAGAAAATGCTCTTTCTATTGTATTGTGATGCTCTACCAAAACATGAGCTTTTAGACCAAATGACCTGAGTTCCAACGTTGGTATGGGTACCCCAGAAAGCTGTTTGATTTCCCCCTTAAATTCCAGTTTGGCCTTGTGTTATGCAGGTAAGTGTTTTCCCATGATGACACTGTCGTTTGCAAACTGAAATCTGAGAATTTGGAACACCCATCACTGAGGTACAATTCCTTGTCATAAGAAAATACCTATTGCTCTAATTATCACTTTTGAGGCTTTTCCAAGTGGTAGGCTGTGAGCTCTTGCAAGTCATTGTACGGAAAATATTTTCTGAACTGACTCCCGGGGAGGGCAGTCGTTACCTCTTGTACCATGCCAGGATCTTTTGAAGTTCTCCTGCAGGAAACTTGAGAGTGATTCAATGAGCACAGGCACACGGTATTTGCTGCAAAACTACAAAATTCCTCTGGGGGGATCTCGGGTGATAAGAAAACAACTTTGAATTTAAGCCACATAAATTGAGGGAGAAAGGCTGTTTATCACCCCACACTTTGGTTTGCTACAGCAGGGGAGAGCTTTAACTTTCCGGATTCTTCCCCATTAAGAAAATAGTTGAGGCTAATTTCATTCTTACACATAAACTACATGGCTGTTTAGTTCTGTCTTGGAGTTCTTGGATGAAGGTGCTGTTAGGAGCTACTGGGGCAGTAAACCAGACTTCTTCTGACTGTTCCTGGTGGTTCACATCAATAAAATGGTTTTGCAATGAGACTGGAGAGCCAAGGAAGACGATCTTAATGAGCTGTGCCCTAAAACTGCAGCTTCAGATGAAGTGTACCCTAGACCGTTATTTCTGGATTCCATTCGTAAGAGCTGGGCTCCGGTTTAAGCATTCTTAACATCCATGCTTGAACATACGGGCATTTTTATGGAGAGGAAGGCATCATAAACTCTCAGGATACATAGACTTTATCAGAAATGTTAGTTAGGTACAATTTTGTCACTTCCAATTCTTAGTCACGTCATACCCAGAAGGGAGAATGTCTTCAAGTTCCAGAAACACCCGCTATGGCTCTTTATTTACCTGGCTTCTAGGGGGATAATATGCGGGCACCTCAGAACAAACACCCAATCAACACCATCAGAGCAGGAACAGAGAGGTGCACCCTCTGGTGAGTGTTCTGGAGACACCAGATTTAATCAGAAATCGAGTTCATTCCTCTGTACTGTCTCCTGTGCTCTCTGATTGCTGAAGAAATCTTTGCAGGAGATTCATAATGGACCCTGACCAATCAGTTAACAATCCCCAGGAAGCATAGCTGTGTCTTCTCTACTAACCTTTCTTCCCCACCTCAGATAATGCATTTCACTGTAGCCCCTGGCACATAGTAAATGCTTCATGTGAACTACCATTATTTTTTTCATTTGGTGAATGTTTTTGGATCCCACTGTGTTCTACAAATTATACTACACACTGGAGAAACAGAGAGAAAAGTCACGTGGACGCCTTTGAGGAACTCATACCTTTATTTCTCCCTCAGCATTACGCACAACATCTCATGCCTGGAAGACACATAAAACAATAAAAAGTGAAGAAATGTGTTAATTGCTGTTACCCACTTCTACATGCCAGGTTGAGCCCAAGACTGCAGGTTTCTGGTACATCCCTGGAGACCTCCCTGTCCCACCTGAACAACTTGTTCAGAGCTGAAATAGTTTACCCCAGATTCAAATACAGTGTTCTTTCTTCTGTTGACATAGATGGTAGTCAAGCAACTGTGAGCTGTGGACGAACTATTGAACAAGGAACTATGGACCCCTATGCTGGGGCTTCTGAGTCATTCTGGTTTGTGGCTGTTTCTGTTTCTTCTTCCGTGCTTTCAGTACAAAACCTGACTTACTACTACTTCAGATTACTCTCCCCAGAGACAGCCAGTGCTGGATTTCCAATGAGAGCGCCATGCTGCAGGCTCTAATGTCTCAGATGGACTAGAACTTGCCTGCCCTTTCCTTCCGGTGTCCCTCTCCCCTCCCCAGAGACTTGGAACACCCGCACCTCATCTGTGTGGGCTCCAGGGCTCTGGCCCCTGTGTGGCATCTCAGTGCGTCCCTCTTCATGACAATGCTGTCTGTGAAGTGCCCCTCACCCCCCCGCCTCCTACCGTGCTCTGCTCTGCAGGGCTCCTGGCTACCTTTTCTTTTACTTCCTAGTTGTCACTACCATCAGGAGAATTCGCTTTTGGGCTTTAAAACAAATTCCACCTTTGCTTTCTGTTTGGAGCCAGGCCAAAGGAACAGTGCAGAATGCAGGGTGTGGAGGGAGGGCAACGTTGGTGTCTTGCTACTTGGCACCTATGTTCTCAGAAATTTTACTTCCCTAGTGAAAACCTTTTACCCCATGTGCCCCCTGAGTGGTGGAGCTGTCACGGAGTAGCTCTGCTCTAATTACATCCAATCACAACCAGGAGGAATTCTTACCAGGAGAATTTCCATGCAAGTGTGTTGGCTGGGAAAACTCCTTTGGATTCGGGTTTGAAAAGTGCAGGTAACCTAGCTTTTTGCCATTGCATGGGTGATCCACCGACCTGCGGCAGGAATTTCCTTGACTTATTAGAACTGCAGCACCTCGAGCCTTATCCCAGACAGACTGCACCAGAACCTGCATGATAACAAGAGTCTACGCAGGTTGAACTTGACAAGCATTGTGCTGTCACTCACTAGTAGCTAGGTACAAACACAGCTACCTTTAGAGCTTCCGGAATATTTTCTAAAATATATGTTTACTCTGTGTGTGTGCTACTAAGCCTTACTATAAACATAAATGTGCCATGAAAACCCGTGAGATTTGCTAGCAAAAATCCCACTGAGGAAGGTCTACATCTAAATATGGTAAATATGAAATACACGTCTCATTAAAAATTGGCATCTCTCATAACTGCCCTGAGGAAATTCACTTCTAATAGCCACGAACAAGGTAACGTAGATTCTCTGTCTCTGCAAAGCCAGACTGACAGGAGATTCTTAGTTCTTCTCAAACGCTGTTTTAGGGGCATCAGTGGGACTTGCAGGAGATGGGAGACTCAGTAGAGCATCTCTTTGCAGCATCTGAAGAGGCGGTTTTAATAGGAACGGCAAATACTTTCCAAGTTACACTGGTAGTGCCCATGTGAGGCACCCCTGGCTAATGAACCTGACAGATTTCTTCACAAGGACAAAGTAGTTCATGTTTTTTGATCCTATAGGAAAACCGCCATGTTGCCTTTGCAGAAGAGGACACCAGAATGCAGATGCCTGGGTTCTGATGAATCTCTGAGCATCAGAAGGTCTTTAGTTGTGTCATCCGAGCTCAGAATCCCTCTCCCGGGTCTGTGCTTCATGGCTGGCAAGACGCCGAGATGCTGGGAAACACTTGCCCCGACTTGATTAGCCTCTCTCCAGAAGATAAAACGCTGCGTGTTCGTCCTACGGCAGCACTGCCATCTGGAAGCAAGATTCATTAACCTCGGACCTCAACCAATGAGGCCACATTGACCTTGTAGCCAGGGGAAGGAAATGTCCTCTGCTTACCTAATATTCCCTACAGCTTCGAGCAAATAAGCCATTCTTCATGGTTGGTCTTAACCCTTCTCTTAATGTTGTCCTGATTTATATAGAAGTTCCCCCATTTCCCCTTGAGGTGACTGTACTTTGGTGCTGTGTGAAATGATCCATATCTATGCTGATTCTAATCCATTTGTAAAACCATTTATAAGCTGATTGGGGAGGAAAAGTGGTCTGTATGCGCCTGGCAATAGTAATGAGATAAGTAGACATCACAGCAGGGCAAATGCTTTTGTTCCTTTCCTCAAATCCTCTCTGACCAATTGACATTTAAAAAGGAAAACTCCCCCTCCAGAGTCCATCTACTCTCTTATTTCCCCTCAGACGTAATCCCACTCTCTTTGTAGGGGTGAGAACATTGCAGAGGAGGGAGAAGGAAGAATGGCTCTGGTGAACTAGGGTTGTGTTGCTGAAATCTCATTGGAATAACTCAGAGGGGGTGATTTGGAAAGAGCGGGCGAGTTTCCGAAGCTCTAAGAGTGTAGGAGGATGGTTTAGTTTTCTCTGCCTGTAGCCCATAGTATATGACTTTTATTCCTACAACCAGTTAGCCAAAAATATGCCTTGTTCAAAGTAATGAGTTTTTAAAGTTATATTTTTACCAGAGTATTTTATATTTGTGTGTGAATATTTCACAAAATTTATAATCTTCCATAAATATTTTTTGCCAGTATGCATCAAACCAGATTGCATATACTCCTCACTAGGACTTCAGAGGAAACTCTTTTTATTTTTATTTAAAAAAATGTATTCCTAAGGCTCTAATGTACACACACACACACACACACACACACACACACACACACACACCACGTACTCACACACTACATATACATACTGATACTTCTTAAACGTTTTAGCTGTAAATAAAGCAAAATTCAGTGTTTTAGATTTTTATTCCATTACAGGCATTTCGTATTTTCACATGGTGTGTCCATGCTTCCTCTTTTCAGGGAAACAGAAGTAAAATACTGAAAGCTGATGGCCATAGGGAATATTTCTCTCCACCTTGCAGCCTTGTTATACTTAACGAGGTCCTCCCTTTCTTTCCTTCCTCAAGGATAAGCTATTGAAAGCTCTTTCCTGTCTATTCCAACAATTAAACTCAGGTGCAGCAATGCCCTTATTTTTAGCAGTGTCATTGGCTCTCAGACTGACTAACGTAAATGAGCACCTACTCATTTCCTGATCTATTCTGTTCATTATGTCTGTAACACTGCTCACAGCATCATCTTGTCTCACTGAGGAAAGAAACACGGGATGCATCTCCATAGATGGTGAGGTGAGAGATACGCCATGAGGAGTGCAAGGAAGTTGATGTTTACCGAGCACCTCTTATGCTCAGGGGATTTATGCAGTGAGATTTCAATGTTATTTATTTATTAAAATTTTTTTGTGGTACGCGGGCCTCTCACCACTGCGGCCTCTCCCGCCGTGGAGCACAGGCTCCGACGCACAGACTCAGCGGCCATGGCTCACGGGCCCAGCCGCTCCGCGGCATGTGGGATCTTCCCGGACCGGGGCACGAACCTGTGTCCCCTGCATCGGCAGGCGGACTCTCAACCACTGCGCCACCAGGGAAGCCCTTATTTCATTTTTTGAACGTCATTATTATTATTTTAAAAATTAATACAAGTTCATGGGGAAAAAATCAAACAGTACAAAAGATATACGGTGAAATCTCACCCTCCTTGTCACTGTCAGTTCTTTTCCCCAGAGGAGAGTTGCTATTTTTTTATGTCTTTCCAGTGATAGTCCGTGATTGGCAAGCATATGTGTGTATTAGTGTTGAGTGTGTGTGCATTTTCCCAGTTTTTAAACCTAGCAAGTAGCACACAATATACATTTTTTCTGAGCCTCACTCATTTTATTTAATAGTATCTTGGACATTGTTGTATGTTCAAATATAGAACCACTTCATTATTTCTGATGGCTACAGAATCCTCATGATTTACTGAACAAATTGCATCAGTTGGGGTTGAAGAGAGAAGCAGAGCCATTCTAAGTGATCTAGAAGAATTAGACCTGGGGGCCAGTTAGGCAGCCTATGAAGTCTGTGGACTCCATCAGTGGTGGTTGGTTGGAAGTCAGGAGGGCTGGCAGTTGGGCATAAAGTTTCGAGGGTGCATCAAGAACAATCGGGAAGCCATGAAGATAAAGTGAAGCCATGTCTTTCTCTCACCACTTCTATCGTTGACCATTCAGGGGAACTGCAGGATAAGCTGGTGCCCTTTACCACAGAGCCAAACTCACACCTGCCCAGGATGCAGAGAACTTCCCAGGGGCAAAGCAGCAGAAGCTGTAGGAGCTGCACCATGATGGCTGCCACGCCTGTAAGTGAGCAGCCTGCACATGAGGTGCATGGCACCTGCCATACACCAACCTTCAAACTCAATATGGGCTGCACTTCTGCTCTGCTCACCTGACACTTTTCTCTTGGTAAGCCCCGATCCAGAAAATTTACGAGGAAGGGATTGGGAAAACTAGTTCCAGCTTAACTGGGCTCTGGACTCCAAGCTCTACACTAGCCCCACATTGATGGAAACTGAGGGTGTTTCTCATCTTTTAAGTCTGTAAGTGATTTTGTAATTAATAGCTCTATACTTGCATCTTTGTTCACTTGTGTAAGTACACCTAGAAAATTAATTTCTGAAAGTGGAATAGCTGGCCTGGATGTGTGAACTTTTAAATTTTATTAGGTATTGTTAAATTTCATTCCAAAGAGTTTGTACCAATTTACATTCCTGTCAATGATGTATGAGAATTTGGATTTCCCAACATCTTCATCAGGGGAATGTATTATCCTACTTTTTGATCTTTATCATTTCGGTGGGTTAAAAAAATCTCATTGTGATTTTAATTTGGATTTCTTTTTACTTGATATGTAGTTGAGCATCTTTTAATAATGTTAAACCCATTTGTATTTTTTCTCTCTAACTGACTACTTTTAGCCATTTTCTATTGGACTCATTTTCTACTTTTTTACATTGACTTATAAGAGCTTAATATATACTTTAAAATGTGTTTATTGTTTATATGGCAAACATATTCTACAATTTGCCTTTTGTATTTTCCATTTTGTCTATGCAAACATTTACTTTTATGCTACTACATTTACCATACTTTAACTATATGGAGTTTTGAGTTTCCTGCTTTTAGAGCGAATTATCTCTTTTGTTTTTCACAAAAATCCTAAAAGATAGGTAATATGACTCCTATTATACCAATGATGAACCTGAGATTCATAGAAGTTAAGCAAATGGCATAAGTTCATACAGTAAGTTGTTGAATCCATCTGGGTCCCCAAAGGGAGCATATGGCACAGTCAAATTTGGTATTTGAGGGATGCTTAATAAAGAGACTATTGAGCATTCAAAAGTAAACGCTGGAGCTCATTCTACATTTAAAAAAAAAATTAGGATGCAGAAATTACATGCTAGGATATGAGCATGATCTAGAGAAAAAGAAGGCTGAATGATACAATGCAACCATACCAAACTAACTTCAGTTTCTGAAAACATCTCTTTTCTCTAGCTCTGGGACTCAGGTGCTGGGTGAATTTGTGCAAGGAGAACAACAAAGCAGGAAGACATTTTAGGATACTGTTGTATTAGTCCAATGAAATATAAAATACTGAGCCAGAAGCAATTGTCAAAATGAGATAGCATCCAAGATCATTACAAAGAAACAATGTTCAGAGCTTAAAAACTAAGGAAAGTTTTCAAAGGAAGAGTGATATTATCTGAAACTTTAGGCTTTCATATTAGGGAACAATTGCACCTTAAACAGAATTTGGGCATCCTGAGAGTATCCTCAGGAGTTGAAGGGAAGAAAGATGAGTTTAGTTTATAAACTTTTAAAGTTGAGATAGTGGTGGATCATTTTGGTAGAAGTAGCCTTCAGGCAGTTGGAAATATGAACCTGGAGCTTTTGGGTTATGAAAGACAGATTATATGAAGACACATTCTCTCCACAGAGCTGACAGTTAAAATCCTGTTAGTAAGATAAGTGAGACCTGAATTTAAGGAGTAAAAGAAAGGGTTGAGGAAACTCATTCGTTGGAGAAACATGCAAACATACCTCCCTAAGTGCTTGGTACTAAACCAAACATTAGAAAAGTCTCCCTTTGTAAATGGAGGGTAAGGAAGAGGATCCAGCACAGAGGTTAGCAAAAAACCAGAGAGGGACAGACACAACTGTGGTATCACTGCAACAGGCAAAGTGCAGGATGTTTCACGATATTGGTCAATTTCATACAAGTTATCAAATCTGTGGGTATCGAGTTGTTTTTAGTATCCCTTTATCATTCTGTTTATGCCGATTGGGTCTGTAGTGATGGCCCCTCTTCCATGTCTGATATTGGTAAGTTGTGTCTTTTCTTTTTTCCTTTGTTAGTCTGGGTAGAGAGCTTACAATTTTATTGATCTTTTAAAAATAACTATTTTTGGTTTCATTAATTTTCTCTATTGTTTTCCTGTTTTGAATTTCAGTGATTTCCATAATAAAATTTCATTATTTATTTTATTTTGCTTATTTTGAATTTACTTTGCTCTCCTTTTTTTGGTTTCCTATGATGGGCATGCACATTATTGATTTTAGATTTTTTTTTCTTTTCTAATACATGCATTCAATGCTAGTAATGTCCCTCTAAGCCCTGTTCTTGTTTTATCCTGCAAATACTGACGTGATGAATTTTCATTTTAATTTATTTCAAAATAGCTTTTAATTTCTCTTGCATGCAGGGTGGTGTCAAATGCTGAATCTGGAGTCATGACATAGGTGTGAATGTTGGCTCTGTGACTTGATAACTCTGTATCCCCCAACAACCATACATCCTAAAACACCATCCCACCAGCACCATGGCAACATCCAGAGTGCTCACTGTGTGCCAGACACTGTGCTGCTGGCACTTCATACTTGCCCCAGACATATCTCACCCCATCTCTTCACAGTAGATATAACTATCTTTACCCCCAAAAAAGAAGCTTGCCCAAGCACATCGCTAGTGGGAGGTGGAACTAGGAACTGAACGCATATCTGACTCTCTCTGGAGCAATAAATTCTTTTGTTCTTTGTTTTCTTTCCTGTAAAGTAAGGTTAATAACTG
This sequence comes from Phocoena sinus, assembly GCF_008692025.1. Classification (NCBI taxonomy): domain Eukaryota; kingdom Metazoa; phylum Chordata; class Mammalia; order Artiodactyla; family Phocoenidae; genus Phocoena; species Phocoena sinus. The sequence continues at coordinate 4,431,848 of NC_045774.1, read as the reverse complement.
TGCTCCCATTTTGCAAAATGCACAAGCAGACATTCCACCTCTGAATCCAACCTCTTGTGTCTTCTCAAAGGATCTCAGTCTCTGGATCATCCTTATGTTCTTTGATCTTCATAACAAACAGCATTGAACCTCCCTTGATCACCACATCCCCTGGAACATCTGCTGTCCCTCTCTCTTCCTCTTCACAGCCAAAAATTTCAAAAGAGCTGTTTACATTTCTTGTTTCCACTTCTCTTCCCAGTCTCAACCTAAGCCAGAGACTCTGGCTTTGCTTTCACAAAATCATTTGCCACAAATGACCTGTTGTAAAATTTCAATGATGAGTCTTCAGTTCAATGGTCAGTCTTCATCGTTCATCTTATTCAACTCCCCAGGAGCTTTAGACACAATGGGATATTCTTTCCTATCTGTTACCCTCCTTTTCCTTGACATCGAAGCACAGCTGTTTCCTTCCTCCTCTCCTTTCCGGGCTTCTGACCATCTATGGGTGGTACTCAGGTCCTTGTGTCTTTCCTGTTTATACCTATTAGCTGGATGATCTCATCTACTCTTACGGTTTCAGTCACCGTCAATGCCCAGGAATCAGGAGGCCACGTACTTACCCTGTACTGCTTTTCCGAGCTTCAGGCTAGACCAGCAGATCACAAAGTTGACTGCGTCTACTTGAATGCCTTTGCCAGACAAAATAGAATCCATCACTTTTCCCTGAAATCATTTCTCCACTAATGTCCTTTATATACATATATAAAGAGCAAGGGAGAGAATGACTTATATCTGTTTTTCTTTTTTCCTGAGACTAAATCAAGGAAAACATCAACCTTAAGGTTGTAATCTGGCAATCGTAATTTATAAAGCAGCAAGTTGATGGAGTAACATAAAACATTTACTGAACTTGAACTTTGTTCTTCCAATGACTATCTCACCGTTTAATAATAATAATATTACATGCAATTCTAAAATTTTTCTTTCTAGAATTTGAACTTTCCTTATAACTACACAAATCAGAAAATTCAGGGCAAACCTGTCCTGAAAACACCTCAGGATTACCTTCGATTTTGGAAACACAAGCTGACTAGAGTTGTTGGCAATGGTTTTCTGGGATATTCATAAAGGAATATTTGTTTGATGGTAACACCCTTACAAATGCGTTCTGTAAGTTTAGAGACTTGAGTGTGAAAGGCAATACTAATGAGAAGGTCTAAATGTTAAAATGAATCTCTCAGAATTTCATCTTTCTTTTCTACATAAGTGTGAATTTTTAATATAATTGCTCTTTTTGGGAGAGAGGTTAACTGATCATTTCCAAATTTTTACTCATTCAAACCTCTTAGACTGTGATATCTTATGGTAACTGTGTTGATAAATGGGCATAACTTACCAACTTTCATTTAGAGTTAATAGTTTGTGTGAGACGAGCTCTAGATAAAATTGGAGAGAGAAGATTCTCTAGGTTAAGTACCCTTAGAAATACTGCCTGTTAGAAAACATATCAGAAATGTGTTCAGAAAAACTTGTTGTCCCCCGCCGCCATTTAAAAAATGAACACTGTAGGGCCAAGTGCGTTCTCTCAATGCATCCATTTACAAGATTGGTTAATTATACTGATTTTTTTCCCCTACAAATTTCAATCAAAATAATATGCATTTTTAAAGCAGTACTTCATAGTTCTGGCACTGTTCTTAGAATCCAAAATCTTCCTTTTATCTCCTTGACATGTGTCAGCTATAGCTATATTAAAACTCTACATTTTAATCTTTCTGAATTCAATTCTCTTGATGAATTCCTTCTTCCTCCACACCTGGAGTTCTGACTTCAAAAGAAGCTTTTCATACACAAGAGAGATAAATGCCAGGAGAATTGAAGTAAGGATTGGGTCAAATAACACTGGAACCCTTTTCTTCCTGAATTTTGAGATGTGAAATGTGAACCCAAACTAAATGGTAAAGGAAGCCTACCTCTTATTCTATGCTCTATGTGCTCCTTGGGAAGAAATTGTATCTCTTAAAAGGAAGAGTTCATAAGCTGTCTGACTTTGCTTTGATATCCAGCTCCTTCCAATATCCATCCTGTGAATGGATAACTCTGTAGATTAAATGCTGTCTGCTGTAACAGACTGCTGGTTACATGCCAGGATGCTGCACGAAGAATAAAATCTGGGACTCTGAATGTTCAGGAAGGGCAGATGTCTTTAGTGTCTGGGACTACTGGCCGTTAGAGGGAAGCGTGAAGGAGAAACCTATTAGGGCAAACATATGAGAGCATCTTGGAGTCAGCCTGTGTTTTTCTCTGAAAGTGTGTGGCCTTTCCATGTGAGGACTCTACTGGTTAGAGCTTCCCTTTCAGATGTGGGACACGGACAGTACACAGACACATGCCTGGAAAAAAATGGGCATACACACATGGGAAAAACCCAAATTAAAAGAAAAAAGCCTAGTGTTATATTTTTTTCTGCTAACATCACATAGTTCTTGAAATCTCAGTCTGCATCTTCAGACAGAGACTTCAGGCATCTCTGCAGTGGAGATGTTCGGCTTTAAGGAAAAGGAATGTCACACTCTCATATGGCTTTAGCACAATGAAAAATATTTTTTCAGATTCTTGTAATTATAGAAGACTGCTGAGCAGCTGTTATCTAACCACATGAAGGGCAAAATACAAAGGAGTGGAGTACAGCTGAAGTCGGTTAGAATGAGGTGCGCAGAGAAGAATTTGCAGATGGGATATTCTCTCATGTCTTGTACAGTCATGGAAATTTTGGTCTTACATTCCTTGATCCTACCAATGAGGGTGTCTTATGGTAAAAATATAGCACAGCGGTCCTGAAGTATTTAGCAAAGGAAATTTTACCTGGTTAGCCAGGTGGGAAAGCCTCGTTCTTCCTGAGGCTCCCTCTGTACCAGAGTCTGAGGACTCATGCTGGCAGCCAAGGGGAAACTGTCATTGCGGCAGAATGAGATACAGCACGTAAAATGGAACTTTCTGAGTTTAATTCCACTAAAATGACAGTAAAATTTGGGGTCATTATAAAGAGTTATTGACAAAAGTAAAGTACGAGTAAAGCTTCCATACACAACTGAATTGCCTTTTTTGGGGGTAAAGTACAAAATTCATATTAAGCGGGCATCCTTCTAATTCACCTCATCATCCATTAAAATAAAAATAAAGGTATTCAACTTGCCTACCGCATGCCTGTTTCTAGGTAATGGGTAAGTAGGCAGGCTTTGAAGTCAGACAGGCCCGGACTCAAATTCTGCTCTTGAAATTAAGGAGCATTTGTAACCTCTCTGAGTTTATTCACTTATAAAAAGGATAAACTACCAACCTTACCCTTTTCACCTTTTGTCCCTCCTAAGGATTACAAGTGCTTCACAAATGGCCTAGACAATATTAAATGCTCAATAAATAAGATAGCTAGTGGGAAGCAGCCACATAGCACAGGGAGATCAGCTTGGTGCTTTGTGACCACCTAGGGGGGTGGGATAGGGAGCGGGGGAGGGAGGGAGACGCAAGAGGGAAGAGATATGGGAACCTATGTATATGTATAACTGATTCACTTTGTTATAAAGCAGAAACTAACGCACCATTGTAAAGCAATTATACTCCAATCAAGACGTAAAAAAAAAAAAAAAGAGGGCTTCCCTGGTGGCGCAGTGGTTGGGAGTCCGCCTGCCGATGCAGGGGTGACGGGTTCGTGCCCCGATCCGGGAGGATCCCACATGCCGTGGAGCGGCTGGGCCCGTGAGCCATGGCCGCTGAGCCTGCACGTCCAGAGCCTGTGCTCCACAACGGGAGAGGCCACAACAGTGAGAGGCCCGCGTACCACCAAAAAAAAAAAAAAAAGAGCTAGTATCGCTGTTGTTTTTATTATCATTAGGGTAATGTGGTCACCAGTGAAGAGGTGTGAATGCCTTGAGTCTCACTGAAGCCAGGGGTAGGCTCCCGCCAATTTTCTGCAGGATTAGGCTGCAAGGTGCGATAGAGGTCAGGTTTTAAAGTGAGTCCTTGAGAGAAGAGATGAGAGAGGTTGAGAGGTCATTCCCCTCCAACCCACAAATGTCTTTGGTCCACTGCTCTTGGCTGGTATTTCTTTGTCTATTGTCTATTTTTATGTGTTTGTTTCATATTTCTTCTCTTAAAAATTCAGTTAATGTGGAACCTTTGAAAACTGAACTCTCGCAGCTGCTCTCTTTGCTTTAGATATTTGCAGTGAACCGGTGTTTGCAGCTAACAGTTCACGTGTGATGGCCTTGTGGGTGCCCAGCAGGTATGAAGAATGTCACAGGCTCCACAACCTCTGGTCTCTGGCACCATCAGTGGAGCACCCCTGGATCAGGAAACAGGGTTATTTTCTTCAGAAAGGCCCTGCCAAAATTGTTACTCCTTTGGCCAACACATTCTAGCGGAAAGTGTAAGGGATTTGAAGTCAAAAGCCTTCTATAGTCCTCAGCTTCCTTGTCTATAAAGATAAGGACATCTCGCAGGAAAGACGAAGTGTGATTCCTTACGAGGGTGAAAGCACAAATGCTTGTTAGGAGAGACTAGCCCTGGGTGGCCACTCTGAAACATGGAAAGGCTGGCCCTGATCAAGATGCAGAGGCATTTGATTTGCATGGAGAAGACAGAAAAGTCTGAAGCTCAAGTCCAAGCCTAGAGAGTATGTGTCAACCAGAGACAGTCTTAGGATTGTTGAGGATACAATTTATTTTTTTTTACTACTCACAATTTAAGCTAAAATGTCTCCAAGTGCAGTCAAAGTGCTGCTCAGAAATATTTGTTAAAATGCATATTTCTGGGCTCCATCCCAAACCCACCAAATGCGCATCTGCAGGGAATAGTACCAGGAACACGTGTTTTAATGGGTTCCCCAGAGGATGCTTCAGAAATGCAAACTGTGAGCACATCTGACCTTGGCTCAAGGGATCTTCCTGAACCAGCTGACGTGAGCCCCTTCTGTTCAGGCTTTGTTCCTCACCCCCCCAGCTGTGCATTCTTTCCTCTTCGTGTCTCTGAAATCATAATTTCCTTTAAACCATATTACGATGAATTTGGTTTTTGCTGTAACCAACTCACATTTGGATTATTGTAACGACTTTGTACCCATCTCCTTAGCTCCAGTTTTTCTCCCTTCTGGCTCATTTTACACACTACCGCCAGCTTGACTCAAATCACTGCCTTCATATCACGCTCTTCAATGATGGCTTTTTATTACTAATTTATAAACCCAAATGCTTGGCCTGGCATCTAAGGCCCTCTTCAATCTGACCTCAGTTTAGACTTTTTACACCTTTATCTGGTCTTTTATTCTGCACTAAACCAGGCTGTTTTTTTTTTTTTTTTCTGTCTCTTTCTCTAATGTGACATTCAAATTCTATTCACTATTTGTATTGCCTCTCACCCCAACTAGAATTTCACCCTGTCCTTTCTCAGTGTAACAGAATCCTTAAATATCCAACTAATAACACCATAAACATCTCAGGCCACTTCAGTCAAAAAAAAAATGCTGGGGCTTCCCTGGTGGTGCAGTGGTTGAGAGTCCACCTGCCGATGCAGGGGACGCAGGTTCGTGCCCCAGTCGGGGAAGATCCCACATGCTGCGGAGCGGCTGGGCCCGTGAGCCAGGGCCGCTGAGCCTGCGCATCTGGAGCCTGTGCTCCGCAACGGGAGAGGCCACAACAGTGAGAGGCCCGCATACCGCAACAAAACAAAACAAAACAAAACAAAAAAAAGAGTGCTGGCCCTGCTCTAACTGTCCCTGGATGTGCTCTGCGATGAACAGCTGGGTTGTTATGTGTCACAGAAGTCTCTCCCCGCCTAAACCGTAAACCCCTGGAGAACAGAAGCCTGTTCTGTGGTTGCATTTTCATCAAGAACTAGCTGACTTCCTGGCTCGTGATGGGGCTTCATTCATTCCCTGAGCTCTTCTCCAGGACAGCAACATCCTCGCCCAAGGTTACACAGCTGTTTAGTAATAAATATAGTCTCCTGGCCCTCAGTCCGATGTACTTTCCTTTTACTTATTAGATGGCTCAAATTAGAACCAAGGATCCTCATAATGCCATGTTAGGTGAGCCTGGAAGGTAGCTTTTGGTGATCCTGAGAAAATTCCCTTCAACTGTCCCTGGGCCAGCTCATTGCTCAGTATCTCCATACACAAAGAAGGCTGTCGGCCCATTCTGACTGCATCCACTCAGGTGGCAAGCACTGAGCATCAGGATGGGTTAAGGCCATGCCAGAGTCTATAGTGGGTACAGGATGAGCGGGATGTAGTTTACCCTCAAGGATCATCGTGCTTGGTGGGGTAGGAAAAGATGAAAGTGGTAGCTCCAGGCCGAGCTGGCTGTATCAGGCCCGGCTTCCCCATCCATAAGGGTCTCTTCACCAAGTGAGGAACTGCTGCTAATCTGATCAGGCAGAATCTTCCACGCAGGTGGTACCACGTCCAAGGGTGGGACAGTCAGGGAGGTTCAGATTTTCTGTCCTTGCACTTCCTGCTCTGGCCCTTCTGGTGGGCAAACCCTTGGAGGCCTGGATGGCTGGACAGTCTCTCCATCAACCTCGTCCTGTATAATGGGGTGGGTGGTCTTTGCACCTCCCACCTTCCTCTGCTCACTTTCTCCACACTGCAGCACAGAGATTGCGAGATTTAGGCTCTGGGTCCTGGGGAGAGGAAGATCGTGCTGGTCACCCCCATGGCAAATGCTGGCAGCGGATCCGCCTGCAGCAACTGGCCTTGAATGATTACTGACGCGATGACGCTTCTCCCCCATCGTGCTGGCTCTTGTTTACAGCTTCCTTGGCAGCCTTGGGATAGAGGTGATTATTGGGAGAATTTGAGAATTCCTCGGTTCTAGAAGGCTGGCTAGGTTCACCAACATTGTAGTCTAACCCCTATTAGCAGCTCCAGCGTCATGGAGAAATTGCAATGAAAAGGAATCAATCCCTTCTGTGTTGTACGTATTTTATAGTTTACAAGGCACTTCCAGAGGCAGAAGTGTAAGAGGAAACTTATGAGCATTTGCTGTAGAGAGGATTATTTTCCAAATGGTATAAACAGGATGTTTGTTAGTTTCCTTCATCAGTTTAAGGGCATTTGCTGCAACTATTTAAGAAAAAGAAAAAGTTAGAAAACAGCTAATAGTTTTGAAAGAGTCTGCAACTGGACCCCAAATGATTTTTTTTTTTTTAAGTAAAAGATTTGGACATTTTCATAAAAGTAAAGCCCTAGATTGTTTCCCTCCAAATTTGTGTACCGCAAGCATGCCAGTGCCTCAGACAATTAAATGCGACAGTTATGGGTCACAGTTAAGGGTCTGGACCCTTTTCCCCTTTGTTTATTCCCAACGCAGATTGTAAACTTGCGTATGATGTAAGTTTGGGGGCCAAGTGCAGCAGAAGTGTCATCTTCCCTGTGACAGGAGCCGCCCATCCCCAGGGAGGGAGCTCTGGTTAACGGATGAAGATGTCAAGCTGTGCTCCACGCGTGTCAACAGCTGCGTATTTATCAGTGTGCCATAGGCCCGCTCAGACTGAAAGACTTCACTGTTTATTCACAGCAAAGACACTTAATTAATGACTAGGCCTAACCAGGCTGTCTTATTATTTACAGTGATACCAGTGTGGCTTAGCTCAACCGATGTGCAAACAAACCAGCCTTGAGGAAGCTTTAATTAATAATTCTGAGCCAGGCCTTCTGAGAGGCCCCATCACAGAGCTCTCGGGTGATTTACAACATCTCCTTTGCTACGTTCTCATGTCCCCTGCATGCAGATGAGTGACCACCCCAGCAGGTCTTCCTGTTTGCACTGCTCTGGGCCTCGTTGATTACAGAAACGTGCTTATCTTTGCAGAGGACTTAATGGAGATGGATGCCTCAGAGGGAAGAAGATTCCTGGTGTCTTTCTTGAATGTGCTGCCATTCAAAAGCATTTCCATTCACTTTAGCAAATTGAAAAAATTAATTTAGTTTAAGTTTGCTCATTTGGGGTTCACAATCTAGTTGGGAATCAGATATGACAAGACAAGGTAACCGTGCTCAGTGTTGACCTGGCGAGGTTGGATGTGAGAAAATCAGTTAGAAACCTTTGCAACCCATTGGTCAGAGGATTCCTTATCTGGGTATAAAATAGGTTCCAAGCACTGGAAATAGAACGGGGAAATTACATTTGAGGTATTTCTGGAGGCGGAGTCAAGAGATTTGACATGGGATTGGATGGGGGGGTGAAGGAGAAAATAAGACCTTGGCTGAAGAGGATGTGTCCTCATGCTTACTCAAAGTAGTTGCCATCTTTTTTTTCTCTTGAAATTTTAAAAAATCCTGCTTTACTGTCTTCTTGCATCTAGTGTGGCTGAGGGCAGTTTGGTGTCAAACAGGCATCTGTTCTTTTGTAAGTGTATGTATGTATGTATGTATGTATCTATCTATCTATCCATCTAATTTTCCACTGGATACACTCAGATTTTTAAAATCTTTGTTGCTCTTAAATTTTACTGTGATAGCCAAACGTGAGTTTTCCTTATCTATCCTGTTTGGAACTTGAGAAGACTTGAAATCTGAAATTTTATTTTTAATTCTGGGAGAAGCTTTTGTCACTATTCCTTCATCTATTTCTTTCCTCTCCTTCTCAAGCCCCTATTATCTTGATTTGGAAAATCGATTTCACCCTCCATGTGTCTTAGCTTTTCTCTACAGTGTCTATTCTATTCTGTCCTACTGCATCCTGGGACAGTTCTCCATCTGAATTTTCAGCCCTCTATATCATTCTTGGTTCTATTCATCTACTACTTCCCCCATCAATGTGTTCTCTATCTAAATTATTATACTTTTTCATACCAATTATTTTCCCATATGGTCTCTTATTTCTGCTTTATAACACAACTGTCTTCCCTTACGCCTTTGGGTATATTTATAATCTTATTTTAAATTCACCAGTGCCTGGTGTTTGCTTTGTGGTCTTTCCTTTATAATGGTTGCAAGAACTCAAATTTTGGCTTCTAAGTTCCGCTCTTCTGGATGGCAGTCCATCCAAGGAATTCCAGACTCTCCAGGGCAAGGAAGCCCTACTTCAGAACCGGAACATTACTTTGCCTCACACTCTGCTCTTTCTTTCCCTCTCAGGCCTTGAAGCCACCTTCTCCTTCAAGCAGAGACAACTTTATAGAGTAGTTTTTGGCACTCGTGTCCAAAGCTGCTGAAATCTGCTGGTCAATTTACACAGGACGGGAGGGTATATGATGGAATGGAGTTTCTTCACAAACAGTCCTGAAAGTACCCCAAATTTCTGCTCCATTATTGGCATACTTACCTGTTTGAAGTGTTTTAATATTTCCCTTTTTAAAAAAAAAGTCTATATATTCCTTCAGGAAGACATATGAAAAAGACAGAGGAGTAAGCGCATTTTGAACTGAAATCCCAGAATTCCCACTTCAAATGAATTTTTCAAGTGTCAGTTGGACTTCTGGTTTTGAGACCTGTTAATCTATCTGACTGCATTAAAGGATAGATACAATCTCCTTTAAAATATAAATATATGAAAAACTAAATAAAGAAGTTAGTGTTACGTTGAATGTTTGTCGAGCTGATGTCCACTTTGTGGAATATGAGCAAATATACTTCTGGCTAAAGTTTAAAACTGACAGTTGTCAATATTAGTTGCTAATTATGTTGCGGGCCAACTTCCGGCAGATCTGCTGAGACCTTTTACGCTTGTTCTTATTTGCTGAATGCAGCTCATTTTGAGTAGCTGTGGCTCAGATTCGTTATCATTTCGGCACTTAATTTCATCGTCTGCTCTCAAAAAGTAACCATTGTTACTAATGATTAATATCATGTCAAAATTTATACAAAGAATTAGGCAGAGTTGGTTCACACTTTCTAGAAGCTTACAATTTTAAGGAAATTCTGACAGTGACACAGAAGATAGAGAGAAGTTACCGTTCTTATTTTTTAAGTGATGCAGTCCAGATTCTGGAATATTCATTTATTAATATGCAAGAGAGGTATACCTTTGCAGTAATTAACTCACAACTATCCAGGGCGTACTTCAGACCATTCCGCAGTTGCTAAGTGTCTTAATCAGTTTTAGAAACTATGGTTCTGTTACACAGTTACTATATCATACTTCTAAAAAGTTTCCTAGAATTATTGCACCCAACAGTTTCTGAAATTGAAGATAATTGGCATTAAGGTGGGCAGAATGATGCTCCTTCAGCCCAGAACTTTTGATTGCAAGTTGCTGAAAAACCCTACCATCTTCAGCTTTGGAAGCTCTATGCTTTCATTCTTCGTAGATTACAGGAAACTTTAAAACTTACTTTCCCGCTAGTCTTTGAGAAATTCCCTAGAGTGATACATTTTTCTCCTTTTAAGATGTGGTTCGCAAACGTTTCCCTTTGAAATCTGAAACTCAAGGTAGTTTTAAAAACTATAAGGTGAATGCACCTGAGTCATTTGCATCTAAACCAGATTTCTCTCTGCACAGCTGAGCCACTTAGCATCCCCCCGAGTCTTCCCACACTGTGGGCTCTGGCAGTCTGGTGGCTAAATGTGCCTTGTTCTTTTCCTGGGCATTCATATGTCTAGTTTTCTGGTTTTGAGACCTGTTAATCTATCTGACTGCATTAAAGGATAGATACAATCTCCTTTAAAATATAAATATATGAAAAACTAAATAAAGAAGTTAGTGTTACGCTGAATGTTTGTTGAGCTGATGAAAATAATCTCTCTACTCCCCTTTAATATCCGAGCACTATTCCTCCAGGTCTCTGCCTAATTTTTCACCCCCTAGTAATCACTTTATGGAACCCACCCCCTAGTAATCACTTTATGGAACCCACTTCCCAGCAGGTGGGGGCCTTGTGTGATTATCCCTGAATGGTCCATCTTTCCTGAGAAGCTCTCTGCTCTGTAAGGAAACCCACTGAATCCTATTTTCCTCACCACCTATAACCCAATCCAGTGCCTGACACATAGTAGGAATTTAACAGATATACTTGTTGAGTGTGAAATGGCATTTGTTAAATCTGAAACTCCAGGGGAATCGTATGCCATGACTTCAATATTTAAGTTCACTCTGAGAAACTGAGGTTTTTTCCATTACCTCTTTTTTCTTTTCATTTTCCTCCCCTCCTGAGATAGTCATATTTGTCTGATTATTAACTTTAATAAGGCAATAAAATTAACTTGTTCTGAAACTATATGCCCAATAGGTTAACCCAGAAGCTATGTAGAGAGTGAATCCTAGAATTTGGTTATCATTTGACATCATTTTATCTTCAAAAGTCACTCACATGCAGTGGATCTCCTTTGCATAGGTGATGCTGGCCACTGAGCAAATGAAGTTTGTGCTTAAAGAGCGTGAAAATATGCTTCTACCTGAAACTGACGTATAATCCTTCTCTTCACATCCCACTGGACAAAGTCTCATAGCCACCCCTGAGTTCAAAGGAGCGGTTAAGTTTAATTGTTCCACATGTCCAAGGAAGCAAGGAAAGCTAGAAATAGTGGTGAGCACTGAAGAAATCACAGCAGCAGGACCAGGTACGTCCAGGCAGTGGAAGCCATCACAACCCATGTCAGGTTGACTGCTATGGAACAATGCCATCAATTGTGAGACATACGCTGGGGACAGAAGTCTTCAAATTTGATAAAGAAAAGTCTATCTTAGAGTGATGGAATACAGTATCTGAAAACTGTTTGCATTCCTTAACTGGAAAGTGTTCAAATTGGAGACAGTCAAAGGCCAAGTTCTTTAACCAGTTAAAACATTCCTAGTACTTGTAGAAAATAGCCTCCAAGGTACTTTACAACATTTTGAGGTGTTTAGTGATCTTGTTTTTAAAATCACAGATGCCTACGTTTCAATGTTCATTGCAAGTTAAAATCACTCACAGTTATGTGATTTGTTATGCAACTTAAGTTTTAGTTTCATTACTAACAAACACTTGAGCTGAATTTCCAAGTGTGCTAATAATTTATTAAATTGAATGTATGCTATTTAGTTTGTTAAAACTTATAATTGAAGCGTACACATTTATTCTAAGTTCTAAAATTTTGAACGTGATACACGTATTGCATTTGCTGGTTTTACACAATTCCTTGGTGCACCTTGGTGAGGGTGCAGCAGAGCCCACCATCCAAAAGTGCCTGGCATCTGTGGGAGATGTAGTGCCTTCCTCTGCACTTCTGTTTGAAGACTGAAATAACAGAAAGGAAGAAGAAAGAAAGAGTGTACGGCTATAGGCTTTCTAGCAATTGCATGATTACAAGAACTTCAAATATATTCATAGGTAAATACTTGGAAAAACTGTATTTCTGATCTCTATAAAAATTGAGTTAATTGGCCAGTACAAAGTGATGTACTAGTGGTCTTCAGTGTGTTAAATAGTAACAAGTAGAACTTTTTTCTTGTATATCCTGTTTTTATTTTTTCGATATTGAAAATAGTCACTTTGTTAAGATGACACATTTTGTAAAGCTCCTTAAGCACTTGTATGAAAAGGCCGGGTTTGAAGATCCTTGACCTTGCGTGCATGCATTTTACAGATTCCTTTAAAGAAAACCATGGACAGGCACAAACATCTGTGCCATCTTACATATTTTGGTTTGTTGTAAACAACAGTTTGAGCTTCTCTTAATGACCAAAATAATCAGACATTAAGCGTATACTTTAGGTACATTTCTTGGGAAAGCCCCTGTGCTATAATATTTTGAAGCCTTCTGCATACTTGTACCAACAATGTGGATTTTTTGGCTATAGGATGATTTTTTAAATGTTTTACATGTTTGATCATGCATTACATTTATAAAGATGCCCGCTCAGCAGAATTTTGCTAAAAAGAATATTTATTATACTGATTATTTTTATCGCTGTGAAATAAATTTGCTTTTGTAAATACATAATGCATACTCATGTTAAAATATAGAAAAGTATATAAAGAAAGAAGCATCACTTGAGTATTTGCCACCTTGAAATAGCTACCATTACTATTTTGACAAATATGTCCTCATACATCTCTTTTTTTTTTTTTTTTGCAGTTCGCGAGCCTCTCACTGTTGTGGCCTCTCCCGTTGCGGAGCACAGGCTCTGGACGCGCAGGCTCAGCGGCCATGGCTCACGGGCCCAGCCGCTCCGTGGCATGTGGGATCCTCCCGGACCGGGGCACGAACCCGTGTCCCCTGCATCGGCAGGTGGGCTCTCAACCACTGCACCACCAGGGAAGCCCATTCTCATACATGTCTTTATGGGTATGTGCGTACGTGTTTAATTTTACAGCAACAGTACTGCATCATGTATGTTTCCTTGTCTTCTGCACCTTATTCTTGCTTTTGTTCCTCCCTCAGCTCCCTGCCCAGGCGGCCACTCCAGGGCAACCACGTGAACCCTTTGTCTTTGCTCCTTTGCTTCGTGCTCACAATCTCTCTTGTGCAAACGCACATCTGGGGTGCGGACTGGTGCCTCACCAAAATGAGGTGTATTACATGTCCTTCTCAGCATCTCACTTTTCTCACTAAATAATAATATCTTAAAAGAAATGTCTCCAATTAACTGATAGAGGTTTGGTTATATTCATTTTAATAGCTGTGTAATACTTATGATATTTACTTAGAATTGTTTTGTTTCCATTTATTTATTTTTGCCTGTATAGGCCTTGACAGGTGGATCGATGGCATTACTTCCTCTGGCTTTCAAGAGTCCTCTTCCCTCATTCTGTACATCACTCTTAAAATGAGGGAACCTTTATTTTATCAGAGTCTATCTACTGGTGAATTAAAAGGTCAGATTACTAAGGAAAAGGGAGTAACCCTCACAAGCAGACCCAGCAAACCTGTCTAATTGCAGACATAGCTGACATGGGAAATGATATTAATGTCTAGGCTATTTCATAGGCCCCAGCATTTTACACACACTTCATATTTATTTTAACTCTTTCAGCTATTTTACCATGTAGTGAGATTAATAATTTTTTAATGAGAAGTTATATTTCTGGGTGAAGCATTAAAAGATGAACAAAGTATGCTGGTGATAGGTCATAAATGCTAACTTAGTGCAAAAGAGCACCCTCAACTTAGCTACTACTAGGTTTACCCCCATATAATAAATCCGGCAGTAACTCTGAATCTCAGCAGTGCACTGGATCAATGACGGTAAAACAGTAACCTCTCTTTTTTTAGTGCCTTTGCAAATTCAAGGCCTGAGGCTCATGGTTTTATGAGCACATAACTCTGTTTCTCATATTTTAACTATAGCAAAGGAGATGGATCTTTGGTTTCTACCAATTGACCACTTTTCTCTCTTCAATACATTCTGCCCCTTCTGCTTTCAGTGTGAGAAAGGGAAAGAGAGAGTAGAGATCTTTTTCCACAAAGAACTCAAGTAGACCTCCTTCCTTTAGCAGGACTGCTGTTCAGTGCCTTCATTTCCAGGTGCTACGGAGACCCAACATTTGGGCACAAGGATAGGATAGCAACTGTGACTCATTATAAAGTTCCCAAAGAAATGCTCAAGCCTTGGAAATCTTCTGGCAGGAATAAAGTGAAATTATTTTTCTCCTTTTTGCTACTGAACCTGTGACAGCAACAGAAGCTGTATTTATAGACAGAGGTGATTTCCTTCTCTGGTCGGCTGCTTCCAAAATGTATGAGCGCTTCCCAAAATACACGCCTTTTGCAAATACTAGAAATTAGCATTTATGAAAGAGACAAATTGCACATTAAGTGTCAAGTCTACCAAACTATAAAATGCTTGAAAGGAAATTGCACTTAAGAAGGAAGAAAGCTTTTTTTCACCTTGGGAGTGATTTCTCAGGAATTTTAGAAATTGGAAGCAATTCCTAAGAAAAGGAATGCCTAAATTAAAATGAATATGGAGTGAGCCAACACATACCCATACAAAAGCAAGAGAGACATTTTACCTACCCTGCTCACACTGTCACTCCTGAAGTCCCCTCCCTCGCTCTAGCCGTCTATGGCAGAGCAGTTATTAAGGGTAGACTTGGGACCCCCGTCCATATAGGAGTTTTCAAACTTCCTCTTGGAAATCCAATCAATTCTCTAAACAAATGGAACAACAGGGTTCTAACCATAGCAACCGTGTATGCAAAATGGACATAAGAGGCAAAGTCGAGGCAGAGATTGCAGAGTTATTTTTCCATGGAGAATTAGCTTAGATGTTTCTTCCAATCTAGGAACTATTAATTGACAGACTTTAGGAGCCAGGAAACCTTCAGGTCTAAATCAAGAGGACAAATAGAAAGGAAATTAGGTGATCATAATGGTTGTGTGAAGTTTCCTTTCTTTTTATGTGCTTCCCGCTGCACTTTGGCTTGTGTGACATGGAGCTGCAGCCCCATACCCAGACATCTGTACATTTCTTTAAGTTTACATTAGGTTGAGTTTCTTTTCTTATGCAATATGGTTCAAAAATGGCAAGTTTACCTAAAATTATTTTCTCATCAGTAATAAATCAGAATGCCAACATGTAAACCTTTGCTATTCATGCCCTTTCATTCTGTCTTAAAAAAAGTATTTTTGTTTGCATGACATTAATCTATGGGGAATTTTAAAAGGAAGCACTGAAAGATATAGGTGATACCTATTCTCCCTCCACTTGCAAATCTGAAAATAACTTCTAAAAACCTAAAAGATACGCATTTATATCCAGCAGTGTGATATGCATTGATTTCTTAACACTTTCCTTATTCCCAAGGTACCACATTTTTTCTCGGATACACTGAAGAAGTCATTTTGCGAAAAGAACTCCTGAGGATGCTCTCCCTATGCATTAATTATTCGATGAAGAGCCCGGGGAGAGAAGGAGTAAATATGGCTCCCAGCGTGAGCACAGATGGCTTCGTTCAAGGCTGAACGTGCAACTCAACTAGTCAATCAAATCACACTGCTGTCCTGAAAAAGTCCTGGGGATTCTAACATGTTAATCAAAAAATGTATGATCAAGACAGTCAAAATGTGTGCCCTGCATTCCACTGTACGTTAGCCGTAAGTGGGCAGGGGACTTTTTTTTTTTTCCTGTGTATTTACTAGTTTTTATTATGTATTTGTACTGCATCAATCATTTGGAAAGTATAATGGATAAAGTAAATTGATTTCATAGCTGAAGAGCATAAGTCATGTAAACATATCCACTAGGCTTAAACAAAATGGTAAAAATAACAGTGGGGTTTGGAAGCAGGGGAAGATGAATGATGGAATTTTAATCCACTTCAATCCATTGTGTAATGCAGTACAAAAAGCAATTCATCTACTTACTCATTTCCACGTGGTTTGTCTGCTAATACCTTGGTATTTAAGGAAGAGTATTAGATAAGATCAAAAGAGAGAGAGTATAGATTACATTTTCTCCTGTTAGCATTGAGAAGCTCTTTGGGAAGCTTTTATAGATGTGGGTGTTCAAACCAGGAGAGATCATGAGGTTCCATAAACTTACAGTCAGGGAATGTCTGCGTTTTCTCAAGCTTCCCATTTACTTGGCCAGGAGGTCTTGGCTTCAGTTCCTTCATTCATGTGGTGGAATCATAAAGCCAGCCCTGTCCAGTCCAAGGTTGTGTTAGGATGTACAAACACACACACACGCACACACACACACACGCACACACACAAACAGATATAGGACAACAATATATCTACATTACAATATTTTTAAACAATAAAGCATCCTATAAATGTAAGTGATAATGACATCCTGCCAAGAAAACTCCTTAGAAGAGATAGGTTTACAGTTTTGTTTTTTGGTTTTGAAATCTCAGTTTTCATCTTGATGCACCCACTCAGGGGATGAGACACGATGAAAGCCTCCTCTCTCTGTGTTCCTTGAGATTCTCAGTGTGTGCAGAACCCACTCATTTCAAAACCCAATGGAGGACTCAGAAGAGAAAGGAGAAATGTTTATGTACAGTTTCATGCATTTCAATTCATTACATTGCTTATATGGCTAAGTGCAGACCTGGCACATAAACACGTAAAAGGAACAATGGAACAACTTCTAAACATCCCTGCTTCTGGCTTTGATATAATACATGTAAGGGCAGCAATAAAAAACACTTAGTTGAGTCCTAGGTTTTGATTTAATCCAAGCCTTTAAACATCTTTTCTAAAGCTCATAAAATTTATAGTCATATCATTTCTATGAGATAAGTATTACCTCCTTTGCATTTGAGAAGCCGAGGCGTGGGGAAACAGAGTGTGTCCACTACCTGAACTCCAGAGCAGGACAAGAGTGGCATCTGCTCGTCGTTGTGACTGGAGGGCAGTATGGGAACCTCTGAACAGTGTTGTCACCTGAGTGGCTCTACTCATAATGCTCTTTAACCTGCTTGCTGTGGTCCCTGAGATGTAGCCCCGCTACCATTAACCTCCCAGAGCAAACCAAATTAATGCCCCCATTACAATCTCTCTATTTCAATCTCAACATTTAGAGAGAGAATAAGGCATTAATTTGCTCATTTTATTGAATTTGTCATACATGGTTGGGAGCAGTGGTTGGAAGGACCTTGGGAAAGAGATTTGGAAGGCTGATTGTGTTTTTGGGAAAGTGCTTGCCTAGCAACTTGCCAAAAGCCGGGCAAATATATCTCGTTGATGTCTTATGCAATTAGGTACTTATTTTACTTTTTTTTTTTGCAGTATGCAGGCCTCTCACTGTTGTGGCCTCTCTCGTTGCGGAGCACAGGCTCCAGACACGCAGGCTCAGTAGTTGTGGCTCACGGGCCCAGCCGCTCTGCGGCATGTGGGATCCTCCCGGACCGGGGCACGAACCCGTGTCCCCTGCATTGGCAGGTGGACTCTCAACCACTGCGCCACCAGGGAAGCTCTATTTTACATTTTTGAAGCACAGGAATATATCAAAATAACAACTAAAAAGGCGTATGTAAAGCATAAGCTACCCTATCGCCTGTGAAAGTGGTAACTCTATCTTCAAGTACAGGGAATGAGAAATCATTGGCTAATGTTACACTCTGTTCTGCATCTTTCTGTGCAGGTAGGAAGTGATGGGATCCTGTGCTGTTAGCAATAATAAGAATGATGCAAATATAGGTGCATAATTAAGGCTAAATCCTGTAATAAGAAAGATTCCATTTATTTTCACAAGCACATATTTCAAAACTTTTACTCAAGTCCTGAAAACAAATCCAATTATCTGAATATAATTGTTAGACATTATTTGATAAACATGAGAGTAGTGTCTATGACTGCGTGATTAGAAAAAAAAAAAAGCAACGTTTGTTTTCACCTGTTAAATTTTAGATTTTCAGCCAAATGAATTCTTTTCCAGCTCTTTCTGAAAAGACTTTAGAGAAAATGTCATATATTTATGTTAAAAGACCCCTGGAGATATGTCATTAGTCCAGTCATGCATATATTCAATGGAATCAAATCTGCTTACAGAGTTAATTTAAATGACAAGACAAGAACTTCTGGGAAAGATGTCCGCTAAATTATATGTTTACAAACTCCTCTGGCTCTTCTCTTCAATCCACAAAAACAATGTCCTCAGAAAGTAATACAAAGAACTAAGAATAGAGCAAAATTCCTCGCTCAAACAGAAAACTTCAGAGCATACAATTTGGATGAAGTGGAAAACATTCTGGACACACAAGTGGTGACCACAGCATGTTCTAAACAGCCCTATGGATCCCTGGCTAAGTGGGAGAGGTGTGGTAGATGGTGGGAGGGATGGGAGCGCCTTGTGTTGAGGAATTTCCCTGAACACGTTTGCAGCAGAGATGGGAAAGAAAACAAATGCAGCCAAATAGCGTTTAGGACAAAAAAGGGCATGTAAGTACAGCCTCAAAGCACAGTCAGAGTAATCTTCCCTCTGACTTGTCTTCCCTAAGAAGAGGGGTAGGGTCTGCAGTAAACCTCCTTGTGCTTCACCGGTCTAATTTGTTTCACCATCATTAGCTTCCCATCTCAGAACAGGACAGCCCATTGAAATATGGGGCTTTCTGGAAGAAGCCATCCTCCCACCTGGGAGCTGACCTATGAAGCAGAATTTCTGATAATTCTGAGGAAAACCATGAAATAAAGCCTTTCCCACCCCAGCTGTCTCCAGGCTCTCAATGCTTTTCCAATCCCTTCAGGCAACTGCACAGCTGGACAGAAAACACAGGACTTCGGTGTCTGGTCCTCCAACAAGAGTTCAGAGGAAGACCCAAACGGTGCTTAGGGAAAATAGGAGGAGCTTCAAGAAGCTGTTACTTCTATTAAGTTTAGGCAAAGAGCAGGACCCACTGGAACTGCCCCATCAAAAATGGGTAAACAAAACTCAACACAAAAATAAAATGGTATGGTGTAGGTTAAAATATTCGACACTAAAAAGAAATAAATCAGTAAGATCTATCAGTGAGAGCTGAAGAAATGCTTTTCCCAGGAGACAGGAAAAACACTGATTTGCATCAGATTCTTAAAGAAATTAGATGCCAGCAGAATCATATTTTTAAAAGTATGGCATAATTGAGTCAAGAAATTGTGCAGAAGATAACAACATTGTGGAATTAAAAATGAGATAGAAATGGTAAATAGTGAAGCCAACAGAAAACTAGATTGGTAAAGGGGAGTTCTCTTGACAAAAACCACACAAGATGCGGGCTTCCCTGGTGGTGCAGTGGTTGAGAGTCCGCCTGCCAATGCAGGGGACACGGGTTCGTGCCCCGGTCCGGGAAGATCCCACATGCCGCGGAGTGGCTGGGCCTGTGAGCCATGACCGCTGAGCCTGCGTGTCCGGAGCCTGTGCTCCGCAACGAGAGAGGCCACAACAGTGAGAGGCCTGTGTAACGCAAAAAAAAAAAAAAAAAAAAAAAAAGAATCACACAAGATGCAAAGAAATGATGATCATTAGAAGAATATAGACAGTAGAGATTCAAATACTGATACTTCCAGTGATCAATAAGCAATCATCAAATCCAGTGATAAAACAAAAGCTATTCAAACATGTATTAGGAAAAAAACCTCTCCTGAAATAAAGGGACATGAACATTTGTCAAAGGAATTTGTCATGTTCCCAAAAAATGTGCTAAAATTCTTCAGTACAAAGAAGACATGCCCTGGTGAAGCTTTTGAACTTGAAGATTACAGAAAGAACCCCACAGACCACAAGGCAAAAGAGGCAAGTTGTTTACAAAGGTTAAAAAAAACCAAAACACTGATCATAAACTTCTCAACAAATTTAAATATTAGAAAAGTAAGAGAAATATCTAAAACTTTAAAAGGAAAATAGATGTGACCTTATTTCCCCCCATCAATAATCTGAGTCACAGTAACTCGGATATTTTGACAATTAAAAAAGAATATGTAAAGATATACCAGGCAGAAAAAATAAGCACTTTTGTAGAATGCACAGTAGTCCAATCAGAGGGATGCGGCAGGTACGAGAGGTGAGAAAGGGATAAACAGCATGAAGTGCCTCATGGAAGGAACCGATAGCTCCTTCTGAGAGGATGGAAGCCAGAGGAGTGCGGGGCTGGGGCAGGGCGGGGCGGGGCTGGGGCAGGGCGGGGCGGGGGCAGGGGCTCGGCGGGGTGGGGGCAGGGGCTGGGGCAGGGGCAGGGGTGGTGGTGGTGGGAGCTCTTGACAATCTCTTCAGTTTCTGCAGCTATGTGTTCCCACCTCTCCTCCTTGACCCACAGCATTCCCAATTCCAGGCCCAGCCCAGAGGGTCAGCTTTTCTGACTTGGATGGTCCCCTCCTTGGCTAGGGACTCCTGGAGTGACACCTTGGAGGCGGTGAAGTGACAGAGGAAATTAGAAGAAGGGAAATGCAGGCTCTCGTGGGCCCAGGACCAGGTGTCTAGCACAGACTGCAGTGAGGTAAGTCTGTAAATAATTACCTAAAGAAGAAACAATGAAAACCTCCTTGACTCCTGAGCGTGATGAAATTCCCTCCCTCAGAAAAAGAGAGAACAAAAAGCAAACGACGCAGAAAATGAAAATACGAAGCAATAACAGATTATGTAGAAAATAATTTTTTAAAAGTTGGCAGTAAATGGAAAATCAAATATTAGTTGATCTAAGAAAGACTGGCTCTTTCACTTTTATAATTTTAATTAATAAAATTAACCTTAAAAGTTATATGTTCGCTCCAATAAGTACTAAAGTAACATCCAATAAAATTCTGTATCTACTCCATGTTTTATATGATACTTTTTTAAATGATAAAAGAAGAAGTCAATGATAACTCATAACAAAAACTGCATATCTGAACTGAAAGCCAGCGTGAGCAGCAATTTTAAAGCACTAACAGCATTCCCATTAAAGCCAGGAGTAAGGGAAGTAAATGAGGAAATTAGACAAAAGAGCAAATTAAGAAGTGGAGATACCAGAAAGTCGTAGGCTTCTTATTCTCTATTTGTAGATTGTGTAGCTGGAAAATAATAAATCAACTGACAAATTACCAGAAAGAGTAAGAGATTTCAGTAAGATAGAGAGTTAAAACATTAACATAAAAACCAAGAAAGCAGATTATCTTGGTCCTCCACTTGCTGCAAATTTAGAACACTGATAGAACCAAATATAACTGAAGGTTTAGAAGAATGTGCACAAGTTTGCATTATCGGAGAGAGTAGATATTGGCACACTTTTCTGAAAAGATGTTTGCCATCATGCATCAAAATTTAAAAGCGACATATCAACTGATGTAGAAGTCAAGTTTCCAGTGATATTCTCCAAGGACAGTGCATAGGTATGCCCAAGTATCTGGGCATAGTTGTAACAATATTGTTTACAGTAGCAAAAAATAAAAATAAAAAATTAGTAAATAAATCATGGCATATACGCCATATATAGAAAATGGAACACCATGTGACATTAAAAATGGTGATGTAGGGACTTCCCTGGTGGTCCAGTGGTAAAGAATCCGCCTTCCAGTGCAGGGGATGCAGGTACGATCCCTGGGCAAGGAACTAAGATCCCACCTGCCACGGGGGGGAGCTGAGCCCGTATGCCACAACTACTGATCTCCTGCGCCTCAACTAGAGAGCCTGCATGCTGCAAACTAGAGCCCATGTGCTCTGGAGCCTGTGTGCCACAGCTAGAGAGAGAAAACCTGCAGGCCACATGCCTGGTCGAAGACGACGTGTGCTGCAGCTAAGACCCGACGCAGCCATAAATAAATAAATAAATCTTTAAAACAAACAAAGAAAATGGTGATGTTGATATACGGGTATTAACTTAAAGGATATCTCTGATGTATCAAAAAGCAAAGCACATTTGAGAACAGCACAAGTAGGATGACTGTTTGGTAGACTTGCTGTGTTCCATGAGCACCACCAGTGTATCCATCAGGCCTCTATCTGGAAGTTGCAAACAAGAAACAGTGTTTTTCTCTGAATTACGGGAATTCAGGTGAATTTTACCTTCGTTTTATGTTATATTTTTTAGATTGCTTCCTTCTTTGCTTTCTCCTGCCCCTTCCTTCTCTCCCATGTTTTCTCCTTCTTCTGCTATTAGTCTGTGTCAAATTTAGTAAAGAAGAAAGTGATATTCATGTTGGAAGATAACTGAATCAGACTATGGTTTTCAAGAATATTCAAGATCTTTAGATACTTTCAAAACCCTTTAAAAAGTGTGTGTGGAGATACACATGCCTACGTATCTGGAACAGTATGTGAGAAACTCAGCTATTAGCCAAGAGTTTTAAATCAATAAGAGACGCACATTTAGAAGCCATATGATGTTCGGGGATTTATTCTCCAAAGATAATTACACTTTTGTCGTCCTCTATTGTACAACTTGTCTCTTAAATGATATTTTCAAATTGCCCCATCAAGCCTGGATGAAATACTATTACTGAGGGCAGTTGACTACATCCTATTATTCCCATGGCAGCAAGCTTTGTTACCGTAAAATTAAGAGTGAGAATTTAAAGTTTTGCAATCGCCAGTGAGGTTTCCAGCTTTTAATTTCAGTCCCCTCCTTTGGAAAATCCTGTGCTGTTGTGAGTTTCATAACTACTGCCTTTTGGGGAAAGGTTAGTCCAGACTCTTAACATGAAAAGCGTTTTTGATGTTTCCCTGTGGCCCAGAGCAGTGGTTCTCACGCTTGAGGGTGCACCAGATTCTCCTGTAGGGCCATTAAAACATGCGTTGCTGTGCTCCACCCACAGTTGCTGTTACAGGAGGTCCAGGGTGGGTTCTGAAATTCTGCATTTCTCAAGAGTTCCCACGTGGCTGATCTGCTGGTCCAGAGACCACACTGGGAGAACTAGGACATGGTAACCTTATTTACAAACCTTTGTTTCCCACCTTTTTCATTGCAAACCTACAAACCTACTAATGATGCTCTTGAGGATATATTAAGAGGGCTGAGACAGCAAGCCTGGGATGTTTTTGGAAGGAGGCAATGTGAGTTCATTTCCATCATACTTTCACAGAGTTCTGAAAATGAGTGTGACTGTAAATGGATTATACTTAACCCAAATCTTGGCAGGACTAATGCAAATCGGACAGCTGGAGTAAAAGAAATTTGCTAGACTCTACCTATTGTCTTTATTCCCTTCTTAATTGCCTTTTGTGAGAATCTGTATTTGTGGTGAGACCCTTGGGTCCGTCCTTATAGGTACTTATTTTGCCCTTTGAAGTGGGAGCAGCTGTATACTCACTACTATGTATAAAATAGATAATCAACAAGGACCTACCGTATAGCACAGGGAACTCTAGTCAATATTCTGCAATAACCTATATGGGAAAATAATCTGAAAAAAATGGATATATGTGTAACTGAATCACTTTGCTGTACACCTGAAACTAACACAACAATGTAAATCAGCAATAATCCAATATAAAATAAAAACTAAATTAAATTTTAAAAAGAAAGTACAGATAGCAAGAAAGAGAAAATATAGATATTTTTAAAGGAGCTGGGCTGAAAACCAATGTTTCCAGTGAGCTTCGAGGTCTGAAACAATATTATTCTAATATGTAATGAAGGGAAGTAATTTCTGCAGGGTCTACTGATGGAGAGCCCAAATCATCTCACCTTTAATTCCTGAATTTGTGGGTTTGCTAAATGAGCCTGGGCACTTCCATCTTCTAAAAATGTGCCTGATAGGAGATGTCTCCTTCCCCAGGCTTCATTTCTGACAGCAGTCCATTAAAAGGATTATACATCCTCATTAGGAGATATTCATGTTCATTGTGAATGATATTCCAAGTTAGAACAGGAAGTTTTTGAATTCTGTTTACTTTGGCCACTTACTCTTATTTTCTTATCACCGAATTTTATTTTTGTGTTTTCAAGAATGTTTCACTTTCTCATTAAGACTCTAGTCCCACCTTTTGGAGGAGTGAAAGTTGAAGAGGGGAAGATTTTGTTTCAAAACAAAAGAATATTGTTAGAAGACGGGAGCATGGTCTTAAGTGGGAATGAGCTTCCAGGGAGGTGGTGAGTTACGAGTTTCTGGAGTTTTCCCAGCATAGGTTCAACAAGAACAACAATGACACTTCTGCTGTGGAACAGGCTCCATCGCTAGTGGTTTCCAGTGACAATTTCATGATTCACTGATCTTGTGGTTTCTGCCTTTGGGCATGTTCTTTTGCTTGTTAGAGTAATTAATCCTTGACATGAAAGCATAACAAACATTTAAGGGAGAAAATAATATTTTTTCACATGTGTGAACATACTGCCGCCCTCCCCTCCCCTGTCCCCCCACTCACATCATTTGTTGTACTGAAAATATGGGCAGTGGCACGTGGCCTGAAATAACTCCAGATTCAAGAGAATAAGATCGAACTTTCAGTGCCTAAGATTTATGCATCAAAAATGTCTAGGTCCCAAAACATGTTTTATGAGAGTTAAAATGGAAGATATAGTCCCTCTGCCTCAGGTGGCAAACAGGCCATATGTCTGTGAGATTTACCTCTGCACAGGTATTCCTGGTACTCGAAAAGCCTCAGAAATCGGAGGAATCTCTCCAGGATGGCAGCCCTGCCTCAGCCCAGCCACAGTTACAATCCTCACTTGTAGTTGCAGGGGGAATTCCAGCGTAACCGAGTGTAGAAAAAGATACAGGCAAAAAGGGGCCAAGTTATACACGTTCATCACATAATTTTTCAACCGTCATACATCTTCTTAAGCAACAAAGATGGAGATTTACCTCAAAAGATCTGGCAGCTGTATACACAGGATCTATGTTGACTAAGGTCCCAAGGCCCCCAAGCCAGCCTGTTTCATACAATATTCATGGAGCCCATGGGTGGGTATAGAGATAGAAGCAAGAGAGCTTTCAGATTCAGAAATTTCAGTGACTTTAATTTGGTTACCAACTCCCAGTCCACTCCTGCTTTCTCTCTTCTTTTAAAGAGTCTTTGGTTTTAGTCACTTTTACTTTCTGGTTCCCTGTTTCATATTATTCATCCAAGGTATATCAACAATGATTAATCCATACTAGGCTATTATGATGTTGACCGTATAATATAACATTTTGTTAAATTGACCGAACCACCTATATCTTCAGGGTGGAAAAAGCAAACACGTGGGAAAGGAGTAATTCACTTTCACATGCACTTTGTGAAGGTTTATTTTAGAGGACCTGGGAGAGAAAGGGCAGTTGTAACCTAGTACAAGGAGTTCTGTAGGAAGATCTTTCACAGGATACGATGTCTTTCTTTCGAGCTGATTAATAAGTTTTTTTTTGTTTCTGGACATCAACTGCCCTAGCACACAAGGACACTACTATTTGTCAAGCAAGATGCCTCTACACATTATTTTTCAATAAAAATTACCATTTTCAAAGGGTGTTTTCTTTAGAAATAACATTCTACTCTGGAAGTGGGGTTAAATCAATATCTTTGTTACCTGTTGCTGAAAGCAGATCCATATGGGGGTATCTCAAGGGGGAAATCTGGGCTATTTCTAAACACACGTGTTTTTCTATTATGACAATAAAGAAGTCCTGATTCCAGCACACTCATTTAACTGTTGAGTTCAAAACACCACAAGTGATAATTTTTCCATTTCATTCTTTTCTCCTGACTCCGTTACTCAGTCTAAGGAAATACTTCCATTTCAGTTATAACTGCAAATCAATTAAGAGGTTCTAGTGGTTGATTAAATCAATCAAAGTAGCAAGTGTTTAAATGGAGTGTCTTCTGGGTGAATCTTTATTATTTTACTGGTTCAACAGATCTTGGCCCTCTTAAGGGTATGAGAAACCTGATATCATCTTTTCTTTAGAGAGTTATGCTGTAGCTGGGGAGACCAAATATAAACACACTGAAGCTAATTAAAACCACTAGATTTAAATAGAAATCTTCAATAAAACATGAGGTGTCATGTGGTAGTATATGATTAATGTTTAATTGAATAGTGAGGCTGACTCTACAGCTTCAGTGTGAGTAGTCTTGCAGAGATAAATGTCACCCTGATAATTGCTAGAGTTGATCTGATGGATCATACTGGCTGAGCTGTGCCTACTTCCCTCAACTCCCTCACTTATCTTACCCCACATCAGGTACCCTCTCAAAATATCATGTTCAGTCATTGAATTCTACTGCCTGGGACAGACCAAGGCCAGTCTCTGTATGAGCAGCTGATGTGTTCCAGTGTTCAGGAAGAAGAAGGACCATGTGAGTTATAATGGACCAGGAAGGAGTCAGGAAGGAGGGATGACTTGGATCTTCAGCTCAATTTCTTAAGGATGGTGAAATTTGAAAGAGTGGAGTGGAGGCTTAAAACTGTTTGAACAGGAAGGTAGAGAGGAAAGTGCAAGAAACACTCAGGGCAGATTAGTCAGAAAGGACAAAGACATTGGAAAGGAAGGTATCAGCTTATTAAGACAGTGACTTGGGAGTCATCTGCCTGGAAGTGATGACTGACGTTGCAGGAACAAATTAGATCAACACCGAAGAGGAGGTGAAGAGAAAAGCCATGAGGCCTAGAGCTTGAGAGGAAGAGGAGAAAGAGAAGGGCATCTGTGTATTCAAGGATGAAGCCCTTTTTGCTGAAAGAGATATCAAGGGGATTGAAAATTGGCGATGGTTTGGCCCAAATGCTATAAAAATCAATACTTTTCATTAACAGAGTGCCTTGAAATTTGATTTGATCTCATTTGCAGACAGTATCACTTATAAAGAGATATTTATGCTTCTAAGTTCAGATACGGAACCTAGCATTAATCAAATATATTAGCTCCTTTTAATTTGTGTTTGTTACATTTATGCTCGAGCCAGTGAGACCGTTTGGGGATATCTATCTCTATAAAAATCTATATATTGAGAGAATGAGAGAGAGTTGTTGTATGGTTAAAAAAAAAGAGTCCTTTTTGGCAATTAAGTGAATGGTTGATTCCCTTAATATTCTGAGAGCAAACACAGCTATCATCATGAATCACTGTAGTTGATGAGTCTGATTCTTTTTCATGCCATGATAGCAGATGCTCACATTTGAATCTTCCACAGACAGATCGGTCTTTGTCATCTCCTCATACATATTCCAGCATCCGTACTGGGGTTTTGATGTGCTGTACTGGCTTGAGGTAGCAGCATCACTTTTGTGAACTAGCAAAGCAGCTGCCCAGGAAACCAGAATAAAACAGTCGAGAAATTGCTGTTCTTTGCAAAATCGACAGTGACCTGTGAGTCTGAAGACTTGGGTGTGGACGGCATCTACTTGGCTAATCCTGGCTTTCTGGAGGGGTTTCCTCCGTAGAAGAGGTAGTTGAAATTTAACACTGGTCTAAATGTTGTATATATAGCCTTAAAATGAAAGGACCAGTAGTGCCAAGGGAAAAAGCCTTTCCATTGTAGGTCACGGAGGATGCTTATATTTTGTGGTTTGAGGGGAAACCACAACACACATACATGTCACAAACATGCATGCCTTGTTCCTGATTATAGCACTACATGAGAATTTTTTGCTAAAATGTGGCAGAAACTGCATTAGGAAAGAAATCATTTGAGTATTTGTATTTCTGTGAAAACACTGCTACTTCTATTAACCTGGATCCTTGAAGAGAAGGGAATTTTGGTATTCTTGTTTTCCCTACCAGGATAGGTGCTCAACAAAGATCCCATGGCTACCGGTATGAGTTTCTTAGGGCTACCTTAACAACATACCACAGACCAGGTGGCTCAGACAACAGACGTGAATTCTCTAGCAGTTTGGACGATTGGTTCCTTCTGAGGTCTTTGAAAGACAGTCTGTCCCAGGTCTCTCCCCAAACTCCTGGTAGTTTGCTGGTGATCTTTGGCATTCCTTGGCTTTTACTGCTTTACTCAGATCTCTACCTTTCTCTTAACAGGGCATTTTCCCTGTGTGCATGTCTGTGTCCAAATTTCTCCTTTTTATAAGGGCATCACTACTAGAGTAGGGGTCCACCCAACTCCAATATGACCCTTCTTAACTAACTATATCTGCAATCACCCTATTTCCAAATACTGTCACATTCTGAGGAACTGGTGGCTGGTTAGAACTTCAACATGTAAATTTGGGGAGGGACACAATTCACTCTCTCCTCTAGTCTCCCCAAATCTATGTCCTTCTCACATGCAAAATGCATTCACCCCATCCCAGCATCCCCAAGTGTTTCCAAAGATGGCTGTGCCATATCTTCCATTCCACATATGTTTTTGCAATTTGACCTCATAATTTCCACATTGAGAGATAGACTCTTTTTACCTCCTTTGATTCTAGACTGCTCCTGGACTGTTCTCATCAACAGAATGTGGTGGGAATGATGTTATATAAGTTCTGAGGCTGGGCTCTGTGAGATCTAGAACGTCTACCTTTAACTCTTGGAATGTCTTTCCCTGGGACCCAGCCACCATGTTTGGGTGAAGCTCAAGCTGCCACCTGGAGAAGCTCTGATGGAAAAACTCTCAGCCCCCAACCCTTGCTGTACTGAGCCAGTGATCTGTACCACTGCCAGCTGTGTGAGTGAGGACCTTCTGGAAACTTCTGTCATCCCAGCACTCACTATGACACCACTAAAACAGAAAAACTCTCTGGTCATACAAAGAATTGTAACTTATAATAAATTATTGTTGTTTAAGGTGTTTTGTTAAACGGCAATAGAAAAATTGAAACAGAACTTAGTATTAGAAGTGGGATTCTTCAGTAACAAAAACCTGAAAGAGATGGCAATGGCTCTTGTGAAGGGTATTGGGAAGACTGGTAGTGCAAACTGGAAGGGCAGGGAGCAAACTGCTGTTCAAGCTTGGAAGGGTGGTGACATGTGACCTGCAGTGGAAGAACACTTGACAGACTGGTACTTGCAGGAGCACAGAAGATAGAACGTGTACCTGGTGAACCTGCGGATCTAGCAAAGGAGAGTTCCAGGCAGGATGCTGAAAGTGCCGGTGGGCTTCTTTTAGCTCTCAATCATAAAGGGTGGGGAGAGAGATGGATTTGAAAAGGAACTGTTTGCTTTTTTAAGCCAAATTCTAAAGAAGTATTCCAACTTCGGAATTGCTAAGTTGAAAAATTAAACTGTTTCTTCTAGCCTGTCCATTGGGCAAATATTTCTCAAGGTAAAAGGTGACTCAGGCAAATATCAAAGACAGATGTTGCCATGAACACAAGGCCGCGGGGTTAAAGTCACATCAGGTGTGTGGGAACAGAACGCTTTGTTAATATCTCAGAGTTTTAAGAGGTGCTTGTTACTCTTTCTCAGCTGGACAAAATTTCTTCTAAAAATCTTAATGGCATTTTTCCATAGCTCCCCAACTCAGAGCCCAGGCAGAGAGAAGCCTGTCTCAAAGACAAACGTGAGCATGACATTTGCCCAATGGACTGGATTAATGGTCTTATACACTGGCATCCCACCAAGTTGTTTAGGAAGCTCTGTCATTTTTGGCCAAAAGTACCAAACAGAAAGAGGACTCTTTTTTTTTTTCCCTAATACTCTGTGGGTAGGCAGCAAGCTAATGTGTCATGAGCATAGATCATTTTTTATAGAAAAGGAAGGAAGAGTCAGATGGGGGAGCCCACAGTCCAAAGAGAGAAGCCAAATGCTGAGTGGCTCTCCTTCCTGTGAGGAGGTCTAGGTCGTCCTCAATGAGCAAAGGAATTTGAGGATGTGCGTGGCTGGGTTTCAGAATCACTGTACGTGCTTCCCATTTCCCCTCTTTGATTTGAAGTGTTGACTGCAGTCATTCGATGCCTGTTTCTCCATGTATATTCTGTCTTGTCTTTGACTTTTTTTTGAAATTCAAGTGTCTCCCTACCTGAAGAGCCTCATGGCAGAAGCCTTATGAGCACCTGTGTCTAACTCAGAAGATTAGATCCTGGTCATTGCATTAGTGCCTGATGCCATAATGGGATGAGAATTATGGGCTCTTGGGAGGGAAAGGTGTATTTTGCATGTCAGAGAATATAAATAATTCATGGCCAGAGGATGGTTTCTGGTAGATTACAGATGGCTGTGAATTCTTGCTACTCGTCCAATTGAGAAACAGCGTCTATTTTCCTCCCCTTGAATTCCTCCCCTTGAATCAGCCTTTTGTCTGGATTTAGCCAAGAGAGTGCAGTGGAAGGATGAGATATAACATTCACAGCTGGGCCTTCATCTGAAGCTTCAAGCTTAGCTCCTCTTGAAACCCTCTCCTGGGATCCGGCAGTGTTGTCAAGAGGCCCAAGCTGGGTAAGTGGAAATAGGAAGAGGTTCTTGCCCAGCAGTCTCCCCTCCAAGGTGACACGTGGGAGTGAAGCCACCTGACTGCAATTCTGTAATCCTGGCCAGTGTCTCATGGAGCAAAAGAAGTGCCAGGCAGAACCCTGTCTAAATACCTGATGTACAGAATCGTGAACAGATGAAATGGTTGTCATTTTAAGCCACAAAGTTTTGAGAGTAGTTTGTTACTCAGCAGCAAATAAATCAAACAGCCACTGAGAGGAGACGGTATCCAGTGGCTTTGTTCATGCCTTTGTCGCTGCCCTTAGCCAGTGATAAAGTTTTTGAAATTTGAGCTACATTAAGTGTGACTGAATGTACATCTTAAATATGCTTAATTAAAATAGAAGGGACATGTTATTGTAATTGCACTTGAATTATTTGGCATGTATTTATTGAACTATCAAAAGCTGATCAATTGCCCCAATATTTTATTTTGGTTCTACTGAATCTGTATTTCTAACTAGAACTGTTAATCTGACTATTTCATTTAACTACAATCGTATCTGATGAAAACAAACAGATAGAAGAAATCTTAGGATGATGTATCCAGAGTGAAGAACTAAGCCTCATGTCATAGGAGCCCTCTGACCTTCACTGTCATCACACCCTTTCATTTTTCATTGTTTTTATTTATCATCCTATTTTTTTAAATTTCTGGAACGCAGTGTGTACTGTGTACTGTGGATGAAAGTTTTGAAAAGAACTATAAAGCACAAAGAGAAAAAAGGAACACTTTAAATGAAGACAAATTTAAAACCCCAAACTCTCTGAACTTTCAAATAGTTTTCCCTCATTTAAAATCCATAAGCTGTAAATGAGGGGCCACCTGAGACAGCAGGATCTTATTTGGGTGTTTTGCTGATCACAGGCTTGCTTTTTATTTTCATGTTACCTGATTTTCTTTTAGGGAGCTGTGAGCTATACCCACAGTTATTACCAAAATTGATTTTGAGTCTGCATCTAAAGCATTGTCCACTACTTCTCTAAGGAAGATGGAATATATATTTATCAAAATGTCCTGGATGAATAAATCTGAGTAAAAGCTGGTAATAACAATGCTGACATATTTGTATTTTTAAGCAAAAGATTCATCCTTTCACTTCAAAATTTCTTTCCTCCATTCTCATCTGTAAGGAAAGCCCCCTTGTAAAGTCCAGTCCTCCCATGAAAGAAACAGGTGTTATAAGTAATGGATGTCTAAGAAGGTTGTCTGAAAAGACAGGTACACCTGTATGGGACAATTGGTGTGCTGTTGGAATTTCTATAGATGATGACATTACACAGACTCCTAAAATGTCAGACATAAAATAATAAACAGGACTCTGCATGTGGTTGTTCTTTCTAATCTAATAGAGCCATCTATGGATCAACTCTCTATTTCTCTGGATTTTGTCAGAACGATGCCCTTTAATCAGCAGCCTCTTTACTTCACAAAATACTGCACAGGCAAGCATTTTTTCCTCTCCACAGCATTAATTAAATTACATAAAACTGGCAGCGTTTAAATTCTGGCATCTGTATTGTCTCACTTAATTACACCCCTGGACTCCTTTCAAAATTCTTTCATTTGCTACAGGGACATCTATTGGCGAAAGAGGGAGAAATCAGATACAAGTGATCAAATGCAATTCGGGATTTCTACCCGGCCCAATGCCCACCTTGAGGAAGGCTTTCCTTCAGTCTGTCTGTCTGCAGCATTCCCACCTGGTGCTGAGCAGCAGAGGGAAAATGTCACAATGATAGACACTCATTGGGAATTAAGGAAACTTCATAAGTAAAACACTATTCAACATTCTTTCAACTTTTTTTAAAGTCCATACAAGAAGACCTTAGAGTGGAATGCAGCTTACCATGCCCAATTTCAGCAATTTGTGTATGCCAGATAAGAGCTCCCTTAAAGCTGGGACGTGGGAGCATCTTCAGAAATCTTGCCATGAGCATGCTCCTTGGAGGATGTTGTAAACCCAGGTCAGCAGAGGTGAGCTCTGCCTTCACGTCCTGGACGGGGTGGGGTCGCATGGACAGGACATCCTAAAGGTGGAAGAACCTGAGGCCCAGCTCTAGCTGCCAGATAAAGAGCTACTGCCAGAAAAAGGCAAAGATAAACGAAGTCCACAAGTTTATTCTTGGCAAGTTCTTTCTCTTTTTTTTTAATTGATTTGTCCAAAAATCAAGTTAGTTTCTCTTCTCCATCTACTTATCCTATTTACTTTTTTAATGTTAATGAATGGCTATCATCCCAGCCAGAAGTCTGAGATCATCTTTGATCTCTTTCCCCATCCCTTATATCCAGTCCCTAATTTCAGCATCTACTACTTCCTTACACGTCTTCCCTTTTTACTCTCAACTGCCTCTTTGGTGGTTTGGACAATTATGCTCAGCTAGGCTGGGTCTTTTCTACATCAGGGGAATCCCTTGACTCTTTCCTACATCCTGAACCTGCCGCGAGGATCTTTTCTAAAGTGTGAATCTTGCATGGTTACTCCTCAATGGCTCCAAATTGCCGAATCCAAACTGCTTAGCATAGAAATTGAGACCCTCCATGGTCCGGATCTTGATTCCCTCATCAACCTCATTTCTCTCTCTATTAAATTGTTCACTGTTGTTGAACCACTGAAATGGGATCTATAGACTGAAGCTTGAAAAAGGATACTTCCACTGAGAAAACACAGTGCTAAATTTGTTGGATTTTTTTTTGTAGGGAAACACTGAAGAGAGAAAAATTTTAAATTTGATTAAGAAACACGTGTTACTAGTTAAAATATACATTTGGTGTTTTTTGAACTAAAATAAACACATTTAGCAATTTAAAAAATACCGCTACTGATCAAACAGCTAAAACGTTTATCCATCTTTGTTTCATTTGTTCAGCAAATATGTAAAAATGCCAGTGATATAACATACAATGCATCAGACATTGGTCCATGAAGATGGGACACAGCTACAGCCTCCCATGAGCTCACAGTCTAGAGCAGGAAAAAAACAAGGAAAAATATGTGATACATCGTAGCAAGTGCTATAAAAAAGCACCTGGCTTAAACAACTCATATTAGTTAGGTCTTTTTATATTGCAGATAGTAGAAAAGTCAGACCAATCTCATTTGAGCCAAAAAAGAAAAAAAGAGAGAGAAATTTATTGTCGTGCATAAGGGAAAATTACAGGAGCAGCATATATTCAGTTGCAGTTTGATCCAGGTGCTCCAGTGGGTAATGTTGCCAGGTTCCTCTTTCCTTCTCTCATCTCCAAATATGTCTGTTTTGGCTTTCTCATACATTGGTTATCCCCACGTGGTAACAAAGATTGACATTAGAAATTCCAGGCTTGAATTTTACCAATCAACTTTATAAAGACAAGCAAGCCAACAAACAAAACTTCTTTCCTAATAATTCTATAAAATGGCCCCAGATGATTTCAAGTTCTTGGGGCACACATCCACTCTTGATCCAAACACATGACTATGAGAATGAAAAGTACTAGTTGATCAATATTATCTCCTTAATCTTGATGTCTGAGCACAGGGTAAGCTTCATCCAGACAATACAGGCTGAAAGTAAGAGGACAGTGTTTCGCCAAGAAAAAAATTACCAAAAGAAGGAGGAAGAGCTGTTGGACAGGAAGGAAACAAGATATACTTGTTTTAGTGCTTGAGCTGAATCTTGAAAGATGAGTAGCCTTTAGCCAAGTAGAAGAGTTGATGAAAGCCATTCCAGACAAAGGTCACAGACATGTAAAAAAAAGAGCTGTCAGAAAACATGGTGCTTTCAGATACCTTTTAAAATTATTTCAGTATGGGAGGATGGGTGTGGTATATGGCAAGTTGAAAGACCAGAGATGTTGATTCAAGACATAAGGAGCTGTAAAGTACTTTAAAGTTTAATAATCTTGTGGGAAAGACTAAGCATGCCAGAAATATGAATACTTTAAAACCCCAGGAATATTTGGGGAAGATTCTGTTCAGCTATGCTCTGAAGAATTATGAGCCATGAATCTACATGTTCTGAATCCAGTTGTGATCACACTGGCTGCAGTCAAATGGAAAAGAGATGGGTTTCTGACCTAAAGACAACGTTGGAGGAATCCTCTGCCCCAGGGATTAGTCACCTGTCAGATCTGTCAGATCAGTACTCTGCAGGGAGAACCAACCAGTAAGCAGTAGATGGAGTAGTAGGAAAAAAGGGACAGTAGTTAAATTATTTAATGTCAGAAACTAGAGTCAGGGTGACAATAATATAGTTCATGAAGCTGTGCCTTAAACCACCATTCCGTTCTCCCAGTGATATTTTAGTTTTCATGAGACTATGCGACCTTCTTGTTTGGTTTAGCTGTGCACATGAAGTTGTTGTTTTCCCTCGTGAATCTTTACAGTGAACCCCTACTCCTGTGGTCATCCTGGAAGAACATTGTGTCTTGCCACCTAAAGAAACTCAAATAATTCAAGAACCTGGCTCATGTCAACCTAGGGTGCTTATGTTAGCATGAAGACATAGGGAAAATTCTGAAGCACAGTATTGAGAAAATACATGTTAACTTTGTGTCTTTCAATTCATTAAACAAAAGAGTATATCTTAAAAATGGGAGCAGGAAGAAGGGAAGGTAAACCAAATATTTAATTTCTTCCACTTATATGGCAAGTTTTTCTTCCACTCTCATTATAACAGAAGCCCATATTTTCCGGCTCTTCACTTGCTAACAGCAAGACATTTTCTTAACTAAATGATGCTTTTGAGATCATGGCTGCATATCCAGGACTTCAGCCTTCTTGATGTTTGGGTTTGCTGCTGTAATGTTCAAACAGAAATACATACAGCACCTAGTCTGAAAATGCCTATAAATGAAACATGGGCAAGTCACAACCTCTAAAGGGTGTCCAAATTCTTATTTGTGTTACAAAATGATCTGTTTCAGTATATATTTCAGATCTGAAGCTTGTAATATTTTATTTGCCTTTAACTATGGAAAAGTTAACAATTCTGACATGAAATCAGTGGGTGAAAAAAGTCCTTGGAATTAATTTATATAATTCACTATTGGGGATGCATTTTATGGAGAACCATGTTAGTTGCAAGTATAAAAACATCACTGCCATTATTAATCACCCCAAATAATTGCACTATAAAAATGTAATTTCAGCACACAAAAAAATCGAATATATTTTCTTCCCTTGATCTATAAAACAGACATCCAGAAATGGCACAGCAGAGACACCAAGGGTGAATTTCATAGACAATTCAACTTTGGGGCACATACTGGATTTCTAATTGTACAGCTTCTCTCCCGGCAGGTTATTATGATTAGGTTGAAACATTTACATTTATTATCTGAAAGAGATAATTAGATATTTCTACTGCAAAATAATTTACATTAATGGGCCGTAACTTTCAATATGTAGCTTTAAACTGCACATTTAAATAATATAATATCTGTGTCCCTTAATTTTACGGTAATTGACTCCATGTGAAGGTTCTATTTTTTTTCTTTTCAAAAACACAATCGGCTAAAACAATATATTAAACGCTCTAGTTTATTAGTTTGAAATTTTAAAATAGGTAACCTAGCAAACTTGTTCAGAAGTTTACTAAAGTCTTAATATGTAAAATGAAAATGACTTTGAAGGAAAAGCAAAAACTCTATAGCCTTGGCTAAAGATATAAGGATTACATGTGGAATATACTTGTGTTTGGGGAGACGTATGTAAGGCATGTGGGATTTTTTGTTTTGTTTGGTCATTGCTGTGCATAATCCCAAATACTCATTAACTGCCAATTGGAAGCAAAGTTTGCCTTAATTATACACTTAAGCTTGTTCTCTGTCTAGGGTTTGGTCAACAATAGTTTCTTTGAAGAAAGATCCGTTTGTAATTGTGCATTGAAAATTTCATCCATTCATTCCTTCAATGACTATCAGATCCAGTTCAATGGATTGGGATGGGTTCATGGGATAGAGGAAAGCCCTAAAGAACTCAGTTTAGAAGATATATCTACCTGGAATCCACCTATAGATGAGCTTTGCTCTAGCGGATTAGTATCTCCAATGATACAAGAACGAAATTGACTACCTGAAGTACAAACAGTATGCTCTCAGCTAGGGAGCATCCATTTGGTCTGAAAAATTCTTTAATTAGATATGGAAAGTGAGTGTCTCTATACTCAGATGATATCAGCTAAGTTGGCATGATTTAATTATTATTTTAGGCTTTTAAAATAATAATACAGGAAATATCAAGAGATTCCAAATTCTCATGAGTTTAGATGGACAGTGATATATACATGCAGGCAAGGGCCTTCAGAAACTTGTATAAAAATACTTCAGGTTTTGGAGTTAGGAGTCATGACTTCTAGTTAGTCTAACAGAAAAAATGATCTTTCTGAGTTACTTCTCAAAAATTCAGTTCCTTGTTGATAATTGTGTGGTGTTATTGGTGATATTAAACAAGTATTATATATTACTATTTATATATAAGAATAAGCACCATGGACATGCTTATATATTAACACTAAGAATGCAAAAAAAAAATAGCCAAATAGTCATCATAGGTGATCCCCACAAAGGGTCTTTAGGGGATGTTCAGAATAAGATGCTAATCACCCAAATCTGCAGCTTTTCCCAGAGATAAGTTCTTTGTAGCTTCTTTCCTAATTATGCTTCTTACTAAGTAATATAAACATTCCGTGAGCAAACTTGTTTATACTACTAATTAGTCACATCTGGAATAAAATGTTTGCAAAGATAAGAATCAACACACAACTCTCTGAATTATGAGTATGCTTTTTTTCTTTTTGCAATTAGTAGATCTAAAAAATGTGGTTTGCTTCTATAGCCTATTACATTCATGTTATTAGTGCATTAATGTGTACAATTTAAAACAAGAGGCCACTTTTTTCATATTCTAAAAAGAATCCAAATAAAGATTCAACATCTAATGATACTTTTTGTTTTGTTTATTTTTAGCACTCAAAAATATCTGCAAAGACCCAATCCACTAACCATCTTTCAGGTCTCTGTGTTAAAAGGTTTCTTCAGCAATGTGAATAGAAAGCAGCTTTAAAGACATACCTGAAATTTCCGTGTCATCTGCCTTTGAGACTGAGCTAGAATAATGAATCGACTATTATTTGTTGAATAATTATGACTTTGGGCTCTTTCCTGCAGGCAGCATCCGAGCAGCTATTACTGAAACATCATTATCAGATAAGGAGACCAATGAAATGGTTAAGTCGGCTTTATTTTCACACATGTTTCTTCTCCATATATAAAAAAAACATAGTCAAGTGTTTGTAATTCAAATGCCCTTCAATTAGTCTAGTCCCGGAGAATCATTCTTCAACATGAAAGCCAAGGTCTGGCATTCCAAATACAAGAAGTAAATTGAATTGCATTGCATTAGTCATAAAAGCCACCATGACAATACTGTGATTGTCACTAGTACAGTTTCCTAGGTTTGGATGAGTTTTAATATATTAATGTGAGAAGTGTGTGACTTCTAATACGACCTTGAATGAGTAAACCTTCAAAGTATTTTTACTGCATGCTGGCATGCCAGGCACAGTTCCAGGCACCGGGGATACAGGGAGCCCTGGTCCCTTGGAACAGTGTTGATCTTTATTATCTTTATTATCTGTGAAACAGATAATAAAAAGTAAAAAGGGACCATATCAGAAGGTGAAAAAAAGTAATATGAAGAAAATAAAAAGAATGTGATAGAGAAAGATTAGAGAGTTTGGGGTTAATTTGGTTTAGAAGTCAGGCCCTGAGAAGATCTCGAGGGGATTTCAGGAAGAGGGGAACCCCAGTTTTGTAGCCTGGGGGCAGACACGAGCTGGGTATTTCTAAGGAGAGGGACCACTCAGAGTGGCTGCTTCCTCCAAATGAGGAAGGGGAGCTTGGAAGGACATGAGATCAGGAAAGTGAGATTTGTAGGCTAGGATCAGAAGTTTGGATTTCACAAAACACTGAACACAGGTCTGTACATTGACTTGTATTTTCCACAAGTTCTCATGTGTGTTTAAATTGTTTAGATTTTTTGTGGAATTATTTTTATGTCCCAAGATGATAATTCTCTCTGTATTGCTGAAGAATATGGCAAAAAATAAGTATTTCTCAATATTTTTGCTTTAGCAAAAAACTATAACATATTAAGTCATTCTAATTAGAGAAAAAATACAGATACATATGAAATCTAATAGTAAATATCTGTATGAATAATTACAAAATTAATAACTTCCTGGTTAGTTAACATATAATTGATTTCAATAAATTATTTTTAAGTACTATTGGCCATTGATAAGAAGAACAGTCATTAAATAAATAAATATCAATTTCTACAATTACAATATCAAGAATATAATGGTTGTTAGGGGATGTGGAGAAGCAGCAGTGAGATTTATAGAACAAGGGCTTAAAACCTGAATTCAAAAAGCATATGAAAAGATGTTCAACCTCACTGGTAATTAGAGAAATAAAATCAAACCACAGTGATAAAACATTTTGCAAGCACATTTGAAAAAGTTAAAAACTACTTGCAGTGGGAACTTTGACTCATTGCTCATAAGAATATATATTTGTATAAGTATGTTGAAGAACAATATGGCATATCTAGTAAAGTTTAAGAAATGTACACCCTCTAACTGAGTTGCTCTACTCATAGCTATATGGGTTGGACCTAGAGAGACAGTGGCAGCAAGTTGGAAACAACATAAATATTCACCAACAGGAAGATGCATAAAAAAAGATATATTCATGCCATGGAACACGATAGAGCAGTGAAAATAAATGATCTAACACTACATATATCAACAGAGATGACTCACAAACAAACATTAAAGGGATAAACATAGTTTCAGAAGAATACATATGGTGTGATACAAGTTATAGAAAGCTTTAAAATATACAAAATAATAATGTACATTGCTCAGGGATATACACAAGTGACATAATACAAAGAAATTGTAACCATATTTGTTTGTCACAAAAAAATTACAAAATTACAATTTCTGGTTTTGAACATTAACTTCTGTCAATTTGTCAATGACTATCAAATTGATCTTCTTTGTATGTTCATGTTCAACAGAGACTAACATGACTCTCTGTTACTTGAGACTTGTTCATTTATCTTCATTAATAGCTGATCAAAGAATACTTCTAAACTTTAATTTCAAAAAGTTTCTTTCACGTGAAGTAAGAGACAAAGCAAAAGTTCTTTTGCGTAATGATAAGTTTGATAGAGATTCATAAAACCTCCATTATACAATAAATTCCAGGAATTAAAATATTGTCCAATACTTTATTTCTTCAAATGTTTCTGTAAAAAAAAAAAAATCACACTAAAGAACTTTACCACACTATAGAAAACATTATGGAGATTCCTTAAAAAATCAAAAATAGAACTACCAGATGATCCCACAATTCCACTTATGGGTAGTTATCCCAAGAAAACAAAAACAGTAATTCAAAAGATATATGCACCCCATGTTCATTACAACATTGTTTACAGTAGCCAAGATATGGAAACCAAAGTATCCACTGATGGATGAATATACAAAGAAGATATTATAGATATGTCTATGTCTATGTATTGATATATGTATATGTATATGCATTGATATATGTATATGTGTTGATATATGTGTGTTGGTATACATATATGTCTATGTATTGATATATATGCATATATATTGATATATATTTATGTATAGATATGTGTATGTATATGTATTGATATATGTATATGTACATGTATGGATATATGTATATGTATACATATAATGAAATACTATTTAGCCATAATAAAGATTGTATCTTTGAGACAATATAGATGTAGCCTCAGGACACTTTTTTTTTTTTTTTTTGCAGTATGCAGGCCTCTCACTCCTGTGGCCTCTCTTGTTGCAGAGCACAGGCTCTGGACGTGCAGGCCCAGTGGCCACGGCTCATGGGCCCAGCTGCTCCATGGCATGTGGGATCTTCCCATACCGGGGCAGGAACCCGTATCCCCTGCATCGGCAGGCGGACTCTCAACCACTGTGCCACCAGGGAAGTCCCTCAGGGCATTTTGCTAACTGAAATAAATCAGAAGAAAGACAAAAGTCATATGGTCTCACTTATATGTAGAATTTTAAAACAAAAGAAAACAAAAACATAAAAACAAAAAAAAGTGACAAAGCTTATAGATACGGAATGGATTGGTGGTTTCAGAGGTTAGGGTTTGGGGGGTGGGTGGAATGGGTAAAGAGGATCAAAAGGTATAAATTTCCAATTATAAGACAAACAAGTCATGGGGTGTAGTGTGCAGCATTGTGACTATAGTTAATAACACTGTATTCCATATTTGAAAGGAGCTAAGAGAGAATCATAAAGTCCTCATCACAAGAGGAAAAGAATGTGTAACTGTGTATGGTGATGAATATTAACTAGACTTATTGTGGGGATCATTTCATAATCTATACAAATATCAAGTCATTATGTTGTATATTTGAAATTATTATAATGTCAATAATATCTCTATAAAAAATGAAAATTTATTATAAATTACTATTTTTTGTTAAAATTTCAAACTTTTTCTCCAAAAATCAGAGAAAATGACAGAATGAAAGCAAACATTGAATTATTCATCTTTTTCTATGATGTAATTGAATACATAGAAAACACGAGGGAATCAACTTAAATATGATAAACATAATCCAGAAAGACTTCTCAAAACAGCATTAATATACAAAACTGAATAACTTCCTTTATGTACAAATAGACAATTATGATATATAATGGAAGAATCCCATTTTAACTATAACAAAACTGATAATAGACTTAGGGATAAATTTATCAGGAACATGCAAGATATTTTTGAAGAAAACTTAAAACACTAAGAGGAATGATCTAATTGGAGACTTGAACAAATGGAAAACCCATACCATTTTCTTGGGTTGGAACACACAACTCATCATCCTAAAGATGTGGATTTGATAACTTTAATATGATCTAAATAAAGATACCTGTAGGAACCTGACATTTATTTACAAAAATAAATATGCAAGAATGGCATGGAAAAACCTGAAAAAAAAAAAAGTAGACAGCTGGTTTTATCAGTTATTAGAATCTATAATAAAAGCTTGAGTAATTAAAACTGTAAGATACTAGCACATGAATAGACACAAAAATCAGTGTAAGAGTATAGATAATCCAGAAATAGACACCAAAACACATTACCACATAATAAATAGGGTATTTCAAAAAAAAAGAAAGCAAACATTGACATTATTTTATTTACTTCTTTTTATGAG
Source organism: Phocoena sinus (assembly GCF_008692025.1). Classification (NCBI taxonomy): domain Eukaryota; kingdom Metazoa; phylum Chordata; class Mammalia; order Artiodactyla; family Phocoenidae; genus Phocoena; species Phocoena sinus. The sequence continues at coordinate 4,389,955 of NC_045774.1, read as the reverse complement.
TGTCTATTTCTTTGTGGAAAGCATAAGGGTATTCGAGTACTACCTTTTAAAATTTTTATGGCCATGTATGACCAGTATTTTTGGTCATCCCTTCTGACATTCTTCTTCAAAATTTGATTTCTTTGTTATGTAATGTCCATTTTATTGTATTTTATTGTGGTCACAATTAATTGCTTCTTCTGTAATTTTAGTGTACTGATTATTAAGAAACATTTAAAACACGTGTGTCACTGTACTTTGTTCCAGACTGATACTACTCAAAATAATAAAATTATTTCATGCATTAACTAAAGTTTGTACTTGCCAAACAAAAATATTACTGCTCACACTTTGTATTGTTTCACTGTTATATATTTTAAATGCAGTGAAAACTAAAAGTGGTGACAGAATTAAAAAATTGGAGTAACTCAAGTTCTATCACTTCATTTTTTTCACAAGCTCAGTGTTATCATTTCTACTTCAGATCTACTGTTTAAACACAAGTATATGTATTACCACAGGATTTGGAGACATGAAATGTGCCCAAAGCAAGCTTATATGACCCCAAACTTTGCAATCTCACTCTCCAAACAGACACATGTAGCTTAGTTCTCTGAAATAACTATCATGTGGAATACAACTTACATTAAGGATAAGTAATTTAAAAATGCTCCTTTGAAGCTTACATATAGGTTATTAAATCTTAACAGTAATAGAATTTAGACCAACAATTTTTTTAAAGGATTAACTATTTTACCACTGAAATGGTTTAGAATTGTAAGCTTTTTGTTATATAAAGTAAACTGGGGGTGGGGGTATGATGGGTGAAAGTGGTCAAAGGGTGTAAACTTCCAGTTATAAAATAAATAAGTCCTGAGGATCCAATGTACAACATGGTAACTATAATTAACACTGTTGTATTTTATACTTGAAAGTTGCCAAGAGAGTAGATCTTAAGTGTTCTTAACACACACACACACACACACACACACACACACACACACACAGGTAACTATGTGAGGTGATTGATGGAGGTGTTAACTAACCTCATTGTGGTTATAATTTCACAATATGGAGATATATCATTCACTACGTTATACAACTTAAGTATGCACAATCCTGTATGCCAATTATATCTAACTAAAGCAGGAAAAATAAAAAAGCAGATTGACTTTTGGGGGGTTGCTACTATTTGAAAATTTGACACAGAATGTCCCCATTTACTACCTAAACTTGAGGAAGACCTCGTTCTTAGCACAACATTGATTGATCTGTGAACTTGCCTTGTTATTTTTCATTGTTGCTGAAATCCTTCTTTTTCCTAATCTTGATTTCAAGCCAACCCCATTCTCTCAAAGTCTACTTTTAATCCCTTTTCTCTGCTAAAAACTTTCTGAACACAAAAATGGGAGCAGGTTTTCCCACTCTGGACCACCTAAAATATTTCCTTTGTATACTACACCGTATGCTTTATGGCTTACTAAAATTATCTTCAATTTTTTAATAAACTTTTCATCTTAAGTAATCATATTGGAAAGTTGTAAGTACTATCACTATATTTCCCACATGAATTTTGATATCCCAACTGAGTCATTAAAAGACAGGAGTGAGGAAAGAAAAAACTTAATTTATGTAGCCATTATATTTGTGAAGAATAAGGTAAATTTTAGTGTGCCAAATGTCACTCTGGAAAAGACTTAGAATGCAGAGTACCTGCCCTACCTGAAGAGAACCTGATGCTTGATATCTGGCTGCAGCAAGAGTCAAACACTTTAACCAACCATCTCACCATCAGCTCATCGGGTGGTATTGATTCAGGTCCTTCTTAGACCTAAACTTGAAAACTACATTCTCAGGGGAATTGTTATTTTACATTGAACATAAAAGCCTAAGGACTTTAGGATATACCTTACTGGATCAAACAGAATCTGGATTTATGAGGCAAAGACATGGTTCAAGTCTCTTTATGTTAGTAAATAAATATTAGAATTAAGTGATGCATGAGAAACTTCTTTATCCAATAAAATTCATAAGTTTCTAGCCAGGCTAACTAAGAAAAAAAGAGGACACTTATTACTGTTATCAGAAATGAAAGAGGGGACATTACTACAGATCCTACAGATATTACAAAGATAATCAAGAGATACTATGAACGACTCTATGCCAAGAAATTTGATAACTAGATGGAACGGACCAATTCCTTGAAAGATATAAACTGACAAAACTCACACAAGGAAAAATAGGTGATCTGAATAGTCCTGTATCTATTAAAGGAATTAAATAAATGATTAAGAACCTTACAAGATAGAAAGCAACAGGCCCATATGAGTTCACTGGTGAATTATACAAAGGTGTAAGAAAGAAATTATACCAATTCTCTGTAATCTCTTTCAGAGGATAGAAGCAAAGGGAACATTTCCAAACTCATTCTATGAGGCCAGCACTATCCGAATACCAAAACCAGGCAATAACATTACAAGAAAAATAAATTACAGATCAATATCTCTCACAAACATAGACACACATCCTCAACAAAATATTAGCAAACTAAATCCAAAAAAGTGTAAAATGAATTATACACCACAAACAAGGGGGATTTACCCCAATTATGCAAAGCTGGTTCAACAACTGAAAATCAATTATTGCAATCCATCACATCAATAGAATAAAAAATAAAAATCACATGATCATATTAATACATTGCAAAAAAGCATTTGACAAAATCCAACACCCATTTATGGTAAAAACAGTACTAGGAATAGAGGGGAACTTTTTTGACTTGATAAAGACTACCTACAAAAAAACCTACAGCTAACATCACACTTAGTGGTGAGAAACCTGAAACTTTCCCACTAAGATCAGGTACAAATCAGGGATGTTCCTTGTAATCACTCCTTTTCAACATAATACTGGAAGTCCTTGCTGATGCAATAAGGTAAGAAAAGAAAAGAAAATCTATATAGATTGGGAAGAAAGACATAAAACTGTCTTTGTTTGCAGAACACATGATCATCTATGTAGAAAATCTTTAAAGAAATCAACCCCAATTTCCTGGAACTAATAAGAGATTATAGTGGGATTGCAGGTTAATATATACACTTGTTAGAATGGCCAAAATCCAGAACACTAACAACAGAAAACGCTGGCAAGGATATGAAGCAACACAAACTGTAATTCACTGCTGGTGGGAATGCACAAAGGCACAGCCACTTTGGAAGACAGTTTGATGGTTTCTTTCAAAACTAAACACACTCTTACCATACAATCCAGCAATCATTCTACTTGGTACTTACCCAAAAGAGTTAAAAACTTATGTCCATACAAAAACCTGCACATGTGTGTTTATAGCAGCTTTTTCAATTAATTTCCAAATCTTGGAAGCAACCAAAGTGTCCTTCAGTATGTGAATGGGTAAACTGTGTTACATCAGACAATAGAATATTATTTGGTACTAAAAAGAAATGAACTACCAAGCCATGAAAAGACATGGAGGAAAGTTAACTACATATTATTAAGTGAAAGAATGTGATCTGACAAGTCTATATATTGTATGATTCCAAATATATGACATTTTGGAAAAGGCAGAACTATGGAGACAGTAAAATGATCCATGTTTGCTAGGGGTTGCGGGGAGAGATGGATGATTAGACAAAGCACAGAGGATTTTAGGGTAATGAAAATATTCTGTGATATTATAGTGTTGGCTAACTGTACCTCATTATACTTTTGTACAAACCCATAGAATGTATAACACCAAAGTGACTTCTGAGATAAGCTATGGATATTGGGTGATTAAGATGCGTTAATGCATGTTCATTCCTGATTTAAAAAAATGTAACTTCCTGGTGAGTGATGTTGATAATTAGGGAGGCTATGCATAAAGTTGGGGGGACAGAAATAATCTCTGCACCTTCCTCTTAATCTTGTTGTAAACCTTAAAGTGCTCTAAAAATAATAAAGACTTGAAAAAAAAAGGAAAAAGAAAAGAAAATGCTTCATAAACCATTGAGCATCATGCAAACATAAGACTACTATTTTCACGTTGAGGGTGGTGCTAGACAAAATATTATTTTGTAGGTTTTGGATTGAAGAAAAAGGGTGTGATTTTTTTTTTTAAAGAAGATGGGGGTAGGAGTTTATTAGTTTATTTATTTATTTTTGCTGTGTTGGGTCTTCGTTTCTGTGCAAGGGCTTTCTCTAGTTGTGGCAAGCGGGAACCACTCTTCATCGCGGCACGCGGGCCTCTCACTATCGCGGCCTCTCTTGTTGCGGAGCACAGGCTCCAGACGCGCAGGCTCAGTAGTTGTGGCTCACGAGCCTGGTTGCTCGGCGGCATGTGGGATCCTCCCAGACCAGGGCCCGAACTCGTGTCCCCTGCATTAGCAGGCAGATTCTCAACCACTGTGCCACCAGGGAAGCCCTCTAGTGTGATTTTTAAAGGAATGATTTCAGTAAATGTATTTATACAAACTTGATAATGGCGTGAAACAAACGTGGGCCTAATCTTGGTATTTGAGACAGAGGTGGATGCTTTCTCAAGGTCCCCAAACAAGTTTTTAAAACCTGCAAAAATGGCCTTGGGAAGTGGGAAGGAGAAATTAAATTTAGTTTTGCTTGTAAATAAGAAATATCCTGAATCTAAACACATATGCTCCGTGCTAAACTCTCCTCAGATTAGCATAATCAGAAAGTTGAATTTGTTAATTCCAGATCAAGGAAAGAGTTCTAGCCCATCTGTTTCTTTGCAAAATTTGAGGACCAATTACAGTCTCAGTGAGAACAGAACTCAGTGTTTATTGCCATTTTAATAATTTTGTCCTTTATGGAGCATCACTCACCCCAAAGTCTCTTCACTTCACTGCAGGTATTGAGGGTCTCTGTAACCCACTTGGTGGGGAAAGAGAGCAATGTGGCAGCTGTCTCCCATGCAATATTAAACCGCAATTCGGGATCCAAAATGGAGGATATTGCATTCACACAACAGTGCAGAGGAAATGAAGAACACAGTTGCCGCAAATGAAACAGAACTAAAACGAATGTCTAACTTGTGTAAAGAGTAGCTGGAGACCTTTATTGCATCTTACATCCAGACAGCTTTTCTCCAGCAGCCCCTGCAGTCTGCTAAGCTGGATGTCCATTTGGCAGTGACCCTGAAGAATTAGCACCCACTGCTGACACTCAGCAGTGCTGATGGACCTTCCTTCAAGGTCTCCCCTCCCAGAAGTGAAGGAGCTTAATCTGTGCTTAGTGCAGGAGCCAGGAGGTCAGAGGTTTAGGAAAATAATTGGCAAGTCAAAGACCACAGCAGCCTATGGATAAGGCCACAGCTCTGAGCCTGAATTTCCAACCTGCCGTTGCTTTAATGAGCCTTCTCTGCTAGACTTAGCATTCTGACTAAATACTATGCTTGATGAATGAGCCAGGACAGGTTTGCACAGAGGACATCGTTTATTTCAGATGGGAGTCAGAAGGGCATGTTTAAGGATATTACACAGGTCACACAACAACAAGGCACGTGGAAGAATACAAATGTCAGAAAGCCATTTGCTTTTTACTAGAAATTTCATACTCTTTTTCCATTAAAAGTGATCTTTCTCAATCCTCTTTTCCTGATAGGTTTAGTAACTCACCTCTTGCCATACATGTTAGAGCTCTCTGAATTACTAGGACCTGAAATCTTCTGGTAGGACATGAACAGTTTTATACATACATACTTTCTGAATCGCCATCAAAACTCACTACTTAGATTGGTAATATTAATTAAAATATCACCCTTTTACTTTTTTTTTTTTTTTGCTTTCAAATAGCCTACAAGATATGGTTCAATGATTGCTTCATGTCTCAGGACACTAACTTTGAGTATCAGTTACTTTGCTGTGCTCTCATACAATGGTGCCATGTGGGTCCTGATTTGAAGTGGCCTTATTCTATGCCTGTGAAACCTTGTGTCTGACTGTCACAGTGTTCTGGGTTCTCTCCCACACCTCTCTTTTGGTTCACCACAATTCCTTCCTACTCCCCCCTTGCTTCCACTCTTCTCCCACTTTCAATCTGTAAGTGTGCCACACGACCAATTATTTTCAGAACGTTTGTAAAGTAAGAGTGACTTAGGATCCTGAGTGAGCACGGATGAACTAATTTATAATAAAACATGTGACTTTCCAAATCATCCATCTTGAAGGATAGTTCATTTTTAATCCAAATAGTTGTGGCTGCTGGTTAAGTGACCTTCAAACAAGTAAGATGGTGCTGGGTAAGATTGCCTCTCAGATTCTTGGTTGTTGGAATAATCCCTTCCAAAAGGGGACTGAATGATATATACATATTTTGTATTAATTTTAGTAGGGCATAGGTCTTATCTGATATATATAGAGAAAATAAATACCAAAATGGGATTTTTGATTTCAAAATGAAATGTTTCTCTAAAAGGTATTTCACATGTGAGATGATCTATGTGCATCTCTATCCACAGCAGCATAGTTTGTAATGGCAAGAGGCTAGAAACAACTAAAATATCCAAACTAGGGGACAGTCTAAAGGGATGGAATAGTGAACAACTGTAGAAACAAAAACAAAGAAAGGTCTTTATGTACCAATATTGCATGACTTCTATGCTGTAAAATGTAGGCTAGACCTGTAAAAAATAAACCCACAGTTCATCAGTATGATTGGAGTTGGCTTCTCACTCCCCTTGTTGGCAAGCAGTTCTCCACCATGAGGTGATTCTGGGGCCTTGATTCCAAAGGATCATTTATATTTCCTTTAACTGAGATCACATGAAGACCATCACATTTTTCCTTTCCTCGGCTGGTCCCTCTACCCTCTAAAGCCTCATCATTGTCTGCATCCAGCTGATGGAATGGTGGACACATCCCGGCTTCTTAACTCTTGATCTGAAAGTGAGTGTGACTTCTCCTCACATTTTATCTGAAAGAACTGGTCCCGCAGCTGTAGCTCAATCAAACAAAGGCTGTAAAATGCCTGTTCCTGCCTGAGCAGCTGCTTTGAGCTGTAACTGCTTATTCTGAAAGGGAAGAATGTACTTTCTGGACTCCTAGATTTCTCTGCCACTACCTCATTTACACACCCTTATTTGAAAAAAGCAAGGTGCACAGTATTTGTGTCACTAGGTGTCTAAAGAGAAGGAGGAATGTCTATTTGTATTTCTTGTTACATGCCTTGAAAAAAACTAGTAACCATGGTTGCCCATGGAAGGATTTTTGGAAATTAGCAAATAGGAGATGAGGCAGAAAGGAAACTGCATTATGTACCTTTATATACCTTTGATATACTAACAATGTGAATGGAATTACTTATTCAGAAAAAAAATTAAGAACTAGGAAAATGATGGAATGCTATACCCATCACGACAGAAGGTAAGAAGAATGACTTCCAGACATGCTGTAGACCTGTCTGGCTTGGGGCCCTCACCAGCCCACCAGCAGCAGAGGACTGGATGAGGCCATCTAGGAGCCCTGTCAGGAAAATGTACCAGAGCTGATGTCATTATAGGGAACCTATTTTTCTTTGCTCAGAGAGGAGACAGAAGCTCATAGAGGGAATATCTCACTTCACACAGTCTGTGAAATATACATAAGCAAAGCAGATGTATTTTCATAGTTCTTTATGGTAAATATTTGTTTCTTATTGACCCCAGTGGATTCGAGGTGTTTTCACCACAGAGAATGGGACACCAATGTCACTTTACAAGGTAATGTTCCTCATGGCATCCAATTATGGATTTAGACAAATAGGGTATCTATAGTAAGATTTAGAGAAAGGGTATGGATAGATGGCTGAAGGAGTAGGTGGCTGCCCACTGCCTACAAGGAATGTTGTCCAGAGGATGTTTCATCTCTATCTCCAAAAATTTTGCCTGTAAAGACTACCAGCAGCACCAGGAATTCACTATGAGGAAGGTCATCAATTTTTTTTTTTATAGACAGGAGCACAAACTCCAAGAGACATCAGCTCAGTAATTCTATGGTGTAATCAGTTCATGCAATCCCAACTGCTTTCCTGGGAGAAAGCTGTAAGGATGACCTGGAGAAGCAGCAGTGGTGTCCCAGGAGGTATGCTCTGGACAGTTTTGGGTGACAGGCTCTCAAACAAGATGGGACAAATATACTTCACTCTTTGGCTTAAGCTTGATTCTGCTGTGGAGTCTTAAGTATAGTGCCAGCCACTCATCATTGTTTCAACTATCGAAGCCAATGGAGAGCTGTTTACCACAATTATTTATAATATACCCTTTTCCTAACTACTCAGTGTTCTTCATTAGATGGATCAAAATTCCCTGAATGAGCCAAAAAAAGAAAAAGTGGGGATTCATCCCTTTGGAAAGCACCTTATTTTGCATTCCCAGTGTGCAAGTGTCCACTCAGATCTTGCATGAATGGGTCACAATTTGCATCTTAAGGGGTTCCATAACTCGTGGGTGAGACAAACATTTAAATTAATAGGATTGTAATAATTGTTATGATTAAAAGTATAGACTTTTGGTTCCCAGACTTTTCAGTTTCAAGAACCGATAAAATTAAAAATACAATATAATTCAAAGTAACCTTTATTTACTTTGTTAAGAAAGTCCTTACATTAAAAACCACCACTTACTATCATCACCATTTCATAATATAAAGCTTATTACAAAACCTAAAAAACTGGAAGTGTATAATCTCAAAAGAGAAAAAAAATAGAGCTTTGGGAACAACTGATATAAATAATCTTAAATAGAAACCTTAGGGTAAATGGTGATTTCAAGGGAATTTTTTTTTCCCATCGGCAGTTTCCTCAGGGCCTACAGACCAGGTGGGTCACCAGTTGCTGATGTCAACAGTCCTCCAACACTGACAGTAATGAGATGAACCCTCAGCCTGAGCTCTCTTGGGAAACTTGAGGATAATTACATACATCATGCGTCATTTTCTGGTGATTCTCTAAAATGAAAAAATAACTGAGACAACCACACTCTCTCAAAATCTCATTCTCATAATGCTCTGACCTCCCCACCCTTGACTCAAGAGCTCATTGCTTTCCTTCCTTCATAATCTTTAAACTTGATGAAATTCTTTTCTTTTTGTTTGATTATCATTCTCAATTATTCCCAGAAATCTTCTTCTTCCTCTGATTTTTCTTTTATTCTCTTAATGAAAAGGCCTATATTAGGATACTTCCCAAATGCTGAACCATCCTTGCATCGTAGAATAATTGAAGTGCGGTCATGGTATATGTTAGATTATACATCAAAAATTTGATTAATTATTTTGTTTAAGGTTAGTGCATTTTTCTTGTGAGAATAATCTATAATTCCTTCATTGTCACCCTTCAGTTGCCCTTTTCCTAACAAAACTTCAAGGTTACAATGCCTTTAAAACTAAATTAGGGAGGTGATACCTATTTTTCTACTCGCTAAAAGAGCTTGGTAAATTTTGGAAATAATTGTTTCTTTTTTTTTTTTTTACATATTTATTGGAGTATAATTGGTTTACAATGGTGTGTTAGTTTCTGCTTTATAACAAAGTGAATGAGTTATACATATACACATATCCTCATATCTCTTCCCTTTTGCATCTCCCTCCCTCCCAACCTCCATATCCCACCCCTCTAGGTGGCCAAATGGCATGGAGCTGATCTTCCCTGTGCTATGTGGCTGCTTCCCACTAGCTATCTATTTTACATTTGGCAGTGTATATACATTCATGCCACTCTCTCACTTCGTCCCAGCTTACCCTTCCCCCTACCCGTGTCCTCAAGTCCATTCTCTAGTAGGTCTGTGCCTTTATTCCTGTCTTGCCCCTAGGTTCTTCATGACCATTTTTTTGTTTGTTTTTTAGATTCCATATATATGTTAGCATACGGTATTTGTTTCTCTCTTTCTGACTTACTTCACTCTGTATGACAGACTCTAGGTCCATCCACCTCACCACAAATAACTCAATTTCATTTCTTTTAATGGCTGAGTAATATTCCATTGTATATATGTGTCACATCTTCTTTATCCATTCATGTGTCGATGGACACATGCTTCCATGTCCTGGCTATTGTAAATAGAGCTGCAATGAACATTGTGGTACATGATTCTTTTTGAATTATTGTTTTCTCAGGGTATATGCCCAGTAGTGGGATTGTTGGATCGTATGGTAGTTCTATATTTAGTTTTTTAAGGAACCTCCATACTGTTCTCCACAGTGACTGTATGAATTTACATTCACACCAGCTGTGCAAGATGGTTCCCTTTTCTCCACACCCTCTCCAGCATTTATTGTTTGTAGATTTTTTAATGATGGCCATTCTGACTGGTGTGAGATGATATCACATTTTGATTTGCATTTCTCTAATGATTAATGATGTTGAACATTCTTTCATGTGTTTGTTGGCAATCTGTATATCTTCTTTGGAGAAATGTCTGTTTAGGTTTTCTGCCCATTTTTGGATTGGGTTGTTTGTTATTTTGATATTGAGCTGCATGAGCTGCTTGTAAATTTTGGAGATTAATCCTTTGTCAGTTGCTTTGGTTGCAAATATTTTCTCCCATACTGAGGGTTGTCTTTTAGTCTGGTTTATGGTTTCCCTTGCTGTGCAAAAGCTTTGAAGTTTCATTAGGTCCCATTTGTTTATTTTTGTTTTTATTTCCATTTCTCTAGGAGGTGGGTCAAAAAGGATCTTGCTGTGATTTATATCATAGAGTGTTCTGCCTGTTTTCCTCTAAGAGTTTGATAGTGTCTGGCCTTACATTTAGGTCTTTAATCCATTTTAAGTTTATATTTGTGTATGGTGTTAGGGAGTTTTCTAATTTCATTCTTTTACATGTAGCTGTACAGTTTTCCCAGCACTACTTATTGAAGAGGCTGTATTTTCTCCATTGTATATTCTTGCCTCCTTTATCAAAGATAAGGTGACTGTATGTGCATGGGTTCCTCTCTGGGCTTTCTATCCTGTTCCATTGCTCTACATTTATGTTTTTGTGCTAGTACCATACTATCTTCATTACTGTAGCTTTGTAGTATAGTCTGAAGCCAGGGAGCCTGATTCCTCCAGCTCCATTTTTCTTTATCAAGATTGCTTTGGCTATTCGGGGTCTTATGTGTTTCTATAGATATTGTGAAATTTTTTTTTCTCGTTCTGTGAAATATGCCAGTGGTAGTTCTATAGGGATTGCATTGAATCTGTAGATTGCTTTGGGTAGTATAGTCATTTTCACAATATTGATTCTTCCAATCCAAGAACATGGTATATCTCTCCATCTATTTGTATCATCTTTAATTTCTTTCATCAGTGTCTTATAATTTTCTGCATACAGGTCTTTTGTCTCCTTAGGTAGGTTTATTCCTAGGTATTGTATTCTTTTTGTTGTAATGGTAAATGGGAGTGTTTTCTTAATTTCACTTTCAGATTTTTCATCATTAGTGTATAAGAATGTCAGAGATTTCTGTGCATTAATTTTGTATCCTGCTACTTTACCAGATTCATTGATTAGCTCTAGTAGTTTTCTTGTAGCATCTTAAGGATTCTCTATGTATAGTATCATGTCATCTGCAAACAGTGACAGCTTTACTTCTTTTTTTCTGATTTGAATTCATTTATTTATTTTTCTTCTCTGATTGCTGTGGCTAAAACTTCCAAAACTATGTTGAATAATGGTGGTAACAGTGGCTAAAACTTCCAAAACTATGTTGAATAAGACTGGTAACAGTGGGCAACCTTGTCTTGTTCCTGATCTTAGTGGAAATGGTTTCAGTTTTTCACCATTGAGGACAATGTTGGCTGTGGGTTTTTTATATATGGCCTTTATTTTGTTGAGGTAAGTTCCCTCTATGCCTACTTTCTGGAGGGGTTTTATCATAAATGGGTGTTGAATTTTTTCAAAAGCCTTCTATGCATCTACTGAGATGATCATATGGTTTTCCCCCTTCAATTTGTTAATATGGTGTATCACATTGATTGATTTGCATATACTGAAGAATCCTTGCATTACTGGGATAAACCCCACTTGATCATGGTGTATGATCCTTTTAATGTGCTGTTGGATTCTGTTTGCTAGTATTTTGTTGAGGAATTTTGCATCTATGTTCATCAGTGATATTGGCCTGTAGTTTTCTTTCTTTGTGACATCTTTGTCTGGCTTTGATATAGGGGTGATGGTGGCCTCTTAGAATAAGTTTGGGAGTGTTCCTCCCTCTTTTATATTTTGGAAGAGTTTGAGAAGGATAGGTATTAGCTCTTCTTTAAATTTTTTGTTAGAATTCACTTGTGAAGCCATCTGGTCCTGGGCTTTTGTCTGTTGGAAGATTTTTAATCACAGTTTCAATTTCAGTGCTTGTGTTTGGTCGTTTATATTTTCTATTTCTTCATGGTTCAATCTCAGAAGGTTGTGCGTTTCTAAGAATGTGTCCATTTCTTCCAGGTTGTCCATTTTATTGGCATATATTTGTTGTAGTAATCTCTCATGATCCTTTGTATTTCTGCAGCATCAGTTCTTACTTCTCCTTTTTTATTTCTAATTCTATTGATTTGAGTCTTCTCCCTTTTTTACTAGATGATTCTGGCTGAAGTTTTATCCATTTTGTTTATCTTCTCAAAGAACCAGCTTTTAGTTTTATTGCTCTTTGCTATCATTTCCTTCATTTCTTTTCATTTATTTCTGATCTGATCTTTATGATTTCTTTCCTTCTGCTAACTTTGGGGGTTTTTTGTTCTTCTTTCTCTAATTGCTTTAGGTGTAAGTTTAGGTTGTTTATTTGAGATATTTCCTGTTTCTTAAGGTAGGATTGTATTGCTATAAACTTCCCCCTTAGAACTGCTTTTGCTGCATCCCATAGGTTTTGGGTCATCGTGTTTTCATTGTCATTTGTTTCTAGGTATTTTTTGATTTCCTCTTTGATTTCTTCAGTGATCTCTTGATTATTAAGTATTATATTGTTTAGCCTCTATGTGTTTGTATTTTTTACAGATTTTTTCTGGTAATTGATATCTAGTCTCATAGTGTTGTGGTTAGAATAGATACTTGATAAGATTTCAATTTTCTTAAATTTACCAAGGCTTGATTTGTGACCCAAGATATGATCTATCCTGGAGAATGTTCCATGAACACTTGAGAAGAAAGTGTATTCTGTTGTTTTTGCATGGAATGCCGTATAAATATCAATTAAGTCTATCTTGTTTAATGTATCATTTAAAGCTTGTTTTTCCTTATTTATTTTCATTTTGGATGATCTGTCCATTGGTGAAAGTGGGGTGTTAAAGTCCCCTACTATGAATATGTTACTATTGATTTCCCCTTTTATGGCTGTTAGCATTTGCCTTACGTATTGAGGTGCTCCTATGTTGGGCACATAAATATTTACAATTGTTATATCTTCTTCTTGGATTGATCCCTTGATCATTATGTAGTGGTCTTCTTTGTCTCTTGTAATAGTCTTTGTTTTAAAGACTATTTTGTCTGATATGAGAATTGCTACTCCAGCTTTCTTTTTATTTCCATTTGCATGGGATATCTTTTTTCATCCCCTCACTTCCAGTCTGTATGTGCCCCTAGGTCTGAAGTGGGTCTCTTGTAGACAGCATATATTTGTGTCTTGTTTTTGTATCCATTCAGCCAGTCTACATCTTTTGGTTGGAGCATTTAATCCATTTACATTTAAGGTAATTATTGATATATATGTTCCTATTAACATTTTCTTAATTGTTTTGGGTTTGTTATTGTAGGTCTTTTCCTTGTCTTGTGTTTCCTGCCTAGAGAAGTTCCTTTAGCATTTGTTGTAAAGCTGGTTTGATTGTGCTGAATTCTCTTAGCTTTTGCTTGTCTGTAAAGGTTTTAATTTCTCCATTGAATCTGAATGAGATCCTTGCTGGGTAGAGTAATCTTGGTTGTAGGTTTTTCCCTTTCATCACTTTAAATATGTCCTGCCACTCCCTTTTGAATTGCAGAGTTTCTGCTGAAAGATCAGCTGTTAACCTTATGGAGAGTCCCTTGTGTGTTATTTGTTGTTTTTCCCTTGCTGCTTTTAGTATTTTTTCTTTGTATTTAATTTTTGATAGTTTGATTAATATGTGCCTTGGCATGTTTCTCCTTGAATTTATCCTGTATGGGACTCTCTGTGCTTCCTGGACTTTATTAACTATTTCCTTTCCCATATTAGGGGAGTTTTCAACTATAATCTCTTCAAATATTCTCTCAGTCCCTTTCTTTTTCTCTTCTTCTTCTGGAACCCATATAATTTGAATGTTGGTGCGTTTAATGTTGTTCCAGAGGTCTCTGAGACTGTCCTCAATTCTTTTCATTCTTTTTTGTTTATTCTGCCTGCAGTAGTTATTTCCACTATTTTATCTTCCAGGTCACTTATCCGTTCTTCTGCCTTAGTTATTCTGCTATTGATCCCTTCTAGAGAATTTTTAATTTCATTTATTGTGTTGTTCATCATTGTTTGTTCATCATTAATTCTTCTACATCCTTGATAAACGTTTCTTTTATTTTCTCCATTCTATTTCCAAGATTTTGGATCATGTTTACTATCATTATTCTGAATTCTTTTTCAGGTAGACTGCCTATTTCTTCTTCATTTGTTAGATCTGGTGGGTTTTTATCTTGCTCCTTCATGTGATGTGTGTTTCTCTGTCTTCTCATTTTGCTTAATTTACTGTGTTTGGGGTCTCCTTTTGGCAGGCTGCAGGCTCATAGTTCCCATTGTTTTTGGTGTCTGCCCCCAGTGGCTAAGGTTGGTTCAGTGGGTTATATAGGCTTCCTGGTGGAGGGGACTAGTGCTTGTGTTCCGGTGGATGAGGCTGTATCTTGTCTTTCTAGTTGGCAGGTCCACATATGGTTGTGTCTTCTGGGGTATCTGTGACCTTATTATTTTAGGCAGCCTCTCTGCTAATGGGTGGACTTGTGTTCCTGTCTTGCTAGTTGTTTGGCATAAGGTGTCGAGCACTGTAGCTTGCGGGTCGTTGAGTGCAGCTGGATCTTTGTGCTGAGGTGGAGATCTCTGGGAGATTTTTGCCATTTGGTATTACATGGAGCTGGGAGGTCTCTGGTGAACCAATATCCTGAACTTGGCTCAGAGGCCCAGCTCTGACACCTGGCTGGAGCACCAAGAGCCTGTCATCCACATGGCTCAGAATAAAAGGAGAAGAAAGAAAGAAAGAAAGAAAAGAGATAAAATAGAATAAAATAAAGTTATTAAAATAAAAATTAATTTTTTAAAAAATTTAAAAAGTAATAAAAAAAAAGAAAGAAGAGAGCAACAAACCAAAACGCAAATCCACCAATGATAACAAGCACTAAAAACTATACTAAAAAAAAGAAAAAGAAAACAAAACGGACAGACAGAACCCTGGGACAAATGGTAAAAACAAAGCTATACAGACAAAATTGCACACAGAAGCATACACATACACACTCACAAAAAGAGAAAAAGGGAAAAAAAAATATATCATTGCTCCCAAAGTCCACCTCCTCAATTTAGGATGATTCGTTGTCTATTCAAGTATTCCACAGAGGCAGGGTACATCAAGTTGATTGTGGACATTTAATCCGCTGCTCCTGAGGCTGTTGGGAGAGATTTCCCTTTCTCTTCTTTGTTTGCACAGCTTCTGGGTTCAGCTTTGGATGTGGCCCTGCCTCGGCATGTAGGTCACCTGAAGGTGACTGTTCTTCGCTCAGACAGAATGGGGTTAAAGGAGCAGCTGCTTTGGGGGCTCTGGCTCACTCAGGCCGGGGGGAGGAAGGGGTATGGATGTGGGGTGAGCCTGCAGAGGCCAGGGTGACGTTGCATCAGCCTGAGGCATGCCGTGCATTCTCCTGGGGATGTTGTCCCTGGACCATGGGACCCTGGCAGTGGCGGGCTGCACAGGCTCCCAGGAGGGGAGGTGTGGAGAGTGACCTGTGCTCGCACACAGGCTTCTTGGTGGTGGCAGCAGCAGCCTGAGCATCTCATGCCCGTCTCTGGGGTCCATGCTGATAGTCGGGCTCGTGCCCGTCTCTGGAGCTCCTTTAAGCAGCACTCTTAATCCCCTCTCCCCGTGCACCAGGAAACAAAGAGGCAAGAAAAAGTCTCTTGCCTCTTCGGCAGCTCCAGACTTTTTCCTGGACTCCCTCCCGGCTAGCTGTGGTGCACTAACCTCCTGCAGGCTGTGTTCACGCAGCCAACCCCAGTCCTCTCCCTGGGATCTGACCTCCGAAGCCCAAGCCTCAGCTCCCAGCCCCTGCCCGCCCTGGTGGGGGAGCAAACAAGCCTCTCGGGCTGGTGAGTGCTGGTCGGCACGGATCCTCTGTGCAGGAATCTCTCCTCTTTGCCCTCCGCACTCCTGTGGCTGTGCTCTCCTCCGTGTCTCTGAAGTTTCCCCCCTTCCCCACCCTCAGTCTCCTCCCACGAAGGGGCTTCCTAGTGTGTGGAAACTTTTCCTCCTTCACAGCTCCCTCCTACCGGTGCAGGTACCATCCCTATTCTTTTGTCTCTGTTTTTTCTTTTTTCTTTTGCTTTACCCAGGTACATGGGGAGTTTCTTGCCTTTTGGGAGGTCTGAAGTCTTCTGCCAGCGTTCAGTAGGTGTTCTGTAGGAGTTGTTCCACATGTAGATGTATTTCTGATGTATTTGTGGGGAGGAAGGTGATCTCTGCGTCTTACTCTTCTGCCATCTTGAAGCTCCCCCTTCGAAATAATTGTTTCTTGAATGTTTGTTAGAACTTTCTTGTAAAAACTCTCTGGGTCTGCAAAAAAGGTTTTGGAGAAGATTTTTACCTACTAATTCAATTTCTTTAATGGGGAAATTTTCTTTCTCCTCTCAAATCAGATTTAGTAATTTGAATTGTTCTAGAATTTATCCATTTTACATAAAATTTCAAATGCATCAATCTAATTTTTGTAGTTTTGCCTACAAGTGTTTTATCTCAGCTACATCAGCAGATATGTTCCTCTTTAACACTTTTAATACTGTTAATTTTGTAACTTCTTTGTTATCCTTAATTAATATTTCCAAAGATTTGTCATTCCTAGTAGTGTTTTTAACTATCACTCTTTGGCTTCTGTTGATTCTATCTAATGTTATGTTTGTTTTCCATTTTATTAATTTCTGCTCCTATTGACTCTTTTTATTTTCTGTGTGTTATTTTTTAACATGTTAAGTTGGAGACGTAGTTTATTCATTTCAGTCTTTCTACTTTCATAATAAGAACATTTAAGACTATGAGAATTTAAGTATCTTATTAGCTGCATCTCATGAGTTTTAACTAGCATTGTTATTATTTTTCAATTTTAATTATCTTTACCTTTTAATTATGCCCTTTAGTCTCCTTTAATCTGCAAGAGTTCCTCAGTCTTTGTCTTTCATAAGACACTTTTGAAGAGTGAAGCTCAGTTATTTTGTAAAATGCCCTTCAATTTGTGGTTTGTCACAATCTTTTTTTTTTTTCTTTTGATGGTCTGCATTTTAACCAGGGTGTGTCTAGATCTGTATGTTGATCTACTTCTTACTTGTTGGGATTCATTGGGCATCCTGAATTGAGGATTAATTGAAGATTGGTGGTTTTCAACAATTTTGGAAAGTTCTCAGCCATTATCTCTTCAAAATATTTCCTCTTATCTACATTCCTATTATCTCATGCTGGAGCTCTGATTAGACACATATGGAAATTTTTCAGTTTTTCCTGCATGTATCATTCTCTCATCTTTTCCATCTCTTAGTCTCTTTATGATACATTTTGGGTACTTTAGATCTTCTAGGTCTGAATTTTCTCTTTAACCTTGTCTAATCTTCTGTTTGCTCCACACATTGTTGTACCAATTAGTTTTTTGATGCAAAATCAGTGGCTTAAAACAACGAACATTTACCATATCTGACAATTTTCTGATGTAGATGAGTTGTTCTCCTGGTCAGGGATCGCTTGTCTGATTTTTGTTGTGAGATAGCATATCACTCACATGTCTGGAGGTTGGCTCAATGTAAGCTGTAGTGTTGGGGAGCACTTAGATGTAAGTTGGAGTGTTAGAGATCACTTGCCTGTGTTTTCCTCATGAAGAAGATGGTAGGTGGAGGGCTCGCAAGAACACAAAGAGTGCCCCCAATAAGCAATCATGAAAGCAGTGTTCAAGTCTCTCTTTGTATCATCTTTGCTAATGTTCTATTGGTCAAGTTTAGAGTCAAAGTGAAAAGGGACCATCTAAGAACATGGAATCAGGGAGATCATTTTGAACATTTTAATAAATAAACTGCCAGAGCACTCACCTAATTATTTTTTCTAATTTTACTTATTATACTTCTAATTTCTAGAATGTATATTTTGTTCCTTTTCAAGCCACCCTGATCAATTTTGATAATTTTTTGTTCCACAGCTATTGCTTCTTTTTTTAACTTTTTTTTATTTCTCCCAGCTTTATTGAGATATAATTGACATAAAATATTGTGTAAGTTTAAGGTATATAACCTTGATTTAGTACCCTTATATGGTTACCACCATAGGTTAACTAACACTTCCACCATGTCACATAATTATTATTTCTTTTTTGTTGTGAAGACATTTAAGATATTTTCTCTTAGTGACTCTCAAGTGTATAATGCCGTATTGTTAACTGTATTCACCATGCTGTACATTAGATCCCCAGAACTTATTCATCTTATAACTGAAAGTCTGTACTCTTTGCCCAACATCTTCCCATTTCTCCCACCCTCAGCTCCTGGCAACCACCATTCTATTCTCTGTTGCTAAGAGTTTGGCTTTTTTTAGATTCCATGTGCACATAAGATCATACAGTTTATTTCTCTTTCCCTGTCTGATTTAGCATAACGCCCTCATGTTTCATCAGTGTTGCAAATGGCAGGATTTCATTTTGCCTCATGGCTGAACAATATTCCAGTGTGTGTTTGGGGGATACCTTCTCTTTATTCATACATCCATTGATGGACACAGATTGTTTTCACATCTTGGCTATTGTGAATAATGTGGCAATAAATATGAGAGTGCAAATATATCTTACAAATCCTGACTCCATTATATGTGTGTGTGTGTGCGTGTGTATACATATATATATATACATATACCCACAGAAGTGGGAACTCTGGAACGTATGGTAGTTCTATTTTTAATTTTTTGAGAAACCTCCATACTGCTTTTCCATAGTGATGCACCAATTTACATTTTCTGCAGCAGTGTACAAGGGTTCCCTTTTCTCCATGTCTTCACCAACACTAGTTATCTCTTTTCTTTTTTATGATAACTATTTTAAGACCTGTGAGATGATATCTCATTGTGGTTTTAATTTGCACTTCCCTGATGATTAGTGATGTTGATCATTTATTTCACATAAGTCTTTTCTTTGTATATGTCTT
Source organism: Phocoena sinus (assembly GCF_008692025.1). Classification (NCBI taxonomy): domain Eukaryota; kingdom Metazoa; phylum Chordata; class Mammalia; order Artiodactyla; family Phocoenidae; genus Phocoena; species Phocoena sinus. Next base: position 4,370,657 of record NC_045774.1, on the reverse strand, counting down.
CTTTAGAGAAATGATTATTCAGTTCTTTTGCCCATTTTGAATCATATTGTCTGTATTTTTTGGGTATGGAGTTATATGAGTTATATATTTTGGATATCAACTCCTTATCAGACATATTAATTGCAAATATTTTCTCCCATTTCATAGGTTGCCTTACTCTTGTGTTGATTTTCTTCTTCTGCTGTGCAGAAGCTTTTTAGTGTGATGTAGTCCCACTTATTAATTTTTGCTTTTATTGCTTGTGCTTTTGGTGTCTTACCGAAAAACTTATTGCCAAGATCAATGTTAAGGAAACTTTTCCCCATTTTTATAGGAGTTTTACAGTTTCAGGTCTTATGTTTAACTCTTTGATCCATTTTGACTTAATTTCTATCAGTGTTATAAGATAGGCATTTTATTCTTCCGCATGTGGGTATCCAGTTTTCCCAGCACCGTTTATTGAAGAGACTGTCCTTTTCCCATTGAGTATTCTTAGCCTGCTTGTCAAATATTAGTTGACTGTATATGCCAGCATTTATTTCTGGGCTCTTGCTTCTGTTCCATTGGTCTATGTGTCTATTTTTATGCCAATACCATACTGTTTTGGTTACTATAATTTGCAGTATAGTTTTAAATCAGGAAGTGTGATGCCTCTGGCTTTGTTTTTAATTAAGATTGCTTTGGCTACCTGGGGTCATTTGTGATTCCATACAAATATTAGGATTATTTTTAACATTTCTGGGAAATATGCCATTGGAAATTTTAAAAGGGTTTGCATAGAATCTATAGATGTCTTTATCTTTGGGTAGTATGGACATTTTAACAATATTTATTCTTCTGACCCATGAACATGGAATATTTTTCCAGTTGCATCTTTGTTAATTTCTTTATTCAGTGTCCTATAGTTTTCAGTGTACGGGGCTTTCACCTCCCTGGTTAAATTTATTCCTAAGCATTTTACTCTTCTTGATGTTATTGTGAACAGGATTTTTCTATTTATTTCTTTTTTAGATACAGCAAGTCCCCTACCTACTAATCTTCAAGTTGCAAACTTTCAAAGATGTGAACGTGCATTACTAATGAGGACCTGATTGAATTGGAGGCCCAGAGAAAGGAAAAAGAGAGTCAAGAGGAAGAAGTAACTGAAGAACTGAAAAGATTCACAACACAGGAAATGCCCAGGGGATTTTCTTTATTTGAGGAGGCACTGTTAGTTTTTAAGGCACAGGACCCGAACATAGAATGGTACATGAACATGGCAGATGCCATTCAGAATGCACTCCAGTGCTACCATGTCATCTATGATGAGAATAAAGGAGCTACTACCCAGACATCACTACATCATTTTTTCAAGAAGGTAGATAGAATTGAATCCATTAAGAAACCAGAACCTGTGCCATCAACATCAGGCATGAGTGAAATTGCAGCTTACTCTCCATCTCCTATTGCTGACTATCCTTCAGCTCTATCATCTCCCACCTCCTCTCACTCCTGCAGTCAGTAACTCTTCTTGCCTGTTCACTCGACGCCAGCCCCTATATGCCAGCTGTTGTACTGGACTATTACTGTACTTTTCAAGGTACTGTACTGTAAGATTTAAAATGTTTTATTTTTCGTGTTTCTTTATTTGTGTGAAAAGTATTATAAACCTATTACAGTGCAGTACTATATAGCTGATTGTGTTAGTTGGGTACCTAGGCTAACTTTGGTGGACTTATGAACAAATTGAACTTAGGAATGCACTCTCGGAATGGAACTCATTTGTATGTAGGGGACTTACTGTATTTCCTTTTTAGTGTATAGAAGCACAACTACTTTCTGTATGTTGATTTTGGCTTCTGCAACTTTCCAAATTTGTTGATTGCTTCTAACAGTTCTTGAATGGAGTCCTTAGCATTTTCTACATATAAGATCATATTATATGCAAACAAAGACAATTTTACTTCTTTTCTGATTTGAATGTCTTTTATTTCTTTCTTTTTCCTGATTGCTATGGCTAGGACTTCTAGCATTATGTTAAATAAGAGTGTTGAGAGTTGGCACCCCATCTTGTTCCTTACCTTAGATGAAAATCTTTCAACCTGATACCATTGAGCATAACTGGTGGGTGTGCATGAGACATTCCAAATCTACATGGTGGCATAGTGAAAATAGCCTGGGCTCTGAGGTCAAACAGAGGTGTGTTCTAATTGTGCCTCTGCTACTTCATATGTACAATCTTACAAAACAGAAGTGTTGTGTATCAGTCTCTTTATCTCTAAAATTAGAACAGTACTTAGAACATATTTCTTTTCTGAGAATAGAATAATGGCTACCAAGTAGTGAGTGGACACTCAAAAGATATTAGTCACTTCCCCTTAGGTCAGTGCTTCTCGTAGTGATTCAAGGAATATGAAATATGCCCCAAGAGCAAGGGAGAGAACACACGCAGTTCTCAGCCCAAGGGTGGAACCTGCAGAATTCTCCACCTTTAAGTGACAAATTTCTTTGATGTCTCCTATATTTATTTGAAAAGACATGTACATTTGCAATTCCCTGCATAGTACCAGCTCTGTCCTAAGGATGTATCTTCCCCAGCGACACGCTTCGATACCAGCTGCTTTCTCTCCCACACTGCTCACCACTGTGCCTGGAGTGGAGGACGAGATTCACTTAGTCAGCACTGCCAGCTCCAGGTCATATTCCCTCCTCCCTCCACAGCCCCTTAACATAGAACATTTTCCTGGCATAGTCCGTCAGAGTCCCTGGTCACCCTCCATCATTCCTTGAAGATCGTGACATCCAAACATGATGCTTTTTCAGCCCTGCTCCTGCCATTATTATGATGATTTTGATAATCACACAGAGCAATAGGTCTCAGATATCACTACAGAGACCTCCAGTATGAAATGAGTAACTAATAAGTTATACCATGACTGAGTACACACCCACCCACCCACCCACACACACACACATACACACACATGCATTTCAGAAAACCATCCTTATTCATATTAAATGCAATGAACTCCTGTATTCTCTATTCTATTCTATTCTATTCTATTCTATTTTTACTCTACTTTTCTAGTTCAAAAAAGATTTTTAAGTACCCATTCAATTTACATCATAACTCACTATTGATCATAAACTGAAATTTGAAAACACTCTCATAAATGATACTTCTGATATTCTGGCTGCTTAGTTCAATTTCTCTCCCTTCTAGTGATCTTGTCTTCCTCTCCACTGTGATCCATGGTACACCTCATTGTTCTCAATACAGGTGCCTCCCCATGATCTCAACTACAGGCATTCCATTGACAGTAAACTCCTCCTGTCTTTCCAGTTATGCCCTTCAGTGACCCTGAGTCTAACAATTGTGACCCTCTCCTTAATGTCTTTGCTTCCACAATCCATCATTGTGATGAGTATATTATATACTCTCTCCAGTACTTAAGAACCAGAGTCTAGTCTGGCAAGACACCAGCTCTGATAAATGCAATCATATGCCTACTCCACACTTGCATCTATACAGCGAAATGCAGCTGGATAAAATGCAGCCACATTGACTCATCTTACTTTTAATTATGACTAACCTTAGTGTTTTTTATCAGTCTTCCTACATCTCCATTAGGCAGCCAATGCCCCCCTCTCCTTGGGTCCCTCTCAACATTTCTCTCTCCTCAAACTTCCAACAGCTTCTCACTCCCAGTTGACATTTTTGCTTCACTGAGAAAACAGAGAACTGCCATCTCCAATTTCCCAGTATCTGTACCATGTACACCATCACCCCTTCCACTATAACCAGGCATAAGCTGTTTCTTCTCCTATCTAGAATCATCCCTCCTTGTGTGCACTACATCCTCTTCCCTCTGAATCATTCAAGAGCATCTCTTTTGCAAATCATCATTTCTCTTTTGCATCATCAAATTTCCTCCTCTTCTGGATCATTCCCAGTGGCATTATAACTACAGCGCCTCAGTGATTGCAGTCAGCCCAATGACTTTAATGCAATACATGCTATGTATTCATATTCTAATGACACCCAAATTCATTTCTTTTACCTTGATTTTTTTCCCCTGTAATTCAGACTTGTACCTAGTTACCAACCCTACATATCCACTGGGATATTTAATGAGCATCTTAAACTTAAGATGTCACAAAAGTCCTCCTGGTTCTGCCCTTCTTCTTTCACCATTTCTGTAAACCTCTGGTCTCCATTTCTGTTCACTGCCAAGTCCATCCTCATATTGGTGCATATCCTTAGAGTCACCTTTGATCCCTCCGTGTCCCCCATACCTAGGATGACAAACTCATCCCAGGTGGCCAGGACTTTCCAGTTTTAGCTCTGAAAGTCCCAGGTCCTGGAAACACCTCAGTCTCAGGCAAACCACATGGTTGGTGACCTTATTCACATTCTACATCTTGCTCTGTTGTGGTCCATGGCACTCACCTTCTGAAGTACTGTATGTGCCCTTATTTATTCGTTTATTGTCCAACACCCCCCACCACCACTCCCCTATGAATGACACTCCATGAGAACAGAGTCATCCTTGATTGAGTTCAGTGCTCAATCCCCAGTGCCTAGAAGACCACATGGAACATCGCAGCCACTATATAAATGCATTTTGGACAAATGTGTGTCTCTATGCAAGACTGTTTCAAATATCCTTCTGGTAAAGTTAATGTTCTGTGTCTTATCTATCCTGTGGCTTTTTGATACCTTCTGGACCTAACCAGTACCTTAGGTGAAAGAGGTAGAAAAGAACTCTCTGTCTGAAGTTTCCTGTTGCCCTATGACCCATGTAAGACCCTGGAATAGAAATTAAAGGAGGCCCTTGCCGTAATGCCAGAGTTCCAATTTGGAGTTGAAGGCTCAGCCTATTTTGAGCACATCCCTATTTTGTCTCCCATCCTTCATCAGCTCTTTTTAATTGTGCATGTGTCTGTTTCTTCCCCATTAGAAGGTAGGTTTCTGTAAGGCAAATGCTCTTAGTCACCCCAGGAGCCATCATGGTGCCTCACAAACTGGATTTCTTGAAAGAAACACTGTTAACTAATATTTTTGAAAAGGAAATCCCAACAATAGAGCATCAGATCTTACCAGGAAATTGCTTCTGGGAAATAAGTGGGCATACAATTGGTGCACACTGTTTTGAAGCTAGCACATTGAGTCTGGCAGCTGTGGGGACAGGGGAGCAGTGGTTGCTGTGTTTGCCCATTAGAGCTTAATTGACTGCTTATCCCCCACCTTCGGGCTTGAGCAAAGGGACGTTTTCAGCCCAATTAGCCTCCAGGTTCCTTGGATTTGGTTTTGTAGATATTTAGACCCATAATCTGCAGTAGGAATAATGCATAATTAGTGAAGCAGTGGTGACTCACTCTACACAGAGGTGGATCTTGGCCTCCCACAAGGTTTCTAAGAATATCTGCTGCAGACATGTTCTCAAAGAACAAAAACTAAATGCTTTGTCTAAAAAGATTCCTCTTTGTGCCTAACAAGAAAGCCATGATAAAAATCAAGAAAAATAATTCCTCAGCATGCAACATATGTACTGGAGATCCTGGAAAGACAAAGAAGTCTATTCCTACAGTTACACTATGGATATTTTTTTATGATAAAAGAACATGGTAGTTTGCTGTTCATTCTTTAGGCAGAAAAAAAGTATGTTGCAAGCTTTACTTTTTCTACAACTTTCAAAAGGTATTTGCAAGAGGTAAGTGAATGCTACTACGTATCTATCAGCTAAATATAGACAAACACTATATTTTCTAATATGTAACACTTCAATCATTTGTCTTTTATTCAATCTGTCAATAAGTCATTTAACAAATATTTAACTGAGAATTATAATGTGCAAGAAATTGTGAAGGATATAGAGTTGTATTAAAAATTGGCTGCTGTTTTCTGGGAATTTACAAGCAAGTAAGAAGAGGAAAAATAAATGCAACTAACTCCAATAAAAGATAGAAAATCGAACAAATAAAATATTTACTCCAAGTCTTAAGAATGTGATTTTTTTTGCTGAGCCTTAACTCTAAGAATTTAGTGCAAAGGCAAAAACAAACAAACAAAATGAAAACCAGAACTTGAGGGAAAGGTATGACCTTTTAAAAAAGTATTTAAAATACTTCAACATTCAAACAATTGTGGCAATATATTCCACCAATGTGGGCATACACATTGCAACAATTAATAAACAGAAACCTCAATCAAAATAGAGTCAGGAGGCCAGAGTGGGAGTTTTCAGGCCCTACGATGACAGCAGAGACCAACAGAAAGAAGAGACACTTTCTATTCTTGCCTGGAAAGAGCGCAGCCAATAAGACTGTCACAACTCAGCCACGGAAGAGCCACTGTTCTTTGAAGAACTCTTAATTTATCCAGTGGAATGGGTGGGTTAGGGTTTGAGGAGAGATGAGACATTTAGGGGAATCATTCCGGAGGAGGAAAATCTCTAGCTGGGTCTAATCTAATAATAATATATATACTATCTAATATTTATCAAATAATTTCTTTGTCCCAGACAGTGAGTTAGTTGCCTTCCATTCATTATAATATTTATTCTCAAAAACATCTCTTTGAATTAAATGTGCTTATCCACAATTGAAAGGGGCTAAAGCTTCGAAAGATTAATTGACTTGCCCAGTTTGTAAGTGACGAATTTGGGAACTAAAACAAGGTCTCAAGATTCCAATCCCTGTTCTCTTAACAGAGCTAAACCTTCTCTCCTCTTACAGAGGAGAGATACTTAGCCCCTGGTCACAGAAGAGTGTGATCTCAGACCCAGACAACAGCACAGGCTCTGCCTTGGAGGCACATGGAAACACAATGAAGAGTGAAAACACCAGCTGCAGTCATGACTAGCCTACAAAGGTGTGGAGGGAAGACTGGTGTCAGTTGAGGCTGAGGTCCAAAGATCAGATTTAAAGAATGTGTATGACATTGGACTGAGGAGCTTGATCTCCCTTTTGCACAATAATGTAGATAAACGAAGACTTAAAGTGATAACATGATTAGATATGCATCATGTAAAGAAAGATCTCCCTGGTGGCAATGTGCCATGAGGGCTGCACTTCCTTTAGGGCCGTAGAGCCCTGAGCAGAAGAGCTCTGGCGGCCAGGGTGCTGGCAGGAGGAAGTGTGGTGTTAGATTTCAGAGCATGGGGAACTGCAGTTCTTGTGTGTAAAATCACAATTACGCAATTTCAAAATCTACCGGGCTCTACAAGGTTCCTTCATTTTACAGATGAAAAAAAGCCAAGCCCAAGATGATTACATCGAGCCTGGGAGCTGCTGAAGATCTTAGTGAGTGTGCAGGTTTTCTGGTTTCATGACTTTGGATTATTTAATCATCCTTATAACGCCAATGTGGAAGTGTTCTGATACTGGAAGCCTGAGACGAGGGGGCTGAGATGCTGTGCCTGTACCCAGGATCCTTCCATATCATTCATTCTGTCTACTACTATTTTCCCGGTTAAAGAGCATAGGGTCTAAGTAAACAAACAAAATTTGCAGCAAGCCTACTGAGCTATACAATAATAAGTGTAAATTTTTTATTTTTACCCCCATTAAACTTTTATAATAAAGTGCTTCATTTGTCTTTGTCACTGACAGGTATTATCCACTTTCACATTTTACATTTTTCTTTATCAGATATTCAGAGCACACTGTCTTGCTTTATTTGGTGCACCACAAAGCACTGTTTCAAGGGATACCTGCCCAGAGGACTTAACCTTGGGAGGCCGCTGTGTTATCATGGGAGGAGCTCAGGGTCAGAAGACACAAGCGGTAGATTCAGATCTACAGTGAGCAGCTACACAGACTAGGATAGCATACTTCATCTCTCTTATACTGTTTTATCTGAAAAAAAAAAAGGAAAAAAAGAAAAACTGCACAAGAACAGTTTTCTCAATTTTTGAGCATTAAATGAGGTATAATTAAATCAGTTTATAATTTTTTTAAACAACTGTTAGTGAATAATATGTCTGGTTATAAAAGCAAACTTTCTTTGGGTATAATCAACTTGTAAAGTAGTTATATCTATTTTTTGCTGCATATCCACAGATTCTTTAAAAAGATAGTAAAATTCAACAGTAAATGTTTTAAAATAGCCATTAGAGTTGACCAGAAACTTTTCACAAATGTGGACATTTCTTGTGGTCTTGGCTAAGCAGGGTGGGGACCCAGAGCTGAACCTGTTTTCTAGTTTGTAAAGTCTCACTGCTCACATTCTCCCTTTCCATCATGGAAAGTACTCATTAATGGACAGAGGCTTTGAAGCCAAATCCGGCCTCTGTACCTGGCACCAATTAAATCTCGGAGACAGAGTTTTGATATAGAAAAGAACAGATTTATTGCTTTGCCATGAAAAGGGGGATACAGTAGGCTCATGCCCTCAAAACTGTATCCCAACCTGGAGGGGATAGTGAGGAGTTTTATAGTAATGGTTCAAGAGGAGGGCGTGATCAGCTGGTGGACATTCTTCTGATGGGTTGGTGGGGAGGTAAGCGGGAGTTGGCATCATCAACCTTCTGGTTCCAACCGGTCTGGGGTCCACATGCTTGTGGGCAGCATAGACTTAACTTCTCCCACCTGGCGGGGGTTCAGTATCTGCAAAACAGCTCAAAGATATTGGTTCTGTATATCCCTGACGGGGAGCCAGAACCCTGCCCCCAAGGCTGCACTTGTTTCTTCTGACTGTTCCTCCCTTGTCTCTGTATCCCCTCCTTTCCCTAATTAGCAACTCTTTGAACCTGGTGTTGGAACTCAGGGTAGGTAGGTCAAGGAGATTGAATGAAGCCTACTTCCTGTAATCAAGAAATGGGGGACACAGATGTGCCCAGGAGCCCTCAAGGGTCCTGCTCACTATCAGTGTTTCTTCTCAAAGGATTTCATAGATGCCAAAGTTTTATGTGTCCTACACTAAGAGATTATCATGCATATGCAAGTTACTTGTCCACCTGCATTTGTAGATAATAAATATGGGCAAATCAGTTCCATTTTTCTTTTCCCTAAGACCCTCACAAGTTAATTTTTAGACATTAGATGCATGGAATACTGTGTTATCAATACATTATAAACAGACCCTGTTGCTAAAACTGTAAATGTAGATTAGGTTTAACCCACACTAATTTAAGACAAAGTGTAATCCCTTAAATGACACCACAGCAGCATTATCTTAATGGGCAATGCCACTTTCACTTCTGGGTCTTCCCTCAGGGATGCTATTACTCTCCATAATTATGCTAAAGGGTATCATTGTAATCTCCATTAGCAGTATTACCCACATCCCTTTTACTACCTGAGAATGTCCCCTGCTTGACTAAATTATGCTGCTGTTCTCAACCGCACAGCCCAGTTTTGGATTTTGGAAGAGGCACTAAGCAGCTGTTAGACCAGATGGATGACCTTTAGTTGTAGGGTTCATACATTTACAGGACAGGAAAACATCTGGGTAGTGGCAATAAAGAAGGGCTCTTGTTTTTCTGATCTGGTGACCCAAACACATTTTGAATTTGGGGGATTTGTGGTAAATTCCCAAAACCTAGAATTTTGGTCAAATTCAATTCTATCAATAATGGCCTACTTACAAATTGGAAACCAAAATTACTACTGTGCTACATTTTTCAAATTAAGATAGAAATTGAACGCAGTCTTGGGCTCTTAACCACACACGCAGAAAGGAGCAAAATCAACTTTGTCAGTGTCTTCTGCTTCAAAGGAAGTAGTTTGATTGGAAAGGCACAGATTCTTTCCCCACTTGAAATGGTCCTTTCTGAAGTGAGCAAATTTCCTGGCTCTGCAGGCTGGAAAGCTGAGGCCCTGTCACTCCTGAGAGTAGCCTGCACTCAGCCCTGCCTGCCAGTTGCAAACTGTCATAAGCTGTGTCCCTATGTCTTGGTTTTATTAAAGTGAATACTTGGTTCAGAAACCAAGACAGATGCAAAACTCCACCCTTAATATTCTGTGTTCTCCAGGTCCAATAAAGCACTGATCCCTTTTACGAAATCTAACCCTGACGCACCATAGGCTAAGCAAGAAGGTGATGTGGAGATTCATCACATCCCGGGATCTTAAAATTGGAGGGAGTCTGAGAGGGTTCTTATTCCCTCTACTGTCAGAAACCTGACTTTCTTGTAACAACTTCTACAGATAATTACAATGTCTCGAATTGTAAGATCTGTCAATAGGGGACACAATATTTTTTCAAAGCAAGGAATTTAGATTTTAGAACAAATCAGATGCTTTTGAAAGTTTCAAAAAAGGTGTTCTTGGGTAATTCCCCCACCCCCATATTTATTTTGTGTTAGTGACTTGTCCCTAATAAATGCTTGGAGATCTATATTAATATCTTGTCACCTATAAATTGACACTTGCCATCTACCTCTACAAGGATCAAATTATGAGCCACTGCAGCTGCTGACCTTCAACACCCCCTGAAAGGAGCTCAGGGTGGAGAGCAGGGACAAGACGCTCTGTGCTCTGGGTAAAACTGGCAGAACAGGTTTTCAGATAGATATTTTCAGGAGATGATTTTTTGAGCCCAATTCTTGCATCTCTTCATATCTAGAAAAGTACTAAAATCCTTCGTGGTGACGTCTGCTCCTCATGACTAGAAGAAACCTGCAAAAAATATGTGCTTGAATTGCATGTACTTCCCCTTCACCAAAATCAGATCCTGACCTTCCCCCCTACCTCTTTGGAGCAGTTTCTCAGAGCTATCTGAAATGCTGTCTCCTGGGCTATAGTCCTCATTTTGCCCCCAATAAAACTTAACTCACAACTCTCACATTGTTCATTTTTTTCAGTTGACTATCTGTATCTGTACCTATATCTATATCTATACCTATGCCTATATCTATATCTGTATCTTATCTATAGCTATATATCTATCTAGGAATTTTTAAAACCCCATTTCTTCTGGATAAAACTTAAATTTTCATTTTAACTTTCTCTGTAAAATTATTGAGAAACCAGCATATTTATATTTGCGGGTTTTGGGGGGAGAGGGTGGTTCTCAATAGCATATAAACAAACAAAGGTCTATGTCCTCACTATACAAACCCTTGAAAGTCATGATGCTGTCCTGGCAGGAAAAATGCTGACCCTCAGCGATTGCTTATTCTGTAGCCTTTCCTTTACCTTGTTGTCTACTTTCTCCATCCACCTTTGTTCTCTTTAAATACCAAATGTCAACATAATCAATTCATCAGAACAGAGGTCATTCCCACTGCAGCTCAGTAAATTGTCTACATGAAAAAAAAAAAAGCAGGGAATCTAAGCAGTGGGGACATGCACACAGTGTCACAGCACCCAATACTCAAAACACAAAAGCTGGGTGCATCACAACACTGAAGAAATAAGACAGGAGAGAGTGGAAGATGATGAATGCATTGACCTCTGGCCACTGTCCGTATGTGATGCTTTTCAGATCTAGTTACCTGGGAAGCACGCTGTGAAGACTAGGGTTTTCTGAGGGCCCTGGAAAACTGTGGTCAAGATGTTGTTTGAAGAGGACTGGCTCCAATGCAGCCTCCCTGATCCCACACCATATGGCATTGTGGCTCTCAACTTATTAAGTTTGGTTCTTGTAGAAGCGTCCAGGGTGTGCAGGCTTTTCCATTCATGGAAGGGCAGGGGTCATTCCTGGGATTTCTTATAGACCAGTGGTATAAAGCTTTGTGTGCAAGTGCAATGCCAGGGAAGATTTTGTTTTTTCTCTCAAGCCTGACAGAATTCCAGGGGCACAGAGTGTTACAGGCACCTCTCTGGGAGTGTAGGGCAAGGAGATAAGTCATCTAGAGTTATGCTCCATCTGTTCCAACTCTGTCTCTCCCTCACTGCTTTTAAGAGTATTATTTTGGGGGTAAATATACCAGAATACATAGCAGGTGTACATTACTAGTCTCTTCCTGCTCATCCAATTCCCACCTGCAGTGCTGCAAGGTTCAGTATATTAAGACCTTACTACTTCACCATCCAAGTCAAAAGAAATGTTTTTACAAGGTTTGTTGATATTCTGGAAAGTAACACAAATTCCTTTAGTTACCTCAGAGCACTTAAATTATTATCCAGTTGTGTCTCAGAGGAAGCGAGAAATATTTTTTAAATGATAACAAAGATGTGTAGCAAACAATTGACAAATATATAATACTTTACTGTAAATTTCATATAGAAAATTCAATCTCACAGAATGCTTCCATCGATTATTAAAAACCATTTCCATGACCAACCTATGGTTGCAATTGCCTACCAAGTGTATTCATAAAGTGAATATTCATTAAAACTTTCATTTGCATTTAATGAGTAAGGTGAATGTGAAACAACAAAAATGGATTGTACTTCAGTAGTTCATCAATAATAAGAGACATTTTTTGAATTGGAACATAGTTTTTGCATACTGGAACAAACATTCGTTCTGATTTTTGGTGCCATTTATAATGTGATAGCTATAGACACAAAGTACTTTTAAGCATAATCTGCTTTTTTATTGACGTATAATACGGTATTTTTCTTTCTCTGTCTAACTTATTTCACTTAGCATAACACCCTCCAAGTCTATTCATGTTGCTGCAAATGGCAAAATTTCATTCTTTTTAATGGCTGAGTAGTAGTCTGTTGTATGTATGTATTTCCATGTTATACACACACACACACACACACACACACACATATATATATATATATATATATATATATCACATCTTCTTTATCCTCTCATCTGTTGAGGGACACTTAGTTTGCTTTCATATTTTGACAATTTTAAATAATGCTTCTATGAACATTGAGGTGCATATATCTTTTCGAATTAGTGTTTTCACTTTTTTGGGGGATATATACCCAGGAGTGGAATTGCTGGGTCATACGGGAATACTATTTTTAGCTTTTAAGAACGTTCCATACTGTTTTCCATAGTGGCTGCACCAATTTACATTCCTAGCAACAGTGTGTGAGGATTCCCTTTTCTCCACATCCTCGCCAACATTTGTTATTTGTGTTCTCTTGTTGATAGCCATTCTGACAGATGTGAGGTGATGTCTTATTGTGTGTTTTTTTAAATTATGATTTTAATTTGCATTCCTTTGATGATTAATTATGTTGAGCATGTTTTCATGTGCTTGTTGACCATCTGAATGTCCTCTTTGGAAAAATGTATGTTCAGGTCTTCTGTCCATTTCTTAGTTGGGCTGTTTGATTTTTTGATGTTGAGTTGTATGAGCTGTTTATATATTTTGTATATAAACCCTTTGTTGGTCATACCATTTGCAAATGTTTTCTCCCATTCAGAAGGTTGTCTTTTTGTTTTGTTTCCTTTGTTTTTGTTTGGTTTCCTTTGCTGTGCAAAAGGTGTTTTTCAACAATTTCTATGTCTAAATAATCAACAAAACAGCAAATCAAGCCCTGAGGTGTAGCATTTGCAGATTTCTGTGGTGTGAATTCTCCCACCATAGCTGATGTGAAGCTGCCAAAATGGATTTCCTGAAGACAGAATGGAAAGAGCTGTGTGGTAGCACTGTTAGGCTGTATTCTCACCACAAAAGACAATAGACATCAACAGCCTCAAGAACATAGGTAATGGAACAAAAGTAGGAGAATAAGTGGGAAATGATAAGTTTTGGAGTGTTTATTGCCTTTGCATTTAATACAATTTATTTGATTGTAAGTTTATATAATTTAATTACTAACTGATTTCTGTCAAACAACAGACTTGTAAACGTCTTGAAAATTAACAATCAACTCTTGAGCTCTTGATCAGATGGTTTTACCCCTGAATACCAAAGGCTGTTTGTTTTCCTGTCCTGAAACATCATGGAAATGGAGATTTCATTTCCTTATGTCAACCCAATTTTAAATAAACAGTTACTTTTTTTCTCTGAGATCTGGTGCTTACATCTCATATTCTACCACCTAAATCTACAATAATTGAGTCATTTGCTGCAGTTTATGTTAAGGCCGAGTGGATGGAAGTTATTGACGTAACATTCAAAGAGGCACCTGTTTATATGTCTTTGAGTGGTTTTAGATTCTTCAAAACAGGGCAGATAAAGAATAATGACAAACATTTGTAAAAATACATGAGGCTTATGAAAATCTACAACCAAATAATTAACCCTTATTTTTGATATATCACTGTGAGTGTTCACAATTATGTTGGCTTAGTCTCAATACCCCAAAGAGGTGATTATTTCACAGTGCTTCCACATATGCCTCTTCTCATAATAAGTAAACATTCTGTGTAAGTGAAAGAAAAGTTAAAATATCCTAGAGAACACATCACAAAATGATCAGTGATCATAGTTGGAGAAGACACTTTTTCATACCACTGCGAACTAGATGTCATTTTTTTGCAGATTTTTTTCTTTTTTTTTTTGACCACATGACGTGGTATGTGGGATCTTCAGTTCCCTGACCAGGGATCAGATCTGCACCCCCTGCATTCCTGCATTGGAAGCACAGAGTCTTAACCACTAGACTGCCAGGGAAGTCCCAAACTAAATTGTTCTGATTTGGCTTAAATCTCAGCAAGACATCCTGAGACAATTTGCTCCTCATAAGAAGACAGAAGGTTACTGGTAGACCAGGTTGGGACGTTAGAGACCATCTCATCTCATTATTAAATGCACCTGGGCTTGAAGAATTAGATTTCCATCAAAATAATTGAGCAGTACTCAGGTCTACTTTGGTAAGGGCAGCAAAAAACATCAGAGTTTCTATAAAAAATATTAACTGGAAAAAGTTCCATTTTGCATGCCACATTACATGCTTCCCTCCTCCTAGACTAGTCACAGTGGTTACATCAGATTTCTTTCAGCAAAGTTTATGTAAAAAACAAACAAATGGAGATAGGGAAGGAAGACAAAGTAAACAGATCTATTTTAGCCTTGCAAATCGAAGTATTAGCATTTTTTAATTTCTTGACTGTCTCAGGACCTAAGAAGTAAAGTGATGTGGAAAGAGTTACTTAATTCCGTTTCCTGACTTTGGGGTACAACTAAATCTCAGGGTTACCGTAGTTCTTTGTAGCATGTCTTATGTAAACATAGCAATGGGTTAATAGGTAAATCACATAATTCAAATAATTCAAGCAAAAGTTCTGTAATAGAGAAAGGCAACTGGTGAGTAGAGATAAAGAGAGATCCGCTGGTCTTCAACAACTTTGCTCTTTTAAAATATAGTGTATTAACAGGAAATTTGAGTTATAGTAAGGCCAACAGATGAGGAAACAATTTCCATTGAAAAGGTAGTTATTACTTCAGTAACCAAGAGGAGAGAGCATGGAGGCCACAAGGGAAAGCAACAGGGTCAACCATGGAGCAGAGAGAGAGTGGGAACTCTGAGCAAAACATTTACTGTGGTTTCTTTGGGAATGGACAGGTGAAGAAAGGGAAGCAGGCTTAGTATTAACTAGTTTAAGTTCAGCAGACTCTGGGGCACAGGGGCTGTCCCTGGTTGTCTGGTGATAAAGGCAGAGCTCAAGTGTGAGAACTGGATAGAGGCAGTAATTGGTGTGTGAACTTTGGATTGATTGGCTTGTATTGAAAACACCCCAGGAGGAAGACTCCTAAGGGGGTGATGAGGAGGAAGGAGATCAAGGCAAGGAGACTTGGGCAAACTATCAGATGCATGTTTGTTATATGATCATATTATCAGGCTTGTTTCAGAAGCTAGAAACATGGTCACTACAGCTACCTGTGTTCAAAAGTTTTCCAGTAGAATACGCAGCTTCTAGTTTGTCTATCAGCACATTTGGTTGAGGATTTAACATTTACCTTATGTGAAATAAAAAGAAAATTCGTGGAGTAGCAGTTTATATAACACTCTAAGAGTCTTATGGTAAAAAAGTGCCAAACAGGTTCAGTGTTTAAAATAGAAACAGCAAAGCAAAAAGCATAGATGCATGGCAGAGGTTAATTCCATAAGCCAAAGAGCTAACGTTCTGAGTGAAAAGGGGAAGAATCATACATTTGTACTTGCAGTTGTAAACAAGAAGACATGCTGGGTCGTTAGCCTGAAGCCAGCTGAAACTAGAAAACCCTTTCTGAGATTTTCCTTTCCACTATTTATAGGCTAGAGGAAGAGTCACTGTTTGCACAACAATAGGCAGATTTTTTCTATATTTGTTGACACAGGAAAATCTTCTCATGGAGGATTTATTTGAAGTCCTGTAGTGATTTTGTCCCCTTATATCTGGACATTTTGAATATAAAAAGCCAAATGACATAAAATATTACATTTGTTACTAAATCAACATTACAAGAGACCACTATTTGGAATGGGGCGGAGTGAAGTTAGAAAAGGGAAAGGATGAATTTTCAATAATATATAGAAGTTCTGAATTGTGGAAAATGTTTAAGTAGTAATTTAAAATAGTTGTTTTTTAAACTAAAATCAAATGGAAGTATTATCAAGAAAGTGTTTATTCATTTTTGACACAGGATGTTTATTGAGCTAAAGCTGATTTTAGGAGGAGCATACAGGATGTCAGAGTGCTAGAATTCAAAGTCCACCCAACTGATATGCCAGAATGTACCTATTGCTATTGGTCACTCAAAAGCTGTAATTTATCCAGAAACTTCTAAGTCTAGGGAAAACATTGGGTTTGTCTCAGAAGGAATTTTTATTTGTGGGTTGATGCTGATTTGCTGATACAACAGTTCTCACTTCCAGAGAAATCCCCTAATTACTTTCAAAGATTACCGAATTCAAGACAACGAAATTACTTCCCTAAGTCATTCACAAAACTAGTCTCATTACTTTAGAAAGATCAAAGAATGATTTATAACCACTGACCCAAGTTGTGATGATTTTCCCCCAGATTTGATAGACTCTATGGTTTGAGAAGAAGTAATAGTCTTATGATTGCACTGAGCGGCAAAGGAAAGAATTTTGTGGTTTCCAGCATCTACGGAAGATTCTGTATCATGTTCCATCATTAATTAGAACGGTTTTGGTCAAAAGGGTCAGAAACATTCGTGCTATCTTAAACAGAGGTTGAGAGGAAAGTGACTGGACCTCAGGATGAAATCAAGGAGTCAATAAGATCAAAATTACTTTCATCTTTTCTTCATTGAGCATATTTGCTTGATTTTTTCTCTGTGTCTGCAGAGGGACTTCCTCAGCTTATCTGATCCATGTGGGAAAATAAAGAATGGCCACATGTAGCTCCAACATTGATCTGTTACTGGTCAGTCTCCCAGAGGCAGAGCCTAGATCAAAACTCAATCCAGTTTCAAAGCCCCAAGGAAGGTTCTCAAAGGTCAAAACTTTGAAGTGATACTCAGAGTCAGGAAGACTGTGGAACAGGGCTGCTACCGTTCAAGTCCTGAGAGCTGAGAGGGCTACATCCTGGGAGAGAGGAGCTGGACCATCAAAAACACAGTGTGAGATGCGCTGCATCAGTGTTTGCATCACACAATGCCTGACCAAGTGCCCTCATAGCAAATACAAAGTTTATTTTGTTACGAACATTTGGTCTCAGATGGTTTTTTTAAAAATACCTCCTCTTCTAGGCTCCCCCCACTGTCCATTGAGAAATGAATCATTTTCACCTAGTTTCTTCAGTGGGGATCTAGATTTTTTAGATAAAGAAATAATCCTTTAGTTACCTGCTTTCCTAACATAAATGGGCTCTTGTTATTCCTTGGAAATATGGATTTGTATCCTTTACAAAAAACATTGTCTTTTCCCTGCCTTACTTCCCCTCTGTTCTCCCAGCTCTCATGGGATACACACTGGTTAGGGGTTGAACCCTCCACCCAAAGCCCCTCAATTCCCCTTCCCTACCGTCCATCCACATGCTACGTATAATCACCTTTGAAGTCAGATCTTCATAAACTGATCATGTTCTCCCGGGCACGCACTTTCCTCTCCATTTTCAGTAATTGCTTACCACTGACATCTCTCCAAATTCACACTTTCACATCTAATCTTTTCTGGCTATTAGAGGCCATATCTTTTGTGTGTGGAGGATATTTAATTCTAATTTTCCAGCTATTTCACTACCATCTCAAAGAGTAGGAGGAAGATGTATTTCTCTGGGGGAAAGTTTCTGGAGAGAATTCTCCTTCACACTGTTGGGTTTTGAGGTATATTGTAGGGTTTCTGTCCCTGTTCCCAGAGAATCTCCCTTTCTTCAGGGACTGATGGTAAAAGGGAAATAATATTTTGAATGTATTACTTGCTGGGCCACTAATTAATGATTTGATGTGAGACTTTCACAGACTAGGCTAGAACATGTATCATAAGCTCCAAGCTCAAGTGGGAAATCTCTTTCTTCCAATAAGAAGCATACCAGGTAGAAGAAAAGGAAAAGGCAAGTCCCAGGCACCATACCTACCTAGACATGATCAAAGGAAGGGAAAAAATTCACAATTTGAGTGGAGTAACTCTGCTGATTAAAATATGTGGACATGTCTATATCCTGGAACCTGACCCAATCGTAGTAAAATTCTTTCCTCTTTGAGAGGAGAAAGAAGGGTTCTCTCCTTTCTCTTTTTGCCACCTCCATGTGCTCTCTCTCTCTCTCTCACACACACACACACACACACACACACACATTACTATCACCATCATAATTGCTGTAGAAGCACAACCATCACTTGGCAATGTAGTATTAAAATAACAGAGTGGGAGACTTCCCTGGTGACACAGTGATTAAGAATCTGCCTGCCAGTGCAGGGGACACAGGTTCAATCCCTAGTCTGGGAAGATCCCACATGCTGTGGAGTAGCTAAGCCCACGAGCCACAACTGTTGAGCCCAAGTGCCACAACTATTGAAGCCACCGCAATTAGAAGCTCACGCACTGCAACGAAGAGTAGCCCCTGCTCGCCACAACTAGAGAAAGCCCATGATCATCAACGAAGACCCAATGCAGCCAAAAATAAATAAATAAATTTATTATAAAGATAAAGAATATGTACACTACTTAAATGACACATGTCCACAAGGGCATGTGCCATTTCTTTCTTTCTCTCTCTTGATATAGAAGAATAAATTTGTAGTTTAGATGTGAGGATTACAAGAGGTACTCAAAAAATAGTAACTTTATAATATTTTCTGAGTTGCTTTCCTCTCCAACTCTATTTTAGGCTTTAACTCCTGGACTAGTACAGCACTCATTTCTGTAGCCCTCCCCCCTTAACACATATAACCCACCCATTGTCCCTAAATGATTAGCTTGAAGAAATACTATAAGAATTAACTTTTTCCCATCTTCTTTCCTAATTGCATTCCCCTCATTGCTAGCCTGCCTTGGTTCTCTTGTATACATACCATTCTGGATTATTCCATAACCTATTTCAAATCCAGAGTCTACCCCTGCCTCTTTCCCTCCCTTTTTTGACTATATTTCCTTGATAGGTGCGTGCACTTTTATCTGTCCAAAACTTTATTCTCTTCTACATTTGAAGGCAGACCCTTTCCTAATATCTCTGTTCTGAGTGCCTCAATTGGCCATCTCTTCCTTCTGTAGACCTACTGTCTCATTCATCAAGGATGTTCTCAAAGGCCACCCAGACAGACAGCTTTGCAAGGCAGGAGGACACACACACATGTTTCTCAGTCTTCTCTAAGTTCACTTAGCAATTATTCTTCACCAAGGTAGAAACTGAACTGAGTTTGATACCAATAGAAAATAAAATTTTCAATGCCAGAATACTTGTAATGAACACAGAAATCAACAAAGGCAGGGCCCTGAGCTTCTTTTATTAGAGTGTGTGGATTTTCATAAACATGCTACACATTTGTCAGTTGCTTTGAATTCCTTTTCCAGTAGCAAAATTGAGTTTGTACTGATTCATCCATGCTGCCCTCCCCATGCAACCAAGGGAGTGTGTTTTTCAGGTGGTTGACTGAAGTCACTAGTGAAGTTAGTGGCTATAACATAAATTAAAGTTAATTGCATAACAGGAGGAGTTAATCCGTGACCTTGGGGCCCAGCAGCATGGTTTGCAGATTCACAGAGCTAACATGCTGGTCAGTATGAAACAGGTATCTTGACTACAAAGTCCATTAAAACACTGAAATTTACATGCCTGGAGGAGCAGGGATTTTGTTGTAAATGCTGCTTAGTCCTCGCTGGAGCCCTGTAAATATTAAACAGTAAGCACAGAGCTCAGCTATGTTGCAGTCTGCAACTTATTCTGCATGCATAATTAGAATAAAGACAAATTCACGTCAGTTTGCTCAGAGAGGGTGCGCATGGACAAAATTAGTTGTTTAGTTTAAAAATATGAAGTGAAACTTGGGTAGTTTAATAGTAAAATGGCATTATGAATCATTCCACCCATCAATATATATAAATCTAGGTATTAAAAGCAAGTCAAATTAGCTTTTAACTAATAAAACATGACACATTGTCATGATGCTATTAATTATTTTCTGTAGAAATACTGTGTGTCTATGAATATTAAATATTTTTCTATTACTGAAGAATTTTGAGCCTTTCATGTTCCCTGCTGAAGTGGCTTTCTACAAATTGTTTTACCATAATTTAAATCACTATTGATTCCCTTCAAAAAAGTACAGAGCAACCTCTGAAGAGAATGAGTGTTTGGAAATTCTGCTACATGATTTTACTGGAATTGAGGGTAAATGTCCTAAGTGAACAGCATTTCTTATTCAATGCCCTTAGCAATTTTATGTTTCTTTGAAGCAGAGGAATATAGTGAAAAAAATAGATACAGGTTAGGGATTTTGTTCTAAGAGTTATCAGTCATGTGACCTTGGTCAGTCCAATTAGCCCTCATTGTGTTTGTTTCCTAATCTTTAAAAATAGGAACACATTTGCTTTTCCTGCTTCATATATAAGGGTAAAGGAGATAATTTATGTGAGAGTACTTTACAAAATGGTTCTGGAAATATACGGTATTTGTTCTTTGTATAGTAACACATTCTGTAACACCAGGGCTGTGTTGATCTCTGTTAATGCCTAATGTCTTCTGTTTGAATATGTCCTGTCCATAAGTGGTCCTTGAGTTTGCTGTAGGAGAGGTGCTTGAAAGATAAATAGATTTGTGGGCAATAAGGCTTAGCTAGGTGTGTGCTGACAGAATTCTTGTTGCAGAATTATGGAAAACTTATCTCCTAGAGGAATAAAGATCTGAAATAGTCTTAATTTAAAGATACCATTAAAACACGTTATGATTTGATTTTTCTAAAGTAGCTAAAGTTCACCGGTAATCATGATCTAACAATTTTACTGATAGATAAAATTACTTTTCTATTGAAAATCCTGTTTCTAGGAGAATTGTGTTAAGATGTATCTAAAATAGATGCTTTTTTGTTCCGTTACTGAAGGTCTGTTCTATATGATCAGTTTCTTTAAAATAAATGGATTCAGGAAGCAGACATTTAAGAAACAATTATTTAGTGCCTATCTATTCCATGCAGTGATGAATAAGACATGAGATTGGAATTCCAAGATTTTATTACACCCTTAGTTCACCTACTCAGTTTCTCTACAAGGGTTTCTAATTCAGTAAGATAAAGGAAATCATTCTAGCAAACCTTCACAAGGGTCCTTTTTTTGTAACAATAACTGTAAGAAAGAGAAGGTCCACTTGCTACTCTAACTTAAATGTCAGTGTCTTCTTGTCCTTTGGGATTCACATTAAACTGGCTCAAATGTCCATTCCTCATACAAGGGGAAGCTTAATGTGCTCCCAAGATTTCTGGGGATTCTTGGAGAAGTTTGTATGGTTCCTAGGCACTTCTGATTTTGAGTTCTTGCTTCTGCTGAATTTGTTCTGTATTTAGGTAATTTCTGAAAGCATAGCATGCCTATTTTCCATATATGTTATCTTGCATTAAGTGCTCAAACTCTTTTATAGACTTCTAGTCTACTAATATGAGTATTATAACAAATTTGTGCTAAAGTTTCTGTGACACAAGAAGGTGTTTACACTGAAGCACTGTAAATGATTAAAACATTGAATTAGACAAATCAATAACATTTCTGGAAGAAAATCTAAAAGACCTTGTTTTGCTGATGAGTTTTTACATATAACACCAAAAGTATGACCCGTGAAAGAGAAACGTTGATAATTTGGACTTTATTAAAATTAAAAACTTCTTTGACAAAGACACTATTAAGAGAATGAGGAGACAAGCTGCAGACTGGAAGAAAATATTTGCCAAACATATATCTGATGAAGGACAGGTATTCAAAATACACAAACAATACTTGAGACTCAACAATAACAAAATAAACAAATTAATTAAAATATAGGTGAAATATCTGAAAAGGCACCTTGCCAAAGAAGATATACAGATGGCAAATGCAATTATGAAAAATGCTCAACATCATATGTCATTAGGGAACTACAAATTAAAACAACAATGAGATACTACTATGCACCTCTTAGAATGGCCAAAATCTGAAACACTGACTACTTAATTGTTGATAAGGGTGCAGAGTAACAGGATGTTCTATCTGTTCAACTATCTATAAATCTAAAACTGTACTAAAAATTAAACCTATTATTTATTCTTAAAGTCACATGTTTTATGATTCCAATTATATGATGTTCTGAAAAAGGCAAAACTATAGTAATGGTAAAAGGTTACTAACTGCAATGGGTTTGGGGTGGGGGAAGTTGCATATGTGAAGCACAGGGGATTTGGGGACAGGATAGTGAAACTATTTTGTATGATACTATAATGGTGGATATACGACACTATGCATGTGTCCATGATAAAGCTATTTTCCATGAGGAATGGGTTAACAATTCTGATACTACTATACTTGTATACCACAGCTGAACAATTAAGTAAGTTGTTGGTAGATGGTGAGAGCCAGATTTATGAGTGTCAGAGTGAAAATTTACAGATACAAAAGAGAAGGAGGCTGGAACAGTCTATGTGATGATGGGTTAGAATTGGAAACATCAATATGAATTCATCTTTAGCTTAATACAGATCTAGATGTTGCATACAGAAATATCTGTAGAGAGGAGTATATACATGGGTTAGTATACCTACATATATTTTCTTCCTCTGTCAGCTGAAAAGATGTTGAAGCAAGTCATCCCAGTAACAGTGAGCACACCTAGCGCTCACATCTTTGTTTCTAATACCTTGATCTAATAAAGGAAACCCAGGCTTCTTAGAGAAATTGCTGATGCTAGGCCTAGGGCACTAAGTATACAAGATGAGCCTGAAGCATCTTGTGGTGCCAGAATACAAGAATGTGCTCAAAACAAAACATGAACAACAACCAACACAAGTGTGGGTGTATGTCAAAGGTACACAAGAACCAATGGGAAGAACTCCCAATGGACAAATCTGGAACAATTTGAGAAAGGAAATAAAGTGGTATTGGATTATAACCCAACATATAAAATTGATATTGATATTGATGTAAATAAAGGATATAATAAATAAATAACTTCATGGGGTGGAAGAGGCAAAATCCCCCATGTTTTGATAAATTTATCATCATTTTATTAATTTGTATGTATATCTTAACATTAGTAAGATACTAATGATAGGGTAAAAAGGGTGTGGGATATATGGGAACTCTGTATTATTTTTGAAATTTTTCTGTAGAAGTAAATCTCTTTTAAAATAAAAAGTTTATTTAAAAAATTGAATTAGGGATGTCTTTCACTGACGACTTCTCTGATATCTTCCATTCTTCCAGGATTCTCCAAATTTTCTCCTATTTTTTCCTGCTGTCTTCTGTACCATGCCTGGGGCTCAGCTTTATGCATTTGTAAAGTACAATGAGGAGAAATTATGTCTTTGATTATGAGCATGGGTTTTGGAGTCTGACTACCTGTTTGACTTCTAGCTCTGCTGTTTTCAAACTGTCTGACCCTGAACGAATTACATGTCCTCATGAGTTCCATTCCTCATGTTCAAAGTAGAGTTGATTTCAGTATCAAACTCACTGTCTCTTTCTTTTTTTTTCGCTGTCTTTTTATAGACAATATTTGTATAGCTCTTGGCTTATGGTACTAATCATCAGAAGATTTTTTCAGTTTTCTACATTAACATAGATTCATCATTACAACTTTTATAGACAGCTACTCTAAGAGTTTGCAGAGAGTCAAGGACAGGACAATGATAGTAATGCGTAATGTGAAAATTCAAGGAAAAGACAAAGTAACCATTTGATGTAGAGATAATGGATAATAGGATCCCAACATGATTAGGAGGTTAAAGTACAGTATTTTCCTGGGCTTTCAAGCAGCTCCACATCAAGTTTGTTATCCAGAGGGCTCTGCAATAATGGTAATAAATACCAGACAAAGAAAGTGAAATCTTGATTTAAATAATGCTATTTTCCTTTTCCATATCTCCTTTCTGCTTGATATTAATCTCATGAAACTTTAGGCCACTTGATACAGCAGAAAGACCACATCTTAAAAGTTGCAAAATTACAGTTAATGCATGACACTGTCCATAATCCAAAGGTCAGAGAAGGCTTCAAAAATTCCCATCACCTTCTAAAGGAGTTTTCAAGAATAGCATTTCTGGTCTCACTACTGGACTCTTCTATTTAAGATTCTTAGGTGAATTATTTTTCTTTCAATTCCATATTTTGGTGGACAGAATTCTAAGATAGCCCCAAAGATTCCTACCCATATACTCACAGGACTGTGAATATGATGGGGCTTCACTCTCATGAATAGAACAATCCAATGACAAAAATAAATACATTTTGCAGATGTAATTAAGATTTCTAATTAATAGACTTTGAATTAATCACAAGGGAGATTATCCTGGGTGGGCCTGACTTAATGAGGTGGACCCCTTCAAGTGAGTCCAGGCCTTCTCTTAAGGGAGATTCAAAGTGGTAGAGACATTCCTCCTCTGGCCTAGAGGAAACAAACTATCATATTGTGGAGAAGTTTGCCCGGCAGGGAATGACAGGTGGCTTCTTGGAGCTGAGGTCTTCAGTCTTACAACTGGAAGGCCCTGAATTCTGCCAAGTACAGTGGGCTTGGAGAAGACCTTACGTCTTTGTGGCTAACACCTTGATTACAACCTTGGGCAGATGGTGAGCAGAGAACTGAATTAAATCATATCAAGACTTGAAATGGGCAGCTCTTACTTTGGTCTCTTGGAACCCAGAGACTCCATGAGAACTTTGACGACACTTTTCTGAACATCATGTAGAAAGTTGTTTTCCCTAGACCATGGCAGTGAGGCTATCTTTCAGCCTCCAGAGCAACCAGCTTCCAGCTGAGCATCACTGAACGACTGTGGTACATACCATGTGGAGCAAAAGAATCACCCAGCTGAGCCCTGCCTGAATTCCTAACTCATAAATGATATCAAATAAAATGGCTGTTATATTAAGTTACTGAGTTTTGTGGTGATAGCTGACTGGAGCGGGAAGCTCTACTTAAGGACAAAAGCAAAATAAATAAAAACACACATGCACACACACACAAAACCCTTTAACTGAAAAATTAAGGTATCAAAATTTCCAACTATTATTGTTGAGCTGTCTAATTTTCCTCTCAATAATTTCAGTTTTTCTTCATGTATTCTGGGGTTCTGTTTTTGGATGAATATATTTGTAACTGTTATGTCTTCTTGATGGATTGACCTTTTTACTGTTACATCATTTGCCTCACATAATACATTTTTTTTCTTAAGGTCTATTTTGTCTGATATTACTGAGACCAGTCTAGCTCCCTTTTGGTCATTGTATGCACATAACGTCTTTTTCTATCCTTCTACCTTCAAACTAGTATTTTTTGTCTTTGCATCTAAAGCATGTCTCTTATAGACAACATATAGTTGGTTTGAATTTGCTCCAAATCGTCCACCCTGCCTGTTTGGAACCATTTAAAATTGTAAACTGAACAAGAAGTACAATATTTTTTTTTTTTGGTGTTGGATCTATTGTACATTTCCAGGGAAATTTGTTAAAGGAGAAAGTGTTATCTTCTTATACATAGAACATGCTTACAAACACAGTCAGACTTAAACACTACAGATTCAAATGGCATTTTTCGAACAAGAGCCTTACCTCAGAAGTGAGCAGATGAGCTGAAATGCTCAGCATATAGATGGGGATGGAATAGTCCCTGTTCCTGCCAGGTTTGAGCTCTTTAGTCCATTATTTCAATCATTTTTATGACAATTTCCTTAAATCCTCACCCCATTATTCTTCCACTGTGATTGCCCAGGCATGGAGGTGTCTACACCACCCTGAGTGTGCACACCTTAGCCATGCTGGTTATGTCACATCTCTGCTTCCACCGGCCACCTCCTTTCCCATGGCTTCACCTCCTGCCTCAGGAAGAAAACAGATGCTACATTTACTGGCACCTCCCAAAGGAGTGGCAGCCAGAGATTGTGTGTGTGTGTGTGTGTGTGTGCGTGTGTGTGTGCATGTGTGTGTGTCTTTCTTAACAAAGGGAGTGTCATACTTTATAATGTAGGATATAACTGACAGCTAAGTGTAACTAAGATTAGCCTAATAAGGTATTGTATTTATATAAAACCAAAACCCCATATATTTTGTTTTTAAAAATGTGTCCTGTTAAAAGAAAAGAAAGCCCTATCAATAAATTTGTCTTTATTCAGAAGTAGCTGTTTATAAGGGAAATTGGAGAATAATGGTTATGGTTCCCTTAGGTAGACAACATGTGCTCCAGGGGTGAGTTTTGTATGCCTGGAGGTGACTTTGTAAGTTAACTGAAGGAACTGATCTTCCTGTGTCATAACCCTTTCTGTTCAGCCCAGGATGTTATTTGGGTTCTGGAAAAGGGCTCTGCACCAGCTCCTGTGTGAATAGCTAAAGAAAATATCTCAGCCGATGTCCCTTTTCCAGACCTGATCACTGGGAATAGATGGCAGCAGCCCTACAGGCACTGCACTGGGTCCTTTCCCCTTCAGCTGTGGTGCTGCCTGTCACTGAGTCTCCTCTGAAGGCTGCCTGTTCCCTGTGTTCCCAGCCTCACACCCACCGAGGCACACGTGATGCTCACAGGCACAAGCTTCTTCCTGTTAAATGCCCAGCCTTCTACACCTTTGAGGGCTTAGGGGATTTAAAATTTTAATAATGCAACCGGAAGCCCCTTTTACCTGGTAGAAAATGAAAAAAAAAATCAATTCCAAGCTCCCAGGCTAGTTTGGCTGGAAACACCTCACTCCATAGAAAAATATTACTTTTTGGCAGTTCATTCTGCCTCAACTTGATAAAACTGGAACTATGTTAACCAGAATAACCTAAAGGGTTAACATTGGCCAAGACAGGAATTTGAGAAAATCTTGGTGGCCGAAGCAAAGAAGCAACTATTATTCTCTGGAACTTGTCTTGGTGACATAAGGAGGCAGAGAGACTGGGTCCCCCCATGTTCCATCTGGCCTCATTCTCTGCCAGACCTTATTTGTAACTACAGGTCCTATTGACCAGTGACTGCCCTGGGACCACTGTGATGCCTGGTTGTGGACCTAGAGGAGCACTTATAAAGAAACTCAGACACATCACCTCTAGCTCTTCCGTGGCCCTACTCTGTCAGCTGGGCATGCCCTGAGGTCTTTTCCTCAGACACAGAATGCATGGTTGGGACTACATACCTGGCACTGAAAGGGGCTTTGGCCAGAGCTCCATGTCTTCTTCAGCCCTGTGTGCCCGCACTCTAACAGGTATGCCATGATGATGCCTTTGCTTCTATTTAGCTCATTGCCAACCCAGCTCGAGTCCACTCAACCGTGAGATGTCTGGGTCTTTTCTATTTTCTCCACGTACATTCACCCAGGAGAGTGACCGTAAGACCCTTTGGAAGAGAATTGGGGTATCATTAGAGTACATACTCACCATAGTGTTTCAGAGTCCTTCATCCACTCACAGTGACTCAGCTTTCCTGATGGAGCTCGGTATACTTTCAATGGCATGGTCTGGACTTGTTATGGACTGAATGTGCCCCCCACCCCGTCATTCATATGTTGAAGCCTTAGCCCCTGATGTGATGCTATTTGGAGGTGGGCCTTTGGGAGGTAATTAGGCTTAGATGAGGCCATGAGAGTGGGGCCCCATGATGGGATTAGTGGCCTTATAAGAAGAGGAAGAGACCAGAGCTCTTTCTCTCTCTCTGCCATGTGAGAACACAGTCAGAAGTCAGTCACCTGCAAGCCAGGAAGAAGGTCCTCACCAGGAACCACATCTGCATGCACTGTGATCTCAGACTTTCCAGAAACATTAATATCTGTTGTTTATACCGTCCAGCCTGTGGTCTCAGTCTGAGCAGACTGAGACAGGCCTGTTTGTCCGGGAGCCTACTTAGTGTAAGTGTAAATTAAAAGGTAAAACTGGCTTCTAAAAGGTTGGGGACTTGACTCAGCTTCTTTGATTTTCACAAAAGTTGCGAGGCCAGCTTCTGCTTGGCCACCATTGCTCTTCCATCTCAGGCAGCCAAAGAAAATAGGATGATACCAGATTGGATTCCGTCTCAGACACTGGGAGTCACTTGATCAGGAATCAGTACATTATTGCCTATGGGGTTTCTGCCTTTATTTGGTTGGTACAACTTGTGGAAACACAGCCACAGTCACCCAGTTACACATTATCTGTGGCTACTTAAGCACTACGACAACAGAACTGAGTAGCTGCAACACAGACCACGTGGCTTGCAAATTCTAAAATATTTGCTATCTGGTCCTTTAAGAAAAGTTTACTGACCCTTAATCTGGGGGCTCCCAGTTATTCTAAACTCTCATGTTTGTTCATGTTTGGTAGCAATAATTCATTAAAATATTGGCTGCATTTTTTTCTTTTGTGGCATTTGCCTCCCCCTTCGTGATCTGCAAAGAAGTGGTCTGTATGGCCCTTTTCTCCTTGAGGAGGGGTGTTTTTACTTTCAGGAATTCAGTCCGTTTTGTTGCCCTGTGGTCTCAGCTTTCTGATGGACTCAAGAAAATTAGGGTTTTGTAGATTATTGGCTTTTGGTCATTATTAAGGTGGGAGTAATATTTTTCTTGTGACTTTTTATGTCTTAATTAGAAGTGAAATAACAGAACACTTGGAATCTAGATAATTAACATTAATAACTATTAAAACATAAATATGTGTCCTTTAGCATGTCTTCCCTATCTGCATATCTTCTCGCTTTAGTAATATAGACAGAAGGTAAGAATAAGACTTCTCTCTGACTCTGTAAATCTCGTAAAGGTGTGCATATTCTCAGAGTCCATTTTCCATGTCACATCCCCTTAGGAGCTGTAGTCCCACTTAGAGGACTGATAATGGAATATACTTTAAAAAAAAATGAGACGCTCACTGTGCTTGGATGCAAACCTTGATGATAAAGCCAACAATTTTTTGGGTCTCTTTCAGTGAATAAACAATGGCAAATTTCTGTTATTTTTGTGCCACTAGCTTATCCATTAAACTTTTGTTTTTAAATACCCAGTGCAGTTAAATCCCCTTTCTCTTGGGTTTAACAATGCCAAGGACAGGTTCTCTTCACAGAGTTGGTAGAGAAAAATACCCCAAAGGGAGAGATGACACTTTCAGATGTCATTAACTACCCAAAGAGAATTTACCACCTCCTGAGTTGAATTGAGTATTAAGTGGCTCAGATGGATGGTTGTAAGAGTGACATGCAATACTGTACAGCGGACCCTCTGAGGAACAAAGGGATAAGATCGATAAGCCCTCGATCAGCACCCATTTCCACAAGCTCTGTTTTTAAATTGTTTTTTTAATTTTTATTTTATATTGGAGTATAGTTGATTAACAATGTTGTGTTAGTTTCAGGTGTACAGCAAAGTGATTCCGTTATATGTATCCATGTAACTATTCTTTTTCAAATTCTTTTCCTATTTAGGTTATTACAGAATATCGAGCAGAGTTCCCTGTCGCTCACACCGTTTGTCTGTACCACTTTCATCCCCTCCCCCTGGAACTGTCTACTTCATTCTCAATACCACCACCCCTACACTGTGCTTTGAATTATCTGCCTTTTTTATCTTCCCAAGACGCTAATATTATTGAATAGCTCCTCTCTCCTCCGTGTCTTAAAACTCTTTACTGGATCCTTATCATCAGTAATGAGACATCCTTAATCTTTCCCAAGGTAACAACAAAGCAAGGAAAATAAAAGCCTCCGATTGCTTCAGCATCCCTATACCTACACCCTGAGAGGTATTGTCCCCTTCACAACCAAAATACGCTCATTCTCTTCTCATTTCACTTGATAGTACTTCACTTGAAGAGATACATAATAATAGAGCATATGTGTAAATTGGAAAGAATAACAATTTCGTGGACCCGGGTATACTCTCTCACCAACATAAGAAACAGAGAATAAATAACTAGTGATGCTGGAAGGCTCTGAATGGCCCTTCCAGATCCCATTCCCTCTTGCCCTGTAGCTTGGTTTTGCTTGCTCTGAATTTTATGTAAGTAGATATACGTTTTCTACAATTTGCTTCCATGTTATGTTATATTCTGGAGATTCATCTGTATTGTTATGTTTTACTGCTTTTCATTAATTATTACTTCTGTGTAGTATTCCATTGTATAAATACAGCACACTTGTGTGTTAACAGATGTTGAGTTTTTTAATATTATAAACTATGTTGCCATGGAATATTGTATATACCTCCTGTTGTTCATGTGTAAGTTTTATGAGAAGTGGAATCACAGTGTAAGAGGTATGTGATTATTAACTTTAGCTGCTATTGATAAAGTCATTTCCAAAGTGGTTGTACCAATTTACACTTCTACCAATAGTGACCAATAGTGACATCTCCTGGCCCTTGATATTGACAGAGCCTGTTTTTATTTATAAGGTATGCAAAATTTTACTGGCTGTTCCTGTTTTCTATTTTGTAAAGTTTCTGCTTTAGTCTTTTGCTCATTTTTCAGTTGGCTGTTTTGTAACTTTTAATGATTTATGTAATACATACACATATATACATATACCCATATACACATATGTCACCTGTGTGTATTTATATGTACATATATATATAATAAGTATATGTTTATGTGCCTATACATGTGTTTGTATGTAAATGTTTATTCTGGACTCGATTCCTTTGTTGGTTTTATGTATCATAAATATCTCTTCTGAGTTTATGCCTTTCTTTTATCCTATCTTTTGATGGACTGAAGTTTTACATTTTAACAGTCAGATTTACCAGTCATTTTTCTCCATGTTTTGTGCTTTTTGAAATATGTTTAAGAAATCTTTGGAACCCAAGAATTTAAAAAACATTTATATTGTCTTTCTAAATTTTCAAACTTGTTAACTTTTGATCTCAATTTAGCTCAGAATTGGTTCTTATATCTAGTATTATATAGGAAAGTCATTTTCTTTTTTTTTTTTTTCCATGTGAATAACCCCAGTTCCCTAACAGATTTTGGACAGCCCATGCTTTTCCCCATGATCTAGAATGATCCTAAGTCCAGCCATCATAAGTGTGGATCTCTTGTGGGGCCTCTTATTTTTCTTATTTGTTTAACTGTGCAGGACATGATATTTTTAATTACCCTAGTTTTACAAGTTTCAGTAGACAATGGGACAACCTCCACTTTTTCTTTTACTCATTTGACTATTTGGCTCTTCATTTTCTCATATATTGATCATTTTTTAGAATCAGTACATCAAATCCAATAAAATTCTTGTTTGAATTTTCACCCAGATATCTGCATGACTCACTTTCCCACCATCTTTATTCCTTTACCCCAACTTCACAGTTTCTGTGAGGCTTTCCGTGGCCACCCTACATAAATTTTCATATTACCAACCTTTTTCTATCCCTCAATACCGACTTACTTTATCACTTAGCACTATTTGCTGCCTACCATACATTTATGATTATGTTGTTTATTGACCATATTTCCCACCAGAATTTAAGCCCTTTGAGGGCAAGGAGTTTTGCCTCTTTTATTAACCATATTATTCTGAATTCCCAGAACAGATCCAAATGAACAGACGGTGCTCTATAAGTATTAATTAAACTAATAAAATAAATGATTAATAGATTGTTTTGATTCCCACAATAGCGCCAATGGTAAATATTATTCTCAATTATTACATGAAGGAATCTAAGTTCAGGGATAGTGTCACTATTTGCTTTCTCTAGTAAGAGCACAGATGGGAGGCAGTCTCAGGCTTTCAGGACTTTGGAAACTTTAGCCTTCCCTCATATTATTTTTCTTGATAGAGACATAGCATGATGCCTTAAACTTATTGGATGTTCAGTAAATTCTTGTTGATGGCGAGATTTTAGATATTTGTACCCTTCATTGCTTTTCTTGATTTTTAAGTTTTATTTATATCCTGTTTACTTCACTGAAATGTCTTTGTCTTCTCTATGAAGGACATGATAATTTAATTCCTATTTGGCTTCCACTCCAAATTACATGTATTCCTTTGCAAGTAAAAAAGAGGTGTACTTATATCTTTCCCCTGCTTCATTCTCTGAAGTTAGCACCAAGAAGTCAATAAAATCTGTTTTATTTAATGCTTTGACCTTGGTTTAGCCATCATGAACTGATTCTGTATTTCTGATTTTCCCCCAAATCCTGTGTCACCCACTACTGCAAAAAGTGCCACGCTTTCTTCTGTGTCACAAGAGTTGGACTGCTTTATCAAAAATGTGTGTTCCTACACAAAGTCTTTCTTTCCTTCTGCTTACCAAGCATCATGGTCTCCCACCAACCAGACTTCTGTGAATGGATTTTCATGCAACCATCATGCACGGAGAAGCCAAGAAGCCAAGGCCCATGACTGATGGGGACTGTCACCGTTCCTCAGGCTGAAAATTTGTTCCTGTGACAAGATAAGCAAGGACAAAGGACTCAGTCAAAGTCAGCAGCTGCCAGAGGTTAAAACATGCGTTTTGGTCACAATTCTAAGGAAGGCTAAGTGGCTGGAGCACAAAGGATATCTGGTATGTGCTCCGAAGGCAGGTGATACGCAGTTTGATGGAAGCTTAGTGACGTTTTAGAGAAGAGTGATGTGTCTGATTGCTATTAAAACGTCACCTTTGGTAATGGCATTGTGGGGCTCTTCCATCAAGATGAGGTGTTGGTACTGCCACCCACACATCCAGTTGGAGTCCAGACATCTATTGATGAGAGTGCCTCACCCGGCGCAGGCTAGAGGCTTCCAGACAGCTTGTCCATGAGCCAAAGGCACCTCTCATCCTTCTCAGCTGCAGGAAGAACGGCCACAGAAAGTCATTCTGTTGTTTGATCCATGAGTCTTGGGGACAAAACAAAGCTTTAGTTGGACTGTCATGCATTAATCCCTATCATGCTTGCAAAATTAAAAGTAATTGTTTTAAAAGTCTGAGATGTTCTAAATTGTCAACTCTTTCAACAGAAAGAATTTGCTGTGGAAATGAGATCCCTAAGGTCACATGAATAACATGGATTTCTATTAAATGTTAAACACTGGAACAAAACGAAAAGACTTTGAACAAACATTTCCATAACTAACAGAAACTTTTTTTAAATCATTGCCTGGATCAGAAAAAATGCTCCATTCTTCTTTATCCTTCACCTACCTCTTCTTTTGCTTCCACCCAAGAGAGGGTTAAAAAACCCAGAAAGTCATTCAAAGGTGAACCTTATTTTCCTTTACAAAGAAATCTCTTTTAAACAAAAAATTGTTCCCAGTACCATGACGTTCTTTACGAACACAAATCATTCTCCCTCATCATTGAGTGGAGAGAGAGACAATACTGGCCCATGTGCATAAAGTGTCTTCTTTTGATAGGACTGGGTGTACTTTTCCACTGGACATTGTGCCCAGCTCACTGTAAGTATTTATTCATTTTTTAAAATAAGTTGCAGCTTTTATGCCAGTCCCTTCAGAGATAATGGGACCACACATGCTATTATCAGAACCGTTCTGCCCTTTGAGTAACTTAGGGAGGGTTTCTGTGGTATAAGTAATGCCTGCTTGCACTCTGTGACATGCAGAATAAGACCATTCTAGACACCCATGTTCCAGGTCTCTCTATCTTTTATAAACACCTGCACTCTACTTCTAAACGTCAACTCCAATGTCACAACATAATGAAAGAAACTTCAGATTCACTTCCTCTGTGCTTTCTTGAAAATGCAGGTAATGCAATTTTCTTCTTTGTGGGAAATCTTTAGAAATGTGGAGGAAAATAACAAGTGATGGGAGCTGACAAATCAATGCAATGAAAAAATGAGAAATTTAAAAATAAACTTTTAGTTTTTTTTTTTCTTTTAATAAATCAGGGGACGTGCCACAATCTGTGAGTTGTGCCAGTTACTTAACGTTTTTGGATCTCAGAGTTATGCTCCGTGAGCTCAAATTAATAACCCATTTCTACATCAGGCAGTCCTTAACAGTAGTGATCACCATTTAATAGTAATGGCTGTCTGTTGGGAAATCTAGAAAAATGGAAGTCAGTGACAAAAATGAGCAGACAGGAAATCAGTTCTTCGGCTGCATGGTTAGTATTAAGCTTGTTATCTTCACTTTGCTGTTTTTTGTTTGTTTGTTTGTTTTGCGGTTCGCGGGCCTCTCACTGTTGTGGCCTCTCCCGTTGTGGAGCACAGGCTCCGGACATGCAGGCTCAGCGGCCATGGCTCACGGGCCCAGCCGCTCCGCGGCATGTGGGATCTTCCCGGACCGGGGCACGAACCCGTGTCCCCTGCATCGGCAGGCGGACTCTCAACCACTGCGCCACCAGGGAAGCCCCAGCACTCTTTTTTTTTGTAGCACAGTTGGAGAAGGTCCCTTTACTAGGATGCTCTTTTGTATTAAAATGAAATACTTTCAGTGCTTAGGTTAGCAGACCATCCATGTGCTATGACTGTTTGCTGCAGTGTGCTTTGCCTACTTTGGGAAACAAATAAGAAACTGATGTGCTACTTGGTAGTGACAAATGAACTGCAGCTTTATCAAGTGGTAAACCCCTGCGCTTGACAGACTGACTTAGAGAAATACAATACTAGGAGTCAGTAAGATTCCATCCTCCCGGGTAGGTCCAACTGGAAGGTAACTGCCATTATGAGACACCTATTAAAAAATATGTGAAGTACAATTACTCCTGAGGAAACTGGAATGTAAGATGTATCCTGATTCTTGCTGACTCGGTTTAAACACAGAGTGAACTAGAAAGTGAAGAATGGGCAGGAGGGCAGAGTCCTTGGCCAGCAGGCTGGATGCCAGGCAGGGAGGGGACTTTTGCTCCCCAGGAAGGCACTAGGCTTTCTTCCCTCGGGAAATTCTTACGATGCTAGATACACTTGGGCCTCATAAAATTAGGGAACATAGTGACATTTAATTAATTTAGGAAGCATGCTCAGAGCTTCATTTTCAGGTGTTAGGTTATGTGTTGAGAAGAGAGAGAAGGTAAACCATCAATGGTGTATTCAGAGAGGGAAACATCTCTCTTTTCCCTCCACCAGCTCCTTTTCCCTGGCACTCGATCTCTTGTCTGTTGTTCACTCCTCTTTGTTTCATTCTATAACATCTCTCACTTCTCTCCTCTTCTCACCAATCCAGCTGCCACTGAAGCATTCCATACCGGCATTAATGACCTTAGTCTTTACTATAGCCTTGGCTGTGGACCCTCTCACCTCTTCTTTATTCATATGCACTCTTGCTAGGTTAATTTTATTTTTTGCAGGAACAATACTGATTTTTGTCACAAACCTGCTCAAAAACCCTCAATAGCTCTCTCTTTGTGTAAAGAATAGGTGGTCCAAACTTTTTAACTTGATATTTAAAGTCCTCAGCAAACTGGCCCCAATCTGCCCATCTAACCCTCATTTCTCATCCCCTCACGAACACTAGGTTCCACAGAAGTGGAGCCATTCTTGTTTTGGTTCACAATTTCGCACACTTGGATTGGCAGTCCTTCCACGTACCAAGAGTTTCTGTTACAGCTTGTTTTGCCTTATTGCAAACTAAGAAAAAATGTTCCTCTTACTTGTATTAATGCTGCTCACTCTGACTTAAAGATTTTCTCTCGGATTCCTCCAACTCTCCACCTCAAATCATCTCACCCGTTCTGTAGAGCGTGGCTCTGATGCCAGCTCCTCTCTCCCTTCCTTAACCACTGAACCCTCTTCCACCAGGAATGGAAGCTGCACCTCCTTTCTCCAAATCCCTAAGACCTTTATGCATTTTAAAGGCAAATTACCTTGTATTTTAGAATTGTATGTGCTTGCTATGTTTCCTCTCTTAGTGGATAAATTCTTTGTGGTCAGGGTCCATATCTGATTTATTTTGTGTTTCTTTTTCAGTTTGTTACATGTAATTAACACTGGTTAAATATTTGTTGAATGTAAGCATTTCTATCTTATTTTTCCATATTCTGATTTGGGAATACCAGAACACATGGGTGTGTGTATTTCATTTTCAAAAAGCTCTGTACTTTTAAATTCTGACCTAAACAGACATTGAGATGACATTACAGAATATTCATCCTCTGGTATTATCATATCTCATCCTCCAAATTCTTCCTTAAATGGCTTAGCTGACTTAATGGATTGCCTTTGTTTGAAGGATCATCTAAATATAATCTTCCTCCCCTCAAATTATTTCAATCACTGTGAGCTTTTGCTGACCTACTTTTGAACCGGTGGAGAAAACCTTCCCAGAGCCAACATTTGTGACTGCAGATAAGACAATAGTGTCAGAGTAGTTAAAGTGTACTGCAGACCATTTTCCCCACAAAATTAAAATTAAGTAAGAGGATTCAGATTATTTCACACATCATCACTTGAGGTTCAAGAGGGTCCCTCAAAATAACGCACCTCTTTTTTGCACAAATTCTGAACCAAGAGTTAGGTAGTTTGGAGAACAGAATATTGCCTTTATTATTACCAAATCTGATTGTGGAGAAAGTGATTTATACCTGTAGACAAGCTGTATTCTTAGAATCACCTACTCAGACAGGTTGACTTAGCTAGTCACAGGAAGTGCTGGACCCAGGCAGGCACCCACCCACATGGTTAGAACTTGAACTCAAAGACATATGTACTCAACACCTGGGGACCAAGCAGGAGACGTTCTCTGTGAGCAACAGTTACACTCGGAGAGGGAGAGAGAAGTGCCTGGCTGAGCCAAGCTGGGCCATCAGAGGAAGTGAGGCCTCCTCTTTAGACTGAGGTTAGAGCAAAGGCTTGGGGGTGACCAGTGACCACACGTGTTAAGGTAAGAGGCAGGATGGGGACCAGTTATGCTTCTGGCCCAGCACTTGCTCCTGATTATGGTAGAGTGGAATGAATGAAAGTGTCCTGGCTTTTCTTTTTTAAAAAATAAAAAAGGCATTTGATTCTCCACTTCATAATTACTGGCTAGAGGGGTGGGATAAGAAGGGTGGGAGGGAGATGCAAGAGGGAGGAGATATGGGGATATATATATATGTATAGCTGATTCACTTTGTTATAAAGCAGAAACTAACACACCATTGTAAAGCAATTATACTCCAATAAAGATGTTAAAAAAAAAAGTCAATAAACCTCTTGAAATCTTGAATTCATCAAGTGTAAAATGGGGATAAAATAACACTAATAAGAATGAGAAGAGATAATGTTTATGAGAGTACTTTTAAAAGTATAAAAACATCACATATCTTAGAGATTAATATGAAATTCATGTCAGTTCTTATGTTAAATTTCTGTGGTAATTTATATCATAAAATGTTAGAAAGTTGTGTTATCTTTGATAAAGGAGGCAAGGATATATAATGGAGAAAAGACAGCCTCTTCAATAAGCAGTGCTGGGAAAACTGGACAACTACAAGTAAAAGAATGACATTAGAACACTCCCTAACACCATACACAAATATAAACTCAAACTGGGTTAAAGACCTAAATGTAAGGCCAGACACTATAAAACTCTTAGAGGAAAACATAGGCAGAACTCTCTAGAACATAAATCACAGCAAGATCCTTTTTGACCCACCTCCTAGAAAAATGGAAATAAAACCAAAAATAGACAAATGGGACCTAATGAAACTTAAAAGCTTTTGCACAGCAAAGGAAACCATAAACAAGATGAAAAGACAACCTTCAGAATGGGAGAAAATATTTGCAAATGAAGCAACTGACAAAGGATTAATCTCCAAAATATACAAGAAGCTCATGCAGTTCAATATGGAAAAAACAAAAAACCCAATCCAAAAATGGGCAGAAGACCTAAACAGATATTTCTTCAAAGAAGATATACAGATTGCCAACAAACACATGAAAGGATGCTCAACATCACTAATCATTAGAGAAATGCAAATCAAAACTACAATGAGGTATCACCTCACACCAGTCAGAATGGCCATCATCAAAAAAATCTATAAACAATGCTGGAGAGGGTGTGGAGAACAGGGAACCCTCATATACTGTTGGTGGGAATGTAAATTGATACAGCCACTGTGGAGAACAGTATGGCGGTTCCTTAAAAAACTAAAAATAGAACTATCATATGACCCAGAAATCCCAATACTGGGCATACACCCTGATAAAACCATAATTCAAAAAGAGTCATGTACCACAATGTTCATTGCAGCACTATTTACAATAGCCAGGACATGGAAGCAACCTAAGTGTCCATCAACAGATGAATGGTTAAAGAAGATGTGGTACATATATACAATGGAATATTACTCAGCCATAAAAAGAAACGAAATTGAGTTATTTGTGGTGAGGGACCTAGAGACTGTCATACAGAATGAAGTAAGTCAGAAAGAGAAAAACAAATACCGTATGCTAACACATATATATGGAATCTGAAAAAAAAAAGGTTCTGAAGAACCTAGGGGCAGGACAAGAATAAAGACTCAGATGTAGAGAATGGACTTGAGGGCACAGGGAGAGGCAAGGGTAAGCTGGGACGAAGTGAGAGGGTGGCATGGACATATATACACTATCTCATGTAAAGTAGATAGCTAGTGGGAAGCAGCTGCATAGCACAGAGAGATCAGCTCAGTGCTTTGTGACCACCTAGAGGGGTGGGATAGGGAGGGTGGGAGGAAGATACAAGAGGGAGGGGATATGGGGATATATGTATACGTATAGCTGATTCACTTTGTCATACAGCAGAAACTAACACACCATTGTAAAGCAATTATACCCCAATAAAGATGTTAAAAAAATGTTAAAAAGTTGTCATGTACTATTTCTAGTTCTTTTGAGATTACTGGAAATAAAGGAAAAGCTAGGCACTCCTTACCTATTTAATGAAACAGAGGAAAGCATAAAACCAAATGTATTAATCATAACAAGTATAAACAAATTACTCTATGATAAAACTGTCAGATTACAAAAAAGTCTAACAATATATTGCTTTTGAGAGATAAACTCTTGGGAAAAGGACTGAGAGAAGATGGACCAGGAAAATGCAGTTTAAAAAAAGGTAAAATTTAACAAGGAGAGAAGTGTATTCATAATAATAAAATGTTGTAATTTATAAAACAACAGGAAAATTTATACCTATAAAAACTCATAGCATCCTTAGGATAATACAGATCCAATAAAAGGTGACAAGACTGAGTGTAAGAAGTATTTGAAAAGCTAAATAACAATCTAGATTCATGTAGACATGCCCAAACATTTGTGATATATCAAAAAACATTTTTTTACAAATGTCTATTCAATGATACAATGATACTCTTTTAATCTGAGAGTCTTTACCTTTTAATAGAGTAAATTATATATATGTATGTATATACTGTTTTATGAGAGCAATTTTTGTTAAAACTTCAGAGAAGGTAAGAGGTCAGATGTGTACTATATTTGCTCTCATGGTTGCCAGAATATTTCCCTCATAGAAATTTATAGATATCTGGTTATTTATCCACCAAAAACTTTGTGGCTTAAAACAATAACTTTCATTTATTTTGCCCACGATCTGTGATTTGGACAGAGCTCGGCAGGAATGGTTTATCTCCACTGCATCATGGAACTCATTTCCAAGGTCCCCTCACTCACATGGCCGGCCAGTTGATACTGGATGTGGCTGGAATATCAGCTGAGGCTTTGTTGCAGGTCTTGTTTTTTCCACATGGGCTTTGTCATGGCATGACAGCTGGGTTCCAACAGCAAGTGACCAAGGGACAGAAGTGGAGGTTACCATTCTCTTAAGGTCTAAGTTTGGAAGCTGACACAGAGTAGTATGACTGTTCTACTAGGCAGGCTAACTGAGCCTACTCAGAATCAATGGGAGGGGAAATAGATTTCTACTTATTGATAGGAAGAGTGGCAAAGAATTTGCAGCTATTTTAAATTTACTCTCATAGCACTTTATGGACCTGTTTCTTTGTTGTTTTTAACATCTTAGTCTTCTCCGCTAGTCCAAAAGCTCATTGACGGCCAACCTGTGTCTTATTTATTTATGTAAAATAATCACCTGTGAAATAATGACTCCATGAATATAAATATGAGTGAACTGGCTTACTTTAGACTCCCATAAGAGGTAGAGCAGATATCATGATATCCCAGCACAGTTTAGCTTGAAAAATGCCAGTTGTACAATGCTCAGCCTAGTACATAGACATAACTTCTTTCCTCTGCCATAAGGTTTTTAAGTCAGATTTCTCTGCTGGAGAACAAAACAAAACAACAACAAAAAACCCCAATAACAACAAGCAAAGACGTTTAAGCTGCCAAATAATCCTAAAAGCTAAATTTACAACAGACTTTTAACTTAAAAGCAGGATTGGCCTTCTTTTAACATACAGTATGTTTTGGAAAAGAAAATGATACATCTAACATTATACTTAATTATGAGAAGCTTGAAACTTTCCACTAAGATTAGGAACAAGGCAAGAATGTCCCCTCTCATGATTGCTTTTCAACATCACACTGGAAGTCCTAGTTAATGCAATAAGACGAGAGAAGAAAATAAAATGTATACCTATTGGGAATGAAGAAATAAAACTGTCTTTGTTTCAGATGACATGGTCATCAATGAGAAAAGCTAAAATAATCCATTAAAAAAACTCCTGGAACTAATAAGCAATTATAACAAAGTGGCAGGATGCAAGATTAATATACAAAAGTCGATTGCTTTGCTGTATATCAACAATGAACAAATGGAATTAAAAATACAATATCATTTGTATTAGTGACCCTCAAAAATAATTAGATATAAATATTACAAAATATGTACAAGATCTATATGTGGAAAACTACAAATTTTTTGTTATTTGATAAAAATGTCTAAGAAGAGCTAAATAAATACAGGGCTATTCCATATTCATGGAGAGAAACATTCAATATTGTCAAGATATCAGTTCTCCCCAAATGATCTACTGATTCTATGCAATCCCAATCAAAATCCAGCAAGTTATTATGTGGACATTAACAACTTATTTTAAATCTTATATAAAGATGCAAAACACCCAGAATAGCCAATACAATACCAATAGAGAAGAGAAAATTGGAGGACTGACACTACTTTATTTCAAGACTTACTATAAAGCTACAGTAATCAAAACAGTATAATACTGGAAAAAGAATGGACAAATAAATGAATGGAACAGAATAGACAGACCAGAAACAGACTCACATAAATATATTCAACTGATTTTTGGCAAAGAAGCAAAGGCAATACAATGGAGCAAAAGAAACCTTTTCAACAAATGATGCTGGAACAACTGGACACTCAAATTCATAAATAAATAAATAAATATAGGCACAGACTTGCAGATTTTTGCAAGAGCTTTATCCATAATTTCCAAATCTTGGAAGTGACCTAGATGTTCTTCAGTCAGTGGATAAATAAAGTGTGGTAGATCCAGGCAATAAAAATTGTCCAGTGATAAAAATAAATGGGCTATCATGCCATGAAAAGCATATTATATTACTAAGTGAAAGAAGGCCATCTGAAAAAAAAAAACCTTACTGTTTAATTCAACCATGTGACATTCTGGAAAAGACAAAGCTCTGGCAATAATGAAAAGATCAATGGTTGAGTGTTGGGAGGGCAAGAATGGATGAATAGACAAATCATGGA
Source organism: Phocoena sinus (assembly GCF_008692025.1). NCBI lineage: Eukaryota > Metazoa > Chordata > Mammalia > Artiodactyla > Phocoenidae > Phocoena > Phocoena sinus. The sequence continues at coordinate 4,328,779 of NC_045774.1, read as the reverse complement.
GGATTCTTAGGGTAGTAAAAATACTCTGTATGATACCATAATAATAGATTTTAACATATATTTATCCAAACCCACAGAATGTACAACACCAAAAATGAACTGTAATATAGACTATGGACTTAACTTGATTATTATGTGTCAATGTAGTTCATCAATTGTAAACAAACGTACCACTCTGGTGGGGAATGTTTATAAGAGGGGAGGCTGTGCACATGTGGGGACAGGAGACATATGGGAATTCTCTGTACCTTTCTCTAAATTTTTCTGTGAATCGGAAACTTCCCTAAAAAACTAAAGTCTTATTTAAAAATCATTCAATGCAACTCACTCTATTAGGAGAGTCATAAGAGATTCTCAGTAGATGCAGAGAAGCAATTTGACAAAATTCAGCATCCATTCATGATCAAAAAAAAAAAAACCTTTCAACACGCTAGGAATAGAAGGAACTTCATCAACCTGATAAAAATACCCATCAAAACCCAAAACCAAAAACCCAAAACATTCTACAACAAACACCATAATTAATAATAAAAAAGTTGAACACTTTCCCTCTAGGTCAGGAACAAGGCAAGGATGCACACCTTTATCAGTTCTGTTCAACATCATATCAGAGGTCCTAGCCAGTGCAATGAAAGCAATACAAAGAAATAAAAGGCCTACAAATTGGAAAGGAAGAACTAAAATTGTCCTTATTCATACAGAATGATTGTGTTTGTTGTGAATCCTAAGGAATTAAAAAAAAATCTACTAACAATAGTAAGTGAATTTAACAAAGCTGAAGAATACAAGGTAAATATATTGATATAAAGATAGTAATATCTCAGGCTTCCCTGGTGGCTCAGTGCTTGGGAGTCCACCTGCCGATGCAGGGGACACGGGTTCGTGCCCCGGTCCAGGAGGATCCTATGTGCCACGGAGCGGCTGGGCCCATGGGTCATGGCCACTGGACCTGCGCGTCTGGAGCCTGTGCTCCGCGGCAGTGAGAGGCCCACATACCGCAAAAAAAAAAAAAAAAAAAGTAATATCTCTACCATTTACATTAACATTAAAAGATATAAAATACTTAGAGATTAATGAAACAAAATTTGTTACATGTAAGACCCATACATGGAAAACTACAAAATATTGCTGAGAAAAATTAAAGAAGTTCTAATTGAATGGAAAGATATACCATGATCATAGATTAGAGGACTCAATATTGCTATAATGTCAATTCTCTCTGAACTGATCTGAAGATTCAACATAAGCTCAACCAAAATGCTAGCAGCCTTGTTCACAGATTAAAAGAAACCGTAATTTGTAAGTCTTACATTACCTCATTTTAAGACTTACTATAAATCTACAATAATTCAGACTGTGCAATATTGGTATAGGGAGAGACATATGAAGCCATAGAACAGAGTAGAGAATCCAGAATTAGACCCACACGTTATGGTCAATTGATTTTTCACAAAGGTGCCAAAGTAATTCAATGGGGAAAAGATGGTCCTCTCAACAACGGATCTGGAACAATTGTAAATCCATAAACCTTCATATTTTTCACAAAACTTACACAAAATGGATCATAGACCCAAATGTAAAAGATAAAACTATGTAACTTCTAGAAGAAATAATAGAAGAAAAATATTTATAATTTAGAATGCAAACATACTACCAAACAAGAAAATGTTGAGACACTGAACTTAATAAAAATTAAAAACTTCTGTTCTTCAAAAGACAATTTTAAGAAAATGAAAAGGCAAGTCATAGACTGGGAGAACATATTCACAATACGTATGTCTTACAAATGGTTCAGACATATAAGTAAATATCACAACTCCATAATAAGACAAACAACACAGTAAAAAACAAGCAGAAGGTTTGAATAGACACTTCACAAAAGAACACATACTTTATGCTTCCATTTACATGAAAGTCTAAAACAAGCAATCTCAGCTCAGTGGTTTCTTGGTAGCAAGGATGAGAAGATTGATCTCAGAGAGGCATGAGGGGACTTTTGGGGTGATGGAAATGTTCTATATCTTGACTGTGATGGTAGTCGCACAAAAGTCATAGAACTCTACATTTTGAATAGGTACATTTTATTTTATGTAAATTATGCCTAAATATAATTTGTTTAAAAAATACAAAAATAAAAAAGGTGATAATGTGTTCTTCTCTACCAAGTTTGTTAAACTATTTGCAGTGTTTATTATCTCTTGTCTTATGTAGAAAATAAGATTCATTGTATTCTGCTTTGTGGAACAAATAATGTGTGTTGAAATTACCCAAGTCTTAAAAAGCAAAGCCATTTATAGTTTCACATTGAGGAGTTTTAGTCCATTTCATTCTTTTTAGCATTTTTGGCTGTGCATTTAATATTTACTTTGTCAGTTTTCCCTGTGCCCCTCAAAAGTCATATGTTGAATTTCAGGATGTGACTGTTTTGGAGATAGTCATTAAAGAGGTAATAATTTAAAATGAGGTCACTAGGATGGGCTCTAATTCAATATGGCTGGTGTCTTCACAAGAAAAGGAAATTTGAACACAGACACTTATAGATGGAAAATGATGTGAAAACTCAGGCAGAAGATAGCCGTCTACAAGACAGGGAGATAGGCCTTAGAAGGAACCAACTCCTCTGACACCTTGATCTTGAAATTCTAGTCTCCAGAACTGTAAGAAAATAAGTATCTCTTGTTTAAACTCTGCAGTCTGTGATACTTTGTTATGGTAGACTTTACAAACGAACACAATCTATCCCTATAGTTAAATTCAGTAAAAATAGAAACATCATTGAATAAGTAGAACTATATTGTGTTTCCCCATTAATTTGATTCTTTAGTTTATCCCCAATGACTCTGAAGGAGGAGGAATGCACACTGAGAAACACATATATGCTCAGTTTTACAAATCAATGAACCTAGCTTCGTCTCCAGTTACTATTTTCAGTGTCACTGTTCACGTCAAGTTATGACTAATTTGAAGTGTGTCTCTCTCTAAGAATATCCAAGCCTTTTGAGTGAAGAAATCTGCAACCTCTCTATTCAACATTCTCAGAACTTCTTTGTCTCTAGTCTAGTAATTGACACACCTGGATCAATAACAGAACGTTATTTACTGTCCCTTTAAAATTAAGAGACCATTCTTGGCCAGTGTCTAGTAGTGATGATCTGTCCCTGACTGTGGAAAGTGAGGGCTTATCACGGACTCAGCCTACTATGGAGTGTAAACTCAGTTCCACTGCCTTCTCCAGTTTGAGAACAGATCATCAGCTTTTGTTGGAAAACAAACCATCCTAAAACTTAGTGGTTTAAGCAGGTAAACATTTATTTAGCTTATAGTTCTGGGTTGGACTCCGTTGAGTGGTCCTTCCAGCCTGGGCTGAGCTCTTCCAAGTATCTAAGGTCAACTGGCAGGTTGGCTGTAAAGGTCATCCTCAGCTAAGTTCACTGCCCTCTCAGCCTCAACAGGTCAGTGGAGGCTGCTTAGGTGGCAGAAGTGAGTTTCCAAGAGAGGACGTGAAATGTTTAAGCCTCTTAAGAATGAATCTCAGAAATAGTACAGCTAGACCAGGTTGAAGGGGTGGCAAAAGAAGCTCACTTCTTGGTGGAGGAAGGAAACGGGACAATGCACAGTACAGAGTGTGGATGCAGGAAGGTAACTTATCCTGGCCATCTTTGCCATCTACTGCAGAGAATATAAAGTACTCATCATCTGAACTGCAAGGTTAGTTTACCACCTTAAAAGTGAGTACTTTTTTTTTTTTTTAGAAATAAAATGTTCACATTCCACAAAGAGTCACAATGCCCCTTTCTGACAGTCACTTAGCTCAAAATCTTGCCTTATGACTAAATGTTGTTATTCTTGTTTCTCAGATGACCTGGTCTATGTTTCTAGCTTCTTGAGTTAATAGTAAACACAGCCGTCACTGAGTGCATGCTATGTGCCAGGCACTGAGCTAAGTAGTTTACCACATTAGCTCATTTCAGTTGTCATTCTCATTGGAGCTGGTGGGAAGGCTTTAGGAGGCCAACTCTATGCCAACCCTCTCACTGTCGTGGGATTCCTCCTGCTGTGCCCAGTCATCTGGGTGAGCTGTCTTGGATGACAACCCTGTAGATAACCATTTAGGTATGTTGTCAGCCTAGCTATCTCAAAAAACTGACTCTATTTAAATTGTCACTTTCCCCTGGCTGAGACATCAGAAGCTCATTAAAAAATATTCTCACCCTTTCCTGGTATTTGCTCTATAATTGATACAGTTGAGTCTTAGCACATTGAGTAGAGCTGGAAGTTCAGCTGTTTCTTTTTTTTTTCTCTCCTCAGTCCTTGGCAAAATATTACCCGCAGAAAGCAGTAAGAATAATAACACCCTAGCTACTTTCTATTGATTAGTAATTCAGTTTTCTCTTTAAAGCAAATCAACATGGTTACATATGTAGTATAGTACAGCAGAAATAATTACTAAAAGACCTACAGATTGTCAGCTTGTAAAAGGTGATTCTGATATATACAGTGGGCTATTACATTCAAGATCCTGAATGAGGGGTACAAAACTGTAGATAGCATCCTGACACTTCTTCAGTCATTGGTAACTCAAATAGCTGGTAGTGGCAGGGTGGTGGAAACCCACTAAGGAAAAAATATTAAACAGCCTGATTATGTTCTTTTATGTCTCTGTACCTACACAATTTGCCACACTTAATTTCCCTACATATTCAGCACCTATTTAAAACATTTAGTAGTCTAAGGATGCCATCAGAACAAGAAGATCAAGTCAAACACAGAATGACCTCTCACCAACTTGCTATGCCATGCTTTGGCGGCAGAATTGCAAAGATGATAATAGCTGTTTTAATAAAGCATGGTGACATAGCCTTTGGTCTTTTTTTTTTAATTGTGTTTCTATTTATTTTAAGTCAGATATAGTCATTGTAAGCATCCAGAGACTTGTGAAAACAGAAAATAAAAATCACCTGTAACCCTATCACCCAGAGATTATCATTTTTTTAAAAAATTGAGGTAGAGTTGGTATACAATATTATATAAGTTTCAGGTGTACAACATAGTGATTCATAATTTTTAAAGATTATAATCCATTTATATTATTATAAAATACAATACCACAATGCTAAGAACCTTACACCAAATTGTTCATAACATCTTATTTTATTTTTATTTTTTTTTTTGCGGTACGCGGGCCTCTCACTGTTGTGGCCTCTCCCATTGCGGAGCACAGGCTCCAGACACGCAGGCTCAGTGGCCATGGCTCACAGGCCTAGCCACCCCGCGGCATGTGGGATCTTCGCGGACTGGGGCACAAACCCGTGTCCCCTGCATTGGCAGGCGGACTCTTAACCACTGCGCCACCAGGGAAGCCCAACATCTTATGTTTAAATAACACTTGGTAGTATACAAGAACCTCATTTATATTGTCTAATTTTATCTACACAACAACCGCATGGGGTAGATAGTCAGTTATAAACTCCCATTTCAGCAATAAGAAAACTAAGATCCAATAGGCTGAGTGCCTTTCTGCCATCCCAGGATTAATACATGCCAGGATGTACAGAGGCTAGAGCACAGAAACTGGACTTATTCTACCGGCATTCAACTTGGGGATTTGCCACTTTCAAGCTGTATGAATTATATAATCTCTCTATGCCTCAATTTCTTCATCTAATAGTCCCCTACTAGCAAGGCTGTTCTGAGGATTAAAGATGTTACTATACTGCAGTTCTTAAAACACATGACACATAGTTCAATAAAAGTGTTAGCTATCATAATAATTCTCTGTTCTTTAATCTATCATGATAATTTTCTGTTCTTCCCTAAATCAGGCCTTATGAAAATTTTATAAACACATTTGCTCAAAACAATAGCTACTGGTGATCAATCATTGAACAATTCATCAAGGATTTCTCACAAGAAAATGATTCAAAACAGGAGACAGCAAACTGGGGACACATAGATATAATTTTTGGGGGACCCAACACATTAAAACATTAATTAATTGACAACATTTAAACATTCATCGATTTCAGACAGAACATACATTTGTCTTGCCTTGCATAAAAACTGTAAGAGCTAGGGACACAAAGCCACATTCTGCTTGAATTGAACCACAGTTTCCCATCCCTCAGTCTTTCACATGGACGTGTGTTTTTCACTCTGACCTCCATTGCCATTTTGTTACTTCTGGCCCACTTTGCCCACATTGATGTTATCTCCTTGGCCCCTGTAGCAAGTTGAATTTATAATTTTTCTCTAGAAAATAGAATATTCAGGATAACATTTTGATGATGAAAATCTAGAAAAAGGAGCAAACAGTTGTGAAGCTCAGACCATGGTCTTCTGGAAGAATCAAGGGCATGGAACTTTAGATTCCCTGCTTAGATTTCTAAGTTATTCTTTATTTGACTTCTATAGCACCAAATTCATTCTTGAATTTGTGACCTAATTTTGTTGTGGTTCTCATCAGTGTTTCTTCTTGCAATTGTGATGACAGAGAACAATGTTTTAGAAATAGAATCATAAATAAAATTGCAACTACATGTACTTTTGGTCCCCTGAGGACTCCTTCTTGGGCACTAGGCACTTACCAGTGACAGTTGTCATTAGCCTCTGCGCTGGTGATCCATACGGCAAAGAACTTAAAACTTTATTTTTGGTCCAGTGCATGACCTCAAATGTCAAAACATGTCCTGCTTCATAAATGTAAACTTCATGAAAACTCCAGCCAATTGCTACTTTCATCACTTCTTAAGGAACAAACCAAAAAACAAACAAAAAACCCAAGTCTTTTAAATAAATTAGATATCCAACAGGTAATTTTGTATGATGATAAAAAAATGTATGCAAGATAGAAATGATTTCAATAGAGGTCCCTGGCTCTCATTTCATGTGTTTCCTTTTTGACCTACGTTGCCTGAGTAGAAGTTTGGGAACCATCCCCTAAATGCCTTGCAAGAGAGTCTACCATGGGCAGAGGAATTCACTGACAATCATATGAGAAAGTATGTTACATTTAACTCTTAAGGTAAGAACTTTCTAATAAACCAACTTTTTGATGACCTACTGGATATTATATTTACAAGTGGGTGTATCATTTTTACATACGTTTGACTATTTTTTCTCCTCCTTAAAAGAATTCTGGCTTCTGTGATTTACAGAATGGGCCAGCCATGCTCCTGCTAGCTGCCAAGAGTCCTCTGAAATTCTTTCCTCTAATATTTGGCACATGACTGCATCCTAGAGGTTAAGTCTCTAAAATCTATATTTTACTTATGCCCAACATCCCAGGTCCTAATTCAGAATCTCTTGTCTAGTACATGATTGTGACATGCCAGCCTTTCTGCTTCACATACCTTTGCTCTTCAATCCATCAAGCTTATCTGCCAGATGTCATCCTGAAATGCAGACAATAACCACGGTATGGAACACATTCAGTGGTTTCTTGTTACCTATGATATAAAACTACATCTCAGGGTGACAGTCAATGGTTCTTAGATATGGTCCTCTTTTATTTGCTCAACTTCACATTCGATTTCTTTCATTTATTCATCGTTTAACAAGTGTTAACTAGACTTATTGTGGCAATCACTTCATAGTATATACAAATATCTAATCATTATGTTGTACACCTGAAACTAATATAATGTTATATGTCAATTATATCTCAATAAAAAAGTTTATTGACCATGACCTATGTGTCAGGCATTGCCTAGGTGTTTGGAATAAATTAGTGACTGAAACAGACAAAAATAACTGTCTTCCTGGAGCTTATAGGCAGAAAACTGTGGCTACGTGACATCTATTTTATAAATAGTCTTATTGGAACACAATCATGCCTATTATTTTCATATTGTCTAGGCTGCTTTCCCATCACCACTGCAGAGCTGAGTAGTCGCAATAGAGACCACCTGTAGGATTTATAGAAGGCAAAGCAAACTCCAAAGAAGAGCACTTCAGAGCCCCAAATATTTACTACATGGACCTTTACAGGAAAAATTTCAATGCATGCACACAGGTGGAGGAATATCCACACCGCCTTGTCTCTATTCACAAAATTCCCATTTTCCTCTGTACATATTAAAATCTTATTCTTCTTTCAGGGCCCATTTCAAAATTTCTCTTCATTATAAAGCCATGCTGGGTTTTCTCAATTCAAAATTGCCTTCTTTCTGTTCCTTCCAACACTCAGCCTTTCTTTCATCTTTTGCTCTCTGAAATTTCACTTCTAGATGTGGGGCTCTGGGACCACAGACTATGACTTATTCATTTGACCTCTACCTCTAACAGACTAGGGTATAATCTGTACCCCTAGAAATCAAGTGCCCCAAATTTCCCAGTGAGAACCTGGAATTTTCTATTACATGGAAGTCAATCTAATTTATTATTATTATTTGCAGACTCTGTTTCTCTGGACTGAACATTGTACCCAGATGGGACTGTGCTGTCCAAGCCTGTGGCACTAACTGCAGATCTCTTCCCAGTCGGATCCCATATTGTCTTTGGAACTCTGCAAAACCCTCAATAGCCTTCCCAGGGATTGCTGGATTCATCCCCAAGGAGTGATCAAGAGGACCCCTCTGTTCCCCCAACTGGTGCAAACACTGTACCATTTTAAATCAGTTTATTTATTTATTTTGTTTATGTATTTATTTATCTATGTAATTTTCTAATTGGCTCAGTAATGAACCCATTTATTCTTTCATGCGTATCTGATTGTTAGATAAAAGCAGAACTAGACCTTGGATTCCTGAAGATAAAAGGGCTCATCAGATTAGTGCAGCAGATGTGTGCTCTTGGTCAGAGCACCTTTCTGTCTCTAAGAAATTTGTTTTTGTTTCACAAAAGAATAGGTCCCAACATGCTTAATGACTTTGTAAGCTCCGAAAAGCTTCTCTGAAAGTATTATTTGTAGGATTTATAGAAGGGAAAGCAAACCCCAAGATGTCATTAAATTATTTTTACTTTCTAGAAAAATATGGGAAATTTGAAGGCATTTAACTCAGCTTCACAAATGGTTTTCGAATGACATTTGATTCACAAAGGTCTTGTGAGTTATTGAAGAGTGTGTTGGCTTTATTAATGCTTAAGGCTCTGCCCTGCCCCATCTAGCGACTGCTTTCTCTCTCAGTGATTTCCATAGCTTAATGTTGTGAAAACACAAACTCTGGCTGCAGAAAACATACTCAAGCGTTCCCACAGAGGCAGTGGTCCATGACAACCTTCAGATAATCTTGCAGCATAATTTTTCTGTGTTTTCTGGAATGCTTGTAAGTTTCTTACAAACAATTACACTGACTCTACAGTGGTCCAAATTGCCTCTTAGAAGAGCTGTAACAACGAAACCAAGAGCTATGTCTGATCATTTTCGTTACAGAGACAAACATATCCATGAAAATGAATCAAGCAAGTAAAGGAATTGAGAAGCTAAATGGTATGTATGATACAGTTTCCAAATCAATACCTTGTAGAAGTGGAACACAGTGACAAGGGTTGACTCACATATGTAGCAATAACTTCTTTAAAATATTTTCTAAGCTTACCATCTTTTGTATGTAGATAGATCATGTAAGTATAAAAGAGAAATCACCCGTATTGCATAGAATTTTAACTTCTAATTTTTATAATTGAACCACATTTTCTGCAAATATGATAGAAGAAAATATTTAATTTATTACCTAGTGGTTATATGGACCTCAATCCTACTGGTCATTGAATACGGTTTAGTGTCTCACTGACAGTGTGAATATTACAAACAATCCCATGTGCAGGTGTTGTAATCACTGCCAACTAGTTTTCTAATATCATTCTTTCTTTCATATTTATTTTCCAGTTTAACTGAGCCTCTTGTAGTATGCTGATATTATTGTTTCTTTTATTTTTATATCCTAATCTAATTGAATTTTTGTATAAGATGCCTTTCTCTTCCCCATTGGCTTTGTTATGAGCTGAATTGTGTTCCTCTAAAAAGGATATGTGCATGTTGGAATGTGATTTTCTTTGGAAGTAGGGTCATTGCAGATGTAATTAGTTAAACTGAGGTCATACTAGAGTAGGGTGGACCTTTAATCTGACATGATTGGTGTCCTTATTAAAAGAAGGCCATGTAAAAAGACAGGGGCACAGGGAGGTTGCCATAGGAAGATGGAGTGATGCATCTAGAAGCCAAGGAATGCCAGAGCTCATCAGCAAACAGCCTTCAGCCCAGGCAGGAGCTAGGAAGAGGCAAGGAGAGATTCTCCCACAGAATTCAGAGGGACCATGGCCCTGCAAAAACCTTGATTTGAGATTTCTAGTCTCCAGAACTTTTACAAAATAATTTATGCTGTTTTAAACCACCTAGTTTGTGGTACGTTGTTACAGCCATCCTAGGAATCTAACACTGGCTCCTAGGAACTCTCCCGTTGCTCTTTTCAGTCCTGTCTTCCACTGGCCTCCAGATCCACCCTGTACTCTGTGCAGGACACTGACCCCAACAAGGACAGTCACAGTACTCAACCACCATCTGACTTCCAACTGGGTTTGGCCAGTGGGGACCCAGGCAGGAGATTAGAGGGAAGGGTATTTATTAAGGTTAAGTTATTTATTGCCTGAGTTCTCTTCCTGTGAGGTTTCTTGGGCTCGATATGTCTCTTGACTCAGAACCATGGGTAAAATACATTATTATTTAATATGCTACACAAAATTGATGACATAATAGAAAGGCTTAATTGTCTCAATACTCAGTCTCTTTTCAAATTGGCTTCTCTGCACTTGTCTCCTATTCCAGGCTTTCTCTGGGTTCCAGTTCCTGCCCATCTACTAGACTCAGAGATCTGCTGCTCCACTGGTATCAGCCTGTGCTATTGCATCAACCATTGTGATTCCCCTGCACTCTAACCACATCCTTGTAAACAGGTCCTTCTGTAAATATTGCTTAATTTATACTAACTTGAGTGAGGACAGCTGCGTTTCCTCTGGAGACCCTTCCATCACATTGTCCCTGTATCAGAGGTATAATTGAAACATGTTTACCATTAAATATCTCTTCAGTTTCCTCTCGTAAACTTTCCTTCTCCTCTATAGTCATCTGCCGAATTTGGGAACTCCTGCTTGAGAAGATTTCAGGCCAGTTTCCCCTGGAGTCTAGTCTGGGAGGGTACCTGAATGGAGATCTGAACAGTTTTGCTGATGGCTAACACTGAAGGAAGAGGTCCTATCAATAGCTATGACCACAGAAACAGTAACAGCGGGTTCACACCGGGAACTGATGGCTGACTCTTTTTAAGAACAACTGGGTTTGTGGCATTTTAACTTGCCCTAGTCACATTTACTACTCTCCATTTCCGTGGTATCCTTGAAAAATCATAGCTTACATTTGTGGTGAAAATCAGAAGACTGACAGTCACCAGAGGAGCAGAATGGTGCTGGAGCTTCTTAAAAGTCTAATTTTCAGGAAAATGTCCTTATCTGTCCTAACTCGTGGTTCCCAGGAAAACTCCACTCACAAGACTGTCTGTATTTGACTTGCCTCTTAGTTTTCCCAGTGAAACAATCATTTTCTCTGAAGGCAAATGTCAGAAAAAATCAAAACAAACAAAACAAAAACAGGCAGTTGATTAATTTCATGTCTGCTTGAGGTGGTAAACAGCTGGAGCAAACAAATGAACTGAAAAACTTAAAAGGGAAAGTTGGGAAGTAAGATGTCCATAGGGACTTTGATAAGCTCCGAAATTATTCCAAAAATCTAGAAGGCTCTGTGCATACCCAGGGCTGTGTTCATGCACAGAGCAGTGCACATGCTAAGCAAAGTCCTGAGCAGGTTCCAAGCTCCCACCTCTGGTTGACCATGAAACTGCCCAGGCAGGAAGCAAAGGCTAAAGCAGAGGTGCAGACTTCCAGGTTAAGCCTTGAAGATATGTCCCAGCACCCACACAGAGCTGCTTGGTAAATAATAGTAGACTTACTGGTTACAAGCATTTAAGGAAATCTCTGTCTAACCAATAACTGACCACTAATCTAATTGAGCAGAGACTTTAGCAGCCACCCATGACAAATAACACAGATTTAGATAGTTCATAAAATTCTCTAAGACAATAACAACTGTAACAAACAGCTAAAACAAAAAACTCTGGGGAGATGTGAGAATTTGATTTCCAGATTTTTCACGTTATGTTATTTAAAATATCTAGTTTTCAATTAAAAAAATATGAGACAAAAAATAATATGAGACATACAAGGAAACAAGAGTGTATAAACCACACATGAGGAAAGCAATAATCAATAGAAACTGTTCTTGAGGAGCCCTACAAGTTGGACTTTAAGTGAGCTGCTCCAAATGTGCAGAAAATACTACAATAAACCATGTCTGGAAAAGTAAATATAATAGGAGATGACGTTTCACAAAATGGAGAATATAGATACTGAGATAGAAATTATTTTTAAAAAGAACTAAATAAAATTTCTGGAGTTGAAAGATACAATAACTGAAAAGAAAGATTCACCACAGGGGCTCAAAAATAGATTACTTCAGACAGAAGAAAGAATCAAGAAGCAACAAACTTGCTGATAGCTCAATTGAGATTATCCTGTCTGAGGAACAGAAAGAAAAAGAATGAAGAAAAATGAACAGAGCTAAAGGACCTGTGGGGCACCAACATATTGCATAATGGGGATCCCAGAAGGAAAGGAAAGGGAGATAAAGTCAAAAAGAATATTTGAGAAATAATGGCATAGTCTTCCCAAATGTGATGAAAAAATATTAATCTTTATATCCAAGAAGTTCAATAAGCTCCAAATAGAATAAATTAAAGACATCTGCATCTAGACATTTCATAATTCAACTTTTGAAAGCCAAAAACAAAGAGAGTCTTGAAAGCAGTAAAGAGAGAAGTGAGTCATTATGTACAAAGGAATGCTCATAAGACAGCTCCATCAACTTCTTAAAATTTAAAACTTTTGATGATGATTTGTAATTTTACATTTGCCAAAAGAGACTGATGTTGCATTCAGTTAAGAGTGAAAGATCTTCCTCACAGAGATTTTCAACAAGTAAGCTCCTCTGCTTATACCCGTGCAGCATTTAGAAGGTGGTTCCCAAATTTCTACTTGGATAATAATTGTTTAAAAAGGAAACAAAATGAGTGCCGGGGCCCTCTGTGAAATACACAGTGGTATGCAATGGTATTTTATATAAATGGTATTTCATCAATACCAATCACCTGTCAGATGTCCAATTTCTTTAAAGAAGAAATGTAAAATTGTAAAACTGTAAAATGATAGTGATAAAAGTAGCAATTGGCTAGAGTTTTTGTAATGTTGCCAAAAGTATAAATCTTGACGACCTAATGGATACATTTGAAGAAAAGGGAGCCAGAAAAATCTTATGGTCAATTAATACATAAATAAAGTCTTTTTGTATTGTATAAATTATGACAGAATTCTGTTTACAAGATACATTCATATATCACTATTACTCTATTATGTTTTATAAGTAATAAAACATTTTAATGGAAAAAAATTTACATTTTAACACCTTTAATTGCACTCTTTCCCCCTGCTTTTTAAACAAGGAGTCTCAAATTTTGTTTTCCTTGAGTCCTGCATATTATATAGTTGGCCTTGGGCAGGAAGCACATGGTTTAGAACCTGGCTTTAAAATGGTAGGGCACCCATTTTAACTTAAAAAAATTATATTTTTAAAGAAGTAAAAATGTCATAAATGTCTAAATAGACTGGATCCTTTATACTTGATCTGATCTAGCTTTTGGAAGAAATGTCATCTTTCTGTTCTCTAGGCTATAGCTGCAAATGCTGTAGGGCAAGACTCTTGGTGCTGGGAGGTGAAATCAACCAAGGCCCAGAGGTTCTGAACCAGGTATGAGGTATGATACCAGCACCTTCCACAGAGAAAGGCTTGGAAATATGAGGCTGAGGGGCACTGCAGGCATGTGTTGGTGAAGGCCAGGGAAGTTATCATTTCTAAATGTTCAGAACAGTGTTCAGTGCTTCACAATAAAAATGTGTCTTGCCCCAAATGTCAGTAATGCTCCAGACGAGAAAAGATTTTTAATCTTTCTTCCTGCCCAGCACTATCTCCTCTCTCTCTGCCACTCAGTAGCCCCACGTGGTGCAAACCATATCCAGAAGATCCATTACACAGATTTATTTCACTCAATATAGTATGAGAAATAGACTGAGCCAACTTTGGCCAGACGCATAATAGCACGGGGGGATTTCAGTGTGACTTGGTTAAGAAAACCAAAATTTCCTCATATCCAACAGGGTCTTCATTGTTTCTGAAGCTTGTGCAAGGTGGAAGGACAAAGCAAAGGCTTTTGATGCCATTCCATGCAATTTACTATGTGTACAGAGAATCAAAAGATACATTTCATTAACTATGACCTGAGAGAGCAAGGGTACACTAGAAATATATGCTAAGTGCTAGTGTTGTCTGGAACACTAAGTTTTCATGCAGTCAGCTGTTTCACTTTTCTTCTTGAAGACAGTTATTTGTTATTCTGCTATTGCTATTCCAGTTGGCAAAGCTGGCATACTTATACGCCATTATCTGTAAAGTTAGGATTGGCCAGATAAGGCAGCAGAATCTTACAAAACTACCTATTGCTACCAGGATGGCATAGACATCTACAACTAGGACATTTACTACTTGAAAACATTTCCTTCAGAATTATACAGATTGTTCAAATCTTCAAACAGAGGAGCAAAACAAATTGGAAGGGCAAACATGAAAAATCAGTTATTTTCTCCAAGTGTGTGAAATTACTCTAGACTGTTAAAATTTAACATCAATTTGCAATTTATGATAAAGACCTATTCCTTTCCTCTTCTCTCCAATAAGTTGCATCTTATGGTTTTTTTTTTTCAATAAATTCGATGCATTTGGAAAAATATGCAGATGGTTTAATTTCTTTAGGGAAGTGTATGTATCTAGGATAATGTTCACAGCTGCTATAGAATGCATTTCTTCACTGAGGCTACCACCTGATGTTCATAACATAAAACTGGAACAAAAAGTACAGAAGCAAAGAATTTTTAAAAATGAAAAGGATTACAGAAAAACTAAGATTATCACTATGTTCTCTTAGAGAAAAGTAGAATAATCTAAGATTGAAGCACATCGTTAGTGCCAAATCAGTGCAACAGAGAAAGTGCCCAATAAACCTCTGAATTCAATGGACTGAAGAGAGAGTGATTATGCATTTGCATTTAAAGAAGTGGTGTTTGAAGCTCTGTTTTTTGGCCTTAAATAGCACTGGGTGCAGTCTTGCCAGCCAGTGGAGTTGGAAAGTCTTCGAAAAATCAATGCACATAGAAGTCGTTCATATTATGTTCTAACTTAAAGATTCACCAGGCATAATAATTATTTAAAGACCTTAATTTTCTAGTTTGTCAATGACATTATTTAACACCTACTGTGTGTTTTACATTGAACTTGATATAAGAGAAGTGCAAAACAGGCATAGTAGCTGTAACCTACTATTGTCCCTTCTTGCTTCAAATTTTTATGTGTCTGTGTTAGAGTATTTTTCTGGACTACACATGCTTCCTCTTCTTTATACATATCTGAATTCTATTTATCATTCATTGGGCAATTCAAACACCCAGCCCTCTATATAAGAATCTGTGACCAAGAGTTATCTTTTTCCTTTCTGAACCAACATTTTCTATTTTTTATAAGGTAGATGGGCATGTATGTATCTATGCATGCATGTATGTATGTATGTATCTATCTATCTTTCTATCTATCTACCTGTCTACTTTCAATCTGTGTCTGCCTTTAATTTACCATCTATTGCAAACCTGCTAGGTACAAATTTCTTTGCTCAATACTTTATAGCAAACACTGATACAGTGCGTAGTATGTATCAGAACACTATGAGGTTGGTAATATTATTACCCAGCCACATCTTACTTATGAGTAACTTGAGGCACAGAGACATAAAGTGTCTTACCCAAAGTCATTTAGTTGGTAAGTGGTAGAGCTGGAATTTAAACCTAGGCTATTAGCCTCCAGGGTCCAAGCTCTTAATCAGTATGTTGTATTTTTTTTTTTTGCATTACCTTCTTTCATCTCTACCACAATCCTGTAAAGAACGAAGTACAATCTTCATTTAACAGATGATAAAAATCAGGGTTATGGTCATGCACACTAACAAATTATGCTGCCTGTGGTTCACAGATACTGATGGAGGACAAGAGACTCCTAGGTTAGAGACAAAGGACTTTATTACTCACAGTAATAATAGTAGCCAGAATATCAGTGTTTTTTATTTGTGTGCCAGTTCCCTAAGCCCCAATTCTAACAGGGCAAAAGGAAGAGAAGCAGGTGACTATTTTACATGCAGTGGACAGCATTATAAGAGGGGGACCCTGAGCTTGGGAACCCAAGTCTTCTACAACAGGAAGTAAGCACGCCTGTCCTTTGCCCCAGAGGAAGACATGATATCTGTCTTTCAGGGCTGTCTATAAGCATCAGTAAAAGGAAAGTACAGAGCACAGAATGCAGCGACTCTGCTCATAAGATATGCAGAAATGTGAGACCCATAGATAATTTATGCTCAACAAAAGTCACACAACTAGTGAATAGAGGAATTCAAATTTGAACCTGGGTTTTATAACTCCTGTACTTTCTCCAATGATTTAAAACTATTGACCTGTTTGCTCCAGAGCTTAGTCCTTCCATAAGAAGATGGACTCTGGAACACATTATAACAAGTTTAAAATTCATAGTTATAAAACAATAAGTGAATAAATCTAATTTTCTTTATTTGTTTATAAATAAATTCATTACAGTTCATGAGCTCCTATTCTACATGATAGTTGAAAAATGTAATATAATAAATCAGGGTGACTCAACCATTTCCACTTTTAGATTGGGTTCTATTGGATAAATAATCAAATTCAGAATTCTTCTCTTCCCTCTGTTCTTCACTCCTCTCTGGAGGATACGTTTCCAGTTGATCTATATATTGCCCTTACATCTGGGAAGAGATGCTCTTATCCACGTGCCATCCTTTTTCCTTGCAGAGCTTGCAGTGAAGCTCATCCCAACTATCCTGGTGGGTGTCATAAGCTAACAGTCCCTGAAGTCTTGCTTACCATTCCTGGAAGGACAAAGAATCTGCTGTTGCTGTCCATGGTCCTGGCCTGACTTCCAGGCAAGACCTATTTCAGTCTCCCAGCACTGTCAGTTTAGCCTTCTTTTATGGCTTAAGTGGCATGCAGGACCTGGGATTTCTCTTTGAAACTTGTAGATTTTTCATTAGTCTATCTGGATTTATGTTAATGTATATTAACCCTTTCCTTCCAACTCTGCTTTGTAGCCAAAACCCAATAATCCTAAGAATGTGAAGAACTGGATCCTTTCTCTAGAATTCAGATTGGGCCCAAATCTTAGGCCTACCCTCTCCTATCTCCCTCTTCCAGTTGATTGTGAAATTCTTATTCCCCTTTTAATAAGAAGATGATTTTTACTTTTGTTAAACTCTGTGGCTTATAATATAAATTCTCTGTGCAGTTTTGCAAGAATTGTCTTCTTGAAACCCACAAAAGGTTGGCTTTTCCAAATAAAAACCTTGTTTTTAATATTATTCTTTGTCATTTGTCATTCATTCATTTATTCATGCATACAATTATTTGGTATAGATTTACCAAAACTATGTTCAGCACAATTGTCTTCTTTGTTCAGTGTCTTATTTACCCTCCCTCTGAGTCATTATTGTAGCAAATACTCAATAATGCACTAATAGTACGGTGCTGGGAAAGGAATAATAGGGTAAAAGGAATGAAAAAAAATTAACTATTAACCTTATGCAATATTTTAAAATGCAAATTAAAGACCAAAAGTTTAAAATAAACATTATAAAAATACATTAAATAACGTATTCAATATAATTAGATATGAATGAATAGCAACCAAAATTTCTCTGGTCCAGAAAATTTCTCTCTTCTTTGCAAACATACTTTGTTTTATATTTACCCTGAACGTTTATGCACCAGAGGTTTTCTCCTCTTTCTATGCTATTTAAAAAGCTAAGCACCAAAAACTGCTTCAAGGACATTTAAATCCTACTTCCATGACTACTCAAGGTAAAAGAAACCAATTCTCTTGGGGTCTCCTGCACCACAGCTTTCCAACCAGTATTGGGAAGTACAGAGTGTGCCATGAGTAATTGCAGGAACACTCAAGATATTGAGCCCCTCAGCCCTTTGGGTGTCTAGATGTGAAGTGGATTGCTGGAACCTCCAGGCTGGTCACCTCTGGATGTGCAGAGTTCTCTGTTTACACCAAGGTATCCTATAAATATTTTTCCTATGTGTAACATGATGACAAAAGGACTTCTCTATACCAGGTCTTACTAATAACACATGATGTAATTGTGTACTTATATTTTTCATACGAATATTTATTACTACCCCAGCTGTATTGTATACAGTAATGGTTTTGTCAGTATCTTGTGCATGACAAATTTCCAACAATATTTTTAATGGTAATAAAGTCTATTTATAGATAAAAGTAAGCCTAGGATTAGTTCTCAAAAGTTAAATGGAAGACAATCTATTTTCCAGACAGGTATCTATCTATCTATCTATCTAACTATCTATCTATCTATCTATCTATCTATCTATCTATCTATCAACTATGTATCTATCTGTGTATCTATATCTATCTATCTATCTACCTGGGATGTAACAGGGATATTTCAGTGTAGTTTGCTAGAGAATGTCTTGGTGGAAGTACAGAATCTCTGTTTAAAATGTTACTGATAATTTTGCTTTTGGGTAAATTGAAATCAAAATTCTAAAACTTGAAAACAAATTTTACTGAAATTTGGAAGTCTATTCATGAAAAGCATTAAATACTAGACTAGACTAGAGAGATTAATTTTATTTTTTAATAAACTGTAAGTAATTGAGAGTTTTTCTTTCTCACACTTGTAGAACTATCTTAGTGGGTGACTGTAAGGTATATAGGAAAGGGAAGAGGTTGGTAGCAGTTTGGAGATTTATGTAATATACTGTGAGTGTTTGATGGAAGAAGCCATGTCATATTCAACTTTCTATGATCAGAACTCTACATAGGACTATAAATGTATAATTATAGCTAGTGGCTATAGAAGTGAAAAAGAAATAAAACACATGAAAGATACAATTGAGTAATACTTGGCAACACTCTATGTATGATGAATAAATGAGAAATATGAGAGAGGAGTAGATGATAGTTTAAGTTTGAGAGACTGGAAAAGGGGTGATTATAACAGAATTAAGTAACAGATTACTGTTTCGGCCTTGAGAGATGAATGTCTTTGGTTGATGAGCAGGAAGAAGGCAAGTAAGAGAGACAAAGTAGAACAAATAAGAAGAGAAGACTTGAGTAATTCATGGTGTGTGTGTTAAAGAACCCAGACTAATAGCCATTTTGGAGAGAGATCCAATAGAATAAAGTAAGAAAATTCCATTGTACTTCATCTTTTAGAGTGCATGAATTATCTAACAGAGAGCAGTGAGAGAACAGAAGCATTTATTATTATTCTCTTTGACATTTACAAAATGAATGACATTATATGGTATAGTTGAAGAAGCATCAAGACCAAGCAAAGGTTTTCCTCAAGAAATGTTACCTAAGTCAGTAAAATGGTTGAAAGGAAATAATGATTCAATTTTAAAACAAGGAGAGAATGAGAGAAACATCAGTGAACCTTCTCAGTAGGAAGTTTATTAAAATTACTGTTTTGGTTAGTTGGATGAATATGGAAGATAAGCAATATCTTTTTTTCTGGCTGATTCTCACTATAATGCTTAAGTTTTATGTCTTCTTCCCATTTGACATGGTAGAAAGATATAAAAACTAAGGGATTTTTTATGAGTTTAGGTTATATCCAATAGTGTTAAAGTACACTTAAAATACATAGTGACTCATTCATTGTCACTAGAAAGAAAAAGCAAGGCTCAAGCTCTATCTATAAAACCATCTAGTGATTAAAGAGAGGACTATATTAAAACTACAAACATTGTATGGAAAAACTATCTTGGCACACCACAGTAAAACAAAATATCTACATAGTACCTTGGGAATTGTACAAAAAGTGCTAACAAATTTCTTCCAGGAAAGGAAACTAGAGAATAAATTTTCTCAGTGACTCACACTGAATACCCTTTATTTATAGTTTTTTGAATTCTAAGTCAGGCTGGTTATAAATCTACTGCTGCATGTGGATTTTTTTTTTTTTTTTTTTTTTGTATCTCGGAGTCAATACTTCCTATGTTGATGTTTATTCAACTATGTCAGTTTTCAAGTCATTCATGAGGAAAAAACTATGAGCAAAGAATCCCTAGATTTTTAATGTAAGTTAAATATTGCTGTTTTGAAACTAAACATGAGGCTAGAGGCTAAATAGCTATCCCCAAATCATAATGCAATGGAGACTACTTAGTCCTGAAAAGATATAGCCTCATTTTGCAGTTTCTCTTATGCAATGATTCATCTTTTATTCTAGTTAATCATGGTACAACGCTAGTCAAAAGAATTCTGGATCAACATGAATAGTATTATAAATCCAGGCAGGAGTTCAGAGGTTTCTACAAGAGATATCTATAATTATTGCTTAGACTGTCAAAAGCATAATAAAATAAACTACAACTCTGAATAGCAGACGTAAATTTCATAGTAGCCTCATGGAATATACACAGATTAAATTCTAAAAGTCAATTAATTCAAGGTTAAAACTACATTCACATTTGAGGAAATTGTGAAGTGAGGCTCTTCATTATTTTGTACATCATTGAACACTATATTGGACTGTTAAAATACTACACTTAGTATAATATACCACAGCCTTTGAAAGGTATGAAAATGTGATTTTTGGTAATGCTTTATTATTTTTTAAAACAGGAATATTAAATACAAAAGTCAATCGCTTGAGAATACACAGAGAAAAAATCCACTACCAGAAATAATCATAGTTATTTCTTCTGCTTCAGCACCTCAATGGCTGCATACTATTCCATTTTATATCAGTACTGTGTTTCACTTAAATCAATTCCCTCTTGATGGAATAGCTATACAAAGTTTTCACTATTATGAAAGTAGTCATGGATAGCCTCTGTCTAAATCCCACTTGTGACATTTTCTTCCTAAGATACCCAAAATGGTGATTACTGAGCATTTTGCATCTTGGTACATTTGTCAAAGTTTCTCAATAGAGAGATTATACTAATTTACACTCTCTTCACCATAACATGATCATACTCATTTCCATTAAAACCTTGACAATACAAGTCTGTCCAAATTTTAATCCTTTTCTAACACAGTAGGGGAGAAGTATCATTTATTCTTTATTTTTTCATATATTTCATTTTCATACATGGATTTGTTTTCAAATGCTTGCTGACAGTTCTGGTTCTCAACAAATTATCTTTAGTTTTGGCTCTTGGCTGAATGCAATACCTACTTATGGTTATTATTACAGGCAGCATATTTATTGGAACCTATGTATCTATGACATCCATTCACTCATTTGACAAATATTTATCAAGAAATTAGTATGTGCCAAATATTGAATACATATGAAGAACTCATCATTAAGCAGGAGAAAGCCCTGGTCCCTGTCCTCAGGGAGCATGAAAGGTGACAAATGCACCATGTGGGCCATGGTGAAAGACACGGATTTTATTCTTGTTGTAATGGGAAGACACTGCAGGCTTTGCTTGTCTTTACTTTTTTAAAGTTTTTTTTTTTAAGTGGAGGATACCTATCTGTTTTATGTTGTCAACATAGCCATGACTGTCCACGGGACATTACTAGACGGTAGTATTCTCTGGCTCTGCCTAAACAATGGTGCTTTAGCAATAGAAAATATAGAACAGAGATTGAACCTACTTGGGCTTGTCTATATGTTCTTGAAGAGTTCTCTGAGTGGTCCAAGCCTTTTTATTGTCAAACGAAAGAATGGTGTACGTAATAGGATGCTAAAGTTGAAAATGTTTGCCTTTGTTTTAGCAAACAAAGGAAACAAAGAAATGGGTACCCGGTATGACTCCATTGCAACATAATTGAACATGAGGAATTAGGTCATTTATGGAGAATTTGGCAAAGAGGAGGCCCAACTAGTCTTTTCTTTTTTTAAACTTATGACCATAACTTACCATAAATGAATATTTACAAAGTTGGAGAAACGAGGAAAGAAAACACTTCTTGCACAGAATTTCGTTTCTTATATCCTTCTTTCATAAATTGTTGTATTACAGAAGTTATTCAAATATACAATTGAAAACTAGATAATAAGGACAAGCAAGAATGGCAAAATAAATATTATATTTCTACCATGCAAAGATTACCACTGTCAGTACCTTAATATACACCATATACACATATATTCTTCCCCATATGTATGCAATTTTTAATTTATGTGGGATCATACCATGTATTGTGTTTTTACCCCTTTTCAATCACTCTCCAACTTTCCATTTCAATAAATTTTTATTTTATTTAGAGCCTACACCATGTTCAAATGTTTTCATTTACTTCAAAGATGTCTTTTACATCTGGTTTGTCCAAACACTGTCAACTAGAGCCCACATTTCTTCTAGGTGTTAAATCTGTGTTAATAGTTCCATCTCTTTTTTATGTTACTAACTTGTTGAAGAGAGTAGACCTTCTGTATAATCTGGTAATAGAATTTCTTTTGATGGAGTTAAATTTTGAGTGTTGTAGCATGATTTCTCTCTTTCTTATGATAGAGGGGAAGATGGTAATTTCCCCTTTCCTTCATCACCTCAAGCCTGTGAGAGCCAGTCCAGGGTCAATATGTATTTCCTAGCGTTTGTGAGCACAGTGAAATGATATCTGAAGTTTTCTTGGGAAAACTCCAAAGCAAGAGATGACTAACTAGCTACCTTGTAACTTCAGAGTAAAGATGGCAGAAGTGGTAGTGATTTGCGCTGCTACCAGTGGTGAGTCCAAGGGTCGAACATGTCTGCATACTGATTGTAGAGCCTAAGATGAGAACAAAAGTTATCAAGGGACTAAGGGAGGGGTCAACCATATGAGATGCAGAGTTCACACCACAGGAAGTGCAGTTGCATATTTCCAGTAGGAGATTTCTGAGGAGTCAACTTTAAATATTCACTTACAATACATCACAACATAACAGTCAGGCAATATTTTTTCTGTACTTTACACGTCCTTTCCACCCCGATCATGAAAGAGCCAATGGCTGCCTAACGGCAGAAGACAGGAAGAGCCAAGGTTTGGAAGAGGAAGAAAGCTGGTGTTTCACATTCGTCTCTGCAGGGCTCCAGCCTGAATGAAGTCAGCCTGACAGGGGCAAGAAGGAAGCCTGGTGGGTAATGAAATTTGGAGCTTTCATTATTATAGATTAATTACAGGGATCATACAGCTTGTGTGACTTCGATTCTGAGAACTATTTGTTTTCTAGTAGTGACCAGAATCGCAAATGGACCTACTTGAGATTACTTCATCAAGAAGGTTTAAAGGACTGGTGAGAAGAATTGAAAATTGCTTTGTGATTGTCCCCTATCACATCCCACTTGTTCAAAGCGCTATTTATGGCCAAATAGTTGCTTCATCCTTTTTGAAAAATAATGAGAAAATAGGATGTGTTCCATTAGATCTCTTTTCATTTTATATGCATGTATCTCCTTGTAGCAACTGCCTCCTTTGAGAGTGAGCTTCTTAACTGAAGCTATTAATTTTTATTGTCATCATGCAAGCTGATATTTATGTAGCACTTGATAGTTTAAAAAGCACTTTCATATTCACTTCATTTATTACCACACTTTTACTGACTGCATCCTCTCCAATATTCCTGAGTTACATCTCTATTATAACAGAATTCTTCATGTTTTCAACATACCTCATTATGTTGCCTTCTAGTGTCATGATTATATAGAAAGGGTTTCCGAAATTAGAACCAAGTCATTATGTATTTTCAGGAGCACAAAAGAGACCATCAGACACTAGAATGTCTCACATGTGTATTTGGAAAGCAGACTATTCCATGGGTTGGATGACATTTGGTCATTACCAACAGAAAAACATTAGAATGCTAAAGAACAAATAAAAGAAGAAAAAAGAAAGAAAGAAACAGACAACCATCAAAAGGGTTCATAGACCATAAGACATTTTAGTAGGGACAGATTCAGCTTCTTTGATTCTGTTCAGCATATCGCACAACGAGCACCCTTAAAATGAAGATAAATGAAATGAAGAAAGAAGGGAAATTGATAGCTAGCAGGTTTCAATAAGAAATATATAATATTCATAGAACAGCGGTTCTCATTAGACATGTAAAAATTATGACAAGGTAAGAATTCTGTAAGAGGTAAAGCAACAGTCAATAATTCTCTCTTTTAAAACAATGACAAAGGACAGTCTATTTTCAGCATTAGTGGCAGTTTTAGAAAAAGGACTCCATTCTCTCTCAACAAAGACACTGAGTAGAAAGTGGAGAGTGTGAAGTCATAGTTTAGGGTCAGAATGTTAGATATTTTAGAAGAGGGAGTATAATTTTTTCATTGTAAAGAAAGAAAGTCACTTCAGACAAGTGGTCTTTAACTACTCAATTGGTAGGGGTATAAGGCAAGAGCTACTGAAAAATATCATGTCTTTATTTAAAGACAGTCTGTTTAGAAGCCAATAAAAACTCCCAAGGTATCTCTACAGGGGATTTTGAAAAACTTCTCTATTCAGTTTCTGTCAGGAGAGTGGCAGGAGCTTCAACCAACAATGGCTTGTTTGAAGGGGTCAGGAGGAGAAAGTCATTCCAGAGGCTAGGTGCTTATTGAAGTCAGAACAGCGCATAAATACTCAGAATCTTTCTCACTATTAAAAAAAGAAAGTATATTATGATTGGCCAGAAATTCTTGCACTCATATCCTAATCCTTTTGTCTCAGGAGTCAAAATCATTCAAAGCTCACCTATAAACCTCTCATCGATTAAGAATTCAGTGTTACTTCCCATGTAGGTAATTAACTTACAGGTTGCAGGAATACACTCACAGTTCATATCTGTTGCATGTACATTGTTGCATGTACATGCAACTGTTGCATGTACATTGTAACTGAACACTTGATTGATAATAAGACTGATTCAGATGCCTAAAAGAGTGCATTTGGTATCCATCAGTGTATGGCACTAAACCAGGAATTGAGCAGAGGATTTAAAAACAATGCCCCATGCTTTCAGATCTCTAAAAATCTATACAAAGCTAAGAGCCACCAAAAATTTTAAAAATCCAGATCACCTTTAAATTTTGCATCTAAGTTTCAGGTAATGATTTCATTCTTTCACAGTGAAAATACTTTAGTAAACAAAAATAAATTAAAAATACATTTAGGAAATAATAACATCTTGTTTCTGGTCTCAACTATGACAAACAATGAAGATATTCTCTATTTTCCAGCTCCTCCTTAAATCTCTGTTCATTGAGACAATATGTATGGCAGATTGTATTTTCCAAAGATCTTTGTAAAAATACATTGCATGTATATATGGAATCTTGCACTTCCTGGACAAGAGGTGAGATATATTTCTTTCCCTTGAAACTGGATAGGGCGTGACTGCCTTGAACCACAGAGGACATCAGAACAGACATTAAGTGGCTTCTGAGACTAGGTCATAAAAGTGTCATGCACCTCACTCTCTTAGGATATTTGCTCTTGGAATCCAGCAACCATGCTGTTAGGAAGGCTAAACAATCCACGGAGAGACTCAGGTAAAAATATAAAAGTGAATTAAATGTTGCCAAAAGGTTTAGAGCGTATATGGGTGGGTAGATAGATAAATAAGGTTAAAATAAAATAAAATGGGGACCATGCTTGAAAATCCCCCAAGGAGACAAAACCTTTTAAACCACATGAGCAAAACTAAATCTACTTATTTCATAAACAGATATGAAACTTAGGTCATTTCTTGTAAATGTCTCTGATAATCGTAAAAGAAAGTTAATTCATCTACCTAAAATGGAATAGGATAATCACTTTTAAATAATTCCCTGCCATCTGGAAACCCCCATTGTAATAACCAATCACTGTAAATGTTGAGCAACTTCCTCCTTTTTACTTTATAAGCTGTCTCATGATGTCACGCCCTTCGTATCCTGAGCTTCCTATCAGTTTTGGATTTGAAAGTCCCAGTTTGCAAACTGTTCCTATGTACACAATAAACTCTTGCTAAGTTATTAACCAGGTAGTTAATTTTGCTATTTATGGAATTTTGACAAGAGATAGAAATAGAGATAGGTTATATAGAAATCTCCACATATACAACTTCAAATTCCACAAAGGAAACAAATTAGTTTAAAAAACCAAATTGCTTGTCTCTTCTGGCTCTTTACCATTTTAACTTCAATGTAAAAGCTTTGCTGTATAAACTGAAATATTTGTACTGACATGACTTTTCAATAATAATCTAACTTTATACAAAACCAAATTTTCTTTTTCTTAAACTATTTCTTCCACTGTTCTACTGTCTGATCTTAACCACATCTCCATCTGAACTCTCCAAACCCTTCGTCTGTGTCTATGAAAATACAAATTACTATTAAATATAAAAACTTTATTTATATAACATCTCTAATCTACCTCTATTTCTATCTCTATATAGGGATAGGTAGGTAGATAGATAGATAGACAGATATAGATACCATAAAATGGAACAACATATAATGATCTAAAATGATGAGAAAATTATGCATGTATTTCCCAGAAAGCGGTGGCTGTGTGCTACATATTTTTAAGTCAAAAAAAAAAAAAAACCAAACAGGCTATAAAACAAGATATCTAATATGTTCTTATTTTATGATAGATAGGTAGAGATTGAGATATATGTAGATATTTAAATATCTTGATAGATGAATATAAAAGTCTGGAATACAATACATCAAAATATCAACAGTGGTTGTATCTAAGAGGTAGTATAACAAATGATTTTGATTTTGAGTATTTCTCTTACCTGTGTATTTGAATTTCTTTTTCAAGTAGCATGTCTTATTTTAAAATGTTATAAAATTATAAAACCTAAGCTTTATTTCAAATGCTTTAGGCATTTTATTTGCTCATTCTTTTGCCCAATTCTGTGTCCATGATGCTAAAAAGCTAGAAGCACAGGTCTCTTAATGTAACTGGATTCTGGTAATATCCTTTAAAAATGTTCTTCTCTCAAATGTCTATAAATGCTTTTCGCAGGAGGCAGAGTGGGGAAAGTAGAAACCTCTTCTTCGCTAAACTAAAAAGAAACTACAGATTCCTTCCTGCCTTGGAAAATGTTCCCCTTTCGCCCTGACTCCGAAGATATTTATTTGTGTTTCCTGCGTGATATTATCAGTCATTTCTCAATAGCAGCTGCTGTCGTTCAATCCATAACGTTTAAATTTTATGGGGATTTAAAAAAACATCTCATGCTCACTCACAGGTTTGTTATATAACCACCAAGTTTATTGATTTTGATGTGTAGATAGGTGTGATTCATTTATCCTTTCAAATAGTTACTTTTTAATATTCTATTTTATAAAGAAAACTTCTGGAGGAGTCAAAAATGAACAGCAAAACCTTTCTATTCTTTTACTAAGACCATCAGCTAACATCAAAAGACTTTCCATTAATATGTCACAACCCTAAGTGGGATAGTCACTGGAAAATACAACTTCTGTTCTGCCCTTTCCCACAATGTCCTCTCCTCTGTTACCCAGATGTTGTACACATAGGAAAACCATAGTTTCCTCCCTAGGTTTGTGATATATATCTCCATGGTTGATGCCAATTTTTTTTTTTTTTTTTTTTTTTTTTTTTTTTTTTTTGCGGTACGCGGGCCTCTCACTGTTGTGGCCTCTCCCGTTGCGGAGCACAGGCTCCGGATGCGCAGGTTCAGCGGCCATGGCTCATGGGCCCAGCCGCTCCGCAGCATGTGGGATCTTCCCGGACCGGGGCATCGGCAGGTGGACTCTCAACCACTGCGCTACCAGGGAAGCCCGGTTGATGCCATTTCAAGGGACGGATTTCTAAAGGGCATGAATTTAATTAAATGCATTCTGGAGCAAAATGGGACAACTTTTTCTGTTTCACTGGATTTATGGGGTCTATAGAAAGTCAACCAGTTACTGCCTCTAAAAGCTAGTGGATCCTGTGTGCTCACTGTATACAAGTTTTTAGAATTTCTTTATGAATAAGATTACAATACCCATTAACTACTAGAGAACATTTGTTGTGTCAGCGTGAAGAAGATATATTAAAACTGACACAGAATGAAGAAGTTAAATGGAAAAACAGTAACTTTTACAGTTTCTTATTCTTAGAAAGATCTATGGGATTAAAACTCATAATGAAAGTTGTACTTAATTTACATTTTGTTTACATCTATTTGATTGACTTAGCAAAACCGTAATGCAGGCTATATTTTATCTAAAATGTATATGCACACTTTTTCTCTATATGATGAGTGAAAAAATTATTAACAGAACTCATGTCATTTAAAATTATTGGCTCCATATTTAAATTTTAAAACGGAAGTTCCAAGAACGGTCAGGGCTTCTGATCAAGAAATACTAATTTAAAGAGGAAAATAAGTGCCTTACTTTCCCGGAAACTTCTACCATGCAGGCCTGACCCTTTTTATTTTTTTTTAATTTATTTATGTATTTGTAGGCCACACAACGCAGCTTGTAGAATCCTAAACTCAACCAGGGATTGAACCCAGGCCCTCAGCAGTGAAAGCGTGGAGTCCTAACCACTGTACTGCCGGGGAAGTCCCAAGGTTTGACCCTTTTTAAATGAAAGAGTTGTGACTGAGAGTGGAGCAGAGTGCCTCTGATCTTGCCTTTGGAAGAGGAGACGCTCCTTTTCCTAAGAATGCATCTACTGTGCTTCTGCTCTTACTTATCTCTGTTTTTATTTTCTTAAATGCAAACACACCCTAATTTGTTTTTTACAGACAGTTGGACAAAAGGCAGGATATAAGATTTGACTAATCAATGTATAACTTGAACTAAAATCATATTTTCCTAGTACTTTAAAATGCCACTAAATGCGAGTTAAGATCTGCTTTTTATTAGCTCAGATCTGTTTCCCATTGTATTAAAGTACTGTAATCTCTGTATGTAATCATGGGATCTCTATATAAGAAATCTAATCTGTGTCTCCAGAATTTTCCAAATTTTGCTTCACACTGGGACCCTGAGAACTTTTTTCTTTAAAGACAGATTCCCAAATGTATCATGGATTTTTTCAATTAGTATCCTTTAGTAATAGGCTAAGGATCACTGGAATTACAGCTGAATCCAAAGAGAAAAGGTTGAAATGAATAGGTAAGCAGAAAGCAAAGGGGATTATTTTCTAAAATTTACATTGGGCATTTAGTACTTCAGACATATTGTGAAGCAGTTTTGCTATTTTCATTTATCTTGTATCATTACCATTTCTCCATGTCATTTAATAGTATTTACTTTGTTTGAGATTAAATATGTAAATATTTTAAGAAAACTCATTGAAACAAGCATGTAAAATATTTCTTTTACAGGTTAGATTATACTTTTAAGTATTTTACAAAGTTTCTGTTACAAAGCCAGTATTTTATTAAAATAAAATTTCTTTAAAAGCAGTTGAGGAGGGCTTCCCTGGTAGCACAGTGGTTAAGAATCCGCCTGCCTATGCAGGGGACACGGGCTCAAGCCCTGGTCCAGGAAGATACCACATGCTGTGGAGCAACTAAGCCCATATGCCACAACTACTGAGCTTGCACACTAGAGCCCATGAGCCACAACTATTGAAGCCTGCACACCTAGAGCCCATGTTCTGCAACAAGAGAAGCCACTGCAATGAGAAGCCCGTGCACCGCAACGAAGAGTAGCCCCCACTCGCCGCAACTAGCGAGAGCCTGGGCACAGCAACGAAGACCCAGTGGAGCCAAAAATAAATTAATTAATTAGTAATTAAAAAAAAGCAATTAGGAAACTTTTATTTCTCAGAATATGGTAAAGAAAACATAGTGGTTCATAACAGCTAAATATAACAGATAAAATTTAAAAAAATGTCTTTCAAACACAGATCTAAACTGAAACAAATTCCCAGACAAGACTTGTTGTAGATACTTGAATTATCCAATAGAAAATATATAATAAATATTTAAATATTTATAAGAGATAAAGAAGGTAATAAAACAATAAAGGGTATCCTAAGTGAGCAGGTGTATTTGACAAAGAAATAAATGTAACTTCTCAAAATAAATTACACATGCATGCACACTACCTTAAATTAGAAATTCCATGGATGAACAAATTAGAAATTCCATGAATGAACTAAATAGGATATTAAACAAACCAGAAGAAAGACTCAGTGAACTAAACTGAAGAAATGAATGAGAATAAGTCCATTGTTAGGAAGAAAGATGAAACATAAAAAGAAGATTTTAGTGACATAAATGATAGAAGAATAACATTAAATATATGCCTTATTCAAGATCTAGAAAAAAAGAAATACAGGTAATAAGAGAAGGACTGAACAAAAGGATGAGACACAGGCTGATAATTTTTTAATATGATAAAAGACAAAAACTCAAGATGTGCACCTAAAAATATAATCAAACAGCTGAACACCAAAGACAAAAAGATCTTAAAAGTAGTCAGAGAAAAAAATAAATCACCTGCCAAAAACTGGCCATAAGACTGATAGATGACATACCAACAGTAGCAACAGAAGACAAAAAGAGTAGTTTTACATATCTTCAATATGATGACAGTAAATAGATCTCAACTTAGAATTCTAAATTTAGTAAATGTATCTTTCAAGAGTAAAAACAAAGTTATTTTCAAGCAAATATCTAAAAAAACTATACTAATCCCTTTTTGATAAAATTCCAAAGGATATGCTTCAAGAAGAGGAAGACTAACCTAGAGGAAGGTCTGAGGTATAATAAAGAATCTTGATCAATGAAAAAGTTAAACATGGGTATAAGCGTAAACAAATATTTATTTTATAGAATGGTAAGAATGCCATCTGTGTGTGCCTCATTGAAGGTGTACCATCCAAGGAACAACATCATTTAAAATTTCCAGCTAAACTCACTCAGTTATGAGCATGGATACCAAAATTTAAAACATACTGTAATAAATAAAATCTAATGTATTAAAAACATAATGCATTTGGACCAAGTTGAGTGAATTTTAGGGAGAATAGCTTGACTCGACATTAGAAAACAAATGAATAAAATATATTAATGCAGAAAACGCATTAGATACTTTTAAATATCCACTAATGTTTTAAAACAAAAGAAAAACAAAAACCCCTAATAATTTAGGAATAGAAGAAAAATGATATCACTTAATAAGGGTGAGTAAAACTGTCTTGCAACCACATCTTATTTAATGGTGAAATATTAAACACATTTCCATATAGTCAGGGACATAACTGACTGCCTCCTATTACTATATCTATTCAACATGCTTCAGGGATTCCCAGCAGAACAATAACAAGGAAAAGGAATTAGTGGTTTAAGGTTTGGAAAGGAAGAGGAGGTTACTATGCCTACATCAACACTATAAAATAGAAGTAAACTACAGGCCGCACAGGCAATTTAAATTGTTCTAGTAGTCACAGTTTTAACAAGATACGCAAATTAACATGTTACAGTACTTATGCAGAGATAGAGACATAAAGCAGAAATAAATCAGAAACAGCTCAGAAACAGATCCATACTTATGTGGAGATTTGCGGCATGTTAGAGGCACTATTACACTTGGGGCAGAAAGGGGAGATATTCAGTAAGTAATCCTGAAAATTAATTATCTATATGGGAAAATGAAATTATGTCCTTACCTTGCACTTTAAGCAAAAATAAATGACATACGTATTAACAACTTAAAAGTTAAAGACAACTTTTCAAAATATGAAACACAACGTAAGAAAATCTCTGTGATTATATAATAAGAAAATACATTTTGAAAGCACATTTTGAAACATTAAAGGATGATTCCATTGTATGACAGATACCTGTGCATTGAAAGATACCATGAAGAGAGTTAGAGAACAAGCATGAGCTAACAGAGAGTATCTACCCAACTATAACTGAAAACAATTTAAAATCCAGAATATTAGAAGGGACCTCTATGGATCAGAAAGAAGAAACAAATCACCCAGTTGAGAAAAGAGCAAATAACTTTCAGGCATCTCACAGGAAAAAAACTAATAAAGAGCAAAAATATGGATATCTGTTCAACCTTTTTAGTAATCAGAAAAATGTAAATTAAAACCACAGAAGATACCTTTTCATGCTCACCATATTGGCAAACTCTACTTCACATTTTTCTCTTTCTTCTTCAGAATGTCTTGCTAACTTTGACCATTTTTTCAGCTTATTAAATTATATAAAATCTTCTATTGAAACTTTTATTGGGGTAATGGATCAAGTTGGGGAGAAATGAATATTTTATGATAGGTTTTATATGCAATAAAATAATACGGTATGTCTCTCTATTTAATTAGGTATTTTAAATGAATTTCAATTGAGTATTAAAATTTCCTTAAAAAAAAGATTTAACATTAAAAAAGATTGTTTCAGGTTACCTTAAAATTTTTTATAGCTATTGTAAATGGCACCTTTCTAAGTATTAATTTTTCTACTTTATTAACAGGTAACTGAATTCTGAACATCTCCCTCTCCAGGAATTACAAATATGGCAGCAGCTACATGGGTGACAGTTCAACAATTTCCAAACGTCTGAATCTCCATTTGCTTGTGCCTAAAACCCAGTCCTTCCTAAATATCCTGGGGGAGCTTCCACAGATCCCTCTAGCTTCTGCCTTTTAGATGTCCTAAGTCAAGAACCCATCTCTTTTTTTCTTTTTGTTTTGCGGTATGCAGGTCTCTCACTGTTGTGGCCTCTCCCGTTGTGGAGCACAGGCTCCGGACGCGCAGGCTCAGCGGCCATGGCTCACGGGCCCAGCCGCTCCGCGGCATGTGGGATCTTCCCGGACCGGGGCACGAACCCGTGGCCCCTGCATTGGCAGGGGGACTCTCAACCACTGCACCACCAGGGAAGCCCAAGAACCCATCTCTTCAGTGAGTGTCTATGTCATGAGCGGGGTGTGTGACTCACGTTCCTTGGGAGCCCCTACCTTTGTCTCTATAGCATCTCAACCCTTGCTGTCCTCCTCTGCCGTTACTCATATCAATGTGTTGGCTGGGGCAACTAACCAAGCTTTGACTCTCTTCTTGAACAATTTGCCATGAGCTTCTGTCCAGCAGACATCTGATATCCATGCCATACATGAGCAGCTGCTCTCCTACCAATTTCCATGGTTCTTGTCTCCTCATTGCTGAAGTTTCTTGTCTCTCTGGACTGTAAGGAATTGTCTTTACTTGAGGGTTCTGACAAAGCTCTTTTGGGTCCTGGTGTACTTCTTGCTTCTCTCCACTCATCCCACAGCTCCTAAGAGCTAAAGGGAATTCCAGGAGGCGGAGGAAGTGTCTAGCTCCAGAGACTCACATGGGTGGTGGAGTGTTCTCTGGCTCTGCAGCCCACTCTTCCTGGTTGTCTCTTGCACATCCTAGTGTCCCCTGTCCCTTCCTGCCTTCTTTGCTCCCCATTCCCATCCCAGTCTGTCAAAGAGGGTGCAAGGGCTTTCCCACAGGGTTTATTGGCACCTTGAAGATCAGGAGATATCTGAGCACCCAATGTGAATGTTTCTAAAATGTGTTGTCAGTTACGACGATTAGGGAACCATCTAGGTCAGTTTGGGGTTTTTCCAGCTGAGACATTGCCTAGATCCACATAACGGCCTTTCTCTGCTTTAGCCCTGTCCATGCAGAAGTCTGCTTCTGAGGGGTTTTATTGCCAGAGGACTCAAACCACTCTCACCGGGCTTATTTCTTGGCAGCCATTGAAATGTAAATGGAACTACATTAATGTTTCTCAAACTGAGTGGCACAGACCACAAATGCCCAATGAGATGCTAATAGGTGCTCTGAAAAGAAATCCTCAAAGTAAATTAGTTTGGGAAACACCACATACTCTTGGAAAATTATGCGTATTAGCATGTTAGAGAATCTGTTAAATCCTCATCACTTTTTAGCCACAACTTCCCAAACTTATTGGATCACAGACCCTTCTTTTCTGATTAATATTTATTAATAGTTTGTGGGACACTAGCATTCTGTTTATCTCAGTTTGAAAGACACAGGAATGTTCCTTTCTCAGGCTCCTTTTTCTAATCCCCTACTTAGACAATCAGAAGACTTATTTTGTTGCCGTTGTTTAGTTACTGGCTTCTAATACGGCATCGTTCAGTAATATTAACAATCAGTTTTACTAGTGACACTCAAACTGCACATGTGCGTCCTGATCTCTGCCCCACTCCTGAAGGCTTCCATGACTTTAAGCGCTGCTCCTTGCCTAGTTCTGTCATACCGCATCCCCTGAAACTGGCCTGGGAAGATTCCTCTCAGCCTTCTACACCCTTTCCCATTCCCTGGAAATCCTCATGGCTCTTGCCTTTAGCAAGCCTACCCTGGCATGCTTCTAAAGATCTAGACTAACATTGCCTCCGTTCCTCCTAAGAAGCAGCTTTGAATTCAGTGGACAAATATCAAAGCAGGGAGTGAAGGTTGCCTTTGGCATTTTTTGCGTGCATGCTGGGAGGCTGAGGGCACCATCCAGGGAGTCCACTGTCTCTGCTCAGATGAGCTCTAGTTCAAACCCTTCATCCGATATAGAGGTAAGCGAGGCACACTGAGGTTTGGCATGTTGCTCAAGGCTGCACGGGATGTCATTAGCAGGATTTGTTAGTGCCCGGAAATCTAGGTCAATTGACTCTTAATCTTATGACAAGAACATTTTGGCAAATGCAATGAAAACATACCTAAGAACAGAGATGCAATGCACGTATTGCCCTTTTCTCCTCTTTGTGTCTAAATACATTCCCCACAAAATAGACTCATACAAATGTTGGAAACAGTACTTTATTTAGATGGTTTTATGCATCTTGACATGAATTCTGAAGATGTTGTTTATAAATAAGTTCAGGGAACATATGAATGTGATTATGGTTGTAGGCTGGGGGTGATGACACTCCTTCCCTCTGGGTTCTAATGAATTCATAAATTGTAGATGAAAAGGATCATAGCAATTGCTTCATTAATACCCAGAGCAGGTACACAATTATTGAAAATGTTAGGGCTTCTTGTAAATTGTACGAGATTTTAGCTTACTAGCCAGGCCTGTTACTTCTACCTCAAGGCTGTCCTTGAGTCCTGCTTGTGGGGAAATCTCTTGTCTGCAATGCAGAGTTCATTCTGCTCACGTAGCCATCTGAGAGGAGCACAGGGTGCCTCCAGGATGGGACTGATGGCAGATTGCCTCATGAGGAGAGGGACCTGCTTCAGAGTCCTTAGTGTAAGAGACCCAGCAGCAAATAGGGAAGCTCAGCTCAAGATTCCAGAGTTCACGTCAAAAGTCAGAGACCCTGAACCCACTAAGCACACACCATACCAATTGTTAAAATACTAAAATATTTCCAGAGTGATTTATTAACAAGCTTTCCCTCCCAGATGTCCCCCTGATCCAGAAGCTTAAGAGCTAATGCCAGGCAGAGCAGGGTCTTCCAAGAGCTCTCTGATCCGGTTCATTCCTGACTGCAGTGGGTTGCAGGAAGCCTGCTCCTCTTTCCATGTTCCTGCCTCAACCTCCTGAGGAGGTTGCCCTGCCAACCCACTGGGAGGGGAGCCCAAGAATGCCCAAGAGAGGGGATTGGCTTCTCTCTGCACACCTTGCTTGCTCCTCCGGAAGAGCCTGAGTCTATTCTGAGTGTGGAAGTTGGTCACATGGCATCCCCGGTCATTGCAGGTTTCAGTTGAACCCTCAGAGACAGCTCAGGTTGTTCTTCTGACCCACCTGCTGCCCTCCTCTCCTAGGCCATAGTGAGCCCCAGGGGACACTGTCAGGGTCCCAGCATGCCAGCCCTGGACCCTGTGTTCCCACTCTCCTCTAGGCAAGCACGGGCACAGATCTCAATGGAGGAGGCTGAGCTCCTGGCAGAAGGAAATGTTTTAGACTTCTGTGTTCCAGGAGGCCCTAACTGTCCACCAGTGGCCACCAGTGGTGACCTCACTTAGCCATTTATATAAACAGGAGCCCCTGCAGGGCATAAATTATTAAGAGCCAGAGAAATACAAAGATCCTAGGCAGCATAGATTGTTACTATTCTGAACATTTCCCTTGGCTCAATGTATGTCAGATGCCTGCCTGTCCAAGTGGACAGTCCTCGTCCTCTATTATTTATTTTATTGAGGTATAATTGACATATAGCATTATATTAATTTTAGGTGTACAATATAATGGTTTTATATTTGTACCTATTGTGAAATGATCAGCACAATGTCTAGTTAACATCCATCACCATACATAGTTACAGTTTTTTATTTTCTTGTGATGAGAACTTCTAAGATTACTTCCTTAGCAACTTTCAAATATACAATACAGTATTATTAACAGTGGTCACCATACTGTACATTACATCCCCAGGACTTATTTATTTTATAACTGAAAGTTTGTACCTTTTGACAACCTTCATCTACTTTACCTAAACCCCACCCCTGACCTCTGGCAACCAGCAATCTGTCCTCTGTACCTATGAGTTCAGGCTTTTGTTTTATTTGTTCTTAAGATTTCACATACAAATGAGATTGTGTGGTAGTTGTCTTTCTTTGTCTGACCTATTTAACTTAGCATGCTGCCCTCAGGGTCCATCTGTGTTGTCACAAAAGGCAAGATTTCCTTCTTTTATATACCTGAATAATATTCCGTGTGTGTGTGTGTGTGTGTGTGTGTGTGTGTGTGTGTGTGTATGTATGTATATATACGATACAGTTTATCCATTTATATGTGTATGGATACTTAGGTTACTTGGCTATTGTAAATAATGCAGCAATGAACATGAGGGTGCATATATCTTTTTGAATTCTTGTTTTCATTTTATTTATGTAAATAACCAGGAGTAAAATTGCTAGATCATACGGTAGTTTTATTTTCTAATTTTTTGAGGAAATTTCATACTATTTTTCATAGTGGTTTCACCAATTCACATTCCTACCAACAGTGCACAAGGATTTTCTTTTCTCCACATCTTCTCCAATGCTGGTTATTTCTTGTCTTTTCAATGATAGCCATTCTGGCATGTATGAATGGTATCCCATTGTGGTTTTGATTTTCATTTCCCTGATGATTATTGATGTTGAGCACCTCTTCATGTATCTTTTAGCCATCTGTATGGCTTCTTTGGAAAAATGTGTATTCAGATCATCTGTCCATTTTTTTAATTGGATTGTTTATTTTTTGCAATTGAGTTATATAAATTTTTCCTATATTTTAGATGTTAACCTTTTATCAGATATACGACTTGTAAATATTTTCTTGCCTTCAGTAGGTTGATTTTCATTTTGTTCATGGTTTCATTTGCTGTGCAGAAGCTTTTTAGCTTTTAGTTTTAGTTTCCACAAAGAAAAATAAAAACTCTTCCTGTATAAAATTGGTTATCCTGAAAACAGTTTGTACTGGAAAGAAGAGTTAAATGCTTAATTACTTCCCTTTATCAATTTTCCTGGATAATGAGTTATTGCCCTAGCAGCCTACAATAGTGAACATTCTTAATGTTCAAATTGTCTCAACTTCAGCCACTTGGAGTCAGACTCTCTTTGTTTTCTCCCTTTGTTCTTTGACATGATCCCATTAATCATTCACTCCTTTCTTGTTTCTGAAACAATATGATGTCCAGGCTTATCCTGTATTTTCCTCAGACAAGAAATCAGACATTCCTTCAAACACTCCTGGCTCCTGCTTATGGAAAATGTTATCTAGAGATAATGATCTAAGTGCCAGAAGTGTTTGTTGAGTTGCCACTACTTTTATGCCTTTTCAGTACACATTTTAAAAACAGACAATTCATGACTTTATACTAATTAGTCAAATTCTGAGATTTTTTACTTCTTTGATTTTATATTTTAATTTTATTTTTTTAACATCTTTATTGGAGTATTTTATATCACCTGGAAAATCAATGTTTCTACTGATATTACCAAATTACATATTTGTTTCATCATAAAATAATCATTTCAAGAATAGCAATACTAATATTACTGTGAAATGAAGACTGCCAAATGAAACAAGATTTACAGACATTGCATCTAGTTAACCTGTAAATATGTCAGTGTGTATTACATAAGTACAAAAACATTTTTGTATAACCACAGTTTAATGATCCAAATTTTAACTTATATCTTTGTCTGGTTTTGAGCTTACATTAAAATTTCAATAATATTTTCAGAGCTATTTTTTCCTAATAGATGCATAAAAAAGCACTTGATAAAACTAAACATTCATTTTTGAGAAAAACTCTCAACAAATTAGTAACAGAAGGAACTCACTCCACCTCATAAATGTCATATACAACAACAAAAAAAACTATAGCTAACATTATACTTAACAGTTAATCATTTAGTCATTTCCCTTAAAATTCTCTGGCAAAAGTATCAAATGACATATGCACCAGGCTATTCATTACAGCATTTTTGTTGCTGTTACAGCAAAAGACAGAAGGAAAAAATAAGACAATTGCTTATAAAAAGGAAGCTGGTGAAGTAAAGAAAGTCAATCACAGTGGTGTGTTCTGTGGATATAAAAGATAATAAAAGAGATTGCATTTTGATGTCCAATGTCTGGTTACTCTCTAGTTCTCTCAAATCATTAAAAACAAATTTTTTTCCAGGTTTTATAATTGTCATCTGCTGGAATATTAGTTCAACTGGAGGATGGAAGGTGGAAGTTCTGGTTATTGCTAATATATCTTTGGATACATTCCTGAGATTATTGTGTCAAAGGGTAAATGCATATGCAATTTTAGTAGATTTATTTTAGTTATTATACTTACCTGTTTGATTATTTGATTAATATTTGTCTCTTCCTTAAACTTTAAGCTTTGACTGAACGCAGATTGTTTATTTTTCTTCAATATTCTCTTCCCATTATCTGGCACAAAGTTGGCACAGGGTAAATATTTGCTATGAAATTGTTATTAAAAGAGTGAGGTTTTCATTATGATAGAAAGTATAACAAAAATAGTTGTTATATTTTTGTATCCATCTCATCATAAATAATGTTCGTATTATCAATAAAGAAGTCAAAGTTTTATGTTTTGTTTTTATGTTTTCATCCTATGGTTAATTTTGATTTAAATTCTGTAAAAGCTGCATGGTAAAGGATGAATTCATTTTTTAAAATAATGTCCATTTGTTGTAGCATTATTCATTGAAATATTTTCCTTTCCTCATTTAATTGCCTTGGCATTTTTGAATTTCTGGGAGAAAACACAAGAAAATTTTAATGACCTTGGGTAAGACAAATATTTTTGCTCTTCAAAAGACACTGTTACAGAAATAAAAATGCAAGTCTCAGACTGAGAGAAAATATTTGCAAAACACATCTGTTGGAGGATTTGTATCTGGAATAGTATAAAGAAGTCTTATAACTTAATAATAGGAAGACAACCTGTTATAAGAAGCATAATATGGCTGAATAGATTCTCCCACTCCTCTGTGGTACACACACCCTGCATATTCACCTCTGAGTGTAGGCAGAACCTGTGAATATGGTGGACTTCACTCTCATAATTAAGTTACTTGTCAGTTGACTTTGAGCTAATCTAAAAGGGATATTATCTTGGGTCACCTACATTGCAGGAGCAGGAGGTCTGCTGGCCTGGAAGAAAGCAAACAACCATGTGCGAATGGCCTATGGAGAGGCTATGGAGCTAGGTTTGGAGGGTAGCCTTAGAGCTCAGGGCACTCTTTGGGCAACAGCCAGCAAAAAATATGGGGATGTCAGTCCTACAACCACAATGAACTGAATTCTGGCAACAACCTGAATGGGCTTGGAAGAGGCACTGGACTGACTCTAGCTGATTCCACAACATTGAAGATACCTTGATTTCAGTCTTTTGAGTCTGTTAAGAGCAGAAGACTTGGCTAAACAACACAGATTCCTGAGCACTGAAAGCTGTGAGATAATAAACCTGCATTGTTATAAGCCATTGAGATTGTGGCCATTTGTTATGCACAAGAAAACACTATTATACAACTAAAATGTGAAAAGCCCACTTTTGAATATGAGCTGGACTTAATGATTCATTTTCAAAAACTAGAGTATGGAAAAGGGAAAATAGTAACTTTATAGAGGAGAAATTTTGCTTAACTCTTACCTTAAGTGATCAAGGTTAAAACCAAGTAATAACTCACATTGATAATATGCAGCCCTGATAAAATATGATTAGAAGGTCATTTCAACAGTATTTGTCTCTAAAACCCACTACCCTAATCTAGTCATGAAGAAAATACCAGACAAAACCATAACTGGTGAACATTTTTTTTTTTTTTTTTTTAGCAGTACGTGGGCCTCTCACTGTTGTGGCCTCTCCCGTTGCGGAGAACAGGCTCCTGACGTGCAGGCTCAGTGGCCATGGCTCACGGGCCCAGCCGCTCCACGGCACATGGGATCCTCCCGGACCGGGGCACGAACCCGTATCCCCTGCATCGGCAGGCGGACTCTCAACCACTGCGCCACCAGGGAAGCCCAACTGGTGAACATTTTATAAAATATCTGGTGAAGTTTCCATGAGACTGTCCAGGTCATCAAAGAAATGAGTGAGAAACCACTACACACCAAAAGAAACTAAGGGTACATGGTGTTTAAATGCAATGTGATATCCTGGATTTAATACTGAGCTAGAAAAAAAGAGATTGGTGGGAAACCTGATAAAATTCAAAAGAAGTCTGAAGTTAATTATTAGTAATGCATCAATTTTTTTTTTTTTTTTTTTAGTTTTGAGAAGTAATGTAATTGATAACATTAGGTGAAAGTGAGTGAGGGCAATATGGGAATTCTCTGTATTATCTTTGCAATTTT
This sequence comes from Phocoena sinus, assembly GCF_008692025.1. NCBI lineage: Eukaryota > Metazoa > Chordata > Mammalia > Artiodactyla > Phocoenidae > Phocoena > Phocoena sinus. The sequence goes on along the minus strand of NC_045774.1, from coordinate 4,287,823 downwards.
TCTGTAAATGTAAAATTGTTCCAAAATAAAAATGTTTATTCAAAAAGGTAAATTAAGAATATAATAAAATTTATGAAATGTCTAAGTTCAAAATAGTGCTAAAGAAGGAGATTTGAGGTGGGCCAGAAAGGAGAGTAACAGGTAATAAGAGGAATAGAATATTAAAATGTAGGCTAACTGCATTGCAAAATAACCTGACATAGCCTGTTCTCTATTGATAATTAACAATTTCAAAGATTATTCAATGTGACACTGTGAAGAAATTTTCTGTAGTCCATTGACTTTTAAATGAGGTTTTACTTCTACTTTGTGACTTCTGATTACAGGAAACTTTATCATGTTATTTTGAGATACATTTTATTTGCCATAGTGTTTTCAATGAATTATAGTTTCTTTGGAAAAAATCCATAAAGTTAGGAATAACAAAGAAAAATTGGGCAAAAATTTGAATAAACACTTCATAGAAGAACATTTATGGATGGCATAACGGCACATGAAAAGTTTCTCAACATCACTGATCTTTAGGGAAATGTAAATTAAAATATTGGGATATAATTACATATCCACTGAATGGCTAAAACTAAAAGACTGACCATATCAAGTGTTGACAAAGATGTGGATCATATAGTGCTGGGGAGAATGAAAATGATACAGTCACTTTGAGAAACCATTTGACAATTTCATAAAAAGTTAGCAATATGCCTATCATACAATCCAGCAACTTGACTCTGAATTTTCACCCAAGAGAACTGAAACATATGTCCATACCAAGATTTGTACAAGAATGTTCATAGTACCTTTATTTATAATAGCCAAAAATAGAAACAACCCAATGTCCATACACAGGGGAGTGGGTAAATAAATTCTGGTCTATCCACACAATGGAATAAGTACTCAGCAATTAAAAACAGGATGAACTATTGACACATGCAACAATAGATGAAACTCAAATAATTATGCTGAAAGAAAGAATCCAGACCAAAAAAAGTGCATGTTGTACGATTCCATTTATATAAACCTATATAAATGCTAACCAATCTGTAAGGACAGATAGTGGAACAGTGGTTACCTGCATATGGGGCAGGGAGTGTTAGTGGTATGGGATTACAAAGTGACAAGAGAAAACTTTTGAATGTGATGGAGATGTTTATCTTAACTGTGATGGTTTCACAAGTGTATACATAAGGCAAAACTCATCAAATTGTCCAATTAAATCTGAGCCATTTATTGTATATCTATTATAGTTGAATAAAATTGTAAAAAGAAAAAATGTCATAAAAATAAATCATGACCTAGCATCAGCTATCTTAACTCGCCTACAACTGCATGTGGGCTGTTCCAGACAACTGGCTCTTTGGATGTGGCTGGTGCTATGATATAAAATGAGAGCACCAATAATAGCAATTTTGCTAAATTCATGTAAGTTATTATTTTTCTTGTATACACAGTCAAATTCTGAGAAAAATCAGTAAAATTTGTGTGTATTTTTTAAACTATTCTTATTTTTAAAAATCCTTAAACTGTAGGATTTTGTGGCAAGATGTCAGTTCCATTTTTATAGTCCATTTTCTCTAGTCATAAGTGAAACTCCCCACTAAACTGTCAACTGGTAATAGGTTTCTCCAGACATTGCTATTATTAGAAAATTAACATGAGCATCACTAAAGGAGGAAGAGTGGGAGGGTTAATGTGAGGGAATCTTCTCTCTTCTGTCTTTTATGATGCATATTTGAAGAAAAGATTTCAATCTTCTGATGTGTTAATCTAACATCTTTCCCTCCTACTCACCAGCATCAAAGTTATTAATAAAATATTCAAGAGTAAGGAAATAGGTGCTACAATTGAAATTCACTGTTATATCTGAACAGAAGAAAAGGCAGCAAATGGCAGAATGACTTTGAAGAAAATAATGAGCAGGAGGTTTGAAAAGTGTGAAAGATGTAGCAAGGCAGAAATAGAAAGAAAATACACACAAATCATGTACAAATTAGTAGAAAAGATTTTAAATGTTTAAATTAAAAATGCAAACTATGATTTCTTCCACTAGATAAACCAGAATGTAAGCAAAAGGAAAGAGATAAATTTGGTCAAGTAAATGAAATTAGAAATGTGGCTGGGAGTGTTCGGGGGAGGGGAGCTAATGATAGTGCTATATTCCAGGTGTGATGTATTCCAGGTGTGTTTCACAGTTTTATTTATTTATTCATTTTTTAATCTCATCAATCCAGCCAGACAAATATGGTGACTATTTTATAGTTACAGAATTGATACTTAGAGAATTTAAATTGCCCAAGTTCAAAGAATTGTTATACATTAGAATCAGGACTCAATTTAATCATTTTTCTATATAATTATATTATACTTATTTATAAATTCTATGGTTGATAGACATTTGAGTTAGTTACACTTTTGTTATCGTGACTTGTGTTGCTATGGACACACGGAACATATATACTCATGCTTTTGAGTATATAACATAGAAGTGGAATTGATGATAAGGTAAGAGATGCCACTTCAGTAGATATTAACAGTGATCCAAAGCAGTTTTAGTATTTACATCTCCACAATCAGTGCATGAGGGTTTCAGTTGCTCCATACCCTAGTCAATGCTTAGTATTTTCTAACTTTTCCTATTTAACAGTTCTGTTTTTTTTCATTTTTATCTCTCATGGCATTTATTTTTTTCTGTTGGGGTTGGCTACCTTTCTCTTATTGAGTGAGGGTAGTCTTTACATATTCTGGGTCCAAGTTCTTGTTAATATATGTACCACAGATATCTTCTCAAAGTTTTCGTCTCACCATTGTACCCTTCTAAGGCTGTCTTTTGATGAACACTCTTCATTTCAGTTCAGTCTGAATTATCCTTTTGTTTTCCTTTTGTCCTGTTTAAGAAAATTTTACCTATCCCACACTCACATAAATATACTATCATTCTCGAACAGCATTTTAGGGCTTTAATGCTTTATTTTTTATATGTTAGATGTAAATCATTCTGGAATTGATTTTGGTGTATGCTGTGAGGTAGGGATTAAGATTCATTTTTCCCATATGGCTGTACAAGTGATGCAGAAAAGCTTATTGAAAAGCCATGCCTTGCAAACTTCACTCTTGTTTCATCTTTGTCAAAATTCAAGAGTATGAGCTGTTTCTAGATTTCCTCTTACATTGTGTTGGTCTATTTATCTATCATTGCATCAATAAAATACTGTCTTGGTCATTGCCTTGATATTTGATATGAGATATCATGTTTTCTATCAATATGTCAGCTTTGCTTTTCTTCTTCAAGTTTATTGGTGCTTTGCATTTCATATAACTGTATGAATCGGCAGGAGAGAATTATCAGGATTGCTAACCTTATGTAAGCTCTGAAAATTGTTCTTATTACAGCTCTCTAGAAATTTTTTTTCTTCTTATCCCAGAAGTTGTTCTTGTCCGGCTCTGTGAAGCTTCACCCTACCTATACACAGATTGATATCCAGCCAAAGACTCACTTGGGCTATTTTACAGATATCTAGATATCTTCCTCTGCATAACTCCTTCCTTTCTGAAATTTGCCTCAAAGCTTCTAGACTCTCAGTGTGTTCAAACTGTATTCTCACACCTGTAAGATTGTCAGGCTCTGTTTGTGGTCCCTCTCCCTCTGCTGCGTTTTGGAAATTGCTCTTGACACAAAGCCTGAGTGATGTTTCGTTTCTCCCAGGGATCACAGTCAGAGTTGCCTGTTTTGTAATGTCTGAAAATAGTTGTTTCTGTATTTTGCTCAGTTTCTAGATGTTAATGTTGGAAGGCTAATTCTGGATCATCTTACTATCTCTGGGGCAAAAGTAGAACTCTAACTGTATTTATTTTGAACATACACATCCTATATATATTTATTACCTGTTGCCTAGTCTGTTTTACATTAAAACTATGACTTCATGTTCTTAGAAGTGCACTAGCAGCCCACGGAGACAGTTTTGCAGCTTTAGTAGATTTTTTCCCACAGTATAGTAAGTTGAAATTATAAGTGGTAGAAAGGCAATGTTTACATATTGCAAGCACTAATAGGAGTAAAGCCCTTGTGGTGATTGTACACCAGATAACAACCTATGTATCAATTCTTAGTTGCCCCGTAGGTAAAAGAGAATGTTTCCTATCCAAACTTTTTTCCAGATAAACTTGTATCTTTCAATGGAAGACTAGCAAATCAGCTACATTAAGTTGTAACTATAAAGACTAAAAAGTACCCATATTAGAAATAAAACCCATGTATCTAATAAAAACACAACACAATTCTACAATCTGAATATTCCATTTAAATAATCAGTTCTTCTAAATTGGAATGTCTCTAGAATGCTGAAATTGGCTCTGTGTTTTCCTTGTATGTACTCAGTGAATTTTTACATTTTTAACAAATTAAAAAGTCAAGTAATCTTTGAGATACTGGCTTATTTTCACTCCAGTATATTAGCCTTTTTCCATATGTCTATAAATTCAAAAATTCAGTATTAAATAAAAAATCATTTTTTATTCATTTGTTGTTACTTTTTTCAATGAGTGTAATAATTTTCTACAAAGAATACATTGAATTGAATAACTATTTCTATCAAAGATTTTCCTTATGAGAGAGATTTCTTTAATTGTATTGACTCTAGTTAGTTTCAATTGTGAATACTGATTTAAAAGGTATTGTTTTAAGATATACTTATGTGGTAAGAACAGTACATGCTGAAACAAACCAAGAGATCTATGTTGATGTTTTCTTCCAAGTAGCATGGACGTTTAACCACACTGAAAACTATTCTAGGAAAATTCTACACTCAAATAATATTGCTGAAGAGCTTGGCTAAAGAATTATAGTTCTTCAACCAGTCCCCAAATTACACAATGTGGCAAGAACATTGCACTTTTTTGAAACGATCACAACACAGGCATGTATTTCATTTTTTTTTTTTGGTCCAGAATAAAGATGAAGGCTTCTTCCTGATCATTGAGCCTTTGCTATTTTACTCTGACTTTACTCTCCAACTGACAGCATGTGTAAATATGATGTTAAAGAGATTATAATAAGCATTTCATTAGACTACTATCAAAGTATTCAAGCAATGTGAATAGACATGTTTTTATCATCTTTTAGATTCTTCTGATCATTTGGGAAATATTACTTGTCACTATTAAATAACTAATTGTAGAGAAAATGATAATCTAGAGACTGTTAAATAGAAAAAAGAAAGATTTGACTAAATGAGGTGATTCACATGAAGACACTATTCATGTGTGTCATATTTTCATATTCTCTGTATATCTACATTATGCATAACAACAGAAAATTAAATCTGATTCTGAATATGTTTATGTATATATGTGTGTGTGTGTATATATATATATATATATATATATACACACACACACATACCTACATACATAACTACAATTTTGTAGACATCAATAGCACATGGAGGTATCTTGTGAAACACTGGCATTTAACATAGTGGCTTATAGTGCAAAAACTGTACTGTGCAAACATTAATACAGCCTGCCATTTGCCAAGGGAAATACTTTTGTAAGGCTCATTAATTTAATTGGTCCCTGTCATCTAGTTAAAAGGAAAAGAGAAGAGCATTTTCTGACACAGCCAAAGGCGGTTAAAAGTTCTATTAGGTCGTGCAGTACTTGAGAAGTTTTCAAGTTAAGAAGGAAATTGAATTCGGCACTTGGTACCACCTGCCTCCCCCCGTCCCCCGCTCCACCCCCATGTCTTAGGTGGTGAATCATAACATTTTTAACTAGAACAGACCTGGAACTCTTAAACGTCAAGAGCTAGTACTAATTAATCTCTTCCTTTTAATTGCATGAAAACATATTTTATCTCTTGAGATATAACTGTGGTTTGTATCAGTTCCACTGAGATGTTCTTCTAACACTTCTCTGCACTCCTAGACTAAGAATCAATGTGGATGCCTCCTCCTGCCTCCCACTGAGGGTCTTTTGAAAATTCAAATGTTTCTTCTTCACTCACTCTCTGTTTTCAGTGGCACATTGTACCCCTCTCCACCCTGACACATTAGAGACAAGGAAAGCCTAATTAACTTTTTCCTCTTCTTCTGGTCGCCACTCATTAAACTCCTGTGCATTTTGCAAACAGTTGTTTGGGTGCTTCAGGGAAGGCTCTCTTGAGTTAGCCTCTGTGGGGGAGGAGCTACAGCAGCTGTCCTGGGCAGTATTTGTCATCCCAGTTGTAGGACATGAAAGTCCTTCCAAAGGAATCTGGGATCCTCTTACCTCAGTCTGTGTCTCCTTGAGGTTCAGCCTCATGCCAGGGATTCACATCCACCTCCAGTGCCCTAAAGTGCTCTTTGCACTTTCCATTCAGTTTCTGAATCATGATCTTTTTGTTTTTTTATCAGCATGATCATCATTACTTCCTAGAATAGGAATCAGCAAACTACAGCCATGGCCCAAATCCTGACACCATCTGTGTACAGCCCAAAAGCTAAGAATGTTTTTTACATTTTTCAACAGTTGAAAAAAATCAAAAGAACAATTCATTACACATGAAAAGGATATAAAATTCAAATTTCAATGCCCATAAATAAAGTTGTATTGGAGCGCAACCATGCTCATTTGTTGATGTGCTGTTTGTGGCTCCTTTCATGTTTAAGGGCAGAGTTGAACAGTTACAACAGAGACTATATGGCCCACCAGTCCCTAAAATAATTTCTTCCTGGCCCTTTTCAGAGAGTTTGCCAAACCCTATCCTAGAATATTATTAGAACACAGGGATGGGAATTTTACGGTATGTTATTTCAGGCCTACCCTTTAGAAAATTAGAGGTTTGGTATGGTGAACAGAGTTCCCCAAGAACCACCTGGGATTGAAATGGAGGAAATAAATGAGGCTGCACAGAAATCTAGAGTTCCAATTCTCTTAACAGAAGTGACTCAACTATAATTTACTCAATCACACCTGCTTTTCTCTTCTCAACCTCATCATGTGCATGGTTATGGAGCCGAAACATTGATTCGGCCCCTAATATGTGTGTCCTGCTGTGATAGGTTATTAAACTTTCAGTGCTTTGGTTTCTTCATCTCTAAAATGAAATCTTTGAAGTAAACAGTGTCTTTGGTTCTTCTTCTTGCTTCAAAATTTTATGATTGTACTAATTTTACAATGAATACCAACCTTCAAAATTTTAAGTTTCAAACCAATTGTTGAATTCAAGTTGCAAACATTGGAAAAAAGATAACTTTGTCACAGTTAAGCAGTTCATACTCTGAAAATTTTGTTTCATCTCTAAAATACCTCTTCCATCCCAAACCACCTGGCACAGTTCAACATGAAACATTAGTCTCAGGGAGGACCCAACACCCTGAAACCCAACGTAGCTTAAACCAGATCCATACAAGCCTGCTGTCCGTGGAATTTGTGTATCTCTCAATGATTCCTGCTGCAGAGGGTAAGTGATGCCACTGAACTTTTCCCCATGCACAATCTGTCCCTAATTCTATTAGGCCGAAGTTTGTATTCTACTTTCTAAATCAGTTAAGACTTGTAGCAAAATTAGAAAAAAAAATGTTGTGGTTAATTGCCCTCATTAAGAGAACACTGACATCTCCCCTGGGTCACTAGAGCAGTTTCCTTCACATTAGAAATGCTTTATCCCTTAAGTGAAAATACAGGCTGTTCTACTGAGACACTCAAGCTGTACCCTATTCCAGGATACCGTGGATTCTTAAAATGTAGTAAACAACTGTTCTACTTGAAAGGACATGTTGAGTCCTCCTTTCAGAGAGTGCCATCTGCAAGATGTTCCTCTGCTTTGTTTAAGGGTCCCTGTTGAAAATATACCTGCATGGGCGGTTATCAAGTTCTTTTGGTTCAGCAGATGGTCTCTCTACTGTAAATTACTTTCCCAGAGACCGGCTGCACCCTATTTTTTTTCTCTTGTTTGCAATCGAAAGTTGACTTAGTCATTCAACTCGTTCTTTGTTGATTAGCTGTAGACTTACAAGCTTGTCTTGAATTATTCAAATGGATTTTCTTTTTTGTTATAAAACTCACCGGTGGTAGAGAAGTTCAATCCAACATCAAATACCAACTGCTGACCCTTTAAGGATGCTCTCTTGGGGCTCCTTGTATTCATGCTTCTCTGCAGGTGAGGCTGCACCTGCACCTTAATTGTTCAGAATACTTGGGTGACTGGTCTATTTTGAAATTTCTCTCCAGGAAAAGCAATTGCACCACCAGCCTGGATAATCTCTCCCATGAGTTTACAGTCCTTACAACCAAAGAAAATTTAGCTTTCTCTGCTCATTCAGTAAAAGGCTACAATTTTTCTTTTCTTAGTCTTCCCAAATTGCCTCTATCCAAACTGGGCAATGTCATGGTTTTTATGTCACAACTTGGACTGCTCTAAATAGAAATTCTTTCCTCAGTTAAATATAAAATGTGAGATAAATGTTGATTGCTTCTATGATTGTCTGCCAGGCATTACTTGAGATAGTTATGCCTGATAGCCATTATAAGGAAATGTAAAATCATGGGCAACCTTTCTCTCTGCTAACAATTAAAACAGAATGGCTTTGAATGGCCAGACATCTGCTTGGTGCTGTTCTTATTCTTCTTTCAATTTTCTGGAATTTCCTTAGAACATCTCTGTCAAATCCTAAGAAATGCTTCCTTAATTATAAATAGAGCCCTCTGTAAACAAAACACAGGTGGAAATGATGAAGAATTCTTGTTTTCCCATCTGCTATATAAATTTAGGGCTTTAAAGATTTGGTCTGGAGAATTCAGAGTTTCCTATGGACCACTTGGAATTAAAATGGTGTGATAAGGAACCTGGACAAAAAGCTGAAGTTCTAATTTCCCCCAGTAATGATACTTCAAATGAACTATACTTGCCCATCCTCACTGCTCTCTCCTCAAATTCGTTATGTGGGTGGTTAAGGATGTGGAATGGAATTAATGTGAAAATAGTGGAGGAAATTTACTTGAAACTGTTCCTGAAATTCAACTATGCTATATAGCCAACAAGATCACTTAAAGTTTTACTCAAGAAAGCTCAGTAATTGTCCAGATAACTGCCTTGAAAGAGTTTTGGGCATGACACAGGGAGGGGAGCTCAGGCTGAGCCCAGATGACTTCCTACATAGAGAAGACAGAGCTGAGAGTTCACAGAGATCAAGAAAATGAGAGTTGTCAGGACAGATTAGCAGAGAGAAAAGTGCTGTACAGAGAAAGAACTCCAACGACCTTCAGAGACTCCCTGTTGAATATTCTGCAAAGTGCTAATCACCACATGTGTGTAAGAAAAGTGCTCAAGGCCCAAGAAAATGCCATCCTAAAAGATTAGAAGAATTAATATCCAGCCCTTACACAGGGCTGGGAATATTGCCTGTGTGAGCATCCATAGAAACTCATAGTTTATGGGGCTTGAGTAAAGAACTAAGGTCTTGTGTTAGTAGAAGGGAATGATTAACCCTAGTCTAAACTTCACTCTGATCCCACTAAACAAATCTTAAAAGCAAGATCCAAAAGGAGCAAACAGTTCTCAGAATTATATTTCATATCTGCAAAAAGTTAGGTAGAGTTATGGTAGATATGAAAAAGATCAAAACTGAAGTTCTAGAGATAAAACTACAACATTTGAGATGAAAAATACACTGGATGAGATTAACAGTGATTAGACATTGTTGGAGAAAGGAATATTGCATTTGAGACATAAGAATAGAAATTATCATATATATATATATATATATCATGTATATAATTATCTCATATATATAATGGAAAGTTACTCAGCCATAAAAAATGAAATCTTGCTATTTGTGACAACATAGAGGGTATTATTCTTAGTGAAATATGTCAGACAGAGAAAGAAAGATACTGTATGTTTTCACTTATATGTGGAATCTAAAAGACAAAATAAACAAATATAACAAAACAGACTCACAGATACAGAGAGCAAACTAGCAGTTACCAGAGGGGAAAGGAGAGGGGGGATAGGTGAATGGGATTAAGAGGTACAGAGAACCAGTTATAAAATAAACAAATTATAAGATATAATGTACAGCACAGGGAATATATTCAATATTTTATAATCATTTTTTATGGAGTATAATCTTTAAAAATGCCAAATTACTCTGTTGTACAGCTGAAGCTAATAAAATATTGTAAGTCAACTATACCTCAGTAAAAATAAAATATGGAAAAAAATATACTATGTTAAAACTATCATTACTCAAAAGAAAGTTTAAGAGGTGACATTAGCATCAGAAAAAGTGAAGTTAACAACAGAATACTACCAATAATTTTCAAAAGTCTTTTTATAATGAAAAATACATCAATTCATTAAAAGAGTGTAACAGTACTGAACACTTTTGCATCTAATAATAGAGCTTCAAAATATATGAAAAAATGGATAAAACTGCAAGGACAATGTTCAAATTAACAATTAGATTCAGAAGCTTCACTGCACCTCTCAATAATTGATAGAACAAGTAGAAAATCAGAAGGGAAATAGGAAAGCTGCACAATGCCATCAACTTGACTGACATTTATACAAATCTACCCCAAAACTGTAGAATAACATTTTAAACTGCCTATTGATCAAAATAAATGACATTCTGAGCCATAAAGCACATCTCAATAAATTTGAAAAGATTAAAATACAGATTTAAGTAATACAGACTATTTTCCCTAACCATAATGATATTGTTAAAAATCAATAACAGAAAGATCTCTGGAAAAATCATCATTGAGAAACAAAAAATCACATTTTAAAATGACCCATGATCAAAGAAGAATTTTTAAAAAGGTAATTTAAGTGTTTTGAATTGAATGAGAATAAAAATATAGTATGTGAAAATTTGTGGCATTCCTCTAAAGCAGGGTTTATGCTAACATTTATAGCAACAAACACCTATATCAGAAAAAAAGAAAAGTGTCAAATCAATAACCTCAGTTTCTAACTTCACAAATTACAAAAAAAAAAAAAATAGATAAGAAGAGGAAAGAATAAAATAAAGACAAGAACAACAATAAATAAAACACAAACCAGAGCAACAATAGAGGAAATCAATGAAACCTAAAGCTCATTCTTTCAGGAAATCAATCAAATTGTAAACTTCTAGCCAGAATAATCAAGGGGAAAAACAAGAGAAGACACAGTTGCTAATATCAAGAATGAGAGAGGTGATATCAACAGATTCTAAAAGTATCAAAAGAATAATAAGAAAATATTGTGAGCACCTTTATGCAAATAAATTTGAAGATTAGATGGAATGCACAAATTCCTTGGAGTACATACATTAGCCAATCTCATTTAAGAAGAAATTGAGGGCTTCCCTGGTGGTGCAGTGGTTGAGAGTCTGCCTGCTGATGCAGGGGACACGGGTTTGTGCCCCGGTCCCAGAGGATCCCACATGCTGCGGAGCAGCTGGGCCTGTGAGCCATGGCCACTGAGCCTACGCGTCCAGAGCCTGTGCTCCGCAACGGGAGAGGCCACAGCAGTGAGAGGCCCGCGTACCGCAAAAAAAAACACAAAAAAACCCAAAAAATTAAACAGCACCTATTTACTAATGTGTATTCAGTAGGTCAGAAGTCCAGCATGGTGTGGCAAAGCTCTATGCTCAGGTTAACACAAGGATGATATAGACATATTGGGTGGTCTGAGTTCTTATCTGGAGGTTCTGATCCCACAGTTCTTGTTGTCAGAATTTAGGTCCTTGTGGCTATAAGTCTGAGGTCCCTGTTTCAGCTGGCTTCAATCAGCTTCCAAAGATGACTCATATTCCTTAAATATGTCTCCTTTCACCTTCCAGCCAGTGATAGCAAGTCAAACCCTTTCATGCTTCAAATCTCTGATTTCCTCTTCTGCAACCAGTTGGAAGAAGCTCACCTTTCAATGGTCTTATGTGATAATCTCCCTTTCTTAAGTCAGACGTGCCATGAGAAGAACATAATCAGAGGAGTAAAATCCTTTATATTCACAATCCTCAGGATCATGCAGGGCATCTACACTGGAGAAGAGGGTGGGAGAAAATCTTGGGGAACATATTAGAATCCTACGTATATCATCATATTAACAAATTAAAGAAGAAAAATCACCACAATAGATGGAGAAAAGGCATCTTACAAAATCAATCATCCATTCCTGATTTTAAAACTCTCATCAGATTAGGTATAGAAGAGCACTTACTCAATCTGATAAAAAGAATCTGTAACATCCTAAATAATAGTAAAACAGTGAATGCTTTCTCCCTATTATGTCCTAAATTGTGCCTCCCCGCCCCCAAATTTATATGTTGAAGTCCCTAATCCGCAGTATCTCAGAACGTAACTGCATCTGAAGATAGGGCCTTTAAGGAGACACATGAGGATGCAGGAGCACAGAGAAGACACAGCAAGAAGACAAGAAGATAGCCATCTGCAAGCCAAGGAGAGAGGTCTTAGGAGAAAGCAAATATTCCAACACCTTGATTTTGGACTTCCAGGCTCCAGAACTGTGAGAAGTAAATTTCTGTTGTTTAACCCACCTAGTCTGTGGTATTTTGCTATGGCAGCCTAGGAAACTAATACACTCACTAAGACAGAAACAAGCCAAGGATGTTTGTTGGAATATATATATATATATTCCAAATGTCAAGACTCAATGACTCAATATTGTCAAGATGCCATTTCCCTCTATTTAAGCTATAAATTCCATGCAATTCCAGTCAGATACCAGCAGCCTTGTTTTGTAAAAGTTTACACACGGATTTTAAAATTTATTTATTTTTTTAAGCATCTTTATTGGAGTATAATTGCTTTACAATGGTGTGTTAGTTTCTGTTTTATAACAAAGTAGATCAGCTATATATATACATATGTGCCCATATCTCTTCCCTCTTGCATCTCCCTCCCTCCCACCCTCCCTATCCCACCCCTCTAGGTGGTCACAAAGCACCAACCTGATCTCCCTGTTCTATGCGGCTGCTTCCCACTAGCTATCTATTTTATATTTGGTAGTGTATATATGTCTATGCCACTCTTTCACTTCATCCCAGTTTACCCTTCCCCCTCCCCATGTCCTCAAGTCCATTCTCTACATCTGCGTCTTTATTCCTGTCCTGACCCTAAGTTCTTCAGAACCATTTTTTTTTTTTAGACTCCATATATACGTGTTAGCATACGGTATTTGCTTTTCTCTTTCTGACTTACTTCACTCTGTATGACAGACTCTACGTCCATCCACCTCACTACAAATAACTCAATTTCATTTCTTTTTATATAGAAAAGTAAAGAAAGTATAATAGGCAACCAACTCTGAAAAGCCAAACAAACGAACAAGCAAACAAGAACAAAGTTGAAGGACACACGATATCTGATTTCAAAAAATATTATAAAGCTTCAGTAATCAAGACACTGCTTTAGTGGAATAATGGTTGACAAGCAGATCAACATTTGTCATTTCTCTTTAGTGTTTTTCCAGCCTCAGGTAACAGTTTTCTTGTTCCCTGCCTGCCTCTGCCTCCTGCCCTACCCCAAGGCCAATATGTCACATGTGTTAGAATTTCATATTGGCAATAGTTCAATAAAGGAATATCCTGAGAGTAAAGCAGGTGAGCAGTGAGAAAGTTTATGAGAACTTCCAGGAAATATGTTTCTTTTTGAAAAAAACACAAATTTATTTAAAAAAAATAATTACAAAAATAACTCAGCCAACACAGAAGAGTTTAAAATAAAGAAAAAGAAAAAAAAAGGGAATATCTTCCTAAATCAGATCACCCACAGAATGAACACTGTTAATATTTTACAAACTTTATTCCAGATATAGATCTCTTACATGCATTTGAAACGTTAGATGTATGAAATCATTTTACAAAAATTACATGATAATATGTATGATTCTTAAAAGGACATTATCAGCTGTAATTTCATTTGACTTTAAAGAGGAAAATAAACGGAATTTCTTTAAGTTTTATGTTTAAAGAGTTTCAATTATCAGTAGCAGTCACTTTTACCACATTTGCTTTTGTTTTTATTTCTCTTAACTTGTATTTCACTTTCTCTTTGGCTGAACATCAGATTAGAGATTTTTTTTCTCTAAAATTGCTCATGATTACTTAAATGTTGTCTTTTATTTAAAGGATAGCTTGACTGGTATAAATTTTTCAAATCACTTTTTTTATGAAACTTTTTTTGTTATGGTTATTAATATAATTTTTTTATTAATGGAGTTCAGAACTTCCTTAGACTATTTTGCTACTCTTTTTATCTGCATCATTCTCTCCTCGAACACCATCTTTGCCTCTCCTATCTACAGATTTGTCTCTTTTTTATACCAGGAGAGTTTCCTACTATTATGTCTTATACTGTCATTACTTGTATGTACCATTTGTGAACTTCTTAACATCCAATCACCTTATTGAAAATCATTTTATATTTATGTTCATTGCCTTTCCATAGCACTTACTTCTAACTTACCATATTCCTGGCATGTTTATTATACTTTTTTTCTTATTTCTACTGCAGTTTTCATCTCTATAAAGATTCTATATATAATTTTTCCATTATTTCCTCATTTCTGCTGGTTTACTTTTCATTCCCATAACATATCTTACTTTCTTGAGGACTTTCTAAATGATGAACATGAATATTTTTACAGTTTATTTAATATTGAAGAGATTTATTTGCTTCTTACTCTGTTTCCTTTGTAAATTACTTTCATGATATATGTTCTTCTTTGGCCTTCTGCTAAGTCACCTTCTCATGTCAATGATTTTTTTCATACTCTGTTACATTAAAATCCATTGGTCGTAGTTACATTTTCAAAGGATGCTTTACCCATGTGTAAATTTGCAACATCATGTAATGGTCATTTGGAAATTAGTGATTTCTTGAGTAATGTAGATCTTGTAAAAGTTGCCAGATTTTATTAGCTAGTATCAAAGAGCTAAGATACATTAATATCATCAGCAGACTCATCAGAAAGGTCTTTGAATGTTGAGAAGCTGTTGAGCTCAAAAGTGGTGAATATAATTTTTCCAAAATTTGGAATTTGACATGAAAGCTTGAATTTTATCATTAGCTACAAATGCTGTCAATTGTTTTCCTGTATGTAACAGGCTCACTTTCATCATTTTTTGACAAAATATCTGTCAAACACTCATGTCTGAATAATTATAGTTTGTCAGTCTTTCAAGTAAAATGATGTATGTGAAAAAAGGAAGTAGTTCATTTTGCAAATGAAACGATGACACAAGTGTTTTTCCTGGGGACAGCCATCCTTCGGCATGTACCAGATATACTTTATGCAGAAGTCCCATTCAACAAGTAAATAAGAGTTGAAATTTAATACAGTTAATTTTTACTGCTCTTAGTGTGAATATTCTTAGGTGAGAATTGCTTCTTTTCTCAGTGCTGTAGCCATGAAAATACAGTGACTGTGGGTTCACTTTGGTGCCACTGCCTTGATTCATGCTAAGCCACCAGCAGTTTTACCCACCATTGCTTTTTCATCATCATTGCAAATGTCAACACAGCAAGAAGGCAAATGACATCTCAGTATGTTATAAAGGCAGTTTTGACTTTATGTTCCATTGAGAAGACCTCCGGGCACCCCAGGACTCTGGGAACATCTTTAAGAACTACTGGCTTAGGTAAAGTTGTGCAAGAAATAAATCAAACTGTTATCAATGATTGCCTCATGGTGGTGGCATTAAGAGTAAAAGGAGTCAATCTAGCAACACATCTCTGTTTTTAATTTTTTCAACGCTTATATTACTTTTAAAATTATGTTAAAGACTCAATAAAGAGAAATAATAAGAAAAATAATTATCACTATAATTATCACCAGTAATTTGGTCCAGGTCAAAACATAATTATATCCCAACTATGCTGATGCCTGCTTTAAGGTGACCTCTATTTTTAAAATAATTATCTAATAGTTAATCAGTGCTTAGAAAAGGATAGGGAATTTATGATTTTGCTTTCAATATATATATTTTTTTACTTGGGATAAATGCTTCATTGATTTATATAGTATAAAATTCAACAAATGAACTAATTTAACTTGTTGGCAAAATCAGAAGTATGATTTGAGTCTTCTAATCATCAGCGTGTAAGTAAATATACAGGTAAACTCTTAATTTAATCCTTTAGAACGTCACATATTTAAAATAGCTTGCTCCATAGATGCGTTAATGACTTTCACCAAAGTATGCAATAGGGGAAAAAAATGTTAAGTCCCCTATGAGTGTTAAATATATGTCATTAGTCAACAGCCATTTCCACTTTTTTTTTTTACATCTTTATTGGAGTATAATTGCTTTACAATGATGTGTTAGTTTCTGCATTATAACAAAGTGAATCCGCTATACATTTACATACATCTCCATATCCTCTCCCTCTTGCTTCTCCCTCCCACCCTCCCTATCCCACCCCTCCAGGTGGTCACAAAGTACCCAGCTAATCTCCCTGTGCTTTGCGGCTGCTTCTCACTAGCTATGTATTTTACATTTGGTAGTGTATATATGTCCATGTCACTCTCTCACTTTTTCCCAGCTTACCCTTCCCCCTACCTGTGTCCCCACTTTTAATGATTTCCCTGAGCTACACAAGCTAGTTGAATTGAATGATTTAATCAGCACACTATTTCCTATTTTCTCATTTATGCACATTAACTGAGAATATAATTGCGCACATTATATGGAAACCCTTTCATGTCCTGAGAGGGTCAACAGTATTATTTCGAGCTTATTTGGCTTGAAGAAACCTGGGTTCTATCTGCTCTACATAAACTGATTAAATACTGTATGCTAACACATATATGCAATCTAAATTTTAATTGCATTTACCATATTCCTTATAGATTTTGTTCAGTGTAATTAAACCAATTAAACTTATAACACACTTATTCACAGAAGGTGCTAAGAAAAAAAGAATTAAGGAAAACTGTATTTTTCACTCACTTGATAGCATCTTGAGCTTTTTTAGGACTAGATTAGACATCATTGCAATTAATTGAGTGTAATTAAAAGGTAAAGAGATGGTCTTACTGTGGTCATCCATTCACTAGGAAGTGCTGAGGCACTGATGACGGAAAAGCAATTAATGGGATATTTTCATGACATTTATCTCAATGGACACTCATCAGACTTATGGTTCCAAGAACTAACTTTTGTACTCAATGAGTGTTCAAATGCTAATTTGAAGATTTGAGTAATATAATAAAGATGTGAAATTAAAAAAAAAAATGATCCATCTCTGCTGTGCACGGATTGGCAAACTTTTCTTATAGAGCCATGTAGTCTCTGTTGCAACTATTCAACTTTGCCATTGTAATGTGAAAGCAGCCATAGAGGATGCATAAAGGGCAGTGTTCCCAAGACAGAAACAGGCAGAAACAGGCACATAGCTCATGGCCATGGTTTGCCCAATACTATGTCCTCCAGACCTAAAGTTTAGAATAATGACTGTTATAAACAGTGTTCTTATAAGAAAACATGCCAAAAGCAAAAAGCAGACTTGCTTTTTATACTAAACCATATGTGACACATCACTGATAGTCCTGGAGGTACAAAAACTATCAAAGATTGGATTTAGTTGTGGAACATCTAACACAAAAACCACTATTATATGTGGGTTTGTTTGAGTTTGTATATACTAAACAGAGTCATCAGAAATTTGAAAGAATAATGTATTGTTTTTCCTCTGTTTAGAAATTCACATATAACAAATGCTAGTCAAGACTGATCTCAGGTGGCCTTGGCCTGCAGTGGCTGGAAGCAGGATTTTGGTTCCCCAGCCAAAGATTGAAGTCAGGCCATGGCAGGGGGAGTGCTGAATCCTAGTCTCTAGACCAGTGGCCAGTGACAAAACCCTGGCCCGTCAGCTGTAGAAATGAATTTCCACAGAGACGGAAAGTAGTGAAACAAGTAAAGTGTTTATTAGGAGGAAAAAGGGTACGTGTGGATAGACACACGGACGGACTCAGAGAAAGAGCCGCGCCCTTGTGGTAGTTTGAATCACTTACATGGGGCATTTCTTCCAGGTTTCCTCTGGTCATTAATCACCTTGCTTTGCCTGGCTCTGAGTTCATATGTGGTTTGTCTCAGGGTCCTCCCATGTGTGCCTGTGCATCTCTTAACCAAGATGGATTCTAGTGAAGAGGCCAGTTGGATGGTTGACATAACCTACTATGCCCCCGAGGAGGCTTTCTGTGCATGTAGAGTTGGGAAGGTCTCCTTGACCTCGAGAATGAGGAACATGTGGTCCCTTTATCTCTTATGAGGGGAGGGTTCAGTTTCTCTGCCATGCCAGTACTGTTATCTTAAAGAGTCCACCAGAGGCAAAGCTATTTAACGTGTTCCTGTTGTTATTTTTATCTGGAAGTGTAAACAGGAGGCTGGCTGTAAATATCCAACCTGGAGCCCATCTACTTCCTGCCTCAAGACCATTCAAAAATTCTCTAATTATGAATCTGTGGTTACTTCCCTTATTATTTCCTGAGCAGCTAGTGAAATGCACACAAAGAAATTATTTATCTGGTCTTTATTTTAAGGGATTGATGTGGGAGGCTACTGAGATATCAATAAAAAATAGGAAAATGGCCCTCTTTTGTGATTGTAGTTTAGGGGATGGGAGCTGGAAGCTAAGACATCAGGAAAAGGATTTACCACTCTCTTGGGTTGAACCCCTTGCTGATCTGGTTTGGAATCTGGGAGAAAATTGTCCAAGCAGAGCTCCCGTCTCCAATGACCTTGCAGCCTCCAAACTGAAGAAGAAAATCTGTTCTAATTCAAATTCTGAGACCTTTGCCTTTCTCCCATGAAAGTCATTTGCACATGATTGATATGGCCTCACAACCCTGGGCCAGTCCTAACTTTCCTTTCACTCTTAGCCTAAGACCTCAGAATCACTTTCTTCCTATCAATGAAAAGTCTCTAGGGCAATAGATTTTTTTCTTCTTTGAAGGAGGTCACAATAGCTATTGATATAGATATACTTTAGCTTCTTTTCTCAGTACAGAAAATTTTGCTTTCCATGCTAGGAATCCCTGTATTATCCTTGTATTTGGAGAAAACACCCATTGTAATCCAATCTTAAAGACACACACACATTATTTGCACATCAAATGAAGTAAAAGTAAAAGATGCTCCAGCTCTCCTATAACCCCTGCTCCCGGGAACACCCCATGACCTCACCCTACAATGTAATAATTAAGCTTCTAAAGCTATTATTCCCTGAAAAGGAAAAAACAAAAAAGCATGCCAACAAGAGTGTACTGAGTTTTGAGGATTTAAGTGCTCTTACTAGCTGTTCATACATCTCCATTTGTTGGCAGAGATGAACAAAGTAATTGTAGACGCCTCGATCCTTTTAGGCTTACTAAACCTACTTATTTACATGACAGGTCATCCAAAAAGGGTCATTCAGTTATTGGTATATTTTTCCAGGTTCCATTGTTAACATAATTAGGGGTAATGTAAATTTGAGCAATTTTCCAAACCATAATTGATAGTGCACGACAATATACAGAGAAATAAAAGCCACAGTTTCCCTACATTGGTAGTCTAACACTCATTAAAGCAAGTAGCGTGGAAACACTTACCACAAGCCAGGCACTGGGCGAGGGCTTCAAACAGATGCTGTCTATCATTTAGGCTTTCATAACCCCTATATTTCAGATCAGAAACCGAAGTTGACAGAGGTTGAACCCCATCTTTGTTCACATAACCAGTCGGTGGGAGTTTCAGGATCTGTACTTGGGTGCGAGTGATTCTGGTCATTGTACCATATTGCATATGCCTAGATTAAAATTTTGAAAGTGAATACACGGTTTAGAGTTCCAGGAGTATCCTTTCTGGGAATATTTATTTGGATACTCTTCTTGGGGCCAAATGCAAAAGAAGAAGGGAAGTTAGGAGAGAAGGTCCCTTCTTCCCGACACGGTCCTTATGCCATCTCTCCGCCAGCACCCTCCCCTCTTCTCTTTCATCGCCTCCACAGGTGATGGTCAGTCTGATTCACTGTACAGCAGGACACAGATGCCACCAAGTTTACTAGTGAGTGGTGTCACTCCACTTTAAAAGATGCTGTTAGTAGGGTCCCTCTTAACTCCTCCTCTCACTTCCAATGGTAGTCCCTGAGCCATTTTGTGAAATGGGACTCAGCGCTTTACCCCTTCCCTTCTCATGGCAGGTCTTCTGCCATGAGAGGACCTCTCACAGAAGCTGAGGTAAATTCTGCTCCTTAACCTGCAACTGCACCTTAAGGAGAGAGTCTTTTCATGGGATTCGAATTGTAGCAGGCATAGCTCAGGGCTGTGATGGTCGTGCAGATTGGGAAACAGTGAGAGCAAAAAGAGCAGGTGCACAGAGATCGCAGCTGAGTGTGGGAAAAGAACAATGAATCCCTGAAAATCGTCCTTTCCCAGGTTCCCCAGAAATCTCACTGCATTCTTGCCTTAGTTTCTGAGACACAGTGTATCCTCATGGTAAAGTCCCCATGTGGGCTTAAATGAACTTGAATTGATTTCTATTTGTTTCAACAAAAAAAGAGTTCTAACTAATATGCTAATCAATTTACAAAATGCCCTAATAAAATCATTCCATGAATTCTAACTCTGCAAGGTCTTTAGCACTGGAACACAATCTATTTATTTGCTGTAGCCCAGCCCCCTTGTCCATTCTCTTCAAGGATTCTTCTGCAGCTTCACAATTCTGCCCAAGAATTCTTGAGACAGTCAAAGTCTAGGAAGTATTTTTCTAATGTTTTGAAACTTATGAGGATTCTGATTAATGTACATTCCTGGCAAGAGTTATGTTTCTGAGATGCTGTACTGCCAGTATATTTTTTCCTATAATGAGGTTCCCCAAATGATTTTTATACAAATCTAGCTATTCCTGTAAATAATGATATAGAGTTTGCATGTAAACCTTTATTCAATAAATCACTTTTGATGATAAATATTTTCAGTGCTAGTATTACAGTTTCTAATGCAAAATTTAAGCACTTTACTTTTATGGTTTCTTAATGTTACGAATCTTCTGAAAGGATATTTTGTTGATTGTTCCACTATGGCTTATCCTCTTTATTCCTGGACAAATAAATCAAATTTTACCTGCATTTGTAACCCCTCTCTTGGAAATATTTAACCATGAGTAATGACACAGTATGGCTCAATGAACCAAGCTATAACTGATGATTCTCCAATCTGGAGAAAACATACAAGCATATAATAAAATGTGTGGGACTCTGGAAGGAACATGTCATATGGTAGAGTGAGGAGAAAGCCTGAAGGTGTTAAATTTTCGAAGGTAACAGCTCATTAATTTATCAGGTATGTTCTATGAGCCAGAAACTATTCTTGGCACTGAGAATACAAATACTAACAGAGCAAGAGGTCTCAGTCTATGTGAGAAGAGTCAAAATTGCAGGGCAAGCGTATCTTATAAGCTTCAGAGGTTTTCTATTTGCTGCTATTGTGGCCATTCCAGGGGGATAAACTCTATTCTTTCGCTTGTTCCACATTCATTTTCTTATTTTTGTCATCATTTTATCAAGTAGGATATTTTCTGGCTGAAACAGGGAGTACTTTTTAAAAATCCATTTTATCTCCACTATTGGCTTACTTTTTATAGATGTTTAGAAATCTGTTTTTTTTTAAATGTTCATTCTAGGGTAAAAATATAAAAAGTTTAATTAACCACATCCTATGTTCAAATAGTTACAGATGGCTACACATGTCATGCAAGCACCCTGCAATAGTAAAGTCATCCTTTCTCCCTTTCTTCTTTGTTATTGTTGTCCTATTTTACTATTGTTCATGCTATTGGCCAACAATTCATTGGTACCAATTTTGTTTTAGAGAGTAAATACTTTTTTATAGCTAATTAAGATACAAAGAATATACTGTATATATCATCACTTAATAATTTCTGGGAATCATCTCTTCTTTTTTGTAGATCAAAGTTTATGTTGGTATAAAACTCCTTCTGCCTCAAGAAATTTCTTTAACATATCTTACAGTGAAGGTATAATTTATGAATTTTCTGGTTTTGCTTGTCTGAAAAAAGTTTTTACCTGTCCTCTACTTTTGAAATGCAATTGGCTAGGTGTAGAATTCTGGATTGACAATTATAGTTTTCTTTCAGCACTTTAAAGATGCCCTACCATTTTCTTCTAGCTTGTATAATTTATGACGCAAAGTCTGCTTTATTTTTATCTTTAGTCACTGTAATGTGTTAATTTTGGCAAACTTAGAAATTTGAATATTAAGTGTTCAGATATTTTTCTTTCTTGTCTTGAATTTATCTGGCTTAATGTTATCTAAGTGTCTTGAATCTGTGTTTTATATTTTCATTTGGAAATTCTCAGCTGTTATCTCTTCAAATACATCTTCTGGCCAATTTGATCTTTCTTCTGTGTCTGGGATTGCCATTATGCATAAATTATACCTTTGGATACAGTTCCGTAGCATATGGATGCTGTGATCTTCTGTTTACCTCTCCCCTATACGCCCCCCCTGCCCCTCCCCCCGGACATACTCTTCTTTTCCATTAGTGTTTCAACTTTGGCAGTTTCTATTGAACAGTCCTTAAGCTCATTGATACTTTCCTCCTCCTGTCATGTCTACTGATGAACTTGTCAAAGGCAATCTTCATGTCTATTATTGTGTTTTTATTCCTTGTGTGGTAGGCGGAATAACGTCCCCTAAAGAGATCCACATTCTAATCTCTGGAACCTGTAAATATGTAATGTTACATGACATCTTACTCTGTTCAGGCTGCTATAACACATTATCATAAACTGGGTGGCTCAGAAACAAGAGAAATGTATTTCACAGTTCTGGAGTCTGGGAAAGCCAAGATCAAGGCCCTGGCAAATCCAGGGTCTGGTGAGGGCATAATTTTTGGTCCATAGATGGCCATCTCCTCACTGTGTCCTCACATGTGTGAAAGGGAAAGGGAGCTCTTTGTGCTCTCCTTTATAAGGGCACGAATCCCATGCACGAGGTCTTCACCCTCATGATATAATTACCTCCCAAAAGTCCCCCCTTCTAACAACATCACATTGGGGGGTAGAATTTGAACATATGAATCTGGGGTGGAGGGAGCACATATATTGACATGGTAAATGGGGATTAATTTTACAGTTGGAATTAAAGTTGCTAATAAACTTAATAGAGTTTAAAATGGAAAGGTTATCCTGGATTACCTTGGTGGGCCAAAGGGTCCTGCAGTGTGGAAGAGGGAGGTAGAAGAGTCCAGGTCAGAGCAATGTAATGTTAAAAAGACTCAGTTTGCCACTGCTGACTTTGTAAACAAGGCATGGGGTCAGAGAATGCAGTCAGTCTCTGCAAACTGCAAAGGACAGGGATGAGGATTCTCCCCCTAGAGCTTCCAGGAGGGAACGTAGCTCTGTCAACATCCTGATTTTTGCCCAGTGTACCTATTTTGGATCTGACATCCAGAACTGTAAGATAATAATTTTCTGTTGTCTCAAGGCACCAATTTCTCAATAATTCGTTGCAGCAGCAATAAACTCATACATATTACATTTCCACTTGAGTCTTTTTGTTCTTACCTCTCTCTTCAAATTTCCATCTGTTCATGCATGTTGACTGCCTTTTCCACTATGAACATATTTTTCATACTTATTTTGAATTCCTTACTGATAGTTTCAATATCTACATTATTTGTGTCTGATTCTGTTGACAGCTTTATTTATCAGAAGTTTTTTTTTTTTTTCTGATCCTATAATTTTTGACTGATGTTCATAGTATATATGACAGTATGTTATAGATATGGGGAGTAGTGTTTGTGCCTGGAAATACGCATGCTTATGTTTTAGCTATGTCATTATTGGTGGTAATGGGAAGTTGAATAAATCATGTCCGGAATTGATCTGGATTTGGAATTTGCTGTTTCCATGTCTACCTTCGGTACACCACTGGCTTCAAATTCCCCCAGTGTTACCTTGTGCTTAGGTTCTGGATAATTTTCCAGAGAGTTTTACCTCAATGTACCTCTCCAACCACAGCTTCAGGTGTTGCCTTTGCACTTATACCTCAGAGAGAGTCTAGTTTCTTATTCCTTCCCCTCCTTCAGCAACAGAAAATCTTGGTTACTTGGTGCTTGGTAGCCTTGACAATGGGGCCAGGGGATTCTGTTTCCTGGTTCAGCCTCTGTCTTACATCCTATGTCTCTGGGTTTCAGGGATAGAGCTTTCTAAGTCATCCTGCTTCGTCCCCAGTGATGGAGGATCTCTAACTGCCTGGGTCCAGGATAATTTTCAGTACTTCCCCAGGATGAGAGAACATTTTCTTTTGCCCTTCCACAGGTCACTGTGGGTTTTTATACATGTGTACTCTGTGGTTGATGTTGCTTATTTCCTTTCTTCCAGAGGCAGAAACTTTGTTCCTCAGGGGACAACTATTTTTTAAAATGCAGAAACCTTTTCCGACTTTATCTCTTAGAACCTTACAAATTTTGGAGGTCTTTACCATCAGTCCTGTGTGCCTACTCTTTCACTGTTACCACGTAGAGTACTCACTGCCTTCCGAGGTGACCCATGTGCTTCAGGAGTTATATTTTTGTTCACCTTTTGAGCTGTCACCTGTGGGGATCTGAACACTTTTATTACTTTCCTCTTGTGCTCTCCAAGTACTTGCCCTTTGTTCAGTCTTAGCCCGACTCATAGCAGTTCCAAATAAAAGCTGAGCTCTCAGATTTTTGTAAATCTGGAAACAACTGCCGTCTTTCACTACTATGGACCCTTCCTTTTCCCAGTTCTTCTCTGTCCCAATGTTCTGTTATTTTTTTTATGCCTTCTTACCAGTTCTGATGCTGTTTTTTGCTTTTGATGATATTGCTATATTGTTTGTAATTTCTGTTTTCTCTCTTTCCTAGGCTGAATATGCCTTTTCTGGTTTGCTCTTGCTGACTTGTCCCCTTGTCTTACATGTTTTCTGTGAAAAGGTAGAAAGATTCAGAAATAAATTCTCTCAAGTTATTCCTATGGGAAGCTACTGATAGTTTACTAATTTTCTTGCTAGTTACTGAATTAAGAGTTGTGTATTGTGATTGATGGTTCAGTGATTTTCAAAACTGATATCACCAAACAAACTTTTAATCTATATTCTCTTCTGGACCTTATGGAAAAAATTTGCTGATTACTAAACAGGCTACATTTATGAACTAATTACTCATTGTCAAAGAGACATTTATAATTTCCAATTAAAGTTGCTAATTAGCATGAACATCATGAGTTACTCTCACTGAATTGATATAGTAATAGACAAAACAAACAAGAAATTTTAATTATTCTATGTAATCTTAATGCTGATAAATTTGCATTCTCTTTTTGGCTCTTTAAAAGATTGATAACATATTTAAGACACCAATTACAATCAACATGAAAGGATTCTGAGTACTCAAGGAACAGATGTTTTGAACCATTGAGAAATAACTTTTGAACTTTCTTTTTACTTATGGACTTCAATTGCTTTGCAGTTCATGTAAAATTTTTTACCCAATTTTGCATAATGAAAATAAAACTGCCTGAATTTCTATATGGGATTTTATGATTATGAAATTAAAATGGCAAGTATGAATGTTTAAAGGTCTTATGGGTTAAATAAAACTTCTGACAAGCTGATAGTCTAGGTTTCTATACTGCCAGAAAAGAAACTGGTAGCATGCTTTTCCTTTGACAAAACTTTTCTTAAATATGCGGAGGCTATAATTAAATAATTGGGTTTTGTGTTTGTAATTTATTATCACATAAACAAAACATATAATAATGTACAAAAGAACAACAAAATAAAATCGATATAGTCATTATCCAAATTTAATAATAAAACATTATCAATACAGTTGAAAACACTGATGTACTCTTCCAGAATTGAATCTTTCTCCTTGTTCTGGGTGAACTAGTACCCTGATTCTAGGCTTTTAATTTTATTCCACTGGTCTGTTTGTCTATACCTGTGCCTATAGTATATTGTTATACTGTCTATATTTTTATATTAAACCTAGATACTTGGCATTTAAATCATCGAATTATCTTCTTTTTCCCCAAAATTTTGGCTATTTTGGGTACTTAAATTATGTTTTTGTATAAGTCTAATAAATTTTATTGGAAATCCTTTTGAGAGTATGTTTGGAACTTCATTGAACCTATAGTTTGCAGAAAATTGACACCTTTATGATATATTAAGACATTGTATACATGATATGTTAGGTCTATTTATTGATGACTTTTTCCTTAAAGGAAATGTGTGCTGTTTTAGACTTATTTCTAGGTACTAAATACTTTTATTGTTACTATAAACAGTATTTGTTTTTTAATTACAATTATTTTTAAAATATATGTTGCAGAGTATAGTAATAAAATTGGTTTTATATTGTGCTCATATTAGAAACTTGTTAAATTCCTTCATTAAATCTAAAAAATTAAGTTCAAAAAATCCTGGGTTTTTAAAAATGTGAATAATAAGCAATCATATTATCTATACATAATGGTAAGTTAGAATATTTTAAAATATTGAAACAGCTTGCATTCCTGAAGTAAATTCAGCTTGGTCATGATGTACATAATTTTTAGTACTTTACTGGATTTTACCAGCCAATATTGTTTTAAGTATTTATATACACATGAAAATGAAATTTGCATGGAATATTGTTTTTAACTGCCTTTGAACAATTATAGTACTAAAACTATTCTAGATTCTTTAAATTATTTAGGAAATATATTTTTCCCTATTCTCAGGGAATTTGTATAATATTGAAATTTTATTTTCCATGAAATCTTGGTGGAACTTACCTGTAAAACTAGATTGTTACTTTTAATGAGTTAGCTTCTGGATAATAATTTAATTTCTGAAGTGATTATAATTTTGGCTTGTTTTGTCGTCTTCTTTTTTTTTTTTTTTTTTTTTTTTTTGCGGTACGCGGACTTCTCACTGTTGTGGCGTCTCCTGTTACAGAGCACAGGCTCCGGACGCGCAGGCTCAGCGGCCATGGCTCATGGGCCCAGCCACTCCCTGGCATGTGGGATCTTCCAAGACCAGGGAATGAACCTGTGTCCCCTGCATCGGCAGGCGGACTCTCAACCACTGTGCCACCAGGGAAGCCCTGGTTTTGTCTTTCCTACATATCAGTTTTGTTGTTATATTTTTCAGAAATATGTCTGTAGCTATCACATTTCAAATTCATTATCATAGATTTTTTGGTATTACTCACTTGCTCTTAAAGATAACTCATATTGTCTGTAATTGTATCACCTTAAATTTTTATACTATTTTTGCCTTCTACTTTTTAAAAAATCAATCTTGACAAATACTGGGTATTAACTAATCTTTGCCTACAATTAATTTTTGGCTTTTTGGATTATCTCTTCTACTTTTGCTTTCAATTTTTTTCCCCTTAATTCTAATGTCTTTGGATTAATTTTTTGTTCTTTCTCCAATTTTTTTGAGTTGGATGATTAGCTCATACACTTTATATTCCTTCTTCCTTTTTTACTATAAGCATTTAAGAACATATAATAATAATAAATAATATTTTATAAGGATTTTAAAATACCACTATAATTTTATTATACAAACCTTGGATTTAGTATCATTTTATAATTATTACTATCTATGTATATATTTTCAAATTTTTATTAATGTAACATCTTAATCTGTGAGTTATTTAATGAAAAATATGCCATATATTTGGAGAGTTGTTTCTTAATTCAATATTAATTCCACTGTGTTGAGAAAATGTGGTTTGTTCCTTTTACATTATATTTACGGTCATTACTAATATTTAAAATTAGCTTTAATCATATTATCTTATGCTTTGTATTTTTTTCCTTATTTTGCTTCTAAAATTTTTGGTCTTATTTTTATTTTCTTAAATTCCATTTTTTCTTTTCTTCTGGAAATTATATTGCTAATCACATTTCTTCAGTGTGTGTTTTTAACCTTCTATCATGCACACTCAACATCTAACAGTAATCATTGTATCTTTCTCTTCCCAAGCAATCTGTGGATCTTAGAACACTGTAACTCCAGTTCCATCTATCTTGCTTAAAATTTGTTTTCTGATGTTTCAGGAAAATATGTTTTTAATTCCAAAAATAAAACATTATTTGTCTTGCTGTGGTCAATTATTTTCAATCTAAAACATATTTACTAATTTATTTCTCACCATTTTTCCCCCCATCTCAGACCTTTATTCTAATATCATTTTCCTTCTTTCTAAAGTGTTTCCCTAAAGGTTCCTTTTATGCCCATCTGTTAGTGGTAAACTTTCTCAGTTTTTATCCAGTGATGTTTTTGTTTGGTTTCTGAATGATTATTTAGCTCTGTGTAGAATTTTAGGTTTATAGTAATTTTCTTTCAGTAATTTGAAGTTATTATTTCAGTGTCTTCTGGCTTCTACTCTGCCGTTGAGAAGAGTAATCGTTCCTTTTTTGTGGCTTATCTCTTTCCCTCTCTCTCTGTCTTAGGTTTTCTTTTCTAATTTTAAGATTCTTCATTCTGATGTCCTGCAGTTTCACTATACTAGGTTTAATTATAGATTTTTTTATACATATACCACCTGTGTTTTTATTGCTCCACTTCAGATCCAATTTCTAGCTCTCTTATACTCTGTTCATTTCTAATTTTCCATTTAGCCTAACCACTTTCTATTTTAATGAGATCATATTTTATAAATCTATATGTTCTAATTAGTTATTTTTCAAATCAGCCTGTTTACTAAGCTTTATTGACTTATCTCTTGTACAGGTATTTCTTCACAATTTAAAAACATAATTAGCTCATTACCCAGATCTGTTTAGTTAAATCAGTTTGACAAATATGTACGGTCATGGTACACCACAACCACAATCAAGATTTGGAACATTTTTGTCACCTAAAAAGTCAGCTTATGTTCCTTTCAAGTCAATTTCTTCCTCCCACTAACTGTCAGTGGCCACTACTGATATGATTCCTGGCTCTATAAGTTTGCCTTTTTAAATGTCATACAAATGAAATTCTACATTATGTTATCTTCTGTGTCCACCTTCTTTCCTGTAGTTTTGAGATTCATTCATACTGTTGCATGTGTCAGTAGTTCAGTGCTTTAAGTATCTGGATAGTATTTTATTGCATGGACTTACTCTGTTTATCTTTTAACCTATCAATGAGCATTTGAGATATTCCTGGTTTGGGTTAATATTAATAAATCTACTATAACATTTGTGTGCAGATCATTGTGTGGGAAAACATGTTTTTATTGCTCTTTGGAAAGCCTATATTCAGGGAATAGGATTGCTGTATCATATGATAAGTATATGTTCAATTTCACAAAAACCTACCAAACTGCTATTCAAAAGAAAAGTCACACCGTTTTGCTTTCCCAATTGCTATACATCCATACCACATTTGATTCTGTCAACCATTTTAACTTTGGCCTTTTTGTGTGTGTATAGTGATACCTTATCTTGATATTAATGTCATTTCAGTTATGACTTAAGATATTAAGCATAGGGCTTCCCTGGTGGCGCAGTGGTTGAGAGTCTGCCTGTCGATGCAGGGGACGCGGGTTCGTGCCCCAGTCCGGGAAGATCCTACATGCCATGGAGGGGCTGGGCCCATGAGCCATGGCCGCTGAGCCTGCGCGTCCAGAGCCTGTGTTCTGCAATGGGAGAGGCCACAACAGTGAGAGGCCCATGTACAGCAAAAAAAAAAAAAAAAAAAAAAAAAAAAGATATTAAGCATATTTTCACAGGCTTATTTTCCATTCTTGTACCTTCTTTGGTGAAGTATTCATTCAAATATTTTTCCATTTCTTAAGATTATCTTATTATTGATTTGTAAGTGTTCTTTATTTATTATGGATAAAGGTCCTATGTCAGTTATACATTTTGAAAATATTTTCTCCCAGTCTCTGGGTTGTCTTCACATTTTCCTAACTGTGTTTTTGGATGAGCAGTGCTTTAAACTTTGAAGCCAGGTAACTTATGAATGCCTTATCTAACAAATCTTTGTCTGTCATATTATCACAAAGATTTCTTCTATGTTTAATTTTTTTTGCAAATATTTTACCTTGTTTAGGTATCAGAGTAATGAAGTTCCCATAAAATGTATAAGAAAGATTTACCTCCTTTTAAAATATTTTTTGGAAGAGTTTGTGTTGAATTGGCATTATTACTTAAATATTTGGTAGAATTAATCAGTTAAGTCATCTTTACCAGGATCTTTGTGAGAAATATTTTAACTAAGAAATCAATTCCTGTACAGGATATAAAGTTTTCTATTTCTTTTTGAGTAAAGTTTGGTCATTTGAGTTTTACAAGGACTCTATCCATTTCATCAAAATTATCAAGTTTATTGGAAAAAATTTTTATAATAGTCTATTATTATCCTTTTAATGTCTTTAGTACATGTACTATGCTCAGTTCTTTATTCCTCCCTCAATTACTGAGAAAGAATTGAAGTCTTCAACTATACCTATGGATTTTTCTATTTCTTCTTTTAGTTTTACCAGCTTTTGCTTTAGATATTCTGAATTGTTATTATTTGCTTCACTTGTATTAAGATTGCTATGTTCTTCTGGTGACTTGATCTCTACATCATTATGGAATGTCCCATTTTATCTTTGGGAATATTTCTTGTTCTAACGTTTTTTCCTTGTTTGAAGCTTATAGAGCCTCGCCAGCTTTCTTTTGCTTAGAATTTGCATGATATGTCTTTTCCCAACCTTTTACTTTTATGTATATCTTTCTCTTTAAAGTAGGGCTTTCTCACTATTCCATCCCCTCCTCCACAAGGTTACAAAACCACGCTTGGTGTCAGTGGGAGTTTTGAACGCAAGTTACCTTTTTGTCCCTCTCCACTCTCAGCCAGACGCTCTTCTGTTTCAATGCAGGATTGTGTTCATGAGTGGGTTTCCTCTGCTTCCTTTGGTAGCAGGTAAATTTTATTTTGTGTACTTGCAGCACAGAGATGTCAGGTTTTCCTCCTTCTTTCAGCAGCTGCTGACCATTTTTTTTGAGACTATGAGGCAGGAGCACTTCCTGGTTTTCTCCAGCAGTAAATGGTAGCTACTTGCTATGATACAGAGGTTCACATGTGTACAGCTCTGTTCTGTCTCTCAGCAGTGGCTGGTCACCATCTGTATGCATATGCAATGGAGAGCGGGTCTTCAAGCTTTCTCACAAACACCCAGCTGTGGCTGTAGAAAAAAGCCGTCAAGTAGGTTTCCCTCCCTTTATGTCTGGGATTCCCACAGATTCTAAACTATCACACAGGCACATACTCAGCCTCTAGAAATTTGATAATGTTGAAGAATTTTTGTTGCCTGATATTATAGTCGCTACCACTTCCTCTCATGCTCCACAAAGATGAAACAATTTATATGTCCCTTTTGTCCTTTGAGAGGCTTGTCATTTATTGGGATTAAGTTTACTTTATTGCTTTATGACTTTGGTCTCTGATGGGTTAAAAAAGTTATAATTTTATGGTTTATCTGGTTGCTACCCATTGTTATGGTGAGGACAATATTTTATTGCAGTTTTCTACATGCTATGTAAAAGTGGAACCAGGCAATGTCACTTTTATAGTGTAGAAGTACAATAGCACCAAAATGGCAACTATTCTAAGGAAATTGCCTCACATTAAAAGTGACGGCTTGACACAGTTTCACGTTTTTAGTCTCTTCAAAATAAATCTGGTATAAGAATTGTTCTGTTAGAGATACCTCAAGTTAAACTCCTTTTGAGTTTCATACCATCAACTTTTTCTAACTTCCTTTGGTTTTGTTCATTCCATACTTGGGATTGTGAGTTTTTAAATCTGTTCTCTTGACCTCTCTGTTCTTGCTTCTTTCTTTTTGCTTAAATTTTAAACTTCAGCTACCCATTCACATCAATTTATTACTAAAATATCTTCTAATTGTCGTGCTGAATTAAACCTTAGTGCTTACTAGCATGCGTATCTTAGATGAATGTCACAGTTTCTCATGAAAACAAAGCTCAGAGTAAGCATAAAAAGCATATGTTCCATCTAAGCCTCTTCATTGATTCTGAAAAGTCCTGGGCATGAAATCCCATGATGATTTTCATCACTAGTACAATATGTTAAAATACGATAAAAATGCTTATTTCATAAAGATCTCACAAATGCCATTTCTATACTAGAAATAGATGTTTGAAAACTAAAGAAAAAAGTTTCTGCACAACTTTAAAAATGGGAAAATGGAGTTAACTGATATTAGATTCAAAGGAACTGTAGATCATCTCTCATATGATATGCAAAAATGCATGGAGTTTTATGATAGAATTTATAAAAATTAACAGAAGGACACATTTTAAAAATATATTTGCCATTTCTTTCTATTAAGAAATATTGGAATCTTAGCTTGCTGGGGCAATTTGTGTTTTGTCCTGATTTTGAGAAAGGAGGTGAGTATCTTCAAAAAATGGTATTCTTCTTGTATGACACTAACTTCTTACATAGTCATGCTTAACTTGATGTCAGCTAAAAGTTATTTGTAAATACGCAATTCTTTAATTACTGTCTTCTTCATTTTATTCCATTAGCATTCCATTAGAAATATAATTCATAAATGCATTCACTGGTACTTTTAAATACTACATGAAGACTCAACAATATTACTTGAATTGTCAGGTATTAAGCAATTTTTCCAGCTTTTTAATTTAACTTTTGTTATGGTAAGTCCTTTCCTTTATCTTATACATGTTTACAAATGTGTTTAAAAAGAAGAGACAGCACTGGGTATTCAGGAATATCTTTGAGGTGTTTATATTTATAAAACCAATCATTTATTTGTTACACATTTAAAATTTTTTATGAAAAATTATGATTTTTTTATAATATGATGATTTAACTAATGATGATTTAACTAATGATTTAAATATGATGATTTAAATATGATTTAAATATGATGATTTAAATATGATGATTTAAATATGATGATTTAAATGATGATGATGATTTAACTAATGTTATCTTCAAACAATGAACATTTGCAGAGGGAATAAATGTGGAAATTAATTTTTTAATATATTTGCGTGGAAACATTCTATTTCTGGAAATGTCTTTATTGTTTTTGATGGCGAAGTAAATTTTTGTGAACTATATGAATTAAAACAGTTTAGTCAATTCAACATTGTATGAGACTTAACTAAATATAGAGGTCTCAGAATAAAATCTCATTTGGGTCATGATGACATAAAATCTATACAATATTTAACAAATCTTGTGAACTTTTATTACTAGTGATACAGCTGTTCTATAAAACAACCTGGCCCACGACGTTAAGGAAAACAAATAAACTGATACTACCCAAAGAGATGTACATTTTTTATTTGGCTGTCATCGTATAACATTTATTTTAATGGCAAGTGTATAAAAACATGAGTATAAGTCCTTTTTCTACAATCTGATGTATGCCCCTACCCTAAGTGTGAGTTTGCACATGAGAAGACCCATAACAGAAAACACATCGTGCTCTTGAGCACAAGAAGACTTTTCCTGACCTCTTTTCCTACGTTAGAGATGCTGTCATTTGCAGTGTTTTGTCTCTTTTGTTTAGTTTTTATCATCATTAGCTTTTACCTTACTCCTAAAATTGAGTATTATGACAATCCTTTGCATATCAGCAATTACTAAAGCAAGTTTTTCTTCCCTTAAAGAAGTTTATATTGCACCGTACTTAGGTATACAAACATTTTCAAACCCTGTACAATGATGCCTCATGTACCATCAGTCACACAGTTGAGTTCCAGTTGTTCTGCATCCTCCCCGGTATTTGATATTGGCGTTTTTGTTTTTTACTTAATAGTAAATATCCTAGTAGATGTTTAGAAGGATCTTATTGTAATTTTAATTTGCATTTCCTTAGTGCTAATGTTGTAGAATATTTTTATATGATTAATCATCCTCACTATACCTTCCTTGGTGAAATATCTATTTAATTTATTTAATTAGGTTCTTTGTTTTTCTTTTGTTGAATTTGAGAGTTCTTTATATATTTTACATACAAGTCCTATATCAGAAATGTGATTTGCAAACTTTCTGTCTAATTAAATATCTTACAATAATTCAATCAAATATACTGAGAACTAAACCTTAAATCCAGTCTTAAAAACAATGAAATTTTTGCTCACTGCAAAAGTGAGAGAAACAATGGATCATATTTCCCATCTTCTCAGTAGAAATCCAGGCACTAATGAGAAAATTCAAATAGAACACACTTTATCATAGCTTCAATATCTGTTTTTCTCTGTATTTTTTTTTGGCAAGGGACAATTGCAAGAAAATGATAGTTGTCAGAGAGTTTCAAAGGCTTTAGTTAATTAACTTTGTCTTCCCCATTTAGAATTGAAGTTGCTACAACTGATGCCTACATCTCATTGAAAATCAGATGGATTGAAAGATGAGCTATCTGCTGTAATATAAAAGTGCCCTGTGCATTGCACATCTAAAAACTCTTTTCATTCCCTTTGAGCTACCAATATCATTGGAACAGTTTCTTATAGGACACACAAATATTATTCCCATTCCTTCTAATATCATCATCAGTGTTTTCATTTTATTCTTTGCAATTGTGTAGTTCCTATGTATTTCAAGGTCTAATTCTGCATAAATTTATGAATACTGGAATAATAAAATGGCATAGAGATGTAACCTCAGAGATATTCAGATTTCCTTCTTTCCTTTGATGGGAGAGGAAACAGACCCTAGTAGGGGAATGCATTGCCTGAAATCAGAAACAGATATCTGGAATCATTATCTGATTTTGTTTCATTCCAACATACAAATATTTCTAAATAATTTTCAATGATCCCCAACAGATAGAAATTGTTGGCATGACTTGTCATAAGTGGCCCCAGGAAGTGAGGATATACGCAAAATGTACAGGGTGTCAGTAGAGACTGGACCTTCAGATTTTTGTAGATGGAAAGTTGCCAATTAAAAAGTTTCAAGCAGCTTCTGCCTTCCTGGTCATGGGTTGGCATTGTACTTTGAGGAAGCATACTCCTTGTTTTGGGAAGACAGAATTGAGTGTTCCTTTTGGCTGTGAAGATTTAAGCATATCTTAAACTTGTCAGGGACCTGGGTTTATGAAATGTCCGTGCACATGGCAAATGGCCCTCCAACCCAACATTTGCCTCTTGTTTCACACAGGTATGTACCTGAGAGCAACAGACTCATGCGGGAGCAGAGTGACCCTGACACTGATGTCTTCTCCTTGTGATGAAAAGATACTAGGACACACCTAAGGGCCAGTAGCTCCAATGAAGACCATATGACAGGGAAGGAAAACCAGAGAGCCGATAGGAAAAATTCCTTAAGAGAAAAAGGAAACCAGGAACAGGACAGGGAGAGGGAAACTGGTTCTTTGCACTTTTTTGCTTTATTGATGCTGGACCCCGACACTACTTGACCTCTCCTTGCTGTGTTTGGAAATGTTCTGGAGAAAATGCTGTTTCCAGGTATACTGAAAGTACAGCACTAAAAACTGTGCAGCCCTAAAAACTGAAGCTTGCTTCCCATGCTGTTTTGCTGTAGGACACACCTAACTGAACATGGATTTGAGAGGAAAATGCTCTCACTCTGAGTCTGGGCGAGCTGGCAGCATCTGCAGAGGTGATCAGGTAGAGAGCAGGGCATATTGTCAGCAAGAGCCAGCCGGCAGCTGGCCAGACCCTGCCTGAGGAAGACACCCAGCTTCAACATGGCTGTCATGACCTCAGGGTCCATAGCCCAGTGTCATGTGAGTGGGAGAAATGGTAGTAGAGGCCAGCCACGTGGTTTGCTGAGCTCAGCCGTTGTGGAGCCCACCTGGCTCCTGCTTCACTGACTGACATTGGCTGGTACTCAAAAATGAATTCATGAACAAGTTTAAGAAATCCTTGTGATCTGGGAAAGGAAGATCCTAGATAAAAACTGGATTTCCAGCTCATTTATAAGATGAGAATGATTATCATAATAGTTTTAGTTCTTAAGAGAAAAGTGATTTTATTGCCTTTTCACCTTGGGTAATAAAGCCTGAGATGTATATTATACAGCACAATGAATCTTCTCGTATCATATTTTTTCTTATGACATCTTTACCACAGGTAAACAACAGCACACACACAGGCTGCCCCCTGATGCAGAAAAAGCTTTTTCTTCAGCACAGATGCCTGTAAAAATTGGAAATTTGGAAACAAATCAGAAGCAAATAGCTATGGAGCCTGCCTCATGGAAGCTATGTATGTGCTTAGGTTAGATGAATGTACAGAAGACACCAGTTCCTGCTCTGGTGGAGATTGTTTTACTGTGCACAAACATTTACTGCTCTTTCTATGGGCGGATCACACTTCCCACTGCACCGTGGGTGGTTTACTGTGAACTCCTCTCCATGGCATCTGAGGTCAGGGTAGTGTGATCAGCAATGAGTCGCCATTAGTTGCCATCTCTGGTTGACATTAATGAGCACAGTCTCCTTACTTGATTTTCCTATAGGAAAAGAAACATGAGTTGAAAGATGCTGAGGTGTTTGTGCTCCTCGTTTCCACAGCGTTTGCTGACTGAGGCACTCTCAAAGTGGAGATGACATTTTAGCAGATATACACATGACAGTGAGAAAATGAAAAGTTAAATATGAATAAAAGAGAAGTTGATCAGGGTAATGGGGACTAAAAACGGGGCAGGAGAAAAGCGGGTTTGCAACTTCAAATAAGGGGCAATCATGGTAGGCCTCATAAGAAGATTAGGCTGAGTAAAACTTTTTCTTCTAGGGTTTAAGTAGAACTGTGTTATCCTCATCCCTAAATTTTTGGTTATACCATCACATTTTAATAACTCAGTGTTCTATTTTTCTCCTCATATTTGCCTATCCATTTTGTCCAAATCAAATACATGTTGGACACCTACCAAGTGTCCAGCTGAGGGTGTGCCAGGCTTTGGGGATGATGGCCGAGACAGACAGGAATCCTGTGGTCCCAGCTGAGGGTCAGAAGCTGGCACAGCTGTTCTCAGGTGGGCTCCATTCCATGGGATGCTGAGGTCTGTTTCCAATCTCTGTTCCCTCAGGGACTCTGACAACTGCTGGCAGTCTGTGTCCCCCATCACCATCTGGTCCTCAAGACGTAATTTTTAATTGAATAAAACAACCCCGTGGTGACTAGGCAACAGTCACCCTGGCCTTGCTCTAGTGAATCTGAGCATAGGACCTGCTCTGACTTTCAGTCCTGTCTCAATCAGCCGCATCTAAAAATAGGCCTTCAACATCTGCCCTGCAATTCGTTACTAGTCCCGTTCTTATTCACAGTTCACACCTACACAAACCATGTGGAAAAGAATAACAAAGTGCTCCAATGTTCCAGAAGTAAACTTCATTTTACTTCCTGTATGCATTCTGCTTGGTGGCAGAAGCATAATCTCAATTTACTCCCTTTTCTTGGGGTTTCATATAATCATTTCTCTGTCCCCCAGGCAGGCTGGGACCCTGGAAATCTCCTGAGGCTCTTTCAGGCTTGTTGACTAAGCCATTAGCCAACAGGCACAGCTGCCTCCAGGAGCAAGACAGGTCAAGTGGGCATGTGAGGTAGTAGGGATGGGTGATGATGATGCCAGGAGTGAGGGGACAGAGTGAGGAGACTGCGAACCTGAACGGGGTCAAAATCAAGATTAAACACGATCATTGCTAGTACATAAAAACACAGCTGATATTGCAAATCGATCTTGGATCCTGACACAGTGCTGAACCCCATTATTAGTTCAGATAGTTGTTTGTGTTTGTTTATATGTATGTATTTCTTTGGATTTTCTATATCCAAAATTATACAGATAAAAATAGTTTTATTATTTTTTACATTCCTTAAAAAAAAAATCAAGATTAAACCAACAGATACTTTCAGCCCAGGGGCTGAAACGAGGAATGTTGGCCTCTCCTGACAACAAAGCCATTTCTGCTTTGAGTCTTGCTATGTGTTCAGAACCCTTCTCTGAGGAAGGGCCCACAAGGTCCATCAGAGCTACAATTCCTGGACTGACCTGGGCTCCCTCCCTCTCATCCCTTCCCTCAGGGTTCAGTCCGGTTGGAGACACCAGTATGCTGGGCCATCTCTCAAGCATTTTAGGATCTGCACATTTCTAACTCCCCTTCAGACTTTCCTCCTCCTCAACCCTGGGAGCCATTTGCCCTTTGTCTTGTGTGTATGAGGGGGGTAGGGCACAGCAGGGAGCCTTGTGGGCAGCCCTGCCCTGACTATAAATCTAACTCCTAAAATGTGTACCCAAATCTGACAGTCAAAGGTCAGTACTCATCTCCATAATTCTCTCTGAATTTCTGCCTATTCTTCCCTTCCCCAAGGAAATGAATGCAGAATTCCCCACTCAGATTTTACAAAGTGTGAGACAAGTATCATGTGTGATACTAAACAGCTTCAGAAGGGATTCGGACTCAAGGCATTAAGTAGCATCCAATCACATCGAGGAAAAATCATTCGTTTTAAATTCTCTATCGTTCCTGGTTACATCAAAGAGAAAAATGTTCTCTCGGTACACTTATGTTCAAAAAATCACCCTGATACACACACTACCACTCTTTTTAACAGAGGTTAGGGGCACACTCAGGCTTTCGCAGGGAATAGAATTTAGACAGAACTTAATAGGTTCAACTTTGTTCTCATTTTGTGTATTTTATGCTTAACTTCTCCTTACAGCAATATGAGATGTGTTTACCCTTTCAGTTTGGGTTATAAAGTTTCCTTTTTGAAATAATTTTCCATGAAATTATTTATTAAAAGATACATTGGATGTAGAAAACAAACTTATGGTTACCAGGGGATGGGGGGGGTAGGGATAAACTGAGAGATTGGAACTGACATATACACACTACTACATATAAAATAGATAACTAATAAGAACCTGCTGTAGAGCACAGGGAACTCTACTCAATACTCTGTAATGGCCTATATGGGAAAAGAATCTAAAAAAAGAGTGGATACATGTATAACTGATTCACTTTGCTGTACATTTGAAACTAACACAACATTGTAAATCAACTATACTCCATTAAAAAATTTTTTTAAAAAATTAAAATAAATAAAATAAAATATTCGTGGGTGTATTTACATGCTTTGAAACACCATATTATTTTCTGGGTTATAGTGTTATATTTGTTAAACATCAAAATGACCTTACAAGAAAAATATGGGGAAAAAATACATCAATAAGAGTATAGGTTGTTCAACAAGATGGTAAAAAATAATGTATGTGGGGAAGAAATGACTAATGTTTGGGCAATGCTGCCCCAACTGCCTATCTTGGGGAAGGTAAGCAATAAAAGGAACTTCAGGGATCTATACCTCCAACAGCATTTCAGAATAGTACCTCTCCACAAGAATAAAAGCAAATTTCCTTTCTTTGAGAAGGAAATATTTTAAACTATTAAGACTTTCAAAAAATTCTTTTTTTGTTATTCAGAAAACTTTTACTTATCCTTGGCCAGCTCCTCCACAAATTTTCTCAGAGATTGTTCCAAACCTTCAACATTTGCTTCAAACTCACCTTACAATTCACTTTAACCCAGTCCTAACCGACTCTTCCATCATTAAGGAAAACAGAGCTGACCAGACCTGGTGTCCTCCAACTTCCCCTACTCAAAATGACAGTACATATACCTGTCCAGCCCTTCCACCAGTCTAACACAGAGATTCTTTCTTCTTTCCCTTCCCCCAGTATTTGATTTCACGGTTGCTAGGAAGTTAATTAATTAAGTATTCTCTCATTCTTTTAGCTTTTTATCCTGTCTCTGCCTCTTGGTTATTTTCCATCAGTCCATGCTTATATTCCAATAACCGTTATCCTGGTGGATGCCTTCCTGTGATGGTGCAGAATAATGACCTGATTTCCCCCTCTCCTGCTCCGTCTAACTTCCTAGAAGGTTTATCTGTATCCACTCTCACCCCTCCCTGAAAAGGCAGTTTTACAAAATTAGGGATGGTGAGAAACATTAATATAGAATCTACAGGAAGACATACATGCAGAAAGACTTCATGGGGAAAACATTGGAAAGATAATAACTATATACCTATAAACACTCATACTGGTAAACAAGAAACATGTCAGACTGATTCAGAATTGCATATTATAGTCTCTATACACAGAATAGAGGTTGAAACAGGAGGTTTGGGTTTATCTAGAAACAGATGCAATAGCTAAAATAAATTCTCAGTATTCACAATAAAGCTCTGGAGGGTAAAGAATATAAAACAAAACGAAACAAACAAAAAGCAAACAAAACAGGGTGGGAAGAATTTGACCTTTGATAGCCAGTTCTTCTGTGAATTGAATATTGATTCACTGAAAATACCAGAAAATATTTTTTAAATGTTCCTGCTATTAGCTGTGTGACAGGAAAATCTTCCTAAATTATCTGAATCTTTTTTGTCTTAAATAAAAAAAAATCTCCACAGATAAGTTCTCAGGGATACATAAGAACATATTTATCATGTACTGTCAGAAAGCTTCACTCAAAATTAATGCTTACTGTAGTTTAATGATGGAGAGTGAAAAGAAAAATCAGAAATCTCATACCTTTCAAAACTAATCTGGCAAAAAAACCCCTTGCATTTAATACAGAGGGTAGCAAACTTTTTCTGTAAAGAGCCAGATAGAAATATTTTTGGCTTTGAAGGCTATATGGCCAGTCATAATTATCTGCCATTGTAGGACAAGAGCAGCCAATGTGTATATGAACAGGCATGGCTGTGTTCCAATAAAACTTTTATTTACAAACCAGGCCAAGTGCCACATTTGGCCTTCAGGCTATAGTTTTCAAACTTCTGATTTAGTAGATTAGGAGGTACAAATGTGATTCAGGCTTTTTGCAAGAGAAATTCTTACATTCTCTTTCTTTTGGTTTAATAAAACTTAACATCCAATTGGTAATTTTTTTTAGATAGGTTACTGCCTGTATTTTGGAAATAAAATCACATGCTCTTTCAGTGTATTTCTAGAGAGAATCATGAGTTTAAGTTACTCCTATAAAAATCAGTTGTCTTTTGTTCCAAACGTTGTCTCTACATAAACATTCAAAATCAATGAAAATTAAGGTCATACATGTTAGGAAAACAGAATTCTGACCTTGACTGATCATCACTATTTTTCTCTAGGGAACTAATAGCTGGAAAGAAAAGGAAAGATAGGCAAATTCCAATAATTTCATAGCTTGGAAAGGCAAATAGTTTATATTGATCAATAGTTTCAAAATCCAATAAGAAACATCCAGTAAGCCTTAAGTTAACATCCAGTGGTTAACTTAACCTTACATCATCTACCACAAAGAAACATTAAGTCTGTTATGTATTTTTTTTCTGCTTATTTGCCACCAAAAGGAAAAAAAAAAAGTAGTTTAAAACTTCTAATCTTTGAGTTTGCTACCCTATTCTCTCATTTTTTATGTATCATCTTTCATTTAACATTTTGTTTTGTTTTGTTTATCTTTTATTCTGAGAAAACATTGCTTACCTCTCTGACTCTGGAATTCAAGTCTTGTGCCTCTGACCTGTAGCTCATATATGTGATGAAACACGTCATTTTTCCAGAGCAAAAAGCAGCCAAAAGGACCCTTCTATACTAGTTAGCTTTTAATAATTCCCCTTAGGACAATTCTCATATGTTTCCTTCATACAGTTTCCTTCCACTACTCCATTTTTCCAGGAGGAAACCATCGACAATATTTTTTTTCCATCTAAGATATTTAGAGGCATTGTGCATATTATTCCCCACAAAGGACCTTCCAATTAGAATTTGTCACAATGATTCCCTCTGAAATCTGTCAGGTTAAGGATTTCTTCTTTCTCAGAGTGAGAGTCTCGGGCTGACAGACAGTAGAACCACATCCATTGTGCATTTTTATTCCTTTTTGAGCCGTAACATTTAGGTCATCTATTTTTTCTTGTCTCTAGGGCTTTCCTTCTTAACCTCTCAGCAATAACTATATTCATGTTTTCTCTAGTACGTGTTACAACATCTCATTCCTTGAAATTTAAAGACCTTGAACCTTAATTTATTACAGAAATCCACATGAGCAAAGGAGGTCAGAGAATTTCCTCATTCATGTGAATAAATATAAGAATATTTGATGTTTATCTAAGGGGATGGAACTCCCTAAGAAAGACTAGATGATCCTGAGTCTCTTCTCCTAATAATGACACCAAACTCCTTCTTCTAATAGTAATTTTTGTTTTTAAATAACTTTAAGGTGTTTGCCCTCTTTTCAGTTATTTTTTAGGCTAGGGAAGGGGGCCAAAAATACTTTCATTCCCACAAATACACTCTTTAATGAAAATTTCCCATAGATCTAACTGTTCTCCTTTTGGGTCCTGTTTCAAGGGTATTTTTTAAGGTGTGGTTTGTTCACTTAATTTTCACAAGGTGAAAAATCAACTTGGAATATAGGTTTTATGAATGTAAGTTACATTTTTTCCCATATTTCTTCAATTCATGACTCATATCTCTTATTTTCCTTTTATTGACTTCTGTAATCAAACT
This sequence comes from Phocoena sinus, assembly GCF_008692025.1. NCBI lineage: Eukaryota > Metazoa > Chordata > Mammalia > Artiodactyla > Phocoenidae > Phocoena > Phocoena sinus. Next base: position 4,245,306 of record NC_045774.1, on the reverse strand, counting down.
AGTAGGTAACATTTAAAATATTTGTCTGACTACACTTTTTCTAAATGTTTTTCCTGTTTTTTTTTCTGGGTCAAGCCAGGTACAAATACTGGATATGAATAGCTTTTGTGATAACAATAATCATTCCTTCTAACTTTTCAGCTGGGTCACTAAGAAGATTGAAAACTTGAAATCACATGCAAATTTTAGTGGCCTATTTAACTGGCCACACATTGCTTAAGGACAAAATATAAAATACAAGAGCCCTGGACATTAAACGTTTGAAAATTCTAGGGCCAAAATAAGAAGATTCAAGAAGGAGTGTATATTTTAACGTCTCTGAGGCAATGAGCAAAATTACACTTGCTGTTAAAGACACAAATAGATAATTTGCTCATGTGAGTAAAATGCTTACTCTCAGGGGAGAAGATGAATTTCAGAAAGCATCCTCCACTTCCTTTTCCTATTACTGTGAGCTTAATATATGGGGAATATTATTCTAGATATGAGAAATCATGCACATCTTTATACAATAACCACAAGTGTGATCCATTTTTATTACAGGATTATTAGATCAAGATATGAGAACTTGGATTGTGTTTTAAGAAATATATGAATTAATTTTAAATTGTAGTTTTGGGCTAAAATCCCAGAAATGAACAAAATAATCTAATCCACAGCAAATGTAAAACAACAACAACAAAAAAAAACCGTTTTAAAGTCAAATTGGGAAAACGCAAATGACAAAAAAAATCCATCATTTTAAATGAATATCTGACATCTTCATACATTTGAAAAAATTAGCCATACACTCATCTGGAAATTATCAATACTTTATCCTACTTACCTAAATTGTGCCTATCACAGCGCTTATTGAAATATTAGTGGAATAAATGGGCAGAATGCTTTGTGGATTTGTGTCAGCAACCTCCTCTTCACCAAATTAACTCTTAGCTAAGAATCCCCTCCCCCAAGTTCAGTAGTCTGAACTCATTTTTTGTGACAACCGACATCCACAAGCAAAATAAAGAGCGTCTCAGAAACGCAGGATGAGCACCCAAACCACATTCCGAGGCAAAAAGTAACAAACCTTTGGTATTTGCTTCCCAGAAGGTGCCATTCCAGAGCCGAAGCTGCATTGCTTTCCTGGTGTTAATTTTCCAGATCTCCAATCTTTCATGTCATAGTTGATCGAATATAAATCCATTTCTATAACTAGATTGCTTGGAACTTGCTCAAGATCGACCTGTGACCTTCATTTATGAAAAATGGATATGCTTGATTTCTGCACACTGACACTGAGAATGTTCAATTAATGCTTACATTATAAAGAATGTGCAAACAACACAAATGGAAATTAAACCCTTTTCACTATCTGTCTGCGTCTGAGCATTCATAAATTGAGATAAGTGTGAAAGAGCTGTCCTCAATCAATTCCAGCTCCACTCTCTGACCTGATTAAGCTATGTGTATCAATATACATTCCCTTAATTAAATGTGGTTCGGTGAGCATTAATGGTATTACAAAGAGAGAAATAATGGGACCTCATATTACTACCCATCATTTTGTTGGGGAAAATAATAGACTGATGAAGAGGAAAGTTGACAGAAGAAAAAGCTGTTCTGTACATTATCATAATTATCTCCTATGCTGAGTGATTTCAAAGCAAGACACTAAGAATGTCACTTGTTTTTGCTCAGCCATCTCTCACGAGGTCTAAGGATTACAGGAAGAGGCAGAGGCACTGCATCATTCTGAGAAATTCCGTCCTGTTTTTGGTGTGCTCACAATTCATTCCCTGCTTATTTTGACACTGCTGCAAACATTTCCAAGCCTTTTCTGACACTCCATGTAAGCCATACAAGAAAGTGACTTTATAAGGCTCAGCTTTCTTCCTAAAGCATTAAAAATAAATGGTCTCTCACTGGGCTGTTCAGCAAGATTCAATATGCGTCTCTCCTTTCTGATTGCTGTCTCGTTTTCTTCTTTCCTGTCTTCTTTGTCCTCTGCAGAGCCAGCAGAATGTCTCCCACGGAAGACAGTCGTTGATGAGACTTTAGCCTACAGGGACTCCGTGGTTTCCTGGGTGACTTTGCCGGGTGATTCTGATAGTGGTGGCCCTACACTGACTGCTGCTTTCATCCTGTGATATGCTGAGAATGTTGCTAATTAAAGGTTCCCACAGGGATAGCTTTTTACTCATTCTACTTCGGAGCCTAAAAGATCAAGAGCTGACAGACTAGAAGACTCACAGATTGGCTCAGAGGAGGCACGAGGAGACAAGCAGAATACAGCTTCTTGGGCTGGGGTTATAGTCATTCCACAGAAGATCTTACTGCAGCACCAGCTGATGTAGCTGCCTGTGGATTAAGCTGCCTTTGATACCATTTGCAATAAAGAGCTACCATGTATGACAGGTAAGTCTTGAAGAGTAGGGAAGACTTACAGGGGAGTGAGAATTGATTACATATTAAAGTATTGGTATCAGAAAATGAGCCAGATTGCCTGTGAATACAAGAAAAATGACAGATACCTGCTTCTCCTAACTCCTGGGAGTTAGGTCCTGAGGTAGAGAATTAGAGTCTAATGAAGCTTTAAGTTTACATCATGAATCCGCTGGCCTTGGTTGGTCCTGAATGCTGTTCTGACCAGAAAGACACTTGGCGGGTAGAGCCAAGCACCTGGTTACTCACCATACATGTCTTTTAAGAAAATGGCCCAGTGTTCCTGGAGCTCCAGAATTAGGCATTTTCTTTCCCTTAGGGAAACTCAGAACTAAAGAAAACCCAGATTTTTGGTGAATAGACCAACTGACTTTGGTTAAACTGGTTTTAATTGACTGTGGATGATTTTTATCCCATTATTTTCTATGTTTCTGATAATGTCAGCTCAGGTGAAGAACACAGGGGAATGCAAAGACCATTATCCATAGTCTCTGTCATCCTTGAATCAACTTATTTCTTTCCAGTATTTTCAGTTTCAAGTTCTCTCTCTCTATTAGTGTTCCTTTTTATCAACTTTTAAATGCGTTCGAATCTCCTCATACTTAAAAAACAACAAAACCAATACATATCCAAAAGGAAAAGAGGAGGAAGGGAAGAAGAAAATAACCTCTGAATTGACGTAATGCTGGTCTTTCTCCCTTTAGCTGTCTGTAGCCCTCTCCTCCTCTGCTCCACAGCGAAGCTTCTTAAGAGATCTGCCTACAATTGTCCTCTCCACATGATTACATCCCACTCACACCGAAATTTATCTTCTATGTCCACAATTCCACCAAAAGTGTTCTCACTGAATCACCAGCAACACTGTGGTTAAATCCAAAAGACACTTTCAGTCTTGATCTTACTCATCCTCAGCAGCATCCGAAACAGTCAGTCTCTCCCTCTAAGCATCTTGACTCCCATGATGCTTCACTCCCCCAGGGCTGGTCTCACCCATCTTTGGCCACTCCTCCAACTTCCCTTGCAGGCTTCTTGCCCTGGGCTGCCTCTAGCTATCAGTATTAATATCTGAGTGTTATCTCCTCTTTTTCACTCCCTGCATCCTCTCATACATATCCATGGTTCCAATGATCAATTTTATATTAATGATTCTTAAATCTTTATTACTAGCCCAGATTACTTTTTTGAGGTCCCAATTTATTTGTCAAAATCCTCACTGGGTATCTGAATTTGGATGCCTCACCTGTGCCAGAAGTTATACATGTTAGGGAATAAATATAATTTTTCCCTAAAAATAAACTCTGCTTTCCTGTGGTTGAAATGACCATCAACTCAATTTTTGCAAACCAAAGCCCTGAGACTCAGTTTTGACTTTCCTCTGTCTTCAACTGCCTACTCATCACCAAGTTCTCTGACTGTGCTTCTCTGAATTGGTCTACTCATCTATATCTTCACTTTAGACTCCTTACATTGTCCAAGACCAATGCCGTTTTCCATTAGCATTACTGAAACTTCTTCCTTTTACACTCTCACTTTTCTGGATGCAGTCTTGCCCAATTTCTACCCTCAGCTGCTCCTCTGAAAGGCTTGCTCATTTGTGTCACTCCAGACTTCCTCTTGCCTCTCCAACCCAATCTCTGGCCACATTCCTCTGCTTTGTACTTTCTGTACATCATGAATAATTCTTTCACATTTAGGTCTTTGGATTCTGCCTAAAAGATACTCTCCCTATATGTTGCCAAAATTATTCCTTCTCATTTTTCAGAATTGTATCTAAATTACATTTTTTTCTAAGAAAATCTTAAAATCTCTGAAGCTCCACCGCAAACTAATATATTGACTTTTGCTATATACTGCTATGATTCCTTTAATATTTCTTAGTTTTATTATAAGTATTTGCTTTATTGCCTATCAAACTGCTTAAAAGAAAGCAAGATCCGTGATTATTAACAAGCAGAATCATGTTTAGGGTTGAATATTTAGAGTTTCTTAAGAGAAACCTCCATTATTGTTCATTAAATTGACTCAGAGTGGTCTTTTCAGGCAAAGACTTTTCCACAGGGCTTTGGAAAAACCATCAGCAGCAATTGTTTACCACTGTGGATGCCTGAGCCTGCAATACCAGCTTGGGCCAAAAAGAGCCCAAGTTCAATGCTGTTCCTACTGAATTCCCAGCTTGCTTTTTTCATAGAAGTTGACAAACTAATTCTATATGAAAGTACAATCACCTAGAATAGCTAAAACAATCTCAAAAAAGACAAAATTGGAGGACTCACAATTCTTGATTTCAAAACTTATTGTAAAGAACCTGTGGTCATTTCTCCAGTTCATGAGTATATAATTACAATAAATATACAAAACTGGTGGAAATTCCATATTGACTCCTTGACCTAGGTAGCAAGGAATATTTAGAAGTGTAAGTGGGCACCTCTAGAGCTTTGAAACCTCTCAAAATAATAAATCAAAAGCAATATATTTTAGCCCATCAAAATATGTCTTATTTCAAAAAAGTTTTGCCTAAACTACCTATAGTGGATTATACTGTCAACAGTTGAGATTCCTAACTACTTACAAGCAACTATCTCTGAGTAGTGGAATTAAAGTAAGATTATTTTATAGTTTTAACTTCTCTTTTAAAATTAATATATGTTCATTGTGTAAGAAAGGTAGTAAAATTTTAATAGTGTTTTCCTAAGTGAGCTTTGGAAAGCCCACTATAGTTGATTAGGGTCCAGTATTGCCTTCTGGGATTGATTCTCTGGGTCTTTGATTTCTCCCTAAGAACCTTCCTTTTCTAAGCAAGTAACTGGGTAGTTTTCTTACCCTGCTTCCTACCCATAGTGATATGGGGTCTTTTATGAATTTATAGTAAGACAGCAGGTGGAGCTGGAGCAGCTGGAAGCTGGCCAAGCCTCTCTCTCCCTCTGTCTCTCTCTTCAGGGAGTCTCAGGACTTTTCTAAATGGTTTTTCTGAACGAGCATATTTGGATTATCGTGTAGCTGAGTGGGTTCAGAGGAGTCAGACTCCCTACCATGTGATTTTAGGTCACCACAATGAGAATTCCAAACACCAGGGTAAATGTTGCACCCCCCTTCCTCAGCAATACTACACCATCATTTCTACCATAAGGTATTAGTTTAAGTAAGTCATAAGCCCAATTCAAAGTGGCATAGACCCTCCTCTTAATGGGAGGAGGGTCATGGTTACATTGTTGAATAGCTTATGGGATGGGATTTGTTATCGGGTTATTTTTTGAAAGGACAATGTACCACAGAAAGTAACATCATAATATTGATTAAATTTTTATATATGATCTCTCAACAATTAAATTGAATTCAGTGGAGTTTTAAGTGTTATTTAAGTGGAACATTGATGTGGCTGTCTCTCAGTAAATAATACAATTTTCAGTTCCATATTGGAGAGGGCAAACCCTCCAAACTGGGACCATTTGTAAAATGAAAAGGATGTTTACACAAATGTAATTTCAAGTCAAATTTCTTGAAGAGATATGTTAGAACCCTTAAAAGCTGGGTTAAGGAAATTAAACTCCAGGATTTTCAGAGATGGAGGTATATGGAAACATGTCTTGTCAGGTCATTTGCCTAAATTATAATTTAATATATGCTCCTATCCCATCAAATGATAGTCAATACTATATCATATCAGTTATTGTCATCTACAAGTTAGAATGTCTAAACCTAATTTGGTGAATCTTTGGAGATAAAGAAAACAACCTAGAAATACTGTGGAAATGTAAATAGTTATGGGAAATCTTTAAGGACAGCAAATTCTTAAAAAGAAGCTCACCAAGTAAGATTAAGGCCATAGCAGTCCTCCTGTGATAGCTAAGATTATAGGTAGTAGAGAGCATAAGTGACATGTGATTATATTAATATAATTATTTTACTGCCAACTCAAATTTCTTTTACTTTGCTAATGAAATAATTGCTAGATGATGAACTAGTACATATTCTAACTTATTGTTGTTTTTTTGGGGGGGGGCGGTCAGAAGTAATTGCCAATGTAATGGGAAGTATCCAGTAATTGATTTCGAAATTTTCTCCTTTGCAGAATGCTCACTCTCTCCAAAAGTAGAGAGTAAGGCTTTTATCGATTAAACAGTTCAGGTTTGACCTTTCTGGCTGGGATTTTAAGATTGGTGCTCACAAGATCTTGCAGCAGCCCAAGGATATACATAGTTTGTTCATTCTGGAACCACCTTATAATATGCCGAGGGAATTACCAGCCTATAATGAAATGTAAATTAATTCCACATTCTTTGAGGTTCAAATAAAGTTCAGTGAGAAAGACTTCTCAGTACTTGTGATACTGAAATAAGCCCCACTCCATCATATAGATTCATACATTTTTTACAATTTTTCATTATTTAAAATAAATAACACTCCCACTCTCTCCCAAGTGATTATGGGCTTAAAACACATTCCCCAAATAAACTAAGATGACAAACAAAATCAATAATCCAATAAGGCTGGAGGAGTGCCAGTGTACTCCAGTTTCTTTTCGTGCCTGCTTCCCATTTTGTTTCTATAATCCTTCAAGGTGTTTCCTTTAAGTTATGAAGCTCCACCAGCTGATAGCCTTGCTAATCCGTTACCAGTCACCCTTCCTGTATGCTTGGTTCACTCTGAGAGTAGATCACAGCAACCCAGCTGACATTCAAGGATGTAGGTAGACCTTGTCTTAACCATTCTTATGCATTGCACTGATGCTGGTGGGAAATGTGGTAGAGAAAACATTTTAAATACAAACCTGTCAGGTATAAAACAGATGGAAGGTAAAGAAACGTATGCAGTCTCTAGGTGTTAAAATTATCCTTCCTCCTCCAAACCAAATGATTTTAACATTCTTATTTTTCTTATTTCTTCCATCTCCTTGTCTATCTCTTTGGGGAAAACCCACATCCATGTGCCTTCAGACAATCCACTCAGAGTTCTCCCAAAGATACACTTTTCCCTATTTAATTTTGATGAAATCAACCTCTTTTGTAATATTCAGTTATTTTAGACATATGGCTTCATTCCTCTGAGGAACAGAGAATGAAAGGAACTCAATTTGTACAGGATATTAAAACTACACATCTATGAATCTAATGCTTTAAGTATTGTGTGTGAACAGTGTGACTTTAAGAATATATAGCTACTGGACCATACCTGCTTCCATAAACATCATACTCAGACCTTAATTTACAAAGCTAAAGGGAATGCAGAAAAATTTAATGGAGCTCAAATAAAAGAAGTGCTACACATTTTAAAAGATTACAAAATCAGCATCTTTTTAGAAAAAATCTGAGTTTCATGAATGGGTACTTATGAGGGATCCAGATGCACCAAAATGGCAATCTGTTATTACTTGAGCACATTTCCCTGATGTCTTTCTGAGCAGAAAGATACATGCAGAAAGTAACTCTTTAAACTTTCATTTGAATCATCATGAGATGCATATTTGAGACTGCTTATTTTTGTTTCATTTGTGATTTAGTCTTGCTTTTGAAATGTAAGCAAACAGTCATTGGATAAAATGAGTGATTTGGTGTCCAGCTACCTAACATGGACCCATAGTCAAACTTAGATGCCTTTTGTTGTTTGTACTTTAATAGCACTTCAAACACTGTTTCAGGAATACAGAACCAATAGGAGATAGATAGATACATACATAGATAGATAGATGATAGATAGATAGATAGATAGATAGATAGATAGATAGATGAAGTATAGACAGAGATTTATGATGAGGGATTGGCTCATGCAATATGTAGGCTGAGAAGTCCCATGGGTTCTTGACTGCGAGCTGGAGGCCCAGGAAAGCCAGTGGTGTGGCTCTAGTCCAAGCCCGAAGACCTGAGACCAAGGAGGGTGATGGTGTATGTCCCAGTCTGAGTCCAAAGGTCTAAGGACCAGGAGTACCAGTGTCCCAGGACAGGAGAAGACCAATGGCCCAGCTGAAGCAGAGAGAACAAATTGGTCCTTCCTCTATCTTTTTTTTGTTCAAGCCCTCAGTGGATTGGATGTTGCCAACCCACTTGGTGAGGGCGATCTTTACTGAGTCTATAGATTTAAATGTTAATCTCTTCCCAAATCACTGTCACAGACACAACTAAAAAAGATATTTTACCAGCTATCCGGGCATCCCTTTACCCAGTGAAGATGACCCAGGAAAGTGACCATCACAGTACCTGTTCTTTCTCTATGTATTCCACTGTTTTTAACACAGGAACGGGCAAATTCTAGACACTAAAATGCACCTGGACAGGACCTATGTATTCAGCTCTTCACTTATCCCACTGTGCTTAGCACAGTAATAGCACATTCCAAACCATAACGTTTACCTGAGCGAGTCCAACCATCATTCAGCCATTGACATGAATGTGTTGACACAAAGTATTTTCCTCAAAGCAATCTATTTTTTTTTCTTGCATTCTTTAAGGAATTAAAGTGTTTTGTTTACATATCTATCAAGGTGGTTTTCTGTTCTCCAAATCTCTCTTCCTGTCCAACAATCACATGCTATAATGATTAGCACAATGACAGTTATTTTTCTGCTCAAAGACATACAATGACCCACTACTGCCTGTAATAATATAGAAATACTCAGCCTGGCTCTGAGTGTTCTGCTATGTCCATCTCTGAACTTTTTCTTTTTACTTATTATCCATTACTTTTTTTTTTTTGGCCGCTCCGTGATGCATGCGGGATCTTAGTTCTCCAACCAGAAAGCAAACCCATGCCTCAGCATTGGGAACATGGAGTCTTAAGCACTGGACTGCCAGAGAAATCCTTATTATCCATTACTTTAAACTTATTACCTGTATTATTATTATCATCCTGCATTTACTGAGCACCAATATATCCTTTGAGAAAATTACCAACCTGATTAGTGAACATATGAGCTCACAGTCAATAGGGGATAGAGATATGTGAATAGATACTTCTAACACAATGAAATGGGCACTGACATACAGGAAAAAGTCACATGAGAGCATTAAGAACGAGATAACCTAGATGAGTAGAGGGTAAGTTCCCAGAGAACATATATTAGATGAGCTGTTAACAATGAGTAGGAGTTTATCAAACAGATAAGGAGCAGAAGTGTATTTAAGAAGGAAAGAAATAGCAAAATTTGGAAGCATTAAGCCATATGCCAAGTTCAGGAAATGATCCATAGCATGACTATAGATTAGTATGTGTCTGGGGAAGGAGTGGTCAGAAATAAGCCTGTGGAAGAACATTACAACTAGACAGGAATCTCATGTTGGGAACCATCAAAGGTCCTCAAATTGAGGAATTTTATGGTCAGATTTGTATTTTATAAAATAAAGCAGTAAGTAGAATAGAAGATTGGCCAGAAAAAGTAATAACTAAAAGTAGAGATTCTAGTTAAAAGGGATTGAAATCACTTTTTTTTGCCTCTATGAGAGAGGTAATCACTGGAGTGGCTGGTTTACTAGAGAAGAGGAAAATATCCTGAGATAATTCTGAAATATTTTTATGGGACTCAATGGCTACTCAAATATGACACCTGAGGAAGAATATGGAACAATTGATTATGACTGTCACCTTCTAGACTGGGAAACAAAGTCAAAGATAATGAAATGATATAAGATAAACTCAGCAAAAAAGAATTGGTTTTGGGTTTGAAGGAAAAAAAATAATTTGGTTTGGTACATTCTGTGTTTGAAATTTTTTGCTGTTGTTAGATAATTTGTCTAGCAATAAGTTAAAATTATGGCTTTAATGCTTTCTCAACTAAAGATCAAGATTTGACAAGCACTACAGTGATGGTAGTTGAAGCTGAGGGAGGGCATACTATGTCAGATAAAGAGATGGATAATTAGAAAAAGAAAAGAGCCATAACTGCCAAAATTTGGAAGCAACCAAGATGTCCTTCAGTAGGTGAATGAATTAAAAAAACTGTGGTACATTTACACAAGGGACTATTATTCAGCAATAAAGAGAAATAAGTTGTCAAGCCATGAAAAGATGTGGAGGAAACATGAAGGCATATTACTAAGTGAAAGAAACCAATCTGTAAAGGCTACATACTGTATGACTCCAGTACATACGAAATTCTGGAAAAGGCAAAACTATAAAGACAGTGAAAAGAACACTGGTTGCCAGGGGTTGGAGAGGGGAAGTTAGGGCAATGAAACTATTCTGTATGAAATTATAATAGTGGTATATGTCATTATCTATTTTTCCAAACCCATAACATGTACAACACCAAGAGTGAAACCTAATATAAACTATGGAATTTAGGTGATAATGATGTATAGGTTCATCATTCATAACAAATGTCCCACTCTGGTGGGGAATGTTGATAATGGGGGAGGTTATACACTTGTGGGGTGAGGATTATAAAGGGCATCTCTGTACCTTCCCCTCAATTTTTCTATGAACCCGAAACTGCTCAAAATAAATGGTGTCTTTAAAAAAGGAAAGGTAAAAAGAGAGAGCCTATGGAAGACCAACATTTAGGGCAAAGTGTAGCCCACTATGGATAAAAACCCAGAGAAGAGAGAATTCTAAAAATACTGAGTTTTCAATGACACTGAATAATTCAAAGTCATTAAATAAGAGAGTGAATGAAACAATCTAATGGATTTACCAAGAATGTCGCTGATGCTGTTTGCCAGAATTCCATATATTATCAGTAGAGTTACCAGGATATAGGTTTGATTGTAGTAATTTAGAAGGAAAGGAGAAGTGAAAAAATTGAGACTGCAAAGATAGATTCATCTTTCACAAAATTAACAATGAACTTAGCAACAGACACATAACCTTAAGTGTGCAACGACACATAGTTGACCAAAGACGTGGCCGAAGACCAAAAGATACCATTTACCATTCACAATACTAGAATACAATATGAATGATACCTCTGGGAGTTGTGTAATGTAGTGGCTAGTGCAACAGGGTACATTGTAATAAAATATACTGAGATAAAAATTTGGGAAGGAAAAGATTTGCACAGGTTTAATAATTCTACTTTGAACATATTAAATCCAAAGAAGCTATAAGATGGAAATGAAATTCAGTTGTTTCTCCTGATCTGACTCTGGACATAAATTCAGATTGATTTTATTTAAAGTTAATGGAATAGGTAAGATCGCTCAGTGAAAAGATGCAGAAGGAAAAAGAAGTGGTTCCATGACTGCATGCAAAAGAACTCCAAAATTTAGAGATAAAATAGAGAAGAAGAATCCAGAAAAGAAAGATAAGAAGGAATAACCAGGAAGGTACAAGGACAATGCGGGGAATATTCCACCATAAAAACCCAAAGATGAAAGGATTTCAGTAAGTTAATGGTTAACTAATTTTAAAGACATTGATACGTTGAATAGATGAGGAGAGAAAGTATTCATTGCCCTTGCTAATGTGAAGGATGAATGATGGAAGGCAACTATGGTGAGAATTTAAATCTTTTATGTGGCTAACTGCGTACGTTAACATGATTTTAATATATCACTCTTTTCAACAACATGGCTTGGCTATTCCAGGAAACTTTTCCCAGGAAGATAAAAGTTGCAAATAACTTCACTGGTTATCCCATAAATTTCTTGACAGATCCATCAACCCTCAAGAAAACATAGAATGAATCATACCCCAAGATTCTTTGAACTCCTTACCCCCAAAACTTGCCTTGCTCTGTTCACCGATCCTATTATATCATGATGCTTAGTTGATCCTAACAAAGCTTCTACACTGAAAGACTACCACACAGCAAAGTGTCCGTGAATGTCCCAACTGTGGTCACCCCCCTCCCAGGGATGTTAGTAAGTCTGAAGACAGTGTTCTTCCTTACCGTGGTTAAAAAAAGATTCAGCTTTGTTTGAGCAGTAGGTTGCTTTGGTGATATCTGGGGGACCCAGCAATTGACAATGGTAAACACAACAGGAAGAAAACAAAACTGTACAGATGCCTTGCAGAATAATGGGAGGTGAAAAGTAGAATCACTATGTATATACAACAATTTTGAATCACTTAACTATAAGAAGGTAGGTAGCTGGACAAAGATATAAGGTCAAGAAACGGGTTGATATTTTGGGGATGGGAAAACTGGAGCATATATGTTTACTGAAAGGAATAATCTTGAGGAGAGGTTAAAAATTGAAGATGCATAGAACAGAGGGCATTAAATAGCTACAGGGATGGAATCTGGGGCACATGAGTGAAGATAAGTTTTGATGAGAGAAAGGCACTTCCTTCATTACCCCAAGAGAAAGAGGACCAATGCAGATGAATTATAGTTTTGTTGGCTTAAAGGTAAAGCAATCTTTTGTTACTGTTTCTTCAACTGAGTTTAGGTCAAGGAATTCATGAGGAGAGTGTGGGAGAAGTTTTGAAAAGCCAAGAAGTATAAAAAAAAAAAACTCCTAAAATATAAATGCAAGTGGGGCACTGTGGAGAACGTATATGAGGTCTGCAGTCAAGGTGGTGAAATAAATAAAGGCTAATAAAGCTGATGAGTGGTTTTTCCAAATGAACGGAAAACATTCTCATTGTTGACAGGAATAGAAAGTCTTCTGAGAGAAATGGAATATTTGGGCCACGATGTCAGGGAGAGCCTGACCAGAGGGACATCTACGGATTCCTAGGACAGCTGTGGTGGCACAATGCCCCCAATTAATTTTTTAACAGATTTCACTGAAAAATTCTGAGTAAGGAATAGAGATTTCCCATATACCCTCCACCTCACAAATGCACAGCCTCCCCAGTTATCAACATCCCCCATCAGAGGGTGCATTTGTTAGGGCTGATGAAACCTATACTGGCATGTCATTAACACCCAAAGTCCATAGTTTACATTAGCGTTCACTATAGGTGTTGTACATTCTGTGGGTTTGGACAAATGCATAATGGTCTGTATCCACCATTATAATTATCATACAGAATAGTTCCATTGCCTTAAAATTCTTCTGTGCTTTGTCTATTTATTCCTCCCTCCTTCATCGTCCCTGGCAACAACTGATCTTTTCGATGTCTCCATTTCCAGAATGTCATATAGTTGGAATTCTATACCATACAGCCCTTTCCTACTGGCTTCTTTCACTTACCCCTGATTAATTTTGAAGTAGCTGAAACAGACCAATTTATGTCCATCTTGAAAGCTTAAAATCAGTGAATAACAATACATCTTTTTTTGTTTTTTGAGAACTCAGAAAAATTTCAAGTATGTGTTTATGTTGATTATGATACCAGCATTCCTCTTTCTGTCCATATAATGATCTATATCTTCCATTGATTGTGGAGAGTTCATCTCTGGGACCTGCCAGGGGAATACTGCATAGCAAATATTTCAGAAATATTCTTTTACACTTTCGATTGGCTGCTTAAATTATACCCTCCATTGTAAAGTTCACTTTACTCTAATTTGCCAAAGCTGATGCAGTGTTTATGTTCAGGAGAAAAATAAAAAATAAAAACAGTAACCTGCTTTCTAAGCTCTTGTTCCAAATATTCTACAATTTAAGTATAGAACCTCGATATTAAAAAGCAGTGGTGATGTTTCATTTTGTGGGGCAGAAACATAGACTTGAAGCAATGATTTGAAGAACACGGTAAATTTAGACTTTTTAGTTGTCTTTTCTGGCATCCTTTTCCTATAATTTACTACCAATTGGATGATTCACTTCCTTCTGCATGGTTCCATGTCCCTTTAGAAATTTCTATAAAGAGTTCAATGCTTTTTAATTGTGTTATATGAACCACCTTATGTCAGTGAAGCCTGTTTTGGTGGGTATTTCAGCTGTGAGGATATGGTCATTTGAATTCTACACTTGAAATATTTAATTTGGTGTGAACCAATTAAGCATGACTGTTAAATATTTTATATCTTCTCTTTCTTTCTAGTTATTTTAAATACTGTACTCTAAAAGCACAATTTTGGGTATCTCTTGTTTGTAGTTACTCAAGAGGTCCTATCTTAAATCTCCCTGACATATCCTGTATATGAAAAAAGTTTGGCATTGCACATATATATATGTCATCACTCCACCAAACTGACACAGTCAAGAAATCCATCCGAGAGGCAGATTTGAAGAAAATTAACACATGCCCATAGAATGTCAATTAGCAGGGGAATAATAATTAGAATGATATAATTTTTAAATTATAGTGCATAAGAAAATAAAAGGAAATAAAAATTTTAGTTATTGAGGGTCATAAATATTAATTACAGCAAACTCTATACTTCGCTGTGGAACAAATTTTTCCAACTTTATTAATGCATTGCCTGAGGTTTTTGTGCTTGTTTTACACTCATGCATAAGATTTAGTTCAGTAAGATGTTCACATTCCATAAATAAAGACTATGTGCATAACATTTCAAGTATAACATTACACAGGGCATTTATTCAGTTCTAGCGTAGTACAATTAAGACTCGTGGATATAGTAATTTTCATCACAATCACAGTGAGCCATTCCATTAACTTAGGAAAACAGAGCTCTGCTAAACATTCTGATTATTAACATGGAACAGAAGGTCCAGGATGGTTGGATTCATCCTCTCAATTTTCTCACTTTTATTCTCTCCTATATTCTTTGTGTGACAGCTGTTGAACTTTGGCCAAAGTTTACCAGGTCTTCCTTTACAGCGTATGCTGTTTTTAGTCACGGTGTTGGTTGACAGAGATCAGGCGAACTCATTTCCACAACCTTTATGAGAATTCATAGAGTCTCAGTCAGATTTTATATAAGTTTTTTTTCAGATCTACCAGGGAAAAGCAAAATGACCTTGTCCTCTGATACGATGCAATGAAAGGGTAAATCTGAAAAGCAAGGGTTTGTAGGAATGCCAACACTGAGAAACAACTTAAATGTTGGTATCTCACCCAAGGTCTGAGGATGGTTTTCCCTGAAATTTCCTGTTGCAAGTGACCACAGTTTTTGCTAAAATCTTTTTTTTTTTTTTTATGGAGACTTAAATTTCAGTCTCAATTGTATATTACAAAAGGAGAGTTCATTGGCTTATAAAAATATGACCACATATTTTAAACTCTTATGGGTACTAAATACTGTCGAACTCAAAAGATGCAGTCACTAATATTATGAAGTTTAAAACCTGGGTTTAAAAAAAGATGTACATATGATGAAAATTAATAAAAATATTAGATGGGGCAGTATTATATAAAAGAAACATACCATATTTGAAAGAAATCAGAGGCAGAGGAGACCCTCTTGACTGGAGTAATCAGAAAACGTTTCAAGGGGCTTCCCTGGTGGCGCAGTGGTTGAAAGTCCGCCTGCTGATGCAGGAGACACGGGTTCGTGCCCCGGTCCGGGAGGATCCCACATGCCGTGGAGTTGCTGGGCCCGTGAGCCATGGCCACTGAGCCTGCGCGTCCGGAGCCTGTGCTCCGCAACGGGAGAGGTCACAACAGTGAGAGGCCTGCGTACCGCAAAAAACAAAACAAAACAAAAAAAGGTTTGCGTCAATAGGGAAGAGACCCAGAGAGGTCATTCTGCTGGTGGAAAGCATGCAAGCAGAGGTGAAAAAACAAAGCAAAACATAGAGCATGCTCTGTGGATAGGAAAGCAGGCCTGAGCAGATCTGAGAGTTCTTTGTGGAACTCACAGGCCATCAGTTTGAAAATGAGAATAGGACAGACCTGCTTTTCTAGTCTAAAAAGATTTGACTCTCCCCTGTGGACAGTTAGAGATATCCTGAAGGTTTCTGAGACACAGGAGTCACCTGATGAAATTCAAGTTTGAGAAATAATGCCAGTGTGGGTAGAGAGGATAATATGGGAACAACGGGATTGTTAGGAGACATAAATTAAAAATCTGGCAATAGGAGTGAAAAAAATGGTGAATTTGAAAAAAAAAAAAAGACAGAAAGAATTACTGCAATGTTGGAGTGATCTTCTGGGAGAGCAGTGCCGGGCATAATTCTAATATCTGAAATTGTGCCTTTGGGAGGCTTGGAGAAAGGTGGTACCGATGACAGTAAATGTGAAATCAGGAAGAAGTGACTGGAAGAAGGTGTGGAGGGAGCACATCATTTGGTTTTAGATTCATTCTTGAGGTGAGAGCAACGCACTTAAGTGGAAAGGGCCATTAGGCATATGTAAGGTTTGACTGGAGTGGATTCAACTCTCACACATTTGAAGAATTTCTTCTCAGTTCACAGCACGGTACAAATAATTATTCAACTCCCTGGTCCCTGCTGATTACTCAGTGGGTCAAATCAGTCACTGCAGACATTCCTAACCAGTTACCTTTAGGTCTCATATCTAAAAGCCACAGACTTCCTCTTCCTTTCCTTGAAGTAGAATTTAGAAGCATGAAGAGCAGGGGAGGCTTCAGCTCCAGAGATCATTTAGAATAAACACGGTGCGTAAAATCTCCCCACATCTCTTCTGTTCACCCAGTGGAAAGAAACTATCAAGCTTAGCACCTCACTGCTATTCCAGCTATTGCTATTTCAGCTCAATTTATGAGGAGAAAGATGAATTTACATGAGACCTGTCAGGAAAAAAGAAAATCAAACTTGCAGCTAAGCGCTAGTCCAGTCCATAAGGAAGGCCCCTTTTTTACCCTACTTCCATCACATTAGGAAACAACTACTTTTTTGACCTGTCATTGTCTGATGAGAAAATGCCTCAAGTTTTCTATTCTTTTCCCCTCTCAGTGTCCTCATCCAATTTTGAATATTTTGTTTTCCATCAACAACTTAATGGGAAGCATGTTCTACCCCTGTCTCTGTGATACTTCCTTTACCGATAAGACACTGCCACACCGCCCCCCATGAGCACTGCTCCGGAAGCAGGATAACAAGCCGGGCTCTAGCTTCACATCCGCCACTCACAGATGTAGGATCCTCAACAAAAGACTTAGTGAAATCTCGGTTTTATTCGTTTCTGCAAAATGTGCCCTTTAATTTTTCAGGAAATCACAGGATTTCTATCACAACTTTTTTTTTTTTTTTCAAGATTCTCTCTTCTTGGTAAGACCAAACTATTCACTTTCTTGGGATCTGCAGCATTGCAGAGAAAACTACACATTTATGCACATGAATGGGGCTGTAATTTATGATTTACATCTGAAATGGGAACTCAGCTCTGCTTGGCAAACTTTCAGTATGTTTCAATTATTTTGTGCTCCCTCAGGCTGCAAGGACTCCTCAAGCCTCAGAGTTTACACTCAACACAGCCCAACATGCTCAGCAGAGAAATAGGAATAGCAGCCATCAGAGGATAACAGCCAACACCCATATGTTTCCACCCACAAACACACACTCCCCCTGTACATACACCAAGAAGCTCCTTTCTGCTTCTTGTTAAATGGAGCATCACTCCTCCTGGAAAGATCAAACCCTTCAAGTACGCCCCATCCCCCATCCTCCCCAACCTCTTCTCACCTTTAAATGGCTCCCATATTTATGACACCAGCAGTTTCTACATCTCTGGAGGATCCTATTGTCGTTATGCAAAATGTTATGGTTATGCCTCATCTTAAATAAAATTCTTCCTCTGCTCCAGTCCATGTACAGCCACCACCGATTTTTCTGCTTGCTTTCACAGCCAAATATCCACACACAAATACACATATGCCACACACCACACACATGCATACACACATACAAACACAGGCACGCATACAAGCACACTTCTGCCAAGATCACCACATCGTCCATGGGACCAGGTCTAGAGGGTACTTTGACTGGCCTCACTTTGTTCTCTTGGCAGGACTGAGCTGAGCCCTCTTCTGCCCGGACACCCAATCTTTCCTTGGTGCTTATAAGAAATCACAGTCATCTATTTTCCTCTCCTTCCCTCTCTGGGTATTTTCTTCTCACCCTTTTCTGACAATTCTTATCCTTCAAATGATGGCATTTCTTGGAGTTTAATTATGGACCCATTTCTCTGCTATTTTTATATTTAATTTCTTGGAGGATACGTATCAGTTCATAGGACTTTATTAGCATTTGTATGCTGGTGATTCCAGATTTGTATATTCAGTTGTCTACTTGACATCCCCCCTCTTGACCGTGTCACTGACAACTCACACTTTACAAAGTGCTATCTCTCAGAGAAGCTGCCCAAACTACGAAACTGTGTGTATATTTCTCTCCGTCTCCAGGCCCCTGGTGTTTCTTTATTATGCTTACCAGCAGTTCTAATACATTCTGGGCACCATTCTTAGGGGGTCTGATTGTTCGTTTTGTTTAGGTTGGTCTCTCTCCATTACAAAGCAAAGGTGATTCCAGTGAACAAAGAACACATCTCTGTGCCTAAAAATGACGCATATCCAGTGCCTAGGAGATTGGATAACACACACTGGACCCTCGATGGATATTGGCGCGTCCTGTGGATGTCAGTAACGAGACACTACCCGTTCAGGGGCCTTCTCTGTTCCCTAGATCAATGTAAAACATGTGTGATGTCCAATATGAGCTTCCCATGGCAGAGAGTTTCCCATATAGTCACTACAGATAAGTGCAGCGAGAATAATGTGAGAAGAATTGATATCCAGGTAAATCAACCAAGTGCAGCCACAGCTCCTAATCTCCCAGCAACTGCACCTCTGAGGAAGTCTCCCTGGTACAGGTGACACTCCTCCCCTGCAGGCAATTCCTGGCCACCTTGGTGCTAATACTATCCATTTTCTCCCATTTCAGAAAGCTTATCAGAATGTTTTTGAGATCACTTAAAAATCTGAATTTGTTCTAATGTATAACATCATGCATCAATCATTCCCAAATATCTGCGTCTATGACAACAGATCACTTGTGACACACTTCACAGCAGATCTACACATGGAGGCTGAAACCACCTTTTAAAATACCCAGCAGAGTTATCAGTATCTTATGAGTATTAACTTTAAAAAATATAAATACCTCAGTGCAGCAATCCTTAGCAAGTCTGTTTTGATGCAACTCTTGAGCTGTTTTTATCATAGTAAATGTTGAGGCAAAATAACCCTTTCTTATTTATTCTTTTATTTTTAGTCTTTATTTTTTCCCTCTGTAGGAGGCCCAATGTCATTGAAACAGCCCCATTTTTAATCTTAGAAACTCTATTTTTAGGTAATCAATACAATATTAGATTGAATTTTTTCCAAAATCTTTTCACTGACTTAACTGGCCCATGAGTAATAAGAGCTGGCAGTGGCCTCTCTCCCTGATTATATTAATTAACTCACTTTCTCTGCACATTTAATGTAGAACAAGCATTTTCTCTAAACTTGAAAATTTTACTAGAGGTTCAAAAGTTACACAATTTTAATAAAACAGGAGTAACGTAATTAGCCTTCCTTATTTCTTATTAGGAATGTTAATTTTAGAACAATTTCCCAGATCTCATTTCTATTGTCAGGCAAAGAATTGCTTCCTCTATGCCCTTTTCTTTTCCTATTACCATCCAGGAGTGAATAAGGCAGAGGAAGAGGGGATGACACAGAAAAGGGATGGAAAATATCCTTTCCTGCCTTACACCTCCGCGTACGGCACTATTTTTTAATGAAAAGAGACTTTCCATTTGAAGTCGCCCTCCTTACCCTCACAAGCGGTCCCCCTCCGTTTGAAACCTGCCACAGGGTTGGCAGCTGCAATCAAATGGGCTAAATATTACTGCCGCGTGAGTGCTCAGAAGCTCCTTCTGCAAGGAGGCCCCGGGGTGATGCGTCCTCTGTGCTGGATGCCCAGGTCAGCCTGGGGTGCCTTAGCTCTGGGCCTCCCTGTGCCCACACTGGGAAGGACTCAGCAGAATCTTGGCGGAGATGAAGACACTATTTGCATCTGATGGGGATGCGCAAAAGAGCCCCCAAGTTCAGCTTGTCCAGTAGAAAATTGACCTCACAGACTCCCATATTTCTAGCAGTAATTTCAACCCCTGGTCTAATGTGATCCAATTACCAGACCAGGCAAAAAGACATCTAACCTGAGAGGAAGAAGGAGACAATCTTAATAAAAGGTAGGGGAAGGCACATTTTAAAATCAGCTCAGAGAGGCAACATCCTGTGTCATCTATAATAACCTTGTCCCTGTTGTCTGAAGGTGGATCTTACAGTGTCTGTGTACCAAGGTAACTAAAAAGATTTTTTCTTTTTTTTTGGCATGTGGGAACATAGCATTTAAACATGTGCTAATTGCTTTATGAATCTCATTGTTATTGTCTCTGCTTGCTTGTGAGCAACTTGTTCAGAGGAAATATCTACATCTTCCTTTTGTTACTGCAGTTCCTGGCACAGGACTCAATGCGCAGTGGTGCCTGGGATATAGTTCTGTAAAGCATTTACATACATCATCTCCAACAGTCTCCAAGTCCTCTATTTGAAGTGTCAGCTCACACAGAGGTAGGCAAATCCCCTGCCTGTTCTCACAGAGTTCCCAGATGGGCTGAGGAAAGTCTTCCTGACATTTGTCGGACTCCAGGCAGGGGCTGAGGGCCAAGGTGGGAGTGGGCAAACTTGTTTCTCCCAGCCGTCGTATTTCTCTTTATCTTCTTCTACAGAATTTTCCCCTTTTGCAGTTCATCTTCTGCAAGTACTGACCATTTTTACATGAGTCGTCGGGCATTGAACACCTATGGGGTCGCTCAAGTGCCACCACCTTGATTTTGAGGGGTGAGGTGGCTGGGGGTTGGGCCGCAGGCCTTGCAGCTCAGCAGAATCATGCCCTGAGTCAGGGGCACTGCCTCTCAGTGGCCCTTTCTTGCTTGCCGCTCCAGGAGCTGCTCACTGGTCCTGCTACCGTGCCCGGCTGCCACCATGTTGCCAAGCTCTCATTTTTCCCTTCTTGGACCTCCCCTTGTTAGTTTGCAAGACCCCTAAACCCCTAGTCCCCAGCGTGGTTACCATTTTCCACCAGGAGCAGTTTAACTGTCTCTTCCTCTCACTCCCAGCCCATCCAGCTCTTGGTGCATCAGGTGCTTTACTAAAGGGAGACATTGCTCTCTCCTGGCAGGTGCCCTGAGGCTCGCTCTTAAGCACATTATTTTTCTGCTTCTGCATTTTATTAACTACAAGACACAGAGGAAGGCCATAAAAATTACATCACTGATAGTAAACAAGCACAAGTTCATTAGGGAAAATATATAAAATAAAGGCAAGAGTGAACGGGAAGATCAAGAGTTTCCACAGTCCTGGGGCTTCCCTGGTGGCGCAGTGGTTGAGAGTCCGCCTGCCGATGCAGGGGACACGGGTTCATGCCCCGGTCTGGGAGGATTCCACATGCTGTGGAGCGGCTGGGCCCGTGAGCCATGGCCGCTGAGCCTGCGCGTCCGGACCCTGGGCCCTGCAATGGGAGAGGCCACAACAGCGAGAGGCCCGCGTACCACAAAAAAAAAAAAAAAGGGTTCCCACAATCCTATCACGTACCCTCAATCCTTTTTACTATTTTGGTGTGTTGTCTTCCAATCATACAAATTGCTTGTAATATGTATGTATAATTCTGCTAGTAAGTAAGGATTATAAGAAATATATAGCTTTATTTGGAGTTTTCCCTTAATATTATATTGACCCTTTATCTTATTTTTAAAAATTAAAAATCTCAATTTCTTAAATTTTATTCCATGGAAACAAAACAATTTTTAAATATTCTCTTGTAATTTGACTCAGTTTCTCCCTGCCCCACCATTTTTTCTATTATAGTAATGTTTGTGTCAATATTTTTTATTAATACTCTATTTTTCCTTACAATATATCTTCTAGGATGTTGTAATAGTGTACTGACTAAGCTTGTGTAAAAAAAAAAACTCCCCAAAGTACAGTGCCTTAAACAAGATAAAAGTTTACTTCTCTCTCAGCTGAGTGCAGAGATGGTGGCTCTAGAGTGGCAGGCAGATCTGTCAGCACAGTTTTCCTGTTCTGTGTCCTCACTCACTGGCTGTTCCGTTTATCATCACATCACATGGTAAGCGGGCATGGAGGACCCAGGTCTTCCTTTCCTAAGAATGTGACCCGTAATTTTCATATGCCATTTCTGTTTCCATCCAATGAGCCAGAATTTAGTTTTATGGCCACATCACCCAAGTGAGGCTGGGGAATGCAGTCTATGGGTGGTGGCCGTGTGCCCTGTTGAAACTGGCCCTGCTGGTGGGTGATTCTGCTATAAAAAGGGAGTTGGGACAGTGGACCTGAGACCCATTAGCAGACTCTCATGTGGCAGGATGGCTGGGTCAGTGTATAGGATGATTTTTCTAATTCTTGAAATCTACTTGGAAATTATACTTCATAAATTTTGTACATTTCCCTGGATCCTTATTGTTTTGTTTTACATTTTTATTAAGAAGTAAGATTGAACCTATTTTCACATTTATTAGTCATCTGTATCTCTTCTTTTGTCTGTGTCATTTGTTCATTTTTCCGTTAAGTTGCGTGTCTTTTCCTGAGTCCTATATAAGTTTTTCTCTGGTTCTCTTTTCCTATGCATGTATTACATATTAAGAAATGAATCATTTCACTGTGAAATGTCTTGAAAAAAATTTCAGTGAGTTATTTGTCCTTTAAACTGGTAAAAGCATTTTAACATTTAGAATTTTAAAACTATTATGTATTGTGTATTCCTTTTTTATATATTATTCCATAATTTTTATCATTAGAAAGCCCCCCATTCTTAAATACAAATTACTGATATCTTTTAATTGTTATAAGGTGTTTTTTAAGTACATCCTTTTTGAATGTATTTTATCTCTTTTGCAACTTAAGGATTAATTATACTTCAGATACAACATAATTTTGACTGAAGTATTTACTGAATAAGACCACTGTTTTCCAGTGATTTCCACTGGAAATCATATCCACACCTTTATCATATTGTAAATTCTTAAACTGTTACTTGATTTCTGTTACATTTCTTGACTATTTTATCAAGACTATTTTCATGTAATCAAAACTATAATAATTTTTTTGTCTGAAAAGAAATGTCCCTATACCTTGTTCTTCATTAAAAAGAATAAGAGAAAGAAAAGGCTATTATTAACTTTTTATTCTTTTCAGTTAACTTTAAATTTTTCATCAAGTTCCAAAACTAAACAACAAAACAGTCTTCATAGAGATTTTGACTGAAACTGCAGCAAAACTGTTATCTTCAGAATTAAACAGATGATATTAATCTCTATCTTTTTATAGCCCACTATACAGTTTTATAAGTTTTTTTAAAAACTACACATTTTATATAGGTGTCTCTGCATTTATCCTCAATTTTTGTACATATGTCTTTCTTTCCCTCTTTCTTTCTCTGTTTTTAATAAAACAAAAGTCTTTCTTTCTGATTTACTCATATCTTCCTTGCTAGTTTTTTCCCTGTTTTCCTTCTATCTCCTCTCTCTCCCCTCCATTTTTTACTACTATAGATTAATAAGTAGTTTTTACTTTATTTAATTTGGTTTTATGCTGTTCTGTTCTACCACCTTCAAGGGGTAATAT
Organism: Phocoena sinus; assembly: GCF_008692025.1. NCBI lineage: Eukaryota > Metazoa > Chordata > Mammalia > Artiodactyla > Phocoenidae > Phocoena > Phocoena sinus. Next base: position 4,221,500 of record NC_045774.1, on the reverse strand, counting down.
GTATCGTTTCCTTCTTTGAAAGTCTGTAAGGTGACTAGGTTTTCATTTGCTTGGTTTGGTCTGTTGCACTGTTTTGAACCACTTTATTCTGCTTCTCCTATGGCCTTTATTCTAATAATGTGCCTATCCCTTAATGAATGAGTCATTGAACATTTATTTGAAAACCCTCAATAATAACAGAAGTTCATAAAAAAATAGTCTGTTGTTTTAAATAAGTGCTAAGTGTGTAGCAAGGTATGTGTTATGGATCATTGTGATAAAAAAGGATTCTAGGTTCAAAAAGTATTTGGGAAACATTATAAATATTCTCCTTTTCTTGAAGATATACAGAGCATATTAGCATAGTAATGTATTGCAAACACTAAAAAATCTTGTAGTAAAATTATTATTACCTCTTTATTTAGAATTCTAAAAGATTTTTTACTTTATATATATTTGTATGTGAATATATATTTACATATATATGTATACACACACACACACACACACACACACACACTTGCATGTTGTTAGACTGCACGCCACAGGCCTGCAAGCCCTGTACTTGCCCAGCCTCAAGACCTAAGAAAGAGCCTGTAGTCAGCAACAGAGACACTAATGGTTTAATGGATGGGGAAGCTTAAATGTCTGAAGCCAGTTCCTGGAACAACACCCTTTACATGTCTAAAAATCAGAATAATTGCAGATGGGACCAGGAGCAAGTTATGTAGGCAGTTACTGATTAGGTGCTATGACTAAGAGGGAAGATCAATCATGTGAGCAGGTGTAGGTGAAGCAGGGACTGGTCGGGCAGGGGATGTACAGAAAGTCAGAGAACAGCCATCTTGGGTGGCCTGATCGTAGGTATGTGACATATATATATACTTACATACAAATATCTGATGTGTCTGAGTAATCTTTGGAACTGCATGTCTTCAGAAATGTGCTCTCTTCTTCTACTACCTTTGTTTTTGCTCTGCCTGTCTGTGTGCCTAGATTTCTGACTGATACCTACTGACACAAACCAGGAGATCTGCTTTGCAGTAGAGTCCACTTGACCATGGCTCCAACATTCCATGTCTGACTGTCCTCCTTTTATTTAGTACTGGCTGGGGTCTACCCAAACAGATGGATGACTTAAGATCACTTGGAGATGCCATTCTCTTCCACCTGGAGATACTTGTTCAGTGAAAAAGATCAGACATCTTAAGGAGTAAATCTGTAACAAATCAGGAAGATTTGGCTTCCAGTTGGAAAGTGAAGCTGTATTGCCAGATAACTGCCTTAGAGTCTATACTCCAGCTAGTCCTGTACTTTGCTAGAGAAATGGCTACCTGTTTCTAGCTTCCTCTTCTTCATCACTGATTGTCATTTAGGATACTTAAGTCTTCCTGAGAATTCTATGAAGTAGGCAGGGCAGATAATATTAATTCCTTAGACAGAAGTGAGGCTCAGACAGGTTAAGGGACTTTTTCATGTGGGAGATATTGACTTGAAACCTGTTCTTCTGCTTCTATACCTTTTCACTGAATAATGCAGTTGATAGGATTTAGCTAAAGAGAACTCTATCCCCAATGGCAAGGATTCCATTCATTCTTTTTACAATTAAAATAAATAATAAGATGGGAATAAGGTCCATTAATTTCTACATACCAAGAAGTATTCTGGACCAGTGTTGTACAATAGAAATTTCCATGGTGATATAAATATTATTTTCAATAAATAGCTGCTATTCACATGTGGATACTGGGAAACTGAACTTTAAAATTTATTTAATTCTAATTAAGTTAAATTTAAATATCACAGGTAGATACTGGCTACTATATTGAACAGCACAGTTCCAGATTCTTAAGATTATGAAGATATAGCTGATGAATTAACAAAAAAATCAGTCTTAGTACCCAGGAATATTTGGAACAATTTAGTTGAAGCAAATGACCTTGGATTATCACTTAAAAATAAACTTAAGCCCAAAGAATAAAGTTGTGTATATATAAAACTTTCTGGGAATACACACAGTTGTTCATGTGATGGTAGAACCCAGTATTAATACGACATGATGTCAACCCTAAAGGCTGGTAAGATCTACCACTTCTGGTTACTGCAATTGCAAAGTACCAGAGAATGATTAAATCTGACACATAAAATAACAAGAGAACAAAGTCAAATGCCAGCTGCAAATATCACATTTTATTGTACACTCTTTACTTTGTGCCAGAGCTATTTTTCAGCGATAGTTGAATCTAGGTCAAATGCCAATCATGTCACACATTCTCTGATGACACAGTGGAGAGTCCATGGGGTGAGGAGGAGATGTCTCTGCAGGAATTTGTCTCCTTTGAATGGCTTCCATCTTTAGACCTTGGTCACTCTCTTCTTCCCAACTCTTTTCCTGGCTTCAGCTGTGACTGAGACATTGATTTTCACAGAAATCCAGTTGGCTGACACTTTCCAGTAAACCCCAAGAATGATGACTTGAGACCCAGGCTCTATATGAAATAATAGAAAAAGAATTTGGAACAAGAGGCAAAGCAAGAGTGAAACCAGTTAAAAGGTTGATCACACAGCAATTAACATCTTCCTGAGAAGTGTTAAAGGCAGCTATTTCAACTTCATAACAAAGTTAAAATGGAAAGAAAATCATTCTGTATTTGTCTAACATGTATATAACTGAACACTGGTGAATTTCAACTCATTCCAAGCTATATCATTAGACAATTTTAGTGCCTTTGGAATGGTCCATAACAAGTGAGGGGAATTTCCCAAATTTTTCAGAAGCTGGCAAAGATAAATACGCTTATTATTTATAACATGAAATTCACCATGGAAATACCAAAATAACTATTAGCAGATGCCTATTTTTGGAAAGAATTGTTTATGTAGCTTATACAGTTCCCAACTGTGGCCATTATGGTTTATCTTAATCGTACTAAGCCATTTAGCACCATGCCTCATGATGTATTTGTATATCAAATTGACTATATATATATAAAACTGGTTGAACAGCTATATTCAAAGTGTGTAGATTGATGAATCATTTCTAACTTAGAAGAAAATCACTTCCATTTTTCTCAAACTTGGCATAGAATAAACAGTATAGTGTTGGTAGGGATAGCTATTACAGATATGAGGCTATAATGCAAAATACATTGATCAAGTATAACAATACTCTCATATAGCAGGATAAAATTTAATAGGCTCTAAGTTTCAAAAGATCAAAATCAAAAGCTTTTTTGATTGGAGGTATCTTGGCTTCAAAACAAAGATCTAGAAGTTCTTTTAAAACTAATATTGAATGATGTGAGCAGATCTGTTAAAACCACTAATGCATGTGCTTGCCAAGGACATTAATACAACATGTGGAGATTGCTCCTCTTGTATTTGTACTCTTCAGCCCATACAGAATTATGTTCAGCTCACATCCAGGAGGAGGGGGCTAAGATCATGAAGGCTCTGGAAGTGAAGACCGTTCCCTGAACAAACTCCCAGTGTTGAAGGGTTATAGAGGGCCCATACTAATGGCTGAAACAGTCATGGATGGGGGGAAACAAAATTAAGGGAGTTCACCAAAATTCAGTTTTCTAATCCACAATGTTTTGCTAAGTAGCAATTAGATTTAGCAGTATGAATTCGAGGTTGAATATTTAATTTTCACTTGAGGTAAATTTTAGTTCTCTATTTAACTTCCTTTGATGTATCTAGGATAGATAATGTTAATCTTAGATGGCCCCAAGCTGAACTTGGAATGATGTATGATCTTATAATAAATAACAGGAATCAATTTGCTCATATCTTACTAAGGATCTTTTGTCTACATTTATAAAAATTCAGATTTGTTGTCTCTCTGTAAATTTATAGTTTTAGAATAATACTGACCTCAAAACCTATTTTCTGAAAGATTTTCTGTAGCTATCATTTTATTTTCCCTTTAAACATTTGGTAGGAAAAAACAGTGAAGCCATGGGGCCCTGAAATTTTCTTTATCACAAGGTTTTTGATTATTTTTAATGTTTTAAATATATATAAAGATATTCCACTTTTCTTTTTCTTCTTGAGTTGTTCTGGTAAACTGTTGTTAAGGAATCTGTCCATTTCATCTGTCTTCAAATTTGCTGCATGAAGTTTTTTAAATAATATTCTTTTATTGCTCCATTAATGGCTATAATATTCTCTGATTGCTCCATTAATTCTTATTATTCTATTAATATTCTCTTATTATTCTAATGAATGCATTATTCTATTCATTTCTTATCCCTAATATTGGTAATTCTTTTTTAATTTTTGCTCTTAATGTTCTTGCTAAAGTTTTATTTCTATATTGGTATTCTATAAGAATTCATTTTTCATTTCATTAATTTTCTCTGTTATTATCTATTTACTGGTTCAATTTGCTGCTGTTTCTTAGCTTCTAACTGTGGAAGATTGTATCGTTGCTTTAAAATATGTTTTCGGGCTTCCCTGGTGGCGCAGTGGTTAAGAGTCCACCTGCAGATGCAGGGGACACAGGTTTGTGACCCGGTCCGGGCGGAACCCATGTGCTGCAGAGTAGCTGGGCCCGTGAGCCATGGCTGCTGGGCCTGCGCGTCCGGAGCCTGTGCTCCGCAGCGGGAGAGGCCACAACAGTGAGAGGCCCGCATAGCGCAAAAATAAATAAATAAATAAATAAATAAATAAATAAATATATATATATATATATATATATATATATATGTTTTCATTCTTGATATAAGCTTGTAAAGCAGTAAATTAACCTTAAAACATATCTCAAGTTTTTGGTATGATATGTTTTTATTCAATTCCAAAATGTTCTAATTTTCCTTATTTCTTTTTAATTCCTGGCTTATTCAGAGTGGTTGTTATTTTTTACTGTAATTTTCAAATATTTGAGGATCTTTCAAATGTACTCATATTATTGATAACTGACTAAATTCTGTTGTGGTCAGAGAATGCGCTTGGATAATATTGATATTTTACATGTCTTGAAGGTGTTTTGTTGTACAGCATATAGTCTACCTTGGTGAATGTCCCATGTACCTTTGGAAAGAATGACTATAACGTTCTGTGTTTCTTGGATAGTTCTATGTATATAAATTAAGTCAGATTTGTTGATAATTTTCTCTAAACCTTGTAGACATTTCCTGATTTTTTTACGGGCTTGTTTTATCAATTATGAACAAGTGCCGACAGCCTCCATATACAGTTGTGGATCTGTTTCTCTTTTCAAGTCTATAAGATTTTGCTACATGTGTTTTGAAGCTTTTTAGTTAGGTTCATATAACTTTAGGATATGTATTTCCTTTAAATAATATGGATCCAGTTCTAGGTACAGATGTGGATCTAGATCTAATTCTAGATATGGATATGGATGTATTCTTTAGTTTTTAAAAAAATACATATTTGATACAGTAAGGGTACTTGCTAAAATGGCCACAGTGTAGACGTCAAAGGGTCAAGTCTGAGACATAAAAGAAATAATAATTCTGAATCTGGGTGATAAATACATTTTAATATTTTTGCATATCCTTACAATATTCTTCACAGGGAAAAAGGAAATTAGAAATTCTTTTGAAAGAGAAGGATAATGTACATGAAAAACACACTGCATTTCATATTATGGTAAAACAACTGCTTATAAATAACCATCCCCGACTATCACTTACTTTCACAGTTTGAGGGTGAGGTACAATTAGGATTAATGGTTCTCAATGACAGCTATCTTGGAAAAAGTCATTCTCCAGTGCTTTTATTCAGTGTACTGGTATGCAAAGACAGAAAATTTACTGATACCATGCTGCAAAATAAATAAAACTAAACACACAATAGCGTAAACACAGAGGATATTTACCACCTCCACTGGGAATTATTTGAAAAACACTTGAGCATGTCCTTACATAATATGTTAAATTACAGACATCTGACACAATGTGTCATTCAAAGGCTTCACCTCTCTCAGTTATCAAGTATTTCTCTGAGTGCCGTTTATGTAGGATTACAAAGCGCTGTCTAATATTTCTGTGTGTATAAGCTTTATTGGACTTACTTGACTGTAATCTCTTGTGGCTGGATAATGCTCTATTCAATTTTTTTCCTAACCACACTGCTTGCTAAAGGGCCTTGCACATAGGACATGCTTGAGTTGGGTTTCCTAGATTTTATTAATTTTGTGTGACAACTAGGACCATCATGATAAAATCAGTTCTAACACTTTTCTCTAAGCAGTTGTGTTCATCATTCTTTTTTCACACAACATTTCTTGGCTAATATGTCATGCATTCCATCATGTGAGCAGCTGGCATGATATCCAGAATAGATGTAATGCATTGATTCTTGACTCTTGGGAGTTACCAGTTGGCATAGATAAATGGGCAACTAATAATTATAGCAGATAAAGTTGTCTCTGCCTCATCCCAAAGGAGACCCTCATAACTTTCCTTTATGAATTTATCCAGATTCTAACATATTTTAAAAGAATTCCTGGAAATACTCTCTATGACTAATAAAACCATTGAGAATTTGTCTTTTTGTATCTTACTGCTTAACCCATTCAAAAACATCTGTGATATATAGATGAATAATGAAAGATTAAGTAACACTTGCAGATTTAAGATCAACTTATATAACATAGCATCTTTCCAAAATCAGTGAGGTGTCAGACTTATGATCAAGGCAGATTCTGCTGAATCAAGCATCCTGAGAGCAGATCATAATGAAGTCTTGGACATCACACCGAATGATCACAGATGGTAAAGATGGCACTGAAACCTTTGACTGTGATTAGATTAAATACTTTTTTTTTTTTTTTCCGGTACGTGGGCCTCTCACTGTTGTGGCCTCTCCCGTTGCGGAACACGTGCTCTGGACGCGCAGGCTCAGCGGCCATGGCTCACGGGCCCAGCTGCTCCGCGGCATGTGGGATCTTCCCGGACTGGGACACGAACCTGTGTCCCCTGCATCGGCAGGCAGACTCTCAACCACTGCGCCACCAGGGAAGCCACGATTAAATACTATTTTTGATAAACTTTGCTAACCTTATTTTCAGGAAGAGTTAGGTATATATAGAATATGCTCTAGTAAACCAGACAGCTTTTGTTGCTTTAGAAATAAAAGAACATTTTGAATTAAAGATAATGAATCTAAATCTCTACTGCATATATATTTTAATAAGCTTATCTATTTGAATACATAATATTATATTCTTTCTCAACAATCAGAGTGCCTTAGTAAAGAAAATTATATACAATCTGGCATTGCAGAAGCACATCTGCAAAAGAATTACTTTAAAAAAAGAGAAAATTAATGATTAGCTGTATGAAACACAATCATAGAATAATATTATTTTAGGGATCATCTAGTTTAATACCCTTAATTTACACATGAGATAATCAAGGCCTAAGCTTACAAAGATAATTTAATGACAGGGCTAAGAATTTGAGTCCTCTACATTTCAGATCAGATGTCTTTTCTTTCAAGTCATCTTGGAAAACCACTGTAGGCCGATATTCATGTAACCCTCCTATGATGACTGCACCGAAAACCAGGAATAAAAAATATATGTGGCTCTGCAATTTTATGTATTGACATTATTGCAGCCTTAAAGCTACTCAAGTTGAATTTGAAGATTTTCTATCCTGATAATAGAGTACAGCAAAATAAAAGTAACCAAGGGCAAATTATCAATAGTAAAGGACATACACCTGAAGGAAATGTATGCCAAAATGTGTTGCAACAATCTCTAAAGAAAATACAAATAGTTGTATGTGAACCTACACTAGTATATGTCCAAAAGAAGCTTTGAGGTGAAAGGAAAAACAATAGCAGCACACATACCAACCCTACTCCCCCAAAACAACAAAATGCAACAGGTTGCAGTACAGAATCTATCTCATTGATGCACAAAATGTTGGATGGATAGACTGTCATGAAATTAGAAGGATATACACCAAGGGTTTACCTGTAATTACTCCTGTGAAGCGGGATTAATGAGGTGGGGAGGTACTTTTCTGTAATTATTTTTATTTCACATTTCCATTTTTTTTAATATTATTAATGTCTGCACATCACTTTTCTAAAACTGTTTATTCCAAAATGGAGCTGCAATTTAAATATTTAATCCAAGGAAGTCAATTTCATAAGGAAATATTTTTGTGTACATCTGTTTCAAGCATTACCTGAATGTCATAAAATGTGTCAGAAAGATCAGAAAAACAAGTGATAGGCTTCTAATAAGAAGCACCATACCAACAATTATCCCAAAAGGAGCACAGGCTCAAAGCAATTACTTTGGAATGAGGGAAAATTTTTATCCTCTGTTATTGCAAATATCTTTAAAATCTTTAATATTAATGATTATGTGTTACCACTTGTCTGTGTAAACTTCATTAAACAGTCTGTCCTAGACAACTATAAATTCACCCCAATATATGTAACCAAATGTCTGAGGAGGCATTGTCTTATTTACATGAATATTGTGGAAACATTAATTTGTAAGTACACTCCTCTGATCTTCCTGGTGACAAATGCTTTGTCTCCCTGGGTCTCAAGTGAGCACTAAATTGTGAGATTGGGATAACCTTATTTTCTTGGTTTGCATAACAAATTTTTTAATGTCTCTTACCTAAGTCTTCTGAAACTCTAACATATAACTACACTGTGGATTTCAATGACTTCTAGAGGCATTGACTTCAACAGGGCTACCAATTAATTACAAAGAGCAGGGATAACTGTTATTAGTTGTAATATATTTTCCTTCAATTAGATAAAAATGTTCCTAAGGACTGATTATTAAGAGCACTGAGTTAGAAATCAGCTAATCTGAATTCCATTTCTATCTTGGTCCTTATTAAATGTATGGACTTAGATTAGAAACTTAGAAACTTATTAGAAACTTAATATTCCTTTGCTTTAGTAACTGATTTTGGAGAAACCATGATAAGAAACCTGAAATAAAATGAGTTCAGCTTTCAACTTCCATTTCCAACACAACCATCAGTAAATTCTATACATTCAAAGATTGTTTTTGAGAAATTGGCCTGAATGATTATTGAAGTGATTAAATATGATTAATAAAGTCACTTACCTGAATCTAATATTTTCCCAAATATTTATTGTATAGTGAATCTTTAGATAGTAGAAGTCATCGATAGGTTAATTTAAATTAGAAAAACAGTAATTCATTCCTAACACACACAAAAATATAAAAAACAACCCTTTTTTTCTAAAATATCTAAAACTCTCCAAGGAGTGTATAATTGTTAATTAAAATGTTTTTTCTTTCTTTATAAAAAATAAAATATAAGGATTTAGAGTAATAATTATCCAATGAGTATTTGTGATCTTCATTTTTCCCTATTTTCTGAACAATGATAAGATGCCAAGTTTAAAGAGCTACTTGAGAGTATATTCTTTGCTGGATAATGCTTAAATTTGTTCATTTTTACTGTGCACTTCAAGAGAGCTGCCCTTACAATACTGTTTGTGTTTTATTATACACTTCCTCAGAAGTTTGGAAGTCAGGACAAAAATGGAGGTCCAGTTTATTCCACATTCTATTTACTGTTATAATACTTTATTTTCAGGGACTTCCCTGGTGGTCCAGGGATTAAAACTTCGCCTCCCAGTGCTGGAGGTGGAGGTTTGATCCCTGGTCAGGGAGCTAAGATCCCACATCCCTTGTGGCCAAAAAAACCAAAACCAAAACAAAACAAAAAACAAAACATGAAACAGAAGCAACGTTGTAACAAATTCAATAAAGACTTTAAAAAATGGTCCACATCAAACAAATTTTTAAAAAGTACTTTATTTTCAAAACTGAGTAATGAAGAAAATGATTTCTTGATGTCAAAGATTTTCTGTAAATCCATCTTCAAAGGAGTGCAATCTGCTTTAGCACCCCAAGCGGGTCTAACTGCACCACCAACTGCACAATGTCTGGAAGTCATTGGTAAATCTTTGGTTCTATGGGCACGAGCAATGAGGTGGGGTTGAGGAGTGCAAAGATCACTCATCGACTTTAGGTTTCTGGCTTTGATAAACCAAGAAATTATTCAACAGAAACATCATCCCCATAATGCCCATCTGTACACAACATTAGCTGACTCTTGAATGCCTTATATCCTGGTTCTTTTTTAAAAGTGAAAGTACTATATAGCACTTACTTAGAAAAAGACCCAACTTCATTCAGATTAAAGTTTTGCCTTGTAGTAAAACCATTTTGTCAATAGACTATTGCAACTCACCAAGGAAGACTGCTGCAAATTAATTACAAGTGATCTTCAAGTTATTCATTTTTACACAGTTTTAAAATTTCTCCACATACCCTGGCTTTGCTTAAAATACATTTTTTTAACCAAATCATCTTCTTTTTCCATCGGCATCTTCATCAGACTTTTGACAATGATCAGTGCTTTCCATTGTATCTTATGGTCTCAAAGATATCCATGCTGATTGGAGCCAACATTCCACAGTGGGAGGTATTCGTCTATTTATTCAAAGGTTACATGTCCTCTGGAAGCTTTCCAGAATCCACAAAACTTACATAATTCACTTAAATTTTTTTGATCCTCAGAAATCCTCTACATGAATTATGGTGAAATATGCATGGCAAGGCTATGACTTTTTGTCATTCACCTCTTTCAATCACTCTATCACTTTCAAATCCTTTTGATGCATAGCCTTTGCTAAGCATATGAACTTGCCTGCTTTCCTAAGAGACCATGCCACTATTTTAGAAGATATGTTCTTTTAATAATGTGGGGAATACATTATAGGTAATGCACAACATGTCTAAAAATGAGGAGAACTAACTGTATTTTAATCAAAACAAATGCAGAGATATGACTTGATTCACTGTATATCTTCCCACCAAGGCTTGTACACATCTGAAAGATCCCCTGATCTGTGTATGCATATTTGTCATAGGGGTTTTCAATTCAAATGGTGAATCCTGGGGAAAAATGTACATTATTATAGTGTAATTCCGATTATGAGTTCAAATAATACAGGAATCTTGTATTATACATTCTGTTAAGATGGTCCTCTCAGTCTTTATACTAACTATGGATTGGGTTCATTTATTTCACATAGATATTTTTAACAGTACTTGAACGGAAATTACGAAAATAAACAGAACAGAATTCTATATCCATCACAAAGATTACCTATAGTTTAATAAACAGTTAATTTAGACATGTAAACATCTGTATGTGCATATAAAAGTTGAATTATATATCATACATAATCAGAATCTGAGATGAAGAATGAAATTATCAAATTGAGACCATGTTTTAAAAATATTAATAAGAAGCATAATTTATATAGAGATATAACTATCATGATTCCATAAGACAGACTGGTATTCTCTCTTTTTTTAATATTTTATTTTTATTTATTTATGTTTGGTTGCATTGGGTCTTTGTTACTGTGCACGGGCTTCCTCTAGTTGCAGCGAGTGGGGGCTACTCTTCGTTGCGGTACGCAGGTTTCTCATTGCGGTGGCTTCTCTTGTTGCAGAGCACGGGCTCTAGGCGCGCGGGCTTCAGTAGTTGTGGTCCATGGGCTTAGTTACTCTGCAGCATGTAGGATCTTCCCCCGACCAGGGATCGAACCCATTTCCCCTGCATCGGCAGGCGGATTCTCAACCATTGCTCCACCAGGGAAGTCCCCAGACTGGTATTCTCTTAACTAAAAGTAACCAAGACAAGTATAGTCCAGATTGCCCTTTTCCTTGCCGTTTTCTTTGACCAGCTCATTCTGTTATCCGTGTAACATTCACATACCTGTCACATGCCTTCATGCCTTACTGACCCATGTCCTAGGTTCAAGGGTGATAAATAACTGAAATTCAAGGTGCAAACTAGAGTCTTTATTTTCCATCTGCAAAATTCAAGTTATTTGTTCCTATTTAAAAAGTTACATATATAACTGGATCACTTTGCTGTATACCTGAAATTAACCCAACGTTTTTAGTTAGCTATGCTCCAATATGAAATGAAAAAATTTTTTTAAGTTATATAAAATAGTGATTATAAACAAGGCTTTGAATCTCAACGCCATGACTTACATTGCTGTGACTTTGGCTGAATGCGTCAACTCACTCTGTCCAGATTACCAACTGTAGAATGGGCTTTACATCTACTCTCAAGGTCAAATGACATATATATTACACTTAAAATGTTTTGCACAAATCCTGGCTCATAGAAAGTAATAAATATACAGGAGTTCTTGTAAGGGTTGCTGTATTCTATCATAAGGAGTTTTGCCTGTGATTTCACTTGGGTTGCGTTCGATATTGATGCATACATTTCAAAGCTGTCTGATGCATCTGGCTGCTAATACCATAGAGTGACTGCTCCTCTCTGCTCCCTTGGGAAGCAATGCTCTATAGAAAGCCCTGAATAGTAAGGCAAAAACAACTTCAATATATCTTTCCAGTATGGTATAGGTGTTCCTTATATCACACCACAGAAAACAATTTTGCTTTTTCAAATAAAATTATGGCCAATGTGTGCATCTAAGATGAGGAATTTAGGTTAGTAGATTAATAGGCCAACTGAAATAGATTCATGATATTAAGATAAAAATATGAAAGTCCCATTATATAGAAAATAAGGTAAAACTCAGAAAAAGTAAGGTCAGCTTTGCAGCAGATTTTAAGGTGACTTCGATATGGGACTTCCACGCGACAGGTACAAAAATATGTACATTACAGACTGTGCTTCAAGTGATTATTAAATCAATGTGATTTTTTAATGATGTGTTTTGACAATATTCAGTCATAATTCAATATAATATTGCCAAATATATAGTGTGTGATTGTAAACTATGCTGGTCATACTGAGAACATGAAATAAAAGTGGCATAGCAACTTGCCCAGAACTCAGTCTCAGGAGAAATTTAAAGCCGAGCTGGCACAAGGGAGCATCGGGGTGTGCTAGTGGGAGGCCAACAGGGACAAAAGTTTTGCTTGCAAATCTTTTTCCTTATTTTACTCAAAAATATGACAGTTCAGAAACCTCAGACCACTTATCTCAATTGGGCTTCTAAGGAATGCATGATTGTATGATGTTTACATCAAATGATACTGAGGCTGGAAATTCCAAACTCTTTCTGGAGTGAGTGATGATTTGACACTGTCATCTGAGCAGAGTTCCTGTGCCTGGGGAGAGAAGCCCCAGGCAGTGGGGAGGGTGTAGGAGCCTCTCCCTATACCCGTGAAGGGATTGATATGGGTGCTTCCATTCTCCCCTGCACCACCAGACTACGGTTCTCACAGGATTCAAATAAGTGTATGTACCCAAGAAAACTGAAAACATACGTTCACTCAAGAACTTGTACACATGATCATAGCAATGCTATTCGCTATTCATAAAAGTGGAAATACCCAAATGTCTATCAACTGATGAATACATAAACAAAATATGATAATCAATACAATGAAATATTACTTATCCATAAAAGGGAATGAAATACTGATACATGCTACAAAAGGGGTAAACCTTGAAAACACTAAGTGAAAAGCCAGACACAAGTTGTATGATTCCATTTGAATTAAATGTCCAGAACAGGCAAATTCACAGAGACAGAAGGGAAATTAGTGGCTTCCAGGGACTGGAAAAATGAGGGAATGGGAAGTGGCTGCTTAATGGATATACTTTCTTTTTAGGATGATAAAAATGCTTTGAAATTAGGTGATGGTGATGGTCACTTAACATTGGGAATATACTAAAAAGCAATTAATTGTACACTTTTAAATGTTAAATTGGTGAATTCTATGTTATGAGAATTTTATCTCAATTTTAAAAATTTATACATGGTATCAACTATGTATAAAATAGACAACTGATGAGAACATACGGTATAGCACAGGGAACTCTACCTAACACTGTGGTAACCTAAATGGGAGGGAAGTCCAAAAGGGAGGGGATATCTGTATGTGTATGGCTGATTCATTTTGTTGTTCAGTGAAGGCTAATACAACATTGTAAAGCAACCATTCTCCGATAAAAATTAATAAAAAAATAAAAATAAATTTATGCTCTCAAAAAACAAACAAACAAATAAATAAAGTGTCTTGGGATGCTAAGCAATTTCCAGGAATCTGTGTGCAAACACTCCTCCCTACAATTCTAAAGAAAGTCAAGCTACCATCCTTTTTCTTAAGGGGTTATATTCTGTTATGCATGTGAAAAAAGTTTCCATCCGGAAAAAAGTCTTTCAATTGATTTCTTATTGGCAATTTCAACTATTTACTATTTCATTAACATATCATGTTAAGTTTATCTGTAATTTAATTACAAATAGATGATTAGGAGAAATATTCATTCTGTGTCCTTGTGCTGTTTGTATTAAAATTTCTGAACAATTTAGGAGATAATCCTTTCTAAAGCAATTTCCTTGTTTAAATTAGGCCATAAAATTGGATTACTTAATAGCAATGCAATAAAGCTGTACTGCTTTACAATCTTCCAGGTACTTTCACCTCTAATATTGCATCTGATTCCCATGTTAAGTCTGTAAGATAAGTATGCCAGGTATTGTTACCACAGGTCTGCAAAAGTAGACACTGAAGGAGAGAAATCAAGCCATTTCATTTTTAACTCAGTGGCATACCAGTGACTAGAACTTAAATTTTGAGATTCTTGCTGAAGAAAGGCTCTGTCTATACCAGCGTGTATGCTTGCTTTAGCTATACCACACTTGATAACAAACATTCTCCTGGTGTTCTCAAACCTGATTGCGTAGTAAAGTCACCAGGGAGTTTTTAAATCATGCTTGGGTTACACACATCCACACACATGCACACATACACATAAATGCATACACACATGCATACATGGATAACATGAAGAGATTTTTAAATATTGGAAAATCATCATAAATAAATATTTACATAAATTATTATATACATGCTTACTTTATTCTTGACAGGATTTGTTGTAAAAATTTTAAATATGTGTAACCAGTGGAATTTAGAAATTTCACAATGAAATATGCCCCCTTTGTTGAGGTAACCAACACTATTTATATGATACATTTATGAAATAACAGCCATGTAGAGATGTTTCTACTCATTTATGCTCTTACAATTACATATACAATAAGAATTCTCAAATATGAAATTAAAGTCTTCTGTATTTGTGTCCTTTTTCCCTGCATGGTCTTCTAATTTCTGAAAGATCTGTGTTGTAAATTTACACCATAATAAAGGATTCATTTTCTCCTTGAATTCTATCAGTTTTTATCTTACATAAATCAAAGCTATATTTTAGGAGCCTAAAATTCATGACTGTTGAATCTTGAAGAATTATACCTTTCAGCAAAGTAAATTTCCCTCATTTTACACAATTTTCACCTTGAATGTTATTTTATTGTTTATTACCATTGTCAGTGTGCTAGCATGTAGCCCGTATCTTTTACATTCCTTTATTTATTTATTATATTATTCCTATATTTATTTACAGATTCTTATGTCATTGAGATTTCAGTGTTCTTCACTGAAGAAGATTCTTCTGAGAATCTGTCTTTAATAAGTGACTTTAATCCTTTCATATTTATTGTTGTGACATATATATTTCTAGTTTTTCCTTCCATATGTTTTCCTATGATCTATTGACCATGCTTTCTAGTCATTTACTTTGTTTTCTTTTATCTGATATTTGTTGAAGGTGTCAAGATTTCTATGGTCCATTTTTTTAAGTAAATATTTATCATTGTACAGTCTACCTACATTTTTTGGTGGTTACTCTGAAAATTTTAGCTTTTATTTAAAATTTTAAATTTCTAACAATATCTGATGCTAATCAAGAGATACAGCTTAACATATTTATTTACACCTTTCTAGTTTCCCTCCTCACTTCTGAGATGATATGATCTGTAATTTTGATCAATAATATAATTTATTAATTTTTATTCAATTTTTATTTTATTATTTTCTTTCCTATTATTGATGCCTGCTTTTTCTGACTCATTTATTTTTTCTTGCAAAAATATATCCTCCAGGGCTTCCCTGGTGGCGCAGTGGTTGACAGTCTGCCTGCCGATGCAGGGGACACGGGTTCATGCCCCAGTCCTGGAAGATCCCACATGCCATGGAGCGGCTGGGCCTGTGAGCCATGGCTGCTGAGCCTGCGCGTCCGGAGACTGTGCTCCGCAACGGGAGAGGCCACAACAGTGAGAGGCCCGCGTACTGCAAAAAAAAAAAAAAAAAAAAAAAAATATATCCTCCAGAGATTTTTTGAAAAAGAATCTACATAAAGCAAAATTATCTTTACATTTCTAAAAATGTTATATCACTCTCATGCTTGAATGATAGTTTGCAATGGATAGGAGTCTAGATAAGGCTTATTTTCTCTTATATTTTAAAGATATTTCTCTTTCTATATTTATATGTATTTTTACTGACAAGATGCCTGATGACAACCTGTCTAACATTTATTCATAGGTGATCTCTAGTTTTATCTTTGGAGACCTTAAGGTTTTGTGGGTTTTTTTGTTTTTTTGTTCTTATTATTTAATGCATAAAATTTTTTACTGTGGTGTGTCTAGGCATATTTGTGTATAAGTGTGTGTGTGTGTTCACTTAGGTAGTTCCTTGACTTATTTTTTATACTCCTTATCCAATAGGCTCTTTCAATCTTATCCTTATGTTATCTTTAATTTCTAATAAGTTTTCTTAACTTTTTCTTTCAGTTTTTCTTCTTCATTGTGACAATTATCAGTTTATTCATTCTCAGCTCCAAGTCCATCCCAATTACCGCCTTGGGAAACTATAGCTGGGTTATTTAAATATTTTTCCTTTGCTAGTTTGCAGATGGTATCCTTAGTCAATCGAGAGCAGGGACATTGAAGGAGGAAGTGTTTTTCTCCTCCTGGTCTGGGCTGCCCCTCTGTCAACTCTTGCAGTATGTGTGGAGTTTCCTTCTTTACTGGGAAGCCAGCAGCACCTGGCCACTTCCCATTGCAGCTGCTGCCAGCATCCCTTCAGGCAGCCTGGTAGCAGTGTGCCATTTTCAGTGGACCTCCTGTGACCACTCTCAGCACACGGCCCTCAAGCCCCTGTGCAGTGGAGTGCTGGATTGGACACTTCCTCATGACTCATTTTCCTGGCAGCCCCTCTCCAGTGTTGTGCCACTGTCTACATGCCTTCCTTTGGACACCTCACCAGGGACTTCCTCGACAGTTTTCAGTAAGTTTCAGGGTGTGAACCCTCCTGTGGGTGGATCCATAGGATTCCAGAAAGCAAGTCCACAGTCCCAACAGAGCAGGACCTAGAGAACTTCTCCAGTATCTATTCTCTATGGCCACACCCTCCCAGTAAGTTCTGGGTCGCAGCCCTGGTGGAAGCATCTCATTTCTAGTGCTCTATCAGCCTTAAGCATGGTTAATCCATATGCCTTCTAGTCCTATATTCCTTATTGGGCAATCCCCTGTTATTTTAGTTTCCTATTAATAATTCTTTATATTAAGATTTCCATATTCATATTACTCTATGGTTTTTCTCTACTTACTGGATCCTAACTAATGCAGAATAGGCATCAGGGACTATCCCGTGAGATTGATCATAAAGATGGAATTTCAGAATTGGTTTGGCCATGCTCCGAGGATGAATGCAGAGCTGAACTCTTTGGGAAATTGGAAGTTAGTAGTCCATG
Organism: Phocoena sinus; assembly: GCF_008692025.1. Taxonomy (NCBI): domain Eukaryota; kingdom Metazoa; phylum Chordata; class Mammalia; order Artiodactyla; family Phocoenidae; genus Phocoena; species Phocoena sinus. The sequence continues at coordinate 4,203,873 of NC_045774.1, read as the reverse complement.
GTGCACGCTGGCATCATAATTAATCAAGTTATCACCTAAGGTTAATTGTGATGAAGTGACAGCTGCAGAAAATGCCCTGGGACTCCAAGTGGCTGTTATACTTGACTGTTATGGCAGTAGAGATGACTATAAAGAGTGTGGGATGGATTCTTTTGAGTGCACTTGGGCAATTACAAATAGAATATGACAAATTCAGACTTCTAAGTATCAGCTTGCGTCAAGGTCTGAGAGCCAGAGTTCCCATCACAGCCCTGTAAGAATCTCTTATTTATTTTATCCAAATGGTTGATGCTGCTAAAATCAAACACAAAGTTTAATAACGTGGGTAGCTAAAGTGCAATAGCAGTTGAATGCAGTCTTGCCAATGTTCTCCTGTGAAAAACCTTTGAGGAAGAATGGGATCCTGAAATTTAGACTAGGGATACATGTCTGAACCTGATTAAATGGACAACACTGCATTTTCAAGTCACTCTGTCTCTTTTGTTGGTGGAAGAAGTTGGCCCTTTGTATCTGAAAGTCCTGTGATCACCTCCCTTGGGCACGTGACTTAAGAGGATGCTACCCAGTAGCACTGCCTCCTAGCAGGTGTTGGGATTGTACAGGTGGTAGGCTAAGTGGGGAGGAAGATAACACTAGATAAGGCTGTATTCATTGGTGTGGGCACACTTGCAGGATGTTCTGGACATGTCATTACTTCATTCAGCTGGAGATGCTTCACTGGAACTTGTACTCAACAATGACCTCCATTTAATGAGGCTGAGATGGCCAGAGCTTCCTGGTGTGATATAGAAGAGGGAACCCAAAGGGAGACAGAAATGTTGTACTGGATTTACAAAATTAGAGCTCAACCTTGTACTGCCTTAAGAGATAAACCTTAAATATAAGGACACAAAATGGTTGAAAGTTAAAAAATGGAAAATAAAAGATATACTATGCAAACACTAAACAAAGTTTAGATAGTTACCCTGATGTCAGTCACAGTAAACTTTAAAGCAAGAAGCTTCACTAGCAATAAAAAGGATCTTGCAAAATGATGCAATGGTCATTTGACTAGGAAAATATAACCAATATAAAATAAAATTAATTTATATAATTATAATGCAACCTGAAAATAGATAAAGCTAGGAAATTATTGAATTAAAAGAAGTACACAGTTCATAGCAGAAAAACTTGTGCTAATTAGACATTGATTTAATTGCTTGTATATAGAACATTCCACAGATATTTAATATTATTAACACAAATGATCATTTGTAGAGTCTATATCAAACCAGAAGCATTTAAAATTACTGGCATGTGTATCAATGTTCATTCAGATGTAGAAAATAGAAAGCTATGAACAGTGACTTAACAAAAGATTTTGGTCACCTCACTTCTTTTTGGTGTCACCACAGTCTAAGGAGTCTGGGTTCACGTTTTTTGTTACTTCCTTTGCACTCCCCTGACCCCAAGTCATGGTCACAAAATGGCTGCCTCAGCTCTAAACATTGCTTCTGTAGTCAGTTCAAGAAGAAGATAAAAGATTCATTAAGATCTGTTTTCTTTGAAATGAAAGTTAAAGCATTTCTTGAATCCCCAGACTATGTTTCCCTTTATAAAGGCTGGTAAGCAAGCATGACTTTTCAGCCTCTATAATGGGAGGTGGATTTAGGAGTAGCTATTCCATTAGAAAATTGACAGCACCAGGTACATTATATGTGTTTATTTATATGATATATTTTCTACCAACGAATTGCACCTAACATACCTACTTATGGAATTTCAAATTGCTGGTAGGTAGGGGCCATGCCATATAGTTCATTTGTTTTTCTCCAGAACATGTAAAGAAAAAAATATCTTCCTACATATTTGATTAACTAATCCTCATTGAGACATTTTCTCACATGACTGAGAACCTAATTAAAGACCTATCAGCCACACTCCGAGCCCAAATGAGTCTACAAAGCCCTAAGAACAGCACTGCTTTATGCAGTGAAGTATTCCAGGGGGTGCTGGTACCCAGCCTTGCAGTGCTCAAGCATAGCTATTATCAAAGAACATTTAAACACAGATTTCACAATTAGATGACATCTGAGCTTCATTCCAACACTTAGTTTTTATGAAAAAAAAAGTTTGAATTTTCCCTTGAAAAAGAAAAATGTAATCTGTAGTCTGACACTTTAGCATTCTCATTTTTCAATTATGGAGCCCTGACTTCAAGAAATATAAAGTCTTATGTCAAATAAAAAATGGATTCTGACCTTCTATTTTCTGCAGTAGGAAATGGACTGACGGAAGAGAAAATTAAATGTGGCATACTTAGGAAGGGAAGATGAAAGTTTTACTGAAGTAGGAACATGGTCTGTCTCCAACTTACTGCATGGCATTGAATTGAGAATTCTTTGGATTCCACCCTCTGTGTGTTGCAGATTTTAATACTGATTGTGTTTCTTCATTAAATATATCGGAAATTTAGCATACTATCAAGTTAAGTTATGCATCATAATTACTGGGGATGAATTGTTAGTGTCAACTAGGCAAGTTCCCACAGTATTAAAATATTCCATAGCTGCCAGTCTTTGCCATCAATAACTGCACAGCCCTTTTTTATGCTTGTCCGTCATCTTCACCCTAGGCTATACTTAGGATACATAGGCAAAGTAGCTCATAATGTCGTCAATCTATTTATTTCAGTTTTATTCATTAACTCTATTTATCATGATGTGTGGGACTTTGGAGGTGGCTCACAGTGATTCTGAAGATGAGGGTCATGCAGAAGATACCTCTACATTTCACATGAGCAGACTTGGCCTCATGTCATAACATTTTCAGGAGATGGCCCAAGAAAGTTACATTCACACAAACTGTCTTCCATTTGTGTCCTATTTTGAAATAGATATTATTCTACTAGGGTTGCTAGTCTGAATGTAATACAATGGAGTTATTTTTTCAATTAATGATCATCTCACTCTTTGATTGCTATAATTGCTCTTAATAAAGTTATCTGAGTTACTTTCTCCAAAGGTGTTATGATGTAATTTTTTGTGTGTTACAAGTTCTACTCATCTTGTGTGAAACTCATAGGCATTCAGGGATGTCAAGTAATTCAAGATGGAGTCACAGTGGCCAATGTGAACTTCCATATTAGTTGTTTTGAAATGTTGGATATAGGATGGCCAATCTCAGCATGATAAGTCAAGAATGTTACCTTAGATAAGAAATTTGTTTTAGTAACATCCTTGGAAAGACTTTGTTGGAATTGAAAGAGCAACTGATAGAGGCAAGAACCCCTGGGACATAACCCTTATATCTTACTGACAGTCTCCTTTGAAATGAGACCACTGAGCCAGGAGACTTGGAGGCTCTTTGCTGGAGGATCCAACTCCAGGCTGGCAAGAGCTGTTCCAGAAGGGATGCTGCCAGAGGCCCTGTAGGAGTAGAGGATGACTTCCTGCTCGTGCCTGTCCTGAGGCCTGTTGCTGGACCAGAGATACAGCTTCTACTAAGAAGTCTCCTCCCTGGACTGTCTGGAGTGGTTTGTTACCACCTATTCTGGTTCTACAAGTTTGACTAACTTGTGGACTAATTGTGTGCAATAAACTGAGTAATTCCTGAATCGGATTTTGGCTACATTTCAAACACCTCCAATCCTGGGATTCTTGCCTGGCCCCACTTTCGGCCCTGTGACAGAACAAAATCAATGCAGAGCAAAAAACTTGCATCACCAACCTGGAAAGTTCTCAACATATTAGACGCCTTAAAACAGAAAGTTATATTTGTAAATGTCTAATGCTTATGTATAATAAATTGCTACAGAGAGTAATACTTTTGTATTGGTTTAGCCAAACACCCCTATAACAACGTCACAAAAATAGTCTCATTTTTTTCTAATACATGCATAAATTTAAAGAACATTTATATCTTTTAAACAATAAGAATTAAATTTTGTACATGATAAAAGAAAGCATCTAATTTTTTTAAGTTGTGGAGAACTATCTTTTCTCTACTGATTTGAAATGCCACCTTTATCATAGATTAAATACATATATATATGGATCTATTTCCACACTTATTTTTTCTAAGTTATTCACCAATATTTTGAGTCAATACCACAATTATTGTAATAACTTATAGTATATTTTGAGATATACATGTACAAAAATATTTGTAACAGGTGATATTTTTGCTTAAACTTCCTATTCTTTCTTGAATAATTTTTGATAATTTATATTTTTCAACATTTTCAATTCTTTTGTTATACAATATATGATATTTTCTTACGATTTTCAGTCACCTTTGTGTCTTTTATTTCTCATTCCTCATGCAATGTGTGTAGCTATATTATCACACTTAAGTTTTTTCTATTGATTATTTTTGAAGGTCCAGTTTTTAGATTCATTAATCAGGCTAACTACTGTGTTTTGCATTTAATTAACTTCTTTGATTTTTATTAATTCCTTCACTGTATAATTAAATTTATTATGTTTTTATCTTCATGATTTGAATATATAGTTTGATTATTTTCAAACTTTTTATTTTATAATAAATTCATGTCAAACTATATAACTTTTTCTTTTTAATTTGTAATCAATTATATTATGATATTGTGTTATTTATAACTTTTTGACTTACTGAGACTCCTTGCAGCCTAATATACAATAAATCTTTTATAATTTCCAGGTTTCTTGTAAAATATTTTTATTCTCTGTTTATTGCATACCCTGTATTGTGTGTGTGTGTGTGTGTGTGTGGCAGGGTATGTGTGTAACCTCAAGGATACTTATTGTACTATACCAATACCTCACATTCTTGCTTACTTTTGCCCAATTTATTATTAAATTAGAGGCAATAATTTGTTATTGCCTCTAAGGATAAATAACTGAATATTAGTATGCAGCTATATACTCTCTTCCCTTTCTTCTTTCTCTGCTCTCTTTTCTGAATCTAGAAATACTTCAAGCTTCACTCTGTTATGCTTTTTCCCAAGCTCTAATCTCTCTCCAACCAACCACCTAACTCAGTTTACACAGCTATGTGGGGAAATGGCTCTGCTGCCTGCTGCCCTTTGCAAGTTCAAGGCCAAAGATCACTGTCCTTGTTGAAATAAATGTGGTTTTTAAAGTAAGTAAACCCAGGTAGTTCCCCAAATGCTTCCCTCCCCCATTGGAGCTTTTATTGATTCATCCTTCACTTAGGTCCCCTGGCCTTTACTGTAGCATTTTCCCAAGAATTTTTGGAGCTGTAGCTTCTCAACTTCCATCTCTCCTCCAGCCTGGTTATTTAGCTTTCCATCTTTGAGACATTACTCAGAATTTCTAGCTTGCTAATTATACTCTTTCTTTTTTCCTGGTTTGCAACATATTTTCAATTATTTCAGAATATTTAGGATAGAAAGTTGTCAAAGTATGTTGAAACATGATATCTTGATAAAATATACCCTTCAATCAGATGCCTAAATATTTAAAATTTTAATTATCTGAATCTATTTTCTATATTAGAAGCTAGTAAGGTTTAATTTTCTGTATTTTTGATAACTGTCTAGTATAATTTAAATTATTAAAATAACATGCATAAATGCAAGAAAATTGAAATAGAAGACATCGTAATCCTTTTTATGTTGAAAAGGCAATCTTGTTTTCAGGTGTTGAAACTCCAGATGTGATGGCAAAGAAACTCAAACGTATCCACTCTTTTTCTTAAGTTAGTAAAAATATTTTAGGTACCATTTTTGTTGTTATTTCTGACTTCAGGAATTTGATTTTAACTGGATTTTGGATGGTGAAAGTACAACTCTTATAAGATCAAACCGCTAAATTAAAATTACAGAGTAATGTTAGTAATGTTAGAATATTGTTGAAAATAATTAAAAGTCTTACCTCTAAAATAAAAATGAGGTCCTCCAATAACCTTACAGTTGTTCTGGACTCTAGAATATACTATGGAAAAAATAGCAACTATAAAGGACACCTAAAAACTCTCCATATCTAAAACATCAAATTCCTCCCCGCCTACTGTACTGTCAACATTTTAGTCAAAGCCAGCATCTACTCTAGACTGCTAACTGCAAGACTCTCCTTCCTGGTTTGACCAGGCCACTCCTACCCTTTTCCAATATATTTTCTATTAATACATTACAGCCAAGACGATCTTTTCAAAACACAGATCTGATTCTGTCATTCAAGGGCATGGAACCCATCAATGGCTCCCTGAAACCCTCAGGAGAAACATCACAGTTCTCAAGTAGGTGTAAGGCCCTGCCCATCAGGTTTGGGAATGCAGCATCACTTAGCTGCAGCTCTGGGCTTGCCTCTCGAGGTAGCTTGTCCAAGGTACACGGGTTCTGTTTATTGCCCTGAACATAGCCTTCTATTTCTGCCAATATGACAAGTTTTACTTGGATAAATCTACCCCTTTAAAACCAGATGAATAAATATTTTGAAACAGTTTACAAATAGCTCTGGCAAAATAATGAGTCGTAACAATGGTTTAAGTGAAGGTCGGAGGCCACAGAGGTAGGTGGCACTCTGCAGTTACCTCTACCAGGAGTGCCCCTGCTGCCCTGGGTAAATATGCAGGTAACCTTAACAGTTTTAGAGGGTCATAGCTCATGCTCAGATCCTCAGGCTGGGGAGTCTACCAGGCAGTTCCACTGTTTCGCTTTCTGATGGCATCCTTTATTTCTCTTTTGCAACACCAGTCACATGCATAATTAAATAATTTGTTGCACAATTACTGAGATATCTCCCTTATCCCATAAGATCAGCTTCCTTGCTTGTTTTATTACCCTATTCCCTTCCCTAGAATTTTTTCTTGCAAATGTAGAATTCTGGTAAGTAGTTGTTGAACAAATGCAAATTAATGTGGGAATTAATTACTTCACCTCTAAATTCAGTCAGTGGTAGTTATCCTTCAAAACTACCCAAAGAAATGTATACCTGGAACTTCATTTATTTTTATGTTGCCCTACAGTAACTTGATATTTCAATGACAGGTTATCTTGACTAGGGGTCCCACTCATGGCTGGTTTGCCTTGCTTAGATTAGAAAAACACCCTGCACGGAGAAGTGATTTTTAGGTGCCTTCTAGGCTCAACTCAGAACTCCAGGTACACGTGAGCAGAGATCACTTAAGTGAGATGCTTCAGACAGAGCAACAGACAGGCAGGGGTTGACCTTTCCATGAAAAGAAAGGAAGAGTTCATATGGCATTTTACTAGGGTACCTCCAAGAAACCCTCTATCTTTTGTAGGTACAGTAATTATACATCAGTCATTAACACTAGGTATCGCCCCTCCCCCTTCAGGAACATTGCAGCTTCAGTGTTATATACGTGAGGGTTGCTTACAGTCATTCCTGCACAGGGATATTACACTAATGTAAATTTGAGTCCCAAAAATAAAATAAAACCTAGAAACTTGACACAAGCATCAATTTATTACAAGTTTCTACAAACATTTATTTATGTGTCTGTCATAGCTAAAGGTCTGATTATCTGTTATGGTCATGGAAAGGGAATAGCTATGGCTAAATAGGAAATCTCTATCTATGCACGATTACGTTCAAGTCGGGACAGGTTTACACTTAAGTTCTTTATTGTTCTCTGGTGAAAAATCATCCTTTTTTTTTTGGCTAGAAAATACAATTGGGCGTTCGTGATATTTTAGAAATCCACATATATCTTCTTTTAATTTAGACAAACATTTTGAACAAATTCTGTGTACCGACACTGTTATTGTTGATTCAGAAATGAATGAGATGGGGGCTTCCCTGGTGGTGCAGTGGTTGAGAGTCTGCCTGCCGATGCAGGGGACACGGGTTTGTGCCCCGGTCCGGTAAGATCCTACATGCCGCGGAGCGGCTGGGCCCGTGAGCCATGGCCTCTGAGCCTGCGCTCCGCAACGGAAGAGGCCACAACAGTGAGAGGCCCGCGCACCGCAAAAAAAAAAAAAAAAAAAGAAAGAAAAAAAAAGAAATGAATGAGATCCACTCCTATCCTTAAGAAGTTCCTAAATTTGTCTCTTCCACAGATGGTAAATCCCTTTACTTATTCATTCCTTTGATAATAATCAATCACGGTGTATTTAAGACACTCCAGCTTTCCAATATATGAAGATGAAGTCCAAACTCCTTACCACAGCTCACAAGGTATTTTCCACATAAAGTTCGCTGCTGTCTCTCTTCCACTGCAGCGTCTCATCTCTCCAGACATCCTGCAGAATTACGAGTTGTTCCTCCCTAACTTGCTACCCAACACTCATGTTGGCCTTTATGTCTCTCAAACAAGTCAACCTTGTTTCTGCCTCAATGTCTCTGCCCTTGCCGTTCTCTTTGCACAGAATGCCCTTCTCTGTCACCTGGACACAGCTTGTTCACTCTCATCATTCACCTCTTAGTGTAATATCACCTCCTCAGAAAAGTCCTCCCTGAATGACCTGTATCACACACAAATCCAGCCTCTTCCTCCCTGACCTAGTCACATCATCACATTTACCATCTTCATTATCACCATCTGGGATCATGTTTTGCCTACTAGTTTCTATTATTATTTTCTGTCATTCTCAACTCAAAGATAAGTTCCAGGAGAGCAGGTTCTGCATCCGCTCTGTTCACTGTTATAGCCACAAAATCCAGAACAGTGCCAGACACATAATAGCTGCTCAATACACATTTGTTGAAGTTACAAGTTAATGTTTTGACAGTTTTTTCCTCTTTCCATTCTGCTAATGATCTAAGTGGGCAGGTTTCCTTAGAAGATTTTAGAGAAAAGAAAACTGCTCAAATATTCCTGCCTATTAACAATCTCAATATTGCAAAAAATGCAGGTTCCCAGGCTACACAAACTCAAATCAGGAGTGCTGTGTCTTTGATTTTTCCAGGCTTCTCTAGTCTGGCTCTCAGAAAACACAGGGATATTGCCCGTCATTCCCCAGAGTGTGAGAAGCCCCACACACAGCACACAGGTTTGCACCTTTCTTACACTTGGATGCCTTTCTTTATAGGCTGTGATGGCAGACATTGGTTCCAGGAGAATGGGCACCAGTCCTCATTATGCCTCAGCCTGTTGACCTAAACAGTTCTCCTTCCAGTACTATTCTCTGCTTTAAACACACCATAGTGAAAGCATATTAGGTTTTCTGATACAACCTCTCAATTGTGAGGTCCACAACCCCTGAAAACACCCCTGATCTGATACTGTGCTCTTGTATGTAGTGGACTATGGAGTGACATACTGCTGATTCATCTTATGCTGATTTGAAATGTGAGATTATTCTTTGAGATCAGAATATTTGAACATTCTTGGAATTGCCCATATATAGCTGCTCCCCTTCCTACCTATTTCACACATTCTGCCTTCTCGGTGATTACAAATGATTCAGATAAACTTTCACTATTTCAGAAATTATAGCCCAAATAAAACATTTTCTGCCACCCATAGGACAGCAAAGGGCGCTCTTCATTTCTAGGCAGAGCATTTTGTAAATTGGAAACATATCAGTGACAATTATCAAGGAACAGTTTTCAAAATGCACTCCTTTCCACAGAGCCTAGCAATTCTTCTTTCAAAAAGACATTAAGCAAAAGCAATGCTCTGAAAATGTCATTTGGAGCATGCAATTGAATTAATTTATTTGTTTTATGATATTTTACAGTTAGTCATGTAAAAGACTTTCACTTTATTTGTTTCGTCTGCTCATTTAGATAATGCTTTAAATGCCATACATCCCAGTGATGGTTATAAAGAGACTGCATGAGAATACCCATACCTTCTAAATATAGCATGGCCATAACAAGCTGGGCTGACTCTTCACTTTATCTTTCATGCAGGCACTTGGCTGCCACTTCAAATATGATGTCTTCTCCTTTTTCAGGTAACATTATTATTGTGTAATTAATATTACAGATGAAATAATAAAGGAAAGCCTGTTATAAACTTGCTAGGAGAAAGTATATAAAGACCTTCTCAATAAAGGTGCATTTGAAAGTTCTTAACTGAAAAACCCAAAAGTCAACCCAAAATCTTAATTATCTCTACTGTAAGAGATAGGGTGCATTAATTTATATCGAGTATTGTTCACAGTGTCTTGATTTGGGGGGCAGGGGAATATGAACATTTTTTCTTAATACTTAACACTTGGGCTATAGGTACATGGGTATATTGAGACTTTCCCCCACAAAGTAAGAGCATCAAGTATAGATGCTTTCTACTTAGCATTTTCCACAGGCAGTAGGTTCCAAACTTTCTTCTAAATATTACTTCCATCAGTGTGAATAATCAAACTTTAAGGAAGCGTAGATTACTCTAGAAATTATTAGCCAGATGTCTGGAAGCCTGGTGATGAGTCCTGTCCTCACTTTTGGGAATATCCTTCAAGTGGCTACTTGGTGAAATTCTCTTGTCTAGGAAAGACTGTGTTCCCAGACTCATGGGTTTAATATTGTAGCTCACTGCGGATAGTTTTCTTAGGAAAATAAAGATAACTTCTAACTACGATTTAATAAAAAATGTATGCCTTTGTCTCTTAGTTTATTTTTTCTCTCAAGGTCAATCTTTTATATTAACTGGAATCTAATCATAGAGCTTATTTATATTTAGATCGACAGTTCTGAAATATAATATGAATTATGTCACTTCAGTGTTCTCTTAAATATTTTACTAATTATTATACATATACAAATATCAAAATTTGTGTAGAATTCCAAAGAAATTTTGATATTAAAAATATCTGCTTAAAAAAAATCTGCTTGTTATTTATTTTTATTTATTTACTTACCACATCTTGGAACCTAGGATTCTAAGAGGTCTGGATATTCTTTAAAAATCACATTTAATTTTTTAAAGACTATGTCTCATGGAAACAGTCTGATTTGTGGCTTAACTGGAGATATCATTTCCTTACCCATAACTTTTCTCTGAGTTTCATGCCATGATGCCCATCCAGAGCTTTCCCTATGCTAAATGGTAAAGGAAGAAAGATTCACTCACAGTGTCCATCCACTGTTTACAAGTGCCAATCTCAGAGGACGCAGCAGGTTAATTTCTCATTTTATGAGAACTCATTGCACTCTGTACTTCTCTTTCGATAGAACTCACTAAATTTATCTAACCGTTTGCTGTGTAAAGTTGATATATCTTTGTGGTCTATAATCTCCATGGTGTCAGGGACTATTCATCGTCACTTCTATGTTCCCAAGACCTAGTGCAATCTATCATTACACCAGTAGCACGCTGTTTCACTCATGCAACAAGTATTTGTTGACTGTCTGTTATGTGCCTGCTACTGATGGACATGATTGTAAATAATAGAGATTTACCAGTGAACAAAAAAGGCAAAAAACCCCACCTTCATAAAACGGACATTTTAATGATGAGTGTTATTACTGATATTTTAACAATTTCCATGTTTCTTAGCTGTCTTTGGATCTTTATTTTCCTGTATACATTTGAGAATAAGATTCTTGAGATCCTCAAAAAAATTCAGCTGAAATTTTAATTAACATAACATCACATTTCTAAATTAATTTGGAGTAACTCGATATTTATATGTCATCTCATTGATTTATTTAGATCTTTCCTGATCCTTTGATTAGATCGTTTTTTATGTCTTAGTGCATATTTAATCATTATTAGGCATTTTCTTGTATGTTTATCATAAATATTTTATTTTCTATTATTTCACTACAGGCAAATTGTTAGGCATTTTGTAATTTATTCATTTATTCAATAAATATGTTGAACTTTCTCAGTTATAATAGTCTGATGATTATGTTTGTTGCATACATAGATGAGAAAATCAAAGACAAATCATAGTGTTTGTTTTTCTCTTACCTGAAAATCACTACCTTGCTTCTTGTTTCATTCCTTTTTTTTCCTTTTTTTTTCTTACAGCATTGGCTAGGAACTCTATTCTCTGTTGAACAGTAGTGTTGAAAATACACATCTGTCTTGTTCTGCCTTTTGGAGGAAACGAGTCTATAATTTCTCCATTAAGAATGATGTTTGGTGTAGATTTTTGATATGCAACATATAGCAAGTTAAGGAAATTCTTTTTTATTTCTAATGTGCTGAGGGCTTTTGAAAGCCATAGATAAACATTATCAAATGCTTTTATCAGAATCTACTGAGATAATTTATAATTTTCTCCCTTAAATCTGGTGAATTACGTTGATAGATTATTTATTGCTTAACTTTTTCCATTCTTGGATAAACATTACTTGGTCATGATTTATGAATTTCATACACTGTTGGATTTGAACGGACAATATTTTACATATATCTGCATAGGTGAGTTAAATAGGCCTGTAATTCTTTTCTTATACTATCCTTACCTGTTTTGAAATAAGATTCTATCATTCTCATAAGCTGATTAAAAATTTGAGGATTGTTACAATTCATTGTTCAACCAGTTTTTCAGTTGGCAAATTGGTCAGTTGACCTATATTTTGCTCTTACAAACTAAATGAAACGTCCATATTAATATATATATATATATATGTAAGTGACTATTGAGGAATAATTTCTTGGCAATAAAACTCCTGGGATAAAATTATATAAATACAACCAAATACAACGAAAATAACCTCCAAAAAGCTTCACACGCCCACCAGCATATTTTGAGAGTTTCTGCTTCTCCCCTTGTGTCCAAGTATGAAGTATCAAAAATGCTCTTAATTTTCACAGCATATTTGTGAAGAGTGGACCCTGGAGCCAGTCCTGTTTGCATCTGAACCACGACTCTTAACGCTTATTCACTTTAGGAAGCTGGCCAGGTTCCTTATCTCATAGGGCTGATTAAATGAGTTAATAATGTAAAATGCTACAGTGTGTGGGACATAATATTTATCATTAATTTGAAAATATTATTATTCCTAATATTTTTGCAGTGTGAAATATTTTTCATTTTGACCAGCATTTATTTTATTTCAAGTAAGATAAGATCAAAAATCGATTTATTATTTAATTTAATTAATTAATTTATTTTTTTGCAGTACGCGGGCCTCCCACTGCTGTGGCCTCTCCCGTTGCGGAGCACAGGCTCCGGGCGTGCAGGCCCAGAGGCCATGTCTCCCAGGCCCAGCTGCTCGGCAGCACGCGGGATCCCCCCGGACCGGGGCCCGAAGCCGCATCCCCCGCATCGGCAGGGGGACTCCCAACCACTGCGCCACCAGGGAAGCCCCCCAAATCGATTTATTTTTGACGTGTGTTTTTTTCTGTAAATTGTCTATTCATATAATTAGCTTTTCCTACTGAGTAATACATCACCTAATCATGATATATATGGACTTTTTATAAATTGAGAAATCTGGTGCTTGCTATCACATTTAGGTTATGAACTATATTCTTAGTTAGCCAATGGATATTTAACTTAAATTATCACATTTATTTTAAATTTAGTAACTTTAAATATTTATAAAATCAAAACCTATCAATTTGTCTCTATAGCTTTTGACTGTTGTTCATACTTTTGCACATTACAATTATAAAAAATTCACATGCTTTTTTCTTAAATTGTCATTATTTTATTGTTTACATTGAAACTCTTAATCAAACTGGAATGCTATTTGATTTAGTGGTAAGGTAGACATCTAGCTTTATTTTTTCCAAATAATGACTTATCCCAAACGAATTAATTTATGAAACATAATTCCTTCTCTCATACAAAATGAGACTTCATCATAAGCCGAATTCTGCATTTTTTGTGTTACATGCTCTGTATTATTGATAAACGATGTGTTTTCTTTTTTCATACCAAATGTGTTAATTTTTGTAGCTTTATACTAAGTTTAACCTTGGGAAGTGTTGGCCCACCATTGTTATGCTATATATTTTCAAAAATTTTCAGATGAGATTTTAGTATTCATTTTGCTAAGCTCCCCTGTAAAATGCTTTTAGTATTTTAGTGGGATCTGCACACTGTATTTAAACATTGTTTTACTTTTTATGATCCCTGATGAATGGCTGATTTGGCTGAAAAGTACTGACAACTGGTTATAAACACCTAGCCCTACAAAAGTTCCAGAGGCTTTGATTCCTCTACGTGTCTGTTTACACTTCATGTGAATTGGACACGACCACAGGCACTGGGGAAGGGCCTTGAATGGAGGTTGAAGGGTCTGTGTGAAAGGCCCACATCGCCCACTAGTCCCTGCACTAGCTCTCTGCGCTCACTCCACCCTGCTTTGATCAATTCTACACTAACGTTAAGAATTCTCTTCCGCTGCCCTGGATTAATCATCACTGTCTCTGTAAGAGCCCTTGAGAGCTCACAATAGCCACTTATATTAAATTGAAACCTCTTACATTAAGACCCAGAACAGTTTTGTACTTTACTGTAGTCAACTGGTCTCTTCTCTCGCTACATTCCAACTGCTGTTCTCTGTTTCTGCTAAACAAATTCACTTATGCATATTAACCTTTTATGCCTATTTTAAAGCAGTTCTCTCTATCCTTTATTATCCTCACGTTCAAATCTCTCTTCGTCTCACTTAACCTCTGAAATATTTCTTATTTCGACTTTCCTTTGCTGTCCATTTCTGCAGATTCACTCTGAATGCATCTATTCATTCCTGCTTTTTACATTTATTTACTAAATATTGTTTGGCAATATTGGATCCTAGGAAAAAGGCTGTCTTTAGGCAGCCATGACACAAAGTGATAACAAAAATATTAACTAAACAATTTACTTCTCTTTCTAATCTAATGTGATAAAAAAGTTTTTAACTTTTTAAAGAGAAATAACTTTGTCTTCCTCATGCTATTTGAGGACAATATGAGTTATATGCATGTATATACATATACATAAAGTATTTAGAACATCTCTATCTATCTATCCACCTACTTTCTCATTGTTCATTCATTTTATTTGCTTTGTCACCATTACTCCAAAATCCAGCCCAAATCTTGGTAAATAGTATGTGCTCAATTAGCATTTGTCAAGTGAGTCTTTACTCATGAACGAATGGTAATATATCTATGTGACTCCTATGGTGTTGTACTTTATATACAGAGAATTTGATAAATGCCTAGAATACAACTGAATATATTTGAAAACGCCTATTACTACAGATTAAAACTTTTTCAACTGTGTCAGCTGTTCAAACTAGTTGTTTTCCAGTTCCAATAAAATGAATAAATGTTTCCATTAATAATTAGTGAGAAAATTAAAAACACTTAAATTGTTTACATGTTATAGAATCACCATGATTTAAAAACCAAAATCTTTGTTTCAACTACAATTGTATCCTGATTTTAATATACATATCCCTGAAAATTTTAAGAATGAAATCATTTGATAAATAAAAATTTACCTATTATGCTCAAACTTTAAATTAATCTTAGAAAATGGCATTTACAATTATATTATTTAATTAATTCTTCTGAAGGATAATTATATGAACATAATTTCAAAATATTTATTTTTCCCAGCTTTATTGAGATATAATCGGCATATAACATTGTGTAAATTTAAGATGTACATCCTGTTGATTTGATATACTTACATATTGTAAAATGATTACCACTTTAGGTTAGCGAACCCCTCCATCATGTCACATAATTACACTTTCTTTTTTGTGGTGAAGACACTTAAGATCTATTTATTCTCTTAGCAACTTCCAAGTGTATAATACAGTATTATTATCTACAGTCACCATGCTGTTCATGTGATTTTCAAACCTTATTCATCTTATAAGTGGAAGTGTGTATCCTCTGACTACATCTTCCCATTTCCCACAGGCCCCAGACCCTGGTAATCACAGTGCTATTCTCTGTTTCTCTGAGTTCAGATAAAGAAGATGCAGTATACATAAATATACAGTAGAATATTATTCAGCCATGGGAAAGAGGCAAATTTGCCATTTGTAACAGCATGGATGAAACTTGAGGGCATTATGCTAAGTAAACATTTCTAATTTAAGTTTTTTAAGTTATGTCAATATAAAGGTCATATGTCATATTAAAATACACATATTTTTTTTAATATGGCTACTTCTGCCAAGAATTTGATGCTGGTTATGCTTTTTTTTTCCTAAATTAAAGTAAACTACCAGATAATTATAAAACAAAAATAGGAAATACAGTCAAATGTGTCAAAAAATATACATTTTATAACATCTAAACACAGACTTTTATAAGTTTTTCATTTAATGAAAAAAGTTGGCTTCTTGTACCTTGTCAATGATAGAAATGTAACATTTCTGAAAAACAGGAAGACAATGTCTTCTTAGTACTCCTTTCACCCTAGAAAATCTGCTCGGGTATAATCACACTGTGAAATAACTCATCTGCTTCATTCCTACAAATTTTAGTGGTATATTTGTTTTATTTTGATAATTTTTACATAACACTAGTAAGTTTCTAAACAGGAAAGAAGGGTATGTTGGTAATATTCTAAACTGAATTTACCTTTATAGTAAAGAAGTCTTTAAAAGCACCAGAAATTACTTATCCTCTTCCAGTATCCCAAGAAAGTGTCTTTTATAATAAATTGTAAAAATTCAGATAAATTATGACAAAATTACTTTTCAGGTGAATCAAGTCTAGAAGTTACTTCTCTGTACATTCTTTTAGAAATCATAAATTTCTCTCAACTCAAAGGTAAAACATCATTTGAAAACATACACACATTATCATATTTTATATGGACATTTTTTTTTTACTAAGCAATAAATTTCAACATTTGAAAATGTAGCAACACCCTGGTCCTATTCCTAGGTACTGGTGATCTTTCAATATTACCTCATACACTGGATTTTTTCAAGACAATCAATATCAAAAGGCATCCATTAGCTGATCTTCACATATCTTAAAATATCCTTAGTTGTAGGCATCCGTGTAGTCCCACTTTAACCAGCAATCAATCTAGATGATCACCGAGTCTTCAGTGCCTCTCTCAATTGACAGTGAATAAAAGTCACCTGGGTAAAAATAAAACAGAACAAGCAAAGAAGCAAACAAAAATCAAACTCAATTTCACTTGCTCTATAACATAGATTCTGATTTGGTAACTAAGGGGTGGGTCAATGCTCACTTCTAATGTGTATTTTCGATCATTTCTACTGCAGTTGTTCTGTGGACCACGTTTCCAGAAACATTTGTTTACATTTACCTGAGAAATTTTCTTTTCAATTTTGCCATCAATCTTTCTCACAAAACAAACTTATGTATGTTTTGTAGTCATTTCCTGTTTCATTTTACTGATGCCTTAATGAGGAGTATAGAAAGCTTTTTTTTTTTTAAACCACCTGACATGCTCCATGATGTCAGGGATTCTTTTGAAAGAAATTCCTCTTCTTTTTGGTAAATTTACAGCATACTTTTAAAAGCTTCCTTAATGTTGATGGCAACTATTTTAATAGCTGTTTTTAGTGGTGGTTTCATCAGTGTTGAGCATATTTTAAAGACAAATTTAAAATGTTTAATGCACAGATGAATTATGAAAATGTACTGTGAAGTATGAGTTACGATTATTCAAATTCTGTGTACCTGAGATACAATTAAAAAAAAAAAAAGAGGCAGAAGTCTTAATTTACATTATTTAAGAAAATCAGCCTGGCTAAAATTTATGTAGCTAAATGTGAAGTAAACAACAAATGCTTTTTTTGCATGTTTTTTTCTAAGCAGTTGGCACCATTTTGCACACTCTTCTTGGTGTATGTCTCTGTCAGTGGTTGGTGGAAATAAGAACATTTCCCAGTTGCTTATCCACTCTTTCCAGGAGGGGAGATGAAAGATCAGAGCAGCGAATTGTTGACTCCTGGAGAGTTGGTGTAATGGTGGCTCTCAGCTAATCTTAGCACCAGAGATTTCCAGTCAGGAGAAAGTTCATTTCTAAAAGAAGGCGAAGTCCTTGGAGACTGGCCAGGTTTGTAGAAAATAATACCATTGTTCCTATGGTCCTTTCTTTATACTGAAGTCTAGTTTACAGATTGCTTAAAGGTAATAATAGAGCCATTGGTTTCCATTTAGTAAAATCCCAATATTTTGAAGCACTGTAGAGAAAGATGAAATAATTAACAACAAATAACCAGGAAGCATTAGCCATGGTGCATATAAAAAGAATACAAAGAAAAAAAAACCCCAAATAGCAGTTTTCATTTACTTAATGTAAAGTATATTCAAGTTATTTTGTACACATTATTTAAACTAGCTTCAAAACATGAAATATGTGTAGTTACTCCATTTCATTGACATGAAGACTGAAACTTAAATAGATGAAGTAACTTTCTCCTATTACGTGGACAGAAAATATTAATTCTACCCATCAGTTCTGCAGCTCCCAAGCTTCTGCTCTTCCTAATAGGAAACACTTATATTGTACTTCCTATGTTCTGTATACTTGTCTTAGTGATGGAAATATTACCACCATCCCCATTTCACAGGTGATACACTGAAACTCAGAGAAACTTAGTGACTGATCTAAGGTCACTGGGTGAGAGGGAAAGCCAGGATCCCTGCTCTGGGCTCATGAAACCCACAGTCTGAATCAGGGTGTGACAATGACTATGAACCACTATACTGCACAGAGCCTTTTGGGGAAGCTGGAAAGGAGAAAACCGAGTATGACAAACACAGGTCTCTGGGTGTACTTCCTGGTCATTGGCATAGTTCATGTTGAGGCCCTGTGCCTGTTTGGTTATCAGGGCTGGCATGTTACCATGAAATAAAATATTTTCCCATCATTAACTAATTAGGGTGCTAATTAAAGATCCACGGCTGGTAGAAATCCCAATACAAACTGACCACCTTGGAGAAGGAAATCATCTTACAAATTTCCAATTCTAGGATAATGAGTTTCTTGATGCAGCCTAGAATAGTTGAATGTTACAGAGAAAGCACAATACCAGCCACAAGCTGCATGCATAGAGGGAAGCGGATAATTAATTCAGATTTTTGTTGGCTGGCCTTTTGAAAACCCAGTAGTAATCTTTGTGTACCCTTAGAGAGGGCGATTGTAAACTTGGTTTTAATTACATGTGTTATATGCTGGTTTAAGAAAGAATCCACTAAATTATTTACAAGTGATAAATTATGGAAAGGCATGCTGGCATGCATGAATGGTGTATTTTTGCCAGAGACATTAGGCAACAGGTCATTAGTGAGAAGCAGCTTCCAAGAACCTGAACTTTGGTCTTCTGCAGGAGTTAGTGCTTCTTCTGTGAGACCTGTATTTATACCAGTGGGCTGTTGGATATTCACATGACTCCATGTGTCTGTTTGTGAACTGCTACATGGAAACCTGGGCTGGAGGCCAGGTTTTGAGGTGACTTTAATCAATGAGGGTGGTGATTATTTATTCACTAACCACAAATATTTTTGAGTACTCATGGTGAACACTCACTAGAGGATGAATCTGCAAAGCTGGAGAAGATACACACATCCCTGTGCACCCAGACTCTCCAGTGAAGTGGTCAATCCTGGCAGTTAACAAGTGATCATTAGTTTAGCTGGGATCAGGAAAAAGGCAGATCTAGAAGGGGACAAAACATGGGCTAGCCTTTAAATTTTGTATACATTGGAACAGATCTTTTTGTATGATTTTACCTCTGCAACATTGCATTAAGCATAGTGCCCTGTACTACCTATAGCTGGGGATCAATAAATGTAGATTTGTGTAAGTTATATACACTCATGTTTGCCTGTCTAATGTTCCTCTTCAAAAGTGTAAGATGCACAAAGAGTAAAACTAAAACATCTGTCCTTGTTTGCATGACAATTTTGTTTCAAGTGAAAATACTAGTGAAAATTTAATGAATTTTGGGTCAAACCATTTTGACCCAAACACAGTGAGGCATGTCTATTCCATGTCCAACTTTTTCTTCCTGAATCTTCAATAAAATGTATTTGGCTGAAAGAACATAAACGCCACTCAACTGATTGAAGGAGGAAAGGATTTATGTTTCCAACCAAGAAGCTCAGAGATGATGCAGGATCAATGGTGTCTCAAGGACCCAAGTTCTTTTCGTTGCTCCAATGAGCCATTCTCAGGGTGGGCTTGTCTTCAGGCTGTTAGCAGGAGGGCTGCATTCATGCCTGGGGTCATTGGATGTGGTATGCACAGAGAACACAAAGGCCATCTCTTCTTGTAAACCTCTCTTAGGCATGGAGAATCTTTTTTCAAGAATTCCCCAGCAGAGTTCTTCTCGAGTATCCTTGTCTAGAATCTCGTCCTCTATAACTGTGTGAACCAATTGCTATCAAGGATACGATTATCCTTAAACCAATTCAGTCAGTTCCTGAAGGGGGGTGGATCAGATTCTCCTGAGGCACATGGGAAGGAAAAGAGGTAGATACATGGAAAAAAACAGAGTTCTCTTAGGAAGGAAAAGGAGTTTAGGTAACTCATGAGGGTGTCATGCAAAGTGTTAGAAATATGTGATTCTATCTTGGTTTGAGTCGGCTGTTAAAAAATATAAGCCATTCACTCCTGGCTGCAATGGTTGTGAAGCAAGAGAACAGCAAGTTATTCTCTGGGCAACTGGAAACCACTGAATTGTGCACGAGTGTGCAATGCCCAGCTGGAGCATCTTTCTGGCATTCTCATTACTACGCCAGGCGACAGTAACCGTACATGTTTCTGAGGTCAAATTGCAATTGACTTCCTCTCTAAGGCTGTCCTTCAATCCGTGATTATTAATTCTTATTGAACTTCCCAGTGCACAAACTGCTCAAGCAATCTGCCCTCCTGAAATTTCTACAGTAGATTTTGCACATCATTAAACCTTCGTGTGAACTCTATGCCCATCCACATCTTTGCTGGAATAAAACAGTTATACAGAAATGTGGCACAAGGCAAACTCACTTCAGTGCTTTTAACTAATGTCTTTTCTATATAATTTCTTGATTTTATTTATCTAAAATTGGTCTCAGTTTGGGCTCTGCAGACTCTTAATCTGCCACATCATTTCCCCCAGTGTCAACAAAGTTTCTGATTTGGTTCAGGGCTACTTCTGCTCCCCAGAAACCACACTTCTTGTCCTGAGTGAATTCCACAATATCTTTATTTCCTGTGGGAAATGAGAAACTGTCCAGCAACAAGGTCAAGAAACAGAAAAATGTTCTGGAAAGGCCACGGTTTGGCTGACAGGTTCACAAAAACAGAACTCATTGAATAAGGGAGGAAATCATATATTATGTGAGGCAGTATTTATAAAACTACTTTTGAGATTATTGGACTAAGGGAGCATCTCCAGAAAACATTTTCTCCTATTTTCTTATTTTAATTAAACTGTTGTTCGTTTTTATGTTGTGTTTGTATTCTCGTTGTTTTGTTTTGTTTTGCTTTGTTACTCTTAGGTAGTGGTAGTTACTATTTTCCTACTGGCTCACCATTGATTATTCAGTCATATTCCAGGTTAAATGTAAAGACAAAAATAAACTGATAAGGTAAAATTATCCTTTAAGTTTTTAGAAATATTTATGGATTTACAAGTGTTCACATCCTTGCTGATTCTGACTACAAATTATTATGACACTTTTCCAAATGTCATACATGAAAATCTGTATCATTTTTAGAGTCAGCATTACTCAAGTTTACCCAGACTGTCACCAGCACCTCTCTTTATGAGAAAGAGAAAGCTCTGATTCCTGCCTTTGGTAAAATAGAAGCCCCTTGTCTTGGTCTTTAAATATATTTTGGTGTCAGGGTTTCCTCCCTCAATGGTGCAGGTGTCTTGATGACATCCTTCTGCATCTATTGAATGGTTAGCCCAACACAGATCAGGGAATACACATCGACTGTGGTGATGGTTCCCTTTTCAGGGAGTCTCTGTGTTCATAGGATTTTATCCTTAGGCTCAACATTTTCTAAACAATACCTCTCAAGAAAATTAATAATCACCCCCTTTGGTTTTAGAAAAACACATCCTGAGATTTTAGCTAATATGATGATAAGGGATTTGTTGGTTACTACGTGCTAGAGAACTTCAGGACCTCACATATTTTTCCATGAGAAAAATAACTTGAAGTTTCTTTCTCTTCACTAGTATTTGAATTTTCTCAAGTCTGCCTTTAAAATAGCTGCACTCTGTGCTGAATCTTTGCTTTTCTTAATACAGTGAAATATTATTCAGACCGCTGGTTGGTAAACGTTCTGGGAGCATGATGTAAAGCTCTTCCTGCAAACAACCAATCCATTTCTGCAAGACGTTAAATTACACTTTCAATCCCTTCTCCTTTCTCATGTGATAATGTATCTTTTCTCACTTCCTTCCACTCATTAATTTTTTCCTCTCCTATTATTTGTCATTATGGTCTATAGCTGTTGTTTAACTATCTAAGGCAATTTATACCATTTGCATGAATAATGCTACATAAAATAACATAGTACCACAGCATGGATTAAGGAAACCCGCTTTATAATATCTGATTAATTGTGACTACTCTTTCCATAATAAATTAATACAACATGTGCTTCATCATATGTTATGGAGATGTGTAATGCATGAAAAAGTTTCTGTCCTTCACTTTAATCAGCATTTTATACCAACTCCCATTATCATCTATAAAATGCTTAAAAATTGCTCCTGGTCAATCCAGACAGCATAATACTTCCTTCAAGGAAAACGATTTAATATTTTAAGCTTAAACATTACATCTATGTGGCAGCAAATAAAAATTTGTGGGATGTAGTTTCCAATTATTTTGATCACTTACCGGCAAGCAATTCTTTTCAAAAAATCAAAGCATATCTTTAATTAGGAAAAGTTGGTATAAATTATTAAATGAAGCGACAAACTTAGAAATTTTAAAACCCCAACTTAAGTAACAGTTCAGTGTGTGGATGTCAAAAGTTACTTCACATCCAAGCATCTCAGTGACATCATTGATAGAATGGGAAGAACACCAGTATCTCTCTTGCCTGTATTGCAGACTGTCGTAAGCATCAAATATGATAGTGACCTTGAGAGCACTTTATCCATGTTAAAACACCATGCACATGCAAGACTTGATTCTAAGTCTCTGAAAAAAATGCATGTTCATTAACATTTCCCTCCTCTCACCACATCACTAGGACCCTCATGCTGCTCTTTGCAAAACGGTTAAACAGTTATGGCCCTTTCTGATATAATCAGTGAAGGTCCAAGTCTGTGGAGTTTGTTTTCAGTGCCATTTTCCTCCCTTTGCGAGACCCCTGTTCTCTCTGCTGCCAGCAGTAGGCTCTGCACACTGCAAATATTTGCCAACCTGGTTTAATTTGTGTTGGTTCCTGCAGATCCTTTGTCCTCGTGTTTTTCTAAGGCATCCATGGTACCACCTGAGCAGCCCCTGGGAGCTCTGCCAGGCATTGGAACTCCCTGTCTGCCTGTGTGATCTCAGCTGCTTCCAGCTCAGTCTACCAGCCCATCGCTAGTAAAACTGAGAAAACAAACCTCTAAGTCATTGAGGTTCACACCATGATTGCTGCAACATAAATGTGCAGGCAACACTCAATGTTTCCAAGGTCGTATTTTCACATTATTATAAACCTCTCTCATGGATTGAATTTGATCTTTCACATTAACTGATGATGATTTCAAGTAATCCTACTGGATTGGTGGAAACCATCAGCCAGGGGCCCAAGACAGGGTTCCCCAGAGGGCAGGCATGCTTGTCTGTGAGTGTTTGTACCCTGGGCCCCCATCTCAGTAGGAGGAAAGACTTTATTCTCATCACTTGTGTTCATCGGGAAAGGCTGTGTGTATGCAATGGTGGGGAACAGCCCGCGGTTCCGTGTCTTTCCCCACAGCACTTAATTTCTCACTCTGGGAATCTAGGTTGCTGTGGAGAAGGGGAGATAGGAGGTGGTCATTCAGGACCCAGCGCGATGGACACCCCATCACCCAGAGCATCACCATGTTCTGTGGCAGAGGACAGAGAGGTGAGGAATCACACTGAGCCTTTTCTGCCTCAGAAGAGAACAGCCAACATCACCTCCACTTATTATTCTTGGCAAGAGTTAATAACATCCCCCATCCAAATGCAAGGGAACTGGTAGTCTTCTCTTTTCCCAGTAAAAAAAAGGAGAACCGGTTATAGTTAAACACTGGTGAGGTTTACCCATCTCTTTCACCAAATCCCACCCCCTGCAGAGGGGTTAGGATGAAGCCCTGTAGTGCTGGGATGTGCTTACTCAGTATAACGTCTTAGCAGTAGGTTTCCCCCAATTCATGGCCACATCCTTTCTTACCCTCCCTCCAACCTTTAGGCCCTCCTTGGAGGAGTGGGGAAGGGGCTGGCAGAGCAGCCAACAGTGCCATGTACAGCACCCACATCAGGGGCCTCACCCAGGAGATCACAGACGCTAGTGGGCTGTCACTCATTCAACAGGGTTTGTGAAGCAACAAAGACCATTTCTTCCACTTTTGTTTCTGGCAGAAACAATTGCTTTTTGCATGGGGGCTGCAGAATAGAGCTGGCCAACTTTCTGCTGGAAACCCTGAAAAGGGTTTTGAGCAGGCAGACAAATGGAAAGGGGAATTGCCTAAATGGAGTTTCCCAATCTTCAGGGCCGTAGGGAGTTTGGATGGTGATCCACCCACCCTGGACTCCCGGAGGGTAAGAATTCCCACCCACTCACCTTGCTGCCGAAGCTGGAGAGTGGTAGTGGTCACCGTCACTGTCATCTGTTTCCCGTGTCTGAGGATGATGCCTTCTGATTTTGAGTTTTGAACCTATGATTTTCAAACACCTTTTCAAAAAGACACTCTTTAGAAAGTATACACATCAGCAATTTTTAACTTTTTGTCCCCCGAGATTTTCTCAATTTTAAAACTTCATGGGGTTCTGACTCTTGAACTAAGCAAAAAAGAAAAAAGAAATTGTTTCAGCATCAGTTTAGCTGGATTGAGAGGGAACAGGAAAATACAGAGAAAGTTCACAGGAAAGGGTATTAATATTGCCTTGCCTCTGATGAGGTCTTTTCAGAACATGTTCTCTCATGAACCATTTCTACATATATTTAACTGTCTCACCCCCTCCTTGTATTTCATTTTAAATTTCAAAACCCCAGGACTATCCTGATTCTTTCATACAGGTAAAAAATACTTTCCTTTTTAATTCTAAGTTGTATTCATTACTGAGTAGGAATTTGTAGCAAAGGGTTTAATTCTGCATGGGGATTATGTCTCCAATAAAGTAGAGAGTCACAGCCCAAAGAAGGGGCGCACCATATAAACAAAGAGGGGGGCAGGTGGCAGACCAATGCTGTAGGAATTTGTGACTTGAATATTATTGATTTTTTCATTCTAAAGTAGTTTCATGTTTTTAAAATGAATGCTTTTGTCTTTTTAAATTCAAACTTTTAACAGCCATATGAAATAGTGACTAATGCAAATACAATAGAAAGACATTTAAAATAAAATTTTAAAGCATTTTTACTTTTCAAAGAAAATGCCTAGAAATTGGGATCTGTGAGAACTAAAATGTTAAAGTGTTGACAGCAAGTCAAGCTTCTGTGATCCTTATTAACTGACTAATGCAAGAACCTGGTAAACCGTGTGGGCATAGCCTGCCTGCAAGTCACAGATTGCTCTGTTAGAGAAGACAATTTCCCAGGATAACACACATATCTATTTTTAACACAATATGAATTTTAAAAATGATTTGCAAATAGCTACAGGATTTACTGCAGAAATCTCTCCTTTCAAGAATTTATTTTATTTGTTAAAGTTTCCCACTCTTTTTTATAATGTCCTGCAAGAAATTTAACCTTTTTTTTTTTTCTTTTTGCTTAGTCAAACCTGCTCTAACATCTGATCTTCTATCCCATCACTTGCTTCCAGGGGACTCACACAGGACGTTCTGCTTTCAGCAGTCCATGCCCAAGGAGTGAATGAAAGCATGAGTAGATCAGTGTCCAAAGGTGAACCCAGCCTGCAGAGCCCTAAGCTCTGACTATGGAGCCCAGGGCACAACTGCAGCCTGAACAAGTGTGATGATAAGAAACCAAGCAGATTTCTTGAGGTGGTCTATTTGCTTTGAGCATCAAAAAACCTGCTTTCCTTCCCTGCAAATTCTTGTTTTGATGATGGTTCAACTATGAGTACTTTCTTGAAATGAGTGGAAGAGGACCTGTGCTTAACCGAGCCCATTAAACATCTCAGCTTCAAAATTTTAGAGTTTCTTATGTTAATTCAGTTACTTTCTAAATTAAGTAAATTTCTAAACTAACATTCTTTTACAATATTCAGCTATCCCTTATAAGGTTCTTACTATAGATACTGGACACTTTTACAAGCCCTTTGCATCTATTAGCTTATCTATTCCTTATAATAACTATGAAGTCAATTCTTATATTGTTCCCATTTTACTCATGACAAAACAGTGCAGAGAAATCAAGGAAGTTTCCTAAAGTCACCTGACTAGTAAGACTTGAAACCAGGATTTAAACCACAGTGTGACTTCAAGTCTATGTTTACAACCAAAACACCACACTTCATGGATGTCATTAGAAGTCACTTCTTGGTCTAGGTTGATGCCTAGAAACATGTCAAATCTGCAGAAATGTGTGCAGTGAATGTTCTCTCTGCCACTTCGCCACCAGAGAAGCCCCTCTTGCACCATTTTTAAAGGATGTCTTCTCTGGGCATAGAATTCTCAGTTGACAGTGTTTTTTGTTTGTTTGTTTGCTAGCACTTGAAAGATGCCCTTCAAGTTGTCTTTCTTGTGTAGTTTCCACCAAAAGTCTGCTTGTCTTGTGTAGATTGTGTGCCCCCTCCTGCTGCTCCAACCCTCTGGCTGCCTTGAAAATTGTCTCCTTTTCCTTGCTTTTCAGCAGTGTGAATATGATATGCCTATTTGTGAGTCCTTTGCTATTTACCCTGCTTTGTGTTCCCTTAATTTCTTGGATCTACGGTTTGTGGTTTGTCACTAACTTTAGAAAACTCTGGCCATTACACCTTCACATATTTTCTCCCTTTTTCTTCTTCTGCTTGGATTCTTATTAGAGTTGACCCTTGAAAAACATGGGTTTAAACCACATGGGTCCATTTATCTGTGGATTTTTTTTTTCAGTATGCACATACTGCAGTATATGATCTGAGGCTGGTTAATCTGTGGATCCAGAACTGAGAATGTGGAGGGCCAATGGTAAAGTTATATGCAAATTTTCAACTGCATGGTGGGGGTCGGTACCCCTAACCCCCTGTTGTTCAAGGGTCAACTGTACATGTGTATGAGTCTGTTTTTCCTTCACAGTCCTGAGAGGTTATGTCTTTTTCTTCTTTTCTTCTTTGTGAATTTCAGTTTAGGTAATTTCTATTCTCCTGTGTTCAGGTTCACTCATGCTCTCCTAGACCATGTGGAATCTACTGAAGAGCCAACTGAGGACAGTCTTCATCTCTGCTCCTCTGTTTTTGATCTCTAGAATTTCAATTTAATTTTATTTTTAGTTTCTATCTCTGCTGAACTTACCCACCTGATCCTGCATTTTGCCTACTTTTTCCATTAGTCTTTAATGTAACAATCATAATTATTTTTTAAATTTCTATTTCTAACTTTGTGCCACTTTTTTTTTGGGGGGGGGGTGGTACGCGGGCCTTGGACGCACAGGCTCAGCGGCCATGGCTCACAGGCCCAGCCGCTCCACAGCATGTGGGATCTTCCCAGACCGGGGCACAAACCCGTGTCCCCTGTATCAGCAGGTGGACTCTCAACCACTGCGCCATGAGGGAAGCCCTTGTGCCACTTTTGAGCATGCTTCTGGTAACATTTTTTTTCTGATTGTGATCTATTACTTTTTTGTATTCCACATAATAACTTATTAAAAATTAAGCATGTTGTATATGACAGATGATAATTAAATTAATCTTTTTTAATGCACAAGCATGTCTTTCTTTCTACCATTTTAAAGTCAACAAACATTAATCCTTTTAGCCTTATCCTTATGGCTGTATACTTCATGTACTCCATATTGTAATTCTTTTTATTCAGCCTAAATAATTCCCTTTGGTATTTATTGCAGCATAGTTCTGCTATCAGTAAATTCTTCCAGCTTTTGTTTGTCTGATAGTGCCTTTTATTCTTTCAGTTTTGAAAAATACTTTCTCTGGATGTAAATTATTTACATATACAGTTGATCCTCAGTATTTGTAGACTCAATATTTACAAACTCACCTACTTGCTAAAGTTTGTAACTCAAAATTAATACATATGGTGCTTTCAAGGTCACCCACAAACACGTGTAGGATGGCAAAAACTTCGAGTCACTTGGCATACATAGCTGAAGATGTACAAGACAACGGTCTACTTTTTTGTTTTTAGCTCACATACTGTAAACAAGTGGCCTTTTTGTGGTCTATTTAGTCCCTTTTTTTTTTTTTTTTGCATTTTGTGCACTTTTTTGATGATTTCATTGTTTAAAATACTGCTGGAGTGCTGGCTAGTAAGCACAATAAGACTGTGGTGTGCCTTATAGAGAAAATACATGTTAGAGAAGCTTCTTTCAGCAATGAGTTATAGTTATAGTTGTAATGTTGTTGACCATGAGCTCAGTGCTAATACATCAACAATACCTATTAAATAAGGTGTATTTAAGCAGAAATATACACACAACAAGATTATGCATTGATCAGCTACCAAAATATTATGATCAGAGGTTTGAAGGAAACAAACTCTGTGTTTCCCATAGGAGAAATGGTTTAGTAGTCACTATTTCAGCGTCCATGATGACTTTCTAGAACCTGACTACCATGAATAATGAAAATCAACTGCATATATTAGTGTGTGTGTGTGCGTGTTCCAAGCTTTTTTTGTTATTCTCAGTAGCTGTATTGATCTACTTTTCTCTGTTCTTTTACAATCAGAAGCAGAAATTTCCTGTTTAATTTATTTTTGGTTTTTAAGTGAAATAAAGCAGCATAGTATGTTTGTGAAAAGAAGGTGACCAGCATCTGTTACATATCAGTTACTAAGTATTAATTAAGAACATTAACTGAAAAATAATATTTTGAAAGATATTTCTGTCTACAGATAGTCTTTATCAATGAC
Source organism: Phocoena sinus (assembly GCF_008692025.1). Lineage (NCBI taxonomy): Eukaryota > Metazoa > Chordata > Mammalia > Artiodactyla > Phocoenidae > Phocoena > Phocoena sinus. The sequence continues at coordinate 4,174,932 of NC_045774.1, read as the reverse complement.
TAAATTATGGCTCAAAGATATTAAATAACTTGCTTAAGCCTAGATTTTAACTCAAGTCTGTTAGTTTCACAGCCAGTACTCTTACATGATTGTCACTTCACTCATTGATTCAATTTTCTTATCTAAAAAATAATTGCTAATAATCCTCCATGCACAAGAATGTCATGAGCATGAATTAGAGAATGTCACTGTCAGAGACACACAGTAATTGCAAAACAGCGCTTGTCACATCAGGTCTGTCACAGCTCCTCTCTAAAACACATTTAGCCTAGGAAAATGGCACGGGATTTCAGAAGAAGCATCTACAATGTGTGTTAATGAAGATCCAGTGGTAGCTAAAAAAAAAATCAATATATGACACACTTATTCATTATGATGCGTTGTGATGGTCTATTTGAAATGTTTTACGGAGGACAGTTATTTTAGCGCTTATCAGACTTGTTGGAAAGGCCCTTTGGGAGTGTTAATGCTTAAAATTCTTCATTAGCTAGAAAGATGAAAATTTGCCACTGGGCAGTAAACATATTTTAACAAATCACTCAAGAGGATAAGGTCACTTCTCCAATTTTATTCTCTAACACTTGGATGTTTCAGTGTGATGACAGAGGGAAACATCTACTCCACTCATCAAAACTAGGGACTTGCTGATACAAGTTAGCCCAACAGTCCATCAGAAAATAATAATAATAATAATAAAAGCCTTACCATTTATCCACAGCCAAAACATGCATGGATTATTGTACATGGTCCTGAAATGCTTCAAGTCAACCTGTCAAAGTGGCTTGCTATATATTAAACTAATGATCTGCCCTATAAACCAATGCTTTCTCCTGCTTTTCTGTCATAGCTAGGATTACTAACCCCTTAATCACCCACACTAGAATCTTGGGAGCGACTTTCAATTTCACCCTTTGCCTCACCTACATTACTAAACAATAAATCTGTATATCTTATTTTCTGTTTCCCAAGTGCAGTTAACTCCACTAAATCCATATTAAGGATGCCATTACTTAGCTGGACCATCATGCCTTCCTTGGATAGCTATGTGAGCCATTTAATGGATCGTCACACCTTTGGCTTGGCCCTTAAATTCAACCTCCACAAAGGTATTGAGTGATCTTTCGTAGCACAAGTGGCCATGGCACTCCATTGTGAGGACATGTTATTGCCCACGCAGATTACCTGACACATGCAGTCACAGAGTAAAGATCTGTACAATAGTGTGTTGAACTGTTTGATATAAATAGATTTCAACCATGCCAACTTTCACAACTTCATTTAGTAATGAAAGTACATATCTACTCCTGAACTCAAGGGAAAACTCAGGGATGGAGATCTGGATTTGACTGTCATCAGTTTAAACGTGGAAGGTAAGGCCATGGTAGTGAGTGTGTTTGGTTAAGGATCTAGAAGTATTTCTATTAAAAGGAGACATTCACCACCAGACACCAAATTATTTCCTACTTGATTTGGGAATATTATATTATAAGCTTATAATGTTATAATGTTTTATAATTCACAGAGAAATAGTTATATATATATATATATATATTCACAATTATTACAATTGAGACTTGTAGTAACCTTGTGAGGTAGAGTTCATGTTATAGTTAAGTGCAAGGTTGTTCCAGAAAGATTTAGTGAGTTGTCTAGGATATTATGACTAGGAATTGGTAGAACCTATAGTTGATTTCTAGGGTGAAGGACTCTTCCCAGTAAACTGCATTGCCTTTTCTGTAAGAGTGCTAACAGTCTTGACTTTTATACCAGTTAACCTCACCTGGAGACCCTACTGTGTACCTGGCATTGTGCTTGGCTGTGTACTAAAAAGTGAGCATGGCCCTAATCTTCCAGAATTAATGTGAAAAGAGAATACAAAGCTAAATATAGGGCTTCCCTGGTGGCTCAGTGGTTGAGAGTCCGCCTGCCGATGCAGGGGACACGGGTTCGTGCCCCGGTCCGGGAAGATCCGACATGCCGCGGAGCGGCTGGGCCCATGATCCATGGCCGCTGAGCCTGCACATCCGGAGCCTGTGCTCCGCAACGGGATAGGCCACAACAGTGAAAGGCCTGCGTACCGCAAAAAAAAAAAAAAAAAAAAAGAAAGCTAAATATAAAATGATGTGCCAAGTGCCATTATAAAAGTACAGATAGAAAGTTGCAGAGCCCAGAAGGGTACCAGTGGTGATAAAGAGAGGGAACAGCAAAGAAGAATGTCCCTCCACTTGATGAACTTATGGTCCACGATTTCTTTCTCCTTCCATATTCATCATTCATACAATAAGCATGGTCTGAGCAAGTGTGAGTCTGGTACTATCCTAAGTGCTGACAAAATAGCAATAACTAAATAGCATTTCTGCTCTCATGGATACATAAATTTTAGTGGGATGAGGGAATAAGGGAATAAACAAAATGTCAGAGAGGGATAAGAGAAAAATAAGGCATGAAAATAAGGCACGGAAGGTAAGAAGAAACACTTGTAATTTTAAATGGCGTAATCACAAAATTTGACTGAAGTTTATGTCTTTTCAACAAATAATTTGTGTTAGTTTCCTATTGCTGCTGGAAGAAGTTAAGTGAAACTTTTAGCCTAAAAGGACACAAATTGATTATCTCACAATCCTAAAGTCAGCAGTCCAAAATCAGTTTCACTAGGATAAAATCTCAAGGCCTCAGCAGGCTGGGTCTCTTCTGGAAGCTCCAAGGAAGAATCCATTTCCTTGCATTTTCCAGATTCCAGAGGCTGCCTGCATTCCTTGGCACTAGGCCTCTTCTTCCATCTTCAAGGCCAATAACAGCATCTTCAAACCTCTCTCTGATATCTGTTTCCATAGTCACACAGCCTCCTCTGATTCCAGCTGCCTCCCGCCTGAAGGGTCCTTGTGATTAAGTTAGGACCATCTAGGCCATCCGGGATAACTTCCCCGTTTCTAAATGTTTAACTTAATCACATCTGCAAAGTCCCTTTGCCATGTACAGTAACATATTCACAAATTCCAGCAAGTAGGAAATAGGCATCTTTAGGGCGACTGATTTATCTTTATTTAATTCAAATAAAGTAAAATAAGGTGGGACAACTATAGTAGATTTTAAGTAGTCATCATATGCCATGCTTAAATGTATGGTTTCTGTTTTTAATTAATTTTTTAGAGCAGTTTAAAGTTCACAGCAAAATTAAGAGAAAAGTGGAGAGATTTGCCATATATCCATAGACTCCTCCATGATCAACACCACCCACCAGAGTGGCACATTTGTTACAACTGATGAATCTGCATTGACATATCATCATTACTGAAAGTCTACAGTTTACATTAAGGTTCACTCTAGGTGTTTTACATTATATGGGTTTGGACAAATGTATAGTGATAGGCATCCATCATTATGGTGTCATAAAAACTATTTTCACTGTCCTTAAATCTTCTGTGTTCTGCCTATTCATCATTTCTCCCAACCCTCCAGCTCCTGGTGACCAGTGATCTTTTTACTGTCTATATAGTTTTGCCTTTTCCAGAATGTCATATAGTTGGAATCACAGAGTATGTAACCTTTACAGATTGGCTTCTTTTACTTAGGAATATACATTTAAGTTATCTCCATGTCTATTCATGACTTGATGGCCCATTTCTTTTTAATGCTGAATAATATTCCATTGTCTGGATGTACCATAGCTTGTTTATCCATTCACCTGTGGAAGGACATCTTAGTTGCTTCAAATTTGGGCAGTTATAAACATCTACGTACAGATTTTTTATGGATATGAGTATTCAACTCCTTTAAATAAATATCAAGGAGAATGATTGCCAGGTTGTACAATGAGGGTATGTTTAGTTTTGTAAGAAGCCACCAAACTGTCTTCCAGGGAGGCTGTGCCATTTTGTATTCTCACCAGCAATGAAAGAGAGCCCCTGTTGTTACACATCTTCACCATCATTTGGTGGTGTCAATGTTCCAGATGTAATCCATCCTAATAGGTATTAGTGGTATCCCATTGTTGTATTATTTGCATTTCCCTGGTGACATAGGACATGAAGAATCTTTTCATATGCTTATTTGCCATCTGTCTATATTCTTTGGTGAGGTGTCTGTTAAGGTCTTTGGCCACTTTTTAAAGAAAGTTTTTTTTTTTTTTTTTTTTTTCCTATTGCATTTCAAGTGTTCTTTGCACATTTTGAATGAGTGTAGTTATCAGATGTGTCTTTTGAAAATATTTTCTCCCAGTCTATGACTTTTCTTCTCATTCTCTTGACATTGCCTTTCACAGAGCAAAAACTTTTAATTTTAATGAAGTTCAACGTATCAATTATTTCTTTTATGGATCATGCCTTTGGCATTATATCTAAAGCATCATTACCTTACCCAAAGTCATATAGGTTTTGTCTTATGTTATATCCTAGGAGTTCCATAGTTTTGCCTTTTACATTTTAAATCTGTGATCCATTGTGAGTTAATTTTTGTAAAGGATGTAAGGTCTGTGTTCAGGTTTATTTTATTTTATTTTTTGCATGTAGATGCCTGGCTGTTCCAGCACCATTTGTTGAAAAGACTCCTTGCTTTATTGTATTGCCTTTGCTCCTTCGTCAAAGATCAGCTGACTGTATAAATGTGGGTCTATTTATAGGGCTCTATTCTGTTCCATTGGCCTATTTGTCCATTCTTTCACCAACACCACACTGCCCTGTTTACTATTGCTTTACAGTAGTAAGTCTTGAAGTTGGAGAATGTCAGTCCTCTAACATTGTTCTTCTCCTTCAATACTGTGTTGACTATTCTGGGCCATTATCTTGCCATAAACTTTAAAATTAATTCATCAATATCCAAAAAATAACTTGTTGGGATTTTTATTAGAACTGCAGTGAAGCTATAGATCAGGCTGGGAAGAACTGACATGTTGACAATATTGAGTCTTCCTAGCTATGAAAATGGAATCTCTCTCTATTTCTTTAATTCTTTGATTTCGTTTGAGTTTTACAGTTTTCCTCATATAGATCTCATACATAGTTTTTAGGTTTATTCCTAAGTATTTCACTTTTGGGGGGTGCTACTGTAAATGGTATTGGATTTTTCATTTCAAATCCCAGTTGTTCATTGCTTGTACTATAAGGAAACAACTGACTCTTGTAGTTTAATCATGCTTTATGCAACCTTGTTATAATCACTTATTAGATCTAGGAGGGCTTTTTTGTCAGTTCTTTCAGATTTTCTGCATAGATGACCATGTCATCTCTATGTGAAGATAGTTTAATTTCTTCCTTCCCAAACTGCATACATTTTATTTCCTTAACTTTTCTTATCCTATTAGCTAGAAATTCCAGTACAATGTTGAAGAGGAATGGTGACAAGGGAATTTTTGCCTTGCGCCTGACCTTAGTGGGAAAGCTTTGAGTTTCTCACCACTAAGGATGAATTAGCTCTAGATATTTTGTGGATAGTCTTTATCAAATTGAGGAAATACTCCTCTCTTCCTAGTTTACTGAGAGTTTTTACCATAAAAAAGTGTTGGATGTTTTCAAATGCTTTTTCTGCATCTATTGATATGGTCATATTTTTTCTGTTGATGTGATGAATTACATTATCTGATGGTCAAATGTTGAACTAGGTTTGAATATCTGGGATAAATCTTCCTTCTTCATTGTGTATAATTCTTTTTACCATTGTTGGATTCAATTTCTTCCTATTTTGGGGACTTTTGCATTTATGTTCATGACAGATATTGGACTGTAGTCTTCTTTCTTGTAATGTCTTTGTCTGGTTTTGGTATTTGCCTAAAGCTGGCCTCACAAGTGAGTTGGGGAGTATTTCCTCTTCTTCTATCCTCTGAAAGAGATTGTAGAAAATTGGTATAATTACTTCCTTAAATATTTGGTAGAATTTACTAGTGAATCTGTTTGGGTATGATGCTTTTAAAAAAACTTATTAATTCAAATTCCTTAATAATTATAGGCATATTTAGATTATTTACTGTGTGTGTCTTTCAAATAATTTGTCATTTGGTTCTCAAATTTGGGGGCAGAATGTAGTTTATAGTATTCCTTTATTATCCCTTCAACATCCATAGGGTCTGTACAAACTTAAGTTTTAAAATGATAATCTGGGTGATGTCATGAAAATAAATTATAAAGGAGCAAGTGGGAAAGCCCGGCAGCCAGCTAGGAGATTATTTCTGTAATCTAACTGAGAAATGATGGCAGTTCAGACCAGTGTGCTAATATTGGTGGTGGTAAGAGAAAGACATCAGTAAATTATTACTAAGGTGTATAGTCCAAAAATACTGCCAGAATATGCAGAAGCCTGAGGGAGAAATATGTTTTGATATAGGGTATATTAATAGTTCGGTTTTTGATTTGCTAAATTTGAAAATCGTATTCATATTTCAAGTAGAAATTTTGAAAAGGTAGCTGGAGTTTGGATTTCAATAGAGAGATCCAGATTGGAAACAGAAATTTGGGTGGTGTTCACAGATATGAGATTAGATTAAATCATTACATTTTGGTAGAGAAGAGTTGGTTATACCAAGCAAGCCCTGGATAACTCCAATGACATAGTTAGAAAGATGAGGCAAAACCTGCAAAGTAGCTGAAAGAGAATAGCCATTGAGGTAAGGATAAAACTGGGAGAAGTTGGTGTCATGAAAGTCAAGTGCAGAAGGAGCTAAGGAAGATGAAGATTGAACACTAGATTCAAATAATGTCAAATACTATTTGGAACATTAAAGTGTCAAATATTAAAAGATCAATATTATATATACATATATATAAATGTGGCTTCTAAAGATAGATATTAAATATAGGTAAGGCTATGCTATTGCTGTAAAAAAAAAAGATTAACAAATATACAAGGCATCAGTTGATGGAGTACTTTGGCAAAAGTTGGATCAGAGTAGATTCATGGATTAAGAGAGGTGTAGAATCAGAGGGTAGCACATATATGCACCCCTTTAAAGGAGCTTAACTGTAAAGCAAAAGGAAGAAATGAAATAATTACTAAGGTAACAGAGTTAAGTATGGATTCTGTTTATTTGTTTTTAACTTGAGGGAAATAATGTTTGAATGCTATGGGAAACATCCAATGAACCTAGGAAAACTGACCATGCAGGAGAAGATGAGAATATTAGCTGAAGTAATGGCCTCGAGTAAGTGAGAGGGAATGCCCTCAAGTGCACAATCCGAGAATTTGACTGTAGCTTGGAGCACAGATAGTTCAATCACAGCAAGAGGAGAGAAGGTGAGATATACAGGTAAAGGTTGTGGAAGTCAACTTCTTCCTTTTTTTTTTTTTTTTAGTGAATCAGAAAGTAAAGTCATTAGCTGAGGATGAGAGGGTGACAATGTTGATTTTGAAGAGAAGGTATGGAATATTGACTGGAGAGAAGTGAAGAGTGAATGAACTAGAGAAATATGTGTAAATAATAGTCTAGGGCTTCCCTGGTGGCACAGTGGTTGAGAGTCCGCCTGCTGATGCAGGGGACACGGGTTCGTGCCCCGGTCCGGGAAGATCCCTCATGCCGCGGAGCGGCTAGGCCCATGAGCCATGGCCACTGAGCCTGTGCGTCTGGAGCCTGTGCTCCGCAACAGGAGAGGCCACAACAGTGAGAGGCCCCTGTACCGCAAAAAAAAAAAAAAAAAAAAAAAAATATATATATATATATATATATATATATATATCTAATAGTCTAGATTAAGGAGGCTGTTAGGTTATTGTTTCTTTTTTTATTATTTTTGTACTTTTTAAACATCTTCATTGGAGTATAATTGCTTTACAATGGTGTAATGGTGTGTTAGTTTCTGCTGTATAAAAAAGTGAATCAGCTACATGTATATATATATCCCCATATCTCCTCTCTCTTGCATCTCGCTCCCACCCTCCCTATTCCACCCCTCTAGGTGGTCACAAAGCACCGAGCTGATCTCCCTGTGCTATGTGGCTGCTTCCCACTAGCTATCTATTTTACATTTGGTAGTGTATATATGTACATGCCACTCTCTCACTTCGTCCTAGCTTACCCTTCCCCCTCCTTGTGTCCTCAAGCCCATTCTCTATGTCTGCGTCTTTATTCCTGTTCTGCCCCTAGGTTCTTCAGAACCTTTTTTTTTTTTTTTTAGATTCCATCCATATATATGTTAGCATATGGTATTTGTTTTTCTCTTTCTGACTTACTTCACTCTGTATGACAGTCTCTAGGTCCATCTACCTCATTACAAATAACTCAATTTTGTTTCTTTATATGGCTGAGTAATGTTCCATTGTATATATGTGCCACATCTTCTTTATCTATTCATCTGTCAATGGACACTTAGGTTGCTTCCATGTCCTGGCTATTGTAAATAGAGCTGCAATGAACATTGTGGTACATGTCTCTTTTTGAATTATGGTTTTCTCAGGGTATATGAGCAGTAGTGGGATTGCTGGGTCGTATGGTAGTTCTATTTTTAGTTTTTTAAGGAACCTCCATACTGTTCTCCATAGTGGCTGTATCAGTTTACATTCCCACCAACAGTGCAGAAGGGCTCCCATTTCTCCACACCCTCTCCAGCATTTATTGTTTGTAGATTTTTTGATGATGGCCATTCTGACCAGAGTGAGGTGATACCTCATTATAGTTTTGATTTGCATTTCTCTAATGATTAGTGATGTTGAGCATCCTTTCATGTGTCTGTTGGCAATCTGTACATCTTCTTTAGAGAAATGTCTATTTAGGTCTTCTGCCCATTTTTGGATTGGGTTGTTTGGTTTTATTTTGATATTGAGCTGCATGAGCTGCTTGTAAATTTTGTAGATTAATCCTTTGTCAGTTGCTTCATTTGCAAATATTTTCTCCCATTCTGAGTGTTGTCTTTTCGTCTTGTTTATGCTTTCCTTTGCTGTGCAAAGGCTTTTAAGTTTCATTAGGTCTCATTTGTTTATTTTTGTTTTTATTTCCATTTCTTTAGGAGGTGGGTCAAAAAAGATCTTGCTGTGATGTATGTCATAGAGTGTTCTGCCTATGTTTTCCTCTAAGAGTTTTATAGTGGCTGGCCTTACATTTAGGTCTTTAATCCATTTTGAGTTTATATTTGTGTATGGTGTTAGGGAGTGTTCTAATTTCATTCTTCTACATGTAGCTGTCCAGTTTTCTGAGCACCACTTATTGAAGAAGCTGTCTTTTCTCCATTGTTTCTTAACTTAAAATGGCGCAAGTTATCAGGGCTGTAAGGGGTTCCCCAAACCAATCATCTCCACATGTACAGGCACAGGAGGGCAGAACCCATTTAAGTGGGTTGGGGTTTGTCAAGCGAGTACAATGCACACTTTCACTCTGGGTCTTTGCACATTTCCTTCTGCCTAATATACAATTCCCCAACTTATATTTGTCACAATCCAGAGGTGGTTTAGGGTAAAAAAATGTCAAGACTATTCAAAATATAGAAAAGCTGATTCTAGAATACCTTGAAACATTTTCATAAAACCCTTGTTAATTTTTAGAACTCAATATCATAGGAAAGGTCTGCACAGATATGATGGGCTATACCTGGAGTGATGGATGAATGATAGGAGAAAATACTGAATAGCAGGCAGAGTGAAGAAGTGGATTCATTTTCTGGATTTTTATAATATACTGATTTAAAATTATAGAAAAATCATGTAAGCGACTTACCAGTAATAAGTATATAAACAATGATATGCTAAGGCACATTTTACCAAAACAAGGTGAACGACAATTAGAAACGATGTCTTTAAAAGGAGAGAGAGTTCTTGTTGATACACTTGAAGGCAATAGAAGCGCTTAAATATATCTCCTGTTACCCACACCTGCGTCTTCCTTGACAATTATGCTGAAAACAGTAAGACATTGATTCATGTCTTGTTATTCTATCACCTTACACAATGATCATTTCAACATTTAAATTTATGCTGTGTCTTAATTATCAATAGAGTTTTTAAATAACAACATCTACTTTCTTAAAATAAATATTTTATGAAGCATTATTTTAAGCATTTTGACTTTTATGGAGACAAAATAATTATGGTAAGACTATTTGTAATATTGTGTGAGTCTAAAAAATGAAGTATTCAATGTAAAATTTAGAGACACATAACATTTTTAAGCTTAAATCAATCCCGTATAGAGAAACAGGCACATGTTAGACATTATTGTGGTTTAGTCAATTATATACAACCAATTAAACATCTGTGATTCCTCTTTGTCAACAGTTTGATTCTACTAAGATTTCTTGCATTTTTGCTCCAGACACTGTCATTTTTAAGAGTCTAAGTATCTGAGTTAGATTTTAAATATAAGTAGAATTTAAGAGTATAGGGCCCCCCATATGACATGCTGATCAAACCAGATGTAAGTGAGAAGCAAATAAAAGGCAAAGTCACAAACTATCAAGAAACTTTAGAATCAAATAAGAAAAAAAGGAAACTATATCCACTTTTTAATATGTTAAATTTGGTTATATCTCTTTGTATTAGAGTTAATACATTTAGTTACCTGCAGCTCCACATCTGGGTAAATTCTAATTTAAATTCTGAAAACGTTGGCTCTCTGGCTAAAGCACTTATGTAAAATTGAGTGGTCTTTACACGGTGAATTGTTGCTGGAATCAAGCTGCAGCACAGCATTTGGTCATACAAGTAACTCCATATTGTCCCTTCTAGAATATATGTGTGTCAATAACAGATGCTGCTTTCATATAGTTTCAGTGAGCTCCAACACTAATTTCACTGGTTTATAAACTGTGATAATTTTACAGCCTGCTTTAAATACTCTGTGCTTGTTGGGGAAAGCAGCCTGTCTTTAAGACTGTGCAACATGCACGAGCTTCTTTGTAGATATTCCACAAACCATGTGCATCTGTGTGGTATCCTGAACCCACCAATGACTCATACATGGAACTAACTCAGATTAATGTTGAGGAATGAGAGGTCACTGTAAACAGTAACTAAATAAGGCAGTTTCCAATTGGAAATACTTCTCATTGAGAAGCTGAAGTGCCCACCTATTTCATTTTCTGGCTACCTGCATAGGAGAAGATAATCTTTAATTGTGATTTAGGTTTTTGTTTTGCTTTGTTTTGTTTTTTAATGAAAGACTTATTATAAATTGACACAATGGAAAAGGTGCTGCTGAAAAGACACAAAGCTCTTCTTTGAATATCCCAAGTGAACACCATTCCCTACTGCAGTCCCCACTCACCCCTTTTGGTACCTTACTATCTGATGCCTCCCTTGGAGGGGACCACTGTTTATGGGCACAAGCCAGGTGAGGCTGAGACTCCTGCCCTTACCTGCTATTATTCTTGCAGGGGATAATAGCCCTGGAATGGAAGGTTAAAGTGGTGTGAGCCCATCTATCATGTAGCCACAGCACTGGCCAAGGAGGGTTTCCATCTTCATATGACTGGTTTATAACTAAGGAAGACCTTCTCCTGGGCAATGGCATTTACACCAGAATTTTCTCAGCTCCCACAGAAACCAGGGATCTTGTCATAAAGCTCAGGAGCAAAGGAGGAGGTCTGAACAAGGTGCCATGGGAGAGCTCTATCCTAGTGCTCAGGCAAGCAGAAAGCATTTTCCTAAGGAGCTCTCGTATAAATTTAAAATACGACCTGACGATTTCAATTTTTAACAACCAAGTCCTTAAAGAGAAGCAGGGCTAGACTCAAGAAAGAGAAAGGAAGGTAAATTTTGGATGCAAATAAAGGCCAGCTGCAGCAGTGGGAGGAAGGAAAACATAAAGATAAATGCGTCGCAGAATTTGTAGTAGGTCATTTCAGGTTATTCACTGATATGGAAGAACCCTCCACAGCAGTACCTGGGAGTGATGGAGATTCAGTCTGATTGTCAGAGAAGGGTAGGCTAGTGGTTTTCTTTTCAGAATTCACGTCGTTAAGCCCAGGTTTATCAGGAAAACCGCAGCCGTCAATTCAGGACAACAGAATACTTGGATTCAGAGCTAATCAGCCTGATTATGGATCCAGGGGATGCTCTGTGGCCAGGGTATAGGAAGTGGAAAGCATAGTCAGACGGCTGCCCTGTAATTGCAGCTGTGCCTTATGCAGAAGCGGGGCTAGCCTGGTTCACACCTCCTCCTAGTATGCTTCCCTTTTGGATCACTGGGTGGTCAGAGCTGTCAGGTAAGATTCAGAAAAACAAGAACCATCATGCATATCCCCAACAAGTCAAACTAGTAGGAGCCTTGAAAAATTGATTTGCTGCCCTCTGGGGCTCAGTGGAGTGTACCAACAATACAGGTTTTTAGAATCATTTTCTCTGACACCAAACAAAAGGAACAAAAATAAAAGTAAAATAGCAAACTATACACCATTAATGCTGACGTTTCTTCTGTGGCACCATCGTCTACCAACCATCTACCTCAGGGGTTCTCCCTTCCTTATCTTCAGCAACTATTCCATCATGAAATCCTGGAGTTTCTATCTTAAAGAAATCTCTCAATTCTTTTTACTCTTTTCTATCTCTTCCTAACAACACCTTCATTTACCATTATCTTTCTCTGGACCAACCAACTTCAATTGCCTTCACTAGTCTCCCCTCCTGCCAATTTTGACCTGATTAAATTTTTACCAATTATGGCTTCCACCAATGTGTTTTTGAAAACTATTACTTCATCAAATCAAGCTTTTCCTACATCAAAGTTTGCAGATATAAATTTGTCCAAAAATATCTGACTACCATGAAGTTTTAAAAATGTTTTTACCAAGTCCCATTTGTCTTCGATTAGCTTTTGCTATCTTCAATGTCACAAGTTCCTTTGGTAAAGAACAGTGCCAGTTTAGCTAGCCTTTTTAAAGGGTGAAGGCCCCCATGCAGCGACCTGGTGAAAATACATCAACTTTGTCATATTGACACTCCTCCCAAGCCTTCTCTCCTCCTTCTCTTTTTCTTTCTCCTTCCTCTTCACCCTTCTCTTCCTTCTTCTAAGTCTGAGCCAACTTCTATTATAATAAAATAAAATATAAATAAAATATATTTAATACATTATCAAATATGGATGGTATTGATATCAGCCTTTTAGTTTACACATGTTTTCAGGATATTCATGTTGAATAACTGACAGTAAATTACTGCAGTTTTGGTCACCCGTTTCTATATCAACTTGCATGCAGTGTTACCATACAAGTTTGAGTGATACCATGTAAATGAATACATTGCGTTTTGGGACATGTTGGGGAGAGGAACAGCAAAGGACCAAGTAATACTAGAGGAAATAGAGCAATATTGGCAGACTTGGAATAGAGATTGTAGTGGAAAATGGCAACTTGAAAATATTTTAAGAAAAAAAATAAGCATTGGCAACAGATGATAATTCAATGGAGATGTTTGGTAACTTAATAAATTAATTTTGCAGTGTATATTTAAACAGTAAAATAAGGGAATTGTTATAAAAACAGCGAAGTATGGAAAAATTTTCCCTACAATTATTAAAGTGTATTTTAATGCTATAATAGCTCTGTTATAGTTAATATCAGTCTAGACTACCTCTACACTTCTTGATATCAGAGGATATAAGTTTTACATTTTTAAAATCTTTATCTTCTAATATTTTTTTCTTATCTCTGTCAGCTAGTTTTTAAGATTTTCTTTTTTCATGTTTCTCATCTTCAAATATTTATGGATTTCTGGCTGTGTATTCATCTTGGCTATGGGAACCTCTCTTCAATTCTTGGTGAGTGTTTCTATATCCTATAGTATAGCCTGGCTCCCGTGATTATGATCTGGGAACAGGTGGCCAGATGGGGCATTAGTGGCTAGTTTTCTGGACGTGGGGATGAGCCCCCTCATCTACTGTGGATTTCCTGCTCAAATGCCCACACTCACTACTCAGACCCTCAACCTGTCGCCTCATTTGCTCTTATTTCTATTGCTTGGCCCAACCTGGGTGAAGGGGTTAAGAGAAAGGGGCAGGGATTGAGTATCTCAGTTTCTCAGCCTGACTGTGCATGTAGTTTTCTGAACTAGAGCATCACAGACCTGCTCACTGTCTGAGTATGGGTCTCTTGTTTTTCTATCAATACATACACTTAGCACCTGCATCAGAGGAATTTTTGTTTCTATTTCCCTGCTGTGTCAGCTTCCTGGGAATGCAGTAAGAAATTATCATGAACTTGGTAGCTTAAAACAACAGAAATTAATAGTCTCACACTTCTGGAGACCAGAATTCTGAAATCAGCTTCACCAAGTCAAAACTGAGATTTCCCCAAAACAGAACCTCCCTCTGTCAGGAGGTTCCAGGGGAGAAGCCTCCTTTACCTCCTGTAGTATCTGCGGATGAGGGGTTCCTTGGGTCCCGGCCACATGCCTCCCATCTCCACATCCCCTCCATCTTCATGTGTCCTTCTCCTCTTTTATGTCTGTCTAATCTACCTTCACTCATCACTTATAGGGTCACTGGGATATCATTCATCCATAAAACAAATCTGCCATTTGTGACAACATGGATAAATATGCGAAGTAAAATAAGCCAGATACAGAACGACAAACACTGCATTATCTTGTCTATATGTAGAACCTCTAAAAAGCTGAACTGATAGAACCAGAGAGTAGAATGGTGGTTGCCAGGGGTGGGGTTGGGTTGGGAGGTGAGGAATAAGGCAGAGCTGTTGGTCAAAAGATATAAGACGAAGAAATTCTGGGGATCTAATGTACAGCATGGTGAGTATAGTTAATTATACTGTACTGTGTACTTGAAATTTTCTCAGAGAAGAAATTTAAATGTTCTCACTATGCACACAGAAAAGAAGTTAACTATGTGAGGTGATGGATGTGTCAGTTAACTTGATTGTGATAATTATTTCGTGATATATACATATACATCTTAAAAAACACACATCATGTTGTACAACTGAAATATATACAATTTTTACTTGTCAATCATATTTTAATATAGCTGGGATTAAAAAGGACAATTAAGATTGTATTTAGGGTCCACCCTGGTAACCCATAATAATATCATCTCAAAATCCTTAATTTAATTACATATACATGTTTTTTACTATATAAGGGAACTGTCACAGGGTGCAGGGGTTAGGATCTGACATCTTTGGGGGACACCATTCGACCCACTATATCTGATGACTCCTTTTTTTTGTGTGGTTTTTCAATTTTTTAATGAATTTATTTATTCTCCCTCACACCTTACTTTTTTATTTTTCATAAGGATTAATTTAAAATTTTATAAAAATATATATGTATGTATGTGATTATATATAATAATATATATTATAATTATACCCATATATCATATAACATATATTACTATATATTAAATATATGTTTAAAATAATCATAGAACAATATATATCTACTAGTCCTTTATATATATATTCTATCTGCCAACTTATCAAATCTTAGTATAAAATATAATAATTAAAACTATATATTAAAGGTACTTGAGTGGAAAGATAGTTTGGTAAATCAGAGTAGAAAAACAGAAATTCACCCACACATATATAGAAATCTTGGAAGGTGATAAGAAAGAAATTCCAAATAATTTTGGAAATCATGGATATTAGGTAAGTGTTGTCGTGGCACTTAGCAAGCTATCCAGAGACATTAGAGAACTAGAAATGTATCTTATTCATTTATTTTTACCAAACTCAATTCCTGCTGGATTAAAGATGTAAATGTAAAAATAGAAGATGATAAAGAAAGAAACAAGCAAGAAGGAGGAAAGAAATAATTTGGGTATTTACTGAAGTAATTATATGTTTAAATATATTTAAATAAATTTGGACTTATAGATAATAAATATAATCCATTTATATTTACACATGTGTATAATTACTCCATTAATAATATATATAAGTACTCCACTAGTAAGTTAAAAATTACAAATAAAAGCAAAAACTAGGCAGATTTGTTTATCAGATTACCAAAGCTGAAACACACAGACACTATGCAGACTGATCTCGGTTAAGATACTTAAGCTATCAAGTGACAGCTACCTGGCTAAGAGGGCTTTAGACAATAAAGGCCTTTTATTGTTTCAACCAGTACAAAGCCCCGAGATCAGTAGATTCAAAGTTGGTACAAATGTTCCATTATGGTATCAAAGACTCAGTCTCTTGGTGTATTTCTGCAATGTTGTCCTTGATTTACTATATTCATGCTTGTGCTTGTTCTTTAAGTTCCAGGCATCAGTGGGAACAAAATATCCAGCCAAAGTAATACACTTTTTTTTTTTTTTTTTTTTTGCAGGGCGGGGGGATCTTTTCTAGAGGCCCCCAGAAAACTCTGTTAAAGGTCTAAATGATCAGAAATAGCTCACACGCTGATGTCTTGGCTTCTAGAGCGTCCAGAAGTCTAGTATTTCACATATTCAGCCTCTCTAGTAGGAGCCAGAGCCTTCCAGGAGGCCAAAGTGTCCTGAGAACCTTCTGGAAGTAGATGTCGATCACACGTACTCAGTAGATTATGATCGCCCCCAACAGGCACGATCTTCCCCTGATTAACAATGTTTCTCGAATTTAGATATCTAAAATCGAAAATAATGATGAAAAACAATATCTTAGTACCTATGGTATAATAAATAATATGAAACTTTTGGAATGGGAAAAAATAAATTTATAAGCATTTATGTTTTAGAACACAATTTTCTATTACAGGCGTATTGTTTAATTAAAGAATGGATTAAAATTTGTAACAGTAAAATATACATGTAGACCTACCAGTGAGAACAACAGTAAATATTACATATTTAATGATGTAAACGTAATGAATACATTTCCATAATATTTGTCCCAATCTTAGAACATAAACTTTATGCATTTACTTAAAAATATATCATATAATAGTAATAAATACAGATATTTTTATTTACATGAAAGTCTTTAATTATATTCAGGTAATAGTGTGGCAAAAATTATTTCCCAGCAAGATTTCCTTTAAGAATACCTGCAGACAAAGAAAGAAATGGTGGTGATTCCTGAAAAAACTTGGTGTCATCCACTTGCTGTTGAGATGCCATTTGTTCACATTTTTGTTTCAGTCAATACCTATGGAGTATCTCCCCATCAATAGTAAATGATCTTTGCTCCATGTAACTTAGGTGATTTTCTCAACATGAAATAACCCTCAAGTGAGGGTTATCCATTGGGACTTGTAGCCCTCTGTCTGTTTCATGAAATTACCAACAAGAGCAGTCTTAGCTTGTTAGATTACATCATCGCCACATATCAGATGCTGGAAAAAAAGTTCCTTCATTTCTAAGATATCACTTTTAAGAATGAGTCTCTTTTTTTTCTTTTTTTGTTTTTGCGGTACACGGGCCTCTCACTGTTGTGGCCTCTTCCATTGCGGAGCACAGGCTCCGGACACGCAGGCTCAGTGGCCATGGCTCATGGGCCCAGCCGCTCCGTGGCATGTGGGATCCTCCCGGACCGGGGCACGAACCCATGTCCCCTGCATTGGCAGGCGGGCTCTCAACCACTGCACCACCAGGGAAGCCCATGAGTGAGTCATTTTTTATTTTTTTAAATCTCTTTTCCTGGGGACTTCCCAGTACTGATGCCTATATAGAAATAACCTTTTATCATGCATACATTTAAAGAGATAATTTGACAACATGTATCAAAATATAAAAGGAATATAGTCTCTGATCCAGGATTCAATTCCAAATGTTTACTCTAAAGAGATATTTGTCCTAGTGAACAAATATACGAATTGATGTTTGTATGAGTTAGAATGGACCTGGTTGAAGAGACTGTGGTGCAGTAACAGACAGCAAGAATCTTAGTGTCTTAAAAACGACAAAGTTTACACTTTGCCCATTTTATATTAACATTGCTGGTAGATGGGGACTCTGCTCCATATGTTCACACTCCAAGACCCTAATCTCAAATGTCCTTGTCTCCATAGCAGAAGAAAAGGCTACTCTTGAGAAATGCAAACTGGCTGTAAAAACCTAAAATGCTGTAGCCTAAAAGTGACAGCATTTCCACTACGACTCACCTGTTGACCCTACCAGTGGAGCCAAGCAATGACATTCTACTCTGTGCTTAGAATGAGGAAGACTCAGATAATTTTGGTGAACAATATCACTGATTACCATCATTGCATCCCTGAGTTGTCTTGTTCTGTTAAAAACTGACAACTTGGGCTTCCCTGGTGGCGCAGTGGTTGAGAGTCCGCCTGCCGATGCAGGGGACACGGGTTCGTGCCCTGGTCCGGGAGGATCCCACATGCCGCGGAGCGGCTGGGCCCGTGAGCCATGGCTGCTGGGCCTGTGCGTCCGGAGCCTGTGCTCCGCGACGGGAGAGGCCACAGCAGTGAGAGGCCCACGTATCGAAAAAAAAAAAAAAAAAAAAAAAAAAAAAAACTGACAACTTTCAAAACAATTATCAACAAGTGTTGGTTAAATAAGTTATTGTATATCCACACATTGGAATCCTACTCACCACTTGTGAGGTGATCAAAATTTACTGACATAAAAGTAAATACTGTTGGAGGAATGAAGCACTGTTAGTTTGTATATGAGCTTTGTTCTCATTTAATTGAACTTATAAGTAGAAATACATGAGGGTTTGGAAATATCCACAAAGGATGCTACTAACAAGAAGGTGACTGACTAAAATATTGATTTCTTTATTCAATTTTCTCAACTATTTTCCTATTTTCTCTAAAAAAGCTTATATTATTTTTGTAAACAAATACTCCACACTGGCTGGGATTTGATGGTATTCAATTTAGACTTCCCATTGTGACTGTGAATGGCTCATCTTAATTAACACTGTATTTCCACATGTTCTTTGCCTGCATATGGGAAACCTATTAATTTTGTATACTTATTTTGTAATCAGTCAATTAAAAATATTCTATTGGCATTTTAGTAGACTTTTTTGATTTATGGACAAAACAATCTTACTATTCAATATTAATAGTAATTGTATTAATTTCTTCTTATAATCATTCCTTTTACTTCTACTTACTATCCAGTTGAAATAATGGGTTTATGGGATACAAAAGTAATAATGAGGATGGGACAGAGATTGGTCTATCCCTCCCACCAAAGATTAGACTGTAGCTGTACAAAACACATGAGGCAACCGTTTCCATCACTGAACATAGGCAATATATGAGCAAAATTCCATGAAATAAAGGGAAACTCTTGTGGCAAGCCTCCCCATTAGCCCATCTCTCTGCCTGAGGACACTTTCTCATACATAATGCAATGAGCTGGAGTCCAGGCAAAGCCACAGGGCTTGAGGAGGCAGATCAGAGTCTGAGAAGAGAGAAGTGGAAAGACTGGGGACCCACAAGTTCTTGCTGTGTGTGAGTCCTTCCGAAATCTTTTCTTACACGTGTACAGGGCAACATAGCAGAGGCTTACCAGAGCGTGGCTGCTGCAGGCAGATATAGAACAGAAACACCAGAGTTCAGACAGCACTAAAGAATGTTGGTCTTCTGGGGCTTCCCTGGTGGTGCGGTGGCTAAGAATCCGCCTGCCAATGCAGAGGACAAGGATTCGAGCCCTGGTCTGGGAAGATCCCATATGCCACGGAGCAACTGAGTCCATGCGCCACAACTACTGAGCCCACGTGCCACGTGCCACAACTACTAAAGCCTGAGTGCCTAGAGCCGCCCGTGCTCCACAAAAAGAGAAGCCACCGCAATGAGAAGCCCGTGCACCACAATGAAGAGTAGCCCCCGCTCACCGCAGCTAGAGAAAGCCTGCACGCAGCAACAGAGATCCAATGCAACCATAAAGAAAGAAAGAAATAAAAAAATGTTGGCCTTCAGGTCTCATCACAGTGGACAGAAGTCACTAACCCCTCAATAGTACCAGAGTGAAATGCCAGCTGAAACACCACTCAGGCCATGTCTTAGGATCAAGAACCTCACCTGAAGTAAGACCTACTCTGGACCCACCTCATAAATGTAAAGATCTAGAGGGAAGAGAGAAGTAGGGGGTGAAATCTTCCCACACTAAATGGGTTAGCAGTACTCTGAGTCTTCCATGGACGCTCCGTCACAAGGTATAAAAGGAATCCCACACAAGTTCAAGGAGAGCAGTTAGTAACTGAACTACCCACTAAGGCAAAAAAGCAGCACTCTTCAGAGGAAGATAACAAACTCCAGGGTCTTTAAAATATCATCCACAATGTCCGGCAAACAGCAAGATACTACTAGATATCATATATGTGTGTTTGTTTATAATATAGATATATTCCAAGTGAAGAATGAAAGCAGAGGACAGAATCAAAAGCAACCATGAGGCGAGTTAGGCAAAGATTATAAAGCAACTACTATAAATATACTCAGAGAATTAAAGAAAGATATAGCCTTAAGGAGGACATGAGAAATGTCATCAGATCCATGAAAAATTTTCAAAGAATCAAATGCCAAATTTAAAAAGTAAGAGGTCAATAAGTATAGTGAAAAATCACTGAATGGGCTTAATACTAGACTGGAGATGGCTGAAGAATTAGTCATGTACTTTGAAGACTGACCTATAGACATTTTTTCAGCTAAAGAAATGAGAGAAAAAGGATCAAGAAAAAATGAAGAGAGCCTCAGAGGCTTGTGGGGCAATCTCAAACATTCTAGTGTAGATGCCATTCAAGGTCCAGAAGAAGATGGTGAGAGTGGAGCAGAAAAAGTATTTAAATGTATAAAGGATGAACATTTCCAAACACTGATAAAAAAAAAATTCTCCTAGAGTTCCAAAACTTCAGAACCCCAAGCAGGGAGAGAAAGAGAAAACCACCTGGGTCCTTCCTACTCCAACTGCTGAAAACCAAAACAAAGTGGACATTTGAAACTAGCAAGAGAGAAAAGAAGCCCTGCATCTAGAAAAACAGTGATATCATTTTAAAGTGCTAGAAACAACGACAAAAACTACCTTCCCAGAATTCTATGTCTAAATATACCCTTCAAAATGAGGGTGAGAAGACAGTTTCAGATAAGTGAAAGCTGAGTGGTTTCTTTGCTAGCAGATATGCACACAAACAAATGCTGGAGCTTGCCCTTCTGCTGAAGGGACAGGATACCAGGTGGAAACGTGGACCCATGGGAAGAACAAAGAGCAAGATCTAGAATTGCTGGACAGCATGCCTTAGGGACCAGTCATGGGTGAAAGGGATGGAGGCAGAGGCGGAAAGGAAGCCCAGGGCTCCCAATCCCTGGCCATGTTCATGCCATACAGAGCCTCCTGAGGAGGAAACCTACTGAACTGTTTGCATGCCCTAAATTACTGGGCCCAGAGAATTCCTGCTCTTTACAAATAGACCCAGAATTACACACAGGAGGAAATGTCTCCACTGGCTGTGAGCTCTGGGAATACTGGTCCCAAATCTGGTCCCCTGGTTCAGACATTTAAACCACCATCTATTCTTTAAAAATAAGAGCAAGCAAGCTTGTAGTGAGAGACCTGACAATTGGCTTTTCTTTCTGTAATGCAAGTGCCTGACTTAAGCTTTGATTGATGAGGGATCCACTTCAAAGAGGCATTCTCTTCGAAGAAAACAATCTCAAATAAATACCTTACCAGCCACACCACCATACTACTGAGAATTCTTTGTTTTAGAGATCTAGGTTGATTTTGATAACTGACTATTTGGGCCACTTGTTTTTTCTGACTTGGGCTTCAAAGTCTCACTTTTTTGTTTTAAAGTCACCAATAAAGAGTGAGCCCATGAAACCCTAGACCCTCACCCTTGACCCCAATGAAAGCAGAACCCCGGGTCTGTGTTTCCTCTCTCTCTCTCTCTCTGTCCAACCTCTTTGTGTGGCCCCTGGTGTGCTGTGTAATTTCCAGGTCCTATAAGTAATAAAACTACTTTTTCAAAGTGTTCTGATGGTGATTGCTGAAAGTCGGCTTGCAGTCATAATAAGAACCACGAGGGTTGCCCCGTGGTAACACTAGTTTGGAGACGTCTGTGGAAATCTCAGGGGGCCCTGGTGAGTGCCCACAGGCATTTCTAGCCATGGAATTAATTACCCTTGATAGCCTGAGAGCAGCACAAACTACAGCTCCTCTCTCCTGACCCCACAAATTTTTACTGTAACTACTTAAATTTATAATTCCTCCAAAAGCTACAAAAAGTACCTAAACTAGGAGTTTGGTAAATTGCAGAACAAAGAGTAGAGCACCTAGCAACCCGGAATCTCTGTCCTTCAAGCTTGGGGACTTCTTTAAAACACACTAAGTCGGGCTTCCCTGGTGGCGCAGTGGTTGAGAGTCCGCCTGCCGATCCAGGGGACATGGGTTCGTGCCCCGGTCTGGGAAGATCCCACATGCCGCGGAGCGGCTGGGCCCGTGAGCCATGGCCGCTGAGCCTGCGCGTCCGGAGCCTGTCCTCCGCAACGGGAGAGGCCACAACAGTGAGAGGCCCGCGTAACGCATAAAAAAAAAAAAAAAACACACTAAGTCAACTATAATTACCTTAGAAGAGTTAAAGAAATGCAGCAAAACCAATAATAGTAGTGAGTAGGCACATTTATCTTTTTTTTTTTATCTGTTTTTTTTTTTTGACTGCACTGTACAGATTGGGGGATCTTAGCTTCCCAATCAGGGACTGAACCCAGGCCCTTGGCAGTGAGAGAGTGGAGTCTTAACCACTAGACAACCAGGGAATTCCCTATCTTGTTTTTTACTTTAATGGTAAAGTTATTATTATAAATAATGAGGGCAGTTGATTTCAGAAGAATATTTGTCAAATTTTGAAAATGTGCTTCTCTCTCCAGGTTATTATATACTTTATTGAGAGTTTCAGAAACATGTTCAATTTAAGCTAAAGTTAACTGTCTCACCTCCAACCTCTGCTAGCACAAACATAAAAATGCAGAAGATACTGTACAAATGTTACATATGTGTAAAATATCATACAGGATAGCATATCTCTGCTTGCATATATACATATCTGATGTTTGACAAAGATCACATTTACACATCAGATGTCAGTGAAGAAAGGAGAAACTATTTAATAAGAGGTGCTTGAATCATTAGTTATCTGTATTGGGAGAAAAGTTAAATTAGATCCCTACCATATCATGCACAAATATTTCTAGGTAAATTAAAATTTAAATATAGAAAGCGAACAGTCCTGTTAAAAATAATGAATATCTCTTTTACTTATGGGTGAGGGGAAATTTGCTGAATAATACAGAACAAGCAGAAACCAAAACAGAGAAGATTAATAACTTGATTGCCTTGAAATTTAGAACTTTTCTTTATTAAAAGAGAACTTTAAAAGGTGAAGAAACGTTCAAAAACAGGGAGAATGTATTTGCCACAGACAAAATTAATAACGATTGATTTGTATCCAGAATGCATAAAGACATATTATTAATCTAATAAACAGATAATAACAAAGTAACCATAGAAAACTGGGCCAAATAAATGAAGAAGCATGTCACAAAGAAATATATAACATTGGCAAATATACATGTGAAAACAAGGCCAACTTCATTGGTTAAAAAAAAAATTCAATTTCAGTATGGAGACATAATATTTTCTATCTACATAGTAGATAAAAACTTAAAAATTAGAAATCTAAAATGCTGATGAGGTCTCAAACCAAGAGGCACATTTATAAACTGATACTGGGGATAGAATTTGGTATAAACACTTTGGGAAAATGGTATTATGTAATAAATTCAAAAACTCAAATACCCTATTATTATATTTTTAGTAAGAAATATATTTAAGCATAATTTGGTTATTTTTTTAAAAGACCGAATGATTAAAATATTTGGAAGTATGTAAATGAAAAAAAATCTAGAAAAGTAGTAACCAAAAGAAAGCTAGTGCAGTAGTATTAAAATCTGAATAGTTTTAAGCCAAAAGCGATGTTTAGTATAATCATCCCTTAATAAAGGGAGCAATTCATTGGGAAGATATAAAACTTTTACACTTGTTTCAGACTAGCAAAAAAGCCAAAGTAGATATTAAAATTTTAACTAAAATTGACAAATTTGGATCATAATTAAAGAATATATCATATTAATGTTAAAGTGATCCATCAAGCTGGCAAAAAATAAAAATTTTAAAGAGTGAAATAAGTTGATAAGCAAGACTTTTGCAATTGATATTTTCCATCCTTTACCCAATGACTAGAGAGTTTACATTTTTTTTCAAAAATAGATAGGGAATTTGCCAACTGGTAGGCTCAAAGGACTCTACTATGAATATATTAATGACATGCAGAATCCGTTCTCTTATCACTAGGTAATTGAGTTAAAATTCAATAATAAAAAGATAGCCCCAAAATCCTAGTATATTTAGGAAATAAGAGTTTTAACAGTATGTCAATTTTTTTTCTAACTTTTGACATCTATCTTTTGACAAACAGTCATTGATTTTTGACTTATGGAAGTAGATTTTCTAGCATTTTAACATTATAGTGTTCATAAGATAAAGCCTGCCTGACCACAGTGCATATTTCTCTTTATAATACAGGATTCAGTTTGATTCTATCTTAAAGATTTTACTTTTATTATCTCAATATGCTTAGTTTGCAGAAAAAAAGTAAACTAACAAATATTTGGTGGCTTTTGCATCAGGTTTAAACTAACATCATACAAGAAATTTAAATTATTTCCCCTTGAACTGTTTAGGTAGCATGTGGATTACTTGATTCTTGAATTCCTTGAGAAGCTAACATTTTTAGCTCAGTCAAGTCTACTAATTTTCCAGTCACTCTCCCACTTTTCTAGTTGACTACCTCATACCTTTCCCTTCTCCTCAGTCCTTCAACCCAACCTCATTCTCTTCTCAGTTTGTGACCTTTTTCTTTTTCACTGAGAGATTAGGAGAGAATTTCCATGATCTCATATCACCTTAACTCCAACCAATCAGCATCCTGCCCATGTCCATGGTTCTGACTCCTGTTACTGGGATGAACTGAAGCCACAGCAGACCTTCGTCCTGTGATCCCTCTGGTTTGTTAGGGAGTCCTCACCATGGTAATCACTCCCTCTCTGTCCTTCACTGTCAATGGTTATGCAGTTCTGTTCATCTTATAGAAACAAACAGAAACAATCCCTTGCTTCATCTCAGGTTCTTTCCCACCTACTGCCTCATTTATCCGTTTCCCTTAGAGCAGTACTCCTGCTATAAGTCACCATTATCTTTTTTGTCATTCTCTCCAATCAGACTTTCTCCCCACTGCTCCACTGAAACAGGTCTTTTTGAGAAGAGCCCTGTCCTCCTTGTGGCCAAAATGTACCAGATCTTGAAGGATGGACCTCTTAATTCATCGCTTTACCCTCAGCTCTTGAGGATCTCATCTCATCCCATGGTTTCAATATTATCTGTAAACTGACAAACCTAAAATTTATAATTTTATTATCAGTATCTCCCCAGAGCTCCAGGCCTGCATATCCAATTATGAATATTTCATTTCCACTTAGATCTAGAGATGACACTACTTTGCATGTTCAAAATCAAACTCCAGAAGTTCTTCTGCCTTCAAACCTGATCCTCTTAAAATAACTCCCCATATCAGTATGTAGAAATTCCTTATTTGAGGCGCCCAGATCCCAAACTCAGAGTCTTCCTTGACTCCTCTCTTGCCTTTCTTGCCTCATATCCCACATCCAACCCATCAGCAAATCTTCTCAGCTTCTTCTTTGAATCATATTACTGTCACCACCCTGAATCAGTCATCTTCCTCCTGAACTCTTACAATAGTTGCCTGTGGAAACTCAGCTTCCTTCACTTTACACACAGTTTATTTTTTACACAGAAAAACCAGAGTGGTCCATAATGCTGTTATCAGTTTGTGTTTATCCTCTGCTCAGAACCCTTCAATGACTTCCTATCTCCCTAGGATTAAAAGTCATGGGACATGCATTATTTGTTCCCACTATATGTCTGCTTGATATGGACTGAATTGTGCTCCCCCAAAGTTCATCTGTCAAAGCCCTAATACCTCATGTGACCATACTTGGAGATACTGCCTAAAAGAAGGTAATAAATAAGTGAGGTCCCAAGGGTGGGGTCTTAATCCTATATGAGTGGTGTCCTTATAAAAAGAGGAAGATACACCAGGGCTTTCACTTTCTCGCTGCACATAGGAGAGGTCCTATGAGGACACAGAGAAAACATGGCCATCAGTACCAGGAAGAAAGCTCTCCTCAGAAACCAACCCCGAAGGTACCCAATTGGATTTCTAGCCTCCAGGACTGGGAGAAAATGAATTTCTGTTGTTTAAGTCCCCTAGTTTAATATTGCCACGAAAGTCCAAGATGATTAGTATTCTGACTTAATTCTTATTTTGTTCTGCCCTCATGCAGCTCCATCCACACTTCTATGGGCCTCAGCTTACCAGGCACACTCCTGTCTCTTGACTTCTATTTGCCGTCCTCCCTTTCTGAAAACTTTCCCTCCAGATATGTACCTGTCCTGGAAGAGTGCCTGACCAATCACCTGTGATCCATCGATATCATTTAAGGGAAAGATCTTTTCACATCCTTTTTTAAAAAAGTCTGTCACAGCAAGTGAGGTCTTCATTCCACAATTACCCCACCAGCTTTGTGGTAGTGAGAATGCCTGCCACCATGTTCACACCCCCTGCCCACTAGGGAGACAAAAGAGACTACTTCTTCTTGTAGAAGCTTAATCAAGGATTTACAGTTATTTTCCCTTTAGCTCTTGTTTGGGTAGAGGAGGAACCATTGATTGTTTAGGTATAATTAATGGACTCAATTTTTAGGGAACTCAATTTGCAAGTTTAAGGAGAGGGAAGGTTGAAAATTTTAAAAGGAAATGAAAGTGTTCCACCTTAATAATGAATGAGGACTTGATGGTGGGTCCAGAAAAAGAGGAGAGGGAGAGGCCAAAAGGGAGGAGGTAAGGACTCAAAACCCTTGACAGAGGGCTGCAAAGCGTTAGCACAAAAAAGCAAAAAAAAAAAAAAAAAAAAAAACCAAAAACCAAAAAATAAGCTAAAACCAAAAATGTTATATGCAATATTAAGTTGTTGACCAGATATTTCTCCAACAAAGATGGGTTTATTTGGGACCAGCAAAGAACTGTTGTTCATGGTCTGCAACCATGGTGTGAGCCACATGCAAGCCCCAGCACAGCAGAGGAAGGAGAACACTTTTACAGAGGGAAAAGGAAGTGGGAGTGGGGAGCTACAGTAAACAAAGTGTCCACGGCTTTTCACTGGCTGAGTCCTTGTGGGAAGAAGATGCCTCTTTCTCTTCCTGTTGGGCTCTGCCATCAACCATCACAGGGAGTGAGAGTTCCTCCTTCTGGTCTCCCAACCTTAGTTAATTGAAGTTTTTATTTATTCATTTGTTTGTAGACTGTGGTATAAGATCTCTGATCCCTCTCCCCCCAAAAAATTTTTAGAAAAAATCTGCTCTCTTCACATACACAGGAAAGTTTTGTTTGTTTATTTGTGTTTATTTATATGGAAATGAAGGAAAGTGATGAATTCTATCTGTTTTAACATAAGAGCAGGGCCAATACCCAAAGCACTTGAGGAAATCCACAAACTGCACTCTGGAAACTAGAGCCAAGAGCCAGAGGTGACCAGGAGAGGTCAAGCACCTGGAAATGTAAACAGTTATAGGAATACCATTGGTTTGCTCCCAGGTGTAGAGTATGGGCATATATGATTTTCATCTTTACCTCTAGGGGCAGAATTGACATTCAGATTACAGAGTAAATAGGCAACAGAGACAAACTTTAATTAAATAAAGAGTGAAAAGGGAGATACAGATCCATTCTTTTCCTTTGACTGGATGAAAATACAAAATTCATTATATATTACTTATACCATGCAGGGAATGTCCACATATGTTTTCCCAAA
This sequence comes from Phocoena sinus, assembly GCF_008692025.1. Taxonomy (NCBI): domain Eukaryota; kingdom Metazoa; phylum Chordata; class Mammalia; order Artiodactyla; family Phocoenidae; genus Phocoena; species Phocoena sinus. The sequence goes on along the minus strand of NC_045774.1, from coordinate 4,147,171 downwards.
AGGAGTACTGTACATATGTAATACACAGCTATTAACTCCAAAAAGCAACCATGCCCTGAATAGAGGCAGTTCACAATACAAAAACAATCAAATTTGGAAATGTTGAGTAATTCCTGACAGTATTTTTTTTCCTAAACAGTGAAGATAGAAAGTTATTTGAATTGTAAATGAAATCCAAAGGCACCTTTTTATAATCGTTTGAATGTTAATGGTGATAATGGCATTACTATTTTAGAGAACAGAACATTCAAATTTCTGAAAGTCAAGAAGGAAAAGCGCATTTTAATTATTCATAAGCTGCGTGTATTTATATGGTTAGGCTGCACATATTTCCTTCCACAAATCTGTTATTTTAAATGGTTTTTTGTTATATCAATATTTTCAGTTAAAAATTAAGAAACATTTTTTCAAAAAATGTGAGACCATCTTATCCAAAAATATTACCCACATCTGCCTTTCTAAATGACTTCATGTATTTTAATCTCTTATCTGGCATAAGGAAGAAAGACATGCTAACAGAGGATGCATTTGACTGTTGTAGGTTTATAGTTTCATGTTAAGCAGTTAAGCACCTTTTTCACCTGGACAGTGGTCAAGCGGAAAGGATGCTGGCTGAGGATCTTTGCTGCTCTCAGTGCCCTAGATTTGTTATGGGGTAGAGACTGATAGTTGTCCATAAAATCCATGTTTTTCTCTCTTTTTTATAGTAACGCATGCTGATAAGAATGAATGTTTGGAGCTCCATGAAATGAGCCTTTAGGAGTATGAAATCGTAATGGTTTCTATTAAGACTGCCGTGAATTTTGTTTTGCTTTTTATTTGTTCATTAGATTTGTTTTTTAGATTCCATATATAAGTGAATTCATACACTAGTTTTCTTTGTCTGGCTTATTTCACTTAGCATAAAGGAAGGGAAACTAGGAGCTGGGCAAGATGGGTGAAGGGGATCAAAAGTACAAATTTCTAGTTATTAAATGAATGTCGTGGGGATGTAATGTACAGCGTGATGACTACAGTCAAAAATATTGTACTGCATGCTTGAAAGTTGCCAAAAGAGCAGATCTTTAAGGCGCTCATCATAGGCAGAAATAAAAGCTTTGTACTTTGTAGTGTGATGAATAGTAACGACTTACTGTGGTGACCATTTTGCAAAGCATGCAAGAATCGTCATTATGTGTACACCTGAAACTAATATGCCAATTATGCGTCAATTAAAAAAAAGGACTGCAGTGGCCTGGATAAACAGAGGTATTTATAACACTTAGTTATAGTAATAATAATTGTGGTAATCTCTATTATCTAAGAATACACCAGGCAAATTTAAATGATTTATCTCCTCTTAGTTTCTAAACAGCTTGGTAAGATGTACATAACTGTTTTTATTATCCCCATTTTAAGATAAATGATGAGTTGAAGCAAATTTATGACTAAAGTAAGGAGCCAAAGAACATTTTAGACCATAATATTTGAAAGATTAGAATTACAAATGTAAATTGACCAGGGAGGAAAACGATGATAGTGTTGATGATAACGGAAAAATAATAATAGTAATAGTCATGATGATAGTAATGATATTCATTATGTCATAGTCATATTGGAAAGTAAGCATGATACTCATTTCCCATTTTAGGGATGAGCAGTGAGACTCCAGCACTTAAGGAGCTTGTCAAGCACCTGCAGTTATAGGTGAGTGTTGAGGCTTTCAATAGCATCAAATACGAGAGAGGGCATAGAGTGGACGGAGAGATAAGGTATGGATGAAGGTGAATGAATGCTCTGGTCGAAATTTGGTGATTGAAGCAAGAAAGAATTTCACAAGCATAGAGATTGTTGAATGATGTTTATAAATTAAATCCCAGAGCGGCAGTGGGTGGGATAAAGCATGCCTGTCCATTCCTGCCCAGGGAAGTCAAGGGGAGTCAGGTAAGTAGAAAGCAGAAGAAACAGCAGAGATTAGTGAAGTTTAAGCAGGGGAAGTCATCAGTAGACTTTATTTTATTGTCATTTATTTGCATAATGTTATATTAAAAATGTTATATTATTGAATCTTTACCATTCTTCTGATGCCCTCTCCTAACCTGTCTCATGCAACGGAAGGCAAAATGAACTAGTCAAATCAAGTCCACAGTACTAGAGAAATAATAAAGCAATATGATAAAATGAGGTAATTGGAAGTATTTTCCTCAATTTTTTTTTCTTTTTTCTATGCTAAGGTAAGAAAGAAGGTGTAAGAGCGCACCAGAGGAGGCTGAGTTCCTTCCAAACCAATCTGGAAAACGCAAATGTTTTAGATAATACGTGTATTCTAATTCCAATGCCTCGGACATATCGCAAATAGAAGTCAATTCTCTATCATTAAGGTCTAATTAATTTTCTACTTTTACACCATTAGGTCCCTTCATTTTCTTCTGGAGCCTGGATCTTGACACCACTCTGATAGCACCTTCCATAGTGGGAGAGAGAGATGATAACCGTATATTTTGCATTTTGTGAAAACTTCCTGTAAGTAGCCTGGTGATGTTTGGGGTTGGAAAGCACCTAGGGTTCCACTGCCCGTGGTAGCCCTGCGTCCGTCCTCACAGTCTTGCACTGCGGATGCTGGATCGCCCACCACATGAGCGCAGGAGGCAAGGCCGTCCTCTCGGCAGCCTGCGTTGCAGCTCCAGGCCCCCAGGTCTGAGGTCCTTTAGCCCTTCTAGTCACACCAGGAAAGGCACTTGTGACAAAAGAGCACAGAAATAGACACAAAGCCTCAGAGCCCTATCACACAAAGCGTCAGAGATAGAAGAGACCGCTGGACACTAAGGGCCCTTTCAAACCTCTCTTCCTCCAGAGCGGTGATGAAATTGCCATTTCATTTGTGCTTCTGCTCACACGGTGATGGCAGAAGGGGCTTTCTGGGAGTGAGTAGAGCAGCTGCTGCTGCTTGCGAGGAGGGCTGAGGACTCAGCACTCAGTAGAAAGCGGCCCTGCCTCTCCGGGCACCCAGGGCCAGGTTACTGCCGTCTCTCTCTGCCAAGGAGCATCTCCCTCCCGCCTCCCGCAGAGCTGATATTTAGAGCAGGGTGAGCATAGAGGTTCCTTCCGCGTGGCCAGGCTCCTCTGCGCAGATCCCTGCTCTGCTCCCCGCCATGGTTACCAACCCCATGTATTTGCTATTGGTTCCACCAGCTCTGTTCTCTGAGTTCTTTACTTCAACTCTGCACAGTTAGGTGTCAGATGCAGCTTGTTCATTCTCAAAGCTCCTGACATTGTCAGGTCACGAAGCCTGAGATTTCCTTTCTATTTGGGGCCCCCAGCACAGAATTAATCATATTTGTCATATTATCTTACAGCTATTATAGAGAGGTGCACAGCATCATGAAACCATCGCTCCCTTTAGGATTTCCATGCCTTTTAAAAATAATAAGTATCCTGTTAATATTTTAATATTTGAAATTTTAACAGTGTTTGTATAATTCTTTACGAAAAGAAGTTTCTTAGGTAATCCCATTTAGCTATCAAAACAACTCTTTGGCATAAGGAGGCAATGTATTATCATTTCCGTTTTACTCATAATCAATTAATCAATATCAGCAACAAGCTGCGATTTACTAAGTCCATAAATTAGAACATATGCTTTTACATCACCCTAGCCTACTCCTCATGTGACTGACTTCTTTATAGGCTGTCATTCTCATTCCAATCCCTGTAAACCAGTCTTGATAACTCAGCACTCCATTCCCTTTACAGTCAACAACCAGGTGTCAAGCCAAGCAACACTACCTGAACCATAGCCTCCCTTTCATCCCCACGCATTCTCTGTCATTTCTCACTTACGCTATCAAACTGGTTTCCCAGGTGCAAGACTTTTTATAATATAACTCCTAGATATTACTAATTTTTCTGAAGTACAATTCTGATTACATCATTTTTCTGGCTCATGGGTCTTCAATGATTCTGTATTTACCCCTAAGTATAATATAAATTCAATGGTGATATTCAAGGTCTTCGATAACCTGATCAAGCCTATACTCCTAAAGTTCGGTATCAATAGCTAACCCAATAATACTGATCCTACTAATACTGGGTAATAAATTATAGCACTTACTGGGTTTCAGGCCTTACAGATAGAACCAGAATACTCAGAATACCATTGCAAAGATAACGTATTAGTCTGCTAGGGTTACCATGATAAGATACCCACAGAATGGGTGGCTGAATCAACAGAAATCTATTGATCACAGTTCTGGAGGCTGGGGGTCCAAGATCAAGGTGTTGGCAGAGTTGCTTTCTCCTGAGGCCTCTGTCTCTGACCTGTAGATAACTCCCTTCTCAGCACATTGTCATCTTTTTTTTTTTTTTTCTTTTTCTGTGCGCATGCATTGCTTGGGTTCTTCCTTTTCTAAGAATACCAATCCTGTCAAATTAGAGCCTACCCTTGTGACTTCATTTAACTTTCGTTACTGCTTCACACGCCCTGTCTCTAAATACAGTCCCAGTGGAGGTCAAGGCTTCAACCCATGGGTTTTAGAAGGAGATAATTCAGTTCATAATAGATACTGTTATTGTGGCCATTTTATATGAGAAAATTAGAGTTTCTGAAGACTATATAACGAGTTCCACGGAGAACCAGGATTTTAACATAGATCTTCCTATCTCACTTCATGTACCGTTAATTTCAAATAGTAATTATTCTGTGAGCATAGCTGCAATTTTTTGAGGAGGTTCCTTTGATTACGCTGATGGCCTGGCCCCTAGTTTTCCAACCCTCCTCTTCCAATGACAACTGTCCAAATCTCACATTCCCTTCAAGGGCCATGGCAAAGGCCACAGGAGAGCTTGCTTGACTCCTTAGGCCAGAAATGCTATGTCTACTCCCTGAACTCTGGGTTTGTCTTTTATTTTCTCTAAGAAAACACAGGAGCCTTACTCCTTTTTAAAGTCAGGTTTATTGAGGCAAATTTTGCAAACCAGTAACTTATCTTTTTCAGTATATAGTTCTTTTTTTAATATGAATTTATTTATTTTTGGCTGTGTTGGGTCTTCATCGTTGGGTCTTTTCTGTTGCACGCGGATTTTCTCCAGTTGCAGCGAGCGGGGGCCACCCTTTGTTGCGGTGCACGGGTTCCTCATTGCAGTGGCTTCTCTTGTTGCAGAGCTCGGGCTCTAGGTGCATGGGCATCAGTAGTTGTGGCACGTGGGCTCAGTAGTTGTGGTGCACAGGCTTAGTTGCTCCACGGCACGTGGAATCTTCTCGGACTAGAGCTCAAACCCATGTTCCCTGCATTGGCAGGTGGATTTTCAACTGCTGTGCCACCACAAAGTCCCTCAGTGTATAGTTCTATGAACTTTGGAAAACATACATAACCATGTAACCACCACCACCATCAAGATACATTCATTGCCATTATCTGTGGATGATTGGTTCCAGGACTCTCCTTGGGTACCAAAACCTGTGGATGCTCAAGTCTCATAATATGCCCTCTTTAATCCATCGATTTAACCAATAGAGTACATGATCTGTGGATGGTTGAATTCCTGGATACAGAACCTGAGAATATGAAGGGCCAGCTGTATAGAGCTTTCCATCACCTAAAATGCTCCATTGTGCTCCTTTGGAGTCAATACCTCCTCCACCCCAAGTCCCAAGCAGCCACTACTTTGTTGTCTGACACATCTTTCTCTATAGTTTTGCCTCTTTCAAATATGTCATATACATAGATTCGTACAGTATAAAATGTTTTGAGTCTGACTGTGCATAACATATATGATATCCAGCTGTGTTGTGTGTATCAATAGTTTGCTCCTTTTTATTTTTGAGTGATGTTTCTCTGCCTGGGTGATTATGCTTTCATCAGTAAAGGGACATTTGTGTTGTTTCCAATTTTTGGTAAATGAATAAAGCCACTATAAAACATTCATATACACATTTGTGTATGAATATATATTCTTATATCTCTTGTGTAAGTATCTAGAAGTGGGGAATTGCTGGTGGTGTGGAAAGACTACATTTATCTTTATAAGAAACTACCAAACTCTTTTCCAAACTCTAATATTTTGCATTCCCACCAGCAATGTATGTGAATTGTTCCACATTATTATTGCCAACACTCAGTTTTACCATTCTTTGTGATCTGAATTCTAAAGGTGTGTAGTATAGTGGTATTTCATTAATGTTCAAAAAACAAAATTCAGTTAGGTAAACCTGAAGACATTATTGGCTTTATTCAGTGATTCATGAATTGAGCAGCATCCTATGAACTAGAAGCGTACTTCAAGGAGCTGTATGGAATGGAAGTTTCTATAGGAAGGACGGTGAGGCAAAGGGGACATTAGTAAAAGACGAGACATGGTTATTTGGGGCCAAGACCTCTTCTTTGTGGAGAAATGGAAAATGGCAGGAATGGAAAATCAGGGGTCTTTATCATGAAGATGACCTCATCAGTGTTGACCAGAAAATACCCAACTGGTTGATTAAGGTGACATTCTGGGGTAAGGTCAAAACCACAGTTAGGTTCGGTATTAAATCTAGATCTGGTAGCATGGTCTTCAGCACAGGTGACATCATTTTAGGCCTGCGGTTTTTCCCTTTAACAATCCCCCCTATTGATCAAACTCTCACCCTAACTGAGAGGTGTGATCAAGCTTAAGGCATTAGCACCACTCTCAGCTGTCGCCCTTCAGCTTTGTTGGTCTTTGGTGTGATAACCATAGGTCATGATGTTTTTGCTTAATCCCTGTGACAGTCGCAATTCCAGCTTCATCATCCTTCACTTGGTTACTTTCTTCTCTTCTTTTCTGAAGTTCCAGTCTTAGGAAGATAATTTCCTTACCATCCTTCACTTGGTTAATTTCTTCTCTTCTTTTCTGAAGTTCCAGTCTTAGGAAGATAATTTCCCTGCTGGTCAGCATTTGTGAACGTGCCTTTAAAGCTTCTAAGAGGATGCTATGGCAGGGAGATTATTATCACAACGATAGCAGGATAATTCCCGTTGTTTAGAGTACACTTTGGAACCATAATCCTCAAGACCCAAATCAGTCAAAGAAAGACCCTGTTGGAGTCACCTTTTTAAGTCAAGTGTTTTCTCAGTGATCTTATGTAACTGAGTTTCAACTTCCCCAGAAGTGTCAGTCCAGGTACGTGAGGTGGTGTTGGTCACTGCACAGATACCTCCTTGCTCAGCAGAAAGATAATCAAGGGCTATGTCATTTTCAAGAAGAATCTTGGCCAGAGAGTTTCAATATTTTTGCTGGGCAAAAAAATTATTGGGCAAGATATTGTTGCTAATGTCTTAGCAACAAAATCTGCAACATCTTCATGAGTTGTGGAGAGGTTTCTGATCATAGCCTCAGTTACATTTACTCCTAACCAGGGAAGTAGGGCCCTGCCAAAATAATCACACCCGAATCATAAAAGGACACCTGGTAGGTCCTTTCTAGAACAGTTAAGGGCAGAGTTAGTTAACTTAAGAGACGTGTGTCAGCCATCTTGGCATTCATAGGCCCAAGGAGAATGACAACCGCTACAAAGACAAGACCTGTCAGGGTACCATTCATTCCTGTTAAGGAGGTACTGTGAATGGATTCATTAGTTCAAGCCAGGGCCCAGGCAGGGTTTTAGCACATGTGGGAAGATAATCCCCTAGCCTGAAATGAAGTGACTCCAAATTCCAAAGACTATTCCCCTTTGCAATGGCCTGGGAGATACAGACAAATGTGTTATCTCTCCAGGCTAATGCCAGAATAAAGAAAGAAGAAAAAGAAGAAAGGATTTTATGTTTAGCTGAAGTTGGAAGTCTCAATCTAGTGTCTGGGGTGGAAGCAGTCTACACCCATGTTAGATACTCTCTCCCTCATCAGTTTGATTTGGAGGACTCCAGCATTTGTACAGGACCAGGTTCAGGCATGACCTTTCCCTGCTGTGAGATGTGCATCCAGGGTTTAAGTCCCTGAAGTGTGGCTGCAATCTGGAGAGTGAGGAGGACCTGATACAGTCTCTTCTGAGGAGATTTAAGGGCAGTCTTTGTTCTCAGTGATTCCAAATCAGAAGGGTGGGAGAAAACTGGAAATGCTTGATTGCATAGCCATAGACAGATATTTGAGGAAACTAGAAGAATTCAGGATCCATTCCAGTTTACAGATAAATAACAAAACCTCAAAGACAAGTAATAGAACTAGAATCTTAATATGTATACATATGCAAACATAATATTTCTCTCTACTGTTACCCCCAATTTTTAACAAAGATAATCACAGTAAAACTAACTTGTTTGTGTTAAACTTGGCCTAATTATTTATATAAATGTGGCAAGAATAGTAAATGACCATATAAGTTCTTTTTAAGGTTGCTTTGTTGAAGCTTTTCATAAGTACTCTCAGACCTTATCCTCAATACCATTTCAATCAAAGCCTTGGTACTATAGCCACTGTTTCCAATTGTGCCCTGTTACAAAGAATATGAAGATAATACTCACTGAGAATATTTGAATTCTGGAAGAACCAGATAGGGAGACAAAGTAAATGTTTCATATTTGTTCACAAGATTATAGCTTACCAAATTGTTGATAGCCTAAGAGAAAAGATGTCTTTAAATTTGGAAAAAACAGAAATATTTTAAGCACAAAGTCGTAACAATTATAATCATCCTCATCGGTTTATTCAGTCCCATGTTGTTAATTCTTGTTCTCCTTGAATCCAGTTTATCCATTAGTTCTCTCAACTTTGCCTGATGATTGAGGGTGATAGGAGCAGTGGTAATTCCAAGAAATTTGCAAGGTTTTTGTTAAGGCTCGTATGATTTTCCCAGTGAAGTGCGTGCCTTGTTCACTGGAGATTTGGGGAAGTATGCCCCAAATGGGAAGCATATTTTCTAAGTTTCTTTTCCACTGTGAGGATGCTGGCTTTGCAGCAGGGGAAGTCTTCAACCTGTCTGGAAAACATACATACAATCACAAGAATATATTGTTAATTTATACCAAGTAACAGTTGAATGAAGTCCAGCTGCAGGTGTTCGAAGGGTCCAGAGGAAGGATGTCTGAGGCATCTGGGAACAAAAACAGTTTATTTGTTAAATGCACTATGGTGGGTAAAGGAATGTAAGATCTGATAAAGGGGATTTGACGGGGAGTGGGGAAGAACCAGAGGCCATCTTGGATTTTCCATACATTCCCTGACTATTTGGTTCATGTATAGCCATTGCTTACCCATCTTAATTTCTCTGATTCAGGAACAGTGTTGCCATGTTACAAGGACATCAGAATGGCAAAAAATTGGCAATGAAGGGTAATTATTTTTGCAGAAGCAGAATAGACTTCACCCACATGTACCAACCAGCCTTATACACTCTGTTGCTGCTGCCCTTGCATGAAGGTTGGCTAAGGCATTTCCCTGATGCTCAAGTTCATTCCTTTGAGTGTAAGCCTCAGTTTTGATAATGGCAGTTTCAAAAGGTAAGAGTAGAACAATAAGAAGATCATTTTCTTTTTGTCCATCTTTTGACTGGTGTGGTAGAAGACATAACCCAACATTTTAAGATAGTAACTAAAATTACAAGTGAGAACATTGTACGAGGGCATATTAGATTTCTAGAAATTTTGCACAATTTCTAGAATATCTGTATTAGTAACACACATCTGCACAAATATCATCAAAGAAGATTTGGCATCACTTATTTGACAATGCTTCCCATGTAATTCAACACACCAAATAAGCCTAATTAGTTTAATAGTTTTCTTTTTATAAGTACAGAGAACAAATCTTTTGAAATATTTTAAGGACCTCTGAAAAATGTCAACATTAGCTGGTGGTCAAAAAGACTTCATTTAGAATTTTGGGAAGTTTGTCAAAAATGTTTTTTTTTTTTTAAGTTTTAAAACACTTGCCTAAATAAGATCACAGATCATTATAAAACTTAATACTTAGCTACCTATTAACAAAACGTAACTCTTTTAACATTAAAATGACTCAGTTTTCCTAAGTAATCAAAGACCTGATGAAGACAGCAAACACAGAAAATTATTTTCATAAAACATAGAACCTTTGTTTTCTAGGCAAACCACTGAAAGGGTAAAGAAAAACTTTGTTTACAATTTCTTACTAAGAGCAGACCAACAATCCAAGAAAACCGTCCATTTAGCAGACAAAAGAAAATCAAGTTTTAGTTTTACATAAGTACATTCTGGATATTAAAGGTTATTTTTAACATTCCTATAATATATATTCATTTTTAGCCGTCCTGATTACACAAGATAAAATTCTCTCTTTTCCTCTCTCTCTTTCTTTTTATATACATTTAGTTTGTCCTTAATTTTCTTCCTTCTCATTTTGAAATAACCAGAAGTTCTAGTTTAGACAAAATGACTCTCATTTTCCTTAACAAAAATGCATCTTTATTGCTCATATCTTTTCATAAGCAAGAACACATCCTACCTTTCCTGCATGCAGAGTTGTTTGTCTTATTATTCTAGTAGCTTTAAGTACCTATATTAGAATTTTTAACCTAAAATCCTTAATTTCCAGTCAAAAATAAAGAATTAAACAGTTATAAACTATCTTTTCTGCTAGCATTCTGAAGTTGGCCAATTTTATAAATACATTTATAATTTTTAGAAATATGTGCTCTTTCATAGAAAATTTCTCAGCATGGTGCAAAATATGTATACTCATAAGCCCAAATATACAGTTCCTCTCTAATAAGAAGTCAAAACTAGAGAACTTCTATGTTCAGTAGTTAATGTTTCAGTATTTTATCTTTATTTGGAAATGATCTAGATATTTAACAAATTTCTATCATTTAATTTAGCTTAACAAAACTCTGACATTTCAAGTTACAAAAAGATTTTGGAGGCTATCTTTAAGTCTACATAACATAGAATATAATTAGCTAAAACGTTCACCTAAAAATGCTTATTCTCTTTACATCTATCACTTGCTTGTAACAGTTATGTTTAAATTGCCCCTCCCCCAAACTTCACGAGACATTTAATAAAATCAGCTGTCATTCTGAGTTATTTTTGCTGACAAATTTTGTGACAGAGATAGCATAAACTTATTTGACTAATAAACTCAGAATAAAATTCCTTTAACTGCCTCACATTCAACATTGATAACTATTAGACATATCTGTTTTAGTTAAACCAATCAACTTATACTGGCTTTTATTTACCAAAGATTACCCCAGATCTCAGGAACTTGAGAAGCATTTGGGTTAATTTCTGTTAACGCCCATTCCTTACAAAGCTCTTGTCTTCAAATCAACTAAATAGAGCTCTTTTATAAATTAATTTTAGCAATCCTATCCAGAAGTATTTAGAAAAACATCATGGATCTACAACATACATGTATAGACACACACACACACATACGTATAGACAGACACAGAGACCTTATAGTTATTAAAAAAATAATATTTGTGATTAAGATATGTAATATGTACCATTAGTCCAAATTTTTTAAAAACCTCCTCTCTTTTTTTTCCTCTTCTGATGAGAAACTTCTCCTAATTAAAATAGGTATTCCATTCCACTTGACTTGGCAGTCCATGCTTTTAGGCACACTTTTTAAATGAGCTTAATATTTGGAATGTTCCTCATAATGGCTATTATAATTCTAAGTTATTTTTAGTAAAATCTTGCCATCTTCTTAGATATGCACAATTTCTGGGACTATAGTTGTTAAATATAAAATAAACAGGTGTGCTGGAAGGTGGTTCACACAACTCTGTGGATGTAAAGAATCATGTTTCTTTTAGCTAGGCTTTCAGTTGTCTCAGAGCCAAACTAATACCTAAATGGGATGTGCCTTGGGGTTGGAATATAGCAAAATCACTCTAATAGCTTTTAAATGCTTGACTCCTGTCCACCAATGTTTGCCACCTATTTTTCTTCAGAGATTCCCAACAGCAACTGCCCTTAATTTAATATCTACCTGAGGCCTCCCAGGAGACTCAATCTGGCTCAAGTTGGACCAATTCTGATCTGATCCTAAACTCATTTCAGATTTCAAATTGGACCCAATCTGATCCTGGACCCACTCCAGTTCTTAGGTTGGACCTAGTCCAATGCTGGTCCATAACCACCACCAATTCCCATGAAACTTTGGACTGGGGAAAAGGATTGAATCAGCAACCCTCAAAGAATGGGGACTGCAGACTGATTCCAAACAAATGGAGAACTAAAGATGCCACCAACAGATCCCAACATGGAATCTGGGGAAGGATTCCCAAAAAATGGGGAATTACAGCAATGCACAACAGGGAATCTGGGAATCAAGAGCTGGGGTTTTCCATTCAAAAACCTGGGAATTGTGGTATGAAAAGCCAATTACAGCAGGAGCTCGAACACAAAGAGAGTGAAACTCAACTGAGAGGAACTTACCAACAGCCCTCGGAAATGTCGAGAAAGACCTTGAACTCAAAATGAAGTTCTCAAGTGCCACACGTGATTCTTCTTGTCCCTGAATACCAGTGGAGGTTTGCCTAGGATCCCGTCACTGCCACCAGCCTGTCTAGTAGAGATCCATGGAGATTCTGAGAGCAGATCTGCTATGTCTGAAGCTCCCAGGGTTTCTACGTTCTCACACTAACCCACCGCAATGACCAATAGACTGAATGTTTGTGTCCCTCAAAATTCATAGGTTGAAATCCTAACCCTTGATGTGATGGGTTTAGGAGGTAGGGCCTTGGGGAGGTAATTAGGTCCTGGGGGTAGAGACCTCATGAATGTGATTAATGCACTTATAAATGAGACGAGAAAAAGCCCCCACTCCCCTTCTTCCATATAAGGATACAATGAAAACATAGCAGTCTGCAATCCAGCATCCGGCTCTCACCAGAACCCAGCCATGTTGGCACCCTGATCTCAGAATTCCAGCCTCCAGATCTGTGATAAATTGTTATTCTTTGTAAGCCTTTCAGTCTGTGGTATTTAGTTATAGCAGCCCAAACTAAGTCACCCAATCTTGGCATTTAGCGACTCTTTAAAAATTTCAGCTGAATTCTTGTCACTCACTTACAGAGCATCTGGCATCAATTCCTCTCATGCTCTAGCACAAGTAAGTAAACAATCCCATCCCATCTCCTTGGAGGGGCCTGTCTTTCATTGGATTTCCTTGGAAGCTCTGCTACCACAGGTCTCTTTTGGGTTCAGGAAATGTTATGATTTTGTATTTTTTCTGGATCGTTTTTCCCAGTTAGGTGAACATTTTTTCCAGCCTTACTAATCCTATCCAGAAGCAGAATCCCTTTCTTTAAGAGTATTCAGGACAAATATTGGAGAACAAAAATAGAGATTTATGTTTATTTACATATTAATTGTATTCAAATTAATAAATAGGTGTTTGGATAATCTTTTCACTTTTAATATAATATCAGCATCTGATTATATTTCTTACTACCGGTAAGAAAGCAACATTCACATAGGAGGTTAGTAAGGACAAGTTAAAAATGCTAGAAAAAAAAATAGTGATGACGATAGAAAGATTCATATTTTCAAACTCTGGGTCTATTATAAGTTCAATAACACAAAGTGCCAACACCTTATTTCCACCCACTTTTCACTATTACAAAAACAAAGCAACCAATGGTACATGTTTGCATTAAGTAACAACTCTGGAGAATTTCCAGAAAATGATTTATCTGCAAAGAGGTGACAATGGCTCCAATTGTATGATGTCCCTTATTTCTTAGTTTTTTAAACATCTTTTAATAGTTTCATTCATTGGGATGCACCTTTTATCTCAATTAAGTTCCTTCCCATATATGACTCATTTTTGGAAATGTGTGTTTCTTTTTAATAGTGGTTGTGTTATTTAAATAGGCAGGATTGACACAGAAATTCTCCTTTGGTCAGCGTTTTCCCTGTCTTGATTGAGAAGTGAGGGAAGGAAAGGGAGGACCTGGGGTGGTTATAAAAGGGTATTCAAGCACTCTATTGTTGGAGTCTAAAATTTCGATGCACTGGAAACACCCCATGGATACTCACTCTCTGGAAATAGAGACAGGCAGTGCCCAGGCAACAGAGGGATTCATTGTAATTGCTGACTTCTTTTGAGTGCATTTAACCAAGTAGCAGAAGCACGTTGCCTTCTTCTATGAATCCAGGAGCCTGCTAGCAGGCAGTGTTATATTACTCCTGAGTGGGAGTGAAATCATCTGGGAGCAGCAAGAACAGCTCCTGGAGAAAAATTACCATTTTATATTTATTATTTTGGCTAGTTTAAGTGTCATAGGAATAGACTCTCTAATGCATTAAAGAGCAATTCCCCAACAATTTGACTCTGTTGCTTTGTAAACTATTTTTAGGGACTGTCTCAGTCGGCTTTTAAAGGCACATGCCATCCCATTGTCAAAGGTTATTTTAATGGTTTGTCAAAATGATATAAGTAACACAACCTCCCTCTTCAGATTAAAGAAATATGGCACATTCTCTGGTGAAATTTGTATTCTTGAAAAAAAAATACCGGGTTTTTCTTACTCGGTATTTTTCACTCCTAAGCTCTGGCACAGTTCTGTTTCATATTTCTGATATGATGCTTATCTTGTAGTTTAGCTTTGCTTAGTTGCATAATCAGATAATAGGATTTTCCTGAAGCCTCAACCTGGAGGATAGCACGTACTTCTCTTTGCAGAATTCTAGATACTGGGTAATTTTGCTCTGTAGTTGCACTGCCGGGTCAGCTCACTGGAAAGCAGCACAGCTGCCATTAAATATGAAATGCACTCAGAGTTCTTTCATCCTGACATACCTCGAGATTTATTTAATGTGAAATGGGATATAGAATCTACATTTTGATATTTCCTCTGTTCCGCCGGACGAAATCGTAAGGTTGAGCCATTTGGGGAAATATTTACCAGAATGACACATTTCTAAGAAGATTAACTAATACCACAAGGCAATTTGAATCTTAGATCAGCTGAGCGCTTCCGGTTGTTGAGGGGTTTTGTTTACTGATCAGCTGAGGACCTATTTCCCCAAGAAAATTTACCTTTTGCAATTATTATTTTTATCAATTAAATCCCTTTTCTCCAGTGAGGTAACTGTGTTAAGTACATCACAATGGAGAAATCAAGCAAAGCAGGAGGTTTTCTTGTAATTGTCCTCTAACCCTTGGAAGATGTGTGGCCTCTTAAAAAATATATGCAAATAAATATATTCACTGGAGAACAGAATTAATATGATTCTGGAGAACTGTGTTAGAGATTAATTCTTATTTCTTCCTTAGAATAAATGGTCTGAATTTTTAATATTGTTCATTATAACTATTGCATAGTACTACTGTGTTGTATATTATCGTATTTTCATTGCTGGGCCTTAAATATGCTAGATTAAGAAAACCAAGTATAAATTCAAGTAATAGGCAAGTAATAGTTGGCATATTGAATTCGCTGGCACGTGGCTCTTTATTTGGATATTGTTATAATGAGCAGAGTTTTTTCTGCCCATTAGGAAATTCAACATGTTTTAAATATCCGGCTGTAAACTTCTTGAAAGTTGGGGGCTTATTTACCGTATTTTAAGTGCTTAACATTATAACTAGCATCTACTTAATGTTCAATAAATGTTTACTAAATAAATGAATTAATGTATGAATGGCAAATGGTTGAGGCAAAAATCTTTGATTTCTATGAGCGCCCTATGAAGTCTTAAAGTGAAGACATTTTCTTTAATTATTAATATCATTGGGAACATTAATCTGGAAGGTAAGCATACTTGCTAAGGACAGGTTTTATTACCTTCTCTTCCTGAATGGATATTTACTTGATAATGTACTTTATTTTGCAGAAACTGTACATATTAAAATATATGTTATATTAGATAAGATTCTCTTCTCCAAACATAAACTTCTTAAATTTAAAACCAAAGATATTATTACCAGGTGAAATGTCTCAAATGAGGTGCATGGACCTCCCTATCCCTCGTATATGACGAGATGAAGAGAGTCTTTGAACACAGGGTACCTGCTGTGTATCTTCTTGCATTATCTATTTTCCTGTAAAAGTTGGGAAAATCCACATTATCCTTCACGTTAAAGATTAAAACAGCTGTATAATATAGTAAAATGCACATTCTAAAAGTTGTTTGTTTGAAAGACATGACTTCAAACAAATACAAAAATCAGGGTAGGCCCATTTTGGCCATAAGGCTAAAGGCATCTAGGACGTGCTTGTTCTTTTTCCTTCTAATCAGTTACTTTTCTAGATTTGTGAAAAAACACTGATAGGACACAAAAACTGGGTCTCTGAAGACTTGGATTCAAATGTGAGGTTTTCTTCTTGTCAAGTGTGAATATGAGTGGTCATCCTAACCTATCTGAGGTACGGTTGATTCACATATAACACTTGAACAAGAATACCTTATCCACAGTTTTCTTGTAAGTATTAAAATAAACACCTGTGAAATTATTCGCCAGGTGGATGGCACATATTAGGAGTCAAAATAGTTGAACATCCAATTGAATGTCAAGTCAACTTTTAGGTTACTTTCCTCTTAGGGTCCTGCCACTCACATTAGAAAGTAGCATTAATCCTGCACGCTGGTTGACAAGAAAGCAATAATGAAGAGACCCTCTCACTGTGCCTTGTCCATGGTAAACAAAGCAACGCCCCAACGTCTTCCTGATGCACATTGTTTAAATAAATATACTAATACATTGGTAAATGTAGGCTGTCTCAACAGCTCTGTATTGTGGAGTCTCTGAACTGTTGAACTGATGAAGTCTTGGCTAACTGAGGAGAATAGTTGATGGATCCCTATGTTGCTTTAGTATTCTGGAATGTTCAAAAACATGTGCAAGTCCACGGTAAATCAGCCATTTCCAATGTATTCGGTGGGTTTTTAAATTTTAGTGGCAGAGTAATAAGAGAAATTTAATTTGAATGTTTTTTGACATTCAATTGGAAATCTCATCAGCCATTCCTATGCTGATAGCAATGTCACCTGTTAGGCAACTTTGACATTCTTCTTGGTCATTTTTAAGCTCTCAATTCTAAATATGTAAAAGCCCCTTAGATCACTGGCTTATCACATTCCTTAACCCAATTGCCACTAATTCAGGTATGTTTCCTTCATTATATCTACTTTCTTTACTTTTTGTTCTGGTTTTACTCTTCTACTCCCTTACCTTGTGTACAATGTAGTTTAACAAGTGTGAAGTGTCCTGCTTCAGTGAGGTGTGGCCCTGGGAACACTGTCAAGAATAGTTAGGGTGAGTGCAGAGACACCAAGCCTTCTCATATTCCTTTTCCCATCTTTCCTACTTCTAGGAAATTCTCTCCTAACTTTTTAACTACCTCTTACCTAATTCTTCCTAATTTATTTCTCTCTCCCTCTCTTCCCCCCACCTCATTTCCAACTCACTTTCTAACCTCATTTCTAACCACTTTCCACCTCATTTCTAACTCACTTTCACAGCATATTTTTAATCTTCTTTTACACTGTTTTATTTTTCCCTTACTGATATGCTTTAAATTCATTAACTGGTATGTAATCTGTGTACCCATCTTCTTAAATCACACACACACACACACACACACACACACACACACACACATAACCCTCACAAGTATGACAGGTACAGAGAGTTATGCTTTAAAAGTACACAGAAAGGTTTAAATTCATAAGGAAGCCTTTCTGAAACTTAGTTTTGAACCTTAAATGAAAGCTTTGCTACTACCCACATGAAGAGTGGGCCAAAAAATGCTATTTTGTAAGGGGAAATGAATTTGACTTATTGAATGTTTTGGTGCAATCTTCCTGACAGAATTAAATATAGCTTTGCTAGCAGGATCTTCCTTTCATTTTGTGTTACAATGTTAGTATTACATAGGTTAAGTGCTTTAAAAAAGAGAGAGAAATGGACAGAAAATATAAATATTATTTTGTTTAAATATGAGTCTCAGGTATATGAGTGTGGAAATGTTTATGTGTGGGTTTGTGGTCTTTGTAATGGCAGCTGCCTTTTAGCAATTAAGAGTAATATGGCATTCTTAGCCAAGCCTTTATAAATACTTTAGTCATTGAGCCTTCACTCAGGCTGTAAAAAAACCAAGGAGACACAAAGAAAACAGCTTCCCTGGTCCACAGGGATCCCTATTTCATAGGTTGCCATGTTCTCCTCCTTTTTCCAACCTCCTGGACAATCTTGTCTCCAAGAGCACCCCTTAGGGTTCATTACCCCCTCTCCTGAGCCAGGTGCCCAGGCACCCCGATGCAATGGCTCTGCTTAGAGTCTACGCAGATGTAACACCCAGTAAGGTTGGACCACGATGTGGAGGTTTCAACCAGTCAGAAGTCTCTCTCTTCTCAGTTTCCATTTCTCCTTTCCTTGCCATCATCTTCCTCCTTTTCAGTTACTCAACCGTACCATTTACATGGAGTTCACAGTCATGAAAATCATTGCACAGACTATGCAGAGAGAGAGAGAACTAGAAAATATATTTAGTTGTAGTCAGGCCACCACCTTACACAATCATGAATCAAGTCCTTCACAAGTCACAACAGTTTCTTTGCCTCTTGTTCGTAAGAAACTGCCCATTAAAACTTCGATTATGATTTAATGTGAGACGGAGGTAAGAGATGGGGGACAGACAGTTGAAACCTATGTCTTTCTCGAAAGACATGATTTTCATCTAAGTAAATGAACTCTTTCCTTTCTGAGTGTTCTCAGAAAGGAAACTTCTTGAAGTTTCCCTCAGCTTGACTATAGGCCCCCTTGCCTCCCTTTTCTTCAAGCATTTACTTTAGAAAACTTGCAGTCGTAAGTTACTTCTCTGCCACTTGGAGATGTAAAACTTCTCCTGGCATTCAATCTCCCCTAAGGTCCTCCAGTGTTTAATTTTCCACTAGCTTACCCCAGATTAGGAACCCTCCTGCTTTTTATTTCAGCAGAGTTGAGTTTAATCTCACTCCTTATTGCAGCAGTATTGAATAAGTTCTTCCTTGTGTATGTAAAGATTTTATAAGGGTTTATATTATAAAGATTATAAAGATTTTATAATCTTAGTGATGAAGGTAATTATTGGCTTGTGGGTCTGTCTGCTCAAATACAGTCTAAGCCTTGATGCCTGAGAGTGGTGGGTGGATGGATCTTCTAAAACTAAGTCAAAGAGAAAAATGCAGCAAGCATCTCAAAGAGATAAAAAAAAAAAATACAAACATGCATGTACTACATTCTAGGCCTGGAATTTCTCCCCTTCTTCTATGTACCAGTAAACTCAGGGCCTTATAGATGTATCTGTTGAAGATCAAGTACAGTGACAGAACCCGAACTTCTGCACTGACCAGACATCAGAAATGACATACTGAAAAAAGTGTCAAAGTCACAAATGGTCTTTTGCTAAATGGTATCTTTAGTTCCAAACATGACTGAGTCTTTATTATTTCCCAAATGAGAAAATGTTACTTGTCTCCTCTGACTAGTTTTATAACACTAATCTGGAATCAGAGACTACTAGGACTGAAGGCAGCCTGAAACGTGTGGATCCAAAGTCCCAGTTTCATGAGGGAGAAACTGGAGCCCTGAGGGTCTGTGTCCTTCCTCAAGGTCACAGACTCAGACCTCATGCCCTTTATTTAGAGCCCTTTCACCAAACTGTACTAATCCATGTGTAGCCCAGGGAAGAGAATCATGGAACTCATTTTAAATATTATTAGTCCTGACTGTATGGTTGAATGTTAGCAAAGTTTTGTTAAGCCATCATTGCCCAGTTCAAGTGCATTAAATTTCTTCAAGTTTATCTGAATTCAAGACAGAGTCAAGAAATACATTTTATTGTATTCAAAAGTCTAGAAAACTTTTTTCCCACTAGGTATATAGCAATTCTGTTTTTAACTTTATGTTGTTTTGTAAAGTTTTAAGTATCAAAATAAAATGATAAGAAATGGGAAATATAACACCAACACAGCTGATCAAAATCTCTTTAGGCTTGATGCGGACACTATGAAACTTGTGAAGTTTGCTCCTGCAAGTGTTTTTGCAAAGAAAGCCAAGGACTTTTCATAGCCCACCCAGCAATTATCTCTGGTGCCTGAGCCCTTTTGGAAATGCAGTCATCACTGAAGTGCAGAGGCACCAGCACCATAAAGACATTGCCACAATTGTTAATTAACTCCCAGGATTTTTCCTTCAGAGACTGCATTGTTTCAGGAATAGCAGTTACGGCTATTTTGACTCCTTCATTTGTGGCTGTGTTTCTGTATCTAGTGGATTTAGGAGAGGGAACAATTAAGTTTGGAAAAGGGCAACGATAGGGTTCTTTCTTGACAGTTCTGACCCAGCCCTGGTCTGGATCACCCTGGTCTTAGAAACAAAGGAAAGGGAGTGGAAGAATGATTTCCATGCTACTCTTTCCATCACAATTCAGGACATTTATCTCTGACCCATGGTTGCTTCTTTCTTAGTTCAAAATACCATCTTAGAGGCACAGCTATGAAAACTTTCTTCTCTATAGCTAAAGAGTTTTGGTGAAAAAAATCTGAAAACTCTTCAGAAAGAGTGACAGCACAGTGTCCTTTTCCTGTTGAACATTGAGATAAAACCCTGCAGGAGACTTTCAGTCAGACTTTTCTGATGTTTTTCCTTGTTTCCACTGGAATTTTCTTTCTTTCTTTTTCTTTCTTTCTTTCTTCTTTCTTTCTTTCTTTCTGCTTTTTTTTTTAAATTGAAGTCTAGTTGATTTACAATCTTGTGTTAATTTCTGCTGTACAGCAACAAAGTGACTGTTATACACATATATACATTCTTTTATTTTCTAATCTTTCCCACTATGGTTTATCACAGGGTATTGAATATTGTTCCCTGTGCTGTACATTAGGACCTTGCTGTTTACCCATTCTAAATGTAAGAGTTTGCATCTGTCAACCTCAAACTCCCAGTCCATCCCTTCCCATCCCCTCCTTCTTACACAAGTCTGTTCTCTATGTCTGTGAGTCTGTTTCTGTTTTGTAGATAGGTTCATTTATGCCATATTTTAGATTCCACATATAAGTGATATCATATGATACTTGTCTTTCTCTTTCTGACTTACTTCACTTAGGATGATAATCTCTAGTCGCATTCATCTTGCTGCAGGTGGCCTTATTTTGATCATTTTTTATGGCTGAGTAGTATTCCATTGTATATATGCACCACATCTTCTTTATCCATTCATCTGTCAATGGACATTTAGTTTGTTTCCACGTTTTAGCTATTGTAAACAGTGTTGCTATGAACATAGGGATGCATGTATCTTTTCGAATTATAGTTTTTTCTGGGTATATTCCCAGGAGTGGGATTGCTGGATCATATGGTAATTCTATTTTCAGTTTTCTGAGGAACCTCCATACTGTTTTCCATAGTGGCTGCACCAACTTACATACCCACCAACAGTGCAAAAGGGTTTCCTATTCTCCACACCCTCTCTAGCATTTGTTATTTGTAGACTTTTTAATGATGGCCTTTCTGACCACTGTGAGGTGGTACCTCATGGCAGTTTTGATTTGCATTTCTCTAATAATTAGTGATGTTGAGCATCTTTTCATGTGCCTACTGGCCACCTGTATGTCTTCTTTGGAGAAATGTCTATTAAGGTCTTCTGCCCGATTTTTGATTGGGTTGTTTGTTTTTTTTGTTGTTGAGTTTCCTTCCTTCCTTCCTTCCTTTCTTCCGTCCTTTCTCTCTTTCTCTTTCATTTTCTTCTTTTTTACCTAATGCCCTCCATGCAGTACTCATATATAATACACAACTAAAAGATGCTTTCTTCTTTGGTTACCTTTATATCTTCACATTTTTAATGTCATCATAACGTTTCTAAGTCACCCATTTGAAGTGTGCAATTCATTGTGGTTTTTTTTTTTTTGTAATTTCACAGATTTGTGCACCCATCTCCTCCACAAAGTTTAGAATATCTTCATCACCCCAAATGAAACCCCATACCTATTAGCAGTCATTCTTTATTTCCCTCCAACCCACCCAACCCTACAAAACCACTAATAGACTTTCTGTCTCTATAGTTGGCTTATTCTGGATGTTCCATATTAACAGAATCATACAATATGTGGTAGTTTATGACTGGCTTATTTCTCCTAACATGTTTTCAAGGTTCATGTATGTTGTAGCATGTACCAGTGATCCATTCCTTCTTATTGCCCCACATTCAATTGAGGAGATAGACCATATTTTATCTATTTATGAACTGATGGACAAAAAAATTGTATGTGTTCCAATTTTCCACATCCTGGCCAGCACCTCTTATTGTCTTTTAGATTATAGTTATCCTAATGGAAAATCATTGTGGTTTGGATTTACATTTCCCTAAGAACTCAAAGGTGTTGAGCATCTTTTCATGTGCTTATTTCCCATTTGTATATCATTGAGGCATTCTTTTAATCAAATACTTTTGTAATTCTATCAGAAGGTAGATTTATTTTGCTCTTTACAATTATTTCTTTCTTAAATTTGTCATTCCAGTTAACATACAACATCTCTGAGTCCTTTTAAAACATTACACCCTTTATTATAAGGGTGTAATTACAAGGGTATAAGATGTATTCTTCATTAATAGCTAAGATTCCATCTTCAAGTCTTTTTCATATTGAGCTGTCTACAATTTTTACTTATTTCATAACTTGCAATTCTATATGCACGAAGACTTTGGTTAGAATTTATTAATTATTTGTATTGCAAATAAATGAGTCATTCCAGACTTTGCGTATTCCAGTCACTTGTATGACTCACAGAACTCTGTGGCTCCGAGCAATCAGGTTTGTGATCACAGCTGTGTCCTAGAATCCTCATCTGGAAAAATCTACTGGAAGAAGGTAAACTCATGTTTCAATTTATCCCACGAATATTCATTATTGTCAAGGTTTGAAACTCAATATTTTAAAATCATTGAACTTAATCTCTGTTTTCAGATTAGTAACTGAATGCTCAGAGTAATTCAACTTGCAGAAAGACTGCTTTACAAACACTATGAGGAACAAACACTTGTGGAACCTGTACCAGTGCTTCACTGTAAGGTGGGCAGATTTATTATTCCCACTTGGCAGATTAGATAAACAAAGGGAGAAAGGTTATCTAACTGGTCAAGGGCTGTACAATCATTAGGGGCTTAGGTAGGATGTGGATCCAGGGAACCGCTACAATATAGTGTCTCTTCTATATTTCACAGTTTCTTTGGACTTGAAAAAAAATCAAATTAGAAATTAACCAAGACAGAGGGTCTTGGAATATAATCTTCAAGGCTCAGATCAAATGTTGCTTCCCTTATAAAACCTTCCTTTCTTTTAGTAAGAATATAACACTTCTTTATCTTTGCCTATAAAGTGTTTTATTTTTCTCTCTTTTATACCACTCTTGACTGTCAGATCATAGAACCATATTTCCTCGAGGTTGGAAACTGTCTTACTGACTTTGTTGTTTAACCTCTGATGGCCTGCCCCTTGAACACAGCAGGTGTCCAATACAGGTTTGCTTAACTAAATTAAACTGCAGACATGCAAATATTTGTTCACTAAATACAAATTCTGATATATTGCAATTGGAGAAACATTACAATGCAATCATCTTAAGAATGATTTCTGTATTTAAATAGTTCCTTTATGTTCTTATTTACCCTGGTTCTCTGTTCTGATGTGAAAAGTTTACAAGTGCTTAAAAGCACAGATATTTCAGTTCCATTCAAACTGAATTCAATCCTAACCTTGATGCTAAGTAATTATGAGACTTTGGGCAATTTTTAGTGTCTTCAAATCTCATCTCTAAAATGTGAGTACGAATACTCATCTCACAGTGTTGAAGCATCGGGGAATGGTTGAATATCATATAACAACTTTTCTATCACAGTTTCTGTCACTGAGCAGACACTATAAGTAAGGGTCATTATCATTATTTCTCTGTTTTATAAGATAATAAGAGCAAAGGTGTTTAATTGTTTTAAATTATATATATATATATAATTATATATATATATTTATATTTTATTATATATATAATTATATATATTAAATTATATATTTATATAATATAAATAGAATTTCTAGGCCCTGTAGCTCTCAATTCCCAGCTGTCATACCCACAAAAGGAAAAAAAAGCAACTCAAAAAGCATTACCCATTGCCTTTTCTAACAGAAACAAGCAGCTTTTAATTCTGGACATAATAATTCTGCTTTGGAATTCTCAGAATCCGAGGGCTGTACCGAATGACTCCATCTCTCCTGGGAAGTAGAGATAAGACTGGGAAAGATCAGCTATAATTTAATGTTACAACCAGGAGAAAATGAGAATTAATGGGGTTGAACATGTCACAGTGGTAAAATGTAGTAAAATTACAGAATGCAGCCAAATGCCAGGAAATACATAAATTATATGCTAGAGATTAATGATAACCTCACTCATATTAACTTTTTTACCCTGCACTGATATTTCAGCTTTGGTAGCATGTTTTGTCATAAAATTTTGTATGGATTCGAGTATACATTTTCTCTCTTTTATATTCTATTAATTCATACCAAAAATGAAAGTCCTTTAATATGGAAACATCTGGAGATGTGTCTGTTTCGCCGCCACTCATGCCAGGAGACATGTATTAGTCCAAGAAGGGAAAATGGAGGCTGAAAAAAATTGACCATACACTGTTGTAACTCCTGCCCACTTTCGATAACTTTAATACATCTACACAGCACTTTAAATGATTTGAAACTATGCTTGAATTGTATATACTCTTCTGTTTTCCTCTCTCAAGGAAGAGGAAAATCTAATGATATGTTGGGTAGAATTTGGAGGTTATGAGATAAACACAACAGCTTTTCTTTTCTCCTTTTAAACTAAAAAGTAGTTTGTGTAGTATCAGTACTGAAAAGGACATGGGGGATTATCAAATTCTAACAGTTTGTCTTTCAGATGAGTAAACAATAGTCCAGAAAAGCTAAGTCATAACACAAGTTATCACAAGGTTATAGAAGAACCAGGAGTGGAGGTGCCTCCTCAGTTCTGATCCAGGCTTTTCCATCACTTACCCTAGTCTTGCACTGTGTTTGGTGAGAGCAGGACCGGAGAAGTGGACACAGCATGCCTGGGAGCTCCTGTAGAAGACCCATTGGAACAAGTTAGCTTTAAATGCGAAGAATTTATGGGCACAAAATCCTTTGTGGGCACATTCTAAAATGTGAAGTAATAGTCTATTTGTTTTAGTATACACACATAGACACACACACACACACACACACACACACGACACTCATACTCACATTATGTTTGCAGCAACTTCTTCATTTGCATTCATATTTATGATTTTACTGTCACTTCCTTATTTGATATTTGAAACTCCAGCAATTAAAAGAGAATATTTTATCCCCTAAAAAAAGGAAACCTTACTTCTTAGGTTAATGATGTGGCACAAATACAATATAATAAATACTATTGAATCTGCAAAAGGCCAGTTGGCCAGATTTCATATGAATAATTCTATTGAAGTTTCACTAATAAAACCTTTGCACTACTTATCAAGCACAAACATCTACACTAGACTACCCCCATGCCCTGCCTATAAACTGGGGTACCTTTGTCACAATGTTACAAGACTTTATTTGAAATATCTAACAGTAACAACCTTTAGAAGAATAACCTATCTCTAGAAGAGCTATGTTAAGAAAGGAAGTGAAACACAATGGAGAATGGGGTACAGTTTGGGGTTGGTTTTATTTCCAATCCTCCCCAGGTCCTCTCTGCACTGGTCTGTGGCCCTAGACCTCAAATAATTATTAATTCAAGAACGTGAAAACTCATACATCAGCAACGAACTACAAGTATTTCAGTTTAATGGATATTATTTCAGTGAGTCTCCCTCCCACATCAAATGCTTTCTCTCCCTTACATCATATGGTTATCATTTATCATAATTAATCTTCTTACATTAAACCCCTACTGATTAGCCTACTGTTTCTATCTCCTCCTGAGACCTGGACTGCCACAACGAGAATAAACCAAAGATGAAGTAACCTGTCAAGAGTAGAGAGGAGATCCTTGTCAGAAGCATCCCTACTACCTGGGGGAAAGGGTGCAGACCATTTAGAGGAGAGAACAGGAAGGGAGGAGATCTTCAGGATGTCAGGTGCTAAGTGGATTATACCCGAAGAGTCATAACCGTGGTCACTTACTTCACTGTCAAGCCCCCCACATATGTCTTGATGGCTTACAGTTTACCACTGTGCAAAGCTCTTAGCTTTCAAGTTAATTCTCAAGATATTTCAGTAAGGTAGTACTTCTTTATCCCATTTTATGGATGGGGAAACTGAGAAGTTGCTAACATGCCAAGGCCATGCTGCTTGTGAGAAATGAAGCTTATATCATTTGTTTGGGGGAGAAATAGATACCACGCAGGTGACTTTTCTAGCTTGATACTTCCAATCGTGAGTGCAACCTTTGACAACTTCCCTCTTCCTCTCTTATCAGAATTTAACTCAGGTTGTACCAAGAAGCAACAGGAATACCAGTACAACCCTCACTGTTCATTCCTGTGTTCATTCCTGTTGAGAGAATAAATATAAATAAGACCAAGGTCCTACCCTCAAAGTGTTTACGGTCTGGTTGAGAAGGCCTGTAGAAACAGTTTTGGGGCCATTCTTTATAGAAAACATGCAAATTAAAATTTCTGTGACCTATTACCAGTTTATTCTCAGTCTAGTCAAATTATGTCTAAGAGATTTACCTATCCAAGGAAGTTGTGTGGCCGTTCTTTACCTTGAACTGTGGTCTGAATGTTTGTGTCTCCTCCAAAATTCAAATGTTGAAACTTTAATCCCAGTGTGATGGTATTAAGAGGTGGGGCTTTTAGGAGGTACTTAAATCATGAGGGTGTGGCTCTCATGAACCGGATTAGCGCCTTAAAAAAAGAACCCAAGGAGCTCCCAGCCCCTTCCACCATGTGAAATACAATGAGAATCCTGTGATCCAAAAGAAGGCCCTCGGTGAAGACAGCCTGAAGGGGGCTAGTGTTCCTCAGCTAGACGGGACATAGTCTGGGAAAAGGTCTGGAGCTTCCGGACAGGCAAGAGACTTTTGTTTCGGGGTGCATGAGGAGAGGGCATTCCTGCTCTGTGTGCCCATCGAAGGCAGAGTGCCGCCTAAGTGAGCTCCAGAGAACAGGTGCGAGATGTGGCTATCAGCTTCCTCCCCAGAGATGGGCATGAACCACTAAGGCTGCCGCCACTGCCACCGAGAATCCTGTGTGCAAGTGCAGGTCACTACCCACACCCCCCGCAGGAGCCTGTGCAGACCCCACTACCAGGGTCCCGAGATCCAGGGACAACTTCCCTGGGAGAATACACGGCTCACCTCAGGCTGGTGCAATGTCACGCTGGTCTCTGCCACTTCAGGCTTGCCTCACGTTCCAGTTATGACTACCACACCCTTCCCTCCCCCCCATGCCTGAGTGAGCAAGAGAGCCCTAATCGGCCGCTACTTTAACCCCTTCCTGTCTGGGCAGGGAACAGATGCCTGAGGGCAACTTATACACAGAGGTGGGGTCAAAAACAAAGCTGAACCCCAGGAGTTGTGTGAACAAAGAAAAGAAAAGGAAATCTCTCTGCACAGCTTCAGGAGAAGCAAATTAAATCCCCATAATCAACTTGATAAATGCTGCATCTGAAGAATACCTGAGTAGACAACAAATGTCCCCAAAATTGAAGGCAGTGGACTTTGGGAGCAACTGTAGACTTGGGGTTTGCTTTCTGTGTTTAATTTGTTTCTGGTTTTATGTTTATCTTAGTATAGCATTTAGGGCTTATTATAATTGGAGGATGTGTTTATTGGTTTGGTTACTCTCTTCTTTTTTCTTTATATATATATATATATATATTTTTTTCCTTTCTCTTACTGTGAGTGTGTATGTGTATGCTTCTTTGTGTGATTTTTCTGTATAGGTTTGCTTTACCATTTGTCCTAGGGTTCTGTCTGATTGTTTTTGTTTTTTCTCCCTTCCTTTTCTTCTGAGCTGTGTGGCTGGCAGGGTCTTGGTGCTCCAGCCAGGTGCCAGGCCTGAGACTCCTATGTGGGAGGACCAAGTCCAGGACATTGGACCACCAGAAACCTCCCAGCCCCACATAATATCATTCAGTGAGAGCTCTCCCAGAGATCTTCATCTCAACACCAAGACCCAGCTCCACCCAACTGCCAGCAAGCTCCAGTGCTGGATGCTGCATGCCAAACAGCTAGCAAGACAGGAACACAGCTCAGCCCATTAGCAGAGAGGCTGCCTAAAATCATATTAACATCACAGACACTCCAAAACACACCACCAGATGTGACCCTGCCCACCAGAAGGACAAGATACAGCCCCACCCACCAGAACACAGGCACCAGTCCCCTGCACCAAGAAGCCTACACAGCCCAGTGAACCAACTTCACCCACTGGGGGCAGACACCAAAAATAATGGGAAATGCCAACTTGCAGCCTGCGAAAAGGAGACCTCAAACACAGCAAGTTAAACAAAACGAGAAAACAGAGAAATCTGCGGCAGATGAAGTAGCAAGGTAAAAAACCACCAGACCAAAACAAATGAAGAGGAAATAAGTAGTATACCTGAAAAAGAATTCAGAGTAATGATTGTAAAGATGATCCAAAATCTCGGAAATAGAATGGAGAAAATACAAGAAACTTTTAAAAAGACCTAGAAGAACTAAAGAGCAAACAAACAATGATGAACAACACAATAAATGAAATTAAAAATACTCTAGAAGGAATCAATAGCAGAATAACTGAGGCAGAAGAACAGATAAGTGACCTGAAAGATGAAAGAGTGGAAATAACTGCCACAGAGCAGAATAAAGAAAAAAGAATGAAAAGAACTGAGGACAGTCTCAGAGACTTCTGGGACAACATTAAATGCACCAACATTCGAATTATAGGGGTCCCAGAATAAGAAGAGAAAATAAAGGATCTGGGAAAATATTGGAAGGACTTATAGTTGAAAACTTCCTTAACATGGGAAAGGAAATAGTCAATCAAGGTCAGGAAATGCAGAGATTCCCATACAGGATAAATCCAAGGAGAAACATACCAAGATACATATTAATCAAACTATCAAAAATTAAATTCAAAGAAAAAATATTAAAAGGAGCAAGGGGAAAGCAACAAATAACATAAAAGGAAAAACACATAAGGTGAACACCTGACCTTTCAGCAGAAACTCTGTAAGTCGGCAGAGTGGCAGGACATATTTAAAGTGATGAAAAGGAAAAAGCTACAACCAACATTACTCTACACAGCAAGGATCTCATTCAGATTCAACAGAGAAATTTAAAACTCTACAGATAGGCAAAAGTTAAGAGAATTCAGCATCACCAAACCAGCTTTACAACAAATGCTAAAGGAACTTCTCTAGGCAGGAGACACAAGAGAAGGAAAAAACCTACAATAACAAACACAAAACAATTAAGAAAATGGTAATAGGAACATACATATTGATAATTACCTTAAGTGTAAATGGATTAAATGCTCCAACCAAAAGGCACAGACTGGCTGAATGGATACAAAAACAAGACGCAAATATATGCTGTTTACAAGAGACCCACTTCAGACCTAGGGACTCACACAGACTGAAAGTGAGGGGATGGAAAAAGATATTCCATGCAAATAAAAATCAAAAGAAAACTAGAATAGCAATACTCAGGCAAAATAGACTTTAAAATAAAGGCTATTATGAGAGACAAAGAGAGACAAGGAAGGACACTACATAATGATCAAGGGATCAATCCAAAAAGAAGATAGAACAATTGTAAATATTTATGCACCCAACATAGGAGCACCTCAATACATAAGACAAATGCTAACAGCCATAAAATGGGAAATTGACAGTAACACAATTATAGTAGGGGACTTTAACACCCCACTTTCACCAATGGACAGATCATCCAAAATGAAAATAAATAAGGAAACACAAGCTTTAAATGACAGATTAGGGCTTCCCTGGTGGCGCAGTGGTTGAGAATCTGCCTGCCAGTTAAGAGGACACGGGTTCCAGCCCTGGTCTGGGAAAGTCCCACATGCCGCGGAGCAACTAGGCCCGTGAGCCACACTACTGAGCCTGTGCGTCTGGAGTTTGTGCTCTGCAACAAGAGAGGCCGCGACGGTGAGAGGCCCGCGCACCGCGATGAGGAGCGGCCCCGGCTCTCCGCGGCTAGAGAAAGCCCTTGCAAAGAAACAAAGACCCAACACAGCCAAAAATAAATAAATAAATAAAATTTAAAAAAAAATGACAGATTAGACCAGATAGACTTAAGTGATATTTATAGGACATTATATCCAAAAACAAGAGAATACACTTTCTTCTCTAGTGCTCATGGAATATTCTCCAGGATAGATCATATCTTGGGTCAGAAATTAAGCCTTGGTAAATTTAAGAAAATTGAAATCATATCAACTATCTTTTCTGACCACAATGCTATGAGACTAGATATCAACTACAGGAAAAAAAAATGTAAAAATTACAAACAAACAAACCAACCACGCCCCCCCACACACAAATTACAAACACATGGTGGCTAAAAAATATGCTACTAAATAACCAGGAGATCACTGAAGAAATCAAAGAGGAAATAAAAAAGTACCTAAAAACAAATGACAATGAAAACACAATGACCCAAAACCTATGGGGTTCAGCAAAAGCAGTTCTAAGAGGGGTGCTTATAGCAATACAATCCTACCTCAAGAAACATCTCAAATAAACAACCTAACCTTACACCTAAAGTAATTAGAGAAAGAACAAAAAACCTCAAAAGTTAGCAGAAGGAAAGAAATCATAAAGATCAGATCAGAAATAAATGAAGAAGAAATGAGGGGAACAATAGCAAAGATCAATACAACTAAAAGCTGTTTTTCTGAGAAGATAAACAAAGTTGATAAACCATTAGCCAGACTCATCAAGAAAAAAAGGGAGAAGATTCAAATCAACAGAATTAGAAAAGAAAAGGAAGTAACAACTGACACTGCAGAAATGAAAAGGCTCATGAGGGATTACTACAAGCAACTATATGTCAATAAATGGACAACCTGGAAGAAGTGGACAAATCCTTAGAAAAATACAACCTTCCAAGATTGAACCAGGAAGAAATAGAAAATATGAACAGACCAATCACAAGCACTAAAATTGAAACTGTGATTAAAAATCTTCCAACAAACAAAAGCCCAGGACCAAATGGCTTCACAGGCGAATTCTATCAAACATTTAGAGAAGAGTTAACACCTATCCTTCTCAAACTCTTCCAAAATATAGCAGAGAGAAGAACACTCCCAAACTCATTTTATGAGGCCACCATCACCCTGATACCAAAACCAGACAAATATGTCACAAAAAAAGAAAATTACAGGTCAGTATCACTGATGAACATAGATGCAAAAATCCTCAACAAAATACTAGCAAACAGAATCCAACAGCACATTAAAAGGATCATACTCCATGATCAAGTGGGGTTTATCCCAGGAATGCAAGGATTCATCAATATATGCAAATCAATCAATGTGATACACCATATTAACAAACTGAAGGGCAAAAATCATATGATAATTTCAATAGATGCAGAAAAACTCTTGACAAAATTCAACACCCATTTATGATAAAAAAAAAAAACCTCTGGAAAGTGGGCATAGATGGAACCAATCTCAACATAATAAAGGCTATATATGAAAAATCCACAGCCAAAATCATTCTCAATGGTGAAAAACTGAAACCATTTCCTCTAAGATAAGGAAGAAGACAATGTTGCCATTCTCACTGCTATTATTCAACACAGTTTTGGAAGTTTTAGCCACAGCAGTCAGGGGAAAAATCGAAATAAAAGGACTCCAGATCATCAAAGAAGAAGTAAAACTGTCACTGTTTGCAGATGACATGATATT
The DNA here is from genome assembly GCF_008692025.1 of Phocoena sinus. NCBI lineage: Eukaryota > Metazoa > Chordata > Mammalia > Artiodactyla > Phocoenidae > Phocoena > Phocoena sinus. Next base: position 4,115,319 of record NC_045774.1, on the reverse strand, counting down.
ATACATAGAGAATCCTAAAGACGCTACCAGAAAACTACTAGAGCTAATCAATGAATTTGGTAAAGTAGCAGGATACAAAATGAATGCACAGAAATCTCTTGCATTCCTATACACTAATGTTGAAAAATCTGAAAGAGAAATTAAGGAAACACTCCCATTTACCATTGCAACAAAAAGAATAAAATACCTAGGAATAAATCTACCTAAGGAGACAAAAGACCTGTATGCAGAAAACTATAAAATACTGATAAAAGACATTAAAGATGATACAAACAGATGGAGAAATATACCATGTTGTTGGATTGGAAGGATCAACATTGTAAAAGTGACTATACTACCCTAAGCAATATACAGATTCAGTGCAATCCCTTTCAAGCTCCCAATGACATTTTTCACAGAAGTAGAACAAAAAATTTTACAATTTGTATGGAAACACAACAGACCCCGAATAGCCAAAGCAATCTTGAGAACGAAAAAAGGAGCTGGAGGAATCAGGCTCCCTGACTTCAGACTATACTACAAAGCAACAGTAATCAAGACAGTATGGTACTGGCACAAAAACAGAAAGATAGATCAGTGGAACAGGATAGAAAGCCCAGAGATAAACCCACGCACATATGGACACCTTATCTTTGATAAAGGAGGCAGGAATGTACAGTGGAGAAAGGACAGCCTCTTCAATAAATGGTGCTGGGAAAACTGGACAGGTACATGTAAAAGTATGAGATTAGATCACTCCCTAACACCATACACAAAGATAAGCTCAAAATGGATTAAAGACCTAAATGTAAGGCCAGAAACTATCAAACTCTTAGAGGAAAACATAGGAAGAACACTCTATGACATAAATCACAGCAAGATCCTTTCTGACCCACCTCCTAGAGTAATGGAAATAAAAACAAAAATAAACAAATGGGACCTAATGAAACTTCAAAGCTTTTGCACAGCAAAGGAAACTATAAACAAGATGAAAAGACAACCCTCAGAATGGGAGAAAATATTTGCAAACAAAGCAACTGACAAAAGGTGAATCTCCAAAATATATTAGCAGCTTAAGCAGCTCAATATCAAAAAAACAAAAAACCCAATCCAAAAATGGACTGAACACCTAAACAGACATTTCTCCAAAGAAGATATACAGATTGCCAACAAACACATGAAAGGATACTCAACATCACTAATCATTAGAGAAATGAAAATCAAAACTGCAATGAGGTATCACCTCACACTGATCAGAATGGCCGTCATTAAAAAATCTACAAACAATAAATGCTGGAGAGGGTGTGGAGAAATGGGAACACTCTTGCACTGCTGGTGGGAATATAAATGGATACAGACACTATGGAGAACATTTTAGAGGTTCCTTAAGAAACTAAAAATAGAACTACCATATGACTCAGCAATCCCACTACTGGGCATATACCCTGAGAAAACCATAATTCAAAAAGAGTCATGTACCCCAATGTTCATTGCAGCACTATTTACAATAGCCAGGATATGGAAGCAACCTAAGTGTCCATCGACAGATGAATGGATAAAGAAGATGTGGCACATATATACAGTGGAATATTACTCAACCATAAAAAGAAATGAAATTGAGTTATTTGTAATGAGGTGGATGGACATAGAGTCTGTCATATAGAGTGAAGTAAGTCAGAAAGAGAAAAACAAATACCATATGCTAACACATATATATGGAATCTAAAAATAAAAAAGGTTCTGAAGAACCTAGTGGCCAGACAGGAATAAATATGCAGACGTAGAGAATGGACTTGCAGACACAGGGAGGGGAAAAGGTAAGCTGGGATGAAGTGAAAGAGTAGCATTGACATATATACACTACCAAATGTAAAATAGAAAGCTAGTGGGAAGCAGCTGCATAGCACAGCGAGATCAGTTCAGTGCTTTGTGACCACCTAGAGGGTGGGATAGGGAGGGTGGGACAGAGACGCACGAGGGAGGGGATACAGGGGTATATATATATATACATATAACTGATTCATTTTGTTTTACAGAAGAAACTAACACAACATTGTAAAGCAATTAGACTCTAATAAAGATGTTAAAAAAAAAAGAAAGCTCTCACCTCACCATGCTGGTACTCTGATCTTATTCTTCCAGCCTCCTTAAGTGTAAGAAATAAATTTCTGTTTTTTATAAGCAACCCAGTCCATAGCATTCTGTTAGAGCAGCCCGAATGGATTAAGACACCTTGTATTTTCCTGGGCAGTGAAAATATTCAAACATACCCACAGATCCTTAAGTGGTGCCTTCTGTGATCTTTCTGGATAATGTTCTCCAAGTCATTTATACTTATCTCTGTAATAACACAATTCCAATGCAATTCCATTTCTCAGACTCTGAATGTTTAAATAATTTGCATGTTGGAAGGAAAATAACCCCCTTGGGTAACATAATACTATCCCTTTCCTCTGCTTATTCATATGTGAGATTCCTTTTCTGGGCCCAGATTTATTGAAATATTATTTCACTGCAAATATCTGTACTGGACTAGTATATTATTATACACTCAACTGTACTCCATCCTTAAAAATTTTAAACAATGTTAAGTGTATTCTTTAAGTTTATAGGGAAATAACAGATTATAAATAACAAATCCTCTGGTAGTGTTCAGTTATATTTCAGTGACATAGTTCCATGCATTAACAATATTTCTGATTTTAAACAAATATATTTTGACATCTAAATTTTTGAATATTAAATATTAGATGACTAGGTAGTAAATCTCTGAATATCAATCTTTACTTCCTAAGGAAATTTTAAAAGTTGTAGAACTTTTATTTTAGAACCAAAGTCATCTGATCTTAATTGATAACTGATCAGCAAAAATCTGTCAAGTTCTCAAGTAGCAATGACAAACAAGGTAAGTACAAGTACACACAGTTAGGTAGTGTAGAATTCAGTGCTGTATCTGGACAGGATGCTGGGTTGTCTAGGGAAGACGAGGAACAACCGTTCTTGCCCCCATACACACCTCTCAAAATGAAAACCTGACGAAGCTGCTGTATCTCCCAGACCACAGCTGACATGGCTAATTCAGATCATGGCCGGTTCCTTGAGAAACATTCTCACACACTGTGGTAGATTCTGTTTCTAAAACAATGTATTACATCTTGGGAAACCCCTATTTTATTGCTTTTGATGCTGTTGAAAGTTTCTCTGATGCTCATCCAAATTTTCTTCTGGAAAATAAGAAATAACTTTCAAGTCCCAATGACTACAGCAGACAGTTAATACTAACATTAAAATTATTTCCACCGAATCTCCACTTGGAAACTAGAAGCTAGGGAATCTTACTGTTCCTCTCCCTCTGTCATCTTGGGGATCAGTTCAAAACAATTCCTTGACAACTCTCATCTTCCCTGTTCCATTTCTTTCCATTTCTAAATTTCTCTGGGTTTTTCCTTCATGTTTCAATTTCTCACCTCTTACTTCCTCCAGACCTTTGAACTCTGCCCACTGGACACCATTCTATACTAAACAAACAAAAGAACACCCAACTTTCTAAACTGTCAAACATCATTCGACTTCAGTCACCTGATGGTGTGACCATATTCTTGACCATCTCTTAACTGAGAATTACTGCTTCCCTGAAGTCTCAAACTGCAGGAGTTAATGTCTCAGGTCAGGTGTGTGCTACCCTCTGCTAACAGTCATCTCGCTCCTCTTCTGCTGGGATCTCTATTCTTCTCCATCATGAAGATTCACAACATCTTCCTTTCTCTATGTCAACTCAGTCCCTTAGTTCCATTCTGGCTTCACCATGATCCCTAATCAATTTAGACATCAGGGTCAAGCACTTCAACCATATTATCAATATTTTTATTTCTGATATCCTCTTATCATGTGTTACCAATGCCTCTCAACATCCCAGCCCTGAATCTTAAAAAAACAAAAACAAAAACCCATCTTTCCTCTCCTATAACAAGGCTGCTTAACAGTGAAAAATCACAGAATGGAACCATTATGAACTCGTAGCCTTCAGTCTCTGATGATTTCTTAAAACTGAATGGTCTTCTTTTATATGTTCCTGATCACTTATTTCTCTCTCTCCTAAAGCTGTCAGGAGGGAATGTCTCCTACTGGAAACAGAACAGAGGCCAGAGCTGGAGGAAGTGGGAAAATCGCATTCCATTTTTCTCCCGAATCACTTCAAAAACCAGTCTTTCTCCAGATCCTATAGAAATCGATCTTTATTCTCTCTCTTCTAGTTTCAGTGGAAGATGCAGTTTTTTCTATTCATGCCCTGATCTTTCCATGTGTTAAAATAAGCCCCTCATCATTCCTCTGGGGGCTTATGAAAACATTAGATAGTATAATAGTTCCTCCCCAGGACCTAAAGTCTACCTCTTTTGGCTCTTACCCCATTCCCCACAATAATAAACAGTCTCATCTCTCCTGTCATAAAGTAAAAATCTTCCACTGACTCTCCTCCTCTTCCTCTAGTTATTGTCCTTTTAATCTCTCTCCTCAGCGAAGCTTTGTAAATAAAAGTCAATACTCATTTCTTGCATTTACCCCTTATCACATTGCAATCTTGTGTCTGGTCTGCCCACTCTATGGCAACTGTTGTTATCCAGATTGTAAATGGTCAGATCACTTAATTCAGTGAACATTTTTTTTGGTTCTTATATTACTTATTCTGTTTATAGTGCTTGAAATGAATTGCTTCTTATAATTTTTAAGAATCTCTCTTCTCTCTGTCTTCCTTGGCCTTTCTGGACTTAATCCCCCTTCCTCCATCTCTAAGTTAATTGTTACTCAAGTTCAGGATTCTCTCCTTGGCTATTTTAGTGGGTTTTCACCACACATTGCCAGGTGAGCATCCGAACCGTTCTCTGAGGTTGCAGGAATTCTTTATTATATGGGTCTTGTTCATAGGCAGAGACTGCCTTTCACTGTAGAACCTAAAACTTTCAGAAACTTGTTTTCTAGCCTTCTTCACAACCAGCATGTGCCCCGCTAGCTTTTTTTTTTTTTTTTTAACATCTTTATTGGAGTATAATTGCTTTAGAGCCAGTGACTGAAAGAAGCGGGAGTGGTGAGGACCATTCTGCTGATGCTAATGGGGCCGTAAAAACTTCTGCAGAAAGCAGTGTTTGCAGGGCTGAAAGTAGCAGTTGCAGTGCTAAGAGCATTGTCAAGATAAACCTTAGGGTCCAGTCCTCCGGGCTAGTGGCAGCAGATTCTAAACAGCAGTCAAGAAAACCATGTTCTTTTCCTCATGGAATGGAAACAGTAAAAAACTAAACAAATAAATATACAATATAACTTCATGTAGTGAAAAATGCTAAGAAAATATAAAACAGGGCACCGTGAGAGGGAATGACAAGTGTGGACATGGAAATGTTTTAACTATGTGATCAGAAATCACCAAGCTGGGGTATCACGTTGGAGCAGATTGCTAAAGGAGCAAAGCAGAAGCCATGAAAATATCTTGGACAGGACCTTCCAGGCAGAGGGAAGGGCCGATGCTAAAACCCTAATGCAGGGACAGGTTTGGCAATTTCCAAACAAGGTTGATGCTGCAGGTTGGAGAAACTCACACTGACAAATGTGATGAGAGATGAAATCATAGACAAGGGCCAGGATCAGAAGAGTTTGGATTTAATTTTATGTGTGATAGACGTATTTTGAGTGTTTTCAGCTGTGATGAAACATGGCTTGGTTTAATTTTTGGAAAGATGACAGTGTGTCCTGCATGGAGAAGAGATTTTTAGAAAATCATAACTGGAAGCAAAGAGAGAAATGACCGAGTTGAGAGTCTTGGTGACGTGCAGCAAAGTTACAGTAATGAGGATGACTGAACATGAGCGGATCCAGGAAATATTCTGAAGGAAGAGCTGATAACACTGGATTGATAGCAAGTGAGGTATGACTTCTAGGTTTTAGGCCTCAACAATTAGATAAGATGTCTGTGACATTTTCGAGATGGAGGAAAAGATGGTGCAGTGAAGAATTCTTTCGTGGACAGGTTAACTTGGATAGGCCTACAAGACTCAGAGAGGAGAGCCTTGGGTTGAAGAACTTGACACGTAGATTTTGACCTGGAAATGTAAACTTGACAGTTATCCCAGGTAGTAAATGTGTATTCAGAATACAGAAATGCCAAGGAGCTTAACATTTAGAGGCCAGGAAAAGGATGACCCAGTAAAGAAGATCGAGAATAGAGAAAAGAAAAGAAAAACCATGATTGTGACACTCTGTGGAGAACTGTGTCTGTGGATAAAGTGTTTCAAGAAACAGTGAATAATGAAGAAATGGTACACAGTGCTGAGTGGATGTGGAAGGATGCAGGGTATTGGTGCCTTTGACATGAGCAGTTTATGGAGTGGGAGAGCTGGAAGCTTGAGAGGTAAGTAAAGAGGGCTGAGGAAGGGGAAGCAGGCATTGAAGGAAACCCTACTAACGAGTTGTGCTGTGAAGAAGAACAGGTATAGGAGTTAAAGCACATTACGAGACCAAAGAAGGTCTGCATATGATACATTTGTTTTTTTAAGAAGGACATGTTTGTTTGCTAAATGAGATCTAGTAGAGAGGGACAAAATAACGATGCAAAAGGGAGAAGGGAGAATTGCAGGAATACAGGGCGAGGGAAAGCACGAAGGGATGGAATCCAGAGCAAAAATAAGATAGTTTAAAATGCACCTGAGTAGTTCATCCATTTTAACAAGAAGGAAAGCAGATCACGCTGGCACCAAGGTAGACGGACTATATTCCTGTGGCTCATTATTTCTAAGTAAAATTAGATGAGGTGTCATGAGCTAATGGTGAAGTGGAAGCAGGAATGGTGGAATTTTGAGGTGGAAAGAAGAAATGTAAAACAGATGTGTCAGAGAGTAGGAGTGTAATTTATATAAATTTATAGGATTGTCAGGCAATAAGAAGGACCCACTTGGGAATCACGGTGATAAGTTTAAAGAGGAACTAGGTAACATGCTGTGAGTTGTCAACCCCTTCCAAAGTAGGGACTGTGTTTTATTTTCTCTTTCTCTCCTGAGCCTACCATAGTAAGTACAAAATGAACAATGGCAAATAAATAAGTTCACTGGACAATACTCCAGATTAGAAAATGCTTTCTTTCTATGTAAATGTATCTCAGACTGTACAATAAATATGAGTGCCTAATCCATCAAAAAGCCTCTTTCACAAGTCATCATTATCCTTGAGAGCATTACCATTCTTTATATTTCCATAATACTTTTCAGTTTGCAAGGTTTTCATTGTGAAATTGTATTTTTCTGAACTTTGCCTTTTAAGCCATTTGCATAAGTCACTACTTCATTTTAGGTTATTATATCACAGACCTTAAGAGCAAGCTTATTTTGGAGTTAGACTCTCACACATTTGAATCCTGGATCAAAGGCTTTTTAGCTGTATGACCTGAGACATATTATCCAAACTATTTTTGCCTCAGTTCTTTATCAATAAAATAAAACTACTAATGCCTATTTTCTATGCAAAGTGCATCAAGTAAGGAGTAAATGCTCAGTAAATGTTAACTATAATTGCAAAGCCCATAGGAAAGGAAAAGAATCAATGTAGGTATCTCAAATTTGGATATGCTGTGACAGGATCACCAGTGCCTGAATTGTCATCAACAACTAGAAACTGGACAAAATATATGAAACAATTCTTTCAGATATTGGACCATAGATGGGAAAGGATTCAACCTTGAGAAAAGGGAAACAAGTGAGGTGTGCCCTACCATCACCCCAGTTTTCTGCTAGTCATGCTTTAAGACAGAGCTTCAGTGAGTGGTTACCAAAGCACAGACTGGAGATTTCACTGACTTGAGGAGACAGAGAATGGTGTTCAGGGAAGTTTTCATGGCTGGAATTTGTGGGGCAGAGATCTAGAGAGGAGGATGCAGTGCAAAAGAAGAACCTGGAGAGCTGCACAGTGGCCCCGTGAATCCTTGGCTGAGTACTAAGATGTGTACTTGTAGAGTGGAACTCATGAGAACAGCAAGGAACAGCTACCATAAGCATAGGCTGAAACAGATCAGGCAATCATATGGGGATCCGAGATGTCTGAGTTCCCCTCAACCAGGGTGGGAGACCTCCTGGACTACCTCAACATTCTGTGGAGACCCCAGGAGGGTCATGCCTTAGCATCAGACTCAACCACCTCTAACATAATGGCCAGTCCAGAACTGCCTTATCAGAACATGAAAAGAAGCTTGAAAACTTTTAACTTTCAACTTCTGATTCCTACAATAAAGAGTATCTGGTCCCGGGACTCCCCTGGTGGCGCAGTGGTTAAGAATCCACCTGCCAACGCAGGGTACACGGGTTCGAGCCCTGGTCCGGGAAGATCCCACGTGCTGCGGAGCAACTAAGTCCATGTGCCACAACTACTGAGCCTGCGCTCTAGAGCCCGTGAGCCACAACTACTGAGCCTGCGCGCCTAGAGCCCGTGCTCTGCGAGAAGAGAAGCCACCACGATGAGAAGCCCGCGCACCGCAATGAAGAGTAGCCCCCGCTCGCCACAACTAGAGAAGGCCTGCGTGCAGCAACGAAGACCAGACTCAGCCAAAAGTAAATAAAATAAAATAAATAAATTTATTAAAAAAAAAAAGAGTATCTGGTCTTGGGCTTGTCTCTCCCATTACTGTAGCTTCACACGGGATGCAAAACTGAAATGAGCAGATCCTCTGAACCGACTGTGGACAGCAGGCAGCACCAGACTCAGTCATGAGACAGAGGAGAGAACCGAGGTGGATTCCCACTTGCAGGGAGACAGGAGCTGGGGGACCAAAGCAGCTGGAAGGCACGGTCTGACCCGGTGAAAGGAGGATGTTGCGCTGAGAAAGGGCTCCAGGAGCCTGCAACAAGCATCTCTGCAGATCCAAGACAGATTATTACATTGAGCACGTCTAGGGCAAAACTCTAAAACACTGCAGGCCAAGAATGACTGTCAGGAATTTATAAGCTGCGTAAGTCCTAGAACTCACCTAGAGATGTTTGAGGTCCTACCAACCAGAGCAGAGGGTCTTGCTCACTAGACAGAGCATTCAGCAGACCCCCCCAAAGTTCAGGATTCAGTCGCAGAGCTAAACATCCCTAGAAGAAAACCTACACAAGACTCAGTCTAACAAACTTTAAAAACAAGCCTTCAATAAATGGATCAAGCTAACCTACAAGTAACTCAATTGCTTGCCAACTCAAACTGCAGTGCAATTTGAAGAAAGACAACAAAAATGCAAACGTTCATAATATGTTTAACATTCATGATATGAATTGTAACATTCATAATATCCAGAATCTATAAAAATGTGACCCATAAACAGAAAATATCAGGTAATAAGAGACCCAGAAATTTCAGAGATAATATAGTGAGAGACAAGTACTTTAAAAGAGCAATTATAGCTATATTCAAGTATTTAAAGGAGAGATATAAATGATATAAAAAGAAACAAGTGGAACTCTTAGGGAGGAAAAATATAATAGCTGAAATGAAAATGTCAGTGAATTGACTTCGTAGAACATTAGAATCTGCAGAGGAAACAAAAATAGGTGATTTGAAAACATAGCAATCAAAGTTATCCAAAGTAAAGGACACTGGGGAAAGAGACTGAAATAAGCAGGTCCTTAGAGACGAGCAGCACAGCATCAAAAGGACCATAATGTGTTCTTTGGAGGAGAGGAGGCAGGAAGGAGCAGGAAAAGTATTTGAAGGAATAGTGACTGAAATATTTCCAATTTGATGAAAACCATAGATACAAAAAGGCTGACAAATCCAAGCAAGATAAACAAAAATAACACAAGTCACATCATAGTCAAATTGCTCCGAAGGGGCTGAGATTTTCATCTGGGTTTTTTTCTAGAAGTTGTATAACTTTAGCTATTTTTTTTTTAGGTCTGTGATCCATTTCAAGGCAAACATATGGCATGAGGTAAGGGTTAAAGTCCATTTCTTTTCTCCTCATATGAATATCTAATTGCTCCAGCAGCATCTGTTCAAAAACAAATAAACAAAACCTTAAAAACCCACTATCTTTCCTTATTGAATTGGCTTAATACATTTTGGCAAAAATTTATTAACCAGAATATGTGTAGGACTATTTCTGTAGGTAACAAGCAATTCTGTGAATCGGTATGCGTGTCTTTATACCAAGACCACACTGTCTTAATGATTATGGCCTTATATTATGTCTTGAAACAAAGTAGTGTAAGCCTAATTTATTTAGCTAAAAATAATTTTGCATGGGACACAGTCAGCCCCCAAGTGGACATCTTTGTGCACCAGAGCAAGCTGCTTATGAGGGGTTTCCATGGCCTAACGGAGGGTGAGAAGGTGGGTTTGACTTTTACAAAGTCTCCCAGGGCAGGAAAGCCTAATAGGGTGTTTGGTACAGTTTGGTGTTTGGCGAGAGGTACCAAAAGAAACATGCAGATCCATATACCAAAAAGCAGACAGGAGCCATGGCGGTAGTGCTCTAGCTCATCATGCAGGAGAACGCAAGCTCCATCCCAGCCCGAGAAGTGTCACTTCTGCCCGGGCACCTTCCCACAGTGGCCCCATGTCCCCTGAAGGTCCAGAAGGGCCCTGGCTATTGGGAGGGTCAGCACACTTCAGGGATGAAGAAGAGGTCCACAGTCATGCCGTGATCCCAGAGGCTGAGAATTAGGCCAGCATAGGTGGGGTTATTTTTGTGGTCAGAGTTTTAAGACTCAGGCATCATCTGTCATCAAAGAATGAAGAAAGCGGGATAGGTCCGGTCAGGGAAGTTGGCACAGCAGACACCTCAAGGAGGGGTTTCCACAGCATCACCCCCTCTTCTCTCTCGATGGAGAAGCATGAGCAAAGACGATCGACCACACCTTGTCCAAACCACACGAGCGCTTCCACAGAGAATGCCCCCAGAGCTGCACCTGCTCTGAGTGTACAGCCACTGAATCACCGGTGTTTTGGCTTTCAGGATGCGAAAGTGACCTGAATAGGAACACTGCTTTCATTTTCAAGAGGGTTATATAATATTTCTTGATGGAAGAAATTTTCACATATTGACGTATGGGGAAGTCATCTTGGCTTCTACCTGACTTGGCTTGAACTTTATATTAACTAGAACAGCCTATAATGGCCTGTCAAACATGCATTGTACATCTACTTTAACCATTAAAGAAAAGAATGCATTCAAGAATCAAAATGTGGTTTGACTGTGGTTCAGACAATCAAAATGGAGCTGGGTGGCCTTTGTGGATGTGGTTTCAGACATGTCCCTGCATCACTGAGGACCTGAATTTTTTGAACTCAGATTCCAGGACGCCACCAGCCATTTTCAAAATAATATCTACTAGCAGCTGCCAACTGCAACCTTAAGGTCTCAAAATCTCTCCTTGTAACTATGCAACCATTCAGACCCCAACCAATACTTTCTTAAAGAGCACCCTTACTTCTTGCCACCTCCAATCCTAATTCTTGACAAAAACTTTTGTAGCTTTACGGTCTTTGCCCATATAAGCCTCCCCCATTTTGTAGTCCAGTGAAACACAATTCAAATGCTTCTCGAATCTGTGCCGCTGGGCTGTAGTCCTCAGCTGGCTTGAATAAAACTCTTTTCTATTCCTATTATAGATTGTTTATTATTTGTGTCACCATTCTCATGCAAGAGTGAAAAAATAAAGCTTGATGCAAGACTGATGGACTCACACCACACCGACTGTGGACAGCAGGCAGCACCAGACTCAGTCATGAGACTTAACTCAGTCATACAGCTTAACCAGTATGTGCTGCAAATCTGCCCTCCCCCACCCCTATTATTTAATGGAATTCTTAGCCAACTAAGAATTGGCTAAGAGGAACACAGCACATGTTGGCTAAGAGGAACACAGCACATGTTAAGAGATGAGCCGTACTTTGAAAATAACCCTTGAATGATAATATAAACAACCAAAATCAAGCAGCAGAAATGAGGAAAAATAGTTGGGTGATTTTCCTCATTTTTCAAAGTAGGAAATTAATGCATATTTTTGAAGAAATATAAGTAAAATGATATATAACATATAAAGATTAACATAAAAAAATTCAACTATGATATTCTAATATTTCATGGGAGTGACACAACACAAAAAGTATAGACCATATTAAAAAGATGAAAATACAAAAACCTACAAGAAAATAATCAATAAGTTCCAAAAAAGAAATATAGATATATTTATTTCTGTAAAAAAAATAAAAAACAAAAAAATAAACAATGTAAAAATGTCTTTTAAAAGGAAAATTGAGCATGCTGGAAAGAATTTTTATTCAAAACCCATGTTCCAAAATACTTTTTAAAATCAGTACTGTAAAACTAATAGAAAGTGTCATAACCATAAATATTTAAATACTTAAAATATTATAGGTATTTCAAAAGGAATTAGACATTCAATTTAAAAAGTTGGAAAAACTTTAAGAAATAAATGAAATGATAAAGAATAATGATAAGAGCAGAGCAGAGGCAAATTAATTAGAAATTGGATGTAATAACTGAAAAGAAATAAATGCAATTTCTGCTTTTCTGTGGAAAAATAGTACTGAGATAGAGAAGGCACCAGCTATCTTAATCAAAAATAATTTCATAAATTTGTAACTGAGAATGAATTAATAATCACAGAATTAGAGGAGATTCAAATATAGATATTAAGTGGTTTCATCAGTTTTCTCCAAATGTATTTAAAAAGCTGGGTGAAATAGACAATTTTCTAGAGATACATAGCCTAACAAATGTGACTGCTTAAAGTAGTCTGAAGTAACAACTATCATTTAAGACATTTACAAGGTGTCAAACAACAACCAGGTATACTCAGTTTCTCAAGTGGATGCTATCAAAACTTCAAGGTACACTTAAATATTCATCTAATTGGAATAACAGAAAGCTTGGAGATAGAAAATGAGTCAAGGAAGAGTTTGAAATGATAATAGCTCAGAATATTCCAGAACTGATGAAATACTCCAGTTCAGACTTAAAATGCCAAAATAATTCCAATTAGGATGTATACAATGCCACACATAACAAAATATATTACATTGAAAATACAGGACAGGTAACAAACTTTAGAGTAGCTGGAGGACAAAGACAAATCACAGATCAAATGTGAAGAAAATTTATAATATATCCTAAGTAAATACAAAAAGCTTCTGTAAGAAAATATTTCATGATGCTAAAAATTAAATAATGTTTTAAAATACATGAAAACATAGCACATGATCCCGGAGGGCATGCCTGGGACAATACGTCCCAATTTGGTACTTGGTGGAAAGGATGATGACACTGCCTAGTATTCGACCTTGTAGAGTGACCAGCACAGGAATAGAAATGAAAAGTGTAGTTTGAAAATTAGTAGATTAAAAAAATGGCAGTAACTAAAATTCTAAATTCAAAAGGAAGAAAGATGGTTTAAAAAATTAGACAATAGTGCTTCCCTGGTGGTGCAGTGGTTGAGTCCACCTGCCGATGCAGGGGACACAGGTTCGTGCCCCGGTCCGGGAAGATCCCACATGCCGCGGAGCCGCTGGGCCCGTGAGCCATGGCCGCTGAGCCTGCGCGTCCGGAGCCTGTGCTCCGCAACGGGAAAGGCAGCAACAGTGAGAGGCCCGCGTACCGCAAAAAAACCCCCCAAAAATTAGACAATAGAAATATTTATAGGAAAAATAGCACAAAGAAGATGGTAGTTATGACATATGTAAATGGACTTAATAATGCAGTTAAAAGGCACAATTTGATATAAAGAACTGAAAAAAATCATCTATGTTGTTTACAAAACATATCTAAAGCATAATGGTACCAAAATGTTGGAAGAAAAAGGCTAGGAAAAAATTTACCAAGAAAATAACAAGCAAAAGAAAGCCGGTATCACTTTTTATTACTGGACAAAAACAGAGTTTAAGGGTAAAAATTGCTACATATTTCATCATGACAAATTTTAATATAGCTGGAAGATGTCATTGTAATTAAGAATTATAATATATGAATACAATTAATGCACAATTATAGTTGTAGTGTGCATTTAATAACACAGCCTAGAGATATAGAAGATGAAATCTGACAGATTGAGACCTCTTTCAGTAACTAATAGATCAAGAAAACAAAAATCAGTAATGGTATAAAATGTTTAAATATGGTAGGAAATAATCATATGTACATATATAACTGAACCTTAAAACTATATTATGAACATTTTCATCAACCATAAATGGTACATTATATACAATTTGCTGCATTTTGGATTATTTAGTAAATTTAGTAAATCGCAACTAATTTCATAGGATAAGTATCATGTAGATCTGATCTTTTATCTCAATTTCCATATCCAAAATTCATGTATGTTGTAAAACTAAGGAAAATGCTTCTAAATAACTCACAAATTAAAGGAGAAATAATAATGAAAATCAGAAATATCAAAAACATGATAGTAGCAAAAACACTACACAGAAAAACTTCCAGCATGTACTTATAGTGTTATCTACTGGCAAAATTACACTCTTAAGCCTTCAAAGAGAAAATGGTAAAATGTAATAAGCTAAGCATCAGACATAGGGAGATAGTTATAAAAAGGCAAACTAAATCCAAAGAAAGAAGGAAGGAGGCAATATGGCACCTTTATAGAAACATTTGGAATGATATCCATTAAAAACTTATAAAATAACATTTTCTTTAAGTCTGTGACAACACTAAGTGTCTGTACCACCACTTCTGTTTTTATTAACCTGTATGTTCTAGTTAGCACAGTAAGTCAAGGGGAAGGAAAACTGTAAGAATAGAAAGGAAACATTGGTACTGATACAACCCTTTCCTTTTAAAGACAATATGCTTGTCTGTACAAAACATCCTGAAGAATCTGCAAATAAGTTAATAGAATTAATACAGAAAATTAACACAATTTCTGGATGTAAGATCAAGATTCAAAAGAATATTTCTAAGTATCAATAAACAAGAAAATGTTTAAGTAAACTATTTTAGTAGCCACTTTATTAATTACCTGAAATAAATCTTCAACAGAAGAGGAAGCGCAATGGTTAATCAACATTGGAAAATATGTTCAAATTCATTAATACTCAGAAGAGTGCAAATCTACAACATAATGGATTTCCATTCCACATCCTCCAGATTGGAAAAACGTTTAAGCTGTATTAAACATATCGAATGTTAGTGAGACTTGTGGAACAATAAGAACCCACAGACATTGCTAATTGGAGGGTCAATGGTACAAGAGAAGTGGAAACTATTTGGCATTAACATGTAAATATGAACTTGTGTATATGCTACAACTCAGCAGTAAACTAGAGAGAGATGATCTCACATATGTACCAATAAGGCACGTAGTAATGTTCATAGCTGCGTTATCTATAAGAACAAAACCTGGGGCATCCTACATTGTCTATCAAATGCAAAAATGATTGCAAAGTATCCATTCAGTAGAATTCTCTCATCAGTGAAAATAAAATTAGATTGAGTACCTAAAACATGTACTAATCTCAAACATGCAGTGCTGAGTGAAAAGTCAAAACAATACATATAGTGCAGTTCCATTTATATGTAGTTCAAAATCAAAACTAAACAACATGTCTTTTAATCACACACACGCACACACACACACACACACTCAGCTATTAAAGCTGTAGAGAACGGTAAGGGAATAATTAACACAAGAATCAGAACAGCACTTACTTCTGGGGAGAGCTTTATCAGTTGGGATTTGCAAGTGGCAAGCAGGAGCTAGTAAGTTACTGATAATATTCTAATTTTATTATTTCATTACTTTTCTACTATTTAAACCATTCTTAAACATTTTTACCCTGTTCTATTTCAATCATATGTTTCATAATAAAAAATGGAAAGAAAATTCAGGAAGAATGAGATTTATTAGAAAATAATTTATGTAAAAATAAAATAATGTGATCATTTAAATGAATAAGTGTGCAATTTTGTGAACTACATTTGAGTGACCTAAAAAATCTAGTTTTGATCTAAGAGAAAGAATTCAATCAAGTGGAATATATTTAAATATGTAAAATGGATATAAACATGCTTGTACGTATATGCATATCAGATGATTATTAACATAGTTTTAAAATAATAACTAGTTACAAGCCAACATTTATTAAATACCTTCCATATAACATGCAATGGTGCTGTGCGGTCTACATGAATCCTCTCAGTTAATGTAAAATCTCCGTAAAGTCGGTAGTATTTTGTTGTTATTGTTATAGGTTATACCGTGTATATATTCTTATTTTTAGGAACTTGAATAGACATTTAAGTGTAAGTAATGCTTTTTTAAGTATTGTTTACTTTATTTTCTTTAATGTATATTTTAGAGCTTTATTGAGGGATAAATTTCGTAGTATAAAATTCACCCATTTTACATGTAGAATTAAATGACTTTAGTAAAACTATAAAGCGTGCAAACATTACCACAAGAGTTTTAGAATATTTCAAAAGCTCCCTTGAATCTGTTTTCAGTTATCTGCTATCGATCTAAGCCCAAGGAAACCATTCATCAGCTTTCTGTCTCTATAAGTTTATATTTTCCATATACTTCATATAATTTGATTCATATAAGCCATTCCCATATATATATGCTTTACTTCTGGTTTCTATCACTTTCATTTATAATATTTTTGAGGTTGATCCATGTTGTAGCATTTATTGATAGCTCTTTCCTTTCTGAGGCTGAATAACATGCCATTTTATGAACTTACTGTATTCTGTTTGTCTATTCACTAGTTGATGGACACTTAGATTATTCCAGTTTGGGGTTATTATGAATAATGCTGCTACATTTCTGTGTGTAGACATATATTTTCATTTCTCTTGGGTAGATTCCTAGGAATGGAATGGCTTGGTCTTTGGGTGATTTATATTTAACTTTTTAAGAAACCGCCACACCGTTTCCAAAGCTGCTGTAACATTTTATATTTCTACCTGAAATATATAAGGGTTTCCACTTTTCATCCTCAGCTGCAGTAGGCGTTTTCTGTCTTTTTGATTATGGTCCTTCTAGTGGACAGACATGAAGTGGTATTTTGTTTGATTTGCATTTTCCTGCAAACACATTTGAACCCATTCTCATGCATTATTAGCCGATACTATATCTTCTCTAGTGAAATATCCATTCAAATTTGTTTTCCATTTTAATTGAATTATTCGTCTTGTTTTATTGTTGACTTGTCTAAGTACATTATATAGTGTGGATACAAGTTATTTATCAGAGAAATGTCTTGTAAATGTTTTCTTCCTCTATGTGACTTGTCTTTTCATTTTCTCAATAGTGTCTTTTGAAGTGCTATAGTTTTAACTATTCATGAAATCCAGTTTGCCTTTGTTTTTCTTTTATGGATCATGCTTTTGGTGTTATATCTAATTCTTGACCAATGCACAATCTTGAAATTTTTTTCATAGAAATTTTTGCTCTAAGGTATAATGTGACAGCCCCAAATCACACAGTGAGTCATTGGAGCCAGGATTTGAAACTCGCCTGCTGACACGAGCTTCTACACTGTTAAACACTGCGCAGTGCTGCTTAATGCTTATTATAGATCTGCTCTATGCATGCTTATGACATCTTTGAGACTCAAAAGTGACAGTAATCACGAAGATGTGCAGTTTAGGGATCAGCAGAATGAACAACCATGCTTTTCATGAATTTGGAAATAAAGCTAATTTAAAATTTTGTAATTAAATAATCTTGAGCCTGTGTTGAAGATTTACAGCTGCTTTTATGGGAAATGAACACTCCTTCCCTGATTGCCCGTTCTCTCATTTCTATGCTGCCTCACTTGTGTGTCCATAGACTCTTTCCTCCTGCTTCAATAGCCTCTTTACCCATTTCAGAGCCTGAAATGTTGCCCACAATTGTACACTTCTCCGTTCTTTCCCTGATCTGCTTTTCTCACCTGAACCATCTTATTCACTAATATTCTGTGATGTGAAGTGCAGGTTACAGACATAGTTGGGAGGACAAGGTTTAATGTCCAGTAGCTATATTCTACTGGGGGAGCCAGATGTTCTAAAAAAGGTCCCTGTCCCTCTAATGAGCTTTGTGTCATTAGCCATCACTTAATTCTAAGTGCCTTCACAGGGCTAATATTCTCTGATTATAATCTATGACCTATAATAGAGGCATAGTATGTAGGAAGGAGAATTCGATTATAAGTGGGAAGATCCCAGAAAACTTTACAGTGGTGATATTTGAGCTGTGACAGATACTTGCAGCTTCTTTATTGCTTTTAAGGTCCATTTTCTTATAAAGACCTTGAAAACTGTTTATAATTTATTGCTGAGAAGATCCTCTGAAGCTTCATCATGATCTGTCCTCCGGATTTACAGGTCTCTAATGAGATTAATGGCTTGATGGATCACTGTGCTTTAATGATAAATAATAATAAAGTCCAGGGATGTGACAAGTCCTATGTTATACTTCACTCATGGAGACACATTTATTTTATTCTTCCTTTTCCTCCCACTCAAGGTAAAGGCCAAATCAGTAAAAGGTCAAGCTGACTGGTATGGATTATTATAATATTGTTCTCAACCTATCCAGAGATCAATAATGAATGTCATCATCCATTTCCCACAAACATAGACACTAACCTCATTATTCTAATACATTAAAGAAAGCAGAGACTGAAGCTATATCAAATTCATACTTCTATTTTCACAACTAACATTTAAAAAAATCTGGCTGTTAGATGTTTTACAGTAAGTTTTCATTGGAACTGCTTTAGGATAGAATCTGAATCAAGTCCCCCAATTTACTTTGATGGCTATGTGAATTTCAGATTTATGTCTTTAAAAAAAGGCCTAATTTGGATGATGCCCTCAACAGAAACTCCAGAGAAGGAAGAATGCCCATTCCTTGTGCCTTCTCTAAGCTTCTTAGTTATAATTACAGATGCGGGTCATCATAATCACTGTGATGGAGAAGCACCTGTAAATGGTCCCTTCTCTGATCACATATCCCACAATTCCCTAGTAATTTTGGCAAAATGAGCAATTTTGGTAAGCATGACAATGAAAATACTGTCTGAAAATGTAAAACTTTTTTTTTTTTTTTTTTTTTTTTTGCCGTACACGCGCCTCTCACTGTTGTGGCCTCTCCAGTTGCGGAGCACAGGCTCCGGACGTGCAGGCTCAGTAGCCATGGCTCACGGCCCAGTCGCTCCGCAGCATGTGGGATTTTCCCAGACCGGGGCACAAACCCGTGTCCGCTGCATCGGCAGGCGGACTCTCAACCACTGCGCCACCAGGGAAGGTCTGAAAAGTGTAAAACATTTAACTCATGTCGGTATGAAGTAACATCAGAAAAGGACCTGAAATTTACTAGCTGTATGTCAATGTCAATGATTCCACACATCTAAAATTTGACTACTTTTTCTGGAATATTGGAAGTAATAACATCACTTTGAAAGCTTTTTGAGAAGAATAAATGTATCTTGATGCCTGGATACACAGATAACCCCTCAATACAATTTGGTTTTGTTTGCTCGGATTGTAGAACATAAATTTCAAGGGTTTGTTAGGACCAGTACAAATACCAGCATTGATAACATCTCATTAGTGATGAAGTGAAAGTATTATACAAACTATAATTTAATATTTCATTTCATAAATTTTCTATATTTAGATTTATATATATTTGGAGATCATGATTATAAAAATGCCAATACACAGTACACTACAATACACTTTAAAATATGTTTTCCCCTTTACAACAAAATTTCCAGCTTTAATAATTTACTACCAAAGCAAAGACAGCTAAATACTTAAAAAAAACATATATATCCACATACATACATATATATAATGGTTCAAATATTAACTTGGATAACAATCTTAACATAAAATAATAAAATTGACTCCCACCTAAAAATAATCTCCCAATATCTGAATCATCATGACAGTCAACCTCAAGGGAATAAGGTTACATAAATTACATTCTATACCATATTTCTTATTTCCATAATGCATTTTATGTTTTTTAATGATGTGATCTCTTGGCACCAGGATCAATGACTGATTCTTTCTTATATATCTTATAAACCTAGCATATAGCCCTGTACATTTATAATGAATGACTATATTGATGAGTAAATAAACTTATAAAGGAGTGAAGGAGTCACAAGAATGTTACATACACCAAGGGAATGCAATGTCTTATTCTGTAAAATAAAATCTTTATCTCAGTTCTCTCTGTTTTTTCTATATAGGAATACAGCTTAGGAGATGAACCACCAATTATCAGATCATTGAGGAGATTTAAAACAGAACTTGTGAATCTTTTCCTAGAAATTCTGGCATCCCCAACGACTGTTGTTACAGACACACTTGAAGATGAAGATAGGAAAATTGGAACATATTTTAAATACCAACACCAGAATGATGAAGCAACACATTCGTCCTACAGGAAGTTGTTGAAATAAGTTTTGTTTGTAAAAAAGATCACTTTGGGGGAATATGAAATATGAAAGACTGTCACATAAAAGGGAATTAGCCTTTTGCATTGTCCTAAGAGGTAGGGTCGTTAACTGCAGGTTAGGATTTACATATAGGAAGATGCACTCTGACTGAATTTCATGAGAAAATGTGTTGTTTCCAGTACTCCTGGTATTAAATGTAGATGAGACACTCATGGTGGAAGAAATCCAAGCTGAACAAGTGTAGTTTTAGGATTATTTCCAACCTTATAATTCTGTGAATCTATGATTCATGATAAAAATATATATTTTTTTAATATTCCAGCATTCACTCCATGGAATTATTAATGAATCACATGTATTAAAGAAAAAGTCAGTAAGGAAAAGAGGTGAAAAGACCACTCCCTGCAGCTAAATTCTCAAGGCTATGTGCTTCTCTACCAGGCCCTGGTTAGTAGATGCATGTGTGTGTGTGTGTGTGTGTGTGTGTGTGTTTGATGCTTCTTTTTGTTTTGTTTTTGAGGGGAGGGGTATTACGAGAGAGCATTCTTGTATTTTTCCTAAGTGGTGAAAAGAATGCAACTCTGAGACCTTCACTCAATTGGAAAAATCTAATGAAATGAGGCAGCGTTTATTATTCCACCTGGTGACTTTTATGTTCCATATTCTAGAAGTGGTTACCCACTGTAAATGGTGTTAGTTAAAAAGATCTCAGAGGAAATAGTGCCATCCACGGTTCCACCACCAATTGTTTTTCTGATTTTCTTTAGAGACAAACACCTGTGTCAGGGATGAGACTGACAGCAGTTAAGCTCAGTGCTGTGGCTTCCTGCTGAGCAGCCTGGCCTCTGGTCTAAGTATCTCCACTGACTAGCCAGGCCGTAGGTATCTATTATAAAACCCTATTTCAGTCGTGCATATTGCAGACATATCAGATCAGCCTTGTCTAGGCATTTGTAGTAACCAGCTAAGATGCTGAGGGCCAAAGACCATTTTAGATGGATTTTTAAATTTTTGTGGTATTGTCAGTGATTCACGTAAATAAAACAAATAAAAACACAAACTCAATAAAGATTCAGTTAACAATTATACTGTAGACAGAAAGCAAAGTCAACATGCAGTACTTCTTCTCCTACAATATGTAATATAGTTGCTCATTTACTGTTGAACAAAAATTAAGTGCCAATCTAATTTTCTCCAATGAGATATTCTATAAAATATCCCTTAGAGCATTTCAATATTTTACTCAACTGAGCACAGAACAAAGACACTATTTGAGAAGGATAATATTTGTTTTTCCATTTAGCGATATAAAGCATTGATTGGTTTTACGAGATTTTTGTGTTTAAAAAATTTACTAAAAATGGTCTGGCCTGAATGGCAAAGTCTGACAACATCCCTCCAGCTGGTCAAGGTCATGTGTGGACACTCACCTCCTCCACACATGGCTTTGGATTTTAAAACCTAGGTTTATATATTATACTGTGGGAAGATGATCTGAGAAAAAAAATGGATATTGGGAAAAAATAAATTCTGAGATAAGATTAAAGAATAAACAGAAATGATTAAGGCAACTTTTAGTGTGTGTTAAGTGTAAATGCCATCAAGGTATTAGGAAACTATTTTGGTGGCTTTTTTATTTATATGGATTCCTCACTTCCATCTTTACCATTGATAAAAGGACAAAATAAGGAGTATTAAAAAATATCTCTTGGTACTTCCCTGGTGGCACAGTGGTTAAGAATCCACCTCCCAGTGCACGGGACACCGGTTCAATCCCTGGTCCAGGAAGGTCCCGCATGCCGCAGAGCATGTGTGTTTTAGTTTTAGTTTCACAAATGAAAACGTTTGTGTTTTAGTCATGAAAGCTCTTTATACCTAATTGTTTCATAGGTATGCTCTTACAGGTGTTTACGTAAAGATTGTAAAATCTGTTTCCTGAGGTTCCAAGTTTAGAATACAAAGCACCTCCTGCCTCATTGTTGCTGTAACCTGATCTCGGTGAATCACCCCTCTGAGTGTAGACCTGCGCACTTTCCAACACCTACCCAGGGTATTCATCTCTCTTCCTGACTGACTTGTGTTTGAAACGCAATCAATGGACGGAAGCAAACATGCGTAGATAGCACAGAACGTATTTTGTCCCTTCGGATCCACTTTGTGTTCACTCGGTGAGATATGCTGACTTGGTGGAGCCATGGCAGCAATTTGTAAATGATGCACGAGAATGAAATGAAAGGTCCCAGCTCAGTGCGCAAGGCAATCAAAGCTGTGTGTGTGCGTGTGCGTGTGTGTGCACCACACTGAGCACAAACATGGCCTCCCAATGTTTCCCCTTTAGTTAAGAAAATCCCCAGCTATAAATTAAAAAGAAGTCCCCCAGATTTTCACTTCCTCCTCGGCGGTACCTTAGAAGCCAATGAAATTCTAGAACATCGACAGTAACCGTGCAGCTGAAATGAGTCATCCAGTGCATTAAGTGTATTTCCACTTAATTTTCAATGACATTTACTAATCTGGAAGGAAGGATTAGTAAAAGTAGTTCAATTTTCTGATCATCTGGCACCTAAAAATGTCCCTATAAACAAGTCCTGATATAGTTCATGATTAAGGTGGTCCTGTGTAACCTGCTTCCTCAGATATATAGGCTAATGTCCCTGTTTATAATAAAAGGCTCACAGACCAGTTCAGGTAAGGAGAGACGTTCTCATGTTTCTTGAAAATATGGAAATTAAAAGAGTAGACCTCATATAGCAATGTTACAGGAAAAGTTTCTCAAAAGGACTGTTTGCTTTTACATCGTAAAAAAGAATCCATTACTTTTTTTCATATGATAGAGCATAGAATTTAGAACTAGAAACTTAAATTAACAAAATTATTGAACAAATATAAACCTTTAAAAATATACTATGTGTGCATTTTCTTACGGTCTATAATAAAAATAAAAAGCAGTCTTTTATAAATGGAAGTACTTCAACTTTTCCAAGCTGGTCAATCTCGTTCTCTTAAAGAAGAAATGGTTACGATTTGCTCTCTACTGAAAAACTGAACACGTTTCCCTCTGAACAGAGGTGGACTGTCCCTCTGGACTCGCTTTTGTTCCTGGATTATAGGTATTTTCAGATTAAACACATCTTCCATCTTCACTAGGCTGTCCAGAGGTTTAATTGAATAACAGACTGTGTCATGCAGGCCACTTCACACACCACACACACATGCATTTTGCCTTATTTTCAGTCTATTAGTTCTCTATCTACATAATCAGTTGCAAAATCAGGAAACATTTTTGCGATTTTTATACCTGTGATATTGAGGAAAATCACTGAGCAGATGACTTAACCAAGACAAAGCTAGAAAAAAGCGGTTTTGTGGTTCATGTTTAAATATATTGGTGAAATGAGAAAAAATAATTGTGATATTTTTACCATAGTGGAGAAAAGAAAGGGAGAAAACTCTGTTTTCATTAAGTCTCTTTCTCAAAAGACTCAGAGCATGAGAGAGAGTATTTTAATCTATTGAGGTCCTGCTCTGTGTCATTATTGGGTTTTCACAGCCCTTTACCAGCAGAGGTTATTATAGTCACTGGAGTCAGAAAATCAGGATGTGAAGGATCAGATGAGGACTGAATTAAATGGAGACCAAAAACTCAACTATACACTACATTTTCCTTCAAAAGTGCTAGAAAAATGTTTTAAATGTTTGTCTATGTATTATTTCTCATTTATCATAAACAATCATTTATCGCTTACAAAATCTTAAGAATTTTAAAAAAATCTTTGAATTCTGTATCCTTTTAAGAAATTATTTTGAGAAAAATCTATTTTGTTCTGAAAAGTAGTTTTCCAATTTTCCACCTCATCAACCATCTTGATTACTGATAGGAAGCCCTCATATAAATTTAGTTTTCTTATAAATATACTTTTAACAATCATGTTTAGCTTCTGACAACTTTATTTTTATTACATTATAAGTAATATATTCATGTCTTGAAAATGGTTTGGTTCAGAACTACAGCAGACAGAAATCCAGGTTTCTCCTTGAGTCCCTGTGCCATCCTTATAGGTAAAGATACCTCTTGGTAATTTCTATCTGAAAAACTCAACTAAAGAATATCTACTTAAATATATTGTTTATTGTAGTACAGCTTCCTAGCTTGGTAAATAGGTTCTCCTGAGAAACTAGTTCCCTTTTAGTTATAGAATTTTTGATAGAAACTTACTTGCCTGTGTCAGGGACACAGTTTCAGAACTCATGTTACTTCCTTAAGGGATAAATTTTCCACAGAAACATTTTACATAATTAGAAAGCTTCTCTCCAGTGAGGTATTAAGTCTTTCTTGTTCCCATCTCCTCCTCCTGGATTTAATGCCTTCCAGATCAATTCCCATATAGTTCCAATTATTTCTACTCCACTTACTTAGGAAATTTAGCAAACACAACTCTCTCAGCCAACACTCTGGATTATAGGTCCATATTTTACCCTCACCTGAAAGGGATATTTCATGGTTAATATATTAGACATGTGCTGATCTGCTAAAAAGACCCTTATCATTCCCTAATGGTATTTTTCAGACATTTCCAGAAAACAAAACTAACATTTAGTCTAAATTTCAGTGTTTTGTGTAGCTTTTCTTTAAAAATATTCCGTTCCTATTTTCCAAATAAAAAAATATTGCTGTCTTTAATAACAAAATGACTTAAAGTAATTTTTATAAATCAAAATCAGAACACAATACAAAATTGAAAGATTAAAAAAATCAGTTTTAGAAAGATCATTTGGTTCTCCTTAGAAATGTGAGCTTACAGTTCTGAGAGGATTTGTGACACTGTTTTAAAATTCTTAGTTAACTTACTTGTTTCTTACTCTGTGCTGTGTGTTCCTGAAGTATATAGTTAATCATAGCATTCCCATATGGCTGCTTAATAGTGGAATGAAAGATGAATGAATAATGTTAAAATGTATCCTATTTTTAGAACATACTTTTATTATAATAGAAAGTTTGAGGGGAAAAAACAAAGGATGTCCTCAAAGAATGTAAGAAATACTTTTGAAGTTAAATTTTGAACAAGCTTCCTCCCTGTCTTCTGTCAAATTTGAACTGTATACTCATCCTGATTCTGAGGAATGTTAGGATCTACAGAACTTGGATAACACCAAAGGCAGACTTGAGATGTGGTGTGCAAAACCAGTGACTCTGGAAAAAGCTTGTTTCACAGAAATGTGAAAATCCCTGTGCAGAGTCTATATTGGTACCACCTGAATCTGACCAAACATTGCCCTTGGAAAGCCAAGAAGTTCCAATCTGGGCTGGACATTGTAAGACCAAGAGAAGAAAAGAAGAGGGTAATGAGTGAAACTTTCTCCAAATGCCTCAGCAGTGTTTGTCATCCTGCCCATTCAACCCTTTCAAGCTAAAAGGGTCTTTCTCTTTGTCTTTCACCACTTGTGAGACTTCCACTGTTAAGGTGAGTTGATTAGTCCAGCAAACAGATGTGAGCCCCAGTGAACCATCCAGGAAAAGTGACAATACATCCAAGAGGATCCAATAGCAACAAGAGAGAAAAAGATTGGAGCAAACACAACAGTCAGCAAAGTATGGCTGTTAGAGGAAAGTGTGTATATAAGTTAGGGTTCTCCAGAGAAACAGAACCCATAGCTGGAGACGCAGGGGAGAGCTGATATTGTTTTTCTAGTCTGGAGGCCATTAGGCTGGCAGAATTCCCTCTTGCTTGGGGGACATCGGTCTTTTTTTGTAGCCAAGGCTTCAAGTTATTGGATGAGACCACACATGTTATAAAGAACAATCTGCCTTACTAAAAGTTCACCAATTAAAATGTTAATCTCATCCAAAATACCCTCACAGGAACATTCAGAATAATGTTTGACTACATATCTGGGCACCATGGTTCAGCCAAGTTGACATATAAAATAAACAAAAACAGAAACAATGCATTCAGGAGGTGAAAAAAGAAAAAAGGAGATTCAGGAGGATCATAAAAAAGATATGATGGAGATAAAAACAAACATGACTTATCAGGTAAAATTCAACAGAAGAAATATAGACAGGGATGGTCATTGTTTATACCTGTGTTAGTAGCCTTTAGAATAATCACATGAAATTAGTATTTCATTGTACAGAGTGAAAATATGAAGTGATGAAAACTGTAAGATTCTTAGAAGATGTAACGGTTGTAAGTAGTTGAGGTTCCAGGAAGATAAAAATGCATATGTGGAAGATAAACAAGAATTATACAAAGAATAGAGGAAAATGCCCATGAGTTGAGGAAATATCTACATCTGTAAATTTAAAGGACCCACCTAAATCTAAACTTAATTGATAAGAAAAATGCACACTTAGGCTCATCCTGGTTAAAAGTATGCCAATTTCCCAGATAAATTTCATGTTTCCTGTGAAAGATACAACATCAGACTCTGCATGAAGAATCAGTCTACTGAAGAATGAGCATCAGGAAATTAAAGTGGCTGAAGAGTCACCTACATAAGGACTTGTGGATAGCATTAAATAGAGAATTGCTTATAGAACTAAGATTTAATGGAAGAAAAAGTGGGAAATTATAGTATGTAAAACTCTCTGATCTGAAAGTATAGAGTACAAATATAAAACTGGGGAGAGAATGAAGATAGAGTATAAAAAATAGCCTACTTCGGTTATTAATATTGGTATCATTATTCTGAAACATTTGTATGTGCAATGATGAGATATTCCAGTTCTATCATCTGTGACACTGACAACTAGAAATTTCTGTGTAAATGAAAGGAGACACAGATGTGGAAGGATTAAAATAGAAACTGTGTTGTCCTGGGAATTAGATGTATAAGCATAAACAGACAAGATATGGAATAGGTATTAAGTAAATAAACGTTTGTGTGTATAAATAAATTTAAATATGTGATGATCAGACTCTAGAATACACCTGATCATCCCCACTTCCTGGAGTTCACATCCTAGTATAATTTCCACTACTTGATTTTGGGTTGAACCTATCTTATGCTCTTTTTTTTTTTTTTTTTTTTTGAATTTCTGTGCACTTTATTTTCTTTTTTTTTTTATTTTTTTATTTTTTAACATCTTTATTGGGGTATAATTGCTTTACAATAGTGTGTTAGTTTCTGATTTATAACAAAGTGAATCAGCTATACATATACATGTGCTCCCATGTGTCTTCCCTCTTGCGTCTCCCTCCCTCCCACTCTCCCCCTCCCACCCCTCCAGGCTGTCCCAAAGCCCCGAGCTAATATCCCTGTGCCTTGCGGCTGCTTCCCCCTAGCTATCTACCTTACTACGTTTGTTAGTGTGTATATGTCCAGGACTCTCTCTCGCCCTGTCAAAACTCACCCTTCCCCCTCCCCATATCCTCAAGTCCCTTCTCCAGTAGGTCTGCGCCTCTATTCCTGTCTTATCCCTAGGTTCTTCATGACATTTTTTCCCCTTAAATTCCATATATATGTGTTAGCATACGGTATTTGTCTTTGTCTTTCTGACTTACTTCACTCTGTATGACAGACTCTAGGTCTATCCATCTCATTACAAATATCTCAATTTCATTTCTTTTTAAGGCTGAGTAATATTCCATTGTGTATATGTGCCACATCTTCTTTATCCATTCGTCCGATGATGGGCGCTTAGGTTCTTTCCATCTCCGGGCTATTGTAAATAGAGCTGCAATGAACATTTTGGTACATGACTCTTTTTGAATTTTGGTTTTCTCAGGGTATATGCCCAGTAGTGGGATTGCTGGGTCATATGGTAATTCTATTTGTAGTTTTTTAAGGAACCTCCATACTGTTCTCCATAGTGGCTGAACCAATTCACATTCCCACCAGCAGTGCAAGAGTGTCCCCTTTTCTCCACACCCTCCCCAGCATTTATTGTTTCTAGATTTTTTGATGATGGCCATTCTGACTGGTGTGAGATGATATCTCATTGTAGTTTTGATTTGCATTTCTCTAATGATTAATGATGTTGAGCATTCTTTCATGTGTTTGTTGGCATTCTGTATATCTTCTTTGGAGAAATGTCTGTTTAGGTCTTCTGCCCATTTTTGGATGGGGTTGTTTGTTTTTTTGTTATTGAGCAGCATGAGCTGCTTGTAAATTTTGGAGATTAATCCTTTGTCAGTTGCTTCATTTGCAAATGTTTTCTCCCATTCTGAGGGTTGTCTTTTGGTCTTGATTATGGTTTCCTTTGCTGTGCAAAAGCTTTGAAGTTTCATTAGGTCCCATTTGTTTATTTTTGTTTTTATTTCCATTACTCTAGGAGGTGGGTCAGAAAGGATCTTGCTGTGATTTATGTCATAGAGTGTTCTTCCTATGTTTTCCTCTAAGAGTTTGATAGTTTCTGGCCTTACATTTAGGTCTTTAATCCATTTTGAGCTTATTTTTGTGTATGGTGTTAGGGAGTGATCTAATCTCATACTTTTACATGTACCTGTCCAGTTTTCCCAGCACCATTTATTGAAGAGGCTGTCCTTTCTCCACTGTACATTCCTGCCTCCTTTATCAAAGATAAGGTGTCCATATGTGCGTGGGTTTATCTCTGGGCTTTCTATCCTGTTCCACTGATCTATCTTTCTGTTTTTGTGCCAGTACCATACTGTCTTGATTACTGTTGCTTTGTAGTATAGTCTGAAGTCAGGGAGCCTGATTCCTCCAGCTCCTTTTTTCGTTCTCAAGATTGCTTTGGCTATTCGGGGTCTTTTGTGTTTCCATACAAATTGCGAAATTTTTTGTTCTAGTTCTGTGAAAAATGCCAGTGGTAGTTTGATAGGGATTGCATTGAATCTGTAGATTGCTTTGGGTAGTAGAGTCATTTTCACAATGTTGATTCTTCCCATCCAAGAACATGGTATATCTCTCCATCTATTTGTATCATCTTTAATTTCTTTCATCAGTGTCTTATAATTTTCTGCTTACAGGTCTTTCGTATCCTTAGGTAGGTTTATTCCTAGATATTTTATTCTTTTTGTTGCAATGGTAAATGGGAGTGTTTTCTTGATTTCACTTTCAGATTTTTCATCATTAGTATATAGGAATGCCAGAGATTTCTGTGCATTAATTTTGTATCCTGCTACTTTACCAAATTCATTGATTAGCTCTAGTAGTTTTCTGGTAGCATCTTTAGGATTCTCTAGGTATAGTATCATGTCATCTGCAAACAGTGACAGTTTTACTTCTTCTTTTCCGATGTGGATTCCTTTTATTTCCTTTTCTTCTCTGATTGCTGTGGCTAAAACTTCCAAAACTATGTTGAATAAGAGTGGTGAGAGTGGGCAACCTTGTCTTGTTCCTGATCTTAGTGGAAATGCTTTCAGTTTTTCACCATTGAGGATGATGTTTGCTGTGGGCTTGTCATATATGGCCTTTATTATGTTGAGGAAAGTTCCCTCTATGCCTACTTTCTGGAGGGTTTTTATCATAAATGGGTGTGGAATTTTGTCAAAAGCTTTCTCTGCATCTATTGAGATGATCATATGGTTTTTCTCCTTCAATTTGTTAATATGGTTTATCACATTGATAGATTTGCGTATATTGAAGAATCCTTGCATTCCTGGAATAAACCCCACTTGATCATGGTGTATGATCCTTTTAATGTGCTGTTGGATTCTGTTTGCTAGTATTTTGTTGAGGATTTTTGCATCTATGTTCATCAGTGATATTGGCCTGTAGTTTTCTTTCTTTGTGACATCCTTGTCTGGTTTTGGTATCAAGGTGATGGTGGCCTCGTAGAAGGAATTTGGGAGTGTTCCTCCCTCTGCTATATTTTGGAAGAGTTCGAGAAGGATAGGTGTTAGCTCTTCTCTAAACGTTTGATAGAATTCACCTGTGAAGCCATCTGGTCCTGGGCTTTTGTTTGTTGGAAGATTTTTAATCACGGTTTCAATTTCAGTGCTTGTGATTGGTCTGTTCATATTTTCTATTTCTTCCTGATTCAGTCTTGGCAGGTTGTGCATTTCTAAGAATTTGTCCATTTCTTCCAGATTGTCCATTTTATTGGCATAGAGTTGCTTGTAGTAATCTCTCATGATTTTTTTTATTTCTGCAGTGTCAGTTGTTATTTCTCCTTTCTCATTTCTAATTCTATTGATTTGAGTCTTCTCCCTTTTTTTCTTGATGAGTCTGGCTAGTGGTTTATCTATTTTGTTTATCTTCTCAAAGAACCAGCTTTTAGTTTTATTGATCTTTGCTATCGTTTCCTTCATTTCTTTTTCATTTATTTCTGATCTGATTTTTATGATTTCTTTCCTTCTGCTAGCTTTGGGGCTTTTTTGTTCTTCTTTCTCTAATTGCTTGAGGTGCAAGGTTAGGTTGTTTATTCGAGATGTTTCCTGCTTCTTAAGGTGGGCTTGTATTGCTATAAACTTCCCCCTTAGAACTGCTTTTGCTGCATCCCATAGGTTTTGGGTCGTTGTGTCTCCATTGTCATTTGTTTCTAGGTATTTTTTTATTTCCTCTTTGATTTCTTCAGTGATCACTTCATTATTAAGTAGTGTATTGTTTAGCCTCCATGTGTTTGTATATTTTACAGATCTTTTCCTGTAATTGATATCTAGTCTCATGGCGTTGTGGTCGGAAAAGATACTTGATACAATTTCAATTTTCTTAAATTTACCAAGGCTTGATTTGTGACCCA
Organism: Phocoena sinus; assembly: GCF_008692025.1. Taxonomy (NCBI): domain Eukaryota; kingdom Metazoa; phylum Chordata; class Mammalia; order Artiodactyla; family Phocoenidae; genus Phocoena; species Phocoena sinus. The sequence continues at coordinate 4,084,244 of NC_045774.1, read as the reverse complement.
AGATATGATCTATCCTGGAGAATGTTCCATGAGCACTTGAGAAAAATGTGTATTCTGTTGTTTTTGGATGGAGTGTCCTATAAATATCAATTAAGTCCATCTTGTTTAATGTATCATTTAAAGCTTGTGTTTCCTTATTTATTTTCATTTTGGATGATCTGTCCATGGGTGAAAGTGGGGTGTTAAAGTCCCCTACTATGAATGTGTTACTGTCAATTTCCCCTTTTATGGCTGTTAGTATTTGCCTTACGTATTGAGGTGCTCCTATGTTGGGTGCATAAATATTTACAATTGTTATATCTTCTTCTTGGATCGATCCCTTGATCATTATGTAGTGTCCTTCTTTATCCCTTTTAATAGTCCTTATTTTAAAGTCTATTTTGTCTGATATGAGAATTGCTACTCCAGCTTTCTTTTGGTTTCCATTTGCATGGAATATCTTTTTCCATCCCCTTACTTTCAGTCTGTATGTGTCTCTAGGTCTGAGGTGGGTCTCTTGTAGACAGCATATATAAGGGTCTTGTTTTTGTATCCATTCAGCCAATCTGTGTCTTTTGGTGGGAGCATTTAGTCCATTTACATTTAAGGTAATTATCGATATGTATGTTCCTATTCCCATTTTCTATATTGTTTTGGGTTCGTTATTATAGGTCGTTTCCTTCTTTTACATTTCTTATCTAGAGAAGTTCCTTTAGCATTTGTTGTAAAGCTGGTTTGGTGGTGCTGAACTCTCTCAGCTTTTGCTTGTCTGTAAAGGTTTTAATTTCTCCATCAAATCTGAATGAGAACCTTGCTGGGTAGAGTAGTCTTGGTTGCAGGTTTTTCTCCTTCATCACTTTCAGTATGTCCTGCCACTCCCTTCTGGCTTGTAGGGTTTCTGCTGAGAGATCAGCTGTTAACCTTATGGGGATTCCCTTGTGTGTTATTTGTTGTTTTTCCCTTGCTGCTTTTAATATGCTTTCTTTGTATTTAATTTTTGATAGTTTGATTAATATGTGTCTTGGCGTATTTCTCCTTGTATTTATCCTGTATGGGACTCTCTGTGCTTCCTGGACTTGTTTAACTATTTCCTTTCCCATATTAGGGAAGTTTTCAACTATAATCTCTTCAAATATTTTCTCAGTCCCTTTCTTTTTTTCTTCTTCTTCTGGAACCCCTATAATTCGAATGTTGGTGCGTTTAATGTTGTTCCAGAGCTCTCTGAGACTGTCCTCAGTTCTTTTCATTCTTTTTTCTTTTTTCTGCTCTGCAGTAGTTATTTCCACTACTTTATCTTCCAGGTCACTTATCCGTTCTTCTGCCTCCGTTATTCTGCTATTGATCCTATCTAGAGTACTTTTAATTTCATTTATTGCGTTGTTCATCGTTGCTTGTTTCATCTTTAGTTCTTGTAGGTCCTTGTTAACTGTTTCTTGCATTTTGTCCATTCTACTTCCAAGATTTCGGATCATCCTTACTATCATTATTCTGAATTCTTTTTCAGGTAGATTGCCTATTTCCTCTTCATTTATTAGGTCTGGTGGGTTTTTATCTTGCTCCTTCATCTGCTGTGTGTTTTTCTGTCTTCTCATTTTGCTTATCTTACTGTGTTTGGGGTCTCCTTTTTCAGGCTGCACGTTCGTAGTTCCCGTTGTTTTTGATGTCTGTCTCCAGTGGCTAAGGTTGTTTCAGCGGGTTGTGTAGGCTTCCTGGTGGAGGGGACTAGTGCCTGTGTTGTGCTGGATGAGGCTGGATCTTGTCTCTCTAGTGGGCAGGTTCACGTCTGGTGGTGTGTTTTGGGGTGTCTGTGGCCTTGTTATGATTTTAGGCAGCCTCTCTGCTAATGTGTGGGTTTGTGTTCCTGTTTTGCTAGTTGTTTGGCATAGGTTGTCCAGCACTGTGGCTTGCTGGTCGTTGAGTGAAGCTGGGTGCTGGTGTTAAGATGGAGGTCTCTGGGAGATTTCCACCGTTTAATATTATGTGGAGCTGGGAGGTCTCTTATTGATCAGTGTCCTGAAGTTGGCTCTCCTACCTCAGAGGCAGAGCCCTGCCTCCTGGGCTGGAGCACCAAGAGCCTTTCATCCACACGGCTCAGAATAAAAGGGAGGAAAAGTAGAGAGAATTATTAGAAGTATGAGGAAAGAAAGAAGGAAAGGAGGAAAGGAAGGAAGGAAGAAAGAAGCAAAGAAGGAAAGAAAGGAGGGAGGGAGGGAGGAAGGAAGGAAGGAAGGAGGGAAAGAAGGAGAAAATGTAGAGAGAATTAGTAGAAGTATGAGGAAAGAAAGAGGGAAAGGAGGAAAGGAAGGAAGGAAGAAAGAAGCAAAGAAGGAAAGAAAGGAGGGAGTGAGGGAGGAAGGAAGGAAAGAAGGAGGGAAAGAAGGAGAAAATGTAGAGAGAATTAGTAGAAGTTTGAGGAAAGAGAGAAGGAAAGGAGGAAAGGAAGGAAGGAAGAAAGAAGCAAAGAAGAAAAGAAAGGAGGGAGGGAGGGAGGAAGGAAGGAAGGTAGGAGGGAAAGAAGGAGAAAATGTAGAGAGAATTAGTAGAAGTATGAGGAAAGAAAGAAGGAAAGGAGGAAAGGAAGGAAGGAAGAAAGAAGCAAAGAAGGAAAGAAAGGGAGGGAGGGGAGAAGGAAGGAAGGAAGGAGGGAAAGAAGGAGAAAATGTAGAGAGAATTAGTAGAAGTTTGAGGAAAGAAAGAAGGAAAGGAGGAAAGGAGGAAAGGAAGGAAGGAAGAAAGAAGCAAAGAAGGAAAGAAAGGAGGGAGGGAGGGAGGGAGGAAGGGAGGAAGGAAGGAGGGGAAGAAGGAAAAAAGACAGAAAGAAAGAAGATACAGTAAAAATAAAATAAAGTATAATATAGTTATTGTACTAAAAAATATTTAGAAAGAAAGAAAAAAAAAGAACAGATAGAACCCTAGGACAAATGTTGGAAACAAAGCTATACAGAGAAAATCTTACACAGAAGCATACACATACGTGTTCACAAAGAGAGGCAAAGGGGGAAAAATCATAAATCCTGCTCCCAGAGACCACCTCCTCAACCTGGGGTGATTCGCTGTCTAAAGGAGGGAAGGAAGGAAGGAAAGAAAGAAAGAACGAAGGTAAAGTACAATAAAGTTATTACAATTAAAATTAATTATTAAGAAAAAAAAATTTTTTTTTTAAAAAAAACCATGGACGGATAGAGCCCTAGGACAAATGTTGGAAGCAAAGCTATACAGAGAAAATCTTACACAGAAGCATACACATACACGTTCACAAAGAGAGGCAAAGGGGGAAAAATAAATCCTGCTCCCAGAGACCACCTCCTCAACCTGGGGTGATTCGCTGTCTAAAAGAGGGAAGGAAGGAAGGAAAGAAAGAAAGAAAGAACGAAGGTAAAGTACAATAAAGTTATTACAATTAAAATTAATTATTAAGAAAAAAAAATTTTTTTTTTAAAAACCATGGACGGATAGAGCCCTAGGACAAATGTTGGAAGCAAAGCTATACAGAGAAAATCTTACACAGAAGCATACACATACACGTTCACAAAGAGAGGCAAAGGGGGAAAAATCATAAATCCTGCTCCCAGAGACCACCCCCTCAACCTGGGGTGATTCGCTGTCTAAAGGAGGGAAGGAGGGAAGGAAAGAAAGAAAGAAAGAACGAAGGTAAAGTTCAATAAAGTTATTACAATTAAAATTAATTATTAAAAAAAAAATTTTTTAAAAAAAAAAAAACCATGGACGGATAGAGCCCTAGGACAAATGGTGGAAGCAAGAGTATACAGACAAGATCTCACACAGAAGCATACACGCACACATTCACAAAAAGAGGAAAAGGGAAAAAAATCACAGATCTCGCTCCTAAATTCCCCCTCTTCAATTTGGGATCACTCCCTGTCTATTCAGGTATTCCACAATGCAGGGCACATCAAGTTGATCGTGGAGCTTCAATCCGCCGCCTCCGCGGCTGCCGGGAGAGACCTCCCCCTCTCCTCCCTGCTCTCACAGCTCACAGGAGCTCAGCTTTGTACCCGGCCCTGCCCCTGCGCGCAGATTGCTGGAGGGCGTCTGCTTTTTTGCTCAGACAGGACGGGGTTAAAGGAGCCGCTGATTCGGGAGCTCCGGCTCACTCAGGCCGGGGGTTGGGGGATGGGGGAAGGAGGGGCACTGCGTGCAGGGCGGGCCTGCGGCGGCAGAGGCGGCGTGACGCTGCGGCAGAGGCCGGCGTGACGCTGCACCAGCCTGAGACCCGCCGTGCGTACTCCCGGGGAAGTTGTCCCTCGATCCCGGGAACCTGGCAGTGGCGGCCTGCACAGGCTCCGCGGAAGAGGGGCGCGGAGAGTGACCTGTGCTCGCACACAGCCCCCCTGGTGGCGGCAGCAGCAGCCCCAGCGTCTCCCGCCCGTCTCTGGGGTCCGCGGTTTCAGCCGCGGCTCGCGCCCGTCTCTGGGGCTCGCGCTTCCCGCCGCGGCTCGCGCCCGTCTCGGGGGCTCGCGCCCTCAGCCGCGGCTCGCGCCCGTCTCTGGGGTTCGCGCTTTTAGCCGCGGCTCGCGCCCGTCTCTGGAGTTCCTTTAAGCAGCGCTCTTAAACCCCTCTCCTCGCGCACCAGGAAACAAAGAGGGAAGAAAAAGTCTCTTGCCTCTTCGGCCGGTGCAGGCTTTTCCCCGAACTCCCTCCCGGCTAGTCCTGGCGCACCGACCCCTTCAGGCTATGCTCAAGCCGCCAACCCCAGTCCTCTCCCTGCGCTCCGTCCAAAACCGAAACCCGAGCCTCAGCTCGCAGCCCCGCCCGCCCCGGCGGGTGAGCAGACAAGCCTCTCGGGTTGGTGAGTGCCGGTCGGCACCGATCGTCTGTGCAGGAATCTCTCCGCTTTGCCCTCCACACCCGTCGCTGTGCACCACTCCGCGGTCCCAAAGCTCCCCCCTCCGCCTCCCGCAGTCTCCGCCCGCGGAGGGGCTTCCTAGCGTGTGGAAACTTTTCCTCCTTCACAGCTCCCTCCCACTGGTGCAGGTGCCGTCCTTATTCTTTTGTCTCTGTTTTTTCTTTTTTCTTTTGCCCTACCCAGGTACGTGGGGAGTTTCTTGCCTTTTGGGAGCTCTGAGGTCTTCTGCCAGCCTTCAGTAGGTGTTCTGTAGGAGTTGTTCCACGTGTAGATGTATTTCTGGTGTATCCGTGAGGAGGAAGGCGATCTCCACGTCTTACTCTTCCGCCATCTTCCCGCCGACCCCCCTATCTTATGCTCTTGACCATCAGAATATGACAAATAAGATTGGATGTCACATCCAGAATTCAATTTGCACTGTGTAAGACTCCTTCTTGCCAGTAGATTTGCTCTAAGAACCGTCCTTGGTATCTTGAAGTAAGCAATCAAGATAGGGAAGCTCAAGGGCAGGGGACTCTGAGCATATCTTGTACCTGAGGGCAGTCTTCATCCAAGAGCCAGCAAGAGGTCAAGGATCTGTCTTACAACTCAAGGAACTGAATGGTTCAGTTGACCAAATGGTGCTGACAACCTGGTGCTCTTGGAAGCAGAGGTTCTCCCATTTGGGCCTCCAGATGAGAATGCAGCCCACCTGTGACCCTCAACTGCATCTTGTAAGACCCTATATAGAAGACTCAGCTAAGCTTTGCCCTGAAGCTCAGTCCAAGAGCCTAGAACTAATGTAAGTCCAAAGACACAGGCATATCTCATGCCCAGAGATTTTAGATTTGAGTCTTTAAATACAATTTTCTGTTTAAAGAAACCAGAGCTTCTTGAAGAAACAGATTAACTTAAATCTTGAGAAAGAAATGTGCAAGAACATGAAACAAGGAAATTATCAAAGATTATTGGGTTTATGTCAAAAGGAGAAAGGAGCCAGCTTGAAAAAGCACTTAGTGCCAAAAATATGGGACTATCATAAATGTAATAATGATAATATGTGTAAAGAATTTTATCTCATTAAATATATTTAAATAAATTATATAGTAAAATGAATTCATTACCTTCTGAAGATGCTAGAGGAACAATTCATTTGCATTAAAATTGGGAATTTATCTTGACTTTCCTATATGAACAGTACCAATGGGCAACCAAAAAGATGAAGGGAAGAGTCTCATTAGAAAATTACCTAACAAAAAGTATAATAAATTTATAAATAATAACTATTTTGCAATCCCCAATAAATTGAGGCTATAGAAATTAAGGAGCAATACTACTAAGATCAAAAAAACATGAAAACCAGACATCCTGCAACTATAAACTGGAAATCACTATAGTATATTTACTTCATAAGGCCGTGGTGTGCTTTAGTTAATGCATAGAAGAGTTCCTGGCACAAAGAAATCACTAATGTAAATGTTAACTGTCATTGCATAGATAGACTCAGAGAGGCACATACATGCAAAGAAATACATTTACCTTTATATAAATATAAAATGTATTATTTAAAACACACAAACATACATCCTTAATTTCTCCTCCACTCTCCAAGCAAAGCTTACAACATTATTTAATTTGTGATAGTTGGATGTCTACCAAGGATTTGGTGTAGTATATAAGTCTAAATGTGTGTGTCTATTTGGTGGGGGGTTGTATGTGTTCACGCATGAACTTTTGAAAAAGGAAGATCTTACTTTAACCTTCAGAAATAGCTGCTATAATCAAACTTTTACAAACCATATGGAATCCCTCAAAGGATTCTCCTTTAATGTGGCATTGTGGTTTCGACCACAAGGTAATGTACTGTTTAGGTTGGCTTGTGCCAGGGAATATTAAAAGCAAGCCTTTACTTTCAGGGACTTTTTCCAACTGTGTCAAAATAGTAATTATAATTTCTAACTCATTTTATGCAAGTATTTGTTTAAAGTTAAGACAAGGCAAAGAAAAATAATGGATCTCATTGGGACGTGTTTACATGTGCTGTTAAACCTAAAGGTCCTTGCATATCTGGCTCTGCCTGCCCACCCCGCATCCTCATCCTCCCCTCTTCCCCTTACTCATCATGGCCCACTCACCCCAGTGTTCTCTGATGTTCTGGATATGGCCTTTGCCAGTCCCTTGAGTTTTTTACCTGCTGTTTCTGATAGCTGAAATGCTCAGGCCTCAACATTTTGTTATCACTGTAATGTTAAATTGCAGAAATGGAGAACACATTAGATAAACCAATAGCTACCAGAGATATAAAGACATAAAAATAAATATAAGTAAACAGTAGTTCTGGACTTTTTTAATTGAGGGAAAGTTTATAAATAGTGCAATGCACACACCTTAAGTGTACAATTTAATTAATTTTGACAAATACACATTAGCATCACCCAGACAAGATAGAGAATATGTCCATCCCCTTAGAAGTTTTCCTTGTGCTCCTCTTCAGTACTTTTCTACTCACTGTTCAGATTTTTATTACTATAAATTAACCTTGTTTGTTCTACAACTTTATGTAAATATTTAACTTCTTTATTTAACATTTTTTTAGATTCCTCCATGTTATTGCATATGCCAATAGCTCATTTAAAATAAAATTACTGAGTAGGCATTCCATCGTATGTTTGACTTTTTAAAAATCATTTTTTTGTTGATGAAAATTTGTTTTTTTTTTCCAGTTTGGGGTTGTTAAAATAGCGTTGTTATGAAAAATTTTACATGAGTCTTTAGGTAAGGATTTTTCATTTATCTTGGGCAGATAGTACTTAAAATTAAAATTGTTGGGTCATAACCTCAGTGTATATTTAGGTTGGTAAGAATTTTGCAGATTGCTGTATCATTTTGCTCTCCCGTCGGTAATGTATGCAGGTTGTAGTTTCTTCACATTCTTGCCAACATTTTGTTTAGTCATTAATTTTAATTTTGACATTCTTTTGGATTGGAAAATGGCATCACATGATAGCTTTAGTTTCTCTTTCCCAATGACCAGTGATATTGAGGACCTTTTGATATGCTCACTGGTTATTTCTATATCATCTTCGTGAAGTTTCTATTTGTTGCCATTTTTGATTAAATTTTTATTTCTGTTATTGAGCAGTGAGCGCTGTTTATGTGTTCTAAATGTAAGTTCTTTAAAAGATATGTGTATCGTAAACATTTTTTCCCCAATCTCTGCAGCAAGCTTTGCTTTTAAAACTTCTCTGATAATCTAAAAATGGAGAATAACCTCTCATTTAATTTAGTAATGACTCTTCATTAAATTCATTGAAATAAATATTTCAATTAATTTAAAATACCATCAAATTAAAATTTATTCTACATTTCAGGGAATGTTTATCTGAAGTTAAATAAAGATTTCCAAAATTTTAGTATGATTGTGTAAACTATGGTTCTTACAGTATTTTGAAACATATCAATTATGTTAGTATAGTTAAAAGAAATGAACTATTACCTAAAGTAGTGGATACTGCTGCTTATTATTATTACATCGTCATTCTTATTATGTCTTTAAATAACTAGAGCAATATTTCTCGATATTGCATGCATGTAAAAATGGGGACAAATTGCCTTGCTAAACTATAACTATTTCTCTAGTTATAGAAATAGTTTATACAACTATTTCTCTAGTTATAGAAATGGGTTCTATAACTATTTCTCTCCATCACATTAGCAGTCAGTATGTTATTAAAAGATTCTTTGCTACTGAATATTTTATAATATTCAGATGAGAGAAAATTAGATGAGAGAAAATTAGGTTCAATTCTAACCTAATCCAAAAAATTTATACAAATTTTAGTCTATTAAGCATCAAATTAGTCATTATTTTAATTTTAGTTATTAATATTATATTAATAACTTATAGGGAAAAACAATATGAAAAAGGATATATATATATAACTGAATTGCCATGCTGTACACCTAAAATAAACATGATATTGTAAATCAATTATACCTCAATAAAAAAATTTTAAATATTATGCTAATGTATCAAGTCTATACTAAATTAAATTTGACATTTAATTTCTTAATTTTCACACCTTTAGCTCTGAAAATAACAAATTTCTGAAGGTCTTTGTAAAACCTTATTTTTTGGAGGAAACTTTAGTTGTTCCTGGCATAGCATAATCCATTTCAGCAGATTAAAATAATTGCTGACTGAGCATCAAGATATTGTGTTTTGTTTTTCATGTATGTATTTTGGTGGTAGATGTTAAGGTTGCTCAACAGCATTTCCTGTTCCTCTCCTTTCAGGCACAAGGTTGTGGAAATTCACCACCATTTCAAGATTAGGCGTGGCCAAGTGACTTTACTGGTCAAGGAAAAGTGGGCAGAACTGACATGTCACTGAACTGCTAGTTCTGGACTCTCTGGCACATTCTTACCTTTGCATGTGGGAACAGATTTTGGCCCTGAGGTACCATAACATCAAAGCAGTCTGCAAGGCTGAGCTAACAAATGCATGGAGAGTAGCCAACTTGCACAGACTGTGGTGGTGAGAAGCACATTTTCTCTTAGTTAACTGAGATTATATAGGTGTTGTTACTGTAGCTTAACCTGGCCTATCCTTACAGGGTCTGAAAACACAATTAGGAATCTCATTATTTTTATTTACAATCCATAATGAAGAAATAATTATGAGCTTGAAAAGTCATGCTGTAATTACCTGTGACAAAATAACAGGTTTTGAAAAGCATGAGGGTATTACCAGAAGTGTTCTAGTGATAGATTGAGATGTCCACAATGTCCATAAATGCATCTTTCATTTTTTAACTGAAAAAAAATTATTTTATGGGTTTTATTTCCTGCCTTCAAATAGAAAATTTGAAAAAAATACACAAATGTAAAAAAGAAGCTATACTAATCCTATTGATGTCTACATATTTTGGTATGTTTTCTTAAAGAATTTGCTTTTTATTTTCATTTTTCACATATAAGTTAAAATAGTTATTAAGTACTACATAATGATAACTGACTACTCTGGAAATAGCTACGTATTTCTAAAGTGCATTTCATTGTTCCCCGATTTATTAAACAATAACTATTATTTTATCTTGTCATTTGATATTGTAAGGCACATAGTTATGAACAACAGTTATTGTGCTGTGATATTCAGGACCCCAACAGAGCTGGAGGGAGCTACTATGTCACAACAAATGACCTTAAGTTGCTGCTCTATTATTGAAGGTCCTTTGCTTTGTGCCCATGATCACAGTTCCTTCTTTTACTGTCAGGATCATAGAGCTATTATTATGTATCCTTGGGCAAGTTATTTCTCATCTAGGTTTCAGTTTTGCATTTTCAAATATTCCTACTTCATAAACTCCAGGAGAGAATTAGATGATAGTAATACAAGTAGTGAGCTTAGTACACAGTAGGTGCACAATAATTAGTAGTTCTTATTACAATTCTTGCTATGGGCATTATCTACATTTAAATTATAACTTCTGTTGTACTCTGAGCTTTCAAACAGATGTGCAAACCCAGTAGAATTTTGTGAAGAAACCTAAAGAAAAATACAAGCAAATCTTCCAGGGAATGGACACTGTGAAATTTATTTTGTGGCTCAGTGGTCATGGTTCTAATGAACGCTGCGTTTTGAATAGGCAAGATTGATGACTGTATTCTTTTAATAAATGTGGGAGCTTTCATGGAATACAAAATTTAGCAAAATTTAGAATCCTGGATAAGTCATCCTTCAAATAATCCATGTCTGAATTCCACTTTTTCTCTTTTCCGTTGTATTATGTATTGTTTTATGCCAAAACAATATATGCAATTATAAAAAAACAATAATTAAACAAAAGAATAGCATTCATATTATATTAACAATAATAGCATTTGATGGCTGGATGAGTGGAATGACAGATTCAAATCTAGAGAATCCCCAAAGCCATCATCATTTATCTCAAAGGAACTTTATCTGAAGGATGGGGCTATAAAGAATCCATAAACTGGACCAGAAACTCAGACTGAGGAGTCAGAGACAAACTAGAAGACTCCCATATTATAGACAAAAATTCTGCCTTTTAACACAATCCCAAGATTTTGAACTTGTGTGGTGCAGGAAGAAAAAGCAAACTTCAAAAACTCTGAAGGAAAGCACTTTCAGGATAGAAAAGACAGAGCCCTGCTAGGCTCTTTGCTAAAAACCAGAGCATCCCATGCCTGTGAATAAGGCAGAGCTGAAAAGCAAGCTAATCTCTCATACACTTTGGGTGCTTAGAAGACAAAAACTCCATTATGTGAAGTGGTTTGCCATAAACATTCTACAGTTCTTTCCTGTAGGACACTTGAAACTAGAGGTAGACCAAGTTTAAGCAAAGCTTCACCCTAATTGCAGACAAGATGTGTTACTAATTGTTCACAGATTCAGTTCCTCATCCTATCAGCCTAACAGAAAAAAAATACATACTATCTGGGGAAGAATAATGACAATGTCAATTACTAGATATTATGAGACAAAGGAAGAACTTTTGAGACAAAGAAAACAGCAAGAAAATAAAACCTATAGTCAAGAGGAAAAGAGTAAAATAGAAGTAGATACACAGACAGTCTAACTGCTAAAATTAATAGATGATATCTTTACCTCAAATACATATTTTTAATAAGAAGAGGACAAGGAAGTCATGGATCTTAAAAAGTGCAGAATGTTAACAGGTAATTGCAATCTCTTAAACACAAAGCAGATATTCTATAATTAATACAATATCAGAAAGTAAATGATCATGAAATAGATTTAGTTAATGCAACAGAAGAAAGGATTAGTAAATTTGAAGACAGGTAAATGGAAATTATCAAAATTGAAACCCATAGGTAACATTTAAAAAACATGATCAGAGTACAGAAGTATATAAAAATGTCAGGTTATTGATCATACATATAATTAAAGGACCAGAAAAAGAGGAGAGAAAAATTGGGATGGAATTATTCTTAGAAGTGTAAAGGGAGATATATTTCCCACTGCTTATTGTTAGTATACTAAAATACATTGATTTTTATATAATGAACTTGTAATATCTGATTCTGCTAGCTACACAGTTTTAGTTCTGGTAGCTGTTTTGTGCATTTATTAGGATATTCTACACATACATATGTACCACCAGTGAATAAAGAAAACTGATTTCTTTCTTTGTATTTGGTAAACTTTGAGGTATTTTTCTTCCCATATTGCACTGAGAACTCAAGTACAATATGAATAGAAGTAGTGAAGAGAGACTTCATGTCTTGTCTTAACATAGAAGAAAACATTCTTTCACTCATAAGTATAATGTTGTTATAGGATTTTGGTAGATAGCTTTTATCAGGTTAAGGATGTTTCTTTATATTATTGCCTTTTGAGAATTTTTATGATGAATTCATTTAAAATTTTGTCAGATGTGTTTTTTTTTAATCTATTCACTCATTATATTTTTCTCCTTTTTGCTCTTAGTTTGGTGAATTGCCTTTATTGAGATTTTTAAAAATATATTGAACAAACCTTACATTCCTATGATAAACTTCCTTAATTATAACATATTGTCCATTTCATATATCACCGGTTTTTATTTTCTAACATTTTGTTAAGGAGTTTTACTTTTATATAATTAGTGATGTTGGTTTAAATTTTTTTTTGCAATTCTTTTATCTGGTTTTGGAAGCAAGGTTATATTTGTCTTATAAAATGTGTTGAGAAGTGTCCCTTCTGCTTCCATTTTCTGAAAAAATGATTGTATAGACTGACATTTTTTTCTCCCTAAATATTTAATATAATTCATCAGCACTGACATCCTAGGCTGAAATTTATTTTGTAGGAAAAAAATTACTTATACAATTTTAATAGAAATAGGGCTACATATTAATAGATATCAGACTTTAATAGGCTATTGGATAGCTTATGTTTTTATATCAATAGTGATATAAAAGAGACAGTAGTTGCATGGAGCACAGGAGTAGATGGAGATTAACTGGCAAAATAAACTTTTTAGGAAAATGGAAATGTTTTGTATCTTGATTATGGTGGCAGTTACATAGGTACGTGTATTTTTCAAACTTCAGTGAACTATACAATCACTATACATATATAGGTTTTATATAAAGCTGATTAAAAATAAAAATGAAAAATATAATTTAAGTTTGCTCTGGAATAGCTATCATTCTGCTTCCTCATCCTAGAAATTAGGAAGCTCCGACCCCTCTTTTTATTACAAACTGTTTCTGGTCCTTTTAGTCCAAGCTACTTGTGGAGTTTTCTTTCATACCAGCTTCTTAAATCCTTTCTGGGTTTCCTATGAATATAATAGGGACTTATACCATGCTCCAAAAGGACCATCCATAAATCTTTTTGAGTCACGTCCTTTTATATGTTGGTCTTTCTGTGAGACAGTTGTAGCACAGAGCTCTGATGATTCTTAGAAGCACTTTGTCAATTTTAGCTGATTCTACTATACACTTCCTTAAATCTCTCTGAATCCTTGAAAGTGGATTTTTCTTCTTTTTTTTTTTTTTTTTTTTTTTTTGCAGTATGCTGGCCTCTCACTGTTGTGGCCTCTTCTGTTGCGGAGCACAGGCTCTGGACGCGCAGGCTCAGTGGCCATGGCTCACGGTCCCAGCCGCTCCGCGGCATGTGGGCTCTTCCAGGACCGGGGCACGAACCCGTGTCGCCTGCATCGGCAGGCGGACTCTCAACCACTGTGCCACTAGGGAAGCCCTGAAAGTGGATCTTATAGCCACATCTTGATGTTATCTATCCTCTGATGTCTTTTATTGCTTAAAGACTCTCTTAAGGATGAAACCCCATTAAAAAAAATAATTCTTCAACCATATACCCCGTCTTTTATATTGCCACTAAATTCTGCTTACAAACTGAACACAAGTGAAGAAAGGAATTTTTAAAACAAACACAGTTAGGAATTTCAAAGAGGTCATGGGAATTGAAGTGTGCATCCCCAAGGAAAAAATAAGCAGAAACTTGTCTGTACATCTGCCCTGCTTTTACCATCCCATCATTGCCTTCGCTGTAACTCTTTAAACAAGAGGGGTAGCTCTTAAACTCTTAAACAAAGGGTACAATTCTTCTCCGTGAAAAATCTGCTTTCATAAAGGAGAATGACTTAGAACACTTCAGATGAAGAAGATTAAGAGAACAAAACCACTTTGAAATAAATACATTCTAGACTGCTTTCTAGAGGTTCCATGAACCTCTTTGGGACATTTTGTTTCTTAATTCTATCTCCTTTTTTGACATTCTCACTCTACATCTCTCCTCTCTCCTGTAACCTCTCATCCACCAAAATGTTTCAATTCAGGAACAAGGGATTATTTCACCACAGCCAGGGAGTCCTGACGAAATGGAAAATAACATAACACTGGAGCTTCTTTGTGAAAGAGTACTAACAATATTTTATATTTTCTGCCTACCTGGTTTAGAATTTATATCATACCAGAACAACTCTACATTATCTCTATTCTTCAATTAGTAAATTCTAAAGAATATGACACAAATATCAATTAAGCAACACTAAACCAAGTCACATAATTAGAATAGAAGAGAAATAAAGACTAGTTATTAATCTGGTTCTGGTATGAGTAAAGTATATGGTGAAGGGAAATGCTATGATGATGAAAGTAATTAAGAGTAGGAGGGACAAGTAGATAAAGAAACATTTTATTTTTTCTTTGTACCTCTCTTTCTCTCTTCCTTTCCTTCCTTCCAGGGAGAGGTCACAGAGATGAGATGGCTGAGCAGAAATCAATGGCGCTGACTCCTTGGTGGTCTGAGTCAATCCATCAGACAGACTGGTGGCAGTCACTCAGCCTCCACAGTCACCACCGCCCATGCTGGCACTTGTCACATTTGGAATTCATTTGCATAGCTGGGTAGCACTCCCTGTGGAGTTACATTGAGCGATTTTGCAGCTGCGACAGCTTGAAATAGAAAAGCTAATGCAACCAACTACTGGCTTCCTCAGTTCCTTCTCTTCCTAAACCCTAACTGGGAATTCTTGACATAAAAAGGGTGAGGATCATTTAAAATAGAAGGAGAAAAAAATGTGTAAATTTCTCATGTATTTTGTGTAAAATATTATCAGGTATCCTCCATTTCTAAGTTATCATTCCTTGACTCTAGTTTCTGCATTCACCTCTGACTATACTTACCTACTCTGCTTTGTTGATTGACAAGAAGAATAGTACTGTTGGATTCATTAATATGTATCTTCCCTTTGCCTTGTGGAAAAAGAAAGACTTAAGTAACTTTCCTGAAGTTTGAAAATACAGAAAAAACTTTTTTCACTTCTATTTTTATATGTTTCCTTCTATTTGTATCTCTCTCTCTCTTTCTATCCCTCTCTCTAGCCCTATTTCTCTACATATACACAAACATGTACATACACATGCATACAGCACAATGCATTGTAAAACAGAGGGCTTTGATTGATTTTCCTGAATTAATTGAATATTAATGTGTTTTAAGAATATTATATGGAGAAAGTAAAATAACTTTTTCACACAGACCTCTGTACATTTGTCTGTTAAATTTAACATTACATTACAGTTTAAGCGATTATTCTTTTGAAATATTAAAAAATATTACACACTGAATTATCTCTCAGTGGAATTTCTCTTCACATAGACAAAATAATGGATTACATGTTAAACATATTCCTTTTAAAATAAGTAGGCTATGGCCATATATTCTTACTAGTTTAGAATATATTCTCACGATAAAGGAACTCGGGGGCAGTGGAAAATCAACTTTTCTCATTAAAAAGGAATCAGGAAAAAAGTGTATTGATTGGAGAAATCTGGGCTGGTGACAGATTTAAAATTTTGTTGAGTTTATTCTCTTCCTATTTGTATCCAGAAAGATCTTCATTAAAATTTATTGATTCAACTAAATGAGTTTTATATGAGAGGCACTGACTTTTCCAAAAGTTAATATGATGTCTTAAATTAACAATGAAAAATCCTGTAACTCTATTTTACTTCATGCCAAATGTCAGTTAAAACATCAGTATCTGAGAGGTTTCCATGAATCAGAGTTCATTAAACTTTCGAGACTATTCTGGAGGCTACACTGCTTATTGATAAATTTGTACCTTCACTGAGGCTGTCGGGAGTGTGTGGTGAGTACAGCAGCAGAAGTGGTGGTTGAATAAAGCTGCTGTAAGAAAAGAAAAAATCAGAGGGTTTCATAATGTTATACATGAATGTAGATAGAGAACCTGACTGGATAAGAAAGACTATTCAGGACTCACGGAAGGAGAATATTTCACTCTGTTGATGATTGCTGCTAACTTTCAAAATCCCACCATGAATCCTGTTTTATCAGGATCTAGACAGCTTTCAGATTACATGCACACAGAGTTTCTTCCCCAATTGTATCTCCAGGCCAGCTTCTCTGAAAGATGCCATCTGCTGATGCTGGCCAAGGGGAAAGCAGAACATCTGAGGACTGGCACCAACAGAAATCTCCATGACACATATTACCGGAGATTATGTGATAAGGCTTTGGTGTGTTTCCCAAATTGGGTTTGTATATTATCAGGTTTGGCTAAAACTAAAACAAGAATTAGTCTCTAGGTCAACTAACGGAAAAAAATTTGTATGTAAACGTATCAAGGTGGTCCTACCAGAAACTCCCACATAGTTATATATTCCACTTATGTTTTCCCAAGTGGAGATTTGCTTTTTCAATTCACTGCCTTATCTATTGACGATCATGTATGCCACTTATTGACCTCTTATTTTTTTCACTGACACATACTATGTGATATATTCATTATGTAAATCCTGAGAATTAAGCACAATATTAGTCTTATTATATAAATGAGTAATCTGGGAGAAATTAAAGCAACAATGAAAGGAGGAAGAGAGAAAGATAACTAACTCATTATTCCATGTATTAGGCAATGCAAAATATTTTTTCTTTAATTTTGATTTTCTTTAACACTCATAATCCAATGAAGCATTACCTCCATTCTCCACCTGAGGATAACAAGACTTGCCGAATGTTACACAAGTAATTGGTGGAAACAGTACTGTCCTTGGAGACAAAGAGGAAACATGCCTCAGAAGGCTCCACTGTGGTCCTTCTCTGACCACATCTCTGTGCACAGGCAGCGAGTCCTGAGCAGCAAAGGGACATGCCCACGAGAGCTATTACGCCCCTCTGTAGACCATGCTCAAGGACCCTGGACTCCTGAATCCCTACCCAAATGGCCCCACCTTACTTCCATCACCAGTATGGATGTTTTCTCCTCCCAAGGTTAAGCCATACCACTCAGGATTTTTACCCCAGGTTCAAAAGGACTCAGCTTGGTTGTGCAGGTGGTGTGTCCGTGTCCATGTAGATCAGACTCCTTATGATGCTGCATAGAGTTGGAAGCAAGAAGAGGGAGTGTTAGGTCAGAAACTTGGGGAGAACTCTGAGTCTCAATGTGGTTCTAGCCTTCCAGATTGTTATAAAAATATATTTGTCAAGGTAGGAGGAGAGAAGATATTTTATTTAACATCCTGATAGCTTTATTTGTAATACTTAGATATATTACACATGGACTTTTGGGGCCTCAGAAATGGTAGGGGTGGGACTTTGTGGAAGAACCAAGCTTCAAACCAAAATCTCTTAAATTCCAAGTTCTAAGCTCTTCACCAGTAAACCAGATCTTCTCTCTCTTTTCCCTTTGTGGGAGAAGTAATGTAAAATCCTTATAGATTCAATCAACATTTTTCTTATTTTTATTTTTTACCTACTTTAAAGACAGGAATTCTTTTGAACTTGCTATAGACTGAATATCTGTGTCCCTTCAATACTCATATTTTGAAATTCTAACCCCCAATGTGGTGGGTTTTGAAGGTGTGGTCTTTGAGAGGTGTTTAAGTCATGCTGGCAGAGCCCTCATGAGTGGGATTAGCACCCTTTTAAAAGAGACCCCAGGGAGATTCCTCACCCTTCTGCTTTGTGAAGACACAGCAAGAAGACAGCTGTCTCGACCAGGAAGCCGGTTCTCACCAGACACTGAATCTGCCAGCATATTCATCTCAGACTTCCTCTGACTCTAGAACTGTGAGAAACAAATTTCTATTGTTTATAAGCCACTCAGTCTATGGTAGTTTATTATAATGTTCTGGATGGACCAAGATAGCATCGTTCTCTGATTTCTGGTCATAGAAGAAAAGCTTTCAGAGTTTCATCATTAAGTATAATGTTAATTAATTTTTGTTTTGCTTAGTTTTGTTTTGTTTGGGTAGATCCTTTCATTGAGTTGAGGAAGTTTGCTTCTACTCCTAGCTTTTTCAGCATTTTTTTCATAAAAGTGTTGGATTTTGTCAAATGATTTTTCTGTGTCTGTTATGATTGTGTGTTTATGTTTCTTTTTTATTAATATGTTATATTATATTGATTAAGTTTTGGATATTAAGCCATCCTTAGAACCCTGTGGTGAATTCCACTTGGTCATGATGTATAATTCTTTTCATATGCTAGATTCACTTCTCTAGAAATTTGTTGAGGTATTTTGCATCAATATTCTTGTAATATTTTGCTGTCAGATAAAACTGGTCTCATAAAATGAGTTAGAAAGTGTTTTTTTCCTCTTGGATTAGTGTTAATTCTTTAAATAATCATTATACTTCACCAGGAAACTCATGTGGATTTGGATTTTTCTTCGTGGGAAAATTGTTTTGAATACTCAATCTGTATACTTGCTATGGATCTATTCAGTTTTTCTATGTCTTCTGAGTCAGTTTTGGTATCTTTTTAGGAATTTACCCACTTCATCTGTGTTATATAATTTGTTGATATACATTTGTTCAGAGTAGCTCCTTATGATCTTTATATCTGTAAAACCAGTTGCAATTTTCCCTTTTTCATTCCTGATTTTAATAATTTGAATCTTCCGTCTTTTTCTCTTGGTCACTCTTGCTAAAGACATCAATTTTTTTGGTATTTTAAAATTATAGTTTTCTTAATTTTCTCTATTGTTTTTACTATTTTGTAGATATGGTTTATATCTACAATGAGTTGGCCTTAAGTAAAGGAGATTATCCTCAATAAGGTAGGTAGGCCTCATCCAATCAGTTAGAGGCCCTAAGAGCAACAGCTGAGGTTTCCCTGAGAAGAAATTCTGCCTCAAGACTGAAGCACCAACTTCTGCCTAAATTTCCAGCCCGTGGGCTGCCCTGCAAGTTACAGACTTGCCAGCCCCCATAATCACGTGAGCCAAGTTTGTTTTTTAGTTATGTATAGATAGATAAAATGTGTAGTGTATAATACATATGTATGTATATATATAATGCATAATTTGTGTGTATATATGTGTGTGTGTGTATATATATATATATATATATATATATATATACAGTTATTCTGGCTGGGTCTCACTGAATTTCCTAAATATGTAAATTGGTATATTTAAACGAATCTGGAAAGGTGGGAATCACAACTTCCTATTTGTCCTCCCTTCTTCTCTCTATTATTCTAACTGGAGTTCTGATGCGGTGCTAGTAGGTCTCACACTATCCTATGTATCTTTTTAACTCTTTAAAAGGTAAGGAATTCCCTGGATGTCCAGTGGTTAGGGCTCAGAGCTTTCATTGCCATGGGTCCGGGTTTGATCCCTGGTGGGGGAACTAAGATCTTGCAAGCCTCGTGGCATGGCCAAAAGAAAAAAAATGTAGCCCCTCTCTTCTACAGAGCAATTCCTGTATAATTTCTTAAAACTATCTATATAATTTTTTCAGATTTATCTCTAATTCTGTCTTAAGTTATGTTTATTTTGGTACATAGCCACTTAATTTCTATTATAATTTCCATTCTAGAGTTTCTGTTATTTCATATTTAAATTTATTGTTGTGTATTATATTCTCTTTTCCTTCACTATATTTTTAGTCAATTTTGTTTCTTTAAGTACATCAAATAGGTTTATTTTATATATTAAATATGATAGTTCTAATATTGATAGTCATTGTATGTCTATATCTGTGATTTTTCCTGATAAATCAAAATAATTGTGGCTTCTTTCATTTTGTATTTAAAAGATTTGGTTTGAGAGCATTTTATTTTTATTCAGTAAAAAACTTTGAGCCCTGATTGTAAAATGTGTTTCTTCTGAATGTGTGTGTGTTTCTCTCTCCTTGTACTGTATGTGCACAGAATCTCTTTCACCTTTTTTTTTCTTCTTCAGGGAGCTAGGAGGCACTACTACACCCAAAATTGACATAAACTAAATGTGTAGTTCTCATGTGATTTCTGAATTTTTCCTGTTTTTATCTTCTGAATGAGCTACCTATCAGAGGCCCTTATGTAGACAAGGTTTCCTTCAATGCAATTTCTCTCCCTACTCAGGGACTTGGATCTGCCTCCTGCAGTGGCTCCTTAAATTTGTGTTTTAAGCCAACAGAAATTGCCATATACTCTTGGAGAAATGTTGACTCCAGGGATTTTTGCTCTGTAGATTCATGACATTTTTTATTTTTCTGACCAGAATATTATATGCAAGAATCTTTAAATCTTTGCTTCAAATTTTAACTCATTAGAAATGAATTTAATCTACCATTCATTGACAGCTAATATGTTCTTGATATTTATGGAATAGAATGCAGTTTTATCTCATATAAGAATATATTTAATTTATGTAACAAGATATTTTTTATATTATATATATATGTACCCACACATGACTATTGCAAGAGAAAGTTATATTAACATTACTAGTTAACATATATTTCATAACGACTTAGAATGTTTTAAACATTGAAATGTGTATTTTAAATTATGTTACTCTCCCCCTGGGCTTAGTGACATAGGGTGTAACTAATAATCTGTATAATATGAATATTTATATACACACATAATCATACATATTTAAATGTGGTGCTTCCTCTGATTATTCTAACTCTGAGTGAATTAGAATACCTTACCATAATAAGGAAGTTGACTCTTTATGGAGACTATAGTGAGAATTCATTATATTACTTGCGAAACACTCATGAGAAAACCTTTTTGTCAAGAATTTCACATGCATTCTAGTTACACATTCACCATGTTCAACCCAGAAACATCATTTCTTTGGAACAACATTTGAGAAGATGCCCCTGGGAAATACAAAAGGCAAGTGATAAATTTTAAAGAATTGCTTTAAAATGTTGTACAAATGAGGGCTTTGTTTGATTGCCGAGAGTTTCTGGAGGCTCCATGCATTTTCTGTAGGAGGCCCAGGTAGGATTTGGTTCCGTTCTGAGTGAAATCTGCGGATAATTTGAGTATAGAACAAAGGAGAGAATACAATAACCACAATCCAAATGCAGAATTGGTTTTAAGATTTCCTCCCGGGATTTTAGCAACTGTCTGAGTTGAAGTGCATGTCTAAGCCACTCACCCATCACAGCAGCGTGGCAGTCACCAAACCTTTGTCTCAGCCATCACTCACGATGCCACGTCACACGTCCATCCCACGAGCAGCAGAAAAACAGGACTCTAAACATTTGGAACATGGAGAAAGCGGGGGAAAACCACTTTGGTTTTTCAGGAAGGTGAGGGTTAGTCTACTGATGAAAAGATCTTGAAAGCTGTTATATCTGATATATGACTAAACTCACAATAGTATATTTTTAAATGTAACTGTCCTTTCTTTGAAATACCAAATTTCATGTTATTAAGAACACATATAAGAGAGTGAAAACTAATGCAAATACAAATCAATAGAAACATATTTAGCAAATATAGAAAAAAGCCATTTAAAACACTTTATATACTTTAGCATGTAATTTTTATAACACTCTGTAAATGACAAAATCATAATGATGGAGAAAATTCCATAGTTGCCAGGGTATAGGATTGGGAGCAGAGACAAATAAAAAGGAAAATATGTAACTCCTACTCTTAACCCCATAAAAAAAGGAGAAATTAAGTGGCCTGAGCAACAGGGTTTTAGCAATAGAGCATTTCTCGTGTATTGTCCCCCCAGGATATTTTTTAAAACAAAGAAATTGGTCAGCTCACACATGCATTTTCCTCATTAGAACTTTATGCTGATTTATTGATTAGTCCTTCACTGCATCTGTGTGGTCATGTGAATTTGAAGGAAATAAAAAAAGGAAAGAGACTCAAAAGAGATACCTGCTGAGCCTGTCAATACAAAAGCATCTTTGACAGCTACAAGACAAAACAGCCCTTCTGTCAGAAAGACTTTGACGGAATTAAGTGAACCACATTGACAGGATATCATGGAAGCATCTGGTGGGTTGTTTCAGATGAGCGCTCTCATTTCCTTGTCAATGTTCCTATGTGTGATGCATTTCGTGGACTGTCTTGGTTTCTCACAGCTCCTGTGAGAAACAGGGGAAGCAGGGGATGGTACCTTTAGCAAAGCCACTGCTCTGGTTTATATCAGTTGCCGTCCATAGGAAATGTGATCATCAGAGATATGACAATGGAAAATTCTGAGTTTTAGCCTAAATTGATGGTCAAAAGAAATTTCCATTGCTCCTATGCCAGTTTAGCAAAACAGGGAGAAGGACTTTTCCCCTACACACATACTTCTTGGAATATTGTCTCTTTTTTTACGGGGGCATTGTTACAGAAAATGTCTTATGTCTGCTGCAAAAAAAGGAGAACATAAGTAAACACTGACTACTTTCCAAGTGTGATTTTGTGAATACTTACCTCACTCCCTGTTTTGACTGACTTTCTGGTCCTTCAATACAGAGGGAAGTAATATTTACTGAACTACTAGACTCTGCTTCATGGTATCACAGGATCAGAATGATATTTAATATTAAAATTTTTGGAATAAATTAAATATTCTATGACATTTTTCACTGATCAGTTATTTATTACAGCATATTACATAGTTATCAAAATGCTTTTTATAATAGAAAAAATTAAAAAATTGGAACTACTTAATAGGAGACCCGTTATACTAATTATATTGTATCCATAATATTGCATCGCCCTAAAAATGAGGTAAATATCCATGTGATAATATGGAAAGTTTCCATGCCATGATTTCAGAAAAAGCAGAGATAAATAACTATCATCCCTTTTCCCTAAGTAAGCAAGAAAATATAAGGGCTTCTTTCTTTTTCATTTTTTTCCGGGAAAAGTCATAAGAAAATGAAAACAGTGATCATCTTTAGGGAAATAAACTGGGAGTTGGGATAAGGTTATTTCTTTCACATTGAATTTCATTCCTTTGTAAGTGGTTTAAATATTTTAACTGTATATGAGTAGTACTCTTTTATGTTAACTAGTGTTATCTATGGACTTCTATTCATTCATTGTATTCTCTTTCTTAAAACAAATAATAATAAGACCAACAAGCCTGTTTGCTTCATAGATTTGGAAGGTTCTGTCTGTCTTATTCACTGTTCCTTGTGCCTGGTATATATTAGGAACTCAATAAATGTTCACTTCATAAATAAACAACAAAAATGAATAAGTATATTTAATATAACATTGAAGTTAAAATAACAGGTCTAACAGATTAAATTATACTACTTTTAGCATGTATTTTCTTCCAAATGTTTACTCTGCCTGATAAGAAGTGACAATATACCCATTAATGAAATATTTTAATGCTGAAATCATTATGAAGTTGAGTCTTTCACTCAGTCAATAAATATTTACTAACACCTAGCATGAGTTAGAGGAACTAAATAAAGTGGTAGGCATACACAAATGTGTATATCAACTTTAAATTATCATATGAATACAATCCTAAATGTAATTCGGGATAAAAATTTGTAACAGAGTGAGAAATCATTTAAATTGGCCTTTCCAGGAAAGTCTTCCTGATTAAGCTATACGCAGACTTAAATCTAGAGTCTATCTTTACACATAGAGAAGACCTTTCAAAGCCAAGACAATTTTGGTTGAGAACAAAGAGCTAAGTATACTGCATGCACCTGAGATGGTGCGCAGGGCTGGTAAAGAGAGCTGGGGAGGGTAGCACCAGAGAGGTCACAAGGCCAATTCAGACACAGAGTTGCGGGACACTTGGGAGAAATCATTCTTTAGTCTAAGAGCAATCAGAAGCCATGGAAAAATTTTAAGAATGGGCATAATTTGTCAAATGTTTTCTCTATATCTATTGATACAATCATGTAGGGTTTTATTCCTTAGATAGGTAATATAATGGGTTATATAATTGATTTTTGAATGTTCAAAAGTTTAGCATTTTGGAAAGAAACCTGACTTTTTAGTGGCCTATTATTCTTTAGGTATCTATCTACCCATCTATCTATCTAAATTTATACCAATATAAATCTATATCAGTCTATCTATACATATATAACTGGATTTGATTTGCTAATGTTTTGGGGTTTTTGTTTTGTTTTGTTTCATTATTTATTTATTTATTTTATTTATTTATTTATTTATTTTTGCGGTACACGGACCTCTCACTTTTATGGTCTCTCCCTTTTTTTTTTTTTTTTTTTTTTTTTATAGGTACGCGGGCCTCTCACTGCTGTGGCCTCTCCCGTTGCGGAGCACAGGCTCCGGACGCACAGGCTCAGCAGCCATGGGTCACGGGCCCAGCCGCTCCGCGGCATGTGGGATCTTCCCGGACCGGGGCACGAACCCATGTCCCCTGCATCGGCAGGCGGACTCCCAACCACTGCGCCACCAGAGAAGCCCTATGGTCTCTCCCTTTGCGGAGCACAGGCTTCGGACGCGCAGGCTCAGCGGCCACGGCTCACGGGCCCAGCCGCTCCGCAGCATGTGGGATCTTCCCTGACTGGGGCACGAACCTGTGTCCCCTGCATTGGCAGGCGGACTCTCAACCACTGCGCCACCAGGGAAGCCCTGATTTGCTAATGTTTTGCTGAGGATTTTTATGAATAAGCTCTTGAAGGATAATATTCTGTAGTTTTCTTTTTTGTACTTTCTTTGTCTGTTTTTAAGATCAGGGCAAAGCCGGTGTCATAAAATTAGTTGAGAAATGTTCATTCCTATTCTATCTCTGGTACAGACTGTGTAAAAGAATTGTTATTTCTTCTTTTATGTTTGGTAGGATTAAACCTTCTTGAGGGAGTTTGGTGGTGTGTAGTTGTCAAGGAATTGATCCATTTTATCCAAGTTGTCAAATTCATGTGCTGATGGGTATTTGCAGTATTCCTCTGTGATTCTTCTAAAGTCTCTGGGGTCTCTTGTAATAACCCTTCTACATGCCTCCTGATATTAGCCATTTGTGTCTCCTCTTTTTTTCTTGTCAGTTTTGATATAAGTTTACCATTTTATTGATATTTTCAAAAATGCAGCTTTTGTTATGATTGATTTTTCTATTATTTTTGTTTTTAAGTTCATTGATTTCTGCTCTGTCTTAATTATTTCCTTTCTTCTATTTGTTTTAGGTTTATTTTGTTATCCACTTTCTGGTTTCTTGAAGTGAAAGCTGAGATTATTAATTTGAAGCATTTCCATTGTCTTTTAAATGAATTTGAAAATAAGAAGATATGTCTTTCTTATTGCCCACACTTACCAATTCTAGTGCTTTTAAATCCTTTGTATAGATCCGCATTTTTATCTGTTCTTTCTTTTTACTGAATGACTTCCTTTAATATTTCTTTGATTGCTGGTGATGAATTTGTTCATCTTTTGTATATCAAAAAAATAATTTCACCCTGATTAAAAAAATTAACTGGGTATAGAATTCTATTTTTCTTCTTATTTTACTATGAACGTGCTCATCCACAGTTTTCTAACTAAGATTGTTTTTGATGAGAAGTCTCCTGTAGTACTTTCCTTTTTCTTCTGTACATAGGTCTTTTTGGACGACTTTTTAAAAATAATTTTTCCCAGGCTTTAAACAATTTGATTATGATCAGCCTTGTATTTTTCTTCATATTTCATCTGCTTATGGTTCATTGAACTTTTTGGATCTGTGTATTCATAGCTTTTATTAAATTTGGGAAAAAATTGGCTTTATTTCTGCATGTATTTTTCTGCATCGCCCTCTACTAAGATTTCAATTATACATGTATTTGGCCTCTTGATGCCTCATATCTTACTGATTCTCTATACATTTTTTTCTCACTGTATTTTTTTTTTGGATTTTTTTTTCTGCTACATCCTAAGTTCATTTGTCTTTTTGTCTTCAATATTTAATATGCTGTTAATCCCACTCAATATATATTTTATATGATACATTATGTATTTAATCTCCAGAATTTTGATTTGAGTATTTTTGGCATGCATATCTATCTTCACCATGCTCATAATTTCCTCTACTTTCTTCAATATGTAGAATATATTCAAAATAACTTCTTCAATGTCTTTGCCTACTAATTGCATTTTCTGTGCCATTTCACAGTCTACTTCTATTGATTGATTATTCTCCTCATTATGGCTAATTTTTCTTGCTTCATTGCATGCCTGATTTTTTATTAGATGCCCAACGTACATTGTGAATTTTACTTTGTTAGGTAGTACATTCCCCCAAAATATCTTTTGCTATATTTGAGCTGTGTTCTAGGATTCAGTTAAGTTTCTTGAAATAGGCTGACCCTTTCTAGGCTTGCTTTTAAACATTCTTAGTTGGGAGCAAAGTAGTGTCTAATCTAGAGCTAATTTGGCCAGAGTACTAAAGCAATACCCTCTGAGCACTCTATTCAATGTACCATGCATTAGCATACATCTTCTTACTCTGGCTGATGAGAACACACACTATTCTTACCCCAGTGTGAGATCTGGGGATAGTTCTTCATGCTCATTTCTAGTTGTCTTTTCCCAACCTTGAGTACTGTTCAGTACCTAGGTAGTCTCAAGAAAACACGTCCTCAAATCTCCAGATCTCTCTATATGGCTACCCCTTCTGTAGTACTTTGCTTCATGATTTGTAGCTGCCTGGCATCTCTGAATTATAAATTCTGGTTCATCAACTCACAGAGACAACTAGGTCATGCATGGGTTCCCTTTCCCTGTATTACAGCCTGGAAGTTCTCTGTAGAGAGTGAGCTGAATCAACTCTAGGGCTCACCTCATTCACTTCCCTTCATTTAGCGATCACTGTCTTATGAGGTCTATTTCCAATATCTGAAAACAATTTTAATATATATATATAGATATAGATATAGATATCTTACTTGTTTAAGACAGGAGTCTAAATTCAATCCCTGATACTCTGTCATGACCTGAAGCAAAATTTATGGCATTCTTCTCTTAATCGTTTTAACTTTGTCATATTTTCTCTATCTGGTAGAATCAGGGCATTATTTTCCATTAATCTTTATTTTTTTAAAAAAATCCTCTATTGCCTACACATCTTTCTTGAGGATTCAGAATCATCCTGTCAATAATTCATTTCTGACCTCATACCCTTTATAACCCAACAAAAATACACACTCTCCATAGGATGCTAATCGATAGTAGTGAAGTTGGAAATTTAGTTGGATTTACAGTGCTTTCAGGTATGTCTTAATCATCATAAAAAGACCATTATTCAGGCAATCCTTGTCACCTTAAAGAGTCCTACTTCTCTCCCATATTTCCCATCATATTATGCAAGCTCTTACCATAGAAAACAACCTCAAAGTATTGGGCTTCCAAATTAATTATATACTCTTTATCACATATCAAGAGAAGGCATACGTATTCTAATATTCACCAACTTTAAAAAGGGAAGAATAAAGAGGAAATCCAAAACAAACTGGAGTTAACAATTGTCATAAATAAAGATTGAGATGGGGTGGAATAACTTTCACAGCTATTTGACAGCTGACTCATAACTGCGACACAGATGAGTGATGTGATTATTCCCAATTCCAGGCAATAAAAACTATATTACACCCCACAGGATCACAGATAGTTTTATTTTCTTTCTCTCAGTGAATTTATATATACTCCTTTTTCATAGAAAAATGTCCAAAGCTGTGCCCTTAACAGTTACACAACCAAGTATAGTGACTGTGACAGAGAGTAAACATGCAGGTGGGTCTCAGCATAAATCAAAATGACATAGAAGAGGAAGAGAAAAGTGAACAAAATGGATGGATTTTTCCCTCGTAAAGGGACCAAACAGTCCTGAGTGGTATTCAGAAAAGCACACAGGGTTGGAGAGGCACAGCTCCCATTGAGTGTGATGAGCTCCCTCTTCCTCAATCCCTCCACATCGTGCAGTAATCTGATGCTCTTTTTATGCACGTTAACGTGTTGGATAAATAAGATTGAAACACTGCATCTGCCACATTATTGTCTTCTTAAAATGGCATTTTAAATTATCTTTATGACCCAAATTTAACTGTTCAAAGTGTCTTGAGGAAAACTGTCAAAACAAACGGCTATTCTTTAAAACTTTTAACTGCTTACACCACAGATGTACTTGGAAATATGTATTTTTAAAATAAATTGAAATATATTGTTGTAGCAGGAAAGTAAGATTAATGGAAAACAGATTCCATCTTATTATTTTTAACAGAGAGAAAGAAAAAATGGATTTTTTATGCATTGGGAAAAATACCAGAGGACTTCAGCAAATGATAAAAACAAATTATGGGGCGTGATGCCATCAAGATAATGACAGAGGTCATTCCTAACTTCAGTCCTCTCAACGTAATAAGGGCTAAATATTACAAGCCCACAGCTGACATCATACTTAATGATAAAAGTCTGAAAACCTTCCCTCATATCAGGAACAAGACAGAGATGATTACTGTCATTCCTATTCCACATTGCACTGTAGGTTCTAGCCAGAAAAAGCAGACAAGAGAAAGAAAAAAAAGGCATCCAGAAGAAAGCAGATGGTCAGCAAATATTTTTGACTGAAAGGATGGAGAAAGATGTTGGTAAGAGCTTAATCTATTTCCCTTATTAATGGAGTCAAAAGGTAGTGCTGGCAAAGGCAGTGTTCTAAAAGCATGGATCATTATAGCAAAGGTGCAATTACTAGAAAGATGGAAGGTTAACATTAGGTTACACCAGGTCTCAGTCACCTAGGCAGATAAAAAAATAGATAATAAATGCACCTAGGTGAAAAAGGCCAAATATAATTGTGGAAGACTGGAAAAATAATAGTTTCAAATTAGTCTAAAGGAATTTCTGAGCCTCTGGGCTCATGCATTTATTGGTGCTTTGCACATGGCATATGGTGAGCTTTAAAAAGATTCCAAAGTTCGAGCATTAATCTGCTTTATCCTTCAATATTCCAAATTAAAAAAAAAGTTATTGACTTCATATTTAGTTTCACACAAGAAAATTTACTTAAATGCAAGTATATATAACTTCAATTCAATGTATGTGCTTCTCTGTTTAAGAATGAAATAAAATTCTAGTCAAGGGAATATTTACCTTGAATTTTTTTCCTAATAGTAATGATGAATTGCACTGTGTCATCTACGTTCCTGTGATATATCACTTTTATAACCCTTAATGTGCAACTACAAGCCAGCAAGGTGAGAAGTGCAGGTGGTAGCTGTGTACAGAGGTTTTTTTTTTAACTGAGAACCTAACAGGGATTAAAAACACAACCCTGGCCTCATAATCACCACTCTAATCTCCAGAGCTAACTGACCCAGACAATAAAGTCTACAGAAGATACTTGCTGAGCTATTAGGTTGATGAATGAGAAGTATTTCAGAATATGGCATCTTGTGAAAAATAATACAATAACACCAGTAGTTGTCCATCCCAGTGGTACCAATTTATAGCCAAAGCTAACTCAATAATCTTTTTACCTAGAGGCCAAGCACTGCTGAGCTACTTCATTGCCAAAGAGACATAAAACAAACACACCTAATATATAGCAATGTTGTAATAAGGCTAAAACAAAAGCAGATTTCAGGCAGAATTTCAAAGCTATCCTTTTACCTCCAGCATCAAAAGTAAAAGAGAAAGAAATAAGTGCATTAGAAGGATCTCCTAAATTATCATTTTTATAAATGATTTATTTAATCGATATAAATAAATATCTGAAAGGAGATGACGTGTCATGTTATGTTGTCATAAGAGCATTAAATTTATTTTCTCGCATGTGTTAATCATAAAATATAACATTTTAAACTGCATAGCAACTATCAGCTCACATAAAGTATATCCAGAGTGTTTTGACTTGAGCTGTTAAAACCAATTTTTAAAAGTTCCTGAGTAATACACATATTGACAATTACATTTGAGCCACAATGAAGACCATCAGTATGGAATAGTTGTTTGTTAAAAAGCATGTAAACTTATCTATTTGAGAGAAAATTTAATAAAGAATATCTTTTGTTAGCATTGCTTGGATTTGGTTTTGCTCTGCTGATCTTATATAAGTTGATCAGTTCTTAGTAGAGAGAAGCTGGAATTTAGATTACCACCTAGTTAGCTGGGATCCCTGGTCGCATGAATAACCAGCTATATTTTCCAGAAGAAGAATATGTAACTGAGAAAGAAAAAAATAAGCACAAGTATTTTTAATAATTCTGTAATTAACATTACCTAAATTACATATACTAAATAAATATATAAAGTGTGTGTTTTATATATATTGTTTTATATATTTTATATATATATATAGTCTCTTAAATATATACATATATGTATATATGTATATTTAGAGAGAGAGATAAAATATGTAATAAGATGTAAGTATAGTTACATAGTCACAGATTGCAGATGTTCTTCAGTGAAAAGTTAATATTTTCCCTCTCTCAGATATTAATAGAAAACTAGACAAAATAAAAAGAAAGGCATATATTATTGTAACAATACTGCCAAACATGTGACCTAATTGTTAGAACTCCAATACCCAACAACTACAGAACACATATTATTTTCAAATGCATGTGGCATTTTCACCAAGACAGATCATATCCCTGGCCATAAAGTATGTCTCAATAAATTTTATAGATTTCTGTCATACACAGTATGTTCTCCCACTACAATGTAATTAATATATATATATATATAATTTTACATAAAAATTCCTGAGGAATCAATAAAATAGTAACAAAAATCAGTAACCAAATTTAATTGCATTACAAAGCATAAGATTAAAACTCAGAAATCAATTGCACTCTATATACTAATAGCACACAACTAAAAATGATATTTTCAAAATATTTTATTACAATAGTATCAAAAATATTCAATACTGGGCTAAGACCCAATGCAGCCAAAAATAAATAAATAAAATAAATTTATGAAAAGGGCTTCCCTGGTGGCGCAGTGGTTGAGAGTCCGCCTGCCGATGCAGGGGACACGGGTTCGTGTCCCGGTCCTGGAAGATCCCACATGCCGCGGAGTGGCGAGGCCCGTGAGCTATGGCCGCTGAGCCTGCGTGACCAGAGCCTGTGCTCCGCAACGGGAGAGGCCACAACAGTGAGAGGCCCATGTACTAAAAAAAAAAAAAAAAAAAAAATTCAATACTTACGAATAAAATTTTTAAAGATATTCAAGTTTTGAAAATTATAAAATATAAACTAAGAAAAATTAATGACCAGAAGAACCATGTTCATGGATTGGAAAACTCAATATTCTTAAGATACCGCTTTACTTCAGATTGACCTATAGATTCAACATAAACCCAACAATAATCCCACCAGGATTTCTCTTTAAATATACAGGCTGATTCTAAAATTTCTATTGAAATTCCAAAGACTTAGAACATCCAAAACAATCTTAGGAAAGAATAAACTCAGAAGAATTGCATACCTGTCCTTAAGACTTCCTCTAAAACTAAATTAATCAAGACAATCTGGTTCCGGTCAATGGAATAGGATAGTGAGTCCAAAAATAGACCCACATTTATACAGTCCTTTGATATTGAGAAGGCATCAAATCGATAATATTCCTGCAGGCAATTAGCTCACTGGGGAGGTGTTTGGTTTTTGTTCTAGTGGAAAAGGAAAGGAATAAGGCAACCCTGTCTCTTGAGAGTGCCCTTTCAGCCACTGTATGTCTGGTCTACCTTTGCTTGACTACCTTACTATATTAGTGGTCCTCAGTGTAGGGGAGGTGGAAAGAGGCGTGAGAGTGTCTGTAGGAATAACCTCTGGAGCGTTTTTCAAATGTGCAAGTTTACCTTGGCCTTGATTCCCTGATGAATAGGTGTGGAGGGCTCATCTTGAAAATAACCTGCAGGTAATTTTGATCCCACTGTCCTCAGACCTTCATGAACAGCCATGTGGACCTACTTTTTTTTTTTTTTTTCAAATAACCTCTCTCCCTCATTTTTCTTTCCTTTATTTACTGCTCCCTTCCTTCCATGTTTTCAACAAGAATGGTCTACTCTGTACTTCCTGGGTACTACAACTTTAAAAATAGTCCTAAAAAAAAAAAAAAATAGTCCTGAGAAGAGTACCCGCCCTCCATGTGAAAAGAGTGCACGTAGACGCACACACACACACTCCACATACACAAAACTTAACAAGGGGAATGGAATTAAATGACAAGTTAATTGGTACATGAATTAATTACTGACAAGCCATATATTTGTATTACATACAAATCCATATATTATAGGCTGGTTTGCAAGAAAGACTGTGGATTAAGTTTTAAATGTAAAATTTTAATAGGTAAAATTTAGAATTAGGCATAAATTTTAGGAAATGGCATGCCAAACAGAAAGTTTTGAGTAAATAACAGGTGCAAAAAATAGTAATGAACATGGTAGTTGAGGAAATTGGAAAAAAAGAATGAAGAAAAAACAACCCTCTGCTTTATATCAAAACAAATAATGTAAAATCCGCAAATAATTAAAGATTCATACCAAAATATTTATGGTATCCTTTTCCAGCAGTAGAGATATTTAGAAGCTCATTTTCTTTTTGCTATATTTGCTAAATATGTTTCTATTGATTTGTATTTGCATTAGTTTTCACTCTTTTATATGTGTTCTTAATAACATGAAATATATACAAGGACAATCTCATTGTTAACAAGTCATAAGATATAGATAGAGTGAAATTATTACCTGAATCTAGACTTCTCAAGTCTGTGTCCACACGTTCACAGAATGTTTTCTTCCAGACATTTTCTCCATGTATTTATCTTCAATTTTATATTCAAATGTTTAATCCCATGTTAAAAAATAAATAAGCAAATAAAGGCGTTCCTACTACATTTATGGTTCTAAAATTTGAGTTTCATGTCTCCACGTAATTTCTTAGACACGTTCATCTGAGTGTATATGTAAAATTATGAAACCAAAAATCACATATATCATTAATGTGTTTATTAGCTATTGTTTTATGCACACACATCTTTACTTTCATTTGGTCCATTACCTGGTTCCCACCCAGGAGAGCAGTGCTGTTTCCTGCAGCTCCACCTAGCAGCCTCACAGATCATGAATGTCCCTACTCTGTGCCAGCTTTCCCCTCCAACCCTCTTTACCTCCCTCTTATCTCTCACAAATTACTTATAATTTGGGACCTACTAACGTCAGTTTATTTTCCCTGTTATTTCTTTCTAAAAATGCCCCTCCACCCCCACTAGAAATTATATCTGGGAGAGACTTGTAGATTCAGGGGCTCAGTCATCCATCTGATCAATCCATATATTACTTCTTACGGAAGAAATTAACTACTTTCCACAATTTAAAAATGTTACAAGCTAGACGTTTCTTTTATAATCTATTCTTCCTCAGGCAGTAAATCCAATCAAATATTGAACACACAAGGAACAAATTTCAGTTTAAGAAATAAACTAAAGGCACTTTAAAAAAATAAATCAAATTACACTCCAGAGGAGAACAAGATAGGCATACCTGAGTTTTACATAAGAGGTGTTTTTACTGCTCTGTCATTGTTTCCCTATTGTCAACTAAACTAATCTAGTCAAAAGACAAGTTAAACCAAAGGAAAAACAGATTAACCACTCTCTCTTGTCTATTTATTTTTGAAGAACATTATCCTTTTCCTAATTCTCTACCCAACTATTGTTCTTATTTCATCTATCATTTATCTTGAATTCATCGTCTCTCCTTTAAATCAATATCCATCATAAGGAAACCTTATGTTATTCCTTTTCTCTCTGTATTTAAGTGTAAGATCTCCTTCCCTTTGGTCCCCCTTAAATAAATTGTTTGTATCTGATAAGAAAAGTTAGATTTTAGAAGTATATTGAAAAGAGAGGGGGCTTCTGAATTTATGTAATAATTTGGATTATGGCTCAGCAGATGGTCACTCCCTTCTCCCCCACCTATCATGCTTCTTAATCATGTGACATGGTCCTTGGCCATGTCAATTGCTTTGGTCATTGAAATGTTAGTGGATGTGAGGTGAGCAGAGGCCTTAAGATGCTGTGCAGTGTGGCTTTGCTCTTGTACTACCGTGATTTAAGATGAGAAAATATATCCCAGGGAGCTGATGCATTTTTAACGTAGGCCCAGTGACAAACACCTGGAGAGCATACCTGAGCTAGTTAATGCTGGAACCAAATGTAGGAAACCAATAACCTGAGGTAGGGCGCAGTTGGGCGAGCACTTCCTAGATCAGCCGAATGACCTGCATATTCATGACCATGAGAATTAGCGATTAATTTATACGTCATTGAGTGTGGAGACGCTTTGTTATGAGGTACTTCTGTGGCAATTGCTGGCGTTTACATTGTGAAACGCATCAAATGCATTCAAAATGTCAAAACATTTACACAGTACAGGTCTATGGAGGGCAGCAGCCACTCTCACAGTCCTAAATGAGAGACCTCAGTGATGTTATTCTAATGTCCCATTTCTCACACCTGAAGCAAAAAAGAAAAGAAAGGAAAAAGAACTTACATTCTGTTTGGCTCTTGACCTACGGCAATTGACAAAAGAAGGAAAGCTCTCTGTATGCAAAGACAGGAGAAGGTCATCTGGAGGTTATAGGCTGATAAGAGCAAGACATATTCCAGAGACCCTGGATGACACCATGGCTCCTAGAGGTGACCTGACATGAGGCGGCATCCACACAAGTTTACTACAGCAGCTTTTCTTATCAAGAAGCAGTACTGGGGCTTCCCTGGTGGCGCAGTGGTTGAGAGTCCGCCTGCCGGTGCAGGGGACGCGGGTTTATGCCCCGGTCTGGGAGGATCCCGAGTGCCGCGGAGCGGCTGGGCCCGTGGGTCATGGCTGCTGAGCCTGCGCGTCCGGAGCCTGTGCTCCACAACGGCAGTACCAGGCATAAGTTGACTGCATCCTTCACCTGGCATGGACACACCATCGTCTGTTTGCTCTTCCAGATCTCTCCCCATCTCCCTCCATAAAAAACAAGGAGACTGACCATTAATGCCATTTCTAGGTATCTATTAGACCGGACATAGGGAATATCCTTTCCAAACTGAGATCTAGGTTACTGACCCTACAGTGACCACCACAAAAGGAGACACACAGCCTTGGTGGACCTCTTCATATTAATGTTAATATTAGCGTGTTAATGGGTTGGAAAAGTTAGAAAGAAATGTGTTAGCGTCTCCTAATACTACATTTATTTTTCCATTTTATAATGGAATCCTTTGTTCACAGCAATGGAATCATTTAAGCAACTATGAAAATCCTTTGAAAAAACTGGAGGGAGACCTGTGTGAGAATCTACACTGTAATTAAGACTATATTAAACTTACATATAGAATGCAATGTATCCTGCCTTTTTAAAGGAAAGTTAAATAATGTGTATTTAAAATACCTGCCTGAGATACAAAGCATAACAAAAGGTCTAAAGAGGACGTTTTCAATAGTCTATGAATGGCCATCAATCAATAGGTTCTAATTGACCTTTCTAACATACTGCACCCAACAACAGCAGAAAACACATTCTTTTCAAACACCCCTGAAACATTCACCAAGAGAGGTCATATTCTGGTTTATAAAACAAACATCAATACATTTCAAAGCAATTAAGACACATAGAGTATGTTCTCCTACCACAATGGACTCAAACTAGAAATCAATAATAAAAAGACAACCTGAAAATCTCCAGACACTTGGAAATTAAACACACACTTGGATCAAAGGGAAAGCCTCAGGGAAAAAAATAAAACAGGATGCACAACTGAATAGAAATGAAAATACAACAGTATATGAATTGGAATTTTCCCTTTTTCTTTACATTAGGAAGTTTGAGATTGTCTACTTGGGAGGTCATATTCAAATTAATGTAAAATAATAACGAGATATTAGTCATTGCACCAGGATTTTATGTACCTCTCTCATTTAATTGCTCAGTAATTTTGTATAGCTATTTTGATCCTGTCTTGATTTTAGGCCCCCTTTCCCCTATTTTTACCAGCATACCAGAATAGACTCACTATAGCTATTACAAATATGCTAATATTATCTACTCAAGTTTGGAAATTAAATGTTGATAAAGTTGTCATATCTGCATTTTCAATACTTATGGGTCTAAATGCAAGTTTCAGAAGAGGTTCCTTTACTTTTTTCATTGAGTCAGACAAACATCACCAAATCTGTCATGTTCCAAGCTACAAAGAGCTTCCCTGAAGTGAAATCAGGTACCATTCTTTCATGTTTCTTATAAAACTTGCAAAGATAGTATCTGTTTACCTTAACAGCTAAAAAGTAAACAAAATAGAAAAAAGCTTAGAACCACTGATGAATTATTAAAATAGAACTGTTAGGTAATTTGGTGTAATCACATAGCTAATGTCCGAGTCTGTTCTGAAATGAAACCAGCAAATGATGGTAAAGTGTATTTGAACATCTCAATTCATGAAAAGTGTGTAATTGCTGGGGCAGAATATTACAGTTTTAGAACAGTTTTGATTGTTTTGAAGTTTTTCTTTTAATTAACCTGAAACTTATTTCAATTTCCTTTTTACTACTTGGTGCTTCCTGAGTTTGACTTCTCAGATTTGGGGGAAATCCCACTAAATCTACATACATTTTTTTTTTTAAAGGATTAAATGAGACCATGCTTGTAAGGTACTTAGCACAAAGCCTTCTACATAGTAAGTACTACATAGTAATAGTTGTAAACCAGTATTATTATTTTTTTTAATATTTATTTATTTATTTTTGTCTGTGTCGGGACTTCGTTGCTGGACGCGGGCTTTCTCTAGTTGCAGTGAGCGGTCGCTACTCTTCATTACGGTGAGCGGGCTTCTCATTCCGGTGGCTTCTCTGGTTGCAGAGCACGGGCTCTAGGTGCTCAGGCTTCAGTAGTTGTGGCTCACAGGCTCTAGAGCACAGGCTCAGTAGTTGTGGTGCAAGGGGTTAATTGCTCTGTGGTATGTGGGATCTTCTGGGACCAGGGATCGAACCCGTGTCCCCTGCGTTGGCAGGCCGATTCTAAACTACTGTGCCAACAGGGAAGTCCAGAATTTACATACATTTTTCCCACTAAATTCTTCAGTAGATTTTATGACTCTATCATAATGTTATCTTAATGCCTGTAGCCTCCATCCTGGGCACAGTTCCTTGGGTCCCCGTCTCTCATCACTAAGAAATTGTGTCTATCTGTTGAGACCTTCATCTCATCCAAAGGAAGCATCCACTTGTCTCTTCTTCTATCTTTTTGAATCAGCAGGAGCTTCTCGTTCCTTTGCGCGTATCTGGCAAAATATTTGTGATAGCCATTCCTGCTTAACTTCTCAGCCTCTAAACACACTTAAAAGAGAAGAAAAGAAGACTATGTATAAAATAGGTAACTAATGAGAACATACTGTATAGCACAGGGAATTCTACTTAATGCACTGTGGTGACCTAAATGGGAAGGAAATCCAAAACAGAGGGGATATATATATATATATGTATAGCTGATTCATTTTGCTGTACAGCAGAAACTAACACATTGTAAAGCAGCTCTACTCCAATAAAAATTAATTTAAAAAAATAAGAAAAGGAGGAGAGGGAGAAGAGAGAGAATGAGAGAGCACTAGAGAGAGAGAACTGCCATCTATTTTCATTTAAACTTGTAGAACTCTTTATCTACTTTTGTCCTTATCACTTCAAGAAAAATGTCAAAAGTGTTCTCTTGTTTTTTTGCAGTCTCAAATCTGCACCAATTTTGTATATCACATATCATGATCCTTTGATCTATAATATTCTGGACTGGAAGTATCTTCAGAAATGAATTCAAATACAAAATCTATAGGTTAAGAAATCACAATATAACAGAATAAAGAGTGAACTATAGTTTAAATTGATTCCTGGAATCAGTAACGACTAAGATCCACAGCACCCTCGGTGTCCTGGACTGTATAGTGGAAAAAGGTGTTCAGAGTCAGAACGGCTTTTTGCGAACAGCAAAGAGACAGATTATTCCACTTACTAATTCTGTGCACAGAACTTCAGAAAGTCCCTAAAGTAAGGAAAGCAAGTAGCTAGGAGGGAAATACTGAATGTGGAAGAGATGATGAGCTAATTACATGATTAGTGAAATATATTAAGCAGCCAGCAAATCTAAAGGGGTTGAACTTTTCATTTGAATGTGACGTCTGGAAGGTTGTTACCAAAACACAATGAGAGAGTGCGTGCTGCTCTATCAGGAAGCTAAACAGTTCATGCTTCATTGCTAGTCTCGTTTATATACAGTCCTCTGAATAATGTTAAATCTTTTAGCGTGGAAATATGATATTTCATTGCTATTTGCAAGAATTCTCTTTCTTTATTTCATATAAACACAAGAAGCATATTTCTCTCTGACCCACCATCTTAGGCTCAAGAAAGAAGAAAGATAAAAAATAGTACACAATCTGGTCGGTATGGGAATGCGGAGTGCTTTTAAAATTAAGTGCATTTAGAATGTTAGACTAACTGCGTTTTCACTAATGTGAAGGATATGATCAGGGTTGTAACTTTTTAGTATGCTGGGCTCGCACATTAGAATCTTACTCACGTTGTGGTCTGGCTTCCTTGTTTTCATTAAATTGCTACCTCTCGGCAGGAACCCAGACAAACAGGGTGCCTGCAACACTCTGTGTGACTTTCTGTAGGAAGCTTCCATAAAAGGTTGCATAACTGTGAATAAGCCTTTTGGAAGAAATGTGAAAGCTTCCATTGTGCTAAAACAAGGAAAGAGGCCAATGTTTGACAGTAGGTTGCTATAGTTTTGCCAAATTAAGGAGGGAAAAATGCACGGGGCCAATTTTAAAGCCCAGCTGCGTCTTTCTAATCTAAATGTATAGAGAAATTGGGGTTCTTTTTTTTTTTTTTTAGATTTGAGGAAAATGACAGCTCTACTAAGGTGATGGTTAAAAATATTTTCTAAGTTTATGAAAATAATGTATCATGATCTGTGTAAGGCACCGTAA
Organism: Phocoena sinus; assembly: GCF_008692025.1. NCBI lineage: Eukaryota > Metazoa > Chordata > Mammalia > Artiodactyla > Phocoenidae > Phocoena > Phocoena sinus. The sequence goes on along the minus strand of NC_045774.1, from coordinate 4,045,230 downwards.
AATCAACCACACTTTTGCCAAGGGTTTAAATGAAATGAGGCTTTCAGTGAGTAGAACTAAAACCTTTCTGACAGAGTCAATTCCCTAATTAAACCCAGCAATGACTCTCATTGTCTGCTTATCTCCATTCACCCCCTATTTTCTTCCCCAATTTTGTATCCACTACACCCCAAACCGAGACCTATGTTCCATGGGATAGACCCCTGGGCTCTCCATCAAGCTTGTAATATTCTGAATTAGAGTATCCTCTCCAACTTTTCTGTTTCTTCCAAACCCACACCCTCTCCTGAGTTCGGGTCCAAACTAATTTTACAAGGTTCTGTTGTTTCTAGTCACATGACACAGTAGTTCCTCAGCCACACCAAGTTCAGGCCGACAGGTTTGTCTGCATGAGCTGCTTTGGACACGCACTGACAGACCTTCTCTGTCACACAAATCCAGGGGAAGGGTATCATTCACATGGAAATAAGGCCCCCAAATTGTCATTTACCAGATGTATGTGCATCTCTGAAACTCGGTTTCTTAATGCCCTTAAAGCAGAGATCATAGAACTTACTTTAACTTACCTTACAAAAGCTGCATGAGGCTCCCAAGAGATTGAAGTTCTTTGTAAACTATGAAGTTCTAGGCAATGTGGATTTTTACTATTAAAACTGTTCTATGTGCATATGGTTTGTTTCTTCAGCTAGTTAAAAATTATTGATGGTAAGTAACCATACTTCATACTCCACTGACTTACCGGAAGTATAATAGAAGCACAAAACATTACAGATTATAGGTGCTCAATAAATACTGTCTAAACACATGCCAGTTCCTACATTAGCAGATGGGTTAAACAGTCATTCAGTCAATCAAATCTTCCCCATCCACGTACACTGTTGAAAGCACTAACAAATCCTATTGCTTGGATAGCTGGGACATAACCGGTAACTTTCAGAAAATCCTGAATCCTTCCGGGACTCCAGCTATAGATCCTGTCCTCAAGACACTACTTGGAGAGACAGGCTTCCTGTGGCTCATAAAGTGGTAGAGTTATGCACAAGGAACTTGACCCAAGCTTGGAATTCAACATCACTGAACTGGTTGTTAACATTTTTGATTATGACACACTGCACTGAGAACACACATACACTGGTGCAGGGATCCAAAAGCCTAGTGAGGGTAAAGACCGTAAGTCTTTAGCCTTAAAGATGAAAGGGCTACCGAAGTAGAACTGAATGCTTACGGATGCTATACTGAGGTTGGGTGCAGTATGCAGTCGGAATAGCTTTTAAATTTCTTTTTAAGCAAGCAAACCAGCCTCGTGAGTAATACATGACCGCTTGGCTGAATGCCTAGTGATTGCAGAACCCCTTTGGGGACTGTAGTTTGAGAGCTGCATTTATTAAAACATACAATAACAATGAATCTTCACTCTTGTTTTTTCATCTTATCTTTGCTTCAGAGATGCAGAATATTCAGATGCTCTAACTTCAAAAAATAATAACAGACAATCTCTTAAAATTACACCTATGTGTTTAGGGTTCAAAACTCCTCTCCTGGGGCTTCCCTGGTGGCGCAGTGGTTGAGAGTCCGCCTGCCGATGCAGGAGACATGGGTTCGTGCACCGGTCCGAGAAGATCCCACCTGCCGCGGAGCGGCTGGGCCCCTGAGCCATGGCCGCTGAGCCTGCGCGTCCAGAGCCTGTGCTCCGCAACGGGAGAGGCCACAACAGTGAGAGGCCCGCGTACCACAAAAAAAAAAAAAAAACAAAGAAAAACAACAACAAAAAAAAACTCCTCTCCTGGTACATAGCAGGACTCTCTGACTTGACCCCTGCAGTAAGCACCCTACCTTCCCTTCCTCCTCACTGAAGACAGGAAATTTGTTACCTCCCAAGACACAGATATTTGATCAGGTCTCCATATATCTCCCAAGACACAGATTGTAAGAATTTAGGTGTTACTCACTATTCTACTTCTCTTGACATTTCCCAAACCTTTTTTTTCTTTTACTAATCTTGATTTTTTTATTTGCACCTTAATATTTTTATAACACTTTGCAGCTTTTAAAGACATTTTATAGATACTGTTTTTAAGAGTACATCAATCCTGCAAGATGGACGGGGTAAATAAAACAGGTGAGATAAGTGCCTTACAAACAATTACGTAACTTGCCTGGCAATTCACCAGCCTTTTGTATTAAGTGCACTTTCTGACTTTTAAAGATTACTGGTTCTCAACCTTATTCTTTCTGTTCAAACTCTCTTGGACCCTTACTTTATCTGCTACCCACTTTGCCCTTCCACTCTCAGCTGATGATTTTCCCTTCCTTTACTGAAAATATGATACTCAGTAGAACCATCTAGTTTGTCACCAGTACAGCTACACACCTGCCTGCTTGCAGAGCATCTGCTATTTCTTCCCATTAGAACACTCTTCACCAACACATGCAAAACGTGTGTTATCCAAGGCTTTTGCCCTTGAGGCCACGTCCAAATCCTAAAATGCTCAAGGGTCAGAGGTTGAAAAACTAAGAAGAAAGATGATGCTAAGCGGTTAGAAACCTAAGCAGAGCTTTTGGCATTCTCATAGCACTAGAGAAACAAAAACAGGTGTTCAGAGCCATTGAAGGAGGAGGGGCCTTGTAAACATCCTAAGTTTTCTGTTGAGACCTCTGAGTGGCTTTTCCCCAAGAGAAAGGGCCAAGTGAAAATAGACCAGCACTCACAAAGTCTGAAACTCCAATTCAAAACATCTTAATTTTTGCTAGCTGAAAGAAAACTAAACCCAATATCTGAGAAAATAACAATAAGGTAAGATATAGAAAGTGAAAAAAGAAAAATGTCATTATTTGCATATGAAATATTTGTGTAGGTAGAAATCAAAAGACTGTAGATAAATGACAATAATTCATATATGAATTGAACAATATCCCTGGATACAAGTTCAATATAAAAATTAATTATAATTCTATATGGTAGCAATAAGCAAATAAATTTAGGTATAATGAAATACACAAATCTAAATTAACAAATGTGAATAAAATAAATTTTAAAATTTAATCATTACCATCGACAGTATCACAAAAATCTATGTCACAATACATCTACAAATGATGTGTTTTATTCTGAAATTTACAAAACGTTACTAAGAATAACCCAAGAAGACTTAAGTATGTGAATTGATATATTTTATGCATTGAAGTTTCAATGTTGTAAAAATGTAATTGTTCTCAAAATGATTTATAATTTCAAAGCAATTCAGAACAAAGTTCCAGCAGCATTTTTCAAGAAAAGTGTGGAAATTGATCAGCCAATTCCAACATTTTTATAGAAATGCAGAGGTCCAAGATAAGAAACAGAAATTTAGAGGTCTTACACTACTAGAAATGAAGACTTACACAGCTACAGTCACTAAGAGAGTAACTTATCCTGTGGATAGACAAATAGAACAGAGGAATGGAAGGACGTGCAGACACAGTCATACCCTTAACATGGTCACCGGATTTATAGCAATGGTGGGAAGGTCTGAAAGCAGGTGGAAAAACCAGGCTCTTCAGTAAGATATGAGACAATAGAAGATCTCCAAATGGACAATAAATGCATGATAGAATACTCAACTTCATAATTCATCAGGGAGATACAACTTAAAACTATAAGAAAATACTCCTACACATCTATTAGAATCATTGAAATGAAAAAAGATATGGAGAAGTTTTAGCAAAAATGTGCATCAGTTGAAATCTTCCTACACTTGGTAGGTACAACTATTTTGGAAATAAAGTTTGGCAGTGTCTACTAAAACTGGACATATGCAAACTTTTGACCAGTAATTCTGTACCTTCTTATTTAATCAAGAATAAGAAGATTCGGGCCCACAGAGGGCTGCACCACTTCTGGGGACTTCATATCCAAGGCCAGCACACCAAGACCACAGGCCGCCATGGCCACACGGTGGGTGTGTCCAAGAAGAAATAAATGTGTGTGTTGTCTGTTAATAAATAGTCTATAATACAGTTACAAAAAAGAAAAATGAAACCATTTTTCTACAAAAGAAAGATGTTAGAGAATACTAGAGAATCTTATTTATAATTGAACAAAACCAGAAATAACCTAATATCTATCAAAATAGAATGCACCAGTAAAATATGGTATATTGGAAAAAATGTATACTGTATAGCAATGAAAGTGAATGAAGTGTTTTATTAAATGACATGAAAAAATTTCACAAACGCAGGAAGGGGTGAAAGAAGCCAGACATAAATAAACACATGCTGCACAATTTCACTTATATAAGTTTCAATAATATTTCTAAATTATTGGTGGTGATAGAAATGAGGAAAGCTGACTTTTTTTGTAAGAGGCAATGACCAGGAAAGAACCTGGAAAGATGCTTCTGGGGTTTTTTTGTTGTGGTATATGTCTTAATAAGGAGTGCTGATTTCACAAGTGCTTTAACTGCTAGAAATTATCTACCTGTACTCTCATTATTTGTGCTTTTTTCTTCCACCATCTCTCATGCCCTCTTGGTACTGTATCACTTATCTGTATCTCTGCACAGATAACTTCTAAACAGTGTTATCAGTGCACTTGGTTTTCACATGCTCACCTCTCATTTTTCTCCAATTTCCTCATATTTTTTTCTCCCAAAGTCCACAAAGATACAAAGAACAGGCAATTATTTCAAATCCAGTAGTCCCTGTCCTGTGCTTATCTTGTTTGTCTCTCACCAGAATTCAGCACTTCTAGAATCCCTTTCCTTCTTAAACACTCTCCTTTGCTAACCATCATGACACTGCATTTTCTGACTTTTCTTCCCAATCATCCAGATTCCTCATTCTTATTCTCCTTGGTTGGGATTCCTTGGATGATAACCTCAAAATGTTGGGGTTCATCAAACCTCTGTTTTTAAAGTTTACCACAGTTCTAATTTTAACCAGCAATTTTACAGCCTCCTAAATAGTTTTATTAGGAGAGCAATGCTTAATTTTCTAATGTGAAGTAAGTAGTCTTCAACTGCTTGACCTTCAGCAGTTTGACTATGATGTGTCTAGATATGGTTTTCATTGTATCTATTCTGTGTGTGTTTAACATCGATACATTTGACCATTATTGGAAGCTAATCAACCATTAGGTATTTAGTTTTTGTTTTAGTCTAGTTCTCAGCCTCCAATTGTATGTATGTGAGACCATTTAACCATACCTATCCATTTCTTATACTTTCTTCTATCTTTTATTTTATTTCTCCTTTTGATGCTTTAATTTGTATATTTTCTATTGATCTGTCTTTCATTTTACTAATTTTGTTTAAAGTTGTGTCCAGGATGCTTCTAAAACCACCCAATGAATTCTTAATTTTATATGTTTTATTATTTAGTTCTACAGTGTTCTTTTGGCCCTTTTTTTATAGATTCCAACTCTTCGTTAAACTCCTTATTTTTAACCTATTTTCTACATCTGTCTCCATATTTTAACAAATCTACATTAACTATTTTAAAGTCCTTGCCTGCTAGCGTCTAAGTCAATGGATTGGCTTCTATTACTTTTTTTTTTGCTCAGGTGTGTGTTATGTGTTCCTACATCTTTGAATTTCTTGTAATTATTTACAGGGGACCTTAGGTTTCAAATAGACTGTAGAGAAGAAATCAATGTTATTTCTCCACAGGTATGGTTTTTCTTATTTGTTCATTAGACAGATCAGATGAGGGGCTGATTAATTTAATACATTCATGTATTTTGTTGTGTCCAGGTTGGATTTGCATTTTAATTAGTTTCAGCGCACTTCTTGTTTCAAATATCTTGAAGTTGAGTCTCCTTATTGAGACTTTGTTTCCTAAGCACTATGAACCCACAGATGATTTTATCTGCATGTACCATCCATTCTGAAGGCTCCCATTTGTCTCAGCACCCATCAAACCTTCCATGAGGGAAAGCGGGCTTGTGTTTGGAGTTCCTCTAATTTAAATCCATTCTGTCCATCCAGATGGCCTTCAAAGCCTCGCTGGTCTCTTTAGTGATCTTCTGCCCATGGCAAGCCTGATTCTTAGCCTGTTCCTGATTCAAGAAATTCTCTGCAAGAAAATAAGTTTCCAGTGATTCAGTCTACTGAGAAAGAACGATTTTCCACCTGGAATTGTAGTATTTCTAGTCCTCTCGGTTACTTAGACCTCACATGTCTTTTACAAATGTCTCTCTTTCTAGCTGTTAACTTCTCTAGTTTCTGTGACAAGTTGCCTCCACCTCCAACAGTCTGTAAGAGCAGTGAGAGCTCTGTCATCAGTTAATTATTTCTACGCTAACATCTCCCCTAAAACTCCATAACTCAGAAACTATCTCTGTTTCTCTTTATATCTCTGTCTTCTTGTCTTTGTGTGTGTGTGTGTGTGTGTGTGTGTGTGTGTGTGTATTTCAAGGCTTTATAGTACCAAGTAACAATAACATTTTTATGTTAAAGGATAAACAATAACTTCTCTATCAGTACCCAATAGGCAGGATTTTGAAATATTAAAACAAGATTTTAATTTACTTTTATTTTAAGTAGTAAATAAAATTAAAAGAATCTAAAGTTTTAGCATTTCAGGTAGGCAATTTTCTGTAAAATGTGAATAATTTCCAGAAAAATTACTTTCATAATTTTTTTCTCAGAGCAGTATAAATCACAAGTTAAAAACATAATTTTTTATAAATAGGTATTTTATATAAATATTGAAAATAAGCAGGTTATACAATTGTAATATTTAATTTAGATATTTGGTATCAAGTTTAATGTTCAACCATAACAAATAATACGTGTAATAACATAACCCAATTCATCTACTAGCTATATTATTTTTCTTAGCTGTATCTAAATATTAATTTTAAAATGAACTATTTGTGCAACAAATTTTTGTGTGTGATTCATTTTGCCCCACAGTTCGAGTGGGAGAGCAGAAGTTTACAATTGAGTACCACATAAAGAGGACCCACAAAAATAATCCTTTTCAATACAGATTTGCTTCTATACTCCAATTTTATTTTTTAAATGCTTTCCTCTGGTCGCCATTTACTAAGTACAAAAGCTAATATATGAATTCCACTTATCTGAAAGTACCATTTGAGGAAGAAAACAAAGGAAGACCCTTTATGTCACCCACTGTCAGATCTTTTTTGTTTGTTTGCTTGTTTTTGTTTTTTGCGGTACGCGGGCCCCTCACTGTTGTGGCCTCCCCCGTCGCGAAGCACAGGCTCCGGGCGCGCAGGCTCAGTGGCCATGGCTCTCGGGCCCAGCCACTCCGCGGCATGTGGGATCCTCCTGGACCGGGGCACGAACCAGCATCCCCTGCGTCTGCAGGCGGGCTCCCAACCACTGCACCACCAGGGAAGCCCCCACTGACAGATCTTGATCTCTGCTTTTCCCTAAGAACATCCAATACGCTGCTGTAGGAACCACTGTTAGCATCCCCCTCTTTGTCACTGTTCTGCCTGGACAGGGGCGTGAATGAGGTCAGACAACCGTTATGGGCACTAGAGGCAACCCGGGGGCAGGTGAGACTGCTGACAGCATGCCTTTACCCTGCTCTGACTCCCCAGTGAATGACAGTGTGATTCCCAGGGCAGGCCTGGAGCAGCATGCCAGCAGGATGATGACCATATTGAATCACCGGCAGCACCGGCAGTAGGAGACTTTGTTCCATCACTTCCGGGCCTGTCCTCGGCAACACCACTTTGTTTGTCTTTGGTGGTTTCGCCCTTCTTCTCATTGATCATCCTTACCCACTCCAAATTCCCCCGCCTTTATATTATCTGTAAAGTGACTGTTTATCAAATATCTCATTATAAACACAATGATGTGTGCACTCAAATTGAATCTACTCCAAAGGACCACTGACTGAGACATGGACTCTAATCAGAAACCACCTGCATCAGAATGAGATTTAGTATTTATTGTCCACTGTCAATTTTAAAAAGTAAATTAAAAAGTAATGATACATAATATCTGAGCTATATTTTATTAGAAAAATTAGAATATTAAAATATTAAGATGGGTAAGAATTTATTAATACTTTGCAGATTATATACATGATTGAGGTTTAAGCATCTATCAAGGCAGCCATCTTCCAATTTTTATCAATTTTGTCATAGAAACATATGCTATTGTGCATATTTTGTTGGAATGTTTTAACTATTTACGTCATTTAACTATGGATTTCAAAGTACATAAGCATTATAAAATTATAAGCACAACAACAGTATGGGCCTCTCCATAAAAATGTTAACTCAACAAATTATACCCCATGTTCTGTTTTTCCTAAAATTATTTGAAGTCTGATTTTACAATGATGATAACATGGAAACAGACTACATGAGTATGCTATAAAAAATTAAGAAAAGCTGATCTGAACACATTGAGAAGTTGAATTATAGTGACAATTATTAAATTATTACGTTTCTCCTCTCTTGAAATAATTGAATGTACATTAAAAGGTAAGGTGTTCTAATCACTACTTAGAAAGTGTGATTTAACTCTAAGATTTTTAGATATGGTTCAAATTTGGGATTTACAAAGTATTGACCCTCTTTGCTGGAGAGTACTCAAAAGCCATTTATACCCTGATTCGGTAGGTAAGGATCTTGGATGTTGTCACTTCCATCCTCACAACAAAAAAGCTGAACAAACTGAAAATCAACAACTCTTTTTAGACCTATCAGAGAACTGAGGTCACAGGAAAAACAGCTTCCTGCAAAATGGAGAGAGACAGACAGACAGAGAATCACAAACCACTGAAGCAGAAGCAGAAACTGGACAAGAGCTGGTGCCAGGGGGGTACAAGGGAAAGAACGGCATGTCTCATGTCTTAGTTAAGAAGTCTCTAGGGAAACCCAAAGATGACAGGAGAGACACAAACAAGAGAATTTTAGTGTATCGAATAGTAATCACAGTTTAAGTAATAGGTAGGTAAACAAAAAACCTCATATTAAAGGTCTAGTTACTTCAGTTCCTTTAGTCCAACCATCATGTCTGACTTTCAACAAAAAACTACAAGGCATATTAAAAGACAAACAAACACCACAACTTAAAGAGACACGTCAATCCTCACTACCAAACCCAGACAGGACAGAGATTTTGAAATTGTCAGACCAAGAATTTTAGAAAAATTATGATTAACATGCCAAGGGCTCTAATGGAAAATTGAAAAACACACAAGAAGAGTTGGGAAAAGTAAGCAAAATATAGAAACTGGGCTTCCCTGGTGGCGCAGTGGTTGAGAGTCTGCCTGCCTATGCAGGGGACACGGGTTCATGCCCCAGTCCGGGAAGATCCTACATGCCGTGGAGTGGCTAGGTCCGTGAGCCATGGCCACTGAGCCTGCGCATCCAGAGCCTGTGCTCCGCAACGGGAGAGGCCACAACAGTGAGAAGCCCGCATACGGCAAAAAAAAAAAAAAAAAGAAAAAAAATGATAGAAACTGTAAGAAAGAATTAAAAAGAAATTCTAGAAATAAGAAGTACTATAATAGAAAATGAAGAATGCCTTTGATGGACTCAGTAATTGACTGGACACGGCCAAGGAAAGAATCAGTGTGCTTGAAAATATGTAGGTAGAAACTTCCAAAACTGAAATGCAAATAGAAAGTAATTTAAAAGATGGAACAGAATACCCAAGAGCTGTGAGATAATTACAAAAGATATAACATATGCATAATGCAAATAAAGTAAGGAGAAGAAAGAAAGAAATGGAAGAAATACTTGAAATAATGATGGAGAATTATCCAAAATTAATGAAAGACACCAAACCACACCTCCAGGAAACTCAGAGAACACAAATCAGGATAAATAAATTTAAAAATTTACACCCAGCCATATTGTATATAAACTGCAGAAAACCAAATAAAAAGAGAAAATACTGAAAGAATCCAGAGGGGAAAAAATATACCTCATATGTAAAAGATCAAATGTAAGAATTAAGTCAGAATTTTCTTTAATCTACTTGCAAGCAAGAGTGAAATAAAATATTTAAAATACTGATAAAGTGTTGAAAGATAAAACCACTAATCTAGAATTATGTATCTACTGAAATTATCCCTCATGAAAAACAAAAATTGAGGGAATTTGTTGTTAATAGACCTGCCTTGTAATAAATATTAAAAGAGTTCTTCAGGGAGAATGAATACAAAGTAGGTCAGGAAATCAGATCTACCTAAAGGAAGAACATAGGAGAAACTAAACAAAGTCTTTTATTTTTCTTCTTCTTATATCTATCTAACCAAAAAGAGTGTGTTTGAAATAATGATAACAATATCTTTATTAAAAAATCACGAATGGGTGTTAGGTTTTGTCTAATTTTTTGCATCTATTAAGATAATCATATAGTTTTTCTCTTTTATGTTATTAATAGGGAAAATTACATTGATTGATTTTCACATGTTCAATCTACTTTGCATTTCTAAGAAAATACCACCTAGTTGTGGTATTTCCATTTTAAATGTTGCTGGATCCAGCAACATTACTTGTGTTATTTTAAAGATTTTTGTGAGTCAGAAGGTATTTCCACCTGTAGTTTCTTTTCTTATGATGTGTTTATTTGGCTTTGATATGAGACTAATTGTGGCCTCATAAATAAGTTGAATTCTTTTACATTTTTGGAAAGTTTTTGAAAGATTAATGTTAGTTCATTTGGCAAAATTCACCAGTGAAGCCAACTGGTGGCTTATAGCATCATCCGATTACCCAGAGATTTCCTTACATGCTGGAAACCAGCTATTGTTGAGGGGTTCTGGGTACCTGCTGGGGTGCACCTTCCATTCTCAGGTATGTAGTTTACACTTCTGCCTTCCCTTTCACTTCCTCCTTGCACAGAGCCTCAAGGGCAGCCAGAAGTGATAGCTTAAGACTTAGGCTTTTACTCAGAATGTGCACAGCCCGTTGAGTGAGCAGGGCCTTCTAGATTCCCAGCAATATCTAAGAGCATTCCAAAGCTCCCTATGGATATCTCATTCTCCACTGTTTCCTTTCAGATATTTTTCCAGCTCATTGTTTTCCCCAGTTGTTATCACCCACACAGGCAGCTGCAATATTAGTTAGTTCCTGCTGATTTTTTCCAACAAACACCCAAGAGGAAAGGCTGTTCCCATAGGCTGAGCTGTAAGTCAGGTCAAACAAAGACAAACTTTGTGTGTGTGATTTCCAGGGGAATAGTAGAGAGGTCTAGTAATGACAGTTATATAAAATCTGCATTTTCCAGGAGTTCCAGCCACTTTCTGCACCTTCCAGGGGCTGCTAAGCTGCTGGTTTTCACTGTGACAGTGGGAAACAGGTTTTTAAGGGTTTCATTGAGCTTAAGAGAGGGGAGTTCATTTTGCTTGGATTTCTTTAAGCTTCTTGGATGTTTATATTCATATCTTTCATCAAATTTGGGAAATTTTCAGCCATCATTTCTTCTAATAATTCTCTCTGCCCCTTTTCCACTCTCTTTTATTTCTGGGACTCCCACAATGTGTGTGTGGGTCTGTTTGATGCTGTCCCACAGGTTCCTCAGGCACCAGTCAGTTTTCTATAATCTTTGTCTCTTTCTGCTCCTCAAACTCAATTTCCACTGTCCAATCTTCAAGTTCACTAATTCTTTCTCATTTCTTCTCAGATCTGCTTTGAATCCCTCTGGGAACTTTTCATTTTTGTTATTGTATTTCTCAGTTCCAGAATTTCCTTTTTAGGTTGTCTGTCTCTTTATTGATATTTCCACTGTATTCATACATTGTTTTCTTGACTTTCTTCATATTTTCTTTAGTTCTTTGAACATTTATGACAGTTATTTTACAGTCTTTGTCTGGTATGTCTGTCATCAGTCATTTTCAGAGGTTATCTTCTGTTGATTCTTTTTGTCTCCTTTGAATGGGCCATACTTTCCTGTTTCTTTGTCTGACTTCTGATTTTTTGTTGAAAACTAGACATTTGAATATAAAAACATGGTAACTGGAAATCAGATTCTCCCTCTTTCCCAGGGATTGCTGTCTTTTTTATTGTTTTTTTTTACTGTTTTTGTTTTTTAAATTTGTTTGGGCTGTCTATATGCCAAGGATCAACCTGAGGTATAAAATTATGGTCTTCTCAGGTTTTTTCTAAGCTTGTGCCTTTCCTTGTTCAGGCATGATTACTTTCTAATTTTCCTCATATGTGCAATGGCTTTGGAATGTCCTAGTTTTTAATGTCTGGCTCCCAAAAGAGAAAAGCTGTGGGAGAAAATAAAGGTCACTGGCCCTTTAACTCCCTTGGGAGTCATTTTAGACAGAGTGGGAGAGGGTCTCAACAATAGGGGGGAGATGCAACAACAAGGGCTGCCTACCTTTGTCTGCACTTCCTTGAGCAGAGGCACCAATCAATGATCAGAGCACACAGCCATGATATTCAGAGGGCAGGGTCCTATTTGCCCAACCTGGGTGGGGGATGGGAATGGGTAGGGTGGAGGATGAGTAACTGCTATTGTGCTAAGAGCTAAAATTGGCCAAATTAACTACAATTTGATGTTCAAGTCTTCCTCTGGAGTTTGCAAGCCTTCAATAGACTCCAGAGTTTCACAGTAGATACATCACACAGATTCTGCCAGTGATGTATTTACACCATGAAGGCTAAGGATTCCTCTCACAAACTTTAAGAATTGCATTTTTAATTTGTCATGGCTGTATTTAACTCATCCTGATTTCTTTTTGTCACTGTACACCAGAAAATTTTCCTGTTTCAAAGCTTCACTTTCCAAGTTTGAAATTTTAAAATTTATCAGTTTCACAATTTAAAATAAAACTTGCAGTTTTCAAACTATGAGTATACCTCATCTCATTGAATTTCTTATATTACATAAACACATTGGCATTCTTGATTTTTTCCTTGAGGATAAACATAAGTTCATCTCATTATCTTCTTGCTGACTTTTAGATTACTGCAATTTGAAACCAACGCAAGCTTAAGCACAGATGATAGAAGCCAAAGGGTTGCTAGTACTAGCCAGTATGTGTAGATTTCAAGGACTCTGAGATCACCCGGCCTGAGTTTGAAAACCAGTTTTACTACCTTGGTTGAATAGTTACATGAAGTCACATTTATTCTGAGTCTCAATTTCTTCTTCTGTAAAATGGCAATTATAATGGTACCTGTGTGAGAGGGTTATTGTGAGGAATAAGTGAGTAAATATATGTAAATTATTAAGCACAGAATCTGCCATGTAGTAAGCACTCAATAAATGAGAACTATTTTCAGCTACATTTTATCTAGCACCACATTTATCCTGGACTTCTATCGTTTATGTACATTATATCCTACCTTCAAAATATCTCTGCAGAGTGTTTACTCCATACGCATTTTACACGTGAAGAACCAGGCAGTTAAATGCCTTGCTCAAGGCTATAGAAGAGATGCTTGGTATAGCCAGACGTCAACACAGGTCTAAGTCAGACAACCTCTCCTCCTTCCCCACTCTGATGTCTTCCACCCAGAACAGAGAAATCAGGAAAACAAATCAAAACACAAAAGTTAAAATTTTGCTTTGTGCACTCCAAATATGTAGAAAACCTGGAGTGTGACATCTTTTCTAGATGGAAAGGGAAAGCTGATTGAAAGCAAAAGTGAAGTAGGAAACATTTCATACTCACCTGAGAGGAGAATTGGGAGAGATTTGCTGACTGCCCTCAGCTCAAGCCCTTCTCTGCTACTTCTTAAATCTGCCTGAAGTTCGGATACAGAGCCACCCAGCGAGTCCTAGACTGGATAATACAATGTGCGAGGACAAGATCTAAATAGGCTCAGTGAGAATGCAGCCCTGGAGTCAAGACCTTCACAATCTGCACAGCTACACACACACGCTGGGGAATTGTCCACCCACTGATAGTCAAGAAACTCAGCCTCTGCCTTCAGTTCATAGCTTAGAAGAAGCTGCACATTCTGCTTACCTTAGAGACAAGGTCAGAGAGCTGATGCTTCCAATTTCTAAAATTCTCAATAGATCACTTAGAGCTATAGCTGCATAGAGAAAATCTACTGGAATTTCATCTTCGTTACCTTTCCCCTCACCCTCACTCTCAGCTGTTACATGAGTTTCTATTTCCCTGGGCAAACAGGAAGAATCAAAAGAGACTTTCCATAAACTTTATTCACCATATCTACCCACTCACGTGTGTGCTTCCTAGACTGTGTCCATAAATAAACACTCCATGTTCCTTAATCTAAAGCCAGTCCCTCAAGTTGTACTTAGGTATCACTTGTTCAAAGCTTGGCACATGAGGTCAATGAACTGATTTCATCTGATGCTGCTTCCTTAACTGAGAGGAAGATAGATAACCATAGAGAGACAGAGAGACAGAGGGAGACAGAGAGAGAGAACCAGTGAGGAAAGAGATGGCCTGGACTCCTGCTAACTCCTCAGTCCTAGTTCCAGGGGATTATTAAGTGTTACATTAACCTCTTGTGGCAATTGTTCCTTGGTAAAAACAAAAGGCAATGTTACTAGCCTTCAACTTCTCTATTATCAAATCATGAATTAACTTCATGTTTAATTTCCTTAGAAATATCTCAGTTTTAAGGGGAAAAAAAGCTGGATATGTGTAGCTTTATCATCTTGGGGAGCTCTAAAAAACAACTTTGTTAAAGTTCCTCTTCTGTTTTATAATTCTCTTATTACAAATTTAATTTTCCAAACAACATTTCTCAACACAGTTTTCTCTAAGCATGTCTTTATTTGTCTATCCATCCTCTCAACTGCTTCATAATACACTTGAGAGCAATGTAGCATGGCATGTGCACTCATAAATGGTTTATAAATGAATAAAACCAGATAGATGATAGATAGATCGATGATTAGATAGATAGATAGATAGGACTAGGCATACATATAGATGTAGATATAGTTTTATATCTTCTATCTCTGATAGGAATATGATGGCAGTTGACTTCTGAATTTTTCCTTGTCTTTTCTTGGAAACTTTTAGAGAAATAAATTGAGCAACAACGGAAATCTCAAATCTTCAGGAAAATTTTGAGAAAACACACAAGCTCCGAATTTTATTTAAGTGTCACCTACATGAGACCAGCAGAAACTGTGGGAGAAATTTTCAGTATATATTGGTGTGGTGGGGAAGTTCAGGGGGACCGTAGCTGTGTCAGATACCAGAAGCCAGGAGTAAATGTTCACCCCTAGGAGGGAACCCCATTTAAACAGGAAGTGGTTTCTGAGCGAGATAGAAAAAGATGTCATAGAAAGTACTCAACAGAAAGCCAAAGGAGGCAGATTTCAGGAAACAACACCTTCTAAGAAGCATTCAAGGACAGAACTCCAGAATTTCTCTCCTTTATATTATAGACCATCACATCTTCACTGTCTACTGAGCACAGGGCAACTAAGAAAGACAGATTAAAAATATCCAAAATAACTTCCAGGTAAAAAAAGAACAACAATCTAAATTTTAAAACTTCCAGAAAAAAATGAGGGTGATAAAATGGAACCAAAAGAGATGGAGATACAAATAAGAAATTATTTTTTCAAAGAAAAATCCACCCTAAAATTGATATATCAACATATAAGAAAGAAGGAAAATACAATACTGAAATACCTAACTCAAAACATTAGAAAAATAAAAGTTAAATATAGAAAAAGATGAATAACACAATAGAAAAACGCACAAGGTTTGGGAATGAAAAGTTCATAGGAAAGAAGTTCTTATTATCAATGCCACTCATAATAAGAGATAAGTAAATTTAAAATTACACAGAGATGCCACTTCTCTCTTGTCATATTAGCAAAAATTCCAAAACCTTGACAATATAGTTTTTTTTTAATCAAGTTAAAATATACATTCATACAGTCCTAATGGGATCACTAATTGCTTACCCCTAAGGAGGTCAATTGACAATATATAAGGCAATTAAGGCAAACAAAATTGTATTTTATGCTTTGTTCTAGGAATCCAACGTCTTAGAATTTGTCTTACAGATATTACACACACACACACACACACACAAGTTATTGACACCTAAATACATATGTTGTTATTGTAGCATTATTTTTCATAGCAAAAGATTATAAACAAGGTAGTACGATTCATAAGAGAAAAGTTTTTCGGTTTAAGTGAATTAAAAATTTGCTCTTCAAAATACATTGTTAAAAGTTTGAAAAAATTGAAAATTGCCACAGACTAGCAAAAAAGTATTTTAAAAACAAACATCTGAGAAAAGCCTTGTATCTAAAATAAATAAAGAACAATTGGAACAGTTACAACCCAGTTAAAAGTTAGGCAAGAGATATGAGCAGATATTTCACAAAATAAAATGAGCATATTGGAAATATGAAAATAACAAATAACCATTAAATGCTAACCAAAACCACCACTACAGATACTGCTATGGATATCTAGGTAAAATGGGTAGAATTCAATGGCTAAAATTGAAAAGACAAACAGTACCAAGGGCTGGGGAGGATGGGGAGTAAGTGATCTCTCGCAGGCATGCAGAGTGGTCCAGTCAATTTTTGAAAAGTTAAGAGTGGTCACCAAGATTCCAGGGAATCACTGATTGATGAAAATATTCTATAGACTGCTTATGTTTTACCCTTTTGAATTTTTTTAATGAAGGTGTGATTGACAGACAAAAACCTCTACATATTTAACGTATACATCTTGATGAATTTAGAGATGAATATATACCCTTGAAAAAGTCACCATGTAATATGATCTAAACTTGACCATCGTCTCTAAGAGTTCCCCTCCTCCTTCTTTTTTTTGATAAGAACATTTAACATCAATATTAAATCACTGTGTTATACACCTGAAGCTAATATATTGGTGTATGTCGCTTACACCTCCTTTAAAAAAATTTTAAAACACAACAAAAAATAACATTGGAATTTGATTCTATCAAAGTAAAATTATTTTCCTTCAAAACTCTTTAAAATAAAAAACACATTTAACATAAGATATACGCTCTTACCAAATTTTTAAGTGTACCGTGTTGTCATCTTTGTACACCATGCTGTATCGGTCTCTAGAACTTATTCATCTTGCATCAATGAAACTATGCAGCCTTTGACCAACATACCCCTGATATCCACCCCCTGCCATGCCTAGTAACCACCATTCTACATTCTGCTTCTGTGAATTTGATGGTTTCAGATTCCTGGTGTAAGTGGGTTCACATAGTATTTGCTCTTCTGTGTCTCCCTTATTTCACTTAGCATAATGTCTTCCAAGTTTGAACATGTTTGTAGTAAATGGCAGGATTTTATTATTTTTCAGGCTGAATAATATTCTATTGTATGTATATACCACATTTTCTTTATCTGTTCATTTGTTGATGGACATTTATGTTGTTTCCATGCCTTGGCTATTGTAAATAATGCTGCAGTGATATATCTTCGAGATCCTGACTCCAATTTGGGTGGGTATGTACCGAGAAGTGATGGATTGCTGGATCACCTGGTAGTTCCATTTTTAATTTTTTGAGAAGTCACTATACTATTCTCCATAATGACTGTGCCAATTTACATTTCCACCAAGAGTGCACAAAGATTCCCTTTTCTCCACATTCTCATCAACACTTGTTATCTTTTGTCTTTTTGATAAAAGCCATTCTAGGTATAGGGTGATATCTCTTTGTGGTTTTGATTTGCATTCCCCTAATGATTAGTGATGTTGAGGATTTTTTCATGTACCTTTAGTCACTTGTATGTCTTTTTAGGAGAAATGTCTGTTCAAGTACTTTGTCTATTATTTAATGTGGTTATTTTGGATTTTTGATAGTGAATTGTAGGAATTCCGCATATATTTTGGATATTCACACTTTATCAGATATATGATTTGCAAAGATTTTTCTCCATTTCTTAGTCTGCCTTTTAATTTTGTCGATTGTTTCCTTGGCTGTACAGAAGCTTTTTCTTTTGGTGTAATCCCAGTTGTCTGTGTTTGCTTTTGTTGTCCTTGGTTTTGGTACTATATCCCATAAATAATTGACAGGTTGTGGCAGACCTTTGCATCACAAACTTTTCCTCTTCTACCTGGACCTTTTCTGTATTGGAGTATTCCATGCTTTGTTCTTCCTGTAGACAAAGAAGAGAAAAAGACATTGGCCTTGGAAGCCACATATCAAAGGTGGCAGAGCTTCCCTGTGTCTGAATTTCAAAATGCCTGTTTGGAAAAGAGCTTTTCCTGCCCTTTTCCTTCCTCCAACCCTGGGCTCGGTACTACTCAACAGCATTATGTGAGCAAAGATAAGCTTATGTTCTGCTGAGTTATATATTTGAGGACCAGTTAGTTTTCCGGGTTGGTAACTATCATGAACAGCATATTTTCTATCCATGATGCACTGCGTACATCTAGTCTTTTGATGTTAACTCTCGCTTAGTACATCATAATATGCACCCACATTTACATACCCCTCCTCAGTTCAGAAAACCCAGATTGCCTGGTATTCCTCTACATCATAAACAATGCTGCTATACACATTCATGTGCCTATCTCCAAACCTATGAGGACTTCTTTGGAGGGGATAACATACACAAAATTGATTTTTCTGAGCCATATGCCTTTTACTTAATGAAGTACATCCTGCTCTCTACAGTGGCCTTCAGAAGCCAAAATAATATAAATCTCAGCAACAAATTGACAAACTTTTCAAACATAGGATGGATTTATTAATAGATAAACAGCAACTACCTGGTTCTTCTTGGAATAAGAATAGGCATAAATCAGAGTTTTTAAAAATTAAGTAAAGTTAAACAAAACAAAATATTATAGGCAGTGAGGGTGGCTAAAAATGAATTTCTGATAAAAGTGAAAGGCCATGCTTTTACTGTTTATGTAAACGAGTCATGTCTTCATCTGCTTTTGTAGGCTCTCCTCATTGCTCTATACTTAAACATTGGGTTACCTCAGGACCCTGTCTTCAGGCTTCTTCTCTCTCTGTGCTCACCCCCAAGATGCTACCATTCACTATCATGGTTTTAAATACCATCTGTGTGCTGGAAAACCCAAAGGTACACTCCAGCCCAGAACTCTCCCCTGATTTTCCTATTTCCAGCTCTCTACTCAATATCTCCTCTTGGTTTATAATAGTAATCTCAATATTAATGTATCCAACACTAAAATTTTTGCTTGTTTCAGGCTTGGGTTCATTTCTAAATGAGAGAAAAATCAAAACAACATTGACTAAAACAAAATGAAAGTTCTTCTGCCTCATGAAAACACGAGGAGTCAGGGCGGCATGACTGCTCCCTATTAACTATCTGCGTTGCTGCCCTTCAAAGCTCCAGCCTTGTCCAATGTCTCATGGGTCAAAACAGTTTAATCAACCCCAGCCATTCAATATCCATTCTAGCCTTCTGAAGAAAGAAGAGGTGGAGAAATGTACAAATTCCCCTCCTGGTCTTTAGGGACACATGCCAGAAGTTTCTCATGCTTTGAAGGTCTCAGAGAAAACCCTAATATATTATTCCCTACTAAGGTTTGGAATAACTTGAGAAAAAAATTAAAGGAGCTACAAAGTGAAACTCAAATATATCTTTGATGGCATGGATAAATCTGGTTGTATGTCTGTTGGTCAGGTGATCATGGACCTTGACCCTGGACCAGAGGCAGAGCCCCACAGAGGAGCAGTGGTCATTATCCCTGTGTGTGAGCAACTTATGCCAAACAGGAAGGATGGTGGGGTTAAGCCAAGCATGTGCATTTATTCCGCCCAAACGTACTGATGGGTTACGCCTCCCCACCTCTCAAGGAGACAGAGAGAAGCCAGTAGAGTGCTCTGGATAAATCTCTTCTCTTAAAAGCCAGAAGGGTCTAAGCATTCATCTTTAACATAGGATACTATCCTCATCTTAGGAGCGGGGTCACATTTCACTGCAAGAAATCCTAAGGAATGTGGTATGTTTTCAAGGGGATCTTGTGTTCAGCTAAAATTTAGAGCTTCTGTTCCCAATGAAGAAGAAACCATAGTTTCTTATGGCACCAAGTCCATTTCACTGCAACGTGCCTTCCTCTTGGCCACCGGAACATCCCTGTGTATATCTCTTATACACAGTGTCTCCCCAAAAGACAGAGGCCCAAGGTGCCAACCAAATGACTTTGCATATTATTCAAGTTTCAGGATGTCTGAGAGATGCTCAGTCATCTTCATCAGATCTGGGTGTGGATCCCTGTGATACAGTGTCTGTATAATAAAAAAGTATGTAAACTGTCAACTGTCATGTATACTAATAGAAAAGGGGAGTAGGAAAAGGTAACTTCAGCAAAATCTGCACTCAGAAGGCAGGCAATGGGACCCTTGTCAGTCCTAGGCTACAGCAGCTTCAGGTGCTGCCGGCCAGGGATTATTCAAACTCTTGCCTCACAGGGGATTCAGTTCTTTGAGTCTCCATTTGTCCCTACTCTGCTCTCCCAGAGCAGCAGCCCTTCTTCCTCATCTTTCTTAGCTCCTGATTACATCCTTCGGAATGTTTTCCCTCATCCATTATTCTCCACAGCCACACCTGAGATGAGCTTTGAGGAGTCCACTCTTTGGGAGATCTGTGCAGACTATAGTTTACCTTCAAGGTTGCTTATCTTCTGTGGGAATGGCAGCTCCAGGAAGGCTGACACTGTGTCTTGTTCAGTACTGTAACCCCAGAATGTGGAAGAGTGGTTCCTGCTTGTACCATGTACTCAATGACTATTGGTAGAACAATGCCCGTCCTGGTTGAGTCCTCTATCCATAGAAGAGAGCAAAACAGACCATTCTCTTTTATCCCCATTGTTCTATTAATTTATGGGTTCGTCATACAACAGCCAACAGGTTCAAGGAATCTCTGTTGTATACTTCTGAAATTCCAGGGATCCGTTTCTTTCACCAGACAATACATGCATTACTGCCAGTTCACCTATACTATCTCTTTGCTGTAAAGGTGTCAGTGTATGAAAAGATATGTGACCATGTTTTTAGTAGCAAACCAGCATACGCTACTTTAAAAACCCTTCCTTCCTTTTTTTGAAACGCTTCTGCCGTGTGTTAGTTACTATTAAGGGCACTGAGAATATGAAGACAGAAAAATACAGTTTTGTTTTTTTTTCTTTAAGAGCAGTAGAATGCAGGAAACCTAGATATGGAAGTAAAAAAAAAAAAGAAACTTAGGACGATGTAATATCTTATAATAAAGGAGTGTGCTGAGGAGCAAATTGGAGGGAAAGGATAACAAGGGAGGGTGAGGATAGGAGCAAATTTCCAAAGGAAAATAATTATAAAGTAGGCCCTGCTATTCTTCAGAAATCTGACACCAGATCCCCAGTGCTCTTTGGACCCCTAGGCTCTCAGCTGCGTGACCAGCCCTTTCCGGCTTCCCGGACTGTAGGACACGTGCTCTGTTGCAACTGCTCTGCCCCTATTTCATCTATTCTATCAAAATGCAATGAATTTCCACTCATTTTCCTAAATTCAACTGCACACACATAGAGCTGTCGTTTCTCAAGAAATCTTATAAACTAATTTTATTCAGTATAAATCGCCATCATTAGGTGAAGTGACTTTTCCCAAGGGCATTACTATTTAACACATGAGCAAAGGACTGCTGAAGTTGGAAAATAATTTGATGCTGAGAATGAGTTGCTAAAGGGAGCAAGCAGGAATTACTGGGGTCAGAGGGAGTTTCTCGGCACTCCTAAGTTTGTTCCAAGAAGCAGCTTCTTTCTCTGCTGTCGGTGAAGTCTGTTTCCTCTCAGGGTCTATGGAACGCCTGAGGGATAGGGAATCCTCACCTAATGATGCCTAGTGATGGTGTCCACTTCAGAGGAATCTGGTAGAGATCTCTGATGACCCCTTAGCCACCCAGCCCCAATATGTGTGTTTGGTTTATTTTAGGACAGAGGTTTCCATGTGGGGAATGATAATGATCTGAACAAAACCCATTTCTCGCTGCTCTCCAGTTGATAACACATGGCCTCCATTATAAACACTCATAAAGCGCCTTTTCTAAATTCACACATATTTCTGTACAAAAACTAATGGTCCATTGAGTCGGGAGTTCTGTATGTGACAGTAGCTGGTGCCAGATGTTCCAGAGGAAAGCTGAAAGCCCCCATGATGGAGCTAACCATCAAAAACGAAAGCACCGGGAGAAGTCTTAGCTGACCCAAGGTGGAAATCAGTCACAGGTCTTGAGCCGAAAAGATCATTACTATCGGCAGAATTTCATCTTGGCGACTGCTGTTGCACCCACCATTTTCCCATACAAATTAAGCTAAATGCATTATAAACAGTTGGTAACTATTAACAGTGACTACACTTTTCGACAGTCTCTAACAATTTTCTTCAACTCTTAACCATGTTAACACATGTGTTAATTACTGTACTAAACAAGGCACATAATGAGACCAGTTAATGTGCCTCTCTATATGGAGAAAGGGGAACATTGAAAATATAACGACAAAATTACACACATTTAAAAAAGATGTTTTCTTAGATATCACAATAATGAGAATTCTAGGAGGTTCAGGGAAAATTTTTAATGATCTATTTAAAATATAAAAGAAATATATTCAGAAATGTATTTATGTTCCTTACAGTGTTACTTTTAAAGTTAGATTGGAAAAGGTGATGAAGCAGGTAAATAAAATAGATTATATCCACAGGATTAACCTCTCTGTGGCTATTGAAATTAATTTTCTGAAATATATTTAGGAAAAAGTGGTCACAAAAATTTGTGCAGTATGATTCAATCTGTTATCAGGCTACCATTCTATCTACATAAACATGTACACTCAGACTTATATGCATACGATCCTGGAAGAATATATATCACAATATTCACAAAGGCTCTTCAGAAATGGAAGGATTATATATATTACTTTTATCTTACTTTTTTTTGCCTGAAAAAACATGTATTAATTACATTTTAGTATGGAAATAGGTGTTATTTTACAAAGCAAACAAACAAACAAAAAAATACCAGCACTACAGTTGTTTAAAAAAAGAAAAACTGCTTCCTAAATATAGTCAGACACCCTCTTAACAGTTCCCTTTAGAATATTTGAGACAGGTAGAATTTTCCAAAAGATTTTTAACTAACTCCAAGAGAGAGAATAAAGGGGAAACAGCAAAGAAAAGACAGGAAATATAAAACCAGTCAAGCTTTCAAAGTACAGGTTTCGTATCCCATAACTACTTTCCAAGCTCACAGACCATGTTTCAGTTGTCATCCTATCTCGTTCCAGCCCTAAAAGTTTAGAACAACTCTTCGGGCAACATGCTATGATTCCCGCACTCTCAGCTCTAGACAAAGATGCCATTTTATTTTCAAATACACACAAAATAAGTGGTCTTCAGGTCATCCCAAACTCTCCACCTGCATCTAGTAAAAAAGACCCATTTCAGGTAACGGACAATTTTTTTCTACTTCTGCTTTTTGCTCTGAGGGATGTCAATTATCAAAAGACCATTGAACATCCATTTGTAACTGATAAGTGAAGCTGTCACTCAAATATAAGTGTATTTTCCTATTCTCAGCCTCCCCATTACCTCCAGCACTACAGATTATGGAATGACCTACCCAAGTCCAATTATTGCTATATCTCAAAGGGATTCTTTTCAGGATATTTGAGTCTGAGGCCAAATTTTGAATCTCAAGTTTCCCATGTCTTAGCTCTGTGTTTTTGAGCAAATTGATTAATCTTTCTAATTCATAATTCGTTCTCCAGTCCCACTTTTATGGACATTTGCTAAAGATCAAAGGGGGTAGCAGCTGTCAGTTGTTTGTACTGTATCTGGCACAGAGCAAACACGGAGTGATAGGAATGTCACAAGTCTTACAGCAGTAGTTCACGGGGACTCTGTTCTGAAACTTCTCCAAAGACTTTTAGTTACTTGTACAGTTATTTATTAGCACATTTAGGACTGTAGTTGAGCCATGAAATGTGTCACTAGCTACTCTTGAGCGTGGGGAGTGGAGATGACCATGCCGTTTTTACTTTGAGCAAATAATCTAAGAGGCAGAAATGCATGGCATTTGGGGAGATCCTTCCATCACTCACGTTCACTCCCTGTTAGTGCAGCAAATGAATTAGATCTTTAGCTACACACACAGCCAGTGGTGGGAACACACGGGAAATCAGATGCAAGAAAACGCACAGACTAGAGACCTAATCCTCTATGAGAAACTAGAAAATACTGCTTAGTCTCACCTCACCACAGACACTGTGTGGTTAAGGAGAGGAAAAGCAGTTTGCTTGTTAATGTGGCTAGCCTAATATGGCTTATTATCTTTTCCTTCTTTCTTTTTTTGGAAAGCTTCCCAGATGATGATTTATTTGCCCTTCCAAATAGCACCTCGGAGGCTGAAGAAAGAGGAGGGGTATGAGGGAAAATGAAACTTGTTAACAGGGTGGAATTTTCTCCTTCCCCAAGTTAGTGGATTCCTTGGTGTCTATTCAGAGGATAAAGAAAAGATCCTGCCTGTTATTCAGCTTCAGCAAACACACAAATCAAACACGTCTCTGTCTGCAGCCTGAGGGGCAGATCTGTGAGTTGGGCTGCTGTGAATTCCTGCCTCCGGGAGCTTCACATCAGCACTTGACTAAGGGGGATTCATTACAGGAACAAGTGATTCCTTGGCAGAATTAAAGCATCATTTTTTTCTCTTCCCATCACTGTGTTCATTTCAACTCCTCTCCAGAAGTTTTCTCTCTAGCCTGGTGAGGGAAGGTGATGGATTTAGAGGAGCTAGAAGAGGAGAGAAAGAAATGAACCAACTGGTCCAGGAGACATAAGACACAACATGCAGGTCCCTTGTTTGCGCGGTTCTATTTCTAGACCATGAAGAGGAGGAGGTATGAATCGAGAAATGATGCCAGGAGTAGAGATGCAGTGTTTCTTCCTGGTGGTGGAGGGGACAGGGAGATGCAACTAGTTGCAAAAACATCTTTAGCTTTTTCTTGAGTATGAAGAAGGGGTTATTTCAGGTGGTCAAAGTATTTGAATTCCCAAGTTAAATATGCAGAGAGTTGGAAGCACACAACTGAAGAAGGTAGGAGAGGGAAGAAATCCCACGATGCTGATTTATTTGTGAGCAGAGGGAAATTAGGAGACAAGAAGCATAATTAATATGCACTCAAAACAGTATATGTATCTTCACTGGGTTAGGCACTTTTATAGGTTAAATTGTTTCCCCCAAAAGATATGATAAACCCCTAATCCCTAGTACCAGGGAAGGTGACCTTATGGGAAGAAAGGGTCTTTGAAGATGTAACTGAGTTAGGATGAGATCATGCTGGGGGTGAATGGGCCCTGATACAATATGATGGATGGGTGTGCTTACAAGAAGAGAAGAGACACAGAAAGACACACAGGTAGAGAGTCACATGACCACAGTGGCAGAGATTAGAGTGATACAGCACCAAGCAAACACCAGGGACCATGGCCACCACCAGTGGCTAGAAAGAGGCAACAGAGCATTCCACTCAGAGCCTTAGAGGGAGCCTGGCCCTGCCGACAACTTGAGCTGGGCCTCCTGGCCTCCAGAACTGTGCTGGAATACATTTCTGTTGCTTTAAACCATCCAGATTGCGGCACGTTTTTTCAGCAGCCCTTGGAAACTAATATACACCCTGAAGGAACTATGACCAAAATAGGATACCATTATTACTGTTAAAGGATCTACAACATAACTAGGAAGGTTACCTTGTGAGGGTTGAAAACAACCTGTTACCACTGCTGAGAGAAGAAAGAGATCAATGTTACCATACTGAGGCTGTCGGTGAAGTGTCTGTGCTAAAATGTCTGACTGAGGCCTCATGCTATACTTATATAATTATAATTTTAGAACCCTATTATTTTGAAGTTGAAATGGACTAAAGAGAATACGCAAGCTCTTGCAAAATGTGCTCGAATTAGAGTTAAGGTCCCCAAGAGTCACTTCCTCACTGCCCCCCGGCCCTGCTATTTCTGCCTCTTTAATGGGGCAGGTTCACTGTGATCTGTCCCAGAAACATGACATCAGGTCATTATAATGCTGTCATTTAGCATAAACGTTTAAGAGTTGACTGGCTTACAGAATACTAAGAAAGGCTTAAGACCTGGATTGTGTAATAAGCAGGACCATGAGTCATCGGAGGAGAACAGTGGCCACACCCTGCCGACTCCTGAATGGCCTGGGCATCTCTCTCGCCCACTGCTCTCCTGCCACTGCTGTCCTCGTCCTGAGACCGTGGTTGCCGCCCTCCTTCCTTGTTCTTAGTCTGTGACAAGTCATCTGGGTGTCTGAGCCTGGCCTCATCTTAATCTCATGTAATTAGTTGTACAAGCAGTATGTAAATGTGTAATTAAATGTCAACTTCTTAATCTCAAAATATTTATATTAGCAACTTCATAAGAGTAAGAAATCTGTCATGAAATAAGAAAACGACTAATAGTTGCTCGTTTCCAGGAGCAACAGTAAATAATCCAGCATCATACAATGTCCTGCTTTGTAAGAGTAAGTTGGAAATGAAAATAAAGTAAAAGTTACAAAATCTTTTTTAATTTTGAGGTTCTTCCAATAAGATAATCAACTCCCAAAGGCAGAGAACATATTCCAATGTTTCTTTATCTCTCCGTGGACAGCTGAGCCTGTGCATTTGTGCCGTCGGTGCTGGTTGAGTGTCACTCCCCCGACCCCGACTGGGAACATCCTAAAACACACAAAGACATTGACAGGACACCACGGGAGCCGGCCGTCACAGGGGTAGGTCAGCCACCAATGGCCCAGCAGCCTGACCATCTCTTGTGGATAACTCCAGCCCAGTGTGTCAGTTTGTTTCCTTTCTATTGTCAAGATATGGATACCTAGCCAGGAGAAAGGAGCTTTAAATTGAAGTGTACTTCTGACTTGTCTATCTTCCTAGAATGCGAACTTCTTCAAGCATCCAACTGTATTTTCTACTGCTGAAAGTTCCCAGTGCCTTTGCTCACTGCCATTCACTAAAGGGGTGGACATTTTATATTTAATACGAAGAACAAAATTCTATTATAAATAACTCACAACAGGATTTATGGATACCTTTTTAAACAATACTCTCTGTCCCTAAGCAATATATGCCAGGAACCAATTAAATGCAAAGTGCAGCCCTTCTTGGGCGACTGGAAGTTATTCAGAAAAATCATCACTGCTTTTGTTATTATTCAAACCTTCCGAGTACAGATCAATTCTAGGGTGAATTCAGTGAAGTGCACTGCAGACAAGGCCCCCTCTGATCTGATGTGTCATCTCACAGGGAATGTGCGACAGACAGCGGCAAAGAATATTGAGTGGCTTACAAGCTGAAAAAATATTGGTGTGCTACAGGTATGTTGATGAGTTGTATCTGAGTGCAAAATGTCATAAAAAAAGCATGACATTTAAGGAAGAGCTGAGACCAGTCATACCCACTACCATTTGCAAAGAGCCTTTCCCTAGTTTCTTTTGTCTTATCAAGTGATCATACAAGGCTCTAGGCTCAGACTCCTGGACCTGATTGCTAGAGATGTGCCTGCCCAGTTGTCAGAGGACATCACATAAACATATATAAAATAGGAAATTAAAGGAAATATAAGAAAACAGTGTCTTTGTAAAGCAAACTTGTTTTTCTTTAAATTTACACCTTTTTCTTTAATTTTTACACAAAACTATTATGTAATTGTAGAACTGAAGATAGATAAGCAAATAAGATGGAAAAGTATTATCAAATTTATTAATCACAGTTAACGTTTAGCTCATTTCCTTCCATTATATATTACTTATATATATATAATAATTTATTAATAAATATATATTATATATAAGTATGCTGACATTATATATATATTTACATTGTTATATAAATACTATTTTATTATTTATATGTATACATAATTTAGTTTTATACAGTTTTTACACATTTGTATATGGATATGATTATCATGTTCTTTTTCATGTATCAGTTTCATATGTGTCTAAATTATCTTTGAAAATATGAGTTAGGATATTAATAATATTTCATAATTTGATCACTTTGCTATGAAGTGAACATTTGATAATTTGACAGTTTGACTGTCCATGGGTATTCTATTTTGTTTCTAAACTTTTAGTATTATATATAATTTTGGATGAACATCCTTAATCAAAATCTTTGCCTACATCAAGTTTTACTTAGATTTCTTCCTAAGAGGTAATAAACATTTTAAGAAAGAAAAAGAGAGAACATCCCCCAAATGTCTGATTTTTCAAAAAGTATATGAGAGGGCTCATTTTATTCCAACCTTTCTGAAATTGGGTATTACCATTAAAAAATTTTACTGCTCTCTCAAGCAAGAAAGTGATATTTTTGTTTTAATTTTACTTTAATTATTAAGCTAAACAATGTAAATCACTTTATTCATCATCTGTAATTCCTATTCTCTAATAGTCCTGTTGTAATCATCTTTCTACTAAATTTTAGTATTTTTCTTATCACTTATATGGACTCTTTCTACACTACTTTATTATTGTAAATATTTAGTATTGTAAATGTAACCCTCCTTGGTTATATTTGTTGTAATTATTTTTCTTATTTGCACTTTTAAAATTAGGTCTGTATTTAAATTCATATTTACTGTTTATTTTCTTCTCTTGTATTTCCTGTTGATTCAGGTTTGGAAAGTGACTGATTTCAAGATCAGATATATGATCTCTTATAGTTTTATATTTATCTCTGGTTTTTATTTTTTA
The DNA here is from genome assembly GCF_008692025.1 of Phocoena sinus. Lineage (NCBI taxonomy): Eukaryota > Metazoa > Chordata > Mammalia > Artiodactyla > Phocoenidae > Phocoena > Phocoena sinus. Next base: position 4,016,578 of record NC_045774.1, on the reverse strand, counting down.
GTATAAATATTCAATGTATTAGAATTTCAGCGTTTCTTCTGAGGTGAAGCCCTAAAGGTCATGTTTTCATTTTTATAATATCAAAATTAACAAAGAAAGTGAATCTACATTCTCATTTCTGTGTAATTGTACTCAAAATTTCTATGTAATTGTACTTAAAATCCTTAAGTGACTTCCCTTAAACACAACTCTTACTATTTTTTAAGTGGGATGATATTTTAAATAATGGCATCATTTTGAAATGTAAGAAAAATAGATGAAAAATTTTTGAGAAACAAGATTAAAGGTAAAGTGAGATTTAATACAGCTGGTAACCATCCCCTATCTGTATTGGCTGAGTGATGGGATCAGAGCGTAAATCTGGTTAAACTGATCTGAAAATATTACCCTATCTGATGAGGATGTGATTTTTTTAAAACCTACAAGATTAGAATAGTAAACTAGCATGAGTAATGCACAGGTGCAAAGATTAATGCTACTGCTGTCTCTTCAGCTAGGCTGTCTCAACTACTGATGGCATTTATGTAGGACTGGCCTGCTTTGATGAATTGTTTGCAGTAATAACAGATGGACCAAGTTAATCAAAATGGCCACATTTATGATAGAAATAATCCCCAAGGGCTGTTTAATTGTTTGCATTTCTGAATTTTCTGATATTGACTTTTTTTTCTCTTGCTACCTTGGACAATAAAACTTAGTGTGAGGAAACTAGACACATATGCAGAAAACAGGCTAAGAACCACACAGGTCTCTGAAACCAGAACAAATGTCTCCATCGACAATGCCTGTAACAGAACCTGAAGGTAAATCACAAGACAATGAAAGCTTATTGTCTCTTATTTGATGTCCCATGGCTGAAGTGTGCAGTGTTTCTGATGGATTTATTCGTGGGGCTTTTGGGGATAAAGAGAATCATGTAAATTAGAACTTTGCTGACATAAATATGATCTGGCATGGACACACTGGGATCTTTTTGTGTCTACATGTAACTCGTTCCCAGGACGCTGGAGGGCATATATGCTGTGGATTTTACTGCTGGGCCCTCAGTGCTCTTGAGGATTTACATTAGTGAGACAAATGGCTAATTCACTACAGCCAAATGTTGCACATTTCATGATTAAAGACAAGCCTCCCAGGACTGGTCTTCATTTATTTCTCCCGTAGTGAAATATGTGTGGATTTATATCTTTTCATTACTACATAAAAACAAGCAGTTTATAAAATGCTGGAGAAATTATCAAAGTTAAATCTCCCATTCCAAGACTATGAAAGGAGTTTTCCTGTTGTTCCTCTCCTCATAAAAGCATGAGCCGCCATGTAATGATTTAATGAAAAAAATGTATTTAATTTCATTACTTAAAAAGTGAAATGGGGCTTCCCTGGTGGCGCAGTGGTTGAGAGTCCCCCTGCCGATGCAGGGGACACGGGTTCGTGCCCCGGTCCGGGAAGATCCCACATGCCGCGGGGCGGCTGGGCCCGTGAGCCATGGCCACTGAGCCTGAGCGTCCGGAGCCTGTCCTCCGCAACGGGGGAGGCCACAACAGTGAGAGGTCCGCGTACGGCAAAAAAAAAAAAAAAAAAAAAAAAAAGTGAAATGAACAGAATTCAGCACATCCACTCATTAATTCAGCTGGAGTGAAACCCTTGATTTCTGAAAAGTAAAGTCTGCTGAATAAACTTGTACCACTAATTGCCCCAAGTTACTGATTATTCATAGAGATGGCATTGGATCATAATGTCAAGGTCATTGGTTTAGTACACATAATGATACTGTAAATTTTCTAGGTTATCAGACTCTTCATTTGCCTGTTCACTCATCCCAGGAATACTTCAGTGGCTCCCTTGTGCTGGCCTCCATTTAGGGACGGGGAACTCAGTAGCACACAAGACGAAGTATTAGTCCCCTGGAGCTGACTGTGAAAGGCAGCCACTAAAAATAGCTCCAGATGATACCTGCCTACTGGCACTCATGCTTTTATGTAATTTCCTCCTTCTTTAGTGTAGAATGGACCTCATGACTCTTTTCTAACAAATAGAAATTGGTGAAAGTGATGAGAGTCCCTTCAAGATTAGATTCCAAAGAGACTGTGGCTTCCATCTCTGGTAAACTTTCTCATTCTTTCTCTCACTTGCTCTAGGAGGAAACACCTACTTTGTGGGCTGCCAGAGAAGAGTCCACATGGGAAGAAACAGGTTTCCAGCAAAGGGTCATTAAGGACAAGAGCCCGTGAGTGGACATGGCGGCAGGACTCCCTCTGTTGAGCATGAGGTGGCTGGTCAATATCACAACCAGAAAACTGACACTGATAAAGTCAAAACACAGAACATTTCCATCTCCTCAGGGAGGCTTCATGCTGCCCTTTTGAAGCTACGTCCACCGTTTTCCCACCCTTCCGTCTCCTCTTTTACCCTTGGCAGCCATGAATATTCTTTGTATAACTCTGTCATTTAAGGAATGTTATATAAACAGAATCATAATGTATACTGACTTGGGGATTTGCTTTTTCACTCAGCAAGGAGATTCACCCATGTTGTTGTGTATATCAATAGTTTAATTATTTTCTTTTTATTGCTGAGTAGTATTCCATGATATGGCTGTATCATAGTTCATTTAACGGTTCACCTACTGAAGGACATCTCAGTTGTTTCCAGTTTGGGGCTACTATGAATAAAGTTGCTATATCATTCATGTACAGGCTTTGTGTGAATGTGTTTTTAGGGCTAATGTCCAGAAGTGTTATTGTGAGGCAGTATTATAAACAGATGTTCACACAGTGCCTGTATCATTTACATTCCCACCACCAATACCTGAGTAATCCACTTCCTCACACCCATGCCAATATTTGGTGTTGTCATTATTTTTTATTGTAGTCATTCTTATAGGTGTGGAGCAACATCTCATTATGGTTTCAATTTGCACTCCATTAATGGCTAATAACATTGAACAATTTTTATGTGCTTATTTGCCTTCTGTATATCCGCCTGGGTAAAATGTCTGGTTGTGTCTTTTGTCTAATTTCTAATTATATTGTTACACTGAAGCTCAAGATCTATTTTTGAACTAATATTTTATATGAGGTGTGAGATTTTGGTTGAGGTTCTGTTTTATTTATTTTTGGTTGTTTGTTGTTTTACCCATAGATATCCAACATAATTTATTGGAAGTCTATATTTCACCCATTGAAATATGTTTGTACCTTTATAAAAAGTCAGCAGGGCATATTTATGTGGCTCTGTTTCCAAACCCTTTATTCTGTTCCATTGGTCTATGTATGTATTCCTTCATCAACACCACACAGCTTGATTATAGAAGCTCTATAATAAGTCTTGAAATTAGGTAGAGTAATTCCTCCTCTTTATTCTTCTTTTTAATAGTTTTAGTTTAGATTATTAATTTAAGACTTTTCTTCTTTCCTAATATATGCATTTAATATTATTAATTTCCCTCTCAGCATTGTTTTAACATTGTCCCACAGATATTCTAGTTTTTTCAACTTTCTATATAAATTTTAGAATAATCTTGTCTATAACTACACAATATTTTGCTAGTATTTTGAAAGAAATGTGTTAAACCTATATTTCAATTTCAGGAAAATTGTCACCTTCATTATGTGTGTTTTCCAACCAATGAGCACAATGTGTCCCTCCAGTTATTTAGATATTTGATTTATTTAATTAGTGTTGTACAGTATTTAGCCTACAAGTCCTATACATTCATTAGATTTACACTTAATTATTTCATTTTATAAATGATCATCAGTGGTATTATATTTTAAATTTAAGTCTACATGCTCATTGCTAGTACATAAAAATACAACTGAATTTTGAATGCTAATATTGTATCCCACAACCGTGCTAAAGTCTGTTTTAGTTCTAGTAATATTTTTGTAGACTTATTGGGTTTATTCAACAAAGATAATCATGTAATCTGAAAATAGGAAGTTTTATTTCCTCCTTTAAGATCTGCTATGCCTTTTACTTATTTTTCTTACTGTTTTGCACTGGCTAGAACTTCTGGCTAAAATGGTAGTATTTTGAATGATAATAGTACTGGCAGGCATCTGTGTCTTCTTCCAGATCTTAAGAGAAAAGAATTCAAGGTTTTATAATTAAGTATAATATTAACTATATCGGTTTTGCAAATATCTTTATTAAGTTGAAGAATTTTCCTCTTTTCTTATTTTTCTAAGGGCTTTTATCATGAATGGGTGTTTGTGGATTTGTCTTTTTTTTTTTTTGCAGTGCAATCAATTTTTGCTTTACATATTTTGCAGCTCTGTTGTCTGGTGCATACATGTTTAGGATTACTATATATTCTTGGTTGATTGACTCTTTCATCATTATATAACATATATCCCCATATTTTGGGTTTAATGTGTTCTTTTTCCTTCCTGATGTTCTAAGTATTTTTTAAATCATTTACTTATATTTAGGAATTTCTTTTAGCTATCCTTTTATGTCAGATCTTCTGACAAAAAAAAATTCTCTTTATGTTCTTCATCTGACAATGTCTTCATTTCCCCTTCATTCCTTAAGGACATTTTTACTAAGTGTAGAGCTCTGGATTAATAGTTCTTTTCTCTCAGCATTTGAAAAATATTATGCTGCTTTCTTTTGGTCTTTATTGTTTCTGGTGAGAAGTCCACTGTCATTTGATTTGTTTCCCCTGTAGATAAAGTGTTGTTTCTCACTCACTGATTTCAAGATGTTTGTCTTTAGTTTCAGATATTTGACTATAATAAACATCAGTGTGGATTTCTTTGGGCTTGTCCTGTTTGGGTTTCACTTAGCTTCTTGAATCTGAATATGAACATGTTTTTCACCGTATTTGAGAAACTTTCTGCCATTATTTTTAAAGTATTTTTCAGCCCCTCCCACTTTCTCTTCTATTTCTGTAATTTTGATGACATGTATGTATGTTTTGTTATAGTCCTATGGGTCCTCGATGTGGTGTTCCTTTTTTAGCTATTTTCTCTCAGTTGCTCAGACTGGGTAATTTCTAATGTTCTATCTTCAGGGTCATCAGTTCTTTCCTCTCTCCCCTTGTTACAGGTTGTATGCTCCTGTGCGCCCCTTCAAAATTCTCATGTTAAAACCTCAACCTCCATGTGTTGTATTTGGAGATGGGGTCTTTCAGGAAGTAATTAAAGTTTCATGAGGTCATAATGATGGGATCCTGATCCAAAGGGATTGGGGTCCTTATAAGCAGTGACACCAAAGAGCACTCTTTCCCCCCCTCCTCTCTCACCCTCTCTCTTCTCCCTATCCTGTGCTTATGCACAGAGGACAGGCCATGTGAGAACTTGGTGAGAAGACAGCTTTCTGCAAGCTGAGGAGAAAGGCCTTACCAGATAGGAACTCAACCGAAATCTTGATCTTGGACTTCCAACCTCCAGAACTGTGAGAAATAAATTTCTGTTGTCTAAACCACCCAGTATACGGTATTTTGTGTTGACAGCCTGAGCAGACTAAGATACCCCTTTATTCTGCTGTTGAAACTACTGTTGAGTGTTTTATTTCAGTTGGTGGCACTGGACATGGTTATTGATGAAGAATAAGCACTCACTGAAGTAGTGAGGAAAACAATTCACAAGCAATGCAGACTCATCATGTAAATATCAGCTATTATGCAGCAGGCTTTATCTAAGACAAAAAAAAAATCCTGGGGCCTAAGACTTGAGGTTGACGTCTTTGGAAATTATCTAAAATTTTTCAGTTAAAGGCATAACACAAATATGATTAATTAGCCAATTATTTGAGGGGCTATCATTGTTATTCAGTATTGTCTCTTAAATACCTATTATTTTAATAAGTTTCTGAACTGTCTGTTTGTATTCAATAAATAAGTATATATCGAGGTCACCTTATTTCCCTGAAACCAAGGTGAGTATGGAAATTAGAGGAAAAAACACTAGCATACTTAATAGGCTTTTGGACTGTGTTACCTTCGTAATCTTATAATAATGATTTCGGAATTATGCCCAGAAACAGAAAGTCTTTTGTTTTTAGCATGGCTACTGGCCCTGTGCCTAATTTTGTTTAATATCTGTCTTCTCTACTTTTAGTAGGACCTGTTTCTTGCTCTTGTTTATGACTGTGAAGGAAATAAAGAGCATTAAATGCATGCAGTGTAAGTCTTCTCTTTGTCTCTATCTTTGTATAGAATTTATCGTGAAAAATAACAGAGTCTCAGAGGGCTTCCTGATCCCCATGGGTGGTCCGAGGCTTCATTGTGGCAGCTGGTAAGCCCAGTCCACTGCTGTGGGGCAGCAGGGGAACCACTAGAAAGAGCCAGTTACAAGGATTTATTTTCTGTTTATTTTTTACCCTAAATCAACTGAAAAAAAAAAACTGTATAATATTTAGTCTGATAAGTAAAAAAAGGAAAATGCAAGATTTAAATTATTGATTCATAAAATAAGGCAACAGACAATTCAGTTCATTATTGAGCATGGATTTGTCATAGTCAACTAGCAGGCAGAAGTGCTATGCATACAGATACTAAAATAACAGGAAAGAACAGCTGACTGGGAAACCAGTTCCCCTGCCCCAATTATTTTCATAATAGTCTCTATCTACTACCTTCATAGATAATCCATAAACAAAGTGCACCACCAACTCCAGATTTTCATTGCATTCGTTTTGAGTTTTGTGGTAGATAAAGTTTTCAACCATGCTGAGATGAAAGTTTAAAGTATTATATTGTCTCTGCATTTATAGGTTTGTCACAGTGTTGGGTAATTAGGCATGTTGGCAGTCTAATATCCAAGTTAGATGCATTATGCTTTTGTAAAGAACTGAACCAAAGAGTGGTAAAGATACAGTGAAATTCCTGAATCTCAAAAGCTTTTAAATATTTGAATATATATGCATATGTATGTGCAGTATAATATAAATATAGGAAAAGTAGCCAAAAGGGACCAGTTCTCAAAATCCAAAGTCTTCGTGAGACACAGAATCAGATTTCAGATTTTGAGGGCCTCACCCGTCCAAAGATTTAGCTAGTACCGTGGGGTCATTTATTGATTCATTTAACAAATATCTATTTACAGCTTACAGCAAGCCAGGGCCTGTTTTGGTGTTAAGGGTCAATGAATTTTAGGGCTAAATCTGCAGGAATAACTTGTCCCTAAGGAGCAACTAAAATATGAGAAACCAGCGATCCTTAGGCACAGACCTCTCGGCCCTGCTGACACACTGCCTTCCCTCTTCTAGACTTTCAAATCGTATTAAAGATAGCATTGCTTTTCCCTGGAGTTTTTGTCACAGAAGCCACCTAAGACACACTTTCTTCCTTAGAGAGGTCAGGAAGAGGGCTTGAAAACGGCCATCAGTGGTCGTGTTTTAGGGACAGAGAAATGTAAAATGTCCAAGAAAAGCATGAATAGGGAGAAGACTAGCTGAGGAATCAACATATACATGTGAAAGCAGACAGCCATGGTGTACTGTTACCTCCTGCTAAATGAGAAACCAGCCTGAAACCTATTGGTTCAAACAAGAATGAGCTTTCTGCTGGCCTTGCTGGGCTCACTGACAGGGCTGTGTCAGCTGGTAGCTCAGCTGTGATTGCGGTTCTATGACAGCCTCACAGGCCTGCTGTTGGAGCTGGCTGTTGCCTGGATCTCTCTCTCTCTCTTGCTATTATTCAGCAGTAAAGCCCGGGCTTCTCCACGTGGCAGCAGGAGCATTCTAAGAGATTGAAGACAGAAGCTGCGAGGGCTCTTGAGTCCTAGGCTCTGAAGCTTCCAACTTAACTTCTGCCACATTCTGTTCATCAGAGTAAATCACAAGGCCCGGCCAGATCTAATGGACAGCGACGGACCCTACTTCTTAAAGGGAGTGGTGCAAAACACTGTGGCCTTATTGATCTACAGTATCAATTAAGGACTACATGTCCTATTATATCATAATATATTTTATATGTATATATATAAAACTTTCAAAATAATCCCCATTGCATAAGAGGTCCCTGGAAATGCATCATTTTTAAACAGATAAAGGAAGAAAAGAAAAGAAGGAGGGTGGAGAAAAGGCTTTTCGTTGTGTTGAAATAATTTAAAACTTATAGAAAATTTGCAAGAATGGTTTAAAGAGCTTCCATATGCCGTTTATTTAAATTCTCCAATTGCAAATTTTTTCTATATTTGCTTCCTCACTGGGATAGCAGAAAACTGATTAGTTGTTGCCTAGCCTGTCGGTGGAGAAAAGGGAATGGGAAGTGACTGCTAATGAGTAAGGGTTTACTCGTCGGGGGGACAGAAATGTACTAGAACTAACATCTTGTCATGGTTGCACAACTCTGCTAATACACAAAGAAACAAAAAAAAACACTGAATTCTACACTCAGTGAGTGAATTTTATAATATGTGAATTATGCCGCAATAAAATTGTTAAATACGGTCTAAAAGCATTAAAAGAATGGATTTCATTTTTAATGGTATTGAATCAAAGGTTGTGGGCCTTTGTTTGTGCTAGGACATTGCCGAAAACTTCTCTAAAAATGAATACTCAGAGAATCTAAACAGTCAAAATAAATGGGGAATATCTGTGAATTCTATGATGTGATTTGGGAATTGACAGCGTGGTAGAGTCAGGTATTCCACAGGCCCAGAGTATTATTCAGGACTCAGTGGACTTAGAGAAATCAAATGACCCACCAGTGTCCACTGGCAGTGCTGGGTAGGAGGGTACATGGGCCTGACCCCAGCCTACCTCACTCAGAGTTAATTTAAGTGACCAGAGATCTGATAAGACAGCTTTGATTTGATGGCTCACACAATACAAATATGGCATAATTGCAGATTTATAAATATATATGAAAAACAGAAATACTGAATATTGTTCAAAGAAGAAGAAAACTGAAACTATTTCATTTCATGTAAGCAATTGTTCCAAATTTGGTTCATCAGAGCACTCTTTGTACCAGTAACTTTCAGAAGTATCTGGCTTTCCTTCATTTAAGATTTGCTCCCATTTTTTTGGTATGTGTAGTTGGTATTAAATTTTACATTTTAACTCATGTTTATGTGTCATCATATCCAGAAAATTATTAGTAAGAAATTACCTTAACAATTAAATAATAACCGATGCCTTTTGGAAAGCTTTAAATTATTTTTGGATAACTTCTCGATTGCCACTATAGCCAAAATTGTGTTTTGTGAAGCATACACATTATATTATATGTCAAGGTAAGACGCTGAGATAAGTTATAGTCAATTTCCATTTTTTACTACCATTTCTATGGTTATATAAACAACATATATTACTTCAGAACATGTTACCATGGTTATTTCAGGTAATTCCAGGTTATTAATGCTTTTAAAATGAAAATAAAATTTTTGTCAGTGGTTGAATACAATTGTTCAAGTTGAATAGAAAGAAATACCCTGTCTTGTTAACATAGGGTATTTCACTTAGTGCCCCTGATGCGAGGTGGGAGGGAGTCACGGCGGGGATGCCATTCTGTCCTCACTCCTCTCCCATCTTTACTTATATCAGGAGAACTGGGTAGAATCTCACGCATCTACTGATAAGCTGTTGTACATGAGACAGAAGCAGCAGCAGATGGAAAATAAGCTCTAAAACTTAGCAGTCCCTCGACTTCTGGATATAAAAAGAGTGACAGAAAAATGAATGACTGCAAAGCTCCGAAACAGGAAACGATGACCAGATGCTTGTTCATTCCATGTTGCTGACTTTATTACTGTTTATTTGTTTATTTTTCTCACTTTCTCCCCTGATGGACGCGCAGGCTGACATAAACTTGAAGAGCAGATGAGTGTTTGGGAATAGACATCTGAAATAATATTTTAAGTGTTGATTCTGGGCCGGGACAATGTCTTTAGTGCACTCTCCACGTCCAAAGTCTGCCAGGGATAGGAGGAGGTGTGGACACCCAAAGTGCTGGCTGAACTCTGATCCCTTCGAAACAGGATGGGCTTTCTCCTGTCCACACGTGAGCATTTAGCCAATGAGCCCAATTTACCAGGCGTCTGATCTTCGTATTACTTGGTGAGAGTCCATAAATATCTGAAACCAAATCTCTGCCCCCCTCCCCCAAAAGCCTGGAGCAGAGAATGCAGTTGCAAGAGCAGGGCAGACAAAGGTCATGAACAGCTTAAATTTTCTCTGACTTTTTCTTCCCTTTTTTTTTTTTTTAAATTTTATTTTACATTGGACTACAGTTGATTTACAATGTTGTGCTAGTTTCTGGTGTACAGTGAAGTGATTCAGTTACACGTATACATATATCTATTGTTTTTCAAACTCTTTTCCTGTTCAGGTTATTACAGAGTACTGAGCAGTGTTCCCTGTGCTATGCGGTACGTCCTTGTTGATTATCTATTAATCTTCCTTCCACGGTTCCTTAGTCCTGCTTTCTTGCTCTCTCCATCCACGAGATTTAAATTTTATAACATTGTCCTGTGTCATATGTATTTACATAAGCAGAAGTGAACACCTTATGAAGCAGGTTGTGGTAGGGATTCATAAAAATAATAGAAATCAGGAAATATTATTGCAATGACAGCACAAAAGTGAAATAAATACCACATGTACCACTCAAATACACAAATGTACACCACTGCACAACACTACCTTAGTTATCCATCTGCATCTGTAAGTATTTACTATAGAGCAGGTGCATGTTATTTGAGGATTTGTAAATTAATGAAAAGAATATATATATATATGTATAACTGAATCACTTTTCTGTACAGCAGAAATTAAAACATTGTAAATCAACTATACAATGAAATAATTTTTTTAAAAAAAGGAGAAAAAATAATTTTTGCTAAAAGCTTAAAATTATCATATCCACAAATATTTACATACATAAATTTTACTCAATTTATATAAGTACCAGGGTTTTCCAGGAAAACTTCACAATCTAACACAATATCTTTTCGAAGGACCCTAAAACTACTTCTACCTTTGTTGTAATGCTGACATTGTTGGAGTGTATATTTGAGCAGATATAAATAATGTGGTCACTACCCTGTAACAACTGTATTTTACTGAATGTCCAGGCAAGCTTATGGGTGGATAGTGCCTTGTTTCCTTTATTTTTTTTCTCCCTATGGAGACAGAGAGGAATCCTAATGAGAAAGAAAGAAACAATACTCAGAGAAAAAAGACCTGGTTCAATTCAACATGTGGATGAATTAGGGCAATTTAACAGAATTTTCTGCCTGTTTCCTCAAGTGCAAATAGTTCCTGTCCAAAGACCCTCCCAGGGGTGCTGTGAAGTTCAAAGCAAGAAAGTAGCTTGTCATAACCTGTAAGTGCTCTACTAACATAAACCGCCAAATTAATAATGAAAAAGGCAATTCAAAGTTCATCATTTTCCTTACCAAATAAACTTAAAACACTCACCCAAAACCAATTTCGATTTCACAAAAGTATTTGGACAGAATACGTTTGAATTATTTATCAGGAAACCCTCTTCACAACTCTCTCTCTCTCCTTCTCTATCTCCCTCTTCTTTTTTTTATTTTTTGTCTTCTTTTTTTTTGGTTTACCTTGAATACTTTTATGTTTTAGACCTGTCATTTTTACAGGATGCTTACTGGACAAACTCTGTCTTTGAACATGCAATTAAGTTAGCCTGTTTCAAAGACTGTTGCACAGAGTATATCAAGGGAAAGACAATTCCAGCTCAATTTTAATAACGTTGTGTTTTATTTTAATTATAACATACATTCAATGACAGTTTCAAAATTAAATGAAAAATTGAACAAGACATTTTAGCAGCCATTGGATAATTGAAAAGGAATATTGGCTGAGAGGATTAGTTTATGAAAGCTAAGATGTCAAAAGAGTTTTGGTAAAAAAAAATCTATATTTATTTCTGGAAACAAAGGGCAGAAGAATTGTAGATCTGGAAAACTAGGAATATTAAAGAATTACCTAGCACAGCCTTCCAGTATAGAAGAATTTTTTTAAAAGAGGAGCCTTTTAAAAAGGCTTCAGAGTATTAGAGACCATCACCAAGTAAAATGAAAATTAGATGCCTGATTAATTTCCTACTTGAACCTGAAAAGGATATTCTTGCATTTAGTCAGAATATTGAGTAAAGCTCTCTTCAAATCAAGGTAAAAACATGATACTCAGTTACATATTTATTGCTTTATTGCTCAAGGCATTTAAGTTTATTTGTTATATGGCATTTTATATGAGAATCCTTTTGTCCTACATAATATCTGCAGCATTTTGACTATGATATTTATATTAGTAACATGATATTAGACGTTGAATGTAGTCACTTGACCAGGAGCTTTGGTTAAAGAAAAACTACATTGGGTCTTCCCTGGTGGCGCAGTGGTTGAGAGTCCGCCTGCCAATGCAGGGGACACGGGTTCGTGCCCCGGTCCGGGAAGATCCCACATGCCACGGAGCAGCTGGGCCCGTGAGCCATGGCCGCTGAGCCTGTGCGTCCGGAACCTGTGCTCCGCAACGGGAGGGGCCACAACAGTGAGAGGCCCACATACCGCAAAAAAAAAAAAAAGAAAAGAAAAACTACGTTGGATTTCCATGTTACCAATAGAGTAAACCTACTGAGACTTCCTTCTACGGATACAAAATGTTTTGATTAAGGCAATCAATTCAAATTGAAATAAAATAGCATATTCTTAGTGATCATTTTAAGATTAGAAATCAAGAGTTTAACCTTTTCCTCTTTTTATCTTTCTTTCCCTCTCTTTCTCTCTCTCTCTGTATTTTCATGATTCTTATTTTAACAAATATTATTTCATACATATAAAGTAAAATGAATTTTAAATATTTTCTAAACTTAAAACAATTAATTATTATTAAAGACACAAAATGAGGGCTTTTGATATGCCAAGGTCAAATATGTTTCTTCATCTCATCATAACGACAAACCAACAAAATAGGTATGATTACTTTCCACACATAAAAGGTAAGAAAACATTCACAGAGAAGTTAACTTTTCCTGCTCACAACTATGGAAGTTGCAAAGCCCGGGCAGTTTACAGTTTGTTTGTGTTTTTACTAAATATCTTATGTTGTTACGACCTGTGTCATTAGTTCCCAGTAATTCTGATCTCTGGAACAGTGTTATTAAAATGTATTGATTCCACTAAGAACTTCCATTTATGTAAGAAATATCAATTGACTTTATCATTTCAAAATTTAAAACTGAAAAAATTAACTATGTATTTAATCTTTTAAAAATAACAATAGATCCATTGTATGTTAACAAAAATAATGTTTCCTGACACCTAATTGTTTCCCAAAACAAAATATGACTGAGAAGGGGGCATTGTTTTACATTTTTGAAAATGCCTTTAATTTCTCTCTTGAAAGAAGACAGCTGGGTTCTCATAGCTGCTTCTGCATTCAGTATATTGTAATATACTGCTTGGGTTAACAAACATATTAAATAAAATCCTGCCTCACACAGATATGTTTTGGGAAAAGGGAGGAATATTTTAGTTTCCTCCCCAAATAACTGTGCTATGGATACATAACCTAAAGTCAAGAGTAGTTTCAATAAACTTTGTACACCGCACAGTAACAAGAAAATGAGAGAGAAAAGAAAAATATGTTAATATTATTATGAAAATAATTTGCCTGTCTTTCTATTGGACTGTTCATCTTATCCTTACTTATTTGTAACAATTCTTTATGTATGCTAGTAATGAGTCCCTTGTTGCTTGTACATATTGAAAATATTTTCTCCCCTGTAATGGATGCCTTTTCAATATCTTAATTTCTTTTGATAATTTTTCAGTATATCTCAGTTTATTTTTTCCCTTTTATGGTAAGTGCTTTTCGTATTCCTTTAAGAAATCTGCCCCAGTTCCAAGGTCATGATGATGTTCTCTTATGTTTTCTGCTAAAATATTTTTTTATTTTAAATATCACATTTAAATTTGAATTAAATAGTGTCTTGTTTGAGATAAGATTCCAAATACTTTTTTTTTCATAAAAGAGTACAGTTAAAAAGCAACACCCACTACCCACTGTACACTATTAATCACATAGCTTTATGATAGGTCTTGATTTTTGGAGTGTTATGTTTTCCAGATTTATTCTTCAAGACCATCCTTGCTAATATATTGCTTTTCCATCTTTGTAGCAATTTTAGTATCATCATGTCAATTTCTTTAAAAAATGTTGCTTCAATTTTGGTTGAGACTAAAGGAACTTATAGATCAATTATGGTGATATATACCACTCCTGGTATCCAAAAAAAGCAAAAAACACTAATTCAAAAAGATACATGTAGCCCAATATCTTTGGGGTATTCCAAAAGTGGAATATCTTTCTCCACTCTTTTATTCTGAATCTATAATTAAATGGATATTTATTTATTTATTCATTTAAGGCAGATTTCTTATAAAAAACATACAGTTGTGTCTTACTTTATAGAAAATCTGATTTCTTTCTTTTTATTTAGTGTGTTTAGATAATTTAGATTTAATGTGAGTATTGGCATGCTTGGATTAAAATCTATCATGTTGCTAGGTAATATTTTCTACTGGTTCTTTTCTTCTTTCATACTTCCTTTTGGATTATATAATTTTTAAAAATGATTCCATTTTATCATCACTGTGGCTTATTTCTTACACTGTTCTTAAAAAATTTTAGTGATTATATTAGGGTTTATAATACAGATCTGTAAGTAATCACAATCTGACTTCAAGTAACACTATACTGCTTCCTATATAGTGTATGAAAATAAGAATGTAATTCCAACTTCTCAAGCATCGTGCTATTGTGTCCATACATTTTATTTTGCATAAAACCAACAATATGTTAATACTATTTTTGTTCTATAGTCATTTATTATTTAGATTGATTAATAACAATAGAAAGCGAGTTTTATAATTACATTGACCCTTGAACATGAGGGTTAGGGGCTCCAACCCTTCACAGAGTCAAAAGTCCATGTACAACTTTACAGTTGGCCTTCCATCTTCAAGGTCTCACATTCACAGATTCAACCAATGACAGATTGTATAGTGCTGTAGTGCATATTTATTGAAGACAATTCCACCTACGAGTGAACCCATGCAGTTCAAATCTGTGTTGTTCAAGGGTCAACTGCACTTGTATTTTTCAGCTCATTCTTATTGTAATTCATGTGTTTGTCTGATACAGTCCTTTGACCTGAAGAACTTCCTTTAACAATTCTTCTAGTAAAAGTTCACTAGTATTCATTATCTCTGATTTTGATTTTTTGAATTTTTAATTCTCCCTTCATTTCTAAAACATGTTTTTCCTGGATATAGAAATCTGGATTGAAAGTTTTTTCTTTCAGCATTTAAAAAACGATACTCCATGTTCCCTGGCTTATATAGTTTCTAATTAGAAGTCTGCTGTAATTCCCATCTTTTAACTCTATATATAATGGCTGCCTTTAAGATTTTACACATGTGAATATTTTATTTTATTTTCCTGCTTGTGTTATGTGAGATTCTTGGGTGTGTGGTTTGATATCTTTCATTTGGATAAAACTTCTCAGCAATTATTTCTTCACATATTTCTTCTGCTTCATTCTCTCTGGGATTTATCCTTCTAGGATTTCTCCTTCTAGGATTTCTCTTCTGCATCATTCCACACATCCTCTATACTCTTCTCTACTTTTAATTTTTAGTTTATTTTTTCTTTGTCTTTTAAATTATGTAATTTCTATCACCTTATCTTCTAATTACTAATTATTTGCTACACTTATCAACTTTAATACTAAGCAAAGCAATGCATTTTTTAATGTATGTTACTGTGTTCTATCAGGTTATTTATTATAGTTTGCATCTCTGTTTTTGTTGCAAATTAGCACCTGTTCATGTTTTCCTTCTTTTCCACTTGAGTAGGGGCTGGCAAACCACAGCCACTTTTCATAGATAAAGTTTTATCAGAACACAGCCATGTTCATTTACTTACATACTATTTCTGGCTGCTTTTGAGCTATAATGACAGAGTTGAATAATTTCCATAGATTGTATGGTCCTCAAAACATAAAATATTTACTGCCCCTTGGAGATAAATGTTGCCAATGCTTGCACTAGATAAAATTGCCATACATGTGAGTAAGACCACTTTGAACCAATTAGTCCCTAGCTGAGCCGCCTACTGTAACTTCTGGCCTATACTTGCCATGCAGTATTGTTACTTAAATAAATGTTATATTGATTTTGTTATGTAGCAAAATCTGACTGATATATCTGTGAGTAATTTAAGATCATCAAAAGCAGGAAAGTCAAACATTTGTAGTGCAATTCTAAGTAAAAAACACCAATCTATTGTGTTTTGTGTGCAACATTAAGAGAACTATTATCCAAACTCAGTGAGTAAAATTACTTGTATCCTGATCAAATGAAACAACTATAAAATTATATTTTGAGACAATTGGATAGTTTTACATGGTAGATTCTGATAAAAGAGAATTTAAATTTGTTAGATATGATAATAATTTTGAGTTTTTAAAAAACCTTAGCTATTAAATCTTGCCTATTAAAAATCTTACCAGGGCTCCCCTGGTGGCGCAGTGGTTGAGAGTCCACCTGCCGATGCAGGGGACACAGGTTCGTGCCCTGGTCCGGGAAGATCCCACATGCCGCGGAGCGGCTGGGCCCATGAGCCATGGCCGCTGAGCCTGCGCGTCCAGAGCCTGTGCTCCACAACAGGAGAGGCCACAACAGTGAGAGGCTTGTGTACTGCAAAAAAAAAAAAAATCTTACCTATTAGAGATGTATGCTATGGTACTCAAAAATGCAATTATATAGCTTTTAAACTTCTTTAAAATATTCTAGCAAAAAGAAATTTAGAAGGTAGTTTAAAAAACAGAAGAGCAAAGTGTTGATAATTGTTGAATTTAAGTATTGGATACATATAAATTAATTACTTATCCTCTTTATTTTTTTTTAGATAATTTTTTTTTTTTAATTTTAATTTTTTGCAGTACGCGGGCCTCTCACTGTTGTGGCCTCTCCCGTTGCGGAGCACAGGCTCCGGACGCACAGGCTCAGCGGCCATGGCTCACGGAGCCAGCCTCTCCGCGGCATGCGGGATCTTCCTGGACCGGGGCGCGAACCCGTGTTCTCTGCATCGGCAGGCGGACTCTCAACCACTGCGCCACCAGGGAAGCCCTATCCTCTTTATTTTTATATATGGTTAACAATTTCCAAAATTAAAAAAAAATACATATACACACATGTATAATTCTTACATATACATACACATGAAACAATAGGAAAAAATGAAAAAAATATATGGAAGAAAACTTGTACATCATAACATTTTAATTTAGGATCCATCTACATAATACTACATACTGCATAAGAGAAATCTAATAAATGGGTAAGCGCTTACTGAGGGAATGGTAAAAGCACATGCCTTTTTAGAAAATTATCTAAATACATAATTCGATTATCAATGAAGACTTAAATTATAAAGGTCTCAAAAATGATCATGCTCAAGAAAAACAAATGTTAGTGTTCTGCTCATGTGTGATTAAAAAGACATTGCTATACTGAATGACCAGTAAATAGGACAACCTGTAATGAGGGCACATAAAATTAATATTTTAAGCCTGTAATACATTTGGCAAATGCAGATTATTTATTATGATATGAGTAGTATATTGTAAGACATGCTTCATTATTTCCGATGAATAAATTCTAAAAGGAGTAAAAAGTTTCAGTGGTTTACTTTCTAAATCATGCAATATTTTGTTCACCTATATTTTCTTCTTGAAGTTGAGTGTGGTTTACCTGTTTCATAAGGTTACACATGGGTAAGTCACTGAAATTTTTCAACCCAGTAATGTCCAATGGAATTGTATAAGGATAGAAATATCTCTCTGCCTGCTTTCTTAGAAACTATGATTATGTTTATTTGTTTAATCCATAATCCTTGTTTGAACGTGGGTTATAGGGTAAGGAACAAACTTTAAATAACCAAGAAAGGCTAGATTTGTTTACATCTTAAAGGCCCTGAATCAGCCTTCAATCTAATGACAGTCACAGAGACCATGTCTGAAAGGCAAAAATGAGAGTATGGGTTTGCCTGGGCTGAGTGGACTGCAGGTTTTTCTGAGAATGAAAGCCTTGAGCAGCTTTTGTCAGGATTCAGAGAGACTCAGTTGAAGAAAGATGATTTTTAGGTCATTTTGTTGTAAGTCATGAATTACAATTTTGTTTTGTCCCTTCTTTGTAGAGCAGCAATAAACGGTTAAGTTGCTGTTTAATTCTTTTATTGTGTATGCAACTATTGTGTGTATACTGATTTTCTTTTGAATATGCTGCTGTTTTGAGGCAGGTTACAAGACAGCCTAGCTTTATTCAGGTTACAGGAAGTTCCTCCTAGATTCTGGTTACAGGTTATGGTTGGTCTATGTTTGCAGTGTTCTGAGTTCCCATTTGGTTTTGTATCTTCATCCACATTTTAATGAGAACTAAGGAGAGGCTATTTTAGGGATTGACGCTTTCCAAACACAATTTTAAAATGTATTAACTTGTTCTTCTCTCACCTAAATTTTTCTTACTATTTAAACCAGAATCACAAAAATCACAGCTCAAAGTCCTTTGGCAAACATTGTTTATTAATTTTCTAGTTACAGAACCAAAATATTAAAGCTATATTAAACAGAGATTTTGATCCCTGTTTTCTCAAAGCAACTAAAATAAATCTCACTGAGGTCTGACTGATTGTATTTTGGGGATATCCCCTTTACAAATCACTGAGATTTGTAATACTCACTGAAATCCAACATATGACCTTTCTGCTATATATAACATGACAACAAAAGGATTCTCCAAAGAGAAGAATATTCTCATTAAATGCTGTTTCCTATTACAGTATTTGATTTTTCAGATCGGTGAACTCTCACTACAACAAATGGTTAATGCTTGAAAATAGTAAAAATGACCTTTTCGGGCCTCCATTAATCTCCATGCAAAGGACAAACAAGTGTTTTATCATAAACCAATCCCAGAATATAACCATTATTTTTAAAATACTAACAATTAGGCAATAATTTAGAGGTTTTGATTTTAACTACCCTGTGTGGAGCAGATTAAGAGAATATTGCCTATGTATTCCAGGAGAAAACCAATTAAGCCAACCTTATAAAGAGCAATGATGTTCTCTGACATCTGCCAGCAAAACCAATCCACTTAAACTATTGTAGACTGGTATCTTTCTATTCACTATTCTATATGGATACCTGAAAACAACAAATCATGTGTGCATTGCATACTCTTGGTGATATATTTGTGAAGTGACAGTTCTCAGAACCAGAGTTATTTCTAAATCACAATGTCAATTGCCAACACTAGATCTTGGGTCAAGCAAGAAAAAGAACATTTTTATTATTCTGCATGCTATACTTTCTGGATATCTATCCTCATTTTACATTCCCCAAATTATCTTTCAGTCAATCTGAGCAAATGTTATAACTTTAGAAAATCTAAATTGAGCCTTGTTGATATTCCTTGGGTTCTTTATTTTTCAAATGTTAAGATATTTTTTTTCTCAAAATTAAGAATGAAAGCATCAATGGTTTGTCAAATGCTTTTCATGCAATTCAACTACTGATAATATTTATACAATCTTGGGCTTATTTTTGCTTAAATATTCAAAATTATTTATGGAAGAAATTGCCATCTCTGAGTGATTTTTTTTGGTAAATTTGGAGGGAGGTATGAGAACTGTATTTATAACCCAAATCATGATTCACAAGGAAGAGTCATTATTCTATCTTTAGGAACCAAAAGTACATAAATCAGGGATATTTATAATTAATGTTTTAGTTCCCCAGGGCCAGATGGGAAAATGAGAAATGAAGTATATAGCATTCAGCCTTAAAGAGTTTTATTCACTAGTACTTAAGGCTCCTAGTATCTTAAGCAAACACATAGCTTTCCAACAACCCCAATAGGGCAAATAAGGGCAAATTAAAATTAGCGATCTTGTTTTTATACTTTCAACAAATATTTCTTGAGTGCCTTCTGTATTCTCAGCACAATTCCAAAATAACAAATAAATGTGTTATGTAATTAATAGGTTTATGTAGCAACTCTTTCACTTGCTGTATGATTTTGGTTCAGCCCCTTAATCTAAGCCTCAGTTTACCAGACAAACAATAGAGTTTTCACAAGAAGCGTGTGTGTGTGTGTGTGTGTGTGTGTGTGTGTGTGTGTGTGTGTGTGTGAAGAGAGAGCCTGAAGCATAACAGGTGTATAAATCTATAGTCAATCATGGTAAAGATACATGTGCATCTTGGTCCTGATCCTATTATAAACTTTAATTTATATTAGCACTTTCTAATCACCTGATGTGTTATATCAAATTGGATTTAACAGAATTGTTCTTATATTTACCTATTTCACATTTTGACATGATGGAACTATTACTTTTAAAGATATTACTATTAATTCATTATTTATTATTATATTCATATTTAAATATATTTATATCTATTAATCTTTTTATACATCCCATTTCTTACATATGTATCACATGTCTAATTTCACCCATCCAAACTTTAATTAACATTTTATTTACTAAAAGGGTTATTAGTATTTATATTTCAGACTGTTAATTATGTCTGCCCATTCCATTAATATTCAACTATATAAAGCATAACACACATGCTTCATTAGGACAATGCTTCTTCCTGTCACAGTAATTCTATGCAACCTAAAGAAAGCAACAAGTAAGTTCAAATGAATGAAATGATCATTGTTGTGGGATTCTTTTCAGTGAATTGCAGAGTATCCCAATAATTGCCAATCAAATAAAAGCTGAGAGTATTAAAAGTAGGTAAAATTTCAAATAGCTACTTGGATTAAGAAAACTTTGTAACTTACTGAGAAAAATAGCCAACATCAAATAGTGTTTAATAGTATCCAAGACTCCTCTGTGAAGATAATCTCATTCTTTTTCCAAACACTTGCACAAAATAAACTAAATTTATAAGAAAAAAATGTGATCAAACCATTATTTTGAATATTATTATTATTACTATTCACATGAGCTACAATTCATTGCCTAAATTCTTATAGGAAGGCACTTTGTATGCGATACCTAGTTCATTAGTGAAAACGGTATGTTGAGGACATGCTAGATTTTGATAGAGTTCTAAAATCGATGGAATATTAAATAACTTTCTAATTTTATAAATAATAAAAGCCCATTGCAGAGAGCTTGGAAACATTTTTTCCGCATAGGTGTTCATTATTAACATGTTTCCGTACCATATTCTCCTACAACACTTTCAGTAGCCTCCTAATGTTTCAAAAAATATCATGATTGAATGCCAACTTTGTTTTCATTTCAAATAATGCTGCAGTAAGCATCCTTAGTATAGGCATCTTTGCACACATTTATATTTTCCTGAGGAAATATATTTAAAAGAATAATTGCAGGGCCAGATTTCTTTGGTGCATCACCACACAATATATGCTGCTTTACACATCACTGTTTTCAAGCATCTTTCCATGCTCACATACTAATAATCTCATTGTTTTTAGATGACATATCCTCAATTATCCCTGTGATGGAGATTCTTTCTACATTCACTGACTATCTATGTTTCTTTTTCTATGAACTACCTATTCAAATTTTCTTATGGTTTTATTTATTAATTAACTTGCAAGCAACCTTTATAAATGAATACTACCAATACTTTATCATATATATTGTACATATATTCTCCAATAAATAATATTGTGTGACCACTTGTTACATTTTCAAAGTAAAAAGTGAGCAGAATTTGAAGTTATGTTGCCTATATTTAGATGTTATTTAACTACAGTCTTTCTAAAACATCATCTAAATTTTGAGAATTAAGAACAATTCAATTTACATATTTCGGTTAATATTTATTATAGCTATGTTATTGCCTGATTTACAACATTTTAATATGCTGTGTATATATATTTCCAACACTGAAACCTGTTATAATATTGACATAACTCATACTTGTATAACATAACTTAGAGATAGTATTTTAAGCTGTAAACCATCTTTGTATATGACAATTGTATCAGTCCTGTTTCATGTTTCATTGTCACCATGTCCTTAGCAATATAACTAATGAACAAAGTTCTATTACATAATTCTCATGGGCAGGAAAATTGGGTCACAACAGTCTAATTATGATCACTTTTGGTCTCACCCTTCATAGCTTGAAGACTGTCTATAATGTTATGCTTTGTAGATACAGATGCAGCAGCATCGGTAGTGAATAGAATGAAAAGAAAAGGACTGCAGACGACATTTCTTCATGAGGATGAAGGAAGTAAAGGAAAAAGACAAGGAGGAAAAGAGACAGATGGAGGGAAACTGGCCAGAGTAGAAGAAAATCTAAGGAACAGAGGGGGCAAGACGGCTGTAAAGGGGATTGGTCAGCTGTGGCATATGCGAAAGACAGAGCAAATGAAGGGCAGACTAAACAGAATGCTTGGAGTTGGTAATAAAGAAGTTCTTAAGCCACATGGGATGGTTCAGTGATGGCAAGAAGCTAAAGACATGTCCTGAGAGGTCGTGCTTCTTGGAGCAGCATCCCAAAGAAGAGTAGGTGATATAGGACCAGGGAGACATCAGGAGAGGATAGGTGATTCTAGACCACAGGCATGGAAAAAGGGTAGCCGTGGGTTGATGTGGCTTAAGTTATGTTTCTCGGGCCCTGAGAAGTGAAGGTGTTCACATGGAGTGGCCCTGATTTTCTCAGTGAGTTAGTTTAGTGGTACCTAGCAGGTGTCTCCAGTCTGTCAGTCACTGGCTGACATTATCTCACATTCCCCAGTGTCTTGCTCAGGGTCTTTGTGTTTTTTCCATGTTCTCAAATGTCTATTTTCCTAAAACATTCAAGAACTTTAACATAAGGATAGCAACAGAGAAGTTCAAAACTATTCAATCAATGTCTTAGTCCATTTGGGCTGCTCTAACAAAACACCATAGACTGGGTAGCTTATAAGCCACAGAAATTTATTTTTCAAAGTTCTGGGGGCTGGAAGTCTAAGGCCAGGGTACCTGCAGATCTGTTGTCTGGTGAGGGCCTGCTTTCTGGTTCATAGGTGGCAGTTTTCTCTCCATGGCTTCACAAGGCCAAAGGGGTGAGGAAGCTGTGCAGGGTCTCTTTTATAAGGACACTAATCCCATTCATGAGGGCTCCACCCTCATGACCTAAGCACCTCCTACAGGCCCCACCTCCAAGTATCATCACATTGGGGGTTATATTTTAACATACGAATTTGGGGGAACACAATCATTCCGTCCGTAACAGTCAAGGACATTGAAAGAGAAACAACTTAAATGAAGTTATGAATTGCACAGGTAAATAGTGGATGATACATGAAATCTTAACCAACTTCAATCTAAACCTATAAATGTTTTTTCTGTGCAGTGGTCAGTCTTCTTAGCCAATCTTGGTCAACTTATCAAAATATTGGATATATTGAGTCTGGATGCAGAAACCAGGACCTGGGTCCTAAGAATCTCACCATAGAACATGCATGAGATGCATCCAGTACCACCAGGACAATTTTGGCATACCTATATCCTCGTGACTGGCCATCAAATGGAAGTTAATGTTTCAGTACAGTTATCAGTATTCAAAGGAAACACGGAGAAATTTCAAACTGCTACTTTCTTAAGCCATTAGCCCATCTTTTCAAAGTACATAAGGCCACTTTTCTTTCCAGTTCCTCAGTCACTGCTTTGACAGAAACGCGGTGTCATTTTCCTTTAATGTGAATGCTGCATGAAAGCTGAAAATGAACTAGAGCCTGGACATGTTACTTTGTTAAGATCCATACACCAGAGAGCACTCAAGCCGTGTCTGATTGAACTGGTAACGCACCCTCTCGCTGCGGGAAGCAACAGCGTCTGCAGCAGCCTATGGCCCCGTATCACTATTCCCCGTCCAATCACCTCTGAGGCTGATTCCATTTGATGGAGACAGCCCTATGCTTCTTAGAGCTAAAAAACTAAACTTTCCTTGTACAACATCCTCTCTTACTTAGACACTGAATTTAAGCTGTCAGTGCTGGGAAATGTGGTAACAGGAAACCCAAGAACCTCACAGCAGATGCCTCTGTACTTCTCTGAATGTTCTTGTCTTGTTTTTTTTCTCTCTCCCGTTCCTTGTTTATAACTGGAATTCTTCTTCCAAACTATTTTCTGTCAGACCTACTTAACTCTCACTTTGTTTTACTGAAATGTGGACTGGTGAATAGGGTCTTTTCAATCTGTTCTATGTGCCTCTTCCTCTTTGCCAACATTAGAATTTGACAGAAATTTGGGAGCTGGCTTGACGCTGGCAGGACAGAGCAAGGCACCATACTTCTTTGTTATTTGTGCTTAATATATTGTTGGCAGCCTCGTCTGTTTTAGCTTCTTGGCAGTATTTGGTCTCTCTTCCCTTTGGCACTATTCCCTCCTTTTTGAGCGCTCAGGGAAATTTATGTAGAGAGCTCTTAAATAGTCCACGTTTAGACCAACGGGTATAAAAATCACCAGCTGACCCTGTCCTGTCAAGTAGCCAAGAATTCAGTCTTTACTGTAATCAACAGGCACTGAAGTGACTATGCAAATAGATGATGAATCTGAGAAACCCAGTATATATTAGCAATTTTCATAACATATTAGTAAAATCCTTCAGAAGGCACTTCTGTGAGTGTGCAGAATCTCACCGTGAAATAGTTGGCTCTGATGAAGCAAACTGCATTTAACAAAATGCAAAATGCATTGAAACAAAGATCTTAGCAACAGGTAACCATGACAGTGAACTCTATTGTTTGTTTAATTCAGTTTTAACTCACGAAAAGAACCTAGACAAGGCTTCTCCCTTACAATCTAAGCATGATCGTAACTGGGTGACCAGCTGCTTTGCTGGGAATTCTTCCTGTTGAGAGCGTATTTCAGTTCACACAGAGCACAAGCTATGACATCGTGCACTGGGAGTATTTAATTTAACCGATACTGTTATGCTTCATAAAAAGAGATTTCACCCTGAACACTGGCGTCTGCTCATTAGTTTGTCTGGCCCATATCTTATTTGATTAACAGAAATTTAGAGAAAAAAAATAAAAACTTGTGAAACAATCAATTAAATTGAGAAGAAAATCACTGGTACATTACAGGGCAAGCCCACCTCACTGGATCTAAATTGCAGTACCTTCTAAGCTGTACTTAGACCATTCTCCCAGTTATTACAAACATCGAAACCCTCAGGTACCCTCACTGTCAAAAGAATCTATATTAGCATTTAAGATATGAACTAGAAAACTTCAAAAGAAATATGACACATTGTTAAGGATATTTATCTCTGAGTTGTGAATTTGTTTCCTTTTTTATTATTTTGTTTGTAATTCTTTTATAATTTGAAAAACAGTAGGTAATTTTAAGAAAGTAGAGAAATGTTCATGTCATTTTTTCTGAGTATAGGTGGAATGAACAATCATAAAAATTAGAATCAATTACATGTGCAAGCACTTTCCTAACACTTGAGCAATATTTGAACTAAATCCTAAAGTTTCATGACTGAAGGTACACTTTGCAAGTCTCTTGGTGTGCATGTCCCAAAACTGCCACACTGTATCAGCACACAGTCTCCACATTAGAGGCTGGAGAACTATGGCCTGTGTGCCCAGTTTAGATGGCCATCTCTTTTTTTAGGACTCAAGAGTGAAACATGCCTTTTACATTTTCAAATGGTTATGTTTTAAATGTTAAATAAGCACCTACACCATAGTCTCATTTTTTTTTTCCCCAGCAAAACCTAAAACATTTATTTTCTGGTCCTTTAAGGAAAGCATTCACTGGTCTCTGATTTAAAAAAAAAAAAAAAGTGGTCAAGATTCAAATATGTAGAACAATGTAGGTTAAAACTGAAAAGGTTTGTTTCATGCAACCTCAACACTTTAATGCCCTGTTAGTATTACAACTATAATGAAACTGTAACTTTATAAATATTTAGCCTCTCCAAACTATTTGACCATGGAATACTTACTTTCCGGCATAACTTTCGATACCTTCCAGGTCTTGGCTGCACAGAAAACTATTTGCTGTAAAGTGTGATGCATATGTTATTCAACTAGAAGCTTTCTCTGTACCTAGTGGGACGCCATGAAGATTATTTCCTATGTTAAAGGCCTGCATACAGCTATTGGTAGAAAATTAGGTCGTGCAAAATGTTGTTTCTGCCTGCTAGTTGTTTAAAATCATTTTGAAAAATGTGGTATTGTTGGGTAAATGAAGAATGGCAGCCTCTCAAAGAGCTATCTAATGGTGAGAGAGGTCGAGAACTAAATGCGGATTTATTATTTTTTGCTAGCACACAGTCTGTGGGATGGGGGAAAAGGCGGAGGAGAAGCTGTGCCCTTCCTTACAGGACGAGGAAACAGGCATCTTGTTTTTAAGAATTAAGAATGGCTTGTCTTCATCCACAGAATGAGTAAATGGACTTTAGTTTTAAAGATTTTTTTGATGTGGACCATTTTATTTTTTAAAGTCTTTATTGAATTTGTTACAATATCGCTCCTGTTTTCTGTTTCAGTTGTTTTTGGCCACGAGGCATGTGGGATCTTAGCTCCCTGACTAGGGATTGAACCGGCATCCCTTGCGTTGGGAGGCGAGGTCATAATCACTGGACCTCCAGGGAAGTCCCTAAAGGAACATTCTGATGTGTTGAACATATTGCTAACAATTGTAATACTCTCCTTGTATCTTTTACGTGTCAGGGCTTTACCAGGGATGGAGAATGCAGAAAAATTGAAGAGGAAGAGATGGGGGAGAGAGAGTGCTGCGAGCTGGTGGTGAGCCCAGCGCGCCACCCAGCGTGCTCCGGGGCTGTGAATGGCCAGGTGGGTGGGCCTGAGGCCACAGGTGGGCTCAGCCAATGAGGAGTGTGTGGGAGTCGGGGTGGGGGGTGGGGCTGGCCACCCCACACCCACATCACGGCTGAGGAACAAGGCTTTCCGACAATGGGTGTGGGAATAGTGCTTGGCCTGTTCTTTGGAACTCCTTTTATGAACTATGTCCATCGCACGAATGGAATCAATATCCTGCACATGCCTGAGAACAGAAGGGAACCCGAAGACAGCCCAAGCCCAGGACCATTTAGAGGTTTCAAAGATCTGAACGCTGTGAGGCAGGTATTATTATTCCCACTCACCAGAAATAAAAGTGATATTTTTTTAATGTATTGCCCTTGACCTAGAACATAAGCAAATCTTCTGACTCCAGATATTCAATGCTTAGCTTTCCTAAGCTTTATGTCCCTCATAGGGCAGCTGAGTCCTGGCTGGTGGCATCCTGCAGATTCCTGGGCTGCCCTGTTCAGGAATCCAAAAAGGCTTGGTTTTCACCTTTAGGTAGTTCCCAAGCAGGGAAATAACTCCCATTTCCTAAGCATTAATAATATATATCAGGTTATAAAATTGGTTAGACATTCGGATAACGGAACATGTCATATGGCCAAATGAGACACACAAGAACTGGAAATCTTAAGTGGTGCAGACGTCCCTATAAATCAAAGGATGGAAACACCCTGAAGCACAGTCTCTCAGCAGTTCCCAGGTCCCAGGATGTTCCTGACCAGACTGAAGACACGAGATCTCTAAATGATGTTAGATGAGATGTCACCTACACAAAGGTGCTCTTTGGGCATAAAACATCTCCATTTTCTGCCCTCATAAATACATACTGTCATTGATATTTTAGGTGGGCCATGCCTCATAAATTCCATCCATAATCCATAAAATTGGTTTACTATAGGTAGGCTTGATATAACCTGCTAAAAGCATTCTATAGATGAGGACTCTTCCTTTTCTGTCACTAGCAAGTACTATCAGGAATTCAGATTAGCACGTTTAAAAAGAGATCTCCTAGTCACTTTCTTTTGCCCTCTCACCCTGTTTGTTCCCTGATAGAAAGGATGGGTTTCAGACCAGCTTCTAACCCTTCCTTCCCCACTCTTTATTTTAAAATATCATTTCGTAAGCACTTTATTATGGTAGCTTTGAAATTAAAAAAAACTGGGACAGGAATTGGCAAATGCAAGCAAGTCCCAATGTGAGACAGTAGCATGGAAATAAGCTTCAGGATCAGAAAAAGAAGTGGGTTTGACTCCTGACTGCCTGCATTCTGTGATCTGAAAGCTTCTCTCTGTATAATGGGGATTGTCTCATGGCAGTACACTGGCTGTTAGATTTATTAAGGGCTAAGAAGATGATGTACCCAGAGTGGTTTAGCACAGTGCCAAGTTTCTTAGCAAAACCAGAGCTAGCATTTGTTATGGTGTGAAGGCCATGGGCATGGCTGTTGGTGAACTTGAGAGATGGAACAACTCAGATGAGAAACAAAGAAATTAGGCAACTACTGATTACCTATATCGAGTAGCTTCATCACCTGGGTAGATGGATGCTTAGGTGCACCTGACTTGTCTGGCAGATGAGAAGTGTCCTGCGTCCCTCCCAGCTGCATATTCCTACTAACTGCTGTGCCCCTCTCCAGGTGGGTCTTCCCACGGGGCAGTGATCGTAGAAGTGCTCACTGCCGTGGGGGACCCTATCAGTAAGTCCTAATTGTAGTGGCCTCGAATATCAAATTAACACACGGTGTCAACTGCCTTGGAGATTTACACAGACCTAGAGCAAACTATCTCTGGGAGAGAAACCCCTCTTTCTGTGGTTAATTCACTCAGATTGTTTATTTCAGAATAACATAGACTCTATGGACTCATCGAACTTGTATCTAGATAAAATTCAGCAACTCGTTATAATTAAGGTAAAATTGTTTGAATTAATGTGCCTGCATTCTACTGCCATTTATATTTCATGCTTCCTAAAGTACAACACAGCATTTAATGTATTGAAGAAAATGGATATACATGCATTCAGGAAAAAGCACAGCTTCTTCTTGCATTTTGCGTTTTCTATACAAAGGTATAAATGCTGCAGTGTACATGGTGCATCAAGTAGTTGATTTTGCAGGCTATTCCTCAGCCACAGTATGCCACCTGCATTGAACACACTGCTCAGAATGCATATTGACAAATGCCTGATTCTTTCCAGTCCTGATGAATAGAGCAGGTTGTCACAACAAATTGCTATCTTCTAGAACAGATTTTGAGAGAAAAAAAGCCAATAGCCAGAATGTCAACGACTCTTGGGCTTTTCAGCTTACGATAAGTGGAGATCAATACCATTTATTTAAATGGCCTTGTATTACACCTGCTATAATTCTTTCTACACTCATGTCAGCTTGGCACTTCCCTAGAAATTTTTCTACAGGAAGAGCAGCAACAATGTAGGCTTTGTGTGTGTGTGTGTGTGTGTGTGTGTCTTATGAATCTTTAGGCAAGGTGTTTCTATAGAAAGACTCCAATAGTCAGTGATACAAATAAAAATTTGAATAAAGAGAAAGTAATTTCTTGTTAATGAATTACATTCTGTTATATTCCAGGTGAGGAACCTGATTAGAATAGTTATTACAATAGGTAAATTGTCTGAGGTCATTTTAATATCTTACATGGAAAATACATATTTTTCTTTAGTTCAATAGAATTGTATAATTAACTGGCAAAGCTTGTAGAAAATGCTAGCTGATTTTATTTATTATTTAAATATATTCCATCATTTCTAAAACCAAAAGTATATATTAATTTTTCTTTCAATATCTTTTTTATTTATGGTTCTTATTAAACTCACAATTTAGTGGCTGTGGCTCTGTAACCGGTACATTTCAAAGTTGTCCTGGCAGTTTTTCTTTTTTTTTTTTTTTTTTTTGGGTTGGCAGTTTTTCTTAAAAAAAAACTCCAACTACATTTCTGAGTGCAGTTACCTGCCCAGCTCATGTAATGAGTGCTGCAATTTCCCCATGTTCCATGGCTTTGCCATAATGTGAAGTTGTGTTTTGTTGACTTTAAAAAGCTCTTCCATTTCTCTCTCATTATCTTCTCACTTCTGATCAAGAAAAACAAAAGGTTTATCTTTTTCATGTGTACTTTGAAGAGTCACAAGATTCTAAAGGATTACCTATAGGCTTTGTGCTGGGGGGTCACCTCTCAAATTTTTCATAAATCTATTGGAACCTCAATTTCAAGATGACATAGTGTCCAAAAGGGCTGGGTGGAAAGACGTGTGAATCACATGACTGTGGAGCATGTCACTTAGAGGAATGGCTCTGTGGGAACATGAGTCTGGAGAAGGTCCTTCCTGAACAGAGAGCTGCCTTGCAACTGGATGGAAGTGAGCAGGGGTTAATTCAGGGGGTCTTTGCGGAGAGAATAAGTATATGCTCCAGGCTTTCATCCCCTTGGATAAACCAGAGGGAAAAAAAACCCAAAACATTGGCCAAGAAAGGGCTCAGAAACAGCCTAAAGATATGGTCAAAGTCACCCTTCCATCATGTACTGATTAATGTTACATTGACTCCCCAAAATCCAAGAGAGAGCTCACAAAGGGGTTGAGTCTTCTATTCCCAAGAGACTGGGGCCAGAGAACAAACAAAACAGCTTCTCTGAATCCTCAGCATTCAACTGGCCTTCTCTCAGCTCTGTGCCATAGTTACAAAGAGGATGGGAGAGGCAATGTAACCTTCCAGCTCCCTGCAAAACAAATAACCCACATAACCATCTAGGGTATGCTGAGTGGCCAAATATCTAGAGAGAGGGAGACCTGGCAGAAAATAGGATACTGGCCTGGCAGAGGACACAGATGAGACTCACAAAATTGAGAGAGAGAGAGAATGTTAGGGGTTTGAAATGTACCACTCACAAACACACAAGTCTTTCTGGAGTAATATAGAAGGCACAAGCTTTTCTACTATGAAATGCATTAGCTGCTCTGAAGGAAAACATAGTCACTATTGAGATCATGGTCCACAAAAGCAAGTACAGGAACTTTCAAAACACAGTGCAAAAATGGAAAAGAATAGACATCCTGAAGGAAATATAAGAACAGTGGAAGGTAGATTAAGATGAATAAAATATTCATAATAGGAGCTTTAGAGGGAGACTATAGACAAAGTAATCTCAGTAATAATTAATTGATTCTCGATAATAGTTAATTAGACAAATGATGATGAGAAGGGAAGGTGTTATAGAAAGGATGAGCTGAGCCTGCAGGTTGGAACGGAGCACCGAACTCCAGAGAAGATTGAAAAAGGGAGCTGCAGACCAAACCAAGGAGGGGTAAAAATCTTTAATTTTGAGGATACAGGGAAAATCTTAAAAGTTTTTAACTGAAAGTCTAGTTTCCTACGGGATTAAAAAAAAAATCAAACGTTTCCTTTGCAACACTGGAAGCAAAGAGAAAAAAACAGATATGCACAAATGATCACATGTGCAATTGTCAGAATAGAAAGACAAAAATTAACTTAAGGGTATGCAAAACTTCAGAGTATATTGCTCACAGAAAACTGCTTGAAAGAAGATGCTAGCCAAGAAAAGCAAAAATAAAACAAACAATGGAGCAAGAATAACAATGGTTGTGAACCCAGAAGAGGAAACGTCAAGAGGAATGGCAGTAACATTTTCATACACTGATGAGGTTTAACTGTGACACACAAAATAATGCATTTTGCTGTTGTTGACTGAGCAGTTACAGAAATGTCAGTTCGGTTAAGGTGGCCCTTCAGATCTACTATATTCCGAATTATTTCTCTTTCTTTTTTTTTTAAAGATTTTTGGATGTGGACCATTTTTTAAAGTCTTTATTGAATCTGTTACAATATTGCTTCTTTTTTTCTTTTTTTTTTATGTTTTGGTTTTATGGGCACTAGGCATGTGGGATCTTAGCTCCCCAACCAGGGATTGAACCCATGCCCCCTGATTTGGAAGGCAAAGTGTTAACCACTGGACCACCAAGGAAGTCCCTATTTCTCTTTAATTATCCAATAAGTTACAGACAAAGGTGCATTAATATCTCCAACTATATTTGTTAATATTTCCAACTATGCCTGTGGATTTGTCTATATCTCCCTTAAATTCTGTCAGTTTTTGCTATAATAATTATACTTATGCCTATTGATCATTATTTATCATTTTGAGCTCTCTTTTTCTCCTTCTCTTTTTTCTTCTAGTAATATTCCTGTTTCGAAGTTTATTTTGTCTTTTATTATTATAGTCTCTCCTCCTTTCTCACATTGTTTGTTTCCTGGGTATATTTTTCTAACATTATATTTTTAAAACTATTTATGTTTGTGTGTTTTAAGTGTTTCTCTCGTGGAATAGAATTGGTTTTTTTTTTTCAAACAGCCTGATAATCTCTGTCTTGACTGGATTATTCAGTCTATTTAATGCTGTTATTAATATGGTTGTATTTAAGTATGCCATTTTACTAATTGTTGACTATTTTCCTCTTCTGTTTCATTATTTCCCTCCTTTCCTTCATTCTTTTTTGTCAGGTAAATGTTTTTATGATTCAGTTTTACTCCCTCTACTGACTTTTAAGCTATATTTCTTGAATTATTTTTGCATCATTTTTAGTAGTTTCTCTAGGGATTACAATATACATCTTTAATTTATCACAGTAGACTTAGAATTATTATTTAATTACCTAAGGAAACTTCTGTCCAGTGTATTTTTATTTAACACTCCAGCCTTAAGCACTTATTGTCATATTTGCTATACCTATATACATTATAAACTGAACAAGAAAGTATCACCATTTTTGCTTTATATATCTTTTAATGAGATAGATAAAACACTAATGGCTTCAGTTAGATAGTGTTCGATTTTGTTTGCTGAAGAAGACTCAGGGGACCCCAGATGACAAAGTCAAGGAATCAAGTTTACTTCAGGAAAAGGATACAATATAGCAATTGCACTAAAGTAAGGATATTTATAGGTTGCCTCACTGCCTACAGAGACCAGTGTGAGCCCCAATAGTCCTCTTTCTTCAGGGCCTCACAAAGAGATGTGTTTTTTTTCAAATCCAGAATCACTAAACACGTGCATGGAATACCTCAAAATAGATCCACAACCTGAGCGTCTGATACCCTGCTCATCACCATGGACATAGATTTCCTCTATAACCAGACCCCACAAGCAGAGCTCTCTGGGCATCTGACCTGAACCAGTGTAAATCATGAATTCCACTTCACAAACTATCCCAAAGCACTCCCTGTACCACAAAGCAACACTCAATCAGTACATTGAATGCTTCACTAGAGGTCAGTGCTATGCAGATAATCACGTATTTCAATAAATCAGGTCAGGCCAAATGCAGAGCCACTGCTGTGATTAACACTCACTGTGTGTAGATGTGCCTGAGTGTGTGTACGTGAGTTTGTGTATGTGCACGTGTGCATGGTACCCTGTGCATGTGTGTGAATGTGATATTTCTTTCATGTTTGCTCATGTATTCACCATTCCCATTACTTTTCAGCCTTCTCGTAGATCAGATTTGGCATCTTGGGTCATTTCCCTTCAAGTCTGAAGGACATTTTTAGCATTTCTTATAATGCAAGTCTGCTGGTGACAAAATACTCTACATTTTTGTTTATCTGATACCAAAAATATATTTTCCCCCTCATTTTTTTTTCACTGATACTTAAGTTGCAGGTAGAATTCTTAGTTGAGACTTTTTGTTCTTGTTTTCTTCTTATGCTTTTCTATTTTTCTCTGGTTTTCACAGTTTCTCTTGATTTTTAACTTGCAATATTTCAGTTATGATGTGTGCAGGTGAAGTTTTTCTTTTTACTTATTCTGCTTGGAGCTTTTTTGAGTTTCACACGTCTGTATGTTAAAGATTTCAGTAAATGTGGGAAATTTTTAACCATTGTTTCTTCAAATACATCTTCTTCCCCTATCTCTCTTTCTGAAACTAGAATTACAGACTGAAACATTGACATGGTGCCACAAGTCTCTGAGACTCTGTTCATTTCTCTTTTGTTTTGCTTTACTCTTCAGACAGGGTAGTGTCTACCTACCTGTCTTCAAGTTCACTGGTATTTCTTCTGTTGTCTCCAATCTGCCATTGTGTCCATCTGGTGCGTTTGAATTTCAATCATCATACTTACTCTGTGGAATTTTCATTTTCCATACTTTCTACTTCTGTAATGAAATTATCTCTTCCCTCATTGAAACCATGTTCTTTCTTTGAACATATTTATAATAGCTACTTTGGTGTATCTTTCTGCTAAATCAATATCTGAATCCTCTCAGAGTCAGTGTTTATTAACTGCTTTCTTTCTTCTTCTTTCCTGAGAAGGGGGGGTCACAGTATCCTGCTTCTTTGAATATATAATAATCTTCATTTGAAAAGTGAACGTTTAAACACTATATTGGAGGATTTCTGAATTTTTGTTGTGCTCTTCTAAGAATTTTTTTTTTTTCTCTCATTGTTGTTGTCATTCTACCATGCAATTACCTTGCCTGATGAAAACTGAAGACTGTGCTGTTATCCACAGGATATTCCTGCTCCTCTTCTTGGTTTTCACAGCTTCCAGAGGCTGCATGTTTTATCTTTTTTGTTTTTGTTTTTGTTTTTGTTTTTTGTGCAGTACACAGGCCTCTCACTGCTGCGGCCTCTCCCGTTGCAGAGCACAGGCTCGGATGCGCAGGCTCAGTGGCCATGGCTCATGGGCCCAGCCCACTCTGCAGCATGTGAGTTCTTCCCGGACCGGGGCACGAACCCACGTCCCCTGCATTGGCAGGCAGACTCTCAACTGCTGCACCACCAGGGAAGCCCTGCCTGTTTTGTCTTAAACTTATATAGCTATGTCATCTGACAAGTATATGGGAAGAGTTTTTACTCAGATAAGTCTGCTGTTTTTCTGCTTTCAAGATTTGCTCCTTAAATTTATAGCCAGCTTCAAACTCTATCTCTGTCACTTCAAATTGGGTAAGAATGGAAATTTTTACCTCATGACAGTTGAGAGTGCCCTCAGACAAGAAAGATTAAAAATTTGTAATTCTTACTCATTGCAGTTGCAATTTTTCAAAAATAAACTCTTCTCTAGCTTCTTAAAGCTTCTTGGTACATTCAAACTGTGTGTGTGTCGTGTGTGTGTGTGTGTGTTTACATGTGCATATAATAGTTTTTCTGATTGTTACCGGTGGGATGAATTTTCCCAGTTCCTTCACTTACCATTATTAGAAGGCCTCAACCTTCAGGTTTTTTAATTTTATTGAAGTATAGTTGCCTGTACAATATTATATAAGTTACAGGTGTACAATATAGTGGCTCACAATTTTTAAAGGTTATTCTTCCATTTATAGTTATTATAAAATACTGGCTATAGTCCCCATGCTGTACAATACATCCTTGTAGCTTATTTTATACTTAATCATTTGTACCTCTTACTCCCCACACCCTATATTGCCCCTTCCTCCTTCCCTCTCCCCACTGGTAACCACTAATTTGTTCTCTATATCTGTGAGTCCACTTCTTTTTTGTTATATTCTCTAATTTGTTGTATTTTTCAGATCCCGCGTATAAGTGATATCATACAGTATTTGTCTTTCTCTGTCCTGACTTATTTCACTTAAGGCATAATGCCCTCTAAGTGCATGCATGTTGCTGCAAATGGCAAAAATTCCATTCTTTTTATGGCTGAGTGGTATTCCAGTTGTGTGTGTGTGTGATATATATATATAATATATAGATATACCACATCTTCTTTATCCATTCATCTGTTGATGGCCACTTAGGTTGCTTCCATATTTCGCAATTGTAAAGAGTGCTGCTATGAGCATTGCATGCAACCTTCAGTTTTGATTGGTCTTGCTCTAGGCCTGGCAGACAGAAGAGAAAGACAAGAGCCCACCAAAAAGGGGATACCAATAGGAGATACCTTAGTAAATATGGAGACTTAAATAGGTAGGTCCCCCTAACAAAGGTAAGTCCTACTTTATCCTTGCTCTTCCACTCTACTTCCTCTCCCAGATGACTACTAGGAAAGTAGTCTTATGCAGGGCAGAGAAAGAATTTTCAACCAAAATCCTGCCCTTGTACATCTTGTACACCTATATACATAGCATGGCTGGTCCAAAACAGCTGTAGCCATAAATTTAATTTAAAGTGGTCCCAATTTGAAAATGCTCATAGGCACCAAGAGAGATAAATTCAAATGTTTTCAAATAATGACACCTTATCTTTTTTTTTTTTTTTTTTTTTTTGCAGTATGTGGGCCTCTCACTGTTGTGGCCTCTCCCATTGTGGAGCACAGGCTCCGGATGCGCAGGCTCAGTGGCCATGGCTCATGGGCCCATCTGCTCGCGGCATGTGGGATCTTCTGGACCGGGGCATGAACCCGTGTCCCCTGCATCGGCAGGCGGACTCTCAACAACTGCGCCACCAGGGAAGCCCCGACACCTTATCTTATGCCTTATATAGTCCCCACAAATAATTATTTAAGGAAAATTAGCAGCTAACAATCAAAAGTACCTAACCACACAGGAATCAAGACATTATGATTAAGAATAAGAAAGAAAATAACTTGAAAAAATAGACTTAAATTCCCTTTACATATGGGGATTATTTGACATATATGATATAGCAATGTTTTTACTCTGGTTAAAGGAATATAGATTAAATACTTTATATTAACAAATAAAATAAAAATTAAAGTAAAATTAGTAAATAAAGTAAAAATCTGGGACTTACTAAAAATGACTTAGTAGACTTGCAAAAGAACCAAATAGAACTCCTACAAATGAAAAATGTTAAAAATGAAATTAAAACACAAGGAATATGCTTCAAAAATAGACATAGCAGGGCTTCCCTGGTGGCGCAGTGGTTGAGAGTCCGCCTGCCGATGCAGGGGACACAGGTTCGTGCCCCGGTCCGGGAAGATCCCGCATGCCGCAGAGCGGCTGAGCCCGTGAGCCATGGCCGCTGAGCCTGCGTGTCCGGAGCCTGTGCTCCGCAACGGGAGAGGCCACAGCAGTGAGAGGCCCGCATACCGCAAAAAAAAAAAAAAAAAATAGACATAGCAGAAGAAGAAATTAGTAGATAAGATAATATATAAAGTAAGTTATACATAATGCAGCATAAAAGACAAAATGGTAGAAATATGAAATAATAAATAAAATACATGGGCGATAATATGGGAAGATCAAATATAGTATATTTTACTTTCTAAAAGGAGAGTTAAGGTAGATAATGTGGTGTGTTCAACAGGAGAGATAAGAACTGAGGATTTTTTCAACTGAGGAAAGACAGTAATCCACGGTATCACAGATACCAATGAAATCAGTCTTATGTTTTTACATGTCAAACATCATAGTTATTCACAATTACTCCAAATAATTATTTGGAGTAATTTCTTTTCTTCTCTTTTCTCTTCTCTTTTCTCTTCTCTTCTTTTTTGCCAGCAGTCTTGAAGAAACTTGGCCATGTGACTTGCTTTGGACAGTGGAATATGAGCATATTATTAGGTTCAAATTAGTGTCATTTCTAGGCAGAAACACATGTGAATGCTTGGTCGTATCTCCCTTGTCTTTGCTGTGAAATAGTGGAAGTGTGTGTGAGTGACGGCTGCTTTATCACGGATCTTGGAATAACTGCACTGGACATGCAGAATGAACAAGAGATAAATGTTTTTTGGTTTAAAACATTGACATTTGGGGGATGTTTGTAGCTCACCATAAGCTAACTGATCATCACTGAAATATGAAATTAGAAAAATAAATCACTGAAATAAAAGTAGGTATCAGAACATAGAAATAGGTGTTAGCACAATCCAATAAAAAATCAATGGTCCTTTAATAACGGTATTGCCACAGAAGACAAAAATAAGGGACTCTACACTCACACATATCTTGGACGACGAATTAAAATAAACTTTAGATGGCCAAGTGCTAATGCCAACAGAAAACCTAGCAGACTACAGATAAAATCCAGATATTTTTAAATAAAAAATAGCATATTGGATTATAGAAAAGTTCAAAACTTTGTGTAGCAAAAGTTACCACAAAAAATGCCAGTAGACAAACATGTGAGTGGAAAAATTTTATTATGCAAATGGTCATGCATAACTGATTATAATATAAAATGAGGATACTAAGAATTTGCAGGAGGGAACAAATAATGTAAAGAAAATTAAACATAATAATTAACAGAGGTGCAACTTTAAAGGCTATGAAACATATGAAGTGATCAAATTCACTAGTAGACAAATGTAAATAAAAGTAACAATAATGTCACTTTATAGTACACTAACGTCATGTAAGATATGAAGCCTGTTTCCAGAAGGTATGTGTGGTAAAGGATACTTGATAGCATTCTGATGAAAATGGAAATTGATACTACCTATTTTTTAAGAAAATAATGGCAACATCTATTAAAATCTTAAAGAAGAATATTTACATATCTTTGGACAAAGAAATTTCACTCTTCAGTTTAACCCCTAGAAATCAAGTACTAGAAATACAGAGGTTCCTTCCAGCTTTATTGAAATGGGAAAAGGATAAGCAAACAACAAAATTATACACACACACACACACACACACACACACACACACGTATCCTGTAATGTGTACACACATCCTGAAGCAGGGAGGCAAGGAGGGAAGGAAGGGTAAACATGGAGAGAGATACATGCATATTGCAATAACATTTTAGGAGGAATTTCCTATAAAAATAATAAATGAGAGAATCATGCTGCCAACATTTTCTGTACCATAGCTCAGTTTTATAAAACAAACAACAACAACAAAACCCACAACCCCATGTATATACATCAGGCGGCTTACTTTCATCAGAGCCTGGGACAAGGACTTGGATGAACTTAGTTTTGTGGGGAAGTTGGTCCCAAGAAGGAGTGAGAAAAGAGAGTATGAGGAACACCTTGGCAGGGCTGTAATATCAAGAAGCCATAACTGCTGTAGGTAACAGCATATTTCTGCTGGGACCACTGAAAATCATTAGAGCAGGTCTCTCAGAATTGCCAATCTAAGAACGGGAAGACTCAAGAATTCCTCTAGAATCTCCAGTCCCAGGTGTTTAAGGGTCACCCTACACTTCCACATGGGGCTTGCTTAATCTTTACAGTATTATATGATCCTGGTGTTGAGAGAAAGGAAAAGATAGACTGATGCATTCTGGTTGTTAATATATGGTCACCATGTGCTAGTAAAGAGGAAGATAGAAGATGCCTGCATAATAAACAGAAAAGAACAATAAGAAGGAAAATAGACTTTATTAAGAAAGGAACACACATACATGCATACAATCACATTTATGTATTGCTGCAAAATTATTTTGTGAGTGGGTATAAAAATGTGTGTAGTGTCCTAATAAAATATTTCCTAAATTGGATAAAAGAGAACAGAGACACAGCTTATTCAAACATGATTTAGATCAATTTTTATTATAAACCTGAGTTTTAATTTATAATAATTAATAGATATATGAAATTATAATAGTTATAGAACATTAAAAATGATATAAATAAGGAATAGATGAAAATGATTTAAAAATATTTCTACTGCTCAGATTAAATTTTAATTAAGAAACTTGTCTTATAAAGAAAAGGATATATATTTATTTTTAAATTATAGGAAACAAAAAAATAAAAGTTAAAGAATCTATTATATGTGCGTAGTTTTTATGTGCGTATAATTATCCCTTAAAATGGGACCTTTGCTGTGTATACTGCTTCCTAATCTGTTTGCTCTGTTGCATTAACCTGCTTTACTTTAATCAAAGCATTTATTACCTGAAATTATCTTGACCTCACTAGAAGATAAATTCTGTGAGATTAAGGACTTTACCTGTCTAGTCATTGCTTTGCCATGGGTACCTAGGAAAGACCCTGACACAAAGCAGATGTTGAATGAATATAAATTATGAAAGACTTCTATTTTTTTGTTCAGTTTGATACGTGTGGTTTAGTGGATAAAAGGATACACCATTATAAGGAAGCTTGAAGTTATTCAACTTCTGAGCTGGTGTTTTACATTTAATTTTGTTTTCAAGTTCTCACTATTAGAAGCAACGCTGTTCATTCTTGTAGCTAATCTTGGCACACAGCTTTTGTTTGCCTTGATTTAAATTTCTGTCTAGAGATTGATGGATGAAAGGGTATGCATAATTTAAGCGTTTTCATATACTTTGCCAAATTCAGATGTATGACCTTTTTTCCTTTCTATCAGCTTTGCCCTGAGATTATCTTGAACCTTTGCCAACACTATGCATTACCATTTACCACTGCCAGTTTGAAAGATAGAAAATGACTGTCCATTTTTATTATATTTGCATTTCTTAGATAATTAACAAGTTTGGACTTCATCATAGTAATGTATATATTATTTGTCCATATCTTTTGCCAGTTTAATGGAGCCACTGTCTTTTTCTTACTGATTTCTTGGGGGTTTTCAAATAATAAAAATATTAATCTTTTCCCTGTCATGTTATAAATATTTTCCCAGTTTGTAATCTGCCTTTTATTCAAGCTGATAATTTTCTAATGATATTCAAACTTAGTTTTTTCAATTTCTGGCCCTCAGTTTATGCCAAGAAATCTCAAATAATATTTTTGTAAAGTCTTCCTTTTATTACCTAAATTTTTGTTGTTTCTTGTATATTCTTTTGAATTGGCTTTCTTTCGAAAATGCACTTAGTATCTGTGGATTTATACACAGCATTTTGAAAAACAAACCACTCATGGTACATAATTGTGAACTAAGAGACATTGATGAATAATGTAGTTAGTTGGCACTGCAGTTTAAATAACACTTGGGCAGTGCTGATTTATAGATCAGACCAACTCAGAAGCAGGTATCTACTGACCTGCCATGTGGACTTTATCCCTGACCATAGCCATTTTCTTCAGCTCCAGTGAAACCACGTATTCTTTTTTTCTCTCCAGGCCCCTCAGCAAGGAGTATGTCCTGCCAAAAAGTATGAAGAGGGAATTCAGGGAAACCAGTGGAGAGGTGGATGTGTCTGCTGGTGTCTGGCTTCTAGCTGAGATGTGTGAAGGGGTAGAGGTGTGGGAACCCATGTGCCCTGAGGATGGAGCTGCATGAGTGCATGGAATGTTCTGACTGTAGTGGAGCAAACACATTTGTTAGCACTTCCTGTTCACCAGGTGTGAGCCAAGTGAGTGAGAACTTCCCTTCCATTAACCTTAGACCTCGCCCAGGTGAAATGCTGGGAATGGAAAGATGATCCCAGGTGATGGGTGAACCACAGAGGCTGAAGAAAACACAGACACAAGTTGTCTGGGTGAAGGACGCTGAAGGTGAGAGCTTCATAACCTGGGGAAGGACACCTGAAAAACTCACTAATACGTTAAAAGAATTTGAGTAGTTGATCATATGTCAAATGTAGACAGAGACACCTTTGAGTAATAACGAAGTTCCTGGAGTTCTCAGGACAGTCCCAGCAAAAATAAAATATCCCCTGCCTGTATACTGAGAAGAATCAGAAAACAGTCATAAATTGGGTGGAAGGCAGGCCATGTCACCCCTTTCCTTAACAGCAAGATTCCTACCTTCAAGCAAGCCCAAGCCAATAGATTTAACTTCCAAATAATTTGGAATGTTTCCTTTTTCCTCCTAAAATTAGATATTTTAAATATGGAAAATTATGGAACTGAGACCATTTGTGGAAGAATGAAAATGATTGGAAAATTTTCATCACAAAAAAAGTTAATTAGGGACTTCCCTGGTGGCACAGTGGTTGAGAGTCTGCCTGCCGATGCAGGGGACACAGGTTCGTGCCCCGGTCCGGGAAGATCCCACGTGCCGCGGAGCGGATGGGCCCGTGAGCCATGGCTGCTGAGCCTGCGCGTCCGGAGACTGTGCTCCGCAATGGGAGAGGCCACAGTAGTGAGAGGCCCGTGTACCACAGGAAAAAAAAAAAAAAAAGTTAATTGAAAGTTATTTTTTTTACCTAGCCTAAATTTCATTCATGTGTAGGAGAAAAACTTTTCCCACAGAGTGGTTTGAATGCTCAGTGGGGAGAAAAAACAATTGTTTTTCTGATCCACTGGAAATCCTGCTTCTGCAACATGAGGAATAGAATTATAACCATGGACTCAAATCAAAAGAATACATTTCAGAAAGAAATATTTTAAAGCTGGTCAAAATTACAAGGAAGTTGATCATGGCTCATGGGTGTATCCATTTATGGATAATTACTGAACTGTATAATTACGATTTGTGTACCTTTCTGTTTACCTGATATAATTTAATTAAAACACACACTTTAAAAAAAAAGGTCTGGTTTGACAAGTTTATCTGAAAATGATTTTATGAATTTTCCTTTGGAAAGAGCAGCTGGATCTTGACTGACCACAAGGATATGTTGCTGGTAAAAGCTGACAGCTCTAGGCCCCCTGTAAACAAGATGGTCACTGAGATCAAGGGACAGCTAAGAGCCCCGCTCTCGCACGGTCATTCCTAATGCCTGGAAATGTCCACAAGTCTCCCAATAGTTTTGTACACTGAAAATGGCTTTCTGTTCCAAAAAGAGTAAAATATCAATATATTACAAAGTTTGTAATTATGAATCTTATAGGTATCCTTTCCCAAATCATACCTGCTTCATCAGCATTAAAATGCCAGGAGAACCTGCAGCAGAGTTAAGATAACCTTCTCTCTCATCTGGGATGCTTCTCTTGCTTTTTCTCCTTCCCTCTCTGGGAAAATCAGCCCTCATTAAGTGAAGCAGCTGTCCAGCCTGCTGGAGCATGGTCTAAGGCCAACAAACAATGCCCCAGGGAGATAGAAGGAAAAAGGAAAAGGGGGAGAGAAGCCTGAAAGAAAATCTGCTGGAACTCGGCTCAGTCTGTGTCCCACTACTTACACTGAGCTACTGGCTCCAGGCACCAGGAAGGTGACTTTGATGAGGGAATTGAGAACACCCAATTAAATGGTGGGGCCTGGGATTAGTTGAAAAGAACATTCCCGAACTAAAGGGACAACTTCAAAGGAGCTTCAGCTGGATGCCGCCTTGAAGCAATGAGGGCTCACCTTACCACGCCTTGTGAATTTGCAAAGAGGCCGGAAGTCTGGATTTTTATATTCATTGATGTTTAAATATTGACACCTAATTTAAAGGACTGTGTGGTCTAATGCATGTGGGTCAGACAAAACACGTCTGTGGGCTTAATTTGACTATGGATGACAGGTTTGTGATCTCGAAATGCCAAGACTTCATTCAGTGGATCCAAGAAAACTTGAATTCAGCTTGTGAAGATGTTGGTGGTGTCAAAATATAATGTGTGAATATATAAGATGTATCAACAGCAGAGATTCCGACTGAAGTGTACCAAACTATTTCTTAAACCAGGAATTCTCAAAATATAGTCTATGGTCCCCTGAGAGTCCCTGAGGATTTTCATGGTGTATTAATTCCTGTTTCTGAATTTTTATATTCATGT
Source organism: Phocoena sinus (assembly GCF_008692025.1). Lineage (NCBI taxonomy): Eukaryota > Metazoa > Chordata > Mammalia > Artiodactyla > Phocoenidae > Phocoena > Phocoena sinus. The sequence continues at coordinate 3,973,264 of NC_045774.1, read as the reverse complement.
GGAACAGATACCACAACATTACAGGCTTAAAACAGTGCAGTTTTATTGTCTCACAATTTCCCTGGGTCATGAGTCCAGACACGTGACTGGGATTCTCTTCAGGTCTCACAAGGCCACCAACAAGGTGTCAGCACGGTGATGTTCCTTCATGGAGGTTCCAGGGAAAGCCACTTTCGGCCTGTTTAGGTGGTTGTCAGAATTGAGTTTCACACAGTTTTAGGACTGAAATCTCATTTCCTTGCAGGCATTGTTCTCAGCTTCTAATTAGTTCTAGCAGCTTCGAGTTGCTGCCTGTATTCTGTGGCACGTGGTCACCTCTTTCTTCCAAGCTGGCAGCAGTGCATCAAATCTTTCTTGTATAATACTTCTGAGCTCTTTAACTTCCAGTAGCCTCTTCTGCCAGACAAAATTCTATGCTTTTAAGGACCCCAGTGATCAGACAAGCCACACCCAGATAATCTACCTTTTTTAAGGTCAACACAAAACAGTCTGGGGAGTGATAGCTCATCACCTTCCTTCACAGATCCTGTGGAATTTTGGGAACCATGCTCAGGGGCCCATGAGTTAAATCTACTTTTATAATAATACTAACTGTTACAGAAGCAATTGTATGTAAATCTGCTGGCTCCTTTGAATCAAGACAGTGGCACCAAACTGGACTGAACAAGTCAGTAGGTTCTCCATGGCCAAGCACCCACAGTGAGAGGAGAAAAAAATAATCTAAATAATATTCTTGATAAAAAGGTAAAAATGTATGAATTTATAAAAATCACAACCCTTGAGTTCACATCTTTTTAACATAGTTTAATGAAATGGGAAGTATTGATATGTATAAATGATTTCTGATGGCTATCTCCAGGAAAAACATGGAATAGTTTGAGCTGCAAGCTGAACCAGCTGCTTTTTCATGAAATACCATTTTACTTTTCTTTTTTTTAACATCACTTTAAAAAAATTTTTATTTTATAATGAAGTATAGTTGATTAACAATGACTTGTTAGTTACAGGTATAAAGAAAAGTTATACCCATACAAGTATCCATTCTTTTTCAAGTTCTTTTCCCATTGAGGTTATTATAGAATATTGAGCCAAGTTCCTTGTTCTATACAGTAGGTCCTTGTTGGTTATCCGTTTTAAATATAGCGGTGTGTACATGTCAACCCCAAACTCCCAATCTATCCCTCCCTGTTCCCCGCCCTTTCCCCCTGGTAATGACAAGTTCGTTCTCTAAGTCTGTGAGTCTGTTTCTGTTTTGTAAATAAGATCATTTGTATCATTTTTTTTTAGATTCCGCATATAAGCAATATCATATGATATTGATTGACAATTTCTTGAAATTAGCATCAAAGCCATTGCTTAAAGGAAAAATAACTGACAGTAGTTATTGCTGACAATAAAATTTGAGAATGACGTTAGCAAGATGGCAAGATAAGAGATTCTACTGCTTTTCCCCTTACCAACACATCAGTTTGAACATCTACACAGGAAAATACCTTCACAAGAGCTAAGGATTCCAGGTGAGAGACTACAGCACCTGGGTGGGGCACAGAAATAAGAAAAGACACGATGAAGAGGGTAGGCAGTTCAGTTTCACATTACCGCTGCCACCCGTCCACCACGCATGGAAGGAGATACTCTCCCTGTCGGGAAAGAAGAATGAAGTGAGCACCCAACGTCACTGCTGCTCATGCACAAAATCATGATGGCTAAAAATACCGTATTGACTATTGGAAATACGCTAAGACAGAAACGTCTGGATGTGTTCATCAAAAAAAAATGAGAAAAATTTAAAATATAAAATAGTTTATACATTATATACTTTAAAACATAAAATAATCTTTGACTATTGGAAATACGCTAAGACAGAAACGTCTGGATGTGTTCATCAAAAAAAAATGAGAAAAATTTAAAATATAAAATAGTTTATACATTATATACTTTAAAACATAAAATAATCTTTGACTATTGGAAATACGCTAAGACAGAAACGTCTGGATGTGTTCATCAAAAAAAAATGAGAAAAATTTAAAATATAAAATAGTTTATACATTATATACTTTAAAACATAAAATAATCTTTGACTATTGGAAATACGCTAAGACAGAAACGTCTGGATGTGTTCATCAAAAAAAAATGAGAAAAATTTAAAATATAAAATAGTTTATACATTATATACTTTAAAACATAAAATAATCTTAGAGCTTTCAAGTGAAATTTAGATCTTTGGAAAACAAGTACCCAGAAACATGAACTTAAAAACTTCCAAGTATCTGTAGAGTTTTCTGATAAGATTTGTGGTGATATTAACAAATGTGATTTTAAAAAAAATATTGTACACTAAAATGAGCCAATATTTGAAAGATATGCATAACTCGATAAAACAGTATTTTCTAGACGACCAAAATCACATTTGGTAAAAGATCCATTGAAAGCGCAATATAGACCAGTATAACACAGAATAATAAACCAAAAGGTTATGGTTTGAGAGTCTACACTGCAACTAAATTTTGAGAAACTATCATTTGTTGAATTGGGTATGATATCAAAGAGGAATATTCACTATTATCCAGAAACGCTACTAAAATACCCCTACCTTTTGAGTGACATATCTGTGCAAGACGAAATTTTACTTATAAACTTCAACTAAAACTACATATTGCAATGGATTGAGTACAGAAGCAGATATAAATCCATCTGTCTTCTATTATGCCAGATATTAATAGATATCAACAGTAAATTAATGCCACTCCTTAACTGCATGTTTTTGTTTTGAAAAATGTAGTAATTTGTATAAAATATGTTGTTTATGTTATAAGACAATGAGTAAATTATGCTTAAATTGATTAATAAATATATTTTAATTTTTCTGTTTTAATTCCTAATTCAGTAAATATTGACAAATTTAACCCACATAAACAGAAACTTCTTAATGTTCTCAATAAGTTTTAAGAGTGTAAAGGAGTACTAAGACTAAAATATTTGAAAAGAATAATAATAACATCACATTTCTCAAGCCAACTGAAAATTAACAAGTTAGTATCTCTTCCAGGACTTTTTCTTAATCAATTCTTCTCAATTTTTTTCCAAATGGCCAACTATTTTCTGTTAGTCAAGACTCAGTTTTACATCTTCTCTTGTAGAAAGTTCCCTAAGACTTATCTTCTCCCAAACAGTAAAAGGCATTTCTCTTATCTGGTTCTATATATCATTATTAATACATTAAATAATAGTATTTATAATGTATTTCCATTATTGCTGTTTTGACCATCCTGCTCCATAGGATGGAAAGATGCCACTGCCTCATTTTCCTTAGGGACAGGATTTTAGACATTTTCTATCATTACTTCAACAATACTTAGCTCAGTCCTTGCATATGACCTGTGTTTAAAAATATTTCATTAAAAGATGAATCTGATTTTGGTTGAATTTTCCAATAGTTTGAAAATGTTGATGGATATGTTATACTCAAAATGTTTTTTCTCCCATCGAAGTCTTATTCCCAGGGGACTTTTTTTGTGTCATGATATATTTCCCAATGTTATATATGGTAGTGAAGATTGTGTCAAAGAGGCCTTGAATTTGAAACCTTGTATCCACTGAAATGTTAACTATTTTCTATTATATTGTATAATAAGCGACATTTTATTTTGTCACATCTCCATGGTACTACTGGTCAACCTTATATCTTAAGGCCTATTCTGATCGTGAAGTGCATAGACCTTTGTCTTTTGGCCTTGCTTATACTCATCTACAATTTCATTCTCCTTTTCTTAGTTTTTACCCTACCACAGAGCAACAGGAGCTAAGATACTGGAAGGGCAAGTTAAATTCCTTAATAAACAAATTATTCTTATCAAAATTGTTGCAGTGACATTGTGTCCATTGTATTGACAACTACCCAGAAGCTGCCATCTCAAAGATTAGTCCTTCACTGAGTGCTTTAAAAAATGTCACTACTGAGGAGCATGCACAGCAGCCTGTTTAATAGAGCAGACATATATTCTTTGGAGCACAGTGGTAGCCTCAGCTGTGAGACCTGTCATTTTTTTAGGATTCTGCTTCTTAGATGACCACCTTTCTTGCCCAAAACGAATTATTCCATCTCATGTTGCTGCCTGGCACACTGATTCACGCCTGCTGCTACAACTCTGTCTGAAGACTTGATTCCATATGTCACTGTGCTTGCTTTCAACTCATGCTTCCTGAGGTGACCCTCCTTCATCTGAGATGCTCAGGAGATGCTCAAATGTCATGCTGTCATGTCATTCATCCTGAAGACATGCCTGTATCAGGATGCTTGGCTTCATTGCTTCAGGACCTCCTCATTATTGATCTCCTGTTGCCATTTGCTATTAAGCTTCATATGTGACTCTGATAGAACTTCTCAAGAAACTTAAGGTCACATCCAGACATATTCAAGTCCTGTAGTAAAAAAAGAAAGGTTAAAAGGGACACTTACTTTTAGAAACTTGAGCTTGATGGGACCTTGAAGCTCGGTTTCTCAAGAATGTTAGTTGTTGGAGCTTCCTTGAAATATGTTTTAAATTTCTTAGGTCATTTGTTAAACGTCTGAAGAAAAAAAATAGAAGCATAACTTTGTAGCTGCCTTTAAAACCATAGTATCAAAAAACTTTATTACTGGGAGAATTATGTCATTGACTCCAATCTCCCATTCATACTGAGAGAGAGAGATGGAAGTATAGCATGGAAAATATGAACATAATAGCATCAAGATTTTCCATGAGATAATTTGATTTCTGATTTGCAATCTCAGAGAAAAATTTACAATTTTTACATTGCTAAAAATATAATTCTGGTATATTTCAAAATTTGCATGGTAAATTTCATGAGTTTTATGGGGATATTTATAGTGTTTCTTCCTCTGACACTTTCGTATTTCTTCTTGGATATTTGGACACTGTATTAAGATATTCTGAGTAACTTTCCCTTGTTTAATTCAGTCTGTACTGGATGTGCATATGTCATAAATAGCATAGTTGAAAATCTGAAGCTTTATTCCATTCTGTTCTACTTAACAGGTAACTTATTTGCTTAACCAGTCTCAGTGTTTTCATATGTAAAGCTGAGCTACTAATACCATAACCCCTCTCTCCTGAAACTTTGGCATTGTCTTTTAAAAAATATTAACCTATTAAAATATATACATTATATATTTCTATAAAATCATCCATAATAATGGATATAACATATTTAAGAAATTAATACCAGCTCCAAATTTATGTCACAACATTTACCACTTGACTGAAAAAGCACTCATACAATATGGTGTAAATACTGAGATCTTATATATTTTAATGTTGTTTCTAGCAAATTCTATTGTGTTATCAATAGAGAGTCTCCGATGTAAGACCTAAATGTACTCAAGTATTTATATGAAAATAACTAGCAGGACATAAAATTGCATTTTTATAACTCTAGGACTGACGATTCTGCCAATTTGTAAATCAGTGACTAATATTATACATAAGGAAGTCCAAGAGATAAGTGAAGTATGTTGTTTGGCTATATGCAAATCTAACAAGTATCAATTTCAAGTTCCTAATAAAATTCATAAACTGCAGAAATGTTCTCCAATAAAATATATGCAAAACTCATATTTAAGAGCCATATATATATGCTAGTTATTAATTAAAATTTCAAAATTTACTTTGTTAAACCATCTGAAACACCTCTTATATTTAGCTATCATCATAAAAGCTCATTTAGTGTCCACAGTATGTTACTACCAAAAATGCAATTTAAATAACTTCGTTCTATAAATATTTTAACAAAATTTCGTTCAACTTCCAGTTATTAGTGGGAAAACTGTTCATATGTTTGGTCATGACTTTTTCTGCAAGAACCAACTGGCTCCAAACTTTTCTTCTCTGATGAGACCTGGGTAATAAACACCTCACCTCTATGCCCGCTCCGATCTTTGATCCTTTTAGCCTTTCTTGTACCTTGAAAAGATTGGAAAACAAACAAATGAATAAAACAAACTAAACAAACATGCAACACACTATGGATGTGAATTCTGGAAGTAATCAGAATAATTTGTGGTCAGCCTGGTTCTAATTATTTTAGAGACTCTTGGCTCTTTAGAAGCAGGCAAATACTTAAATTTAGCTCTTTCGTTCTGGACCTTGGAGGGGTTTGGGTTTTAGCCAGAGTTAATGTGAGCAAAGGGAAAAATCCAGGAAATGTAGACCAGGGAGTGGCTGAAGGGAGACAGCAGGATGAAGAAGGTAACAGGGCTTTTCTGAGTCCAGAGACAAAGGAATACTTTTCCATATTCCATTTCCTGAAGGCTTGATATCAAAGTTCACTTTCTAAGTCATTTGAACGAGCTACTGTGACTATCTATTGGGAGAAAGCAGTCACCTCCTTGGACACCAGGGCTGGTCTATTATTCCCAGGTTTGACAGCACCTAGATTTAGGTGGCATTTATATGTAAGAATAATGCAGTGTTGAGGTATGTCTTTGGAATCTGAATCCAAACAATACAGTACTGTTTGTTTTACCTAGAAGATATTTTGCCCCAGCCCAACAATCGTTCACTTGTAGTTCAAGGTCCATCAGGTCAAATGTCACCTGATTCGCTCCTTCACCGCCTCATTCACTCAGTCATTCATTCACTCACCCAGCAAGTGAGTGACTTAATTCAGCATTGTCAGAATGGACACAGCCTGAAGTAGTTGCTAGGAACTCAAGCAAGAAAGAAAGACAGCCCTTTTCCTCAAGGACTAGCAAATAATTAAAGCAGAGTAACATGCCATTGTTTGCAAGAATCGGGTATTCATGGACTCCAGGAGGGCACACAGGCAAGGTGACCATATTGTGAAGTGTTGCCGCTTATTCCCCTCCCAGCTACACTCCAACTCCAGCTCCTCGTTCCCCTGCATCCTATTCATGCCTCGGGGAGGCATTTGCCAGGCTGTGTTTGAATCATCCATAAAATCGCCTCCTTCACTAAACAATTAACTTCTGGAGAACACAAGCTAAGTTTGGTCATCTTTTTATCATCTCCACACTCAGCACAGCTCCTAAAATGTTTGCTAAATATATGAAGAAAGCAAAGGTCATTAGCTGGCCGTGGCTGTCTTTGGTTCACTTATATGTCTCTTTAAAGCATTATTCTTCTGATCTTCTCTTCTCAAAATGACTATACCTTTGACAAATGAGTAGCACAATGTGTGATGCAAAACACTTCTTCCTGTAGCCAAAGTTAATTTGCCTGGACATCATCTGTAATTTCCTCTCACCACAGCACTGGAACTATTCCCAAGGAGGAACTTGTCTGATTATACTCCCTATTGCCTCTAAATTGGGAGAGCTCAAATTATGATAGAATTCAACATATGAGGCAAACACATGCAGCCATGAAATATCTTTCTGTCTCACCACTAAGTCACGGCTGCTAAATTTAACAACCTGTGGCTCTGAGTCTGCCATCATGCAAAAGAGTAAAAGGCAACAGCAGCTATGTGACCCTATATGAGTTTCCTGTTGCTGCTGTAATAAATTATGCTTAGTGACTGGTAAAAAAAAAAGACCACAATATTATTATCATACTGTTCTAGGGATCAGAAGACTGAAATGGCTCTCACTGGGCTAAAACCAAGGTCTCAGCAAGGCTCTATGCCTTTCTGGATGCTCTAGGACTGAATCTATTTTCTAACTTTTTCCAGCCTCTAGAGGCTGTCAGCATCCCGTGTGGCCCCCTTCCAACTTCCAAGCCTCCAGGGGCTGGCTGAGTCTCCCAATGCATCATCCTGACACACTTCCTTCACTTATAAGGACCTATGAGATTATATCGGGTCTACCCAGATAATCCAGGATAATCTCCCCATTTCAAAGTTAAGTTACTAGCAAATTAAATTTCATCTGCAATCTTAACTCACTTTACCATCGAACATAGCAAATTCACAGGTTCCAGGGACTCAGATGGGGACATTTTTAAGGGGGCCATTATTCTGCCTACCACACCCCCTTAATGTGCCTGCCTTAAAGCTCCTGCCTATGAAAGCCTGTCAGCATATCCCTAATGTATAAATTCTCACCTGAGGCACCGTCATGCTGTCAAGAAGCAGAGAACAAGTTAGTTCTTATCTTATGCCTAAAAGAAAGTGGGTCTCTGATCAAAGAATTTGATACACATAGTCTTTTTATATCAGAGTTGTTTATTCCAAAAGGGACAGATGAGTTTGCAAATGCTTGCATCGCATTCCCTACACTCTCCTTAGGAGAGAGATGGAGAAAGTTGTTTACACTTTGTGCTTTGGCTGGTATCTCAGGTGTCACAACTGGATTGTTGGCATGAGAGTTTGTTGGTCTTTCTCAGTCTCCATAGAGACATCCATCCTGTCCTTCTGGGACTCGGGGCCATCAGCTGCCTTCTGTCCTCACCACCCCACTGCTGCTCTGTTAGATTTCCTCCCAGTGCTGCTATCAGAACAAATGTGTCAGCACTTTGTAACAGATGGCTGCCTTCAACAGTGAACACAGTCTCTTAATATACCACACAGGCTTCAAGAAATGCTGGGTGCACATCTCAGAGACAGGCTGGCTGCACAGCGAAGCACGGGCTGGGGAGAACAACTGCTGCCCTGGGAAACGTGGGGGCAGCATCCATGGAAGGTGGCAGCGAAGACCCAGAGCAAACTGCTGTGCTTTCCCTTGCTGCATTCAGCCAAGAACATGGCATATGTCCTAACGTGGTAAAGATCCACTCCATGTCAAGGGCTTAGATGGTTGAACTTGCAGCTGAATAGAGACCCATACTTCTACCCACTGGCTGTTTGGCTTGGAACAAATCACTAAAACTTTTTAAGTTAAATGTATCTGAAAAGTAGAGATGGCTACCTTTTACAGTTTTTGAGAAGAAGAGTTAGAAAGTCCTTTGAAAGTGGAAGAGCAAACAAACATAAGGAACTATATATTTGATTGTTTCTATTAATATAATATTGCCAGACTTAATTAAAATACCTGAAGTTTGGTGTAAGTTAGAACATCAGCTCTCAATAGGGTTCTCAAAATTATTTGGAAATATGTGAGTTGTTTCATGTTGCCAAAAGTGTAGCAATGCACTGAGTTTTAGTGGGTTGGACCTATGTGGGTTAGATATACTAAAATTCATACGGGACAGCCCTGGACAGCCAAAAGTTGTTCAAGTCCTTCCTACTTGACATCAGTACCCCCACTAAGACCCCTTTAGGACGATTGAATGTCTGAGCCCTAAAGCTACTACTCTTTTGAAACATAAAGTATTTCCTGAGCTTTTAATATCCAGTGAGTTTATCCAGAACAATTATTATGTAAGATGAGGAAATTTGTACTCTTTGTTACAGACAATTTTCCAAAAAGTTGTTTCCAACTCTAGAAAATCAACATACCAACAGCCACACCTCTTGTGGTATATGTCACCCATCCAACACATGTATCAATTTGTATTTGTAAACTGTAATATGCACAATGAATTTATTATATGAGTCTTATTTTTGCCTTATTTCAAATGTCAAACTAAAGAGAAAGGGTAACCTAATTAAATTTTTGTGCTCTCTTGAATATAATTTAAGTGGATGCAAGCATCCGACTGTCATGAACTATTGTATTTGTCCTCCAATCATTTACATAATAAAATACATATAATTTTATTATAAATTACATTCTTTTCATTTTTTCACTGATTTTTTTTTTTTTTTTTTTTTTTTGCAGTACGTGGGCCTCTTACTGTTGTGGCCTCTCCCGTTGCGGAGCACAGGCTCCGGACGCGGCTCACGGGCCCAGCCACTCCACGGCACGTGGGAATCTTCCCGGACCGGGGCACGAACCCGCGTCCCCTGCATCGGCAGGCGGACTCGCAACCACTGCGCCACCAGGGAAGCCCCTTCACTGATTTTAAATATGGAATATTTGGGTTTTGTTTACTCATGTGTGAATGTACATTATATTATCCATGTATTTTTTTAAGATGGTAGGATGATTCCATTATTGCTTAACATAATCATTTTGGGGAAGGAACAGATTATAACACTGATTATTATAGCAAGAAATTTGGAATTAGGCAGACCTAAGATTAAATCTGATTTCCAAATCTTAGTAACAATCTGATATCAACAGGTATTGACCTACTGATTTTCTTTGCCTTAAAATTATTGTGGCAATGAGAAAAAAATTGCAATGTGTAGAAATTCTTGTTTTAATGTAGTTGGAATTATCAATATATTTATTTATGGTTTGCATTCATTAAGTCTTACTTAAGAAAGTCCATCCTGGAACTTCCCTGGTGGCTCAGTAGTTAAGAATCCGCCTGCCAATGCAGGGGACACGGATTCAATCCCTGGTGCGGGAAGATCCCACATGCTGTGGAGCAACTAAGCCCATGCGCCACAACTACTGAGCCCACGTGCCACAACTACTGAAGCCTGCACACCTAGAGCCCATGCTCTGCAACAAGAGAAGCCACCACAATGAGAAGCCTGACCACCACAATAAAGAGTAGCCCCTGCTCACCGCAACTAGAGAAAGTCCGTGCACAGCAACAAAGGCCCAACGCAGCCATAATTAAATAAATAGGTAGATAGATAGACAGATAGATAGATAAGAAAGTACACCCCACCATAAAGATTTTCTCCTACATTGTTTTAAAAAATATTATGTTCTGTTATTCACATTAAATTCATGATTCCTATGGAATCCAGTTGTTTACTGACCATATATTATTTGCACTTTTTTTCTTATTTTGAAAGAATTATAGGTTTATAGAACAGTTACGAAAACAGTACAGAAAACTCACTGCCTTTTTCCAGCTTCTTCTAATGTTACTGTCTTACATATCCATAGTATAATTAGAAACAGCAGGACATTGATGTCAACGCAAGCCTAATAACTAAAGTAAGCATTGTATTCAAATTTCACTAGTCACATGGAATAAAGTGTTGTTTATCAATTAAAATAGAGATCTGTTTCTTGTTTCTCACGTGGATAACTGACTGCTTTCCCTGGACTATGTATTGGTGATTTTCCCCATGGATAGGAAATGACAGCTCTGCTTTATTTCGGGTTTTCATATACATATGGATCTGTTTCTGGACTTCTTTTTTTCTTTTCTGTGGATCTACTTATCAATGTACCATCCAAAAAATGTAATATAGATTTACAACCAGTATATATAGTATACTTAATATATATAATATACTTAACATATAAGATAAATCCTGTCTTGTTCTTCTTCAGGGGTGTCTTGGTTATTGTTGCCCTTGATCCTTCCATATAATTTTGGAATGTGAGATGGTGTATATAGAATGTAAAGAACATAGTAAGTACTCAATAATTTTATAAATGAGATGTTGTAAATGAACTAAGTACAAGAATATCTTCAATATTTATTTTTCCCAGCAACTACTATCATTACAAAATTGATAGTAGATTTATATTGAAATATTTCTTAAAATGTATTCTATCCTCCAGTGTGTATATTACATTTAATTTGCCTCCAAGCTGTCCAGTTATCTAGTTTTAGTACATCCTTCTGGAGTTTTTCAGAATCTCTTAAATTCTTCACTAACAAAATATTATGTACCCATTTAGCACATTATTTGACTAATTTTTAGGAGTCCTTTGTATATTTTGGACACAAGTCCTTTGTTTCAAGAATACCTATTCAGATCCTTTCTGTATATCACCACTTTCAGAGCTACCACCTTGTTTTGAAACATCATCATTTCTGACCTGGACTAATAAAATAATACCTTAACATCTTAACTGGTCTTACGTCTACTATAGTCATGTTTGTTTTAAATGAACCTCTTGATTGAAGTGTAATATACACAGGAAAATTTCCACAAATTACAGACTTACAGCTGGAAGTGTATATGTTATATTTGAATATGTCGTATTTAATCATCTTACAGTTCAAAATATTTTCTCATTTCCTTTGTCACTTCTTTTTTAACTCATGAGTTATTTAAAAGTACACTAATTAGTTCTCTATGATTTGGAGACTTTCTACTTACCTACTTCTTATTGATTTCTAGATTAACTTCTCCATATCTCATAGCATACTCTGGATGATTTCCACTCTTAGGATGACAGGTTGTATAGTCCAGCAAATAATTACTTCTATGCCAATGTTATCTATATGCCAGTTGGGTCAACTTAATTGATCCTGTTTGGATCTTTCACACCCTTACTGATTTTGTTTAATTTCTTTGTTCTATTGGATAACTAAGAAGGGTACATTAGAGGATTCGAATTTGGCTATGGTTTTCTTTTTTTCCCTTTCCTCTCAGTTCTATTAATCATTATATCACATTTTAAAGCTATATTTTTAGGTCCATCCAAATTCATAATTGTATTTTCTCAGTAAGTTGATACATAACATTAGAAAATGTCCTTCTTTATCTTCTACTAATTCTTACCTTAATGTCTACTTTGATATTGTTAAGCTATATCAGATTTCTTTGAGATAATGTTTGATTTGTTTATTTTTTATTACTGCCAAGTTTTATGTAACGTGTGTACTTAAGACTATCTCTTGTAAGCAATATTGATTAGGGTATTTTTAATAGAGTCTGATAATCTTTGCATTTAAACTTAAGTACTTAATCCATTTGCTTCTAAATTTACATTATTGACACTTCATTTAAATGTGTATCTTCTGTTTTTGTATTCATTTTTCTCCTTCCTTGCTTTCTTTTGTATAATAAAATACTTATTTTTATCATTCATTCTACCCTTTATTTCACTGGTTACCTTATTAGCATCCATCAGTTAGTAATATCTAACATGTATAAATTCTTTCAGGGCAGGAACTTTAAAATTTTTTAACTGTTTCCTGTTCTATTAATTTTGTCTTTAATTCCATATATTCTAAATACAACTCAAAATTATTACTGATGTTTTATATAGCCAATATTCATTTATATTTGTTATCGCCAAAACGGCAATTTCCTGGGTCCTTGTCCCCCCGAAAGAATTCAATCAAGAAACATAGTAGCAAGAGTTTTATTAAGCAAAGCCAAAGTACACCCCCCGAGAGAGAGAAGGGGAGTGGGCTGTCTGGAAACCAGAAACTGCCCCGCAATGGGGGTAGGGTTGGTTTTTCAAGGTGGTAGAAAGTCCTGTGTCCTGTGTCATTTGATTGACAAGTTGATTGACAGCTTTAGGTCATATAACTTTTCTCCTAATGTGCAGGCACTTACCCATAAGCACCCAAGGGAAACCCACGGTGGGCGTGGGGGGGCGGCAAAACCCGCACTGCTAATTTATTACAAATACTGCATAATGAGCCCCGAGTTACTTTGGGTCACCTTTTAGGTCTTCGTGCGCCTGCGCCAGCCGGTGCTGGCAGATTGCATCTTGTTTGCTCCTGATAAAGCTGGAAACTTAGCAGTCCTTGATCACAAAAAGGGAGGATTTCTGGGCATGTTCTGATCACTAGTGTGTGGGGGGGAGCAAGGTAGAGAGAAAGATGACCCCATCCAGGATGGGGCGGGACCTGCTCACGTCTGACTAACTACCTAACAGATTTACCCCACGTATAACCTTTCCTTAGTTACTACTTTCTGCATTTTCATGTTCCATTTCTTCCTGAAGAATTTCTTTTATTATTTCTTCGGCTGCAACTTCTACTAAACAAATTCTCTCAGTTTTCATTTATTTAGAAATTTCTAAATTTTGCCTTTATTTTTTGTTTGTTGTTTTTGGGTGCTTTATTATTTTGTGTAAATGCATATGTATGTGATTATAATGGAATGCCCAACAAAAATTTATGGACTTGAGAACAGGTCTAATGTTTCCCTTTTTAATCTGGAGTTAGGAAAACTGCCAATAGTTTTCCATTTGTAAAGGTTAATAGGTCTATTTATATTAAGGATGATTTTTTATTTTCCTGGAGATGTCACTACAATGTTCCTTTTAATATCTAGATATAGAAAAGGTATCTACTTTTTGGTTTTGTAAGATAATACCAAATATATATTTTTCTTTGACCAGACGACCAAATTTTAATAAAGGAGGACCAAACAATATGTTTCAGGCTTTGGGGGCCATATAGTGTCTGTCACAATCAACTCTGCTGTTGGACAGTAAAACATCCATAGACAATATTTAAATCAAAGAATGAGGCTGTGTTCCAGTGAAACTTTATTTACAAAAACAGGTAGTGGCTGAGGTTTGGCCTGCAGATTTGCTTTGCAACCCTTAGTCTAAGGCTTGGTGTCTAAGAAGAAATTGGTGGGTGAAGACAGACGTGATTTCTAATAATTTGCATCTATTTGCATTTATATGGAAGCCAAAGAACATTTGGGAAGAAGGGAAGTGGGATCTTGACTCCTTATCATGGATATTTGTACACATTTGCTGGACTTGGGTGGAGTGTGAATTAGTGACTGAGACTAAATCCCAGAGCTTAAGGCTGAGAAAGTTGTTTATGGCAGATACTGACACTTCTGAAGATGCAACGACTATGGCATGATGGAAATGCCTTGGGGAAAATGTCCAGTAGTTACGTAGGTTTGCTTGTGAAAAGTGGATGGAATGTCCATGCAGTTATTTTTCTTGTGTGCATATTTTGTGTGCACACACGTGTGTGTATGTATGCACGTGTGTGTGCGCGGGTGCCTGTGAGTGTATTGAGTAGGTCATCTTCATTTCCAATGCACTTTCTTCATTCCTGAATGTTCGTCCAAGTTTCCATCAGCGCTAATTCCCCAAAGAACTTCTTTTAGCTTTTCTTGTTGAACAAACTGCTGGTAATACATTCTATTAATTTTCCTTAATCTGAATTTTTCTCTTAATTTCTGCTGGATATGAAATTAGTGGCCTGACGATTCCTATTTTTCATTTGTTTGTTTTGAGGTGAGTTTTTCCCCCACTATCTTCTAGTCTCTGAACTTCCTGTTGAGAAATCTGCAGCCTTCAAATCATTGTCCTTCTGTGTGACATATCATTTCTCTAACTGCTTTCAAGATAATTTTTCTTTATCTTTGCTTTTCAGCAGTTTGGTTATGATATGCCTAGAGGGGGCTTCTTTGAATTTAACCTGCTCAGGGCTTAGTTACTTAAATTTATGTTTTTAACAAATTTGGTAAATGTTTGGCCATTGAGAATTTTACTCTTATTTGGTCTGCCCACTATCCCCTCTTTCTGGTACTGCAGATAGATTTATCTTGGAACTTTTGATGAATGCCTGGGATTTTGCTCATTTTATTCTTTTTATTCTATTCATTTTCTGCTCTCGCGAATGAACAATTCCTACTGAAACACCTTTAGTTCACTGACTCTCTTTTCTCCACCATCTCTATTCTGATATTGGGCTCCTTTCTATTTGACTCATTTTTATAGTTGTCATTTCTCTTCTGGGATTTTCTTTACTTTTATTCATTTCAAGTATGTTTTCTTTTACCTCATGGAGCATAGCTAAAGTAGGTACCTGTATTTGTCAACTCAGGCTGCCATAACAAATTACCATAGACTAGGCAGCTTAAATAACAAAAAATTTATTCCTCACAGTTGTGAAGGCCAGAAGTCCCACATCAGTATTACTCAAGGTTGGTTTCTGGTGAGGAATGTCTTTTTTTCTGGCTTGAATATGGCTGTGATTTCCCTGTGTCCTCACATGGCCATTTCTTGGTGCATGTTCTTAAAGAGAGAAAGAGATTTCTTTTTCTCCCTCTTCTTACAAGGTCACCAACCTTATAAGTTTAAGACCTTTCCCTTATGACCTCATTTAACCTTAATTACACCCTAAAAGCCTCATCTCCAAATAGAGTCATATTGGGGCTCAGGGCTTCAACAAATGGATTTGAAGGGGACACAGTTCAGTCTGTAGTGGAACTTTAACCTCTTGCTTTGCTAATTCCAATATCTTGAGTACTTAAAACTTGGAAAATAGAATCCACATGTCATTATCTTTGAGCAACTGTTTTTGCTAAATAACACTGAAGTATGACACTGAATTCCAACTCACATTCTTCCTGAAAAACTAATGCAATGTGGAAAATACATTTTTTAAAAAACTATCATAACAGTATCCTACTAATATCCTTTATCTGGATCAGCCAGAGCTAAAGGGTAGACAAGGCTATGAGGATAGTCATATAAAAAGACTTCATCAGATAAAGAGCTTCATAATCAAATATATCAGGAGGTCTTAGGACACCATATAGAAATTTAGTGGCAGGACTGTGCCTCATGTGTATCCTTCTTGATGCTGATCTGGAGAAGTTATTTCCTGACATAGGGGAAGAGGAGCAGAAGAATGAATCTAATCACATCTTTAATGCAACCAGTGTCCACATTTCTACTGCATCCAGACTCTACCTTGTGAGAACACCAGACATCACTGCCTTTGAAGCATTAGAAGCTTGTAAGGGAGGTTGTGGGTACTATTAAAAATACAACACAGAAACCTAATTTGCACTGAGTGTGGGGCTTTGACTAGGGAGCATATCTCTGAAGTGCTGAAACTTAAACTTTAAGACCGAAAGGATGCAAAAAAGTCATCTAGGGCTTCCCTGTTGGTGCAGCGGTTGAGAGTCCGCCTGCCGATGCAGGGGACACGGGTTCGTGCCCTGGTCCGGGAAGATCCCTCATGCCGCGGAGCAGCTGGGCCCATGAGCCATGGCTGCTGAGCCTGCGCGTCCGGAGCCTGTGCTCCACAACAGGAGAGGCCACAACAGTGAGAGGCTCGTGTACTGCAAAAAAAAAAAAAAAAAAGTCATCTAGTAGACTGGGGGAGTGTGACCCAGACAAATGGACCAGAATATCCAGGGTCTTTGCTTGGGAAGGTGTTTGGCATAGTTGGAATAGAAATGAAAGTCTGTCAAATTACTTGAGAGGAAAAATAGAATGATATTAAACACTTTTGGAAACAGAACCAAGGGCTAGATGATGGATCATTTGGCCATATTTTGGACTTCGTATTTTAAAGAGTGTACCATATGCAGACCTTGGAATCTTTAAGGAAAGGACTGCCCTCAGTCAATATAAATGCTTAAAAATGACCTAGGTGTGGTATAGAGAATGGGGTGGATGGGGATAGGAGTTAGTCTCAGAACATCAGGTGGAGTGACTCTACACTCTGTGAAGACATCATGGTGGCTTTAACTAGGGTTTTTGCAGTGAAGAAGGAGTGAAATGGATATTTTTTGGAAATATTCTTGAAGTTGCATTGACAAGATTTTTAGTGGAGAAGGAAAGGTAAATGTCAGAAGTAATTCCTAGGTTTGGCTTGAGCAATTGGTTTAATGTAGGTGCTATTTTTTTGAGGTGAGTAAGACTAGGAGATAAACAATGGGGCAAAAAGATCAAAGTATGTAAGGAAGATGGACCTTGGCATAAAGGCCTCCCCAGATGGAGAGAAGATACTTTCCGCAGATACTTCACCAAAATCCAACTCCCTCACTCTTATCACTTATCTCATCCTCCAACATAAGATCCAGAGAAAAAAATCTAATAGCGTCAAGCGAACTGTAAGGGAATATCCTCACACTCAATTTGAGAAAGTGCTAGCATCGATCCCAAGCCTCTCTGCTCAATGATTAGCAAACATGAAAACCAGTATGAGTCCTGCGAAACTATTGTTGCAATATAACAAGAATCAAACTATCACCAGATAAAATAATAAAAATTAGATTTTTAAAAATTTTAATTGAAAGAAAATCAATTTTGGACAAAATCTATTTTACACTATCTCAAAAATTAATTAAAACAAGATATAAACGTGAGAAAAATTTTAATGCCACATTTAAAAAACTAAGTGAAATAACAAGTCATGCCACAACACCTTGCAGTTGACACTGAGAATAAGTAAATAGGACATTTATTAATGCAGAAGAATAAATCAGAGGTGAAGTTGTCTGTATGCCTGGAAATCAAAGGTGAAGAAGAAATGTAGACAAAGATGATAGGTATAAAGAATAATAAGGAAAAATAAAAATAAGTATAAAGACTACCATAGAAAGGAAAAATGCTAAGAATTTCCAATGATAGTCTACTGACAATATTCAGAAGAATCAACTGAAAAACTACAGTTCAAAAAGGCCTACATGAGATCAAAATATAAATATTTTATACACAAGCAAACACCAATTACAAAATACCAGAGTAAAAATGTAAAAAATAAAATAAAATACCTAAGAAATAACATTACAAATTAGAAGATATTTATGAAGACATAAAGGTGGTCTGAATTGCTAGGGGTATTTTGTCCATGGCATAGAATCAATATGGCAAAGACATTAATTCTTCAAAATTAATCTATAAATACATTTGATTACAGGCAAAGTTTTAACAGGATGTATCATAGACCCTGACAAATGATGCTAAAACTTATATAATGTAATATGTGCACATGAAGAGCTGAGATTATTGCGGAAAATAATAAATGTAGAGGTTTTCCTTCAAACTATCAAAAGAGATTTTACATTTCAAGTTTCTAAAACTGTGTAGGATTTGTATTAAATGAATGGAATGGAAGAGAACTGAAAGTATAAAGATGAAGATATATATTCATTCATGAAGTTGAAAGAGCCCTTATGGTGAGATCAGTGCCTTTATAAGAGACACCAGGAAGCTCCCCTGACCTTCCACCATGTGAGAATGAGAAGTCTGCAACCCAGAAGAGGGTCTTCGTCAGAACCTGATCATGCACCATCATCTGGGACATCCAGCCTCCAGAACTGTGAGAAATACATTTCTGTTGTTCTTAAGCCACCCAGTCTTGGTTTTCTGTTATGGCAGCCTGAACTAAGACAGGGAGGAAAGGGGTCATAGAGAAGACCCTAAACCGAAGGCTAGCAAACATTGATAGATGCTCTTCAGCAAAAGGAAATAATTCTATATGTACTTAAAAGCAAAGTTAAAGGATAAAGACCTGCAGAAATATTTTCTGCGTATATAACAAAGGAAGAATATGGTAAAAAATAATTAAGAATTAATTTAAAAAATAGCAATGACCCTAAATAAAAAAAGAACTTGGGATTAACATATACACACTACTATATATAAAGTACATAATCAACAAGGACCTACTGTATAGCACAGGGAACTCTATTCAATATTCTGTAGTAACCTATATGAGAAAAGAATCTGAAAAAGAATGAACATATGTATAAATGAACCACTTTTCTGTACACCTGAAACTAACACAACATTGTAAATCAACTATACTCTAATATAAAATAAAATTTTTAAAAACACATTGTTAAACTTTTCCTTAAAAGAAGGAATATAACAATAATTAAATAAAATACTTGATAATATAGGCATACCTTGTTTTACTGTGCTTTACTTTTTTGTGCTTCATAGATAGTGTGTTTTTTACAAATTAAAGTTTTGTGGCAACCCTGTGTTGTCAGATGACAGTTAGCATTTTTAGAAATGAAGTATTTTTAATTAAAGTATGAACATTTTTTAAGACACAATGTTATTGCACCTCTATACAGAACAGTGAAGGGTAAACATAACTTTTATATGCACCGGGAAACCAAAAAAACCGTGTGACTCCCTTTGTTGTGATATTCACTTTATAATTTGGAACTGAACCTACAATATCTCCAAGGTGTGCTGTAATAAAGAAAAGTTATTGAACTTGAGTAGTATTGCAGAATATACAAACTAAACCAGAGTTAATATTTCCACTGGTGAGACTGGTAAAATTTATAGTTTTATACCATCGTTGCCAAGTGTGAGGAAATGTATATCCCTGTGCCCTCATGGTTGACTGTCATTTCAGGTAGTCCTTGGAAGGGGGAAAAAAAAAATGAAAAACCCTGCCAATCTAGAATTCTACACTTTGAGCCTTCATTAAGTCAGAGAGGCATACTTAGATGTGTTACAAAAAACAAAGATAAGAACTGAATAATATTAGAGTGTTGGCACAGATTATATTTGTTGCAATTTGTTTGAATTATCTAAACACAAGTTGAAATTATCCAATTTAAGTTGAAGTCAATTCTTTTTGGTCTTAAATGTGATGTGGTTGCCATAGAAACTGTTTTTCTTTTTCCCAAGAAATTCTTTAAAAGAGCACCTGTGTCAATAAGCATACATCTGAAATATGTAAACTCTTACAACTCAATGTGCTTTAATTTCTTCTACATTATTTCCTGTATTTCCCCTAAAGAATAAAGATGAATAATGAGTCTCATAACTATCACTGTGGGTCAAAATGTCTCCATTTATGCACAGTTACATTTTTTTCTGATTTCCTGGGAAAACAAAACAAAAATTCAGCACAAATACTTTTGAAATGATGGCTTTTTTTTATCTGAATAGAAGGGAAGGAAAAGGAAAATGACGGTGGATTTTGAGGAAGAAGGGATACTGGAATGCAGCCTTTATAAGTAAAAGTATTTTAAAGAAATTTAAAATCCACCTGGCACTCTGGTATAAAAAGCGATGAAGATTGAGCTGCAGAACTGACATTTCTTTCTGGATGCAGAGGACTGTAATGACTCATTCTTCATTGCTATTGCCGGTCTATCTTCCAGCACAAGGCTTCATTAAGGTTAAAACAAATGTAAAAAGCAAGATGCAAGGCTAGTAGTGTCAGCGTGGTACCGGCAAGTCTCAGTGACCTGTCATGGTGACATAAATCCCGATGTGCCCAACTGGAAGCTCCACTAGCAAATATGTCTAATGACAGGGACCTCGGGACGATTCTATATAGAAATGAAATTGGGAGTCACTCTAATGCCACCTGACAGCATGGAGACTGACCTTCACAGGCACTAATGTGACATAAATGATGCCAGAGTAACCAGGCTCAGAGAAACATAATTGGCAAAGTAAGAGATTTTAACAGTGTGTATAAAAATGTGGGGGGCGGGGCAGATAGGAATTGTCGCTTCTATGTAAGTTTCTAGTACTGGTAATTGTATGTGTGTTAAATGAAAACATGGGTCCAACTCAGCCTTCATAGAGCAGCAGCAATATTAAATATAAAACAATCATAAAATACTATTTGTGTGTGCTTTCAAGTAAATTTTTCACATGTGAAAGTTGTCAGGTTGCAAGTCAAGATATATCCTAAGGGCTGGAACGGACTGAGGTTCCCTGGAAATATTGATATATTCCTAGTTCTTCTATCTGGTGATATCACACTGTTCTCTGCACAAGGTGTGTTGTGTGTGTGTGCACACATTCACGTGCATTGAGAGGGGAAGGGATGGATGGATGAGGTGTGAAAACCAGGGATATTGTCACACATTTCCCATATTCCTCATCAGTGGCTCCTAAATTCCTAAGTAAAGGGATCCTGGTGGAGGATTCCTTGTTGGTAGAACTTTTCTTGAAGCTGCATAGCGTGTGTTTCTTAGATTGTGTGTTTTTTAGGATGGCTTGGGGAGGTAACTGAGATTTCACATTAGCTAAGCCCTCCAGAGCTCTCCTCTGCATCCTCACTCCTGCCGATGTAACCACATCCCTCAACACTTAACCCTAATGGTCCTGTACATGACCATGGGGTCATGATGACCATGGCAGGACAGTTTGATCTTAAATTGCTCTCCTGGTCTCAACACTACTTTTTCCACTTTAGAATCTCTAAACCTTCCATTTTCCTACTCCAGTTGAAAACAACAAACGTGACCGTCACAGATTCATATTGCTCTATATAATTGTTTGCAAAATATAACTGGAAAGATAACAGTGTCTAGATTATCTAGTATGCAAGCCACTGTCAGTAGGTGGAAATCTTATTTTGCAGGGTTTGTGAGTTTTGATTTTCTCCCCACAGGTACCTTGCAAATGGCATGAACTGTGTCTAGCATCATCTCAGGATGCATGGTAGAGTCACTGGTTCCACTACTTGCTGCTTCCATTACCCTAGACTAGTTACTTAATATATTTGTACCTCCATTGCCTAATCTGTAAATCAGGACACTAGTAGATGTCACTTATAGATTATTGTAAACATTAATTGAGATATTATGGTGACATATGTCAAAGATTTCCTGGTGAAAAATAAGCACTCAATAAATGTCAGCTATTATAATTCATGTGACAGAAAAAATGGCTTAAAAAGTTGACCAGAGCTATACATACATAGCATGACAAATGGTCACGCTAATGGTTAAGGAATCCCCTTGGGAGGCTCAAAACTTACAAGTGAGATGCTGCTCCAATGAGACAGGATTAAAGCACTTGAATTTTGAACAGCTTTCAAAATCTACAGATTTTGAACATTCTGAAGTCATGATTCCTGATTTCATTTTTATTCCTCAAAAAATGACAAATGGAGTATACTAAATGGCACAACACATGGGAGATATATTGATGAGTAATGAACCATCCCAGCCTGCCCTCATGGAGATTATAAATTAGATTCCAAGTTGATAAATAAGATGATTAAGTTGCCTCTTTTCTGATAAAACTCAAAACTTGTATTTATGGCTTACACTCCTTAAAAAACATCTTTACCTAATCAGTATTGCAAAGATTTGGTACTATTTTTTTTCTTCTTCTTCTTCTAAAATTCTTATGCTTTAAGTTTTACATTTAGGTCGATAATCTAGTTTGAGTTAATTTTTGTAGATTGTAAGGTGGTGGTTATTTTTTGTAAGTTTGTCCAATTGCTTCAGCATTAGTTTTTGTAAAATCTGACTGCCTGCACATAATTATCAATACATCTATATCTACCATCTTATAGTTATTTCTCCCTGTTCCTTTCTCTTATTTATTTCTCTTTTTCTGATTGCTTTTGGTTCAGTTGAATAGTTTTTATTTCCATTGTATCTTAATAATCTGTTTATAAGTTATGCCTCATTTTCTAATATTATTTGAATTGTCATAAGGTTTTAAAATATATTTTATGTTATCATGGTTTATATCCATAAAACATTATCCAATTTATATAGTTTAAGAAACTTAAAGCAGTACACTTATCTTTTCTCCTTTATGCTATTTTTGTCATACATTTTACCTTTATAATGCTAGTAACTTCAAAGTTTATTGTTAATATTTTTGCTGTAGACAATCAATTATTTAAGCATTTAAATAAGAAAAAATGTTTATATTTACTTCATATTTATCATTTCAAGAGGTCTTCATTTATTTTTGCATATACCCCCTTCCTGACTGGTATTGTATTTCTTCTGCCACAAGAACTTCCTTTCACAGTTCTTTTAGTAAATGGGGTTCCTCACTTTTCATTTATCTGAAAATGTCTTCCTTCACATTTATTTTGAAAAAAATTGTTTAGTTTATCTGAATTTTTTTTTGGCTGCGTTGGGTCTTCGTTGCTGTGCGCAGGCTTTCTCTAGTTTCAGCGAGCAGGGGCTACTTTTCATTGTAGTGTGCGGGCTTCTCATTGCAGTAGGTTCTCTTGTTGTGGAGCACAGGCTCTAGAGTGCAGGCTCAGTAGTTATGGCGCACGGGCTTAGTTGCTCTGCAGCATGTAGGACCTTCTCGGACCAGGGATCGAACCTGTGTCCCCTGCATTGACAGGCAGATTCTTAACCACTGTGCCACCAGGGAAGTCCCTGAAAATTTTTTATTTCAAATTTATTTTTGAAAACAATCGTTCGGTATAGAATTAGGGACTATGAGGTGTTTTGTTGTTGTTGTTGTTTTTCCTTTTACCTCTTTAACGACGATTGTCATATATGGTTTGCACAGTTTTTGATGAGACAGGGCAAAGTCTTTATCTTTGCTCTTTTGTGTGCACAATGTTCCCTTGGAATCCACAGGGAATTAGTTCCAGGAACTTCCATGGATACCAAAATCCACACATACTCAAGTCCCTTATAGAAAATGGTGCAGTACAGCTGGCCTTCATAGCTATGGGTTCTACATTTCAATCCACAGTTGGTTGAATCTATGGCTGTGGAACCCACACAAACAAAGGGTTTTCCATAATGTTTTATTCCCCCAACCTGGCTGCATTCAAGATTTTTTTTCTTTTTAATTAGTTTTCTGTGTTTTGAATATGTTTATTTTTATTGGTAGTTATCCTATTTGGATATCAGTGAATTTATTAGATTTCCATTTTTTGTTATCTTTCATTATTTTTCAAAAACTACAGCCATTATCTCTTCAAAAATTTCCTTTGTTTCATATACTTTCCCTTCTTTTTCTAGCATTGCAATTACATATATGCTAGACCATTTGATATTGTTCTACAGTCCTTGGATATTCTGCATTTTTTTTTTTTCGGTACGTGAGCCTCTCACTGCTGTGGCCTCTCCTGTCGCGGAGCACAGGCTCCGGACGCGCAGGCTCAGCGGCCATGGCTCACGGGTCCAGCCACTCCGCCGCATGTGGGATCTTCCCGGACCAGGGCACCGACCCGCGTCCCCTGCATCAGCAGGCGGACCCTCAACCACTGCGCCACCAGGGAAGTCCTGCATTGTTTTATTTTCACTTTATTCTTTTATTCATGATGTGTTTCAATTTATGTAATTTATTTTGATCTCTCTTCACATTCACTGAATTTTTGCTTAGCTGTGTTGTGTTGACTGATGTATCCATCTAAGACAGTCTTCATTTCTCTAACTGTATTGTTTTTAATTTCTGATTTTTTTTTATCTCTTTCTTGTAGTTTCTTTCTGTCTGCTTAAATCTCCATCTGTTCTTATAGGCTGGCCATGTTTTATCCTAAACCCATTCACAAATCGATTATAATTATGTTAAAATCCACATTGGGCAGTGGTAGAGGTGGTTGTGTGAAATAATCTACTCTCATGCCGCTCGTCAATAGGTCTTTTGTACCTGGACTTTGTGGGTGTGTCTTTCTCAGCCTTCTTGACCTTTCTCTTATGTGAGCCAAGCTATGCCTTGTATCTGTGTGTCTCATATATTCATAAGCTGCCCTTGGTGATGCTGTTGTCTCAGCTGGTGAAGTAAGCAACGAAAAAACAAGGATAAACTGACTGGTAAAGCTAATGCAACAAAACACCTATTGGAAATTTATTATGTTATTTTAGACAGAAATTGCACAAAACCTGGTGTACTGTTTTTTTTTGTTTGTTTGTTTGTTTTTTTATGGTACTCAGGCCTCTCACTGTTGTGGCCTCTCCTGTTGTGGAGCACAGGTTCCGGACGCGCAGGCTCAGTGGCCATGGCTCACAGGCCTAGGTGCTCTGCAGCGTGTGGGATTTTCCCGGACCGGGGCACGAACCCATGTCCCCTGCATTGGCAGGTGGACTCTCAACCACTGCACCACCAGGGAAGCCCCTGGTGTACTGTTGATCTCTTTAAGGCAGGATCTCGTCATTTGTCTTTAGAGGTTTCCCAATGCCTTGTTATATGTATTGTGAGGTAGCCAATTAATGTCTGTTGAGCTCTGAGTCCAAAGCCTCTTGCCTCTTTATAAAGCAGGAGGGCAAATGGTTTCTGTGTAGAGGCAAACAAGGACAGATTCAAAAGTGGGTGCTTTTACTACTATATATAAAATAGATAACCAACACAGACCTACCACAGAGCACAGGGAAATCTACTCAATACTCTGTAATGGCCTACATGGGAAAACAATGTACAAAAGAGTGGACATATGTATACATATAACTGATTCACTTTGCTGTACACCTGAAACTAACATAACATTGTAAATCAATTATACTCCAATAAAGAAAGTAAAATAAAATAAATAAATAAACAGTGGGTGTTTGCAGACATAGCAGGGCCTAAGATATTTTGTTATCTGATTCCTCGTGGGGTCCTTTTAACAACAACACAACTACCACTGCAACAACAATAACAACAACAGAACAACATTTTTTTCCATTAGTTTGAAGGGAGACATCTTCCCCAGATCTTTGTGAGGGATTCAGAAGACAGCGTCCATTATATTGCCCATAACTTCCTAGTTTGTACCCTACTAAGTTTCATCTGTAGCATTTCTAGTAATTGTGGGTGTTCAGATTGGGCTAATCAAAGCCAAATAATAATAACAGACAATGAGGTAGATTCCCCTTCCTAGTAAGTCCTATTTCCCTTGACAGTCATCTAATAACTTATGCCCTCTGTGAAAATATAGGCAAATGATGGAGGGTAATGAAGCCCACAGTAACATGATTGCTCACCTGTTATGCTTAATGAGACTTCTGCTCTATTCCTCCAGATTCTGCAGGGTCTCAAGCTAGCTGATTCATTTAATCAAGACCCTGATGCATAGCACTGCTATTTTCTCCTGGTAACTGCCAGCCATGGATTTACCTTGATGGACTTCAGTGCCTCTAAACAATGAATAAAAGGGACAAGGAACCAGCTAAATGGTACCTTGAGTGTTCTTTATGAGTTCGTTCACAGTCATCGCAAGGGTGCATCCATAATGTATAGTAACCATTTGCGATCCTATAGCACTTTATCTTTTCAGCTGTTCTCTCTCCTATGAGGAGAGTTGTACCAGTTAAGCTTGTTCTTAATTTACTGCTCAAAATCATTTTTATACAATTCATTGCAGTGTAACCCAAAACAAGTAACTTGTTTAGCTAGTTTTTTTTTGTTTACTGAGATTCAAACGATCAGAAAAATTCCTTAATTCAAACTTGATGATTGCAATGTGGTTTGCACAAAAGTTTTACAATTGCATCACCACACAGATAACCACGAATCTGAGAGTGGATGAGTGCTCATTTGTAAACAGCCTGGAATGTCTCTTGTCAATAGGAACTGATTATTTCTGTCCTATACAAATGTGAAGGAGCCTAAACCATGTAATTTAGCTCCAAGTTCGTCCCCTCATCCCACCAGTAAGACTGATTCTTTGTACATTATTTGTACTCTCGCACTTTATACACCTTGAATTGAATTAAACTTCACCCTCAATATCCTCATGCCTTCATCCAAACTTATCAAGATCAGTTATACAGTAAATAAATACCGTAAAATGAAACCAAAATCACTTCTGCTTTCTCTTCTATCTTTCCATGCTAACTCTTCCCAACCCACCCACATTGTTTAGGAAAGAACATCTCTTGTAAATAAAACCCATTTGGTGTCTTCTAGTTTAGTATCAATGGAGAGTGATGGCAGGACTGAAGCCAGGATATTAACCAGGATGAAATTCATACTTTTTCATACACTGTCCCACCAAGGCTTTTGCCGCATTAGGGTCTCAATATAAATTAGACCCTGGTGTTAAACAAATAAGTGATTTATAAGAACTTGACATCTTTCCTCAATGTACTTATTCATGACTTTTTATACTATGTTTTAAAGATTTTTGCATCAATACAGAGTGTATAAAAAAAGGTGTGTGTGTTCTTTACTCTTGAACATTTGCCACTAAATTAGCGAACATTACTTCTACTTCAGTGAATGATTATTTGGAATATCCTTTACTTGTAGATATAAATTTCGAGTCACCACTTAAGTGGTATAAAAATGAAATGTATTGCCTTTTATGGTCAAATTACCATATGCTATCCAAAAAGCTAAGAAAAAAATAAATAATACAGTAAGGCTAATACATAAATGCACACATAACAATAATTATCACTTTCACACACAATGTGGCTTATCAAAGTATTTTCACAATTGAATTCAGTTGTCTTGCTAAGAGAAATTCTGGTATCAGTTAAAATAACTTAATTTGCATGCCCTAAGTGGGTGAAGACATCCTGGCTTAGATAGCAACCTCTTCTGCCATCATATTTGCATTTTACTTCCTCTGTGGCTAAGCCCAGGTTTCATCTTGACCTCTGGTCCCTTATTCTTTCTACCGTCCCCCTGCTTACCATCCTTCCCTCCCCAGCTGGCTTGGAATCACCAACCATACTTTCACTTCTATTGCCAACTACTTTGTCCCATTATTTTACCATATGATTCACCTGGAAAAATTCATTTGTAGAACAATCATAGGGTGACCAACCATTCTGGTTTCCCTGGAACTAAGAAAGTGCCAGGCAAATCAAGATGGTTAGTCACTGAAAACCAATTGTGCAGCCACCCACTTTCTACTATGTTCTTCGTGCATTTCCCCCTGCTGTTCAACTCATTCCAGGGATTCTATCTTCTCTTCATTCTCCACGGCAAATCTGATGGGCACTTTTGATTATGGCCTTTCTTGGTACTACAAATCCTCCACAGGCCTTATCTTGATGTACTTTGGAGGCCCAAGCATTGCTTTACACTTCTCAACACTATAATTTATTTTAAATTTTAATAGGTTCCTGATTTACTTGCCTCCAGTCAGCTACATGTGCCAGTAATCACAACATTTTTTTCCCCAGCTAGACATAACTTTCAAGCCTGACTTTTTCTTCCCTTGCTCCCAAGACTTTCTCTCTTAATTTGATATCAATTATCATGAGACTATCTGAAAATTAGGCATAAAACAGGGGAAAACTCTCAGGGATGAATCTCTATGAATAAGTTATAAATCTTAACGAACATTTGTTGTCCCCAAGTTTTTTTCTTTCAGTTTTGTCTCTTCTCATAGGGATCAGGAAGCAGCTGAATTTTCAAACCCTTCAAAATCTCAATATTTGGGGTTAACTTTATTTTACTTATTCTCTCAAGCAATTTTCACCTAAGCTCAGCTCTTTCTTTTGATGTCTTGCTAAAAGCAGAAAGTAAAATTAAATTTTACAATATTTTGACTCTTGCCAAACATTCCCCTAGACTACACTACAGTAGGCATGTAGGTTGCTTTTCAAGTTTTTATAGGCAACATTTTATCGTGTTTTGCCACAGTATATAAAAGGTCCCCTCTTGCTAGACCATATGGGTTTCCTCACGGTCTTCCTTCTGACAACTAAGATCATTTCTATTATGCAGCATTTGACTTCAAAGTACACATTTTTGCACTCTTTAGTATAATTAGAGAGCTAATTGGGACTTCCCTGGTGGTGCAGTGGTTAAGAATCTGCCTGCCAATGCAGGGGACACGGGTTCAACCCCTGGTCCAGGAAGATTCCACATGCCACAGAGACACTAAGCCTGTGCGCCACAACTACTGAGCCTGCACTCTAGAGCCCATGAGCCACAACTATTGAGCCCGTGTACCACAACTCCTGAAGCCCGTGCTCCTAGAGCCCGTGCTCTGCAGCAAGAGAAGCCACCGCAATGAGAAGCCCATGGAAAGCCCCCACGCAGCAATGAAGACACAACGCAGCCAAAAATAAATTAATTAAACTTAAAAAAAAAGAAGCAATGCTCTGTCACATATATTGAATGAGAAGTATTGTCCCTGCTTTTTTTAAAGACCAAGTCCTCCTAACTTTGATTTGAACCCCATTCACTGTCTCTTTATTCATAAACTTGCATCTAAAGTTATTACTATTCCTTCTTTTATCATCGATTTCACATTCTTTCTCAGATCATGTCCTTTGGCCAAAAAGCATGCTGTAGTATATTAACATAAGAAATCTGCTCTTATGTTCACTCCTCTCAAAAGAAATCTCCCCACTTCTCTACCCCCTTTACTGAAAAGAAAGATGAAAAGAGCCTGTAATTGACTACTTTACACCTTTCATTCACTCTTGTAACACTTGAATCTTCCTCCCATTCCTACCACTCCACTAAAACTGCTCTTGCCAAAGTTAAAAATCACCTCCATGTTGCAAAATTCAGTGTCACTTTTCATCTCACTCAACCTCTTTTAACACATTTCTTTGGGATTCACTAACAACATTTACTTCAGATGCTGCTCCTGCATCTTGCAGATACTTTTGTTGCATCTTCTTCTCCCTGCCTCTCACTCTTGGAGTACCTCTCAGCTCCATCTTGGCCATTTTCCTCTGTTCTTTTATATTAATGATTAAAATTCTCAGCAAACTAGGAACAGGAAGGGAATTTCTCAACCTTATAAGAGTAATCTATAAAAATCCAACAGATAACATTATGTGTAATGGTAAAGACTGAATGTTTTACCCCTAAGATGTGAACAAGCAAGGTTGTCCACTTACAAATCCTATTTAACAAATTATTGGAAGTGCTAGGTGGTGCAATAAGGCAAAAAGAAGAAACAAAAGGCATGCTGATTGGAAAGAAGGAAATAAAATTGTCTTATTTGCAGACAAAATGATTGTTAATATTCACAAAGAATCACAAAGAAACTACTAAAATTAAGAAGTGAGTTTAGGATCACACAGATCATAAGGTAAATTTTCAAAAATCACAGTAGCAACAAGCAATTTCAAATTAAAAATTTTAAATTGTCATTTAAAATAGTCCAAACATCATGAGATCATTTTGTATAAATCTTTCAAAATGTATGAAAAATTTATATACTGAAAACTACAAAACACTGGTGAAATAAATCAAAGAAGATCTAAATAAGTGGAGAGATATCTCACATTAATTGGTTAAAAGATTCAGTATTATAACTATCAATTCTTCGAAAACTTATCTACAGATTCACTTACTTTGAGACAAATATTAGTAGAAATTTTTATAGAAATTACCAAAAAGATTCTAATATTTATACAGAAGTAAAAAGAAACTAGAATAGCCAGTTTTGTAAAAGAAGAAGAAAGTTTGATTACTTACACCATCCGATTTAAATATTATAAAGCTAAAATATGTAACACACAGTATATCTGAAGAAAGTATTTACATGTGGGTTCAATGGGACAGGAGAGAAAGTCCAGAAATAAAACCATGTAGAGCGCCAGTTGATGTTAGACAAAGGTGCAAAGGCAATTCAATGGAAAAAGGATAGTTCCTTTCAAAAATGTTGCTACATTGATTGGATATCTATAAGAAAAAGAAAAATCCTTGCCCCATATCTTGCATTCTACAAAAGTTAACTCAAAATGAATCATAAATCTAAATGTCAAACTTTTCTAGAAGAAAGTATAGAAGAAAATCTTTATGACATTTGGTTAAGCAAAGATTTCTTAAGCATGGCACCAAATATATATATATACATAATAATGAGCAAACAACTCAATTTAAAAAGTGCCCCAAATATTTGAATAGACACTTCAACAAAGATGACAGATGGATGCATAATAAATACATTAAAAAGTGTCCTACATCTTTAGTTATTATGGAAATGCAAATTAAAACAATAAGAAACCACTAAATATCTAATAGAATGACAAATAAAAATCTGATTAAACCAAGTACTGATAAAAGCAAATAAAAGTCTAATGCATTGCCAATGGGAATGCAAAATGTTATACTTAGTAGGTGGAAAACAAAAAATGTGTAAGGTCAAGAGAGGTGATGTGTTTCAAGAAGAAAGGATGAATCAACCAGTTCAAATGCTGCTGAGAAATCATGTGAGATAGAGAGTGAAGTGAAAATTGGATTTTGCAAAATGTATGTATTCATCAGATTTCCCCAGAGAAACAGAAACAACAGACTCTTCCTCTCTCTCTCTCTCCCTTCTCCCTCTCTCTCTCTCTCTTATTCTCACTCTTGCTCTCTTCTCTTTCCCTTTACTATGAGGAATTGGTTCATGGATTATGGAGTCTGAGAAGTGCCATGATCTGCCATCAACAAGCAGTAAACTCAACAAAGCTGGTGGTGCAATTCCAGTCTGAGTCAAAATGCCTGAGAACCAAGGAGTCAGTGGTGTAAATCCCAGTCCAAGAGCAGAAGACAGATATCCCAGCTCAACAGGCAGGCAGGAAGGTAGGGTGGCAGGAAGGGAAGAATCCTCCCTTCCTCTGCTTTTTGTTCAATTTAGGCTCTCAACAGAGTGGATGGTTACCACCCACACTGAGGAGGGCAATCTAATACTAAATCCACTGATTCAAATGCTAATCTCATCCAGAAACACCCTCACAGGCACATCCAGAAATAATACTTAATCTGGGCACCCCACTACCCAGTCAAGTTGACACATAAACTCACAATAGATGACATTAAGGGCATTGACAATAACAATTTTCATACTTTAAAAGATACTCAACTATAATGGATTAATGAGAAATGTAATTATGGGAATGATGACAGTGAGCAGAAATAATACACTCACTAAGTTTTATCATCTGGAAGAGAAGGAATAAGACTGTGGCTGGAGGATACATTTTATCAAAAGATTTATTTGAAAGTGGGAGATACTGGGTTATATTTATTTACATTTTCATTTGATTGATATACTAGAGAGGAATCATTGATGATTATAAGACTGAAGAAATAACTGCAGTAGTAAAACCCGGACCAACTGACACCATGGAACGATGAAATAGACATTAATAATCTCTCAAAAGATTACTTTTTCCCTGGCCCGTTGTAGAGGAACAATGGAGTTTGCTTGGCATTGGCCTTACTTCCTGATTCAAGATGGAGCTTTATAGTCTAAGCTACATAGAAAAAGCCCATTGACCAATTTCATGGTGATATTTCAGGAAGCCCAGGCCTAAACATTGGCATTTTTCTGATAACATTCGTTGATTCAAGAGCTACATAATAATCCCAAAGTTAATCGGTCAGGTTTGAATGATTAATGGGGAAGGCACAAAACTTGAAAGTGAGCAAAGAAGTGGGTATCCCACGTTGCTATAGACAGCCACTTGGTAGCCATGAAGGAAGCCTTCCTAGGATGAGGCAACCAAAGTCAGAGTTTAAGAGAGGAGCACTGCCTCAAGGAACTCACAAAGAAATGGAGCAGAAGCTCAGATCACACCTTTCATGAAATTTGTTCTCACTTGAATTTTGAAGATATGAGTCAATAATAAATTCTCTTTTAGATTTTTTTTTTTTTTTTTTTTTGCGGTACGCAGGCCTCTAGCTGTTGTGGCCTCTCCTGTTGCGGAGCACAGGCTCCAGACGCGCAGGCTCAGCGGCCATGGCTCACGGGCCCAGCTGCGCCGCGGCATGTGGGATCTTCCCGGACTGGGACACGAACCCGTGTCCCCTGCATCGGCAGGCGAACTCTCAACCACTGCGCCACCAGGGAAGCCCTCTCTTTTAGATTTGAGATGACTTTATCTGGTTGTTCAATTACCCTTTCCCCTACACACACACACATACACACACACACACTCACACACACGCTGTGTGCTGCTACAGCACATATAGATGGTTGTCCTTTAGAACATGCATTGTCAATCAATATTATCACCAATAGGCTGAAAAATGCTCCCAAGGGGGCAAAATATCTTATTCTTTTTGCCTAAAGCATAGATACTGTGTAGTTTATAGGCAGATATACAGTGTGTCTGTTGTGTTACAATTAGGAAAACTGGTCTAAAAAGGGTACTTGTATAAATGAGAAACACTGCTTCACAGAAACATGAAGATGCTCTTTCTTTTGTGACAGGAGTGAAGGCAGAGGATGGAGAGCAGATACACTGAAGCTGGTAGATTTGGGTAAGGGGAGTTTGGGTGTACTTGTCTCTACTTTCCTTTTGAAGAATGAGGTGTGATCACCTTCCAGGTGGTGGCCTGGAGAAGCTTAGGGTTAAAGTCCTAGGAGGAGAGAGTGTCAGAGTCATCTCATGGACAACTAAGGGACGCAGTAACTTGCTGGGCAGTACTGAGGGCGTCAAACTGGGACAAGTTTGTGGCTGTCGAGACTCTGCTCCCACCTGTTGACCAAGATCACTGTTCACACCCACAGGGCACAGGCTATTGGCAATATGTATATTTTCCAGAGCTGCCATATCACAAAAAGCTGCCAGCAAACACGAAAGTGTTTACTGAGTTTGGCCCCCTACTAGGAAATTTACTAAAGTCTGTAGTTAACTTCCTTGTTAAATTTAAGTACCTGAATTTTCATTGACAGGCAGTAATGACTATAATTAAAGGCACCACCATTTAGCAACAGATGCCTTAGTTGACAATGGAGTTGTAAACACAATCCCAGGTAATGATTTCATCTTTATGAGCTAGAATA
Organism: Phocoena sinus; assembly: GCF_008692025.1. Taxonomy (NCBI): domain Eukaryota; kingdom Metazoa; phylum Chordata; class Mammalia; order Artiodactyla; family Phocoenidae; genus Phocoena; species Phocoena sinus. Next base: position 3,939,521 of record NC_045774.1, on the reverse strand, counting down.
TAGAACTATATTTATGTACGTGTTAATGTGCTGATTGCACATGTGAAATGAAATGTCGTAAAAAATGGCAAATGATTTTTACTGCCAAGCGTGTACACAACATGCTTAGAAAAGTGTATCATTTTTTGAAGTCCATTGTCTAGGAGTCTGTACATTGTGGAGAACAAATATATCACTGAGAAAAGCCACACATATTTGAAAAGTTATCTCATTTATGGTCTCTGTTTACCATGGACAAACGGGATAAAAATCTAAACTGTGCCTTTGCTGTTCATTTTTATTCTTCCTTCCAGGAGAACAGACAAGGTTTTGAGTCATTTTTTTAGAATTTTTACTCTTATGAAAAAGCAAAAATTAAGCCCCCAAAAGTAAAGTGCTTAAGATAAATTACAAAAGCAAGAGAGATTTTCAAGATTTGTAGTGGACACATTTTTCCTTATTGCAAAGCTAAACTTTAAAGCAAAAATCTTAGTAAAATAAGTTCAATGCAATATGTAAATTTTCCAATATCTAGAAACCCACAAAAATAAGCATATTATCATTTCTTTCCTGCAACTAACTAAAGAAATAACTATGTTTAACCATTCACACAGGGCACTTGCTAACTTTCTTTTCCCAAGGATTCATGTGTCAGCAGCTCCGTCTCAGCAAATCTGTCCTTACTCCTGTGCCTGTTCAATATGCTGCACTTGGCACAGAATATAGTCCCCACTTTCATCAGCAAGCAGGTGGCAGGTGTGCAACTAACTTCTCAGGAAGAATATACTTTAGAATCATATGTTCTGTTCCACTTACTTGACTGATACTAGATTATATTAAAAAGCTTAGACTCAGCCTCAGAGTCTTCTACAATGTAGCAACTACTCAATGAATTTTCTTTTGCTGCAGTGTACAGTAGAAAATAAAAGACCAAGTTGATGCATACAGATAGAAATGAATTTTTATCATGAATTCCCTCTCAGGATTTCATTTATTATCTTTTTGTGGTTCATCTGGAAGATAGACTAGACTAGAATCTAAAAGCTAAAGACACAATTCTCTGAATCTTTCCCTTAGTGGACTGGGGAGGAAAAAAGAGAAAGGAGAGAGAAAATGGAAATTCAGTATGCATTTACTGTGTACCGTGATCTACTCCATACCAGCTCCTTCCCGATATGCCGTTTCGATGGATACTTGCAACACTGCAGTAGTACTAGCATACTGTTTTCATAGGTAGCAAAAGTGAGTATTATGTAAGTATTATGAAGACCCTTCCTACACCAAAAATGCTTATTTTGTGGTTTCCCTAAAAAGAAATAATTTGAGGATATAACGTACTCAAAATTCTTATTCTGTGATTTCCCTTTTTAAAGCAATTTGAGAATTTATCACATTACCCACTACAGGTAGACAAATGAACATTTAATATCACCTCAAGATTTTGTATGAAATGCTAAAATCTGCAGGATTCTTCCTCCACCCATTCTCAAAGGCATGTGTTTTTATACTTGAAAGTAATTGCTTCTCTGTTGATTTCCAGAGTCAGAGCTTCCAAGGGAAAAGAGCTACACATTTATCATTAAACGTTGACTTAGAAAAGATGTATACTGACAAACTCAGAGTCAACCCAAAATAATTATTTTACTTGTTCTGTTGATTCTATCCTGGTAAAGGACAAGAGATTTAAAGTAAGATTTCTATATTATTTCTATGTTTTAATATAATGACATTTATTTCTCATTATTTACAATATTTAAAATCAATAAACTAGATGCCCAATGATAGTAGGTTGAGTAAATATATCATGATACAGTTATACATAGACTATCACACATTGGTTCAAAAATCTTATATATTTAAAGATTATTAAATTACATGGGAAATTCAAAATATTAACTTATGATCAAAATTTTACATATAGAATGAACAATATTCAAGTGTGCATATGTGAATGTGCATACACACACACACACACAATTACACGCATGTATTTAAAGAAATATGGAAGTTAGTTTGTCCATGCTCTGGACAGTGGGAAATCATCTGATGTTTTCATGTAGGAATATTCAAGATCCAATGTATTAGCAAAAAATCTGACATCGTGATGAAGCATTTATTAGAGGGAACACAGCTGGAGAAAGGAGAGTAATTAGGACATTACTGAGTAGACCAGCTTTTTTTCTTGTTCTTTTTTTTTTTTTTTGAAGGGAAGGGTGTGAACTAAGGCACTAGGGGAATGGAGATGGCAGAAACAGAAAAGGAATCAAATGGGAAAGCGGCATTGTCTACATCACCACAGATGGACATTGCTGGGTGTCTATATATTTTGTATGCCTGCAAGCATGTATATACCACCTTGAGAGGCACAACTCTTGATGACTGTTTGACACTTTAAAATTTTGCAGAAATATCTCCCAGACTCCAGTTCATGGAAAGGAAGTGTCTAAGGGCTCCTTGAAGGCAGCATTTTGTTCCTGCAGCTGCTGGTATGGTGCCTGGTCCATGGTAAATAGTAAATAGAGATCAATGAGGTTGATTTATAATCAACTGGGAGAACGCAGGTGAAGTGCTCTGCTCTTGTCCCTGGCAAGCAGGTTTTCTTTGAGTTTTCCCCAAAGTCGACTTCTTCAGGTCTTTTTTATATAGGTTCTTATGTGTGTCATTTCTGTGTTTGGTTAAATAAAGCTCAGTATTTATACTGAACCAAACTAAGACAGCTTACAGCACTTAAAATTGGGACAAACATGCTACAGGAGCAAGGGAAGCAAAGGATGTCCCCAAAGAACCTATTAGTTGCCAAGAATCTGATACTGGTCAGGAACCTCAGCTAAATTTTCACTGGTTCCTTCCTGTGTTTGCTTCACGAAGACCAATCTCCCAAGTAAGGAGGATGTAATCAATATCCATCTCTTTCCCTTACTAGTGTTGGGTCTTTGAAAGTTCACAGTGGTCGAGTCTGACAGAACATTTCACCTTGTCTGACTTAAAAGTTATTGAATTTGATTTGTACCCTGAGACACTCTTACAAAGGCAGTAGTTGCTACGGCACTTGTTAAAAATAAAGAAATCAGATGCCGGAATTAAGAAGTTAGAAGTGCAAGCCCAGACCACGTGAGTTTACTGACCCTTCGTGACAGTCTAGCCCAGAGGTTCCGGAGCACCGAGGGGAAGGCAGAGCCATATTGGGTCAAACTGGACTCGGATGAAACCAGGAAGGAGTTTCAGTTTGGTAAAATCCAGGGACCTTGGGGCCCTATTTGAATGAGTGACTATATTTCTGTCCTAAAGGAAAAACTTGTATAATGATTCTTTCATTAACTTTAAGCAATAGATACAAAAAAAAAAATCACATCTATTTTTTAGTTTAATGCTGGTCTCCTTTTAAAAGCAATATATAATCATTGTAGAAAAGTTGAAAGTACAAAAAGTAAAAGGAGACAAGGGAAAAAAATGTCATAATACCCCAATCTAATAACAATCAATGTTTACATTTTATTTGTGTTGAAATAATTTTGTGTGCACATGCATGAAAATTTGTATATGCTTTGTATAACAGGAGTAGTTATATTCTTCATGGTTTCACTGACATTTTATTGAAGTATTTTTGACAAAATTTTAAAAGTTAATTTATATTGGCTCCATAAAATAAAATAATATGGCTCTTTATTATTTATTTAATCAATTATCTTTTTTTCATATGCTTGAATGACTTTTAATATTTTGTTATTTTAAAAAGTGGGACCAAACATGCTTAAAGATTATTACTGGAATGCATCTCTAGCTATTTCCATAGTATTAACACCTAGAAGTTAAAATTATGGAATATAAAAAATTTTAAGAATAAATATTTGAGTGGCAATGTAACGCAGAGGGTAGGGCATAGTCCCTGGAGTAGGCAGACATGATTGAAACTCTAGTTATGCTATTTACCTGTTCTGTGAAAGTGGGCAGGTTGCATTTTATTTTTTCTCATATGTGCATCGGACATAAACATAGTTTTGCCTTATAGGATCATTGGACAAAATAAATAATACAATACATATTATCATTTGATGAAAAGCCATGCATGGAATAAGCACTCAATAAATATAGTTACAGTATTCATTATTAAATAAAATGATGTCCTTTGTGAAATGTGCTGTGATTCCCAAATTTGACCTGGGTTCCCACGTTTTTTATTTAACATGAGATTCCTTTTGAGAGTTTAAAATGCTTCTTATAGAATGCATCTAAGGATAAATTGATTTAGCTGATTTAATTTTCTGTGTGCTCTGTTTTCTAAATTGGCTCAAAGCCTTAGCTTAATAGCTGAGAAGGTAAGTGTGCCGTATTTGCAATAATACAATTGCTTCAAACATACTTGGAATCAATAAGGAATAGTTGTACTGAATTCTGTAAATACTGAGTTCTTGAGTCCAAACGTTCCAGAAACTAAATAAACTTCTAACATTCACTGTTGCGTTGTGTAGAGAGGAGAGGACATAATCACTGCAGAGCAACCTCAAAGGTGTTTTCAAAGCTTTGACCTGAGAATGTTAACACAAGTAGCACATAGGTCAGTCCTGGTTATTTCCAAATATCACCCAAAACTCCTTGAATCTGTTCTGCACTACCTCTGTCACTGGTGAGGGGCTTACAGGTGTAGATGCATCTCTGCTAGGATCATGGATCAGCCTTGTTCAATGATATAAGATAACAGGCATGGGACAAATTTATTCTTTCAAATTTTATAAAACTACTCGCACAGATGATAAGCAGAAAAAACAAGGTTATCTTCTTTTCTGCATATAATTAAATGAGGGCTTTGTTTTTACCTCATTTTCCAGTAGTAATATCACTAAGGGATTCTATTTATTAAGCAACAAAGATGTGCCAGACCATTTAAATGTATTATTTTACTCAATGACTATTGCCAATTAGACAATGATTAACACATTTAGCATTATTAAGCTGTACCTGATAATTTGCATTTGAGGTTGAGATTGAGAGTTAAATGAAGAGAAGAAAGGAATGTCAGTTTAATATCTTTTTTTTTTTTTTTTAACATCTTTATTGGGGTATAATTGCTTTACAATGGTGTGTTAGTTTCTGATTTATAACAAAGTGAATCAGCTATACATATACATGTGCTCCCATGTGTCTTCCCTCTTGCGTCTCCCTCCCTCCCACTCTCCCCCTCCCACCCCTCCAGGCTGTCCCAAAGCCCCGAGCTTATATCCCTGTGCCTTGCGGCTGCTTCCCCCTAGCTATCTACCTTACTACGTTTGTTAGTGTGTATATGTCCATGACTCTCTCTCGCCCTGTCAAAACTCACCCTTCCCCCTCCCCATATCCTCAAGTCCGTTCTCCAGTAGGTCTGCGCCTCTATTCCTGTCTTATCCCTAGGTTCTTCATGACATTTTTCCCCCTTAAATTCCATATATATGTGTTAGCATACGGTATTTGTCTTTGTCTTTCTGACTTACTTCACTCTGTATGACAGACTCTAGGTCTATCCATCTCATTACAAATATCTCAATTTCATTTCTTTTTAAGGCTGAGTAATATTCCATTGTGTATATGTGCCACATCTGCTTTATCCATTCGTCCGATGATGGGCGCTTAGGTTCTTTCCATCTCCGGGCTATTGTAAATAGAGCTGCAATGAACATTTTGGTACATGACTCTTTTTGAATTTTGGTTTTCTCAGGGTATATGCCCAGTAGTGGGATTGCTGGGTCATATGGTAATTCTATTTGTAGTTTTTTAAGGAACCTCCATACTGTTCTCCATAGTGGCTGAACCAATTCACATTCCCACCAGCAGTGCAAGAGTGTCCCCTTTTCTCCACACCCTCTCCAGCATTTATTGTTTCTAGATTTTTTGATGATGGCCATTCTGACTGGTGTGAGATGATATCTCATTGTAGTTTTGATTTGCATTTCTCTAATGATTAATGATGTTGAGCATTCCTTCATGTGTTTGTTGGCATTCTGTATATCTTCTTTGGAGAAATGTCTGTTTAGGTCTTCTGCCCATTTTTGGATGGGGTTGTTTGTTTTTTTGTTATTGAGCTGCATGAGCTGCTTGTAAATTTTGGAGATTAATCCTTTGTCAGTTGCTTCATTTGCAAATGTTTTCTCCCATTCTGAGGGTTGTCTTTTGGTCTTGATTATGGTTTCCTTTGCTGTGCAAAAGCTTTGAAGTTTCATTAGGTCCCATTTGTTTATTTTTGTTTTTATTTCCATTACTCTAGGAGGTGGGTCAGAAAGGATCTTGCTGTGATTTATGTCATAGAGTGTTCTTCCTATGTTTTCCTCTAAGAGTTTGATAGTTTCTGGCCTTACATTTAGGTCTTTAATCCATTTTGAGCTTATCTTTGTGTATGGTGTTAGGGAGTGATCTAATCTCATACTTTTACATGTACCTGTCCAGTTTTCCCAGCACCATTTATTGAAGAGGCTGTCCTTTCTCCACTGTACATTCCTGCCTCCTTTATCAAAGATAAGGTGTCCATATGTGCGTGGGTTTATCTCTGGGCTTTCTATCCTGTTCCACTGATCTATCTTTCTGTTTTTGTGCCAGTACCATACTGTCTTGATTACTGTTGCTTTGTAGTATAGTCTGAAGTCAGGGAGCCTGATTCCTCCAGCTCCTTTTTTCGTTCTCAAGATTGCTTTGGCTATTCGGGGTCTTTTGTGTTTCCATACAAATTGCGAAATTTTTTGTTCTAGTTCTGTGAAAAATGCCAGTGGTAGTTTGATAGGGATTGCATTGAATCTGTAGATTGCTTTGGGTAGTAGAGTCATTTTCACAATGTTGATTCTTCCCATCCAAGAACATGGTATATCTCTCCATCTATTTGTATCATCTTTAATTTCTTTCATCAGTGTCTTATAATTTTCTGCATACAGGTCTTTCGTATCCTTAGGTAGGTTTATTCCTAGATATTTTATTCTTTTTGTTGCAATGGTAAATGGGAGCGTTTTCTTGATTTCACTTTCAGATTTTTCATCATTAGTATATAGGAATGCCAGAGATTTCTGTGCATTAATTTTGTATCCTGCTACTTTACCAAATTCATTGATTAGCTCTAGTAGTTTTCTGGTAGCATCTTTAGGATTCTCTATGTATAGTATCATGTCATCTGCAAACAGTGACAGCTTTACTTCTTCTTTTCCGATGTGGATTCCTTTTATTTCCTTTTCTTCTCTGATTGCTGTGGCTAAAACTTCCAAAACTATGTTGAATAAGAGTGGTGAGAGTGGGCAACCTTGTCTTGTTCCTATCTTAGTGGAAATGCTTTCAGTTTTTCACCATTGAGGATGATGTTTGCTGTGGGCTTGTCATATATGGCCTTTATTATGTTGAGGAAAGTTCCCTCTATGCCTACTTTCTGGAGGGTTTTTATCATAAATGGGTGTTGAATTTTGTCAAAAGCTTTCTCTGCATCTATTGAGATGATCATATGGTTTTTCTCCTTCAATTTGTTAATATGGTTTATCACATTGATAGATTTGCGTATATTGAAGAATCCTTGCATTCCTGGAATAAACCCCACTTGATCATGGTGTATGATCCTTTTAATGTGCTGTTGGATTCTGTTTGCTAGTATTTTGTTGAGGATTTTTGCATCTATGTTCATCAGTGATATTGGCCTGTAGTTTTCTTTCTTTGTGACATCCTTGTCTGGTTTTGGTATCAAGGTGATGGTGGCCTCGTAGAAGGAATTTGGGAGTGTTCCTCCCTCTGCTATATTTTGGAAGAGTTCGAGAAGGATAGGTGTTAGCTCTTCTCTAAACGTTTGATAGAATTCACCTGTGAAGCCATCTGGTCCTGGGCTTTTGTTTGTTGGAAGATTTTTAATCACGGTTTCAATTTCAGTGCTTGTGATTGGTCTGTTCATATTTTCTATTTCTTCCTGATTCAGTCTTGGCAGGTTGTGCATTTCTAAGAATTTGTCCATTTCTTCCAGATTGTCCATTTTATTGGCATAGAGTTGCTTGTAGTAATCTCTCATGATTTTTTTTATTTCTGCAGTGTCAGTTGTTATTTCTCCTTTCTCATTTCTAATTCTATTGATTTGAGTCTTCTCCCTTTTTTTCTTGATGAGTCTGGCTAGTGGTTTATCTATTTTGTTTATCTTCTCAAAGAACCAGCTTTTAGTTTTATTGATCTTTGCTATCGTTTCCTTCATTTCTTTTTCATTTATTTCTGATCTGATTTTTATGATTTCTTTCCTTCTGCTAGCTTTGGGGCTTTTTTGTTCTTCTTTCTCTAATTGCTTGAGGTGCAAGGTTAGGTTGTTTATTCGAGATGTTTCCTGCTTCTTAAGGTGGGCTTGTATTGCTATAAACTTCCCCCTTAGAACTGCTTTTGCTGCATTCCATAGGTTTTGGGTCGTTGTGTCTCCATTGTCATTTGTTTCTAGGTATTTTTTTATTTCCTCTTTGATTTCTTCAGTGATCACTTCATTATTAAGTAGTGTATTGTTTAGCCTCCATGTGTTTGTATTTTTTACAGATCTTTTCCTGTAATTGATATCTAGTCTCATGGCGTTGTGGTCAGAAAAGATACTTGATACAATTTCAATTTTCTTAAATTTACCAAGGCTTGATTTGTGACCCAAGATATGATCTATCCTGGAGAATGTTCCATGAGCACTTGAGAAAAATGTGTATTCTGTTGTTTTTGGATGGAGTGTCCTATAAATATCAATTAAGTCCATCTTGTTTAATGTATCATTTAAAGCTTGTGTTTCCTTATTTATTTTCATTTTGGATGATCTGTCCATGGGTGAAAGTGGGGTGTTAAAGTCCCCTACTATGAATGTGTTACTGTCAATTTCCCCTTTTATGGCTGTTAGTATTTGCCTTACGTATTGAGGTGCTCCTATGTTGGGTGCATAAATATTTACAATTGTTATATCTTCTTCTTGGATCGATCCCTTGATCATTATGTTGTGTCCTTCTTTATCCCTTTTAATAGTCCTTATTTTAAAGTCTATTTTGTCTGATATGAGAATTGCTACTCCAGCTTTCTTTTGGTTTCCATTTGCATGGAATATCTTTTTCCATCCCCTTACTTTCAGTCTGTATGTGTCTCTAGGTCTGAGGTGGGTCTCTTGTAGACAGCATATATAAGGGTCTTGTTTTTGTATCCATTCAGCCAATCTGTGTCTTTTGGTGGGAGCATTTAGTCCATTTACATTTAAGGTAATTATCGATATGTATGTTCCTATTCCCATTTTCTATATTGTTTTGGGTTCGTTATTATAGGTCGTTTCCTTCTTTTGCATTTCTTATCTAGAGAAGTTCCTTTAGCATTTGTTGTAAAGCTGGTTTGGTGGTGCTGAACTCTCTCAGCTTTTGCTTGTCTGTAAAGATTTTAATTTCTCCATCAAATCTGAATGAGATCCTTGCTGGGTAGAGTAGTCTTGGTTGCAGGTTTTTCTCCTTCATCACTTTCAGTATGTCCTGCCACTCCCTTCTGGCTTGTAGGGTTTCTGCTGAGAGATCAGCTGTTAACCTTATGGGGATTCCCTTGTGTGTTATTTGTTGTTTTTCCCTTGCTGCTTTTAATATGCTTTCTTTGTATTTAATTTTTGATAGTTTGATTAATATGTGTCTTGGCGTATTTCTCCTTGTATTTATCCTGTATGGGACTCTCTGTGCTTCCTGGGCTTGATTAACTATTTCCTTTCCCATATTAGGGAAGTTTTCAACTATAATCTCTTCAAATATTTTCTCAGTCCCTTTCTTTTTTTCTTCTTCTTCTGGAACCCCTATAATTCGAATGTTGGTGCGTTTAATGTTGTCCCAGAGCTCTCTGAGACTGTCCTCAGTTCTTTTCATTCTTTTTTCTTTATTCTGCTCTGCAGTAGTTATTTCCACTACTTTATCTTCCAGGTCACTTATCCGTTCTTCTGCCTCAGTTATTCTGCTATTGATCCTATCTAGAGTACTTTTAATTTCATTTATTGCATTGTTCATCGTTGCTTGTTTCATCTTTAGTTCTTGTAGGTCCTTGTTAACTGTTTCTTGCATTTTGTCCATTCTACTTCCAAGATTTCGGATCATCCTTACTATCATTATTCTGAATTCTTTTTCAGGTAGATTGCCTATTTCCTCTTCATTTGTTAGGTCTGGTGGGTTTTTATCTTGCTCCTTCATCTGCTGTGTGTTTTTCTGTCTTCTCATTTTGCTTATCTTACTGTGTTTGGGGTCTCCTTTTTCAGGCTGCACGTTCGTAGTTCCCGTTGTTTTTGATGTCTGTCTCCAGTGGCTAAGGTTGTTTCAGCGGGTTGTGTAGGCTTCCTAGTGGAGGGGACTAGTGCCTGTGTTGTGCTGGATGAGGCTGGATCTTGTCTCTCTAGTGGGCAGGTTCACGTCTGGTGGTGTGTTTTGGGGTGTCTGTGGCCTTGTTATGATTTTAGGCAGCCTCTCTGCTAATGGGTGGGGTTGTGTTCCTGTTTTGCTAGTTGTTTGGCATAGGTTGTCCAGCACTGTGGCTTGCTGGTCGTTGAGTGAAGCTGGGTGCTGGTGTTAAGATGGAGGTCTCTGGGAGATTTCCACCGTTTAATATTATGTGGAGCTGGGAGGTCTCTTGTTGATCAGTGTCCTGAAGTTGGCTCTCCTACCTCAGAGGCAGAGCCCTGCCTCCTGGGCTGGAGCACCAAGAGCCTTTCATCCACACGGCTCAGAATAAAAGGGAGGAAAAGTAGAGAGAATTATTAGAAGTATGAGGAAAGAAAGAAGGAAAGGAGGAAAGGAAGGAAGGAAGAAAGAAGCAAAGAAGGAAAGAAAGGAGGGAGGGAGGGAGGAAGGAAGGAAGGAAGGAAGGAGGGAAAGAAGGAGAAAATGTAGAGAGAATTAGAAGTTTGAGGAAAGAAAGAAGGAAAGGAGGAAAGGAGGAAAGGAAGGAAGGAAGAAAGAAGGAAAGAAAGGAGGGAGGGAGGAAGGGAGGAAGGAAGGAGGGAAAGAAGGAAAAAAGACAGAAAGAAAGAAGATACAGTAAAAATAAAATAAAGTATAATATAGTTATTGTACTAAAAAATATTTAGAAAGAAAGAAAAAAAAAAAGAACAGATAGAACCCTAGGACAAATGTTGGAAACAAAGCTATACAGAGAAAATCTTACACAGAAGCATACACATACGTGTTCACAAAGAGAGGCAAAGGGGGAAAAATCATAAATCCTGCTCCCAGAGACCACCTGCTCAACCTGGGGTGATTCGCTGTCTAAAGGAGGGAAGGAAGGAAGGAAAGAAAGAAAGAACGAAGGTAAAGTACAATAAAGTTATTACAATTAAAATTAATTATTAAGAAAAAAAAAATTTTTTTTTTTAAAAAACCATGGACGGATAGAGCCCTAGGACAAATGTTGGAAGCAAAGCTATACAGAGAAAATCTTACACAGAAGCATACACATACACGTTCACAAAGAGAGGCAAAGGGGGAAAAATCATAAATCCTGCTCCCAGAGACCACCTCCTCAATTTGGGGTGATTTGTTGTCTAAAGGAGGGAAGGAAGGAAGGAAAGAAAGAAAGAAAGAACGAAGGTAAAGTACAATAACGTTATTACAATTAAAATTAATTATTAAGAAAAAAAAATTTTTTTTTTAAAAAAACCATGGACGGATAGAGCCCTAGGACAACTGTTGGGAGCAAAGCTATACAGAGAAAATCTTACACAGAAGCATACACATACACGTTCACAAAGAGAGGCAAAGGGGGAAAAAATCATAAATCCTGCTCCCAGAGACCACCCCCTCAACCTGGGGTGATTCGCTGTCTAAAGGAGGGAAGGAGGGAAAGAAAGAAAGAAAGAAAGAACGAAGGTAAAGTTCAATAAAGTTATTACAATTAAAATTAATTATTAAAAAAAAAATTTTTTTTTTTAAAAAAAAAACCATGGACGGATAGAGCCCTAGGACAAATGGTGGAAGCAAGAGTATACAGACAAGATCTCACACAGAAGCATACACGCACACATTCACAAAAAGAGGAAAAGGGAAAAAAATCACAGATCTCGCTCCTAAATTCCCCCTCTTCAATTTGGGATCACTCCCTGTCTATTCAGGTATTCCACAATGCAGGGCACATCAAGTTGATCGTGGAGCTTCAATCCGCCTCCGTGGCTGCCGGGAGAGACCTCCCCCTCTCCTCCCTGCTCTCACAGCTCACAGGAGCTCAGCTTTGTACCCGGCCCTGCCCCTGCGCGCAGATCGCTGGAGGGCGTCTGCTTTTTTGCTCAGACAGGACGGGGTTAAAGGAGCCGCTGATTCGGGAGCTCCGGCTCACTCAGGCCGGGGGTTGGGGGATGGGGGAAGGAGGGGCACTGCGTGCGGGGCAGGCCTGCGGCGGCAGAGGCGGTGTGACGCTGCACCAGCCTGAGACCCGCCGTGCGTACTCCCGGGGAAGTTGTCCCTGGATCCCGGGAACCTGGCAGTGGCGGCCTGCACAGGCTCCGTGGAAGAGGGGCGCGGAGAGTGACCTGTGCTCGCACACAGCCCCCCTGGTGGCGGCAGCAGCAGCCCCAGCGTCTCCCGCCCGTCTCTGGGGTCCGCGGTTTCAGCCGCGGCTCGCGCCCGTCTCTGGGGCTCGCGCTTCCCGCCGCGGCTCGCGCCCGTCTCGGGGGCTCGCGCCCTCAGCCGCGGCTCGCGCCCGTCTCTGGGGTTCGCGCTTTTAGCCGCGGCTCGCGCCCGTCTCTGGAGTTCCTTTAAGCAGCGCTCTTAAACCCCTCTCCTCGCGCACCAGGAAACAAAGAGGGAAGAAAAAGTCTCTTGCCTCTTCGGCCGGTGCAGGCTTTTCCCCGAACTCCCTCCCGGCTAGTCCTGGCGCACCAACCCCTTCAGGCTATGCTCAAGCCGCCAACCCCAGTCCTCTCCCTGCGCTCCGTCCAAAACCGAAACCCGAGCCTCAGCTCGCAGCCCCGCCCGCCCCGGCGGGTGAGCAGACAAGCCTCTCGGGTTGGTGAGTGCCGGTCGGCACCGATCGTCTGTGCAGGAATCTCCCCGCTTTGCCCTCCGCACCCGTCGCTGTGCACCACTCCGCGGTCCCGAAGCTCCCCCCTCTGCCTCCCGCAGTCTCCGCCCGCGGAGGGGCTTCCTAGTGTGTGGAAACTTTTCCTCCTTCACAGCTCCCTCCCACTGGTGCAGGTGCCGTCCTTATTCTTTTGTCTCTGTTTTTTCTTTTTTCTTTTGCCCTACCCAGGTACGTGGGGAGTTTCTTGCCTTTTGGGAGCTCTGAGGTCTTCTGCCAGCCTTCAGTAGGTGTTCTGTAGGAGTTGTTCCACGTGTAGATGTATTTCTGGTGTATCCGTGAGGAGGAAGGCGATCTCCACGTCTTACTCTTCCGCCATCTTCCCGCCGACCTCCAGTTTAATATCTTGATGTTCTTTGTTAGCAAAAATTATACTGGGCTTCCCAGCTCAATGCTGTGGAGCATTCCACAGCATGCTCCGTGAGACCCAAGGCTCAGGAGACCAATAGCCACATCCCTGGGAGGTTTCAATGAAAACATCCTGCAAACGCTATCTGTCAGGGGTGCAGCAAACAGACCTCTGCCCCCTTTCTAATGATGTTATTACTGTTAAGAGTTTCACCAGAGGGCTTCCCTGGGTTTTCCTGGTGGCACAGTGGTTAAGAATCCGCCCACCAATGCAGGGGACACGGGTTCGAGGACTGGTTGGAAAAGATCCCACATGCTGCAGAGCAATTAAGCCCATGCACCACAACTACTGAGCCTGCGCTCTAGAGCCCACGAGCCACAACTACTGAGCCCACATGCCACAACTACTGAAGCCTGCACGCCTAGAGTTCGTGCTCCACAACAAGAGAAGCCACCGCAGTGAGAAGCCCGTGCACCACAATGAAGAGTAGCCCCCACTCACTGCAACTAGAGAAAGCCTGTGGGCAGCAACGAAGACCCTACACAGCCAAAAATGAATAAAATAAAATAATAAATTTATATTAAAAAAGAGTTTCACCAGAAATGCTAGGGTTTAAGGAACATCTGCTGAAATTTTCAAATAAGGAACTGGAAATTCCTATGTAAACCACAACAACTAGAGCCTTGAATAATTGCACCAGTCCAAGTTATTAATATTTAGAAAATAAAGATGCATGTGTGAAATCCTGCCTTTGCTCTTCAAAGTCCGGTGGCTTTTCCACCCACTTCAGTGGACATGCACCCAACAGAAACTACTCTGGGTAAAGCCTCTAGTGACTTTATGTGGATGAATCCAGTGAACAGTTTTCAGTACTTATCTGACTGCCACTACTTCTTTCTGGAAACACTCTTTTCTCTTGACACTTAGGATGCCACAGAACAGGTGTTCCTTATTCCTCTGCAGCCACTCTTTTTCAGTCTTTAGTGCTAACTCACTTTCGTTCTCTTTTCAACGTCCCTCTTCCTCTGGCTTGTATCTAGATTCTGGAATTTGAGCTCAGTCTTGATACATCATCTTACGTGGCATGATATCTTGCACCCTGATGAATCTAAACAGGCACCTCCCCCTCACATCTCCAAATCTACCAACTTGCTTACACGTTTCCAGCGATGTCACAGGTATCATAAAAAGCAACCAAATCCTCACAATTTAACTATCAATTGCTAATTTGCTACTTTAATAGTGTTTCCAGCAGAAATCATTACTGGAACCTCTGTCTCCCTCACTCTCCCCCTCAAGGCAAGTCTTTCATGACTACCTCTAAAATGTAACTGGAATCTATCCTCGTGGCTTTATAACAGCTAACAAGACAGAATCAACTCCTTGATGGACTAATGCAATAGTCATTTAACTGGCCCCCTATTCCATTCTTGTTCCTGACTAATCCATTCTCTGTGAAACAGTCAGAATGATCCCTATAATTGGCAAATCATAATAAGAGTAATATAAAATTTCTTCAGCCTAAAACCACACTTAGGATACAATCTGAAATCCTACTAACATCTACAAGGCTTTATATAATCTAAGTCCTTACAACCTGGTCAACCTCTTCTGATGCTTCTCATATTCTCTCTCTCTCTCTCTCTCTCCCAGAACGGTCACCTGTGCTATTTCCTACCTGAAATGCAAAAATGCTATTCCCCATACACTACCATATGTAAAAGAGATAGCTAGTGGGAACCTGCTGTATAGCACAGGGAGCTCAGCTCAGTGCTCTGTGGTGACCTAGATGGGTGGGATAGGGGATGGAGGAGGTCCAAGAGGGAGGGGATATATGTATACATACAGCTGATTCATTTCATTATACAGCAGAAACTGAACAACATTGTAAAGCAATTATACTCCAATTTAAAAAAAATCCAATCTATGTTCAAATATATATATACACCTGGCTGCAGGCCATAGGTACCCACAGTTAAAAAATGCTACTGTGTAAATCAGTGTTTTTCTTGTCAGCTCTCGATGCCCATGATGAAGCAAGAAACCTAGAATCAGATGTCAGAGCACATGTTCAGACATCTGAGAAAAGCTATCAGTGTACAGTTCTACCGGCAGTACCAACAATATGGAAGAGAGTCATCCAGAAATAGCCATGGTTAAATGATCATCGTGTCACAGAACATATGAGAACATACCCACTAACAACGAGTGGCTTAAGATCATTTGAGAGTTCATGATGATTGTGTGAAAGGGCTTGAGACTCCACTCGTGGATTAAATGGCACTGCAAGATGTCTTAAACCTCTGTATCTTAGGCAGGTCTTTGCATAAAGCCAAACTCTTCAAAAATAAAAGATAGGAATTAGATCATCTATCTTTGGGAAGGAGAGAAATCACCAGACCATCCAACTAGACTCCAAACAAAACAAGTTAAAGATTATCCCATGTGACAGAGTTCTGGACAGACTTGTCAACACACCAGACTTAATATTTTGATGCTTTTTTGGGTAATTGTGTGCTATTGCTTAGAGATGATTCCAAGGTAAAGCTGACAAGTGCATTCCCTGGTGGGATCAATGTGATTATACTCTGTCCTATGCACACATGATCCTGAAAATGGAGCATTTAGGAACCTGTGGTTGGGACGTTGCAAAACCATTGTTTGAATGAAAATAGTGTGCAGTATTAATAGTGGATGAGTAATTGTCATTCTTGCCTAACAGGGGTATTCTACTCTACTCTAGGAAGGCTTAATATTCCATATGGGTAAGTACTTCGTATGGGTAGAACAAGGGGAGGTCAAGGGTGCAGTGTTACCCCCTCACCTTCATCCAGATGTTTCCCCAAGAGCCCACTTAATTATAAAGTCACTTTAATGCTCAGCACATTCGTCTGACATTTTTAATAGTGTATATACTAATTTTGAATAAAAGTTTTTTAATGCCCTACTCCAAAGTTTAAAGCAACATCACATTAACTTAAAGCATCAGGACATGGAGATGTCAAAGCAGAAGACTCGTGCTCAGGCACACACATCTTAGGTCTCTTTCATCACTGGTAGTTATATGAAGATTTTAGGTGAATAAAGCCTCTTATCTATCATACTGTGTTAGGAACTAGATAAATAGAAAAGCAGTGGCAGTTGATATAAAGTAGCTACAGGACAAAATCACTCTTAGCAAAGCTCTGAGACGTGGGAAGTCCTCTGGTGCTGAAGACATGTTTTCCACAAAGTGTTCTTACTGGACCTTTCAGCAGTACAAAATGGATCCCAATAGCCACCTCGGCAGGGCCCTGTTGAAGCAGGGTAGCCGATCCCTAGGAGCAAAACCAAAAGGAGTCACTAAGTCACAATCCCAGAAAATATGACCGAGTATCAAGTCGTGCTTCTCAATTTAACATGCATAGATACCCCTGCGGATCTTGTAATGCGGATTCCGATGTGGTAGGTCTGGAGTGATCCTGGAGGCCTGGATTTCTGCGTCTCAAACAATCTCCCAGGTGATGCTGATGATGCTACACCATGGGCCAGACTCTGAGCGGCAAGGCTGTGGAGAGCTAGGAAGCTGTCCCAGAACTCAAAGCATTCTGGTTAGCAGATTTAACGGGAAAATTGCTCTTTTAAAGAAAAGCCTTCAGATGGATCAATAAATCTAAAGGCTGAGTTGCAAACTGGGATGGTGCTACCCAACAACCTGTTCTATGACAATCCAATGGCGACACGGAAGCCCCTCCATCAAGTTCCTAAGAATCCTGATCCAGATGACGTCATTGTTAGCACCTTTGAATACAAAGGCACAGGTATATAAGACATCCCAGGATCGTACTAGCCTGTTTGAATTAAATTCAAATTCAAGCGTAAAGACCATGAGGTGGTAAGAGGGTCATGCATTCAGGAGAAAGTTCTGAGACAATCTTCTAGAAATGCAAGAATATAGTATGTTGGCAAATCGGTTATATACACAGCTACTTAGAGAAGCAACCATCTTGGTGGTGGTATTCCAAGGAATAAAAGAGGTATCACCCAAGTCTGAACCTCGAACAAGAAAAGGAATGTATGCGTAATGAGTAACAGTGGTTAAAAAGTCACCCAGAGAAAGGATGGAGAGTCGCATTTTCTCCATAACAGCACTACGCTTGATGTGAGGTGAATTAAAGTAACAGAGCCGTGCCCTTGAGAAGTTTATAATCTAAGATCAACAAAGGTAGAGCTGCTGCCTTTGCTGTCTAAAAAAATAAAGAGGTTAAATTTTCTGTCACAGTGAACATCTATGAGACAGCTTAGGCGAATTTACAAGAGAGCAAAGCAAGATTGAATTGCTGTATGAAGAGATCAGTAAGTACACTTGTGCTCTTCTCTCCTCTCACTCAGAAATTCATTGCTCCTTTTAATCTTCATCACTGATGCTCACCAGAAAAACTGAAACAGCTTCAAGGCAAACACTTTTTATCCACTGAGAGAAACCAGTTGTGCTTTTGGAATCTTGGGTGGTCCTATCAGACACATCTGGGTCTTACCACATTTGATTGCTTTAAAGATCGACTTGGGTGAAAACTTCAGGCAACCTATACAACTAACCATGATGCAAATGAAAATAAATTCTGCCATATGCACCTGAAACTCTGCTCCGAACAGCAAAGTGGAGAAGAGATGATAGGAGCCATTGACCCCTTCAGCTACAATACTTGATGCATCCCTTGGAAACAAAAGCTGCTTAGGAGAGTAAGCTAAGAGTAATAATTTAAACACTGCTATTAGACCATTTTATGGAGGACAAATTTATTTCCAACCTCCAGTCAGTTTAAACAATAGTTAATATGAAACAAGTTTACTGTACAAGAGAAAACACATTTTATTTAGCTTAACATGCAGGTTTTACCCATAAATACTTCTTCGAAACAATTTTTACAGAGAGAAACATGTGGTGGCCACTTTTCTTTATAAACCAGTATTCGTCCCCCTTGAAACTGGCAGCTATAACAAGTGGGGAAATTATTCACTAGAAAAGAAAAGAAAATGTCTTAAGGCAAATAAATTGAATGGATCTCATCTGTGTAAGAATGTTTCTCTTATCTCTCCATGCCCAGACTGTATAGGCATTATTACCCAATTATGTCTCTTAAATTTCTCCCCCGACTCTCATAAAAGACTCCTTGTTTAAATGCAAACATTTGAATTCGATATGTCTCTATATATTTATTTCATATATTAAAAGGCTTTAGGCTTATAGTACAAATACAATATCTTATACAATATCTTATATCAATAAGACATAAGATATACAATGCATACAATACAATATCATATACAATATCTTAGATCGAAGTGTCTAATACCCTTTCCATGTCAGATGAATATGATATGGGATACCATTAGTGTGAAAAACTGGTCTTCCCTCTCCTTAGGTTCGTGATGATTATCATAATCACTTTACTGAACCCAGATGGACTTAACACTATACTTAATTCCTGGTGTAACTGGGCATTTTTTATCTCTCCTTTAAGAAAATGACATAAGACTAAGATGAGATGGGATACAATTTTGTTCACTAATCTCACAATTCGTCCGCCCCCAGGGATGGTAGAATTACTTCCCTGGACATTCAATTCACTGCTTTGTGTTGTCCCAGGTGCTTCCAGACTCTTTGGTCCTTGACTGTCAATGTAATTCTCAGGTGCTGTTTCTTCTCTATCTAAGCTATGGCTCTGAGGACTGTGTGCTTCCGGACTTTGGCTCCATGGCTTGTGCTATTTAATTGCCTCTTGGTTGCTGGCCTTGCTTTTGACTCATTGCTCTGCTTTACTTTGACTTCATCACTTTCAAAGCTCAAGGACTCCTAATTGTCTACACCCTGATTTGGCTATCAGCTTCTTCCATCTCTGCCCAATCTGTCTCCAACATTGGCCTCATCCCCCTGTCAAGCATCTTGTCCTTGCAACCCACATTTAGCCATGGTACTGACAAATGGAGAACCTTGAACATATTTCTCAGCAAGAAAGTCACACGACAAAGAGTTTATAACGAGAAGTAACTGAATGGCACGCACAGATTATAGTGGAGGCATGAAGGGTGGAAGCAAGACATCTACTGTTCATTTCATTTCTAATTAAGAAGCCCAGTATATCTGTTTCTCAAATCTGAACCACCTTTTCAACAAACTCAGAGTGGTCAGTAAAGTTTTCCTTCATACCCAAAAGACAATAATGTTAGAGAGGTTTGTCTCAAACTAGTTCAGAAATTGTGATCATATGAAGTCAAACAGTGGGTTTCTTAATGTTAAATTAGCATCAATAATTCATTAGCGTATTTGGTGGACTGCATTTAGATAAAGACTAGTAGATCTACAGACTGTCTCCAATGCAGAAGACAGTAGGATTTAATTATTTTCTCTACGAGAATATGTCACTGTCATGTCAAATTACTTCCCTTTTGCAGAGCATGAACTTCTCCAGGAAGCTTGAAAAACACTTCTAGTTCTATTTTGCACTAAATTTTTATCATAAAAAATATAGGGGAAATTTTTTTTATCCTCTTTCAGAAAAGTCTATTGCAGTACTCAGTGCTGTGATTAGAGAGACGGTGACCTAAATCTCTTAAATGTAAAAAGAGAGGAAGACAGCCTTTGGCCACAATCACACTTAGCTGCTTTGGTTAAACAGGAAATTCAGAAATATTCCTCTCATTTTATTTCTTGGCTTAGGAAAGGAAATCTTTGATCTCGTATACTTGCATCAGACTTCTGGGTATATTACAGACATTTTCACGTCACTATGTAAACCAGACAGGAGGTTTTTGGAGATGCAGAAAGATAACAGGGAGTATAAGAGGAACTTTATATCTCCTACCTAAGAAGGAGTTTAGCTAATAGTGTAATTCCTGTGTTTCCATCAATGTCTCATGTAATTTTTCCCTCCTGCACATTACCCAGGTGATGTATTATGTCTCCTGTGATCTGTTTATGAATAATGTGACCCCTTCTGTATAAAAACAATAGCTTCAATTTCATTTCTTCAATATTGATTATTCTTATTCTATAATTTTTGAAAATTTACTCCCAATTATAAACATGGAAAATGTGAAGATCATTACAAGCAGTATATAAGAGGAAAGAATTGAGGGTAATGCAGGTGTCCTGTAAAGTTTCCTCTGCATTAGGTAGGAGATCTATAATAGTTTAATTACACGTATCATGGATACCCATTCATCAATAGTCTTTTAGAAGATCTACCTTAAAAAGATGTTACCAAGGTAAGAAACAGTACATTGAATACAATAATGCAGCTAATTATTAGGACAATTTTGAGGTTGCTAAATTAATCACGATTTAAACTATGGTTTTGATGGGTAGTCAAGACACATGAAAATGATTTGTGATGATATACAAATGCCAAGCATTCGGAAGGCAGGCATCCAGTTATATTTATCACAAATGTCCCAGATGCCTAATACAATAGCAGAAACTCAATGATCATTAGTTATATGTTGAATGAATGAGTTAATCATTTACATTCTGATTGAAATAAGCAAATTATTTAACCCATAACTGGGGAGAAATTCCTTAGTTATCTAACTTAGGTAGCAATAAGTTATCAAGTGAAACTGAAGAGAGCTTGAAAAATATTTAAGATTTTAGTGCATATGTTTTCAAATTCACAGCTCCAGGTGGCTTTCCTGTTATTTCAGTTGGTGAGACCACTATCAAAGAAGATATAGCCTCAAGCTCTATCCTGTTCCAGTCTTTATTTGTTTTTACTTGTGATTGTTTTCCCAATACAAAATTAATTCACTTACACCATAAAAATGAGAACATACAGAAAGACAATAGTAAGAAAATAAAAACCACCCACAATTCCAACAACAAGGCTTTCCCTCTGCAATTTATTATAATATGCCAAGTCCTTTGCCTATTTATTATTTGATTTTTTTTTTTAGAAAGAGATTCTACAGTATACAATGTTTTGCAATGTGCCTTTTATTTAGAAAAAGTGCAGGTTATGAAATACTACTCGACAACAGTTTAACTCACCACGTAATATTCCATGAGTAAGTGTGCTGTTATTTTTTAAATTCCTCTTAATAGACACTACGGTTATGTCAATATTCTGGTATAATAAATAACATTCAAAATCTAAAAATATATCTAACTATTGCTTCAGGCTGTCATTATATAGAGTTACCTGGTAGAAAATGTTAATCAATATTATTACCAAATTATTCTCCAAAAAGTTGACATCAATTTGCTCTCTTCCTAGAAATTTGTAACATTGCAGTTTTCACTTCACCGTCATCAATAATGTGTATTATCATTTTTGTTATCATTCTCAATTTGACTTGTCATCTATATGGTAGTGAACATCAACAATGTTTGCATACACTCAACAGTTTTTGTATTTCTTCTACAGGGAAATGATTATTTATATCCTTAAGCCACTGTTTCTATCAATGTGTATTTAGTTTTCTCATTGATTTTTGAGCTGTTTAAAATATTAAAGATATTAATATTTTGCTTGCTGTATATACAGAAATTATTTTTACACTTTAAAACATTTTTTTTCATTCCCAGTTTATTATGGTAGGTCCAAAGTTTGGTAAAGTTTGTGCCTAACACACTTTAGGGTGTTGTCTTGGCTATAAGACAGTTTCAGCTTTGCTCCAGTAAAACTCATGCTATTGTTTACAACATGATTTGAGATAACTGTGGGCCCATCACAAAATACAAGGTGGATTCTAGGGGAAATCCAGATAGGTACCTTGGCAGTGAGAATGACCAACAAACTCTTACATACGTGTTTACTCATTCACTTAACTTAAATGCATCTACTCTATGCCAGGGACCACATAAAACAGAGAGGTGTTTGAAGTACTATCCCTGGTTTTCTGGAGCTGGCATTCTGCCAGGCAAGTCTTTATGATATACTTCTCAATTGTACAAGTGTCAATAATCCAGCAAATAATGTGAGTAAAATTACCAAATGAATAGAATTCCAGTAGTTTTTTCACCACACATATCACTGGTGAGATATATATCTGAAATATATGGGAAACAAATGAGGTGAACCCTATAACCACCACAGTTTAATGCCTTAAAATGTTTGCAGGGCACAACACAGGGAAGGGAACCCAAGCAGAATCCAATGGATTCCACAATGAAGTGACAGAGCAGAAGCTTTGGGAGGCAAGCGCCGGAGTTTAATGGACTAAATATTAGAGACGGGAGACTAAGAGGGACAGAGAGAGTGAGAAAGAGCGAGACAGACAGAGACAGAGAGAACAGAGCCATGGAGAGATCAGGGAGAGGGACAAAGAGAGAGAAAGGCACCTGGAGATCCCCCCGGGTCTCCCCCCAAATATTTGACTGAGTGTAATCAGTGCACGTGCATGAAAAACTGTCTCACGGTGAGAAAAAAGAATCATCCAAAATGATTAAAATGAACAGATAAAATATTAAAGGATATATTTGTGGAGAGCAACAAAATTAAGGATTACAGGCAATTTCTCACTGGAAACAATGCAAGTGAGAAGAGAATAGGGCGGCACCTCTGCAGTACTGGAAGAGAAATCTGTCACCCCAGAAACCTAGAGAAAACAAAGTGAAAATCAAGATATTTTCAGACATGTTATAAACACCATAGTGATGAGTAAAATAAGAAAACAAAGACTCTGAGCTATTACACCAGCAAAGAGATAAAGAGGAATCATAAAGACGTACTCAAACCAAAAGAAGAGAGAAAGGAAGAAAATGAAAAAAAGCTAGGATAAATTAAAAGCAGAAAAGTGATAGGATTAACTGTTACTATATAATAGTCACAAAAAATATAATGGTATAAGTATGCCAATTACGAAGCAGAGAGTATCACATTGGATGAAAAATTAAGGCCCAATGATACGTTGCTTACAATAAATGCATTTTAAATATAAATAAAAACTAGTTAAAAGGAAAGGATGGAAGAAGACATGTCAGGCTAACCCCAGTCAAAAAGAAATCTGACTGGCTATATTAATACCAGACAAGTATTTCAGATTAAAGACTATTACCAGGAAGAGGGAAG
Source organism: Phocoena sinus (assembly GCF_008692025.1). Lineage (NCBI taxonomy): Eukaryota > Metazoa > Chordata > Mammalia > Artiodactyla > Phocoenidae > Phocoena > Phocoena sinus. The sequence continues at coordinate 3,916,121 of NC_045774.1, read as the reverse complement.
GTCATTTTATAACAATAAGGAAGTCAATTACTCAAAAAGACATGACAGTCCTAAATATTTGTGCACCTAATAAGAGAATATATTCCACATGAACTATTCAGGAAAATTAAAGAGGAAGAAATTCTTCCCAAATCCTTGAGGCCAAAAACAGACACCTAGTACCAAAATCAGCAAAAGACATCAAGACAAGAAAACTGCTGTCAAATATCCCTCAGAACAGAAACACAACAATTCTTAACAAATTTTTAGTAAGTGAATCCAATGGTATGTAAAATGAAAAATACATCTTAACTAAGCAGGGTTCATCACAAGAATGCAGTTGATTTAATATTCAGAAATCAATTAGTATATCAACATATTAAAAAACTAAAAAAGAAAAATCACACGATCCTTCAGTAGGTACAGTAAAGGTATATGATGAAAATACAGCATCCTTTCCTGGTAAGTACTCTCAGCAGAATAGGAAAGAAGGGAACTTCCTCAACCTGATAAAGGAAATCAACAAAAAGCCTGAGCTAGTCATACTCAGTGTTGAAAGACCGACAAGGGAGTTTCTCTGGCAACTTCTCTTCCATGTTGTGCTGAGGTTCTGGTCACTGCAATCAAGCAAGAAAAAGAAGTAAAGGGCTTCACAGCAGAAAAGAAGAAGAATCTTCATTCATAGATGACAAGACCACCACACAGGCAATCTGATAGAATCTACAAAGAAAGTGCTGGATCTAGTAAGTGAGTTTACTAAATGGCAGAGTAGAAAATTCACATAAAAATCAATGTATTTCTATAGACTAGCAATTAGCAAATGGAAATTTAAATAAATAAAATATTGTATGAACATATAAAATAATAAGCAATAATTTTAACTAAAAAAACATGGAAGGCCTGAACACAGGAAACTATAAAACCTGGCTGAGAGAAATCTCTAAAAGACCAAAATAAAATATTCCATGTCTGTGGTCTGGAAGACTCCGTATTGTTAAGATGTCAGTTCTTCCCAAAATGATGAACAGAATCAATGCAAACTCAGTCAGAATCCCATAAGGATTTTTTTTTTGTCAAAACTGACAAACAAACAAAAGAACTGGAAAAGAATTTAGAATACAAATGCTGGCGTACATGCAGTCACAAAGAAGGCAATTTTAGTGCTTGATTTATCTTCTTTGTGGAGTTCAGTTCTAAACTGAAGAGAATGTGCACATCTTAGTTACAAAAAGTTGAGTGGTATGTAAAGTATAGTAATAAATGAGGCAATGTTAATCAAGAAAATAATTTCCTAATGTAACGCCAGCATTTGGGGAAAGGTGAGAGAGAGAAAAAGTGGTAAGTATTTAGAAAGCCAAAAAGAAGAACAAACACAAATATCTGTACATGAAAAAGGGAACCCATATGTAAACCCAGTGATTACTATTCATTTTTGGCTTTGATAGAAAGTCTTTTTTTTTTCTCTATTCTCTCTGTGATCTTAATAAAGAATCAGGTAAACTAAATGCAGGTCTCATGATATCAGCCTCATGCCAGTCAAGTTATAAGCCAAAAGGAACCTAAAATAAGGAAGATAGGAGTAGTTCAGACAGAATGCAGGGGCAAGAAAGGGTTTTCAAAGGACAGTAGCTACTGTCCTCCTTCACATGACTATCTCCTGGTTTTACAAACCACTGCTCTTTTTGCCTAATTTTTCAATATCATGATCAAAGATCCCATTCTTGCCACTGACTCTCTTTATAGACACTATCCTTATGCCACCTCTTTTATTCTCATTTTTACTGTTTATTTTAATCTGCAGTAGCTGAGATAACCTAGGTACTCAATAAATATTTTCAGCCATTGGGTTGAGCTCCCCAAATGAGTAACAGGTTTGCCAAGTGATTAGATTATTCAGCTGAAGTTAAATAAGGATATTTGGTGGTGAACTTGAGCAAAATAGTTACATAATTTTTCATCATTCTCAGAATCGTGATTGGGAATGGGGTGTATGTTAGGAGCACCTCAGAAAACTGAAGGAGTTTACTGAAGTGAGAGAGGTCAGCAAAAGTGTTTCAAGTAATTCAAGTAGCCCAGACTGTGGTATGACTATCAAGAAAATAAGGCCTCTAGTGATTTAAAGGCAAAAGTGACAACAAGTGTTAGGGACTATGTTTAGGGATATACTCCTACATCTAGAGTGTATATGGGATATACTTAGGGATATACTCCATAGTGTATGTATATAGTATACACTTCTAGACGTGTTGTGGACCCAGTGTTTCTGTCCTTGTCACAAGCGCTGTGTTCTGCAGCCCTCTACCTGCTCACTGGGGTAGGCAACTGCAAAGTGATTCTGAATCATCTCAGACAGGTAGTAAAATACAAAGTCTAAATATAGATATCAAGTGAGGACCATGGAATGTCTGCAGGGTGAAAACTGTCAAATAAGAAGATTCAGGGTAAGGAAATGGCTGTCTTCCTACTCGCCTCCCAAAAAAGTGTTTTCTTTTCTTTTCCAGTTTTGATCATTAAGTTAATCTACTGGAAAATTAAGATGTGTTCTATATTTCAAGTATAGAAAAATGACCTTTTTTAGTTGTTCACAGCTGCAACTGTAAGAACAGAAATTAATATTGCTGCCAAATGTGGCTGTGAGCTGGAAAAATGTCAGTGCTTCCGTTCCAGGGTACAAATGCCCTTTCCTGGAGAAGAACAGGGCAGCTGCTCAATCCATTTCCCAGAAGGACAAGTGAATTTCATAAATGCCCCCAGAAAATTTGAGCACCTAGAATTTTCCTGTGGATCTCAAGTATTCCCAATATTTGTCTGTGCACCTTGGAGCAGGCAATCCGTCCTGTACCCACTAACCTTCCTGAGAGCTGAATTGCCAGCCAAGACTCTCCCTGACTAGAAGAGACAAACCACAGCCCACCTGGGAACCCAGCGTCTCTACAGGGACCACGATGGCCTAGCCAACCACCGTGACTCAGGGAGACTGAGTTTGCTCACTTCATCAAGGCCAGAACAATGGACAACTGACCAAAGGTTTGCATCCATACCTTTTTCTAGAATTTAAGGTATAGGCCGGGGGTGGAGGAGGTGTCAAATATCTCCTCCGTCCCCAGAAAAGAGCCTAGAAGAATCTAAGTTTCACCAAGTCCTTCGTGTCAGGTACATGGTACACAATACATAGATATCCTGATTCCCAAGAGTGGTCTGATTTCATACTAGGACTTGCCTCATTTGTATCAGCACTGACTCATTTGTGTCTCTGCCGAGTGTACCTTTGCATCCTAGCCTTCCTTTCCCTTTTCTGCAAGTTTTCCTTCTCTGGAGACCCCATCAACAGCCCTGCCCTGACTCTATGAACCTGCCATCAGCAACTCTTCTCAAGGCTGTACAAGCAACCACAGTCCCAGGACGGAACAGCCGCCTGCACCCAGGCAGTTCTGCTGCTGTGTGGTCCAGATTATTTTTTAAATTATGTACATGTAAGGTTCACATGTAAGTGCAAGGACATACAGGACTGAGAGTCAGCAGGTATGATTTGGTATGGTTCCAATGATAAATCATTGTCGCCCTGAGCCCTCACCTTTCCTGCCACCCTGGCCTTCCTCTTCCTGAACCCAGATTGCTCCACAATCCAGCAATAGGAAAGGAAGCTCTTGGTCCAGTGTCTTTTCTCTAGAATCCTGCTCCAGAGTCACCGCCGGCACCTATTGGGATCTGTCTGAACCTGTGCCCTCCTGGTGTAAAATATTTGCAAGTGCCCACACCTGAGCACTACCGCAGCTACACCACTGGCTAAATCTTCACTTCTACCTCCTCACTCCAATAAAGCTGCTGTCAGCATCCTCCCAGGTCTACCTCAGGGCCACAGTCCTTTCCTCCTCATTTTCATTGACTACCAAGGACATTTTGAGCATAGTCTCCCCCCTTCCTTTTGCAGTCCCTTTGCATTAGGCTTCTGTGATGTGGTTATGTCCAAGTTACTCAGCCACAGTGGCCTTGCTCCTCTTTCTTGCTGTGGGGAACATTGTTTTTCTCCCTTTAACACCAATGACCCCGGTTCTCTTCCATGACCCCGGAAGCCTCTCCTCCATGGCTTCAACTTCATACTAATGGCTCAGAAATATCAACTTTTAGTTCAGAATTCCCTTTAAGCCTTGGTTTTATACAGCTAGCTATGGATGTCAACTGTGGATATCTCCAGGGCTCCTCAGATTCCACAAATCCCAAAATTAAATGGCTAGCTTTCCTTTTCAACCTTGCTGTTCCTCTGATGGTCAATTCTTGATGTCTGGCAATGCCATTTCCCCAGTGACCCAAACCAGAAGCCTAGATTTCATCATAATCCCCCCATTTGACTTTAATCTATGAAGCCAAGCGTCAGCTGTGTTCCCAGGATTCTTTCTCTTTAAAATTTATCTTAGAAGTTCCCTCACTGCCTTCTTTACTGTTATAGATTCAGTTCCTCCGAGGGAGACACTAAGAGAAGCATTTCAGAGTAGACGCTTTATTTTGGAGATCATCCCAATCAAGCCAGGAGGGGAGAGGAAGAAGGAGGCAGCAAGGAAAGGGAACCGATAAATCGTACATTCTCCAGTATATCGCCATTCTCAGTAAATGGAGGCTACTCCAAAAAGAAAAACACAGAAAAACCAAGCAAGTCAAAAGCCTTTCACTGTGGAATAAAGACCAAGTGCCTCACGTGGGTATGTGGAGCTCCTGGATTTACCTGCTGCATCCCTCTGCTGCTACATCCAGTGTCTTGTGTGAGATCAGATGTAGTGGATGATTTCTGGTTTCCTCACCTACCCTGGCTGCTTCTCCAAGCCCGTGTGTCTTTTCAGACTATAGCATCTGCTCTGGCAGAATGCAGACAAGGCTCAGCTCAATAGATGCCTTGTTTGTAATACTTTCCTCATCCACAGATCCTAGAGATGTCTACTTGACGAGCTAGGATACTTTTCTATTTGTTTGTCTGTCTCTCCCACTAGGTAGTGATTCTTTCAGTGAAGGGCCAGGGTGGATTCATCTTGATCTACAGCCCAGGCCCTGCCAGTGTCTGCATCACACCTGTGTGTTTGGGAGCATAGGAGTGGGTCATGGTGTGGAGCTCAAGAGTGGAGATGAGCACCATTTGATTTTATTTGATTTTAAAGCTTCTAGTGAGGGGTGTGTGTGTGTGTGTGTGTGTGTGTGTGTGTGTGTGTGTGTGTAGATGTACAGAAGGAGGATAATTAAATGTCTGATTCAGTTTAGCACCATTCTTTCCATTTTATTTTTCCATGTTGCTATCTGAATTGATAGCATGCATTTGGCCTAAACCCTGTGTTAAGCATTTCTGATGGTTTTGGCAAGTTTCCTGATGAAGTGCCAGATGTGCAGGTACCAGAACAGGGACTGCCAGTTTATATCCAGGGAGAAATTAGTGAGCTGAAAAAATTCACATCTTTCGAATGACAAAAATTGGTACTTTATTTCTTATCGAGGATTTTCAATGCATGTGTCTATCTACGAAGGGACAGTGAAGAATTATTAAAAGTAGGACACATAACGAGTAATTATTATAAACTGAGATATAATGTCTTTGACTTGAAAGTGACTCTGGCTACGGACTAGATTTCTAACTACATCACCATCACCTATGCCCTTTCTCCCAATTTGTGTGTATTTTTTTACACCCCCTTCCTGGCAAACATAGATACCGCTTTCCAAGGAGAAGTCAATATAACGTTTTTGGAAGCACAGACTTTCCATTGCCAAAAGGCTTGGGCACCGAGAGCGCAAAGAGCCTGTATTCCATCCCTTCTCCCTGCTCCCTCCTCACCAATCCTGGGCCTCCACTCTCCCTGGATGAATCTCCCACGAATTCTGATTATAGGAGAGGGATAACAACAGCAGGAAGGAGATATTTTATTTTTATATCTGCTGACAGTAGATTGTTCCTCACATCGCTGTAGGAAAAAAAAATGTGTTTACAAATGTACCATCATACGGCAGATCTTAAGTTGCACATCTATTAGCTGTTATTATTGACTATTGTCAGAGCAGTGCTACTGCCTGGAAAAGGTCAGGTCTTTTCATTTGTGTTTTTTCATGTGATGAATAACAAATAATGAAGCACAGAATTTATTGGGCTGTTGAGATTTCTCTCTCATATCTGCAGACTAGTTACCGGTTTTAGACTTTCTTCACTGACATCAGACAAATCAGTCCGTATTTATTTCATTTTTTAATCCCACAAAGGAGATCTGATTGAGGAAATTACTGCTCAGAAGAGCGACTACAAGTGAATTCTATTACTTGTACAAATCTTCACATGCTATTTCATGTCTTTAGCCAAGAGCGGAAAGACATGCTGGCTCTGTTCACAGCACAGGTGATCAGTGCATCCTGGAGGTGTCAAATGATAGCCTCTTTCATTTCCACACACATCAGGGGCTCTAGTTGGTCTGAAGTCTGAAAACAGAAATGCTGTACTTTCTCCACTTAGCAGTTCCCTGGCTGAAGAAAGGCGTTAACCATAGCCGGGGGAGGAGAAACAGCGGTCCTAATGCACTATGATTGACTCTACACTTCCCAGGGGAGCATTATGACGCCATGGCAGGTCCAGGGAAAAACATCCTTGGTGGATAATCACCTAATCCCAAGGCAAGTGCATGTGAATTACACCAGTGACTTCCAGCTGCTGCACAAGGACACTGAATCCTGCTCTCCAGCTCACCAGTGGGCTGTGACTTTGGATGTGGGTAATCAGATTACATGAAAGTGCTAAATCTTCCTAAGGGCCTGGGCGTCCAAACAAAACAAAACACGTGATTCTAAGGTTTCAACAGAAGAGATTTTTGGAAAAAGAAAATATAGGTGAAAATAAAAAGGTCTTGTTGCAAGAATTAAGTGCACGCGTGTCACATACTAAGTGCTCACTTAACTTCTTCATATTATTATTAGTATTGTTATCATTAGGAAGAGTATGGTCTATGCAGAACAGGATCGTTTGTTCAGCCACAACATAGTTTTATTGTTCGCTCTGCCGACATGCCTTCCAAGTCACCACGGATGGAGTGGAAGAGGTGAATTTCATCAAAGGACATCTGCTGTCTGACTGGAACTGTATAAGCCAGTTTCCACAATGTATTTTGTTTAGCACTCATAACCACCCTACGAGATAGTCACACTCACATTTAGCAGATGAAGAAACGTGGCCACAGAGAAACCACACACATTACTAAAACTCAAAGGGCTACCATGCCAGTGACCTGGGTCCCACACCACCACCAGATGCTAAGCACAACATTGTTGAGCTGCATCTCGCTTCCACAAACTGCCTATGTACGAGGGAAAGTATCACAGGGAAGGTGAAGAGGGTGAATAGAAAACACAAAACAGTAGAGTAAATCCAAATAACTGACTAAACACAACGAAAAAGGGACTGAGTACTCCAGTTAGGAGATAGAAGTTACGTAATCAAATTTTACATTCTAAAATTCTATGCTGTTTGTAAGAGACAGATCTAAAACATAAGGAAATAGACAATATTAAAGTAAAAGTATGAAACAGTATGCATCGGTCAAGAACTTTACCTTGTAAAGTTCTAAAGTTAATAGAAATGTTAAGGAATGACATTCAACTCTACAAGACAGGATAATTATATAATGATATAAATAGTTAATTCACCAGGAAAAACAAAAATTTCTAAGCATGAATTCACTCCTTAACATACCTCAAAATTAATAATGCAGAAATGAATAGGGCTTCAAGGAGAAATTGGTAAGTCTTCCATAACACGAGATAATTTAGCATCTTACTCTAAAATAGGTAAGGTGAAAAAATAAGATTAAGCAATGAACAAGCTTGAACTAAGAACAGCAAGAACCATATTTTTTAAAAGCCACACTGAGAATTTTAAAAAATTAACCATACAAAAATCTTTGAGCCAAGTGACAACTGATTTCAAAGGAATAACATACTAAAAATTCAGTCTTCAACCTGAGTGCAATTAAGGTAGATCAAAATCTAAAAAGCTAACTAGAGAAAGAAACAAACCTCTGGCAACTGATAAACAATTTGTATAACTCATAGATTGAAGATGTACATTAGGTTAAAATAAATATATACACATACATATTTAAGGCTAGAGATTTACCTCAGATTACTGTTTTAGCTGCAGTCATGACTGAAAGTTAATCTGCTTAAGAAGTCAGAATGGGAAGTAACCAATGAAATAAATTTTTAAAAATTAAAGGAAGAAAATAATAAGGATAAAAGGAGATTATTAATAAGAGAAAAATAAGTATTGAGTAGAAATGATCAACAAAGTTATAAAGTGGCATTTGAACCAATATGTCTCTAAGATATGAAGGACAGAGAGAGAGAGAGAGAGAGAGAGAGAGAGAGAGAGAAATAACATTAAGGAATAAAAAGAGGTCAATCCAATAGGTGTTGTAGACAGTAAAATGCTAATAAAGTATATCATTCACAAGCTTATATCAATGAATTTGAAAGCTTAGGTGAAAGGAGCAAATTTCTGTAGTACTACAACTTTCTAAAATTACTCAAGAAGATATAGAAAACCAAATAGTCTTATAACCCTAAGCAAATTCAATTAAATAATTTAAATTCTTCTCACAAATGAAACGCCAAACCCATACTGTTTAACAGAATTTACTAAACATTCAAGACAAAATTGATTCCAATGTATACAAGCCCTTCTAGGGAACAAAAAATGAGAAAATAATTTCCAATTTGTGAGGTTAGAAAAACTATAATACTAAATCTAGTATGGAGAGAAAGATGTGGGAAATTAAATCATAACCAGAATCATTATAATAAATGCAAAACTCCTAATATAATGTTATATAATCTAATTTAGGAATATATGAAAAAACATATTATGCTCAAATTAGAAAATTCAGAAATTCAATGTTTGTTTCTAATTAGAAAGTCAATTAATGTAATTCATAAATGAATAGCATTGGATAAAATTCACTCGTAATAATTACCTTAGCAAGCTAGAAGTTAATCCATATCCTTTAACATTAAGAAAACTAACTACAAAAATACAAACAGCCTCCAGCAAAGAAGATGCATGGCTGTGAAAAGTCTGAAACAATTCCTCTAAGACCAGGGAGAGGACAATAGTATATGCTAGCACCAATTTTATTCAACATTTTACTGAAGTCTTATTTGGCACACAAAAGCAAGAAAAAGAAACAAGAGTTATAGGGACTGTCACATTCCCTGATTTTATAATTTTTACATAGAAAATGAAAAGTATCTACAAACATATCATGGATCTTATCAAGCAGAGTCTGAAATGTACACAGAACAAAAAATAGTTCAGAATAGTCAAAAATATTCTCAAGAAGAAAAATATGAGAGATTTTGCCCTACCAGATATCAAGATTCTATAAAGTTATGAACGTGAAAAATTCACACAGAAATAGAATTACAGATCGGTATGCAAACGTATCAATTACGATGCTAAGATAATTGTCTATTATACAGTGGGAAAGAGTAAAATGGATTTGTATATAACACCCTACACAAAAGATTAAATACTTAAAAAAAAAAAAACTTTAAAACATTGGAAGGAACTATAGAAGACGTCTTTATAATTTTGGGAATTATTTGTTAAATATGACACAACAGAGACTGATAAATTCAGCTTCATGAATACTATAAACCTTTGTATGAAAATACACCATAAGAAAGTGAAAAGATGGCATTCATTTTTGGAGAAGACATTTACAATGCATATAACTGAAAAAACACACTGGATTCTACATTGTAAACAGCAGCATAACAGGTCAATAAGAAAAGATAAACAACACAATAAAAACTGGGTAGAAAAGATAAACAGGCAGACCATAGGAAAGGAAACCAACCCAAATATGAAGTAAACCTACAAAAAAATGTCAATATCAAAAGTATTTTTAAATACAATAATTCATTTCTCACAAATTAAAATGTTAAATGTTATCAAGAATGGAAAGCAACATACAACTTTATACAATTACGTTGGAAATTAATTGACAATATTAAGCTGAAGAAACAAATACCGTATAGCTCAGCAAATCTATTCCTTAATCTTAATACTCCAGAGAAATACATATTCACAAATGGACAGAGACAATGAATGCTCATTGTCTATATTTTTCCCATGGAAATGACAAAAATATCCATTACCAAAAGAATGAGTACACATTTCATAATATTTTCACAAAATGGAATACTACACCACAGTGAAAATATAAGAACGACAGCCTCGTACATCAACGTGGATTTATCTGACCTAATAATATCAATTATGTAATACATAACATATATGACCATATCTTACACTGTTTAATGATACATGCATTTTTAAATAAAACTATAAAAGTGTAGGTATGATAAACACCAAATTCAAAGTTATTTTTCTCAGGAACAAGAGATTGGAGAGTATCATTGGAAAGGTATATACTTGGGGAAGGGGATTTTGGTCATACTGATAATATTTAATTTCTGAAGGTAGTATTCTATTATTCTGTGCATTGTTCTGTATATATGTCTTACAATAAAATTTTTTAAATAATGAAAGAAACTTTATCTCAAACCAAACACAGGTCTCTTGACAACTGGTAACATACATTAATGCAAAGCAATCTGTTACAGTAGGCTGCACAGGCTTGGAACATGCATTGCTCCATGGAAGAAAACCAGGTTTCCAGGAGGAAAAAGAAGCATTCATGGCAAATGGCTTCATTTTCCCTTTTGATGGAGCGCTCTTACCACATTGTAACTACTGGGTGTTGTTATTTCTAGGAGATCCCACCCATCTTTTCCCAAACGCCTTGTGTTTATGTTAGTGTTCCATTAATGTTCTATTACAGGATGAAAAGAAATACACATTTTTCTTCATTTGGGAAAATCTTTTCTATAAGTTCTCTGATACATAGATATATACATAGTCTGCATGTACGTTGCAGCCATACAATCTGATAGGTGACATTCCATATACCGAACTCTGTGCTTCCTAACTTTAGAGCCAATGGCAGTGATACATTCACAGAGGTGAAGACTTGGATTTTCAAAGCAGCCACCCTGTACCGAACTGCCCATCACATTCTTCTCGATGGACGGAACATGATAGCCTAGCAAAATGTGCTCAAGGCTTCCTAAGTACACAGGGCATTGCGGGCATTGCTTTTCATCTTTGCACTGACTCTCGAAGACAGGCTTTGCTACTTTTTTTTTGCCAGACAAGGAGAGTGAGGTGCATGTATTAAGCAGCATCCACAAAACACAGGACTGCTAAGTGGAGGAGCTGAGCTGGATCTTTACGTCATCTCCATGACCATTGGCTTCTCTCATCGTATATTTTCCTTAATTAAATATCGTTCGGGGGGCTTCCCTGGTGGTGCAGTGGTTAAGAATCCGCCTGCCAAAGCAGGGGACACGGGCTCGAGCCCCGGTCCGGGAAGATTCCACATGCCGCGGAGCAGCTAAGCCCGCGAGCCACAACTACTGAGCCCGCGAGCTACAGCTACTGAAGCCTGCGCGCCTAGAGCCCGTGCTCTGCAACAGGAGAAGCCACCGCAATGAGAAGCCTACTCACCACAACGGAGAGCAGCCCCCACTCGCCGCAACCAGAGAAAACCCGTGTGCAGCAACAAAGACCCAGCGCAGCCAAAAAAAAATAAATTTATAAAATATATATATATATATATATATATATATATCGTTCGGTTCCGTTCAGTTCAATAAGCACTTGAACAATGTTTCCTATGAGCAGGGCACTGCTCTGTCTGATAAAGTTGCAGAGGCTGGTCTCAGAGGGCGTCCGGCCCAAGCGGGACTCATGTGACAGGCAGCGCTGCAGAGCAATCACACGCATGGGGTAGGTTGTCTTATTGTTCTCAATCAAGTCTCCTTGTGTTTCGCCATCACTCGCCATACGCCCTCTTCCTCAGTTATGGGACTGCGGGACACAGGCTTCGGTCAGCGAATGGGACGTGAGTGGACAGGACATGTGCCACATCTGACAGGAGCTTCACGTGCACCAGCAGCCCCGATGTCCAGACTGGTCCCCAGGATGAGGGACCTGGAGCAGCACCGAGAGGGCGTCCGTGTTTGTAGCAGATCCACAGCTGCCACGTGTGCCACGTGAGCAGGAGATAAACGCTTGCTATTGTGAGGAAGTGAGACTTGGAGTCCTTGGCAAGTTGCTTAGCCTTTCAGAAACTCACTATCTTCATTGATAAAGTGGGGATGATACCTCCTGGGGAAGAAGGATGTACGGATTAAAGTTAGGTCATGGGATGAAGAGTTTACATGACAGGATCTGGTACACACTGTACGTTCAGTGACTGTTTGTGTTGTGTGTGTGTTTTGAAAAGAAGAGGATTATTCCATGATAGGAAAGCGGGGGACTGAATTTAAGGAAAGTGTTGGAGATAATGAAGGTAAAACTTGCTGTTGGTGGAGGGTGAACGAAAGGGAGGTGGGTCAGAAATAATGAAATCAAGAGCGTGGAAAAGGAATTTACACAGCGCATCTCGAAGACCTGCTCAGGATACCCTGAAGAGGTTAATGGCAACAGCTTACCCAACAGCAAACACAGGATTGAGGAAGGAAGACCCTCTCCCAGGGGCCACTGCCACGTAATTTATGGCAAGGAACCGCTTTCTGCCTGAATATCTCTGTAAATAGTCACATGGAATTTTCTGTAAATAGTCATGCCTTACTCTCTTTTTAGTTTTGTCCTGGTTTCTTTTTCCTCGGCTCACCATACCTCAACAGGAAGAAAGATGTTTTTAACTACTTTGTAAAGGTAACAGTAACTACTTTGTTCTCAATAAGGCAAAAGTAACTACTTTGTTCTCTGTAAAGGCAACAGTATGCTTTCTAAACAGTACATATGGCATTGCTGTTTGAGGAAACCTGGTCCAGGTGTATGTAGGCTTGTGTGTGTGCGCCTGTGTTTGAACCACAGGCATTGCCCTGTGCAAAGACCTGCTTCTTCACTTAAAGGAAATTACAGGGCACATGCAGATGTCTAACTACACGACACCCTCACCCAGAGGGTTAACTCAGAGCAAAAAGGCATATGGCACCTACATCACCACAAACTCTGCCTCCTTTTACTTGCTGGTAAGTTTCATGAAAAACTCATTTCAATTTAGCGTAATTCATTAATGCTGCATCATAATACCAGTAAATACTTCTAAAACGTTTTGACTCAGCTGAAAATTATTCTAACTATGGGGCCTGGAATTAAACACATGTATGCACATCTAGTTCATCACCTCCAATGCTGCAGATTTCTCAGTGATTTATTTTACAACATCGCCTTTTTAAAAATAAATATGTGCTCTTTTCAGTATATATTCTGACATAAGTACCCCTGGACGCCCAAAAAAAGTGGATAAAAAGAAGAATTGTAATAAACGGTGTACAGAAGGTACAGAGTGGTTCTGCAGCACCATCTAGAGTCTCGGGAGAGCATGACACTCTTCCTAATAATCAAAACATTATTTTATGCTTCCGGAAATGTAGAGAGTTTGAGGAAAAAAATAATAAACCTGTCTTTCCCCCCCCCTCCTTCCACTCATCAGTTTAACGCTGATAATTAAACCCATGGTACGCCAGTAGCCTTCACTTTGATAACATCTTGTCTCTTCTGAGAAACGTCTCTTCTGTGCAATCATGAGACCACGACGACTTCACTAAAAGGGACTGGGGTATTTCAGGGCTTATTTTTACCATATGAGACTCAGTCCTAGACATCGATTTCTGATTGTATATCCTGGGGAAAGGCATTTTAAAACATTACATCAGATAGGGTTTTATTAAACGTAGGAAAATATTCAGCTGGACATCTAAGCAAATGCATCTTCAACCAAAAATCTGTTTTGAATGCCAACTAAAACGCATTAGAGAAAAGCAAAGGAAGGGAAGAAGTACAAAGTGCCTATTATTTTTCCGGCGTGCTTCCCCTTTTCCCTTCCAATCCACTTCTTTATCTCAAGCAAGTTGGCAGTCCCTGCGCTGCGTCTGCCTTTAACGAATATCTCCTTTTTGCAGAGGGCTGCCCAAAGCTATCGGTGGTCCCTGCTTTTCCTGAATTAATGTCATTGATAAGCGGTAAAAGGGAGAAATGTTGTCAATATAAGATTATGGATTAAATGATGCAATTTCAGGGTCGGTCTACAGAAAGCACTTATGAAGAATCTGACAAGTGAAGATGAATGGCAACGGAGGAGGGCGTTTACAGCAGCCAAAGCCCAGGGCCAGGCGGACGCCCAGGCTCTGCTGCCACCTGCTGGCGTCGAGGAGACCCGAGCCCGCGCGTCCGCACAGGATCGTTTAGCCGTTTTCTCATTAAGAGAGCAGCTCTCCTTGCAGGTCACAGCTCACCTTGAGCCTCGCAGACGTGTCACCTAGCCCTCTCTCGGTGTTCTGATTCATTTCCGGAAACAGGCATGCCAAAGACCGGCAGAAACGCTGGGGAAGACATTCTGAACCCAACGGGTGTGTGATGTGTTGAATGTCTCCTGGCACTTCATTTAATAAGTTTAAATAATATACACATGAGAGCAAGGTAGAACTAAAAGAGCGAACTGGAGATAAATTTGATGTAATGACTTACGTTGTTACTTTATGATATTCTCTGCCCCCATGCAGTCAATCAATGAACACTTTGCATTTTGCCAAAATTTGGTTAAAGTGCAAAAAATACATTCAATACCCCTGTGAGCATGCTCACATACCTTCATCCAGCAGTGAAGCGCTACTTCTCTCTCTCCCTTTCCAGTCTCAAAGGTGCTGAAAATAAATTCGATGCAGTATTTCTTTTCTTTCTTTTTTTTTTTCCAAACTGACTCGGTATTTGATTTCTCCCTAGAGTCTGGCTGCTACCTCTAGGTCAGGTCGAGATGAGATTTCTGTCATGCATTAAGCTAATTTGGATTGTGACAAAGTACAAGACCAGGAAGTCGATTCCGAGACCACATATCCTGAGAGGGGAGTGCAGGATAAGCAGGGAGAAATTAATTAGCGCTGCCTTGAGCAATTTCACTGCCTTAGGTGGGATCCCTGGTGGAACGCCCAGGATGCTGAGACCAGGAGCTGGGATCACAGCCCTTTGGGGGCGTGTTGCTTGATCTCACTGCGTGAGAAATGGAAACAAGGCATCTGTAAAGAGCATGGAAAACCTCAGGAAGGTTGAAGCGCAGTAGACTAATTACAATGGGGGGAAGCTGCAATTCCTACAGTTTCCCGAGCTGCATTCACAGCTGTGGTAGGAAGGGGAAAGGATATATTTGAGGTCTTTCCGTGGAGCACATAGATATTTTAATGTTACCACCCAATGGGGAGAGCTGAGAAAACTAACCCTAAAGGACTCTGGGATACAACACTGCTTTTCTCTGTGTAAAAGAGAAGCTGGCAGTAAGGGCTCCTCTGGGAAATAATGTTTTAAAAGTTTATAAATACCTGGAGGTACATCTTCCTCCTTTCCAGTTATGTACAACTCCAGTAATATACTTAGCAGGCACACTTCTTTATCTTGTTTCTCTGTCTCGGTGTGTAATTCCCTGGATTACTGGCCAATGAATATTTATATTAGAACAGAATAAATGTATTCTTTCCTGTCATCCTGATAAAATGGATTAAATAAAACATAGCAAAATAAATTCATTTCTAAAATAAATGTCATAAAATTGTTACATCGGTGATATGTCTTCTGCATAAGAAAAGGGATAAGACCTGATTGCTAAACATCCCATGGGGCTGAGTAACAAGACTCATGGAGACGCCTGGTCATTAGCGAGGATGGGAAAACACGGAGGAGATCCAGGTGGCCAGAGCAGCCCACCAAGGCAGTGCTGTGTAGAATGAATTACGGATATGATGGACTCACTGAGCTTCATCCCAGCTGAAGAGTTAAAGAGGAAAATTTGGTTAAAGGGCCAGGGCTTAGTCACCATGCTACCGTCTCGTGATAGAACAATGCGGCGACTAACACAGCTGCACATTTGTGGAGTGGACGCTGTGATGAAGGTGGAGGGTCACAGTGCTACGTGGCTTTGATCTGTTTGCAAACAGACAGGGAGAGGCTGGCAATGGCCCTGTTCCCCATCTCTACTCAGATTTGGACCATTTTGGCTGCAGAAAAACTCCACCATGCTGTCTCCACCTTCTGAAGATAACAGGCTCACTTTTCTTTATGTCCCCAGCGTTGCTGCCTAAAGGGATGAAAGGAATCTCTGGCCCCTCCCTTGTCCTGGGGCTACCTGGTTAAAGGTGGCTTGGGGCAGGCAGGGATGCAGGAGGGCCCCATTCGGGCAAGGTTAGAAGTGCAGGTTCCACCACCAACCATGAGGGAATGGGTGCTGCCCTGCCCTCATTGCCACGTGAGCGTGGGTGAGTCCTTTAATCTCTCTGTGCCCCAGTTTCATCATCTTGATGACGATACGCCCTCTCATGGGAAAGTTATAAAGATGAGATGATCTAATACACAGAAAGCACTTAAAAGTGCAGCTGATCAACATTGTAGCAGTTCCTTAACTTACATTTGGGAGCACCTGCCACGTGGCAGGTACAAGACTGTATCACTGTGTTCCTAACACCAATCCAGTGATCTCCCCATTTTGCAGATGAGGAATCAGAGGCTGAGGGCAGTTGAAGGGCTCGGCTTAGGTTCATATGGGATGGGTGACAAGGTCGACAAGCAGACGGAGGGCTCAGAAACCACTGTGCTTTGTCAAGCTGTCCCCATCGCACCACCATAAAGAAAGGGACTAGCGCAGTCAAAAGCATGTAAATTAGATGTTTTGAGAGCATAAGTAACAGAAAAAATATTTCCCAGCTGGGGAGAAACGACACTGCTGCTATTTCCTGAAAGATGTGCCATGTATGGGTGAGCATTCCAGGCAGAACCGGAGTAGGGTCCCCGGAGGTAGGGGCACAAGTGACATCGGGAAGAGGAGGGTGATGCTGGTGTCCCTGGACTGGTCTCGAGGGTGCTCGCGGGAGAACAGTGAGAAAGAAAGTCAGAAAGGCCGCTTGAGGACAGATGTGGAGAGATGTGAACGCCAGGCTGGGTTAGATTTCAGACTCTCAGCCACTGGTGTTTTTTTTGTGCAAGGTAAAAGCAGGCTCAGGGCTGCTTTCTGGCAACAGTGTAGAGACCCCAACTGCAGGGAAAGGAGGGGACCAGCCAGTGGAATATCACAGCTGCAAGAAGCCCATGACTTGTGGTATTGCAGGAAAAGAAGACTGATCCACAGGTCTCCTGAGTTCTCTCCCTCCGAGACCAGCTGACCCCCTGTGAGCTCCCGGGTGCAGCCCACACTCACTCTAATGAGGGTGGGGTGAGTGGAGACAAGATCCCTGTATTATCCCAACAAAGCAGAGCATGCCACCTACTGGTCAGCTTCTCAGAGCCTCCTTTCCTCCCTGGCAAAAGAAAAACAGTGATGTGTCTAGATCCAGAGAGAGCAATGCAAATAAAATGCCGGTCTGGGTCCCCTCTGCCCTTTCCCTCTCTTCATGGGCTCCTGGCAGCATCGGGCACACCCCCATCCTGCTCAACGCCAGAGCACCCTGCTCTGCTCCTTCTCGCTTTTCTAGGAAAATTCCAGGAGCTGCAGAGGCATGGCGGGAGACCTACCATCTCCATGCACATTCCAACTGCGGTATAAGAGCCCCAGAGAAGAAGCTGCCAAGAAAATTGGGCATAGCCACCCAGGAGCTCAGCCCGCACTATCCTCTTTCCCTCTCATTTTTCTCAGACCATTTTTCACTCTTCTCACTAGAAATGAGAGCTATAAGGTGTACTATTCTGCCTGAGGTATGGGAGACACTAAATAAGCATTAAAATAATAACCCTAAAAATATACCACAGACAAATCACAAGGTATACTGCTTGAGCCTCCAGCTGTTCACGTCTGAAAAAAAGTATCAAGAGAGCAGACAGTCTTTATAAAACAGAGTGGTTCCAAACTACGAGGCTACCCCTTCTTCTATAGTATTCTAAGAATATTTAATTTATCAGAATTTATCAGAATCAAAATGTGAAATTAGAGAAACCCAGAAAGAAGAAAATGACAGTTGACAATATCCTCATTTCAAGCTATAACGTAGTTAACAACTTAAGTCTTTACTTCAGGTTTTTCCTCATGAATGTGTTGACTGTGCATACATACATTTATTTTGAAACACTAACATAGATGGATTCTGTTGACTACTTTTCATTTACCATTGTCTAGCTATTTCCTATACTATGAAAATATATATAACCATTACCAAATAATTGGACCTACAGATTCTTCCCAATATTTCCATTATAAATAGAGGTAAAATAATTAAAATTTAGAGCAATATTTGTCACATTTTAAATTATTCTTCTAGGCTAGACTCCCAGCAGTAGAAATACTGACATAAAAGTTAAGAATATCTAAATCATCTTGTTACACACAGCTAAAATGCTCTCACAACAGAATTTGAACTCTGATAGCAATATATAGAAGTGCTAACTCATTGTTCTTTATCAACCTTCACTATATTTTAAAATCTTTGCTAATTTAATGTGCCAAAAATGATTTGTAGGGAAAATGAGCTATTGAGTTTGTTTTCTCTGATTTCCTAGATAGAGAAAAACAACAGAAAGTTGGGAATATGGCTCCAGGGCCTGGAAAAAAGTTCTGGGCTGGAGATATTCATCTTAGAGTTTTTGGGAAACAGAAGAGTGTTGAAACCAGGAGGTTGTGGGATGCACACCTAGGTTATGTGCTCAACTGTGTTTTTTAATTCCTTTAAAGTTGAACAAAAAGTGACAAAACTGTCAAGGAGCAGTAAAAACAATACACATGGTAATGGCTATAATGCCATTGATGACAAAACATCAATAATGAAAACATATATTCACAACATATTAGGCTCCAGGTTACCCGTGTGCATTTATTCACAATAATGCATCATATGTGGTAAATGCTATTAATGTTGCTATTGAATAAATGAGGAACTGAGGCCCAAAGCTCAGTTCACAGGTGTGGTTGTGAAACTTGCTCCCGGTTTGTCTGAATCCAAAGCATGTGCTCTTATCCATCAAGTTAGGCCACTTCTACAAAATGGTCATTGACTAATAAAGATGTTGGATTGAGGGGCTGAAACTGAGCTTCAGACTTCTCTTGTTCAACCCAGTATATTTAATAGGTTTGTTGATTTATAGCTCCTTTAATTCCTTCTTCTCTTATAGAAGGTGGTAAATATTGTATACATAAATATATATGAAATTAAATATAAATAAATAAAATATATTAGATATATAAATATTAATATATAGGAATATAGCATATGTCTATATTACATATATATAAATACAATCTAATTTCAATTCATGAATTTAGACAATGTAACTGAAAATTAAACAGTCATATTTCCAGATCTGTATTTCATAATTTTCAGCACAAGTTAAACATGTCAAAGGAAAACATGAGATATGGCTTCAGTCCATACATAGATATTACTTCTATACTTACCCTGATTCCCTCCATCCATCTACCATAATAAAATGAAATGACAATTAGTCCTGGTACTTAACTAATTCTCATAAAAAATCTTTGCCGAGTGTTTGAGTGGTTTCTGGTCTGACATGTACAGAGCTTGGAAGTCATCATTCCCATCCCCATAACAAGAAGAAAAGCTGAAGAAAATGAAAATTAACAACTTTTTAAATATTCATCAGAGAATTGCGGTCATTGCTGCCTTGAAAACTGGAGGGACAGACAGGCAAATACAGAGAATTATGGCTTCCCGGGACAGAAACCCATAGCTGAAGCTGCTTAAACATTTAAAGTAGAAATACTTTAAACTGTAATTGATGAAATGCTGGAGCCTTCGTGTAAAGCAGCCTGACAGTTAAAGACCTCAGACTTGAAGATCCTCACACATTCTTGAGTTTTACCAGGAGCTTCCAATGGTCTCAGAATGAAGATCTGAGAAAAAGTCCCTAGTACTTCCTACAGAGGGTGAGGAAAAGTGACAGCTTTGGAATAAGTTCAGAGCTTTCTGTTTTCCTTCACATGGTCTGCCCTCAAGGGAGATGATTTTACTAGAACTTAGCTTATTAGGGTTTTGCTGAAAACTATCTGATCTGGGGGAAGGGAAATACCCAACTCAGGCCCACTAAGAGACCGGGACTTAATCTTAGGACCATAGAATTCTTTCTCTGCCAACATTTTACCTCTGCATCAATAAGGCTTCAACATAGTAACAGGAGATTGCTGCTAAAAGAACTGCAAGCCTCAGATCCTACTTCACAGGTTCTAGGGACACCCAGAGAAAATAGGGGAAACAAAGCAAGGACACTACAGGAAATGTTAACTTCAGAGAGGAACCCACAGCTAATGCAAACATTAAACACAGCCTAACTTCCAACCAGATAAACATAAGACCTCAGAACTGTCTTCCTTGGTTCTTTTGCCTAATGTATTTGTCCTCCTTCAACAAAAAAGTCACAAGGCATGCCAAAAAGGAAAAAACAAAGTATGAATAGACAAACCGAGAATTAGAACCATACTCAGATATCACAAAGATTTGGGAATGATCAGACATGGAATTCAAAATAACTATGATTAATATGCTAAGGCTTCTAATGGAAAAGTTAACAACATGAAAGAACATATGGGCAATACAAGCAAGGAGATGGAAACTCTAGAGAGAAACAAAAGGGAATGCTAGAAATGAAAAACAATGTAACAGAAATGAAGATTGCCTTTGATGACCTTATTAATAGACTGGGTGTGGCCAAAGAATCAGTGACCTTGAAGATGTGTCAGTAGAAACCTCCCAACTGAAATGCAAAGGGATAAAAGAATGAGAAATATGGAACACAATATCCAAGAAGTGTGAGCCAATTACAAAAGATGTAAGGCACACGTAATAAGAATACCAAAAAAGAAAGCAAGAAAGGAAAAGAAGAAATATTTGAAGTAATAATGGCTAAGAATTTTGGAAAATTAATGACAGACACCAACCTACAGTTCTAGGAAGCTCATAGAACACCTAGCAAGATGAATACCAAAAATCTCCACCTAGACATATCATATTCCAACTGCCAAAAATTAAGACAAGGAGAAAAATTCTGAAAGAAGACAGAGGGAAAAAAATCTTTATCTGTAGAGGAACAAGGATAAGAATTACATTGGAGTCCTCTTCAGAAACCATGCAAGCAAGAAGGGAGTTGAGTGTAATATTTTAAATGTTGAAAGAAAAAAACCAAAATTTCACTGTATCCACTGAAATTATAATTTAAAAGTGAAGGAAAAATAAAGACTTTCTCAGGAAAACAAAAATTGAGGGAATATACCTCCAGTAGACCTACCTTGTAAGAAAAGTGAAAAGAAGTTTTTTTAGAGAAAAAAAAAATTACAGGTTCAAAACTCAGATCTACATTTAAAAAGAAAGAGCATTAGATAAGGAATAAATGAAGATAAAATATTTTATTTCTTATTCTTAATTTATTGAACAGATAACAGTTTTTTCTAATAATAATAGCAACAATGTATTCAGTGACTGTAGCTTGTGGATAAGTGAAATGAAACATAATATGGGGTGGGAGGGAGGAATTAGGAGTGCTCTGTTATAAGGTACTTGCACTAAACATGAAGCAATGTAGTGTTATTTGAAAGTGACTTGGATTAGTTGTAACTGTATATTACAAACACAAAGGTGACCACTAAAAAAGTTAAAAAGGAAGTATAACTGACATGCTAATAGGACAGAGAAAAATAAATCATATAAAATACTCAGTTAAAATCAGAGAAGGCAGAAAAAGAGTGGAAGTCAAAAAAAGAAACAAAGAAATAGTTCCACATAAATATAGTCAACTGCTCTCTGACTAAGGAGCAATAGAAATTCTCTGGAGAAAGGACAATCTTTCAACAAATGGTGTTGAAACAACAGGGCGTCCACATGGGAAGAAAATGAATCTAGACCCTGACTTTTCAGAAAAATTGACTCAAAAAGGATCATAGACTTAAATGTAAAACATAAAAATATAACACTCCTGGAAGATAACATCGAAAAATATTGATGGCTTTGAGTTTGACAATGAGTTTTTATATACAACACCAAAAGCATGATCTACAAAAGAAATATTGATAAGTTGGACTTCATTAAAATTTAAAACTTCTGTCCTGCAAAATATATTGCTAAGAGAATGAAAAGACAAGCCACAGATTAGGAGACAATATTAGCAAAAACCATATCTAATAAAGGCTGTATAACTATGATTCCAATTATATGACATTCTGGAAAAGTTAAAGCTATGGAGGCAATAAAAATACCATTGGTTGCCAAGAGTTGAGGGAGGGGAGCGAGGGATGGAGAGATGGAGCACAGACTTTTTAAGGCAGTGAAAGTATTCTGTATGATGCTGTAATGGTGCGTACATGGCACTGTGCATTTGGAGAAACCTATAGAACTGCACAACACAAAGAGTCAACCCTAATGCCAACTATGGACTTTAGTTAATCATAATATATCAGTGTTGGTTCATCAATCATAACAGACGTGCAAGATGTTAATAATAGGAACCTGAGGGCAGGGGGAAAGGGAGTATATGGGAATGCTATTCTTTCTGTCCAATTTTTCTGTAAATTTAAATCTACTGTAAAAAAATAAATAAAGTGTATTATTTTTTTAATCCAGGCACATAAGGTAATAGGAACCCAACCACCCCCATCCATCTATCCATCCTTCCGTCCATATATTTGTGGAATATCAGCTATGTGCCTGATCTCATCTAGACCCTGTGCACACCTCAGTGAATAAGGGAGAAGAGAACCCTATTCTCATGGAGTTTGCATTCAAATGGGGCTATACAGACAATAAACAAGAAAACAAACATAACATAAATTCAGATAGGATTATATTGTTATGAATAAATGAAAACAAAAAATATGGTGAAAAGTGCCTATATTAGGGAGAGAATGGTATTTTTAGCTAAGACCAGAAGGACAGAAGAGAA
Organism: Phocoena sinus; assembly: GCF_008692025.1. Lineage (NCBI taxonomy): Eukaryota > Metazoa > Chordata > Mammalia > Artiodactyla > Phocoenidae > Phocoena > Phocoena sinus. The sequence goes on along the minus strand of NC_045774.1, from coordinate 3,893,137 downwards.
TCCTGTCAGACAGGAAGGAGGGAGTGTGTTTTAAGAGGAGAAATCACAAATGCAATGGGCCAATTATTGTTTCAAACTATAAACGACCAAAGAGATTTTGAAGTCATTTGATGACACAGGGAAACAGGTAAGGTAAAGATATACACCTTTCTCTATGCCTCCAATAATATAATATTTCATATCTATCACATCACAAGGGAACAATGTTTCCTACTTGGGGGCTATCTTCCTAATCACATGATTTAAGTCTGAGACTTGTTAAATGAATACTGGTAGGTTGATGTCAATCATTAAATTAGCAATATGGAAAAACCTAAAACAAGGATACCAACAACCAAACATCTGTGTTTTGATTTGAGATAATTATTCAATATGATTTTTTTGTTACTGACTGAGTGACCAAAATTAATGACCCATACCTGGAACTATAATTCCTGTTCATAAATCAATAGAGAATGATCTGTATTTTCCCAGAGTTAAACCAAGGTTAAAGGGAAATAGAAAATCCATTGCAAAAGTCAAAAATATTGGTAAAGTTTATCTTGCATAGACCGATACCAGAATGAGTGTATGTTATTGTGAGTGGGCAAAACATTTATTTACTAAATTATGTCCTTGGCAGAACAGGCTTTTCCTAAAGTTCTTCAGGAAATATTTATTTTTAGATTAAAGTTATTTTACCTACCAAAAGGAAAACAGTTTTCGAAAGTGTAATATAATTTTCAGTCATTCGCGCCTCTCAATTAATCTACAACTCTTTCTTGAGACAAAGTTTTGATATAGAGTGAAGAAAGGGGATAATCCATCTCCTAATTTCCTGAAAGGTCACTGGCACTCAGAAGAGACAGAGGGTGGTGAGTTTGTAGACTCTTTCCTGTTCAAATGCCCAAATTCTAGCTTTCCTATGGGAATAAATGAAAAATAAAGTTGTCAAACTCTGTATCATGCATTCAAGCCCAGTGAAACTGTTTTGTACTGCTGTACTGTCTGCTAAACCTATGATAATCCAACTACAAATTGCCTAGATTATCTGGTACCATCTCTTACTTTGAACATACTCTGCAAGGATATGCAGTGATGACAGAGATTATCTTTAAAGGATGAAAACAAGAAGATCATTTGGATCTAAGAGATAATGTTCCATCAATTTCATTTCCTCGTGGATGAATTGATTTTCAGTTACCGAATTACAACAGACAATAAGGAGTGAGCGAGGTATTAGCTCTCTGTCCCTGGAAAGTGAGACACAGCAGCAGCTGTTCTCTTAGGAAGTAGCCAGACGCCTGAGCTACATTTAGGCTGGTGTGTGTTCTGGAGAAGTTTTCTTCAACTGTTAAAACTGAGAAGAGAAGCTCTCTTTCTGTCACGTGCTTCTTACATTCTGATTTTTGGTAAACAAGAACCCATGAATTAACCTCATGGAACAGACACTCAGTTCAAAATTTTGTTTCTGACCAATTTCTTAGTCTCAATTATTAAAAACTACATTTTATTGGTTAACAATAAAATTATCAATGGATGATAAAATCCTCAACTTAACAGTGCTTTACTAATATGAAAAGCACTCCTCGCAAAATCACTGTGGGATGCAAACTACATGCATGAACTGATGCCACAAAGAATATAGAATCACAGTCGCCTTTGGCATGCATAATATGCTTGTCTTCTGACAGTTATCTCAGCCACCAGTGTATATCCTCCATTGATAATTTTACTATTATCTGATAGAGCTTCCTCTGGATGGGGGTAACAGGTGGTCCCACAACAAAAATAGAGAGTAATTTTTACTCACTTCCCCATATATCCTCAGTGAAACTCTCGGGGTATAGTCAAAATTCAAAGCCAGATTACCCATGAGAAAATGTTTCCAATGATTCTATCTTTTGCCAAGTAACCCCAGGAGAAACAGCCTTCCCACAGACCAATTGTCCATATGCCACATGGGAACATCCTTCTGCACCTTTCTTGGCATTGGTTCTGTGACTTCACTTTTAATGGGATGAGCCTCACAGCCCTTTGTGATGATTACCCTGTAGGCAGAGTAAGTGTAGACTAAGCATTGTACAGGGTATCTCTCAGTGTCTCTCCTGTGTCTTTGGGACTCTGTGTAGATACAGACAAGTACTGATTCCTTGGGATAGGGTATTGTAAATTTAGTACCATAATTAATACCAATACAGTAAATTTACCATCATAAATTTAATAGAATTGACTCTTGTGGACACATTGATTTTTACCAATGAGATATACCAGAACACTTTGGAGCAAGTTTCCAGTCCACTTTAAAAGGTTATTACTACAGTGTCTCCCCTTGCAGCCTGAGATTGAAGAGGAAAAAGTGTGTTATAGAAGAAAGGATTTTAGTTCTAGGATCAACCACTTGCCAATTGTGTGCCCTTGAATGAGTCACTTTACTTTTTTTTTTTAATGTTTTTATTTATTTTTGGCTGTGTTTTTGTTTTTGTTGTTGTTTTTCTGCTCGCGGGCTTTCTCTAGTTGTGGCGAGCGGGGGCTACTCTTCATTGCGGTGCGTGGGCTTCTCATTGCAGTGGCTTCTCTTGTTGTCGAGCACAGGCTCTAAGCATACAGGCTTCAGTAGTTGTGACTCGCAGGCTCAGTAGTTGTGGCTCGTTGGCTCTAGAGTGCAGGCTCAGTCGTTGTGGCGCATGGGCTTAGTTGCTCCACGGCATGTGGGATCTTCCCGGACCAGGGATTGAACCCGTGTCCCCCGCATTGGCAGGAGGACTCCTAACCACTGCGCCACCAGGGAAGTCCCACTTTACTTTTTTTAAAGCCTCCGTTTTTTCATTTATAAAATGGAGACTATTACTTCCCTAAGGGCTTCCGGTAAAGATTAGCTGTGATACTTATATAAAGTACCAAAGGCAGTACCTGACACATCATAGTATTTAATAAATATCGGTTTCCCACTTTTTACCTCAACTTATGTTCCTGTTTGAAAATTCCTTAGCTGATTAGGTAAATGAAGATTCATTCCCTGAAATACATAACTGGAAAATCAGGTGCAGATTAGAATACAGAGATATGACCCATATATGAGAAGAGAAATTTTGTCAAGAATAGATCATGTAATGGGGGGCTCTTCTAATAAAAATAAGTTGTGAAAGAACTTCCTCCATAAAAATTGCTCATCATCTGCAAATATTAATAGTGCAGGTCCTGGAATTCTTTTAAGGATCTGTCAACACATTCCAGTACCAGATTGTTCTGATGGAAGAAAGACCCTGGACTCCCAATTCTACCAAGCAGAGTTAACCATTTTGTCCTCAAGAGATTTTTTGCATATTCCCTCTTTGTGATGAATGGAAACGGTTTTGCAAAATCAGCAGAAATAGTATCTCCAGCCACCCTCCCCACTTAATTTCTGGTAACCATCTAGTCCCTGATCTGGGTGTTCTAAATTTGTGAAAATTCAGTGAGCTATACACTGAATGATAGATGCATTTTATATTTCCATAAAATAAAATTTTATAAAAGGACCCAGTAGCCAAATTGAAGAGGCTCTTACTGGCCAAAAAAATGATCAAAATATGAATATCAATAAGTATAATAAACCACAGTGGATTTAATACAACAATGTTTTAATCTCTTCATTCTTAAAAATACTAAAATAAATGAACAAATAAGCTTTTTGGTTACCTTTTAAGGATGCTAGAGAACATACTCATTATTTTGAAAACTAAATTTTTAAAAAGCTGAAAAAAGTCAAACCCTTAGATAAACAACAAGGTCTTGATGTATAGCACAGAGAACTATACTCAATATCCTGTCATAAACCATAATGGAAAAGAATAAAAAGAGAATATATATATATTTATCACTAACTCTGCTGTACAGCAGAGATTGACACAGCATTGTAAATCAACTAAATCAACTTCAATTAAAAAAAAAGAAGTCAAACCTTTACCTTGTCTTTCTTTTGTGAGCTTTATCACAGCATAACCAAATATGATGAGAATGTTTTCCTTATAGTGTCCCAGATTATTAATGAAGAATGAATAACGACTGGATTAACAGAATTTTAAGGTGTACATGTAGATTAAAAGAGGCTTAAAAATCACATCCAGGGCTTCCCTGGTGGCGCAGGGGTTGAGAGTCTGCCTGCCGATGCAGGGGACACGGGTTCGTGCCCCGGTCCGGGAAGATCCCACATGCTGCGGAGCGGCTGGGCCCGTGAGCCATGGCCGCTGAGCCTGTGCATCCGGAGCCTGTGCTCCACAATGGGAGAGGCCACAACAGTGAGTAGGCCCACGTACCGCAAAAAAAAAAAAAAAAAAAAAAAAAAAACCCACAAAGAATCACATCCACTAACGTCAATGTGTGAATGTTATTTTGATGCTAATCCCAAAAATAAATTTTAAAATTATGAGACAAGTGAAAGCAGACTAGATGGTTATTAATATTAAAATTTACTTTCATTGTTTTAGTGAGATAATGGTATTGTTATATTCTTTCAGAATCCTTAGTTTTTAGAGGTACACACTGAAATATTTAAGGATGAAATAAATTTACATTTTACCTTTGCCTTAAATAATGTTAGAGATGGAGAAAATGTGTGTGTGCTGTTCTGTGTAGATAAAACAAGGTTAATCATGAGTTGATAGGTTTTGAAGCTGTGTGATAAGTATGCAGTAACTTTCTCTCTGCTTTTGTGTGTTTCTAATTTTTTACCACTATAAACACTATAGATGGCTGTTAATTCCTTTGAAAAATAAGTGAAAGAACTCTTCATGTTACATATAATGCCCTTTGTAACTTGACTTTAATTGTCTACTGATTTAGGAAGCATCTTACTTACTCACTGTTTTTCAGGAGGATACGTGGGTGGCTGGAAGCATAGAAAAACAGTGATTCTGGAAATGGCACACGGATAAGAAATTCTGTACACCTTTGAATGGCTACCCTGACTAGCTGAAATTTGGGATATAAAATCAATGATACCCAGTGCCTGCTGTCACGGAGCTCAGAGTCAAACAGGGCACATGTATGACTATATAAGTCAGATGCAGTGAGGCAAATGCTGCAGCCAAAAATAACACTAAGAAAATTTAAGGCATAAACAATGAAGACTTGCTAGGTTTGGAGGCAAGACACTGGAAGACCAAGGACTATTGGATATGAGCATTTTCAGGAATTTTTTAAGTATCTTTGTGAATCCTAAATTAGGCAACAAATGACATGTCTTCAATTCAATTTAAAAATGTATATCCCTTTCTCTATTATTTTTCTTTTCCCTCTGAAACTGACTTTCAATTTGCCTAAGTGTTGTATGCCTAGGTCATAAAATACAGCACCAGTGCTGCAAAATACAAGTACCAATAATGCAAAACTCCATCAATCAGTCCTCCCAAAACTTCGCTGGTAAGCAAGGCCAAGTTTTCCTCTTTTATCCCTACTATTCCATTCTCTCTATCCTCTCAGAGCACCTTCATGAGATAATGGGTTGAATGTAATGACGAAACAGGAAATTAGAAAATAAGTAGTATTATATTACTTTATAATAGAAAGAGAGAAATAGTGAGTAGCTACTATCCCTCAGAAAAAGGATGCTTTGTGAATTAATCTAAATGTACAGTATGGAAAAAGGAAATGGACACTAAATTGTCACTTACATAATAGTGAAAAAGTTTCTGAGTATTAACCTATCTTTTATCAGATAAAAGGACAAGAACAAGTTGATTATAAGAGAAAGTCCAAAAGAGTGAAAACTTCAAGATAAATGCATGACAATATATGGATAACCTACAGATTTTAACTAAATTAATGATAATAAAGAAATTAGACTATTTAATTTTCAAATCATTCTGGGAAAAATCTCTAAACACTCAGTTGTGCCTAAGTAGGTATGTACAGTTTTCCTGAAAAAAAAAAAAAATAATAAGGCCAGCCCCTTACCTGTAGTTTTTCTACAGGGTATGATGAATGGAGAGGAAATAATAAAATTTAATATAAGCATGAATTTGAATCCATGTACTGCTTTATTACTTTTAATAAAACTAATTTTAAATCTAACTTTTTCTTACAGACCTTCATATGTAAATTTTTATATTATTAGTTAACTGTACAATACTGGAAAGCCATTCTCTGGCAATAGAAGTCCAAACACCTGGCTTCAGATGCATCACCTTCTGGCTATTCCTTTGTTCAAACCAAGCCAACATCTATTTTCCTTAATTAGGTTAACAGTGATTTTGCTTAGAGGGACCAAGTAAGAGTCCTGTTCGCCTCCTGCAGGCACTGGATTAGGGCTCCAACACCAGCCTAGGGATGGAAAATGTAGTCCAGGTCTAGCCAATAACACGTCAAACTCCTCTCGTCCAGTAGATTTAGTGATAGATACATGGACCAGATAGTATCAAATGGTGCAATTCTACCCCCCATCCATCCAATTTGATCCTCAAAGAGTAAATCTCGGGATTTTTTTTAAAGCAGTCAGGAAGAAGCAAACTCTATTTCGTCCAACTTGCACTTATGGCTGGGGGGCTTAAACGGAGTCAGAAACCAAAGTCAATATAATTGAGGTAGGCCAAGAGGTAGAAACAAGAGCAGGTAACATTTGAATCTCTGGGTCAAGCCATGCCTGGAGACAGTCCCTTTGGTCATTTAATCTAACAGATTTTCTTTTTATTTAAGCCAACCTGAATCGATGTTTTATCATTTACAACTCCATGTAAACCATTCATTACAAAAGGCTATGCACTTGTTACAATGAAGCTGCTATGGTTCAAAGAGGTTTTATTGCATTTCTCAGAGAACTGACTTAAGAAACAGTTTACAAGACACAGATGAAATAAAGTTCATTATTTTATAAGCACATCTCATTTCCAATCCCAAATAGCATTTTACAGGTTGAGTACCAAGCACTTTTTTACTCTGGATAACAAGAGTTAACACACATGCACACACACACATACATACACATGCAAGACAAAAGTTTACTACCACTTAAAATATTCAGATACCTATGTTTCAGTCTCCAAAGAAAATTTTGGAGGTGTTATACACATGGCCTAAACAATGGCAGTAACGTTAATGGGTGCACATAGCATCCTTAAATAACAATATAGCAATTGAATATGTACAAGGCAATAATTGTTTAACAATTTCTCATGTTTATTTAAAAATCTGTCTTTTTTAATAAGTTGAGGCAACAGAATATCAGTTCACCTGGGAATTCATTCATTCCCTCTGGATTAGAGTTTTGGTATTTTAAAGGAATTTTCAGGTTTTCCTAAATGATTATGAAAAAATAGGTGCCAAAAAACGTCAGAAGTCAGATTTTTACAAGATGAAATTTAGGTAAAAAACAAAGAAAAATGTTGCTATAGAATAAATAGTTCCATAGCTGGTAAATAAAATTATTCTTTATTGAATATTTATGTAGAATCAGTGGGAAACAAAATAAATAGCTACTCACTGCCCAGATGTTTGAAAATGCATAGCAAAAATATAAACTCAGAAGAGCGCCACTACTATTGTTATAATTCAATAAAAAATTACCTACAAAATTTTAACAAAGGTATAACGAGAGAGAAACTAAAAATAGTCTCAGGATAGGGCTTCCCTGGTGGCGCAGTGGTTGAGAGTCCGCCTGCCTGCCGATGCAGGGGACACAGGTTCGTGCCTCTGTCTGGGAAGATCCCACATGCCGTGGAGCGGCTGGGCCCGTGAGCCATGGCCGCTGAGCCTGCACGTCCGGAGCCTGTGCTCCACAACTGGACAGGCCACAACAGTGAGAGGCCCGCGTACCGCAAAAAAAAAAAAAAAAAAAAAAGTCTCAGGATAAACACATATGCAAGTTTACAATTATTCACAGGAGTGAGTTTTCCAACTGGTTATGGTTAAAAACAGTGACATTTTTCAAAAATTTCATTCCAAATGTAGAACATATTTTTACTTTAAGTATTCACATACATCAATAAAAATAGAAATGTGTGTATATAAATAGGTCAGTTCTATTAATACACATGTTCAACTTTTTTTTACTGGGAATGATCTCTTATAAGTTGGTCGACCTCAGTTATTGGATTCCTATTGCCTATGGACCACCTTTATTAGAATTTTGAAAGAAGTTTTAAAATATATTTAATGTCATTGTGGTGTTAACTATATTTTAGTATTTTATAATTTCATATTTGTTATTAGATATCTAATGTAAAAAATGAGATGGATCTCTATTCACAAAAATGAAGGGTGCAGATAACTAACAATGAAGCTGATAAGACATCTACTCAGATGCCATTGTTTTAGGATAAGGAAATAAATCCAGAGAAAGGGAAGAAACCAGCATGACATGGCTCAGTAATGGAAAGGGCAATTCAAGCCCACTCTACTGTTTTGTACAGAGCTTTTATCATTTATAAAATATAATATGACATCAATGCTGAATTGTGTAAGAATTTGCAATATATAAATATAAACTCTCTGTCCACTTCTGCAAATCTCAGAGCTTAGGTCCATAAAATTGAGATCAGATCCTAATGTTTTAAGAATAAAAGTAAAAACTAGGACTGAACACTGCAGTAAACCAGAAGTCCTCCCTCATGTGCATACTTAACTATTGATATTTCCAAATGAAAATAGGCATTACCACAACAATAATATAACTGTACTAATTTATCTATAAATATTATGAGCTTCATACATCATAAAAAAAAAAAACTTTCAACAATAATACGGAAGTGATATAACCAGACAGACAATAGGGAAATATACTGCCTTTTCTAGTTTCTACTGTACAGTGCTCTAGAAAATGCTGCCCATGCAATATATCTGAGAACACGAGAGTCCTACATCCAAGCCTTTAATGTGATAAAGCAGCCATCTGCAGGTGGTGAGAGGCCCCACTGGGGAACCTGCTCCTACCGTGTTGCTTATGGTTTCCCATAAAGAAGGCTACAGTTACATCAAAAACTGAAGTCCAAAAAGCTTTAAGCACTCTTTCTTGAAACAAAACATTCAACAGAAGATACACTTGAAAATTAACTGTTCAAATACCCTTGCTACATAAAATCCAAGTGCATGCCATTCAATAGAGCTGTTGTATGCGAAAACCAGATGTAGAGTTTTTATTCTGATTGCAAATTTAACATAACAACAACAAAATACCACTCTGGTGATTCAATTACAAATGAACTGACCCTGTGTACCTTTTAAGCTGGAGCTATAGGGAATGATGGTACAGTTATCATAGCACTGTAAATTTTCCAAAAGAAAAGAAATATTGAGGGAGAAAATGAAGCCACTCTGAATGGGATGAATAAAAGTAACACAAACATATGCACATACACACAAACATGCATACGTACATACACAAATACAAATAAGACTTCAAAATGCTTGTTTTTCCAGTTACAGGTACAATAATCTACAAGAAGGTTTTGCTCTTCACAGTCAAGCCTAGCATTTTTGCCCTGTCTCAAATGTGTCTTTTCAGTAACATGAGGTCTTTTTCCTCCACGTACTCTGTTCCAGTAGTGATATTTATCTGTAGAGTCCATTTTAATTCTCTCAAATACAATTACCAAATTTAAATAAGAGAAGGGGAGATTAATCAAAAGCGAGTATTGAGGGGACTCAGCATGGGGCATGGGGCATGTGCTGATATCTCTACAACGAGGGATGATGAGCTATGTGGCTCCTTGGCAACAGGAGCTCTTCCCAAGGTCTGTTTCCATGCCTGGAACATTGAGAAAGCTTCCTCTGCACACAGTTTCCAGGGTGGTTCCATCAGATCACAGGCTCTCATTCCAGCTGCATCCACAGGAGGCCCGACTTCCTGGGGTTTCAAGCTTCACTGGCAGGCACTTGGGATGACAGAGGTACAAGGGGCTTTGGAGACCCATAAGCCATCTCCCAAGTGCAGCCTGGGGTTTTCACAAATGGATTCCCAGAAAGAGAGCCACGCCTAGTTCATTGAAATTCATAGATAAGCTACACAGCAAAACACAAGCTATTTAAGAACCCTTATTTACTTAACCAAAGTAATAAAATATTTATGAGAAAAAAAAGAACATCTAGCCAGTCCATAAAGTAAACTAGCTGACAAACTAATTAGTGTTTAATAACAAGAAATTTCTATCAGTTGCCAGAAGCACCACAAATTACTTATGGAATAAACAGACTTTTTTTTCATTTCTGTTCTAGTCTCAGTAACTAATATTTGGCCATTATTCATAATTGTTCCTTTGGAGTTTGCAGCATGATTAGCAGCATATAAAATTAACAGTCTTGGAAATGGATTTCAGAATGTGATTTTCCACTTTTAATGTAGGCCTAGTAACATACTTTGATGTGGAAAGAACAGTCAAGCCACTCAACCGACCTCTTTTTCTTCCCAAGTTTTAAATTTAATAGATGAGGACCTAATACTAAAAACAAGTAAACACAAACAGTGCTTATTTGATAAAGCCAGGTGCTACCCATATTTTAGGGGGTTGAATTATTGCTTCTTGAATTTCCAAGATTACTAGACACATAGCATGGGTACTACTGCAGGAAAGTAGAGAATCAGTTTTTCAAATGCTAGCATTAATGTTTCTAATTCACCAGGACCTTATGCGGAAAACCAGTGTTCATTTGTGGAGTGTGTTGAATCTTATTAAATATACAATCTAATTAAATATAAGGTAATAGAAAAACACAACAAATTCAGGATCTCAGAATTAAGTCCAAATATCCATTCAATAGCAATAAATAAATACAGAATAAATCCATTTATCAAAATAAAGTAACTCAAAGACTTAGTTAAGAAATGCAATTTTATTATATGTCAAACACAAAAAGTTGAACCCTCTCCTCCCCCCCAAAAAATGAGCAGAAAATCTCCAGGAAAATTGTTCACAAAAAGAAAGCTCTCTCCACAGGGAGAATGTGTTAAGTGAGATCAAGGGACGCATTATTTAATAATGAAGGTCACAGTATCCAATGAGGTTTCACACATAAACATTTATGCAGCGGATGGCAGCAGAAAGGTGTCAAATTCTACAATTATATTTCAATGATCATTTCTCTAAATACCAGCAATAACCAGTTAGAAAATTTATCAAAACCCCCCAAATGATGTTGAAATAAATATTAAAAAATTCAAGCATGTAGATTGTATAATATCATAACAATATTTATTCACCAATAAATGTAGAGTCAATGGCACCTCAAATAAATGCCACCAGTTTATTTTTTAAATGCCTGAACTCATCTGAATATTTATCATTACAGAGTGGACACTCCCATAAATGGATGGGTGAGAGATTAAATTGGGACAAACTTTAGAGCACACAATTTGGCAATATCAACCAAAACATACATTTCAGGCACTCTGCAACACAAGGATTCTATAATAGATGTATCCTATTCATAATATTCTAAACGTGCAGCATATTCTATGAATATTGATTTATTTAAATTATAGTTTATAATAGTAAAAGAGTTAAAGACCATCAAGTATCCTTCAGAAAGATACTACTTTGTAATATGTGATGTGGGCCACTGAAATTGTAGCCAAACAGAGAAAATTAATAAATCCTATGCTCAAGGATGACGCAAATTTATGTAATATTTCACATTTTGGTGTTCATTTTGTTATTTTTTTATCTATACATATTCTTACACACACACACACAGGATGTGCATGCGTGTATTTGTGGATTCAGAGAAAGAAGAGTAGAAATGAGAATTTAAAACATTATTTTAATAAGTTAGTTCCTATTGTTTCCCAAAAGGACAGGAGTTGATGTTGAAGATACTGGAGAAGGAGTAAGGGAATCATCCACTTTTCTCAAGTTTCATGGGAAACTGTTAAATTGCTTTGGTAATATTTGCCAAAAACTTTTGGAAACAAGCATGACTTCCCATGAAAAGTCCAATTTTGTTGATCAGAAAAGTATTAGGAAAGCATTCATAAGCTAAGAATTCTGCATTTCATTTTCATTTGTAAAAGACAGCCCTTGTGCCTTTTTCAATCTGTTAGCACACAGGGTAGCAGTGATCCACAGTCCCACGCACCTGAGCTTGCCTGACTTACAATTCCAGGGATTGAATGGAAATGCCATACAGCAGCAGTTCTCAAATAAGAAAGCAACATAAATCCAGTGTGGGGTCCAAAGGGCACCATGCAACTTACTCCATCTCATAAAACTCAATAATCTAGACGGGTACAATCACATTGCATGCAACACAGATGAAAAGCATAATTGAATCACAGGAGGAAGAAAAAAAGAAAACCCTAGAAAAGAAGACAGTGGTTCAGTTGAAAATCAAAACCTGCTGCTTCCCAAGTTCCAGAGTAGTTACTCCCCATTGTTTCCATAACCGACTTTACAAAGTGCCTGTGGATGACAACCTCTCTTATTGGGCACATCTGTGAGTACACATTTTAACTGCTGCAATGGCGCCATACTGAGAGATACATGAGCCAGCATCCATGAAGAAAAGGATATGTGGTATTTCCCCACAGAGAAGAATTTTGTCCTTAAACGGTTTATATTTGTGTACATTAAAATTTTTATTTTATGTATTAGGTGCTAATTTTTTGTAATCAAACACATTGATTCCAAGTAATAATATCAATTGATACACAAAAGTATTTCATGTGAATAATAATCAACTTCTTACATGTAGAAAATAGGTTTCCACATTAAAAAAGAAAACTACAACAAAAAATTTAGAGAAATTCCTACAAATCTAATAAAGCAAAAGAAGGCTTCTAATAACTCACAGTGCTAAGAAGATATAGTGCAGAGGCTATTTTAATGCTATTAGCATCCATTTAACCAATAACTATTGAGTCAGAGAGGATAAACATTTACCAGTAAAGCCAACCAAATCTACATATTTGTCCGTCTCTTTTAAGTTTTCAAATTTATTGACATAATTGCACATGATATCATCTTAAGATCTTTTTGATGTCTATAGAATCTGTAATTATATCCTTTTCATGTTCCTCATATTGGGATTAGGGGTCTTTTCACATTTATTCTTGCTAGGTATTCCATGTGCTCTTAAACATAATACATATTCTTAATTTTTGTGTAAATGGTAAATCTGTAAATGTATTTATATAGATATATGATAAAGTATGTTTATTTGTTCAAATATTCTTTATCCATGATTATTGTTAGTCTACTATTTTATGCCTATTCACATATCTATCCACTTATTCTTTTTGTTTATTTGTTGATTTATCTCAGGCAACAAAAGAGTCTATTGAGAAACACCAGGTATCTTCCAAAATTAACAGGAAACTTGGCAAACTGGGCTTGGTCAAACACCATGAAACCACCAAAATGTCACTGACCCCTGAGTGAGGAACCAGCTGCCAACCAATCACCCTCAATGCTTCCATCGCTGGACAGTCACTGCTACAAGAAACTTATTCCTCCACAGCTGACTTGAAAACTCAAACTATGAGTTATTGAGAGAAAGTTAATAAATAAGTTATTAGGTCCCTGGTTGTAAGTTTTTTTTAACGTAATTGTTTGTTTTATGTATTTAAAATTCTTTTGATTAATGTATACAACTTCATGATGATATCTGTACTTGGTCGAGAATTTATTGTTACCAATACGAAGTGCCTCTATCCTTGTTCAGGGTAGTTTTGCATTAAGTAATATTCTTTATAATAGTAATATTGCTATAATAACTTTCTTTTGCTTACTATTTTCCTATCATATCTTTTTCATCTCTAATTTTCAACTTTTCAAAATATTATTTTTCCTACAATGAGTTTCTTCTAGGCAGCATAGTATTGATATTTTTAAAAATAATATGTTTGGAACACATCACATTTTGTTGATCAAATAAAGAAAATGAAGTTTAATTTCCCAATACTTTATTAAAAATGTATTGTTATAAGATATTTTATTGCAAAGATAAAATCTCTCAACAGAGAAAGAATTACCATAATAACAAAATTTGCTGTAATAACAAGCTTTAAACAAATGTAAATTCTTTTGTAATTTCTTTTATTGTTAAACACCTGCAACATCAAATTTACCATCTTAACAATATTTAAGTGTACAGCATAGTAGTGTTAACTACATGTATATTGCTGTGTAATAGAACTCTAGAACTTTCTTTATCTTGCAAAACTGAAACTGTAAACATTGAATGACTCTTCTCTTCCTCCCCCTCCCCTGGGCACCCAGCATTCTACTTCTGGTTTCTAACTTGACCAGATACCAGATGTAAATGGAATCATGCAATATTCATCTTTTGTGACTAGTTTATTTTACTTAACATAATTTCCTCAAGTTTCATCCATTTTGTAGCATATGATGGGATTTCCTTTTTTTAAAATATTCCACTTTATGTATATACTACACTCTGTTTATTCATTCATTCATCAGTGAACATCTGTGTTTCTCCTACCTCTTGGTAATTTTAAATAATGAGGCAATAAATATATTTGTGAAAATATCTCTTCAAGATCCTCATTTCAACTATTTTGGATATATATCCAGCAGTGATTTGTTGGGTCACATGGTGGTTTTATTTTTCAATTTTCTGAGGAATCTCCATACTATTTCCTTAGTGGCTGCACCAGTTTACATTGCTTGCAAGAGTGCACAGGGCGTAGATTCCAATTTCTGCACATTGTTGCCAATATTTGTTACTTCTTTTTTTCTTTTTTGTTCAGTAGCCATTCTAATGGGCATGAGGTGATATCTCGTGGTTTTGATTTGCATTTCTCTAGTGATTAGTGATGTTAAGAATATTTTCACTTGTCTGTTGGATATTTGTATATCATATTTAGAGAAATAGCTATTCAAGTCATTTGCCCACTTTTTAATCACATTACTTTTCTTGTTGAGTTGTAGAAGTTTTTATATATTTTGGATATTACCTCTTATCAGCTATATAGTTTACAAATATTCTTTCCTATTCCATAGGTTGCCGTTTTACTCTGTTGTCTTCTTTGCCATGAAGTTTGAAGTAGTCCCATTAGTCTATATCTCCTTTTATTTTCTGTGCTTTAGTATCATTTCTAAGAAATCATTGCCAAATCTAATACCATGATGTTTTCTTCTAGCAATTTTAGTTTCAAGACTTGCATTTGTCTTTAATTAATTTTGAGTTAATATTTTTACATAGATAAGGATCTAACTTCATGCTTTTACACTTGCATGTCCAGTTTTAAAAACACATTTGTTGAAGAGACTACCCTTTCTCTATTGTGTAGTCTTGGCACTCTTGTCAAAGATCATTTGACCTTATCCACAAGGATTTATTTCTGGGCTCTTTATTCTGTTCCTTTGGTCAATACATCTGTCTTTATGTCAGCACCATACTCTTTTGATTACTGTAGCTTTGTAATATGTTTTGAAATCCAGAAGTGTGAGGTCCCTTGCTTATCTGTAACCTCCTTCCCTAGCTGTGAGAAACCTGGCTCTCACCTTCTGCCACCTAGTTACCTATTATCTAATTCATTTTACCTGTATAACTGTATCAGAATTGTTAACCTGTGGGAAACAGATTTATTATCTGGTATGCAGTCCCTATGTGTAGTTGCTTTTGTTTTTAACCTTACAGACTCTTCTCATTTCTAACAGAACTCAGGTCAGCACCCTTTCACTCACCCCTTCAGAGATGTTATATGATACATTCGTAATACAGTTAGATTGTTTTGTCACATTCATTTGTCTGCATTCCGTCCTAGAATCTTCCCACCTCATAAAGGATTCTTTTAAAATTTACATACATTAAGTTCACTCTTTGTGCTGTAAAGTTCAATGTATTTTATAGTTGTGTGTGTCTATCCTTACAATATCATAAAGAGATCCCCTGCACTTCATCTCTTCAACACCCTTCCACTGGCCCCCAAGTCCCTGGCACCCACTGATCTTTTTACCATCATTATGGTTTTGTCTTTTCCAGAATTTCATAGAAGTGGAATCACACTGTGTGTAGTCTTTTCAGACTGGCTTTTTTCACTTAGAAATATGTATTAAGCTCCACTCATGTCTATTCATAGCTTGATAGCTTATTATTTTAATTACTGAATAATATTCTATTGTATGGATGCACCACAGTTTGCTTATGAATTCTCCTATTGAAGGACATTTTGTTTGCTTTCAGTTTTTGGTGATTACAAAAAAATGCTGATATAAACATCCATTTGTATACCTTAGTGTAGAGATACATTTGCAACTCTGTTGGTTAAGTAACTAAGAGTGTGAAAGTTGGATTGTATGATAAAGCTACATGTAGCTATGTAGAAACTATCAAACTATCTTCCAAAGAGGTGGTAAAATTTTGCATTCCTACCAGCAATATATGAGAGTTCCTGATGCTCTACATCCTCACTAGCATTCGATAATGTCAGCGATTTAGATTTTAGCCACTCTAAACACGTGTAATGGCTTGTAATTTTTTCTTTTAATTTGCACTTCCCTAATTATAAATGATGTTGAGCATCTTTTCACATTCTTCTCTTCCACCTCATATATTCTTTGGTGAGGTTTTGTTCACATCTTTCTGGTTTTTTGACATTACCTTTCAAGAATTCTTTGCATAATTTGAATACAATTCCTTTATCAGATATGTGTTTCCCAAATTTTTTCTACAGTCCGGTGTTTGTTTTATCGTTCTCTTAAGAGTGTCTTTCGAAAAGCGTAAATTTTTCATTGTAATTGGGTACAACCTATTCATTTTTTTCTTTCATGGATTGTGCTTTTGATGTTCTATCTTAAACTCATTGCCAAACCTAGGTCTCTTAACATTTTTTCCTATTTATTTTTAGAAATTTTATATTTTTCCATTTTACATTTTGGCCTAGGGTCCATTTTAATTTTAGTTTTGTGAAAGTTGTAAGGTTTGCAGTCTAGGTCCATGCTTTTGCCTATATACAGTGAATTGTTCTACCCCCATTTGTTGAAAAGTTTATCCTCTCTCCATTGAATTGCCTTTGATCCTTGGCAATATTTTTGTCAACTTCTGGATGCTATTTCACTGAACTATATGTCTATTTGCTTACCATTCTATTCTCTCTTGACTATTATAGCTTTATAATAAGATTTGAAATCAGCTTAGTGTCAATCCTCCAACTTTGTTCTTCATTAGTACTGCATTGTCTATTCTATGTCTTTTGTCTTTCCATATATATCTTAGAATGTTTATTGATACCTACAAAAACACTTGCTGGGATTTTGATTAGGATGGCATTGAATCTATAGATCAAGTTGTTTCCATATTTTGTCTATTGTGAACAATGCTGCGATGAACATAGTGATGCAGATATCTCTTTGACATAGTAATTTTATTTCTTTTGGATATATACCCAGAAGAGGGATTGTGATCATATGGTAACTCTATTTTTAATTTTTTTGAGGAAACTCCATACTGTTATCCAAAGAGTCTGAACCAATTTACATTCTCATCTACAGTGCACAAGGGTTCCCATTTCTCCACATCCTTGTCAACGTTTGTTATCATTTGTCCTTTAGAAAATAGCCATTCTAATAGTGTATGGTCATATCTCACTGTGATTTTGATTTGCATTTCTCTGATGATTAATGATGTTGAGCATCTTTTCATATATCTCTTGGCCATCTGTGTGTATTCCTTCTGAGTAATGCCTATTCAGGTCCTTTACCCACCTTTTAATAGGGTTTCTTTGCTATTGGGTTGTATGAGTTCCTCATATATTTTGAATATTAATCTCTTATCATATGTATGGTTTGAAAATATTTTCTCCCCTTTTGTAGGTTATCTCTACACTCTGTTGGCTGTGTTCTTTGATGTGCAGAAGATTTTTAGTTTGATGTAATTCTATTTTTGCTTTTGTTCCCTCTTCTTTTGGAGTCATATTCAAAATGAAAAACCAAGCCAAGGTCATGAAAATTCGTTCCTATGTTTTCTTCTAATAGTTTTATAGTGTCAGGTTTTTAATTATTTCATCTATCTTTAGTTGATTTTGTATATGGATTGAATAGGGTCCAATTTCATTCTCCTGCATGTGGAAAATCAGTTTTCCCAACACCATTTACCGAAGAGACTGTCTTTCCCCATTATGTGTTCTGGACACCTTTGTCCAAAATCAATTCACCATAAATGCATGGACTTATATCTGGGCTCTGTAGTCTGTTCCATTGCCCTATATGTTTGTTACAGCAGTACCATGCTGTCTGATTACTATACTGTTGTAGTATATTTTGAAATAAATGTGTGATGTTCCAGCTTTGTTCTTCTTTCTCAAGACTGTTTTGGCTATTTATGTTGTTTTTATGATTCTGTATGAATTTTAGATTTTTTTCTATTTCTGAGAAAAATGCTATTGGAATTTTAATAAGGATTGCATTGAATCTATAAATCACCTTGAGTAGTATGGACATTTTGACAATATTAATTCTTTTAATCCATGAACATTGGAAATCTTTCTATTTGTTTATGACGTCTTCAATTTGTTTATCAGTGTTTTATAGTTTTCAGTGTACAAATCTTTCACCTACTTTGTATAATATAATCACCCAATAAATTGTTACTATTATTACCTTAAACAAACAGTTTGGGATCATTAGAATTAGATCATTAAGAATAAGAAAAATAAAAGATTTTTACTGCTACTTATTCCTACCCTGATGCTTTTCCTTTCCTTATGTAGAGCCAAGTGTATGATCGAAATTATTTTCCTTCTCCCTGAAAATATTATTTTAACATTTCTTTCATTGTAGGTCCTCTGGTGATGAACTCTTTCAAAAATTTTTTATCTAAGAAAGTCTTTATTTCTCTCTCACTTCTGAAGAAAATTTTTGCTGGATAGATAATTGAGAGTTGGTGAGGGGTTCTTTCAACATTCTAAATACTTTACTCCAGTCTCTTCTTGCTTGTTCAGTTTCTGATGACAACTCTTTTTCTTTTGTATTTAAGGTGTTTTATTTTCCCTGGCTTTTTAAATATTGTTTCCTTGTCTTTGGTTTTCTGAAGTTTGAATATGCTATGCCTAGGTATAATTTATTAAATTTTTATCCTATGTGTTGTTCTCTCAGTTTCCTTGTTCTATAGCTTGTTGTCTGTTATTAATTTTGCAAAAAGTTTGTCCATCATTACTTCAAAGAGTATTTTCTACTCTGTTCTCCCTTCTTCTTCTGGTATACCAGTTATACACTTTGAAGTTGTCCCACAGATTTGGAGATATTCTGTTCTTTTTTTTTTTTTTTTAATTTTCTCTATTTGCATTATTGCTTGAAAAATTGCTATTGACTTATCTTCAAATTCACTAATTCTTCTCTCAGCCATAACCAATCTACTTATGAGCCCATCTTTTACTTTTTCTTTCTAACGTTTACTTTTGATTTTTTCCTTAGACTGCCTTTCTGCTAATATTACTCAGTTATTCTTACATGTTGTCTGCTTTTTCCATTAGAGCCCTTAATGTATTAATCATAGTAGTTATTTTAAATTTTTTATCTAATAATTCCAATATCTGTGTGTGCTTCCGGTGTGTGTTTTGTCTCTTAAATGTATATCTCCTTACCTTTTGTAATTTTTCATTGAAATTCAGCCACAATGTACCAGATAATAGGATCTGATGTAAATGGACATTAGGGTGAAGTTTTGTGTTATGGCTGGGAGTTTGGCTATTTCATCTTTGCTGCAGTTGTAGGTGCCAAAGGCCTCAAATTCCTCTGGTGTCCCTGCTTTTGTCTCCTTGTTAATTTGGAGGTTCCCTAAATACTTCTCCTCAGAGACAGTCTGCACCTTGCAGCTCTTTCAGCTGTAACTGGATCTCTGTTGGTGTGGTAATAGCGTGTGGGAGAGGAGAAACATTTCATAATATTATGAATAAATCTCAGATTCTCACTGGGTTTGTGTCTCTGGGCTGTGAACTCCAGGAGTGTTTCTTAGTTCCAACCCCCCTTAAATATTCTATGACTTCAAATCTCCAGAGCCTTCTGCTCCAGATAAGTAAGTATATTTCAGCTATAGCTCTCTGGATTTTCCTATCTCTCTGGATTTTGGGGTGGTACTTTGTCTTGTGACGTCAGTTCTCTGAGGAATCCAAGAAAAGTACTTGATATTCAGTTTGTTCAGATTTTTCATTTTATAAGGATAAGAGTGACAACTTTTAAGCTCTTTACATGTCAGAGATGAAAGAAAAAGTTCTAGGTAATCCCACTTTTAATCTAGAAATTAGCTCTAATTTTATCATGCTCTGCAGCCCATTCTAAATTCAATAGGTAATGCTATCACAAAGGAATACATACCATAATATCACTAACTTCACTTTCTGAGACTACCTAAAAGATTTTACCTTTCCTTCTGACAGTAGGAATGCAATTTTATTTTTATTATATTAGTCTGTATTGGGGGAAATTAAAAATTATCTAAAAATCTGAAAACTAGGGCTTCCCTGGTGGCGCAGTGGTTGAGAGTCCGCCTGCCAATGCAGGGGACACGGGTTCATGCCCTGGTCCGGGAAGATCCCACATGTCACGTGCGCCATGGCCGCTGAGCCTGCGCATCCGGAGCCTGTGCTCCGCAACGGGAGAGGCCACAACAGTGAGAGGCCCACGTACCGCAAAAAAAAAAAAAAAAAAAACTGAAAACCAGATTTAAAGATGCAGTGTTAAAAATGGACATATCATAATGTAAAATCAGGCAGAACAATGTTAACTATGGCAGGACAAGAAAGATCAGGAGGGACAAAAGCAAAGGACTAGAGGTATTTATTGATGTACAACACAAGTTGAAGAGAAAGGAACTAGGTCATATTGAGAACACAGCTATCCAAAGAGTCCAACTAAATAGTAATGGGAGCCAGCTCAGTGTCAAAGATTCCAACATAATTTAATATTTAGTGAATAAATGTTAGGCAGCAGATGACTCTACCAATAGCATCAGGGAAGTCTGGCCAGAGGACCCTATGCTGGGTTAGGTTCTGGTACAGAATTTAGTCTGGGGAGGGGAGAAGGGTAGTAGTAAGAAGGAAAGCATTTACTTATAATGAGGTAGAGCCAAATCATAGAAGCACTTAGTGATCAGGAAAATTTCTAAGTCAGCTGAAGAAAGTAGAAGTGAAATTCTCAGAATTGGGTAAATAGGCACAGCTCCACTCAAAGTAACTTGTATGCTGTTGGGCTAGATATAATAAATGTCTTCCACATATGGTTAAAATTAATCCTTGAAACGGAGGTGAGACTCATCCTAAAAATATATATCAGGTGGTCCCAGGTATAACAACAATATGACCATAGTGGCTGAGGAACAGTGCCTGGTAATTACTATGAATATGAAGTTACAGAGTCCTATACTGTAATCATATCAGTTCTGTATAAAGAGAGAGGAGGGGGAAGGGAGGTAGAGAACTGGAGACATGAATGCACTTTTCCTAACATAATTTTGCAATTGAATGTGCCTTGTGGCTATTTGTGCTAATGTTTTAACATTGCTCCACAAGCTACTGTAGTAGAAAGACAAGTTGTTTTTCCATAGTCATGGAGTCATAAATCCATAGTTTCATAAAATTAAACAACATTTTGCAGGAAAAAAGCAAAATGTTGAAATATGTGGAGGAGTTTAAGTTAGAAAGTACTGACCTAAGGAAAATATTGTATTTTCCTTTATTTAAGGACCACCTAATTTAAAATAATATCTAACTAATAACACTAAGTCCAATTACAAAAGCAAAATTTAATATTCAACAAAACGGCGAGTAGATGCTATCTCAATCAATGATAAATGGTTAATATTTTTAAAATGCATTTTGAGCCAATTAGCCAACTAAAAATGTATAAAATTATAGATTTTTCTTGTTAGCTTTATCATGACATATATTTGTATGATTAAAGATTGAATTGTATACTAAAAATCACATTTTAGAAGATAATATAGATTAATATTTATATAATCTTGGGGTTAAAGAAATGTTCCTGCTCTTTTTGTTCTATTAACAGCTAGGTAAAATCTGGTATGGAATATATGCAACCAGATTCTAGGAAATGTTTGCGTTAACATCATCCATAATGGAGATCATTGGCCTCTGTGTAAAAGTCACAATCACAATAATTCACACTGATATTTGGGCATTTTCTCACTAATTCTTGACCCCTAAAACCACTCCAACCTTTGGTGACCCACATCAATATTTAGCACAGTTGGTTTAAGTGTATAACATTTTTGGAATCTTCTCACAAAAGCAGGTGTTCCCTGGCAATTCTAAATAAAAACAAAGCAGCAACCCAGCAAATCTGAGGGCATTCTGATTTCAACTAGAGGATGGAGAAATACTTTCCAACTATGACCCCAAAGGCAGAAATCTTAGGAAGACTAAGAGATTTGATAACGTAAATAATTGAAAAACCTGTATAGCCCTGAAAAAACAAACATAAGTAAGGATGAAAAGTAAACGAAAATTTGAAAAAGAAAATGACAACTTATGTCACAAAAAGGGTTACAATTCTTACTACTTACAGGAATTGTTATCACTAGAAAAACAGGCTGATTCATGAATAAACAAACCACTAAAGAAGAAATACAGATGCTGAGAACACACATAAGTGTTGTTAAAAAATGCAATCTCGGGCTTCCCTGGTGGCGCAGTGGTTGAGAGTCCGCCTGCCGATGCAGGGGACACGGGTTCGTGCCCCGGTCTGGGAGGATCCCACGTGCCGCGGAGCGGCTGGGCCCGTGAGCCATGGCCGCTGAGCCTGCGCGTCCGGAGCCTGTCCTCCGCAACGGGAGAGGCCACAACAGTGAGAGGCCCGCGTAACGCATAAAAAAAAAAAAAAAAAAAAAAAAATGCAATCTCACTAGCAACCAAAGAAATGGAAATTAATAATGGGACAATCTTTTACTAAATGTTTTAATCAATGAAAATACCTAATATTTGTGGGAATAAGTGAAAATTTACATGTAAGCACACTGTTTAGGGTGCAAATTGGCACAGGCTTTCTGGCAGACCACTTAAGTGTACATCAAACGATTTTCAAAAGTAAGAATCCTACTAGGAAAGCAGCAGTTCTACTTCTAAGGATTTATTCCAAAGAAGTAGTAAGAGAAACGGCCAATTATGCATTGAATTAATGCATAATGGCTACCACTTACAATACTTTTACTGCATTAGAAGAGCAGTGCTAAACACCTCACAAGTTGTATTTAAGTTCATTGTCACAAAGTCCTGTGGGTATTATCCCCGTTTGCACATGAAGAAACTTAAAGGCTCAGAGCAGTTTTGAAACATGTCCAAGTTCTCACAGCTATCTACAGAATGAAGCCGGGAATCAAACCCAGTCTACACACATCGTATGCTTGCATACTCCACCATAATGCCTTCTTTATGGATGTTTACTCTACTCATATTTAAAATAGCAAAATTATATGGAAGAAGAAAAGGAAGAGGAGATGGAAAAAATTAAGCTGAACATAACAGGACATTTATTAAAATTTCATGTGAATTAATGTAATTTATATATAAAATTTATATTTATATATAATTTATATAATAATGCACATTAAGAATGATGATTAGATTAAATTCATTAATCAGAAATGCTGGTATACATGGAACAATAAACAAAACTTTTTAAAATAAATTTATTTATTTATTTTTGGATGCATTGGGTCTTTGTTGCCATGTGTGGGCTTCTCCTTGCAGTGGCTTCTCTTGTTGTAGAGCATAGGCTCTAAGGGTGTGGGCTTCAGTAGTTGTGGCACACGCGCTCAGTAGTTGTGGCTCACTGGCTTAGTTGCTCTGTGGTATGTGGGATCTTCCTGGACCAGGGCTCAGAACCCGTGTCCCCTGCACTGGCAGGTGGATTCTTAACCACTGCACCACCAGGGAAGTCCTTAAACAAAACTTCTATATACAAGTAAGTATAGGCATAGAAATGTTTAAAAGTCTACACAGTATAGTTTAGACAATTTTATAGTTTCTTATTACCCTGCATGTTTTATTTTTTCCAAGGAATATATATTTATTTCTTATTTCTTATATTTCTTATATATTAAATTTTAAAAGTGAATCAAATGTTGAACTGCAGTGCAACAGTTAAGGAATCAAAGTCCCTGGGATTTTCAGGCCATCTGAAATCTATCTGAGTGTTTTGTGAACTTTCTTATTTAGGAAGACCAGAGTTCTATGTCACTAGTGAATTTAAACTGTACTTCCATGCAGCATAAAATAACACAATATTGTAAAACAATTATACTCCAATAAAGATGTAAAAAAAAAGTACTTCCCCCAAATATTTGGTTGGCAAGTTAAGAAGAAAAAGAGCTTCTTAGCTCTTAAATTTTTCTTCCTAGTAATGCTTCTATATAATATATATGTGTGTGTGTATATATATATCTCCCCAGTTTTCTTTTATTTAGGAAAATCTAGTTTAAAATATAAGAAACATGTACACTTAAGTTGGAAAATATTTACACTAAATCAATGAGCAAAATTTCACTGAACAGTTCGTGCTATATGTCCATGAAGTGGGGGAGGGAAGATAGATGACCTCCACATCTCTTTAAACGTCTCTTGCCTTTGCCACTGTGAAAGTTTAATAACCACACCAAGGAGGAAATGAACAGGTCACTAATGTCCTCTGTGTGTGTGTTTGTTCCTTGGCAAAGGATTCCTTGGCAGACAAGTGAAGGTGGTGATTTACTGTCCATTAAAATGTGCTACTAAGCAGAAAGAAAAAAGTCTCTGCCCAGTGCCTGCCCTGGTCTCTGGGCCCTGGCTCTCTGAATGGTGTAAGTGCAGGAAGCTAATGAACCTTTTATATTGCCAGTCATAAAAAGGGCCAATGGCTCTCCATGCAGTAATGGACTCTACTGTGAAACCTGCCTAACAAGCTTCATAAGGAACTATGAGAAAATCAATTGCCTCCTTGAGGTTAGTCTCACATAGCTTTGCAGCAAAATAATCTAGTGGAGGTCAATCCACTGCTATTTCCTGAAAATTAAAAAATGGCTTTTGAACCGTATTTCCCTCAATTTTAAAAGAACAAATATATTTTCCACTCACTCAGCCACAGTTGTCTTTATCACGAGTCAAAGACAACCAGAAAAAAAAAAAAGACAACAAAAATGAATGAGGAACGGAATCATTGTTCTGTCCCTAACAGTATAAAACAATAACAGCATATATTTGCATGGCACTTTCAGGTTCAATGATTATTTTTTAACAGCCTTGTGAGGTAGGCATCACCATCTCTGCTTTACACATTAAGCTCCAAACCTAGATTTAAACTCAGCTCTTTTACTTCCAACTGCAGTGAGTTGTTTGTGTGTTTTCTCCCTATTTTCCTTCCCTCCATTTCAAGCAGATGGTCAGACAATATGCTTCTTTCCCAGGGAATATTTATGGCAAGAAGGAAAGACAGTGTAGATGGAAGCAAGGCTTTCTTCCTCCCTTCCTTCCTTCCTTCTTTCCTTATTCTTTCTTTTCTTTCTGTAAAATCCAAGCCCCTTAAAGAGATGATTCTGTGTATCCCTGAGAGAAGAGCTCAGGGACTCCTTAGAAAGCAGGTGGAGGAGAAAAAAAGAGATTTTCCTGAGACTGGGAGGATAGGATGTAAGAGAAACCTAGCGGTTTTTGGATGCCAATACTTTGGGTTTAAAGATATGGATAAACAGAGAAGCGTTAGCAAAATGTGTCATAGAAGTAGAGGAAAAATAACAAACAAGACCTAAGAGGAGCGACTATTCAAAGTAGTGATGTTGAGGCTGAATAACCGTCCCTCAAAAGGTAGCTGTGTCCAAATCCCCAGAACCTGAGATGTGACCCTCCATGGCAGACAAGACTCACTCACAAGACGTGATTAAACTAAAGATCCTGAGATGGGGTCATGACCCTGGATTATCTGGCTATGCCCTAAATGTAATCACATACGCCCTTACAAGAAGGAAGCTGAGGAGGTCTGGGTATAGAGCAGTAGGTGTGATGATGAAAACAAGAGGTTGGAGTTAGGTGGAGAAGGAACCACACACCAAGGAATGAAGTTGGAAAAGCCCTGAAGTCTCAAGAGGGAACACAGTACTTGTAGCACCTTGATTTTAGACTCTGCCCTCCAGAACTGTAAGAGAATAAGTCTGTGTATGTGTGTGTGTCTGTGTTTGAAGCCACTGTGTTTGCTGTTATGTGTTACAGCAGCAATAGGATACTAGTACAAGGGATAAATGAGAAAGTTTATCAAACCCCAATGAAAGAGAGATGAAAATCCACAGATTACAGGAGGGCACAGAGAGCTGTATAGGAGATACAGATTTTTAAAATCCACACTAGGGCTTCCCTGGTGGTGCAGTGGTTGAGAGTCCGCCTGCCGATGCAGGGGACACGGGTTCGTGCCCCGGTCCAGGAAGATCCCACATGTTGCGGAGCGGCTGGGCCCATGAGCCATGGCCGCTGAGCTTGCGCCTCCGGAGCCTGTGCTCCGCAGCGGGAGAGACCGCAACAGTGAGAGGCCTGCATACTGCAAAAAAAAAATTTAAAAATTTTTAAAAATCCACACTAGACCAATGAGAATGAAATTTTGAAACATCAAAGACAAGAATGTCAAGGCTTTCAAGGTTTCAACAATTGAACACCTGAAAAGGAAGTCTTATTAGCCTTCTCGCTAGAAATAGTAATTAAAGAAAGACAATTAAATGGTACTTTCAAAGAGATGAAGGAAACATATTGTGTGAAGCAAACTAGAATTTTATATCCAGTTAAATATCATTTAGATATTAGCATGAAATAAAAACACCCTCTCTAAAAACAGAGCAAAATACCCCAGGAAGAATTGGAAGATATTTTGAGATATATGGGAATTAACCATGAATAAATAACTAAAGAAAATTTGTAGCTTATAAATTAATAAAGTTGAAAATATTTCCATAACAGTTTGATGTAGATAACAGCAACTTGGTGATGACAGTGATAGAGACACTGAGGAACAGAGATGAGAGAATGCTTGAGTTGAGTGCAACATGTGCACTCAAACACGTGTGCTCTATGCAAGCATTACATAAAAATGCTGTCTAAATTACCAATATATGTATTTGTTATATAATTGTTATGGCATCTTGGATAGTTGGCCTATTTATCATTATAAAATGTATGTCTTTACCCCTGAAAATATTACTCATTCTGTAAACATTTTCATTGGAAATTAATATAGCTACTTTAGCTTTTCCATTGTTTAGTTTGGAGTTTTGGTTTTTGTTTATTTTTAACTTTTGTTTGGTTTTGTTCGGTTTTTTTTGTTTGTGTGGTATTTTTCCAGCTGGTGTTCTTGGCTATCTGGTTTTGTGTCTGTAAACAATTTTGCAAGTCCTTGTCTGTTATTTCTTCTAATACTTGTTTATGCCTATTCTCTCTTCTGGAATTCCAATTATACATATATTAGGCCTCCTGAAAATTTTCAGTAGGTTTAGAACTCTCTGCTCTGTTCTTTAATTCTTTTTTTCTCTGTATGTTTTAGTTTGGGTAATTTCTATTGACTTATGTATAAGATCATTGTTCTTTATTTAGATTTGTAGAGTCTGCATTGAGATTGACAAAAGAATTCTTCATCTCTGCTGCTTTTTTTTCATTTATAACATTTTCATGTGATTATTTTTTACAGTTGCGAGTCACCTGAAATTATCTGTCCCTTCTTGCATACTGTCTACTTTTTCCGTTAATGGCTGTAATATATTAATAATAGTTATCTTAAATTCCACATTTGGTTCTGATAATCCAAGGACTGCTTTTTCTCTTCAGAGTGAGTATTTCCTTGACTTCTGTCATACCTCATGATATTCTGTTGTGAGATGGATATGTTGTATAGGACAGCAGCTACGAAGGCATTTTTGTTTAGTTCTTGGACATGAACACATCTTTCTTTATGCCAGGCTTTTAGAGCTGGGGGGAGGGGTCTGTGCAAACAGAGTAAAGGGCTGGTTGGATGGGAGTTTGCCCTCCATGTGGTTTGGGGCTCCCTGCTCAGCCAGGGTTAAAGGTGGGGCTAACACATATTCTCCCATCATCAGGTGTAGGTTTATTCCTAGGTATTTTATTCTTTTTGTTGCATTGGTAAATGGGAGTGTTTCCTTAATTCCTCTTTCAGATATTTCATCATTAGTGTATAGGAATGCAAGAGATTTCTGTGCATTAATTTTGTATCCTGCTACTTTACCAAATTCATTGATTAGCTCTAGTAGTTTTCTGGTATTATCATTAGGATTCTCTATATATAGTATTATGTCATCTGCAAACAGTGACAGTTTTATTTCTTTTCCAATTTATATTCCTTTTACTTCTTTTTAGACTCTAATTGCTGTGGCTAAAACTTCCAAAACTATGTTGAATAATAGTGGTGAGAGTGGGCAACCTTGCCTTGTTCCTGATCTTAGTGGAAATGGTTTCAGTTTTTCACCACTGAGAATGATGTTGGCTGTGGGTTTGTCATATATGGCCTTTATAATGTTGAGGTAAGTTCCCTCTATGCCTACTTTCTAGAGGGTTTTTATCATAAACGTGTGCTGAATTTTGTTGAAAGCTTTTTCTGCATCTATTGAAATTATCATATGTTTTTTATTCTTCAATTTGTTATTATGTTTTATCACATTGATTGATTTGCATATATTGAAGAATCCTTGCATTCCTGGGATAAACCCCACTTGATCATGGTGTATGATCCTTTTAATGTGCTGTTGGATTCTGTTTGCTAGTATTTTGTTGAGGACTTTTGCATCTCTGTTCATCAATGATATTGGTCTGTAGTTTTCTTCCTTTGTGACATCTTTGTCTGGTTTTGGTATCAGGGTGATGGTGGCCTCATAGAATGAATTTGGGAATGTTCCTCCCTCTGCTATATTTTTGAAGAGTTTGAGGATAGGTATTAGCTATTCTCTAAATGTTTGATAGAATTTGCCTGTGAAGCCATCTGGTCCTGGGCTTTTGTTTGTTGGAAGATTTTTAATCACAGTCTCAATTTCAGTGCTTGTGATTGAGCTGTTCATATTTTCTATTTCTTCCTGGTTGAGTCTCGGAAAGTTGTGCTTTTCTAAGAATTTGTCCATTTCTTCTAGGTTGTCCATTCTATTGACATATAGTTGCTTGTAGTAATCTCTCATGATCCTTTGTATGTCTGCAGTGTCAGTTGTTCCCTCTCCTTTTTCCTTTCTAATTCTGTTGATTTGAGTCTTTTCCCTTTTTTCCTTCATGAGTCTGGCTAAAGGTTTATCAATTTTGTTTATCTTCTCAAAGAACCAGCTTTTAGTTTTATTGATCTTTGCTATTTTTTCCTTCATTTCTTTTTCATTTATTTCTGATCTGATTTTTATTTCTTTCCTTCTGCTAATTTTGAGGTTTTTCTGCTCTTCTTTCTCTAATTGCTTTAGGTGTAAGT
Organism: Phocoena sinus; assembly: GCF_008692025.1. Taxonomy (NCBI): domain Eukaryota; kingdom Metazoa; phylum Chordata; class Mammalia; order Artiodactyla; family Phocoenidae; genus Phocoena; species Phocoena sinus. The sequence goes on along the minus strand of NC_045774.1, from coordinate 3,863,813 downwards.
TTAGGTTATTTATTTGAGATTTTTCTAGTTTCTTAAGGTAGGATTTTATTGCTATAAAATTCCCTTTTAGAATTGCTTTTGCTGCCATCCCATAGGTGTTGGGTCATCGTGTTTTCATTGTCATTTGTTTCTAGGTATTTTTTGTTTCTTCTTTGATTTCTTAAGTGATCTCTTGGTTATTTAGTAGTGTATTGTTTAGCATCCATGTGTTTGTATTTTTTACAGTTGTTTTTTCCTGTAATTGATATCTAGTGTTCTTAGTGTTGTGGTCGGAAGAGATACTTGATACGATTTCAATTTTCTTAAATTTACCAAGGCTTGATTTGTAACACAGGATATAATCTATCTTGGAGAATGTTCCATGAGCAGTTGAGAAGAAAGTGTATTCTGTTGTTTTGGGATGGAATGTCCTATAAATATCAATTAAGTCCATCTGGTCTAATGTGTCATTTAAAGCTTGTGTTTCCTTATTTATTTTCATTTCAAATTATCTGTCCATTGGTGAAAGTGGGGTGTTAACGTCCCCTAGTATTACTGTGTTACTTTTTATTTCCCCTTTTATGACTGTCAGCATTTGCCTTATGTATTGAGGTGCTCCTATGTTGGATGCATAAATATTTACAATTGTTCTATCTTCTTCTTGGATTGATCCCTTGATCATTATGTAGTGTCTTTCTTTGTCTCTTGTAGTAGTCTTTATTTTAAAGTCTATTTTGTCTGATATGAGAATTGCTACTCCAGTTTTCTTTTGATTTCCATTTGCATGGAATATCTTTTCCCATCCTTCCATTTTCAGTCTGTATGTGTCCCTAGGTCTGAAGTGGCTCTCTTTTAGACAGCATATATTTGGGTCTTGTATTTGTATCCATTCAGCTTGTCTATATCTTTTGGTTGAAGCATTTAATCCATTTACATTTAAGGTAATTATCGATATGTATGTTCCTATTACCATTTTCTTAATTGTTTTGGGTTTGTTACTGTAGGTCTTTTCCTTCTCTTGTGTTTCCCTTATAGAGAAGTTCCTTTAGCATTTGTTATAAAGCTGGTTTAGTGCTGCTAAATTCCTTAACTTTTGCTTATCTGTAAAGGTTTTAATTTCTCTGTCAAATCTGAATGATATCCTTGCTGGATAGAGTAATCTTGGTTGTAGGTTTTTCCCTTTCATCATTTTAAATGTGTCCTGTCAGTCCCTTCTGGCTTGCAGAGTTTCTGCTGAAAGATCAGCTGTTAACCTTATGGGGATTCCCTTGTATGTTATTTGTTGCTTTTCCCTTGCTGCTTTTAATATTTTTTCTTGTGTTTAATTTTTGATAGTTTGATTAATATCTGTCTTGTCATGTTTCTCCTTGGATTAATCCTGTATGGGACTCTCTGCACTTCCTGGACTTGATTGACTATTTCCTTTTCCATGTTAGGGTATTTTTCAACTTTAATCTCTTCAAATATTTTCCCAGACCCTTTCTTTTCCTCTTCTTCTTCTGGGACCCCTATAGTTCGAATCTTGGTGCATTTAATATTGTCTCAGAGCTCTCTGAGAGTGTCCTCAGTTCTTTTAATTATTTTTTATTTAATCTGCTCTGTGGCAGTTATTTCCACTATTTTATATTCCAGGTCACTTATCCATTCTTCTGCCTCAGTTATCCTGCTATTGATTCCTTCTAGAGAATTTTTTATTTCATTTATTTTGTTGTTCATCATTGTTTGTTTGCTCTTTAGTTCTTCTAGGTCCTTGTTAAATGTTTCTTGTATTTTCTCTTCTGTTTCCAAGATTTTGGATCATCTTTACTATCATTACTCTGAATTCTTTTTCAAGTAGACTGCCATTTTCTCTTCATTTGTTTGGTCTGGTGGGTTTTTACTTTGCTCCTTCATCTGCTGCATATTTCTCTGTCTTCTCATTTTGCTTAACTTAGTGTGTTTGGGGTCTCCTTTTCACAGCCTGCATGTTCGCAGTTCCCATTGTTTTTGGTGTCTGCCTGCAGTGGGTAAGGTTGGTTTAGTGCGTGTATAGGTTTCCTGGTGAAGGGGACTGGTGGCTGTGTTCTGATGGATGAGACTGGATCTTTTCTTTCTGGTGGGCAGGACCATGTGCAGTGCTGTGTTTTGGGGTGTCTGTGAACTTATCATGATTTTGGGCAGCCTCTCTCCTAATGGGTGGGGTTGTGCTCCTGTCTTGCTAGTTGTTTGGCATGAGGTGTACAGCACTGGAGCTTGCTGGGTTTTGAGTAGAACTGGGTCTTAGCGTTGAGACCGAGATCTGTGGGATAGCTCTCACCGATTGATATTACATGGGCCCAGGTGGTCTATGGTGATCCAATGTCCTGAACTAGGCTCTCTCAACTCAGAGGCTCAGGTCTGACACCAGGCCAGAGCACCAAGACCCTGCCAGCCACATGGCTCAGAATAAAAGGGAGAAAATAAATAAATAAATAAATAAATAAATAAAATAAAGTTGTTCGAATAAAAAATATTTTATTAAAATAAAAAAATAAAGAAAGTAATAAGAAAAGAGCAACCAAACCAATAATCAAATCCACCAATGATAACAAGCACTAAAAACTATACTAAGATAAACATAAAACTCAGAAACTAGTCAGTCACACAGGAAATCCCAAGTCTACAGTTGCTCCCACATTCCACTGCCTCAATTTTGGGATGATCCATTGTCTATTCAGGTATTCCACAGATGCAGGATACCTCAAGTTGATTTTAGGGATTTAATCCGCTGGCCCTGAGGCTGCTGGGAGAGATTTCCCTTTCTATTCTTTGTTCACACAGCTCCTGGGGTTCAGCTTTGGATCTGGCCCCATCTCTGCATGTAGGTCATGCTCGGGCATCTTTTGGGAAGAAGGTCTTCTGCCAGCATTCAGTAGCTGTTCGTAGGAATTGTTCCACATGTAGTTGTATTTTTGATGTGTTTCAGGGGAGGAAGGTGATCTCCACATCTTACTCCTCCACCATCTTGAAGGTCCTCTGTAGACACTTTGATTTTAACATCCACTCCAGGCTAGATCCAATTAAATTTCTGGATGCCCATCAACTCTGACGAGATGCTTCAACTGCACTGAACTTATACTCTTTCAAGCCTCCATAACTCTTTTCAAAAATAATTTATTCAAAAGAGAAGAAAGGGATATATATTTTGTAATTTGGAATTTCATATCAAATTATAGCTAGCCCACAGATTCAACAGAGAGCAGAACCTATTTTATGATGTTTAGAACTACACTGTTAATGGCTCATTTGATAACAACTGTCATTAAACTGCTTATATCTAATTATAATAGACAATTGCTACCTTATTCTGATCATTGTGTGAAGAGAAAATTGTTTCTTTTTTAATTTTTTAAATTATTTATTTTTGGCTGCATTGGGTCTTTGTTGTTGCGCATGGGCTTTTCTTTAGTTGTGGCGAGCAGGGTCTACTCTTCATTGTGGTGTGCGGGCATCTCATTGCGGTGGCTTCTCTTGTTGTGGACCACGGGCTCTAGGCACATGGGCTTCAGTAGCTGTGGTTCACAGGCTCTAGAGTGAAGGCTCAGTAGTTGTGGCACATACTCTTTGTTGCTCTGCAGCATGTGGGATCTTCCCAGACCAGGGCTCAAACCCATGTCCCCTGCATTGGCAAGCGGATTCTTAACCACAGTGCCACCAGGGAAATCCTGTTTCTTTTTTAAATATTGAGCTTATTCCTTTAAGAAATTTGGACACCATATGTTAACAGAATGTCCCAGTTCACCAAATAGTGCCCTGAAGGCTGAGGCAAAGGAACTTATCTCCAAACAGGAGATAAGACATTCGTGACACTCAGGAAGAACAAGCCAGTGGTTTTCTGCTCTAAATAATTTCTGCATGTCAAATATTATCAAAAAATGTTCAAATTTACATTGAATTTATAATTACTAAAATTATTTTAAGCTTAGTAAGAGATGTTCCATATTAAAAAGTAAAAGAACAAGAAGAAGACATTCCAGGCAATGACAATTTCTCAATGGTGGTCAGTAAATCAAGAACAGTATTCCTTTGGTGACTATTTGTTCCTTTTGAGAAGATCAAATCCTATTTTAGAAGCAAGCCGATAATGTTAATATTGACAGGGAAACAAATTGTTGTTATCTGAAAAACTGTATTAATTATAAACTGTATATTGCTCTATGTGATCCAGTGGGGTTATTACTTTGTGAGTTAGGTTGTAATGAAAAGTTCAATAAATCCGAATTTCAGCAAGCAGGGTTTCTAATCCTGGAACTGTCACCAACTTGATGTGACAAGGAGTTTTACTCAGTTTTCTCCAAGACTCATTTTGACACAGGACATGATTCTAAATAGGTCAAATTAACTAATAAAAGCATTGGTGGTACTCACTCCTCATACTAAATATTGTGCTGAAAATAAGGCATTTGGTGAGATGGATGAGAGCACAATCCCTGCCAACAACTAATGGGAAACAGCGAATCTGAGCAAGTAAATATCAAATTAGGTTAAAACACATAAAATAAAATTCTCCGTTTAGTACATGACATCACCGAATGCTCAAATAGAGCAACATTAACTGAAATAGAATGAAGGAGTAACACACTTCATAGCTGCATTCCTCAAGGTTTTCAAATAAAATTTATCTCAGAACAATTTTAGATTTACAGAAAATTATGAAAACGTGGAGAGAATCTTCATATACCCCACGCCCAGTTTCTGCTATTATTGATATCTAACATTAATATTGTATATTTGTCACAATTAATGAACCAGCATTGACACATTATTATTAACTAAAATCCATGCTTTATTTAGATTTCCTTAGTCTTATATACAATGTCCTTTTCCTGTTCCAGGACCCCATCCAGAATACCACATTACAATTAGTCAACCTCTCTCCTTAGGCTACTCTTGGTTATGCCAGTTTCTCAGACTTCCTTGTTTTTTATATTCTTCACAGTTTTGAAGAGTCCTGATCAACTATTTTTAGAAGGTCCCTCAACTGGGATTTCTCTGATGTTTCTCTCAACACCAGACTGGGCTCATGGGTTTGGAGGAGGAAGATCACAAAGATAAAAGTCATGCTCACCATATCACATTAAGGGTACCTGCTATCATCACTGTTAATGTTGACCTTGACCACCTGGCTGAAGTAGTGTTTGTTAGGTTACTCCACTGTAAGGTTGCTCTTTTCCTCCTTTTCATACTGTCCTTTTTGGAAGGAAATCATTGCATAGTCTGCTTTAAGGAGTGAACAGTTATGCTTAGCTCCTGAGGGTGGATTCTCAAAGTCTAAATTCCAGGAACAATGGCACTTTTTGGTGAGATGATTATCACATTATCTGTCCTCTACAATCAGTGTCATTTTCTACTGCTAAGAGTAAAGTATCTCATTTCATCCAGTAAAATAAACCTGTATCTCATGTTTTATTACTTTTTTTTTTTTTTTTTCTTTTGCGGTATGCGGGCCTCTCGCCGCTGCGGCCTCTCCTGTCGCGGAGCACAGGCTCCGGACCCACAGGCCCAGTGGCCAGGCTCACGGGCCCAAGCCGCTCTGCGGCACGTGGGATCCTCCCAGACCGGGGCATGAACCCGTGTCCCCTGCATCAGCAGGCGAACTCCCAACTACTGTGCCACCAGGGAAGCCTGATTACTTTTTCAAGATGCAATATAAAATCTGTGGATGTTTTAAAGGAGAAGCAGTATCTTGTGTATAGAATTGTACTGCCATTGGAGAAGCAAGTATCTTGTGGTATAGAATTGTACTGCCATTGTGAGAGGCTTCATGAGAGAAGGAACCTGCTATTATACTCCAACCCTAAGGAGGAAAATGTGGTCTGCTAATAATGATAAAAACAGGGGCAATTTCAATCTCCAAAAGCAAAAACACTGAAACCATCTCTTCTCTGTTTCCAGAGTTGTTTCATTGAGCTTTCTGATGTCAGTGACAGTTTATTTTCTGAAATGTAACAACTGTATATACAGTCAGGACAACTCAATATTAATCTGATCTGGGACTGGTCATGACCCACCAATTGGGACCCCTTACCTGTATATTTAGAATGTGGTCCAGATGTTTGGTAAAAGCTAAGTCAAGTAAACTCAATTTATAGATCTTAGGGGCTTACTGTATTGGAGGAGAGGGGGAAATTAATCCAAATAAATGTTTTGAGACAAAAAAAGAAGATGCATCACATAGCAATTTGGTCATAAAAGGACAAACCTCAATGGATATAGCAACGTATTTTTAAAGTTATTCTGCATTTCCTAGACTGGTCAATTAATTCAAAGTGCACTTAAAAGATACAATATGCAGCATTTTATTCTTGAATTACTAGCTAGTTTCTTTATTTCTAAAATGCTATAAATTATAAAATGCATTGATTTAATAACAGCTTTATGAGGGAAGGAGGAAAAGTACATTTCATTTATTTTAAAGAAAAAATGGTGAAATTTGAGAAAATATGAAAAATATTTTAGATTGTCACTATATTGTGACAAATTTTTTTATTCCTGCATATGTCCTAATAGGAGCATTGACTGTTTAATGATGAATATGTAACTTCTAGGGAATAGTCAATATTGGTATTATTAAATTGTTTGTTTTAAAATTTATACCATTTCTTCATACACATAGACAAGTATACACAAACCATGATCATGAGTAAATGATACCCAAAGTAAAATAAAATTATATTTTAATGATTAAAAATACTTTTTGAAGTTTTTCATATAATTGTGATATGTTTTATTTTATAGCTTCTGAAATAATATTTTTAGCTATTCTAGATTTTAAGTGAGTGTTAATGTAGTATATTTTATACTTAGTAAAATATTCCACTTTAAAGTGTTACAGTTTAAAATGTACACAATTGACAAGTGTACACATTTGTGTGACAAACACTATAATTAAGATAAAGAACTTTTCAATCACCCTGTGAACATTCACGTACAAGCCTTGTGTAGATATAAGTTTTCATTTCTCTCGGGTAAATACTTAGAAGTAAAATTGAGGGATCAGTTAAATCTAATGTAATCATTAACATGGTTAGAATATAACACACCATTTTGCTATTTCTATTTCCCCATAGATTCTTTGTTACTTTTTCCTCGTTACTTAACTTCTCTTTGGTTAACAAATATTTTTATGATTTTATTTTATCTCTACTGGCTGATATAGGGCTTAAAAGAAGCCTCTTAATTTATCGTAATCTAACTTCAAATAATACTACACCACTTCACATATAGTCATAAGAACTTTATACCATTTTACGTCCATATTTCCCCTCTCTTGCTTTATGCTATTGCTTTAATCATTTTACTTCTATGCTTGTCATGAACTGTGCAATACATTGTTACTCTTTTTCTTTCAACAATTTTCTTTTGAAGCAATTAAAAATGACACAAACTATATTTTATCTTTATCCTCATTTTTACTGTTTCCAGTGATTTTCATTTCTGTTTGGGTCCAAATTTCCATCCACTATCATGATCCTCTACCTGAGGAATTTTCTTAATGTTTCTTGTGTGCAAGTCTGCTTGTTTATCCACAGTTTCCCATTAGAAAACTTCTGTAAGTTTTCCTTGTTCTTCTGTAGGTGAAGTTCCTCAGTGCTTTGTCTTTTTATCTTTGGTTTTCTGGAGTTTTCCTATGTTGTGACTAGTCGTGGAGGGTTTTTTTTTTTTTTTTTTTGCAGGGGATGTGGGATGTTTCTGAGTTTCTTTGACCTGTGGTTTAGTTTCTTCATTAACTTTCACTATCTCTTCGCTTCTCGTTTTCCTCTCCTTCTAAAATTCCACTTCCAATTATGTTAGACAATCTGATGTCCCACAGCCTTTGAATGCTCTATGTTTTCATATTATTTTTTCCTATAATCTAGAGTGAAAATTTCTGTTACTAATTCAAATTCACTAATTCCATTTTTGTGTCCAACCTGCTGATAAGTACATGGAATAAGTTTTTCTTCTCTGATACTGTTTTATTTTTGTTTTTGTTTTTTTGCGGTACGCGGGCCTCTCACTGTTGTGGCCTCTCCTGTTGTGGGGCACAGGCTCCGGATGCGCAGGCTCAGCGGCCATGGCTCACGGGCACAGCCACTCCACGGCATGTGGGATCTTCCCGGACCGGGGCACGAACCCGTGTCTCCTCCATTGGCAGGCAGACTCTCAAGCACTATGCCACCAGGGAGGCCCCTGTTTATTTTTTAATTTATAGTATTTCTGTTTAATTATTTTTTAGTCTCCAACTTTTCACTGAAATTCCGTATCTAGTCATACATGTTGAACTATATACTTTCCACTCTGTCTTTCAACATAATAAGCGTAGTTATTTTAAAGTCCCTGTTGGATGGCTCCAACATTTTGGATTTCTTTAAATTTTGTTCTGTTGATTTCTTTAACTCACACTTTATTTTTTCTTTGTTTTTATTGTGTTTCTCACTTTTTAATTGAATATAGGACATTGTATAGAATAAAATGGTAGAGACTGAGGTAAATTTTGTTTATACCCCCAAACTGGCCCATCTCTTCTCTAAGACCATTCGTGTGGAAGGTTGATTCAATCTGGTTGGTTGAGCTGAGCTTGTTTCTGTGGTTACTTTCCTCACTGGCACTGCACCCAGGCTTCAAGTTTCTGTAGCAGGGGACTGCTGCTCTTTGTGCTTGGTGTTGGGCTCAGGTGACAGAGGGATTTTCTCAGTGTTTCCACTCCATCATCAGCTTTCAGAAGCCATTTCTGATCTGCTCTCATTCTCGGAAAGCCCTGTGTACTCAGGGGGTAGGAACCAAACATTCTCAGATGTCTTTTGCTTACACCCCTCTTCCAGAAGCAGTAGTCTTTGCATGCGCTGGAAGCTGGAGGGTCATCTCCCTTTACCATAGACTTTGACTTCACATAGAGAAGGGTCTGAGGAGGTGGGTGATATTTCTCAGCTGGCCCCAGCAGCAACTGATCATCACTGGGATGCCCGCACCATCCAGGGAGGAGTCTCCCCAGCCCCTTGCCCTGTCCTCCTCCGGAGCACCTGGTAGAAGCATAAGAAAGAGCGAAAGTGAGTGTAGACTCCTCTCACATCCCAGCTCCCAGTTATTTTAGGCTGTTGTCGGGCCAACACTTGGCTTTTAAGAATTTGTTAAAACTTTTTAGCTGTTTTCTTCTTACCCTCTTTTACAAGGGCCACCCACTTCTCCCGCACTCCGCTAAAGGCAGAACAGTTCGTGTGCCCTTAATTTCCTTGGACAGGCTGAGCAGCCTTCACCTTTTGGAACACTTGGCTGCTCTCTGATGGGTTCAAGGAAGGTTATCTTCTAGAGATTTTCTGACCTTTTCTCAGTGTTAGTATTGAAGTGGCATTCCCTTGAAGCTTTTGACATACAGGGTGGAAACACAACCCCTCATCTGTTTTGTCCTCATTCTAGCTATTTTCAGCAATGAAACACAGAAGCCTTAGTCCCTACATGGATATTACTATTTTAAGGTTTCTTCTAATTTTAAGGTTCTTAAACCACAGACTCCTAGAGAAGTGGTTGTTTCGAAACTTCAGATGAGAGCTACAGGGAGCATTTATTTCATAGTAACTAGGGAGAAGAGTAGTCCTCTGATATATAAAATGATATTTAATCATTTCATTTCTAAGTCACAAAAATACCATGCTACTCTGACTCAATTGCCATGGGAAAGTATCATCAAGTTGTAAGCAGTTTTAAAATATGCATTTAATATATAAAAATATGAGCTATACTTATTTTCCACTTACTGTACTCACTATACAGCCCCTGACAGTTTCCTACTTTCTAGCCCCTGAGGAAATTCTGGCAGGTATCTTAGTCTTTGAGGATCCCTCCTAGTTTTCATTAAGTTCACTAGCCAACAATCAGTCTATAACTCCAAGTTCATTGATTGTTCAGTTTCTCTACCTTCCCCAACTTGGGTCTACTTTGGGCTTGAAAGTCGTGTGTGGAGAATCCCTCCTTTTCCCTTTCCCCCTCCACCTTGTGGTTTTTAGGGACCCCTTCATGGCCAGGGTGAAGGAGGTTAAAGCAGTGGTGCTGGTAAATGTTCAACAGCCAGTTCTCCAAAGAATAAGAGAGATCTTGATCCATAGTGCTTGCTGATGTCCTTGGTAGAAAGGCTCCTGTGAGAGCTGATTTGATGCTACCAGCATACGCATCACTGAGCACAGAGATGAGCAGAGATGTACACGGGCAGCTTTTCTGAGCACCATCACACCACTGGGCTAGAGGGAAGGCAACGTGCTCCTTGTCTAGGGCAGATGTAGTCTGATGCTGGCGCACTGGACATGGAAGTAACCACAAGCTTGTGTGGTTCACCTGAGGTTCCTTCTTTCTGCAGCTTCAGTGACAGCTCTTTCCTGCTGAAGACTCTCCTGTCCCGGGCTTCAATTTTTGCACCCTCTTGCCCCTCAGGTGGTACAAACAAGCAGGATTTTTCCATAGGGTCTATATATAAGCCCTGAAAAACATGTCTCTTTGGTGGAAGGGCAGCTCTCTCACAGCAAAACCCTCTTTATTCAACCTTCCCACTACAGCTGGCCAGTCGTAGTGTCTCATATTTAGTCTTTTCAGGCAAGAGTCAAATACCAGTCCTCAAATAAAAATAAAATAAACAGCCGGCAGTCTTCACATTGCTTTTCCATGTTGGCGGCTTCGTACACGCCAAGACAGAAAGGGTCATAATTTAACGATCAAAGTCCTATCATTCTATGATATTTCAGTTTAAATGTATAGAGAATAAGAGGTAGCTGAAATATCTATAAATAAGAAAATATAAGCAGTTTGTGTAGAGATATAATCCAGAAAATATTTTGAAAGCAATAGCTTTGGAATGCAGAGCCCACATACTGTGCTATTCCTTGCTAACAAAGTGGTTCTGCAGACATTAAATGAGCGATAATTGCCTTAAATTGTGAAGTTTTTATTTTTTACTTCAGTTAAAGACAGAGTGGTAAAATGTGGAGCTCAGTGGGGTGGCCTGAGAAATCTCAATGTCTGTATATTAATGGAAACTCCACCATAAATGGATTTGCAGTGTTGCCCTAAGCAAGATGCTGTCTCTCATTTATTTCATTTTTCTCATTTATAAAATGAAGATAACTGAAGAGAATTCATCACAGGATCACCTTAGATATTAAACAGGAAAATGAAAATTTGTTATTTCCTCCACATTCATTCTCTGTGTCTGGCTCTCATTTTTCTCTCTCCTTCATTTCTTTACTAAGCTGGTCTTCACCCAGTTTGTTTCTACACCATTGCTTTCCATCGGTGTTTCAGTCCCATCGCTGCCTGCCTTTCCTTCCCAACCCCTATGGGACTCCCTCTCTCAGCACACAGCCCGGTATCTTCTCTGTCTTCATCCTCCACCTGTCAAGGCACTTGACACATGTTTTCCTGATGCTTCCTCCTTTGTTTCTGCCTGATCTCCTATTTCACTCCTTAGTGAAAATCACTCATTTAGTGATTTCCCCTCTTCTGCCTTATTTACTGGATTTTCTGTCTCACTTTCTTCATCTCTAAAATAAAAATAATAGTAGTATTTTATTCAGAGGTTGTTGCTTGAAAACTCAGTGTATTGCTCTCTGGAAAGACATGAGAACTTGCCTTTTATAGAGCAAGAGCAATATACCTGTTCCTTATTAATGTATTTATCATGATGAGTGAAAAAAAAGTTATGTAATAATAGATAACGTTAATTGCTTGTTTATTATGTTCCAGGCACAGCCGCAGGGTCTTCAAAGAAAATGACTCAGGAACAATATAAGCTGTATATTGTAATTCTTACAACAGGGTCAGAAAAATGCCCGATTATCCCAATTTCACAGAAGAGTGAAGAGGTAAGTGACTCACCCAATGATGAGAAATCTTGTGTTTGCACATAAATTTGCCTGACTTCAAATCCCGTGCTCTTTCACGAGCTCAGTTTTCACAGTGTAATGTCCATGGCTATGTCTTTTTTCTGCCTGTAAATATTTTACATTCCCTTCTGTGTTCACTGTCTCGTCGCGACATCACCAGATGCACAGTTACCATATCTAGAAATATCCATGACTTTTCAATCTCCCTCTACACTCCACATTCATTTAATCAGTGGCTCTTATTCATCTTATCTCTGTATTTTCCCTTTATTCATCCTCTCCCCTCCAGATCTCTGCTGCTGTGCCACTCAGACCCTCATCATCTCCTGCACATTAAATGAGCAACTCTGTCCTTCCAACCCATCCTCCCAAACTACCACCAGAATATCTTTTATAAAACACAGGTCTGTTCATATAATTCTTCCTCATTCTGTATAAAAATCTGAAATTGTTCCCTACCGTTTTCAGAATGAGCTCACAAACAGCCTAATATGTATAGATAATTCATAAACTGGTAAATGATAGACAGATAAGGTTATGGACTGAACATCACGCCCCTTTAAAATTTGTATGTTAAAGCCCTATTCCCCAGCGGTAGTAATTGGAGGTGGTGATTTTAGGATATAATTAGGATTAGGTGAGGTCATGAGGGTGGTGCCCCCATGATGGATTCATGCCCTTTTAAGAAGAGGGAGAGAGATTAGAGTCTCTCTCTCTCTCTCTCTCTCTCTCTCTCTCTCTCTTTCATTTTCCATGTGAAGACAGTGAGAAGGGGGCTGTCTGCACACCAGGAAGAGAGCTCTCATCAGTTTCCAGAGCTGTGAGAAATAAATTTCTGTTGGTTAAGCCACCCAGCCCATGATACTTTGTTATGGCAGCTCAAGTAGTCTAAGACAGAGAGGAAGAAAGATAGAAAGAAAGAAAGAAACATTTCTTGATGACACATATGTACAAAACAATAAGCAAATTCTTCCAAAACAAGCAAATTATCTTTTGCCACTATAAACTACCTTATGATCTTTCTTATCTTAAATTCCTCTTAGCTTTCTTTCCCTTCCAAGAAAAATTCCAATTGCATCTCAAAATTTAACTCTAAACTGCCTTAACATTTTCTGCAGGACTTTGTCCATATCAGTAGCAGCAGTTATCATATTGCATGTTTTATTTACAGGCCCTCATGCCATAGAGCAGTTCAGCCTTTTTCATCACTGGGACTCCAGTCCTTAGCATACCGACTGGTGTACAGTAGACAATAAATATGGGCTGAGTTCATTTCAAGTGTCCCTTGTGTGCTGGTTTTTGTATTAGGTGCCAAAGGAAGAAAAAACAGAGAAGAAAAGACACGTAAAGGAAGGGTCCTTGCTTTCACACAGCTTACCAGCTACCTAGCGCTACACAATTAATAAGTCATCTTCAGATGTAAGACCATCGGAAAAGCATCATAATCAAAGGGGTCTATGTGCTCTCTTTTACAATGACCCATTCTGTTCCATCCTAATTCCTAGAGATGATAGAGTACTGTATCAAAGGAAGGAAATGCTCCCACAGAGAAGTTGCTGTCAGCGAACTGTCATTTTCTCCACGTGTGCTTTTACAAAACATTCAGTTTTAGTATACAAGGATTGCTCCCTCTGAAGAAGTCTATAACACTACGCATGCACGTGTTCACACGTGTGTGCACACACATTGATGCACCCTCTTACACTACACACTCACATGTGTGCACACAGGCAACCACAAAAAGGTGCCCTCTCTCTCTCATACACACACACATACACAGATACTCTCTCTCACACACACACTCACACATTCACACCTGGCTACTGAATCCTTGTGGAAATGAATCTCCTGTCCCTGGACACACTGTGAACTTAGAATTACTTTGTCCTTCAACTGGAAGGCAAACCTCAGTTTATAAAGTATATTGAAGAAATGTGTGGTAAATTTTCTTGATTTTCTAACATTTCTCTCTCAAAGAGGTGAAATATTTCCATTCCCATGCAAACTGTTATTTTCAGGAGAAATTTCTGTTTTCACACAGAGACACTGACTCATCTCCTTCAGGTGGGAGTTTATGCTCAGCAGATGGGCTCCATGGAGCTGTTTCTCAGTAATATCATCAGCAAGAAAACGTTAGCATTAAAATGACCTGACTAGTAAACACTATGTGGTTAAGTGCTAGTTGTTCAAATATTTTAAAGCAGTCTCAGTAAGAACGACTAAGGAAGAGCACTTCCCTACGTGCAGGCCTAAATAAGATCTCCTGTATCCCTGTCACTGCCTGTCATAGAAGTTCTCAAAGGGCCTATGCATTGGAGGATGCTCCGAAGTACTGATGTCCAGTTAAAAATTGTTAGAGCTGTGCTACACATCCTTCAGACTCTATTTATGAAGTTGGCAGTACCAGACCCAGAGGCCCACTGCTGGTCCATGTAGAACTTTAGGCAAATTAGGGAAAGGCTCGTTTTCCTCTGGATCAGGGCTTCTCACCTCAGCCCTTCGGACACTGCGGATCAGATATGTCTTTGTTGGGGGGGGACAGTTTGCAGTGGGCTGTCCTATGCATTGTAGGCTGTTAGCAACATCCCTGGTCTCTACCTACTAAGTGCTAGTAGTAGCCCTCTCCAATTACAAAAACCAAAGATTGTCTCCAGACACCACTGTTTTTAAATAAATTTTTTTTTCTTTCAGTGTAAGCAATTGAAACAAATACATTTTCAGAAAGAGACACAGTGTTGTAGCCACAGGTAGGACTCTTGTATGAATCTAGACTAAACATCAACTGCATTCCTGGTTTTTTTCTGCCTCACTCCCAGTACTTTTTCACAATGATTTTATAATTATATTTTCTCTTTACTGCAAACTGCATATCTATTTTTTTAGCCTCAAGGGACTAAATTGGTAAACATGATAGTAAAAAGCAGTGCTGTGTCTTTTTGCCTACAATCTTAGAGCAAACCTAAATTTCTTACTCAAATGATATAAAAATGTAAAGTCTTAATATATAAAATAAGTCTTATCAACCTGATCCAATTCTTTTCAATAAAATGCATATTTCCAACAATAAATTCTCACGTACTTTCCAGAGGCAGAGGCCAACAGCTACTGCCTTTAAACATGATTTATTTTTGCTAGGAATTGATGAACAAATGATTATTTCACAATTCCCTCATTAGACCTCTAAAAAATTCTTACCGCTTCCATAATAAAGAGTCTCTAGCTGAAGCTCTGACATCAGTTCTATTTGTGGAAATCCATTCACACAAACGTGGTTAAGTAAATTAAAGTACATTCACTAGATTTGAGCCACTGAAAACAATGTTTATGAGTCAATGACATTGGAAGATGTAAAAGAAAACCCACAATATTATTTAGTTATCTCTATCTCTCTACATCAGTGTCATCTCTACCTCTATTTATATTGTTTATATTACATTTAGGGAAACCCTGGATATAAATGAAACCAAGCATTAGCCTTGGCACTCAAGAGCTCTCCTAACACACCTCTTCTTACTTCATTTCACTTTCCAACATCTCACTGGTCACTGGTTCACCATACTCTCTTTGTGGCCTTGAAGAGTGACAGTGGTCCAGCCGATGTTTTCATGATCCTTCTCCCCTCCCTTCTCATCCCCAGTCCCTCCCCATCAAGTGCAACCTCAGAAGTACAGAGCTATTTATAGGTCACTGCTATGGAAATTTAAAAATGTAAAAGTGAAATCACAAAACATTTTTATATTTGCATGTCTCATGACAACACAGAGTTTATATCATCAGCTATAATTTTACATGCATATATGATTCAACCCCATATTTCAGAAACAAAATGTATAATATCAATACTGAGGCAGACATTACTTAGAGATACCAGTGAAGTCTTGTTTTGCCACAGTATCTAACACTATTTAGATATGCACAGAGAGAGTCAATAAGAGTCTGTGAGAGATTTCTTTTTAATTAATTTTGATTAAATATTCAGTGAAACCCAGTTGTATTTCCCAGTACACAACTTTTAATGACTCTGTCTAATGCTCATATGATTTCCTCTGTTAAATTGTTTCCCTGTAGCATTTTCTTTTCTCAGTATGTTAGAAAAAAGTTACAGAGAAGAAGCATTTATTGTATTTTAAATGCATGCTCACTGCTGAGTGGAGACCCAAAGGGCATTTGATAAATGCCCTTTCATAAATCAAAAAACAAACCAGGGGACAAAGATTGCTCAACAGCCTATCAGACTCATGGGGACATCATTGCTCCATGCCCCATAACCTGCACAGCTCTGACACTGTAAATCGGAACTTAAGGGTCCATCTTAGAGCTTATTATACAGTATCTCCTTCATTAATTATATATCCATGTCAGAGGGCTTTTACTAGGAATTTTTAAAGATAAGACCCATGAAGGAATGTTGACATTTGCTTGGGTGGATTTGTGGGATTACAGCTGGTTGAATATCATGCATTGCTTTGTGGGATAGGAGGTCTTTCTGTTTTCTCAACTTTTATCAATGATATAGAAGACAACAAATATGCGTGCTGTGCAGGCAACTTATAAAATGGTTATTAGACAAATCACAAGTTCATTGATTTTAGAACCATTCGTAATGGTTCTAAAGCAAAATGGCCTTGAAATCAGAAAGATCTCCCAATCCTAGCTCAGAAATTTAATAACCACGTGACTTGGTCATTTTACTTAATCTCTCCCTTCCACAGCATATTCGCATAGAAAACTGAAATATCTCTTCTTACATAGAAGGGGTCCTGGATGGGGAAAACAAAGTTGTAAAGTTTCCGAGACAGAGGTAGAACCCCTCTGGGCAAACCCAAACAGCATTACGATTCCCAATACACAAACATACCACTTTTGGATAATCTTGATCGTGAATATATAGAGATTGGAAAGGAAAAAGTAAAATGGTCTTTATTCACAGATAATGTGTATGTATAAGTAGAATATCCAAAGGAATTTACAAAACACCAAAAACAAAACTAGTAAGTGAATTTTTCAAGGTAACAAAATACGAGATCAATATACAAAAGTCAGTTGTAATTTTACACGTAAGCAGTGAACAATTGGAAAATAAAATTTAAAAGCAATCCTATTTATAATAATACCAAACACTTAAAATGATTAAGAATAAATCCATCAAAAGATATTCAAGATCTCTTCGAAAAACTTACAGAATTTTGTTGAGCAAAATTAAAGAAATCCTAAATCAAGAGAGATATGTATGGGCTTCCCTGGTGGCGCAGTGGTTGGGAGTCCGCCTGCCAATGCAGGGGACACGAGTTCATGCCCCGGTCTGGGAGGATCCCACATGCCTCGGAGCGGCTGGACCCGTGAGCCATGGCCGCTGAGCCTGTGCGTCCAGAGCCTGTGCTCCGCAGCGGGAAAGGCCGCAACAGTGAGGGGCCCGCGTACCGCAGGTTAGAGAAGTCAATATAGGGAATGATTTGCACCAACTGATTTCAAGACATTATAAAGTGACAGGTACCAAGACAGTGTGGGATTTGAATGAGGATAGACAAATATATTATGAAACAGAATCAACAGTCCACAACTATACTAACATTTAAATGGAAAACGGATTTTCAATTAAAAAAATCAAACAATTAATAGGGAAAGAAAGGTTTCTTCAGCAAAAGGCAGTGAAACAACTTTATGTCCAAATTGGGGAAGCATGCCTCAGATTCTAATTCACACTATTTTTTCTCTCAGTGTAAATAATCAAAATAAGTACATTTGCAGAAAGGGACAAAGTGTCATGACCACAGGCAAGACACTTATGTGATCATAGACCACACATCAACAACATTCCTATTTTTTTGCACCACTTACAGTATTTTTCACTATGGCTTCATAGACATTTTCTTATTCTATCTGCAAACTGTATATCCTTTCATTTTTAGTCTCAGGGACTAATTTGATAAACGTGATGTGGAGAGCAGTGATGTGCCTTTTTTATGTACAATTAAGTTGTATTCTCTACAGTTGTGGAACAAACTAAATTTTCTATTAAAAGGATGTAAAAATATGAAGCCTTAAAATACAAAGTAAATCTTATTTCATCAACCTGATTCAAGTCTGTCAAGTAAAATAGGTATTTCTAACAATGAATTCTCTCGTACTTTTCAAAGTCAGAGGCCACAGTCACTGCCTCTAAATGCGATTTTTTTTTGGGGGGGAGGTAGGAATTTACCAGTAAATGATAATTTTTGATATATGATAAAAATTGAGCTTGATCATAGATTTAAGTGTAAAAGCTAAAAATACACACGTAAAAGCTAAATAAATTTATCATTGATTTAAGTGTAAAAGCTATAAAACTACATACGTAAAAGCTAACTAAATTTAACTCTGTCGAATATGAATTTACCCATATTACCCCTCTGAACATTTACAGAATGTGTTAACACTACAAATATATATACACTGAAATGTTTTCCTATGTCTATTTTTAACTGCTTAAATGTAAGTATTATTAAAATTATTTAAAACTGCACTAAATACTACTCAGCAATTAAAAATGAATAAAACAGGGCTTCCCTGGTGGCACAGTGGTTGAGTCCGCCTGCCGATGCAGGGGACGCGGGTTCGTGCCCTGTTCCGGGAAGATCTCACATGCCGCGGAGCGGCTAGGCCCGTGAGCCATGGCCGCTGGCCCTGCACGTCCGGAGCCTGTGATCTGCAACGGGAGAGGCCACAACAGTGAGAGGTCTGTGTAATGCAAAAACTAAAAAAAAAAATTTTTAATAAAATAAATAAAAATGAATAAAACGTTGATACCTGCTACAACATAGATGAACCTCAATGTAAGTGAAAGAAACCAGACGCAAAGGACTATATATGTGAATGCATTCTCTGTTCTTACATGACAAGCGACCACACACTCAGCAGCTGACGTAACACTCCTCCTCCACTTGTGGGCTAGGGGTCTGGAAACAGCTAGCTGGATCTTCTGCTAAGAAGTCAAGGTGTCAGCCAGCGTGAGCACTAATCTGGAGACTCTGGGAAAGAATCTGCTTTCAAACTCATTCAAGTTGCTGGCAGGACCCAGCTCCTTGCTGCTGTAACACAGAGCTCCTCCTTTCCTTTCTGGCTGTCAGCTCCCAGAAGCTGCTGTTCTGTCCCCGCCTGGGGTCTCCTCCATTTCCAAAGCCAGCAAACGCTCATCAGATTCTCTTAGGGCTTTGAATCTCTTCTCTGTCTTTCCCTCTGCTCCCAACCAGAGAAAACTCTCTGTGTTTAAACGCTAATATGATTAGGCCCCCATGAATAATCTCTCTTTTGTCATATAAAGTACCAGAGTCCATCATTATAATACCAAGGGAGAGAGGTCATGAAAAGCGCTTTAAATTCTACTTATCACAATATTGTATGATTCTCTTTATATGAATGTCCAAAAACGCAAATCCACAGATATAAAAAGCAGATTAGTAGTTACACGGTGCTGGAAGTAGGAATGACTGCAAAATGGCCTGAGAGATGGTCTTGTGGTGATGGAAATATTCTAGAACTGGACTGTGGTGATGGATGCACTAAAAATAACTAAATACATTTAAAATAAGTAAATCTATGGTACATAAACTGCACACCGAGTTCTTTAAAATATTTAATATATTAACTGTTAAGTGTAATATATACAAATATGTAAATAAGCATGGCCATTATGTATATTGTTAGTTTAGCTAGTTAGGTAGGTAGTAGGTAGGTACCTTGGGATAAAGACTTCTTAGAAAACACAGAAAAAGGAATAGCCATAAAACAAAACTTGTAAATTGGACTTCAACAACATTAAAAAGAAAAAAGAGAATTAAAACACATCTGCTCAATAAAAGCTACTGGTAAATAATTAATAGGAAGGCCATCCATTGTAAGAAAATATTTTTATTCCATGTATCTGACAAATGACCTACATCTAGAATATTAAAAACTTCTGTAACTCAACAATAAAAAGACAAAAAACCTCAATTAAAAGTTGGCAAATGATTTGAACAAATACTTAACAAAAGAAGAGATATGAGTTGCCAGTAAGCAAACAAAAGGGTACACAACATCATTAGTCATCAAAGAAATGCAAACCATGCCCACTGTATAAAAACTATGTCTAGAATAATGTCAAACCCACTAGAATGGCTAAAAAAGAAAACTACTGTATAGAAGCAGAAACTTTCGTACATTGCTAGCAGGAATTGAAAACACCACTGCAATTTCGCAGTTAAACGTATACCTACTGACTTATCAGTAATATCATTCTTAGGTATCTACCCAAGAAATTTTATTTATACCCTCAAAACTTTGTCCAATATCATTCATCACAATTTTATTCATAATAATTAAATGCTGGAAACAACCTAAATGTACAACAGAAAAATGGGAAGCATCGTGTTCTACATTAATACAATGAAATACAACAATGAAAATAAATAAATGAATTACCACTATCCATCAAAAATAAATAAAGCTCATAAGTATACCCTTGAACCGAAGAAGCCAGACACAGAATGAATCCATTTCTATGAAGTTTTAAAAGAGGCAAAAACTAATTTATAGTAACAGAACCCAGCATAGAGTTTATCTGGAGAGTGTTGCTTGGACAGGGCACCATGAGAACTCCTGAGGTGTTGGCTACTAGACTGCATTCACCATGTAATCATTTATTTAGCCGTATTTTTATGATCTGTGCACTTTCCTTAGTGTATGTTAACCTGCCAAAAAAATCTTTGAGAAAAGTGTGAGTAAAATGAACGAGAAGATAAAACCAGAAACTGGAAAAAATATTTGCAAAAGAAACATTTGATAAAGGACTGTTGTCCCAACTCATCAGTTAGGACAAAATGAGTTGTTCCAACTCATTTTAAACTCATCAATAAAAAATACAACAACTGGATTGAAAATGAGTGAAACACCTGAACGACACCTCACCATCAGGGAAACGCAAATTGAAACATAATGAGATAATACAACACACCTATTAGAAGGGTCAAAATCTGGAACACTGACAACACCAAGAGTTGAAGACGATGTGGAGTGATAAAAACTATCATTCATTGATGGTAAGAGTGTGCAGCCACTTTGGAAGATGGTCTACCAGCTCTTACAAAACCAAGCATACTTTTCCCAAACGATCCAACAATCATGCTGCTTGGTATTTACTTACGAACTGAAAACTTGTGTCCACCCAAAAACCTGCACACAAATGCTTAGAACAACTTTATTCATAATTGCCCAAACTTGGAGCAGCCAAAACATCTTTCAGTGGGTAAATGGATAAAAAATTATGGTCCATCCAGTGGAATCTTCTTCAACACTAAGAGAAATGAGCCGTGAAACCATGAAAAGATGTGGAGGAGACTTAAATGTATATGACTAAGTGAAAGAAGCTAGTCTGAAAAAGTTAGCTACTACATGATTCCAACTACATGATGCTCTGAAAAAGGCAAAACTATGGAGAGAGTAAAACGATCAGTGGTTGTCAGGGGCTAAGAAGGAGGGGATGAATAGGTGGAGCACAGAGGAGTTTTAAGGCAGTGAAACTATTCTGTATGATGCAATCATGGTAAATACACGTTGTTATACCTTTGTCCAAGCCCATAGAATGTACAAAACAAGGAATGAGCTCTAATGTAAAGCAGAGACTTCGGGTGATAACTATGAGTCAATGCTGAGTCATCTTTTGTGACAAACATACCATTTGGGGATGGCAGGGGAGGTTTGTGTGTGTCCTGGGGTGGGACAGGGAACTCCCTGTACTTTCCACTCAAGTTTGCTATGAACCTAAAATTTCTATAGAAAATAAAATCTTAAAAAAAAGGGCTTCCCTGGTGGCGCAGTGGTTGAGAGTCCGCCTGCCGATGCAGGGGACACGGGTTCGTGCTCCCGTCCGGGAAGATCCCACATGCCGCGGAGCGGCTGGGCCCATGAGCCGTGGCCGCTGAGCCTGCGCGTCCGGAGCCTGTGCTCTGCAACGGGAGAGGCCACAACAGTGAGAGGCCCGCGTACCGCAAAAAAAAAAAAAAAAAAAAAAAGTGCAAGGAAAGGGCTAAAGACATAACATGGAAAAGGCTGCCAATGACTGAAAATGTGACAATTTGAGTATTTTCAAAATGACTGTAATACACTGAAACACAAAGAATATATAAAATCCATAAATGGAATGTTATTACTTAAAGGGGAGTAAGAGAGAAAAAGCTAGAGAGAAGAAAAAAGAAAAACAGTGGAGGAAGCACCAAAGACACTGTTTGCCATTGACAGAAACTAGGACATCATTCTAGTTTGGGTCTTGCATAAAAGAGACCCTGGAACAAGGATTTGTGTGTATGCAGTTGATTTGGAAAATAATCCTGGAAACACCAGCAAAAGAGTGGGGATGTAAGATGGAGAAAGGAGGAAAGCTTGAGAAAATGTGTAGAGCGCTTGTTATTAGCTAGTTGTCACAGTGCTGGACTGGGGCTTGATCCTCATGGAAGATTCTGGAAGCCAGTGTAGAACAAACATGTCAGAGATATCTCACCTGGGAGAGAAGGATCTTGGGTCTTTTTTCACCTATTCCTGTCAGGTATTGGTTAAAGCAGAAAGGAGGAAGGGGGTTGGCAGCATTAATTCCCTCTGGTCTGCTATGGTTACAGGCAAAGTGAGGTCTGGTCACCAGAGAAAGTTGTCAGGCAAAGAGCTGCAGTTTCTGTTGGTAGGAGCTGAGAGGAGCTTGTGCGGAAACGCTAACCCTACGGGAATGTGGGCAGGGAATCACAGTGCTGCTAGAGGCACCAGCTTCTCACTCTGAAAGTTGCCAGATAAAGGAAATGAATTAAACATACTTCTGCCATTCTTGTATGAAATGTACTTCAATGTAATCAAAGAATTCTAGCTCATGAGAGATATTTTTAGAGAAAAATTCCAACTAATAACTACAGAAATGAGAGAATAAAGAAATAGCCATTTTGTTGGATAACCAACCAGGACCTACTGTATAGCACAGGGAACTCAATGTTATGTGGTAGCCTGGATGGGAGGGGAGTTTGGGAGAGAATGGATAAATCTATATGTATGGCTAAGTCACTTTCCCATGCACCTGAAACTATCACAACATTGTTAATCAACTATACTCCAGTATCAAATAAAAAGTTAAAAAAATTAACCATTTTGCAACATTTAAATAAAATAATTAATTCAGGCAAAGATGATCACCTGATAAAAGAAGGCAAACTTTCCCACGGAAGGTTTAGGCTGCCACCACCGAACACAATGGTTCATCTTGGCGTCAGTAGGAGTGGGACACCAGGCAGGCTGTGATGCTATCAAAGTATACAGCACCACCCAACAGGGGGTCTGTCCTCTGATAAGTTAACTTTTAATCTAACAAATCCCTCAGAGCTTGCTTTAAGTTTACAGGCAATCCAGAAGATGGAGGATCAGGTTAAATGACTACGTGAAGTTATCAATAAATCAAGAAACTGTTACTTTCTACAAGGTAATTGACCCAGCTACTTCAAGTCAATGGAGTGAAAACAAAAATGATGGGGTGATTGTATTGTATTTTAAAAGACCTAAGAGATTGAACAAACACATGTAATGGATGAACTTTCTGAATTCTGCTTCAAATAAACCAATTGTAAAATCCTATTTCTGAGATAATCAGAGAAACTCAAGTGTGAAATAAATACTAAATGTTACCAGGAACTATTGTTATTTTTGATAAGTGTGATAAAAGCATTATGGCTCAGTAAGAAAATGCTCATATTTTTAAGAGGTACGTACTAATCATATAGCAGCAAAATTATAAATAATCTGGAAATTTGCTTTAAAATATTTCAGTAATGCATGTGTTTGTGTGTGTGTGAGAGAGAGAGAGTGAGACAGACAGACAGACAGAGACAGAGAGACACCAGGCATGGCTAAATCTGGGACGGATCCTCTATAAGAGATGCAGCTTTAGAAGAGGAACCAAAAGACAAAGTAACGTTATAATTATACAAAGTAAGTGTTCATCTACAAGGTGTTCCTGGCATCATCAAGGCATATCTGGATGAAACATCCCCTAAATGTGCTGGACTCCATCCTGGGCCTTCATCTTCAAACAAAGGAGGAATTCTGCAGACAAACAGCTGGCTTCTCTCTTAAGGGCACCTGTAATACAGCTAAACAATATGTTTAGTTTGTTGCTCTCAGACTCTCAGTAAGTACTGGTTACTATTAGATATTCTTTTCTCTTTCTTTTCTTTTTTTTTTTTTGCATTATCCATTATCCATTTATTGGCTCCATTTCCTTGACTCCATTTCCTTGAATAACCACTCCCCTTTCATTTCATTAGCCATATTTTTTTTTTTTTTTACACAAAGCCAAGGTACAACCTGACATAAGACCTCAGATTTAGAAAGAGGACCAACTCATAGAACTGGCACCTGTAAGAGTCTGGCCAGTGTTACCATTTGTCTATTCTCAGTCACATGTAGTAGTACTGGATAAGTACAAGCTTTTATGACTATCTATTACCCTGGGTAAGAAAGAGGCAGAAATGGTTAGTTACCCACCCCTGCTGCTGAGCGGAAGTATTTCTTGGTCTCATCTCCCTGCATCTATACAATTGATTGGTTATATAAACAAGGATCACCTTCTGATCCAAAGAAATATGTATCCAACTCCCTTTTTGTGTCATGTCCCTCATTTCCTGCCTAGTGGACCGGGCAGCCTAGGGCCTTTACTCAGTTACTTCATTTTTCCCAGAGTAGCAGAAAAGAAGCCAAGGTACTGAATTCTTGGCTGACTTCCCATCTGTCTGACCGGGGATATTGCCCTGTCTCTGGATCTGTTAGCCTCTAGCTCCTTTGATAAATGGTATTAAGCAATAGGTATGTTGATTAATTTGAAAAACAGTAGGCCAGGACAATTTTTGTTTTAAAAATTATCAAAATAGATTATAACTTTTAAAAGAAAATTTACCTCAATTAAGTTATCAAGGTCAACAGCAATAGTAATGGCATGCTAATACGTTGTGATGAGAATGAGGCTTTGCCTCTGGCATCTTCCTTCCAAAGACACGAAACTCCAGTCTAATCATGAGAAAAACATGAGACAAAGCTCAGTCGGGGGACATTCTGCAAAATATTTGACCAGTACTATTCAAAACTGTTAAGGTCATCAAAAACATCGTAAGAAGCAGTCATAGTCAAGGGGATAAGTATAAGAGTACATAAATTATATATGTCTAGCGTTCATATTTTTAGTGTAAGTATTATAGCCGAGCAGGACACTGTGAGGCCTTCCCAGAATAGACCTCCACCCATATCCTCCACCTGCCTTTTGTCTATACAAAAACTTTAGTCAAAGAATAAATTTAATCAGAAAAGGCAGAAAGAAAGGAAAACAATCAAGCAAGACAAAATAATAAGACTTTAGCCATTAAACAAAGTCAAGGACCTTTAATTCCTCCTCAAGGGCTATAGATAATATTCTGAGCCATGATCTTTGAGGTGTTTTGCAGATACTGAAACCCGCACCAGGTGGAAGAAGTTAACTGCGTGCTGCCCACAGGCACGTAGACCGCAGACTGGTTGGAACCAGGAGGTTGAGGATGCTGACTCGCAATTACCTCGCCTCCAACCAATCAGAAGAATACTCACAAGCTGATCAGGCCCTGCTCCTTGAACACTGTAAGATGCCTCACTACGCACTCAAGGGCAGCACGCAGAATTTTGAGAGCACTAGCCTTTGCCTGCACTAGCCCCCTTTGCCTGGCAAAGCAATAAAGCTATTTCTTTCTACTTCACTCAAAACTCTGTCTCCGAGATTTAATCCAGCCCTGGTGCACAGAGGCTGAATTTTGGTAACAGTATTCCAAATACTAAATTGGATAACTTGGACTCAACAACTATTTGTTGTTTGTCTGAAATTCAAATGTACCTAGGTATCCTGTACTTTTATTTGCTAAATATAGCAACGTTAATAGCAATGCCACTCAACAAGTCTCTGTAAACTAGACTCTGTTACCTCTCTGATTTATACAGAACTCCATGCCCAGTCAAATTGCAGCTGTGACCTTTTGTTAAATTTAGTGTTCTCTGATGATTAATTACCAGACATAGGCCTTGGTTATAACGTTTTTGGACATGACACCTAAAGAACAAGCCACAAAATCAAAAATAAACAAGTGGGACAAGATCAAACTAGAAAGCTTTGCACAACAAAAGAATACATCAGTAAAGTGAAAAGACAACCTACAGCTTGGGAAAAATATTTTCAAACTATATATCTGATAGGAGGTTAATATCCCAAATATATTTTTAAAACCCCATACAACTCAATAGCAAACAAAACCACCAAATAACCTGATTAAACATGGGCAAAGGACCTGAACAGGTATTCCTTCAAAGACGTAGGAAGGCCCAAAGGTACATAAACAATGCTCAACATCAATAGTCATTAGGGAAGTGCAAAGTAAAGCCAAAATGAGATATCATCTCACAGCTGTTAGAATGGCCATTATCAAAAAGATGAGAGATAACAAATGTTGGCTTGGATGTGGAGAAAAGGGAACCCTTCTACACTATTTGTGGGATTGTATATTGGTACAGCCACTATGGAAATCAGTATTGAGAATCTTCAAAAAATTAGAACTACCAAAAATTCCATTTCTGGGAAAATATCCAAAAGAAACAAAAACACTAACTTGAAAAGATATCTGCACCCCCAGGATTATTTACAATAGCCAAGACATGGAAACAATCTAAGTACCCATCAACGGATGAATGAAGAAGTTGTGGTACGTAGGTACAATGGAATGTTATTCAGCCATAGAAAAATGAGGAATTCTTAGCATTGTGACAGATGGACAGACCTTGAAAGCATTATGCAAAGTGAAAGAAGTCAGAGAAAGACAAATAGTGCATCATCTCATTTATAGGTGGAATCTAAAACAAACAGAAAAAATTTAAGAAAACAAACTCATAGAAAAAGAGCTCAGACTTGTGGTTACCACTGGTACAGGGTGGAGGGAGGGGAAATTAGAGAAAGGTGGTCAAAAGGTACAAAGCTCCAGTTATAAGATAAATAAGTACTAGGGATGTCATGTACAACATGATGACAGTAGCTAACACTGCTCTGTGATCTTTAGCAAAGCTGTGGAGAGAGTAAATCCTATGAGTTCTCATCACAAGGAGAGATTTTTTCCTTTCTCTTTCTTTTCTTTTTATTGTATCTAAATGAGGATATGGATATTACCTGGACCTACTGTGGTAATCATTTCATAATATATGTAAATCAAACCATCATGCCATAAATGTTAAATTTATGCTGTAATGTATGTCAATTATTTCTCAATGAAACTGGAAAAATACTATATACTTTAAGTCAAAATCTGAAAAAAAAAGAATAAAGATGTAAAGTATTTTAACATTGAGTCAGAAGGGAAATGGAATAAATTGATACAGCAAAAGGGGGTCTGAGGATAGGAATGTAAGTTGGATGTGTTTGTACAGGATTACATATAATGCTATATGAATGGTTCCCCATCTTTTCCTTGAATTATAGTTTTTATTGTCCACATAAACTGGTGAAATAATTCAGCTGAGAATGACCTTTCTCTAAAAACTTTTAACCAACCCAATATAGCTTCTATGTCATCTTAGAAAAAGAAGGTGATTGTTGGACTTCACGTTGCACTCTGCTTTTCTCTGTGGCAGAATTATGCTTAGACTGAAGGGGAAACTTTGTAGAAATGAACGGGAAGACAAGATGAAATCAGAAAAGAACCATTTTTCTCTGCAACTGCCTGAAGCTACTCACTTACATCTTTAAAATATGCATCAGCTGTTAATGAAAATGTAGGGTCCTGGTGAAGAAAAATCAGAATTCAAGGGCACGAGAAGCTGTCGGTTCCATGGCCCAAGAGCCCTATAATTATTAACCTCTCTGCAAGTTTAAATTGTACCTCTGATATTGAGATTACAGGAAAATGTCTCACAGCATTTAGCATCAGAGAGAGGCTGAGAGTTTCTGCATTCGGAATACTTCTCAAATGGGTTACTATATTAGAAAATGAAAAATTTAGTCTTGCAAAAAACATTAAGTGCCATATAATATTTAGGGTATTACAAATTTAGAAATAGGTATTGTATGTGACCAGGTTTTCAATAAATTTACCATAAGAAGTTTGAGAAATCAAACTGGATGAAAATTAACACAAAGAGATATTTGTGCATATTCTAACTGTGCTATATTGTACTGATCAAATACTGCGTGCTTACTAAAAAAGGATAAATTAAAATTACCTCTAGTAAGAACCATTTTATAAGAGATTTCTATCTGTACAACTCTAGAGACATTGTCCTGGAGGGAAGGAGGAGGAGAAAACCTCTCCCTAAAACTAAACTGAAAATGATGATGTATATTCAATGAAAAAAGTTCCCACTGCCCATTTGAGATTTGGAAACATGAAATTTTATTCATAGAAAACCCTCCCATTCCCAGCACTCTTAAACTAAACTTTAAACTTTATAAACTTCTGAAGAATACATATTCAAATATTCAAGAATAAGATTGTGCATGCATATGATCTATGTAAGTACTCTATGGCTTTAAAATCAAAGTCAATTTCACTGAGTCAGAATAAACCAGAATATCACTAGAATATTACCTGTACTAGTATCCGTCTCTTTTTCTCAGTCTCTTTCCCTCTCTTTCTCTCTCTCTCACACACACACACACATCCACACTCACGTATACATATTTGTATGCATGTGTGTATCTATTTCTATATCTATACATACACAACTGAGTGTGTACACTCATGTATATCATATAACAATTAACATACAGGAACTTAAGCACTTGATTCAAAAGGTAGCATCAGTAGAACGGCAGCATACACTCCGAGTCATCCAACGTTGTTACTCAGAGTACCAAAGTTACTATCTTTGTTTACAAATTCTTTTACTGCTCCTCTGCCAAGTGAAGGCTCTATGCAGAGTTAAAACTACAAAATATGGTCCCTGGCTACCCGAAGAACAGTTTAGGGGTGTGTATAAGACGAGCACCTATTTAGAACACAATGCAGTGCATGATGTAAAGCCACAACGTGCTTTTAGTAATGATGTTGATCAGGAGGACGGGGGGAAAGAAGACTGAAAAGCACTGGTGGATATTAAATATTAGGCTCCAGTTTAAACTAATAGATGGAACACACATATTTGCCCCTCTCCCTCCTAAACTTTACAAATATTACAGTAACAGAGTAAAAGAGGTGTGAACCCAAGCAACAAAGAACACTAGAGCAGAAACAAAGAGAGTAGTTACTGGATTTGCACAAGGCGGTCTGCAGGTGAGGGGCTGGAGACCAGCAGCTGGCTGAAACTTCCAGAGACTTCCAGGATGTCTCAGAGAAAGCACAAGGCCCTGGCGTGAGGGAGCTGGGGGTGGGCTGCAGCGCAGAGGAGGGCAAAGGTGTCCACACAGAGGTGATGGACCCCGGCTCCTTCTACACACACCAGCACCACCAACCTCCAATCCACGAGACTGAAAGTTTCTTTTCTGTAAAAACTCGACCTGGGGCGGAACATGGATTTGAGAAATGAGATACAGCAGAGACCTGGGCTGAGGTGAGAGGTTGAAAACAGGGAGATTAAATTCTGTAATTGGACTGTGTTGACTTAGAAATCTTTCCCTGACAAACTCCCAGAAGGCTAGCTGCCTGTTTCATGTCACCCACTGACAGGATATTGTAGGATCCTCTTTGGAGAAG
The DNA here is from genome assembly GCF_008692025.1 of Phocoena sinus. NCBI lineage: Eukaryota > Metazoa > Chordata > Mammalia > Artiodactyla > Phocoenidae > Phocoena > Phocoena sinus. The sequence goes on along the minus strand of NC_045774.1, from coordinate 3,834,232 downwards.
CTTAATAGCCGCAGACAAATCCCTCCCACATACAGCGTGTGTTCCACACCCTGCCCACCCAGCAAGACATCTGCTTTGCCACTTGATGACTCTAAATGCGCACCATCCCCTCAACAAGGCTTGCCTGGCACACCGAGCTTTCAGTGGGCTTTTTAGGGATTTACTCTTGAATATGAACAGAGAAGGAAAGGCAGCAAAGACAAATAAAAAGCACCATAAATGGAATTTTTAAAGCACCATTCGTATCTTCAGAAAGGTAGGAGGATAACAATTGATGCAATTATGCTGCATAGCAAATGTCAGTTCCCGCTGAATTTAAGATTCTTTCTTCATTGCGAAAGAATTCGGAGAAGAAGCAGAGAGGTTAGGAAAGCAAAGTGAGAGTTTATTTAAGCAAGGATATGCTTTCAGAGGGAGAGCAGGCAGAACCGGTCAGGAGCCGCCGCCCTGGGTTTCTTGCGCCAGCTGGTGATGAGGGGCATATGCAGATGAAGTGGTGGAACGTTCACTGGGGAAGGAGTTTGGGGGGTCGTATTCCCTGATTTTCATCCAGCTCCATTTTCCCGAGGGGAGGAGGGATTTCTGTCCTTAGTTAGCTTAGATCAGACGTGTCATGGTGTCGGTACATGATGGGTATGTCTTATCTGTAAGGCTACTTTTCTTGTAATGAGAGAATAATGGGCAACAGGTTACATTCAGACGCAGGGGATTCCCGCCTTTCCCCACTTTTCTTTGTCCGTTCCTCCGACATTTATCTCCCAGAATATGTGGTTTCCTGTCAATCTGGAGGTTCCCGCTTTTCTTTGCCTGCCTATGGACCCCCGCTGTTTACAAGATGAGTGGTTTCCTGCCACCCGTCCCCTGTCCCCATGTCTCTGCTCACACCTAGCTACCTGCCTGCTGTCACAGTGGGAGAGATTTGCTGTCTATGTATAACATAGACAAACTATGCATAAGAAAACACTTCAATAAGAAGCTGGAATTATTACAGTGTTAAAAATATAAAATCCAACTAGATGCTATTTACAAGAAACACCCTTTAGAGATAGCTGGGAAGCAAAATGACCAAAAAAAATGTTATACGATGCAAACAGGGGGCATGATGAAACTGCAATGCTTCTATTAATATCAGACAAACTAGACTTCAAGGCAGCACCTAGATAAGTATAAATTAAATAACTGGAACTATAGGCTAACCAAGTTGGCATATAAGACTGAATATCACACTAAGCATAGAACTTCAAAATACACAAAGAAAAATACGACAGACATTCAGGAAGATATAGATAAACTCACAGTAATCGATGGAGATTTTCATACCTCTCTCTCAGTAATAGAAAAAAGGACAAGATAAAGAATTAATAAGGGAAAGGAATATCTGAACAGCATTAACTATCTTAAGTCACATTTAAAGATAAAATACTGTGATGTAGGGCAAACACGTGCATGCTAGGTAACATATTACCAGAAATTTACTGGCTTAAAACAGCACACTTTTATCATCTTGTGGCTTCTGTGGGTCAGGGTCCTGCGCATGGTTTAGCTGAGTCCTTGGCTTCAGGGTCCCATCAGGTTGCAGTGTAGGTGTTGACAGGGCTGCAGTTGCATCAGAGGCTAGCCTGGGGAAGTACCAACCTCAAAACTTCCTCCAGTTATTGGCAGAATTCCTTCCCTGACAGCTAAAGAATTCATGACAGTTTGCTTTACTAAATCCAGCAAGGGGAGAGATATACAGAGACCGAGAGAGACAGAGACAGAGAGAGAATGACTCTAAGATGAGTCTGCAAGACAGAGTCTTATATAACATAATCACATAATCACAAGAGTAACAACACTCTCCTTTGTCATATTCTGTTAGTTAAAAGCAAGTCACAGGTCCCACCCAACCTCAAGGATAAGGAATTACATTAAAGCATAAATACCAGTAGGCAAAAGCTTGGAGGTAAGCTTAAGTCTTTCTGTAACAATCCCTAAACCAAAACAACTGAAGCAATTTCCTTTTTCAAATTTGCATGAAAGGGTCACCAAGATAGAATATATATTTAACTAGGAAAAAAGAGTCTCAATAAAATTCATATGATTGAAACCATACAGAGTACATTTTCTGATGAGTGAAATTAAACTAGGGATCCATTAATGAAAATACCTAAAAAATTGCCAAACATTTGAAAATTTAGCACCGTACTTCTAAATTATCTATGGATCAACAAAGAAATCATGATGGATATTAGAACATGTTTTGAACTAAACAATAATAAAAAATACAACATGTCATATTTGTGAAATGCCTCTAGAGCAATGTTTAGAGAGAAAGTCATAGCTCTAAATATTTGTATTAGAAAACAAACATTTAGAATCAAGAATTCAAGTTTTCACTTTAATAAGCTAGAGAAAGATGCACACATTAAATCCAAAGTAAATAGTAGAAAAGAAGCTATAAAAATAAGATCAGAAAGAATGAAATGGAATACAGACAACTGGAAAATATAACAAATCACAGTGCTAGAGAGATTAAAAATAAAAAGTTGTTTTAATCCCATAAACTACTAAAATCATAATGAAAAATGAGATACCATTACAAATCTTACAAGTGTTAAAAGGTAAATGTTGGAACAAAATGAAAAGCTTTCTGCCAATAAATTTAATGACATAGTCAAACAGTCACACTTTTTGGAAAACACAACTTTTAAAAAGTTGACTGAAGATGAATAGAAAATCTTAATAGCCTATTACATATTAAAAAAATTGAACTCATTATTGAGAACTTTTCCACGATGAAAATTCTAGGCTTAGCTGGTATCATGAGTAATTAATTCAAAGACTAAAAAATAAATACTGCCATCATTTCAGAAATTAGAGGAGGCAAAAAAAACAGCAATTCATTTTTTATAACCAAAGTAAACCAGATAAAGGCATTATAAGAAATGAAAGCTATGCACTAATATCCCTGATGAAATTTCACAAAAATAAGCTTAACAAGTATGAACAAATCAAATCCACAAATATATAAAAAGGACAATACATCATGACAAAGTGTGTTTTATCTCATAAATGTAAGGCTGGGGCTTCCCTGGTGGCGCAGTGGTTGAGAGTCCGCCTGCCGATGCAGAGGACACGGGTTCGTGCCCCGGTCCAGTAAGATCCCACATGCCGCGGAGCGGCTGGGCCCGTGAACCATGGCCGCTGAGCCTGCGCGTCCGGAGCCTGTGCTCCACAACGGGAGAGGCCACAACAGTGAGAGGTCCGCGTACCAAAAAAAAAAAAAAAAAAAAAAAAAAAAAAGAGGACAAAGTCCCTAACCTCATAGAACTTAAAATATTTTCAGGGAGACATAACATGAAATGACAGAACAATTACAGAACAATTTATCAAAATTATATAAAGCATAGTGAATACATAAGCTTGAAGATGATGAAAGTCAAGAAGTGATTCTAAATAATATTGTTCCAAAAAGCAATATAAAAATCATAGCTGAGAATCCATGCATCCAGTTAGTGGCAGCCACATATAAATTCCTCATAGAAAAACTTCAGTGAAATTCACTCAATCCTACTCATTCTGGCATTACACATCATTCCCTTAGGCTTTGGGTTGAATCTGGGCAGGAAAACAATATCGATCCTTTACTGTTTTCAAAGTCACACAGTCTCTGTCCTTAGATTTCATGGTCTTAATGTTATTAATATCATTTTACCCCATCATTCTCTGTGCACTGTGATTTCTCACGCTTCCAGGTAAAGTGTTGTTTAGTGTGAGTTTCCCCATCTAAACTTTATTTCCTATTTATGTGTGTCATTCCTCCTGGATTGTTCTAAAGTTTCATCCATTCTTTTCTTATAAATTTTCTTTGCCTTTTACAGACCTCATGGGCTTTATGAAGCCATCGTGGTTTTGCTTCCTACATTTCCAAATCTGCCCTTACCCCTTATATTTATGTTCATTAATTCAATTTTCCCCTCATGATTCTTTGTTACTCCTCTGCTACAACCTCACTTACCTGCGCTATTGTAATTTCACTCTTCTGACCTTATTTAGCCTCCCTTCTTTCCCTCTCCCATAGTCAGACCTCAATTTTTAAGGAATAATGTTTTATATGTGAGTATAACTCCCAAAAGTCTAGAATACACTCCACTTGTATTTTTACTCTGAAAAGTTGAAATACATATATTTCTTAACCATGTTTACTGGAGAAAAGATATCATTGTTGTTAGAGACATGTCCATGCCTCAAGCACTTCATTATAAGAAGTTCACTACTCAAATGTTTCATTACATGTGTATGCATATTTCTGAATCTGTATCTATATCTATATATCTTGGCTATTGTGAAACATATATACACACACAATGATTTAATATATAACTAAATCATAGAGTGTAGGACTTACTACCAACAGTGTGCAAAATCCCCAAGTTCATGTTTACGTACTTGTTTGCTCCCTAATGGACCATATCCTTTAATGCTCCCCAAACCTCATTCATCAGATAAACCATGAGAGCTGACATCCCACAGAGTTAAGGTAAAACATTTATCTAGAGATGTAGTAGTGACCTTTGACTACCCTGCCCCGATGGTGTATGGTATTTGTCTCTCCTCAGTGCTACCATTTATTTTCTCCCCTTGTGCACTGGGCTTATAGCACATATTACAGTATCAGCGTTGCTGTGATCATTTATGACCTTCCCCAATTCCTTCATCTATGCACTTTCCTTAGTTCTTCACTCCTTTTAATTTTGTACCTTCTGCATCAGGCTTTCTTCTCTTCTTTTCTTTTTTTTTTTTTAACACATCCATCACCTCACATATTTGTTTTTGTTGATGTTGTTTTGGTGAGACATTTAAGTTCTACTCCTTTAGCAAATTTCAATTATACAATGCAGTGTTATGACTATAGTTACCATGTTTTACATTAGATCATCAGACCTTATTCATTTTATGGCTAAAAGTTTGTAACCTTTTACCAACCTCTCCCTATTTCTCCCACCCACCACCCAGACATTGGCAACCACTCTTCTACTCTATTTCTGCAAGTTTGACTTTTTGTTCACGTGTTTGTTTCCTAGATTCCACATATCAATGATACTGTGCAGTATGTGTCTTTCTGGTCTGGCTTATTTCACACAGAAAGATGCCCTCAGGGTCTAGCCATGTTGTAGCAAATGGCAGGATTTTCTTGTTTCATATGGCAGAATAATATTCCATATTCCAATATGGCTGAATATATATATAACTTCTTCTTCATCCATTCATCCATTGACAGACATTTAGGCTGTTTCCATACCTTGGCTATTGTGAATAATGTAGCAATGAACATGGGAGTGTTCAGTACCCTGTTTTCATTTCCTTTGGATATATACCCAGAAGTGAAATTGTTGGATCATAGTTCTATATTTAATTTTCTGAAGGGCCTCCATACTGTTTTCCATAGTTGCTGCACCAATTTACATTCCCACCAACAGGGCACAAGGGTTCCCTCTTCTCCATTCTTGCCAATACTTCTTTTGTCTTGTCTTTTTTATAATAGCCACTCTTAACAGGTGCGAGGTGACGTGATACCTCACTGTGGTTTTGATATGCATTTTTCTGATTAGTGATGTTGAGCACCAGGTTTTCTTCATCCTCTGCTTTCCCTTTTGTTGCTTGTACCAATATCTTAATTTTCCTTCTAATCACTGGACATTATTACCTTAATATATTCCATAATTTCTCTTTTCTTCTCAGTTACTTCTTGCAGTTTTTGCAGAAACTGCCTCAATCTTTCCTTTTTAAAAGAACTAGGCCTTTATACAATGAGCTGTGAGTGGTCGCAACATTCCCATTCTATAGGAAATGATATCTTAGTTGCGTAGGTGACATAATTAACCAATACAATGTTGATCCTCACTAGAGTTTCTGAGAGTCCATATGTCTTCACTGAAACCACATCGTTATACAGGAGAATTGCCTCTCAACTTTCTCAGTTGGAATATTTCCCAAAGTGTTCGAGTGAAAAATGATGTGGGATTTAGTGGAAAACATTCAGGTATGCTTCCCAAGTCCCCATGAACTTCACATCACTTAACTTCTGGAAAGATCCGTGTTATAATCTGTAAAACAGTAAGTTCAACAACTGCCCCACAGGATTTTGAAAATGTACTTTATGCCGTGTGGAGTTCATTCTTAATGTTTTCTCTTAGAAAGTTGTCATGGCTTTTTAACAGAAAGTAACGAATATAATTGAGATTTGTAGTTAAAACAATTGCAAAAAGAAATTGTGAAAATTATTTAGCAAGTAAAATTTATTTTGAAACTGAGTTTAAATTTGTAAAGTTTTAAAATATTAAGTATATAAAAAGATGATTGTAAAGATGAGGTTTAGGGTAAGAGATGTAAATATTTTTGTTCCTGGTCTTTTTTTTTTTTTTTTTTTTTTGCGGTACGCAGACCTCTCACTGTTGTGGCCTCTCCCGTTGCGGAGCACAGGCTCTGGATGCGCAGGCTCGTGGCATGGTTCACGGGCCTAGCCGCTTCGCGGCATGTGGGATCTTCCTAGACCGGGGCACGAACCCGTGTCCTCTGCATCGGCAGGCGGATTCTCAACCACTGCGCCACCAGGGAAACCCATGTTCCTGGTCATTTTTGAAGTTTACATCATGGAAGCACATAACTGGGGGGGGAAAAACCTACAAAGAAATCTACTTTGTAGAGTAGAGACTAAGTTGTTTACACTGGTATTTTTCCAATAAATGTGCATTATCGTAAACTAGATGAGATCCTAAAATGTTTCAGAGAAACAAAGTTTGGGTAAATAAAGTCCTATTTTGCCTTTGAATTTATGAGCCAGTAAGCCTTCGAGCTTTGGCTGGACACAGTCTGGTCACTCTTCCTTTGCTAAAATTAGACCTCTCATGACCATGAGTGACTAGGTTGACTGTATTTTAGAGACCAAAAGGGCTATCAGCTTTTGGTGATTCTAGGACTGATTCTAGGACCTGGTGCCTCATCAAGCACGAGCATCACAGGTCTGGTTTCAAGCCCAGAATGAGCCAACAGAGCCCGACCGCAAGATAAGAGAAGGCAATCTGCCACTATTACCCAAGGCATGAAATGACCTCTTCACTGTTCCACTGGAATGTCACTTCCTGGATCTTATCTTTAAGTGAAATTGGAAGTGAAATCAAGCAAGTACCAAATAAATGAAAGATCTAAAGCCACTTAAGGTGCAACAAAACAGAAACTGCTCAAATGCACGTGTTGGCACACACACATTGTGATAAAACATGACAAAGGATCACATGATCATTGACATGTATATTGGGAAAGTCTGAATTTAGATGAAGAGAGGATTGTTTGAAAACTCAAAGAGTGGAAACTCATAGACAGGGAACCCTGTGGCTCACACCTTTTAAAGTAACCAGTTTAAGCCCAAGATGGAGTCACTCATGCTAAACCTCACATCAGCAGTTTTCTATGCTTGCTCTCTCAGAAAAGGAAGGGCAACAAATCAGCAACCTACAAAACAGCAACAAATCAACTAAGTGCTTTCCTGCTCAGCACAGCTTACCTGACCCACTCCAAGAATTCCTTTTGCTCCACGTAAGGAGAGTAATCCAGTAATCCAATCAGCAAATGCCCAGTATAACTTCCTTGTTCCTGCTCACCTTGGTCTGTAAAAATCTCTCTTTGTACAGCTTTTCCATAGCAACTTGCTATCTGTTAGATTGGATGCTGCCCAATTCAATAATCACTGAATAAAAGCCTACTAGATCAGTAAATTGCCGTTCGATGCAACATCGAATGACATCAGGAATCTTCACCGTTTTCTGGGACTTTCATAAGTAGGGCTGATGCTTTCTCAGGTGTAACATGATCCTTTTCCCCTCCATAGGACAAAAAGAAAAAACAAAAAAACAAACCCTGAAACCCCCCCAAAACACAAAAGCACACAACAAAATAACCTACACGAAGGCCTGAAAGATTCTGATTGGTAGATAATTTTTAGGAGATGTCTTCATATTTAACTGCTCTTCAATTGGCTCCACTTTTAAACTTTGAGGCCTTATGTGCTCTCACATCCCAAGCACTTTTAAACTAAACCTGATGTGTGAATGGCACCTCAGCTAGCCAGGCCACGGTTAGAGTTCAGGGCTCCTGACTTCCTAGGTCTTAGCTTTTCCATAGAACTATACAAGTTAGTGATTTCACTAACAGTACAATAAATCTTTTTTTTTTTAAATCATACTATTATAACATGTCTAATGAGTCACTAAAATATAGACTTTGTTGATTTGGAATTACATGCATGACTACATTTCAACCTCACTCCTTGTTCTAAATTATACATTCTTTTCTCTTAACTGATTTCCATATATAAATATTTAGTTTTCAACATAAATTAATGCCCAGCCATAGTAAATTACTAAAGGAAGGTATAAATGTAAACTGAAAGTACCCTCACTGACCCTAGTGATACCTAGTTCCATTTCTAGAGGTGGTGCTTTTTAACACAAATATGAACATACTCTGCATAGCATTTCCCACAATGTATCTTGGAAACCTTTCATAGCAGCACATACAAACCCACCTCAGTCTCTTCCACATTAGAGAGCATTCTCTGATGTGGATCCTCTATAATATATTTAACCTATATCCTATTAATGAACATTTGTTTCTACATTTTCATTATAAAAATGCCAGAGTAAGCATCCTCGAATAGGCATCTTTGCATACTTATACATGTTAAATGCCTGACCGTGGAATGTTATTTATTAATTTTTATTTTAAATTATTTTCAGAGTTTGATTTATTGCTTAATTAACTGTGTAGACTTAAAGTGGTAGAGAATATATTAATAAGGCAGATGAAAGTTAAAAGTACACCACATCTGTAGCTTTACATTGTGAATGGAACAAAAAGTTGATGAAATATTCATCTACTATTCAAAAAATATTACCCCTTCAGAAAAGAAGTCACTGACATCATCGATAAATGAATGAAGTTTCAACATTTCTTTGCTGCTTCACTGTTTTCTTCCTAATAAAAACAGAACTATTAACCAACATGCATTTAAAAATAAACAAGATATCTGAATTTACATTTCACCGAAGAAGTGATGTGGGTTGCAAATAAATACATGAAAAATTGCTCAAAATCATGGGTCATTAGAGAAATACTAGTTAAAACCACAATGAGGTACTAATACACACCTACTAGAATAGAAAAAGTTAAAAACACCTACCATGGAAATTTTAAGTTAGGACATTTAAGAACGGCCACTGATCCACACTGCTCTTGGAAATATACCAATAAAATGGTACAAACATTTTAAAACACAGTTTGGCGGTTTCTTAAAATGTTAAACGTTCATGTTCTCTCTGACAAGGGCATTAACTCAGGAGTAATAAAGGTATATTTTCTTATAAAGGTTTATATGTTCATGGTCATAGCATGTTTATTTGTAAAAGCTAAAGACTCGTATGTCAATTAACAAAAATAGATTAACTGTGGTACATTCATCTTATAGAATTCTACTCAGCAATAGATTGAATGAACCATTCATACACACTGCAAGGGAGAATCTCAAAATAATTATGCTGTATGAAAGAAATTAGACAAGAAAGAATAAACACTTTATAAGTCTAGAAGAAGCAAACAATTCAATAAAAGAAAATAAATCAAGGGTTTTCTAGAGAGGTGAAGCTTGAGAAGGAAGGAAAAAACAGATTGTAAGGAGACATGAGGTAACTTTGGAGGTGATGGATATGTTCATTGCAATTATGATGATGATCTGTCCCATGAATGTGTATTTCAAAACTTATAAGACTGCACATACATCAGGTATGTACAGTTTATTGTGTATCAACTACATCTCAATAAAACGTTTAAAAAAATTATTACACAGGAAAATCTGGATTTACCCGTTATTTTAGCATAACAGAAGATTGGGTAACCCCATGTTCACTCCACCATCTCTGTCCTCAACCTTGGCTACAAAGACAAGTAAGCAATGGGAGCCCTTTCCATTTGGGTCGTCAAGAATGCTGTGTCACAAATGTCACATTGCTGGGCTATTGGTTCTACCTTCCCTGAATCCCCACGTTCTGGCCTATACAGCAATGGCCTTTAGATGATTAGTCCATAAAGCCTACAGTAATCCACAAAAGCTTTAGATTATATGTGCTGCCAGTAACACTGAGCACAGGAGAGACACCGGTCTACAGGTCCTGGGAATTTCTGCAGGCCCTCACCCTGCAGAGCCATGTTCATGGAAGCATCTGTAGATGCACCTTCACACTAGGTGCCTTCCTTCTAGTTTGTATAGCCTAGTGCACTCCCTATTAACACTCTCAGGGCTCCTATATAATATAAAGTTCCTACCTGAGCCTGTAGGCCTTGCAACGAATGAGCCCAAGTTACTCACATTCCTCTCCAGAGACTGGAGAGAGAGGAGACAGTCTGTCTTCTCTAGAACACTGAAGTGGCCAGTGCAACCTGGAAACCTGCCAGCTGGTAGAGCTAAGGTGACTTCTGCCACAGGAGCTAATAGTGACAAAACTGGTAAACTCCATGAACAGGCCCAAAACTGCACCACAGCTCCAGAAAGACTCTGACATGCCCAGCACTCATAGGGACCCTTTCCATGTGGAGGATTGGGTGAATGGGGTTCAACATCTGGCTGACAGATCCATAATAAAGGCTACTCTCAAAGCTGCTCTCTGTTGTAAACTGTTACCTTGAGAAAGGAGAAGGCACATTCTCTGTAATACTAGGGCCCCTCTCCTGTATGAACTTCCTGGTGCTGAAAGAGTTTAGATCTTGGTCTAAAAGTTTTCCCACATTTACTGCCTTAAAAAAGGAAGGAAGGGAGGAAGGGGGGCAGGGAGGGAGGGAGGAAAGAAGGAAGGAAGGAAGGAAGGAAGAAGGAAGGAAGGAAGGAAGAAGGAAGGAAGGAAGGAAGGACTGTCTAGTTTGTGAAATTTCTGGTGCCAATCAGACTAGAACTTTGACTGCAGGCTATCCCACATTCACTGTACTCATACAGGTTTCATCTGGTGTGAACTTGGTGGTATAGGAAGAGGAACCCAGTACTGAAGCCTTCCCCATATTCCCAGCACTTACAAGGCCATTCACGTGTATGAACCCTTCAATGTTTAATGAGACGTTCGAGGAACTTCCCACATTTGTTGTATTCATAAGTACTCATTACTCCAGCATGGATTCTCTCACGTTGAATGAGACCCAGATGCAGTTAAAGAATTTCTCAAATTTGTGACAGTCATAAAGCCTTTCTCCAGTGTGATCTCTGCAGCTGAAGGAGGCCAGACCAGCTGCTAAAGAATTTCCCACACTTGCTGCAGTCATAAGGCCATTCTCCAGTGTAGATTTTCTTGGCCTGGATTTGTACATGAAGGCTTTCCCACATTCACTGCAAAACTAAGGCCTTTCTCTAGTGTGAGTTCTCCAGTATTCAACAAGCCTGGAATTGCAGCTAAAGATTTCTCTGCCTTGGCCACTCATAAGGCCTTTCTCCAGTGTGGATCCTCTGGTGCTGAACATGTGAGGACTTAGCTGAAGCCTTCACATATTCACTGGACTGGCAGTGCCTCCACACAGTGTGGAAGACTACCACACAGTGGGTCTCCCATGTGACTCCCTCACCGGGTGCTGGAAAAGCTGGCAAGGAAGTCCTTTCCACGCAAGAGGCTTCTCTGATGTGTGGTTTCCACAGCTCTTCACAAATCAGCCTGTCCTTGTCACCTCTGATGGGTTTTCCTTCTATATGCTGCATCTGTCGCTGGTGAAGGTTTGCCCTGAAGCATAAGCCTTTCCCTTCCTAGTCCACCTCCCTGCCCCGCACCCCTCCGTTTGTAGCCAAATTTCTGTAAACATCTCTCAGCAGAGCTTTGGCTGCTGGTAACCAGCGGGCTAAACAAAAAGACATGTCCAGGTCCAGGAAGTCCAACTGCAACAGGGCCAGGCCCCTGGGACTGCTGATGGCCATGGCTGGCATCCTGTCTGCTCCATCAGACATGTGGGGCCCCCTGTAACTCCAGGTAGGCACTGATGCAGGACCTGGGAGATACAAGTCCTGGACTAGTGCTTTAGGAGATGCACCTCTTTTCCCATGCACAGTTCCTGCTGCTGATCCAGTGGGTGTGCGGCATCACCTCCCTGCACAGGTCCTCCCTCTGGGTCAGGCTGGCTATGCCCACTCCTCCCAGATGAAGATCACAGCCCATCCTCAGAGGCCACTGACCTGGCCCAGGGTCATCATTGTCATGCTGGCCTCTGACTCCATAAGGAGGGGCAATGAAGATTCCCACAGGCACAGCCCCACCCTGATCCCAGCCCCAAAAAGGCCCAGAGGTGAACGCCCCCCACCTGCAGGCCCTCCCTGCTCACGTGGGAGCCCACAGCCACGGGGTCCCCAACGATGCGCACAGACACAAGGTCATGACTCCCAAAATGGCATGGCCAGAAGTCTCGCCCCCATGGGGTCACAGGAAATGCCCTTTGCCAGTGGCACACTTGTTATATTAAATAAAGTCTTGTCCAGTTGCTGCAACTTTATGATTACATGAAAGATTATATATCTTTAACAAAACTCCTGTTTGAGCTAGACCAGCTTTAACTTTCATAGGTTCTGTGATAATTTGTGATTTTTATCTGTTTCAATTTAATTCCTACTTTTTGTGTAACTAGAGCTTATTTGAAACATAGCCTGCATAATAATCTAAGTTAATCTTTAATTCACGTGGAGATTTTTCCCAAGTATTTCAATGTTTTTGTCTTTCCCATATCCTTACCCTCTGCCACCTATATACATTACAATTATGTTTATATTTCCTTTCATAAGGGTTCAAAGGGGAAGAATGCAATATAGTCTTATTTCCCCAAGATGAATCAATTGTTGAAAAAAGTTAAGATATCTTTTATTTCATTAAGTTTCTACAGTCAACTGATCTCCATAAAACAATTATTTAAGTTATGGCAGTGGCTTTCATAAAACAGTACTCTTCACAAAAGCAGTTTCATTCCAAAGTGATTCAACCAGCAGTTCTCAACGTTTTTTCCCTCCACATCATATCTTGGGGCGGGGGTACTTCCTTCATCAGCAGCAGTGACTTATTAATGATTCTTCTGTTACTAAATGCAAGTTGGTGGGCCCAAGGCACAGTGAGGCCAAACAAACCGAAACGTCAGAGTTTGGAGCCGAAAAATTTTATTGCAAGGCCAAGTAAGGAGGACAGGTGGCTTGTGCTTAAAAACCTTGAACTCCTGCTGGTTTTGGGGGAAAAGTTTTTACAGGCAAAATTTGGGGTAAAGGGCTGAGGGTGTGTGACTTTCTTCTGATTGGTTGGTGGGGAGGTAACAGGGCAGGGCTCCAGGACTCTCAATAGTCAGCCTTCTGGTTTCAGCCAGTCTGGGGTCTCAGTAAGTAGTTACCCCCCTCCACCTGGGTGGAGGCTTTAGTTCCTGCAGAAGAACTCAAAAATATTGTTATGTATATCCCTTGCGGAGGAACCAAGATCTTGATTTAAACGCTACACTATTGTTTCTTGACTGCTCCTCCTTTGTTTCTGCATTCCCTCACTTCCCTGTTTAGCTACTGTTTGAATCTGCCCTTTGGAACTCAGGGAAGGTCTAGGAGGTTGAATGAGGCATATTTCCTACAAACAGGAAATGGGGGGCACAGAAAGGATTTGTACCCGGGTGGGCCCCGTAGAGTCCTGCTCAGTTTCACTTCCACACTGGGCAGGGAGGTGGATAATCAGAATCTCCACAGAGCATATCCAGTTTGAAAACCACACCTGGTTCTGACACAGCTCCCTAAGTGATACCTCCCCCATCCCCGGCTCAGTTTCCTGACATTGATATGGGATAACAGTACCTGCTTCATATAATTGTACTACTGAAGTACCTGGAAGTCAGGGCTTCTAGAAATTCTATACTTCAATATCTCCAAAATAGAATTTTTCTGTTATTAACAGTAAACTATACGCTATAAAAAAGAAGGATCTATGTCTTATTTTATTTTTACCTTTACCCTCTATATCAACTTGTACCTTGTAATTTCTCAATTTTTAATATACATTAACTAAGTAGAGCAAAATATCAAATATGTAGGTGAGAAGTGAAATTTTCTAAGTGCTGCATCCATATGCACCATGTCAAGTACAGGTCTCCTCTACAATGATTCATAGCACTGCCCTGCATGTCCCCAACCTTAATCCCACTCTTCTTCCTTCCATGTGATTGAGTATTGCCAGAAAAAGTATTCATAAAGGCTCAGATTGTTCATTACTATTCATCAGGTATAGTTAGGGCTTGCATCCTCAATGTTTCTTAGCACTTAGAACTCTTAATACAGCACTTGTCACAATGCATTTAAACTGTTCATGTACTTTTCTGGCTCTCTCTCTGTAAGTTCTCTAAGACTTGGGACTGGGTTTGGTTTAACTTTTTATCCCCGGCAGCTAGCACATTACCAAGCCATCGTAGGTATGAAATTAAAGGCAAATAAATAGATGAAGAAATGCATGAATGGTTGTTAATGAAACTTGAAAGTGTGCTCTAAAATCATAGATCCAAGAAACATGGACCAGCAGGTATTCAATAGGCTCCACAAAGGATGACCAAGACTCCATAATGATAACCTCCCAAAGCAAAGAGAACAATCAAACTCTTCTGGGTTATATTTCATGGTAAAATTGTACACTATGGTCTGTTGAGCCCTGAGAAGTTGACTCTAGAATTAAATTTTTGGCTGACTCAATCTTGTTCAGTGTGAACACTGAGAAGGACAGCCTCTGGCATTAATTCCTTGAACACTAATTATCCAGCCTTTTCCAGATTAAATTCATAATAGAATGGCCAGGTCAGGCAATCTCCTTAAACTTCAATAGAAGTTAATTATTCATTTATTAAACTCATTTACACCTAATTAAAATTTTCCTGCAGTAGAAAACACAAGGTAACTGAGTTATATTTCTCTCCTTGGGGGATGTATCTGATGTAGAAACAAATGAAAAAATTGTGACATTTGTGTTACAAGAATTCACATGTGACAACTGAATTGTCAACTTAAGGCATAATTCTTTCAGGTGACTTCCTAGGTGAATATAGTTTTGACTATAGTTCCAAATTTGGGTAATTTTTGTAGCCGGAAGAATAAAGCCTTACTATAGACCAGCAAAGTTTATGTATCAGCAATGGTTAAACAAAATCACAGAGACTGAATTTTATGTAGATAACTATTACTATTTTATGAAGCATAATCAATTGTGCTTCACCATAAATATTTATAACAAAACACTAAAGACTTGAGGCTTAGAATGGAACAGCCATTTTATAATCAATTTTTATGAGATCCTTTCCCAAAGCCTCTGAAATGGCAGAATTGTCTGCGAAGCAGTAAAGATTGGATGATTTGCCCTGGAAAAATAACATACGTTTATCCTAAAAAAAATTTTTCCTGTGCATTTCACTTTTAACAGACATCAGTTACAATATGCTGCTTGAAATATGTTGCTTTCTTTTATAGCGTGTTTTCTAAGATTGAACATATTTCACAGTTGCAGATTTTTGCTTTAGGGATATAATTTCTTTCCTAATGGCATATCTTTGAATGTCTTGTTCTTTTATGATGGCAAGATTGACAGTTTTGTTTCCTAATACCATGCATCTTCAATTTAAACCACTGCCTGAAAATGTCAATTACCATGAATAAGCCATTACAAATAGATTTTGTACAAGGTCTGAGTTTACAAGGCTAAATGTTAAATCTCTTTCTAAATCCATAAAGTGCTTTACGACTTAATTATTATTTTCATTTATGATAATAGTAGTGACCTAAAATTTTATTTGAAGCCCTCAAGTCGCTGCAGTCTTCATGTTTGGTGTACACAAAATGTCCCCTACCCCTGGATCTATATTCACAGAAGTGGGTGTGTCCTAAACAGATACTTAATACTTTTGGAGGGGGGCAAAATATCATTTCTTCTAGTCATTTTTCAGAAAGGACTAGAGGGAGAGTAAGGTCTTCTCAAGATCATATGTTGCTGATTTGGGCACTTCCCATCATTTTCTAGAATTAAACTACATTATACTTGTTTGTTTGTATGTTTGTCTTCCCACAACACTATGAGTAAAACATGTACTTTATTTTTCTTTGCACCCAGAAACTAACAAAAAAAAAAGTGCTTAGAAATCTTTCAATAAATATTTGTGGAATATGCAAAATAAGAAATGGATGGATGGATGGATGGATGGATGATGAGTGAATGAAATCACTACAATGCTGTCTGATGCAATTGGCATGCTTGATTGTCACAGATATTGGTCCATCCAAACCTATTCCCTTTTTGAAGGTAAGTAATGGCCTAAAATAAATTTCTGAATGATGTATCTATACGTGCTAATTTAAAGATTTTAAGAGATCTTAGAAATCTTTATTGAGCCATGCAAAACATTTTTTTCCTAATGAACTTGCATAAATCTTCAAAATGTTTAAATCGCTTGTATAGGAGCACAAATTCCAATGCCAGAAGTTCATCAGTGTCATGTTCATTTTAAATCTCTTTTTACCAGGAAACTCAGAAAACAGCACAATTTAGAACCCAGTCTAAGATGTTCCCTGGACAAGCCAAGCAGAAACAATGTATTCTTCTCCTTCGGAAAGATAATAAACCTGATTTTGAAATAGCTGTAGCTTTATGTAGGCAGCATTAAGGATCATATTTCATTTTCAGACTTTTAAAAAAATAATAATAGTATTAACTCTTACTGATCTGGTAAAGAAAAGAAAAAGGGTTTTCTTTACTAGGAAAGGATAAGATACATTAGGTTTTAAGGAAAAGACACAACTGGCTAATGGCACTATGTTGATATAAGGCAACCAGCACCCCATTTTGAAAGAAGTAAAGGCACAAAAATTGGCAGCTATTGCAGATATTTGAAGGTATTTTTCTTTGCCAGCCCACATCTCCTATATCTTTTGTTAACTGGATTAAAGCCAGCTGCTGTACGACCAGAAACAGAACTTTTTCACACATAGGAGCATAGCGGTAGTAGTGAGGTTTACCCAATATGCAGAGGAGTGCACACAAACATTTAAGAAATGGCATTTTCTTGTTATTTAAATCAACTGAGAGTCACCTTTAACAATTTCCAAATTATGAAAATATAAGCCAATACGCTCTAACATGGGATCCCACTTTTTGACACCAGTGGGAGTTGCCGAGAGTTGCATCAGATTGTGTGCAGGGGGGCAGAGGCGCTGGGTACGTCTCCCGTGGGTTCATATGCTGCATCAGAGCAGTGAATGAGGGGCTCCCTCCTAAGCATCTCTGAAGGCATTTCTGGCTCTTGCAGGACATCCCAGGTATCCCTAAAAACATGAATGTCTCCACTTTAGAAGCCATGAGAGTCTAGATTATATTTTCACTAATCCTGAAAACTTCTTCCAAGATTTCTTTTACAGTAAATCCTCTTATTTTTTAGCTTGTTTCCTGGTTTTGAGTAGAAATACTGTGTATATTCTCTATGAATTTCCCACACCCTCCGTTGCTATCCTAACCCTAGAATGTCCTCATTGTGGTATTCTCTGCTGAGGAACCCTTGAAACAGGTGGACATATTTGAAATAGTTTTTTAAGGAGAGGATTTCACTGACATCACGGATGCCATGAAGCAATGGTCCCCAACCCCAGGGCTGAAGACCAGTAAGCTCTGCAGCCTGTTAGGAACCCAGCCCCACAGCAGGAGGCGAGTGGCGGGCAAGTGAGCAAGGTTTCATCTGCAGCTCCCCATCGCTGGCATTCCTGCATGAACCATCATCCCCCCATCCGTGGAAAAATAGTCTTCCATGAAACCGGTCCCTGGTGCCAAAAATGTTGGGGACCACTGCCGTGGAGGGAGCTGTGGCGAAACCGCTAAGTGTTCCCCTGGCACAGGTCAGAGAGCCATTTGAACAGCAAGAAATTATCATCACTGAATTTATCTGCTTATTCTCTCAGTTCAGGTCATCTCATACCATAGAGGAAAAAAAGAACCAAAGAGGAAACTAACCCCCTTTTGTCTTAAATGTGTCTTTTAAAAACACAGTACAGTTTGCAGCATCTACTTCACGTCAGTAGACCCTGAAGCTATCTGAAATGTCATCAAGGAAATAATAGCATAGGCTCAACTGTTACTGTTAATTAGATAAAATAATACTGTTGCTTTCTGATACAAACCAAAACTGGTTTAAATTATTATTGATTCTCACCTTATCCTCTCACAACTCAGGCTCCCACTCACCCTCCCCTGCTCCCTCAGTGCCCCTCACCTGAGTAGAGGAATCTCCATCCACCCAGGGGCTTATGCCAGAAGCCAGGCAGCCACTGCCAACTGTCTGCCTCTCATCATAACCAAAAGAATTTCCCTCAAACCTGACCCACTCTGTCAGCTTCTCATCATCCCCTTGCACAGCTCTGTTCCACCTCCTAATCATCTCTCTTGGATACCTGCAATGGTCCCCAAACAGTTTTCTGCAGCCACTCCTGTACTCCCGATTCTCTTCCCCATTTGGAAGCCAGAGGGATCATTTAAGGCAAATCTGACATCATTCCCAGACATCCTGTCATCTTGTCTGTATCGAAGTCCTGAATGTTCCGGTCCCTGACTACCTTCACCTTCATTTCATCCATCATGTTTTTAATCCCCTGACACAGTTGCCTTCCTTTCGTCCCCTAAATGTTCCAAGGTCCTCTATAACCACTACCATCTCTATCTAAAATATTCTCCATCACTTTTTCATCTGGCCAAGCCCTGCTCTTCATTCAAGTACTGGCATCAGTGGTGCTTCCTCACGAAGGCTTTCTTTAAACCTCCAGAACTAGAGAAGACCCTCCCCACCTCACACTATCAAAACACCTTGCACTAGGGAACTACATTCAATATCCTATGAGAAACCATAACGGAAAAGAATATAAAAAAGAATGTGTGTGTGTGTGTATATATATATTTATATACGATATAGAGCAGAAATTAACATATTATTAATCAATTATACTTCCATAAAAAAAAATTTTTTTAAACACCTTGCACTTTTCTTCTCTTATGCCTGCCACCACTTACCTATTTGTAAAATGGTTAGCTACTACATGCAAGCAGAGTCCATGTCTCCCTTTTCCTTCTTTATTTCTCTAGTACCCTCGCACATAATAAACTCTGACCTTGAAACCCGAGCAGGACCCTGTGGGGGTCCTGGGAACAAAAGCCTTTCTGTGTCCCCCATTTCTTGATTACAGGAAGTAGGCTTCATTCAGCCTCCATAACCTTCCCTGAGTTCCCAGAGCAGGTTCAAACAGTTGCTAATTAGGGAAGGGAGCAGATATGGAAACAAGGGAATAGAAACAATATAGTGCAACCTTGGGGCAGGGTCCTGGCTCCCCCTCAATGGATACACATAACAATATCTTTGAGCTGTTTTGCAGATAAAGAAACTCTCACCCGTGGGAGGAGTTAAATGTATGCTGCCCACAAGCATGTAGAACCCAGACAAGTTGGAACCAGAAGGTTGATGATGCCGACTCCCACTTACCTCCCCACCAACCAATCAGAAGAATGTCCACGAGCTGATCACGCCCTCTTTGAACCATTACTGTAAGACTCCTCACTACCCCTTCCAGGTGGAGACACACAGTCTTGAGGACATTAGCCCACTGTGGCCCCTCTTTGCCTGTAAAAGCAATAAAGCTATTCTTTTCTACTTCACCCAAAACTCTGTCTCCGAGATTTAATTCGGTGTTGGGGTACAGAGGCCAGACTTGGCTTCAACATAAGGAATAAATTAATTAATAAGAGAATAAGCACACTTCCTGAGACAAGAATTGAGGAATAAGCAGTTATGCCTAGTGTTCTGCTATTATGACAATTAAAGGAAGACATAATTGAAATACACAAATGTTGAGTAACCTGGAGAAACAAATAGCAGTATGAGTTGTGATGTTCTTATATGTTATAAACTTAAGTGCGTTACTCAAAACTACAGCTTTTAAATTTTAGTATAGAATATATAGATCGTAAAAGTAACCTATCATTTGCTCCTAAAATATATATAAAGAAGTTGTCGAGGGTCTATTTTTCACATTAGATGAAAATGTATAAAGTCATGTTAATTAAAATGAAGAACTAATAACTTTTGATCTTACCTCTTTTCTGTTTGGACTGCATTCTAAACACACTGAGTGAGACAAAAAAATTTCAAAGATTATTCCACTTCAAAGGAGCATTTTTACCATTTTGACTACATAGCTGAAACACTCATATGTGTTATTTATGAGGGAAAAATGAATAAAGAATGCAGGATGATGTAAACAATAACCCCCTTGTTTTAGGAATTCATGGTACTAATTCTATTTAAGAGGAAGTTCTGCTTTTGCTAGCACACATTCAGTAGTAGAAAGCCTCACAAAATGCAATCCAGTATGACTCTTTACTTCAGTGGTTGTCATTTGTGTCAACCCAAGAGTCTACACAGCTATTGGTCTGTCTGGAAGTGGGGCATGTGCCAGTCTTCTGAAGGCAGGGTCTGTGGCAGGAAACAGTGGATGCATCTTGAACATCTTAACTTACCTTAGTAACAAATCCACAATGATTGTGTCTCTCTTTAGGTACACCTCTCCTGGCCTTCCCCTTCACAAACGAGTTCTTCAAAAGAAAAGACTCTGCACTTGCTGTCTCCCCTTGTTTTCTGTGCCCATTCACACCTCAAGTCACTGGAGTCTGGGTCTTAACTCAGCTCCACCCACAACAATGACACAACTTTTAGTAACTAACCACCACCAATGGCCTCCACTTGTCAGGCCCAAGAGACTGTGTAGTTCTCAACTTCTTGGTCTCTTTGAGGCATTTTTAAAAGATCACCCATTCTTCTCAAAATTATCTTTCTTTAAGTAGTGAGGCAGGAGATAGATGGGCTCCAGGCTAGGCATTTACAACTGGCCTCCTGTTTGCACTTTGAAATAGAAATTACAACAGAAACAGGGTAAATAGCTGGACTTTTGTCTCCTGAGGACACTTTAGGATAACAGTCGTGGCAGGAACAGAGAGGAGCTAACCCTTGTTTGAGTAATACATCCACAGGTCGTGTATCTCCCATCCTTGGGGCAAAGGAGACACTGCACATATGCAGAAAGTCTCCTTGGGGGGCACCACCCCATGATATGTGATGCCAAGCCCCCCCCACCATAGGCCTCTGAGCTGGAATCCATCTTGGAAAAATATTGTGCAGGCATGGTAGGAAGGGTCCTAGGGGAGGTCAGGTGTGGAGAAAGAAACCAGATAATTGGCCAAAGGTAAACAAAGACCTGGAAGAACTGTCCTGTAAATGACTTAACCTCCTCTTCACTGTACTCGCCCACACCCTTTCTCTCCAGGGGTGCATCTCTGCCCTGCTTCTGTCTTAACTAAACTGTTTCTCTGTGTGCTCTCCCACTTGTTGTTGTGCTGTGTCTCTAATAATAAACTTGTACCTGTTTTTACAGTTTTTGCCTCCTTGAGAAATGCATTTTTCAATGGGGGCCAGAGCCAGGGAAAAATACCTTCTAGCCTCTAGCCCCTGGTGGTCTAGTGGCTAGGATTCCCGGTTTTCATCCAGGCTACCCAGTTTCAATTCCTGGGCAAGGAATTAAGACCTTGCTTCATGCCACTGCTCACTGCTGCCTCTCCGAGATCAGTAGCATGGATTACTGATTATCTGCCCAATTCTCAGTATATTTTAAGGAACTCTCTTATGTCCCTCAAGATTCTATCCTTTGTTCACTTCTCTTTTCTCTCGATGTTCTTCCCAGACTTCCTTATTTATTTCTGATGTTTGAATACCACCTATTAACTGATTATTTCAGACGAAATAGTCCTCCTAGCTTACACCCTGTGCTTTTAGCTACATTAATAGTAGTATCTATTAGGTTTCAACATTTCCTCAACTGATGTCATCTTTCCCCTCCAAACTTCACTTTTGCTTCTGTTTCCTAGGTCAGGTAATGACCCCATTGTGCAGCAGTCTACCCCAGGCTCACTTCAGCTAGTTTTCCTAAACCAGGGGTTCTTAACAGAGATTAAATTAAAATGAACCTCAGGGATGGAGCAAGGCCGTGTTGAGAGGGATGTATTGTAGATCATTGAAATCCTCCCCCAAATCTCTCAGTAAAAATGTGTGTTTGTGTGCTGATAACATTTTCCAAGTCAACATTTAATCTAATTCTCAAAAGCCCATGAACTCTAAAAAGGCAAGACTTATTATCTCAGACACTCACTTCTCCTTCAAACTCCATACCCAATAGATTACAAAGTCACTTTAAGATCTATTCAAGTTGTTCCTTCTATTGCTATTACCAATGTCCCATATTAAGTTCTCATAACTTTGCTTCATAAAAGGATTATTGGTCTCCAATGTAACCCATTCTCCACATTGCTAAAACACTCATCTTTCTAAATAACAAAACTAATAATATTTCTTCCTACTCCAAACCCTCCAAAGGCCCTCCATCACTTTCAGAGAAATTTTGGCAGGTAAACTATGTCTTGGTGATTGCACTCTGCCTGACCCTTCCTCAGGGGCCACTCCCCTCCCTCTCTTTGGTCTCCAGATAACCCCTTTCTCAGGCTGTCTTCCACCTCCTGCCCACACCCCCCATGCTTCCCACATCCCACCCATGCAAAACCACTTGCCATTGCTTCTAGTCAACCAACACAATGATATTCCAAACCTCAAGGAATGATCGTATCTAAGTAATTTCACTGGGTTAAACTTCACTCCTTAGTCCCTGGCAAAATCCTCTTCATCCCCCAAAACTCACTTCTATAAAAACTGTCTGACTATCAGCCTCTAGAGGACTCACATTTTTTAATAACATTTTCCTACATTTATTTTCTAGTTCCTGTCACACAGACCAGCTCATTTATTCTTTCGACAAAAAAATTATTTACTGTGTTCGCTTCTCTACTACATTTTGTTCCCTTACGTCTTTACATTAATATTTTATGGAGCATTTATTCTTCTGAAATATTTGACCTGATAGAAACTGCATCCATTCATTCATTAAGAAATTGTTGAATCAGCATGAGCGATCTAACAAGCTAGAGCTAAGGAAACGACCATAGAGGGGATAGACAGAGTCTGGTTCTCACATAGTTTGTAGTCTGGTAGAGCCATAGACTGTAGACCAATAATTACATAAATAATTATTCAAGTATAATTGTCATCAGTAATAGGAAGAGAAAGAACAAAATATTTTACGGTATATCATTTTTTGTCTTTAGTCAAAAAAGTCAGACATATTTTATTTTTGCCTTGTTCAGTTTTCCAGGTAAAGAATGTGTGTGTGCATTATATATATACATATTCCTCAGGATCAATAAACTGTTTGTAGCTTCATTTACTTATCTCCAAGATTTAAAAATATGCACTCTTGGGCTTCCCTGGTGGCGCAGTGGTTGAAAGTCCGCCTGCCGAGGCAGGGGACACGGGTTCGTGCCCTGGTCCGGGAAGATCCCGCATGCCGCGGAGCGGCTGGGCCCGTGAGCCATGGCCGCTGAGCCTGTGAGTCCGGAGCCTGTGCTCCGCCGCAACAGGAAAGGCCGCAGCAGTGAGAGGCCCGCGTACCGCAAAGAAAAAAAAAAAAAAGCACTCTTCAGCTAACACCTTCCCCACACAGACATACACATCCCTTTCCTGACTATTGTTTCTCTCTTTACAACTTCTTAATACGTCTTCCCCTTCCATTATTTTCAACTTTCTGTTGACTTCTGTATTAATTCATTCACTGCCTATATTTAACCTAACCTTCTTTTTAAGCGGCAATGAAAGTAGGACCCTGAAAGATTCAGCTGCAAGGCATCCCTCTCCTTTCTCGCTTGCCTGGGAATCTTCCTCATTAGTGTGGTCCACATTAGAGTGAGATTTTGCAGAAATCAGGTTCTACTCATCGTGGTGTGAGTAGCATGTGTCAGGTGCATCCCTCCAGCACATCCCCCCAAGCCCCTGTTTTACTCACGTTGACCTTGATGAGCTGACTGTACATTTCCCGGCATCTTTATCAGTGTGTGCTGTGCGACTCAACATTTTCGCTACCACTAATAAATCATTACATAAAACAAATGTTAAATCTGTGGAATGCATTTGGGGCTGAAAACTTCATAAGCTGCCCAGATATTACTGCTTTCCATGTATTTTGCTTCATTCATGATGGATAAAGAAGTAGGAGGATTCAGACGGCATCTTCCCAGTGGTTTTTCAGGCACCTCTGGTTTGTGGCTCCAAAACCTTGTTTTAGTCTAGAAGATTGTTTTTTTGTCTTTGCTTATTTGGTTGATTGATTTTGTTTTAGTGTGAAGGTGTTGTATCATTTTTACTGGAAATGTTTTTCTCTTTTCCTGGTATAAATAATAATCATGCATCTTACAATAGTTGGAGTATTAGATAACAATGAAATACTGTAAATGCCAGGCTTTTAAAATTATTATTATCCTGCTACCCTGACTATGTCAGCATGCTCTCTTAAGAATAAGAATATTCTCCCGTAGAAAATATTTGCAAACGAAGCAACTGACAGAGGATTAATCTCCAAAATATACAAGTAGCTCATGCAGCTCAATACCAAAAAAAACACAAACAACCCCATCCAAAAATGGACAGAAGACCTAAATAGACATTCCTCCAAAGAAGATATACAGGTTGCCAACAAATACATGAAAAGATGCTCAACATCACTAATCATTAGAGAAATGCAAATCAAAACTACAGTGAGGTGTCACCTCACACTGGTCAGAATGGCCATCATCAAAAAATCTACAAACAATAAATGCTGGAGAAGGTGTGGAGAAAAGGGAACCCTCTTGCACTGTTGGTGGGAATGTAAATTGATACAGCACTATGGAGAACAGTGTGGAAGTTCCTTAAAAAACTAAAAATAGAACTACCATACGATCCAGTAATCCAACTACTGGGCATATACCCTGAGAAAACCGTAATTCAAAAAGAGTCATGTACCACAATGTTCCTTATAGCACTATTTACAATAGCCAGGGCATGGAAGCAACCTAAGTGTCCACTGACAGATGAATGGATAAAGAAGATGTGGCACATATATACAATGGAATATTATTCAGCCATAAAAAGAAATGAAATTGAGTTATTTGTAGTGAGATGGATAGACCTAGAGACTGTCACACAGAGTGAAGTAAGCCAGAAAGAGAAAAACAAATACCGTATGCTAACACATATATATGGAATCTAAAAAAAAAAATGGTTTTGATGAACCAAGGGGCAGGACAGGAATAAAGACACAGATGTAGAGAATGGACTTGAAGACATGGGGAAGGGAAGGGGAAGCTGGGACGAAGTGAGAGGGTAACATTGACATATATATACTACCAAATGTAAAATAGATAGCTAGTGGGAAGCAGCTGTATAGCACAGGGAGATCAGCTCAGTGCTTTGTGACCACCTAGAGGGGTGGGATAGGGACAGTGGGAGGGAGATGCAAGAGGGAGGGGATATGGATATATACGTATGCATATAGCTGATTCACTTTGTTATACAGCAGAAACTAACACAACATTGTAAAGCAATTACTCCAATAAAGATGTTTTAAAAAATAAAAAGAATATTCTCCCATAAAATTAGGGTATAATGATCACATCTCAGATTTTAAAAAATTAAAAATATTTCTAGGACATTCCCTGGTGGCCTAGTGGTTGGGATTCCAGGCTTTTACTGCTGTGGCCCAGGTTCAATCCCTGGTCCGGGAACTGAGATCCCGAGAGCTGCACGGTGCAGCCCCCCAAAATAAATAAATATTTCCATAATGCTATCATATCCAATCCATATTTAAATGTCTCCAATTGTCCCAAGAATGTCTTGTATAATTGTTTTTCTTTCTTCACCAGATTCAACCAAGGTATATATACTGCATTTGGCTGTAAGTGATATTATCAACACCATGTACCAACTTAGCAGGAACAATATTTTTAAATAAAACTCTGTTTTAAGCATTGCTACTTATCTCACTTTCATCTTAGTTTTATCTGTTGTACCTCTTTATTTTTTAACAACTGTATTGAAGTATATTTTACATGTCATAAAATTCACCCATTTCAAATGATTTTTATTAACTTTACTGAGTGATACAACCATCACCACAAATCAGTTTTAGAACATTTCCATCTCCCCAGTAAAATCTCTTATGCCCATTTCCAGGTAATTCCCATTCCCTTTTCCAACAGCAGGCAATCACTGGTCCACCCTCTGTCTCCATAAATTTGCCTTTTCAGGACAAATCATACAAATGGAATCCTGCAATATGTGGTTACTCTGTCACTTAGTGGAATGCTTTTGAGGAGGGCTTTGTTTAAAAATCTTACTTCAAGGCCTTTTGAATTCAACTGGCAACCTCACCGTGTCTGTCACATTCTCAGAGAGGAGCCCAGCGCCCCAGTTCCTATGAACCAGCGAATCCCACGTCAATTGTTTTGCATCGGGGAAGGCAAATAAGCACCTGGCTCTAAGTGATTTTCTCTCTGCCTTGACATCATTTTTCCTCTGCCAGATGATGACTTTTTAACTGTTTTCTACAGCTTTTATTGTCATGATTTTGGAAGATTCTTTCTTCAGTGCACTATCCACTCCCTGCTCCCCACCCCAACTTGAGAACACACTGTGTTCACTGGGATGCTTTATTTGGGAGAGACCAAAACACAACTTAAAGTGCGGTCTAAATTTGCAGGGAGGCCCAGTACAGCTAGATTCCAGGCAACAAGCCATGTTATCTGAATTTGGTCGATAGATAATAGATAGACATGTATACATACAGATATAATTCGTTATAATTTTATTTCTGTCCCTATCTTTTCCTCTTCTGTGCTGGACCAGCTGTACTTTGGTTAGCCTCATTCTGAGGCAGATTCTCTCAACACGGAAATTGAGTTATCTCCCATAAATTTAGCAAATTTTTAGGAATAAAAAAGCCTTCTTGCCTAACAGAAAATGCCTTTATCAAAGGTTCTGGGTTGGCCCAAAGCACATAAAGCACCCTTCCTTGAACTGATCACCCTGACTTTGGTTGGCCAAGGATGGGCCAGGTGCCCCTTCCTGGAGTTGGAGCAGGATTGGACCCATCAAAGAATAAGGGTCGAAAGTATAGGAGGTCAGTTCCCCAAAGGGAAATCATGAACTGCTACCAGAAAATGGAAACTTGGGTACTGAACAGGGCAAAAGAGTAAATTTCTACCACACCTCCTCTATGTCAGAGAAGCAAACTTTCTGTTAAGGGCCAGAGAGTAAAAGGTTTTGTGGACCGTGAGGCAGCTGTCACAATGACTCAATTCTGCCACTACAGTGAAAAAGCCGTCACAGACAATGTGTAAACAGATGAGCATGGCTGTGTTCCAAAACACCTTTATTTACAAAAATCGGCAGCAGGCCCAATTGGTCTGCAGGCTGTAGTTTGCTAACCGCTTTTCTACGTCATCAACAGGAACCACACGCAGGGACAATGGGCATGGCTGTCACTGTCTGCTACACAGACTGCCAAATGCTCTTTAGTAATATGTCATTCATATGTTGTTTTAAAAGCCAATTCAAAGTTCTCCTGCAAACGTTATCAGTGAACAGGATGCCCACTAATGAACAATTACTATAGAAAATAGTGATAAACCCCAAACTGAAAGGGCTATCAAACTGAGGAAAATTCCTTTCAACACAATTTTATGTTCACAATGATTTAAACAAAGATAGCAAAAATATGAAGATACTGAAAGAACCTAAAATTTTCTTCATATGTGCAAACTTCCTTGTATCTATTTAAAATCTTGGTCCTTGCTGGAATTTTTAAGCATTAATATCCCTTTTACCCAGGAAAACTACATTATTTCTGCATTACTAATGAGAAAGCTAATAATTTTTAGAAAGTAAAGACAATTTCATACCTCCCACCTAAAATTTAAAAATATAATTTTATAAGTATTATTCATAAAACTTTCAAATCAAAATATAAAAGTAGATGAAAGTGTTATTAAAGTTTATAAAACTCTATAATTCAAAATACCTATTCTTACCTCAGTAAATACAAAATTTTTCATAGTCTGTTACTACTTTTTACAGCCTTAATCCATTTGTAAATATAATCCTTTCTTTTTCTTGAATTTATGTACTGCCCCTACTTAATTATAGTATTTCTATATTAATTTTGCCACCTCCTGTCATATGTTTGGATTTAATTTTTATTGTATTTTTATCATCATTTGCCAAATGTGAATTATGAGTACCACTCCCAATCCACATTCTTCAGTTCACGCCCTTCCAATACCTGTGTATAATTTCATCAACATTTCTGACTTCTTTCTAGGACGGAAAACTTGATTCTTCTTAAAAATAAGGGGCATTCCTTATTTGGGTGCCTTTAAAAAGTGCAAGTGGTGATTCAGGTAAGTGTGGTCGTGTTTTCATGGCAACAGAGACAAAATAAACGCCTTGACTTGCATACAGCGTACTGGGTTCTACCTGGTGCATGAAGGTCCCGGTAAAGATGGCAACTTGCCCCCAAATCACACAACTTATAGTTGGCAAAGGTCTGTTTGTCTAATTGCTCATCACACCACGTCGAACTTGTTAGTTGTGCAAAGTTATGCAAAGTGGTGTGAAGCTTTTTGCAAGCCTGTTGCCCTCTATGATCTACCCTCCAGCAAACGCCAATGTTGTAGTTATTAGTGTTATGTGTGTTTGGGGTAACTTCCTGACCCCCTACAGTGAACACTCTCGCAGGACTCCCTGATGCTGTGGACAGCTTCCTGCATGCAAAGCAGAGGCACTGGCACCCAGGGCTGCTCTGGTCCTTAATGAAGAATCACTCCAGTTGGTGAACTTTTCTGGAACTCAGTTTACTCACTAAGTGGGAAGAGTAAAACTTATCCAACATCATGGGATTGTTGAAAAGCTCAAATAAAACACTTCCTTTAAAAGTACAAGGTAAATTCTAGAGTGTCAAACAGGCAAAATGTTAATTATGAAAGCAAGGAAGTGCAGGATGAGTCACAGCTTCACAGTCCCCATGATGCACTGCCCAGGCCTTGCAGATGATAAATTCTTGATTAGCAGTAGTTTGTTTTTTGTTTGAAGTTGTCCCTTGTGTAAAGCAGACAAGCCACAGTGTGCCACGTTTTGTGAGGTACAAAGAAGCATAAAGCACTGTCTTCAAAAATTTGAAACTGTCGATTTAATTGCAGAAATGGACTTATAAACCTAATATAAACAAATGCTTTAAAGTATGGTGAATGGATGATATAAGGTTTTTTTCCAAGGTGTGTTTTGTGGAACACAAGTCCCATTTGTCGTTCCTCGAAATCAGGTTTGTACTCAAATATAAAAGTCAACTGTACACACCGTGTAACCCCTACTTGAGGATTCCAAATGCAGATTAGGGAATTCAAAGCTCTGAGAAATACTGTGGCAAAGAAACTCGATTAACTTCATTTAAATCAGCAACTCCCAAAGGTGTTGGACCACATAACCCTGTTTTAATGAAGAAAAAAAAAAGATCAGAGGTCCAAAGAAATAGTGTTTTTCAGGCCATGTTCAGGAAATGCTGCTCTGGAGGCTCAAGGTAAAGCAAAGGTCCTGTGATGAGGACCCTGGAGGGTTCCCGAGGTGGAGTGACGGGAAAGATCAGAGAAGAGGAGGAAAGGGGCTTTCCAAGTGTGGGATCACGAGTAGGTGGAATGTTGAAGCAGAGGCTATGGACTCTGGGAAGGTGGAAGTAAGCCAAGCAGGCACCCTCGGGTTAGTCACATCCTATCCTGGTGTCTTCACTAG
Organism: Phocoena sinus; assembly: GCF_008692025.1. Taxonomy (NCBI): domain Eukaryota; kingdom Metazoa; phylum Chordata; class Mammalia; order Artiodactyla; family Phocoenidae; genus Phocoena; species Phocoena sinus. Next base: position 3,804,400 of record NC_045774.1, on the reverse strand, counting down.
AGCAGACGCTCGATATATGTTTGGTTAACTTAATTCACAGAATTAGGAAACTGGAATTCGTAATCAGAGGGCAGTGAGTAGACGAAGTAAGTACCGCTGAGAAGTCGAATGTGAGGCTGGGAAGGGAAAGGAAGATCCTGAGAGGGAGGAGAGTGAACACACAATGGAGCATCACGGGTGGCTACCCCACACCTGGTCTCATTTAATCCTGACGGTGTCCTATGGCAGGGGAGTGAATGATCTCACCTAAGGAGCAAGACAGAGGTCAATAAGAGAGGAAAAAAGACCTGAGCAACCAAGATTCAAAGGAATAGAAATTGTGAATCAGGAAGTGGGAATGGAAAGATAGTCCAGTGTGGGCAAAAGAGCACAACCCAATGAGAAAGGGAAACAGAACTTCCTCCAAAAGAATTATCATTAACCTTTCCAAACTGATGAACCTTATTTTTTTATTTTTTAAAGAAGATGTTGGGAGTAGGAGTTTATTAATTAATTTATTTATTTTTGCTGTGTTGGGTCTTCATTTCTGTGCAAGGGCTTTCTCTAGCCGCGGCAAGCAGGGGCCACTCTTCATCGCGGTGCGTGGGCCTCTCACTATCATGGCCTCTCTTGTTGCGGACCACAGGCTCCAGATGTGCAGGCTCAGTAGTTGTGGCTCACGGGCCTAGTTACTCCACGGCATGTGGGATCCTCCCAGACCAGGGCTCGAACCCGTGTCCCCTGCATTAGCAGACAGATTCTCAACCACTGCACCACCAGGGAAGCCCATGAACCTTATTTTTAATAACGCCGTTAGACTCCGGATTTCTGAGCTATTTTATCTTACTATCTCCTATAAAATTAATAAGAATTATACATTTAGGATAATTACCACACTTATTCTTTCTCTTTTTAAAAGACGTATCCTACTTCCTATCTTCTGATCTTCTGATACCTTCCCGGGTCTCTATTTTTGTACTCTAAAAATACTCTTTAGTACTTGAATTTGTTTCTTAGTTAGTTCAGCTGCAGCACTGCATTCAGTGCCATCTGGAACCACTAATTTTATTTTGTTTAAATTATCCAAGTGTGCCCTTACCTGAATTTCAACAGCAGCTATTTTTACAAAGTCTTCATTATTTTCTAATTTTCTGGAACATGTTTCTTCTTTTTCCAGGATTTTTAAAAGAATGATTAAAGATACTAAAAGAACTGAGGTCTCTGAAATGTGCTACTTTGAGATGTCTCATTTTAACAACAAACACCAGTAAGATTTGGTTGAAACACTAGATTTTCACTTGTTTGTTCTCTACTACATGCTTAATTAAAAACCTCTTCAAAGATTATTTTAAAAACCTTCATTTTTAAATCAGCAGGATACTGACTCAATCTGCTTTGAAAAGTATTTAATAAAACTGAGTCACAAACAATTATTTCAATAACTACTGGAGTACAGGTGAGATTTTAAGACTGGAAAGGGAAATAACAAATGACTTCATTGGTAAAGGAGTAGGTGCTTTCATGAAACATCTATACTTGTCAACATAACCTGATGCTCTCAGGCCACTCCCTGCTCTATCAGACTCCAGGCATTGGTCCTGCATAGAAGGATCAAGACAGCTCAGTCTCTACACCATCCCTGACTCAGAGAAATTTAAGGAGCTTAACAGTCCAGCATCAGCACCAAATCATGCTCACCTCTAAATCCTGCTCAGATCTGGTAGCACTTGAGCTACCTGAGCTTCTGCCTTTTTCCTTACGCCTAAATCCTTATTCAGTACTCCAGCCTCCCAGTACATGTGGTCCTGTGGGACCAGGATTCCACCTTGCTTTGAGCATCTACACCCACAGCTCTTCCTGCATCTAGCTGGTATCCACCTGTCCGTGGCCCCTGCCCTGAGATAGAGCTCCAGTGTTTGAGGACAGACATTGCCAGGCCATCTGTCTACCTACCTAAACTTCTACTTACCACTCAGCTGAGATTCCTTACTGCCTCATGCTGCCTGCAGGTAGACCTCCCCCTACCTCACATTAGACCACCACACTAGCTTTCTGGCTGAATTTTCCACCATCACTTGTCAGATTCTTTGATTTACATGCCTTTGTTTTGGAATGGACTTCAATAGTCCCTTCAGATGGCCATAGTAGGGATCAAATTTCTCTTGGTATGAATCTTTCTCAGTCTAATTTATGTTAATAACAACCAGACCAGGTTCAATGTAACATCAGCTTTACAAAAATTTTGACGTCTAAATACAAATTCAACTGGCAAACAGCAGCAAATTACGGCAAGTAATTACTCAAATTGCAATTGTGTTTTAAAAATTAATATAATAAGTAATCGTGTGTGAAGAGAAGTTTCTACAAGACAGTAAAGAGGACATTCCAGGACAAAATAATTACAGACTCAAGGGCCCAGAGGCATAAAGCTCAGGGCAGATGTGGTAGATGGAGATGAAGTTGGCCAAGTACAGAAACTTAGTCATAGGGCTTTTCTACCATGATAGAGAGAATGCATTTTCTACTGAGAAATGTTCTCTATGAAAAACACTGAGGGAAGGAGTAAAAGAATCAGATTTATAAGTGATGGAGACCATTCTGTCAGTGGTGTGGAACGGGTGAGGCTGGAATCAGGGAGACCAATGGGAACTCTGCTCTTACCAAGGAAAATGGACATGAGCACAGGAGTTAAGAATATGGCTTAGACCACAGCGTAGAAATGAAAAATACTTCAGACAGATCATGGAGAATAGGGAGTGACTGACTATTTGGGGAAGAAATGAGACAGAATGACTGTCCAGGTTTCTGAGTTGGGTAGGTTTGTGGAGAAGCCGATGAGCCCATGATCCAAGAATTAATACATTCATTCATTCATCCCTTCTCTTGCCAAATACTTGGTAATTCCTATGGGTCTACATGATGAAAGTCACATTTGGAAAATGCAGATAGAGATATATGTCTCTGGAAATCAGGGGAGATGTATTGACTGGGAACTCATTGCCACAAAGGCAGAAGCTGAATGCCATGAAAATCAACAGAAAAAGCAAAAGAGAGTTCATAAAGTTGGAGGGGAAAAGAGCCAGAGAAGGCAAATTTTAAAAATTAAACCTTTGAGGACTTCCCTGGTGGCATAGTGGTTAAGAATCAGCCTGCCAATGCAGGGGACACGGGTTCGAGCACTGGTCTGAGAAGATCCCACATGCTGCGGAGCGGCTGGGCCCGTGAGCCACAACTACTGAGCCTGCCTTCTAGAGCCTGTGAGCCACAACTACTGAGCCCACATGCCTAGAGCCCGTGCTCTGCAACAAGAGAAGCCACTGCAATGAGAAGCCCACGCACCACAAGGAAGAGTAGCCCCCACTTGCCACAACTAGAGAAAGCCTGTATGCAGCAATGAAGACCCAACGCAGCCAAAGGTAAATAAATAAATTAAATTAAATAATTAAACCTTTTAAGAATGTCTTGTTTATATTCCTTGAAAAATTCCTCAAGGAATAAAAGTTGAAGACATTATTGGGACAATTGAGAAAATTGCAATCTAACCCATGAATTACATAGTAGTATTACATCAATGTTAAGTATCCTGATTATAATAATTGTACTATGGTTATTTAAGAGAATGTCCTTTTCCTTAGGAGATACATTCTAACGTATTTAAAGGGGCATTAAGTTTGCCATTTACTCTCTAATGGTTCAGAAAAATAAGATAAAGATATACATATATATAATATATTTAACATGTAATTATAACTTTATTATTATATATATAATTTCTCTCTCTCCCTCTCTTGCTCCCTCTCTTTGAAGGAGAGAGAGTGGACACTGAAACAAATGGGGCAAAATGTAAACAATTAGTAAATCAGGATAAAGGATGAAGAATATACAGATTTTATTTACCTATTCTTACAACTATTCTGTAGGTTTTGAATTATTTTACACTGCGAATTCATATCAAAATAAAATGTTTATATTAAAACTTGAGGAAAGGGGGTCATGTTGGAAAAATTGAAAGGAAGGGAGAAATTTTTGTGGAATAAAAATTTTAATGACTATGTAATATGAACAAAGTAAAAAAAAGTTTTAATATAAGACTTATGGAGTCTGACTCATTGTTTAATGACCAGTCCTCAGTCCAAAACAAAGCTTGTATAATCAAAAGGATGGAAATGGGTTATAAAAATTCTGGACAAAATCAGCAGGTGGAGGGGTTGCCTGGGAATCAAGGATTCCTGGCAACTCCACATCAAATGTCTGTGACAAGTGCCAGTTCTGATCAAGGTATGTCCACTGTCAGTAAGAGTCTAGGAGCCCCTGTCTGAGAGCATAGGGATTAGTTTGCTCAGAGGGAGTCTGCATGGCCTCATAAGAGCACTTCTAGCCTTAACATTGTTGGCATATTATGTTTTGGCCATTCTTCCTTTCTAATATTCATGTAACTGTATATAAATATCTCCGCAAGGTAGGATTAAATAACAGTAATTCCAACATAGTTATCTTTTCATTTTTCTTGAGTACAATGAAAGAATTGATTCTTCTTGATTAGACTCATTAATTCTACATAAAAAGAAATCTTGTTAGTTGCAAGTTAAGTGGAACTTATGATAAGGATAGATGTGTGACCAGGAAGTCCAGGGCAGGAGGAGCATTGTACCTCAGGGAGAGACTGGAAGCAGAAACTGGTGAGTGACAGGCACTCTGCATCTCTTACATCTTTCTTTTGTATTTTTGTCTCAATCTCTTCTCACACCAGACTAGCTTCCTCCTCATGCTCCAGAATTAGGATATTGTTTACTCAGAGCCCCTGGGTTTAATGTAAAAGATAAATAGATTTTAATCACACCCTGAGTGTATCAAAAATATACAATTTTCCTGCCAATCGATTTTACACAAGGTGCCAAGATTATTCAACTGGGGAAGAATAGTCTTTTCATTAAGTGATGTCAGAACAACTGAATTTCTACATTCGAAAGAATGAGGTTGGACACTTCATACCATATACAATAATTAACATAAAATGGATCAACAACCTAAATATAATAACTGAAACCATTAAATTCTTAGAAGAAAACATAGGAGTGAATCAGTAATGGATTCTTTGATATGACACCAAAAGCATGAGCAACAAAAGGAAAAATAGATGAGCTGAATTCCACTGGTCAAAAACTTTCATGCATCAAAGGACATTATCAATAAAACAAAAGAGCACCTACAGAATGGGAGAAAATATTTACAAATCTTCTACTTGATAAGGGTCTCGTGTCCAGAATATATAAAGAACTCTTACAACTAAAGTACAAAAGGACAAACAACTCAATTTAAACATGAGCAAAGGACTTGAATAGACATCCCATCAAAGGAAAGATACAAATGGCTAACGCACACATGAAAAGATGTTCAAAATCATTAGGCATTAAGGTAATGTAAATCAAACATACAAAGAAGTACCATTTCACACCCACGATAATGGCTATAATTTAGAAAATGGAAAATAACAAATGTTGGTGAGGATGTGGAAAAAGTAGAACCCTCATATATTGCTGCTGACAACGGAAAATGGTTCAGCAATGTGGAATACAGTTTGGTGGTTCCTCAAAAGATTAAACATAGACTTACCCTATGACCTAGAAATTCTGCTCCATGGGAAGTATCCCCCAAAATTGAAAACAGGTACTTAAACAAATCGATGTATATGCATGTTCATGGCAGCACTATTACAGTAACCAAAAGGTGGAAAAACCCAAATACCCATCAATGGATGAATAAATAAAAAATAGTGCTAAATATATACCATGAAATATTAGCCATAAAAAGGAAAGAAGTTCTGATACAGGGTACAATGCGGATGAAATTTCAAAATATTATTTTAAGGACAAGTAACACAGAATTCACATATTGTATGAATAGTTTTATTTGAAATATCCAGAATAGATAAATCCACAGAGAGAATGCAGGTGGATGGTGAGCAGGGCTAGGGGAAGGGAGAAGTGAAGAGCAACTGATTCACGGGTACAGGGTTTCCTTGTGAGGTGATGAAAATCAAGTCAGTTTTGGAGCTAGATAGAGGTGGTGGTTGTATTGCATTGTAAATGTACTAAATGGCACTGAACCATTCACTTTAAAATGATTAGTTTTAGGTTATGTCATTTCATGCCAATAAAGAAAGAAAGAAAATAACATACAATTTTCCTCATTTCTACTACTGATCAGAGTCTCCATTTCCACTTGACGGTGAAAATATTACATACACTCAACAGACATTTCTGATTTAAAACTCAGTGTAGATTGGCAAATAAGCTTTTCAAGATTTCAAGTTACTCTTAATCTAAACCCTAATCCTTCAGTGAGCGACCCCCTTTCGCCTTCTTTGGAATAATCCTCATGATACAATATGGAAGGCAGGGGGCTGGGAGGACAGTGGGGATAGGTTTGCTCTTCCCCCCTCCCCCTCGCCGGGAATCTCCTGATATTGTGTGTTGTTGAAATCATGAGTTACATGTTCTCCCAGCTTGGACAATGCTTGGATATTCCTTTGGACGGTGGTGATGGGCCAGGTTTGCATTTTCATTACCCATCTCTGTGAGGTTCCAGAGAACGTGTACCTCCATTTTTATGCTGGGAGGAGCCCCTTACTTCACAGACTGTGAGGGACACCTGGCTATTTTATGTGCCACTCTCCAGCTGGGAGAAAGGGTCAGCAGCATAGCTGTGCCCCTCCCAACCTTGGAGGCACCATTCCATTACCATATGTCTGCCTTCACCCCCAGTGGTGCAGGAGAGGTTTTCACATCAGCTGCTCTCAATAGTGGATTAGCATCTAAGGAATTGGCTCATGCCATTGTGGGGTTGGCAAGTCCAACATCCATAGTAGTGCAAGTTGGCAGTCTAGAGAATCGGGTAAGTGTTGATGGTGCAGTGTTGAGTCTGAAGGCTGGAAATTCAGGCAGAATTTCTATGTTGCAGAAGAATTCCTTCTTCTTTGGCAAACCTCAGTCTTTGCTCCTAAGGCCTTCATCTGACAGGATGAGTCCTAATCACATTATGGAGGGTGATAATTGACTTACAGTTTACTTAAAGTTAACTGATTGAAAACATCAATCACATCTAAAAAAATACCTTCACAGCAACATCTACCTGGTGTTTGACCAAACAGCTGGTTCCCATAGCCCAGCCAAGTGGACAAATGAAATTAAGCATCACAGCCACATAGAGGAAGCCTGGATTCTGACACTATAAACCTGCCCAACTAACCCCAGGCAGTCTACCTCCAGACTTTTTATATGAAAGAAAATAAAGTTCTGCTCGATTTAATTCACTATTATCTTTTCCTGTTACTTTTTGCCAAACCTAATCCTGACTGATATGCCTCCTCTCTTATTCTCACTAAATTAATGGATGCTGTATCTTGCCTCCTTTTCTCTGGGAAATCTAAGGGACTTAGGTAGGTGGAGTGATTCCCAGTTCTCCTTTCTTCTCCAAACTCTGTCCTCCAAAGCTGTTTTCTTTCCACAGCCTGGAGTTTGTTTACTACCCAGGGTGTAGAGGGAAAATCCTCTTCTCCTTTGTGCACAGTTTCCACAGCAACTCTCCACCCACACCCCCCGGTCTCCCGTTGTCAAGAATGTGCCATTTCTCCTTGGCTGATGTGACAGCCAGTGGTTGTGGGGAAGGAGGACAAAACACTGCATTTGGTGGCTCTTAGGCAGCCACAATTTAATGCTCTGGCAGAAAGAGTCAGAGGCAGGACTGTGACACCCTCAGCCCTGGAAACACCATGCCATCACCATTTAGCCACACTCCTTTCAATTTCAGCCACACTCAGAGACAGAGCAAATGGTCCTGGGTCACAATTCTAAATCCCCAGAGAGAAAAGTTATGATCCCAGATGGAGTTCTTGTCCACACCTGGTCCACGCAGCTGGGACAAGGGAGGAGAGTCATGTACGGACCGCCATCCGTAGTAGGGGATGCAATTCTAGATACCTATGCAACCGGCAGATGCCTTAGCAGTGCTTTATTACATTTCCTTTCTAAACTTAGACACAGATGTGGGTGTGAGAGGAAAGGTGCAAACGTGTATGTAACAATATCCAGACAAGTTCTTGAAAGTTTCTGAAGATGAAAAAATGACTTATTGAGAAGAGTTGAAAACGAAATTAGCAATGTGAGCTGCCAGGGGCTTCCCTGGTGGCGCAGTGATTAAGAATCCTCCCGCCAATGCAGGGGACACAGGTTTGAGCCCTGGTCTGGGAAGATCTCACATGCCAGGGAGCAACTAACCCTGTGAGCCACAAGTACTCAGCTCACGTGCCACAACTACTGAGCCCACGTGCCACAACTACTGCAGCCCACGCATCTAGAGCCCATGCTCCACAGCAAGAGAAGCCACCACAACGAGAAGCCCACGCACGGCAACGAAGAGTAGCCCCCGCTTGCCGAAACTAGAGAAAGCCCTCGCGCAGCTATGAAGACCCAACGCTGCCAAAAATAAATTTTAAAAAAAATGAAATGTGAACTGCAGGCTTGTACTCATGTAAAGTCGTATACTGTACAGGGATTTCTTGTGAGCATTTTCACTAATCCTTGACCAGTTTTTCCAAGAGAACAGAGATGTGAACGACTCTTCTTTCCTTGCTAGGATATTCGCTCTATGCACTCTTTACACTGGCATGTCTGTTCCTTACTTAAGGGTTCTTATTACTTATTGCCCCAAGCTGTTAACCTCACTTTATCTGTGTACTCAAAGAACAGTTGTTAAAGACTCTGCTTCCCACCATCAAGGTTTGCAGAGTTCTGGCTGCCTGCTTTGCTTAACAGAAATGATTGTGTGCAGATGTAGTTCTCTGCCTTGTGCCAGTGTTTTCTGCCAAGCTAGCAGCTTTTCTCTGCCAGTATCAGTCTCCTGTACTCCACAGTGATGGGAGAAGCACTTTAAACCTCTTTTTTGTGGAGAGACTTACTTCCTATTGCAGAGGTAATAGAAAAAAATTGGCCTGGACACACCCATTTGAACTGTTACATCATCCTTTCAAATTTCATTGAACATGGAAAAGTTACTTTCAAACTGAACATAGAATAGTGGACTTCTGGGTCTTTCTAACAGTCACACGGTTAGATTTTTAACTCCTGATTTATCAGAGGGTCTTCAATAGGCTTCATAGAGAGTCAAAATCAAGGGCTCTCTCTAGTTGCAAAAACTTTATTAACATGATTTTTCTCCTAATTTAAAATTTAGTGGATTATCAATTATATATCACCTTTTCCTAATGAATGCAGAAATGAGACCAACTAACAAACATACAATGGAATACTATTCAGCCATAAAAAAGAATGAAATTTGCAGCAATGTGGATGGGTTTGAAAGTTATTATGCTAAGTGAAATAAGTCAGGCAGAGAAAGTCAAGTACCGTATGATATCACTTGTATGTGGAATCTAAAAAATACAACACACTAGTGAATATAACAAAAAAGAAGCAGACTCACAGATATAGAGAACAAATTAGTGGTTGCCAGTGAGGGGGAGAGGCAATATAAAGGTGGGAGAGTGGGATGTACAAACTATTAGCCTCAAGGATACATTGTATAACACAGGGAATGTAGCCAATATTTTGTAATAAGTGTAAATGGAGAGTAACCTTTAAAAGTTGTATAAAAATTTAAACATTTTTTTAAAATGAAAGAAAGAAAGAAGAAAAGAAAAAGAAATGCAACCAACTAGAGCTTGCATCCAAACTCCGCCCCAAGCCTCTGCCTCTGTAATGCCCTGGAGACTACACAGGACCCCCTCATTAGCCAGTGCCACACTGGGTGTGTCTCATCACTCTTGGTTTGTTGCTGGTTTGTTGCTGAATCCACCATTATGTACCAGTCAGGGCCAGGTAGGAGACAGAGGGTCTATCCAAGCAGGATAACTGAGAAAAGTTCCAGAATGGGACAATTTATAAAACTGTGTGGAGTTTTAAGAAATCAACAAGAGATGGTGAGGCATCCTGGGGCTGACACAGCTGGACCTGAAGGGAGGAAGTGGCTACCAAAACCTGGAGAGAGCCAACGCAGCTGTACAACACAGCTGTCCAGACAGACAGTGATGCAGCCAACAGCGGGGGAGTCCAGGGGCTGAGCTCCAGTCTCCTCCTGGTGAGTCTCAACAGCCAGAGGGCCCAGCCAAGGCGCCATTGACTCAGCCCATGCAGGACAGCCTCCTGAGGCACAAGCTGGTTAGAGAAGGAGCAGACGTGCCTAACAGGAGCAAACAGAAATTTTGCCAGGGCAGCCATTGCATGAAAGGCTCTGATTCTTCCTGCCCTGCTCTGCCAAGCTGGAAGGTTCACTGGCTCACTTACAACCTTTCACAATGGACCCTGGCTTCCATACTGAATGACCATGCTCAGATGTCCTCCTCAGATGGAAGAACCGGTGGGGACAAAAGGTCCAGGTCAGCAGGGTCTCCTGATTCTCATTGCTCCTTTAAGAGTCACTGTGAGCTTCTAGAGACTGGTTCTTGTTCATGGCTTCATTCCCAACTCCTTTTTCTGGTGTTTGGTGACAATTAAATGGCATAAAATGCTTCTTTTTAAAAAAAATTTATTTTTTAATACAGCAGGTTCTTATTAGTTATCCATTTTATACATATTAGTGTGTATATGTCAATCCCAATCTCCCAATCCATCAGACCACCACCACCCACCTGCCAATTTCCCCCCATGGTGTCCATAAGTTTGTTCTCTACATCTGTGTCTCTATTTCTTCCCTGCAAACTGGTTCATCTGTACCATTTTTCTAGGTTCCACATATATGCGTTAATATACGATATTTGTTTTTCTCTTTCTGACTTACTTCACTCTGTATGACAGCCTCTAGATCCATCCACGCCTCTACAGATGACCCAGTTTGGTTCCTTTTTATGGCTGAGTAATATTCCATTGTATATATGTACCACATCTTCTTTATCCATTCGTCTGTCGATGGGCACTTAGGTTGCTTCCATGGCCTGGCTATTGTAAATAGTGCTGTAATGAACATTGTGGTACATGACTCTTTGAATTATGGTTTTCTCTGAGTGTATGTCCACTAGTGGGATTGCTGGGTAAAAATGCTTCTTGAGTTAATAAACAGTGAGTGAATGAACACGTTTTTTTCTCCTTAAAACAGGCCTTAGCTAGAGTAACTCTATGTCCTAGAACTTCTGCAGCATCCGTATTTCAAATATTCTCACTCAATGTTCCCATGTAAGTACACTGACATTTGACAGACCCAGTGTCCTGACCTTCAGCTCTGAGCACAGGCGTACCAGCTGCTGAGACCTAGTTTTATTATGCTAAATGTAAGCACCGAGGGCAAAAATGGCAATGGATAGCTTGCTGAGTTCATAGACTATAGTTATCAATATTCTTGCTCTCTGGCACATGGTAACATGCCAGCCCTGGAACCAGTTTTGTGCTTTCAAAAGAAAGTACAGCAATCAATTACCAAAGAAGGATTATTTTTGTATTGCAACTGCTTGCCTTCCAGAATAATTCAAAAATCATTATAGACCACCACATTCACAGAAGAACACTCTTCTACCCTTTCCCAAGAGATTTTGCCTTACAAAAAAAGAACCTGAAAACCTGTTTATTGAAATGTAAGAAACGTCTTTGTTTTACTGTTACTTCCTTTTGAATCCACAGCGCTTCTCTATTTCGATCTTTACAAACTAAGTTGTCAAATTTAGTCAGTCTATAAGTTAAGGAGAAGCTAGGATCCTCACATGGCCTGTTATAAAGCCATTTTTCTATTTTATTAGCCACATTAGCATTCTATTGCCCTTTAAATGTCACATGTTCAAGAGTACCACTGCATGCATCCTGGATATATTCCTTCTCATTGTAATAAAACTTTAGGATATAAATTCCTAGAACATAGATAAGACGACAGAGAAACAACAGAATTAGAATCAAATGTGTTGCGTACTGTTAAACAGATAAGAAACTAGGTTATTTTTCAGTCAAAGCTTTGTCATTGTTCTAAAACTGAGCCAGTCAGGAAAGTGTTTCATTTGTTCTTTGATACATGCTATTGTTTTTTCTTTTATCATCTGAACCATGACTAGAAAAATGAAATTTGTTCATTCTGAGATGTGCAGAAATATGAGGTGCTACCTCTTTCTAAATAGAGGAAGGAAAATCACATCATGAGGAACAGTATTATTTCAGAAGTGCTTGCAACCCACTAACAATCTGAGTATCCATTGTAGTTACAGATAAGCTTGGGACAATAACATTCCCCATATCTCAAAACCTATAGTGAAATAAAGCAATACAGTAGACTGATCAAACAATGAGAATGGGGAGAGAGTAAAGAATAAGTGAATTCTGGTTTTTCTGATGTCTTAAGTCCATATTTAGATCTTGTAAAAATAGGGTGAAATGTGATTTTCACCAATATTTTCAATGACTGATCCCCAAGAAAACACATGCAAAAGATTTCTTCCTTTATCTTACTCTTCCTATCATAATTCTTAGCATTTTCTAAAATTTGAATTCTATTTTTCTTTTTTCATCTGTATACAGGTCCTTTCAGCTCTCTTTCCAAAATTCTGCCGAGGTAGGGGACGTGGGTTCGTGCCCCGGTCCGGGAAGATTCCATATGCTGCAGAGCGGCTGGGCCCGTGAGCCATGGCCGCTGAGCCTGCGCGTCCGGAGCCTGTGCTCCACAATGGGAGAGGCCACAACAGTGAGAGGCCCGCGTACCGCAAAAAAAAAAAAAAAAAAAAAAAACCTCTGTCGCCATTACCAGCAACTCTGCAATTCTTTTCCTGCCCCAGTCCCTGGAAACCACCAATTTATTTTCTCTCTCTATGTATTTGCCTTTTCTAGACATTTCACATAAGTGGAATCATGAGATAGGTTGTCTTTTGTGACTGGGCTTCTTTCACAACACCTACTAATGGAATTTCATGGTCATATGGTAACTCTATATGTATCCTTTTGAAAAGTTGCTTTCCAAAGTGCTACACTGTTTCACATTCCCACCAGCAATGTATGAGGGCTTGAATTTCTTTCCATCCTAGCCAACAGGTGCTATTGTTTCACTTTTTTTTACTGTAGTCATCCTAGTGTGTATGAAGTGGTAACAATCACATCGTGATTTTAACTTGCATTCTCCCATTGACTAATGGTATAGTCTAATGATCTGTCCATTTCTTTATTAATAATTTGCATATCTCCTTTGAAGAAATATTTATTGAAATCATTTTTAATTGCTTTGCATATTGCTGAATTCATTAGTTCTAATAATTTTATTGTAGAACCCTTAGAATTTTCCATATACAAGATTATATAGTCAGCAAATAGAGATAGTCATACATCTTCCTTTCCAAACTTGATGCCTCCTATTTCTTTTTCTTGCCTAATTGCACCAGATAGAACCTTCAATGCAATGTTGAATAGAAGTGGTGATAGCAGGCACACTTTTCTTGTTCCTGATCTTAGGGGGAAAGCATTCAGTTTTTCTCAATGGAGTATATTAGCTTTGGGACTGGCCCCGATGTCCTTTACCAGGTTAAGGAAGTTTCCTCTATTCCCAGTTCGTTGAGTGCTTTTATCATAAAAATAGATTAGGTTCTTGTCAAATGATTTTCTTGTATCTATTGAGTTGTTCATGTGGTTTTGTCCATTGTTCTAGTAAAATGGTGCATTACATTGATCTTCAGATGTGGAAAAAACCTTCTTATCCAATGATAAGTCCCACTTGGCCATGATGTATAATCATTTTATATGCTGCTTGATTTTGTTTGCATTATATTACTCAGGAATGTTGTATCTATATTTATAGGTGATATTGATCTGTTGTTTTCTTTTATTGTATTATCTGTCTGGATTTGACATCAGGATAATACTAGCCTCACAGAATGAGATGGGAAGTGTTCTCTCTTTGTTTACTTTTTTGGTAAAGTTTGTGAAAGATAGGCATTAAGTCTTTAAATGTTTGGTGAAATCACCAATGAAGTTGTCTGGGCTTGGTTTTTTTGTTGTTGTAGATTTTTACTTACTAACTCAATCTCTTTGTTTGTAATCAGTCTCTTTCAATTATCTCTTTCTTTTGACCAGTTTCAGTAATCTTTGCCTTTCTAAGAATCTATACATTTCACCTAAGTTACCTAATTTGTCAGCATGCTTTGTTCATGCTATTTTCTTATAATCCTTTTTATTTCTCTGAGGTCAGTGGTGATGTCCCATCTTTTATTAGTGATTTTAGTCATTTGAATTTTCTCTCTTATTTTCTTGATAAGTCTAGCTCAAGGTTGTCAGTCTTACTGGAGAAGAAATATTTTAAAACAAAAAATCATGTTTACAGTCTTTTATGTATATACCTTTATATATACCTATGTATGTGTATGTACCTTTACTGGTGTTGTTTATCACTTCATGTGGATTTGAGTTATTGTCTAGTGTCCTGTAATTTCAAACTAAAGAACTCACTTTAGCATGTCTTATAGGGAAACCTTGCTAGCAATAAATTTTCTCAGTTTTTGTTTATCTGAAATTGTCTTAATTTCTTATTGTTTCACTGGATATAGAATTCTTGACTGATAATCTTTTTTCTTTCAGCATGTTGAATGCCTCATCCCACTCCTCAAGAAGGTTATACAGACTTCATGAAATCCTAACAAAATCCCTAGAAAATTAACGTTTTGGTAGAAATTCAGAAGACATTTCTAAAATTTGTACAGAAGGGAAGAGCCAAGATTATTTCAAGACAAGCTACTGGATGTTGAGAATTACATAAAGCCACGGTAATTAAAGGAGTGTGTTATTGACATAAGGATCCATAAATAGAAATAAAATAGTAAGAGTCTACCAACAGAACCTCCCATAACTGGACGCTTTGTTATGACAAAGTTTGTACCACAGAGCAGTGGAGAAAGAACCGTCTTTTCAAAAAAATTGTACTGGGTCAATTGGATACCAATATGGCAAAAAAGTAAAATGACATCTGCCTCATACCACAGCGAAAAAATTATACCTTATTGATTGGAGTTCTAAACGTGAAAGGTAAAACAACAGCACTCCTTGACGTGTGTCATCCAATAGAACTTTCTGTGCTGATGGACATGCTTTACTATCTGCACCGTTCAACATGGTAGCCACTAGCCACTTTTGAGCACCTGAAATGTGACTCTTGTAACTGGATCACTTAATTTTTATTTTTACTTTATTTTACGTAATTTAAATTTAAATATGGAGTAGGCAGCTACTTCTTAATAGAACACAAAAAGTTCCCCATAATGAAAAAGACTGATAAGTGAGACTACATTTTAATTAAGAACTTATATTCATCAAACAACATCTACCAGAGAGTACAACGGTAAGCTGGAAAATTGGAGAAACTGTTGTAGCCCACGTAGTAACAAGTCTCCAGAATCTGAAAACACTTCCCATAAATCAATGAGAAAATTACACCCCCAAAATAGAAATCATACTTATGTCATGAGTCATTAAGGAATTTTGGTTAAAATCACAATGGGGTTTTTCTGTAAACTCGCCAGAATAGCTAAAATTAAAGACTCACAGGACAAGAGGCAACAATTTGGAGCAACGGGAACATTCACAAGCGGTAAATTGGAACCCACTTTGGAAAACAGTTAAGGCATTATCTTCTAAATTTGAATGCATATGTACTGTAGAAAGAGCAACTCCACTCTAATGGGTATGCCCAACATAAATGCATATAGATGGGCACCAAAAGTCTTGGAAAAGACATGTGGAATGTTCTTCAATCTGGGTTTATGTGGTATTTTCTCATGATAAATAAATTGTGAGATGTGGTAAGAAATTGTGAAATACAATGGAGTATTACAAAGCAATGAAAACGAACAAACTACCTGGACACACAACAACCAGACTGAAACCTATAAGCATCATAGTAAGGAAAAGAAATGAGATACAAAGAATACATGTATGTGATTCCTTTTGTGTTAGATTAAACAAAAAGTAGTACTAGTCCATCATGTTAGAAGTCAATGTCATCGTTGTCATGGTTACCCATGTCATGGCTACCCATGTCATGGTTGTCATGGTTACCCATGGGGAAGAAAAGAATGGGAGGTAGTGAGTACTATACAACGTGAAGGGGTCTGAGGCATGTATAATGTTCACTTTCAAGCTCTGGATAATGAACACCTAGGTTTGTTCCCATGTGGTCAGACATTCTGTATGCTTATGATTTGTCACTATTTCAGGGTTTGGTTATCTGGTAGTGAAAAATTATAACAAATTTTATAACAAAACAAAAATTATAACATTATTACTTTAAATTCATAGTCTTAGACATTTATCCCATTAACTCTTTGTGTAATTTCTTCCCATAGGCCAGCAGTTCCAAGCCTGGTTTTATGACATTGCTACTCCTGTCAGGTGTTTCAAGAGCATGTTTGTGCATTTCAAAGATCCTCAAAATTAAATTAAATTAATTTCTTTGAAATTCAAAAAATAAACAATATTATAGTTTGAAGAGACAATGAGAATATCACAAAAGTCCACAAAGAATTTGACTTCCATCTCCTAAAACAGTGGAATGCCCTGCTTTAAATGATTGGAATCCTTGTCCTAGCAAATATTGATGGAATCTAACTTTCCAAGGTGAATCTTATGGTGCTAACAACTTTTGTAAATGATTTCTGGGCTAAAATATTGAATTAGTATTATTATCCTTTGGTGTGTCATTAGATGTTTAATAAATGTTTTTTTACACAGATAACAATGGACATTGTTATCCTGGTAGACATATAAAAGAAACCATTATCTCACCACTTTTATATCCTTCTTTGCTTTAGTTCTCTTAAAATCCGTCCAAAGAAAAATGTGTACACCTCTTTTCATTCTTTATGCCTCTCCAGGGCTTACATTAGTTGCTAATTGCAGTATCCTGTTTTATCTGCTTTGGTCCACAGAGGTCAAAGACTTTTTGTGACTTCCTTTCCATAATGCCAGGCATAAATTGCTCTTTATTAGCCACATATATAATGAGCCAGCATTGTCAAGGGGAAATTTCTCTTAGATGAGAAAATTTGCATAAAAATAGGTGTTTGCATTTTAATTCCAGGGGATATGGCTACTCTTATCTATGCCAGAATTAAAATACAAAAACAGCAAAATAATAATGTGTTGGGAAAAGGCTAACCTATAAGCCAATACACAATCTACCCCGGTCTAACCCTCAATAAACTACAACAGCATCAGATATTAGTAGTGAGTTAGATAAAAATAATACTGTTCTAACGTTAACAGGTCAGTGTAGCCTTCTTGTAGAATCCAAAGACTTGAGGGTTTTCTGAATTATCATATTCTGGAAAACATTGCCTTAAATTTCATTTTGAGGCATTTTGAAATATACTCCAATGAAACTTGTGAAGACATGTTTTCCACATGTGTTTATGCCTCACTCCCTCTCACTCTACAACTCCCTTTTCCATTGTAAAATGGAATATTTCCTGAAAAATTGAGGTCTCTCTGGTCTGTCAGGATAACTGACAAAAAAGCTGAAAAGGTATTTCCACTAAACAGTGTATGACAAGCTAGTCTAATGAAGTATAGCGATTTTCGTCATACATCAGTGACCCTGCAAAAGAAGTACCCATTCCTCTTATAGGAACAAATTACATTCCACTTGATATACTTTCTACTTTCTGAAATAGCAACAAAAAACACAAATCACTCACTGGCCGAGTTGTTCCCACCTTGCGCCATCTGGTACAATCCATTACTGCCATATGAGAGCTGTTGCAACCAGCACTTGTTTGGTGATCTGTGTGTGTGCTATGTGCATGTGCATGCATACACGTGTACTCATGTGGATGTGTGTGCATGTATGTGCACGTCTCTGATGTTATGTGCGTGTGTGTGTGTGCTTAATTATATTTTAGAGGAAGAAGAGAAAATGAATCTTTCCTCTTTTAATCTGGAAAAAACAAACTATATACGTACATTTTTTTTTAACATTCTTAATACCTTGTTCTACCTTTGGAACTGAAGAGAAAGAAGAAATGTAGGATATTTCTTGTGGCATTTTCTGATGGACACACCAGAATCATTGTGATTTCTATAGCCTGCTGATCCATGGCTGTTTTCTCACCACTTTCCATAGAAACTTTATATTTTTTGCTTTTCTTCTCTGTTGTGTCTTTACTTCTGTGAATTTTCATACTTGGTAAAGTTATAAAAGGAAAGAAAAATTGCACCTGAAAATAGTTTACCTCTTTGTTGAATTTATTTAGTTATTATTTCAGCTATCGGTGCTTCAAATAGGAGTCTCCCACCCACGTAAAATGGCTTCTCCATCTGCTTGATCTTCTGGACATAAAAAGTGAATGCCCTGCCATAGATTTAATATCAGAACTTCAGTGTGGGGTCCATATGGCTCACGTGTTTCCTAGGCTGGGAAATAATGAAACTGCTTTTGTTTTATTTTGTTTTTGTTGTTGTTGTTTTAGCATAGTTGGATCCAAATAGAAACTAGGGGGCAAAAAAGGAAATGCAAGTCAAAGATGACTGGAAGTTCATTTTATGTGATGACATTTTTAAGCCCTTTTTCCAAGCTGGCATTATTGTTGGTTTGTTTGCCTGTTTCATTAAAAGGAAAAAAATAGCTGAAATCATAAGAATAAAGTGGCATTGATATAAATCCTGGGCTCCTCAGCTGAAACTTCAGAAACAATCCCCGGGATTCTTTCTTTACTAAGGATTCTTAAAATTCCAATAGGTTGCCTATCAATACAAGTTATTTTATGAATTAATCTTTCTAGAATATGACACTTCTTAGCCATGCTAGATTTTCCAGGCTACCACCAAAGAAATAAAACAAGAGTCAAAACACAGTAAGCACAGACAACATGAAAAGAGGAAAACTTGCATCACAATAAAGAATCTCCAAAAGCCAAAGGGTCTGTCTTCCAGCTGGGACTTAAGTTTGTAACCTGAATTTTATCAGAAAGCTCAACAATATTTAGGCTGCCAACAGAGAGATTCTGGAAGCAGAAGAAAACCAAATCTGCAGGGGAAGGAACCCAAACTCCAAAGTGAAATCGTAAACTATATCAAGACATTTTAGCCTCTAGGTTTGCTCCTTTCTTTTGTGTGCGAGCAGGGTCAAACAAGCAGGACCACGCATTCTGCCCTTAAGTGGATGAAGTATTCCGTTGCTGACTTCGGTGGGTGGCTGCTGTGAGCCTCTTACCCTATGGCTGCAGGTGCCAGGCACCTGTAGGCAAGGCAGTTTGCTGTCATCTGGCAGATGATAGGGATGAAAAGAACATTTCTGAATTAAAAGCCAGACCAATGTGCCAACATTTGAGCAATTGTCACCAGCACCTGCTTCTGAGGTTCCAAGCCTCCTGCCTGTGACTAGATTTAAAGACAGAGAGGGAAAGACAGAGATCGAGAGACAAAGAGAGACAGAGAGAGACCCAAGCATTTCACTGGCTTTCAGTCTGTAGGAAATTTAAAGCTTTGGATTGTTAACTTCTATAAAGTCAACTAGGGGGACTAGTTAATACTTCGTCTTCCAATGCAGTGTGTGTGGGTTTGATTCCTGGTCGGGGAGCTAAGAGACCACATGCCTCAGGGCCAAAAAACCAAAAACATTAAAAAAAAAAAAAAACAGAAGCAATATTGTAACAAATTCTATAAAGACTTTAAAAATGATCTACATCAAAAAAAAATTTTTTTTTAAATAGGTCAAGTGGGGAAGGCCCTTTTTAAAGTACAGACCTTGAGTAGATGTTAATTCAACTGTAAATATTTATGAGCCCTTCACACACTGGTCATCAACCAGTGTGGAGATCACAACTCTTTATAATAATAAAGATTTTTAGAGTATTCAGAAGGAATTTCTATTGTCATTTGTGCCACCTTTTTTCCTATGCCTGTTAAATTTGTATGACAGCTATACTAAATCTATTTAATATCTATATTGACAAATATGAGAAATTTAGAAGTCAAAATTATTCGGAAAAAAAATATCCTGGGGAAAGTATCCAAATTAAGTGAGACAAAAAACATTAGGTGCAAAAAAATATTTTAATGTATAACATTTAACAGGAACTAAAATAATAAGAAGCAGCAGAAAAAGAAGAACCTAACATTTTAATTTGTAGCTAATTCACATATTTATTGAGCATTTACTTTATGCAAGAGCCTGTGAAAATATTGTAGATATAAAAGATAAACAAAACATGCTCCCTGCCTTCAGAGAACCCCCTTTTTAATAGGGAAGACAGAGCAAATATATTGATAACCCTAACACATGGGAGAATATAGTGAGAGAAAGGAGTATGGCCAGCATGTGGTGAGTGCAAGTGGGAAGCTGAGTTAGAAGCAGAGTCTGAAGAATATTTACAATCAAGACTTGGAATGCCATGGGCAGGCCTGATACAGGTCCAATAGTGGCAAAAAGAAAACCCAAGGGTATATAACTGCTGCCCTGAAGGAGTGTCCTGACAGCATACATGGGTGAGGATCCTGTTTAGCAGAGTAACAGAAAACCTTACTGACCTAAACGTGCAAGGAATAAGTCTCTTTCATGGAACAATTTGAACATGATTTTTGATTTATTTTTTTTTGTTGTTGTTTTTTTTGTTTTTTTTTTTTTAAACATCTTTATTGGGGTATAATTGCTTTACAATGGTGTGTTAGTTTCTGCTTTACAACAAAGTGAATCAGCTATACATATACATATGTTCCCATATGTCTTCCCTCTTGCGTCTCCCTCCCTCCCACTCTCCCCATCCCACCCTTCCAGGCTGTCCCAAAGCACCGAGCTAATATCCCTGTGCCTTGCGGCTGCTTCCCCCCAGCTATCTACCTTACTACGTTTGTTAGTGTGTATATGTCCATGACTCTCTCTCGCCCTGTCAAAACTCACCCTTCCCCCTCCCCATATCCTCAAGTCCGTTCTCCAGTAGGTCTGCGTCTTTATTCCTATCTTACCCCTAGGTTCTTCATGACATTTTTTTCCCTTAAATTCCATATATATGTGTTAGCATACGGTATTTGTCTTTTTCTTTCTGACTTACTTCACTCTGTATGACAGATTCTAGGTCTATCCATCTCATTACAAATAGCTCAATTTCATTTCTTTTTAAGGCTGAGTAATATTCCATTGTGTATATGTGCCACATCTTCTTTATCCATTCATCCGATGATGGGCGCTTAGGTTGTTTCCATGTCCTGGCTATTGTAAATAGAGCTGCAATGAACATTTTGGTACATGACTCTCTTTGAATTTTGGTTTTCTCAGGGTATATGCCAAGTAGTGGGATTGCTGGGTCATATGGTAATTCTATTTTTAGTTTTTTAAGGAACCTCCATACTGTTCTCCACAGTGGCTGAACCAATTCACATTCCCACCAGCAGTGCAAGAGTGTCCCCTTTTCTCCACACCCTCTCCAGCATTTATTGTTTCTTGATTTTTTTTTTTTTTTTTTTTTTTTTGCGGTACGCGGGCCTCTCACTGTTGTGGCCTCTCCCGTTGCGGAGCAACAGGCTCCGGACGCGCAGGCTCAGTGGCCATGGCTCACGGGCCCAGCCGCTCCGCGGCATGTGGGATCCTCCCACACCGGGGCACGAACCCGTGTCCCCTGCATCGGCAGGCGGACTCTCAACCACTGCGCCACCAGGGAAGCCCGTTTCTTGATTTTTTGATGATGGCCATTCTGACTGGTGTGAGATGATATCTCATTGTAGTTTTGATTTGCATTTCTCTAATGATTAATGATGTTGAGCATTCTTTCATGTGTTTGTTGGAATTCTGTATATCTTCTTTGGAGAAATGTCTATTTAGGTCTTCTGCCCATTTTTGGATGGGGTTGTTTGTTTTTTTGTTATTGAGCTGCATGAGCTGCTTGTAAATTTTGGAGATTAATCCTTTGTCAGTTGCTTCATTTGCAAATGTTTTCTCCCATTCTGAGGGTTGTCTTTTGGTCTTGGTTATGGTTTCCTTTGCTGTGCAAAAGCTTTGAAGTTTCATTAGGTCCCATTTGTTTATTTTTGTTTTTATTTCCATTACTCTAGGAGGTGGGTCAGAAAGGATCTTGCTGTGATTTATGTCATAGAGTGTTCTTCCTATGTTTTCTTCTAAGAGTTTGATAGTTTCTGGCCTTACATTTAGGTCTTTAATCCATTTTGAGCTTATTTTTGTGTATGGTGTTAGGGAGTGATCTAATCTCATACTTTTACATGTACCTGTCCAGTTTTCCCAGCACCATTTATTGAAGAGGCTGTCCTTTCTCCACTGTACATTCCTGCCTCCTTTATCAAAGATAAGGTGTCCATATGTGTGTGGGTTTATCTCTGGGCTTTCTATCCTGTTCCACTGATCTGTCTTTCTGTTTTTGTGCCAGTACCATACTGTCTTGATTACTGTTGCTTTGTAATATAGTCTGAAGTCAGGGAGCCTTATTCCTCCAGCTCCTTTTTTCGTTCTAAAGAGTGCTTTGGCTATTCGGGGTCTTTTATGTTTCCATACAAATTGTGAAATTTTTTGTTCTAGTTCTGTGAAAAATGCCAGTGGTAGTTTGATACGGATTGCATTGAATCTGTAGATTGCTTTGGGTAGTAGAGTCATTTTCACAATGTTGATTCTTCCCATCCAAGAACATGGTATATCTCTCCATCTATTTGTATCATCTTTAATTTCTTTCATCAGTGTCTTATAATTTTCTGCGTACAGGTCTTTCGTATCCTTAGGTAGGTTTATTCCTAGATATTTTATTCTTTTTGTTGCAATGGTAAATGGGAGTGTTTTCTTGATTTCACTTTCAGATTTTTCATCATTAGTATATAGGAATGCCAGAGATTTCTGTGCATTAATTTTGTATCCTGCTACTTTACCAAATTCATTGATTAGCTCTAGTAGTTTTCTGGTAGCATCTTTAGGATTCTCTATGTATAGTATCATGTCATCTGCAAACAGTGACAGCTTTACTTCTTCTTTTCCGATTTGGATTCCTTTTATTTCCTTTTCTTCTCTGATTGCTGTGGCTAAAACTTCCAAAACTATGTTGAATAAGAGTGGTGAGAGTGGGCAACCTTGTCTTGTTCCTGATCTTAGTGGAAATGCTTTCAGTTTTTCACCATTGAGGATGATGTTTGCTGTGGGCTTGTCATATATGGCTTTTATTATGTTTAGGAAAGTTCCCTCTATGCCTACTTTCTGGAGGGTTTTTATCATAAATGGGTGTTGAATTTTGTCGAAAGCTTTCTCTGCATCTATTGAGATGATCATATGGTTTTTCTCCTTCAATTTGTTAATATGGTTTATCACATTGATAGATTTGCGTATATTGAAGAATCCTTGCATTCCTGGAATAAACCCCACTTGATCATGGTGTATGATCCTTTTAATGTGCTGTTGGATTCTGTTTGCTAGTATTTTGTTGAGGATTTTTGCATCTATGTTCATCAGTGATATTGGCCTGTAGTTTTCTTTCTTTGTGACATCCTTGTCTGGTTTTGGTATCAAGGTGATGGTGGCTTCGTAGAAGGAATTTGGGAGTGTTCCTCCCTCTGCTATATTTTGGAAGAGTTTGAGAAGGATAGGTGTTAGCTCTTCTCTAAACGTTTGATAGAATTCACCTGTGAAGCCATCTGGTCCTGGGCTTTTGTTTGTTGGAAGATTTTTAATCACAGTTTCAATTTCAGTGCTTGTGATTGGTCTGTTCATATTTTCTATTTCTTCCTGATTCAGTCTTGGCAGGTTGTGCATTTCTAAGAATTTGTCCATTTCTTCCAGATTGTCCATTTTATTGGCATAGAGTTGCTTGTAGTAATCTCTCATGATTTTTTTTATTTCTGCAGTGTCAGTTGTTACTTCTCCTTTTTCATTTCTAATTCTATTGATTTGAGTCTTCTCCCTTTTTTTCTTGATGAGTCAGGCTAGTGGTTTATCTATTTTGTTTATCTTCTCAAAGAACCAGCTTTTAGTTTTATTGATCTTTGCTATTGTTTCCTTCATTTCTTTTTCATTTATTTCTGATCTGATTTTTATGATTTCTTTCCTTCTGCTAGCTTTGGGGTTTTTTTGTTCTTCTTTCTCTAATTGCTTGAGGTGCAAGGTTAGGTTGTTTATTCGAGATGTTTCCTGCTTCTTAAGGTGGGCTTGTATTGCTATAAACTTCCCCCTTAGAACTGCTTTTGCTGCATCCCATAGGTTTTGGGTCGTTGTGTCTCCATTGTCATTTGTTTCTAGGTATTTTTTTATTTCCTCTTTGATTTCTTCAGTGATCACTTCATTATTAAGTAGTGTATTGTTTAGCCTCCATGTGTTTGTATTTTTTACAGATCTTTTCCTGTAATTGATATCTAGTCTCATGGCGTTGTGGTCGGAAAAGATACTTGATACAATTTCAGTTTTCTTAAATTTACCAAGGCTTGATTTGTGACCCAAGATATGATCTATCCTGGAGAATGTTCCATGAGCACTTGAGAAAAATGTGTATTCTGTTGTTTTTGGATGGAGTGTCCTATAAATATCAATTAAGTCCATCTTGTTTAATGTATCATTTAAAGCTTGTGTTTCCTTATTTATTTTCATTTTGGATGATCTGTCCATGGGTGAAAGTGGGGTGTTAAAGTCCCCTACTATGAATGTGTTACTGTTGATCTCCCCTTTTATGGTTGTTAGTATTTGCCTTATGTATTGAGGTGCTCCTATGTTGGGTGCATAAATATTTACAATTGTTATATCTTCTTCTTGGATCGATCCCTTGATCATTATGTAGTGTCCTTCTTTGTCCCTTTTAATAGTCCTTATTTTAAAGTCTATTTTGTCTGATATGAGAATTGCTACTCCAGCTTTCTTTTGGTTTCCATTTGCATGGAATATCTTTTTCCATCCCCTTACTTTCAGTCTGTATGTGTCTCTAGTTCTGAAGTGGGTCTCTTGTAGACAGCATATATAAGGGTCTTGTTTTTGTATCCATTCAGCCAATCTGTGTCTTTTGGTGGGAGCATTTAGTCCATTTACATTTAAGGTAATTATTGATATGTATGTTCCTATTTCCATTTTATATATTGTTTTGGGTTCGCTACTATAGGTCATTTCCTTCTCTTGTGTTTCGTGTCTAGAGAAGTTCCTTTAGCATTTGTTGTAAAGCTGGTTTGGTGGTGCTGAACTCTCTCAGCTTTTGCTTGTCTGTAAAGGTTTTAATTTCTCCATCAAATGTGAATGAGATCCTTGCTGGGTAGAGTAGTCTTGGTTTCAGGCTATTCTCCTTCATCACTTTCAGTATGTCCTGCCACTCCCTTCTGGCTTGTAGGGTTTCTGCTGAGAGATCAGCTGTTAACCTTATGGGGATTCCCTTGTGTGTTATTTGTTGTTTTTCCCTTGCTGCTTTTAATATGCTTTCTTTGTATTTAATTTTTGACAGTTTGATTAATATGTGTCTTGGCGTGTTTCTCCTTGTATTTATCCTGTATGGGACCCTCTGTGCTTCCTGGACTTGATTAACTATTTCCTTTCCCATATTAGGGAAGTTTTCAACTATAATCTCTTCAAATATTTTCTCAGTCCCTTTCTTTCTTTCTTCTTCTTCTGGAACCCCTATAATTCGAATGTTGGTGCGTTTCATGTTGTCCCAGAGGTCTCTGAGACTGTCCTCAGTTCTTTTCATTCTTTTTTCTTTATTCTGCTCTGCAGTAGTTATTTCCACTACTTTATCTTCCAGGTCACTTATCCGTTCTTCTGCCTCAGTTATTCTGCTATTGATCCTATCTAGAGTGATTTTAATTTCATTTATTGCATTGTTCATCGTTGCTTGTTTCATCTTTAGTTCTTGTAGGTCCTTGTTAACTGTTTCTTGCATTTTGTCCATTCTACTTCCAAGATTTCGGATCATCCTTACTATCATTATTCTGAATTCTTTTTCAGGTAGATTGCCTATTTCCTCTTCATTTGTTAGGTCTGGTGGGTTTTTATCTTGCTCCTTCATCTGCTGTGTGTTTTTCTGTCTTCTCATTTTGCTTATCTTACTGTGTTTGGGGTCTCCTTTTTGCAGGCTGCAGGTTCGTAGTTCCCGTTGTTTTTGATGTCTGTCTCCAGTGGCTAAGGTTGTTTCAGTGGGTTGTGTAGGCTTCCTGGTGGAGGGGAGTAGTTCCTGTGTTGTGCTGGATGAGGCTGGATCTTGTCTCTCTAGTGGGCAGGTTCACGTCTGGTGGTGTGTTTTGGGGTGTCTGTGGCCTTATTATGGTTTTAGGCAGCCTCTCTGCTAATGGGTGGGGTTGTGTTCCTGGTTTGCTAGTTGTTTGGCATAGGTTGTCCAGCACTGTGGCTTGCTGGTCGTTGAGTGAAGCTGGGTGCTGGTGTTAAGATGGAGGTCTCTGGGAGATTTCCGCTGTTTAATATTATGTGGAGCTGGGAGGTCTCCTGTTGACCAGTGACCTGAAGTTGGCTCTCCTACCTCAGAGGCAGAGCCCTGACTCCTGGCTGGAGCACCAAGAGCCTTTCATCCACACGGCTCAGAATAAAAGGGAGAAAAAGTAGAGAGAATTAGTAGAAGTATGAGGAAAGAAAGAAGGAAAGGAGGAAAGGAAGGAAGGAAGAAAGAAGCAAAGAAGGAAAGAAAGGAGGGAGGGAGGGAGGGAGGAAGGAAGGAAGGAGGGAAAGAAGGAAAAAAAGACAGAAAGAAAGATGATACAGTATAAATAAAATAAAGTATAATATAGTTATTGAATTAAAAAATATTTAGAAAAAAAAAAAGGGACGGATAGAACCTTAGGACAAATGTTGGAAGCAAAGCTATACAGAGAAAATCTTACACAGAAGCATACACATACACCTTCACAAAAAGAGGTAAAGGGGGAAAAATCATAAATCCTGCTCCCTGAGACCACCTCCTCAATTTGGGGTGATTCGTTGTCTAAAGGAGGGAGGGAAGGAAGGAAAGAAAGAAAGAACGAAGGTAAAGTATAATAAAGTTATTACAATTAAACTTAATTATTAAGAAAAAGAATTTTTAAAAAAAAGTCATGGACGGATAGAGCCCTAGGACAAATGGTGGAAGCTAGAGTATACAGACTAGATGTCACACAGGAGCATACACGTACACCTTCACAAAAAGAGGAAAAGGGAAAAAAATCATAGATTTCGCTCCTAAATTCCACCTCTTCAATTTGGGATCATTCCTTGTCTATTCAGGTATTCCACAGATGCAGGGTATATCAAGTTGATTGTGGAGCTTTAATCCGCTGCTTCTGTGGCTGCTGGGAGAGATTTCCCTTTCTCTTCTTTGTTTTCACAGCTCACAGGAGCTCAGCTTTGGATTTGGCCCTGCCTCTGCGTGTAGGTCGCTGGAGGGCGTCTGTTTTTTCGCTCAGACAGGACGGGGTTAAAGGAGCCGCTGATTCGGGGCCTCCGGCTCACTCAGGCCGGGAGTTGGGGGATGGGGGAAGGAGGGGCACTGCGTGCGGGGCCGGCCTGCGGCGGCAGAGGCAGCGTGACGTTGCGGCAGAGGCCGGCGTGACGTTGCACCAGCCTGAGGCCCGCCGTGCGCTGTCCCGGGGAAGTTGTCCCTGGATCCCGGGAACCTGGCAGTGGCAGGCTGCACAGGCTCCGCGGAAGAGGGGTGTGGAGAGTGACCTGTGCTCGCACACAGGCCCCTTGGTGGCGGCAGCAGCAGCCTTAGCGTCTCCCGCCCGTCTCTGGGGTCCGCGGTTTTAGCCGCGGCTCGCGCCCGTCTCTGGGGTTTGCGCTTTCAGCCGCGGCTCGCGCCCGTCTCGGGGGCTCGCGCCCGTCTCTGGGGTTCGCGCTTTTAGCCGCGGCTCGCGCCCGTCTCTGGAGTTCCTTTAAGCAGCGCTCTTAGACCCCTCTCCTCGCGCACCAGGAGACAAAGAGGGAAGAAAAAGTCTCTTGCCTCTTCGGCCGGTGCAGGCTTTTCCCCGAACTCCCTCCCGGCTAGTCGTGGTGCACTAACCCCTTCAGGCTATGTTCAAGCCGCCAACCCCAGTCCTCTCCCTGAGCTCCGTCCAAAACCAAAACCCTAGCCTCAGCTCGCAGCCCCGCCCGCCCCGGTGGGTGAGCAGCAAGCCTCTCGGGTTGGTGAGTGCTGGTCGGCACCGATCTTCTGTGCAGGAATCTCCCCGCTTTGCCCTCCGCACCCGTCGCTGTGCACTACTCCGCGGTCCCGAAACTCCCCCCTCTGCCTCCCGCAGTCTCCGCCCGCGGAGGGGCTTCCTAGTGTGTGGAAACTTTTCCTCCTTCACAGCTCCCTCCCACTGGTGCAGGTGCCGTCCTTATTCTTTTGTCTCTGTTTTTTCTTTTGCCCTACCCAGTTACGTGGGGAGTTTCTTGCCTTTTGGGAGGTCTGAGGTCTTCTGCCAGCCTTCAGTAGGAGTTCTGTAGGAGTTGTTCCACGTGTGGATGTATTTCTGGTGTATCCGTGGGGAGGAAGGCGATCTCCGCGTCTTACTCTTCCGCCATCTTCAAGGTCCCCTTAATTTATTTTTAATTAACATTTTAATGAACATTTTTAAATGCAAAAAAATAGAAAAAATGGTATAATGATCCCTTAATCACCCAGTTTCAAAAATGTCAAAATGTTTACCTTTATTCTTTCATTAATACACCTTCAGCCTTTCTTTTGGGGAGGGAGCACATCCAGACTATTTTAAAGCAAATCCCAGACAGCGTATCATTTCACCCACATATGCTCAGTACCTGTTTTCATATAAGAACGTTTTTATAAAACCAAAACCACCATTAGTGAACTTAACAAAATTAAAAATTATTTATTGATATCTTTTAATACCCAGTCTGAATATGATTTTCCCTAATTCACTCAAAAATGTCTTTTTATTGTTGATTTATTTGAATTAGATTCCAGGAAAACCCATATCCTACTTTTTGTTGATGTCTTTTAATCTATAACAAGTTCTCTTCCCCCCTTCTTTTTTGGACTATTTGAAGAGATTAGGTTATTTGTCCTGATGAATTTTCCACTGTTTGAACTGAATTGTGTTCCCCCAAAATTCATGTATTAAAGCTCTAATCCCCTATACCTCACAATGTCACTGTATTTGGAGATAAAACCTTTAAAGAGGTAGTTAAGTTAAAAGGAGGTCCTTGGGGGAAGGGGGGTCCTAAACCAATCTGACTGGTGTCTTTATAAGAAGAGGAGATTGGGACACAGGTGCATAGAAGGAAGATCACATGAGGACACAGGAAGAAGACAGCCATCTACAACCTAGGAGAGAGGCCATGGAAGAAACCAAGTTGGCTGATACCTCACCTTGATCTCAGACTTTCAGGCTCCAAAACGGTGAGGAAATAAAATTCTGTGGTTTAAGCTGCCCTGGGGTATTTGTGATGTAGCCCTAACAAATTAATACACCCACATTCTGGATTTAACACATTTCTCTCTCTGTCCCATACTTTTGGTTACCTGGTTGTGGATGATGCTGTGCTGGCCTGCCCTGGTCACCGTTACTGGTCCAGCAAACATCCCCCAGGAACTGTGGGTGAAGGATGCTGATGGCTTATAGCTGTTCCCCTTCTCTGGACAACTACCTACAACTGACAGAGCCACCTTGCCTGGGAAATTGCTCCCACCATCTCACACCTGATGGCCTAAAGCCAATGACCGAGCTACATAGGGACATGAAAGCCTGGCTCACTAGCGTAAGGTGGGCAGAAGGAAACAACTCCCTGGTGTGGATTATACTCCTTTTGTGGGTCAGGCCAACACTAGGCTTGACCTGAGACCAGCTTGCTCAGTTTTTCCCCCTGCTCTCTCTTGCTTCACAACCTACAGATTTTTCCCAAAGAGCATTCACTCAATACTGTAAATCACATGCTCTGAACACTGGATTGGGGACGGCTTTTAGAGAACTCAGTTTAAGTTGGTTGGTGACAGTCAACTTCTCTAGAAACAGAATCTTGGTATGGGGTTCTGGAATCGGATCCCTGGCAGACCTGAAAGCAATGAGGTTTTTATGATTGGTGACGGGTGCAGTATTGCTAGAACTTAGTAAGTAGATGTGTGATTGCTAAGGCATCTACCTCTGATAAACGGGATCTGGATAAACATAGAAGGAAACACACTAGCTCTTGCAATACCTCTGTCATTTGAAAAACATGGGGAACTCGGTAATTTTAAGGTCTATAGACTTGGATGAACATGGCTAAGGGCCATAGATTCCTTGAAGAGAGAAAATGGCAGCCACAGATCTATTAAGCACAATTTAGAGCATAATATGAAGGTCAGTGAACTCCTTTGAAAATATTTGAATGAATTTCCACATTTTGCAATCCAAAGGCAAATGGAGCTAAAGATCAAGCATGGAGCCTAATTCTAACAATGGAAAAACTTCAAAGAAGACTCCTCTAGTCGTCATTGATGATTTACTTGCTTTCTGAAATGACAAAATGTCCAAAATTTATACTGCTCCCCAGACCTAGAAGCAGGCATTTATTTACGTGGTCCTTCTTCTTTTCAGTGTGGAATGGTATTTAAGTTCCTGAATCTGGAGGTAAGGGTGCTCTGAATATGGATGGAAGTGTCAAACCCAATAAAGTCAGATTAAAATCTGTCATTTTTTTAATTTTATGAATGTCAATGTAGAATTAAATCTACAGATCATTTGAAGATTTGCACATTCAATATTTCAATTTTTCCAAAACACAATTTTCAGAGTCAAGTAGTTTAATATGATGTCAAATGACTTTCAGTAACTAGATAAATTTTAAAACATAATTAAATTGGAAAACCCTAAGAAACCTATCCCTGATTAATTTATAAAATACTCAAAACTCTGTGTACCCATGGAAAATGAATTTCAAGAATGTAATAATAAAAGGTGTAAGAGAGCATGATATAAACTAAAGTAACAGTAAAAACAGAGACAATCTTACTTACAATTGAAATGTGGTAAAATAAAATTCTTAATTCAACTCTTTCTTCATTAATCAAGTACAACTTCTAGTTTATTTCTTTAGAAATTTGTGCATAAAAACCATGGTATTCAATACACTAAGATCTAACCTCCCTAGGGAAGAGGGAGATTAAAATCATTAAAATATCCAAGTTAACAGAAAGCTTAGAATCAACTATCACCATTAGTGTGCTGTCCATGGTCTTGATTATATATGGGGGATAGAATGAGGGAAACACCAAAGACACAGTATTATCTCCAATCCCCAACTTTCCACCATAACAAGTTAAAATCCCAATACATGTGGAAAAATTATGAGCATTTATTAAAAATATGACAGAACATAAAATATGACATTATATATTAATTAAGTTGTGAGATGTATTAAGTAAGTTGTGAGATGCATTTGCTTTATAAAAGCATAAAATTTGCAAATATCATCAAGATAGAAAACATCGATAAAGTAAATTGACAGTGTGAACCTATGGACTAATTTCTCACTAGCAGGTCAGATTGTGTTCTCAATGCCAATTCCTTATAAACCCACTCTCCAGTCAAAGCACATTCTATATAACAAAGTATTTATAGTTTATCTCCCAGTGGTCACCCATCCTTTGCTTCAGTATTTGTGGAACGGTTTATTTTTCAGCTCATTTGGTGCTTTCTTCTAGTTAGCTTCTTCAGTGCAACCCACAAAACCCCCGGGTCCTCACCACATTCCCACCAACAACAACTTAATACTGTGGATTTAACAAAGTATCATTTTAAGGCATAGGAATTGTTTTCCTTAACAAAATGGATTTCTAGTCAAACATTCAAATTTTACTCAAGATTTAATTTGTCCCTTTTCATAAGAAAATGAATGTATTAAATTATTTTAATTGTTGGTAATAAATGGATCATTTCTTTGGTATAGCTCTACTCAGCACTATCTTTTTTCTTGTTTCTTTTAACTATAAGTTACATCACTCAATACGCTCTTGGGCCGTGGGAAGTCTAATTCTTAGATGTCTTAACTAATGCTTAAATATAAAAGACTGGCAACAAAATCCTAGTCCTAGATTAAAGTCCAGTAACATAAAACATGAGGAACGCCTGGAGAAATTAACTCCAGTTAAAGCTTTTGTAAAAAAAAAAAAAAAACAAACCCTAAATATCTTTAAAGAAAAGTAATGACACTCAACATAAAGACACAACATAGATACATTTGGGTGAATTGGCTGTGTGTGTGTGCATGTGTGAGTGTGTGTACACATGTAGCTATAAGGCCAAAATACTCTAAATGTACAAAGATATGTATGCAACCAAATTTATGTTACAGACAATAACCAAATATTGTGTAGGAAAGACCTATTAAGAAATTTTGATTTATATGTCATTTGTGGGTTTATCTCAAAGTGAATTTCCTTAAGATTTTATATCCTAATAAGAGGCATTAGCACATTTAAACAGTAGTTGAGTTTTACATGTAATAAGAAATGTAATATGTGTAAAATGTGTAAAGAAATATATTCTTTCTACTGATAGATGCGAATGAGAGAAGGATGAAGATGAGACCTATTGTTTAAGCAAACTATATACATTAGGAAATGGACAACTTTGAACCATCTACACGAAGTGAGTGAGAGTACAGTAACAGGAAAATTCACATAATTTTTATTATTCTTGGTTCATCACTCTGTTCTGAAATCTTGATGCTTTGTTTATCCTATCTTAAGTCTACTCATCAAAGATTTGATAAAGATCTGCTCCATGCTTTACTGTACTAAGGGCTTCAAGAAAAATTCATATAAAAATTAGATCCCTTCTCTCAGGGAGATTTTTACAAATTACTACAGTATACAGCAAATGTAATGTGTGTGATAGTGGAAGTACATGAAAATTCTAAGAGTACAAAGGCAGAGAGAATTATATCCTAGGCACTCTGTAAGGGTTAATCCAGGCAGATTCGCTGTGACAAGGGAATTAAAAAAGGTTTCCTGGAGGATTTTACAAGTGAGCTAGATCTTCAAGCTCAGGTAGAAAGAAGAAATGGAAATTACAGATAAAAAGTCAGAAAAAGCAAAACTTCAGGTCATGTTTTATCTACTCTCTATAATTTTTGCCATGAAATATTCCATCTTCTGAAAGTGTTCAGAAACTAGGGTCTGTGAATGAGGGTTTTAATAAGGAATGAAACAGCAGATGCCAGATTGTAAAAGACAGTGAAAGAAATCCAGATAAGAGAATTATATTTTATCACATAAGAAGATAGCATGGAAGATTTTAGAGCTGGAAATAGTAAAACCAAGTCTGTTCAGAGGAAGGGAGCAGAGATTGGAGTCACGGAAGCTGTTTAGATACCATCACAGGAAAACAAAATTGCTGAAACAGTTTGAACATTTAACCTGGTACCAGGCACTAGGCTAAGCACTTAGCAAGAACCACTCTTTTAATCCTCAAAATAGTCCTATTATGAGGATACTGCTATGACCTTCAACCTGGCTTTACAGCTGAGGAAACAAGTTGAGATGATACTGAAACGTAGAGAGAACAGGTAACTTGTCCATCCTGTAGCTAATAACACAGTTCATGGTGCTTCCGAGGGGATCAAAATGAATCGGGCCCAAACACATCGTTAACATTATGATCTATTCAAGGCTTTGGCCTTATTATAATATCTTGGATTCCTCTAACTTCCCTTAGAGTACAATTCCATTAGCAACCTCCAGTTAGCCCTCATTACAAGAATATTTATCTCAACCCCTTGAGAGTGTATTGTTCTCCCCGCAAACTTCCCAGTGGGAGGTGGTGTCCATCACCCCATTGTTGGTGTCACAGATCCTCACCCCTCAGTCTTTTCCCGTGCCACCAGTCAGATCCATTTCCATCAATCTCTGTGAACATGAACCTCCCACTCTCTATAAAAGTCTACAACAATCGTCAATGTCTTCCACTTATCAATCAAGAGTTATTTACTCAGTACAACTGAATGCTCAAAGCTATGCTTAAACGGTAAAAAAGAGAAAAATGGGTTAAGACCCAGGGCCCGAACTGCTAATAGTTTTGATCTAGCTAGAAAGATAAGATTGATATGCTTGTAAAACAAATGCAAGATAAGAGGCAAGTCAATTTCAGAATGTGTTCCTTCTTCCATATCTAAGTTTTAAAGTGCCCACCACTTTCTCTTCATTCATGAATGTGTAAACATTAATGGGATGGATGTGGTAGGCAAATGTACATGTGTATCCCTGAATAAAAGATTGTCAACGGGTAAAATAAATTCCAGATAGTAGATTCTACCTAAACCCTAGGGCCAAAATTACTAGGTGTTGTGAAACTTTAAAGTGAGAATAGGGGATGCTAGATTTGAATTGTCTGGGTAAGAGATGAAACGTGGAATAATCTAAGAGCTGGAGAAACCAAGAGACAGGTGCTTCATGGTGTTTTCTGAAAACAAAGAAGGAATTAAGAGCTGTACGATGTATACGTCCTCTGCAAAAGCCATCATAATTTCCTGCCTGTTTTTAACTAGTTAATTTTAGCCTAAAATTTCATCTCTCCAAAAAGAATTAGTTTTTTTCTAAAGTAAAAATGAAATTAAGGATGTGAAAAAAATCTAAAGATTATTTTTCTAAGCTTTTATGTGGGTTTAACTAGCTTCAAATCCACTTCAGGGGGCAGACACCAGATTTCCTCTGATTCACAAGTGGGTATCTCATCTCTTACATTTGGTAGAACTGAACAGTGACTCATGAGGCTCACTCAACAGGGAAGTAAGCCACTTGACTAAGGACAATCAAAAGACTGTCCTGCCTTGCTGCTGAATAAGCAACTCCAAAATCGTGTAGCGTGGAAAAAAGAAAATTCCTTTCCTATAACCAGCTTTATCATTAAGCATCTCTAATATCTCAAGAGTTATATATTGTCATACGGACTTTTCAAAAACCAAAATGAATACTTTTCTCAGAGCAAAATTTTATAATTAAGTTAGATGGAAGTGTACCTCCTAGTCATCATTCTTAGTTGCACACAGCATAATTCACACAGCTGATTTTAGGAGGAGCTTTTACACGATACAGAGGTGGCCATGCAAGCTAACAACACAGAATAGAGAGTCCAGAAACAGGTTGTACATGTACAGTCAATAAATATTTTACAATGTTGCCAAGGTAATTCAATGGGTAAAAGAAGAACTTTACAACAGCTGGTGTTGAAACATCTAGATACATAGATGCAAAAACAGAAAAAGGAAGGAAGGAAAGAAGGAAGGGAGGGAAGGAGAGAGGGAGGAAGGAAAAGGGGAAGATATAAACTTAAATTCTCACCTTACACTGCAAACAAAAGTAAATTTCAAACACTAAATGTCAGAGCTAAATCTATAATATTCTGAGAACTAAACAGATGAAAATAATTTATTACTGTGGGTTAAAAATACATTTCTAGGGCTTCCCTGGTGGCGCAGTGGTTGAGAGTCCGCTTGCCGATGCAGGGGACACAGGTTCGTTTCCCAGTCCAGGAAGATCCCACATGCCGCGGAGCGGCTGGGCCCGTGAGCCATGGCCACTGAGCCTGCGCGTCCGGGACCTGTGCTCTGCAACAAGAGAGGCCACAACGGTGAGAGGCCAGCGTACCGCAAAAAAAATACATTTCTAAAGCACAGAGAACTATATTCAATTATAATGGAAAAGAATCTGAAAAAGAATACATAAATATAACTGAATCACTTTGCTATACACCTGAAACTAACACAACATTGTAAATTAACTATACTTCAATTTAGAGAAATGGTTAAAACCATGAAATAATTTTTTTAAGTTATAAACCTTTATAGGTTTACTTGGAAGTTCTCTTGTTTAATGAATACAGATTTATGATTCCTATAAATCTTTGTCAATTTCTCCATATTTAATGTGTATATTTAATAAAACTTTAAATTTTTTTTTAAAAATTCTAAGATAATACACAAATTCACAAACCACAAAACAAAAATTAAAAATTGAACTTCCTCAAAATTAAATTTTTTTCTCTTTCAGAGGTGCTTAAAAATTTATAAGTCAATCCACTTGCTGGGGGCAAATAGTTTTTAAAAGTATATCCAGGGCTTCCCTGGTGGCACAGTGGTTGAGAGTCCGCCTGCCGATGCAGGGGACACGGGCTCGAGACCCGGTCCGGGAGGATCCCACATGCAGCGGAGCGGCTGGGCCCGTGAGCCGTGGCCGCTGAGCCTGCGCGTCCGGAGCCTGTGCTCCACAACAGGAGAGGCCACAACAGTGAGAGGCCCGCGTACCGCAAAAAAAAAAAAAAAAAAAGTAAGAATTCCTCAGTTGCACTAACAATATGTCACGTGTTCAATGGTCACGGCAGATAGTTCTACTGGACAGCACTATCTAAAATTACTCACAAGGAAAACACTATTTTTCAGATTGAAATGGAAAAAAGATATTAATTCTTCATTCTTTCCAGACCTCTTTTGAATACAGTAGACGTATTTAGAAACAGCATGTGTGGAGGCTAGGTGATGGAAACTTAGAGCTTTCAACATTTTATTTTTTAGTGAGAGAAATGATTATTTCAGAAGGTTCTTGGTGAGAACACAAGGCAGATTACCATGGGAAATAAGTGTTTCTGTCATGCCATCCAACTAGAGCTTGCAAATGAAGGTCTGTGAAGCTGTGAGCTGATTAAATATTGAAGAAGACATGTGAAAGCTGATGTAAAAGCAAGTTTTGAAGGAACTGCAAACATCAACATTTACTGTCCACATAGGCAAAAGATTAATTCCTCTCAACCATTATTTTCTCTTTTTAAATATATAACTAAGAGGTTTGGTACGCTCCCACCAGAAAGAATGTGTCCTGACTGATTCTCAATTTCATTAAGTTTACAGGTAGGAATGTTAATAGCATAAAAATAATATTTCATAAGGACCTTCCATGGCTTAAACATAGAATCAGGCTTAGTTAATTGATAATAATCTCTGTTTTGGGGTCTTCTACTAACTACTGCCATGTATATCATAAGCAAACTTAATATGCAGTGATATTTTCATGTTAATGTCATTTTTTCATAAGATCTGTTTTCCAAAGTTATGACAAAAAGACTAGCCAAGCCCATATTTTCCATTTCTATATATTAGAGCTTTTACTAAAAATTGTTAAACAGTTTTAATGCAGTTGCTTTGCTTCAAAGTGACACGGAAGATTATTATTGTGGAGAAATTCTGTGAAACAATAATATGTGATTGGGAAGAACTTAAATTAAATATTTTATACATTTTCTTTCCCATTAATTCGCACTTATGGAGTGGTCCTTATCGTTAGGGCTCCCATCATTTATGAGATGAAGCTGCCCCTAGGAAGGCTGGCATTTCTCAACAGGTATTTATCGAGCTGTGGGATGAGTTTCCCATGTTTACTGCTGATCATGCGCTGTGTTTATAGAAGGGACAATGACATTGAAATTGGACTGGTCCTATCTCTCCATGCCCGCTGAGACCTGGCAGGCAGGAAACTGTGGTGTGTAGCTCTCATTTTTTTAAAGCAAAGACTGAAGATAGCTGTAAGGAAATGTTTCTTAACGTCTGGGAAAAGACAGACTCCACCACCAAATCCGCATATGTTAGAAGGACCAAACCACCTTCTTAGCACACCATTGAAGGCTTTCTGACAACTGACTTCAGCATAACTTTCTTAATTCATCTCCCACCATGGAACCTGCATTTCCCCAACATCCCCTTTTGTATCTCCCACTTCTCTGCCTCGATGCCATTCTTCATGCCATGCTTTGACACTTTCCTCCTCCAGGTCTGCTCTGCCCACTGAATTCCTTCAAGGAATGTCTCTAATAGATTTACATCTAATGAATCTATTCAATAAATTATCATAAACTGCCATCCAGGTAGCATTCCCTAGTGAACCTACACTTAGTCACACAATAGGGATTATCAATCAACTAACGCTTTTCAAAAATGATTCATTAAACAAGTGTTCTATGCCATAAGCCAGGCTGCACTTGCATTCAGTTATTAGTAATGGCAACAAAAATAACAGACATCAAACGATGATTTTAAAAATAAGGGATTTTTTCCTCTTCCACAAATGGAATCCCAGTGCAGGATTGATTCAATGGTTCAACAACATGAAAGGCTTAGACCCCGTTTATCTTCCTGCTCTGCTATCCTTACTATGGGACAGTTGTGTTCATAATAACAAGATTCTGTTCACCCCCAGACATGTCTTCCATGTTCCTGGTGAGAAGAATAAGGAGAGGGGTATACAACACCCAGAATAATAGAGTAAGGACCACTTATAATAGTAAGGACCACTTTATGAAAATGTGTTCCTCCACAACATCAACGACAACACTAGCAAAAATGGCAAATCAACTTTTTCAGAACTATGGAAATTAAACAAAGGCTTGCAAAAATCCAGTTTATTCAAGGAAAATGACAGAACTTCAGTAAAAACAGTGAGGTTTTTGGTGTTTTAGCTTGCTCTGTTGCCATCTTCCTCACCCCATCTTCGTGAGACCTTGAGAACCAACAGTCTCGACTGCAGGAGATCTGAAGACCAGCAGCGTAGGCACCTCTGGATGGGAGAGAACTGGGTTGGAACTCCCAAAGCTCCATCCTCAGTGAATTGTCACAATCTGACCTGTCTGGAAGCTCCCTGGAAACCCCCCACTTTCAGGACTTCTTTTTATTGAACCTCACTCAGAAGTCACAGGCTCTGAACTCTTTTCCTCCAGACATATTTTGAAAATAACCAATGGTGACTGTTTAACATCATAGCTGCCTGAGGAAGGGATAATATCTGGATAAAACAAGAGGCTCACAAAAAAATTAAAAAGAAAATCTGAGGGATGAAATATCCATAGAAGCTGTGAAAAATGCCAACATATTCCTGGAAATCTAGAAGTCAACATGCATATGCAAGGCTGTATGCTTTCCCAGCAAAGACCTTAGAAGATCATAAACACTTATCTCGGTGAAACTTGAAATTTTGTGCGAGTATGTAGTGAAGACAGAGGCAGAGTTGTAAACTCTAGACCCATTGTAGACAGATCCCCAACACAAACACAGAGCTCATTAGCAAACACTGGAGTATTATGTCATAGTATTTAAATAAACCTCTGTACAACCATTACCTGACCTCTAAGATAAGCAGGTCAGGAGCTTCAGTGGCTGTACATGAGAAAGAATACAGACTTTACAGAATTAGTTCAAGAAAGTAATTAAAGAAATAAAAAGCAACAAA
Organism: Phocoena sinus; assembly: GCF_008692025.1. Classification (NCBI taxonomy): domain Eukaryota; kingdom Metazoa; phylum Chordata; class Mammalia; order Artiodactyla; family Phocoenidae; genus Phocoena; species Phocoena sinus. Next base: position 3,765,285 of record NC_045774.1, on the reverse strand, counting down.
CAGGAAAAGAAAATCAACAATAACGAACTCTGAAAAAGGCAGGTGGAGAATATGATTTCCAGAGTTACTACATTACATTGTGTTATTTAAAATTCCAGTTTTCAATAACAAAAAAAAAATTACAAGACATTTAAAGAAGCTATAAGGTATGGCCCCTGTGCAGGAAAAAATAAGTCAATAAAAATTCTCAGGTAGCCCACCTGTTGGGCTTACTAGACGAAGACGTTAAATGAACTATTATAAATATGTTCAAAAATGAAAGAAGCCATGTCTAAAGAATTAGAGTAAATATGAAAACAAGTAGAAAATATCAAAAAAGAGATACAAATTAGAAAAAGCTACCAAATCTAAATAGGAGTTGAAAAATGAAATAACTGAAATGTTCATTGGAGGGGCTTAACAGTAGATTTGAGCTGGCAGAAGAAATAATCAGTACACTTTAAGATAAGTCAATGAATACGGTCCAAACCAAATCACAGAAATTAAAAATGAATTAAAAATATGAACAGGGTCTCACAGACTTACGGGACTTTGATGGTACCGACATACACATAATGAGAATCCCAGAAAGAGAAGAGAGAAAGAAAGGGGCAGATAGAATATTTTTTAAAAGTCTGAAAACTTCCCAAACTTGATTTTTAAAATATTAATCTACACTTCAAAATAAATTCTGTTGTTGATTTTTTTAATTTAAAAATATTGTAAATTTGTAAAGTACCACATTTTAAACATATAATTTTTAAAAAATATTCACTCAAAATATTTGCCTATTTTTTACTATTAAAAGAGTAGACAGAAATGTTGGGCAAACTTAAGTTCTCTATGATACTTTTGTCTCTTTTTTTTTTTTTTTTTTTTGTGGTACACGGGCCTCTCACTGCTGTGGCCTCTCCCGTTGCGGAGCACAGGCTCCGGACGCGCAGGCTCAGCGGCCATGGCTCACGGCCCCAGTCGCTCCGTGGCATGTGGGATCTTCCCGGACCGGGGCACGAACCCGTGTCCCCTGCATCGGCAGGCGGACTCTCAACCACTGCACCACCAGGGAAGCCCTATGATACTTTTGAATCTATATCTTGCTCAAAATCTTGCATCACAGGTTCAAAATATCAATTTTTTTTTCTTTTTAAAGTATGGAAGCTATTTTAAAATTGTATTTTTATAACTTTTATTTTATCAATAAAATAATTGTTTTCTTCCAAATTAAAAATTCAGGACAACTAAGTGAATTTGAAACACACAGGGCAGAAGAAAAGAAGGAACACCTCTAGGGCTTTAAATAGATAATTACTTCTAATATTTCCTTCCAGAATTTTTGTCAGGAATGCTTGTTTAAATATATTTAGAGTGATAGCATTGCTGTAGGCACAGGTTACAGACAGAAAAGAAACAGAAGACAACTTGGAAACAAATAATATCTATTAATAAGTAGTTTATTTGTATTTCCTAACTTTAACATATGCAGTGTATAAGTCAATCAAAAGGAGGTTTAAAAAAAATAAAATTACCAAATTCTTTTATAAATGGCAATTTTGTTGCCTTTCATAACATTGTTTGAATAGGAGTTAAGATTAGATTTTTTTAAATAAGTAATTTTCCAATCTCAGAGTTCAAATTAGAGAAATATTTTACCAAAATTGGTAAGTAGTAAAGGAGAAAAAGGAGTAATCATAGGAAGTGGACACAAAGTTGAGCGTTAGATTCTGTTTCCATGTATGGGGGTAAGAACATGGCTGAGAAAAGGGATCATCGTGAGAAGAGTAGTCAGGTGTGTAACCAGTGAGGAAAATCCAGCTTGGGCCCACCTGCTGTACCTGTCAGAATACACAGCTCAGCTAAATTCCTGAGTCTCTGGTGAAATCCAGGAAGGGAAGACTTGCAAGCCCTTTTGAGCCATGAATACGTTACTTTTTTTTTTTTTTAATAAATTTATTTATTTATTTTGGCTGTGTTGGGTCTCCGTTGCTGCGCGCAGGCCCGTTCTAGTTGCAGCGAGTGGGGGCTGCTCCTTGTTGGGGTGCATGGGCTTCTCATTGTGGTGGCTTCTCCTGCCACAGAGCACGGGCTCTAGGCACACAGGCCCCAGTAGTTGTGTTTCGTGGGCTCTAGAGCGCAGGCTCAGTAGTTTTGGCACACGGGTGTACTTGCTCTGCGGCCTGTGGGATCCTCCTGGCCCGGGGCTCGAACCCATGTCCCCTGCATTGGCAGGCGGATTCCTAACCACTGCGCCACCAGGGAAGCCCCAAATATGCTACTTTTAAAGTCATAGCTTCAATGCATCTTGGTATGTTTCCAAGGTTTCTTTTTACCATAAAAATAACAAATTTACAGTGTATTTTCCTAGTTCTTATACGTCTGTAACTGTCTTTAATGCCTTCCTGCCTAAAAAACAACTTCTTTGGTCATGTGCTTCTTGGGTAGCAGGCATTTATCTCATAAATGTTGACTACGGCACAGTTTTCTTCTGAAACTAGGTGCAGAGGAAAAGAAGGAAGCCAACTTAAGCTTTTGCACCTTTGAATGTAAAAGATTCATACTTCTTCAATACTTCCAGAATCTTTCTAAGTTCTCATAACTAAAAAGAAAAACACCATACAGGGAAGGCTGTGCGTGTGTGGTGGAAGGAAGCATATGGGACCTCTCTGTACTTTCTCTTCAATTTTTCTATGAACCTAAAACTGGTCTAAGAAATAAAGTCTATTTTTTTTAAAAAAAAAAAGGAAAAGAAAAATACCTAGTGAATTTAGGAATGAATCTCTTCTCAAAGAGATTGAGAAGAGATTACTCCAAAATACAGTTATCATTTTGTAAATGAACCCTTCGTATTGACTTAAAGGTACTATTACATTTTTAAAAATTTCACTGCAGTCCTTTCTTAACTCATGCATCTCCATGTTTATTCACCCCTGTTCAGTTTTTATCCTCTTTCTTCTCTTCCAATGTATAGCAGCCCCTGTGTCTTGAGAGTTCATTCTATCGTACAACCTATTAAGAATGTTTAGCAGTTTTCTACATTTTTCTTCTTATCCATGTAACAAAACAATTGAAAAGAATGCTAAGTTCCCTCTATGACTCAAGATGTTATTCACTTGCCCCTTTGGTCTTCCATAGAACCCTTGTTTATTTGTGTTAAAGTAAGGCAGGTTCTCAACAGAACCATTCTGTACCAACAGGAGAGGCATGTGCATTGCTTTTGACTCATTCCCCATCCACTTGGATGACAATCAAAATTCCTCGTAGGATATTCAGGTGCAGAATAAGTTGATGGACATAGTTTCTTTCCCTCTATCCTCATGTTCAGTAGACATTCATCGAGGTGGGTTCTGCTGGACCAGAGCGGGACCTCCCAATACTCCCAACCAATGAAACACAGAGCTCACCATGAATCCCAGCATGCACTGCTCCAGAGCTCTCCCCCTCACCCCACTCCTCCTGGCCCCTGACTTGTGACCAATGTTCTGCCGACAGTCCCCCCCTTCACCCCACCTACTTTCTACTTTTTGTTTTCTATGAGTATGATATTTCAAAAGAGATGATAGAGAAGAGAACACAATAGGGAAGGGAGGAAGATCACTCTAATTGTGCCAATAATCAACACATGAAAATAATGGAACAGTCCTATTTTCTTGATGCTATTAATCTAATCTCTCTGAGATCCATAATATGCAGTGGGCAAAGGCCAAGTAAAGACAGTTCATGAAAGAAATACAAATGCCTGATAAAAATATGGGGAAAATTCCATCTTATGAGTAATTACAGAAATACAAGTTGAAACACTGATGTATTACATTCGCCTCCAATCTTAGTAAATACCTAGTATAAAGAGTTATTTTGTGAATATGTATTATTGGTGAGAGTGCGAGACAGTGCAGACATTTTTTAAAGATTGTACCCTTTATATCAGTAATGTTACTTCCTAGCATTTGTTATAAAGAAACTATAATAATAAATATCATTCACAGCACTATTTATAACAGAAAACCAAAGCACCAATAACAGAAAATGATTAAATTGTAAATCTAAAGTGTAATTCTATTAGAAAATGTTTTTAAATTACTTAATAACATTTAAGAGTGCTCATTATGTCATGTTAAGTCAAAAAAAGATTCATGACCCTATTATGAACAATACATCATGTACAGAGTTATTCCAATTTTGCCCTCCACATATACATTTGTATAAGCAAATTTTTTCACCATATAAGCATAAGTTTATATATGTGTGTTTACATGGAAGAAAACAACTAGAAATATAAAATGTATTAATAATTGTTTTATGTAACAATTTATAAATTTTTCCTTATTTGTTCTATTTCTAATAGACAGTACTATGAAATCAATCTTCTTTTAAAATTAGGATAGAAACAAGTAACATCATAAAAATATTACTGAGAAAGAAGCTAATGAATTAATGCCCTGATATGCAATTGGTATTTTGGGCTCACTTTTAATTGTGACTTAGACCTCAAAACATTATTGAGTGCATAGTACAGAATTAGACATAACCATATTACCCGTTAACATAAGGGCAGCCTGAATAATGATAGGAAAGGGGTACAACAATTGCTTTACTCCAACAGTGAATCATATTTAGAAACTGCCCTAAGCAAATGTACTCAATATGAAATGAATAAATGTACAGAAGACATTCTGGGACCATTTATATACTGAAAGAAGTACTTTATCAAGCAATCTCCAATGTATGGGTTAGAAATGATTAATGTTTCCCAACAGTTACTAAAATAAAAGATACATAGATGGTGAATAGATGATGATGATAGATAGATAGATAGGATGTAGACATTTTTAAAATAGCACAAGAAAGGGAACAAAATACAGTTCAAGGTGGAAGCCTTATTTACTCATTTTATTTGTTCACTTATCACTATTATTCTCTCTCTTCTGTGAAGAGAGCCAGGAATCAGAATTTCTGAAAATTCATTCTCTGCTAGTCTTCTATGGGCACATGTCACAAAAGGCACTCCACAAAAATTCACACATTGGTGATTACTAGAAATTCAGCCACATATCTCTGTAAATTCTCCTCATGTGGTAACATGAGTCAGATTAAGAAATCTTGATTTTACCTCCAGGTTGAAGCCCAGACAAAATGTGACCTTAAGAGGTTTCTCTCATGCTTATTGTCTCCTGGGTCCCACTGGGTTGCAACTACCTGGCTTTATAACTCAGAGTTAGTAGAAAGAGGGATGAGAGAAGTATTTTCTCCCAGGTTGGAGGAAATCCTGGATCACATTTCATCACTACTCCCATGGAAAAGGAATACAATAAAAGATGAAAATCTAAATGGTAAAGAAATCAAAAAGGGACATGGAAAAGACCTCTTTGAACCACTTGGATTTTCCACTCAAAAGCTCTATTTACTTTACTTATGAAAGTATAAAAGTCCTAGTCATAGTAGGGTTAACTTTTCCACCATATTCCTTTACATGCCACTTCCTTATGGGAGAAGGAAGGTGGGAAATTTTGCAACCCCCTAGAGGCTGTGCTTCAGCTACAATCACCCACTGCTTGGACCCTTTCTTTAAAAATGAATAAAATGACCATTATTGTATATTTTGTTTTGTTCTAGGAACTATGCTTATTGATTTCCATTTATTATTTTAACCAATCCCATCAAAGCCTGTACAAAATAAGCACTATGGTTGCTACTCCCATTTTAAAGATGAGAGGCTGAGGCTCCCAGGGGGCCTCACAGCTGGAATTCTAGTCCAAATCTGTCTGAACCCAGAGCCTTTGTTCTTCACATCTCCACCACATAGCCTGGTGAACTGGTCAATTTAACTAAATCAACTTGTTTTGAAACCAGTGTGGACATAATTTTAATATGAGTATGCTTTATTTCACCTGATATTTCCAATGTAGTTTTAAGATCAAAGATGGTCTAGGTATGTGTAACTAGCAATCTGATCTATAATTTACTGCATAAACCCAACATTTAATCTCAACCCATTTCTAAATATACATACATACACATATGTAATGTGCATAGTGTATTTTTCTGAAGATATAAGTGGTGACAAGGGAGATTTACAGACTTAAACACAAAACCTGACCCTCAGTCCTTAGAATTATCACTTTCCTTGTTTCTTTTTGTTTTGTTTATGTATGTATGTATGTATGTATGTATTTGTCACTGGATTCTGTTGCGTCTCATCCCACTCTAAGAACTTCATCTTCAACTTCATCTTTTCTTTCTTCTGATAATTATTCCTTAAGTGAGAGTATTTTACAAGATTCCATATCTGTGTCAGAGACTGCTAGCTGACCATCAATCCTATTTTCTTGTATTTTAAGCCACAGTCAGGCTACATTTCCCAGCTTCACACACGGCCAGTGGGAATGACCTATCTATGTCCCAAGTCAGACCCATAAAAATATTCTCTGCATAATCCCCCATCTTCTTTACATGTGTGCTGGCTGAACATTGGAGGGCAATGTCAAGATGGTGATGCTTTGGCAGCCTGAGTCCCTGGGTAAAATGTAAGGAACAGAATCCCCTACATCTAGAAACTCTGAAGTTGACCCATATGCTCTGGTTAGATAAGCAGGAAATAAATAAAGCGGAGTCAGAGCGTCATGTGTTGCACTGCTTTGGGCTGCCCTTAGCAACACATGAAATAAGCTTAGGCAAAACATCGATGGTTTTCAAGCTGAAATTAAAGGAAATACAGAACTTCTGAAAATAAAGAAAAGCCAAGTGCTTCTGGCCCAAATAGAAGAGAATAAGATTGATTAGCACTTTGGGCAACAAAGGCTAGTAGGACTCCTCAGTTGGACAGAGTGACCTGGAGCTGCGGTAAATACCAGGCTCCACCCCTAAGCCTGTTATTTAAGATGCTTATATGGTGAAAGAAGCGTGGAAGGAGGAAGAAAAGATGAAAGGCACATCCAGGAATGAACTTGGGTACGGTTCTCCCACACACAACTGACCAGAAACAGGCCAGAAGCATGATGGTTTCTAAGGGGAGGGTGTTGCCCAGGAAACCATGATTCTGGTATGAAGAAAAAAACCATGATTGTTAGGTGAGCCTTGAAAAAGCCTTGAGGAGCTAGACGTTGCACAAGCCAGTCATTAAGGAGAGCATACTCCCCATAACCTGCCTTAGGTGTAGCCATGGGGAAGGGAAAAGAAAAACCCTTCCCAATGAGAATCCATTTTGTTTCAGTGTGTAAAAGTCATTTTGCAAAGTTAGCAGCTCAAAAAACAAGCATTTATAAGCTCCAACAATTACCGTGGGTCAGGAATCTGCAGTCAGCTTCGCCAGGTGGTCTGTCTCAGGCTCCCTTGGGAGGCTGCGGGCAAGATGCTGGCTGGGCTGCAATCGTCTGAAGGCTTGACTGGGCTGGGGTATCTCTTCCAGTGTGGCCCGACATCTGACCCAGCAAGTCAGTGCTGGTGGCTGTCCAAGGCTGCGGTTCCTCACCCCAAGACCTCTCCACTGGGCTGCTTATGTGTCCTCAGACACAGCAGCTGGCTCCCCCGAGAGGGCGCTCCAAGAGACAGCAAGGTGGAAGCCACACGTAGTCATGCCAGCAATATCCCATGGGTCAGGCAGCCCAGCCCTGTCCAATGCGAGAGAGGACAGCACAGGACCTTGTATTAGTTCCTGGGGCTGCTGTAGCGAAGTACCACAAACCAGGTGGCTTAAACTAGCATTCTCTCACAGCTCTGGAGGCAAGAAGTCCAAAATCGAGGTGTCATCAGAGCTGCTTCTTTCTGGAAGGGAGAATCTCTTCCTTGCCTCTCTCCTAGCTTCTGGTGGTTGCTGACAATCCTTGGCTGTCATTGGCTTACAGATATATCACCCAGTCTCTGTGTGCCGCTTCCCATGGGATTCTACACTCTGTGTCTACAGATCTCCCTTTTCTTATAGGGACACCAGTCATTGGATTTATAGACCCACCCAAGTCAGTATGACCTCACCTTAACCTGATTACATCTGCAAAAACCTTATTTCTAGAAAATATCACATTCTGAGGTTCCGGGGGACAGGATTTGGGGGGGACATTATTTGACCAAAACAGACATGACACCAGGAGCTGAGAATCATTCAGGGCCGTCTGGGAAGTTCACTGCCACAGCCGTTGATGTAGGGATTTAGCTGCTGCTGTGGCTGTCTTCATTGTTATAGCTGTTACCTACCTTAATATTCATTCTCTTTCCTTTTCACTCCACAGATTCTCCTTTGGCAATATGTTCTACTCTGATGGCTTCCACTAGCAATACTAAGCTGATGGAATACAAAATCCTGTCTCCAGCTTTGATCTATCTTATGAGCTCCAAAACCACTTTTTTTTGTTTGTTTGTTTTTGCGGTACGCGGGCCTCTCACTGCTGTGGCCTCTCCCGTTGCGGAGCGCAGGCTCCGGATGCGCAGGCTCAGCGGCCATGGCTCACGGGCCCAGCCGCTCCGCGGCATGTAGGATCTTCCTGGACCGGGGCATGAACCCGTGTCCCCTGCATCGGCAGGTGGACTCTCAACCACTGCGCCACCAGGGAAGCCCCTGGAAGTATTTTCATTAGGTTTCTCGGAGATTTCCCCGCTTTCAGACAGTCCTCCCTGTATTTCACACTGTAAGACGTGGCCTTTAGTTCAGCCCACAAGAGCATTGTGGGCAACCCAGCTTGAATGTGTGTCAGACACTTGCCCAGAGTGGAATCAGACAGGTTTGACCCAGTTTCCCTGTTACATTTTTCCAGAAGAATACATTTTCGCCAGGGCTAGAAACCAGATTTGGACCATGGATTAGAAAGGTCCGTATTTGTAATCCACCTGACACCTTATGCTCTGAAATATTATATACACACTTTACATTTGCTGAAGCCATAAGAAACATTAACAATTCACTAATTCACCCTCTTTTTTGGAGAACTCATAAAGTACAAAGTGACTCTAAGCAACAAGGGAAAAGAAAGCTCCAAGCATTGGATAAGGGCTTCCGACAGACACTGAGAGGCTCCTCTGGAGAAAGGCTCATGGTTTCCTCGTCCACAATTGACTTCTGGCCTCACCCTCCTGTGAGTGATTCTGGTCCTTACTCCTGGTTCATGTGACACCAAAGGAGCCCTGGGCAGGACAGGCACAGCAATGACAGCCCCTGCTCTCCACCAGGACTTGCTGGTCCCTCGCCCCTTTCCTTCCTTTGATTTCTCATCCAAATCAGCTTCTCCAGACTCTGCTCCACACATGGGATGCTTTGGTCCCACTTTAAAATGAACCTCCATCAGGGTAGGGATCACTGTCTATTTCTTCACTGATGCATCATCCCAAGACTTTGCAGGGTTTCCAGGCCACAGCAGGTGCATAAACAAATACTTGCCGCATGAATGAATGACAGGTCAGGAGCCCAAAACACCAGGGTGTGACACAAACTGAGGGGAAGAGGTTCCCTTGCGGCCTTGCCTTGTGTAACAAGAGGTGGCAGCAGGTCCTGTAGAAGGAAGTGGGAGTCCCCAGTGCCAGGTGCAGAAACACCGCATCACTGGCCTTAGCAGGTCCTACAGCACAGGGAGGCCGGGCAGCAGACACCACTCCGACTGGCATCCTCTGTGCTGCTTCATGGCTACTGGTAGCCTTTGCAGTCTGTGGAAGGCATTCAGGACCAGAGAAAATATCGAAACTCTTATCTATGTGCTTTTCTAAAATAGAAAGGACCAAAGATCCTATCTGTATGAAAAGCACTTAGTCATTCTTTAAAGGAAGGCCAGCTCAATTTTTATCAATAATGAGTCCAGAAGATTCACTGTGAATGAATGAAAACATGTTGTAATCTGCCAAGGTATAGCCTTTCCTCTTCTAAAAGTTGTCACGTGAGAGTGGCATTTTAGATACTGAAAAGTCAGGGATCCATCTATAAGAGAAAAGCTCAGACAGCTTTCTGACCACTATCTTCCTCCCCTCAGCATTTCAAGAGAGGGATGTCTTTGCTCTGGGAGATTTGCTTTCTCCCTCTTAAAAAAATGTGGAGAATATTTTTCTTCTTACAAAAACAAAAGCATTGAGACCGATATCATAAGTAAAGAGAACACACCACAGAGTGGCATTTTAGTGCTCGGATGCCATCAGAAGGTACATTTAGCCACATGACATCAGCATTAGGGCGACTGCTATGGTGAAATTATAACATACCGGACAGAAGTCCCAATGGTTCCAGTGTGTGCCATGAGATGGGAGGCCGAACACTGGTCAGAACAGCACAAGGAGAAATTCTTAAAGGGCTCGTCGCCCTTAATATCTGGAATTCAAACTATGAAGGAGACCTGGAAGATAAGTGCTTAAGAAAGTCAATGACCTTCTCAGCACCTCTGAAAAGTATCTACTGAAGATCCTCCAAGAAAAATCCGTATGTGCTGGATAAGCTCAGTGGTGAACTCATTCAGGATGCATAGAAATCAAGGCCTTTTCCAAGAACTGTATGGCTTCTCATCTTCAGATAGGCCAGCATGTAAATCAACAGTGGAAAATATTTTCTGAAGAATCGCTAGATCACGTGCTCCTTGAGGGCATAACCCGCCGCATATCCAGAGCAATCTCCATACCTAGTACAGCGGTTGGCATATTTGACTGCTTATTTATTGAATTAAATAGATTTCCAGTTGATTTGGAAATTTGAAATCTACACCACTGGTCTGTGAATTAAGTAGATGATTTTTTTTATAAAATATCTATTTTAAATAAAATTTTGAAGTATATTGGATTAGATTCCGCTAGACCCTAACTGCTATCTAATCCCACTTCTCAGCTGATAGGAGAATATCTGTTACAGCCAGGGCCAGCCGCTGTGGAGTAGAAGCTCCAGGAACAACTACTCTGGGCCCTGGGCTGCCAGTTGCCTGCCATTAGACAGCAAAACTTCCTGCTAAATCCAAAAGCTGCATTTCAGCTCTGGTCAAATATTCCAGTAGAGATGTATGATAAATTTCTATAAAGCAGGGCTGAGGATTTTCTTCTTATTTCTCTCTCCTCCCCACCTCCTTTTTGCCTCCTAATTGCTGATGTGGACCTAAAAAAAAATGCAAGGTGTAAAAGCTTCGCTTTTTCTTTTTCTTTATTATCCTAAGTGTGAACCTTACACGGTGAACTTGGGATGTCAACCCAAGAATTTGGGTTGAAAATATAATTTGAGTTTGAAAATATACCATAGCTGCCTAGCTACAGAAAAACCTGAACAGTTGTACCTGTTAGTCAGCTGTGCCAGATCTGCCCACACTAGGCTGCAACTACGTTCTTTGCTTTGGAATCTCTTGTACTCTTTTATGTAATCTTCTTTGCTAAAATACGAGGGGAACGATCAAACGACAATATGAGAAAACTCATGGAGTGGCAATCCAGTCAATCCATCAGTCCTTACCGAGTGTGCGTCTCTCGTGAGGCACTGTGCTCTGTATGATGTGGAAATGTATGGGTGGTATTGCTTATCCTCAAGAAAAAAATCATCTGTAAAGGAGACAGGAGAAAACACTTGAAAGCGTCATTTACGATACAGGACATGGAGAAAACAAGAAAACTTCAGAGCAGGGAAGAAAAACAATGTCCACTGCACTGTCCCTGAGGTGTCTTACCCCACTGTGGGTCCAGCCAGGAGTTTAGTTTAGGATTGCCTTTGGCAGCCTCCAAACCCATCCCAAGGCCGGCTGTGCTTTCAGCTCCTTGGGGACCACTGTCAGGCTTGATTACCTGTGGGGATAATTTCAAGTCTTGTGGTTAGCTGGGACTTGAAGGCAGTGTGGAAATTCCAGAAACCTCCCCATGATGAGGTGCCTGCTTTATTGGCCAACCTGGGGAACTCAGAGCAGGAGAATCCCAAGAATGTGAGCCCCTTGAGCCACCCTGCATTCTAGGGGAGTGTCCCCAGCTGCGTCTCTGAGCCTCTTCAAAAAGAAGCTGGGCGTGGAACAGAGAAAGACAAATATCATAAGATACTACTTATATGTGGAATCTGATAAAAATTGATACGGTTGAACCTCTTTACAAAACAGAAACTGAGTCACAGATCTCGAAATCAGACTTACGGTTACCAAGGGGGAAATGCAGGGGGAAGTGATGAATTGGGAGATTGGGATTGACATATACACACGACTACATATAAAATGGATAACTAATAAGGACCTACTGTAGAGCACAGGGAAGCCTGAGGTTAGGTGAATAAGGGACATGATTTTTATATCTTCTTGAGGAAATATTGCTTTTATTATTAAGAAATCTCCTTCTTTATTCTCCTTAATTCTTTTCCCCATAGCTTTTTTTCTCATATAGCTAATCTAGCTTTCTTTAAGATAATAACTCCATGGTTTATCTTTTTCCCTTTCTACATTTTCGACCCTTCTATATCCTTGTATTTTAGGTACATATATAACTCTTCTAAACAGCATGTACCTAGACTTTCTTTAATCCATTCTGAGAATACTTGTCTTTTAATAGATGGATTTAATACATTTAAATTATTAAATTTATTCCTAAGTATGTTATCTTTCTTGTTGCTGTTATAAATGGGGTTTTCTCCTCTATTATACTCTAATTGGTTATTTTTTTCTGTATATGGAGACTATTGATTTTTGTGTGCAAAGTTTATATTCTACTACCCTGATAAATCCTTTTATGGTTTGAGTTAGTTTTGTTATTGTTTCTCTAGGGCTTTCCAAGCATGCTTTCATATCAGTTATTAATAGTGCTTTTACTCTTCTTCTAAGTCTTGTGTCCCTAATTGTTCTCTCTTTCTTAATTGCGTTGGCTTCCCATGACCTGCTAAATATTCTTGCTTTGTTCCTGACCACGAAGGGAATGCCTCTTTCCTCCCCGTTAATAGTCTGATGTTAAGACTGAGGTATTTATATCTTATGATGTTAAGAAAGTACCTATCTGTACTTATTTTCTTGAAAGTCTTTAATAGGACAGGTGTTTAATTGTGCCAAATTCAAAGTTTTTAAACCACGTTTGGATATAATTACATGATTTTTCCTCTTAGACTCATTAGTATGGGGAGTTATATTAATAGATTTCCTGGGCTTCCCTGATGGGGCAGTGGTTAGGAATCTGCTTGTCAATGCAGGGGACATGGGTTCGAGCCCTGGTCCAGGAAGATCCCACATGCCACGGAGCAACTAGGCCCGTGTGCCACAACTACTGAGCCAGCGCTCTAGAGACCGCAAGCCACAGCTACTGAAGCCCGCGCATCTAGACCCTGTGCTCCGCAACAAGAGAAGCCACCACAATGAGAAGCCCGCACACTGCATTGAAGAGTAACCCCTGCTTGCCGCAACTAGAGAAAACCTGTGCACAGCAACAAAGACCCAACGTAGCCAAATATAAAATTAAAAAAAAAAAAAGAAAGATTTCCTAATACTAAATCAGATTTGCATTCATAGTATACATTTCACTTAATCATGGTGTACTTACTTTTAAGGTGGTTTTCAACCTGTTTACTAATATTGTAACTAGTATTTTTGCACTATATCCATAAGCAACATTGATCTATATTTTATTTTTGGCATATCTGTGTCAATGGTAATCTTGTTTCATAAAATGAATTTAGAAGTTTTCATTCATTTTCTACAATTTTTTTTTAAATTTGAGATTACCTGGTCATGTAATGATTTGGTGGAAGTCCCCTGTGATAGCATCTGGGCCTGGTGCTTTTTGTGGCCTTGATAACTTTCCTATTTCTTCTATAGGAATGAATAGAAGCTTTTTGTCTCTACTGGGATTAACTTGGATAAATTTTATTTTCCTAAGAAACTGTTCATTTCACTGAGATTTTCAAATATATTTCCATAGTGGTGTAAAAGTGTTTTATGTTGTTTCAAATTCCTCTGTATCAATAAATATTTTGTATATATGTGCCTTCTCCCATTTTCCTTAATGAAATTGGTCAGTGGATTTTCTTCTTTTCTTTCTTTTTTTTTGATATCTGCAAAGAACCAACATTTTGGATTATGAGATTTATCCAATATTTTTCTGTTCCAAACCTCATTAATTTTTCTTTATTATTTTCTTATTGTGCTTTTGTGCTTTTGTTCTGTTTACCTTGTACTTTGAATAACTTTTTAAATTGTAAATACATTTATTTCACTCTTGCTTTCATTGCTAGAGCTATTTGAGGCTATATATTTTCCTCTAGTCACTGCTTTAAATGTATCCCATTGATTCTGACATGTAATATAAGTTCCTATTATTTTTTCCAGAAATTCTGAAATTTCAATTCATATTTCCCTTCTTCCCATAGTTGTTTAATAGAAGGCTTTAAATTTCCAAATAGAAGGAATTTGAGGAGTTTTTAATTCCTTTTCAAATTTCTAGGATTTTGGAGGGTTGTTTTTTTTTTTGATTAAAGAGTTTTGTTTGAAATATATTTACTACATAGAACTTACGAATGCTTTCTTGATGATCTGATATATGATCAAAATTACATACTTTTTGTACATGATCTATGTGCAGTTGTGAAGAAGGTATATTTTCAGGATATATTTTTATATATAGTGATACATAGATAAAGATATAGACAGATATACGTATATATACATATACATAAGAGCTACTTTATTCTAGATGTATTTTAGATCCTTTATATTCTTACTTACCTGTGCACTTGACCTGTCTTTCACCATGTGGTATGTTAAAATTTTCTACTATTAGTGTGTTTATGTGTATCTCCCATTGCATCTCCTGTAGTTTCTGCTTTGTGCAGGTAGTGGCTGTTTGGGGCATAGATAATCATTTCTTGGTTATGAATTTTTACTCTTAGCATTTTAAAGTAACCTCATATGATGCTCTTTTGCCTGAATTTTCCTTCATCCCAAATCAGAATTGCAGCACCAATCTTCTTATTGTTTCCGTGCCTGGTATACAGTCCCTCATCCCTTTATTCTTAGCTTTTTGAATCAATGTGCCTTGGGTGTGTCTTTATTTACAGCATAGAGCGGGGTTTTATTTTACCTGCCACTGTGAAGATGGTTTTGCTTTTTTGGGGGGGAGGGGGGCGCATTACATGGCTTGTGGAACTTCCCTGGTCAGGGATTGAACCCATGCCTCCTGCATTGGTTGTGTGGAGTCTTAACCACTGGACCAGACTGCCAGGGAAGTCCCACTTTAGCTTTAATAGATGAGTCAAGCCCATTCACCTTTTACTGATATGACTGATATATTGGTCTCAGATCTGTCACATAATTTTTTGCTATAATACCTGTATGTATTATGTCATATTTATTGTTTCTTTATATGGGGAGTCACTCTGTTATTACTTTTTAAATTCCTTTGGTATTTTTCAAAGGCTTAAACTTATTCTAGCTGTTAAATGTATGTTTATACCTTTTACAACGCAGAGTCCTCATTTTGTTTTCTTACATAACCACCACTATTAGGTCTGTGAGGCTTAAATTGTATTGTTTGACTCACACCTATTTTCGGTGATTTTCTATTTTCAATGATCTTACTCTAATTTCCCTTTGTCTCTTCCTCTAATTGCCATTATTTACGTGTTTCTTTCTACATTGTCAGAATATATTCTTGTTTTAATCTTAGCTCGTCAGTTAACTGGATTAAGTAATCAGCATCGATTCTTTGCTAAGGCTTCCCCACTTGATGATGGACATCTTTTCGGTGATGTTTCACGCAGCCCATGTGTCCACTCTGTCCCCTGAGTTCCCGCACCTTCAGTGCTGTTTTCCCAAAGCCTCTACTTGGAGGACTACTTGGTCTCAAGTTTGCCTAATCCGTTTAACCACATCAGTAACTTTTTTTTTTTCAGGAGGTCCAATGAATACTTTTAATAGGTTTTCTCTCAGGTTTAGTGATTTCAGTTCAATTTCCTGGGAAAACAATGGCCATTTTCAAGAAATAAACTTCAGTTTTTCCCAGAAAATTTACCTAGATTGTTATTTTAAATATTGGTTCTCTTCTTTTATTTTGTTTTACTTCTTCAGTAACTCCAATTATATCTACTTGGGGCCATTTTTCCTGCATTCAATTACAAACTCTTTCCCTCTGAACATTTCACTTTTATTACATTTTCATCTTCTTCATTGTTTTTCTGCCTTTCTTCAAAGTTTCTTAGTATATTTCAATTGATTCACTCTAAGCCACCCAATAATATTTTTTTTCACTTCTGACATGGTTTTTGTGTTTTTATTCAGAGTTCTCCTGATTTCTATTCAGGTCATCACCATTATCCCCCTAACACTATAGCTTACGCATTTTATTGTCCTGCGATGTTCATTTCTCCTGCAGAGTAGACTTTTCAATAGTCGTTTTTGGTAGACATTCTGTCTTTTCTCTTTGATAGCTGTTTAGATATTTATTTTCATATTTGATGGCCCATAGTAGTTTTCCTACAATGTGCCTATGAATAAACGTGTTTTTATTTGTTGTTATTGAGACATTGTGCTTTTTCATACTGAAGTTTCATGTCTTTTTTTTTTCAATTCCAGAAAACTTCCTTCCCTATTACTTTATTATGTCTTTCTGGAACTTTATTTGATATATGTTGGGACTTCAATTTCTTTCCCAGTGTCTATTTTCCTTTCTTGCTAGTAATAAAATCTCTTTTTCTTTTTCACTTTAAAACCACAAAATTTATTTTGTCACAAGAATCCACTGTATCAGTGATCAGTGGATGGGAAGACATCCCTAGTCTAGTTCCCCATATAAAACTACCATTTCCCTTTTCTATGGACTGTTGCTCATCTCTGAACCCATCTATTAGTTATACTGGGATAATGGCCATGTCAGTAAATACTGACCAGTGAGCGGGGAACTTGGAAAACCGTTTTATTTCTGTTATCAGTTATACTAATGTATTGTGAGAAGTTAATAATGCAGGCAGATTTAGGGAGATTTAAATGAAACGTGTTTCCAAAATAATCATTTCATAAAAGGTAATTTCAATGATCAGTGTCAGTCGTTCCATCAGCATTTCTTCAAATTGTACTACACATCACTTTCTATTTTATGTGTAAAAAACATCAGTGTAACGTTAATTAATATTGTCATAATCTAGATGTAAATATTATGCCAAGTCAGAGATTTAGGGAAACAGCTTTGTACTCAGAGACAGCAGATCAGGTCATATCTCAACTCTGCCCTTCACTGCTTGTGTGACCTTAACAAACTCAATTAAATTCTCTTAGTTTCTTCAGCTGTTAAATGGAGAGTTATTTTAGGAGAATAGCTAATGCAAGTGCCTAGCACAGTTCCTGAAGCAGACTATGATTTAATCTGAAGTATGTCATCAGACAAAATTAAACAATGGTTCTGTGTGATTCTTCACCTTTAGTTCATCAAGCTTTTAAAATCCCTATACTTTAGTGACAACACGAGGAAGTGAAAATATCAGGTAATGTTTGAACTCTGAGAGTTTTGACATCATCAGACCTAATAACCCAACACAGTCATTTTCCCAATGCAGAAAATGAGACAGTTAAAAACTTGTCAGAAAAAAAATCACAATAAGCCCAGGTCTCCTGACTTCCTTCCCAGTGTTTTTCTGTTACCCTACACTACCTCTGATCAGGCTGGCTCAGAACAATAACTCATCTTAAAGTCTCAATATTCTTAAGTGTTTTTTCCATGTTTGTTATATTTCAAATATCACATGACTTTCCTTCTCCAGTTATCCTGTTTTGCTTTGTGAAATTAACATAGAAAACAACTATAAAACTCAATTAATATAATTAAATATACATCAATAATACTTTACATATACATGCAAAATTAAAGAGTTTTATTCATATTAGCAAGAGGTGCTTATAAGTTACCATCAAGAAAATAAGGAAGCCAACAGATCTTTCCATTAATATTTAAGACTGAATAGCTTCATTCTTTTATTTTATTATATCAAGTTCAGTGTTGCTGCCAAACTTGAACTTGACTTTGAAACATCAGCCATATTTTGTTAATATCTCAGCCGTTGCAGGAGTCTTTAGGACAGACTGTGATATAGACAAGAACATGGTGTGGAAATGAAATGAGAGTGGCTTTATTCTTGTTTGGCAGAACATTTGAAGTTTTTATCATTATCTTTCTTATTTGAGAATCCCTTGTGCCATTCTTCTCTCATCCCAAAATGGACACGTTACAAATGGAAAATTAGTGGCAACAGATAAGGACTTGGTAATTATGTGACTGCTAGGTGGTAAGATTAGGAGCCTATAATTTAAAGGAAATCACTGACGAAGCTTTCTAATTCATAAAGAGCAGAAAGAGAGCACATTTGTGCTGACGACATCTTCTCCAGTCCTCATTTGCCTTTATCCACCAAAAAAACCCACTTTTTCTGTTGCAAACGTATCTTGACTGTTGAAATATGCAAGTGTATTTGGCTGAGAACTGGTCATTAGAATACTAATAAACAGAGATAGAATGATAACATTAGAAACAAAGTTATTGTGGAATCTTAGAATTTTCTGACCAAAGAAGTAAAAAGCTGTTCATTGTAACCTTCATATGCACTGCACCCTATTCACCGTGTGGTAAGAGCTTGTCTGTGACATCTGCTGTAAAATGCTCCTTCTATTCTCAATTCTGGAGGACGAAGAGCATTTAACTAAAGCCCTAGGGAACTGATTAAAAGAACCTGGCTCCCAGAGGCCAGACCAGCAGATTGCAACACAGAATGCCAATATATTATTTTATAATAATGAGAAAATAGACAATTTTCCAATGACCAGCATATCTATGCTCGGTCTCCAAGGAACCTCCTGTCCTAGAAACAAGCTTGGAAGACAAAATTGAGTGCCTTACTCAACAAGCACAAGTAAGAGTAACAAAGGTTTTGAGGAGGATAAATACATTTAAATGTATATCTTTAAAGGACATTTTTAAGTATGCCTATCAAAACTTTGCTGTATAAAAAAGGAAACTGGAAGAATACTGGTGTTAAAGTTCATGATAAGATAGACATCTGCCTTGTATTAAAATAGAAAATATCTAGGGCTTCCCTGGTGGCGCAGTGGTTGAGAGTCTGCCTGTCGATGCAGGGGACACAGGTTCGTGCCCCGGTCCGGGAAGATCCCACATGCCGCGGAGCACCTGGGCCCGTGAGCCATGGCCGCTGAGCCTGCGCGTCCAGAGCCTGTGCTCTGCAACGGGAGAGGCCACAACAGTGAGAGGCCTGCGTGCCGCAAAAAATAAAGAAAGAAAATATCTAAAAATAAAATAAAAAGAGATTCTTTAGTAAACTTCATAGACTTCCAGTAAAAAAAATAAAACAGAAAATATGGTGTTTTTCTCTCTCGCATTTTTTTGGTCTTACTTCTCCAATACCTATGGCACCGAAGTCATGTAGGACAGCATAGTTTTGAAAATTTGACAGAGAACTTTAATAATATATTTTCCCTGAAATGTATGTATTCTTGGTATCTTACTGCAATATGACCATCAGAAGAGTCCCTGGGCTACCAGGAAGTAAAATTAAAGGTCACTTATATCATAAAATAGAAATGATGGCTCCAGAAAAACAACAAATGCCTAGAACACACTGCTATAATTTATTGACTACTTTAGCCTTTCCTCACTGATTTCCTCTGATGTTGAGCTATATTTCTCAGTGGTTCATAAAGTTCATCCCATGAAGGTGAGAAGGGACCAGGGGGATGGAGGGAAAGTAGCTGCACCTGGACATTCGGAACCCCTCTGTGACCGTGACCTTCAGCAATTTCTCCTGTTTGCTGCATCCTTTTTCTTCACTTATGTGTCCTGTGTACCCTGTGGAGTCTGTGAGTCCTTTCAATCCCTCACCCTGGGTCATCAATGCAATGTCTCACCTGTATGGCAAGCAGCCCTCTTATTAATTTACAAAAATATCTTTATTTTCATGCACTTCTTCATTAGGAACTTCAGAAAAAATGCCGTCTAGTTATAAAAGGAAAGGCATTACGATTTTGGTTGGAAATTTGCTAAATATGTAGATCTACTTATTAGTCAAAATTAACAGCATTTCCAATTTCCTTTCATGCCCTTCAGATAGGGATGAACACATACACAACAGTTAAAGATAAAAGCAACAAAGCAGGGCATGTATGCAAGTGAGAAAATGGAGAAGGAAAAACTTGGCTGTTATAAAATGGGTGATTTTAAGGGTGCCACTAGACAATTTTAAAAGCTAACATTCATTAAATATTTCCTATGGGCCAGGCACAGTTTGAATCACTTTGCATAAAGCAACCTGTTTAATCCTGACAGCAACCTGTGAGGTATGGATAGATGTGGATGATAGATAGAAGACTGATAGATTGATGACGGATAGATAGATGACACTTAGATACAGAGATACAAGAGAGACAGAGGATTGATAGATGTAGTGATAGACAGTCAATAGAGATACACAGATATGAGAGAGACAGACAGAAAGATGATAGACAGAGGATACATTAGATAGATAGATAGATAGATAGATAGATAGATAGATAGATATCGGACGATAGATAGATAGATATCTGACGATGAGGAAACTGACATTCAGAGAAGTTAAGTAATTCACTCAAGGTCAAACATTGAGGAGAATCAAGCTTCAGACACCAGGAGCTGAAGTGAGACCCCAGAGCTGGAGTCCTTAACCACTACTCTACACTTCTAAGCAAATAAGCTAATAGTAGTCTAAGACGCAACCAAGTTGGATATAGTTAACCCTGCATCTATGGTGTGTGTGCCCACGGTGCAGACATTTGCTTGCACTAGTTGGAGGAGGGATCAGGATTTCTGGAGGGAAGTATTTACTGGGGTTACCTAGGCAGCATCACAGTGCTTCAAAACAAAGGCCCATTTTTCAGTCCATATTCCCAATCAGCACAAGAGCCCTGTCCACACCTTAGCTGCAGAGAACTCAGTGCAGAGAGGGGCCTTCGGACACATGCCTACAGGAGCTATTCTTGGGGTGATATGCAGCTCTCCTTTCTAGCACATATTCCAATACACAGAGACCAGAAACAGTTACTAAGGCTGCATATCAGAGGGATTTTGAACACGTACCTAAGCAAAAGCTGAGGATATTCTGCAAGCGTGTGAGGGCCTGAAACACGCAGCTCTTCAGCTCATCGGGCAAAACCAGGGGATGGCGGAAATCTCAGCAGAACCCCAAAGCGACTGAACTTGATGAGAAGAGACGATTGTCTGGTGCTACGTAAGTATCACCCTCAAGGCAGGTAGAACCTGAAGAAAAGCAGGACCTCTCCACTTGTTATGGACAGCCGTGGTTTTTAGGCAAATCTAACACCTGGAAAGAAGCACCTCTGCCATTCTTAATCCAGAAAGCAGGTTTGCATCTTAATAAATGCTCTTCTTTCTTCAATATTCTAAGAGAAAGTGGGCCTTCTCGCCTTTTTTACATGGTTTGGATGGGGCGGACTCCATCTGAACAATTATAGTCCAACAATCAAAACCTTAGAGACCCCATCGGATAAATCCAAGGTTTTTGTAGACAGCTGCTCTGTTCAGGCCAGACTGAATATCCTCAGCTAAAGCCTTTACTATTTGAGGATTTAAACAAGCACCGGCCACAGGCAAATGTAAGCTGCTTTGTAATTCAGTAAAGTGGTCCAAATGTTCTCATCTCTGCTTCTGGAATCCAGATTTCTCAGGTTTAGAAGGATCCTAATTAGCTGAAGCTAATCACATTTATGCAGATCTCCACAGCTGTGTAAGCCTCTTACAGCCTCAGGATGGAACATAACCTTACATAATCACTAACCTTATCCTACGATGGGCCTCCATCTCATTAGATGCAATTGCCCTATATTGGCGACACGACAGAACCTTGCACCAGGCCTGGATGCCAGCTGGGGCTGGAATTATTTGAACAGGTGAAAAGGTGCTTTGGGAAAACAACAGAAAGAACAACCCCCATGATTTTCACCCAGTCTTATCCACACAAGTCAAAGTCAGTTTTCTGAGGAACATGATTTAGACCCACTTGCTCCTTGACTCACTTGTAAATCTCTGTCCAAGTGTCTTTCTGTCCTCACCTGCTTGGACTTCCCACTTGCTTTGCCCACCGTCTGTACTGTCCGGGACTCAGCACCACCCAGTGAGTGTCTAGTTGTTACTAGGGTTCTGATCTCCCATAGCCTCTCTGCACAGGTGTTCTGGTCCTAGCCTCCAGCTTAGAGGAATACCTCTAGTTCTACCAAGCTCCAGCATATTCAGTGGGCTATAAGGGCCATAGACTAAGAGACCAAAGTTTACAAAAGTATGTTCTATTTCATTAGGAGTATTATAAGGCATTTTTGGCATCCACCATTTATTACAGAGGAGAAGTGTATTAGAACATTTCTTACTTTCATCTAATGGGGCCAAATAGAAAAGAGTCTCATTCTCTAAATAAATTCAAAGATCAGATAGTCGGAGGTCTAAAGGGATCTTCATTCCTATTCAGTCCATTCCCAGTCATGGTAGCTCTAAGATGGCCCCAGACCTCACATCTCCCATTGTGCTAGGGTTGGTCCATTCGACCAATAGAGATGGCAGAAGTAATGGTGAGTCACCTCTGGGATGACAGTGTAAAAGATGCTGTGCTTCCATCTTCCACTTCCTCTCTCTCTCTCTCTCTCTCTCTCTCTCTCTCTCTCTTTCTCTCTCAGATTGCTCACTCTACAGGAAGCCAGTCGCCAAGTCCTGAACAGCCCCACACAGAAACCACATGGTAACAACCGAGGCCTCCTGCCAACAGCCATGCCGGTGATCTCCCAGCCCCATCGGGTCTTCAGATGATTGAAGCCCCAGCCAACAGACTGGCTGCAACCTCACAAGAAACTACGAGCCAGAAACACCCAGCTAAGCCATTCCCAGAACCCTGACCCTCAGAAATTGTGTGAGGTAGTGACCTAGACAGCATATAGGAGTGTCCCGTTTGGGAAGGGGGTTGTTGGGTGGGGGGAGTCATCATTTTTTCACAAGTTCTGGAGCTGTTAAATTTGAAAAACAAACCCTACGAGGTGAACCCCCATGGTGTGATGGAAGAAAATACATTTTCTGCATATTATGACATTATCTAAATGTTTAAACACATGGAGTAGAGAAAGTAACAAGAGATCTACACCTCTTATTCTGATCTTGGGTGTAGAGCCCATTCATACCTTATTCACTTTCATAGTCCCCATAGCTCCTGACAGAGCTTCTTGTAATGGCAGGTGTGCAAGAAACGTGATGAATGGGTTAATGAGCCCATGTATTTGAGGGTGAGGGAATATTTTTCTTGTTGAAGTCCTGCCCTGTTACTCTCAAAACTATAATACTGGGCTTCCCTGGTGGCGCAGTGGTTGAGCGTCCGCCTGCCAATGCAGGGGACACGGGTTCGTGCCCCGGTCTGGGAAGATCCCACATGCCGCAGAGCGTCTGGGCCTGTCAGCCATGGCCGCTGAGCCTGTGCGTCCGGAGCCTGTGCAACGGGAGAGGCCCCAGCAGTGAGAGGCCCACGTACCACAAAAAAAAAAAAAAAAAAAAAAAAGCTATAATACTGATGATTTAATGCATGATTCAAAAGGTAAATACCAAAGGTCTATGAAGGAAAAAATACTTTCCCTTTGAAAATATCACAAAAAAGTCATCATCCCACTTGCTACCTGGAGAGGTAACTGTGCTACATTCTACCTCACCTCAGGTGCAGCACCAACGTGTACCTGCTCTGACACTGAGATATATAAACATCCCCTTTCCCGCCAATTTGTAACCAAGGGCTAACACTGAATGTTTGAGGATCATAAGTTTTATTCAAATTCTGTCCCAAACCAATATCCTATTTCTTCCTCCATGAGTGAAAACACATGAAATGTGAATTGTAAGATGGTAACATGACCTGTTTCACTGTGGCCAATTTCAACCCATTTAACCTCCTTAAGAGAAAAAAAGAGTAACAAGAACATGTATTTCTGGGCACTACTGTTTTCTATAATGACTACTAATTTGAACTCCAGAGCCTCCATCTTTAATTAGCAATGTCTAACTAATATGTTGGAACCTTACTATGTATTACCTATTTTGAAACAACTAAATATTGTGCTACTTGTTGCACAAAGCAAGTTTTCCAGACTCAATCTCAATCAGCATTTCACAGTCTTTTTTCTCTAATGTTCCCTGTTTAAAAGTGGATAATCCCAGTTTCCTTCCAGAAATGCGTATTTGAATGATCTATGGGCTGCTCCTTAATATTATGACTTTTCTTGTCTTTGAGTCCCTTGCGGTTACATGTCACCAATCTTTGCTCTGTCTCTGAAACCCACTGAGTCAATGGCATGAGTATCACTTTTGATAAGTCGCTGGGGAAAAAATTTACAAGAAGGTAATGCATTTGTTGCTTAAATTATGAAACCATCAGATAATATATACGTCTGATATGACAACTGAGAAATGAAAAAATAGTACTTCCACAAAGAGAGTCAGAAATTGACAGGAAGAATACATCTCGTTACTATTTTCACAAGGTAAATGATCCTATACTTTTGGATCTATTATCAATCAGTTGTGTTATTTTGGAAAAATCACTTCACATCTCTAAAGACCATATTCCTCATTTTTGCAGTGAAGAGATTTGACTAGATAAACTGTCCAATTCATTTCCTCTCTAAATCATGTGTGATTCAAACAGTACCTTGTGGAGGGGTCTGAAAGCTGACAACAAACGATTAATAATCTATCTCTTGTCCTTTTATAGACAAAAAAAAAAAAACAGTGAATCCCTTTTCTTCTATCTTTGTAGTGCTCCCCACCTTGTACCCTGCCATTTCCATAAGATCTGCCTCATTGGTTTAGAAATAAGCTTGGCACCCTGCGACATTATTAATATCCTAACAGATCTCTGTGGATTAGCACAGCACACTGACAAAGCGTACGTGGGGCTGCTCCAAGGCATCACATCACAAATCCTGTTTATGCAAATTTGCAAACTGCAGACTGACAAGATATTCTGCCTAAAAGATTCCTTATTCATGTCTAGGAGCACCCGGCTGACAGGATGCATTGTTGGAGTTCCACTGGGTGGCCCCAGGCTCCGAGCTGTGGACAGCATTTGTTCCTTCATGAAGCACCAGGCACAGATGAGTAATGAGTGACCTGAAGGGAACCAAGGGGGGCCCCGTTCACAGCAACCAGGTCCTGTCAACTAGCCACTAAAACCATGGGTTGTGCATCACTCCCAGCACCACTCAAAACGGACGAGTCTCCCGGCCCTGCTTCCTCTGGAGTCTTCAGATTCAGGGTGATGGTAAGAACACGATGCCACACTCCGCTGTAAGAAGCCTGCTACAGGTACCATATCACCACTCAATTGAGAATGTATTTTACATAAAAACGTACATGTGAAGATGATGTTGGGAATGGTGTGACTGGTGACATACTAAGGATGAGACAGAAAATGTCATCCATCAGTTGGAAAGTTCAGGGAATCAGGGATTCTCAGAGTGGGAAAAACCTCTCTTCCTGAGCTGCTGATCAAATCCAGATTCAAGTAGTGTACACAAGAATTTATGGCCCAGAGTCTTCGGGCCACAACGCAGGATAAGCTCTCAAGAAAGCGTGATGAACTGCAGGTCTGGGAAGCAGAGCCTTAGAGAATCAGAAGCATGAGTTCCCAAGACGTCATTTGACTTGCCAAAACCGTTAATCCAGAAGCAGAGGTAAAACTGCAATAAAGGTCTCCCGATTCCCAAACAAGTGGCTCTTCTGACTATTTTCCAGCAAACAAAGCAAACTCAAGGTCATGCAGACCATCTACTGTTTTCTAGATATTCTACAATACATTTCAAGATCTAGAAAATCCAGCAAAATACGGTACCAACGTCAAATTTGCACACTTGTGGAATCACTTACTAAGTTGCATTTTCTTTTTATGATGTCAGCTTACATTGATTATCTTTAAAATAAATAACTGTGAAAATTATTGCATTTCTAAGGGTTTCAGTAAGTAAACAAACATTTCTTCCCCGTGTGACAGCTGAGCCAATTGAGAAATAGAAAATAAGCAAACAGGTGGAAATCCAACATACTATTTTTTGACTGATAAACGAATATTAAAGAATTTTCAGTCAGTGGGATTACTCGGATTTATTCACAGATCCAGTCATAGGCAGTAGCGGGCTGGCATCATTTCCCATTATTTTTGATGGCTGGAGGGATTCCCCTGTAATAGGTGATAACTCAAAGTAGAGGGAAGTCTGTATCCCAGCAGACACCTTACTCCCAAGGAGAGGGAGAAGCCACTGTGCTCTTCATGCCAAGGTTTGCTTTGCACCAGCTCACAAAGGGAATGAGAGGATGGAGAGAGGCCAGACGTGCTTCTATAATGAAGCATTCTCCACTTGGAGGGAAACATCACGAGTGAGGGACAAGCATCCCCCAGTAATAAAACTCAGTAACTACCATAAAGACATTACTGAGGACTTTGTATGTTGTGTTACATAGAGTGTAATTCTTTACCACACTCTCTGAATTCTCACCTGACATTAGTCCCAGAGCAGTTCCAATTCTAAGTATAGAATACATACAAATAGTCTTGGCCACATGCACTACCAGAATGCCTTAGGACTCAATCAGAGAATACATGCAGGCCTTAGTAACACGTGTTTAACGTGATCCTTGTCTGCAGTTTGTTCTCATCATCCTTCCCTCCCTCCTCCTCCTTCCTCTTCGTGTTGTAATCGAGCCACTTAATATTGTCACATATCATCCACCCTTGAAAGCCACTTGAAATTCTTTTAGTAACAAGGCAAGGTACAAAATAAATAAATATTGGATTTGCCTCAAAAAGCAGCTCTACCCTGACAAATGATTCATCCAAAGAGCATTTTCTACATACCATAAGATGAATTTCACCTTAGGAGTGCTGATTTTCTGTCAAAATCAAAGCAAAACACTGAACTTTTCTTTCCTTATTGGAATCATCATTCCACAAAAGCAATCACTCTCTCTCTCTCCATTCCCAAGGTGCATACGTTTTAAATATATTTCTCCAGCTCAGATATCTATTGGGGTACCAAATACCTACAAGGCTTTTGCACCTGGGCATCTCAAAGACAGCACCTCCTCAACTGAAGTGACAGCCTTTCTTACAAGAATCTCCCTGTAAAATTCCCTTTTCAATGATCACGGAAGTACCCTGCCGTGTACCACCCAAAAAATGTGGGCATCATTCCAGAATCTTCATGATCCCCACCTCTAAATGCCATAAATAAGCATAAGTAAACATGGTTTTATCAACATAACCTGGGACTATAGAATGCTTCCCCAGCCCCAAACCTCAACACCACATTACTAAAGGCCTATTTACCCTGTGCATCATATCCAGCTATGAAGGAAAAATTACAAGACAGAAAATACAGTTGGAAGAGACAGAGAAAGTATCAGAACCAGGCATGACAAAGATAAAGGAATTATCAGATACGGAATTCCAAACAACTGTCATCAACATGCCAAGAACTCTACTGGAATATACACACAGAGATGGAAACCCTAAGACAGAGCCCAAAAGAAATGCTAGAGATGAAAACACTGTCACAGAAATAAAAAATGCCTTTCATGGGCTTATTAGCAGACTGGACACAGTGGAGAAAAGAATCTCTGAGCTAGATTATATATCAAGAGAATCCTCGAAAACTGAAGAGTGAAGAGGGCAAAGACTGAAAAAAAATAAAACAGAATATCCAAGGACTGCGGGATGACTAAAAAATATGGAACATATGCATAATGGGAATAGCATGAGAAGAAAGAGAAAGGAACAGAAAAAAATATTTGAAACAGTAGTGACTGAGAATTTCCCCAAAATTAATGTCAGATACCACACCACAGAGCCAGGAAGCTCAGAGAACACCAAGCAGAACAAATGTTCCAAAAAATTCTACCTAGGCATATTATATTCAAAGTACAGAAAATCAAAGGTAAAGAAAAAAAAAATCCTGAAAGAAGCCAGAGGGGATAAAAACCAATTTACCTAAAGGGGAAAAAAGATAAGAATTATATCAGCTTTTCACAGAAACCATGCAAGCTAGGAGTGGAGTGAAATATTTAAAGTGCTAAGAGAAAAAAATCACCAGCCTAAAATTCTGTACCCTTCAAAATTATCCTTCAAAAGTGAAAGAAAGGGACTTCCCTGATGGTGCAGTGGTTAAGAAGCTACCTGCCTATGCAGGGGACAGGGGTTCAATCCCTGCTCCAGGAAGATCCCACATGCCATGGAGCAACTATGTCCACGTGCCACAACTACCGAGCCTCTGTGCCTAGAGCCCATGCTCGGCAACAAGAGAAGCCACCGCAATGGGAAGCCCACGCACCACAACGAAAAGTAGCTCCCGCTCACCGCAACTAGAGAAAGCCCACATGCGGCAACGAAGACCCAATGCAGCCATAAATAAATAAAAATTTTTTAAAAGTGAAGGTGAGGGGCTTCCCTGGTGGCGCAGTGGTTGAGAGTCCGCCTGCCGATGCAGGGGACACGGGTTCGTGCCCCGGTCTGGGAGGATCCCACATGCCGCGGAGCGGCTGGGCCCGTGAGCCATGGCCGCTGAGCCTGCGCGTCCGGAGCCTGTGCTCCGCAACGGGAGAGGCCACAACAGTGAGAGGCCCGCGTAACGCATAAAAAAAAAAAAAAAAAAAGTGAAGGTGAAATGAAGACTTTCTCAGAAACAGAAACTGAAAGGATGTTAAAATAAGTTCTTTAAAGAGAGGGAATATAATACAGCTTAGAAACTCTGATCTACATAAAGAGAGGAAGAATATCAATGAAGGAGTAAATGGGGGTAAAATAAAATTTTTATTTTTCTTATTAATTGATCTAACCAGTAACCATTTGTTCAAAATAATAACACTGTATTCCATTATGTATGCTTATGTATATATCTTATGTATAATTGAAATGAATGAAAGCAATGATACAAGGGACAGTACAGAGAAATTACAATTATTTTGTTATTATAAGATACTCAAAATAACAAAAGGAATTAAAAAAAAGAAAAAAAATAAGATACTCACATTACCTGTAAGGCCATATAGTTTTATTTGCAAGTGAACTTGAATTAGTTATAAATGTATTTTACCAACACTAGAGTAACCACTAAAAATAAATAAATAAATAAAAGTATAACAGATATGCTAAGAAAGGAGAGAAAATGGAACCATATATAAAATGTTTATTAAAACCTCAAAAGGCATAAAAAGTGGAAGACAAAAATAGGAACAAATAACAAGACAACAAATAGAAAACAGTAACAAGTATGGTAGGTATTAATTCAACTATATCAGTAATCAACTTAACATCAAATATCTAAATGTACCAATT
Organism: Phocoena sinus; assembly: GCF_008692025.1. NCBI lineage: Eukaryota > Metazoa > Chordata > Mammalia > Artiodactyla > Phocoenidae > Phocoena > Phocoena sinus. The sequence continues at coordinate 3,736,019 of NC_045774.1, read as the reverse complement.
AAAAGCTTATCTGAATGAATCAAAAAAATAAAACCCAAATATATGTTGCCTATGAAAATAATATAATTAAATATTAGACATATATAGATTAAAAGTAAATGGTTGAAAAAAATTATGCCATGATAACACTGATCCAAAGGAAGCAGGAGTAGCTAAATTAATTTCAGACAGAGCAGACTTCAAAGCAAGGAAATTTATCAGGAACAAGGAAGCACATTACACAATGATAAAGGGATCAATTTTCCCAGAAGACATAACAATAAACACTTTTAAGAAAATAAACAGAGAAGCTGGGAGAAAATATTTCCAAAGCATGTATCCAATAAAGAACTTACAACCAAAATATTTTTGTCTTTCAATTCTATAATAAAAAATTTTAAAACCCAGTTAAAAAGATAAGCTAGGGCTTCCCTGGTGGTGCAGTGGTTGAGAGTCTGCCTGCCGATGCAGGGGACACGGGTTCGTGCCCCGGTCCGGGAAGATCCCACATGCCGCGGAGCGGCTAGGCCCGTGAGCCATGGCCGCTGAGCTTGCGCGTCTGGAGCCTGTGCTCCGCAACGGGAGAGGCCACAATAGTGAGAGGCCCACATACCGCAAAAAAAAAAAAAAAAAAAAAAAAAGATAAGCTAAAGATTTGAACAGACACTTCACCAAAGAAGAGCTATATAAAGACAGCAAATAGCACATGAAAAGATGCTCAACATCATTAGCTATTATGTAAATCTAACTTAAAACTACAATTTAACACTACTCTAAACTTGCAAGAATGACTCAAAGTTTTAAAACAATACAGAGAGTTAAGATGTGGAGCAATAGGAAAACTGATCCACTCCTTCCAAGAATGCAATATGGTACAGTCACTTTGGAAAACAATGTCACTCTTGGGTATTTAACATGTGTCTGCACAAAGAATGTTCATAAGAGCTTTATTTGAATTAACCAAAAATCAAAACAACTCAAATGTCCATCAAGTGAATGTATAAACAAATTGTGACACGTTGCTACCATGGAATACAATTTAGGAATAAAAAGGAATGAACTGTTACTACAAGGTATATCATGAATAAACCTCAAATTTATAGTGATGAGTAAAAGAATGCAGACATAAAAGTGTACATACTATATAACTCCATGTACTTAAAACTCTAGAAAAGAAAAACCTGTAGAGACAGAAAACAGATGAGTGGCTGCCTGGGGTCACTGCTGGGGAGTTGCCTGGGAAGAGGCACAGGGACTATTTTGTTGTGACAGAAATGCTCTACCTACTGATTGCATTGGTAGATATACATGTGCATCAATTGTCAAAAGATGCACCGAAAATGGGTGCTTTTATTGTAAGAAAATTATACATTAATAACGTTAATTTTAAAAACCATACATGAGGATGACTTCTGGTTTGGTAGCATAAGCAAGGACCCACTCTCTTGTGAAATGAGCATGATTGGTGAAACTTTTCTTTAAAAAAAAATTTTAAGTGTCTAGAAATTGTCCTAAGTGTATATAGCAAACAAATAAACATTTGATCAAGAAAATCTATGAAATCTAAATAAGAATAGAAACAGTCTGTAGTATTTGAGCCATGATCCCCTCCTTCCCTCCTCTTTCCTTCGCCCATAGTGACAGAAGCACCACATGTATGGGGACAGAAGAGGACACACAGCTTCCTCTCCCCCCAGCTCCCAGTGGATGACTATGGTATCTCCCCAGGAGGGGAAAGCTACCAGTGTTTTTTCACCAAAGCCCCAGGTCCATGTTGTAGAGGCTTTTCTTCCAGACAATGGCGACAGAGGGATCTGAGACTCTTTTATCTACCCAATTCTCATTCATAAAGCAGAAGCTCGGCCTTAAGCACAGCAGGTGGAAAATACCAGGGCCCCAGTTGCTCTCCCCTGAGCCCAGCACCATGCTTGTGAAGCAGGGTGTTTCAGAGAAGTGTGGTACTGTGCTTGGCCCAGCTCCAGAGCAGTCGTACAGAGATTGTTGCCCAGAGGAAGAGGAAAGGCGTAATTACAGATAGCGCCCAAAGCTCTCCCCAGTTGAACTAACTTTATTTAGAACAAAACATGGGGAAATTCAATCCTAAAGGTGTTCTTGAAAACAATGGAGATTGTGGTGGTAAGCAAACAAGATATGAAGGTACTGAGTCAAAATTCTTATGTGCAGTAAGAACAGTTCAGGGTGAGGAGAGCTTTGTAGCAGGTGAAAGTTGCAGCTGCTTGAGTCAGCACATGTGATAGAAAATTCTTTTGGAGAGCTCCTAAAACACTTTCATAAGATAGGGAGCATTTGTCCTCATGATCAGGTCAATTTTCAGTTCAAGTAATTCTATTCTGTGGCCCTAATATTCTTGATGCCATTTCAATTTTAGCATTCACCCTTGGCATCTTCCGCTTGAGGAAAAGTCTTAACAGACAGCTGTGTCACACCGCCGACATCAACTGGCTTTCACACTCCCTACCTTGACATGACGACCTTTGTAACTGCAGCTGGCAAACAATGACAGTTTAGTCAAGACACATTAGCTGCTTTTTCTGCAAGTCATACACATGGGAAATATTAATACTTGCCCCATAAAAGTTCAGTTCTGTCTTATTCCTAAACCTAAACAATTTCCTGTGCCTTTATCTTTCAGTGTTACTGTATTAGTGTGCATTTAATGTTTATGTTATTATAGCAGATGAGACAATGGTGTGGAAAAAAATTAATTAATAGAGATTTCAGCTTGGCTTCAAGTATCCTTAAATCTTAATTCATATAGGCATTTCATTTTTCTAAACTGAATATTCTGCAGAGATAAATGAAGACTGATCGCATTACCCAGAAGCTGGTTATCTTGATGAAAGATCTCAGGGAATCACAGCTGTAAGCAAATGTGACCCTTTGACATCTTACATGTAGACAGGTTTTGGAAGAGAGGGGCGGCAGTGTGTTAGCACAGCTGCTTCTCCGATAGGAATGCTGACAGTGCTGCTGTGATTATTTTTTGTTTAAATTCTGCATCCCATTAGTTCGGATACGAAAGGCTGAACATTTGATTCTAATGTATTCACATTTCTCCCATCAGGAAAAGTCTCAGTCTGGTTCAGCAGTGCTAGAATCCAACACCACTCAGTCAAAATTATCTGAAACCTAAACCCTTATCATGTCTTGTCATATATTTTAAGAACACAGTCAAGTTTGTTATGTCAAGTGATATATGATCAACAAACAGTAAATGTAATAAAAATGAGGATATCGTTCAAAATAAAAGCTATTTGGGCACCTGTGTCTGGCAGGCTATTAAAGTAGAAAATAGATGTTTGGGTTGTTTTCCTGACACTGGATAAACATTCCAATGGGCAATGATAAATTGGAAGGTGAGAAAAAAGTGTCTTATCTCTTACATAGACAAAAAAGGACTTGACAACTATTTTTACACTCTCTGTATGTGTCCAGATAAAGAGTGCATGACTGGTTTCCCTTGGAATCTTACACTGAGTGTTTTTGCCTCAGTCTGAATGAATATTTGTTCAGAGTCTAGATACCACAGATTAACACCATAGAAATAGATGAATACAGAAGATAGTAGAGTTGGCAAGAGTGGGGTCATTTTAGAAGAACCTGGGGGAGGATTGGGACAAAAAGAGAGCAAATTCGTATGTTCCTAGGCATTCTTATTTTAAATGGCCCAGACTGGTAAAATTTTTAACTACATCAGCATGGGAATTAACTCGAGTGGTCAATTCCTGTCAATACTGAAAACTGTCACCTGGTAGATGAGAATTCAATGTGAGATGAAACATGAAAGTTAAAGTAAGCAACGTATGGAACATTAAAGTTAACGATCATTTTACTCAGTAGAGTGCAGTAATGGACAAAGCAGTGTAATTAAAATTATTTATCAAACTGAACACAGAAAGCAAAATACCTATTTACTGGGTGATAATATTTTCATCGGTTACCAATCTAAGTATTTATTCTCTCCTTTGTCTAGAAAACAGTAAAAATAATATAACTAGCGTTAAGTTTCTTCATCTGTAAAATGAGAATAATGATATTGCAGGACATTGTCGTGAAGACTAGACTAATGGTCTTTATTCTGGGCACGCACTTGGTGCCCTGTGAGAAGCTTTCTTTGCCTTGCCTCCACCAGCACACAATCTTCTTCCCACATACTGGGAACTTACTGGGAACATACCGGGTCCTTCATTAGGACCCTGCCTAACCCTGCCATGTTCAGCCCATTCTGTCAAACTCTCCTAACACTGATTTGCTCAGTGATCAGATCTAAGCTACCTTTTAGGGAACCAAGTTATTAAACATGTTAAATTAGGCTTTTCCAGTCAGAATTGCTGCTAAGGACTCTAGGTTTCAAGTATCCCCATGTTCGAAAGAGATACACCAGCCAGTACAAACAAGTCACACACAAGACGATGAAAGCTCTTTGGAGCTCTCCCCCAGGCCAGGTACTTACAGGAGACTGATCAGTAAGGGAGAAGACTGACCAGGAGGATTTCCTTGGAAAATGTTTGAAGAGTACTGTGTGTCCTATACCCCCATCCAGGAAAGGGTATATTTCCTCGAATTCAAGTCAGGTAAAAGGAAGCATTACATCCACCATATAAAGTTTGAGGCATAGAGACTGAGTAATTGACCTTTATCTAGAAAAATCCAAAAGCAAGAGTTTGGCTGTAGGTATCTGCGATAGATGAGTGAGAAATTGTAGCTACATGGAGAGTGACCTGCCAAGTGCTTTCCACGGGCCAAAGTAGTCACCATGGAAAGTAGCCCATGAACTTCCATGAAAGAGCCCGTCCCAAAAATGGCTTGTCAGGGAGAAGCGACACCAATGGAAAGAAGCTGTGTGAGCTTTACCCCAAGACTGAAGTGTCTACATTTTCACAGCAGAAACATCAGTACTATACCAGATTGCAATGACACCAGTCAAGCAAGACCTTTACATTCCTACAACTCCTCTCTCTGCTCACCCTGGAGGCGCCAGAAGAACCAGGGCTAAGAGAAGAAAAGGAGGAAAGAGGAAAACGCAAACCACACCTTCTTCCTACATAAGCTTCTGGGTTAGGCCAGAAGACCTGTGGAAAAGAGAGTTTAAATTGAATGAGAAACCGAAGCTTTGATTTAGGTCTTTTCTGTGCATGAAACTTTATCAGTATCTGAAATTGACTGAGCGTTTGCCAGAGTCTTTGTTCTTAGGGAGAGGGCCCTCTGACATGAGTCAGAAAAAGTTGCTGTGGGGAGTTCCCTGGTGGCCTAGAGGTTAGGATTCCGGGCTTTCACTGCTGCAGCCAGGGTTCAATCCCTGGTCAGGGTACTGAGATCCTGCAAGCCATGCAGTGCAGCCAAAAAAGAATTTGCTTCTTTATTCAGTACTCAGAGCTCAGATCATTCAATAAACCTATTATGATTATTAATGTTCAATGTTTCCTTAATATAGTTTCCCTCCCTTTATGTTTAAATACTAAAAATGTATGATTGGAAAAGTTCTTAAGAAACATTTTGTCCCCCAGCACAGTCTCCAAAAGAAGGTTGCTACTCTTGTGTTTCTGCCACACATTTGCCTTATGCATTCACTTACACATATTTTTTATTTAACAAATATTTATTAGTATCTTACTGTGTATGCATAAAGGGAGAATAAATGGCATGGGCTCTTGGAATCATAATTCTCCTGACTTGAGTCCCAGTTCCCCAACTGGTTCACTGAGAAAACTAACAGGCTACTTGTGGTACTTCAGTCTTCTTATTGGGAAACATGTAAATAATAATGTCATCAGCATTAAATAAGATAACCCATGCAGAATTTTTAAATAGTTTCTTCCTGATCACAAAGACTCAGAAGAACTATGACTAAAATGAGCTAAGAGAAGAGTATTCCAGGCAGAAGGAACAGCAAGTGCAGAGCCATCCAGGTGAGGGAACCGGTTTTTCTGGTTAGAGGAACAGAATGAAAGCTGGTGTTGCTCTATATCGAATTACCCAAAAAAACTTTAATGCTTTAAAACTGCAACTATTAATGTGGCTCACTTTTCCATGAGTCAGCAATTTGGGCAAGTTGAGATAGACTGTGTTTCTGGTCTCAGTGGGGCTCACTCATGCTGGATCTGTGGCCAGTTGTTGGGTCTGTTGCGGGCTTCTTGATCTTGGACTGCCTCAAAGGCAATAGCAAGTCTCTGCTCCACGTGGTCTCTCATCCTCCAGCAGGCAGCTGTCACGGTGTCTGGATAGTGACTCGAGATGCTAGCAGAAGCACAGTAGGCCTTCTGATGCCAGGACTCAGAGCGGATGCACCATCACTTCTGCTGCACTCATTTAATCAAGGCAATCACAAGGCCAACACAGATTCATGGGGGAGAGAAATAGACTTCATCTTTTGATGGGATAAGCTTCAGTAAGTCATGAGTCTGGGGAGGGTAATATTTGGGCTGTTTTGCCATCTATACCATGACTGCTGATGCAATTAGTGCAATGAGAGAGATGGGCAGCAGTCAAATGATTCAGGACATGTGGGCCAAGTAAGGAGATGTAGTCTTTTTACTAAATACAGTATAACTCACTAGAAGCTAGGTGATTTATGGTTTTGAAATATTACTTAGGGACCCTACATAAGTAATAAGTTGCAAGAGCAGAAGCAGAGTGATCATTCAGAAGTAATTGAAGAAATACAGGCAATATTTAATGATGTCTTAGATGAGATGCTGGAAAAAATTCAATTAAATCAGGAAATATAAATAAAGCTGATATGACTTGCTAATGTACAAACTATAGAGGGCTATGGAAAGAGAGGAACCAAGCATGATCGCTAGAGCTTTATGTACTGAGTAAGTTATGGGACTCTTTACAGAGAAGTGGAAAAGTGGAGAAGAAACAGGTTTGGTGAAGCAATTCAAATTATATTTTGTACATATGAAGTTTGTGATCCCATTATTCATTCAAATGGCAATGTCAAGTAAGCAATTAGACATGTGAGTCTAGAGGCCATCGGGTGTTTAAAGCTAGAACAATCAGCATACCAATAGTATTTTAAAAGAGGAAAATGTATTCGATTACCCATGGAGAGAACATAAATGGAAAATGAAGTACAGGACCAAATCTTATAAAATTCTAACATTTAGAGGTTATCTGGAAGATGATAAGAGCAAATGAGACAGGAGCATCCCTTGAAACCATCAGACAGTTACAAATAAAAGATAACCTCAGCACCTTGGCACTTCATATTGACATGCTGGGCTTGATAATTCTTTGTTGTGAGGGCTTCCTGTTCTCTCCCCACTAGATGTCAGTAGTACGTCTCCATCAGGACAACAAAACATGTCTCTAGACATTCCCAACTAACAAATGGGGTATAAAAATCACCCCCCGTTGAGAACCTCTGATCTAGGGGGGAAAAAATGATGTCAATTGCATCAGATAATACTAAGTAGTCAAATGTACTGTGAAAAGAGAAGTGACCGCAGGGTTTGTCACTATGGAGTTCCTGGTAATCCTGATGACGTAGTTCGAGTCCAGGGGCTGGCAGAGTCAACACCCGGAAAAACCCCATGTTTCAGTTTGTGAGATAATAGAAAAAACATATATATTAATCTCTGCCCCTCAGTCCCTGACACGGGGCTTATAAAAATCTTTGTAAGTTCCTCAATGGTAAGAAAACTAGGAGCATCTTTTGTACTAATGGGGTGAGCCTGGGTAGGCTCCTAGATCGGGGCTGGTCACCAGAAAGACCAAGTCCGAATTAGGAGCTTGGCATTTTCAGCTCCAACCCCACCTCCATCCTCCATAGAGGGAAAAGGGGCTAGAAATGAAGATAATAATTCACCATGCCTGCATTAGAAAGCCTCTATTACACCCCAATAGTATGGGCTTGGGTGAGCCTCCAGGCTGGCAAATACATCCACGCATTGGGAGGTGATGTACCCCAACTCCATGAAGACAGAAGTTCTTGTGCTCAGGGCCCTCCCAGACCTCACCCTATTTATTTCTTCATCTGGCAGTTCATTTGTACCCTTTATTATATCCTTTAATAAATGGGTAAATGTAAATAAGTGTTTCCCTGAATTCTGTGAGCTGCTCTAGCAAATTAATCAAACCCAGGCAGGGGAATCATTGGAACCTCTGATCTGTAGCCAATTGGTCAGAACCACAGGTGATAACCTAGGCTGGCGACAAGCATCTGAAGGGTGTGGAGGAGGGGAGGCAGTCCTGTGGGACTGAGCCCTTAACCTTGGGGATCTGATGCTCTGTCCAAGTCAGTAGTGTCAGAATTGAGTTAAATTATAGGATACAGAGCTGGTGTCGCAGAGAATTGCTTGGTGTGGGGAAAACCTCCATACATTTTGTAACCAGAAGTGTCAGAAGTGAAGTGTTTTCTGGAGACACACGGTAGGGAAGAACTGGGTTATTCCCTACATGGGAAGGAAAAAACTGAGGTGTTTTTTTTTTCCCCATCATACAGTTCAAGTCTAAAGGCAAGGAAAAAACAATGTTCCAGCTTGAAGACAGTCAGGCAGGAGGAATTCCATCTTACTGGCTGGACAGTTAGTGCTTTGCTCTATTCAGGTATTCAGCTAATTGCATGAAGCTGCCCACATAAGGGATGTTGATTTGCTTTGCTCAGTCTGCAGATTCAAATGTTAATCTCATCCAGAAAGGTCCTCACAGACACCACTGGAATAATGTTTGACAAAATATCCTAGCACTTCATGGCCCAGTCAAGTTAACTCATAAGATTAGCCATCACAGGTGTCATGGGAGAAAAAGAGAAAACTGGAAAAGAACAAGCCCAGGAGCCTTGCCTTGTAGAATAATCTCTCTCTCTCGTACTTAGCCTTTCATACAGCTGGCTGAGAGCTCCACCATGTAGGATCCAGGGACAGGACAATGTCAGAGCAAAGTCACTGCTTAGGACCCATCCAACCTCCATTCTTGATTACTGCTCCATCCCAAATATTGAGGTCGTATTATAATTACACAAGCCTCTTCACCTACCTGTAACATCAGAAACACATGCTTCTACTCAGGTAAATGTGCCAGTTCATAGCTATTACATGGACAATGGTATCTAAAAATATACCTTCCAGAATAAATCAGAGAAGGCTATAGACTCCCCTTCGGGTCTACGCTACCTGAAGCTTTTACGATTATACCATCATAATCTGAGCATGCACTCTGTCTTTGAGGTTAACAAGGTTTCCCTTCTGTCCACCTGTTTCTCTTGCTCTCGTCACGCCTGTGAGAGTTCTTGGCTTTCTACCCTCAAGTTTCACTGCTGAGGCTCAGACTCAGCTTGCTTGACAATCCATTTGGAAATAGGCCCCCAAGTGATTAATGTCAGCAAACATTAAGCTTGACCCAAATTAAACATCCCTCAGGTCATAAATATAAGGCTGAGAGTCAAAGGTGTTTCCTCCTACCCATCCAGGTCCCCTGGGACATTTAACCACCAGGACAACTTTGCCAGGCTTCCCACCAGGGAGAGGAACTTGGAGAATCAATAATATACTTATTTCCATCTGAAGATGGTGTTTGCCACTTAATCCATACTCCTCACCCACTTCCTTTTGTACTCAACTCATGGTTTCACTAGATGGATTTAGGCTATAGAGTTTTTTCTCCATATTAGATGCCCATATTAGCTGCAGACTGATAATCAGGCTAACGTTAGCCCATGTTCCATGCCAAACTAGTTGACACCCTGAAAAGGAAAAACAGTGAGAAAAATACATTAGTTTCACATGCACATTTTGCTGAGTTGTTCATAACAAAAACATTCATCACCCTGACTCCTATCTCATTTCCCACGTCAAATCCACCTGACCCTACTTTGTATGTATTTTTTCTTTTTAAAAACTGTTTTATTTATTTATTGGTGGCACCCTGCAACTTGAGGGATCTCAGTTCCCTCACCAGGGATCGAACCTGCGCCCCCTGCAGTGGAAGCGCAAAGTCTTAACCTCTGTACCACCAGGGAAGCCCCCATATGTGTCTTCTCTCATAGCACTCATCTTCTAACAAGTTACAAATTAAATATTCAAATATGTCTTTGTTACTTTCTGTCTTCACATTCCCACCACCTCCATTAGAATATAAACTCCAGAAGGACAATAATCTTTTTTTTTGTTCACTGATGAATCTCAACCACCAGGAACCCAGCTGGTGCTCTAGACAGTCTCTATCAAGTGAATGAATTGGATTTCTCCCAGTAGGCAAACAGTTTTGTCAGAGAGCAACAAAACAGTCCAATCCAATCTCCTATATTCTCTTTTCTTTTAGAGAGAAGCAAGTGGCCCAGGAACTTCTCCTACATGCTTCCTTGCCTTGTTCTTTCTTCTGAGTTCTTTTTTTAAAAACATCTTTATTGGAGTATAACTGCTTTACAATGGTGTGTTAGTTTCTGCTTTATAACAAAGTGAATCAGCTATACATTCACATATACGTATATCCCCATATCTCCTCCCTCTTGCATCTCCCTCCTACCCTCCCTATCCCTCCCCTCTAGGTGGACACAAAACACCAAGCTGATCTCCCTGTGCTATGCAGCTGCTTCCCACTAGCTATCTATTTTACCTTTGGTAGTATATATAGGTCAATGTTACTCCCTCACTTCGTCCCAGCTTACCCTTCCCCTTCCCCGTGTCCTCAAGTCCATTCTCTACGTCTGTGTCTTTATTCCTGTCCTGCCCCTAGGTTCTTCAGAACCTTTTTATTTTTCTTAGATTCCATATATATGTGTTAGCATATGGTATTTGTTTTTCTCTCTCTGACTTACTTCACTCTGTATGACAGTCTCTAGGTCCATCCACCTCACTACAAATAATTCAATTTCATTTCTTTTTATAGCTGAGTAATACTCCATTGTATATATGTGCCACATCTTCTTTATCCATTCATCTGTCGATGAACACTTAGGTTGCTTCCATGTCCTGGCAATTGTAAATAGAGCTGCAATGAACATTGTGGTACATGACTCTTTTTGAATTATGGTTTTCTCAGGGTATATGCCCAGTAGTGGGATTGCTAGGTCATACGGTAGTTCTATTTTTAGTTTTTTAAGGAAGCTCCATACTGTTCTCCACAGTGGTTGTATCAATTTACATTCCCACCAACAGCACAAGAGGGTTCCCTTTTCTCCACACCTTCTCCAGAATTTATTGTTTGTAGATTTTTTGATGATGGCCATTCTGACCAGAGTGGGGTGATACCTCATTGTAGTTTTGATTTGCATTTCTCTAATGATTAGTGATGTTGAGCCTCCGTTCATGTGTTTGTTGGCAAGCTGTATATCTTCTTTGGAGAAATGTCTATTTAGGTCTTCTGCCCATTTTTGGATTGGGTTGTTTGTTTTTTGGTTACTGAGCTGCATGAGCTTCTTGTATATTTTGGAGATTAATCCTTTGTCAGTTGTTTCATTTGCAAATATTTTCTCCCATTCTGAGGGTTGTCTTTTCATCTTGTTTATGGTTTCCTTTGCTGTGCAAAAGCTTTGAAGTTTCATTAGGTCCCATTTGTTTATTTTTGGTTTTATTTCCATTTCTCTAGGAGGTGGGTCCAAAAGGATCTTGCTGTGATGGATGTCACAGAGTGTTCTGCCTATGTTTTCCTCTAAGAGTTTTATAGTGCCTGGTGTTACAGTTAGGTCTTTAATCCATTTTGAGTTTATTTTTGTGTATGGTGTCAGGGAGTGTTCTAATTTCATTCTTTTACATGTAGCTGTCCAGTTTTCCTAGCGCCACTTGTTGAAGAGGCTGTCTTTTCTCCATTGTATATTCTTGCCTCCTTTATCAAAGATAAGGTGACTATATGTCTGTGGGTTTTTCTCTGGGCTTTCTATCTTGTTCCATTGATCTATATTTCTGTTTTTGTGCCAGTACCATACTGTCTTGATTACTGTAGCTTTGTCGTATAGTCTGAAGTCTGGGAGCCTGATTCCTCCAGCTCTGTTTTGCTTTCTCAAGATTGCTTTGGTTATTTGGGGTCTTTTGTGTTTCCTAACAAATAGTGAATTTTTTTGTTCTAGTTCTGTGAAAAATGCCATTGGTAGTTTCATAGGGATTGCATTGAATCTGTAGATTGCTTTGGGTAGTATAGTCATTTTCACAATGTTGATTCTTCCAATCCAAGAACATGGTATATGTCTCCATCTATTTGTATCATCTTTAATTTATTTCACAGTGTCTTATAGTTTTCTGCATATAGGTCTTTTTTCTCCTTAGGTAGGTTTATTCCTAGGTATTTTATTATTTTTGTTGCAATGGTAAATGGGAGTGTTTCCTTAATTTCTCTTTCAGATTTTTCATCATTAGTGTATAGGAATGCCAGAGATTTCTGTGCATTAATTTTGTATCCTGCTACTTTACCAAATTCATTGTTTAGCTCTAGTAGTTTTCTGGTAGCATCTTTAAGATTGTCTACGTATAGTATCATTTCATCTGCAAACAGTGACAGTTTTACTTCTGCTTTTCTGATTTGAATTCCTTTTATTTCTTTTTCTTCTCTGATTGCTGTGGCTAAAATTTCCAAAACGATGTTGAATAGTAGTGGTGAGAGGGGGCAACCTTGTCTTGTTCCTGATCTTAGAGGAAATTGTTTCAGTTTTTCACCATAGAGAATAATGTTGGCTGTTGGTTTATCAAATATGGCCTTTATTAGGTTGAGGTAAGTTCCCTTTATGCCTACTTTCTGGAGGGTTTTTAATCATAAATCGGTGTTGAATTTTGTTGATAGCTTTTTCTGCATCTATTGAAATGATCATATGGTTTTTTTCCTTCAATTTGTTAATATGGTTTATCACATTGATTGATTTGCATATATTGAAGAATCCTTGCATTCCTGGGATAAACCCCACTTGATCACGGTGTATGATCCTTTTAATGTGCTGTTGGATTCTGCCTGCTAGTATTTCTTTTGAGGATTTTTGCATCTATGTTCATCAGGGATATTGGCCTGCTGTTTTCTTTTTTTGTGACATCTTTGTCTGGTTTTGGTATCAAGGTGATGATGGCCTTGTAGAATGAGTTTGGGAGTGTTCCTCCCTCTGCTATATTTTGGAAGAGTTTGAGAAAGGTAGGTGTTAGCTCTTCTCTAAATGTTTGATAGAATTTGTCTGTGAATCCATCTGGTCCTGGGCTTTTGTTTGTTGGAAGATTTTTACTCAGAGCTTCAATTTCAGTGCTTATGATTAGTCTGTTTATATTTTCTATTTTTTCCTGGTTCAGTCTCAGAAAGTTGTGCTTTTCTAAGACTTTGTCCATTTCTTACAGGTTTTCCATTTTATTGGCATATAGTTGCTTGTAGTATTCTCTCATGATCCTTTGTATTTCTGCAGTATCTGTTGTTACTTATCCTTTTTCATTTCTAATTATATTGATTTTAGTCTTCTCCCTTTTATTCTTGATGAGTCTGTCTAATGTTTTATCAATTTTGTTTATCTTCTCAAAGAACCAGCTTTTAGTTTTATTGATCTTTGCTATCATTTCCTTCATTTCTTTTTCATTTATTTCTGATCTAACCTTTATGCTTTCTTTCTTTTTGCTAACTTTGTGGGGGGGATGTTTGTTTTTCTTCTTCTTCTTTCTCTAATTGCTTTAGGTGTCAGGTTAGCTTGTTTATTTGAGATGCTTCTTGTTTCCTGAGGTAGGATTGTATTGCTATAAACTTCCCTCTTAGAACTGCTTTTGCTGCATCCCATAGGTTTTGGGTCATCATGTTTTCATTGTCATTTGTTTGAGGTATTTTTTGATTTCCTCTTTGATTTCTTCAGTGATCTCTTCGTTATTTACTAGTGTGTTGTTTTGCCCCCATGTGTTTGTATTTTTTACAGATTATTTTTCCTATAATTGATATCTAGTCTCTTAGCATTGTGGTCAGAAAAGATACTTGATACCACTTCAATTTTCTTAAATTTACCAAGACTTGATTTGTGACCCAATATATGATCTATCCTGGAGAATGTTCCATGAGCACTTGAGACTTTCCTCTGACTTCTGATTTAATCTTTGCTTCCAACTCTAATTTGATTAATTGGCTTTAACCCAACTCTTTCCCGGGAATCTGTTTGCTATTTTTTTATATCTGAGTGACAATCAATCATGTGGCATTTTTCAAGTAGGGTTTCTATACTTATCCTTCAATTTCTAACTTGTCCCAAATGTCTCCTTCTGTATTACCTTTTAATCCTCAATTTATGGCACTGGCCTTTGATACCTTGTTCAAGTACATATTGTTTAGAAGACATTGTACAGCCTCCTGGGTACTAGAGTGGTAACAAGTGGTTTAGATCACTCTACCCCATTGAATCAGAGCCAAACCACAAAGCTGTTTGAATCAATTTCAGAATTTTTTTTCTCCAACAGTGGGTGACACTGAACTGATTTTAAGTACGTCTCACCAAATCCACATCATTACATGAGTGCAATATGATGAACTCATTTTGTAGCAGCATTGCTATATTCACACAAACAAGCACCCCAGCCACCGTGTGTAGACCATGCTCTACCTTGCTGTCTGAAAACACTTGAAAACCTCTTCTGATGCAAAACTGGCAGCAGTCTGGCTCCCAAATGACTTCCCTCCATTGATTTTCTTGGGTAAGTAGTTTCCTACCCTACCTGAGAGATTAAAAGAAAAGGGGAAGAATTTCTCCTCAAAAGATAAGGCACAAGGATTGCTGACATTATATTTTCATCTGCTACATTGAGCCATATTTGTCATATCCACTGAAGTATATTACAGATTATTTAGTATTTTTTAAATATTCTATTATTTTTCATCACAGTGGAAGGAAATCTCGGAGCAAAGGATATAAAGATTAGGAAAGTCACTCTTATATGACTTATTCCATATTGATGAAAGCTTAAACATTCAGTAAGTGTCTTTCATCATCCTCCTTTTCAAGTCTAGCAGTCAGTCATTATAGTGCTAAAGAACTCTAGGAAATTGAAAAGATATTAAACACGTTTTTTGTTGTCAAGGCCCATAATCCAGTTAAAAGAACAAAGCATGTTTTCATGAAAAAAATTACCTTTTTGTAAATAGTACAAGGTAATATACTATGACTCAGAGAATAGGGAAAGATGAGCTTAGGCTAAGCTGATTAAGAGTGGAATAATTTGAGTAGGTGAAATGAGGTCTGCATCTTCAGAATTAGCTCTCATTAAATCAATGGCATGGAGAAGCATGAGTATTCACAGAACAGCAGCAGAGGTAATAGGGCTCAGTGGACAAATGTCCACATGGCAGATGGCTGGTTGAGGTCACAGGGTTAATTACTTCAGCCATCCCTTTGTTAATTCCCTAGATCAATAAATTGTTTACTGAGTGTGTTTAATATACCAGAGGCCCTGCTGAGTGGGTGCAGGGAATACAAGAGTGAACCAAACAGAAATTATCCCTGCCCTCATGGGGCTTAACATTTTACTAGAAGAGACAGAAGCTAAACAAGTTCACTAATTAAATATTATGTTAAGTGCCAGGAAAGAAAGGAGCAGGTTTCTATAAGATTGAGGAGAGTTGGGGGAGAACATTCCAGGAGAGGGAACAGCAAATGGGAAACCTCTGTGGTGTGAAGAACTCAATGCATTGTGACAGTAGAAGCAGACTGGGGTGACCGCGGGGGTACAGACAAGATGAAGCAACACAAAGTGAGGTCACAGTGCTTGTCACAACCCAAGCCTTCCATGGCAAGTGGGTCCAGGGCAATGCGGTAAGGAGCTTCGCGTTTATTCTAAGAGTAACTGGAACACTCTGGAGTATGTTAAGCCATTAATTGGCATAATGAATTTATACTTAAAAGAAATCACGCATGCCAATGTGTGGAATGGAATGGAGGGGACGTAAGCAGAATTCAGGATACCAGTTATGTGACTCCAGAGGTAGGATGCTGACTCCTGGAGGTGGTTTCCAGAGAAAAGGCCATGATTTGGGTATGAGAGGGGATCCTTGACAGTATTCCAGGGAAATGTTTACCCATTTTTATTCTTGTGGGAAATACCCATGTCTGCAGGCACAGAGGAGATGCAGTGGGGAGGGAGGACATTGAGGTAAAAGAGGGACAAAAGGGAACATTAAAAGAATACAATCCTGAAGGACAGAGAGATGCCAACTGGCAGGGTTAGCCTTGGAAATGAGATCCTTCTTACTCTAAGATGGTTGGAAAGGAAGACAGATAGCTGGCTGCGGAGAGAAAGCATGAGTGTGTGGTACCTCCACAAGCAGAACGTCACAACTGCCGTGTTCCAGGGCATCCACCCGTTTTTTAACCAACACTTGACTGGCCCTGTGACTAAAACTGGTAGAACGCATCTCGGTACTTAGTAGAGCATAGGTTCTTCTGTCTCGATGCAGAAAGAATCCAGTAAGAGGCAGAGTGACAGGTAAGGAAGGAGTTTATTAGAATAGGAGGCTTGTGAGAAATACTAGCTGGCAGGCAAGAGAGTGCCACATTGAGAACTTAGTGGGCTACAGTTTTATAATCAAAAGGAAAGTGGGGAGGGGGAGAAGACCACCCTCTTCCTCATTCTTGAGTAGACGTCCATCATTCTTGAGTAGAGCTTCCATCATCAGCCCGTGCCCCTCCTCCACGTTGGGCGGGGGAGTTTTCTTGTCCCTACATGGTCAAACTGGGACTGTCATGGTGCCATGGAAATGAGCAAGAAGTTGGTAACATATGGTAAATCTTCTCAGATTTCAGTATAAAGTCACCTTTTCCTTATATTTTTGTTTTTAGTGTGCCCAGAAGAGCATGTCCTAGGAATCATTAGCTTACTGAGCTCACTGGGCAGGATGTGGGTCTCAGGCCACCATTGTTGTATTGTCTGGGGGCATGTCTCATGCTTCTGTTGCATGGTCTCGTTGCTAAAACAAGCCTGCTTGGTTTTGTGGTTAAGCAAACCTGCTTTCTTGAGTGATCATCAAGTTACAGGGGTCTCCCATACTGTTTCCTTTACTTAGGATCCGTTAGTGGGATTAACTATTTAATCACCTACTTTGTCCCTTTACTCTGTCCCCACCATGACAAGGTAGAGAGCCTCGCTGTGGCTCCAAAGAAGGTGTCTGGATAGGCTAAATGTCAGTGGACCAGGACCAATGAGGGTCTGAAAAGGACAATGTAATCAGATGGTGACAATTGAAAAAAGGAAGCATTTGTTAGGGAATCATGATAGGATAACCCTCTCGAAGCACAGAGGAGAGCAGAGAGCCTGACAACCCCTCTCCTTCCCAGTGTGTCCAGAAATATGGGAAGGACGGTCCTGACGTGAATCATCATGGCCTGGCCAGGTCTGGATCAGAAGTGGAGCCCAAACTAGCAAATTATAGACCTGGAATGAAGTCAGAGATTGTAACTCCAAATCCAGACTCTTTTCACAAGGAGAACATTAGGGTAAAAGATTTGCCTGGAGCAGTAATTGTATGCATTGGGATTGAGTGAATTTGGAGGTCTGCAATAAAGCAGCATTCATCTGAGAGGCCAAATGAGTAATAATGAAGAATTTAGCTACCGGAGTTTATGAAATTGACCAAGCCTAAATTCCATTTGGAAAATTGCCATAGTTGCCTCTGCAGGACTCTGACTTGGTTCGTATCAATAGTTGTTCACTCTGGCAAGAAAAAAATAAGCCGAACAAAATACGGGGCTCCCGAAATCGGGCTGCCCAGTGCAGAACTGTTTCACTTGACCACACTTGGATTCTTCCAAGCTCTCTCTCCCACCAATTTTTCAGCCCTATTTCTTACATTTCTGCCCATAACTTTACTGTTCCCTAATAAAATGGCACAAGCACATGTCTCCGGAAGGAAGCGCGATCCCCAAGTCCTCATGGCTGGACCACTGTTTTAGAAAACAGCACACCTCTGACTTGATTCCATTTCATTGCCCAGAAATGCTAGCGATTTGGGGGGAAAGGGGTTTTAGTACAGCTTTAGCTGATGATCGCTTTCAGTAAGGGGGAAATAAATTGGCTCAATAAAGGTTTTTGAGCAAAACAAACAAACAGAAATCTTGCTAGGACAGTCCGGTCTCAACATTAAGGAAATAGCAGCTTAGGATGACAGCTCACCAATCGGGACATCACCTCACCTCCCTCAGGTAAGGTTTTATAGGGTCAGAGTACCATTTCAGGCTAGTTTATACTGTGTTTAAATCTTCTGCAGTCTCTTTGGAACTTAGTTATTCTTGTAACGTTCCTATTTCATGTTCATTCAATCTAAAAATGTGGCTTTTCTGAAGTGTTACAAGATAGGCACAAATCAGAATGCTACACAGCAGTGGTGGTGTTGGCCGTGTGTGGTTCTATTAGGTTGAGTCAGTTTAGTGCTGG
This sequence comes from Phocoena sinus, assembly GCF_008692025.1. Classification (NCBI taxonomy): domain Eukaryota; kingdom Metazoa; phylum Chordata; class Mammalia; order Artiodactyla; family Phocoenidae; genus Phocoena; species Phocoena sinus. The sequence continues at coordinate 3,717,711 of NC_045774.1, read as the reverse complement.
ATAAAGAGAAGGACTAAATTAGAATTTTGGATGGCAGAAATAGTCTCCCATCTGGCACTGTAATTACATACTACCTTGACCTTGCTGTTCTAGCACTAGGGTTCCTGAGGGGCACACACAAGATTTAGGAGATATATATTATTTAGAATATCTTCTTTATCTTTCTGAAAAAATAAGCTGTATAAAAATTATTTTAATATGCCTCTCGCTTTTAAAATGAAATAACTTCCAGACGCCTAAGAAATGTGACCACTTTATGGTCGAAATCAACAGCCGAGATCTGTCTATTTTCACGCATGACATCAGACGTTATTTCAACTAGGACACTGTTTCAGTGCACTCTTCGGTGAGCCGGTCCCTGGGCTTTTCTTTCAAAGGGTCGGTCTTGGTTGCTGCTGACACGCGGCATTTTCAAAGACTCAAAGTGGTCTTTATTACAACCCTTGACTTCACCTTCTATGCTAATGGGAAATTTTATACAGCTCTAATCTCCCTGTCGCAGCCCAGCAGGAAGTTGTGCTCTGCCTGGTTCGATACTGCCACCTACTGGCAAAATATATTCCCCCCCCTTCGCATTTTATTGATTTTTTTTCTGGGCTGACACTTAGTGCTTCCTGGAATCCATGTGGAATTAGCTTTTAACTTTCTACCTAAAGCCACAGGCTGGACTTATAACCAAATAAAATCACCATCTGAATCTCTTCTATTGCAAAATAGGGCTGAAATCACCCAGGCAAAGTGTAAGCCCATTTTTACTGTCAAACACAAGCGTGTGTCACCATCCTGCATTTTCTCAGGCCCTGCCCACAGGGTGACCCGAAGCAGCCAATAGCCAGGGCCTTCTCTCTGCCCTCTGGTCTCTCCCCACGCATTGTCCTACTGGGTCTAAGTCTCTAAGTCCCTCCAAATGGCTACTGCACTCACAGGCGACCAAATAAATGGATTGCTTTTAAACAGAAAAATGGCCCTGATTGTCATTAAATATAACTAGTGCCTTATGTACATTTCATTGGAAGCACCAGCTCGAATTAGCCTGTCAGAATTTCACTACTCCTGATGCCAGTGTGTCAAGGGGCACAAACAATCAGCTCAAGAGAGTAAAGAAAAGGCTCGCCACAGCCTTTACAGCATCCTCTTCTCTGAGTTCCATCCCTTTGCATGGTGCCTGATTTATTTCAAATTCTTTTCATGTTTGAAGTGCACGTGTGTGTGTGTGCACGCGCGCGCATGTTACCCTTCAAACTTCAAAACCATCGCACGGTAAAACCTTATTTGTTATAAGGGTCCAAGTGCTTTTTTTTCTCCTTTGACTCCCCTTCTGCAGATGAGAATTTATCAAAGGCTGAATCCTAACCCTTTGTGAGAAAAACAAAGTATGCTGAAAAGAGGATGTAAAATTCACGTTGAAACTGGAAAGATCAAACTTGAGGAATATTGACCCAGCACGACTAAATACCAGCAAATCTGAAGGCTTCAGGACTACCAAGAGTAGCTCTTTCCAGGCGGTGAGAAAACAGAAATAAGTCTGTATTTAATGTGGAATCAGAAGAAGAGTCCCTTTGGTGCCATGTCCTGCCTCCAGGAAAAGTCAGTATGATATTGGATCTTTTTGAGAAAAGCTTCAACACACACTCCTCCAAAACAAACGCTTGGAACAGACCCCGCCAGCCGACGGGGGGAATGTTTCCCAAAAGATGCAAATCCACTCCTGCAGTGAGAGCTGGGATTGCTGCAGATCCTAATCCCAAGGATTGTGAGGAAAGCTCTTTAAATATTGGAGGAATGTGCCCCAAAGACACATGTGTTGCGGGATCACGTGCCACGGTTCACCAGCCTTGGGGCCATGACAGGGGAGTCCACGAGTTCCAGAAAAAACAGGCAATCCCACACAAGCCGCTCAGAGGCTGGCAAGAGGGGCGGTGGAGACCCAACCTGGGTCTCTTCCCCTGGAGTCAGCATAAAGGATGCAAGTGTCTCTTCATGCTCAAAAAGCCAATTTTCTACCAGCAAATTATGAAAACATCCTCTTTTGTCTTCAAACCCTTTTTCTCCCATGCCGTATCAGTCAGGTATCTCTAGAGAAACAGAACCAATGAGAGAGAGAGAGAGGGAGAGAGACTTATTTTAAGGAATTGGCATGGGAGATTGTGGAGGCTGGCAGGTCCAGAATCTACAGGGCAGGAGGGCAGGCTGGACACGCAGGCAGAGCTGACGTTGGGATCCTGAGGCTAAATTCCTTCTTCTCCAGGAGACCTCTTCAGGCCTTCAACTGATTGGATGAGGCCCACCCACATGATGGAGGGTAATGGGCTTTACCTAAACCAAGCGCAGAGTGATTGCAAATGTTCATCACATCTACGGAGTAACCTCAGAGCACCGCCTAGATGGTATGTGATGTAACAACCAGCATCACAGCCCAGCCAAGCTGACATAAAACTCCCACCACATCCAGGTCCTCTCCATCTAGGTACCCAAGAGGCTACACACTGAATATAAATCTATGTCACTTTCATATCACTTAAGATTCTGAAACATTTAGACCCCGGTTTAAAATATAACTGGATCCATCCTGTCACTTTCTCTCCTCTACCTTTCAACCTTTCTGCTCCATCTGCCTTTCTTGCCTAAAATCTGGCTTGGGGAGAGCTGGTCTCCTTCCGAGGGGTCAGCTGGCTTTCTAGTGAGGCCACAGGCTGGAGTCCTGCCCCCTGGAAGCCGCCGGAAGGGCACAGCGTGGAGGATCTCCAGTGAGCTCTGCCTTGGTCAGGTACTGCCAGGTGTTCACGGCCTGTCTGTCGCAGGGCCTGGCTCTCCTCCACAGGTACGAACAGGCCAGCCAGGGTGGCAAGTTAAATACTAGTGTCTGAATATAGAATCTGAATAGAAGTCAGCAAGTATAACAGGATCTGCTTGGTTATTTTGTTTTAATTCCCAAGAGAAAATAAATGTGTTCATTCCCCCTAGGTATCTCCCACCAGCACTGCAGACAGAGCCCCTCTGTGTCCGGGACCCCAGGCTCTGTGTCGGCAGGCGGCCCAGGTGGCAGCCTCACGGGGCCCCGAGGCAGAGGTCGGGAGCCCCCTGTGCTTCAGGGATCGTGTCTTGCCCTCCACGCGATTTCAGCCCGACTCGGTGCGCAGACCACGGGCAGAGGCTGCACTGCGGACCCCTGGCTTCCCCGGGCTGCCACGCCCCCCGCCCCCCACAGGGGAGCGCAAAGCGACAGAGTAGCTCACGTTGGTGCACGGATTCAGAGCCCAGGGCAGCCCCGGCCCTAGAGGGACAGGCAGTGCAGCCCACGCCGCTCACACCTGACAGGTGCCAGCAGCGGACCTTATCCCCAAGGCTTCTCGGAGCCCACGGGACGCAGACCGGAGCACGCGTCGCCATCAGACCTGCTCCAGGGGATTTTGGCCGCCGAGACAGGACGCTGCTCCCTCGCCCCCAGTGGGACGGACTGCAGAGCGGTCACTCCCATACCCGATATCCCTGCCCACACAGAAAGTGCTGTTTTTTTTATTTTTGAGATTAAGTATTTTTTTTAATTGAAGTAGAGTTGATTTACAAAGTTGTGTTAGTTTTAGGTGCACAGTTAAGTGAATCAGTTATATATATATTTATTTATTTATACATACGTAAATGAATCATATAATATTTGTCTTTCTCTGTCTGGCTTTCTTAGCATGATAACCTCCAGGTCCATCCAGGTTGCTGCGAATGGCATCATTTCCTTCTCCTTTATGGCCAAGTAATATTCCATTATATATGTAAGGATTTACGGGGTGTGGCACCATGAGACCACAGCCTAGGAGGCGTGGTTAGTGCTGGTCTGGAATCACACGGCAGGTAAGAGGCTGTCATCCTCCGGCTCAGGAGACTGCCGGCGGCCTCCTGGCTGCTCTGGACACGGTGTGGCAGAGGAAGAACATTGCCCTGAGTGACCAACGCTGCTCAGAGCATTAATACAAAACGTAATCGCTGAGATTCACTATAAACAAATTAGCTGTGCGTACCGGATAAAGAAAATAGAAGATCCATGAAGGTCACGCGCACACACAGGGAGGAGCAAAGAATTCGGAATTACTGACTTGGTTCTAGGAACAAAGTAATACAAGCAGTCAACCAGGGCATACACTGTCCATGAGCAATCGCTGGTCAGGACAATACATCACAAACAACAGGCAGGCAACAGAGCCACTGGAGCCTAAGACTGAACAGGCTGTGGATCTAACTTCCAGGAAGCAAATCACTTTAGGTTAACAAAATCAGGCATCATGCCATAAACTTTCTAAAGTAGTTGTTATTTGATTTGGGGGTGGTTAGAACATATTCTCTAGTAGATTACTTCTTTATTATTATTATTTTTTATATTTCTAAGAGCTTTGTTGATATCTATCTGAGTACACTGTGCATATTTAGAGGGTACAATTTAAGAATTTTGACAAGTTTATATCCTGTAATCAATGTTATGAAATAAAAACCATGTGCAAAGTTTCTTTCTGCACCTTTGAAATCCTTCCCTCCTGCCCCTTTCATTTCACCTCCATCCCCAAGAACCAGTAACCCACTTTCAGTCATTATAGGTGAGTTTGCATCTCACAGAATCTTATATAAGTGAAACCATGCAATATATCCTTTCTGCTTCTTTCATTCAGCATCGTGTTTTGGGATTCATCCATTTGTGGCCCGTATCAATAGTGTATTCCTTTTTATTGTTGGATAATATTCCATTGTATGGATATATCTATCCAGCCATCTATGGATAGACATTTAGGTTTTCTTCAGTTTGAGGCTCTTGCAAATAAAGCTGCTATGAATGTGTGTACAAATGTTTGCAAGGATGTGTTCTTTCATTTCTCTGAATACCTAAGAGTAGGATGCCCTGGTTATGTGGGAGGTGTATGTTCAAGTTTTTGAGAAACTGCTGAATCCTTTTCCATTTTACAGTCACACCAGTGCTGTGTGAGAGTTTCAGGCCCTCCACAACCTTGTCAGCACTTGCATGGTCATTCATTTTCATGTAAGATAGTCTATAAGGTATGTCTCACAGTGGTTTTAATTTTCAGTTCCCTTAAACCTAGTGGTTTTAATTTTCAGTTCCCTTAAACCTAGTAGTAAACCTAGTAGCATGTCTTCATGAGCTTCTTTCCAATGGTTTCATTGACTTCTCTCATCGATTGATCTTATAGTCAACCACTAATTACTTTTTGGCTTTACTATCACAATTTGTCGTTTATTTTGCATAGATGCTCAAGGTGTAGTTTTCTTCCAACCTCTATTATTTACTGTGGAACACACAGCATAATATCAATTGTCAATCAGTTGCAAGACAACTCTTTTAGGTAAAAATGAACCAAAATAAAATTTTAGAGTTTTATATTCAAATTCATTTGAGAAATAAACTTTCCATATATTGCTTTATCAGAGAGAAAAATGTGCTCTCACTTAAGAAATATATTTTCTCATTAAAGTCAATCTAAATGCAATAAACATTAGTTTTAACTCATTTGGAAGAAGGCTTGAACAACTCTTACACTGCACCTAAATTTATACCTAATTTTCTTGGGTATAATTTCTAAGTTCAAAGGTTTTTCATAAAGATTTTTAAAATACTTTTCTGCCGAGATTTATGCTTTGTCTTACCATAGCTACTACCTTTACAACATTTAAATGCTCCATTCTTATTCTTAGTCATTTCTAAGTTTTCCAAGGCTGATTTTATCAGTGTGAGGATAAATAAGTTTCATTGGCTGAATAATTGAACACATATCCCCCATGTGTACATGTGTTTGAATATGTGGGAGAAAGAGAAGTAAAGAACAAGCTATATTTCCTTTCAAAAATATTATTGTAAACATGTAAATCCAGTGAGACTTTACACATTTGGTATCCTCTACTAGTAAACTACATCAAAATAATAATAATAAATATATTTTCCCAGCCATATAAAAGGTCAAATAAACATTCATAATTGCAAAACATCCCAGTTACAACAATAATATAGCAAGCAACAAAGAGTCACCTTTCTGCAATATGCCTTTTGTATGCTCATCAATCAGCTGTTATTTCTCTCATCTGATGATACTGTTTAAATATGTGAGTGTATTGTGAAGTCCTTAAGATTCTTCACTGACTATAGCTAAATACTTTCATTGCAGTAATGTAAAGTTTTACGACAAAATAGAGAAATGAATTGTTCAAAAATGAAAAAAAAAGAAGTCTTTCCAGGAAAGCACTGAGGCAGGGAACAGGAGGGGATAGGTAAAGAGGGGAATCAGAGAAAATGATGAAAAGTAAATAAGGTGTCAGAAAGCCAAGAAAGCGTTTAATGAGGTGGAAATGAAGAGTCTATGGGAGGATAAAAGAAGAAAAGTGTCCAAGTATATTTTGAAAATTAGGCCAAAGATTAAATTAGTCCAAAGAGTTCAAAATTAGGCTGAAGATTAAAGAGAACTTCTCTCACCCAGGTCTTAAGTTAGAGGCCATCCCCGCCCATAGCTCGCCCAGCACCTGGGCAGCAGGGGCCAACAGAAGACAGAGTCTGCACAGACCTGGAGAGCAGACTTGTGGTTGCCAAGGAAGGGGGGGTGAGGGAGGGATGGATTGGGAGGTTGGGGTCGGCAGATGCAAACTATTGTATCTAGAATGGATAAACAACAAGGTCCTCCTGTAGAGCACAGGGAACTCTATTCAATATCCAGGGATAAACCATAATGGGAAAATATATATATGTATATATGTATAACTGAGTCACTTTGCCGTACAGCAGAAATTACCGCAACCTTGTAAGTCAGCCATACTTCGATAAAATTAAAAAAGAAGAAGAAGACAGAGTCTATTCCTGTGCCCACCAAGGAGTAATGTGCTTCTGTGGTCGTCCTCCTTCCCTCCCCTGCCCCTCCTCCCCCTACACGGTGGCAGCAGGTGTGAAAGAAAGCGCTCTGGACACAGCAAGCCAGTGACGGAAGCATTCCAAGACAGAGTTTCAATAATATTGCAGCCTCTTGACCCGGCTGCTGAAGACCTTGTAATAACAGTGTGTATTGAATCAAATTATTATGACATGCATCTCAAGACCTCTGACGTCACAAACAAGCAGAAGTGCCTGCTAAGTGGTGCATGGCCATGATAAGGTTTGCCTGTCTCTACACTGGCACTCCCTGAGCATTGGAGGGGAATAGAAATGTAAGGGTAACGGAAGCTGTCTGTGCACAGCTCTTCAAATGCACCAGGTATGGCTGGGAGTCCCTGGTTGAAAGGATCGCCCTCTCTCTCAGCCTCGGAGGGACGTTTGCCATCCCAAATGCCAAATAATTGTTGTTAGGATCATAACAACAAGCCAAACGTAATTGAATTTGGATGGAGCATTTTAAAATGTTGTAAAGCAGGCTGCCCTGCCATCTTGTGGTTGATATTATACAAAGAAAATCTCCTGTTCAAAATTGACACAACAAAACTTGATCTTTATTTCTTGAGAGGATGGTGTCCGTATTTCAAGATGGAATGTTCCAGAGAACTAAACTAAGGAGAGGGGGTGGCAGGGGTCTTCAACTCAGCCCAACTTCAACCATCCCCATGCCACTTTTCAACACGTAATTGGAGCTCTCAATAAAAATTCATGAGAAACATGTTACTAATCAAATTTATTGATTCACTTATTTTGAGTGTACAGTTCAATGGATTTTGACAAATGCAAACAAAACTGTCGCTACCACCACCACAAATAAAATTTTCCATTACCCCCCAAATTTCCCTCATGCCTGTTTGCCACACTGCCCCCCCATACCAGCCCTAACCACGGATCTGCTTTCTTTTATATTATGCCAGGTTTCGAATTTTTGATAAATTGAATCATACAGTATATTTGCTTTGCTTCCTGACTTCTTTCACTCACCATGATCTGGAGGTTTACCCATGTTGCATGTACCATGAACTTAATCCTTTTTCTTGCTGAGCAGTATTCCATTGTATGGATATACCATATTTTGTGTATTCATTCATTACCTGGTGGATGTCTAAGTAGTTTCAGTTCGGGCTAATTATAACTAAGTCAGTCAACATTTGTACACAAGTCTTTTCATTTCTCTTGAAATGCCTTGGAGTAAATTCACAAGGTCATATCGTGAGTGTATAATAACTTTGTAAGAAGCTGCCTGAACTTCCTCCAAGGTGGTTATATCATTTTATTTTCCAACCAGCAGTGTATGACTGTACCTGTTGCACCACATCCATGCCGACAGTGGACACCTCACTTTAGCTGACAGAGCAAGTATGTTGGAATATCTCACTACGGTTTCAGGATGCGTTGTCCTGTTTACTAATGATACGCATCACACCTGTGAAATAAGATTCATATTTTATGGCAAGACAAGAAACATTTAAACATAAAAATTCTTCTCTGCCCTTTGGCCTCCCCTCTCCCTCCACTGCACGTTGTGTATCTGCGTTATGCATCAACCAGACCTCCCCCATCAGCAGGAGCACCTGCTCAGCCATAAAGAGCAGCGTTCTCCCAGCATCAACAAGACGACTCCTTAAAAGTAACCTTCCTTCTTGATCTCGTAAGGGGCCATGTGGCGCTTAGCTCTGGATTGTGTGAGCTGTCAATAATACGTACATCAGTTGATGCACAGCTCTCTGTCTCAAAAAACTTATATAAACCGTGTCTTGACTTCTAACGGGTGGAACAGTTCTCAGAGCTTTCTGAGATGCTCTTCCCAGATTACAATCCTCAAATTTGGTTTGAATAAAATTTTCCAATGGTTTCTTAGATCAACTGATTGATTTTTCATCAACACACTACAAGTGTACAATACACATGAGCAGGTACAGACGTTCAGATAAGTACTTAACAAAGATTCAAAGAGTCACATAAGCAGACTTCTGGAATCTTTTCTCTGCACAGCTCACAACTCTTCTGTCCACTGTCCTGCACATTCCAGCCTCTTTGTCTCTCCAACTACCAACACTCACTGGTGACCTCTCTCCTGCTCTAAGGCCCCCTCATTTGTTCTCTTCTCTCAGGGAACACAGTACTACATTGCCTGTTGCCCAATGTCTGTAAGCAGTTCTTTCATTATTTTACTCAGTTTCTAGATTTTTAGAGTAGGAAGGCAAATCTAATCCCAGATAATCCATCAAGTGATAAAAGTGAAAATTCCCAGGAAGTTATCTTTTGATATTCAGTGAAAATTGAATGTGTGTATTAGCTCCCTGTGGCTTCCATAACAAATTATCACAGACTTGGTAGTTTAAAATGACGGAAAGTTATCCTCTCACAGTTCTGGAAGCCAGCATCTGAAATCAAGGTATTGGTAAGGCTACATTCCCCACAGGGGCTATAGGAGAAGATCCATTCTTTGTCTCTTCTAGCTTCTGGGGGCTGTCAGCGTTCCTTGACTTGTGCCTGCATCCCACGGGAAAGGTCTTCAAAACCACATTCCAGTCTAATCCCCTGATTTAAAACTCTGGAAAATGAGGTCCCCCAAAATGAAGGAGACATTTTCACTCAAGAAGCAGAGGAAATATACAGATTCCCAGACCTCACCCTTAGAGGCTCTGAGTTGGAATAGGAGCAGGGAATCCAAATTTTCCAAAATTGGAGAAGATTCTGATGCAGGTGGTCATTGGACCACACTGAGAAAGAGCATTCAAAGGGCCCTCACCTGGCCAGGAAACAAGGTGTATAAGAATGTCCACAAGCCAAAGGAGCAGAATACACCATCAGAGTGGACAAATGATTAAGCCTACAATTTCAGCATCAGTGCTCCTAGCATCTGCTACTTTCATTAGACTCAAAGAGTCATGACCCTTGTAATATTATCACCTGATTTATTCGCTGAAATGGATCCTTCTCTTCTCTAAATCTTGACCTCTAGCAAGCTGATCATAATAGAAAGCCACTGGCCACATCTGAAGGTTTTTGCACTTATAAATTCACTTATGCCTTATGAATGAGGTAGCACTAGGATCAAAGTCCTCTTGGACTCTCCTGGTGCCAAGTTCCATCTTTAGGCTACAGGTGTTCCCTAAAAGTGAACATGGTCCTACCTTCCCTACTGATGAAACTCTAAACTTGCCCCTCAAACATATCCTGATCAGAGACTTCACAGCAAATATTTTCAGATTTTTCTAATGGCTTTAAAAAGAGGACACAAATGAAATGCATAACGTACTTAATTTCGTAAATTGACCTTGAAACTATTTCAGTATCCCATGGATCAATAGGAAATAGGGGGAAGAAAATTTAAGTGGTCTATAATGATATTTTAAAAAGCTAGAGAATAATAACTACATGGAAGTTTACATGACTGACATTTTTAGCTAAAGATCAGCTAGAAAATGATTTTTGTCTATGTGTTCTCAGAGCCAAAACCACCAGTCAATTCAATCAATCCAAATGAATTCAAAAGTCAAACTGGTTAGAAGAAAAATCCTAGTGACTCCTAAAGTTTCCATTTGAACAGGTAAAATATTATAAAAACACAAAGACATTTATAAGACTTAATACACAGTGCCATAAGAACTCTCTTTTATCCACTGAAGGAAATGAAAAGTGTGTATAAATCTAGCTTGGACCCTTGTCAGTTACATGAGAAATGTAAACCACTTGATGACATGGGCTAAGCTTTATTCATCAGAGTGTGTAACATATAGAAGGGGTTGAATAAATATTTGAACAACTCCATAGGAATAGACTTATGTTTTCCTGGAATAGAATAGAAAGCTTTTAATAAAAGTATTTTATTATTATTACAAAATAAATAATGTAAAGAACCCATGAATTTTGAAATGAGTTGCTGAGTGAAATCTGTTATTTCTTTCTGCTGAATTCTCTAAGTCCTAACCTGACAAAATTAGATAGCAGTAAATTTCCTTATTCCTTCATATGTCTACATACTATATTTCATTTACCCTTGAGACTCAAGCCAATTTAAATAAAATAGCATTGCTTTTCAAAAGTAAGCAATTACTTCAGGGAAAACTTTGATAAAATATTTCACGTAGCTCAAAAACATTTCAATAACACCTCCAGATACCCAATTTTTTAGAAATCCTCTATTCTATTCTCTCCTGCATAGTTACCCCTATTACCCATTCATTCCACTGGTTGCACTCCAGCTGGCAATCACAAACGTATCCCATACACTCCTGGAGAGAAAGTGAGATCTGAAATGAATATTTCATCCTTTCACTATAAACGTTTCTTTATGTTTTCAAGTGTCTCCATAGAAAGTCTTGGGTAAAAATGATAAGTGTAAATGGAATGCAAAATGGAAAATACTTTTAACTATTTTAAATGACTTGGTTTGAGAATAAAAATATCAAGCTGGAAGTGGGGAGTAGGCAGCGTGGGGCAGGGTGGGAGTGGGATGGGTATGATAATGACCTGGTAACAGACAAATAAGCCCCAAAATGTCACTGCAGCAGCAACTCCAAGCTAGAGTTCTCAACAGTGATGATTTTCAGGAGCAGATCAGTGCAATCTGTTACCTGGGACCCCTTGCCTGACTGCTTCCATGGTAACATCTCCCTCCCTCTCAATTCCCAAGGGCTGTTACACAAAGCTGAGAAGTGGGTCTGGAGTCTTGATGTTCATTGAGGCTACATCCTGCAAGTACAACCAAGTTTCAACAAATTAGATATCTAAGTAAATAGGATCCCAAAGCAGTGCTAGATAATCATTAGACTCTCACATGACTCAAAAGGCCTGTCAAGATTTTCTAACACATGAGGATTATGTTTGTAAAAACAAATTACTCTATTGACAAAATATGTCCAAAGCTATTAGTAGAGATTTGCAATTGGAAACACAACCGAAGGAAGGTGTTCTCCTTGTGCCTGGGAATCAGAAAGCTGGGAAGAACATTCCTTCTACTCCAGCCACAAGAAAAAGCTGGATAATTTCAAAAACATAATAATGGTATCCCAACAGAGAGCTAAGGTCACAGAGCAAATAACCTAAAATCTACAGAAAGGCATAACCATCCAAGGAAAGAGGTAATGGACCCTGGCTCACTTGTAGTAGAGCATGGGAAGAAACAGTAGGCACCAAGAATTGATCCAAAAATTGTAGAAATTCCTAAAGGCTTGTGTGGGCAAGCCTGAGAATACAGAACTTCTGGAAGCCAGAGACACAAGAGGAGGTCACACCCTCTCGCTGTATCCTTACATACTTCTGCTGGGTGCTCCCAGAAAGGCAGGGCAGAGAAAGCTATGGGCTCTGGTGCAGCCTGGGGGAGGTGATGGTTTACTAGTGCAGAAAAGGCACAAGATAAAAGGACTCCTCCCCTCTGAAAATTAAGCTTTAAGCCACTACTAGAACCCAGCCAATCCCAGCGCTCACGTGATGACACATTGCAGCTGGGGAAAGAGTAAAAGGAACAAAAGCCTTCTGTCCTGGGGAAGGTGAAGGAAAACTCCTGGACCCAGGATCCTAAATCAATTCAGTGAGGTCTTTTACCACTGTGGGAAGAAAAGAAAGACCTCCCAGAATCACTGAAAAAAAAAAAATCATGACTCAGGTACATAGAGCCTAAGACTGAGGCTACACTGGGAAACAGAGAAACGCTCCCTCCCAGTGCCCCCCACCAGGCTATCAAGCACCGAGGAACAAGTGACAACAATCTACCACTGGGAGGGGGGTGAGAGCATTGGGTTGAATTGTGTCCCCCCAAACTATATGTCAGTCCAAACACCTAGTACCTGTGAATGTGACCTCATTTGGAAATGGAATCTTTGGATTTGTTATCAAGTTAAAATGAGGTTATTGGATCAGGTTGGCTCTAATCCAATGACTGGCATCTTTATAAAAGGAACTTGAACACAGACATACAGAGTGGAAAAGGCCTTGTGAGGCAGAGACATTCACAGACAGAAGATGGCCATACGAAGACAGAGGTGTAACAGGGAAGAACAAATCTGGCTCCATATTGGATCTGTTTTTTTTACTTTAACCTTCATAGTCTATTGATTTTGCTACAAGTTAATCACTAAAGGGATGTTGCCTATAACTTAAATTATACATAATGGCCCATCACCAGGAACCCTGCCACCTATGCTTGAAGTTAAGCTAAAATACCCTTGTTTAGCTGCAAGAAACATCCTGACCAGGCCCACCTATGAATGGCTGCAGGAAGGAAGAAATTAACCCATCCCCTCCAGAGTCTGGCTGGAACCAGGAAATATTTGTAACAACTTATCACCTTTATTACTTTACCTCCTCACCTACCCCTCTTTGTTCTATATAAGAAATGAACACCCAAACCCAGGCAAGATGGTTCTTTAGGACACGAGTCCACCATCTTCTCAGTCTGCTGGCCTTCTGAATAAAGTCGCTATTCCTTGCCCCAGCAATTCGTCTCTCAATTTATTGGCCTGTCGTGCAGTGAGCAGTATGAGCTTGAACTCGGCAACAGAGGCAGCGATCGCAGCGATGCTGCCACAAGCTAATGAACACCTGGGGCCACCAGAAGCTGCAAGAGGCAAGGAAGGATCCTCCCCTGGAAGACTGCAAGGAACATGGCCCTGCTGGCACCTTGATTTCAGCCCTCTGGCCTCAAGAACTGTGAGAGAATACATTCCTGTTGCTGAAAGCCATCAAGTTTGTGGTAATTTGTTACAGCAGGCCTGGGAAACTAATACCCAGCCCCCCAGGCATAGGAGCACAGCAAAGATTAAGAGCTGAAGATGGAGGATGAACCTGAGAAAAGCCCTCAGGATACCAGCCACCACCTTCAACACAAAGCAATACTAACAGAATTTGAAGCTAGGGCTGCAGTGAGTGGAACGAGGGCAACAATAAAACCTAAATCCAGCTCAGATATTGACTGGACTGACTTCACGTGCCATACTCAAAGCATTATAGATGAAACATGGACCCATATACGAGCTCAGTCTCTACAAGTCTACAATACTCAGCACTCAAAAATTATTAGACACGCAGAAACTCTGACATATCATCTTCAAGCTGCTAAAAGTCAAAAGTAAAAATAAATTCTTGAAGGCTACCAGAGATAAAAATACGTGACACACAGAGTAACAATACAGGAGATTACAGAAGACCTCTTGTCAGAAAATATGCAACGTTAAATATGATAGAGGGTTTTTTTTTTTGCCATATTACCCTTATTTCAATTACCTGTAATTGTCATTGTTGCTCCCAGATTATCTTCCAAGTATCTGTAAATTCCTTAAACCATTGAATATTGAGAATTGAATTTATGCTCTTTCTCTCTTGGCCCTTTCAAATAAGATGTGTTTGCCGCTTCAACCCCCAAGATTCAAGCGGCGTAAAGAAAAGACTATCTTGTTCTGCCTTATGTTCTCCATAGGCACTAAAACGGTGCTTCTCACATAAGAGGCATCAGTCAATCAGTTTGGAAGTGAAATTGAAATTGTTCTTGTATTATTTCATTGTCTTGTATTTTATATCATACTTTTCCCTTCTTTATTCAATCTTTTCATAGTTATCTAATCATATCCTCTATGTGTTCATTTTCACTTGCAGAAAGAAGTGATCTAAAAAATTCTGCAGTGAGTTTGCAAATATTATACAATGTTTTAATCAGTAAAAACTTTTGCTTTGATTGATAGCTTTACTAGGAAAAATCAAGTTGCACACTTCAGTATATTTTATTCAATTATGGTGTTTTGCAAGAAGAGTTTATAATTAAGTTATGCTAGGTTAAAAAAATAATAATAACAAGCCCTTTCAGAAAATCTTATGCGAAGCTTCTGCATTTTGACACAGTCTTGAGTCCGTGTGTTAGAGGAACAGTGGTTGATAAGTCAGAGTCTATATCTTTTCGGTTTGGTCAAGGTTAAGAAAAGGACTTTAATTTAAATTAAAATGTTATGATAAATAAAGATCGAGCACCCTTTAACAACGAATTCAATCATTCATCAAATGTTTATTAATTTCTTACTACATGCCAGGTACTCTTCAAGGCATTTAAGATACACTGGTGAACAAAACAAAACAAGACAAAAATACCCATGCCTTCAAGGAGCTTAAATTTTGCCAAGGGAGGATGAAAGATAAGTAAGTAAATAATGTAGCATGTTGGAAGGTGATAAATACTCTGGGGGGAAAAGTGAAGCAGGAACAAAGGAAGGTAGCAGAAGTGGGTCACATTGTATGAGGCACATGGAAGAATAAGGTAGAGAAAAAGTGTGGAATTTGTTGGAGAAACACAATCAACAGATCAAATTAATAATCCATAGTTAGAAATCTTGCTATAAAATATGACTATTTCATCTATTTGATGTTTTCTAATGATTATCCACTATACTCATAATGTATGCTTACTTTATGCCTCAACTATCGTATTCAATATCTATCCACAACCAAATATGTGCACTTATGCAAGATTCTAGCATGCATACATTTATTCATGAATATCTTCCCAACAGTGGCACGGATTACAACTCTAGGATAGATGGAATTCCACTGTCTCCCCCTGGGGATAATTAGAAAAAGAGAAAAGTGGGGTTTGGGTACAGAAATGGGACAAAAAGCAGATGGCAAAGCAGAAGTCAAGTTTTCTTACAATGAAGTCTTCTGAGAAGTAAAGGACATGAAGAGGATATGAGAGCAGGACTTAGAGCTTCTTAGAGTCTCCTGTTAAAAAGGGAGTTAAGAAATGTGTAGATAAAATAAATCTTATTTTAAATATCTCTAAATATCTGTGTGCCTGGAGCAAACCAACCACTGCCCACCAATGGAGATGCCGAAACACACCCAAAGCAATGAACTGAGCCCAGGCCGGGGCCCCAGCTCTGAAGGGAAAACACTCAACTTGAGGAGGTGTGGACCGCCCTGGCTCCTGAGTGGTGATAAAAGACTTAAGAACATGTATATGTATCACCGAATCACTTTGCTGTATACCTGAAACTGAAACAACATTGTTAATCAACTATACTCCAATATAAAATAAAAAGTTAAAAAAATTAAAAAAAGAACACATACTCTGGAGCCAGGGCACCTCCCCTGCTTACAAACCCCACGATCTCAGTCAGTTGTTAGGCCCTGCAGGGCTTGCTTCAGCTTCTTCTTTATAAAGTGAGAATAATGACAGGGTACCTACTCTTACGGGTGGAAGGAGGATTAGATTAACTGATGTACACAAGACACATAAAGCATCAGAAAAAGTGTCACAAATTCGCTGTGCCCATCACTGTTCTAGGCTCGGAGGACAGAGTGGACAAAACCAACTTAAATCTACAACTTTTGGAGCTGACATTCAAGCTGGGAGGAAGCAGGCAATAAACAGAGTCAATAAGTAAATTAATTGGGGTGTTACATGATATATATGTCTGGGGGAAGAATTAAGCAGGTATGAAGGATGGGAGATGGAGGGCTGTAATTTTGAGTAAGGTAGTCATGGATGGCCCCACCAGGGCACCCTGAGCAGAGACTCAGTCCACAGGGAGAGGCCAGAGTGTTCTGGTTGGAACCAACTGGGAGGAGGGGTCGCAGAACAATGGTGGGCGGAGCCATGAGAGCCAGACAGGCACCTAAGCACTTGGGAATTTACTCTTCAGGACTGGGTGCCAGGGAGCCTGTGAGCAGAGTAAGTGCTTGCCTCACGTTTCAGAAGCATCCCTCTGGGTGTTGAGCTGGGGGCACCAAGGAGAGAAACAGGGGGACCAGTAGGAGGCAATCACTATAATCCCAGAAAAATATAACCCGGGTCAAGTGCAAAGTGGTGCCCAGGTGGTATTGGCAAGTGATAGCAGTGTGACTCTGGATCTACTCTGAGGGTAAAACAAGCGGAGCTATTTTCAACAGGGCCCGTGACATTCGGTGTCTGTCACTGCTCTCTTGATGAGTTCTTGTCACAGCAGATGAGGAAAGGTGGTGGGACACAGAGAGCTAGAAATGGAAATGTTTGTTATCCCTGTCTTTACAATATTTTGCCAACCCAGATGTTCGATCTCTGATTCTGCAGAGGTGGACGATCTGCATGTCTGCGCTCCACAACATTACATCTACAATATATAAGTAAAGTTCAGTCAAAGTTTAATTTGCATATTTATATAGATTGCAAAGTATTCCTATTTTCTGAGAGTAGAGGGGCTTAGGAATGTGCACCAAGTCTGAAGATAAAAGTTCTTCCTGGATGAGCAGGCTGAAAACACCAGCAGACGTGAGCGTGAGTCTGTAAGGGTCAGCCCTGAATCCTTGTCAGCAAGCACCCATAACTAAAGCAAAATCTACCCAGAAACTGCAATGTGTGATTTGTAGGACTGTGTCATTAGTCACAGTTTCATTTTGTTTCCTGTTCAGGGCTTCATATTTTCTGTGAAATGTACAGAAATGGGAGCGGCTTCAAAGTTAGCAATAGTATCAAAATTGCTAACTCTCCCTGCTGCCTGCAGCAAAAATTCACTTAAACTGCAGTAAATATGCTTTAGGTTAGACATATGGAACAATGTTTCTTTAGAGAGGTAATCATATCTGCAAAAAAGAGTCATCTTTCTTGGAGAAATTTAAGAATTTCTGGAGGTGTCTACGGGGGGAATAAAAATTCCAAAAGCAGAAGGATCCTCTTGCATAGTTTCAAGGCTAACCCCTCCCCCCCCAGGATACAGAAAGATAACTTTGCTGACAGAGGAAGGAGGACATGTCACCAAGAACCCTCCATCTAGGGTGACCGAGGCAGCGCAGAATCTCCAGCCCATGAAAAGCAGGTGACAAGGTCAGGCCGAGCCACACCAGATCCAGACAATACTCTTTTCTCTAGGGGTGCTCCTTTCCAAGGACGCTAATATATAAACCTGAATTCCAAACATATGTTAAAACATGTCTTTGCATATTAACATCTCCTCATCCTTTTATCAAGAATCATGACTGGTTTTAGTTTAAACAGCTCTACACAATGGAAGCAATTCCAGACAATTCCCTTATTTTGTAAATATTTGTTTCTGCAGAGGGGGCCACACAGCACTCTCAATCAAGTCGTATGAATCAATGCTTGAATTTGTGAAATCATAAAGGTGCTCTGATCAGGCTATTGGGTGCAAGTGACAGAAATCTATTCGAACTGCCAAAGGAGAGGTTTTATGAGGACCCTACAGGCCAGAGCTCAGACACACAAGTCTGGCGTTGAAGCGTCTCTCAGTCCCCAGGGGCTACCCGGCATGTCTCACCTCAGCGTGTCTGCAGATACGCACCGTGTCCTCTCTGCCCAGCTTCCCCTGGCCTTTCTCCCTTCCCTGTAGCATGATGTATGGTCCCTGCCCTCCCAGAGCCCTTCACCCCACCCTGGATGTCACCTGCAGCTTGGCGGGAAGTTCCCACGCACCCCTGGGCCCCTCTCCTGAGATCTTTCTCTGTCCACAGAGGCCTGCTGGCTCCTTCAGGAGCACCAGGGTCATGATGCACCCCCAGAAGCAACTCTCAACCCACGCAAGATGGAAGTTGAAGATAAATACCCCAGCTTCCGCCCTCCTGGGTGGGATCATTCAGGACTGGGTACAGGCTCCCTGAGCATCCCAGCTGCCCACAGCAGACATGTAATATGCTTTCAGTTAGGCATTCCTGGGGCTCAGGTGTCCATCCTGTGACACTGAGGACTGGTGCCCAGTAACCTGCTGCCCACTCAGGGGCGGGTGTGGGATTCCCTCTGAAGGGGATCTCACCACAATTACTGATATTGCCAAAGCAATTATCTGGGACTTGACCTTCATAGTAGTTATGTGAGTTATTATTATCACCTCCCGTTTTGAAAGAGGGAAACTGGAAGATATTAAGGCAATAACACAAGAGTAACCTTCCACCTGGCCTCCCCGGCCCTGCCAGGGCAGAGACGGAAAGGTCACCTGTATAGCCTCTGTTTGGGATAGGAAGGTCCCATCAAATACTTGGGGTTCTTCTTTGTAATATTCTGGATAACATGCCAATGAGAGTTAACTTAGCTCCAAAAGCCATTGTTCTGCACAAGCCAAGGAAACTTGAAAGTATGTGATTTAGACTAGGGGAAATGAGCATTCATGCCCTAAACCTTACAGGTGAAAAGGAAATACAGTAGCCAAATAGGCTTATTATTGTACAAATGTGAAGAGTAATGTTCTCAGAAAGAATAAGCTAATACTTGCATTTCTGAAAAAACTAGATAATAACTGTTCAGCCATTTTACAAGAGTGTAAATCAACTTTATTTGTGTGTAAATTCCTTGAGATTTGAAAAATCAAATAGGTCAGTTTCACTTTACTACCTGAAGAGAAGTTCACCACTATTTTCTCATTTCTGCCAAGGACTCTGAGTTCAGTATGTTTTGAAAGTGTAGGAAAATGTCTAGCAAAGCATTGTCTGGAGAGAGGGAAAACCTGAATTACTTTCAATGAACCGAGAGAATTTGAAATAGAAGATACAGTGAAGCAAATAATTACCTGGAAATAAATTTTAAATATGCAATTGCTTATACGATGCTTGCATTTCAGAAAAGTCTAACGTAAATTCTTAAAAGACCAGAGAATAAGAAATCTAGACAAAATTTAGGTTAAAAGATAATTTTCTTAACTAAAAATGAGGAGTGTGAGTTCACAAGTAAAAAGTCACATCCAATATTTACACCATTTTGAGCAGGGCCCATCTAGGTTTGAGCCCCAGAACATAGCCCTGTGCTAAGCATGCCTCCCCCACCCTTTGGCTCTGTAATAGGGAAGAACAAATCTGACTCCATATTAGATCTGTCTTTTACTTTAAACTTTGTATTCTATTGCTTTCGCTTTGCTTTAAGAATGTTGCCTATAGCCTGAAATATACAGAATAGCTCATTCTCAAGGCTCTGATCTTTAAGGATAACACACTTTTCACTCATACAGAGATAAAAAGTTGCAGAACAGAGAATATTTGTCTTCTTGGAGGTTTACAGGAACGTGTGACCTGACCTACATGGACAGCTACAAGAACAAAGGATTCCTGCTCAAGAAGTTTGCAGCTACCAACCACTCCCCTCCCTCACCTGGCCTTTAAAGATGCTTTGCTGAAACCTGTTGGAGAGTTAGGGGTTTGGAGGGGGGGGATGGGCCCCCTGTTCTTGAATGGTCCTGCAATAAACCTTTCTCTGCTCCAAACTCCACACTTCGGTTTGTTTGACCTCACTGTGCGTCAGGTATAAGAACTCGTGTTCAGTAAAAGCTCTACCTGCGTTGGGGGTCAGAGCTTCGCTCCTGTGGTCAAGGTTAGCTTCCCTGTTCACTCGTTCACTCAGTCACCCAGCAGACACGCAGGGATTCCTCTCTGTCTTTGCTTCCTGTGACTGCTGTCACAAAGTGCCACAGACTGAGTGGCTTAAACACCAGAAGTGTAAACACCAGAAGTGTATGCTCTCACAGCTCTGGAGGCCAGAAGCCAAAATCAGGGTGTCGGCAGAGCCAGGCTCTGTTCCAGGCCGCTCTCCTAGCTCCTGGTGGTTTCTTGGCTTGCTCTCCCTGTGTGTGGGTCTGGGGCCAATATTCCCCTTTGCATAAGGACACAGTCATACTGGATTAGGGCCCACCCTATGGCCTCATCTAAACTTAATAACCTGCAAAGACCCTAGTTCCAAATAAGTTCACATTCTGAGGGACAGGGGATTAAGAATTCAACATCTTTGGGGAGAACACAGTTCAACCCATAATGTCACCAAAACACATTACGTGTTATGAGGATACTGAAGGCAACAGGTATGACTTGTGCCTCTTGCCTCAAGGAGCCACCCCTCTTGTGGGGGGACACAGACCCACAAACAGAAAATCACCACATCTGTGACAATGTGTACACAGAAGAGGCTTTGTGCCCCTAGGACGGTTTCCTAGACAAGGTGAACATCTGATTCTTAAAGACGGATCCTACTTACTGTAGCAGGAAGGTTGGGAAGGCTGTTCTAGGCTGAGAAACCTTCCCTGTGACATTAAAGCAGAGATGGTGTGATGCTCTGTGGGGCCAGGAATGGGTGCTTGTGACAGAGAGCGTGAAACGGGATGAACAGGAAACCAATGAAAAGGACCAAGAACAGTGTCAGGTGTCCTGGACCAACGCCTGATGCCAGCCCTTCAACTGGATGTGAGGAGGTCAGAAGGCAGCAGCTCTAAACCCTTTGGAGAGGAAAGCAATGACGTGAAGAAGGCCCCAAGAAGTAGAGCCTGAGTCAATGTGGCTCAAATAAGAAAACTCACTGAGAAGGCAGAGGTGGGTGGCCTTCGGGAGACTGTGGTCAGATCAGTTCACAGTCCGCATGCCCCTCTCCTCCCTGTGCCCATCTCTGTGTGTCTATGCTGCTCTCTTGATGTCCTTCTTCATCATTGCCAGACAGTTGTCAGCAGCAACTGAGCAACTTGCCTCCTTGTTGACCTTCGGGGGCCAGAGGACACTGCTCCCGACAGCACCGTAGCATCCTTGGCTTTCATCTGATTGGTCCAATGTAGGTCTTGGACCCCTAGACAGTAAGAGTCCCCTATACCAGGCTTCAGCCTGAGTTCCTGCCCAGATACTGGGGAGGGATAAAGTCAAACGCACCAGCTTGTATAAGGGGAACTTATACAAATTTCTAATACCCAAGTCTCACCAATCTCTCAATTTAATTAGTCCAGGTTGAAGCTCAGGCATCTATTTTTTCTTAATTTCCCTTGGAGGAGTCTAATGTTCAGATAAAATTGAGACCCATTGGCACGGTCGAATTTGGGATCCACTCTTGAATGTAGAAGGAAGGTCTGGTCTGCCACATTACAAGGGCTATGGTGGAGGAGGTGTGGGTACGGTGGAAAAAAATTAAAAGTATAGAACAATTGAAAAACACGGATTCTTTTAGGAAGGCAGAGCGGGTAACAGATGCTAGGTAGGCAGCCCACACTACAGCAGAGTAAAATCAAGGGAAGTTTGTTCTTTTTCCTTGCTGTATGTTTGTTTGTAACATGGATAACTTGGCCATGTTTACAAGTT
Source organism: Phocoena sinus (assembly GCF_008692025.1). Classification (NCBI taxonomy): domain Eukaryota; kingdom Metazoa; phylum Chordata; class Mammalia; order Artiodactyla; family Phocoenidae; genus Phocoena; species Phocoena sinus. The sequence continues at coordinate 3,695,783 of NC_045774.1, read as the reverse complement.
AAGGGAAAAGACCCAGGAAAGGAGCGATTAAAGATAAAGGACAGAGAGTCTGATTGATGGGGCAAGGTTATTGAAGAGTCAGAAATGGGTATCTCCAGAGGCTTAGAGCGTACACAAGTTAAATGCTCAGAGAAGCGCTGTTAACACACCGATGAGTCCCTTGCAAATAAGAGTAGACTCTGAGATCCAAAAAGAGCCGCTGCTTAGCAACTGGAAGTTATAAGTAAAGAGGGAGTGAGTCTTGGAGAGTGCTCTATGAGGACACTCTTAAAATCAATAGTTATTTCCTCCCTTCCTGAAAGGCAGTGCTCTTTCACTTTCTGTTTGCAGCTCAGAACAGTTTTGCATCCTTAGGACCTTGGAAAACCCTTCAGAGTGCCCTGACTCTTACTATTCCAGGCAAGAAAGGTACAAGAACAAATCCACAACACACACCGATAGCAGAATTTAAAAACTCATCTTGGAATTAAAATGCTGTTAAGCGTTGCAAGAAGAAAACATGGGAGAAATGGCACATCCATAGACCAAATTAAATAGTTCTTAAGATCATAAATTTTGAATCAATTAGATCCAAGGGATTTTGTATATATTTAACATAAAACATAATATCCATTTAAATATTATAACTAGAAGGCTCAGCTGAGAGCCAAAGCTAAGCAAATTCGGATGATAAAGTAATAATTTTAGATCAAGTCTCCATGGTAACAATCAATGGAGACTGAAAAATCATAGTTTACTCTTGCAAAAATGTTCCTCTTAACAATTTATTTTTACATTTATGAATGGACCTAGAGCAAATTAAAATATGGGACCAAATTCAAGTTAGGATGTTCAGCATTCTGAACAGAATGTTTTATTCAACATTATAAAGATAAAGACATATTAGAAATCAGTTTTACATGAGCTCACTAACTGCAAGTGCAAATTAATGAAGTTTATAAAAATAGTTCACAAAAAAAAAAGACTATGGTGTTTGATTAAAGTTATTGCTATTTCACTCATTCTGCTAATTTGGTCAATGTTTTTAATTCAAGTTTTAAGACTATTATTCAAAATATGCAAAGAACTTTTAAAACTAAACAATAAGAAGATGAACAATCCAAATAAAAAAATGGGCAAAAGATCTTAATAGACACCTCATCAAAGAAGATATAGAGATGGGAAGTAGCATATGAACAGATGCTCTACACCATTTGTCATCAGGGAAATGCAAATTAAAATGACAATGAGGTACCACTACACACATGTGAGAATGGCCAAAATCCAGAACACTGACAACACCAAATGCTGATGAGGATGTGTAGCAACAGGAACTCTCATTTCTTGCTGGTGGGAATGCAAAATTGTGCAACAACTTTGGAAGGAGTCTTGCAGTTTCTGACAAAACTAAATGTACTCTTCCCAAATGACCCAAATGTGCCTATGAATGTTTATAACAACTTGATTCATAATTTCCAAAAGTTGGAAGCAACCAAGATTTCCTTCACTAGGTGATGGATAAATAATCTGTGATACCTCCAGGTAATGGAATGGTATTCAGCATTAAAAAGAAATGAGCTGGACTTCCCTGGTGTCACAGTGGTTAAGAATCCGCCTGCCACTGCAGGTTCGATCCCTGGTCTGGGAAGGTCCCACATGCTGTGGAACAACTAAGCCCGTACGCCACAACTACTGAGCCTGCTCTCTAGAGCCCGTGAGCCATAACTACTGAGCTCACATGCCACAGCTACTGAAGCCCGTGTGTCCTAGAGCCCGTGCTCTGCAACAAGAGAAGCCACCGCAATGAGAAGCCTGTGCACTACAGCGAAGAGTAGCCCTTGCTCGCTGCAACTAGAGAAAGCCTGCGCACAGCAAAGAAGACCCAACACAGCCAAAAAATAAATAAATAAAAGTAAATAAAAAATTAAAAAAAATAAAACCAGAAGAAAAATATGCACTACCTAAAAAATTTTCCAAAAAAAAAAGAAAGAAAGAAATGAGCTATCAAGCCATGAAAAGACATAGAGGAAACGTAAATGCATACAACTAAGTGAAACAAGCCAAGCTGAAAAAGCTGCACACTGTATGATTCCCGCTATATGACGTTTTGGAAAAGGCAAAACTATGGAGCAGTAGAAATGTCAGTGGTTGCCAGGGGTTAGCGAGTGGATGAATAGGCAGAGTACAGAGGATTTGGGGGACAGTGAGTTAAACTTCTCTGCATGATACTATAATGGTAGATGCATGTCATTATACCCATGGAATGAACAACACCAAGAGTGAACCCCTAAGGTGATGATGTGTCAACATAGGTCCATTAGATTACCCTCTAATCAGGAGGATTTTCCTCCTGATACAAAAGCGAGGAATAACACGAAATGCCCCTCTTCTTCGGCAAATTTACCATGAGGGAAGAAATCTAAATATTAAACCAAAATACTAGGACAGCAGAACCATGGACAGAACCTGGATACCGAGGACACTGGAGCCACTGGATCAGCTCTAAACTGCCTGCCTCTGGGCTTTCTGACATTTAAAATAATACATTCTTAGATTTACTTAAAAGGTATAAAAATGTGCAGAGAGTTCCTAAGAACCTTCACCCAGATTCCCCTAATGTTAATATCTTACGTGACTACAGTGCATTTGTGAAAACTATGAAATTAACACTGGTCCACAACTGGTACCTAAACTACCAGCTTTGATTGGGTTTCACCAGTTTTTCCACTACTGTCTTTGTCCTGTTCCGGGATCCAATCCAGAATTCCACATTGCCTTTTACTTTTTTTTTTTCCACGCTCCCTGTGCCCTCACTTAAAAAGAATGTCTTTGCTGCCCAAGCTCATGAAAATATTCTCTTGTGTTCCCTCTGGTGGCTTATTGTTTAGCATTATTGCCAAGTGTAGGCCCATCTCTAACTGATTTTCCTGGATGGTGTGAAGTAGAACTTGAGAAAGCACTTTCCCCTTACGTATACTCAGTTATTCTAACACCATTTGTTGAAGATATTTTTCCTTCGCCGTGGGATTGCTCTAGCATCCTTTTCAAAAACACTGACCATATATGAGCGAGTCTATTTCTGGTCTCTACTTTTTGTCATTTTACTAATACCATACTCTCTTGATCAACTTTATAGTAAGTTTTGATGTCAGGTAAACTATGTCCTTGATTCTTGGTCCTTCACTTTTCCAAATAAATTTTTAAATTGTCTTTTCAATGTTTAGAAAAGAAATTACCCCCAAGATTTTTATACCCACCAAAGAGTAGCTGGAGAGAGGAACTCTAATAATTGATATGAGCTATCTTTCTACCAGGTGGATAAGGGTTTCAGAGCCAAATTTAATTCGACTTAGAAATAAAGCAACTTGGCATTCCATATGTGTTATGGAGCAAATTGCACGTTCGTGCTCACCTGCCACCTTGTCGTGCCACGCAGACCCTCAGGCTCCATGGGCTCAGGCAGTGACCCTCTGTTTGACTCATGTGTGTGCAGCCAACTGCAGTCCCTGGCACACAGGGCAGGATGTCTGCTCACAAGCCCACAAAGTGCAGGCAAACGGTCTGTTAAGAAGCTCGACTCTGACACAAAGATTTTCCCCTAAGAAGACTATCGAGTAAAGAAGTTCTGGTTCTTTTAGTTTTTAATAGGAGAGATTTAGACATTTTTACCCTGATGCGAAAGAACCGATGGAAAAGGGCTATCTGACAATATAAGGAAATAAGACACCACTGAGTCGAGGGACCAGGGAAGGAAAGAGCAGGATGAGGATGTGGGCAGAAAAGTCTCCCACGTGGAATGAGCTTGGACTCCAGAGGCTACACAGCAGCACTTAGGAGCAGGGCCCCGGGGCCAGACAGCACGGCTTGGCCGCAAGGTTCTGTGAACTTGGGTGAGTCCTTCACCTCCTGTGCCGCGGGTTCCTCATCTGCGGGGCTGGGATAATAACAGCCCCTTCCTCTGTTTAGAACAGCAAGCCCGGCACTGGGCTCTTACTGTGATCACGACACTTGGTAAATTCCAGGAAGGCGGCGACGATGGTTGTGAATATGGATGATTCTGTCATCAAAGAGCAGGACATAAAGATGGCTCTGATCAGATGGCTTCCGGTCTTGGTTGTTTTCTTTGTTTTTTTTAAATTTTATTGGAGTATAGTTGATTTACAACGTTGTTTCAGTTTCAGGAGTACAGCAAAGTGATTCAGTTAGACATATATTTACATATATCCATTCTTTTTCAGATGATTTTCCCATATAGGTTATTACAAGATATTGAGTAGAGTTTTCTGTGCTCTGCAGTAGGTCCTTGTTGGTTATCTATTTTATATATAGTAGTGTGTATATGTTAATCCCAAACTCCTGTTATATCCCCCCCCACACTTTTCCCCTTTGGTAACTGTAAGTCTGTTTTCAATATCTGTAAGTCTGCTTTTGTTTTTTAAATAAGTTCATTTGTATCATTTTTTAAAATTGTTTTCTGCCAAGTGGGAATGAAGGCCAGTAGCAGAAATTGAAGCTGCATGGAAGAAGTGGGGGCTATGGAGGTGTCCTGTGGCTCAGGACAGAGGGAAAGGTCTCTGAGTCGCTGGCCCAAGCCGAGATCTGTTGTCCATGAAAGGCAGTGTGGACCTCCACGGTGATACATCTGACCTGATTTCCACAAGCAGGTAAGGACGTGGATTCACCTAGATGGACGGTCTTGATGCCTGGGCCCCCAGTCACCTACAGCTGAGACTCAGAATTGTCATCTGCAAAATGGGAACAAAATGTGATTTTCCTGAAAGAAGGGCTCTCTCCAGATGCTTTCAAGAGGTTCTAATCAGCTCTGAGAACCATGAGAACTTTGCACGTTGCCCCCTCCTCCTTCAGAATGCTGTTACCTATTTACAGGTTGGCCCCCAAAATTCCAGATGGAGCTGGCTGTGCTCCAACCAGCCATGTGGGGCAACCAGCCTGACCCCTTACAGTGAAAACATACACATCCACACACTTCAGAACCCCACTCAAGCAGGCACACGCCTTAAAAAAATAATTTCAACTTTCTTGCGGTTTTAATTAAATAAAGTAGTACTAATAGAATACACTCTGGGGCTTTCCTGGCGGCGCAGTGGTTGAGAGTCCGCCTGCCGATGCAGGGGACGCCGGTTCGTGCCCTGGTCCGAGAAGATCCCACGTGCCGCGGAGCGGCTGGGCCCGTGAGCCATGGCCTCTGAGCCTGCGCGTCCAGAGCCTGTGCTCAGCAACAGGAGAGGCCACAACAGTGAGAGGCCCACCTACCGCAAAAAAAAAAAAAAAAAAAAAAGGTAGAATACACTCTGTGTACGATTGACAGGTGAATAAATTCATGATTACTTAAAAACTGAAGTTCAATTGTCTCAATTGCTGTTATTCCAAACAGAAATCAATGCTTTGTACTTGCTGAATGCTACACAAGATCCGTGTGCCAAGTCACACAGAATTCAGATGAAAAACCCATAAAACAATTGGGCACGACATAAATGAGTAGCCAATAAGCAATGAAAAATAGTTATTGAGTATCTACCACATGCGAAAAATATAGAGAAGGGGGAAAAGGGTAGCTAACATGCATATTTTAAGATGCTTGATCTTGTTAATAAGAAGACATTAAATGGCCAGATAAAATTTATTTTTAAAAGCTCAAGTAAGAATCTTAAATTAACTAAAAACTCATAATTCCCTCCCACTGCACTCTCTCCATTTCCCCAAAACCCATGCTTCCCACAGTCAGCTCCTGCCTGTTGCTCAGACAAAAAGCCTTAAAGTCGCCTTAGATTCCATGCTCTCCCTCCAGCGTTAGATCCAAACCATCAGCAAATCCTGCCATTTCCCCTTCAAATCTGCTTTCCTCTACCCCCAGTTTCTAGCACATCTGACCACTTCTCGCCACTCCCAAGTTTCCTGGCTGGCTCAGCATCACCTCCTGCCTGTATTCCTGGAAAATTCTCCTCATGGGGTCCCTGTGTAGAAGGTTTCTGCCCTGGGGCCTGTATCAGCCATGGTTCTCCAGGGAAAGGTACCCGTAGGCTATACATGTTAAAATGAATCTTTAAAGGAATTGGCTCATGCCATGTGGAGGCTGGCAAGCTTGAAATCTATAGGACAGGCCAGCAGATTGGAAACAGGTGGGAATAGATGCTGCCATTTTGAGGCAGAACTTTTTTACAGGGAATCCTCAGTTTTTGCCCTTAAGGCCTTCAACTGATTGGGTGAGGCCCACCAGCATTAGGGAAGGTGATCACCTGTACTTAAAGCCAACTGATGGTAGATGTTAACCCCACCTCCCACATAGCTTTATACCAACACCGCAACAGTATTTGATTAAATCCCTGGGCACTGTGGCCCGCACAGTCTGACCCATAAAACTCACCATCCAAGCCCCTTACGCAGGAGACAGACTGGTCCTCTCTCCTCTATTCTCACCCCCAGTGACTGCCTGTCACCCTCACTGTAGAAGCCCTGCCCTAAATCCGGTCATCTCTCCCTGCTCGTTCTCCCTTGCTCCCTCCTTTCTGCTGCATTTCCCTCCTTGCTAAGCCTATTCTTGGGATGATAGCACAAGCAGTACTGGATGGACACCCCTGCTGTGCCTTGAAGTCCCAAGTCCTTCTGTTTCCAGGGCCTTTGCACGTGCTCTCTTTCTGCCTGTTTCCAGGGCTTTTGCATGTGCTCTCTTTCACCAGACCCTTGTATGATTTCACCTCTCTTCTTTAGGGTGTCTGCTCCAATATAATGATAGGAGGGAGAGCTTCCCTCACCGCTCTATGTGGAATGGCATCGTCCTCACTCGCCTCCACACACCCTGTCTCCTTTCCTCTGCTTTACTTTCACTCATAGCACTAATTGCCATCTGACTTATTCACTAATTTACTGGTGAGGAACTGGTCAGGAACTGGGGTTCCTGAGCCCAGGACTCCTGGAGCTTTGTATTTGGCATCTACAGCTGTGTCTCCATCAAGTAGGATAATGCCCAGCACACAGTATGTCCTCAATAAATAATTGTGAGTAATGACTGAACTAGAAATAATAACTCCAATAGCTGCTAGTTACAAAGAGGTGAAATGGGTGTTCTATGGCTGATGAGGGTTTAATTTTGGTACAACCAAATTACAGTTTCACAATTTGGACCAATTTTAACAAAGCTAGAAAAAAATTAATGCATGTACCATTTTACATGGAAATCCTACTTTGAATAGTTTATCTTAAAAAACTACCGTCTCAAATAAAGGTTGTTCGTGGCAGTTGCAAACGTCCATTTCACTGCAAAAAGATTTTGAGAACAAGCTAAGAGTCAGTAATCCATGAGAGAATGGTTAAATCAATTAAAATATAGCCACACCATAGAATACGATGTAGCCATTCGACAAACAAGCAGATTTTCATGTTCTTATTTTAAAAGATGATGCTAGTATAATGTCAAATAAGGACAAATTTCAGAGCTATTATAAGTTGATCCAGTTTTGTTAAAATATGTACGCACTTATTAATTTATAGTTACAATTGATTTATCATTAATTATTAATATAAGTGCACAAGCCTATTATGGAGATATGTATATGCACCAAATACATAGAAGGCCATCCAGAAGGTCATCCCTTGAGTCAATATCATGAGTATCTTTGGGAGATAGATCCCTGGGATGATAGCATGTATAGTATTATCTCTACAATCAAGATAAAGGTTTAAAACTACACAGACAAGATTAAAAGCCAAGATTCATGTCAATTCCAATATGCAAGTTAGACCCATGAGCAGACTGTGGTCTAGAATTTTGCCTTTCATGGAAAAGTAAATAGTGAATATGTTTTGCCTAGAAGGTTTTACCACCTCACGTGGTGAAGGCATGAAAGCAATCCTGTGTGGATATTTCTATTGCATGGGACATAAAGCATGCTGGAGATGTGCTTCCTAGCTCCCTTCGGCCATGCAAACTCGCGCAAACTCACGTTGCATGAGGGCTGTAGTGTGCTGGCTGCGGGGGAAAGGAGAGCTCAGTGGGAGACACAGCGCCTGGTGAAGTGCCTACCAGAAGGGAACCCTCTCAGAAACAGATGTGAGACACCTTCTCCTGCGCCCAGAAACACGTGGGGGGTGCCACAGGCCACACGCAGGAGTTTGAAGCCACACGCAGAATTTGAAGCTTGCCTGTTGGGTGACCTGTAGGAGACAGAGGACTGGGGAACGTGGCTTTCGTGTGTAGAAGAGAAAGCGTGGCCCATGGTCCCTATTCACGAATACCAGCATGCCCTGCTCACCCTTGGGATAGCCCCCACCCACTCCCTTGGACTCCAGTGGCCACTTTCATCACAGAAAGCAACTGATTCTCCTGTTCCTTCCTCACTGCAAACTTAATGCTTAAGACATCTGTGTTATGACTCCGGCTTCTCTCTACTATGATTCTCATTCCCTTTCAAAGCCAAGCATTCCTGCAGCATCTCTGATGGACCCTCCTGGCACCACCAAGTCCCTGGAGACCTTGCACTTGCTTCATATATCCTAACAGTTGGGACTTGGACAGTTAAAGGTTTATCTGAATAAATCTATGTCATAAATACACTACTGTTTGTAAAACAGATAGCTAGTGGGAACCTGCTGTATAGCACAGGGAGCTCAGCTCGGTGCTCTGTGATGGCCTAGATGGGTGGGATGGGGGGCGGGGAGGGAGGTCTAAGAGGGAGGGGATGTGTGTATGCGTAGGGCTGATTCCCTTCACTGTGCAGCAGAAACTTACACAACATTGTAAAGCAATTATACTCCAATAAAAAATTTAAAAATAAATAAATCTATGTCACCCAATAGACTCTTTCCAAAATGCTGTGAGATTTGCGATACAACCCAGTCTTCAGGGAGTGATGTCGACATCATTGTTTAATAATATGTCCCTCATTCTCCCCCGCCCCCGACTACACAACAACAATTCATGGTCCATCCACAGACAAAGGTGCCTCTGTGGAAGCTGTGGGATCCAGCACCATATGTCAAGGGACCCAGGGACAGCCTTGCCCACGCATGCACCTGGTGATAGGCAGGCAGACCTTGGTCCCAGGTGTTCACCCTGCTGGGGCCCACGAACCAGCACCAGCCCCTCTCAGCCATGGGAGCCCATGGAAAACGCTGTCTTAGACAATCACCTACAGTCAAGGGAGCCTGTGAAGTCCAGGTTTCCAGAGGAGAAGGTCCTGTACAACTTTGGAGCAAAAAATACAAGTTTGGATGCACTCCCGTGGGTAAGAGGAGAACTTTGGCTTTACCACATCATCCTTCTCCCAGGGCAGCCCAGCTGAAGGCCAAGACAGCTCACGATCTTCCACGGGGGAAGGTGTGAGCCTGTGAGGGCCACTTCTCTCTCACTCCATCCCGAGTACCAGATCGTGGCTGCAGGACTGGGCGCAGGAAGAGGCTGGGAGGGCGGTACTGTTCCTGGTAACTTCATGGTAACAAAGGGCTCAAAAAGGCCATCAGGCCTTTCTGACCCCTCTCTCCCAGTGCTCATGAATCCTTTGGGTCCGTCTTTTTACTCTCCTTATACCATTTACAAATACTTACACCACAGCCCCATAACGGGGCTATTCCACTCATCGTTTTATAAAATATATTTAAATTGTGAAACATTTTAAATAAGCAATTCCCCATCTATAAAATGAGAATGATAACTGTAATCTACCACACGGGGTCATGTGAGAATTAAATGAACACACGTAAAGCGCATAGACTAGCGTCTAGTATACGGTGAGTGTTGAATACATGTTAGGTGCTAGCATAATAGTTGTACAGCAATATACAGAAAATAATATAATCAATCCTTGTGAATCCACTATCAATATTAAACATACATTAGGAATGTATCTAGGAATATCTGCTTCAAATTTTTCTTTTTTAAAAGAAATGAAACATTACAGATATACTAAGCCATTAAAGCTAGCTATGCCTTCTCTTTTCTTCCCCACAGCTAATCGGCATCCTAGGATTAGTGAGCTTCATACCAATGTGTGTTTAATTATATGTTTGTTTAATTTTATTTAATAATTGTTTATTTGTTTAATTTTATATTCAATTAATGATACCACGATATATGTAACCTCTTGAAACTTGCTTTTTTCACCTAACATTATATTTTTGATATTTATCAATGTTAACATATGTAGCTCTATTTCTTTTAACTGCTCTATAGAGTTCCATTGAAAGATTTCATCACCAGGACCATTACTACCCTACTCAGGAACCATTAAGTTGCTTCCATTTTCCACTATCACAGTTATACAGTGACCATTGATAGATAGGTATTCAGATGATAGACAGATAGATAGAGATAGATGATAGATAGATAGATAGATAGATCGGTGATAGATAGATAATAGACCAAATGAGAGAGAGAAATCTCCTTGGGTACATGTACATGAGTTTCTTCTTTAGGGTCAGACTTTTTTTTTTTTTTTGGCCAGCCAGTGCCCTGACCAGGGATCGAACCTGGGCTCTCAGCAGTGAAAGTGTGGAGTACTAACCACTGGACCGCCAGGGACTTCCCTAGGGTCAACCTTTATGGTAGATCAGGATAGGTTATGCTGCAGTAACAAGTTGATCCTAATACCTATTGACATGTATAATATATATAGCTGTGATAAAGCTTACATCTTACTGATGTTGCAACAGGGAAATGTTTACGTCACAATCCACACTCTGAGTAACAGCATCTTTGTGCTCACTTCCTTCCTGGCATGGAGCGACTCCCAAACTCTCTAAGGGAGACAACTTCCCATCCAGTCACTGCATTCAGCTCAAAGTCCACGATCACTGCGGGATACCCTGTAGTCTCTCCATCCACTAATAACCAGAAATAATTGCAATAAATGTACAAGTGTGTTTTCATACAGAAAAGGTGAGAATAGGGCTTCCCTGGTGAGGCAGTGGTTAAGAATCCGCCTGCCAGCGCAGGTGACACGGGTTCGAGCCCTGGTCACGGAAGATACCACATGCCGCGGAGCAACTAAGCCCGTGTGCCACAACTACTGAGCCTGCGAGCCACAACTACTGAAGCCCACATGCCTAGAGCCCGTGCTCCACAACAAGAGAAGCCACTGCAATGAGAAGCCTGCACACCACAACGAAGCGTAGCCCCCGCTCGTCGCAACCAGAGAAAGCCCGAGTGCAGCAAAAAAGACAAAACGCAGCCAAAAATAAATAAATAAAATACATAACTTTTTTTGAAAAAAGGTGAGGATAGAACATACACATAGCGGCCCTTGCTGTGCAGCGTTTTGAAGGCCTGCAGAGAGACACTGTAAGGGTCCCTAGGAAGCATGGGGTGAAGTGCTTGGTTTAAGTACTGATTCTGCATCTGAATGGAGCCCTCTTGTTCATTGTCCTTGTCACTGGCTTGGCCCTCCTTTGTTCCCCACTTGGACACGTTTGAAGTGGGCTTCCCGGAACATGCTTCCTTGGGAGATACACGTTTTCTCAGCTTCCTTCCTTCACCTCTTCATTGAAGTTCAGGGGTCCAAGGATGGTTCAAGATTTTGAAAAGCAATGGACTTTCTTGCCTTAGGTTTCCAATTTCCTTGGCAGTAAAAGTCCCCTCAAAACTCATTAGATGTCCACTCCGTTTGCTTCCAGTCACTCCCGGTGACCACTGTTTGCTTAGAGATGCTCTCAGATCTTTTTCTTTGCTTTCTCATTCCCACTGCCCAGCTCTAATCTGCAATACAAGGACAGTTTCCTGGAGGCAATGGGGCTTTGGTGGAAAGGCCACACCTGTAATTTACTCTTTATTTTCACATGGTCAATCAAGTTACAGAGATTTTATAATCTCATCTCTTACATCTTTGGACTCAAAGCAGTCATTTTTTTTCATAGTTAGAAGTCCAAATTTCTGACTCTTTTGTATTATTCCTTTTTATTTATTTTTACAAATAAGTTGATCTTTCCGGTGCTCACCTTTCTTGTAATATGTTATCATAACCCTCCCACATTGGCCCAAACATGTTACCTGGTCTTCCTGCAAGGGGGGGGGTTGGGACACATTAGGAACACAGATATTCGCTGACCAGCACAACTTGTGGCCTAATTACATTCTAACCTGTTCGTATCGATTTACACTCACTTCAGCAGTGGGTAAGACTTAGTTTACCCATGTCCTTGTGTGCACTTAGGTCTAGCAGACTTTCTTTTTTGTGGTTATTCTGTTCAGAAATCTGTGCAGCAAACGGTAAACTCCCTAAGGATTGGGACTGTGTCTTCTTTCCCATACTTCCAGCAACTAGCATATTGTCTGAAATGTACCTGAATGTTGATGTAATGAATGTTGCTTGAATAAATGAATGAATAATAGGATGACAAGCAATGAATGTTGTTTGAATAAATGAATGAATAGTAGGATGAATAGTAGGATGACTTTTTTAAAAGAAAAATTAACCAGTCCCAAGGATATACATACCAAAGTGACTGCTACAAGACTTTGATCTTGACAAAGATTTTTTATAGTTTATCTCATATCTCTTCAAAAACAGTGTTTCTGTGGCATTAGCCAGAATAATGGCCAATTAAAAGAAGGATTTTCCTGCCCCTCCACTCCTCCCCCACAAATCCATTTGATCTCTAAAGCCAGTAGCCCTCATAACACATCCCTTGGCCTCTACATCCAGCTTCTCTGCCTCCAAAGTAGATCCTCCCTGACCCCGTCTCTTGAGTGACTAACTCTCCCTTTCTTGACAAGCAAATAAACGCAGCTTTGTGTGTTGGTCTGTTTTTAGTTCTAGTGGTCTTTACGTCACTCTTTGACATTGCAGAAATTCATTTCCCTATATCTTGACTGGTGATGTGTCAAAATGACATGGCACGCTACAGTGATAAGAGTTTAGGAACTGAGCAAAAGCCACACCTGGGTTTGGATCCCAGTTCTATTATTTAAGTGAACTTTAAGCAAATCAACTCACCATTTTACATTTTCATTCTCTCCCCTGTGTAATGGGATATCAGGTGCCTACTCAATGAGATTCCAAAGAACATAAATAACCCATAGAAAGCAACTTGTACATAGAGAACTCAACAAACATTAATAAAGTCTAATTTATTTCTATACATGGTAAAATGTTTCTGTTTCAGTTGCCACCCGTGTGTCTCTGAAAGCAGAGGGGATCAGGTCCTAGGAAGAGATGGACATCTTAAGGAGACCTGTGATGAACACACCTTCCAGTCCATAGAAAGTAAACCTTGCTTATCTCTTTCTCTCTCTCTAACCTCAAACCCCACAGTTCCAAGTTAGGGTTAAAACCCTCATGTTTATACCTATCACTGACATTTGATCTTCACTGCAGCCCTATATACAGTTGTCCAAAGTAACTGGACTTGCATTTACTCTGAGTATTCAGACCGTGTTATAGGCAAAGTGCGGATACAAAGGTTGTCATGAAGATTACCATCAACCAAGAAATGTGCAGTGCAAAGCACTGTGCTAGTTTTGTAACAGTGGTAGAGCACTGTGTCATTTCATTAAATGGATATTTATTCAACGACTACTACATTTTATTAAATGCTTATACATAAACTTGCATTGGCAAATAAGAAATAAGTTTAATCTGTATTGCAGCAGTGCTGAATTTCCTATCCCTATCAAACAATTGAAAGTATTTTTTCCTGGAGAAAGTTATTGAATGGAAGCAGAAAATACTCTAAGAACTACTATTTTTATGAATATGTATACAAAGTGAAACTAATCACATGAATATATGTACTTATTTCAATATCTTGAGTAGGATACATATACCACATTAATTTTATTGGAGATTAAAACTGACAAAATGAAATGTATCTTCATTAATTTATACCTCTGCAAACATCCACACTATGTAGATGGTGGCTGTGAGTTTTCCTGGGTCATTCTTCCAGTCACTTAAGAGTTATCTGTCTGTTTTAATTTTACAAATTCATTAATAAATTCCCAAAGGTTCCTTAAAATACAAAACAAATGAGTACAATGGGTTAGAAAAAAGTACATGAAGCATAAAAGAAAATTTCAAAATAAACATCTATTTAGGACACATTTACTCAAAAACTTAGAGTAAGACTTTGCAACCCTCCACTTTCTTTCAGAGGATATTTGTAATAGACTTTTGGCCTTGAATGTAGCAAAGTTTCTCTCTCTACATAGGGGCACAGTCCCCTGCAACATTTTCCAGGCTAAGTAGGGTGTGGCAGCAGAGGTAGATTTACCTTGACGATAATGATGTTTAAACGTCAGGTCAGTTCATTCTCACTGCCAAGACTATGGAAGGAATCTTCCCTCTTTTGTATTTGTACTTCTATATTCTTTTCCTTTGAGGATAATACAAGGCTTCACAGAGCCTGGATCTACCTGTGTGGCTCAGTCAACACCCATACTAACACCTTTTCTCCTCTCTCTGCCATGTAAACTGGCAAGTGGAACGATTCTATTTTCTGACTCCTTTGCAGCTAAAGGTGGCCTTGGGATGCGGTGCTGGCCAGTGAGATACGGTGGAAGTCCCTGGGAGGGGATTTCCTTCCTAAATACAACAGAATAAGCTCATAATGAGAAGTTCTTTGCCATCTGTCCTGTACTTTCCCCTTTCTTCCCACATGGGACACGGACCCAGTGCCTGAAGACAGCCACACTGAGGCCCTGAGGAGGAAAACCATCCTTAAGGAAAGCAGGGAAGGAAGAGAGAAGAACCCTGGTTCCTTGATGATTTCATTGAACCTACGCCACCAACAACTAAACGTCTTTTTACTTGTTGATACAATAAGCTCTTTCCATATTTAAACCATCAAAGGTTTTCCCAGCCTTTCCAAATCCTGAGATTTAAACTATGGTACCAACTCAAACGAAAATTAACTCTATAAAATCTAAACGTGTGTAACAGATAATACAAATCAGCGTTTTATTTTTAAATTAAAAATTTCAGAATCATACCTGCATAGGTTGTTTCAAAGATTTAGTATCACTGAAAGCCATATAATTTGAGAAAAGAAGCCATTCGGAGCCACACGTCTCCCCACCTTCCTGATCCCTGTCCATGAGGATTCACCCTCAATTCATCAGCTTTGTCCAAAGAATTTATTTCTAGATTGCTGAATAATATATACAGTGGAGCTTGAAATCTTGGACTAAGCATTCTTAAGCACTGGAAAGGATGTGTGGCATGCATGTGTGAAGTTAACACTCAGGAATGCAAACACTTCAAAAGTACCGTCCAGTGTAACCTAGTTGTAAATGGACGATCTTGATAGTTTCAACATCAGATTATAATGACAGTTCCTTTACCAGGGCATCAGTACTCACTGTTGTTCCCCCTCACTCAGCTTGCTCTTCCCCATGATCCGCTTCACGTGGTTTTCAACAAACTACCAAGAATCAGAAATCACTTGGTCACGTATAATGCATGATACTGCTCATTGGTAATGGCGGTGACGTTGGCGATTACATCCACATGCATTACCACTTCTAGAATCAGGCATAGATACTACTTCATACTGTATATAATACATATGTTAATCAAGGCAGCACTACCATCTACGAAACAACAGGTTGTTACCGTGTATTTCGGAGGGCTATCCTGGAAAGTCATTAAGGGAGCCGGTTCATTACATTCCTTGTCACCAAATAAACTTATTACAATTAATTTTTATGTGCAGAGGGGTTAGAGAAATGGTCAATTCTGATTGACACATTCAACTATTAAAAAAAGAATGCTTTTCTTTTCATTAATACATTAGTTTACACCTGTCCAGTTTTAAGCTAATGTCCGCATAGCGAGATATTCCTGGCATGAGAGAAAGTTATCATTTAGAAAGATTATGCATATACTTTCATATTTGGTTTAAGACATAGTATGAGAAGGCACTAGGGGGAATATTTTTATTGAAAAACATAGATTCGCACAAACTTACTTGTATTTTCTTCTTTAAAATTTTATTTGCTGTCTCCAACTTTATAGTTTCAGTCTGAAAGAACAATGGTTTGAAAAGAAAGATACTTGGTTAAGAATATTTGTTAAATATTTTTCCCCATTTATGGAACAAAAAGTATTATGTGGATGCTGTTATTCTAATTTCAAAAGTATTCAACAGCACACCACTTAAAAACAATGAATAAACAAAGCATGACTTGAAGGACATTTATTAAGACAGAAAGATCCTGGCCCTCTGGGTCAAAAACTAGAGAAGGTGGAAGCTGGTGTTGCAAAAAACTGGAGAAGCTTAGGGAAGTTCCAGAGTAGAAGAGTTACTCATTTATCAGAGCTAATAATGGAATTTTTAAGATAGCCAGATACAATATAAAAATACAAACAGCAATAAGTCACATAATATCAGTGTTAACTGATTATAAACTGTAATGTTAAGAAACAAAATTTTGAGTTGCCATTCACAATAGTAACAGATACCAAAACGTCGCAAGAACGAAAGTAACAAAACATATTTAAGACCAATGCATTAAAATAAACAAATACAAAATGATCCTAGATGGAGTGCTCACATTGTAAAGCTGCCACTTCTTCCCTAATGAATTTCTAATTCATTAGAAGCACAATAAAAACACCAAGAGTATTATTTCTGAAACTGAAAAATCAGTTAATACTGTAAATGACGATATCCAAGATAACTGTGAACAAAATAACGATGAAGAAAGGATATCTGCTCTTCCAGATATCCACCATATTGAAAAGGATTCGCAATTGCATCTTGAGGCTGGATAATGTGTAATTAAGACGTCAGGCTGACTTTAAATCCTAACTCTACTACTTGATGCCGTAAGCTTAATCAAGTTACTTAGTATACCTGTGCCTTGGTTTCCCTATCTGAAAAAGAGGGTTACTAACAGCATCTATCTCTTAGGGTTGTTGGGAATTAAATGAAATAGTGTTTTTGTATTGTTTACAGCAATATCTGTGCATTGTAAATCCGTGATATGTTTAGTTATTTTTTCTTCTGGTTAGAAATAACATTTCGAATCCAGATCCAGATACCAGTTACTTAATAGGATAATAAATGCAATTCTATTGTACCCTCCAGTATTTGAATTAAGGAGCCAAATATAAATAATAAATATTTAAAGTATTATAAGTTACTGATATGGAATCATTATAGGGAATCTTCTATTTCCTAGGTTCAATCCATTTAAAAGGGGTCTTAATTATGAAAGAAAAGTTTACATGATTTTGCATTATAACATGCTCACAATACATAAAGCTACAACTCGTTTTCACTGTTTAAAAATTCAACTATAAATGAGTGTTTCTTCTCAAGACAGTTTTAGTTTAAAAAGGAAGGGGCAGACTCTAAATGAAAACACAGAAGGAAATCTGAACAGATTATTTTAAAATAGAGAGAGAGAAATCAAAACAGGTTTAGACCACCCCCACCTTCCTATACACTTTATAATTTGACTTAAAAAGAAAAAAAGGTAGTACTGGGAAAATATATGTAACTCTATAACCAGGAGAAAAAGAATATTCAAATATCACTTATAAATTCTTTAAGTAGAAGTTGTATTGAGTTAGATTCTGCATAAATAAAATTTAGGTCATAACATTAAAAATTTGGGCATCAGAGCATTTCAAAACATAGATCATAATTTATATTTTATTGTTTATCAAGAAAATGGTTAGCAACAATTGATAAAGTCTAATATAGTAGACCCTCAATGGCAGTAACTAATCCTATCTTCCAGCATAACTGTACAACTTGTATGGAGTCTACGTGGCTCAATAGTAAGTGTAAGGACTTTGGGGCCCAGAAGAATTAAACTGAATCCCAGCTTTGCCACCTGTATTCTGTGTCAAGTTGGGCAGGTCACTTAGCCTCTTTGGGCTTCAGATTAAACTACATAGCATATATTAGACACTGAATGATGGGAGTAATTTTTATGATAAACATTTTCTATACAAAATTGTTAAGTTTTAAGAGATGTCAACTGACCTGAAAGAGATCCAATTTGACCCTTAACAGAGCTGTACAGAATTTTTATCACCTTCATTTTTGTTGTTTTAGCTGTATGTCTTAATTATTCTAATCATTTGCTATAAGTGTTTTGAAATGAAAATATGTTTGGACCAAATGTTATGTTATTTTTTTTTCCCTATTGCAAAATCAAAACGCTTCATGTGTTTGCCAAGGTCTTCCAGCAAAAGAACAATGTAAACATTCAAATAAACAATTTGCATACCTCTAAGCTTTTAATCTTATTCTCGGTGATATGCAAAATTCCAGTATGAACCAAAGTTGTTTTAATTTCTCTTTCAAGAGCTTGAATTTCATCCCATTTATTAAGCACTTCACACCTCTTTTTTTCAACCTTCTCAATAAGAGTAAGGCGCTCCTCCTTCATTACATTTTTCTCAGGTGATTCTGGAATATTTTATAAAAGCAAAGTATTCTATGTTTAATACCTTAGTCCTTATTAATAACATTATGTATTAACAATATTATGTATGTTGCATAGAGTTATAAACTATAATGTAACTGAAACTTCAAGCACATCCATAAAAATTATCTGATCCAAGTTAAGTATATGTATTTCATTGCCTTGGTATCTATATATTTTTCTATGTTGTGAATCTTTTCCTATTAAAAATACAAAGAGTAAAGGCATAGCAACTGAGATAAAAGGAAAAAATTATCTGATCCAAGAATGGGGGGATTACTCCTTTAATTCATTTATGTAATTGATGACTATTTATTGAGTGCCTAACACAGTGTGGGGAAGATGCGTGGATGGATGACTTTACCAGAGACGTGTGACTAAGCTGAGACCAGGATGATGAACAGCAGTCAGACAAGCGGGAGGGTGTGGGGAGGAGGCGGAAGGGCAGAATTTGGCACATTCAGTAAAAGGAAAGTTACACAGTAGGCTGGGGGCACTGCAGGACCGGTGAGAGACATGAAGAAATGACACTAGAAAGGAACAGCGGGCAGATCGGAAAAGGTCTTCTAACCTGTGTGAAGAAATCAGTCAAACCTGACTTGAAGACTTTTAGGCTGGGAGGAAGCACTGTCAACCATGGTCACTCTGTCTACGGTATCAAAAGTGACAAAGGCAAGACTCCAATCTGGACAGCCAGTTAGGAAGCTACTGCAGTCATTCGAACCATCGGATCATGATAGAACCTGGGGCATAAAGAGAAGTGGAGGGGGACGACTTAGGAAATACAACTGGTAGTTGCCATGATCAGGATGTAGAGGAGTAGATACCAAAATAACCCCTAGGTTTCAGCTTGGCCATAGCTAAGAGCAGATGTGGTGGGAAGGGAATAATGAGCTCGGTGCAGCAGAGAGGTAAGAAAGAGCTGGGTTTAAACCCAACTTGGCCACGGCCACAGGGAGGAGAGTGAAGACGCCTGCCAGTGGTGTTCTGACTTGAGCTGCCATGCGTTTGGAGATGTCACTCATTGAAATTTCCAAGGACATGCAGATTCAGAGAGAGAGCGAACCCAACCTTGGACTTGTTGAGCTGACACTCACGTGCCATGTCCAGTAGGCAGTGGCATATATAGATCTTAAGCCTAAAAATGTATTTTAGCAGGGAAGAGATTTAGAATCAAAGACATGTGGATTGAACCAAAAACATGCTGGGCTCCAATCAATATCAGTATTCAAGGAGTACAGAGAGGCAGTGGAGACAGAGAATAACTCACTGCTAAGGCTGCTTTGTTTTCAAGCAGCACAGCTAGATTCTGATGAGTGGGAGGTTTTAATTTTTTGAGAAAGAATGACTACTCCTTTTTGACAGGAAAAAAGGCAGAAAGAGCGATCATGCCTACTTATACATAGGTAAGCAGGACCCAAGTCATTGCCGTCATTCAAACTTGCCAAATTTGGAAGAAGGGAAAAGTGGGAAGGTAAGTTTTGATACATGATGAGCTAACAGAGCAGAAACAGTCATTAAGCCCCTACACGAACTCTGAGAGATACTACAGAATAAAGTCTTTGATCCCCACCTTGATCTAACCTGAGGGTTTCACCTGAAACAATTAACTGTCAGCAAAGAAGCCAAAAAGAGTGTGACCCAACTGTTCCTCTTTTTTACCTAAAGAGGAAGACTGTCGTATCAAAATGGGGGGAATTCCACAGAAAATGTGTATGGTTGGAGAAGGCTTGCGAATGAAAAAACTTTAGAAAAAGAATAAAGGAGGAAGAATACAGGACACCAGATTTCTTCTCAAAACCAGTCTCAAAACAGGTTAGACTTGTGAGAACAACCTCAGAGATGCTGAGAGGAGAAAAGTGATTCCAGGATGAGTTAGTGTGGAACAAACCTGGAGGAAAAATGACATTTGAGTGAATCGTAAATGTAAACAGTAAAGATTAATGAGCGGCATACTTAACTGAACTTATTTTTGTTATTTAATCAAACTCTAAGTTGCGTATCTAATTTTGAGACAATTTTTAATATCTTTAAAATATTTTATGTTTAAATATCTTAAAAATTTTTTAATATCTTTAAAGTATTTTATCTTACTTCCTAAATGTTCACAAAATGTAATTAATTTCCCATGACCTGCGTGTTCCTGTTCACATGTAATAATGGTACGAGAAGGAGCTGACAGGCAGAGCAACTCCGCTGTGCCAGGCCCTGGCCCTGTGCTCTTGCCTCACACGGGTCATCAGGCTGAATCCTCCTAACGACTGAGGGAAGCACTGTCACTGTCCCCAGTGAACAGGCAGCAGCTGAGATGAAACCAGTTCAAATGACAGCCATGTGAGTGCGTCGCTGTGATGGGCAGGTTGAGGACCGTCTGCAAGAGAGGGCACCCCAGACCTGGACAGACACTCATTGTTGTCTGGAAAAGCTGACTCCTCTGATCCAGGAATAAAGATGTAAAGGTTGTGAAAACCAGGCTGGGCTGTCTTCCTTGCTGTTACCCTGGAAACCACAGGCCACGGCCCCGCTTCCTCTATTTCCATCTCACTTGGTTGCGCTGAAGTGTTCACTGTCTGCCCCCCGCCCCTACAAACGATTATATATTTCAAGACACTTTCTCTAAAATCAACAGCGTTTAGTCCTTCAGCACTTCCTCGAGGGAGCTAACTCTCATATTTATATCATTTGGTCAATTTTCCTAGAATCTATTCCAAATATCTTGGTCAAAGCTTGACCTAATTCTTGCTACATAAGGTCCTGAATTCATGCAATGTTCCACTAAAACCCACAAAGATCCTGGAGGAAAATGAAATGCACACAAGTCGTCTCTTGTTACAGAGAAACTCAATAACCAAAAGTGCCCAAAACAGCAGAAACTGGGATAATGATCTTGGCCGTGACATAATCTCTTAAAGAAATCAACTGCTTCCTTGTGTCTTTAAAGTATTTCATTTAAACCACTTCAGATAAAATGAAAACTTACTGAATTTCTAAAGAACTTGATGGGGAAAAAAAGGAATAAAACGTAATAATCTCTCTGAAAAACCCTTTCAAACAACTAACAGAAGAGACCATGAACAGTGGACAAGGTTTGAAGATTCCTCACCCAAAGGTCACAGCAAAAGTCACGTCAGAAGATCAATCACACGGTCACTCACCTGATCTCTTCTTAGTGGATTGCAGCAACATGCACTCCAGCTCCAATTCACTTCTGAGTCTACGGTTTGGTGAGAAAACATAGTGATGTATTAGAACGCTGTTTGTACCATTTTCCTTTTGTCTATTTTATACAACAGTCCTAAAATTGAGAAATAAGAACAGATCTTCTTAGTTTCTAACAAAAAAGGTGATTTGAAGATGTATGAGAGCCTGGATCAGTCAAGTTCAAGAAACAGAAGAATACTTTCTTACCAAGATTGCCTAAGCCACTGGTAAAGGAGCTGGTCTTACAGCATTTATTGATATTACTTTGTGACTTGAATTTTTAAGAAGCAAGGGGTAAAAAGCCTAGCATTTTACACTCTGAAGCCAATAATGAAACAATGAGTCCAATAATGGAAAAATCCTACCGATATTGGAATACATGTTGCATTTTCCCTGTTAATTATGATTGTATCCCATAGATACAATTTACAAATTCCACTATATTTAAACTAAAAATAAAACACAAGAAATTTTAAAAGGAGGAAATAAAACCTTTGTTATCTCTTTGTATCTTCTTCCTCGTTCAAAATAAACTACACTGACTATCTCTAATAGATTTAGAGAGAAAAAGGGATCAAATAAGTCTTGCATATACTGAGGGAAACGCTGTGATTTGGTGAAAAACATCAGCACCACAAATGTTTTAACACTGCCTTTTCTACAAGGGACTTTTGATGGTTTAAGATTTTCGTACGCATTAACTCATTTTATGACAGACTAAAAGAAATAGAAAAGTATTATGACTCCAAGTTTAAGAAATTAAGGTTAAGTGGGTTAATAATAATGGTGAAAACCTTTTCAATATGTATTTCAGAGGGCTCAGTCTCCACAAACTTTTGATGTGTTGTGTTATATGAGACTTCCCTGGTGATGCAGTGTTTAAGAATCTGCCTGCCAATGCAGGGGACACAGGTTCGATCCCTGGTCCGGGAAGATCCCACATGCTGCAGAGCAGCTAAGCCCATGCACCACAACTACTGAGCCCATGTGCTCTAGGGCCCACGTGCTGCAACTACTGAGCCTGCGTGCCACAACTACTAAAGCCCACATGCCTAGACCCAGTGCTCCACAACAAGAGAAGCCCATGCACTGCAATGAAGAGTAGCCCCCGCTCACCACAACTAGAGAAAGCGTGCACACAGCAACGAAGACAAAATGCAGCCAAAAATAAATTTAAAAAAAAACTTTTAATGTGTTACAGTTCTAAATTTACTTATGTTTCTATTTCACTGCTTTGTTTTTCTTCCTGGGGACTTCCATTACATATAAGTTGGATCTTCTTTGCCTGTCTTTTATTTCAACCACTTTTTCTCCGACTCTTTTACTTTATTTATCACGTTTTAATTCTCTTGATTGTTCCTTGCTTTTGTCTAATGCCCCTTGTTACATTTTCATTCAAAACAATTCCTCCCTGGACATGTCCTAGTTTAGTCTTGATCTATAATATAATTTTGACTTTTTCACTATCTTTCCTCAGTTGTCAAATCTTGTTTCATGGCCTACTTTTTTGCTGCTGTTGATTTCTGTGTTTAGGTTTTAAATTTATGACGCAAGGTTGTTTTTATACCCTGAAATGCTCTTTTGAGAATATGTGGTTTAGTTTGCAGGGCTGTGGCACAGTTTTCTTCTCCAGCTGTTTGTTGTTGTTGTCAGATGCTAGGGATTTTCATCAGCTAAATCATATGGGTCCTTATTTTCTGTTTTCTTTTTAGAGTCAGCTGTGTGGACACAGACTCTGCATTTTGATGGTTAGGGCTCCTAGTTTGTGAGATTCTTAATTCAAGAAGACACTTTTCTGTCAGAGCAAATTATACTGTTGTTGGGGTTTTATTTTGTTTTGTTTCCTTTTTTTTTTTTTTTTGAAGAGACGGAAAAACAGTAGTGGGAGGGGTTGTGTGCCCTTTGATTTTCTTCTCTTAAGGGGTTCTAAATTTCTCTCCCTTGCTAATTTTTCTCTTCCAAGTATGCTGATCACTTCCTCTTAACCCTCTTCTCACCCATATCATCATCTCAGAATTGTTTCCTTGCTTCCACACCCACTTTTATGTCCCCTTCTTTTGAGTCAGTGCTCTGGTGGACCTCCCAGTAACCTGTGCAGTATTCTCACTTTGGGTGGTTCACTCTCTCTCACACAGTGCTTTTAAGACAATTTTAGGATTTCTACTAACTCCATTCTTCTCTCTGCCCCAGACTGACCTTGCTTTCACCAAGTTTTGCAGAAAGAGAGTAGATAATGTTTCACTGGCACAGAATGTTTATTTTCTATTTTCAGGTATTTTGAAATTAGGACACTTTCTGTCTTTTATTTGCACTGAAGGAAGAGTTTTGATTTTTGGTTTTTGTTTCTTGTTTTGTTTGCTTGAGCATATTATGAGTGTGTCAGATTTACTTTCATTTTTTTTAATTCTTTAAAAAAATTATACCCTATCAGATTGTGGTTTCACCTTGAAAGACTAATCACAGAGGTTAAAAGATTTTCTAAGTTAAAAAAATAACTAGGGCGTTCTTAAAAGCTATCTTGAATTTGCAGCATACTCAGCCAACAATAAATCCTCAGGGGACAACTGAAGATGGCCTGAGATTCCTTCAGAAACCTCCCCAAACTCCTCATAGAAACACCAGATTTAGTAGAACATCCTAGTCACGTGTGTGACGGTTTGTGCAAGACACCCGGCAACCAGGTTGGTGTTGATAAAGGCAGGGTACCACACCCAACAAGGCAGGAAAAAGTGTAAAATATGCTTGTCACGTGGTTTTAAGACATTGTAAAATAAGTGTAATCCCAGCATAGATCAACCCTCACTTGTCATTACGGTCCAGGGCTGCTTTGATGGCCATCACGAGCGCCCTCAGCTCCTCCCTGGCCTGGTCGACATCTGCGGTCCTCACCCTCCTCGTCTCCAGCCCCTGGATGTGAGTCAGCAAAGTCTGGGCAGAATGAGGCCGTAACAGGTGAGACAAACACAAAGCAAGGGTGAGCATTTTCCTTTTTCTGTTAATACAGTGTGTTCAAGATGTCCTGAGTCAAAATACAAATTCTAGTCAAAATAGGTAAATAGGGAGGACGGAAGGGAGGGAGGAATATCAGAGGAGGGATAGATAGCTACGTGAAGATCTGGGTAAGGTATATATTTTTTTGGTTTGTGTGGGGGAAGGAAGGTGATGAATAAAGTGCTTCCAGGGCATTATTATCAGGACTGCAATTGTTTTTCTAATTAGTGAGAAACGATAGGAACTCGATGGCTATATCTGGATATAAAGTGATGCTTCTCAAATGTGGTGAAACAAAGGTCTCTGCCTTCTTAAGTGACGGGCTGCCAAGTTTCCAGAAGCAGAAGGAAGGATCTAGTGCCCTGATGCCCTGGGGAATTCTTCATTCTGGTGTTTGATT
This sequence comes from Phocoena sinus, assembly GCF_008692025.1. Lineage (NCBI taxonomy): Eukaryota > Metazoa > Chordata > Mammalia > Artiodactyla > Phocoenidae > Phocoena > Phocoena sinus. The sequence continues at coordinate 3,670,824 of NC_045774.1, read as the reverse complement.
GGGATATGGGCATATATATGTTCCTTTGTGACTTAACCTCAATAAGTAAAGAACAGGGTAGACCCCCAGCTGGAGCCATTGCTGATTCCTGCCAAACAAAAGCTTTTTTTCTGAAGCACGAAAAGCTCAAAACAAAGAACACCATGCAAACATGTGATTTTCGATTAAGAGCTAAGTTAGAACGGACTTCCTTATGAGGCTGTGATTTTTTTTTTTCATAGACAAAGTAAGACATTCTTCTTCCCAATTTATAAGATAGAATTTTTAAACTTGATTGAAAATGTCAAAAGTCATCCTAGCTACAGTGCTATACTCTCTTAGTTTTGTAAGTGATAACATCATTCCTGTAGTCCATCTTCCTTATTAAGCATCCACAGGTGTGGCTTAAGCCTAGAGGGAACCCCTGGAAGTTGGCACAGTGAGAGGAGGTAGCCACAGTTTATGTGGGCTGCTCGCTCTCCCCTGAGGGTAACAACTGCACATGCTTTCCAGTAATTACTAACGTAGCACCCTCTATATTCCCAAACCATTAACATCTATAGCTACTCCACGGTTTGGGGCTCCAGAGAGTCCCATCTCTGCTTCCAACTTGCGTGCTGTGTCTGTGTCCAAACTTCCCTCTTCCTCTGAGAACACCTGTCATTGGATTAGGACCCACCCTAATGACCGCATCTGAACTTGATTACATCTGCACAAACCTTATTTGCCAAGAGGTCACCCAGCTTCCAGGTAGACACTATCTCACCTCATGGGGAAAATGCAGAATGTGCAGTTTGGAAGGAGCTGGTGAGGCATCAGGAGACAAGGACCACACACGAACTATGGCAGTAAATATTCAGTAACGAGCAGCTTAACAACAGTGTCGGAAACTGGAGATGTTTGTGGGACATTTTCTTACTTTCATTTTGCTGTCATAACAAATTACCACAAACTTAGTGTCATAACACAAATTTATTATCTCTGTTCTGTAGGGCAGAAATCTGAGTGGCGTTTGGACTCTGCTCAGGGTCTCACTGGGCTGAAATCAAGGTGCAGGCTGCACTTGCCTTCCCTTCTGGAGCTCCAGAGCACAAACTCTTTCCATGATCATCCAGGTCATTGGCAGAATCCGGTGCCTCGAGGTTGTAGGACTGAAGTCCCATTCCCTTGCCGGCTGTCAGCAGGGTCCACTCTCAGCTCCTAGGGGCCTCTCTCTAGTCCCTGCATCTGGACCCTCCACCTCACAGCTCCCAGTGGTCCTGAATTCTTCTCAGGCTTAGAATCACAGAACTCTGACTTCCCCTTCTGCCACCTCTCCCTTCTGACTTCAGCCAGGGAAAGTTCTCTGCTTTTAAAGGGCTCTTGTGATTAGATTGGGCCCACCCAGTTACTTCAAGATAATCTCCCCATTTTAAGGTCTGTAACCTGCCAACTCAGACACGTAAGTGTCAGCCTCCAGGGGACACTGGCTGGATACACTGTAATCTGGAACTCACAGGAAAGATTGGGGTGATGCATACAAAGCCAGGAGCCATCAGTGTAAGGGATCTCATCTACCAGCAGAGAGTGAGGAGAGAGAGAGGGCCGATTCTGAGAGAAGCAGACACGCGAGGACTGGGTTACAGAAGGACAGGCCTGCAGAGATCATGGAGAACTGGTGGCCAGAGATACTGCAAAAAACAAGAAACGTGTGTGCCTACCCCACCCATCCCTCACTGTTGCCTTTACTTGGAGTGTCCTTCATGAGTATAAAGCCAATTCCTATTAAAAGCGTCAGCTGTTCTAAATTATGGAGGCACAAATGGGGCTTCTTTGATTCAGACAAGTTTCCAGGGCTCAGGAAATATGAAGAAATAGGTTCTACTTAAGACTTGCATGATTGATTGTTACCTTATACTGTTCTGTGGGCTGGGTCTTCAGAAGTAATAACATGTAGAGTTCATATTCATCCTATAGAAAGCAAAAAAGAGAAGAAAAGAAAGAAGGAAGAAAGGAAGCAAGGGAGAAAGGAGAGAAGAAAGATCCATTGGAAACGTGTTATGAGATTACAGTACAATGTAATATTCTTTGCATATGTAGATAAAATGGAGGCTAAGGATGTCAGTTCAGATCATTTTAAAAAACGTAAGAATGCCCCCGCAATATATTAAATAGTATACATACTAAAATGTACAAAATCTCACCATCTTTAAAGCATATTTGAATATTAACTATTGAGGACTTCAGGATAGAATCACAAAATACCTTGACACATGTACAACATATGACCTCCTGCCACTAGGATGCTCCGTGGATTGGGGTCCTACTGACCTTCCAGAGATGGAGATGTTCTCTGGAGGGCAGACCACCACACCCTGCTTTTAAGCCTTGCCTGTTTTGGGGACTTGGACAATAGCAGATTCCACAAGCAACCTAATTCCAACTCAGCTATGATATGATGGTCACTTTCACCATGAAATCACAACAAACTTAAAACTCCTTAAAGATTCATATAAAATTATATATGCATAACCATAGAAGTTTCTGTGTTACATATGTGCCTTTTATAAGAGTTTATCTACAATTAGGAAGCTTTAGTATATATATATGGGCTTCAGGAGTGAGCTAGCTGGGTGTTTATCTCACGTGACCCATTTATGACTCATGTGTCTGTAGGCATATTCCTTCAAGTCTCCGTGAATGATTTTCCTCATGTGTAGAATGGACACCATGATACTAGGCAGAATTTCTGTGAGGCTTGAGCTCATGTGTGCAAAAAATCATGCATGGCTCTCAATTGTTATCTGGGAAAAGCATGTTTCTCTTACCTTAATTTCTTTCAAGATATCACCAAATATCAAAGAACTATTGCAAATATCTTCAAAGACTTCTCCAAAGACCTGTAGTCTGTTGAACTCTTCAGGGTCACAGACACATATTTTCTGGAGCTTCTGGAGGAAAAAGAGAACCAGCCCGTTTCAGGATGACTTCGTTTTCCTTTCTGATTACTTTCTCAGGTTGAGGAATCAGACACCCCACGGGGCTTTCTATCAGGGGGCACAGGTCCCGCCCCCCAGCGTTGGGTCTCAGCAGAGCTGAGTGCCAAACCACCTGGGGCTGAGAACCTATGTTTGCCTGATTTTTCTTGATTTATTTCCTTGCCTCCTGTGAATCAGGGATTCACTCTCTGCCTCTGCAGTGTCCTCAAGCTCCTTCTCTTTCTCTCAGTCCCCTCAGCCAAACATCCCATCACTGGTTACTTCATATGTAGACTCTTCCCTGCATCCTCACCCTTCCCATCACTAAGTTCCACTCTCAGCCCTCGGTCGCTCACGGCAGCATGTCCCACGACGCCAAACCACCTTCTAAAGACCGCTTGGCTCCTACGTGGATTTCACCTGCATCCTCAACTCTGTCCTCGCCCTCTCTTCACACTCTTCCATGGTGAGTTAGGCCAACCTCTTCCTCAGGTGCTTCTGCTGTCCCAGGGGCACTTGCTTGACTGTAGCTGCTCTGCAGCATCCATTGCTATCCATTATGACATCACCTCCAAGGCACCACCTTCTAAACTTAACCTTCTTTGATTTCACCCTGTCACCATCTACATCGCGTGGGATATTCTCAGCCTTTTTCCATCCTACCTGGGAAAGTAAGTGAGGTGTCAGAGAGCCAGCCTCCACCCACAATCTTTATTTATTTATTTATGGCTGTGTTGGGTCTTCGCTTCTGTGCGAGGGCTTTCTCTAGTTGCGACGAGCGGGGGCCACTCTTCATCGCGGTGCGCGGGCCTCTCACGGTCGCGACCTTCTCTTGTTGCAGAGCACAGGCTCCAGACGCGCAGGCTCAGTAGCTGTGGCTCATGGGCTTAGTTGCTCCGCGGCATGTGGGATCCTCCCAGACCAGGGCTCGAACCCGTGTCCCCTGCATCGGCAGGCGGACTCTCAACCACTGCGCCACCAGGGAAGCCCCGCCCACACTCTTTAGACTCCCAGGACTGACACCGGTACCGATAGCATCGCAGAACTGCCCTCCTCACCTGCTCCAACTTCTTTTCATGGCACGTCACCACCTTGCTCCCAGTGAAGTCACTCTTCAACACATCTTGCTTTGCAAGAACTTGTTTCTGGAAAATCAAGAACTTCCTGTACTTGTCTGCTTTTGTTATGCCAGCCAAGTGTGAGCTGAGGTACTGGAACTCGTCCCTGCCTGGGGGGCACATCGCACACTCACGGCTGGACTTCACTTCTTTGTACTTCAGAACCTTCATCTTGGGCCATCTTAGCTCTTCTCTCTCTGGCCGTTCGGGGGAACCTTCCTCTCTCAAACCCTTCTTTGGAATCAAATCCTCCTCCGAAGTGTGGGAACCGTGTGTCAGAGGGTTCAAATACCTGAAGAGTGGTGTGTTCTCGGCATCATTTGGGCCCACAGCTGTGTTGATGGTAAAATAAGCTAAAGCACCTTTCGTCTTTTTAGTCTTCTTGTCAGATGGCTTTTCTCCTCCAAAGACGTTTGCCTCCTTGGACCTGTTGGCATTGGGCCAGTGATACAGGATTGTCTCCAGAGGCCTGTAGAGCTTGCTGGGGTTCAGGTGTCCGGAGGTGTACATGTAGACGTCATCTCTGTGGTCTTTCTGGAGTTTGTTCAGAAGTGTCCTTAGATTGCACAGAGTCTCAATACCTGGTGTCTCACAGTGTTTCCACCTTAGGTAAACTGGTCAGGAAAGACAAGAAGAACGTTAGATACCACTCTAGCTCCACAAAGAGGCTGTAAGAGGGCTGTGTGTATTGGCTGAGCCAGCATATGCCTCTCCCAGAGCAGGACCCACACATACAGAGAGGAGAGAGTACAGGCCAGTCTGACTGCAGACGAAGGGTGAACCAGGGCACGTGATGGGCAATTGCCATCAGAAAGCCCAGGACCCGCAAAGCCAGGAAGAAGGAAAAGGGGATTTTGATCCAACGGGGAATTTCTTACTCTCTCAGCAAAGGCTCTAGAAGAGAAATCTAAAGGCATGATCATAATTCTTAATGACGCTTCAAGAGAGCTATGCTAGGGAATAAATAAAGGTGGTTTTCTTTCTCCCTTAAAACTAAACATCTCAGGAGTCCCCGAGCAAACCGATCCATGACTGATGAGACGTTCACACATCCCCGGCCCCGTGTAGGAAGGAAATGAAACACAGAGTGAAACCTGTGGCTGTGTTGACAGGGGCCCCAGCTCCCTCCACAAAGGGTCCCGGAGGTAGGAGTCCGTTTGGGCACTGGGAAACGCCGGCCTTCTGAATCAGTTCCTAACTGTGTGAGTGCAAAGACCTTATATAACCTCTCTGAAGCAGCCCCGTCCTCTGCACGATGAGGAGAGCCGTCCTACTCTGAAGGGCCGACTGCCAACCAAATGGAGCTGCTTTTGGCAAACAAGCACGTGGATGGAGTAGATACTCCATAAAGGCCACCTAGCTTTATCAAAGGACTGCAGTCCAGGGAACACCTTCTCAACGCTTCTGGTAGGACAGGAGTAGGCCCAGACTCCAACAAGACACGGGGGAGGGGCTTTCTTCCTGGGCTGTCGCTGAGATGCTCACGGAGCGGCAGCCCTGGTGCATGACCTTCCCAGACAACGCTGGAGGAATCAACCAGCAGACGTCGTATCACTGCCTTGTTACCCGAGCTGGGAGGGGCCCTGGGAGCAAGGCAGTGAACCAGGCCCATCGGGGCCCTCGAGGGCCTGGCCTGAGCTCTCAGAGGCCCAGGATTCACCTATATCCACACCTGCCACACCCCCTCAATCCACACGACAGGCCCACCTGTAACTAGGCCCCTTTGGTGACAGGGAAGCCGAGGGGAGTTTTGTGATCAAGTCCCGGCACCTGACAAGTGGCAGCGTTGATTTCTGAATGCAGCAACTTTACCCTAACTGTTGGGTTCTTCCCTCATTCCACAAGGGCTGGAGCAAAGGGGGCCAGGGCAGGGCTTTCTGGGACCCACACCAAACCCCTTCCTCCGGCCAATCCATGTCTGAAAGCAGGACCATAAATCAGGACATGTCATTGTCTGCATTGCCACCTGAGAGAAGAAATGAGGGCCCAGAGGGTATGAGGAGGGGTAACAGCGTCTCGTGCTGTGTGACGAAGCCCCGTACGTCCAGAAGCTTCACACCCCCAGACTAGCTCACTACTCCATGGTGGGCTCTTCAGCCCGCGGGCTGAGCTTTCCACTCCAGGATCACAACGAGGATATCAGGGTGTGGGCCTAGCTGGGTCCTTGGAGGCTTTGAGGGGGAATCTGACCCTGGGCTCAGTCCTGTTGTGACAGAAGCCAGTTTCTTGCAGGTGTTGGACTGAGGTCCCCACCTCCTAGTTGGCCTTTGGCGGGGGTCACTCTTGGCTCCTGGGGCCACCCACCTTCCTGGCCACACGGGCCACCTTCATCCCTGAGCCAGCAAGGGCACTCTGCATACTTCCCAAGCCCTCGACCTCTGACTCCTCCCCTGTGACTGACCTCATGTGATCAGGTCAGGCCCACCCTGCACTCTCCCTGCCGTGAGGTCACTGGTGCCATGGGACACAGTGCAACCAGAGCGCTCATCTCATGTTCGGTCCTGGGATCTGTGCTGGGCACGTACAGCAGGGGGCAGGGAACTTGGGCCACCCCAGGGCTCTGCCCACCCCAAGCCCAGAGCCCAGGCTCCCTCTGCACTGTCCCAGGTGGAAAAGAATCATCCTTTCCCTCCTGTGCGGTTGGATCCTGGAGCAAACACTTCTAGCAATGGGATCCTTGAGAATTTCCTTGCTAAGTAGTTTAGTACTTCAAAGAAACCAATTAAGAAATGTTAAAAAAATTTTTTTCAGCCAGAATTTCTTTTTAACCTTTTATTTTATATTGGAATATAGTTGATTAACAATATTGTGATAGTTTCAGGTGTACAGCAAAGTGCTTCAGGTATACATATACATACACATGTATCTATTCTTTTTCAAATTCTTTTCCCATTTAGGTTACATAATATTGAGCCGAGTTCCCTGAGCTATACAGTTATCCACTTTAAATATAGCAGTGTGTACATGTCAATCCAAGCCTGTTTCTGTTTTGTAAATAAGTTCATTTGTATCAAGGAAATGTTAAAACATTAATAGAACAAGTTTTTCAAGACAGATAATCATAATTCATCAAACGCACCAACACGTAAAGAAAGCACTAAAAACACATTGCATAAGTTGGGCTTCTCCAGAGAAACAGAACCAGCAGGATGAATATATAGAGACAGAGATTTATTGTAAGGAATTGGCTCACACAGTTATGCAGTCTGCAGAGTCCAAAATCTGCAGGGTAGGTAGCAGGCTGGAGACAGAGTACACGTCCAAATACCTCCTGCTGGAGGATTTTCTCTTGCTTGCGGGAGGTCAGTTTTTAGTCTATTAAGATCTTCAACTGATTAGATGAGGCCCACCCACACTATGGAGGGGAATTTGTTTTATTCAAAGGCTCCTTACTTAAACGTTCATCTCATCCAAAAACACCCTCAACAGAAACATCCAGCATGTTTGACCAAATATCCAGCACTGTAGCCCCACCTAAGCTGACACATAAAATTCACCGTCACACACATTAGACCCACTCTTTCTGGAAAATGGGAGGACTTAATTGTTGTGTTTTCCTTTGTTTATTCTATTTCCAAAAATGAGTTAGAGCCACCAGCAAATTAATTAGTAAAATCAGTTTCCTACTTAGAATTTCTTTTCCTCAGTTTGCAGGAAGATTTGTGTCACTAGACTTGGAGAATCCAGATTCCGTTTCTCTCTGCCAAGATCTTATGATAAGTACCAAGGGTCCCATCTCAGCAATGAATATTTTAATGATTTTTCTAACCGTAAACATTGTGATTTGCGTATCCTGCCATCTCAAGCTGACACCCGGGGAAAAAAAATTGAAAGGGCTCATGGAAAATGTGATTCGCTACAAAATGATCAAGGAATAAATTTGCTTTAAGTAAAACCAAACCAACTTTTTGACTAGATACTGATAAGGCAGATACAGTAATAGGTTTGGGGGACTAGATTTGAATTAACAGATATTTCAACCATTATTAGCATTTGATATTTTTAAACACGGGGCGTTGTTTTTCAGTGACTCACCTTTTTCAGAATAGAAGCAACAGGTCTTTAACATCAAAATTATTAGAAATCACTGTCCTGTGTTATCTGAACTCTGGGAACCCTGGCATCCCATGGAAATCCCGTTGGTCTCTTTCCAGAACATCCTACACCACCTGTGTTTTCTGTGCTCCGTCTCCCCCACTTCCATCCTGAAGTCAGCAAATATCCTGGAATGTGTTATTAGCAAGAATTCAGAGAACAGGCCAGGCTTCAGACAACCCAGTCCCTCCCTGTGTTCTGTGGTCCCCTACCAACTCCTAACAGAGCCTACAAGGGGCATCTTTCCATCCATGTGGACCCTCTCCTTCTGGCTATTTTGCTCTGCCCCATCTTATCCACCTGGAGGATATTTTAAAACTCCTCTCAAGATTGTCATCTTTCTTTCCTGAACCCAGCAGACGGCATTGGGACTGTTTCCATACACTTCTGCTATGACTCTTAAATTTCCTCAAGGGAAAGAACTATGTTGTATTCACACTAGCATCTTTGGGGAAAGATCAGGGGTAATTGTTTAATTTAATGAATAAATGTGGAAAAGAAGTAATGTTTTCAGAATTTTAAATAATAATTTAAAATTTTACTCTGTACCACACACTGTGCTCTCTCTCTTAGGGGATAAAGCAAATGTCCCACCAGGAATCTTAAAGTCCGGTAAGGAAGAAGATATGAACACCTGTGATAGGGGAGAATACAGGTGCTGTGGAAGAAGCACACATTACAGTGTTGACTGAGAAAGGAAAAAGAGATCTTATGTCAATTATCTTTCTTAAGTTGGTTGAGAGTGGAAGGCAGAGTAATTGGTGCCTCAAAGATGCCCACCTCCTAAGCCACGCTCCTGACAAAAGGACTTTGCAGATTTAATTAAAGTTATAACCTTAAAATAAAGAGATTTTTCTGAATTATCTGGGTCCAGTCTAATAAATCCCTAAAAGCAGAGAACTTTCCCTGGCTGAAGTCAGAAAAGAGAGGTGGCAGAAGGGGAGGGTAGAATTCTGTGATTCTAAGCCTGAGAAGGATTCAGGACCATTGGGAGCTGTGAGGTGGAGGGTCCAGATGCAGAGACTAGAGAGAGGCCTCTAGGAGCTGGGAGTGGACCCAGTAGACAGCCGGCAAGGGAATGGGACTTCAGTCCTACAACCTCAAGGAGCAGGATTCTGCCAATGACCTGATGATCCTGGAAGGGGTTTGTGCCCTGGAGCCTCCAGAAAGGAAGGCAGCCCAGCCTGCACCTTGATTTCAGCCCGGTGAGACCCTGAACAGAGGCCACCTGAGCTCACCCAGATTTCTGCCCTACAGAACGGAGGTAATAAATTTGTGTTGCTTTACGCTATGGTAATTCGTTATAGGAGCAGCAGAAAACCAATACATTGGGACAGTGAGTGGAATGTAGGTTTAGTTGATCTGTGATAGGAAGCGTGGGACAGTGATGACAGGGTGGTGGAAGCTAGTGGCCAGCAGAAGGGGCGGCAAAATCCCTAGACAGAACTGGCATTTCAAGGACAGCAGGCATTGCAAGAAGAGGTGACGGGTGACCACCCAGAGCCCACCATCTTCCTCCCCCAGGGACCCTAAACGGAAGAAAGCAGTGACACCTCCCAACCTTATGGAGTAGAGCGACTTCAGTTTCTTTACTTGCCTACTAAAGAAAGAATGACCTCCAGGGCTCACCGACCGTAGAATTGCCACCGCTGTCGCACGCACTTCCCACGGCTGGAATGCAGGCATCTCAGCCTCACTGGCACCGAACACAGACTCTGGCCTTCTACCCACTTTACCTGGTAGGGATTTGCCTGGTAACTAATTTTTCTTCCTACTTTTAATTTACAGATTATGTACTTATTAAGAAATACAAAAATAAGGTGAGATGCTTTTCTACGTCCAACCACCGAGTTGTACTTTTACACGTGAAATGAAGTTACTTTATGAATTTCATTTTGTAGGGCAGTTCCTGAGAGTTAGGGACATTAACATGGATGTTCCAGCAAAGTGGGCTTGGATGTTCTGTCTCAACCTCATGAGCTCTACTCTGGGCGCCCACCTCCTTCCCTCCCACCCCTCACGGGAACAACACTGACACCCTCATGGGACACAAAGAAACAGGTATTTTGTGCAAAACTGTCTGAATGATCAGTAGATGGAGGCAACACACCTGGAAGCAGACAGGAGCTTGACAAGAGCTAAAGTAGCACAATTAGAAATTCTTCTCACTCCTAGTGTTGAGAACACTTGCCCAGGGAGGGGACTGACACGATCATTTATATTCTTTATAAAGAAGAGGGTTTTTCTTAGACACAATTAGTATGTTGAGTAATTGCACGCAGAAGAAATAGTCAAAGAACTTACAAAATCACGTTTTAAGCAGCGAACATTTCCAAGACTCTTTTGCACTCACACCAGCTGCTGTTCGCCTTTATTTGTTAAGTTGGGCCATTCCTGCAGTGCGTTGACTGGGCCATATCCCTGAGACCAATCCCAGTGTGCATGTGAGGGAAGCTCTCGTTCTGGCTGAAAGTCTCCATGAGACATTTGAAGACGTTCAGAAATATGGCCCACTTCTGAAGAACTTAGGGGCAGGACAGGAATAAAGACACAGACGTAGAGAATGGACTTGAGGATATGGGGAAGGGGAAGGGGAAGCTGGGATGAAGTGAGAGAGTGGCATGGACATATATACACTACCAAATGTAAAATAGAGAGCTAGGGGGACGCAGCCGCATAGCAAAGGGAGATCAGCTCGGTGCTTTGTAACCACCTAGAGGGGTGGGATAGGGAGGGTGGGAGGGAGACGCAAGAGGGAGGGGATATGGGGATATATGTATATGTATAGCTGATTCACTTGGTTATAAAGCAGAAACTGGCACACCATTGTAAAGCAATTATACTCCAATAAAGATGTTAAAAAATTAAAATATAAATAATGAATTAATTAAAAAAAAGAAATATGGTCCAGTCACCCTTGAACTAGACTCATTACCTTGTTGAAGAAGCAGTAATAGTAATAGCAAATTTAACGAGTACTTACATTTGGTATCCTAAGCGCTTTACATGCACTAGCCCATTTAGTCCTCACCACGGCCCCAGGAGATAGGTGCTCTTACCATCCCCTTTTGCAGATGTGGACACTGAGACACAGGTGGTTAATCAGGTGTGCACGGCTCCCGGAAAGCTGCTTCCACAGCCCATGGTCTCACCTGCCCACTAACCAATGCACAGAGGCCAGTACAAACACACTTTGAAGTAATAAAATCCCATTAAAATATTTTATAATTCAGACTGCTTCAATCCAACAAGTTTCCTCTCTGTCCCAAATTCATCGCAATCAGCATTTCCATGCGCGCTGTGTGATGCGAAAGCAAGGGCTTCAGAGTCCGAAGACCCAGGGCGAAGTCTGCCCCCCATTTGTAAAATCACAATAACCCAGCCTCCAGAGAGATGAATCTAAATCAGAGATGGGGAAGCACTTTGTACGCAGCGGTGTGGAGCTCCTGTGGTTTGTGGTTGTTTAGCGAGACTGTGGAAGGGCCGTGTGCTAAAAAAAATCCTGAAATGTGGTTTTTTAAAAAAGAACATACTAACAGCATCTAGAAATGTCCCCCATCCTCCCTCCTCCCAGAAGACAAACACACACACACACACACACACACACACACACACACATCCGACCTCTTTCTCTGCCTTTTATTATTGGATTTTCTGAGAAGTTTCCAATCCCCAAATCCAATCCTAAACCCTGGTGATCCAGGAGATGAGTTGCAGCCACAAAAAAGGCTTTGATTCTTCACACTGGGTTAGAGAAGCTGGGTTCCTAGGCAATCAAACATCAAACACCAAACACGAAACACTCGATGTCTACTTACATTCAGGCTTCGAATCCTCAGCCATCACCACCTTCCCACTGCAGCTGCTGAGGCTGGGAGTTGCCCTGGAGACAGACAAACGTTCCAAGTCCCTCCCCCAGGGCTCCTCTGTTGCCAGGCAACCAGGGTACACAGCCCCTTGCCAAGGGATCTCTCCTCTGACCTCCTCATATGCCTCTGGCCTTCTTGAACAGGAAGTACTAGGTTTGCTTGCCTGTTTTCCTGTTTAAAATTCCTTTTTAAAATTTCCTTTTTGTGATTTGAAAAACATCAAAATGCCCTTGCACCCTTTAATTCCTTTCCAAAGCCCAGGAAGCCAAAGGTAAGTGGCCTTTCGTTGGGCATCTGCTATGGAGATGTACAGATTGTGCAGTGCACGACCCATCCAACTGTACCTGGGGTTCTAGTGCATAGTAGGTGCCAGTCTCTAAATGATCATTTAGTCATTTTAGTGTTATTATCCCGAAGTTCCTAGAAGGGAATTGATATCATGTGAGGTGAAGTAACCTGCCGGGAGATCAGTTAGCAGTGAACAAAAGCATGTAAATTCACATTTGGCTGCAAAGTCGGTGCTTTATCCTCAGGCTACCCCATATGTCAAGGGAGGAAACTCTAAAACCCTCTTAAGATTCTTATCTTTAAACACTGTATTCGATTTAAATTTCTTCCAGGCAGAGGGAATTCAGTGCAGTGGAATGCTGGCTCCTCTATTCTCAGGAGACGTCACGCTGAGCAGCCCTCACGACTCACCAGCTCCAGATGACAAAGGTGACAAATCTGACCTTACAGAATTGGGAGGATGAAGTCAGTGCCTGTGAAAGATTCAGGGCACATCGTAGTTTTCTTTTCTTTCCACTGATGCTGGCCGGACACTTTAAATGTGAGCCTTTCTGAAACCATGAAGTTGTCATGACCCTAGGAGGCTCAGACGGCTCCCTAATCAGGTGTATTTGAATTTAACCTGGAAAAAGATAACGAAAATGTTTACTGATCTTCTCTCTCCAATGTTCACAGTATTTAGGCATCCGACCATAATGAGAAATGCTGGCAGGAAATGCCCACATTACACGAGGCTAGCTAAGCATTGACCCAGGAGAGGAAAGTTCCCGCCTTCAGTTAATTATAAATTAAGAGCAAACATGTGGCAGGCAATTCAGGTTGCCATGTTACCAACTACTGGAGATGAAACAGTGAGCTCTTCTGCTCAGAACTGCTTAGTGGTTTAGTAAAATGGCCGATTATTTTTGTAGACAGAGCACCCCACCTTTTCCACCCTGTAGGGGCAGGCAGTCAGGAGGCAGAGGTGTCCCCCCTCTGCCCCACAGGCAGGCTGAAGCAACAGGGCTCCGAGGTGGTGGTAGAGACAGCTGGGGGGTGTCAGCCCCGGCTGGTGGGCGGCCTCCAGTTTCAGCCAGGGCTCATTCTTCGTGGACATGCACAGTCTTGGTTTAGATCAGAAAGAAAAGGATACATTTGTCCCCAAGACCTAAGTGTCTCCCAAGTCAAGTCTTATGGACACACATACAGTAAATTAACCTACCCCTTACACACTACAGTTCAGGGAGTCGTTGGTCAAATCAATCGCAAGCCTTAGAAGCCCACCTGCGGCTCTCCGATTGCTAACTATTTCAACGAAGTGTCTGAAGCAGAAATGTATTTAAGTATTACGTTATGGGCGCAAAGAACGGATCTGCCAGAACCATAGGGGTCTTCCTGGAGGCCAGACGTCTGTGTAGGGATCAACAGTGGCTCACCTTGGAGTTATTTCTACTGAGATGGATGGTCTATTTTGTGTTTCAGCTCTAGGTGGCGCTGGAGCACATCTTAAAACACGACGGAACGCAGGTGAGATGCAGCCGTCCCAGCTCGTGTCCCCTCATCCTCCATCCTACTCCGCGTCCAGAAAGAAAAAGAATATTGTTTGCTCTTGTCACTTTGCCAAGACTGCAGAGATGCACGATTTATTCCCTGAAGATGCAGAGTGGAGAAGAGACAGACAACTTAGGGGACGGACGCGGTGATCTGAGCGTTGCAGAGACCAGAGGAAAAGGCGCAGAGGAGGGAGTGGTCGAGGACCCCAGACTGAAGTGCCGGGGGCGGGAGGAGAGCCTCGGGTGGGTCAGAACAGCCAATGGCTTGGAAAAAATAAACATTTTCCGTTATTAGAATTCATTGAGCAGAAATGGGCAAAGTTGAACCGACTTTTTAAACATCTTTGTGACCTCAGCTCTGGAGGCGTGAAACAGAGATGCATAGGGGGAACCTGAGGTTAGACGGAAATTACATGCCAGCCCGAGTGGGGAAGTTGCGGAAATGTAGGGATGCTGAGAGCTGCCGCCGGGTGCACGGGGCAGCGTCATGAGGGAAATTCAGTTTGGTCCCGTAGATGGCAAGGAGTTGTTGGAAGAGTTTACACAGAAGAGAGGTGAGCACAGGTTTCCGTTTGAGAAGCATAACTCTGGTGCTGTATTGGAGACGGTGACAGGGCAGTAGTAAGAGTCAAGACGGGCATTTCCAGGTCCACACACTGAATGGAAGGCTGGCTGCAAGTCCACCCCGATCCCACCCCCTCCGGACGTGGAGGAAGGAAAGTCTCGCCCATCAAAGGCCCACAGTGGGGTTTTGCGCTGCCTTGCCTGCTTGCCTTTTCGGGGTCCGCACCCCACCTGTGGGTCTTCCCCTCTGCCCCGACCCTTCTCTCCTTCTCCCTCCCTCCCTCCCTCTACCTGATGGGACATTTCCATCGGGAAAACAAATGTGCTGTCGTTTTTTCCAATCTTAAATATATATAAAAGCAAACCTTTGCTGTTACTCCACTTCTTTCTAAGGCAAAGGCGCCCTCGCATTTATTATTACTTTTTTAACCTCTTTATTGGAGTATAATTGCTTTACAATGGTGTGTTAGTTTCTGCTGTATAACAAAGTGAATCAGCTATACGTATACATATGCTCCCATATCCCCTCCCTCTTGTGTCTCCCTCCCTCCCTCCCTATCCCACCCCTCTAGGTGGTCACAAAGCACAGAGCTGATCTCCTTGTGCTATGCGGCTGCTTCCCCCTAGCTACCTATATTTTGCTTTTGGTAGTGTGTATATGTCCATGCCACTCTCTCGCTTCGTCCCAGCTTACCCTTCCCCCTCCCCGTGTCCTCAAGTGCATTCTCTACGTCTGTGTCTTTATTCCTGTCCTGCCCCTAGGTTCTTCAGGACCTTTTTTTTTAGATTCTGTATATATGTGTTAGCACATGGTATTTTTCTCTTTCTGACTCACTTCACTCTGTATGACAGCCTCTATCTAGGTCCATCCACCTCACCACAGATAACTCAGATGCGCTTCTTTTCATGGCTACTGTTGACGGGACAGGTGGTAGTCAGAGAACAGCGCAGTGGGCTACCTGCTGAGGTGGGAAGATGCAGCGGGGCAGCCGCCCGGCTGACCCATAACAGTCCTGTCTCCACGCAGCTCACACCTTCTCACGTGCAGCCTTGACTCTGCCCTAACAGTGCTTTTCTGCAGCATCGCTTTATTTTTAAGTGGTATTTGAGGGCAAAGTCACTACAAGACCCCAAAAGGTTGGAAATGTGCTGTACACCTTAAACGTACACAGTGCTAAATGTCCATTATATCCCAGTATAACTGAAGGAAATTTACTTTTAAAAGTGCCTGATGGGGCGTGCCTGGTGGCACAGTGGTTGAGAGTCCGCCTGCCGATGCAGGGGACACGGGTTCGTGCCCCGGTCCGGGAAGATCCCACGTGCCGCGGAGCGGCTGGGCCCGTGAGCCATGGCCGCTGAGCCTGCGCGTCCGGAGCCTGTGCTCTGCAACGGGAGAGGCCGCAACAGTGAGAGCCTCACGTACCACAAAAAAAAAAAAAAAAAAGTGCCTGATGGTCAAAGGTTGGTCGAGTCTTCCTCACATCACATCACAGATTCCTGCCTTCCCCCTCCCCTTTAGAAGGACCGTTGTGATCCTGGGCTCAGGGGACAGCGCAGGCCATGACCTCTGGCTAAGGTCAGCTGCCCAGCAGTCTTCCTTCCACCTGCAGCCTCACTTCCTCTTGGCCAAGGAATCTGCCCCCAGAGGAGGTGATGCTTGGCCTGAGACCCCGCCTGCCACACCCAGAGCCAGAGGAAGAAGCTTCTGGCGTCGGGAGCAGAACAGGAGGTGAGGCTCCATCCAGGTAGAGGTGAAACCCAGGCTCCCAACCCAAGTCTCTGTCGGGACAGCAGAGGGAAGGTGGGAGCCAGAGCAGGCGCTGTAGATGGTGCTGCCCTGGGGTGTGATGGGTTTTGTTTGTTTGATGTTGTACGACTGGAGAGATGTGAGCATGGCTATGGAAAGGGCCGTGGAGAAGGGAAGGTTGAGAACCTACCGACCGGGGGCATTCAATTCCACCATCCAGTACATGTCTGAAAGGTACAAGGACCCTCCCAAGGGACGCAGGCAGAGCCGGGGGAAGACAGTCCCTGTCGCTACTGTCGCTACAGGAAACAAACCATCTGGATGTTTCCCTACACGGCCTGTTTCTGACTCATCCTTTGCATCGCTGGTTTTTCATCGGGATAAAGAGTTGCTCACCTTTAAAAATAATCATGGCGGCCTGTGGGTTCCCCGAAACAAACCCAGAGACGGTGGTGATTGCACCGCTGGGAACCGGCTGCTTTTGCCCGGTTGACAAGCCTTAGGAATCTATCAGAGTCTCCTGGGTTTTGAGAGCGAGTGAGAAGGTCTCATGGGGAAGGCAGATCGGGTGCAGAAGAGGAGGGCTCTTCCTTCTGTTCGTCCAATGGGCCTTTTCCCAGCAATGTGGCAGAGAAAAGTGGGGGAACACTGTTACTCTCATAAGAAATCAAGCCAGAGTTTACATCAATATAAGAAAAATATGTCTAAGTGATATTTTAAAGTTGAGATGGAGTCTGGTTCCAGGTGCGACTCTGCAGCCAGGAATCCAGGCTGTCACCAGCCCGCCTGGCAGGGCGCAGAGCTCCCGGCTCCTGGCCAAGTGATGGGGTCCTGGACCACCCTGTGCCTGTTTCCCACCTTCTCCATCCTGCACAAGATGCACCTGACGGATAGTCTGAGCCAATGCTGAGAAGGGTTTTCGCTCAGCATCTGCGGGAGTGGGAGTGTCTTCACCCATTCTACCCTTCCAGCAGCCCCCAAAGTTATTTCATCACAGACCTTTTTTTCTTCAAGGTTCCACTCTGTGCAACATGCTTTGAGAAATGCTGAATGAACTTCCTTCGTAAAGCATCTTTTTCCTTAAATGGAGTGGCACCCACAAATGTTTCTCTGGTTTTGGTGGTGGGATTGGGGGCCTTGCAGGGTAATTTACAGCCATAGTATCTGTGCTCTGTCCTCCAGATTTCTCAGTTCTCGGGGAGGTTTATGATGCAGGCAGAGAGCTGACCTTGTATGGAATGACTCAGTGTGTGTTTTGGAAACCTCATTTCATTGGAGGAAGCGTGCTCAGGGGAGAAGAAAAGAAAAGAGCCTTTGTGGGGTGGGGATGGAGTGGGTAGTAGAACAGAGAGAGGAGGGTCCAAGTCCTCGAGAGGAGAAGTAGGTGGGGCTCCTCCAGTGGCACTCGTCTCTCATAGCGTCCGAAGAGCAGGACATCAGAGTGGACCCCCAGATATCCAGGGTGGACCCCATCTCAGAAGGGCCTTGCACCAATCCTGCTCTCCAGCTGTCCTGGACAAGGGCACGTCCTCGGGACCCAGTGTGGAGCCCAGCAGAGAGGCACCCTGCACCCAGAGCTGGGGGCTCTCACACGATGTTGAGGAGGTTACCCGTGATAAATGGGGTGATGTTCCCACCAGCTGGAGGGAAGGGGAATGATCAGTCAGATCTGAGTTTTGAAAATTATCACTTTTATACACCTATGCTGTAAAGTAAAACTCATGCCCACTAGATGTACCATGTACTATTCTTTCAAAAAAACAGTAGACTAAACAACCACCCAGATTCAGATATTAACATTTTGACTTATTCACTTTATCTCTCTCTCCATCATTTTTGCTGACACTTTTGAGAATCGGTAGTAGACATCACAAGTCTTTAGCCCTAAATACTACAGCACCCGCCTTCTCCTCCATAACCACAGGACACTATCACACTGAAGAAAAGTAAGTCTTTGCTTTCTGTCTGCTGATACCTAGCCCGATATTCAGGTTTTCCTTAATCATCCACAAAATATCATTCATAGCTGTATTTTCAAACAAGAACCCATACATTTAGTTGCTACCTCTTTCTTTAAACAGCTTTGATATATAATTTACACAGTGTACAATTCACCCGTTTAATGTTTACAATTTGATGCTTTCTAATATAGTCACAGAGTTGTGCTTTTTTCACCTAAAACAGTCACACTTTCCCATTTTTTTAATGACAGTGGCCCCTTGAGAAGACCAGGCCAGTTGTCTCATGCACTGTCTACTCTGAGGTGTGCCTGGTTATTTCTTTTGTGCTGTGGTTGTTTTGTGCTGCCTGCCTTATATCACCTACAAAGTGGAAGTGAGTCTAAGGCCCAAGTATATTTAAGTCAAAACGTCTCGGTAAGTAAGAGTCCTTCACGGGTGGTGATCTGTACTTTCCACTATTAGTAATGTAAAATCTGATCACTGCCTATGGAAGGGGCGACCATAATATCTTGTTATTGTGGTGATGGGTTTTCCCTTTGTGATCAGCAGGGATGCTGGGAGGTAACGCTTTGAGGTCATGAAGCTGCCCAGTTTCCAAGAATCTTTCACATCCGTGGATATTCCTTGCCCAAATCAGTTAGCTCCGAGGGGTTGCAAATGGTTATTTCCACTTTCATGTCATCCACACTGATGAGATGCAATTCTGTAAAAAGGGCTTTCCCTCATCAATTTGGAATCTCATCTCCTAAAGAGGGAAGTATTTTATTCTTACCTTTAATTGCCTCTTTTCAAGAAAGGAGTTGGTGTTGTGGTCACCTCCAAAACTGCCTATTGGATTTATTCCTTCTTTTTGTTTTGAGGAGCATTCTGGACTTGTAGGTTTTTCTTTGTGATGTATCCGACGTGACATAATCAATTACACATTCTTTTTCATAAGCTTTATTGAAATATAATTAACATACCATAAGATTCACTCTTTTGAAGTGTCTATTCAGAGGTCGGTGCTACATTCGCATTTCAGTGGTTTACAGTATGTTCACAAAATCGTGCAGCCATCACCACTGTCTGTTTTGAGGACAGTTTTTTTTCGTCATCACAGAAAGGAACCCTCTACACACCAGCATCATTCCTCATCTTCATGTCCCCCAGCCCCTGGTAACCACTGATCCAGTTTTCTGTCTCTATGAATTCACCTCCTCTGAACATTTTATATAAATGAAATCATACTGTGTGTGGTCTTTTATAACTGGCTTCTTTCACTTAACATAATGTTTTCAAGGTTTCACCCATGTTGTAGCAGGTCTCAGTGCTTCATTCCTTTTCATGACTCAATAATTTTCCGTTGGGTGGATGGACCACCTTTGAGTATACACTCACCAGTTAACAGACATTGGGTTTGCTTCCACTTTTTCAATATTATGAGTAATGCTGCTGTGAACATTTGTGTACAAGGTATTGTATGAATGTTTTTATTTTTCTTGAATATGTAACTAGGGGAGGAATAGCTGGGTTATATGGAAACTCTAAGTTGAACATGTTGAGGAAGGGCCAAACTGTTTTCCGAAGTGGCCACACCATCTTACAATCCCACAAGCAACGTGTGATAGCTGTAGTTTCTCTACATCTTTGCCCAAAACTTGTTATTGTCTGTCTTTTTGGTTTTAGCCATTGCAGTAGCAGTGACCTGCTACACTGCTGTGCTTTGGTTTGCATTTCCCGAATAACGAATGACGTAGAACAACTTTGCATGTGCTTATTTGCCATTTATATATCTTCTTTGGAGAAACATCTATTCAAATCCTTTTCTATTTTGAAATTGGATTGTTGTTTTATTGTTGAAAGAGTTTTTTATATATTTTGGACACAAGTCCCTTATCGCATCTATGATGTGCAAATATTTTCTTCCATCTTAGGGGGTTGTCTTTTCACTTTTTTCACTTTTTGTCCTTTGAAGCACAAATATTTTTAATGTTAGTGAAGTCTGGTTGATCTATTTGTTTTATCACTGATAGTTTTTGTGTCATAGCCAAGCAACTGTTACCTACCCCAAGGTCACTTGATCAGGAATTTGCTAAAATGCCACCTCATTAGAGATATCCCCCCCGTCCCTCACCCCCCGCCCTGCTTTTCTTCCTCACAGCTGTCCCCATTTGACACGTTATGTACTGTCTGGCTTGCTCGCTTCTCATCCGTCTTTCCACACTTGCATGTACACTCCTTGAAAGCAGTGTTTCTCTTGTTTTCATCCGTGGCTGGATGCCCAGTGCCTGGAACAGAGCCAGACTCGCGGTCAGAATTCACCACAGCCGGGGAAATGACAGCAGAGCTGTTTGAGCGCCCGAGTGGCAGCACCACGGCCAAAGCCGCCGGAGCAGGGCAGCGTGCAGCTGGATTCTGCAGCGCACATTGGAAGGAGGCCAAAGGGCCAAAACAAAAGGCAGCACACACATAAAGAGCAGAGATCCGAGGAGGACTCTGTGAGCTGGAGAACGATTTACAAATAAGAGTAAGCACCCCGACAGAAGAAAGCACCGTCTTGCTGTGAGGGTCCATGTTACGTGTCAATGCCTGAGCTGCGGGGACCAGATATTTGGCTGAACAGAAGTCTCGGCGCATCTGGGAGGCTGTCGCTGGCTCAGGTGAGCATTGGAATCGGTATAGCATCAAGCGGATCGCCTTCCCTAGTGGGGGTGGCCCCATCCAAGCTGCTGGGGGCCGGAATAGACAGAAGGCAGGGGTGGTGGGGTTGCTCCCTCTGCCTGAGCCTGAGCCCGGACGCTGGTCTTCTCCTGCCCCTGGAATGAGGCTGACACCATCGCTGCTCCTGGCTCTGAGGTCGTAGGACTCAGACTAGAATTTAGAAGCTAAGCCACCAGCTCCCCTGGGTCCCCAGCTTGCAGGCGGCAGATGGTGGGGCTTGTCAGCCTCCGTAATTGCGTGAGCCAATCCCTCGTAATAAATGCCTGTGTGTGTGTGTGTGTGTGTGTGTGTGTGTGTGTGTGTGTTAGGGTCCTACACAGAAACAGAGCCAGCGGGATATATATAGACATTCGTACGTACGTACAGACACGTGCAGGTGTATAGCCCATTGGCTCTGCTTCTCTGGGGAACCCTGACTCATGCTCCTGGGTTGACTCAGTCGGACCGTGAATGTTAATAGGCTATTGAATAAAAGTAGCACTTTTATTCTGAAAGAGAAGCGACTTTTACGAAGGGGATTTTAACACTTCCCTTAGTGAGGAGACTCCGCCCTGGTGATGGCACTGCGTTATGATTCGTCAATGCCGTGATGCGCAGACGCACGTGTTCACTCTAGTAAATTCCGTGTCGCTCTCAGGCCAATGCTGGCAAAGCAGAAGTTAAATAAGTCTCTAAACTATTGGAACGAAGAATTTGAAACCCAGAATAAGCCATATCAAGATAGCAAAGACACATTGCACTGGCCCTGAATTCAGTGAAAAAAAAAATGTAACTAGTTTTCTAGAACTGTATTTAACTTGCCTTGATTTCCTAATTCGTCCAACGTGGAAACTGAATTCAGGCATGATAAACTTACTGTGTCCTGAAGTCCCTTGGGTTTTAAATCAGTCAAATTAAAAGCCTGTCTCCCTGCTCCATTCCACCTGAATTCTGGGTGTGACTGCAGGGGGGCCGGGGTAACGGGGTGGGTGCTGTCATGCGGGCTCAGGAGCGGGCTGTGCTGGGTTGTTGCCTGGTTGGGGGGCGAGGGGGGAGCTATGGCTGCTCTCTCCTGCCTGGTCCTCGCCCCTCTGTGCTCAGTGATGTCCCCTGAGCCAGCCTGTGCTCCTCTGGCTGGTTTCTCGGAGGCAGTGTCCCTCCCCTTTACCCCCAACCACTCAGCACGTGCTGCCGTCACAGGAAGGAGGTCGGCAGGGCTGTGACCCCGCCCCCAGAACGGGGCTGTGACCCCCAGAGCAGGGCCGTGACCCCCAGAGCGGGGCCGTGACCCCCCAGAGCGGGGCTGTGACCCCCAGAGCGAGGCTGTGACCCCCCCCAGAGCGGAGCCGTGACCCTCCCCTCAGAGTGGGGCCGTGACCCTCCCCCAAGAGCGGGGCTGTGACCTCCCCAGAGCGGGGCTGTGACCCTCAGAGTGGGGCTGTGACCTCCCCAGAGCAGGGCCGTGACCCCCAGAGCGGGGCCATGACCCCCCAGAGCGGGGCCATGACCCCCCAGAGCGGGGCTGTGACCCCCAGAGTGCGGCTGTGACCCTCCCCCCAGAGTGGGGCCGTGACCCTCCCCCCAGAGCGGGGCTGTGACCCCCCCCAGAGCGGGGCTGTGACCTCCCCAGAGCGGGGCTGTGACACCCCCAGAGCGGGGCCGTGACCCCCAGAGCAGGGCATGGGCTGTATTCACCCGGCGGCCCAGGCAGCCCGCCCCGCAGGCTGATTGAGGCTTCAGCTGCGACCTGCACCCACTCTCCGAGCTCTAGGAGAAAAGTGGGCGCCAGGATCCTGTTGACCAGATTCCACAGAACAGGTCCGGGGTGAATCCCCCCCTGCACGGTTCTCACCTGGTGGAGACGGCACGCTGACACCTCGACAGCTTTCTTCTCCACAGTCTGTCCTCCCCGGGGCCATGCGACCCTCAGTACCGGGACAGAACGGTCTGGGGACAACTCTTTTCAGCCAGACTGTCAGCTTATAAACACCCATAGAAGCGTTTCTCTTAAGACTTCATCTGAGTTTCCCCGTGTGATTTTGCAGCTCGACAGCTGAGTGCGGTTTCTCCCCTCTGAGTCCCCGTTCAGGTCCTCACCGAGGGAGGGCAGGGAAGGAGCCTTGCTTATAAAGCACCAAGTGCTCTGGGGCCGGTCTTCACGGGCGCCTCCAAGGTTCCATGTGTCTACATTAGTCAAGAGGCGCCCTTTACCGGCAGGCAGTGAAGCCAGGCTCACCCAGGATGGCAGGGTGCTTGCGTGTGGGTCTCTGGCCCTGGACAAGCCAGCCTGCTTTCTCTTTCACCAGCTACTTAACTTCCTTGGGTTTCATTTTCCTCACCTTTAAATGGGGGCAGTAGCATGCATAATTTATAGAATTGTCGAATACTCAGTTGATCCAAGTAGTACCTAGAGGGCCAGACACATAGTAAGTGCTCGATATATGTTAACCTCTGTTATTTCCGTCCGGGCTTGGGGTGCATCCCTGTCCCGAGTGAGCACAGTCAGGAGGGAGCAGATCACTGAGCGAGAGGAACAGAGATTCTTGAACAGACGAGGGAACACTCGTGCCTCTAAGGATGCACTCAGCAGAAGCCAGACGGAGGTTATCCCAAGAGAGAGACCATTACGGGGCGTGTTCGTGAAAGGACATGTGGGAAGAGCCAAGAACAAGTGCGCCTTGGGATGACAGAGCCACGGAGACGGGAGGTGTAGGAGATGCACCCAGAGTGCCAGCTGATGACCCCGACAGTTGGTTCTCTAGTAAGTACAGGCCCAGCAGAAGGCCACCGGCAAATTTCTACGGGGAGGATGTCGAGAATTGCACGGGCCCCTGAGCCAAGTTACACTGTTTTAAATGAGACTAGCTTAAGCGCAGGAGGCCAGATAGCATCCAGATAGGTAACTGAAAGGCGGTCCGATGAAAGAGGAAGTGGAGGTACCTGTGTTGCTGCAAGTACAGAACGAGCGTCTCGGAAGGAAAATCATAAAGCTACAGATTTCAGGACAACTTTAGCAAAAGCCCTCTGGCAGCCAGAGCTGTCAGGCAATGGTCTGGTTTGCATTATGGGAACGTGTTCTCCACTCCTGAAGTGGTGTCCACTTGGAGGACCATCTACCAGAGGTGGCGAGTAAGTGACCTCGAGTTGCTGGTGGAAGGTCAAACCAGTGACCCTCAAGTCCAAACTCTGACAGTCATATTTTCACAAGGACAGAATTCAGTTTACCAGGAAGGCTTAGGAAACAGGTGTTTTGATGCATGGCTTCTTTAGTTACTGCCAGGTTAAGCAGGTAAGTGTTATTTTCTTAACATACATTAATATAATAATGTATCTTAGTCATTCTGTGTGTTAAAATGTTTGACTTTTTTGTTGATGACTGAGCATTTACCCTATTCTAAAAATATCTTTCTGAGCAAGAATTCTACCTAATTAATGACACGGACATCAACAAGGCCGACATTATCGAAATGTATACCGTTACCAAATAAACATTTGGAAGTTAGTGTTTCAAATAAATGCCTGGTTTTATTTTCTAGTCACTTTCCTTTCTCCCCTCAACATCAATCGAGGAAAGATCTCAACCGGCTCCCTTATACGTGATGGTGGGAGAGGGCCGTGGGGAGGGTGGAGAGGGATGCAGGAACGGCTTATGGAGGTTTCTGTTTCATCAGGCTCCGTGTGTCCTCTTGCGAACCGCATCATTTGTGTATTATTTGGAAGATTTAAAAAACTGTCTTGTTAAATACGTGTGATTCTCAGGTCAAAAAATATGTAGTTTCCCTTTTGTCTCTCCCAGAACTGGGCCTCTGAAAACAGTCATCACAGGAGGGGACAAGGGCACAGCAAGTCACAGCAAGGTGACAGAAGGCCTCGGGGAAGGAAGACTTGCGCCTGCCCTTGACTCCCAGCCGCCCCTCCCTGCACTTTCCGGAACATCAGGCGCCCGACACACTTGCTGAATAAATGTTTGCTTAATACTGTTGTGTTTTTAGGGTTCCTTTGGTGTGGAAACAGCTCTTGGTTATGGTAAGTCTGATGGAAAAGTCAAACCTGTGTAATAAAGATAAGGGTTCAAATTCAGATCAGCTTTACAGAGAACCAATCTGCACGCTCAATTACCAAATAAGTTTCTGGAGATATTAGCTCATGAAATTTATTTTTAACACAGTAAACATTTGCTACAGTTTCACAGGAAATGAATATTTAACAAAAGTCCTGTCTACAACATGCACAGTGCTGTGTACTCGGAGAGCAGTCCATCAGTAAGAGCTTGGTGCACAGAATTCCATTTTAAGGTCTTTCTACGTTCGTCTAATTAACAAGGAATGAGGCCGTGGACACCCACGCTTAACAATGCAACAAGTCTTTATTCCAGGAAACATTTATTTCATTCACTCCCGAATGTAGCTCTAATACGTTTTTGGTTAGAGAGGGTCTTGGGATGCGATTCAGCTTTAACATTCTGGTCTTAAATATTTATCATTTCCCTGCCCACCTGATGGCAAGCAGAGAGTGCCAAATAAACACCATTACTTTAAGCGGAGTTTTAAAGATGAAGCCATGAGGATACTGTGAGTTGAGCTGAGAACATTCTTTTTTTCCTAGCAGAGAGAATCCCAGCGCTTAGTGCAAACACGCCCTCCCCGTGGAGTCCTTCCCACTCTTAAGCCGTGTGGGCTTGGACTGGTCCTGGGAGCCCTGCCAGTGGGGAAGCTGTTTCAGGAACCAGCCTTGGCACTGGGGCTCAGGAGTTTTGTAACATGAAGCAGTCTTTCTAAAAGACCACACTTTTCCCAAAGAGTCTTTTCACTTTTAAAATTACACAGTGGAGTTAATACAAATCATCGTGTAAAATTTAACGTTTTATGTTGTCTCATCCTTTCTGCTAGAAAATGGCTGAAGCAAACATGCCACGTTGCTCCAGTGTGAACTTGGTCTCTCCTCTGCAGACAAGGCTTGGAGTGTTTGCACGTGAACTTTTATGAAGCTGCAACTCTCTCTTACCTTCCCCACACGTGAGAACAAATGATGAACGTGAAAGGTGATATTTTAAAAACTCTTGTATTCAATTATTCACACCGAAGGATAGCCATTAAAATTATGAACATCTCTACATATGTTTCATGTATCATACATATATATATACTTTAAATGTATAATTACATATCAACAAAGGTTTCTTGCTGCTCTAAGCATGTAAGTAAAACAAAGAGTTTGCGAAGTAACACCCATATATGCATATATACTGGCTGTTTGAATTATGGATTTATTTACAACTTGCCTAGGTTATAATCAGTGATTATTGTTATATTATACAAACATGACAGTAAAGGTTTCTTTTAAATACAAAGACTGCAAATGAATACATGGAAAAATTACACACATGTACAATATTTATAATTTATAAATGCAAAGTTAAGACCTCTTTAAATTATTGCACTTGTGCCTTTTACAAAGTTTTTGTGTGTCATACATATAAAATATTTTTAAATTTATAACTTAGTCACTGTAATGAAGTTGGACATTGTTAACTCAAAATTCCTTCTCCTTCCAAAAGTGAGCCCATTAAAACTTTGGATACAGATCCATCGACTCTACGAATCAGCTTATAACGAGCACTGTATTTTTGACAGCTTGTAACCTGTATTCCACTCCAGCAGCTTCTGGTCAGCAAGGAGATTATCACCAGCAAACTCTTAGTTGCCTTGGCTAGGCAGGGATAGAGGATCTCCTTTGTCCATAAGGACTTGTAAAAAAAAAAAAAAAAAGTCACCCCTTCTTTTCAGAAAGAGTCAAGATGCTGCATTTCTACAAATTTTGGTAACTGTTTCACAGTGTTCTGGGCACGCACACTTTTTCCGGTGGGTCACTGGGTGGGTTCCGGTGAACAGGTGGGGGGTGTGGTATAGAAACACCTTCTACAACTACGTCTACTCTCAGTGTGCACACACTAAGTGAATATAAAGGGCATCCACCATCCAACAGGTCACACGGAAAAGAGTGTTCCCATGTCGCTTACACAGTATATTTGAGATACGGCACAAGACTGGGAACTAAAGAAAAAACAAAAGCTGCAATGCCCAGGAGAGGGTGATATTTTAGGTGGACTAGGGTACTGGATAACACACTTTTAAAACTTATCCTGCAATAGGAATAAAACCTTTCCACTTAAGCTTCAGTGAACGTACGGTTCCTCAAAAGTACTAGCTGAAACTTGATGTGTGGAAACCGACTACCCTAACTGGCAAGCGTGATCTGGCTGGAAGTTTTGGCCCGGGTCCTGGGGTAACGCTAACCCATGCCCAGCAGAGGTACACGCAGGGCTGCAGGCTCTCAGGGCGGTCAGCTCTGCAGGACCTTCCACTGTCAGTCAGAGAAGGGAAAAGCTCAGAGTTCGGGTGAAGGTAGTAATACTTCTTTGGATTTCAGACGTGTTTCTTGTCTTTCACTTTGTCCCATCTTTTCAATTTAGAACCAGAACAGCATCAAAACTGTTTTCTTCCTTTTTTTCTATTCTTGTCATCACATAAATGTATCTAGTGCTTCAGACAACTAAAATATCCAGTAAAGAAAAAAAAAAAAGACAAAAAACAAAAAGTGTAAGCACTGCATTGGGTATCACTAATTTAAACTTAAGTGCTTAAAGGAATTGGCAAAATGTGTATCAGGATAAATACTTAATGCAAAGGTAAAAATATACTAGCCATGCACTACAGACAAGCCTGGGGAAACCATCACTGACGGCATACTCGGCTAATTTACATTTTACAATGATTTTAAAATCCGATTAATACTTGCAATAGAAGGGAGACACTAAGGTGACTAAATGAATATGTTTTTAAAGAATTAAATCCTGAATAAAATCAGCCAAGTGTAGAAAGCAAATACATTTGAAATCTACAAAGATAGAAGTGATCTTCAAAATCTAAATCATGCATATGTACCTGAAAAAACCGACAAAATCACATCATAATCAGTGTCACAGTTCTTGGAAGTTCTTGCAAAAAAGACTGAATCTGAACAGTTCATCGGTTATGGTCACAAGGGTGACTGTGAATGAAATAAAATAAGG
Source organism: Phocoena sinus (assembly GCF_008692025.1). Lineage (NCBI taxonomy): Eukaryota > Metazoa > Chordata > Mammalia > Artiodactyla > Phocoenidae > Phocoena > Phocoena sinus. The sequence continues at coordinate 3,642,963 of NC_045774.1, read as the reverse complement.
GATAGAAAGCTGATAAGGAGAGAATGATCCTAACTCATTCCACTTGATAAAATTAACCATGGATGTGTCCCTTGAAATGTTTTTAATTATAGTTAAGCAAGAAAGCAAAACAATGAATATATGAATGAAGAGGTAAGATTACAGAGTTTAAAATAAAGGCACAGGCCAAAGCGTGGTGAATCACTTAGTCCTATTAAAACTCAAACCCTACTCTGGGTTAAAAGACCAGCAACATAACACTCAAAACTAAATCTATTAAGCAATCCCGGAAGCTAAGGATTTATGCGTCTATGAGTATCATGTACAAACAGAGAAAGCAAAATTCACTGAGGTTGACTGCATAAAAGCACGCTAAAGAGAGGAAACCTACACTGAGCGGGTCTAGTTCTGAATCAGCTCTGCTTCTGCCGCTGTGAGAACAAGTCACCCCGAGCAGTACGGTGATTGTCTGCACAGATGCTTTTCCATTGAGAGAAGAGTCGGGCTGGAGGACAACGGTGTGTGACTAATTCAAAACCTGGTCTCTCTTCCAACATTGTTTTCTCACGTGCTTCTCAGAAATAACTAAAGCTGGGAAATGGATCACAATTCCTGCCCTAGTAAAAGGGTCATTTTTGGGCTTCCCTGGTGGCGCAGTGGTTGAGAGTCCGCCTGCCGATGCAGGGGACGCGGGTTCGTGCCCCGGTCCGGGAAGATCCCACATGCCACGGAGCAGCTGGGCTCGTGAGCCGTGGCCGCTGCGCCTGCGCGTCCGGAGCCTGTGCTCCGCGGCGGGAGAGGCTGCGGCAGTGAGAGGCCCGCATACCGCAAAAAAAAAAAAAAAAAAAAAAAGGGTCATTTTTTAGAATTCCTTTCCACATTAATTGCATTTAAGATTTTCTATTTAATTAAATCACAACTAGTAATTAATCAGATACTTGCATTTTTTAGAATTTTATTCCGCTGCCCAAGTTCAATAGTTCACGTTGTTAGCATGCATTTCCAAGAAAATTTCTAGTTAAAAAATATATTCACTATCTCTGAATGGAATAATTGCATTTGATGATAAAACTGTATCTATTATAAATCAGCAGAACCAATAAAAAATTTTGCAAATCAAATATTCTACATATACTCACAGCTGATTACCAAACTTATACTGAACAGGGAAACTTTGGCCCAATACAAAATACCACTTTAATGAGAAACTCATCAAAACTTTGGCCATAAAAACCATCCGCCCTTTAAAGAAAAAATCGGGGGAAAAGACGAAACAGAACTCAAAAGCGTGTCTGCTGGATAAATCTGCCGAGATACAAAATACTCAACTGTGTGTTTTCCAAAACAGATTGTTAACTAAATATCACTGCATCTGAGGCCCTTTCAGTTTAGGTAAATCTATGATTCCTAAGTCAATCTTACACACGGTTAAAGTAATAGTAACAGTTTACATTAGAATACAGTCCTTTGTTCAAACTTTGCTTCTATTATGACTATTTCACAAGAAATCAACCAACCGATAACTCCATACACGTTTCTTTGGGAAACTACTGTTCAAAGTACAGGTCACATAATGCAATACACCTGGGTATGCCAAACTAAGATACTTTTCTCTAAAAATCATGTCAGAACAGCAACCTTAAAAATGCAAAAATAGCCATAGCATTTCCTCCCCCGTGACTGTTGTCTATTTCAAGAAGCAGAATTCATGCACTCTTTTAAAATCCTTTTAATTAAACAATAGTCTTCAATGATATTTCCTTTCCCCTTGCAATTCAGTCTCCAGGTTCAGTTAGATGACCTAAGTAACTTTTGGGATTAAAGTTGAATCTCATGGGTCCAGTTTCATACAGTTGGCTGTAGAAAGCTTGGATGTATGCAACTTTTTAGAATTCAGTTCTGTGAATACATTAACATGAGAAAGGACTCTTTCTAGTCAGCTCTATATCAAACCACATACATTTTCCAACATGAAAAATCACTTTTTGAAGAATGGGGCTGATTTTTACTTTTCAAAGATGTGTTTGCCTCTCTCTCACACATATATATGTGTGTATCTACATACATGTGTGTACCTACATGAATGTCTATGTGTACACAGCTACGTACATCCATGTGTGCGTGTACCTAGCCACAGTGGTATTCGCTCTCTTTTGTTATTTCGTTTTACCTCATATTGTATAATTATAGTAGCAAATGGAGCTCCATGTAAGGAAGATGGCAACTTTCAGAAGCCCATAAGGAAACTGAACACACAGTGTTAATTTTAAAATAAGAACTATGTTTACGTCTAGCTAACTCTGCTGCAACACAAATAAGCCATATTATAGAAACACCTGATTTCATCATTTTTGCAAAAACCAAGCTCATATGAACAACAACGTGTATAGTATTGGATATGTAGAAGAATATTTTTAAAAATTTATTTCGTTGAAAGTAATATTCCAGTTTCCTGCTTCGAGGATCGTGGATAAGCCATTTGTTATGGCTCAGCCTAGCGCTTCTGAGACTCTAATTCCTTCAGGTCAGGACTTGCACAGCTTCGGAGGTTACCATGTCATTGTGCTAAAAATCTTTAAAGCATTCACTATGCACCAGAAGTGACTGGTTTATAATCCTTGTAGGAGGGGGTCCAGACTATTACTTTTGTATATTTTTTCAAAACATTTACATTGTAGAGTATATGAGCCTACCAACACTGATACAGGAGAGACTCTGCAGACGCAGGTGTCTCTGTAGATACTTGATCTTGAGCAGAGCAAAGAGAACAGAGGTGGGCCCCGATGCAGCTGCCGAGGGCAGAGAGCTTACGAAAGACCGTGGAGAGCGCACGAGCACGAGGGGAGTACAAACAGGAGATGAATGAGCGGCTCGCGGTGAAGACTCCAGGGGGCTTAGATGTTATGGTTTAATCGATTTTAGGAGAAATGTATGGTCTTGTCATTAAATAATTTGTAGAATGTGAGTTTAAGATTTTGCAATGACATCGAGTGAAAACGTCAAAGAATCATTGTTAAAAATTCACATTTTACATCCGTAAGACTTGTCCGTTGAAAAAAAATTGTATGCCTTGCTTTTATTTTGTTCTTTATGTAAAGGGTTTAGGAAATTTGCCAAGACTACAATAAAGAAACAAATAAAGAAAAAATATTCTCTGACATTTTTTGAATTGATACTTGGATTTCTGAGATTTAGTATGATGTATACCTGCGTCTCGTCTCAAGGGGATAGAAAATCTGCTTCCTTTAGTGTTAAATTTATTCATCTAAGCCCCGTAGTATAAGCTTACAGAACACGCTTTAAGTCCACCTAACTTTTAATTCGTGAGGCTTTGAAGAAGGATCGATTTTCCATCACTGATTGCAGAAAGGTGCTTCTTACTCTGTAACCTCGATGCCACGTGTCTGAGGCTGTCTGCTACGATTCACGCTAATTACAAGTAGGTCACACATGAACATCCACAAGAGTAACACGTAAAAGTTCCTATTTATAACCAACAACATCAAAGCAACACTGGTGTTAAAGCCAAAGTACAATATCCTAATAGTACCGTTTTAACCCTCACTGGAAAGATACAGTGGAAAAGTACCCCCTTCCGAACAATTGTCCGTTTCCATTAAGGCCTCAGCTATATTAGCCCATTAGAAAAGGCCAGTTCACAAGGAGTCACTGGGGCTGCGGATTTCTGGTCCTGGCTGATCACCGTCTGTGACGCAGTACAGAGGAGCCTGGCAGGGAGCCGTCTGCTGGATGTGTTTGCTTGATGGTACCTTCTTGAAGAGGTCTGCATCCCAGTTACCAGGTGTAGGTTCCCCCCACAAAACTAAAAGGAAGAAAAGTCAAAGAAGCAAGATGAACATCTTCAGGTGGGAGGGCTCAGGGGCGGCCATCAGTCATCGATCTTCACGGGCAGCTTCTCCGAGGTCCCCTGGGCCGCCGGCGGGTTCGAGATCCACACGGCACTCTCCTCCCCTCGAATCACCTTCTCCCACTGGCTCAGGTTATTCCTGGAATAAGAGACGCAGCGACAGGGGCTGTTTCAGAAAGGATTTCTGGACTCTGTCCCAACAATCATCCACACCATCCGGTGGCATAACTCAGCCTGATGGCTTTTGGGTGTCGTTTTGACTCTGGTGACCTTGACTATAACCAGCTTGCAGGCTCCCAGCCTGTCCCCCGACTTGGCACCACTGCTCAGTCTCCTCAGAGGAGCCTCAACCACCAAAGCCCTGTCCCACCAGCTCGTTTCTTAGTTGGGATTCGCTGGAAAGGGGACTGAGCCAACGGGTGACCACCGAGGACACGTGGGATGGGGGGAAAGGGTGGAAGGGGCCCGGAGCCGCAAGTTCATCCACCGACGACACCTCCGTCCAGGCCTTCCCACCCCATGGGGGGAAGCGTGTGTCCCCCCGGGGCGGCTCCATCCCCTTCACACGCGAGACCGGGGAGAAGCCTTATTTTGAACACCGTGTCACGTATTAGAAAGGCACCATAAGTTACACCTGCTACAAACTTTTGAAAGTTCCTCGTTACGAGGTTGTATTTGTGCTCCGGTGGCCTCTAGTCTCAAACACAGCCTCACTCCCCCACCTCCTATCTTCCCGTCTCAGTATCTGCAGCTCGAGGGTTGCAGCATCTTCCTCTCCTCCGATGGTGTGAGAACTCCCGCTGCCTGACCACCACCCACCCTGCTGGCCCGGCTAACCTCGCAGAGGCCTCGTCAACATTCCCCACCTTGCACCTTGCTTCCTCACAGGCAAAGTCGAAATCAGAAGGGAACCTTAGCGTTAGCAAACACAAAATTCATGCAAAGAAGACCTGCTAAGATACCTTTGGACAAAAGAAACCCCTAAAATATAACCTGAAAAATGTAACAGTTTAGCTTTTGTCCTATGTCATCAGGTATCATTTTCCCAGAACCTGAAGAGATTTTTTTGATATATTGGAAAAAAAAAAAACACCCACTAACTTTGTCGTGTTTCCTTGGATACAATGACACATGATGAATTTTTCAAGTTTTAATCATATTGAAATGGGCTTTAAGGGATTATGCAGTTTAGCCAAGTCCACAGTAGCAAGAAGGCATCAAAACTGCTGAGAGAGCTGAATAACAACCCCAGAGCTTGATAACAATAGCAAGCCTTCATTCTGCTGGTTCTAAATATTTAGCGCAAATACAGAGAATTTTTGGACAAAAAGAACTGAGTAATGCCTGCATCTATTTTTTTTTTTTTTTTTTTTTTTTACAACACGCTCCTTGGATTTCAATTGATACTCTTTTTGCTTTGGTGGGACATTCATTTTTCCAACCTGACTCCATCAAGAATGAATACTCACTCACACTCCAAACTGCCCACATGGCTGAGCCCTTAGGGAATAATATAATATTTTCAGAAACTAGCTACTGATTAAGGCCAGTGATGGTGCAACAAAATACACTGGGATGTTCTGTTCATCTCCACAGAAGCAGAGAAGAAAGAGAATCACTTAAATAGGAAAAAGCAGGATCTTTAAAAAATTTTCTTGCTTGTTAGTTTGTTTTCCTTAAAGAATGAGTTCGTCAGGTAAGTTTCCACAGCAGAGAATGGGAGCACACTAAATCCTCAGATTTTGTTTACAAATATCTCGTCACATGTCTGTTCTCCTCCCCTCAACGGTGCATCCACTCCAGCCCCTCAGTGTGGTTCTGGCTGAGTGGTTAGGAAAATCGTGTCGAAACCAATTCTCCTGCAGAGAATCAACTCACACAGCCAATGTTCATCACCGTTCGCCTTCCCCAAAGGAACTTCCCTTCAAAGTAAGATGAAAATCTTAAAAAAATTTCCAAACGTTCTTAGCTGAGTTTTAGCCCTCCAAAAAGATGACGAGAGGACACAGAGAAATCTGTTCTGATCACTGTTGATGCTTGCATTTCTTTGGGGAAGAAAATGAAACTTAAAGAAGATGTCATTCAAGATTCCATCTCTTCCATTCAAACGATAAACCGTGTGATTTAAACTGGGTCCCTTTCCAAACCAGCAGCCCAGGAAAAGACATTACTGTCTTCTTCAAAAACAACAGCATTGGGCGGGGACCTCTGAGTCATAAAAACGAACAAACAAACAAAACTTCAAAACTTTAATGAATAAATACTCTTGATGAATACTTGTTACATAGGCAAACACACAGCCCATTTATTGTAAACTGTAGTGAAGACACATATATACTTGGAGATAAAATCCTATACATTCTTATCTTTTAAAAAATAGCATCACAGGTTGAACTACTGTGCATACCTGCAGGCTTTCAGGAGAGGCTCTGTGGGCGGGAAGATCTGGGTGAGCGTGGTGTAGCAGGGAATGGCCACGGCATTGTAGAATCCAAGCTGCCTCAGAGCAAAAACCACGGACAAGAAACACAATTGCATGTTAGCAATTCCAGTAGCACCATATTCCTCAAGTGAATTTTCTACTTCTCAAGCCTACCTGAGAAACGAAATGTTCTGGTTTCGCTAAGTAATCTTTGGCTCAAGGAACACTACTGCAGACTACAGTTAAAAATTCATTAAAATACATTCACAAAGTAAAACATAAAAATGGAAAACAAAAAGAAGTTAATCTAAAACCCAAGTACAATATTCAATGGGATTCTCTTTATAGATCAGTTATAATTCAGGTCCTATTTTTATCTCTGGTCAGATTTAGTACTTTAAGTGTTTAGCATTTCAAAGTCAAATCTGCTATTCTTCTACATGGGTGACTCTTCACCAACTTAATACTCAGGAATCACCCACTGCTGGGTGTCTTGTTTGTTACTCTTAGCTCTGGTACTTCATTGGGTTTACTGAAATTTTCTTCATCTCCTCCCTCCCTTTTTTTTTTTTTTTTTTTTTTGTGCGGTACGCGGGCCTCTCACTCTTGTGGCCTCTCCCGTTGCAGAGCACAGGCTCTGGACGCGCAGGCTCAACGGCCATGGCTCACGGGCCCAGCCGCTCCGCGGCACGTGGGATCCTCCCGGACCGGGGCACAAACTCACGTCCCCTGCATCGGCAGGCAGACTCTCAACCACTGCGCCACTAGGGAAGCCCCTCCCTCCCTTTTTTGACCTACGACAAATCTCACTGACCTTATCATAGTCCTCTCAGGTAACAGCTCTCTCAATATGCCAGAATTTAAAGTTTTTAGTCTGTGATACTTTGAAAAATATATTAAAGATTTTATTAGGAATTATTCTGGGCCACTGTGCACACAAGTGATGAGGGCCCCAACTGGCCTTTGAAGGCCACATGGAAAAGAGCTGCTGGATGATTAACCAGAGAACACAGACTGTCTGGCTACAAATAACTGCCCTAATGGTTGACAACATGTACAGGATAAAACTGGCTCCTTAGATAGAGTGACCGGCAAACCATGGCTTACCAGTTTCTTAACTGAATTTCGGTGAGACACACCAAGGAATATAGAAGAGTCGAATCTACTTGGCTCCTTTCTGCTCTCTCCTGTTGTAAAGTCTATCATCATAGTCATCTTGCTAGAATGAACGCATTTCCATTTTTAACTTTACAGTTCATGCACAGACTTTCTTGTGTCAATATTTAGCAGACGCCACGGCGCAGAAGGTCTCGAGAGAGAGACTAATTATTGGGAAGCAGAGTCTTTTATTTTTATGGCAAAGAATAATTTCATAGTAATCTCAAGTCAGAAGCAATATATTTGGTAAAATACTAGCTGATCACAGAAATATTGTATTTAAAATTCTCTGATACTATGAATGGAGGTGGGATTTTGGCGGAAACATGCTACCCTTAATGAAGTAACCTGAGAACAAAGTTCATTCCCTGGAGACACCTTCAGTTCTCTTATGCACCCTATCGGGACGATGCTCAACTATTCACAAGGAAAAGCTAACGTCATCCACTCCCTATCTTATCCATATAACAGGATAAATTCCAAACGAATTAACAAATTAAATATAAAGTGATGAAATAAAAAAAATAACTGAAGAAAATATAGGCAAATGTTTATATAATCTCAGGGTGGGACAGGACTTTTACAACGTGACATGAAAAGCAGACACAAGACAGGAAAGGATAATCACTGTGATTACCTACACGGGAAAGTGCCACAAACAATGTTAAAATAAAACGAAACTGCAAAATCTACCTGCAACATGCATGGTAGGCATGTCAGTACACAGTCAGCAGAGACGGAAAGTGGGCCTCCTGCTAGAAGAACTGGTTAAGGATACGAACAAGTGAACGGCTCCCCAGAGGCAATGATGGCGAGAAAATCACGCCACCTCTTGCTGGGCTGTGCCCTCCAAGAGCTGTGGACAAGCTTAAACTTTTGTATTAAGAGTTAATAACTTACCTTTAAATAAATAAAATAGGACAATTTGAGAACTTATCCAAAACCTTCATCTTGTGAATTTTCTGAAATGTTTTCTAAACTGAATTTTATATTATTTGTCCATAACTAACATCCTTATTATGACGTTAGAAGATTGAGAGTTTAAAAGGACCATAATAAAAGGAATACATCACACCACACACGCACACATGCAAAACTAACAAGGCACGAGAGCTCTCGAAACATCAAAAATTAACATAAATTATGTAGTAAGACCTGAAAAGAGAATAATTAGTGCTAGGTTATGGTAAGACAAAACTCAAAATGTACTAAAATATATGCATTATTTGTTAGGAAAGGTGGACCTAATCAAAATCTATAATGTTATTCTCCAAAAAATATCTTTGTACGTTTGATGACAAAATATTTTCTGCTTGTTAAAAATATCAACAATTCAAATTCATCCATCCCCTCTATTTCAAGTAAGAAAAGAAAGCCTGCAATTGACTGCAATTTCATCCGTAGAAGAGGTGATGATGACAAGGCTAGCTGTGAATCCTTTAAGTCCAACTAGGGTTTCCCATTCGTGGTCTTACTATGCTCCAAGTCCATCTAAATGGAGACTTCAGGTGGTTCCAGGTCCTATAAGACTGCATGTGCTTCTTATTCATATCCGCTGTTATGGCCACTGTAAACGATTGGACTTTACAACACAATTCATACCTGGCCTTGTGGGACTTCGTCCTTCTTGTCTCTGTCCATCATGGGAATAGGCTGTATTCCCAGCTTCTTCATTTCATCACCCTGGGAGAAACAGGGGAAAACGAGGCTCTCTCAATTTTATAAACTGCTATAAAACTTTGGTATTAATGAGTGGTTCCCTTTGTTCGTTAATTTTCTTCAAAATGAATAATGTTGCTGCTTAATGACCCAAACAAATGTCAGAATAATAAAAAATGTAATGTATTATTGCAGGTTTTTATCCTGATATTCCTCTCCTGTACTGAATTACCAGAAACCTAGCCATCTCTTCTGGTTTCATTTTGTAGAAGTTAGTGAAAGTTAGTAATAAGAGGAGATAAACGTGTGAGGTGGAACACAAGAACAAAATGTGAAATAACCGCAAGGTCTTTCTCTCACTTCCTCAGATGATTTTTCACATGCAATGCACCGGGTGGAGCTAGGCTTTAAAGAGGAATATTGATACATCAATAATAAACAATAGTCTACTCAAACATGTCAGTAAAGATACAGTATAACTGGCTAGACATCAGCATAGAGGTTAAAAATTATAGATGTTTATTAAAGATGTATGATATCGCAGGCTCTGGGCTAGGCAACTTGTACGATTATTTCACTTAATCTTCATGAAATACTATGAGTTAGATATTATTGTCCCCGTTTTATAGATTTTAAAAATTATCTTACTGTTTTTATTCATTTTTTAAGGTTAAAGATTGTTAAAATTTTTCCTGAATCCCTCACACTCTTCCCTCACGTTTCTTAATTATTTTATTTTAATTGTGCTTGTTTTCAGAAATCCAAAGCACAGTACAACTAAAACCACCCTGAATGTGCTAAGATAAGGTCTAGAGACAAATTACTATAACCCTTGTTAAGAATGTTTGTGCACAGGACAAAGACACTTGCCTTGACTACTAAAGGCACTTGAAGTATAGAGTTTGCTCTGGTGTTGTTGCTTTAAATATGAACAGCAGTAGTTCTCAAGCTTTTTTTCTTTTCTGTCCTAAGTGAATGAAAATAACTAGGCCCCTTGCTCAAGGATTTCACAAGCCCAACGTATAAAAAGATTTAAAATAAGCAGTGATTTGAATATGTACCCGAATAAGGATTGATGCTGACGAGGAAAACAACGGGACACCATGGACCGTGTGTGCAGGAGCACAGGGGTGGCTGGGGCTCAAGGGGGAGGGGCTGCAGGGGTGAGGGAGGGAGCCCCAGGCAGATGGAACTGCACAGCACAGTCAGGGACCCGGAGGACAGAGGGGCTGAAATGTGGGCGGGCCTGGAGGGGCAGAGGGCTTGCTGCATCGAGCGCTGATTTTCATCTTTATCATATCGGCCTGGAGAGATGGAAGACGGGAGGTGTGGTACTGACATAAACAGAATTAAAGTCGTCCTGAACCGGCAAGCATGGCCACCGAAGCACAGAGATGAGTCAGAGAACTGGCCTGAGGGCTCCGTCTCAGTACTAAGGCAAGGATTTCATCTCAAGCAACATGACACCAGAGACTATACTCTTAATCACTCTTACACTGATTTTCAAAGATAAAGGCAAGGAACCCAGTTAGATGTTGCAGTAACCCAGGCGGGATCTGGTGAAGCTCTGAAGAAGTGGGAGAGAATGCGGGGCTGAGGTGAGAAGCGTGGACTTTATGAACGTCTAGGAGATCAACTGGCAAGACTGGGTGATTACGTTTCTGTTTCCACCCCGGGAGCTCCCTGCAGACGTCATCTATGAGCAGACTGGCAGCTAATCGCTCCCGGTGGACTGTTTAACCAACGGGGAATAGAAAGGGAGAAAGTCTACACGTCTCTCACATTTCGATTCGTATTTTAGAATACAGATATAGTTGTTATGGTATGAAGTATGTCACAGTTAAATAAATAAAAGTATTTGCAAAACAATAAGCTAGCTTCAGACAAGTTTTCTTATGTGGTGTTTATAGAATTAATTCTAGGTCACTACTTTTAGACACACATACAAATTAAGTTGACTGTGATCATAAAGTCAAACATTACAGCTCAGACATGTACATCTAAAAACAATCTTCCTGAGTCTGATAGTAACTAGATTTTGACACACACACAATAAAATAAAGGGAAAAAAAAACATGCAAGAGGATGCTTACACAATGTATGCATTGTGTATTTGAGAAATAACACCATGAGTATATTCAACTCAAGGCCCGTGGTCCTCACCCAACAAAAATTCTTTGGGTTTACAACTATAAGACAGATCAACATTATAGACTATTTCTACTAATCGTTAGCTGAATGATTTACTGTTTTTTACTTTTTACATCCACTCTTCTACATGGATGAGGTTCATGGTTTGAACCATCAACTACTGAACTTTCTGTCCTCCAAATTTACTTTTACTTCTTCAGAACAAATGAGGTGCACAAACACTTTACAGGTTTTTTTTCCGTAATCTTTGAATATGCAGGGATCTAGGTATTTGTGGATTCATTTGAATAAGAGAATTATATTCTACTTACTCATGGCAAATCAAGGAGTAAACACATGTTTCTGATAATTTGGATAATTCAGTCTAGAAAAGGTATTCATGAAAGTAATTCACAGGGTTGTTTCACATGTCAGGAATTCATGGATTAACATCCCACATATCCTACAGAACTCATAATTTCACCTGAATTGACCATTTGGTACATTTACATACTCTCAGTTCCTACGGTACAATGTGATTAGTCTCTCGAATTTCTAGCTGCAGGCACTTAAAGCCCGTGATATCGTGGGTCCCTCTTAGTACGGTTTCCAGTGGCTGCCATAAAGGAGATGGCCTAATACAGTTTATTGGATGGATGACAAGAGATTGGCTATTAAATAAGGAAAACTGTTGCACTACTGTTCAGGGAGTCAGTTCCTGAACTATTTCAGTGGAGATCAGAGAGCTTACACACATATTCAAGTCAGATGTAACAAGAATGACTGTTCTTACTTCATACCTGTATAAATGCTAAACAATAGTGTTTTTAAGTAACCAGCAACATGAGCAACTAAGATACTGTGACTAAATTATCCTTATATTTGATTTCTTCCCAATTGTTTCTCATTTCTTGATATTATCTATGTTCATATAAAAATCAAGGACGTACCTCAGCCCAGAATTCTGCGTATATGTCATTTGCCGTCAATTTTGTTACTGGCCACAGCTTCGTCACAGAACAAAGATCACAGGCAGTCATCATCAAACCAATGACACGGTCTCTAGAACACAATAATATAAAACTGGTCACTGCAGCATTTGCAAATTTATAAGAACAACTGGAAAGACTTCTGTATTTTCAGGAGTGAGTGAGGCCTAAAGTGGGCATCGCTTCACGATGGGGGAACGATAGCGTTAGAGAGCAGATACAGCTAACAGGCAAGAAAATAAAGAATTAAAGAACAGTGTAGCTTTAACTGTAAGAACATCAGTCACTGCTGTCCCTAGTTCCACGAAGAGTATATCCTGTGCTCCTGCTGCCTGGCTGTTACTGTTGAAATAAAATATTATGTGGGCATGGCCCTGATACCATCTAAATCCCCTGCTGTATTTTACTGCCACAAACCAGATTTTGACTTCCGTGGAATTTTGGAAATTTAGAGTGAGAAGAAACCTTGAAGAAAAAAGTCCCAATCCTTTCATTTTATATAGGAAAATCTGAGGTGCAAATAAATGAAATGACTTCTTCAAGGTATAACTGGCTCAAGACAAGGCCAGAGCAGATGTAGATTCCCAGAATTCTCTCCCATCTCCCCACCAGCAGAGAAATGTGATGTCTCCAAACACTTTACAAGCTCCAACTTTCCAACTGAAAGGAGTTTTCTTTTCAATTGCTTTGCACTCACAACTATGTGTTCTAGGTCTGATTTTTTATTCTAAATATGGTTTGGCTTAATATTTCCTCTTGGAGAAAGATAAAAATTGCTTAAAAGAATTCAAACAGACATATCCCCTATAATTTTAACGCATCTGGTCTAGTGACATGAGGTCACCCTAAATGAAGTCTACACTTAATGGTGGCACTAAGTACAAGTTATTAAGAGCTTTTAATATTACTGACATTAACGTTTACAAAGCAAATTACATAACAAAAGGAAAATTATCGAGAAAGACACAAAACCACATAACAAGTGAGAAGGTGCCATAATTCCAGCTCCTACCTAAATTCTAATGCGTCTGAGGACTCCACTGCTACTCAAGGCCGCCTTATTTCCTGGAGGTGCACAGACAATCCCCATCTGTGGGCACAGTACTCCCTGGGTCCTGAGCCTGCCCACCAGGCCCACAGCATAGTAAGAGCATCTGTCTGTCACGTGGGCAGAGTCTCTGATTTAGTGGTGTTCCCTAAAGCAGGCTCCTTTGATGCCAATCACTCTTAAGGTTCTTTCACTTCCCATCAGCCAATTTCGTTTAGCCCATTAGCCTAATTAAATGGTATCTTCTACGACTTTACTTTTCATTAAGGACACATGTCAAAAGGGTATCATGTCTCTAACAGGGAAGCCTAGATAACTTTAAAAACATCAATGAGACTTACATGTACCCATCCTGTGACCCCAAAACAGATGCCATGTGAAGATGCAAATCCCTTAAAATGATCAGGAAAACCCATGGTTTCTTGATGAGGTAGTTTCCTAAGCACTTTGTGGTTTAAAAGAAGAATATTTATTTCTGGATTTGGGCTTCTAAAGCAACAAGTATATTATCTGTTTGCTCAACAGATAAATTCATTTAAACAGAAATAGAACATGAAAAAAAAACCTATTCTTTTGTTAACAAATAATTATTTCATGAGATAGAAATAATTCAATCTCATTCAATCTACATTCACACAAAAAAATCAGCATTTATTTCTTTTGGCTAAATATTGTAATAAGCTTTATCTCAAAAAAGCTTTCTTATCTCATAAATCTATGAAAAAATGTTAATAGAACTGGGCACTGGAAAGCACGTGGAGCCAACTTTCTCACTGGATATGATTCTGTAGGCAGCATTACTACTACTAGGGTTGAAAAGTTTATAACCTAGTTATCCTTTAGATTTCACTATCAAATTACTTAGACAAAACAATTTAAGAGTATTTTACTGTTAACCAAACAAGTAAAAAATAAGACAGATAAGAAAATTTGTACTAAATGCCTTTAGTAAATAAAAATTACTCACTTTTTACTCTCCATGACAAATCAGCTAGATGGTCATGGTTTTCCTGAACGGGAATTGTTTTATTTCTTTCTCTGAGTGGAATATAGACCTAATGGTACAGAGACCTAATTTGTAATGCATTCCAATAACCAACTGTGAAAGGGATGGAGTTTATGCCAACTGTGCTGTTGGTATGATCTTACACAGATGGTTCCTACGGGGGTAATTTCTGGGGGGGGGCGGTTGACTACATCCATTTATTCCAAAAAGTTTTGAATGCCTGTATGTATCAGGCACGGCGAAAATAATAAACAAAATACGCACTGCTCTTGTAGAACTAATGTTCCAATGGGGAGAAGTAGAAAATAAGATAAAGATTTTCACTCAACAAGTCTATACAAAAAATATTTTAGGGGACTTCCCTGGTGGTGCAGGGAAGATAAGACTCCACGTTCCCAATACAGGGGGCCCGGGTTTGATCCCTGGTCAGGGAACTAGATTCCACATGCATGCCGCAACTAAGAGTTCACATGCCGCATCTAAGGAGCCCACGTGCCGCAACTAAGGCCCAGTGCAAACAGACAAACAAATAAATAAATAAATATTTTAAGAGAGGCAAAAATATGAAGATGAGAGAGAGAGTCCAGTAGAGATGGCAGTGTGCATACAAGTCCTAACATGGGAATAGGTGAGGTGTGCTGGAGGAACGGCGAGAAAGCCAGTCTGGCAGAAACGCAGGAGCGAGGAGGTGCCAGGCCGCTGCTAAGTCTCCAGACAAGCCAGGACCAAGTCTGACGGTGAGATGCCGGCAGCTGAAGAGCAGAAGAGCGACATGACACGCTTTTAAAAAGATCCCTCAGCTCTGCCCAGAGGAGGATGAACTGTAGCGTTGTAGGGGGAGGGAGGCTGCTGAGAGGCCGTTTAGGAGAGCACACAGCAGTCCAGATGCGCAAGGACGGCAGCTGGAATTAAGGTGACAGTAGTGGAGACAAAGAAAGTAGGAGGGTTCTAGTTGTTAGAGGCAGAGCCAAGTTGAAATACGTTAACATCCACAGGAGTTACAATAAGAGACATCTCTCTCCCGGTCTTTCCCCCCAGCATCATCCCAGACCGGGTAGAGCAACTTAAAACACAGGACCCGTCACAGGTGAGCAGAGGTTCCGACCTGAAAGTGAGCGCCTCTTGCCAGTGCATACATCCACCTTCCCAGTGCCAGCCTATTTTAAAATTCTCTTCCCACATCCCACGATCACAGAATCACTGAACTTTACAAAAGGGAAAGAAAAGAAACCACACAGCCTGCAGGATTTCAGGTGAGTTACTGGTGGCCAAAAAGGAAGCCCCAGCTCTCCGCCACTGCCCCCTCATCCCATGCCACAGACTCTGTAAAGTTAGTTAGCCGAGGATACGATGTCCTATTGGAAAAGAAGTAGAACCACACAGATGAAACATATAAGCAACTTTATAAAAGATTTCAGGTAGCACTGTGAAGATAAAGAATGAATTCTCATATGATTATTATTACAATTTCTCACTGTGTGAATAACTGGAATTCAAAAAGACTGAAAGGCTGGCTGGATTTCCACAGTGAGCTGGAAATGTAATACTCAGTACCTCTGATTCTCTACCCTCACTGTTTACTAGGCTCTGACCTCATTGCAACCTCCCACATACCAACTAAGTCTTTAAGTGGGAGAAAAATTTAGAAACATAGCCCAGTCGTAAAACACAGTAACTTTAATACCTACTTCAATACAAGGTTATATCAGCCAGGATCCTGACCTGAAACAGACGACATACCCAGGAGAATTGGAGGATTGACTGAAGGGACTATTCACATGGCCTGGAGGGAAACCAAGGAATAGTAAGGCACCGAGGCCAGTGATAGTGGGCAGGTTCCCACCCTGGGCCTGGAGGGACGAAGGACAGCTAGCAAGGGCCTGAGGTCTTGCCTCCAGATGCGCTGTTAAACCGGGGACCCACAAGGAAGAAGCGAGGGGAACGAACACACCAACTCTTCTCTCCTCCTGCCCTCTGATCTCTTGTCAATGCCACCCATGGCTGAATCCAAATGGAAGCTGGAGGGAGGGCAAGGGAGCTGAGTGACTTGCCCCTGGGGGTCAAAGTGGAAGACAAGCTTAGTGGATCTGGGGGCCAAAAGGAGGCCGCCCAGCACATGGGAGTAGGCCAGAGGGGGAGCTAAGAAGCCGTTGTTCACACGGAAAAATACATTTGAAATTTGAACCATTTAAATATTGAATTGCACAGAAATAGAAAAATGAATTTAAAGCCAACATTTCTACTAATCTAAGAAAACCTATGCCGTTAGGCTCTGGGGACCCAGCACAAGATTGTCACCAAAACAACAGAAAAAAAAGAAAACAAATGCACGTCCTGCTTATCTTAGAGTGTGCATATAGAAAGAGCTGATCAAAGACCAGACTTCTATCAGGAAGCGTCTTAACTGTAACTGTTAGAGCAGGTCAGTAAAGTGGCGCCAAGCGGTTAAATAAAAAGGAAACCATAAACAAGACCAAAAGACAGCCCTCAGAATGGGAGAAAATATTTGCAAATGAGGCACCTGACCAAGGATTAATCTCCAAAATTTACAAGCAGCTCATGCAGCTCAATATCAAAAAACAGACAACTCAATCCAAAAATGGGCAGAAGACCTAAATAAACATTTCTCCAAAGAAGATATACAGAATGCCAACAAACACATGAAAGGATGCTCAACTTCATTAATCATTAGAGAAATGCAACTCAAAACTACAGTGAGATATCACCTCACACAGGTCAGAATGGCCATCATCAAAAAATCTAGAAACAATAAATGCTGGAGAGGGTGTGGAGAAAAGGGAACCCTCTTGCACTGTTGGTGGGAATGTAAATTGATAGAGCCACTGTGGAGAACAGTATGGAGGTTCCTTAAAAAACTACAAACAGAATTACCATATGACCCAGCAATCCCACTACTGGGCATATAACCTGAGAAAACCATAATTCAAAAAGAGTCATGTACCAAAATGTTCATTGCAGCTCTATTTACAATAGCCAGGACATGGAAGCTACCTAAGTGTCCATCATTGGATGAATGGATAAAGAAGATGTGGCACGTATATACAATGGAATATTACTCAGCCATAAAAAGAAATGAAATTGAGCTATTTGTAATGAGGTCGATAGACCTAGAGTCTGTCATACAGAGTGAGTAAGTCAGAAAGAGAAAGACAAATACCGTATGCTAACACACATATATGGAATTTAAGAAAAAAAAATGTCATGAAGAACCTAGGGGTAAGACAGGAATAAAGACACCGACCTACTAGAGAATGGACTTGAGGATATGGGGAGGGGCAAGGGTAAGCTGTGACAAAGCGAGAGAGAGGCATGGACATATATACACTACCAAACGTAAGGTAGATAGCTAGTGGGAAGCAGCCGCATAGCACAGGGAGATCAGCTCGGTGCTTTGTGACCGCCTGGAGGGGTGGGATAGGGAGGGTGGGAGGGAGGGAGACGTAAGAGGGAAGAGATATGGGAACACATGTATATGTATAACTGATTCACTTTGTTATAAAGCAGAAACTAACACACCATTGTAAAGCAATTATACTCCAATAAAGATGTTAAAAAAAAAAAAAAAAGCAAGCGCTTGGGGGTATACAAGTGGATGTTTTCCTTAGAATCTGTCATCTAGCCTTATTTTAATCCCTTTATTTTAAAATTAGGTCATACATAGCATGTGAAAAGAGACTAGGTTAAATCCGTTTTCCCTTAAATTATCATTTTAATGATTTTTTTTTTCTTGTTTTAAAACTTAGCTTCAAGGACTTTTAATTCACTGTACTGAGTAACTGAAATCATGTCTATAAAAACTACTGCACTTCTCTCATAATATGACCTATTTTGGTGAATTTATTAGACATTAAACTGGACTAAGGATGCTGTAGATTCTGAGAATATTATTTGAACAGGTGCAGAACCAAAATCATAGATAAGATTTTAGAATCTTACTGTTTCCAAAGACACAAATAATAACTCTTTAATATAAACATCATCATGCTATAGTGATGATCTCACTCAGTAAACTTTAAGTTCTCAATTCTTATTTTTGTGGAACCCTGTGTTGCTCTTTGAAAAACACCATTAAGAAGAGAGAAAACGAAATGATCTGTCAATGCAGAATCAGTCTTGAGCAAATGTGTCTCACAGAGGGATGTGCTGTTATTAAAAACTTATTCTAACTTAAAATTTCTTTGCCTAACAGAATCCTTGTGTGAGTCCCAGAGTTGATGACTCTGACCTCCTAACACGGGCAACTCTGTATTACTTTAAATCAAGTGAAGACATCAGTGATTTCACGCTAGAACGTAGTTTCCCTACATTTCAAGTTCTTCGGCTGAAACATAAAACACATACCTAGCAGAACGAGGCCCTCGTACATTTACTACTGCAGGTAAAGACACATCACTGGCGTCACGTTGACAAAATGCTACAGGAAACTGCATTACGGTCTAAGAATAAAGGAAACCACACGAACAAAGTACAGAGCCGTAGCCGTGTGAAAGTGTACATCTTTTCTAGCTCTGTTTCTGAATTGTTTAAAGAATTGGTCAGGTGTTTAACGTACCCTTTCTTTGATGTGCACCTAAATCTAAATTAAGGAAAGACTTCGGAAGAACGGTGGCAAAGGAATGTCTTTGAAGGGTACAAATATTCCCTGAGATTAAGAGAATAAACATTTTCATTCATATATTTCTGAAAGCTTTCAAGGATAAAATTCTGCACGTAGTTGATTTTTAAAATACATGTTTGAGGAAGGCAATTCCAACATGAAATACATGGAAATAAAAATTATAAAAGCTACTACTAACTCATATATTTGTCATTTAACATTTAAAAGGATACTTTAACTTGATTTCATAACTTAGAAAACATTTGATCTTGTATAATGTTTGTTAAGTGGTCCTTAGGTAAGACTATACGTTTTCCTCCGTTAAGAAAGATGCTGTAATTCAAGAATAGTGCTCTGATTTCTATGGATGTTCTCTTCAGTTTTTGTCAAAAGGGGACAGCTAGTTGTTTCAGGGAAAAACTAAGCTACCCTTTGCCTTGAGTCCAGAGCTGGTTTCCGAATGTGACATTCATTTTAGTTGTGGTTAACTGTGGTTTGACTGTGGTTAGGGAAAGAGTATTGAAGGACATTTTCAGTGAAGGAATAAATTAGTTTACAATTTCTGTTTCTCTTTTTGGTGCACTTTATTTCTCCTCCTCTCCATCTTTTATGTCACTAGCAAGTCCCCTTTTATAAATGAGATTTAAACTGATCTAATAATTCATTTCTGGGGCCCTAAAATCACTTGGCAGGCTCTGTTATTTAAAAAGTTTAAAGAACATACTCATTACTAAATGTGAGATATTTGTGAAAATAAAACTGTATGTATGTCTAATGTAAAAGTGAGTCACTCATCTGATTTTGAAAGGCACATGGCAATGACTTTCATACATATCTGGTCTCTGGTTGCTTCATTTTCAAAATAGAAAATAAGAAAATTACCTAATATTTTCAAGCACAGTTGTGGCTACAATGTCAAGTACATACAAGACGTAATAGTCAATGTTAAGGGCATGTCAAGTTAAGGGGGAGAGGGATAAATTAGGAATTTGGGGTTAACATATATACACTACTATATATAAAATAATCAACAAGGACTTACTGTATATAGCACAGGGAGCTTTACTCAATATAATACTCTGTAATAACCTATATGAGAAAAAGAATCTGAAAAAGAATGGACATGTGTGTATGTCTAACTGAATCACTTCGCTGCACACCTGAAACTAGCACAACATTGTAAATCAACTATACTCCAGTATAAAATAAAAAGTTAATTTAAAATAGTCATAATAGTAAATGTCAAGGGCAGGTGGCAAGGACCAGTGGTAAGGACAAAAGGTAGGGAAGAAGTGTCAGAATATTAGGACTCCCAGCAATGATGAAGAGATCACGTGACATTCAGCTCCAGACCGAGTGGAACAAAGACTGAGAGAGCCATAAAATGAGAGAATGATCTGTGTAAAGTCCAGCTGACCCAAAAGTAAGAGGCCAACACGCCAAGGACGAGGGAGCAGAAAAACACAAAGAGCCTGGGTTCCTGAAAGCATCACTGGGCAGCTGAACTTAAGCCAGCAACTACCTATCTTCAGACTCTTTACAATAGGATAAAAAATAAAACCTTATATTTTGAGACACTAGTCATTAGGATTTATCTTTTGTAAACTAAACGCCTTCCTAACTGATAAAACACTTAATGCACATGTGGCCGTCTGGCTTCATTCAGAATACACTATATCTTTTGATATAAAATGATCATCTGTCATACTCTAGAGAATACTTGTGAAAAAAACCCAGAGAGTTGAGATATTTGACATGATATTGTCCTTTTTCAGAAAGGACTGGATGCCAGGAAGGGCAGATTTCCAGCTTCATCAGGACATGTAAAATATTGGCAAATTACCAGGACACAAAATGCCACTGAAGATATAATAAGAATACAAGATCACATTATGAAACCTACACTCTTCATTTTTTGTCATTTTGGATTATTTGTTTGCTCGACAAATACTGAACCCTCCTACGTGCTCAGCAGCGTCACAGTAACCCGTAGCTCTGGGCCCAACAAGTGGACAAAAGCCTGGAATGTAATTACTTCCATCACGTGACATTCTGTCCTCTGATTATGCTCTACAGGACATTATGCCATTATAATTTATGTCTGAGACAAGAGAGTTTTGAGAGTGAAAGTGAGCACTAATATTAATTATATCAGGACAACAGGTATTAATTGAGAATGATCCAGACCAACTAGGGAGTCTGGTCACCCTGATTTTAACACAAAAATATCACAAAATAAATAAAGATAATATTAGTACTTTGAGAATTGTTATGAAAAATGTTAATCTTAAATATTAATTTTTACCAAATAATTGGTAGAAAAAATATCCATCTAAACATTTTTAGGCTTAACGTGGATAGGCACATGTAACTAAATAAAACGCTCTTGTAAGTATGACGTTAATCTCTCTGCTTATGGTTTAGAAATATAGTGATTCTTAAATTAAATAAAGGTTCACTTCCCTAGATATTAGGTTACTTCACTCTTGGCCAAAGTCTGCCATTGATGTCCTCAGACGAACGGTAGCATCTTTTGTGTTTTAGTCTTAATTCCAGGTATAAAGGGAGAGGCCATGTCTGTCATTTATTAACTATCTATTGGAGCAATTACAATGACTATCGCTTAACAATTTTCTTCTAAGAAATATAATCATATATTTAACTACAAAAAGTCGAATACCAGATAAATAATTTATTAAAGGTATAAAACAGACTAAACTAAGTTGGATATTCACGTAAGAGGAGAAGAACAACAGTGGGCTGAAGTAAACGCCTGCACCAGAAAGTGCTGCTGGAACAGGGTCCCCGAAAGAGAACAAGAATTCACAATCAAAGAAGGATACCACACTGTTAAGCAAAGATAGACAGTAAAATAACATAGTAAACTTTATTCAAAAGTATATTTCCAGCTTATAGACTGCACATTAACTAATAGACAGAAAACAGCTTTGGAGAAGCATCCTTTTTAAACCATATGCAGAGAAGCCCCGGCTACTGTGAATGTGGACCAGCCAGCCCTGGAGGCACCTGCCCCGTGAATGCACCAGCAGAGTCAGGAGAGAGAGCCCTTGCCATGTTTCTTTCGAGCAGAAATTGCTAGAGCAAGAAAACAAGGAGCTAGATGTAAAGACTAGCCTAATTTGGAGACAATATCTGTCCACTTCGTACCATGCTCAATGGAGCTATCTCCGCAAACTGCAACTCTCACTGGAGAAACAGCTGTCAAGTTACAGACGATGCCACGTACAGAACATTTGGAGCGAACCTGTGTCTATGACAGAGGTGGTGGAATATGTACCCTAGTCACAGGGGGAATGACGTCTGTGTTAACTCAAGTGTAGTGAAGGTTCTAGAAAATAGAAAGGAGGAGATAAACATTTCCCACAGCGAGGGCAGCCCTGAGCCTTTGTAAAATCCCCCTGTGGCTGAACTCCACGTCTACCATTTCCTAGGACAACGCAGAATGGCTCAAATTATGCAATTTCTTACATACATCATTATGGAATCCTCACAAGAAAATCTATGAAAGGCCAACAAAGCCGTGTCAAATGCGTGAATACTGAATTCACTAATAATACTAAAATAGATTAAAAGCTGGCTCAGTACCATGCAGAATTCTGTGAACTGCTTCTATGAGCTCATCAACTCCTCATCACCCCACAGAAATGAGATTTCATCTCATTTGGTGAGTTAAGGACCATTCTATTTAATTTTTTTTAAAGATTTCATTTAAAGGCCTACTGATATAATTGACATACTCTACCTTGTTTAAGAACAAAACACTTGAAACAAAAGTGTGTCATATTTTATCACAGAATCATACTTCCAGATTGTACATTTTTGGTGCTCATACTTTAACTTAGGTGTAACTGACATGGAATTAAATGCATGAATTTGAAAGATATAGTTCAACGAGTATGAAAATGTATACAGTCCAACCACCAGACCAGTGATGACAGGGAACATTTTCATGACCCAGACACTCCTTCTGCCCTTTCCCGTTCAATATCCCTTATCCAACACCAACACCTGCCAGCCCGAATTCTACCGCAACCACTAACACTATCGATTTGTTTGGCCTGTTCTAGAATTTGGTAAAAATGTGTTCATAGAGTAGGCACTGTTTTGTTCAACATAATGACTGTGTGATTTCTTCATGATGTTGCATGAATCTGTAGTTTCTAATTATTTTTTTGTCGCTGAATAGTACAGTATTCCACTGAGTAAGTGCCAGAAACTGTCTATCCATTCACTGTTGTTGGACCTTTGGGCTGCTTCTGGTTTAGATATATTATGAATAATGCTGCTGTGAATATCTGCGTCCAAGCCCTTGTGCGAAAGGCAGAAAACAAGTGGAAGACAAAATTGGGAACAAAGAACAAGTGCGAAGGATAGAAAACAGTAACAGGTATGGCAGATATTAATGCAACTATCTCAAAAATCACTTTAAATGTCAATGATCTAAATACACCAATTAAAAGAGATTATCAGAGTGGATCAGAAAATAAGGCCTGAATATTTGTTGTTTATAAGAAACACACTTTAACTATAAACACACATATAGACTAAAAGTAAATGGGTGGAGAATGATATACCAGGCTAACATTATTCACAAGAAAATGGGAGCAGCCAGATTAATTTCAGACAGAACAGACTTCAGAGCAAGGATAGGTACCCGCAATAAAGAGGAACATCTCATAAGAATAAAGGGATCAATTCTCCAGGAAGGTATAATTGTCCTCAACCTGTATTCCCCTAGTGACAGAGCCTCAAAATATGTGAGGCAAAAACTGATCAAAGTTCAAGGAAAAGTGTATCAGCTCCACTACTATAGTTGCAGACTTCAACACACCTCTATGAGAACTGGATAGGTCCAGCAGGCAGAAAATCAGGACATATTTGAATCCAATAATTTCATCAACGATACAACTGACATCTGTAGATGGCTTCATCCAGCAACAGCAGAAGACACATTCTTTCCAAACTCAAATGGAACATTCACCAAGACAGACCATAAAATACACTTTTTAACAAACTGAAAAGAACAGAAATCATACAATGTATGCTCTTAGATAACAATGAAATTAACTAGATATCAACAACAGAAAAATAGCTGGAAAACCCTCAAGTACTTAGAGATTAAAAAACACTTCTGAATAACACACGGGTCATAGAAAAACCAAGAGAATTTTAAAATATTTATAACTAAACATAAATGAGGACACAGCTTAACAAAATCTGTGGGATGTAGTGAAAGCAGTGTTTAGAAGGAAATTTACAGCATTAAATGCATATAAGAGAAAAGAAGAAAGATGTAAAATTAAAAAGTTAAGTTTCCACTTCAGGAAACTAGAAAAAGAAGAACACGTTAAATCCAAATACGCAGATGAAAAGAAACAGTAAGAATTAGAGCAGAAATCAGTGAAATTGAAAACAGCAAATCAACAGAGAAAATAAACCAAACTAAAAGCTGGCCCTTTGAAAAGATCTATAAAAGCAATAAGCCTGTTGCCAGTCTAACTAAGGAAAAAAGAGAATACAAATTACTAATATCAGCAATGAAAAAGGGGACGTCACTACAGATCTCATGGACATTCAAAGGAGAATCAAGGAGCACTATAAACAACTCTACACCCACAACTTTGGTGATCTAGATAATATGAATCAATTTCTTAAAGGATACAATCTTCCAAAACTTACACAAGAAGAAATAGACAATCCAAACAGGTCTGTATCTATTTAAGAAATTTGGTCAATAATTAATAATTTTCCAATACAGAAGTCACCAGGCCCAGATGGGTTCAGACAGCATATCCTACCAAACAAACTGAACTCACCCTGCTCCCATGGCCTGGGTGTTAGTTCACGGCAGCTGTGACTGAAAACAGAATCAAATCGTGCAGGTTTTGATTCCGGGTAATGCTGCAGTGGAAGAGCTCAACTGCTCTTCAGGATGGTCATTATGACTCTCTCAACCTCCCTTCTCCATGAAACCTCGCATTAGTCAGGGCTGGAGAGTCTCACTCCACCCGTTTATCCCCAGAAGCAGAAAGTGGGATCCCTGGAGTTTCTCTTCCAGGCAGTGAACCCAGCCCTTCCTGCAGGACTGTGACAGCTGATCAGGGTTAGAATATCAGGGAGGCCAGGACCGGGCAGGGTGAGGCAGGAGTCTCCTTACCCACTTACTCCCCACCCAGGGGGCCGATGAGTGTCTGGGGTCGGAGGGATTGTGGGCCGGGGTGAGGAAGCAGTGGGGATGGGGGTGACAATGAAGCCAAACAGGCGCACAGCGGGGGCCACTCCACCCCCAGGAAGACCCGTGAAGTCTCTAGGCCTGGCCAGGCTCGTGCCTTTCCAAACTCAAGACTATTTGCTCCCAGGGTCAGTTGGGCTCTTTTGATTGCAGAAGACAAAAACTCACTTAAGCTTCTGTATTAGTTTGCTAGGGTTGCCGTAACAAAGTACCACAAACTGGGTGGCTTAAATGACAGAAATTTATTGTCTCACGGTTTTAGAGGCCAGAAGTCCAAATCAAGGTGTTGGCAGGGTTGGTTCCTTCTGAGGGCCATGAGGGAAGGATCTTTTCCAGGCTCCTCTTGTTGGCTGGCAGATGGCCATCTTCTCCCTGTGTCTTCACATGGTCTCCCCACTGACACATCTCTGTCCAAATTTCTTCCAAGGATATCAGTCATGTTGGGTTAGGGCCCACCCACATGGCCTCATTTTACCTTAATCACCTCTACAAAGGCCCTATCTCCAAATACTGTCGCATTCTGGGAATCTGGACTTCAACTTATGAATCTGTGGGGCAACACAATTCATCCCATAAGAGTTTTCTAGAACACAAGTTTATTTTAATGCGTTGTAGAGTTCTTTAGTTGACGCATCCATCTCCCCGTTAGACTGGAAGGACCAGGACAGCAGGGCCAGGGGCTGTCTGGCTCTTGCTGCCCACCCAGCACTCGCCCCAGGCTTGGCACTGAAAGGTACCGAAGTCTGTAGCTGTGGAATTGGGTGTCTCCCTTGGGTGTCTCTGCTCCCTTCTCCCATTACTTACTGGCTGATCCCTCAAGAGCCTCTGATACAACACACTCCATGTCAGACAGTACACTTCACATACTGTATTTCACTTGATAGCATCTGTACTAACATACTTAATCTCCTTTAAAGTAAGTCACATTTTTTCTTAGAATAAATTGAAAAGGACATTTTTCATGTAATTTCTACTTGGATTATTTGTCTTATTATTGAGTTGTAAGAGTTATATGAGACTGCTATTAAACATAAATATTGAGAATATTTTCTCACATTCTGTGGCTTGTCTTTTCATTTCCTTAAAAGCTGTTCTGAAAATCGTAAGTTTTTAATATGACGAAGACGGTCTATCATTTGTTTGTTTCTCTGAAGGTTAGTGCTTTTCTGTTTTGTTTTCTCCAGCTTTATTGAGGCATGGCTGACCAAAAACAGCTGTATATATTTAGGTTGTACATGTGATGATTTGATATATGTATGCATTGTTAAATGATCACCACAATTGAGTTAATTAACACATTCATTACCTTACACGGTTACCGTGTGTGTGTGTGTGTGTGTGTGTGTGTGTGTGTGTGGTGAGAACACTTAGGATCCGCTCACTTAGCAAATTTCAAGCGTACAGTACAGTGTCACTAACCGTAACCGCCACGCTGTACCTTAGATCCCCAGAACTTACTCATCTCATAACTGACAGTTTGAACCCTTTGACGGACATCTCTGAAGGTTAATGCTTTTTGTGTGCTAAGGAATCTTTGCCTATGCAAGGTCATGAAGACTTGCTCCTATGTTTTGTTCTAAAGATTTTATAATTTTAGCTTCTACATTTAAGTCTATCATCCATCTGAAACCTCCGTAATTAAAAAGCAATGTTGAAATGACTATCCTTTCCCTAGTTGAATTATCTTGGCCCCTTGGCTGAAAATCAACAGGCTACCATAGAATGGGTCTTTTGTAATCTGTCCCAATTTGTCTACCCTAACACCAATACACCCAGTCTTGATTACTGTTATTTATAGTAAGTCTTGAAATCAGGTAGTATAAGTCCTCCAATTTGTCTCTGCTTTGTCAAAATTGCTTTGACTATTCTGGGTCTTTTGTATTTCTAGATAAATTTGAGGTCGGTTTGTCACTTTCTACAAAAAGTAGCCTGTGGATATTCTGACTAGAATTGCAGTTTTGGAGGAATGTTTGTAGAGAATCGATAGCAATATTGAGTGTTGCAATTCATAATCATGATACATCTCTCCAGTCGTTTAGTGTTCTTTATTTGTCTCAGGAAATGTTATGTATTTTATCATTTATTAATTTATTTTTAAATGAATTTTATATCATTTGTTAAATTTATTTTTTAAATGACATTGCAAATGGAATTGCTTTAATTTGAATTTCCAATTAATATTCATATATAAACTAAGTTAATTTTTAAATGTATCATGTGAACTTGCTAAAGTCACTTATTAATTCTAGTAGAGTTTTTTGGAGATTCCTGAGGAATTTTTTAGTAGATGGCATGTGATTTAAAAATAAGGACAGATTTACTTTTTCCTTTCTAATTTTATTTGTTGATTTATTTACTTATTTTCAGCATAATGCACTGGCGATGATCATACGGTATTTCTTCTTTGTTCCATTACTGTGAATTATATTAATTAGCAAATGTTAAACCACTTTTCTATTCCTGAGATAAAATCCATTTGTTATATTGTCTCTTGAATATGTGACTGAATTTGTTATACTTTGTTATGAATTGGATCTATGTCCATGAGGAATATAGATCTTTTTTTTTCATGGAAAGGCATTTTCTTTAAATATAGCAGTGCATACATGTCAATCAATATAGATCTTCAATTTACTGTTTTTGTAATGTGTTCGTGAGCTTTTGGTATCAGTACTATTCAGGCTTCATAAAATAAAGTGGTAAGTAGTAGTCTCATTTTCAGTAACATTTTGTGTAAGATTGATATTATTTCTTCCATAAATGTCTGAGAGAATTCACAAGTGAAACCATGAGGTCCTGGAGAATTTTCTGTTTAAGGATAGAATTTCTTTAAGGGGATATTCAGATTTTCTGTTTCATCTTGGTTCAGTACAGTAAGTTGTAATTTTCAAGGAATTATTCATTTTTAACTGTTTCAAATTACCATAAAATTATTTATAATAATCTCTTACTGCCTCTTTTTGCCCATATTCTGTAACAATATCCTCTCTGTTACTGTTAATATTGGTGATTGGTATTTTCTCCTTTTCCCTTACTTAGTCTTGCTGGGGGTTTATACATTTTAGTAATCTTTTCAAGGTACCGACTATTGGCATCATTGGTTTCTCTGTTGTTTGCTGCTCTCCGTTTTATTGTTCTGCTCCTCTCTTGATTATTCATTTCAAGTTAGGGCTTAATTTGCTCTTCTTTTTCTAGCTGCTTAAGGTGTCATCTTAAAACACTGACTAACACAGGCATTTAAAAATAAACTTCTAGCTGAATCCTACAAATTGTGAGTTTGTTTTCCCTAACATTCAGTTTGAAATATTCTATTTCCCTTGTTATTTCTTCTTTGATACATGACTTATTTAGAGGTGTGTTGTTTAATTTCCACATACGTAGGGCTTTTCTACATAGGTTATTGTGATTTTTATTTCCATCACAATAAAAAATATTCTATGAATCCGATCTTTTGAAATTTATTGAGATTTATTTTAGGTACCAGCACACAGTCTATCTTATAAATATTCCATGTGCAGCTGAAAAGAATGTGTAGTCATTTTTTAGTGTTCAGTGTATATAAAATAGGTTTTGTTGACAGTGTCGATTTTTCCTTTGCCTTAGATTTCTATGTACTTGCTCTATAAATTACTTAAAGAAAAATGTAAAACTCTTGAACTATGGTTTTGTTTAGTTTCCTTTTCTGTTCTGTGAGATTTTCCTTCATGTGTTTTGCAGCTCTGTTAATTAGGTGCACGCACACATTTGCAGTGTTATTTCTCTCTATGTGTTGACCCTTCTGTCATGGTGAATTATCCCTCTTACTGGCTCACAGTATTCTGCCTTCAAAACGACTCTGATACTACTACAGCCATGTAGCTTTTTTAAGGTGTCTGCATGGTATATCTTCTCTCATCATTTTACTTTCAACCTATCTGAGTCTTCCTATTTAGAGTGTGTATTTCTTATATAACATATAATTAAGTCTTGTTATTTTATCAAGTCTGATAATTTTTGGTTTTCAATTGAGGTATTAATCCATTTACGCTTAATTGTTAGTTTGATTGGGTTCACGTCTACTGTCTTCATATTTGCTTTCCGTTTGCTGCATTGTGGGCTGATAAAATGTACTTTTTATGATTCATTTTTCCTTTCTTTAAAAAAAGCTATACTTTTATGTTTTCATGGTTTCTATACATTACAATATACATACTTATAACACACACACAAAGTTAATATTGTTCCACTTAGCACTTCACTCTCACCCTTCACAAACATAAGAACCTTATAACGCTATAATTCTTTGTACCCCTCATTCTTTGTGCTATTATTTTCATATATTTAATCTCTACATATGATATAAACCTCACCTTAGTACAATTACTATTTTTGCTTTAATCACTCGTTTATCTTATAAAAAAATTAGAAGATATATATGAGAATTCATACGTCATATTCTCTTTTGGATCCTTTTCTAAGGATCCAAAGTAGCATCCTTAGAAACAAAACAAAAAGTAAGCAAATACCCAAAGTATTTGGAAATTAGGAAATTCTTTTAAATTAACCTCCACATCAATGAGGAAATGGAAACAGAAATGAAAATTATCTAAAAACTAAGAAAAAGAATAATGCTTCATCAAAAACTTGCAGGGTACAGTTCAATTAGTAGTCAGATAATAATACATATACATGTTTTGTTATGAAATTTGAGAAATAAGAAAAGGAACAACTAAGGTACAAAGAAGGTATAAAAATAAAAGTTAAAATTAATGAAAGAGGGCTTCCCTGGTGGCGCAGTGGTTGGGAGTCCACCTGCCGATGCAGGGGACGCGGGTTCGTGCCCCGGTCCGGGAGGATCCCGCATGCTGCGGAGAGGCTGGGCCCGTGGGCCGTGGCCACTGGGCCTG
Organism: Phocoena sinus; assembly: GCF_008692025.1. NCBI lineage: Eukaryota > Metazoa > Chordata > Mammalia > Artiodactyla > Phocoenidae > Phocoena > Phocoena sinus. Next base: position 3,612,947 of record NC_045774.1, on the reverse strand, counting down.
AGCGTCCGGAGCCTGTGCTCCGTGGCGGGAGGGGCTGCAGCAGTGAGAGGCCCACGTACCGAAAAAAAAAAAAAAAATTAATGAAAGAGCAAACACACAAGAAAGAAATGATAAATTTTTTAAAAGTTTGTAAAAAAGGAATAATTAAAATGAAAGGACAAATTTGATTAAGAAACAAAGGGAGAAATAAAAATATTGAAAATTAGATAACTACAGATATAGTAAGATAAATACATTTTAAGTGAGAATAATTTGTGTAAATATTTATGCGAATTTGAAAGTCTAAAGGAAAAATGATTTTCTAGCAAAATAAGTTGACCAAGAGGTGAAATAAAATGGAAAAAACAAAACAAAACAATTACCTCAAACCACAAAAGACATTAAAAAGTTTGTTAAAGATCTTCCATTAAAAAAATGTGCCAGACTGTAATGGTTTTACAAATAAATATAATTTAAGCTTCCCCAAATGGATATCTTTATTTATTTAAACCCTTCTAGACCAGAGAGAAATTTAATTTCTTAACTCTCATAATCTTAATAGCAAATTATGATACCATACAGAAAAACAACTACATGTCAATTAATGGATTCGACATAAACTTGCTAAAAAAAAAAAAAAAGCAAAAATTGATTTCCTTAGTATATTAAAAAAGTAATTCCATGGGAAACTAGAGTACAAGGAACTCAGTGGTAGCACAAAATTAGGAAATTTAAAAATCTATTAATAAAATAAGAAATCAATAACAGAAATTAGGAAAATCATATTATCACTGACATCTGAATATGAATTTGATAAAATTCCTAATAAAAAGTAACACAAACAAGAAACGAAGAAGAAAACTCATACCAGATGAAAATAATTTACCAAAAAAATCACATAAAAAATTAAAATCTAAAATCACTACAATTAAAATCAAACACATATTAGATATACTTGCTTTATCACCATAATCCAATACTGTTTTGTAGGTTCTAATTATACAGTCAGATGAGAAAGCAAAATAGGTATCAATATCAGAAAAGTGGAACAAATGATATTTAACTGTAGATGATGTGAAAGTATGCCTAGAAAATCCAAGAGATTAATATTTTCAACTGACACAGAAAACATAATAAAATTGCTAGAAAACACATTTTTAGAGTTCTAGTAATGACGGAATAAATTCTGAACAAAATTTAAGAACAACTCATTGAAGGCAATTGAGTACCTAAAAGCAGGCAGAAACTGAAAGGAGTTCAAAACCTTTGGGCATAATCCACATTTATTAGCTTTTCTGCTAAGATTATGGCTCAGTTGGGGTATGAGACATTTAGAGGCCCCCCAAAAGTCACAGTATGGTGGAGAGGTTAGCATCTGGGCTGTCAGAGCACGTGGAATTTGAGGAGAAAAATCCTGGAAAGGAGAGAGACACAAAGGCGATAGTCCCCAAATATGCATTCATATTCCCCTCAAATCCTTGGCTGGATCTAAGGACCAAGGCCAAAACAGAAACAGAACCACACAAAAAATGCTTAAGGCACATATCCATAAATTTAGGATAATCCATGAGAAATTTAACTGGCCACTAGAATAAAAGTCAATTATCTTCAGAGAAGGATAACAGGATCCAGAAAGATAACAGAGAATACATATTATCCACAACGTAGCATATAAATTAAAAAATTACTAGACATCTAAAGAAAAAGAAAAATGTGTTCCATGACTCAGAAAAAAAAAAAAGTCAACAAAAAAAAAGACCCACAGAGGACTCAGTTGGTGGAAATGAAGACAAGCATTGTTAAGTAACTGATAGATATACTAAAGAATCTCAGGAAAATATATACTTGGATACAATGGGTGAAGAGACAGGAATTTTAAAAGAGACATAGAAGCTATAAAAATGAACCCCCAATAAATCTCAGAACTGACAAACACAATATATAAAATAAATCACTGGATGGAATGGACAACAGATTGGAGAGAACATTAGAAAGGATCATTGAAATTAAAGGCGAATCATACCAAATTACCCAGGGAGGCCCAGGGAGGAAAAATGACTGAAAAAACAGTTCAGAGCCCTAATAACCTGTAAGATAGCATTAAGTGATCTATCATATGTATAATTAGAGTTGCAGAAGAAAAATGACGGGTTGACAGAAAAAAATATTTGAAGAAAAATGGTTAAAACTTTACTACGTTTTCCTGCAATCAGCAGCCCAGAGACCCAGAAACCTCAGAGGAATTCAAGAAGGACAAATACAAGGAGGACACTGAGGTACATGATAAACAAAGTGCTGAAAAACCAAGGATACAGAGAACATCTTAAATAAAAAGACATGCTACATATAGGAGAATAACAAGAAGCATGACTGCTGACTTCTCATCAGGGACAAAAGAAAAAGATGGAGGTCAGAAGACAACCGAATAACATTTGAAAAATGCTGAAAGAAAGCCTGTCAACTTAAAATCCTAAGTCCAGCAAAAATATCTTGGAAAAGTGAAGCCAAAATAAAGGCGATAAACTAAGGCTGAAAGAATCTGCTGTCTGGACTGAGGTAAAATAATTACCAGACGGAAATCTGGATCTACACAAACGAATGCAAAGCATTGGAAATGGTATATATATGAGAAAATATGACAGATTATCTTTTTCTTTTTAAAAAATTCTTTAATAATCTATTAACTATTTAATTTAAAGTATTAGCAACCTTGGTGGTGTATACAACATATGTAGCAGTATAATATTTAACAACAATAGCATAAAAGACAAAACTGGGCATAACTGGATTCTGTCTTTTTAAGGTTGTTACATTGTACAGAAATGGAGTAATATTAATTCAAGGTGGACTGAAAAATGCAGATTCATGTAAACTCAAGAGCAACCACTTGAAAACATACAAGCGTAACAATAAAGGCCAATAGAAGATACAGAACACAACAACAAAGGAAACATTTCATTAACTCCAATGAAGACAGGAAAGGAAGGACAAAGAACAAAGGGTTAAAGAGAAAACAAACAAGATAATGAGACAAACATAAATATAATTACATTAAAGGCAAACGAACTGACAGTCCCAAAGGAAGCAGCCACTGTAAGTCTCAACTACTGCTGATTACAAGACACATTTAAAATATAAGGATGCAGATAGGGTAACAGTAAAGGATTGGAAAAGAATATGACCTGCCAATAAGTAAGCATAAGAAAGCTGGTGTGGCTATTAGACACAGAAAACTTTAAGGCAAGAAGTATTACCAGAATAAAAAGAGAATTTCATAGTGACAAGAGGATAAATCATAGAGAAGACATAACAAATACACAAATGTATAAGCACCTAATAACAAAGTTTCTAAAAACATGAAGCAAAATTGAGAAATATATAAAAATTCATAACTATTTTTATACTGGAAATTGTATTTCCATTAAAAACTGGGTAAAACACATTCACAACTGATAACATGTATAACATGACCAGTACAATTTAACTAAAAAAGTGATAGGATCTGTGTAAATAAACTATATAAAATGTTATCCAAGACTAAAAAGTCATGCCAGTGCTTTTGGATGAGAAGCCAATATACTCTCATTTACAAGTGAAGAAATAAATGCGATATAACTGCAATCAAAATCCCAATGTGGATATTTTTAATGGAAAACAAACACGATAAAATATCCTTTTTCTTTTTTAAGTATTCACTATGAAGGAAATAAAGGGTCATGATGTCTATAATCTACAAGGAAGTGGCACAGTCAAAAAATAAAGGCAAAAAATACGTTAAAATGTTAATAATTCTTGAATGTGGGTATGAGTATACATTTTAGTATAATTTCCACTTTTCTTAAGTTTGAAATTTTTCTTATAAAAATATAAAAAAATGCATTTACTAAGTAACAATTTCCATGAAATTTTCGGAAAGTAAATGAGAGATTAAGATTACTTTACCAGGTATGTATGATAAATTTCAACATAGTTACAATAATCAAAACAGTATGATCACAGTCGAGGATTAGATAATTAACAATTACATGGCTTAAGGAGTCCAAAGAAGTATTTGAGTTTATATGAAACTTCAATTCAATTCAGTGGAAGAAAATAGATTGTTAATTAAATGGTATTGATTCAACCCATCAGGAAGAAATAAAGTTATGTTCATAAAAAGTATAACTCCAGAAGCATTAATATGCAAAGAAAATTTTAAGTACAATTTATATTACTTTGAGGATAGGGGAGGTCTTCATAAGCAAGACAGGAAACCAGATTTGATAAAAACAAATGAAAGATTTGGCTTCATGAAATTAAATTTCTTTGTATTTAAAATAAAATCTAAATAAAACTTTTGAAAAGCACCTAAGAAAATGTTTGTAACATATAACAGAGAAAATGTTAACATCCTTAACAAAAATATAGAATGCAAACTGATTTATAAAAAAAGTAAAGAATTCAACAAAAATTACACAAAAGTTGTGAACAAACAGAAGTAGGAACAAAGTCAACAAACATGAAAAGATCTTTAATGCAGGGAGTTGTCAGAGAATGGCATACTTAAAGAGAAACAGCTTTCACCCTATGTGAGGAGAAGTGTGAATTTCTACCGTCCTTTTAGAAAATTTAACATGTATCTACATTTCTAGCACCGTATGCAATGTGATATATATTTTTAAAGGACAGCAGATGACTTTATGAGAGTTTATTGCAGAATTATTTATGGTGCAAAATTCTAGAAACATCTTATCAATAGGAGGAAGGTTTAAGTGAGCCTTTAGCTAGTCAGTCCTCCATACTACGTGATGTCACATAACTCTTAAAACTAGGCAAGCATCTGGTATACCGTCGGCCCTGCTCATCTGTGGGTCCTGCATCCGCAGAGTCAACCGACCTCGGATCCTGTACTATGTTGCTTGAATCTGTACAGGCGGAACCCACGGATACGAGGGCTGAGGGCCGACGAAGGGATTTAGGGACTTGAACATCCACTGATTTTGTTATGCGGGTGGTGTCCTGGAACACATTCTCTGTGGATACCGAGGAAGGCCTGTAATCACGTTTTTGTTTAAAGATGTATGTTTGTGCATATAAACAGCTTAGAATAAACAGAGGAGAATGCATGGTTCTATCGGTTCTGCAGAACAGGACCCAGCGGACCCCTGGGTCTCTCATCCGCTCTGTGCGGACGGAAGAGTGACCCTATTCATCGTCCAGGGCCATTTTATACAAGGGACGTAATACCCGTATTCTGGTACCTGCAGGGGCTCCGGGAACGAACACCCACGGACGACGCTATTATTGTTTTTCTTGTATATATACCTGCACTCTTTGAATTCTTAAAACAAATATGCAACACCTTTAAAATTATTTAATCATCATAACTATACAGTATACACCATTAACATGTACATATGCATTAAGCACCAAGTATAATATTACTTGCCATTAGATTTTTAAATTTTCTATTTTATAAGAATACTATTATCGTAATCATTTTGCTAAAATCATATGCAAGAAACTTGTTACTACTTACGTGACTCTTATTTATAACTTAAAAACAATGTATACACATAGTTTCCGGCAAGCCAAAGGATACCTTAACCCAGCGCATATTTCTCCAGTCTTATCATTGCCATAAGAAAGAGAACCGCGGACAAACTCCCGTTTCTACAGACGTGAAGACTGTAAATCACACGCATCCCTTGGGCTGCAGGCAGAAGAGGGTGTGTTGTCCTGCATGACACTGACCCTTCTGCCAACCCTGGGAGGGTGCTGGCAATGTGTGCAGACTGCCCTCTGTAAAATTAAGATGTATATTTTTTTCCTCAAAGAAGGTTCCCCGTAAAAACTCTGATGACCATATTCTTGAAGAGGTCAACTTTATTTATTATGTGTCTGTCTCTAGTCATTTGTAGACCTAATGTGTTGTGTTTGGGGTACCTGAGTGAACTGCTTCTTAGAACTGAAAGCAGATTTCTCTAGAAAGAAATGTTATGATCAGTACCTTAATGGATCACAGAGGAGGTACACAAAGCATCTGAGCAAAAAAGAATAGATTCAACTTCAGCAAGACTAGGATGAACAAATAAACAAGTGTTCCCAAATCTAAAGATAAAGACGGCATCGCTTAAGATGGACCTAGTCAGACATGGAAACAGCAAAAGGAAAGTCCTACAAAGAAAAGCTGGTGGTAACCACCTACACACCGGCAAGGCCAAGAGGGGTTTTAGCCAGTGGACTGAGCTCTAATGGACAGATGGGTGGACAGGTGCAAGATGAAAACACGTGACACATTTCTGAATCCAGCGGGCAAGTCACACCTTCTCAGAAAAAAAGGAATCAAACTACCTTAGCCTGATGCATTAGAACATTTAAGGAACCTCATTCTCTCTGTTCTGACCCCACATTCCAACCAACTTTGGATTGCCACTTGGCTTCCTGAAGGATTGTGACCACGCTGAATGCCAATATTCTGATGCTTATAACTAGAATGTATGTTTGCAGATCAATAAAATGGAATGCAGGTTTTATACATCAATCACATTGGCTTGGTTAATAAGATCTGGATTCTGATGAATCCATCTTCATTTGTTTTGAGTCTGTGAGGTCAATGACCAAACGCTGGACTGTGACAAATTCAAGGAGAGGCCTCTTGGAAAATGACTTCCCTTTAAAAGTACCCATTCCTATGTGACCAGTTTAAATTCTAATTCATATTTTAGTGACCTTCACAATACATTGTCAGCAATCTTGTCAAATAACGAAATATCCAAAGTAAATATAAAGTGCACATAAAACAAACAAAAAAACACCACATAAATTCTTTTTACATTTTCTTTCTTCAAATATAAATTTATGCCAAATTACATTTTTGTTTTTAAATATAAATTTATTCCAAATAACACTTCCTGGGCTACTAAACTTTCAAAAATTATTTTTACCTATGTGATTGATTATTAAGGTTTAGCGATCCGGTCTGGTACATCTCTTCCAACTGCTTCCTGTTTCCAAAGTATAACGCAAGGTCTGTGGCAATGATGGCTTTGCGGATGATCTCAAGCACCTGTTCATATTCACTGGAGCTCAGGGTGGAGAAGATATTGTGCCCCTCCAACTAGGGAAAAAATACAAATAAACACCACCAATAACAAGCACAAGCTCCAATCTAATGACATTTTTAGTTACTTGAAACAACAGTCAGTCCATGGCATTTGGTCAGGACAGGTTTTGGGGGAACAAAAGGATAGTTTAAAATGACTAATGAAATTAATGTTTTGGTTTCTCTTCACGATACAACAATGAAGCTACCACTTAAATGAACTATTTAAACTACGTAACATTTCCCACCATAAAATCCCAGTGATTTAAATATACACCTAGTTTGGGGATATTTCTAGTAAGGAATTAAAGGACTGGTATATGTAAAATATTTAAGTAAAAGACTTTTCCTTTTAAACTAATTAAGAACTTCGGTAATTTTCACATTATACTGGAAATTAATGGGCTTAAAAAGTCATCTATACCTTTGTCCACTTCCGCAAGCCTCATGAGTAATAAACTATTTTCTCTGTATCACAGAGGAAAATGTCCCAGGACCTGAACATAAAATTTAGGCATATTAAAAACTCTCCCTACAGGCAAGAATGCTTTTACATAAAGCACAAATCCCTGAGGTGCAAAAACTGTAAGGCCATCCTGTCTTCTGTCCTCATGGGAGATGGACCCAGCAGATCGTCACCCTAAACAAGACCAAACACTGGTCATTTGAATTCTGTTTTCCCATAATTATTCTTCTGTATATGAATCTTTTTAAAACTTTTTACAATAATTTCTTCCTCAGGATTTTGTTTTATTTGTAGTTGAGGTTAAAACGGGTCATTTTTGTTCAAACAAAAAAAGGCAGAGATTCAATTTATGGGTTCATCAATTATTTCTCAGTGATTCATGAGTCAACACAGTTGTACTATAAACTGATCTTTAATTGTTTCTGCTTGTCTTAAGCTACATATATTTACTGATAAATTACATGACAAACTTGAAATTATTAAAGTATATTTCTGTACAAAATCAGACATCTCACTAAGATATTGTCTGCTTCCTATTACTCTGAAATAAGGTTGTATGTGCCACATTTATTTTCAGTTATCAGAATCTTCCTGTATTATTTACTTTTAAGGTATTATATTTATATTTAAATTATCCTATGATACATGGAGTTAGTTCTAGTTGGTTCTTCTTCAGACAATGATAATATTAAGGACATGTTTGTAGAATGCTCTAAGGTTATAAAGCACTTTCAAACACATGATTGCACTTTCAAATTATAAAATTCAAATAAATCTTTGATATCTAATTGAAATGAAGTATTTGCTGAAGCATTAACAACATTTTTATTTGACTAGAGAAAAAGTGCAGTACTTATATAAACTGGTTATTTCAGTAATTTTTAGTAATGTAATCTCCCTTGAAGCAGCCTTCATAAATACAATAGGGCCAAAGCGGTGGACACGATAAGCACAGGACTTCAGCTCAACAGAAGGAAGAACCACCTTAATGTTCAGAATTACCAGGTGAACCATGCATGGGATGCTGCTTGTGGAAACATTCAAAACACAGGCTGGTTAGTAACTGATGGGGGACAAGGGGCAGGGATTTAGTCACTGGAAAGGTAATTAACTTCCAAGCCCCTTTCAACCTCAACTCTAAACTTGTACAAAGTTACAAGAAAGAAATCTTGACTCTAACTTGTGCTAAGAAAGCTGCTTTGCTTTGATCATAACTCAAGTAAAACAGCTGGCCTCTGCTTCAGCACTTAATGCTCTGTGACCTGGGCTCCCCGCTCATAAACATGTTCCACATTGGATGTGTTTGGCCGGTACTCATGCACACATCTGCTCTTGGCAGGTCGTCCAAAGAGGAATCACGTGTGATATATATTTATATGATTTATCCTCTCTATCACCAACAAACTATTAAATTACAGCACATAACATATTCTCACATACTGTTGGATTTTATGTTTTAACCTCTCTAAAATAGGGACTTCTTAGCCTGGGTCCTATAAATTCTCTTGGGGACCACAGAACAATGAACTCACTACAACTGTATATAGTACGTTGAGTGTGGCATCCATAAACACATATTTTCATCAGATTCTCAAAAGTGTCCATGACCTAAGACAAAGTAAGACCCATTTTAAAGGATCTGTATATTCTGCGGGCTATTTCAGATTCATTATTTCTTTTTTTACTTTACTTTTCGATATTAAAGGGAAACTCGGTGGAAAAGTTCAGCAGTGAACCTTTATAATGAACAGCTGGACTACTTCTTTCAACATTTTACAAGAGTAAAGGGAATAAGTGATAAAACAACAATAAATGGCCCCTTCCTTTCAGGAGACTATAGTATATATTTATCAACACTTTGCTCCTACCAAAACAAAAGACAATAAGGGAGATACAGCAACCAAGCACAGCAGATAAACGCTGAAAATGCTTTGAAAGCTCCAATTTCACATTAGTTAACAACCTAATAAAACCTCACAAAATAATAAGATGCCTTTATATACCAACTGATAAGTTTATTATAACTAATATTCCAGGTTACGCTGTTTAAAGTTTATATTAATTCAAGGCAGTTGATCCCATGTTGTATCAATCAAGCATAAAATAACAAGCATTTTATACCCAGCAATGTTTCTAAAGTCCCAAAATAGGTAAGGAGCATATAATTCTTACATCTGTGAAAGCTTACGAGTGGGCTCTGTTTGTAAAGGCTCAGCTGCTTAAGTAGCTGAGATCTGTGAGATATGTACGAGAGAATATAAACAACGCTGAAACGGTCCTGATGCTGAGAGACTCATCGGGGACACACTTTAAGGTCTTTAAGGTGGATGGTCTTTAAGGTCCCTCCTAACTCTCAAACATGATGGGTCTAAGGATTCTCAGCATTCGGATTCACTGTTAGAGCACTGCTTTCTTGCCATAGCTGTATCTTTCCCACCACAAAATGAGGAATGTGTGTCTCATTGAGCAGATATTCAGTCTGTAGCGTCTCACTTTGGCTAAGGATATTAGTAGCTTAGTACCTACTACATCCAAGGTCCTAAACAACATAAGTTCATTTTTTTAAGGCGTTCGCTGTTCAGTGGTACACAAAAAATAGAGTAGCATGGTCCCCACGAATGAGGTAAGTGAAGACCATGGGAGCACATGGGATGCTCTTCTTGGTGGCGACATGAATTCTGAAGGACCAGTGGAGGAACAGAGGAGGCATGAGACCCTGAGCGTTTGCTGGAAGCACAGACACTTCCGTGCGGCTGAGGCAAATTTAATACAGAAATGGTAAGAACTAAAGTAAAAGTTTTTTGAAAAGGCCGGGATGCAGGGCTTCCCTTGTGGTGCAGTGGTTGAAAGTCCGCCTGCCGATGCAGGGGACACGGGTTCGTGCCCCGGTCCGGGAAGATCCCACATGCCGCGGAGCGGCTGGGCCTGTGAGCCATGGCCGCTGAGCCTGCGCGTCCGGAGCCTGTGCTCCGCAACGGGAGAGGCCGCAACGGTGAGAGGCCCATGTACCGCAAAAGAAAAAAAAAAAATGGGGGAAAAGTCAGTCAAACAGACAAGGTCTAATGAAGGTGGAATTTGGGATGTCACTCGGGAAAGGTCCCTGATGGACATGTAGGAGACTGTACGCTCAGAGGGGCCAGTTCAGCATCCACTACAGGCACCAAATGGGAACTCGGCCTCCCATGAATGCCCCTCACGGCCTATACACAGCCCCTGGCCCCAGTCACCGGGAAAACAGTCCTGAGACCCAATGTTGAGACAAGGGGCAGCTCAGCAAAAGTTAAGAATCTGAACCTATCTTTCCTCTAGATGCTTTCACACTTCTCCTTACTTCATTCCTGACTTAATCTCCTCCCACTGCCCACTCGGGGCGGGGGTGGGGGGGGGTGGGAACTGCCCACTGCATCTTTCTCCCTGTGACGGAAGTGAAGGCATACACCCCTCCTGCCGTGCTGTACCGTGAATAGTTCTGTGCTAGTGTGTGAAGGACTGAGGTTAGCTTTTAGATATACTTCCCTTTTCTGTTTGCTGAGGTTGCTGTGGTCACACAGGGGCCCTCTTCCCCACGCTTCCCCAGTCGCCCGGATTATCCCATAAGTAATTGTGGCAACAACACTGAAAGTCAGCATTCGGGTTAACAAGACTGTGGTCTGTAGACACACACACAGAGCCACACACACACAGCTTTGAGGAGGCCTCATGGGGAGCCATCTCTAACCATCATGGTGAATTTTTTTATCTCCTCTTTGGCCACGTTGCCAAAGGATGAATAGTTCGGGACTGCGATCCTCTGTGCAGCCAGAGCGCTGAAGGCTGCCTGCGGAGATGAGGACGCCGAAGGAGAAGCCCTTCACTACCCTGACCACTGGGCGGACAGACCTATCAGAGGGCTCCGTGTGATGTAATGACATATTGTTCTGTCTGATAATTCAGTGACTGGATGTTGAAATTAAATTTTACTCTCAGCCAAGGATATCACCTTAATTGGTCAAGTCTGGAGGTGTCCTGACAAAACTTCAAACTGGCAGGGCTTGGTGACTGGAGCTGGCGGCAGGGTGAGGGGGAAGGACTCTAACAGGGTCACTGACCTGTGGGGTGACTGAGGCGCCATCACGGGAGCTGTAAAATAACTCAGCACGATTTTGGCCACACTGAATGCCAAACACAGTTCAAGCGTTTGGAAACAGAACCTTACGGTACCCCAGGCTGACACACAGGCGTGAGAGCCACAGCCTGTTAGGATGGCTGGGACCCCAGGAGGCTGGCCAGGTGGCGCGGCAAGAAGACCCGCTTGAGGGCGGAGCTGTGGACACAACAGGCATTTGTGCTTTTGCTATCACTGTCCCCCCGGGCCTGAAACATGTGCTGGCAGCTGCGAGGCAGTGAATAAATATGTTCGCTATTGAAACGAATTTCAAGAGGCAGTTAGATGGATCTGAGAAGCAAAACTCAGAGGAGTTACCATGAGCACGTACAATCAGCAGATTCTAGAGATTTCCAGAAAATGAAGGGGCCCTCCGCCATTCTCCTCCCATAAAGATGGGGCCATGAGTTTATGCCCCCTATGTTTCTCCCTGTCACAGCTCACACAGGAGGTGTTGGTCAAGCCAGGATACAGATTCAGATTTTAACTGGTGGGCTGAACCTGTGGCCATGATGGTTCTTCTGGCCGGCTTCCCATCCCACTCGTCTGCTGAGAACCTCACCTCTCTAAAGACACAAGAACAAAGATGCCCTTATGTTCCCCCCACCAGTGACTGAAATGCCTTCTCTAATACTCGGAATCTAACTACCCTCCAACAACTCTGTGGATGCCAGCAGCGTGCCTGGACTTAACTCACTGCCTGAGTTCCCGTGATGACGCTCTGATCACTCTAGGAACACCGCATCATGTAACACAGAGCCCCCACGTGGCTGAGGGTTTGCTGAAAATGGGACAAACTGCTCTGTGCCACCTCCACTGTCAACGGCGGCAAACGGAGGAAGTCTTCCTGCCAGAAGTCTTCCTTGGCTGGGTCAGACCCTCTCCACCCCTTCTGCTTTGTATCGCTGCTGTATCACACAGTTTATATCTTATTCCATCCAGCAGCAATGTACCTTGCAATCCTGGCCTCTGTAAATTCTCTTATATTTAAAATAGGTTTTCTGAGGGAACTTTAGGAAGGCTGTTAAAATTCATTTGCAGATTAAATTACCAGAAATGCTGTCATAGTCATATGTATGAATTCATTTAGAACACAGGATGCACATGGGACCCAGGAGTCCTAATTATTTCTAAATGAAGGCGTCCTGATGTCCTTTCTGGCATATACCCTTCTTCCTGGGCAAATAAATAGCCTAAGGGGAAAGTAGATATAAACTGTCATAAACTTTTAATAAATGTCTATTTATAAAAAGCATGTTTTAATGCATGTGTGTGCTAATATATATGTGTGTGTATATACACCTATTATATACACACATATATAGGTACACACATCTATATCATACACACATACAAACACATACACATATACATATATCCACACGCATCTTTTACCCTGCTTAAATTTCTAAGTATGTATGTATGTATCTATCTATCCAGCCAAACGTACATAACATACATCATTTAAAAAATAAAGTATTGGTGCCAAGGGAACATCGGGAATGGTGACTACCTATTGCTTTCAGGGATAGAACCAGCCCGGGAGCAAGGGGGACATTCAGCCACCTGCCGGATATAACTCCGTATCTGACAGACCTTCCACTCTACCCCGCAGGTCATCAGAAGAGCACCTGCACTTCAGTAAGGTCACCATTTACCTTCTCAGTCCTGAGGAAAAGGGGCCTGACTACGTACATGTTGCTGGGTTTTGAAAAGATCTGAGTGTGCAGTACTACCAATCACTAGGACAGCTGGGACCATGAGGCGCCACTAGGAGAAGGTACGGAGAGGAAAAGAGCCCTGGGTGGTCAGGGGAGGCCTGGGCTATACAAGAAAGGAAAACTGCACCAAGGGGCAGACACCTTTCTGCTTTGCAAGTCGCCCACAGCCAGGCGCTGCTGAGGTCCTGCCGGGGCTTTGCGTCACAACCTTGAAAACTCCAAATCCTTCCTGTAGACACGTAATCAAAAGATCTAATAAGACTTCTCTTCCTATTATGAGGTGCTGACAGTGAGAGGAAGCAACCGGGTCCACTATTCTTAAGTCAAACAGAGATCACATTTTAAAAATTGTCTGTGAGAGGAGTCAGAGCATTACGAGGTGATAGTTACGTAGTTAAGATGACTTTGAGAAAAAGGTTTGAAGTGAAGGAGCGTACGTATCTCACAGGGAAGGGAGACCTGTCAGCATCCAGCTCAGTCACTAAGGACATCTCTTAAAAGCAAGAAAACTCAATTTAAAAACACACAAAAGAGAAAATAAAAGAACTTCAATGTACTTAAAATCGTGTTTGCCTACCGTTCAAGATTCGTTGTTCAACACATTCTGGTTCAAGAACGTGATGACCCACGTGGATTAAATTAACTACGTGAAACAAACTTTGCCTTAGGGTATAACGTACTTAAAAATCAAATGTGATTGCAAAATATATATAAATCTTTTAAAAAAGGTTTTACGATAAAATGTAGCTGCTGTTTCTAAAGAAAGCCAGAAGAATATCCCTCTTTTACGTATAAACCGTGGGTCTCTCTGACAAGACGACGCACACACGGGGCAGCGGGCAGGCACGTGGCCCTGGGCGCCTCACCTGAAGGATGGAAACGGTCTGGGAGAAGTGATGCTGTTCCATGGTCGACGTGGAGTATAGAGCTGCGAGGGGGTGGTCGAATTTCTGCAGGTAGCTGTTACTGAAGCCCCTGTGGTCCAGGTCATGGCACAGACACGCAATTAGCAGTCCCTTGCGCTTAAGGAGAAACCACAGTGCACAGATGTTCAAAACAAAGAAATGGGACATGAGGAAAGTTACGGTTAGTATTCTTACCACACTGACTTCTGTCACTGATGCAGCCAACATGCTCATGAATGCCTGAAATAACAGATAATCTAACTTCTTTTTTAACCAGTTTCTTTGTCGTTCTGCTTACGAACTTAACAATCAAATTATTCTTGAGTTTTCCTGATTGACTCTGGTAAAAAGTGTAAGTGGTATCAAATTAAAGCAAATGTTCCAAAGAATCACAGATAAAGTAAGTCTGCAAAAGGAGAGGACAGTATCAGTTCTTCACTCAAAAATCTATTCAATGTTAAATTCTAACGATGTTACTGCTATCATAAATGAGGAATATAGCAAGTATATCATAAAGCATGTGAAAAATGGCAAATTGTATACAAAAAGATAAAAGGAAGAGCAGGCTGAAGGGGACAGGTAAGAGGCGGGTGGCTGTGATGTACAGCAGTTAGGATGGGCCTCAGACAGGCAGAGGTGCAGGTGAAGGGGAGAAGCAGGCAGCTCCCGGGGGCGGGGGCAGGGCTCTCAGCCAGCGCACATCCTGGCAGGGGAGCCTGCCCGTGAGTCACAGGACCAGAGTCACATGACCAGGACTGACCACTGCAGGGACTGCGGGGAGAGGACAGAGAGGAACGTGAGGGCAGGGGAGGGGAGGGGAGGGTAAAGATCTTGTATTATTTGTGATCCAGGGACCGATGGTGGGGTTTTTAGCACAGCAGTGAGTGACATCATCTAGCTGACGTTCTTTAAAGATCCCCACGCTGGCCACTGTATTGAGAACAGACTCCAGGAGGGTGGGAGAGACCTGGGGGAGGCTTTCGTCGTGACTCAGGCAAAACATAACAGAAGCTTAGACCAGGACGCTAGCAACGCAGGCTTAGGAGACGTGACTAAAGTCTGGAAGATTCTGCAGGCAGAATCAACAGAGCTTTCTAGCAGGCTGGGCATGAGAAGAAAGGAGGGCAGGACGGCGAGCGGGGGAGGGGAAGCCAAGCCTGAAGGCTAGGTCATCAGCCTTAGACGCTGATGGACGGGGTCGTCACTGAGAAGGGAAAGTTGAAAGGGGAGCGGGCTGGAGGAGCGCTCGGGAACCGAGGGTGCTGGGGGTCCTGGAAGCCACGTGAGAACAGCGACGCAAAGAGGAAAACTGAGCCCTGACCCTTGGACCCGCACGGCCCCTGGACCAGAGCATTTTCTGGGGGGTGATGGAGCTGGTTTCAGAGAAAAGGGGAGGAGAGGAATTGCAGGCGGCCAGCACAGCGGCTCCACCAGGGGCCGGCGGAAAAAGAAGAGCCTCGAAATCCGGAGGGAGCCGAGCGGAGAGGCAGAGGCAGAGGGTGCAGTGAGGTGGAGGTCACAGCCTGCGACCTGCACGGGATGCAGAGCCTGCGGAGGACCCAGCGCGGAGGGAGCGAGTTAACGGAGGGGGTGGGGGGAGGGAAGAACCGCAAGGGTAGGGACCTCTGAGACCAGGGCAACTGGCAGGGCGGCTCTGGACAGGAGCCCGGGCAGCATCGAGGAGGGCGTGAAGCCGGAGTGCGCGGCGCCACCGGCCGCGGGGCCGGCGCCTGCACAAAGCCCCACCGGAGCACTGCGCCTGCGCCCTGCTGCTGCCTTAGTCTCGTCGAGCCGCGCTGGTTTCTCCTGCCACCTAATGGGTGGGGAGGTCGCCCCGGGCACCCGCACCCCTAAACTATGCGGTAGGCAGGGGACCAACCCTAAGTGTTCGGAGGTCTTAAGACACTGAACTGTGCATGTTCTGGGGGTCGTTTTGTTTGGGGGCTGTTCCCATATTTTATGCTGCAACGTCAGCCATAATGAATCTGGTAAGAAATGTCAAGGTTGTAAAATCTGGCACAATAGATAAAAGCTTTCTAATTCCTTTTAACCTATTTTATTTGTATTGATGTTCAATAGTTTTGTCAAGTGTATGCCAGAATCAAGCATCTGAAAATAACTTACAAAGTAAAGAACTACCTTTGTTAACTTTTCCTTTAAAAACATCAAATGATCATTTCTAAAGCGCTACTAGAGATTACATATGCACCTTACAGAATATATTTTAAATACTTATGTATGTTATTTGGGGGTTATTTTTAGCCAAAAGACCTGAAGTTTCTGGAGAAACAGAATGATATAATTCTAGAAACTTAAATGGAAGTCAATATGTAGTAACAAAACTTATCTCATTTGTCTTAAAATTTTCCCATTTTTGAATATAAATTTTAATATAATCCAAAAGAACAATTTCTATAATTCTCAAGCTTACAGGCTAACTTTTGGCAGAAAAGATAATAAAATTGCTTTCTTAAAAGGAAGTGAATGGAGAAATACTGAAATTTTCAAAAATATGGGGTTCAATGAAATGGAAAATTGTTTAGAAAAATTTATATTAAAAAAGAAAAAAATTTCATCGTGTGTGTGTGATAACTAATTTATTAGGCTAAGCCCCATCTAAAGATTATTAATAAAAAAAGGAACGTTTTGACTCTTTACAATAGCATTTTTTTTCTAAAATGCATCTTTCAAGTTTCCCACCCAAATTGTGAATTTGGTCTGACAGGATGGAAAGGACAGGACTGGACCTCAGGGTTCTAGTGTTGGTGGACGTGACCTTGGGAGAAGCACAATTTCTTTATCACAGAGACGCAGCTCCCTTTCTTCACGTGTCCTGAAGCAGGAGGAGAGAAGGGTGGATTCGAGTTAGGGCTTTCATAGGGCTGCTGGGACCTTGTGGAGAGAGGGCAGCGAGGCCATCAGGAAGGTCCCGCCTGGGAGGAGCACAGCTGGGGCGAAGGCGCCCCATTACCAAATGTGGGCTGGGCATTCAAGGAAGGGGCTCGACAGCAGTGGAGTGGAATGGACTAGGTGTCCCCAAATCTTCTCTGAGTGTGTCACCAACTCCAAGTCCGTAAAGTCCGGTGAATCAGTGGAACATTGCCGAGCCCCTGTTCCCTTATGCTAGAGAAGGTCAAATAAGCATTTATGTTTTAATTGTATTTAATGCTCTGGGTCCTCAGATGGGTAGGATATGTCTCCGTTATCCAGGGCATAAGGGCAAAGAGAACAATTCACTTTGTTTACATCCTTTCAGAAGAATTCAGCTTTAATAGGGAAGAAAGACTACAAAAATGAGTGTTTCCTTGAGGGATATTTTGATGAAGTTGGAATTTCTGTATCTACATTCCTTATACAAAATAATAGGGAAAATGCTTGGGTACAACAATTTAAAAAGTGTGCTTCTGTGAACTTACGGAACCAAAATTTGTCCTGGAATGGCATAGAGTCACCTAACTATATCATAAATGTACTCCAGACAGAGAGTACTTCAACCCACTCAGGTTATTTGAAGCGGGAGAAAGAAAGCGTGTGCACACCCACCTCGAGTTCGGTGAAGAACCCGTGGCTGTTCTGGAGTATGGCGTACATGCAGTGTGCCACCGTGACCGCGTGCTTCCAGTTGTGGTAAGGGACCCGACGATAGTTTTTCTTCACAGACATGATAAAACGACACAACTTTTCAAGCTCAAAGCTGTGTGGAAAAGAAATTGTCATGACAGAAACTGGTAAAGAACCAGTACGTTCCAGGAGACCACTAGATGCGCACGTCTGTCCTGTACACGCTTGCACGGGTGAACACTTCCGCGGGGACGGGATGCAGGAGCACGGGGGCCTCAGTCACCAACCTCCCCACTGCTTCTCCAGCCAGGTGAGAGAGGCAGACTCTTTGGTGGCTCGTGCTCTGGCACGGTAACGGGCCCACGGGGGAGCAAATCCCAGAATCAGCTTGCCGTTACCCATCATGAACACCCGCCACCTCTTCCTTAGCTTTCAAGCATCTCCTGCGTCCCATCGTGCTCAACAGACAACAGCATATCATCATCCTGTTCAAGGGTATTTTTAGCTAAGTTTTTCCAGAAAGCATATGCAGATTCACAAGCTGCGAACATGCATCCTGTAAGAATTTCCTAGGTGAGTGATTATCCTTTCAGGAGGAATCCAAATTACCATGGGACACTCAAATTATTAAGCGGTGGTAGCAGATGGCTATATCCAAATCTTGACGCAGTCCATGAAAGAATATGACGTATTTTATCATACAATATGGTTATACATTTTTATGTGTATCATGTGTTTACACGTATTTAAAGCCCCACCAACTCTCTCAGTGGATTTAAGGCAGCTTAAGACAAAGGCATATCAATATGAAACAGGGCTCCCCGAAATACCAAAGAGACAAGAGTCCATAAAACCTCTAAATACATATAACCTTTATCTTTCTCCACTGAAAATTTCCAAACGTCCCTGAAGTGTGAGGTATGTGATTTTAAGAGTTTCAATTGGTCGAACTCTCAATTGCTATCTAAGAAATAAGTGGCATTAGTTACCCTGTGTGCATCCTTTTGAGACAATAATTTATAAAAGTCGCTGATGGAAATAAGAGAAAACACAGAATTCAATAGGAAACAAGTGACAATTTAGTTCTAGAGATGCTAAGAGCCTCTATAAGCCACTTAATGACTAAATTAGTAAAGAAAGAGAAAAAGAAAATTATTCCTTGCATTTTAAGTATGTGTTCAAGCTGTAAAAAAAAACAAAAAAAAACAAAAAACAGATACAAAGTCATGAAAGGCCTCCAGGACAGGCCACAAGGAGAGGAGAGAGATTTGCAAGGAAAGGGCAACATAACTTCATTAATAACAAAGGACTAGACTTTGAATTAGGAGACCTGTTTCTTTCACACTTGTTTTAACTGATATATCGAAGTTAAAGGTGAAAGTCGATGTTAAATGTGTATGTACGTTCCAAAACACACCTAAAAACAGTATGCAATTATGTTGAGAAGTAACCTCTGTCTCTTTTAGCTCCACCTATATCCTTCTGATCACCTGGTTAGACCTGGTTGTTAACCAAGGGGCAGCCTCTGAGGGAATCTAAAAAGGCTGCACATTTGTCCAATAATCATAGCCTTTTTTAATTTAAATATCTAGAAAAACAATTTCTATATGGCATACTTAAGGTAATTATCAACCAAAACAGTGGCGAGGCATTTAGGTAGGGGAGGAGGATTTTAAAGCAAGTGTGTGCGTCACACATACCAGGCTGTCCCACAGGACTGGTGGACCATGTAGACGAAAATTCCAGGCCACATGTTTTCAAAGGGACCGATGTCAAAGTGGAACCTGAAATAAACAGAAAGCACAGGTCATGAGTAAATGTAATTAATTAGGATAAACATAATGACAAGTAAAGGGAGTAATTTAACTTTTTGCCTATCAAGAGACTAAAAAAAATACTAGGAGTTCGGCCCCCTCTTCCTGCCTCTCTCAGTCACATCTCTGTTGTATTCAAAGGTTTCCAGGAGGAAATTCCACACATTCCCTCAGGAACTTAGTCCAAGATCTAAGCCATTGCTTCATTCTTTATTAAGCAATCTGTGAAAAAGGAACGTTGTGTTTGTTATCAGAGCAATGACAAAGTCCAAAATAATTATATTACGAACCCTACACATACATTACACAGCTCACAGATACGGGGGAGGAGCTCATCTGAAATTTTCTGGGATGAAAATTAGTCTATTTCCTATTTTAATCCAGAGAAAAGTTTCGTAAATATTAACATCCGAAGTTATTACCTATCTTTCACGTGCTAATTTGGTTACAAACATTTAACCCAAATAAGCAGAACGGGAAAGTATTAAAAGAGACCATTTTCCTCTTGTTACAGCACTTCTGACACCAAATGTGTGTTTTCCACACCAAGCAATTCTCCGGTTCTCTGCAGACGCCAGCTGCCTTCCTGCAATTCAGTTCAATTCTGTCATTACCTGGAGTTAACGCAGACCCCAGAGGTTAGGGGCGCAGGCCCACAGGCTGCCCCCACTTGAAACGTCAATCACAAGCCCAGGCCACCCACACTTCCAATCCATCGGCTGTTCCCACAACCCCTCCTCAGGTCAGATGATGCGCTAGGACAGCTCCAGAACTCAGGGAGAAACTTCGTTTACTATCACCGGTTTACTATGAGGGATACAACGCAGGAAGAGCCAAGCGAAAGAGATGCACAGGGTAAGGTGGGGGGAGGGCTGTGGAGCTCCCATGCCTCTCTGGGGGCACCCCCTTTATAGCACCTGATGCCTTTACCCACCTGGAAACTCGCCGAACCCCTTGGTTAGGGTTTTTTGGAGGTTCCAGTATATGGGTACGGTTGACTAAATCACGGATCACTGGTGATTAGCTTAATCCCCAGTTCTCCCTGGAAAGGAGTCCAAGGGTAAGGCTGACTTCCAACCCTCTAATCATATACTGGTTTCTCTGGCAACTGGCCGTCATCCTCCGAGAGCCACTCAAAAACTCAGGGTGGCTGAAAGAGGTTTAATATGAGTAACAAAAGATGCCTCTCTCACCCACATCACTCAGGGAATTACAAGAGTAAAAGGAGCTCTGTGCCAGGAACTAGCTACATATATATATATATATATATATATACACACACACACACACACACACACACACACACACACACGCACACACACTATATAATACATATACTGTTAAAAGATAAACTGAGGCGTATTAAAAATCTTAAGAGTTTATTTGAGCAAAAACCCATTTGAATAGAGCACCACCAACTTAAAGCGGTTGAGTGCTTTGGTGAGAGGAGCCATGGAAACCCATCTAAAGAGAAGATGCAAAGAAAAGAAAGTATTTGATTGGCTACAGCTTAAAGCCTAGTTGGCTGTTCAGAACTGGCTGTCCTTAGCATTTCCATCTCGTTACCTTGAGGCATTTACAGGTTTAGATTTACAGGTTCGTTTACTAGGCCGCCAGGGCATTAAAGTCACATCAGTCTAACGGCCTCCTTGTTTAATTAATTTAAGAATACTCTGTTTCCAGGTATAAACAAATATCAGCTCTGGATCACTTCTGAAGGTCTTTTATGTAGTTATACAGTGTTGGCTTGTACTTCTAATGGGCAGGTCCTACCACCAGTAACAAATACATTAGCATAGGATTAGAAACAAAGTGTGAAAGTTGAACTATTTATTACTAATTTCTCAGATTTAATTTGTAAATTTAAAATTATATGGAAATGAAAACTTTCAGGTCTCCGATATTAAACGTCATTTTGAATATTAAATATTACATAGTGTAAAGTATGCAAAAGCCTAAGAGAAAAGCTAACATTTAGGTTAAATCATTTCAAAATGGTGTTCAGGCTTTTTTGTTTTAAAGATAAAGAGATCTGGCCTTTCCTTCCTTCCAAGGGGAAAATGGCAACACAAGAAACCACACATGTAATATGGTATTTATGATTCTAATTCTAGAACCCATTTCACTTTAAATTCAATCAAATTAAAAATCTGTTCCTGAAGAAACTGACAAGACAAAACTCTCACAGTTCAATTTCTTTGCAAAGACGGGCGGGAAGGTTGAAATGCATGAGGCCTTGCCATTCCTCTGAAGTACAAATGCTATGATAGGACAGCTTCTCCATGGTGACCCGGTAAATGCACTCCGAATGACGAATTCTATGATACATCTGGAAAGCAAATCCAACAGAGAAAAAATAAAGAATGTTTAAAGTAGTTTTGTCATTAAAGTTCAGAATTTGGTATAAAAAAATCAGAACTATAATTGGATTCACTGTTACTTTCCATTGACTACTATTACTACACATATATTTCCATGTACACTGAAGATATCCATGACACGTGTGACTTTGAAGATACAAATAGTTTTTAAAAAAATTATATCTCCTTTTTAAAAGACTTATCGAATTCCGTAACAAATGTCTTTTTGCCAGACATTATCTCTGGGTAGAGAGATTACCTGGTACCTTATTCTCGGACTCCCAGCCTCCAGAATGGAGAGAAATAAATGTCTGCTCTTTATAAGCCACCTGGTCCATGTATTTTGTTACAGCAGCACAAACGGACTGAGACAGAGACTAAATGAGACAGGAGTTAAGATATTTTTTTCTATGTCTCCTTTTAAAAATATTTAGCTTAATTCTTGGTGATCTCAAAGTCCTCTAGTCCAGGGAGTTTGAAAAACGTTCGATTGTAAAGTTCTTTACTGGTAACATAAATTCAAAGAGGCATGCGTGGTAAACGTATACTCCTTCAGCAATTATATGCACATGCCCTGTGCTAGGATATTGTTTATATTACGAAACTAGCTAAAATAGAAATTTAAAAAGATAAAAATAAAAAGTACGTATTTTTAAAATATTTTATTTTATTTACGTAGTAAACAAGACTCTTTTCGTTCATACTAAACAATTATATATTTTGAAATGAAGCACTATAGTTGTATGTTATCAACCGTCAAGTTTTTTCTTTACTACTTTGTGAGATGGTGGCGTCAAGTTTAACACTTAGAAACAGTTGTACTATTGGAGAAGACTATGCCAAAGAGTATGTGGATCCAGATGGAATAAAGGTAGTATTGACTGTTCTTAAATATCACACTTACAGTTTTGCTCCCTAATGACTAACACTTTTGACTGAAATTCAGACAAATTTCCATTTTCCCTGATGTAAATCAGTTAATCTTGCAAACTAATCAGTTGCATCTTTATATATTATCAATCAGGTTCAAAACCCATGACACTCAATGAAATTATTCATGGGGAAGATTTTAATGAATTGAAAGCTGTTTCATAAAATAAAACTTTTTAAAAATTCAACTTTTGAAGACAGAGAGGGAAAAGGAAATAAAAAACGATGGAACAAACAAAACAAATAACAAGTTGGTGGACTTATACCTAAACATAAAATGTGCCTGGTCTAAATATCCCCATTAAAAAGAAAAGGTTATCTGACTGAATAGAACAGCAAAACCCCAACTCACGCTGTTTACAGGAATCCTACTTTAAATATAAAGACTCAAGTAGGGTAAAAGTAAAAGGCTGAAAAAGATATTTAACATTTAACACCAGTCTAGAGAAAGTGGGAATGGCTGTACTTGTATCAAATAAAGTAGATTTCAGAGCAAAGACTATTACCAGGGATAAAGAAGGTAATTTCAAAATGATAAAGGGGTCAGTTCATCAGGAGAACCTCATACTCCTAAGCGTATATGGTCGGTTGCTTGTCAACGAGGGTGCAGAGGCGAGTTAGTGGAGAAAGAAGTCTACACAACAAAGGGATCTGGATCAATGGGCACCGGTGGGCCAAGTAAACAAACAAATGTTGATCCTTCCCTTGTACCATACACAAAAATTTACTCAAAATGTAAACCTATAGAACTTCTAGAAGTCACCATAGGAGAAAATCTTTGTGGTCTTACGTTAGGCAAATATTTCTTTGATACAATGCTGAAAGCATGATCATAAACAGAACAAATCATAAATTAGACTTCTTCAAAATAAGAAAGAAACTGTTAAGAGAATGACAAGCCAAACGCTGGGAGCAAATATTTGCAAATAAGCAACGTGATAGATGAGTTGTATCTAGAATATATAAAAGAACTATTAAAGCTCAATAAAAAACAAACCAGACAATCATAAACAAAAAATAGGCAAACAATTTGAGAAGACACTTCACCAAAGAAGACATGGAGATGGCAAATGTGGAGAAACTGGAACACACACAACGATATTGGGAATGTACAACCACTTTGGAAAACGGTTTGGCAGTCTCTTAAACATCCCCTCATCGGATGACCCCACTGTTCTAGGGATTTACTCGAGGGAAATTAAAGCGTACGCCCACGCAAAGACGTGTGCAGCTTTATTTGTAACAGCCAAAAATGAAATAGCTCAAATGCCCATCAACAGGTGACTACATAAACAGCTCATATCCGTTCAATGGAATACTCAGTAATAAAAAAGAATGAACTACGTACACACACAATGTCATGGATGAATCTGTGCTAAGTGAAAGAAGCCAGGTAAAAAGGAGCACCGATTTTATGATTCCAATTATAAAAAATAGTTCTAGAAAATGCAAAGTAAGTTATAGAAAGTAGGTCAGTGGTTACTTGAAACTGGGGGATGAAGATGGGGAGGGTCCCATGGGAGGGATCACAAAGGGGCCACAGAAGCTTGAGGGGGTGATGGGTACATCCGCCATCTTGATGTGGTGATGCTTGCACTGGGCTGTGTGCATATACACCTGTCATACTGTATGCTCTAAACGCACGCAGTTCACTGTACATTTATAAACCCCAGTAAAGTTTTTTTTAAAAAGTTTGCTCCCAGTCTTTGTAAAGGTATGTGATAATTTGTACATGTGACACACAAATTTCAGCAAAAAAAGTCACACGATGGTGATGAAAACATCCGTTTTCAAAGCACTCTGGCATGAGTTTATTTGGAAAAGCAATTACCTTCTTTTTCAGTGTTAATGTTGCTTGCAATTTGAAAGTTCAGATTAAATGCTTATTTCTTTGAAA
The DNA here is from genome assembly GCF_008692025.1 of Phocoena sinus. Taxonomy (NCBI): domain Eukaryota; kingdom Metazoa; phylum Chordata; class Mammalia; order Artiodactyla; family Phocoenidae; genus Phocoena; species Phocoena sinus. The sequence continues at coordinate 3,588,086 of NC_045774.1, read as the reverse complement.
ATTTCTAAGTAACAAAACATTGTCATTTGTCATCAGAAAAGATCAGCAATTTGGAGTTATCTTTTTGTGAAAGAAATATGTGTAAATAATCAGTGAACTTAATAACTATTCCAAGTACTTTGCCTCATAGCAGCAAATCCTCGGTAGCACAATGGAAATGAATGTACATTGCAAAGCTGTCCTCCTGATATGGTTGAGGAAAAGCCAGGATAGGGCTTAAACGTGCAGGCTGGACACCACTGTCACCTCCTCCTCCTTGTAGAAGGCCCACTCTGTCACAGGGGACTCCACACCCTGGACAAGACACAACCACCTGATGCAGGAACTGGATGAAAGCTCCATCCGTGTGTGACCAGTCAAGAAACTGTAGCTTCTTTAATATCATTTACCTAAAAGAAGTGCTCACATTTCCCTCCTACCCCTCAATGGACTGCCACTTGCCTTCCACTCGAGCTGATACTGTAGGTTCTTGCAGGAGGGTAAACAGTCAACAGGACTTACTCAGTATTTACCGTGATTCGGTATTACCTGTTATTCAGTGTAATTCTATGGGGGGGGCGGGGTGCTAGTAAAAGTAGCTATTATACGTTAGGCAGCAAAATAATACTGCTATACAGTCACGAATACTAGTGGGCACTAACTCTGTGGCAGGCAGCGTTCTAAGTGCTTTGCATGCACTACTTCACGTAACTCTCACAAAAATACTGTCATTTATCATTTTACAAGCTTATGACCTCCAATTGGAATAAGCTATATTTTTATTTATTATTTTTATTTATAAACATATTTATAGTTTCAAGAAATTTATAATGTTTACAAATATATAAATTATTCAATTTAGATTTATTTTTATTCTATTTTGTGTTCAGTGTAGGGAAGTAACGTGAATTTTAACTTTATGGCAAAAAATAATTAGTTTTGGCAAATTTTATAGCTACTTTGGTCCCCATTTTCTACATGACCTTCAATATGAATAGTAGAAAATAATATAATGTAATATTATTAGTAAATGATTTTACCGTATTCATCCTACTGCAAATTACTTTTCTTTATTTTCTTTTTTTAATTTTTTTGCAGTACGCGGGCCTCTCACTGTTGCGGCCTCTCCCGTTGCGGAGCACAGGCTCTGGATGCGCAGGCTCAGCGGCCATGGCTCACAGGCCCAGCCGCTCCGCGGCATGTGGGATCTTCCCGGACCAGGGCACGAACCCGCGTCCCCTGCATCGGCAGGCGGACTCTCAACCACTGCGCCACCAGGGAAGCCGCCTACTGAGGATTATGAATGAAGTAGAAAACCATGCTGCCTAAGTTGATTTTGCATGAACTGCCTATGACAGCTGAGTAGTTAATCTTGGGCTCCCTGTCCAGCCAGAAGAGACCGCAAGGAGAGGTGGCTGCCATTTATTCTGACGGTGTTTCAATCTTAGGCTCTAGGATATGGAAAAGTCACAAAAGACAGAAGAAAGAGGACCTGGAAACAGGAATATAACCTAACATATTTCTACCACATGGTAAAAATGCCACCACTTATAATTTTATAAAATGGCATCCCTAAATATTGGCATCCAAGAATACTTAGCGATGCTTCAGAATGCTTCTCTTGTGCCTGTTTCTACAATAATCATTACTCTGAGTAGACATGGTGGTGTCTGGAGGATGCCCTAATATTATTCACGTCATGACAGGCCTGGAATCACTTACAGGTAAAGCAACTAAGAACCAGACTCCGGATCACCTGCCTGGGTTGAATCTCCTCTCCAACTTTCACTAACGGTACACCTTTAAGTAAGTTACCTAATTCTCTGTGCCTCAGTCTCCCAGGTACAGACTGTGGACACTGCAGTGCCCAAGCCAGGAAGAATATGAAGGTTCAGTGCGGTAACACACTTAAGGAACTGAGAACAAACTCGGTCAAGTGCCGTGAAGCTCTCAGCGCTGTTGGCAGCTACCATCTGCTCATCTCTGATGACACCAGCACTGCTGCCACTCCATGTGGCTCCTTGATGTCAGTCTGGTGAAGGATTCTTGAGTGGCAGGGGCATCTGTGCCGTCTTGCAAGTGCCGACTGTGCACATCGCCACACAAGTCTGCACTCAGTATGTTACGTGGGAGCTTGAGAGAGTCCGTAGTGGGAGCCCGCACTCCACAGAAACTGGGGAACGCTACAAATAAGGCCTCTTCTTGGGTAGAGAGCAGGCTTTACCAGCATACCACTGGGTATGGGCGATCCACAAGATAAAAGTAACTTAACTTCGGCTGTTGTAAACTGTGCACTCTTTTCCCCTTTCTACACAATTCCCATTTCCAACCTAATTGACAAAATATTTGCTAGAGTACAAATTTTCAATATGATGTTTGTCAACAGCATTAAATGATATCGTTAATAAAATTAATTTGGTCCCCTAAATAAACCTAAAATGAAAGACACACTCCACACGGGCATGAGCAAGAAGCCCTGTGCTATGTATTTAGCGGCATAAAACAGTGCTGCGGTGGGCGAGAGGAACACCAGACCCAGCACAGGCTGTGCTTCGTGGTCCGGGACTTGAAGGCCTGTGCGGGGCGAGAGACCTCGCTGTGGCTGCTGAGGCCAGTTACTGAACTGAGGACTCTGTAAAGAGAGACGGTCACGTAAGTCTCCTGCAGGGCAAGTAATTCCGGGTCAATTTGACTAAATAAGTAAAGATCAAGTAAATAAGTAAATGAATGAATGAATGAATGAATCCAAGAAAGAAGAGACCAACACAAGGAAAAATCAACAGATTTACGCCCCCTAAGAACTGAGTTGATAAAAAAAAGAATTGAGTGATTTAAAGTATACTGTTGGGCTTCCCTGGTGGCGCAGTGGTTGAGAGTCCGCCTGCCGATGCAGGGGACGCGGGTTCATGCCCCGGTCCGGGAGGATCCCACGTGCCGCGGAGCAGCTGGGCCCGTGAGCCATGGCCGCTGAGCCTGCGCGTCCGGAGGCTGTGCTCCACAAAGGAAGAGGCCACAACAGTGAGAGGCCCGCGTACCGCAAAAAAAAAAGTATACTGTTGAAAAAATACACCATTTGATGTGTGACTTCCTTCGCCTGCATGGTTATTCTAGTTTATGGAAACCACAGCACCAGATGCAAAGCAATGATATTTTTTCCTTGAACAAATCCTAGGTAGAAGTGTTTACAATGCTGTCTTTCTTAAAGACAAGTGAAGCACAGCATAGCCAGGGTTCCAGAGCCAGGCTTACACACATTCAGAGCCTGGCTCTGTCACACACTTGCTGTGAGACCTTCCACAAATCACTTAAACGCTACGTGTCCATTCTTCCTCCTGTCAAGTGGAGCTAATGATACTCAGGATTGCTGGGGGACTAATGAGGCGAGTTTTTATACGTCAAGTGTCCACAATAGTGCCTGTCCCAGAGCCAGTGTTACATCGATTAAGGGGACTTCTTATATTACAGTCACCTTAATAGTCACCTTCTGGTAGAGAAAAGACACGCAGTACTTGCTGGTTGAATTCAGGAATGAATAAGGTTTGGACCATTTATTAAATCTGTTCCTAGCCAATTGGTTTCATCTTAATAACAATTTTCTCCACCTTCCTTTAATGTTAAATGTCTCTCGATTCAAAATGTACACAGCTAACCTGCTTTTAAAGGACTCCTTTTTTCTAGGCAAAAGATATAACAGGTATTTACTATCCTGTTAGCTTTTTGCATCATATCAAATTATTTCTTTAAAATCACATGTATGAGTAAATTAATTGGCTCTTTTAGTTTTAAAAATCTCTTTCACTCTTTTTAAAGGGTTACCGTTCCATTGACAGTACTATCTGTCAAAAATAAAATGGAGATGTTGCCAGTCAGAGACGTGCCCCTTTAATCCAATAAAAGGGGTGGAACCTAAGAGATCTACAGGTGAACTAAAGAAGAATAAAGACATATGCCTCCCGGACAGGCCTTTCACTCAAACAAGACCACTGAGCTGAACAGTAAGAGATGCTCTTACATTATCGCATTCAGTATTAGAAGACTTTTACATGTGGTAAAATGCTCCAGTTAAAGATATAATAATCTGTTCGGGAGCAGAAATATTTTGAATTTCCCAGGACCAACCTGTTTAGTCTGACTTAGTAGCCAGCGATTACAAGGCACTTCACACTGCACAACGCTTCTTCATATTTGCGATCTAAACAAATATTCATGTATATTCTCTACAAACAAGTAGAGCATTGAGGTAAAGCAGGGAGCCATGGATATGATGAATTGCTTGGGACAATGCTAATACAAGTTGTTGTTTTTAACGAATCTTCATAAGATGCTTGGGGAAAAAAATGTTCAGAACCGCGAAGCAGACTTGCTCAAAGAAACATCCCGTAAGCGCCCGAGTGAGGACAGGAATCCACGTCTTGGCCTTTACCCTAGAGGTCAACGATCTGACATCCTCAGCTGAAGAAAGCGCTGAGAAACTCTCTTGTAAAGAAACCAACTGCTGGCTTATTGAAACTGACATAAATTGGGAGTTGTTCGCTTTTTCTTTCTTCTTTAGAAGGATGCTTGATTCAACAAAGCCAGTATTACTTTAAAGAAGGTATGTAAATTGGTCTTTTTTCTGAATTGGAACAGAAATAACCCCAAACTGGAAGGCCAGGGAAGGGAAGCGGAGAATAGGAGGTACCCTGAAGCTGCAGCATCAGAGGCTGTTACTCTTTTTGAGTTGGAGAAACTGTCAAAAACTACAGAATTTTTTTAAGCTTTCATGAGGAGAAGAAATACTGCAGTTAAAAGAAGTGGTAATTAACTCCACAGAGAGCTGAAGCTGCATTACTTGGATTTCAACGTGCACCTTCAAGGCAACCAGCCCTGGGTCTGCTCAACCTGGGAGAGTTTTACATCCGGAGCCTGCCAAGCGGGCGATGACTTACTACAACCGTGGCACATACACTACCTGTCATTGTTGGAGAGGAGAAATAATTTTGGTGAGTTTCAAAGTGTTTATAAAAATTACAGGGCTTCCTTGGTGGCGCAGTGGTTGAGAGCCCACCTGCCGATGCAGGGGACACGGGTTCGTGCCCCGGTCTGGGAAGATCCCACATGCCGCGGAGCGGCTGGGCCCGTGAGCCATGGCCGCTGAGCCTGCACGTCCGGAGCCTGTGCTCCGCAACGGGAGAGGCCCGGATATCGCAAAAAAAAAAAAAAAAAAAAATTACAAGTCTGTTTCACTACAAACGAACTCCACTAACTTTACCCTAAATAATCAATGTAAAAATAGAATGCCTGTTAACTTATTCATGGCTTTTCAGAAAGAGTGTTATTTTTCTTGATTCAGTTTGGTATGCAGCTTGGTATAATCATTTAATCGTGACTGAGTCCAGGTTTCATGATGCAACAATCAGCGTTCAGAAGAGCTTTGAACCCACTAGGCTAGCTCGTCTCACAGCACAGCTGAATCAATTCCATAGTACTGAAACTGACATTTATGTATTCTGGGAAGTGCACAGTAATTCTTCAAGGGAAACATGAAGACACGGATAGACTATAAGAGGATCAATTTCCACTGCCTTAACTTTCACACGTACATTTACCTAAAAATGACCTTTTCCCAAAATCCATTTCAAATCACCCCTTTCTCAAATTGCACTAATACAAAAACCTCTTAAAGCAAAGAGGTAATTTAAAATTTAAAATACTGGTGTTAATAAGGTCTAAAAGTGGTTTCTAAAGCTTTCATAAGACACTGAAGGTGGACCTAAATAAATTTTCAGCTGATAAATCGTTGAAAATATTTTTTGATGATAGAATTGTCAGTACTTTTCGGCCTCTTAGCTCAGGTGGTGTTCAGATTAAGAGTAATTGCCATAATAAAACTCTTCCTGTCCCCATCTACCCAAAACGAACACAATTCTTATGGCTTCCCTAAAAATAAAAGCGACAAGGACAAATAAAACTGACGCTGAGTAGTGGGGACCACATTTCTCAACGTCAAAGAACAAAGTTCCAAAGATGGAAATGAAATGGCTGCGAGGAATTCCGTGGCGTTTCACGGAGGTATTGATATGCAGACAGGGAGAGAGAGCACAAAGGATATCGAGGCTTCTGTGTAAACTCTCTTCTAAAATAGTGAAAAGAGGGGCAAGGACGTTTCAGTGGAGAAACCAGGCAGATGCCTCAGTAACAGAGTAGTAAAGGTCAACATCACCAGCAATGGGCCACGAGCCTTCCCGCAGCGGCTGCCACGAGAACACAGTATCTGCGATAGTCCTGTCAAATGATAACCTTGATGCAGTCATGAGGAAATGCCAGACAAAACCCCGAAGAAACACTCTGCAAAACACCAGCCCATACACTTCAAAAATGCCCAGCTCGTGAAAGACAGAGTAAGGAAGGGTTCCAGATTAAAGGAGGTTAAAGGGGTCTGCAGATTAGACAACAGTACAGTACCTGTTAGGGGCTGAATTGTGTCCCCCCAAATTCATATGCTGCAACCCTACTCCCCAGTACCTTAGATGTGACTGTGCTTGGAGTTGGGGACTTTAAAGCAGTGATTAAGGTAAAATGAGGTCGCTAGGGTGGGCCCTAACCCAACATGACTTGTGTTCTTGTAAGAAGAGGAGAGTGGAACAGAGACTTGCACAGAGAAAAGACCACGTGAAGACACAAGGATGAGGAAGGCGTCCATAAGCCACGGAGAGAGGCCTCCAAAGAAACCAAACCTGCCAGCATCCTCGCCTTTAACTTCCCGTCACCCGAACTGTGGACAAATAATGTTCTGTCCTTTGAGCCACCCAGTCTGTGGTATTTGTTATGGCGGTCCTAACAAACTAATACAGTACCGAGGTGAATTTCTTTATTTTTAATTATGCAGTAGAAAAAGAAGATGTCCTTGTTTGTAAAAAACACAAACTGAAGCATTTAGGGGTTATGAGACATATTGTCCGAAACATACTCTCAAATGTATCAGAGAAAAAATGATACCTATGAATGAAGGAGAGCGAAGGAGAAAGAAAGAGTATCAAAGCAAAAATGCTAATATATTAACATTTGGGGGAACATGGGTAAAGGTATAAGGAAATCCTTTGTATTATTTCTGCAACTTTGCTTTCTGTCTGAGATTATTTCAAAATAAAAAGCGTAAAAAATTTATGGCAAGCCTAGTTTCATTCTAATGATAGGTAAAATTTAAGAATGGGTACATTAACTATTTTTGTTCTAAGCCACAGCCATCTCATTAAGAAACAACAGTTTTCAATAATGTATACTTTTCATTTTTGATAATTATCAAAATTTAATAACATGGTTGCTTTGATCACATATACAGTAATAATGACATAATACTATAGGTCAAAATTAATTTGTAATCCTTCTTATACATGTTTGTTTTAGACTATTATCCTAGGGTAATTAACAAAATAAAGCATAAAATATATTAGATTAGAATAAACTTTTGTGGCATAATAGAAACACATGTTCAAAGACAGAAAAGAATGATGCTAAATTTTTCAGTTGTAAGAGCTAGTCACTATGTTTTTTAAGTGGACTTAAAAAATACAATAAATGTCAAGTTGTTCTAATACATAGAGTCCATCGAATACATTTAAAAGTGATGAAAATCAATATTTAGAATATACTGGAATTTACATTCTCTGAAACTTTTAAACTAAACAGAACAAATGTAGGGAATTCCCTGGCAGTCCAGTGGTTAGGACTCCACGTATTCACTGCCAAGGGCCCGGGTTCAATCTCTGGTCAGGAAACTAACATCCCAAAAGTTGAGTGGTGCAGCAAAAAAAAAAAAAAAAAAAAAAGTATACTGTCAATATTTTTATTTACGAGGAGATACATAGGTACAGAAAATGTTTGAAGTAAGAAGTATCTGACAACTGCACTAGTTTATTTCCGATGGGCCGAGTAACAATAAATATCCCCACGCGAGGGCCCAGGTGATGCAGAGAGGGGACGGGTGCTCTTACTAAACAGCACTAATCGCATGGTAAACAGTTATCCCTAGTCACCAGAGTATTTTTTTTTTTTTTGCCATTTTTGTTTCTCTTTTAACTGTTTCCACTAGTTATGTGCTTGTTCCTATGGAATTCCGTCCTATTTCCAAAAAGAAAGTTTCTCTAAACTACTAAGGTGATAATTCCCATTTATGTTGATTTGGCTTTATAAAAGGTTACTAAAATTTTCCTTAACTTCAAAATTCCGGTGATGGCATTAGAGGATTACTAGCGTTTATAGAATACTAAATGTTTAATTCATTTAAAATATAAAAATTTAAAAGAAAGATGATACGTTCAACTGTTTTAAAGTGAGACTTCATAAAATAAATGGAACCTCATCTTACTATTCAGTAAACAGGGTTGGGCCGTTGTGAGGATTAAATGAGTTAACATCTACAAGGCATCTGACAAACGTGCTGAGTGGCTGCCTCACTTTTCCTCACAAAGGAAACTTTCCGGGCTGGTGTTAAGACATGAGTCATTACTCTCTTTTTGTGTACAAGAGTCTCAAGTGCGGTACAAGTGACAAACGCTAAGGGTTTGGATAACCCTCTCATGCACATCAGTAGATTATCAGGAAATGTAAACCTTACATTCGAACGTTTTACCCTTAGGTTAACTTCATTTTTCTTTTTAACAAATTCACACACTGAAATAAGTGTAAAAATTAGGAGATTTTTTTTCTTCCAAGGCATTTTAAGGTATTTCCTAAAACATGCACAACCAGGAATCGCTGTTTGGGGTTTCTAAAAGAAGTGGGGGGAAAAAAAAAACAACCTTTATTTAAAAGGTTATAAAATTTAATATTGAGTAGTAAAAAAGGTATTTAAAAAGTATTACTTACATTGGCACAGTGTAAGGCTAAAGCACAGAAGACAGCAAACATTTTGAAGTTGTTTTCGTCCGTCTTAGAGAAGGCACTACCGCTGATTTTGTTCACCATCTGCACCACGCCTATCACGCTGCCCCGACTCACGATGGGCATGCACAGGATGTTCCGGGTCGTGTAGCCTGTGTACAGGTCCACCTCTCTGCGCGAGAGTCAAGGAGCAAGACGACAAAAGGAAGAACAGGCAGAAGAAAATAAACCACACGTTCTATCGTAAATCTGAACTCAGTTTTGCGTCTCTTACAATTAACTGTAATGGAACTGTTAGCGTCTAAATTCAAAGACCACGTGACATCTGCAAGTGTTTTATTAAAACCTTCTCAAAAATATTCTAATGAACTTGTTCCGTTTTCAAGAGAGTTTTTCAGAACAGTAGTATATATTTTGCAAATATTTTCTCACAATCTGTCGCTTGCCTTTTCAGGTTCTTAATAGTTGATCCATACATTTTTATATAAAGGCTTTATATAAGGATATGTAAATATTTTCAATATTTAAGTACTTTAATAGCAAGTTTGTTCCTTTAAGAAAAAACCTGAGATTTTCAGCATACTCTTCACGTATTGATAAAATCTATTACGGGGATACAGCTGTGTTTATATGCGAGTCGTGAATATCTGACATTAATCAATCAGACGCCTGAAAAGCCTCCTGTTGCCTATGGTATTTAATTGTCTCTTGAAGGAAGCCCAGCGTCTGAATGCACAGAGCACTGCTGCCAAGACATGTGAGCCATTACTTTCAGTGGTCAGGGCGTCAACCTTGGGATTTCAATTTTGAGACATTTATTAAAATCGAACTATATAAACTGGTTTCTAGTTCTCCAAAGACACTCAGAACAAAATAAAAAATCTTTATAAGCAATCCTAATATCCACTTCAATAATATCCAATAAAGGCTGCAACTTATTGAGTTCCTACTTTGGGTCATATAAAGTTGCCAGACCTTTTATGAATATTTTAAAAATCTTAATCTTAAAAAAAATAACCCTACAAAATAGGTATTACTGTGCCCATTTTAAAGATGAGAAAACAACTGACGCTCCAGATTAAGTAACTTACTCCAAGTCATTCTAGAGCCAATAAAGGACAGAACCAGGATTCAAAACAAGTACTTTTATCACTATGTGTTACAGCCTTTGAAGGTATTGTTTGATAAAGAATATGCTCAGGACAAAATGATGCCACTATAATGAAGAAAAGTAACTTTATAAATGTAAACTCTTGCTCTTTAGTTATTTTTATGACATTTCAAACCCCTGAAGCTGGAGATAATTAATGGTTTAGAATCCATCATTTTATATTGACAAATACCTGAAAACACTGACTACTGATAATAAGCTGGTTCAAAGACAGTATAACAGCACCAAGTGGGGAAAAAAAAATTGAGTTGGGACACAAAGAACTAGGGCTCTACCTCAGAGGCTTCGGCCAAGCGGGACCCGAAAGGAGAAACCGACGGAGGACACAAACTCCTTCTTACCTGTTAAAGCGTGGGTCAGCATAGGCATCTGGAATGTTCAGGACTTCCCCTGTTCTTGCTACTTGACCAGCAATTCCTTTCTCAATTGAAAATCTGCACATATAAAAAAGAGGAACATGCTAATTAAAATACAGATGTAAAATAATTTGAGACATTTCAGTACCACCAAATATTGAATAAAACAGATTGCTTTACTTTAAATGCTTGCATTAGTTTTACATTTACATACTCTAAATCATATTATTATAAAATACATAAAGGTAAAGCATAAAAACACTGCAGAGTAACCACTTGAGAACATTGTTTTAAGATATAATTCACAACGTATTAAATTATACTGAATCACAAGCTGAAATTGAAAATTAACTAGCATTCTCCCACACTGACCAATAATAATCTTTTATATTTGCAAAATACCTTGTAATTTACAAGATGCTTCAACATAAATTTTCTTAATTAATTCTCACTGTGAACTGAGACCCATATGGGTTTGATAACTTGCCAACACTCTTAAAATATTAGTGACACAATAAAAACAAGAATGCAGGTCAACGCCAGGGTACGTTCCACCACCCATGTAACCAAAACCACAGGTTATCTGTGGTCTCTGAGATACAGGACTTGAATTTTAAGGCATTTGCAATACAAGTACTATACCAAAATAACACAATTTGCAACTTGTAGTATTTTTACTCCTCTAATTTGTTAAATTTAAAAACAGCCAGAATACAGGCATTATCTCACTACACTTAAATGTTTTGATATCTAATATCAGCATTTTTATACATAAATATATTCTAACACAACACTGTAAAGCAATTATACTCCAATAAAGATGTTAAAAAATATTCTTATATTTATAGTTTTTCTCATTACGATATTATAATCAAACACGGATTCATTCAAAATTTAGTTAAGATGATTACAATCACAATATCTACATATTTCAATAGCTCAAAAATTACTTCCATAATATTACATTTTCAGCATTATAGAAAATAATCATTATTGAAATAAAGCTCCACCCTAAGGATTTCCCTAAGGAAAATTCAAAAGAGAATTGACACCAAAGAGAACTAACTTTCTTAAAGCACCAAAAAGTGAACCCAACCTTGCACTGCATAAAATGCGAGGTTGTTTTCGCCTCGGTTTTCTTGTGCTTTGAACAGCATGACCACAACAAATTAGAGTGCCTTGAGCAGAGCAGCAGAATCCACTTCATGGTTTATGCTTATTTTCTTGGTCTAGGAGTAGCTCGGTGTGGTTTGCTATCTCGGGTCAGTGGAAGCCATAACTGAGGGGCCAGTCCTCACATAAATGGCTGGCATCGCTTGGTCAGCCGAGAGAGCTACAGCCAACCATATCCCCCTCACTTGTTTTTCCCACGCTTGTAAATACAGGCTCCCAAGTTAACGTCTTCAAAATGAGATCGATGCCAGCACTGTTACGGAACACTCAAACCTTCAGCAAGAGAAATGACTTTACCTAAATGACTATATCCAGACTGATCTACTGAGCTCCAAACAAACAAACAAAAACTAAAACACTTCTTAAAAAACCTAAATGGTGCCTGTAAGGCAGAGTTATGTGAGTATGGAATATAGGTTCTATTACCCCAGGACGATAGAATGGGAAGCACCCAGTGGTGGGCAGTAGTGAGGCCCAGTGCAGACCACATTCCATGTTTCCTTGTATGACAGACGGCCCAAGTGAATAGCAATTCTTATTAATAAGGAACAGCATTTTACTAGCAAGTTGTAACTACCAAGGTACTTTCGAGTACTATGCGGAAAAGTAGTTAAACGATATATATCAATATAAAGCAAAAGAAATGCAAATATCTAAAAAAAATACAATTTCTGAATGTTATGCTTGATTCTTAGCAGTTCTGTGACAGTACCCCTTGTAGGTGCCCAGACTGTCATAGGACTGAGCCACCGCACCTCTACCAGCCAAACTCCATTCTGTTCACCTAACTGACAACAGCTGCCACTTAAAGAACGAAGAAGGCTGCAGTTTCAAGATGCAACAAAAGTGTTCTCTGTGATCGATTAAGCCAACTGTTGGGTATAGAATAATGTGCTGAAGTTACCAAGTATACCAGGTCAATTTCCACTATGGTCTGGACTCTGAGACAGCGCCGTGAGCTGGGAAGGGTGGGTTCCGGATTGTTTAAGTACACCTGCTCCTAGACACAGGAAACCTTGCAGACTCCAGGTGGGGTGCACCTTTACCTACCTGGCGGCACTAGTAAGTTTTTCCAACATGATTTCCAAAAGGACCGCCTCCGGAAGACGGCATTTCCAGGAGTGACGCTAAAGCTTCCTAGGCGCGGTTTCGCTGGCACTGCAAGGTCATTCCCAGAAGCACTACCTTCAGGAGGCGGGTCCTGGTGGGAATGATATCACAGTATGACAAGTACTGTCAGCACACCTGTGAATAGGCACAGACAAGTGGGTAACAGAGCACCTGCACAGCCGCCAGCACAGCGACCGACACGCTACTTCCAGCTGTACCTTATTTCTTTGGTCTTCTTGAAGACAGGTTTTCCTTCCTTTTCCTCTCCGATATCAAAAAGGTCTGAATATAACTCCTTGCTCTTATGGTCTACCTGGAAAAGCGCACAACGATCGGCATTCACCAGGTTTTTTGCATATATCTAAAGGGAAACGAGAAAACAAGAGTAAGCCGATGAGAGATTCACAGAGTTTACAGGTAAACTTTATCAGAAATAAATATTAATTTCAGCTGCTCTATAATGTAACTGGGTAGGAAATTAGCATTATAATTAAATAAACACAGGCATATAAATACAAAAAATAATACTCTCTGTCACTGTCAAGGTGCTGACACTGGCAGCCGCTCTCCACCCACGCTGTGGGGGCAGATGTTGGAATGTTACAACACTCCTGGGTGGGCTGGAAAGCAGCTACTGGCCTTTCTCCCTGAGAGCCTGTCTGCCACCCTGGCTACTTTTCCAGAGCTTCTCAGGGCTCCCTGATGCCCTAGCCTGAGCCTCTGTCAGCTCTTAGGCCGGCACCCGTTCTGACTGGCTGGCGTTTACAACATACCAGTTGTAAGAAGTATGAAATGTGTGTCCAATAAGACACACAGTGTTCATATTTACATCAGGTGCATTTTATTTGCTGCACTAACAAGAATGTGTAACAATTAGTAAGTGTTTACTATGTGCCAGATAGTTTTTATAGACTTATGTGCATTAATTCACTTAATCCTCACAATTAAGGAAACTTAACCTCCTTTCCACACATTAGAAAAACTGAGGCACAGAGAGGTAACTTCACTTGTCCGCTATCGCGTGGCTAGTAAACGGATCTGGTATTTGAACTCATACTAGCTGTTTCCACGGCCTATGCTCTTATTATCAAACGTGCTTTACCATTTCTGAATGGAAAATTGTGGATTCATATTGTCATGCATTTGTTCATCAATTCCCTTCAACAAGTACGTCTTTGATGCCTAACATTTCTCACTGTCCCCAGTGGGCTGGGATTACAGTTATATCACAAAAAATTTTATTTAGCCATATTCAGAATTCTGGCAACGTCAAGATGATAGACGTGAAACTATTGCTCAGAGAAAAAGAATTACTTCTCAGAAAAAGAGCCATCACAAAGTCTATGCAAAAGGGACATAGGCCACCTTGTGGCCAGAGGAAAACATATAATCTCATGTAAAAATACCTTATAGATTAAATAAAAAGAAATCAGAGTGGGTTAGGTACCCTGGTTCTTTCTCATATTGTATCTTTGTCTTTCCTGCTATTATAAGCTGTACTCATTCACTCAGCAAACACTGGCTGTGCCTTATATGCCGTGGACCAAGTACTGGGCGTTATGAGTGTCAGAATTTCCAGGTGACCTGTCTCGGCCACAAGCTGACTGATGAGGACCTCATCAGTGGAAACTGCTTCCTTTCCCCCACGGTATCCCGAACGCCCAGAACCAGGCCTAGAGCAGAGGACGGCTAAAGTCCACAGGCCATTTAAATCCACCCCATTGCCTGTGTGTGTAAATAAAGTTTCACTGGGACAGAGCCACGTGCATCCTTTATGCATGGTTCACAGCTGCTACAACAGCAGCGTGGAGTAGTTGCAACACAGTGCGGCCCACGAAGCATAAAACTTTACTACTGGCCCTTAAAAGAATTTGCCAGCCCTTAGGTTAGGACATATAAGAGCTCTCAAAAAATACTTGAGGAGGAGGGACAACGTGACGGTGGGAAGGGAGCTATGGTGTCACCGCTGGCAATCCCAGAACCATCACCCGTCTATTCTGCACACTCACGCGATCTTGAGTTATTAAGTCATAATAAATTATCTACAGGGACATCTGCATCCTTAGTGGTCATGATGGCTGCTTGATACTTGGGCACATATTTAGGTCAATAGTTATAAAAATCTGGATGAAATGGACAATTTTCTAGAAAAGGGAAATGAATTCAAAAGGAGTTGTAAAATCTGAATGGAATCAGAATCATAAAGACAATTGAAATACTGTAAAAATAATTTCTTCCCATAAAAGGCAGCAGGTCCAAATGATTTCAAATACGAATTACTCAAGAGTCTTCACGAATAAAGTCCCATCTAATTTAAATTGTTGTAAGTTCAGACAGAACAAAACTTCTCCAGTTATTTTTACAACCCCTGCTATGTCACTGATACTAAAAATTGACAAAGATACTATAAAAAAGAAAATCACAGACCAATTTGCCTTGGAAACAGAAGGAAAATTATAAATACACATATTAGCAAGTCAAACAGGAATAAATATTTTAAAATTTCCATATTTTAAAATTACACTCTATTCATAACTGTCCAGTATTGTGAAGTCTACTGTTATAGTTCATAAAGCAATAAAACAAAGGAGAAAAAGCAAATGGCTGTCAAAAAATATATGTAATGAAATTCAGTAATTATTCATGATAAAGTTTTAGTGAAATGGGAAGATGTGTATGTATCGGTATGCATACACATCCTGATAATATGTGACAATATCAGTCCTCATCATACAAAATGATAAAATACCAGAATTAACCAATTAAGACATTAAAGTTATGAACAAGACAAAGACATGTTATCATAATTATTAACACACAATTAGGTAAGAAAAGCATGAGTATACGTATTTGAAGAGACAAAAGTTTTACTGTTAGGTGACAAGGTTACTGAGTATGTTGAAAAGTCAAGAAAATCAACTGAAAACAATGACATGCAATAAGAAAGACTTCCGTTTTAAGGTGAGTGACTCAACACATGTGTACTTTTTCATTCTCCCCGAATATTAAACTTCCAGTTTGAAATGACACTCACATACCGGAAAAGAGTTAATAAAGAAATCCTAGGCATATTTTGGTAATATTGATGAACTCCAAGCCTCAGAAGGTCATTCTAAAAGCCATCCCCGCTCCTACACACATTCTCTCTCACACGTGCACAGACACACACATGCACACACACGCACACAGGTTTACTTACAAGCGGAAGATAATTTTTGACAGCAACAGAGGATTTAAAATTCAGTGGAAATATACCTTCAAATTTCTGAGGAAAACTTGTTTTAAACTTAAAATTCTTTACCAAGTCAAACTAGCATTCAGTCATAAGGCAAAATAAAGACATTTCTCAAGCACACAGGTGAGACTGAGCAAAAATAAACAAATAGATAAACTCAAGAAAGCATGGGAAGACCTGGGGTACAAGAAAAGGTGACGAGCAAAGAACCCACTAAAACTGTAATGAAGCTGTACAATTCACTAGGAAATGATATGTAAGGAGTTACAGGTGTAATATAAAAAAGCGAATGAAAAAAAGACTTAAAATATCTGGTTGTGCCCCCAAAATACATAAGATTAAAATGTAAAAGAATAAGAAGTAAATTTATGTTGTGTTTTATCATGGACCACACATACGTGAGCTGGACAGACAGAGAAGGACATATTCCTGAAAACATAATTTGAGGCCCCAGGTCCGGCAATTACAGAAGTCTGAAATTTCAAGGTTTTCAGCGATAAGGGCCAAGAAATCCCTCCTTTTATTCTCTCAAACTAATCTGAGTTAGGTAGTTGACATCTTTTGGCTTTTACACCAAAGAGTCCAAATTAACAAACAAGATCAAGGCGAGTCTCATTTGAGAGAGAGAGAGAGGGAGGGTGGGAGAAAATATTCATTAATTGAATACAGATGAGGAAGGGAATTTAAGTACAGATGAGAAGAATATTTAAAGTGCCCATAAATTTATAAAAATTAATTGGAAAGTCTCATTCATTAATTTTCAACTAGCCGATGAACCACCTCTCCACAGAGAATGTGAAAACGGTGAAGGCATTTCTATTTGTGGTGGACCGGCTGGTGATGAGTCGCTCTTGGCATTTAGTTCTCAGAGGTTAAAGATGCTGAACACCTGCAATGCTCAGGCCAGTACTGTGTAAGGAGGAGCGGGTCTGCCTAAAATGTCAATATCACCCCCCACTGAGGAACAGTATGTACATTAGGAAAACTATATCCACGCTCACTGGTGCCTTTCAACAGTGTTCTTAGGTCCTAGCGAACACATTAAAAAAGAAATAGTGTAAGCATTGGAAAAGTAGAACCACTGCTCTCATTATATTTATAAACGATTTTCTTTCTTGAAAATCCAAGACTGTAAACTGAAAAAAACCAGCTTAGCAAATATGGAGAATCAAAGTCAACACATTCAATCTAGAGAGATTTTTAATTGAAAATAAGACAATGTTTTTGTATAAGAAGACTACATATGCTAAAGGTATCAACTCTACTTAAGATTTTATTAAATTAAGGTAGTTCCAATACAAATCATACACCATGATGAAGAGGGATACATCACAGGAATGCAATAGACTAAAAATTTAAAAACACATGATCATCTTAATAAATACAGAGAAAATGGATGTTGACAAAATCCAACGTCCAGTTAATATTTACAATACTCAAAAAACTAGGAATACAAGGGAACTTCCTCACCCTGATCAAGGCTACCTATGAACAGTCCACAACTAATCCATCTACTTAATGGTGAAAGACTGGAGAATGGATGCTTCTCCTCTAAGATCAGGAACAAGACAAGGATGTCCACACTCACCATCTCCTAATTCAATATTGTACCGGAGGATCTAGCCAGAACAATTATGCAAGGGAGAAAAAAAAAAAGGTATACAGATTAGAAGGGAGGAACTAAAACTATAACCAATTACGGATGACATGATCTTGCATATAGAAAACCCTGAATAATCCACCAGGAAACTATTGGAAGTAATGACTTCATCAAGGTTGCAGGATACAGGATCAAAATACAAAAACCAATTTCATTTCTATATATTTTCAATGAAAAATGTGAAAATAAAATTAAGAACACGATTTCATTTCTACTATCACTAAAAGATAAAATACCTAGGAATAACTTTACCAAAAGAAGAGCAATGCTTGTACTCTGAAAATTACAGAACAGTGTTGAAAAGATTAAGAAGAGCTAAATAAATGGAAAACATCTCATGCTGATGTACTGGAAGTCTTAATATTATTAAGATGGCAATACTCCCCAAATTGATCTACAGAGTCAACAAAATCCCTACCAGAATCCCATCTGAATTATATGTAGAAACTGACAAGTTGGTTTCTAAAATTTATATGGAATTGCAAGGGGCCCAAAACAGCCAAAAAAATAATTGAACCCGGAGAACAAATTTGTAGGACTCACACTTCCTGATTTCAAAACTTTTTGTAAAGCAACAGTAATGAAGACATGGTGGTACTGTCATTAAGCTAGACATATAGATCAACTGAATAGAACTGAGACCCTAAAAAGAAACCCATGTGTCTACGCTCACCTGATTCTAACAAGACCACATTTAAAGGGGAAATAATAGTCTTTTCAACAAATGGTACTGGTAAAACTGGATAGCTACATGCAAAAACAATGAAGTTGGACCCTTACCCCATAAACAAAAATTAACTAACATAAGTCAAAACCTTAAATGTAAAAGCTAAAGCTATAAAACTCTTAGAAGAAAATATTGGAGTCAATTTTCATAATATCTGATTTGGCAATGGATCCTTAGATACGACACCATACGCATGAGCAACAAGAGATAAATTAGACCTCATCAAAGTTAAAAGCTTTTGTGCTTCAAAAGATACTATCAAGAAAGTGAAAAGATAATACACAGACGGGAGAAAATGTCTGCTAATGATACATCACATAAGGGAGTGGTATCTATAATACTTGATGAAATCTTAGAACATAACACTAAAAATTAAAGTAAAAAGCAGCCAATGAATCTGAATCTTTCATCACATGACAAGATGTTCAACATCATTAGTTACCAGGGAAATGCTATAGTCAAAACTGCATTGAGGGGCTTCCTTGGTGGCGCAGTGGTCGAGAGTCCACCTGCCGATGCCCCGGTCCGGGAAGATCCCACATGCCGCAGAGCGGCTGGGCCCGTGAGCGATGGCCGCTGAGCCTGCGCGTCCGGAGCCTGTGCTCCGCAACGGGAGAGGCCACAACAGTGAGAGGCCCGCGTACCGCAAAACAAAAACAAACAAAAAAACACATTGAGAGAGCACTTCACATCTACCATGATGGCAAAAATCAAAAAGTAAGATAATAACCAGTGCTAGTGAGAACGTGGAGAAATTGGAACCCGTGTGCTGGCAGGAATGTAAAATGATACAAGTGCCACGGAAACAGTTTGGCTGTTCCTCAAAAAGTTAACCATAGAGTAACCATATGACCTAGCAAATCCACTCTTACCTAAAACAACTGAAAACAGGTATTAGAACTGAAAATTGTACCCAAATGTTCAAAAGAGCACTATTTACATTAGCCAAAATGTGGTGATAGAGAGGCGACAGCTAACATGGTATGAAGTTTCCTTCTGAAGTAATGAAAAATGTCCTAAAATTGACTGGTGATGGTTGCAAATGTCTGTGAATAAACTAAAAACCACTGATTTAAACACTTTAAATGGATTAATTGTATCATACAGGAATTATATCTCAATAAAACTGTTTCTTAAAGTATAATATTAATAACAGTGTTTCTTGTACTCCTTGTACAAGCTCTATGTTGATCCATATTATATCTACATATTTTCATATTCTTCTTAATACCTTTCATTGCTTTACAGATTCCTTAAATTGTGTCTCAACCAAAGAGTTATTTTTTTTTTACTGTGCAATCAATTATTCTCTTTTATTGTCCAAATACAGCTGAACCTTGAACACGGCAGGGGTTGGGGCACCGACCCTCTACACAGTCAAAAACCCCTGTATAACTTACATCGCCCTCCACATACGCGGTTCCTCCGTATCCACGGTTCCACACCTGCAAATTCCACAACTGCAGAGCGTGTAGTACTATAGTATTTAGTACTGACAAAAGTCCACGCATAAGTGGACCCACTCAAGCCCATGCAGTTCAAGGGTCAACTGTAAAATCATCAATGTAATTAATTACAGAAAGAATGTGTAAAAGTAATAACCCCTAATATTACCCTCAGTAAACTGTTTCTACAAGACACTGAGCATATCACACTCCATACCTGGCCTGCCATGGTATCAAAGAGAAATTGATCAGCGCACATCAGAAACCTGGAGGTGAAAAAACCCTTGTTGCACAGGATGACTATTGTTTGAGAAAGACCAGGAAGATGGGAAGGAGAGAGAATATTTATCAAAATAGACAACAGGGCATGAACAGCACCGAGCAAGCCAGCCTGGCACCCATGGGGTACACATGCACTTCACTTCGACTACTAGAAGCCACTTCCTCCGTGGAGTCTCTCCAGGGCACTAAAGCAGCAACACTACACGTGGTGGAAAAAAATTCTATTTCATATGGCTTTCAACCACAGTTGCCTGTGAGTCTTCTAGAAGAGAGAAATAACTAAGACTAAAACTAAGTAGAATGAACCTCAAGATCAGGAAGAATCCACTGGAAATTCCTAATATAACCTATATGCAAAAGGTATTCTGAAGAAATCATAAAGAGAAAGTAAACGTTTTTCCAAATTAGCTCTCCACTAAATAATCAAAAACTCTGAGGTGTTTTTCAAAACACTATTCAAAACCCCTCCAAAATTTACAGAAGTGACAAATAAATCAAGGCGACGCCTCCAGATCACTAAGCACCACCCTTTCATCATATTTAAAACAGCATGTATGTCTCGTACATTAAAATGTTCCACCACATATTAGGACATGAATCTAAGGATTAAATCAAATCATTTTCCAAACAGAAGGCAACCTACCATTATGTGTTCAAGTAGAGAATCTATTGCAACTATGTTATCAAAATACGTTCTGAAAAAAAGGGAGATAAAACCTTTAAGTAATGTTATTAGAACAAAGAACATGTTAAACTTTGAATGCATTTCCCAATTTTGTCTACATTTAAATAAAAAACATAAAGGTATATGTTGTTTGATTTTTGTCCTTTTGTGGAAACAACCAATAATATTATTTTAAAGAGAGAAATGAAAGTTTATCATTGACTTTAGTATAAGGACTCTAATTCCGGAGGCTGCATTAAGTAATTATTTTATCAGTAAGTATTCAAGGTAGGGAGAAAGTTTGGGGCATTTAACTTAAACTATGAAGAAATAAAATTGGTTTCATCAAACTTAATACCTCACAAATAACTTTGATCTAAAATAAAAATATTTAAATTTGCTAAATCTCATTAATATGCTAAAAATGTAAATTATCACTGGAAAAACTCAAAAGTTAAAATGTAGTTTAATTGTACTAAGAAAGCAAGGCGATTCATTTGAGACGAGATATCAGAATACAAATAATGGCAAGGACCTGACCACTTTACACAAGTAAAATATATATTCATCATTTTGAACTGCAAGTAAATATTTGGGAGGCATATGGTATATACATTAAAATGTAGACCAGAGAAACAGAGGAACCAACAGGCATGTGTTACAGGGAATCTATAAAGAAATACTCTTAATATAGACCCGATTGGCAAGGTACTGCTTTCAGTTTAGTTTTGTGAGAATTTAGTAATGTATTCAGGATTAAGATAAATTATAGCAATAAACAATGCCTTTTTTTTAGAGGAGAAATCATCTGGCTTGAAGCTACTAATACGCTTCGTTACACCATCCACTGAGGAATATCCTGCAAGGAACAGGGGGAAGCAAATGGGTTTCCCACCGGGGAACAGATTTAAGGTGTCACATGAGGGTTTTAATTGGACTTTGGGAGACCTGCAAAGTATTCAAATACATTAGTACGAGAACGTGCACAGCTTCCCTTCCTAGGCGTTTCTGAAGTAGTAATACCATGTGTCCCAGAGATACTGTTTAATTCCATCTCAAAGAAGATAGTTGGCCTAGGGGATCAATAGAGCACTCCCTCAGTCCCATACCTCTTTAATTTTATATTCCAAAGCACAAAGCAGCAACTTCAGAATCATTAGTGATGAGGATTACTAGACTTGGTGATGAGTTGGTTATGAAGTGTGCCAGGGTGACATGTGAGCGAGAACGCAGTCAGAGTTGTGTTGGAGGCCTTGGAGGCACAGGTACATCACACCTTGGGTTAACTTGTCGGAGGATGGGACCTGAAGTTACCATGTCCTGGGGCGTTTTAGATTTCAACAATTAAGCAGATGGGTCAGATAGATACGAGAGCTTCCCTGTAGCAAGCAAACCCAGTATGAACCTGAAATTTAATAAATATCTGTAATTGCTTCCACTGCCAGCCCAAGGGAGTTTTTCTAGGTCAAACTGGAGAATGATATCTGAGCTACTATACATGAGATAATTAAAATGATAATATTAAGAGCCTGTTTTAATGTACTGACATTTGTTGAAAAGGCCAGAGAGGACTATTTGGAAAATAATAAACTAGGACATTTCCTCTCCTTCTACTGCTGTCAGTTTTCTCCCATGAAAATAGAAATATCAATACTTAGTGCACCTCTCTAGATAGTCTCTAACACCTTCTAGTGAGTCTGTTTAGAAAAGATATACCAACTTGCAAATTCAGATCATCACATATACATCTGCGATCCTTCACTTGTAAAGTGAACGTGGATGAGGATGTAACTCTATGATCCAAAATACGAACGACCATACTCACCTTACCACTCGCCTAATAAAGATTGGTCTTCTGTTACTGACTGCACTAGATAGTAATCTATCACTGTCAGAGCCTGCACTTAATCTAAACTGTTGATCAATAAGAGCTACCACATCCCTGGACACGAACACTTACTTTGATACGTCGAGTAGAAAGTCATTCAACTCAGTTTGTTTGGCAAGACCTCTGCATACCTGCCATACAAAATAATGGCTATTAATTTTAAGGGAGTTCTGCTTATTTAAGAACAAAAATTCCAGAATACTAGTTACCTTATTTATTTAAAAAGGCATAACACAATCACTACTTCAATGCTTTTAAAACTGTATTTGGGTGCATATCCTACCTACATTCAATACTGTCAGGTCCAGGAAGCCCTTGCTTCTCATACCATTATCCTAAAATATATATACATTTTCTCCCTATCAGACAGTTCCTCATCAACCTGAGTTTGCTGAAACGGACTTAAAGGAACAAAACGAGAAAAAGTGGAAGATACAAAATAGAATTCTATTGCTGCCGTGTTCCTGAACTTAAAAGTCTAGTTCTCGGGAATACTCCATGCAGTTTGTGATCTTTTAAATTAGATCACATTTTCAAGAGAATCAGGTATCTTAAATAACAATTAATGTTTAAGATTAATGTTTTCATATAACACTTAGTTTAGTGGATGTTTTAATTTAGGAAATGGAGTCATAAAAATATCAGTGTTACTGCCAGGAGGAGGTCATTCCTGGGCTTTCAGTGGAAAACAAAAACCATGATAGGAACATAAATAATTTAACATTATATGTAAATATATAAAAATAATTAATTGGAAACTATTTAAGGCAGGGAGTAAGTAAATATAAGCGAATAGATCAAACATTTTAGAAACAACAAAATACCTAATATCCAAAAACAAAGCACTGGGTTACTTGTTAACCTCCATTCCGTTCCCCAATGCTGCACTCCAAACACCCTTTTCTCCTAGGAAGCCCCTGTGAAAACATCCCAAAGACACACCTGAACCTGATGTATGGCTACTGAAGCCCAGGCAAGATTTGCTGTTGCAACCTAAAAAAAAAAAAAAAAAAAAAAAAAAAAGAGTATGAAGCAAGTTTTTATCAGTCACATGCAGACATCCCACGAAGGACTCTAGCGTAAACATATATGAACAATTTTGTAAGATCATTGCATTTTTGAATATTTTGCCAAATGTGAATAGTCAAATATATACAAAGTTTCTCTTTTATATTTCCCACTTCTTTATTATTGAGTTTAATGCTCTCTTGTCCCTCCTACTTCGGGTTAAAAAGGAAGATAAATTGATTAAGAGAGCTGTCATCCAATGATTTTAACATAAAATAATTATTTTTCAGTTCAACCAAAATACTATTAAAAAGGCCTCTAATGACCACTTTAGAATGAGGAAGTATCTCCCAGACTTCACTGACAAGGGCTCAAACTTCTAGCTATTCTATTTCTTTGATTTTTCATCCATCTAACAATATTTCTTGGGTGCCTACTCAGTACCAGACGCTGTTCTAGATGCTGGAGATACAGCACGAACAACAGAACAGCTCACAGCTGCTGCGCAGGAAGAGAAAAGGGCGAGAAAGAAAATAAAGCGAAGCGCACGTTATACTGGCTGGTGACGCGGCTATAGCGGAAAAGAGGCACGACAGAGGGACAGGAGCCGCTCAGGTCTGTGTGCGGTGTTCAGCGAAGCCTGATCAGAGAGGGTGACCTTAGAGCACATTCCTGAAGGAGGCAGCTGGGGCTGGGTACAGGACAAGCGCAGTGCAAGGGGAGGGAGAGCAGAGGCGCAGGCTGTGTGCAGGAGAGGGCCCAGCATGGCTGCAGGCAGGGAAGGGGCTGGAGCAGCAGAAGACGGGTCATCTTGGTAAGTGCACACGGGGTGCAGGCCACGGAGGGACCTGGGTGAACACCTCGTCTGACAGATAGATCATGTACTGTTTGGTTTTAGTAGGACTGAGCCGTTCCGGTTCAGGGAACAGTGAACGGAAGTTACTGTTTCCCAAATGGATTTGATGCTGTTACTCCTATTCAGGACGTACTCTAGGAAGAGGACATTTTTAAGGGGTCCACTAGAATGTGAAAACTCTCCAAAGCCATCCTACGACTTCATTTGATTCACAATATGGTATTTTATTTTTATTGTTAAAATGGATCCTTACTACAATAACTTACTATAAATTTCTATATCGCTATATTGAGTGAGTTTCCTCTCTAAACAACTGCAAGACAAAACAAATGTTTTAAAAAATCGTTAGTAGTAGTATCAAAATATTATTAAGCAAATTACGGTTTTAAATATTCCCTCATTAAATATTCATCATTTATTAACTGAGTATTACTCAGCACCTTCAATGAACTAGGTGCAACTAAAAGTCCTCACAGGCAGTGTCCAGGCCTCACCTCCTGATGACTCAGACAGAAGGCTTCCTTGCCCCAATGCCGGTACAGCTCAAGGATGCCGATCAAATCACCGATCGCCGTGACAATTGGCAGACAAAGAACAGACTGGATACGTGTCCCTGATTCCAGTCCGGTACCTCTTGGAAATCGTTCATCCTAAAAAAAACAGAAGGGTGAAAGATATAAACTCAGTGAAAGTAATGGAATCATCCGGTTATGATCCTATCAGCAAATTCCTTACGCTCGTCATCAGTAATGAGCAGTCCTTTTCAAAGGAAAACCAAATGATCATGGCCACCATAAACACCGCTTAAGGAAACGCTTATCTTCAGCAACGAGGAACTTATACCCAAATATGGATTTAATGTTTCTTTATCCTTGTACAGAATTTAATTAGTGAATGAATATACATAACTTCATGCAATAATAAAAGCAACTATGATGGTTAACATCCATTTATTCCTCACCTGGTGTGTGCCAGGACTAAGGGATTTACAGGTATAAGGTCACAAGAGAAAAATTACTCCAAATGTAAATGCCATAGGAAGGAAATTACATGTATAAATTTCTTCCCTTCTATTTTTAAGGTTAGAATAACACAAAAGCATATGTTAATGAAAGTCGTTGTAACTGAACCTCAAAGGCCCGTATTAGATATCCAAATCATCCAATAACTACCAATTACCTATCATAAGAAATGAATCGGTTCTTTGACTTAACTTTCTAGCTTAGCAAAATCACTCAAAGGAACACAAGAAACTCAAATGAATTAATATCAAAACGTCAATTCTATGTATTCAATTTCTGTGGTCTACAGGAAGCTTTTCATGAATAGACTGGTATAAATCTATACTTTGTCATTTACAGATATTTTGAAAGCTTGCATATACATACAATAGAACATTTTGAAATGACAACTTATACAGTATCTACTTTTTACGTTTACTTCTTAGAAATGAAGTATATTTGGCATACAACATTGTGGAAGTTTAAGGCACACAACATGCTGATACGTTTATATATTGTAATATGGTCGCCACTGTAGTATATTTGGCATACAACACTGCGGAAGTTTCAGGTTTACAACATGCTGATACGTTTATATATTGTAATATGGTCGCCACTGTAGCATCGTTAATACCTCTGTCAAGCCACATAATTATCTCTTCTTTTTTGGGGTGAGAATAATTAAGATCTAGTCTCTTAGCAAGTTTGATGATTATAATACAGTATTGTTGTCTATATACATTATACTGTGAAACATTTTTAGCACTTTTTCTTTTCTTATTTTTGATAAAGTAACTAGTAACCTGATTTGTTCAAGGCTATACAGATAACTAGTGGCAAAAACAAAATTAATATCTAGATTTTGTGACTCCAATTTAGTAGTTTTTCAGAGCAAATTCATGACACCTATATACTTGTTTGTATGCTTGTCAGTTTCAAAGTCTGGAGCTCATGCAGTGACATTTCATCACAGTGTACACATGCACTGTGGCAGACTGCTCTGAGGGCTCTGTTTTGTCCTGTTCTCTGTACCCATGGCCTTGGTCAGACCCTCCTACACTCAGTCTGGGCCTCCCATGAGATTTGCTTGGCTAACCTGAGGGCAGTGAATTTGATGTAAGCAGAGGCTTGAAAAGTCACTTGCATGTGTCCACTTCTTCTCTCTGACGCCTGCCACCATCATAAGAACATGACGCTAGCCTTACTGGTTGGGGTGGTGAGACACACACAGAGAACGAAGGCCACCTAAGACTGGCCAGCTCCTAAGTGATGGCCAGTTGATCTCAGACACATAAGCAAGCCCAGTCAAAGATAGCCCAGATCAGCAGAATGGCCCAATCCAGAGACAGTGAGTGGTGGCTGTATGACCCCACTAAAATCTGGGGCAGTTTGTCACACAGCAATAGCTGACTCATTCATATATATCCTGCTAGGATATGAAACATAAAACAGTAATCATCTAGTCTATATGACTATGAGTATACATTTTTATGCTTAACTATACTGGCAAATGTTGAAAGAACAACTACTCAAATCTACATCTTAGGGGTACGGAAGATACGATTCTTGGAGTACAAAGAATTAGTTTACATACAAATGCATTTATTGATCTGTATCTTGCTTTAAAGCTGTTATAAAATGGCTTAAATTAAAACATCAAGCGTATATGTTATCTTTCTTAATTAAAGACTTCAGGTTACGAATGTCACAAAGGGTAAAAAGCCACTTACCCCAAGGATGTCTTCTACTAGCAACGTTTTTCTGGACTTGGCCACATAGGCAGAGGTGGTGGTGCCCTGGGCGATGGGCCCAGCAGGGATGAGCCTGGGTTTTCCTTCCTTGATTCCAGGTGGCGTAAACACACAAAGGCTCTAGGAAGAAAAAAAGGAATATGTTTTATAGACTTAGGAAAGTCTTTGGCACAGGACGAAAAGGTTACTTAACAATTGCGAGAAATCTGTGAGCCAAGGAAAAGTAGAGACATAAGATGAGGAAAGGTGCTTGGCGTGACCAAACTGAGCATCTGAGGTGAAATTCTCTTTCACATGTCCTATGCACACAACACACAGGCTAGATACAGGACTCACACAAATCTCTAGGTGCAGAAAATCTCTTAAAATAGCCTCCGATTTTTATCCACAGAAAATAATAAAATGAAAACAAAATGTAAGCTGTCCTTGGGCTCAAGAAACTATCACACAAGAAACAGACACACTGCACCCCACCGCCCTACAGACGTGCCACATGGCTCTGTAACTACAGGTCAACGTGATTTGGTTATGTTTTTTCATTTTCATGAAAAATCTTTTTCAGAACATTATTTCTATTTTTAATACTCAACTACTCCATTCCTAAAACTGACCTGCCCATAAAATTACAGATTCAGAATACTCTTGGTAAAATTTTTGCTCTTCTCTGCACACACACACCAAAAAAAAAAAAAAGGACAAAGCTGGGTGTATCTTTCCGTCTCAAAAGACTAGGTGGGAGGGTAACATTTGAAACTACTTTAAAAGAAATGTTTTTTAAAATATGATCTGTTATTTCGACTAAACCAAATTATATTTTAAAATAAATTTCTACTAAATAAGAATTGCTCATCCAAACAAGTCATCTGGGCATGGGGAGCAATATTTTGACATAACTGTATTATGATTATCTACTCAATTTGAAAAATATTAAAGTTCTGCTAAATTCTCCCAACACTATACTTTTTTTTTTTTGCCGTACGCGGGCCTCTCACTGTTGTGGCCCCTCCCATTGTGGAGCACAGGCTCCGGACGCGCAGGCTCAGCGGCCATGGCTCACGGGCCCAGCCGCTCCGCAGCATGTAGGATCTTCCCGGACCGGGGCACAAACCCGTGTCCCCTGCATCGACAGGCGGACTCGCAACCACTGCGCCACCAGGGAAGCCCCCAACACTATAATTTTATTTTATTTTTAATTGGAGTGCTGTGACTTAAGGATGATGCCCTTTTGAAGCAGTGAGTATTAGGCAACCCTCTGAAGCTAAAGATGTTTCTATTAACGCTTGCTAGCACTAAGCTAGGTCCAGGTGAGGACAATGAGCTGGATGTGGTTATTACTTAGACAACGTGGTTTTCAAGCTTCGTAATGTCGAAGAGCCCTTTCTTCAAGTGAAATCTTACAGTCACAAGACAGTGAACCCTATAAACTTGAGCTACTTCAGTCACTGGGAGCAGAGAGGAGGAAAAGAGCTTTGGCTCTCACCCCACCTGCTTTAAGTAAGTCATCATTATCTAAAGATTACAAGTTAAGTTCAAAATATTTTTATTCATTAATATATCTACATTAGTTAGGATTGTGTTTAAGCAGTAATTTGCTATTATGCCTGTGAAAAATGCTTTTTGAATGCATCTTTTAAAAAGGATTAAGCTTAAAATGTTTAAATACAAGTTACACACTTTAAAAAGATTTTTACAATTCAACTACACGTAAGATGATAAATGACAAATGCACTTTATTTTTAAAGAGGCTAGAAATCAGTCACTGTTTTTATAGTTACTATAATGTACCAATATACATAAGACATAAACGAAGTAAGACTTTCATTAGATTTAGTATCTATGTGGCAATACAATTCAGTGTGTCACCCCTTCTTAAGATTGAGAGAGAGTAGCGAAATGATCCAAGGACAGGAAGAGAGATGACTGCAAGAAAAAATGTTACAGGACATGGTATAGTTAGCCTGAATAAAAGTCAGAATTGACAATGATTTTTCCAAACTATGACAAAGTTAATCGTAAGAAGGATGCTGAGTAATGTTTCTTTACTCAACCAGAGTCAGAACTGCAGGAAATGAACTTAAATTGACCTGAATCATTTAGTTAAGTCTTAAAGAACTTCCCATGACAGCAATAGAAAGTAAACTCTAAAGCAAGCTCCCGACAGAAGCTTTGGATTTTTTAAAAATAGTTGTTGACTTTATTTGTTTGTTGTTTGAAGATATACAACAGATATCTCTTTTGGATGACTTTGCTATATGCCCTTTAAGGCTGGATTTAATAGTATCTTCATAATATCTTCATAATAATATCTTCATTTAGCTTCATAATTCAATATGACAAAATAGCTTACACATACACATTCCTAGGTTATTAGGTCATTTATTTAATATAAAACATTTATTGCCTCTGTGTAGGCTTTCTATATGATGCACGAGAAACAGACAAGCAAATACTGCACCTTGGGTATATGGAAAGCTATTTTACATACTAGATTTGCTGAAAATAAATGATTTAGAAATCTTTCAATTACTTGATTGATGTAGAAAACTCCTGTGGAAGATAATTATCAAAAAAATAAATAATTTTTTACAGTGGGAACTTTATACTTGTTTTACTAATTAGGTTATGATTTTTGTTCATACTTACCAAACAGAAATGTTTACAAATGAGAGCTGAGGGCAAGTGCTAACAAAATTTTGAATAAGTTGTCATATGAAGGCCAAAAGCTCAGATAGGAAGGGAAAATGAGGACCAACCTAGACAGACACCTGTTTTTTGACGTTTTTACAGCTTCAATTTTTCTCCTCTGTGCACTTGGTAGTTTCCTACTCTTTTTGGATGGCATTTTTTTTTTAACTCCATACGATTCACCTGTGCAACAGCTCCGTCCACGACCTCCATTTCTGATTAAAGATCAATCACTGGTTTGAATTGTGTGTTCTGCAATAGCATATTCTGTATGATCTTTGTAGTGGAACAGGCTCATGGGCAGCTATTACTGCAAAC
Organism: Phocoena sinus; assembly: GCF_008692025.1. Taxonomy (NCBI): domain Eukaryota; kingdom Metazoa; phylum Chordata; class Mammalia; order Artiodactyla; family Phocoenidae; genus Phocoena; species Phocoena sinus. The sequence continues at coordinate 3,557,915 of NC_045774.1, read as the reverse complement.
AGACAATGTCGATAACGAACCTCCAAATTAGAGGCTAAATTTTACATGTATTCAGGAACGGAGAAAGGTTTATTAAATATACCTTTATTTACTCCACAGAAATAATCAAACAGATAGCTGTGTATCAAATAGTCTTCTTTTTCCCACTGGCTGAACTGACACTTTCATCATATACTAAATCCCCAAGTACACTTGGGTCTGCTTCTGAACTCTCAATTTTGTACCACTTGGTTTATTTGCCTAGCACAGTATTTTAATTACCGTAAGTTTATAGTACATGTTGTGATCTGGCAAGGCGAGTCTTGCTTGGGTTCTTCATGTTTCAAAATAATCGTAATTTATAAGACATATTTTGCATTCTTCATTGGTGAAGGGCCTGCATTAATGCATTAACAACTGATGGGTGTAAATAAGTTCTAAAGAAACTTAAAAATGAAGTAAGGGCTTTATTTTTCAAGATCAATCATGATGAATTTTTAAAGACGTATTTTTAATTTTTAATACAATGCTTAAAGGTTACGTTCCATTTAAAGTTATTACAAAATATTGGCTATATTTCCCGTATTGTAGAATACATCCTCGGAAGCCTATCTTACACCCAGTGGTTTGTACCTTCCACTCCTCCATGCCAATCATTATGAATTTTGACATAAGAATTTGACTGGGATGTTCAGATTAATAAGATGAAAAAGATTATACTCACTATTTATTTTCATAGGTGGATGAATGAAAACTTTCATCAAACATCACTACATAACATTTTAAACGTATTAAGACTATTATGCATACATTTACAATCTATAACATGCAGCATTGAAATGAGTCTCTAAAATTAATTTCTGCTTTAATGTTGTATGAATCTATGAAACCTTTTATTAACACAAACATTTTTTAGAGGCTAGAGATGAAAACTACACGAAAACTAAAAACAAGGAAAAGGTTCAAAGTTTCAAACCTCAACCACCTCTACCCTTTCCAGAGAAGAGCATCACTGCATTCCGGGCGTGCACCTGCAAACTGATGCTCTGCACCTTCATTCCCACCTGACAGCTCTGCAGGTGGCTTGACTGTTGTTAGGCCTTTCCCCTCCCAACACCAGCAAGGAGACTGGCCTAAGAGCTAGAAATCAATCCAGAGGCGAGGCCATGCAGTAGTAGGGGATGAATTAGCTCTTTCAATATTTCAAAGAAACTCATTATGAACTACCCAATATTTTTGTGATAACAGTACATTTCGTAAGTATTTCTAAAGTTAAATAATTTAAACTAGAGAAGATTGGTAACGGTAGTCATAATGAATAAGTTGGCTCAACGAAGGAATAAAAAGCATTCAAATTAGTTAAAAAATCTAATTTTGAGAAATAGATTTGGTGGGAAAAGAGTCATAGAATAGACTATCACACATTATTTCTTAAAAACCAGGATTTTTTGATGAATTGGGAAATTGATTCACTGACATCAACTAAAGAGAGAAGTCTACTTCACTTGGTAAACAGTTGCTCTCATCTTTCTTTCCATGAACGATTCAAAGATCACTTGATTCATGAAACTTCACTTGCATGCTAAGGCTTCAACTCACAACCAGTTAAATTTTGGAACCACTTTTTAAGAAGAAAAAACATTATTTAGGCTTACCATTAAGTTATTTTTCTTACAGACACTAGATGGCACTGGAGAGTAGATGAATGTAGATCCGGGCAGAGGGCGTGAGCCAGGAACCCCGCGTACGCTGGACCTTGAACCACGTGCCTAACTTCGTTAGCGTAATTCTTAGAAATAAACCTACTAAAGTCACTGTGCATTGAACAAAGTCACACAGTTACTCTAAACTACTGGCTGTAAACTGGTTTCTAAGCTAATACACAAACGCTATCTATGAACTTACTTTATGAATTATAAAGTTTGACGTATAATTAGAGATCACTAGGTTTCCAGCTTTCACAAACCACTAATTACAGGCAACACAAGAAAAACTATAGTAATGACATTATAAAAAATGTTACATAGTAAGTGGAGTATGTGACTAGGTGTGAAAGAGAAAACCTGTAGAAACATTAAAAAGTGAATTAAGCAAAATCTTAATCATGGAAAAATCAGTTTTGCCCAACAAACATTTCAAGAGTACCTTGTATATGTTATGTGTCAGACACTGGTACTGGTCAGAACACAAAAGGCTTCCTTTCCCAGCTCCAGATTTCTCACAAATTGCTTCTTCCTTTACTGTCCCTTCTTGTCTATTAAGGAAGAGGCCTCCTAAGCCCTGCTCCACCAGAGGGCTCATCATCCAAGCTCTTTTCAGTGTCACCAACCCCAGCACCCCTGCCAGCCCCATCAACACCTTGGCTCCTCTCTGTTCGCACGTAAGGTCCGGTGCTGTGATTAACTGTGGATTTCTTGATTTCTCCTACTGGTTGTACATTCTTTGAGGACAGGAATGATGTTTTATTTATCTTTGTATGCTCGGCAATTTAGCACAGTTTTGGGTACCTGGCAGGTGTCTGAAATGGTCTGTTAAATAACATGCATGATGTAACGTTTAACCAATGGAGGTTAAATTCAGACTTAGAAAGTTTAAGACTCTTGTCGAAGTCCCAAAGTGGTGAATTGGAACTCACACAATCCAACTCCAGAATCAAAATTCTTTGGAAAACTAAGCTGCTAACTGGGAAACCTGCCTTCTCTTCCCAAGCTCTGAGACAGTGTAGACAGCACAGGAATTCTCTCTCCCGAAGGGCTGTCCCCAGTGGAGTGTGAGTACAGAAGTACAGGAAACTATTCTGGTTCATCAATGTGCCCCACGGCTAGCGACTGCCTGACCAAGGCTGGGGCTCAAGAAACAGTGTTAAATAAATGTCCTACCAGCTTTTTAAAACACATTATTTCAACACTGCTTTCAATTTCTTCCATTTACTGGTCTATTAGTTTTCTATCATCATTTGCATTAAATGGAGCAATTTATATTTTCCTCAAAAACTGTCCATTTTATCCAGATTTTCACATTTATTAATGTAAGTATCCTCTCATAATTTGTCATTTTCACTCTATTGTTTTATTATCTTCAAAATGATTGTGATAATCATATTTTATGCTTTATTGTTAGTGCTTTAATACCACTTAGGTTGTTTTCTATCATCTCCTAAACTTTCTATGTTTTCTTTAAATTTTTCCTCTCTGGTAATATGAATGTGTCTTTTAAATTCTCCTAGTATAACTTTTGATGTATTTAAATATTATTTAAATTATATTCCTCAATGCATCAATTTCAGAAATTAAATTTTTTCTACTGATTCTCATTTACGAAAAAAGAAATTAATACTTTTATAAGTATAAGAATGTTATAGTCCCTGCCATGTCTGTCTTAATCCTTGGTATTTATTCATATAGACTAAAAATTTTATCTCAGTCCATTTGGGTTGCATTATTATAATTTTGTCACTAAAGTATATATATTTTGTTTTGAAAGTGAGTTATTAAGAAACACTTTCTAACTACGATTCAAAATCCAGAGACAATTTTTAAAAACATTGATAAATCTATAATATGCTACCTTTCACGTACAAAGGAAGAAATATAAGAAAATATACATGTATCTGCTCATTGTTAAAAAAATGTTTTATTTTATTTAATATGGTTAGCTTACATTTTAGAAGTATGTCAACATCTGTTGCAAGCAATATGGCAGATTAGATAATTTGACATGCCTGAAAAAAAACAATTTTAAAATTATTTAAAAGCTGGATAAAGTATATTTCACAAATATTTTATAATGCATCGCTGGGCTGAGAAGAATGGAGGAATCCACAGAAATCTAAAAGGAAGCAGATAAAGGAACCCTGTCAGGTAAGCAAATCCCAAACTGTCTTTTTCTTGAGAGCATCAACTAAAGCCTAGATATAGAGTTGACGCTTGAACAACATGGGTTTGAACTGTGTGGATCCATTAATTTATTTCAATAAATGCCGTGGTCACATCTGCGGCTGATTTGAGTCTGCAGATGTGGACCCGTGGATACTGAGGGCCGACTGTAAAGTTATATGTGGATTTTCAGCTGCATGGATGGGGCCGGGACCAGCAAAGGGCTATGGGCTCATCTTAGTTTGAAGGGTGAATATACTTACAGCTGCAAGGGGATTACAAGGAAACCAGATTATCTTGGATTTATTGCTGGAGGGAAAATAAAAATCTCCTCTGAAAAATAATAACTGCACATCATGTGGATTTGAGGCTTGAATCTATACCACTCAGTAGTCTGAAAAAAAATCTCAACTAGATAATTCGATTAAAATTGTCCTGAATTGATACTGCCTTAGGTGATTGACAAAAACAAATACATATCCAATCTCTAGAAATATAACAGGAAAGGAACTTCAATAGCCTCAAGAATATCCATTTAAAAGGGCCAAAGGAATATGATTTATGGTTAATAAATAAAAGGCATGAGCATATAAGTCACCATCGATGAAAGGCAGATGAAACAAAAGCCAAGAAACTAATTTCAGAAAGAATATGAAACAATACAAGAGAGGTATAGTTAGTCATATTTCAAGAAATAAAAGATAAACTTGAAAATATGTCCAGGGGACAAAGAAAAATGAAGGACTGAGACAAATCTAAAAACCACCAAAATGTAACTAATTATAGTCAATATATGGAGGGATAATATTTATCAACCTGAATTCTCCATCCAGCAAAAATATCTTTCAAGAAAGCAGTGAAAGAAAGATATATTCAGACACACAAAAATGAGAGAGTTTCTTTCAAATCAGCAGATTCTCGCTCAGGGAAGTTCTCCGAGACAGAAAAAAACTGATTCCAAATGTCAGACCTGAGATATAAGAAGAAATGAAGAGCAAAGAAACTGGTAATTAGGTAGATATATCTAAAGAAACACCTCAGTGAACTTCAGACTTCAGACAGTATGTCTTCTTCCTATCCAGAGAAACCACTGGGTTAAGGAAGTAACGAGGGCCTCACTACCTATGTGGAATGCATAAAAGGAAAAATACAGTGAACAGAACACAGCCATTATCCCCTAAAATTATCCTCCCAGGGAGACAAGGTCTCTGCTTTCGTGAGGCTTATATTCTAGTGAGAAAGCCAGATAAGCAAATAATCGAACAAATCACAGATAAATATGTAATTACAGGTTCAGCTAAATTCTATGACGGAGAAGTATATGACATTAAGAAAGCATAGCAGGGGCTGCCCTGGTGGCGCAGTGGTTGAGAGTCCGCCTGCCGATGCAGGGGACACGGGTTCGTGCCCCGGTCCGGGAAGATCCCACATGCCGCGGAGCGGCTGGACCCGTGAGCCATGGCCGCTGAGCCTGTGCGTCCAGAGCCTGTGCTCCGCAACGGGAGAGACCACAGCAGTGACAGGCCCGCGGGCCCGTGTTCCACAAAAAATAAAAAAGAAAGCATAGCAGAGTGGAATTTGACTTAGGAAGGTCAGAAAAAGCTACAGTTTTGCTATGTACCCTGCTGCTCCTAGGGTTATACGGTTAAACAGGATACACTTGGCCCCTGAGATGCGGCAGAGAAAGGAGTAATGACCCTAGAGAGAACCACATAGAGTATATTAACTGACCTGAGGGGTTTAGAATAAGCCCACTAAAGCCTGAAAAGACTTGGCATCCCCCCTCAATTAAGCTACAAAAGGGAATGATAAGTAAAAGTGAAAGAATTAGAATTGATACACAGAGAACTACATTTTGGATTTTATAGATACAAAAGCGTTTTCTAAATCATAATCACGCAGAAGTATGCAAACAATGAAGTGAAAATTATAGCCAAGTGATTAACAGCATGGGGTTTGGGAATCTAAATCCAGGCTCCAAGAGCCAAGCACCGTTGGAGGTGCCCACACTGCAGACCCAGGCCTCGAGGCGCCCGCCGCTTTTCGACCTCTGCACACAAGGTCTCCCCGTTCTCCCCATTCTCTTTCACGTGGAGCAGAAGAGGGCCGACCCACCGTGGCAGCCTCGGCTTAGGGTTCATATCATTTCTTTTCAGGTAAACAGCTAGAATGCTGAGTCCACGATCCAGGTTTCAGTAGAGAATCTGACTGGTCCCCGTTTGGGTCACAGAGAGCTGTGATTGAAGGTCAGGGGTCACATGAAACAAACACGGCTGCCATGGCCAACCCCTGTGGGTTGTCTGGAGATGTTGGGGAAGGAGTAATGAGATGTGGACTATCACAGTTACATGATAATAAACATACCAGAAATCATAAAAATTATGGCAAATTATATAATAATTTTCTGAAAGGAAGTTTTGATTTTTAAGTAAAAATCTCAAATTTTAGAAACAAATTTTTGGAATGAAGAGGAAAGAGATCTGTTTGCTATTTTAGTAGCTTAGCCATTCTAAAATACTACTGGTATGTAAAACATAAAGTATTTACAAGTGGGAGTAATTGTGCATAATTCAATTTACTAAACCCTCTTGTTGACTGTTTATGCGAAAGGCACTAGGAGAGATGCTAGGTGAATACAGAAATGAATAAGGAAAGGTCCTTGTCCTAAAGAGCTTTTAATCTTGTAACATAGATTATCACAATGCAAGGGGAAACGAGGACCGTGCAAATGGAGAGGATCAGTTATGAGCTAAGTCGTTCAGCCAATAAATACTTTTTGTGCAACTACTGCTGTGCTCTATTCCTACTAACATTTTATATAATATAAATATTATATAAATATTATACTATATATTTTGTGAGTTTTGATTACTCACAAAAACAAATATCACATTGCAAAAATACATCCCAAATCTCAAATAACAATACCAAACGCACAAGAAATACACAGTAAAAGTTTGCAAAATAACCTTGTAACGGAGTCTTATATATTTCGGCTATGAATATAGGTGTTATTGGTTCAGAACATTTTTCTAAAATGTTACATATGTGTTGATACCATAATAAAACTCAAGTGCCAGTAATGGAATGCCTCGAAATACTTTTGAAAGTGCCTATGCAAGCTGCACTTGACAGTGGACTGTGCTTGCAGTGAGTCAAACCAGAAACACAACACAGGGTCTGCCTGGCGCACCAAAGACTGGACCAGGCACCCCTGGGCTGCCCCATGCCACCAAACAGTCTGAGCCACGGCCACCACAGCTCAGGAATCTATACCTAGCAACTCCATCCCTGCACTTTGAGAGTCATTTAAAAACTATCTAAAATATTCACATAAAACTTCTGCTCTCGTTTTCTTCTACTGTGGATTGTGTGTGAAAAAAGGGCATAGACTGTCCCTGACATCCCAGCCCACAGTGATGAAAGAACTTCTATACCAAACAGTAAGTCTAGATATGCCATTCAGAAAATAGGATACCACAAACCAAAACCAAAACGATAACAAATATATGATTTTATGCCTAAATGTCACCATGTTGGCAAAATTCCCAACTGGTAATAACCACATATAGAAACAAAATACAAAATGAGCTTTAAGGTACTTAACTGTGACACATCTATTAAGTTGTTTGTAACATAATAGTTTATCTTTTTAAAGAAGCTTATAACATTCTCTTATCTACAGCACCTGTATCTAAATTTAGATACTTACATTATTACACTCTCCAAGGAAATACAATGCAAATCCATCAGCTTTTGTGGCTGCCAAAGTAATAAAAAAGGAAGAAACTAATCTCAATGGAAGAATATAACACGCGTGAATTCTCTAAGGTGAGACCTCAAATACGAGTCTTTTGAATGGATTTGTTAGCAAAATTAACGGTCATGCAGTAAACTGAACAAAATAATTTATGGCTTTACTGAATCACATAATTAGAATATTAGCTATTGCAATTTTTAAGATGTGACACCCTCAAATGCATACAGCAATGTACTATGTAATAATACATCTGTCAAAATGTGAATATCAGAACTATTAGAAAATATTTTTAAAATTTGAGACTTACATTTAATTTTTAAAGTATTTAAAACTAGACAAAGTGATATTCATAATACTGGATAACCAATAATATAGGCATCAACCGGAAAGAACGATGTACATATGCTTACATCTCATCAGTGAAGAGAACATAATTTAACTTTATCTTCGGTTTAATTTTTCTACTAGGAGGAATATAAAACGTTTCTTACCAATTTTAATGATGCTACTCAATTCATAGAGGAGTAGTTGGTTGTCTCCTCCTGTATCCAACCGTTGTTCTATATAGCTGTTTAGTTCGTATACAACTCCCTGCATATTTGTATCTTGATACTATGAATTAAAAAAAGACATAATTAAAGATAATAAAATAAAAATTCCTTAGTTTGTAAAACATACTATTAATATATATGGCTTTATGTTAATAGCTATTCATTATGCTTTTATAGAGCGTGATTTAAATATTATGATCTACTATAAACACAGATTGAAAATTAAAATTGCTACAACTTACTCAGAATTATCTATAGACTCCAGGCATGCTTATTTATGTTAAAACATCGAATGTTACAAATTACAATTTTGTTTCTGAAGTTTTATATTGATATATGATGTATCAGGCAACTAGATCAGTAAAAACATTCAAAAGTTTGCTAACTGAATGAAACATCCTAATATGCTAGAAAAGTCCCCCCGTGCATCGCACCGGGTGAAACACAGTTTATTACTCTCCACTCACTTGGGTCCACGTGGTGACCACTCTAGTCTGACCTCAACTCTGCCACTAGAACGAGATCAGGAGCCGCTGCCGTAGTAGCAGCAGCCCCGCTGCAAGCCCGTGGCCCTAGGCTGCACCGCCGTGCAGGAACAACAGCAGGTGGACAAAGGTCTGGGAAGAAGGTGGAAGCGAAACTGCTATAACCAGCACTGTGTCTTCTTCAAAGGGCTGAAAACAGTCTTCTAGTGAGCTTCCCTGCTACACAGCTTGCCTTCTTAAGCCTCTTCTCCTAACATCAACCATGGCGAACTTTAAAATAAAATAAAATTCTGTGGCTCAAAACACTCTTGGGGTTTTTCCCACTGTACTTAGAACAACAGCCTCCTCCCAGCGTGGCCTTCGCACTGCAAGGTGTGGTTATTTTCTGCCTCGGAATCCGTCTAGCCACCTCTCTCTCTCTCTCTCTCTCTCTCTCTCTCTCTCTCTCTCCCTCTCTCCCTCTCTCTGTCTTTGTCTCTGTCTCTGTCTCTCTCTCTCACCCTCTCTCTCTCTCTCTCCCTCTCTCCCTCTCTCTCTCTCTCTGTCTCTGTCTCTGTCTCTCTCTCTCACCCTCTCTCTCTCTGTCTCTCTCTCTGTCTCTCTGTCTCTCTCTCGCCCTCTCTCCCTCTCTCTCTCTCTCTCTCTCTGTCTGTCTCTCTCTCTCTCTCTGTCTGTCTCTCTCTCTCTCTCACCCTCTCTCTCTCTCTCTGTCTCTCTCTCTCTCTCTGTCTCTCTCTCTCTCTCTCTCTCTCTCCCTCTCAGCAGGCCTATTGCTTGCTGTTACTGTTGAACACCTGTGAAATGAATAAAGAATGGCTGAACCAATCAGTCAATCATTCCACAGACATGCGCAGCCAATCCTGACAACCTACTATACGTAGGAACACTTCTAGAAACAAAAAACGCTAGAGCATGAACAAAATAAAGTTCCAGTCCTCAAGGAACTTACATTCCCGTTGTTAGAGAAGAAGTAATCTACACGGTGTGAAGGAAGGCAGTGGTCACGGTGCAGAAAGGAGAGCTGGGACGGCTGACAGTAAATGCCTTTGGAGGGAGAGGGCTACCTTTTAAATAGGATGGTCAGGGAAGGGAAGGTTCAGTGACATGAGATATGGGGACAGACTCCAATGAAACTTAGAACCCGTAAGGGCTGAAGTCTGCCCATCATCCACCACCTCTCTTGGCTTCTGCCCTATTAACAGACTCAAGTTCCAGCAGGCCCCAGAAAATCAAGTATCAAGGATGACTTGTCAAGAGATGAATACACACCAAAGGGAATGGATTAGATTTAAGTATCAAGGATGACTTGTTAAGAGATGAGTACACACCAAAGGGAATGGATTAGATTTAGCTGATGTATAGAAACCTCGGAAACAAAGGAGAACAGAATAGGCTGGAGCTACTCGCAGGTGCTGGAACACGCTAGAATAAAGATGATGGTGGACCAGGCAAGTTTTTCATATGGGTGCAAAAAGCAGAAGTACTGGCTTCAGTGCGCCAGTGCTTGCTTGGCTAAAACCTATTCCCCAAAATGGCTATGGCTGACATAAAATGAAGCTGAAAACCAGAACTTCCCTGGTATATATTCCAACCTTGGCAACACTGGAATGCTAGAGTGGATTTGTCCTGTACGACCTGTTTACCCATCCCCTAGCTATGTTCCACGGGCACTCCCTTCATCAAGGCCACGAAAAATGCACCCCGAGGCCACACCCGCCTGGCCTGTGTGAAGAGCTCTGCGGTGTGGGCCTCGGATGACTAGGGGCACCACCGCCCTCCAACAGGGTCCCCTGCTTCACTGAGAAGATGGGATCTTGGCGTCGAGGGGACAAGAGGCAGCACATAATCTCCAGAGGTAAGGTATTGTTAGCAAAATGGACAAAACTGAAGCTGCTACCAGAATGACCTGGCCAGCAGAGCTCTTTGACATTGGATCAAGCACTCGATCAGTGTTCCTGGAACTGAAATAGATAGGGCGACCTACTATTTTTTCATTTGTCTGGAGAGAGAAGTTCTGGGTTAAGCGAACAAAAATCTGACTTAATTACCACAGCAGGAAGTCAGGTACCTCAGTGAATTCCAGACTTGAGCCACTTCACAGAACTTCCTGAATAAAGCCAGGGGAGACCAGGTCCCCTCGAGGAAGGATTCTGATTCACAGCCCCAACTTCACAGTGCTTCTTCCTACATTCCCCAAAGGGGTCTGCTGTCTTTAAGCTGGGTAACTGTGCACTGGGCGAACGGGAAATCAGCAGAGTGATAGTGAAAACGTGCGTAAGAATCAAGAACACTTGAAATTCCGATGCCTACAAAACCTGACAGCGTTGTATGGGGTCGCAAAAGCTTTTGTTGTTTCTTATCATCTGTAAAAGGATCCTATTTGAGCTATTCCAAGTTTTGAAGAACTCCAGAGAAAATATTCTACTCTAATATACCCTTTCTTCCTTACCGCTCATCAGAACCACTCATTCTATAACCCCCCCACCCCAAAGTCCTGGGAAAGAGCTTATCTGAGACTGAAGCCAAGAGATAGAGACTGAGTCTTAATGACAGACTTTGAACCCCTAGACCCAGCCATGCAAAAGCCTTCAAGCCTAAAATTCTATCCCTAGGCATTTCTTTTTCATGAATCAATCCATTCTTCGAATATACCCTCTTTTTAGTGGGGAAGGGATACTTTAGCTAGTTTTAAGGTGGGTGTTTAGTCACTCAATAGAGGAGTCCCTATAAAAATGATATACAGACTGACCCTTTTCTCTGACAATGTAATTCTGACAATAGGCCCTTTAAAATGACCAGAATGCAGTGCTGACATTAATGACCAGCTGTCCTCCATCTCTTTTGGACAGGAAATGGGTTGTCACACACAAGTGAGAACAAGAAGCCATTGGGGTTATGGACAGTTTATCATGAGATTTCCTGTCAAGTCTCTGGGCTTCATTTTTTTCTTTTGTGTAACAAGAAGATCGAAATATATTGTCTTTAAAATACCTTTCAACAGTAACCTTCTGTGATGATCTATGACCTCCATTTTGTTGTTGTTTATATTAAACTTCAAATTCTAATCTTGAATCTAACAGATGGGTTAGTACACCCTGTCTGCTTTGATAAGCAATGACAATTGCATAAATCTCATAAGAGAAAAATGTTTAATTATGATTACTAAACTATACAAATGTAATATTACCTCTAAAATATTAAAGATGTACCTCCATAGTTAGTGGATCATTCAAACCATAAAACATTGAAAATTTTAAATTATGTATAAATGTGAATAACAGGAATAATTATTATTTGGTTCTTAGCCTTATGGCCATCTTGCTGGTCATGAGCCCTAACACGAGAGGGAAGGAAGACGCAACAAGTGGAGATGAACATCCAAAAATGTACTTCTCTTACGGAAACAACATGATGAAGAAAGTTTACTAAGGGATCGATTCCATTCAGTTGAATAAACTTTCAATTCTATATCTTGACTAATAGAAAATTACAATAGTATATTAATGAAGTTGTTAAGAACTTGTGTTTGCACAGCATTTTTAACTTCACAAAGTCCTTTCACCACTGCCTTTATTAAAAGAACCCATATAAAGTATATACTGAGTATCACTGAGACATTCCTCAATCAAGATGAGTTAGAACTCTAAGGTACAATGAGTTGGGCGGTATAAACCTTAGAATCAAACTGGACATGGCCAACCTCATTTTCTGTTCCACGCTGGTTTCCATGCAGTACTTGCTTTTCATTAGAGCAACCACTAAAACAATGGATTTGCAGAGATATGACTTCATTGACAGGACTGTAGTGACCTAACATTAAAACTGGGAACTACGTCAGGTTACTACTGAAACTGTGAGCTCCAGCAAGCTCTGACAGACGGTTTTGTTTCCCATGAAACAATGGGATGTCCTAAATCCCATTAGTATGTCCTGAATCATCCCTGTGGGTTTGTTGTGGTGCCTAACGGCATTTGGAACACAGTTTGGGAAGCAGGGGAACGGCCACTCTTTCACCCAGAGGGAAACAGTATTTTATGAGACACAGTGGTAATGAATGGAGAAGTATTAACTCTTGGTTCAGAAAGAAAGCTGAGACCTGGTCTCACCAGAAGAGTAAATGTCCTCAGACTTGCTAAAGTGAATTAGGTGTTGAAACACAGATTGGAAGAGTTTAGAGGCAATTCAAGAATGGAATGGGAGAGAGAACAAGATGAAGTCTGTGACGCCTGCTGGCGCCAGGAGCCCATGACTCCGTGAGGGGTTACTGACATATCTCAAAGCACTGCAACAAACACACTAGAAAACAGAGTGACATGGGGGTTAAGCTGGATAAGTACTTAAAAGCATGCAAAATGAGCTCTTAGTTTCCAGTATGAAGCTCAATGTTTGAATAATATCGTCTCATCATCATTCTTTAGATTTTTCCTGTTCCTTTTTTAAATTTACCTTTTTTTTAAAAAAAATAACTTTTTGTTTTGATGTAATTTCAAACCTACAGAAAACTATAAGACTAGTACACGAAACTCCTGCATACCAACAATTCTTTACATTTTGTCATATTTGCCTTATCCTCTTGGTAAATTCTTTCCCTTCCTTCCTTCCTCCCTCCTTCCTTCTCCTTCTCCTCCTTCTTTTTCTCCTTCTTCTTTCTCTCTCTTGCTCCGTCTTTTCTATCTATCTATACACACACACATATATACACACAACAGTAATAAATATTTTTTTCTGAATATTTGAGAACAAGTTGGTATGCTCCTTTTACCCAAACCTTCAGTATATATTTCCTAAGAAAAAGAATATTAAGAGAATACACTGAATTTGTACACTGAACGTGAGAGACATAGTTACAATGCAGTTATCATAATCAGAAAAATTAACATTGCTACAACAATATTAGCTAATTAAAAATTCACATTCATAGAGAACAAACATGTGGACACCAAGGGGGGAAATTGGGGGGGCGGTGGGATGAACTGGGAGATTTGGATTGACGTGTATACACTAATATGTATAACATAGATGACTAATAAGAACCTGCTGTATAAAAAATTAATTAATTAAATTAAAATTTAAAAAATTCACATTCAAATTTCATACCTTGTCCCAATAATGTCTTTATAATTATCCCCCGCTCAGTGGTCCAGGTTTGAACTCCAGATCATATATGGCATCTAGTTGTCGTGTCTTTTTGGTATACTTTAATGTGGAACAATTCCACAGTGTTTCTGTGTTCAAGCCTTTCTTGAACTTGATGTTTTTGAAGAATATGGGCCAATTTTGATTTGTCTGATATTTTCTCAAGATTAGATTCAGGTTCTGTGTTTTTGGCAACAATACAATGAGGTGATGAAGCTAGAATACTATCAACCATCCTACATTTGCTATTTGGCATTCTACTGGGAAGAAGAGCTTTCTGTTTTCCCTCATTCATTCATTTACATGAGCCTGGACTCACAGATGCTTATTTTATTCAACATGTGTAATTAATATTAATTAATACTGTTATACATGCATTTTAATGCTCAAATTGTCCCAGATTTGACCAATGGGAAGCCCTTTAAGATATCTCCTACGCCCTTTTGACAAATTTTCATGATGCTTTCAAGACTTTCTTACTTTCTCATCAAATATTTTGCTAGCACTTGAACCAGCCATTTCCGTTTCTTAAAAGAAGTCCTAGATCCTTTTAGTGGCAAATGACATTTAAAATCTAAGAGCTGGAGCTATATGTGCCCACTGTTGCCATTGCTTCTAGGCTTCTTATCAACACAAATATAATATATATATATGAGAGGGCCTTATGTAAATATATATATACATATATACAAATATGTAATTCTTTACTTATTTATTTATAAATACATGTAGAGTAAAAGATTAAAAACTATGAGTTCTTACTGATACTTTCAATTTCAACCAAACACCACAGTGCACACATTCTAATATTCCCCATTTCTATATCTGTAATTCCTCACCCAACAATGAAATATCTTACTGACAATGACTATAACACATTTACATATTTTCTCAAGCCTAGAACATACGGAAGTAGTTTCGGAATTGTTAAGCCATGTCACTGAAAATAGCAAACCTACTAACTAGTTGTCAATATGTTTTAGATTTTTAGGTAAATGTAAGAAATACTAAAATATACAAAAATGAAATGTACAATTCATTAAGTTTTGACAAACAGATACATTCTTGTAACATATACACTAATTAAGACACACGAAATCACCATACAGGACTTAGTTGCATTTCTATTCACAGACTATCTGAAAAAGCAATTAAAATAACAATCTCATTTACAATAGTATGAAAAAGAATAAAATACTTAAGAATAAATTTAACCAAGGTGGTAAAAGATCTGTATGCTAAAAATTATAAAACATTGATGAATGAAATACAAGAAAGCACAAATAAATGAAAAGATACCCCCATACTCATGAATTTGAAGAATTAATATTGTTAAAATGTCAGTGGTATCCAAAGTGATCTACAGATTCAATGCAATCCTTATCAAAATTCCAGTGGCATTTTTCCTAGAAATAGAATAAAAAATCCTAAGATTGTATGGAACCATAAGAGGCCCTGAATAGCAAAAGCAATCTTGAGAAAGAAGAGAAAAGGTGGAAGCATCACACGTCCTGGCTTCAAACTATATTATAAAGCTATAGTAATCAAAACAGTATGGTACTGTCATAAAAACAGACACTTACCAAATGGAACAGAATAGACAGCCCAGAAATAAACCCATGCATATGAGGTCAACTACTCTTTAACAAGGGCAACAAGAATACACGGCATTGAAAGGATAGTCACTTCAGTAAATGTTGATTGGAAAACTGGATATTCACATACAAGAGAATGAAATTGGACCCTTATCATATGCCATACACAAAAATCAACTAGAAATAAAGACTTAAATGTAAGACCTGAATACTGTATTGCATATCTGAAATATGCTAAGAGTAGATCTTCAGCATTCTCACCACACACAAAAAAAGAAAAAGGTAACTATGTGAGTGATGACTGTATTAATTAACTTTATTGTGGTAATCATGTTACAACATATATCAAATCATCACCCTGTATACTTTAGACATATACAATTATTATTTGTCAAAAAAAGAAAAGGAAAATAATTTTTAAAATAAATGTAATTTTTAAAATAAATAATAAACATTTCAGCAATAATAATAAAGGTATAGAACATTTCATCTTTCTATAAAGTCCCTCCCATGGTCCTTCTTAATTAACCATTTTCCCACTAGAGTGGTGCCTGTTTTAAGAATTTTATGGGAATGGAATCACACAACATGAACTATTTTGAACCTTGCTTTATTTGTTCAACATAGTATTATTGATATTCATCCATGTTGGTGTGTGTTCCGGTAGCTTGTTCCTTTCTATTTCTGGTAGCATCTGTGGTATAAATATACCACAAATTGTTTATCTGTTCTACTATTGTTGGATATCTGGGATGTTTTTGTTTCCAGCTTTGGAATATTGGGAATAAAGCTGTTATGAACATTGTTGCAGAAGTCATTTTGTGAACACAGTTTTTCAATTATATTAGAATAAAGGCCACATGTAACAAACCAACAGCTAACATCATACTCAATGATGAAAAGCTGAAAGCATTTCCTCTAAGATCAGGAACAAGACAAGGATGTTCACTCTCGCCACTTTTATTCAACATGCTTTTGGAAGTCCTAACCACAGCAGTCAGAGAAGAAAAAGAAATAAAAGGAATACAAATTGAAAAGGAAAAAGGAAAACTGTCACTGTTTGCAGATGACATGATACTATACATAGAAAACCCTAAAGACACCATCAGAAAAGTACTAGAGCTCATCGATGAATTTGGTAAAGTTGCAGGATACAAAATTAACATACAGAAGTCTGTTGCATTTCTATACACTAACAGTGAACTATCAGAAAGAGAAATTAAGGAAAAAATCTCATTTACCACCATATCAAAAAGAATAAAATACCTAGGAATAAACCTATCTAAGAAGGCAAAAGACCTGTACTTGGAAAACTATAAGACACTGATGAAAGAAATTTAAGAAGACACAGACATTTGGAAAGATAAACAGTGTTCTTGGATTGGAAGAATCAATAATGTTAAAATGACATACGTCCCAAGGCAATCGACAGATACAGTGCAATCCCTATCAAAACACCAATGGCATTTTTCACAGAACTAGAACAAATAGTTTAAAAATTTGTATGGAAACACAAAAGACCTCGAATAGACAAAACAATCTTGAGAAAAAGAACAGGGCTGGAGGAGTAATGCTTCCCCACTTCAGACTACACTACAAAGCCACAGTAATCAAAACAGTATGATACTGGCACAAAAACAGACACAAAGATCAATGAAACAGAATAGAGAGCCCAGAAATGAACCCACACTTATATGGGTAATTAATCTATGACAAAGGAGGCAAGAATATACAATGGAGCAAAGACAGTCTCTTCAGTATGTGGTGTCGGGAAAACTGGACAGCTACATGTAAACGGATGAAATCAGAACATTCTCTAACACTATACACAAAAATAAACTCAAAATGGATTAAAGACCTAAATGTAAGACCAGATACCAGAAAACGCCTAGAGGAAAACATAGGCAGAACACTCTGACATAAATCACAGCAATATTTTTTGGATCTCTTAGAGCAAAGGAAACAAAGGCAAAAATAAATAAATGGGACCTAATTAAACTTAAAAGCCTTTGCACAGCAAAGGATATCACTGACAAAACAAAAAGACAACTTACTGAATGGGAGAAGATATGATATGATATGATATGACTGATAAGGGGTTAACATCCAACATACATAAACAGCTCATACAACTCAACATGAAAAAAACAGCTCATACAACTCAACATGAAAAAAAACAACTGATTAAAAAGTGGGCAGAAGAAGTGAATAGACACTTTTCTAAAGAGGAAATGCAGATGGCCAAGAGGCACATGAAAAGATGCTCAACATCACTAATCATCAGGAAAATGCAAATCAAAACCACAGTGAGGTATTACCTCACACTTATCAGAATGGCTATCATCAAAAATCACAAATAACAAATGTTGTTGAAAAGCGAACACTTGTGCACTGCTGGTGGGAATGGAAATTGGTGCAGCCACTGCGGAAAACAGTATGGAGGTTTCTCAAAAAGCTAAAAATAAAACTACCTTATGACCCAGCAATTCCTTTCCTGGGTATATATCAAAAAAACTCAAGAACACTAATTCAAAAAGATACATGTACCCCAATGTTCATAGCAGCATTATTTACAATTGCCAAGATATTGAAGCAACCTAAGTGTCCATCAACAGATGAATGGATAAAGAAGATGTGTTATATATATACAACGGAGTACTACTCAGCCATAAAAAAGAAGTAAATTTTCCCATTTGCAGCAACATGGATGGACTTGGAGAGCATTATGTTAAGTGAAATGAGAAATAGAAAGACAAATACTGTATGATATCATATGTGGAATATAAAAGATACAACTAGTGAATAAAATGAAAAAGAAGCAGACTCACAGATATAGAGTCTAAATTAACGGTCACCAGTGGGGAGAGGGAAGTGGGGAAGGGCAATACAGGGCTAGAGGATTAAGAGGTACAAGCTATTATATTACATATAAAATAAGCTACAAGAATATGTTGTACAACATGGAGAATATAGCCAATATTTTATAATAACTATAAATGAAGTATCACCTTTAAAAATTGTTAATCACTAAACTGTATACCTGTAACTTATATAATATTGCATAGCAACTATACTTCAATAAAAAATAAATTTTTTAAAAAGTAATACTTAATTCTCAGAAAAAAACTGAAACAAAATTATACTAGGCAAATACATGACAGGGATATTCCTGGGTCAAAAAGTAAATGCATGTTCAACTTGACAAGAAAGTGGCAAACATTTTTCAATGTTATATATTAAAGATCAAGTTATCAAAATGATTTGAGTATTTTAGAGGAAAGTAAAGTATAAATATAGGTCATTTACTTCACACAAACACCACAGGCAGAAGAATTCTAACTAAGGATGAGCAATTGCAATGAACAGTTAAGAAAACCTGTGGCCTCAAAGGCATCGTGGGAGAAAAAGAGAACAGGGCTAGGAAAGAGGGTGCTACTGACCCTTTTGCAAATGCTTATTTTAAAAGTTTAAAAGTCCTCAACAGCAAGCAAGGGATTAGTAGATATTCATCCTGAGCCTATCCTAACACTAAGAGGAAGCTGCCTCGCTTGTCCTGCCACATAACTGAGTGCAGAGGGAAGGCTACACGTGGCGCTAGTTCAGAGGAAGCGTCTTACGAAAAGCTGCAAAGGATGGAGAAAACAGGAGGAAGGCAGGAGACCAACGAGCAGGACATGAGGACAGAATGATCACAGCTTACACTCACGAAAGACAGTAAATTCACATTAAAAGCGGCGAAAGCAAGCAGGCTGAGAGTCTAGAAATGAGTGAGGCATTCTTTTGAAAACACATCATCAGCTCAACACAAGGACAGAAATAATAAAAACTAATATTCCTAAAGAACACTTGAAGTTTTCAAAGGACTATTATTAATTAATTTAATTTAGGGCAAAAAGGTCCATGAGATGAAAGGGCTTTTCATAATAAAAATTTAATTTAGGAAGAATGACTCCAGGAGATAAAATAGTTTCAAATCACTCAAGATAAAATAGTTTCAAATCACTCAAGTAAAATAGATTCAAATCACTTAAGACTGCTAATAGAAAACAAATTAAGTTATCAGGAGAAGATGAATAAAGAGAAGGTTAGAGAAACAAAAGATGTATCTAAGGGCTTTACCTAGTAGGTATACTTCTGAATGTCAGTAAATAAATAAGTCTTTTTAAGCAAATATTTATTCACCAACGTGTCAAGCACTATTGTAAGTATCAGATAAGGCTCTAAGGCTCACGGAATTTAAATCCCAGTGAGGAGAAAGTGATAACCAAGAAAATATCAGCTTGTGATAACATCTATGGCAAAAATGAAACATATTTATGACTTTGTTGCCACCTTTAATGTAATAAACTGCGATCTAGGAGAAACTGGATTTTATGCACTACTCTTTGGCTGGATCATTACTATTTTCGTTTTTCATTCAATAAGGAAATGTGCACAAAATAATGGCCTTTAACTAGCCTTTGGTTCTGTGGCCAAGACCAAACTCTACTAAGACCGAAGAGCTTAATACTGTTTCTCCATTGTTAATACTTCTCAACATCTATATTCTAAAATTGAGTTGTGGTTGCCAAGAATGGTCTTAAAAAACAGGTAATAATTTAAAATCTTGTGAAAGAAGAATGTGTTCAGTTCCCATTTTTTAAAAGAATTATCATAATGGTTTGATATTGTTTTTAATCACCACCGTCATGATTAATAGGATCTGTATTCTTCTATACATCACTCATATATCATTTTATTATCATTGATCAGGAACAAACTTTAATAGACAGATGATTGGTATGTTTAATTTATTGTTAAGATTATGGGTTTCATCCTTAGTACAAGAAAACAAAAATCACTATCTTTGACCACCGTTTTCCAGTATGTAAATAGAATGAAATATTTTCGTATAGCAGATGGATGCATTCAGTTACATAGGGAAATATTTTGCAACTAGTTCTCTCAGGAAACCGAGGTGCTTAGAACTGATACTCCACACGGGTTTCTATGGCTATAGTTAATAACTAGTGGCAAAGCCTGTGAAATGAAATTTAGCTAAAACAAACAATGCCATGCTTTATGAGACATTTTCTTTTGGGTTTCCACAAAACTCAAGCTGGAGTGCCTGAAGCTATTTTGACCTGTGTGATCTGGAAAACACAGACTCTGCTTGCAGGCTTCCAGCCAGTATTCTTCGGGAAAGTGGGTGATTTTCCATCAGGGTGAGAAATACTTGTTGCGCTCTTTGATATTTAAAATTCAAAATGCCAGAATTTCACTTTACCTGATAGGAATGCTACATTTCTGCCCGCTCTGGCTTCTCTGTCCTACAGATATGCTGATAATCAATGGGATGGTGACCTGCCTGTCCTCTAGGGCCTTGTTTCTAAGTATCATATTCAACTGTCCAAACCCCACCTCTTAGCCAAATCCTGATTAAAGTAAATTATATATAGGGAGATTTTAGAAGACATGCTTTCTCTCTGCTTCTCCACACATTCTAACTTCTGTCCTTGGGCCACAGCACACGAGCCCTGTGATTATCAACTGGAGGCGGGGTATAGGTAACATGAAACATTACTCCAGATAATTCTGCCATGTGTCTACCTACTCTCGCTGTTTGTATATCACCTTCACTTACTGAACAGCGAACCACATTTTAATAGTATGTCTTTGAAACTTACTAAAGATGGATGTAAGATTATATAAACAGATTTGTACTTTCATGAAATTTAGCAATGATAATAAAAACTTTGTCCTTAAGAATAATTGACTGGTATCCTTCCCTAAGACATGTAAAAATAAATAAAGGAAACCTTATTTAAATTGGAATCAGTTAAGGGCAGAAGGGGGAACTCTCATGCAGACCCCAAACAGGAAGAGACTATCTTGCATCTCCAACTGGGAGAAGGCTGCTTACTACCTTAACTACCCAGTAGAAGAAAAGAAAATCTTCACCCGGCCCAGGCACAGCCCAGCCAACAAGAGACTGTCACAACTCAGCCAATGAAAAGACACTACACTCTGAACTCCCAGTTTCCTCCAGTGGACTCCTTGCTTATTAAGAGCCCCTCCAAACTTCCCCTTTTCCTCTGTAAAAGACCATTCCTATCCTTTGTCTGGACTTGCTTATAGTCTTTGCTATAACATTCTTATCCCAAATTGCAATTCTCTGCTACTCCTGAAAAAAACATACCTTGCTGGTAAAATAACTGTCTTTTATTTTTAAGGTCAACTTTACACAAGTGAAACAACCTACTTTGGTTCAGTTTCACATAACTGGAAGTTAACTGCCTGCTTATTCATAGAAAAGTGCTGACTATTCCAATTTTTATTTCTCCTCTTCTGTTTCTTCCCCTATTTTGTTTCTTTGGTTATATTTGTTTTCTGATAACCAATTAACAATTCTTTTTAAGACTGATATGGTATAAAAAGAAATTGAAAGTGAGTAAATGGGAATTAGTTGCCAAGGAAAAGACTTGATGTGTCCTGGGGAGGCTGCCGAAGGTGGGTGAGGCCCCTTGGGCACTCAAGGGCTGTGCAGCAACCAACTTGCCCCCTGTCCCAAATCATCACGTTTTCTCTTCTCTACTGTATTATTTCCATTAGTGTATTTCTGTTGTCATTTATCCCATTTTTAAAAAGACAAACCAAACATTTTAAAAAGAAAATATCTCAGGGGTGGAGAGTGGAAAGTGGTCAAAAGATACAAACATTCAGTTATAAAATAAGTAAGTTCTGGGGATACAACGCACAGCATCGTGACTATAATTAATAAGACTGTATTGGATATTTGAAACTTGCTGAAGGGAGTAAATCTTACAGTTCTCACCACAGGAAAAAGACCTTTATAACTATGTGTGGTGGTGGATGTTAACTAGACCTATTGTGAGGATAATTTCACACTATGCACATATATTGAATCATTATGTTGTATACCTGAAACTAACGAAAGATTATGTGTCAATTATATCTCAAGAAAAATATCTCAACTCCCTATTTAGCTACCACCCTATTTCTCTTCTCTCTTTTAAGGCAAGACTCCGTAAAACAATTGTCTATATTTGCTGCCTACAATTTCTCTTCTTCCTCTCCCTTTCCCTCCCTCTCCTTCTCTCTCTCTCTCTCTCAAACTCAACCTAATATCTCCAGTAAAACAGCTCTTACTTAAGTCACCAATGACTCCACATTGCCAAATCCAGTTGTCAACTCTCAGGCTCCATTACCCTTGAAATACAGGCAGCATTTAACACACCGGTGATCATTCTCTCTGTCTTGACATAATTTCTCCTCCTTGCCAGGATGCACACACCCCTGGTCCTCCTCTTGCCCCTTGGACACCTCTTTTCAGTCTCCGTAGGTCCTCCTCCCATCTCAGACTTCTAAATGTTCTGTGCCAGGGCTGGCCTTTGGCTTTTATCCTCTCTTCTCAAACCACGCGCACTTCCTAGGTGACCTCATGCAGCCTCACCACTCTACACACCATCCTACACGCTGATGATTCTTAACTTGTCCATATTATTAAGACTTCTCAGAGTTATATCTCTAATCCAGATCATTTCCCTATACTCCAGACTTAAATATATCCAGCCAACTACTTAACATCTCTATTTAGAAATCTACTAGGTATCTCAGACTTAGCACATCTAAGACTAAGCACCCAGTAGTGACCTCTGTTTACCCCTCCTCCACACACACCTTGACCTGCCCCTCTGGCAAACACTCCCATCTAAGTAATAGCAACTCACCCTTCCATCTGCTCAGGCAAAACCTCGATGCGATCATTGCTCTTTTTTGTCTTTTTTTATACCAGACGTCTGATTAATCGGCAGTTCTTGTTCACTCTACTTTCCAAATATACGTAGAATTCAGTCTACCGAATCCAAACACTTCTCCCCACCTCCATCATCAGTCGGGTCTAGCCATCTTCATCTCTCACCAGGATTACTGCACTAGCCTTCTACCTGCCACCGCCCTCGGCAACGAAAATGCTGCCGAATTTATTAAGATTTCTGCACTTACGTTTGCACTAGTAAAACTGGTCAATACTTTTTCTATTTTGTATAATGCTCTAATTTTTGTTTTAGGAATAAAATTCTGTCTTGAGTGAGATAAGTTATTTTCTTAGCTTTGGAAATACATACTTTATATTATGTAGGAATTTTCTCCTTTTGTATGTTTGGTGGAATTATCCAGTAAACGCTTTTGGGCATCATGCCATTTTAGGGGGTCTTTTAATAACTTCTCAGTTTTTTTTCGTTGGTTAACAACATATTTAGGTTTCTTAACTCTTTTTCAATCAATTTTAATAATTTAAAATTTCCTTAAAATTTCCCATTACATCTAATTTTTCAAATGCATTAGTATCTACTATTCCTTATTAAATTAGTAATAATCGCCCTGTTGCCTATACTATAGTTACCTTTCCTTTCGAATTCCTTAATATTTGTTATTTTCTTATTTCTTGAATAGATTGCCAAACACAGCCTATTTTATTGATCTATTTAAGAAAATATATTTTTCATTATTAATCAAGCCTGTATTTTAAATTGTGGGCCATTAATTTCTTTTCATTAATTCCCTCTGCTTTTAAAAAGTTTATTTTTGGTGTTCTAGAAATGAATATAAGAATATAAATTTTCATCCTATTGCATACCTTAGGTTTGGTAGATTTTGTCCCCATTTTACATTTGAGCCTTTTAAAAGTTATTTTTTTAAAAGGTCACCCAGATGAAGAGTGGCAAAGTAGAAATTCAAATCTAAGTGTGATTTACACTATACCAGAGAAGTTCTTTTGAATGTATCACACGCAAAAGACATAGAGATGCAATTCACACAAAAAGAAACATAGTTAACATATGGCAATATGTTTATTTGCTTTAAAAAATATATTAAAATAGTGGCATGTCATTTACACAAGAAGAGATATAATTGCTAATCAAACTGGGTTAAAATGAAACAATAATTTGATAAAAAAAACTTAACAATGTATATTAATTGTCATAAAATATTTGTGTCCTTTGACCAAGTAGCCTCGAATCAGTGTTTTTCCTCAGGACATATTTCATAAGACTAAAACTGCTATATAAAAATTAGAATATAATGAAACACGTCTACAGCATTTTGAGCGACAAAGTACCCACGAGTTCTAGACCTGGCTAAATTTGTCATATTCTAGCACTCAGGACCCAAATACTCTTCTTATCTTGTTTTCTCTCTCTCTTCCTGTCAGAAGCTGGAACCACTTAACAACAACAGCAACAATAATAGTGAAATAAAAGATTAACTTTGCTGACTAGATGAAAACAGATGACACAGATATGACAGCTACCACATCCCTCTAGATCCCCTCCTGCCTCAACCTCTCTGACCAGGGCTCTTTCCTGCACTCATTCAGTTCTGGCCCAGATGACCTCCTTCTGTGACGCGAACCTTCCTGCCTCTGGGCCCTTGCACTTGCTGTGCCGTCTGCCTGGAGTGCTCTTCCCGCAGCTCTCAGCATGGTTCCCTCCTTCCTCTCCCATAATATTTCCTCAATTACCCTCACTCACACCCCTAGCACCACATCCTCTGTCCTGGCTTTGTCTCTACAGTTACGACCGCTCCTAATCCACCACCACTCTCTATCAGCTCATTCTGCCTTATTCTTCTATGTACTTATCATAATATTTATCACTGCCTGATATATAAAAATTTAAAAAAAAAACTTGCAACTGTCTCCACCACCACCTTCCACACTATGATAACTGGAATACTGTTTTGCACTGTGTCCCTAAAACCTAGAACAGTGCCTGGCATATAAATGCCCAAGAAATACTTGTCTATGGAATGGCAGGTAAGGAGGAAGACACGGAGAGAGGGAGGGATGGAAGGAGAAAGAGAGGAAGAAAGAGGGGACGGAGAAAGGGCTTCAGACTTATAGATCTGACTTGACTTCATGGAAAAAACATCTTCCATTTCTGGATCAATAACCAGAAATGTCCTATAGTTTCTTGGAAAAGCTAATTCTCCCTAAACCCTATTACAGATACATAGTGTCTGAGGGCTACCTGGCCCACCTCGTCTTATCAGGGTCAAGCCACAGTTGGTCTATAATGTCATGGCACTGCCTTCCACCTTCTAAAAAATGTGTTAATAATGCATACTTTGTCCAGAGAATGTCAACCCAGACCCTAAGGAGGCCAACGGGGAAAAAAAATTATTTTAAGTGAGTGTGTCTCACCGGGAAAGACAGAACACAGTCCCTCTAATTAAAGAGCTCTCGTATGGAGTAGGGGGTATAGCCTTTTTTGAGCTGCTACAGAAGTCAAAACAATACTAGTAGATGGCAATTAAAGAGAGATTGTTTGGCGCTGAGTGAGAAAGTATGTCACAATAACCGGAACTGCCCGGAGGGGTAAGAACCTGCGTCACTCAAGAGCGTGCTTTTGACAATGGATGTGCCCTGTGGCCAGTCACCATTTACCAAAAGTTTGCACTAGGATTTCTAAAGCTTAATTTTAACTTAAAACATTGGTATACTATTTTATAATGCAAATTCTATGTATCAGAACTGACCAAGATCTGGGGTATATTCAGAAAAAAAAAAAACAAAAAAAAACAACTTTTAAAGATCCTAGCAACTGATACTATTCTAGGTTATCAGTTCATATAATTATCATTTCTCACCGGGAATTGCATTTTCTCCAAATTTGGTATAAAGTAAAAGAATTTTATAAAATAATAGCAAAGAAAAAATGACTATGTATAGTTTATCATCATTTCTAATGGGCTTAAAGATAGTGTGTGGTATTGCCTGCATCTCTTCTCTCTTCACCCGGAAGAAGGCACTGGCATAGTAAGAAGTAGGTGGCAATCTGAATCCAAGATGTCTTGTGGCGATATTTTGCATAACTATAATATATAGAAATGCATTCAATTAAAAAGTCTACTCCTTGTCTATATAGCTGTTCTCCCCAAAGAGAACCTGGCTTATAATTGAAAGAGTGAGCTGCAGTAACAAAATCAGTTATGACAGACAGTATGGCACAAAATCTTTAAACTGGGGGACCCTGGAGGCGAAGGGCGAGTTCCACCAAACAGGTGGATAGAGTTAGTATATTGAAATAAGCAAGGTATCAGAAGGGCAGCAGAACAGGGTGTAAGGAAAACACGGGGTGGGTTGAAACCACCTTTTTGGGCATCTCTTTTCCCACTTCTCTCAAAAACAACAACAATGTCTAAAATCTTCTGAAGGCTATAAATGTTAAATTGAGGTCAGGGGTTCCCTATAAACTAAAGTTATTCTAAAACGAGAATATTGATGAGTAAGTTGTAGTTTTTTTTCCTACTGTCCTGGTTTTACAGACACCTGGTACTATCTCAGAGATCTGAGATAGTAGCTTTGCCAATATCGACACCCCAGTATCTTCTGACTGCCCAGGTCCACTTGTGAGAATCTTCTTTTATCCTCAAACATGCCTTTTCAGCCATTTCTGCTGCTCTCAGTAGCTGTAAAAATTCCAGGCTGATCCCTCTGCCCCCTGATATACCTCGAAGCACTCAGTCTTGGGAACTTTCCAGGTGTGAACCCTGTAAATGTGAAGTTAATAGTGCATGTACCCAGGAAAACCCTGAGACTTACAGAACCCTTAAGAGTCTGTTAGGTTGCTAGGGACAGAAGGAATTCTGCCCAGTCTCCAACGATGGTCCTGGTCATTTTAAAGATTCCTTTCTACAGATAATCAAAAATAAAGGAATAGATCTATATATGTGATCCTAACAGCAGTACTTCAGTTTATATCTTATGATAAAGAGTGATCTCTTACATAAGGTTGCATCAGATACAATTCTGATTATTTTCAACATTGAATCCACATTTTAAGATCTTTATCTGTAAACAGGATATATAGTTAAGATTCTTTTTCATTTGTAATTACAGAATTATAATTTTGTAGCATTAAACATGGCATGCTAAAATGCTCTCAATACTCATTTCCCATAAGCTTTTAAATTTAAGTCTCATAACTTTAACACTAAGTATTTCTCCTGAACGTGAGAACGGTGCATTTAGTATTTCTAAAAGTACTGAAGAATGTCACATCTTCAACTCACGAGTAGTCACCTTTGTTCTCCCAGAAAGAAGGTACATGAACTTAAAGGCAGGGTCAGCCCGGTAGCACACGTGCAAAGCCACTGAGCAGGGGACGGTGAGGAAGCGGCCTGAGCATTCCGTCGCCACATGGGAACTCGGTGTCAGTGCTGCCTTATCTTATGGTTTTTCAAGAGAAGCCAGAAATCCAATCTTAATATGCACTCTCTCAATATCTAAATGTTGGCCAAAAATTCAGAAAACTCCATAAGCCTGTGCAGGCCAAATGGAACGCATCTGTTAGCTGTATTCAGTTTGAGGCCTCCAATTTCACACCTCTCTCCTCACTGGGTTTACTCCATGCTGATGAGTGATACGTTGGAGAGGGCACTCACTTTTTGTAATTATTCTTCTAACACTTAAAACACGTTAGAGCACTGAAAATATACAAAAGGATTTGTTTCCTATATTGTGGTACCAAAAATGACATTCACGTTACTTACCCTGCTGACTTCCTTAGGGGATGATTCATCTGGGGGATGGAGAAGGAAGGGAGAAAAAATACAGTTAGAAAGTCTGAGTAGTTTCTGAAATACAGAACACGTCATTCACGCTCAATAAACTAGAAGGCTATTTGCAATGCCTCCGCTTGTGAAATCTAGGAATTTGGTTTTAAAACTCTATAAAAGTTAAACAGTAAGTTTAGAGCTAGATGTATGTATTAATTTTGGAGGGAAATGAAATCACACAACAGTTTGCCAGTCGTTTTCAAGATTACCTTTTTAGAGATTCTAAAATGGTAGTACCTGCAAATATGGCTACACTGTGGTTTGTCAAATACACGTACCTAGAAAGGGTTTGTAATATTTGCAATATTCTAAATGACACAACCCACATGAATATCTCAAATGGTCACTGACACTTGTGCTGTGAGGGTTATTTGCAGCATTTCTTATTTGCTGAAATAAGACATGTGCCTGCATGGCACCCTGGTTAAGGCATGAAACACACCTATTAATGGTGCTGCTTTGTACCATGGATCCCAGGAGTTGGCGGGGGTGGGGGGGGGGGTTGTACCAGCATGTCAGCATTCTTTACTAGTAAAATCAGACTCATGGACTGACCTGGTCTAGTTGAGGCCCTCTGAAGGGCTCTCCCCACGAATCTGGCTACAGGGCAAGAATATGCCTGTGTCCACCAGCAGGGTACAAGAAACAAACTGTCCAAGACTCCACTTTAGGTCCACTGGTTAAGAGTATCCCATGCCCAGAAACTGGCTCTGACCCAGAGAAAAGGTGTTGATATGGCCCTTCCAGAGGAAGGGTGACCGGAGCTGGGCCTCTCCAGACCGCTCACATGGAGGCAGCCTTTAATTTCATGCTGTTGCTATCTTGTGTCTTGTTTAGCAACCAAACCCTCTCTAACTACCACCACCAGCACACACTTAACACAGCAGATTTCTAATGTATTCTACATCACCAAAAAGCACAGCCTAACCTATCTCAACACTGACAAAGTTCACAAGCCCAGACAGGGCTGTGATTCTTCTTTCTCCTTCAATATTCTTATTAACTAAACCACTGAGTCCTTTTGTTTCCTCTTTTTTCTTATCTTTCTCAGATTTACTGCTTACCATCCATTTCCACAAATAACATTAAGTCTAGTTCCAAATCACCTATCAACCAGTAACCTTTAAGCTGATCCCTGAATCCAATATCTGCCCTGGCAATCATGCCTACACACACACACACACACACACACACACACACACACACACACACACACTCACCCACCCAGTTTATCTTTCAAAAATATCCCATCTATCATGCCCCTTGGATGCTTCATAATTTAAAGTAAATTAGACTTCAAAACTTGCTGCATGTTGCCTTTACCTGGGAACCTTTTCAAAATTAGCAAGCTTGGGACTAACAGATAGTAAGCGTTCAATAAGCAGTTCCTATTTTTTTGTATTACTGTATTAATACATACTTGCTTATATATTTTTCTTATAATTGTTCCATAACGGTTTGAGCATTGCATCTGATTTCCCTAAGAATGTAACCATGTTATAGGAAAAACATTTATTTTACCTTATACACTGAAGTCACATCATAGAAACATTTTCATTTATTCTTTAACTCCTAACCTCTTATTCTTTTCTAAACCTCTCTGAAGATGGGACTCTTCGATTTAATCATCACAACAAATTTATTAACAGATTATAAAGTTGTAGAGGCATATATGTTTTAAATTTTTTTATTTTTATCTAAGAAATTCAATGAACAGGGTTGAAAATTCAAGGTTGATTAAAACATGCAAAGGAAAGCAGCAGCTGTGTGAACAAGTTTACTGTGGGACTGAATGGAGTTTTCAAGCTGTGACCCTTTGGCACCTTCCACTCTCCAGTCATCAGTACCATCTGAAAGTTAGTTCAAAGGAAGAAGAGCTCGAGTGTCCAGACATCTGTACATAAATGTCCCCTTTGTTTCTTCCTTTAGTTTTGCTTAGTGCTTCTCAAACTTGAGTGTGCATAAGAAACTCTACTGATAAGTATTTGTAAAAACCAATTTTTTTCTTGCTTTATGGACAGAGTATTTGAAAGAAAAATGCTACCTATAACATTTCTGGATTTTTCACCTTATGTACAGATTTAGAAATAAATCATCTATCTCTTCCTCTAACTTAGAAGCCAAACAATTTTTGTTAAATGAATGTCAAGTCCATTACGTTTAGGGAACATGGTCTTTTAGCTGAGGAAATTAATGGGTCCAGTGAATTTGTTAGGATAAGGGAAGCTTCCTTCCTATTTCCTATGCTTGGAATTCTCATTTTGTTGAACTCTCTTGCCCAAGGCAAGTTTCAGCATGTTGCAGACAATCCATTCACTTTCCCGTCCACAATGGAGAGGACAGGATGACCGAATAGCAGAGGTGGCACAGCTAGTGGCTCAGAGCGTGCACTGCGGTCAGAAGCCCACATGGCCAGTCACTTGCTGTCTTACTTTTTGGCAAGGTGTCTGGCTTCTTTTGCCACCTTATAAGCCTGAAGTGAGACAACATCTTATCAATAT
The DNA here is from genome assembly GCF_008692025.1 of Phocoena sinus. Lineage (NCBI taxonomy): Eukaryota > Metazoa > Chordata > Mammalia > Artiodactyla > Phocoenidae > Phocoena > Phocoena sinus. Next base: position 3,527,412 of record NC_045774.1, on the reverse strand, counting down.
AATTTGATACTGAAAAATAATTTTTTCCACAAAAACATTTTCAATGTAAGGTTAAGAGACCACAACTTAGAATGATTCCTAAGAACCCACAACTCTGGAACATCTCTGTACACCTCCAACACGTACTCCCAGCTAAACTGTCTGAGTGGCATTTCACATGGTTCAGGAATGAAGCTCACTTAAAAGTGAAGGGACAGGCAATCATGGAAAAGAAGGAAATTGCCACGGATGGGAGATTTTGAGTCCTTCATGAGCATCAGATTAGCAACAAAAATGTTAGCAACAGCAGACGCTAATTTTTATGTGGCATTAGGGTTCTGTAAACATTTGTTTATTCAAGAAATGTGTACTATGGATCCATTATGTGCCAGGCATTTATCCCTGTTCTCAAGAAGCTTAAATTCTAGTGGGAAGAATAAACAAGAAAAAATTTTAAATAATTTCAGAAAGGGAATATTGATGCTTGTTAAAGAGAAATTTATTTTTTTTTTAAAAAAGAAACCGTCTTCAATGTAAGCATCGTTTTAATAATTTTTTAAAGCCTTAGGAAGAATAGCTCATGCAACAAAAAATCCCCTGGAGGATTTCTTAGTAAGTACATCTTTCAGCAAGTACTTAATTTGGAATATTTTATAAATCCTTATAACTGTGCACATATTTGTACGTTGTTTTTTGTGATCAATTTTGATATTTCTTATATGAAATGGGATTTCAGGAATGAATCCAAATTTATAAGTGGAACTTAAAGGAATTTACATTATGATGACTGATTTAAAGTTCTGTGTCTGCTTCTAATATTCGTCTTTACTCTGGTGTTTAGCTTTGAAGTAAGAGCTCCAGAAATACAGAGTAGACAAAAATTCCACTAAAACTCATATTTTTTAGAATCAATAAGAAATTATTAAATTTTCTTACTATTTGAGCCATGAAAACTATAGACAAAAGTGAATACCATTAAAGAAAAACAAAATGTGATAAAGAAAAATAACAAATAGAATAACAAAATAAGTTTAATAAGTTATTATAGATCTAAAAAAGATCCATTTAAAACCAAGCATTAAAGAGTTTTGATTGATTCTTATGACCCTTAAGTATTTTTATTCTTTGTTGATCTTTTAAAATCTTCCTACTGAAAAAGAATACATTTTTTTTACAATAAAGAAAACAGGTTCAACATAATCCAAGACTGCAGCTGCTAAAAATGTTGATGAATGTTTATTTATTGACATGAAAAATTGTCCATGATTTGGTTATGTTAAAATATAGGTATATGTATTTAATCTATAAGTGTATGTAAACACATACACATTTTATAAATTATATACATAGACACACAAATTGGTTTCAATTACAAATTATTTTTTCTTCAGTATATCATGTTACAAGTCTGAAATGAAAACAATTATGATCGTGTATAATTTATACATGTATAAATGTGTTTTAATATTGTTAAAAAGAAAACTTTTTAGATCGATTATCATTTCCTTGAAGTACAATATACAGTTATTTGGACTAAATCTTCCACGGTTAAGTTCTCGGCTTTCAGTGCTCACCCTGTAGCGTAAGAAAAGAAGTCTAAGAAGTCACCCATTGATACTATGTATCCAGAGAGGAGAAACAGTGACCACAAGATAGAGAACTTGGGGATCATTGCAGAGATGTCACTGCACCTCAGTCCTTCAAGATTATCCATCTCACTTTGCCTTGCAGTCTCTGCAGATAATGTAAATGGAGCATACTTGACTTGTCTTCTCCTTGTGGGAAATACGTATTTCCCATGAAAATCAATAAACCAGCCATCTTTTATACAAACTTCCGTCTCTTAGGAGCTGGTGTGGCTCCATTCAGCCTCCTCCAGCCATTTCTGGCACAGCTACGGAGCTTGTCTAAAGACAGCTATGTGTCTTCTAACAATGCAATCTTAACGACTCAATCCACAAATATCTATCAGATGTCTAATACGTGCCAGATACTGAATAAATGTCTCAGTTGGCTCAGTCATACCAAAGGGGAGGACTTAAATTCCATGGCTTTGAGAGCAAACAAAAAGGCAGCCTTTGGCCCTAGTTGGTGGCAGGAGCCACCTTGCAGTCATGAGAGGAGTCAACCCCAAACAATAACCCAGCAAGGGCAACAGAGGAGAAGGGGAGGCAGGCACAGAGCATTGGGCAGAAGGAGAGGGCAGCTGGGGGAGAGGAAAGAGAGAAAAGCTGGATCTCTGGAGACATTTCTAACCCATTTAATCAGCCAACCTTGAAGACTGCCTTACCTAAAGGCTTCTTCGTATGTGAGACAGTTTATTTCCCTATTGATTAAGCCAATTTTACCAGGTGAAACAGAAAGCCCTCAAAAGGAAATGAGGAAAGGAAACGAAGGAAATGTAATAAAATGTTAATAGGATATTACTTTCATATCATTAAATCAATACATCATTATTTAAATTAAAATCTTCAGAAAGCTCTCCGATTCCTACCAAAAATAAACTAATCCCTTTGCTTAGGATTCAAGTCCTCACAATTTGGTTCTATTTTTCCAACTGGAATCTGTAACGACAGGACTCAACTGGTCTTACTAGAGCCCCAAATATGCTTTGCTCACTCTTAACTCAAAATCTTCATACCTTCCAACAAGAAGTATTTTTTGAGCACCTACTCAATAACTAAGTTCCTGGCACTACCCTCGGTGCCTACAATATATCTGAGAACAAAAAAAGACAGTAAGCCCTGTCCTCCTGAAGCTTTATTCTAAAGGCAGGAGATGGTCCATGAACATGATAAATAACTAAATTATACAGCAAGCTGGAAGTGGTAACAAAATAGACCAGGTTAAGAAGGATCAGAAAGCAAGGGGGGAGTGGCTGGGGGCAGGTTGCAGAGGAAAGTGTGGTTAGAGAAGACCTCCTCCAGGGGATGGGCTATAAAAGCATCCAAGGAAAAGGGAAAAGCATTCCATGCAGAGGGATCGGCCTGAGCAAAAACACTGAGGCATGAGTGTGCCTGCTGTTTCCTCAAAGTTGATTCCTCCCTCTTCCCACACATTGAAGTCTCTCAAGACTCAGCTCAATTTGTATCTTGTCTCTGAGGCCCTCTCAAAAGCACACAGGCCCACTATATATCTTCCCTCAGAATTCTTACACACTCCTTTCCTGTGAGGAGAGCAGAGTGCTACATTAAAAAAGAAGATAGGCTTAGAGTCCAAAGAGATCTGTTTTCAACTCTCAGCTTCACTTACAAACCATACACGGGCTCCTTGACCTTCCAAACTTGGTCATCTCACACGTATAAAATGAGGCCACTTCAGGAGGTGCTGGGATCAGGTGAGATAACGTACATAACGTTTTTGCACAGAGCGGGCTCTCAAAAAATTGCACTTTTCTTTCTCCGCCTTCAACCTGGCATTGACTACATTCTGCTTTGTGTGGATAACTATATACATACGAATGACTTAACTTCTTCACTGAATACAAGTTCTTGGAGGCAAGAGACCACGTCTAACATTTCTTTTACATCACTGGGGGGGGGAGGGGAGGCGTCTCAAAAAATGATTCTTAAATGGTTAAGATATAGAGTCTTTTGCATACAGACAGCAACGTTGTGGGAAAACATTAGGAGATTGTCACCTTTGCCAACGGTTTAAAATCTCGTGGCCTAACTATTAAACATAGTGCTCAAATCACTTCACTTTTCTTATGCTTCTTACTTCAATTTTCTAACGCTAAAAACCAGGAATTTATGGAAGAATATGAGCCATGTAACCAAGACCTGAAGTACCAGATTGATTGATTTTTGCCAATAAACCCTCTATTTTGCAGTTACTGATGAGGAAACATGAAATAATCTACAAATCACTAAATAATTGGACAGTATAAAGAACTATATACTTATTGTAGTCTTGGTCAAAAAGGGGGGGGGAGGAAATAATAAGTTTACAAGCTATATCACAAAACAGGAAAAATTATATTTTTCCCTGAAGGACTGTAACGATTTTCAGTAACTTACAGAATCACATTTTCTAGCGCACCCCATCGTAGTCTATTCTTTGCATTTATTTCTATATAAACAGAAGGAGACCATTCCTAGTGAGAGTTAGTCCATGAAGCTTTCCAATTCTATAAATGAAAAGTGATGGCTTAAAAAGGCATTGCGTGAATTTCAGGTGGTCTTCTGTATATAATGTAATAACTTACAAAGTACCTTCCTTATACTTATAAGTATATATATATAGAGAGAAGCAAAGTTATCATTAAACAATCATTATGTATCATTAAACAATCACTTACTATGTTTCTCTCCATTTCTATATGTTGCGTTATAGAACTTAGCTATCTCTAAATGTCCTGGAGCTGTGTGGATTCTGTGTCTTTGAACTCTGCTTTGGTATCATGTTTGTGAGCAATAACTCACTGTAAGGTTCACCATTAGCAACCTGAGCAACATCTCTCCCAGAGGCAAATGGCAGAGCTGACCTTAGTTTCTCAATTGATAACATGTGAGCTGTTGAAATAGAGAAGCAATTCTATCATTCTGACAGAAGAAACCAAAGTAATTAAATGTAAACTCTGTTACCATTTGGAGAATTAGTCACCTTTTAGCATGGGAAGTTCTATACTCAATAATGTCTTCCAAAATTCATAGTTTCAAGTAACTATTTAGAAACAGCTAAGGAACTTAAAAATTTATTATAATACATGACAGGTAAAAATTATAAATAAAAAATTATTGAGGCTTCCTAAAACTCTTACAATATTTTGTGCCTTTAAAAACATATCTTTATAATGATGCTTCAATATTGAGGATGTGGGGATATGAGAAATCCAAAGCTTTCTTATCATATTTATAAAAATAATCAACAAAAAAGGGCTTAGCATCAAAGTCTACATGGTCTAGGAGTTTTCTGAGGATAGGGAAAAAAATCCCAGAATGTATTGATCACCTCTAGATTTCCCAAATTCTCTGGAGCATACAAGATTCCATGAAATTTGGACATCACACACTGCTATGTCAACAGAGATCTTTTTTTCCTTTTAACATCTTTATTGGAGTATAATTGCTTTACAATGGTGTGTTAGTTTCTGCTGTATAACAAAGTGAATCAGCTATACATATACATATATCCTCATATTTCCTCCTCATTGTGTCTCCCTCCCGCGCTCACTATCCCACCACTCTCGGGGGTCACAAAGCACCAAGCTGATCTCCCTGTGCTATGCAGCTGCTTGCCCCTAGCTACCTATTTTACATTTGGTAGTGTATATATGTCCATGCCACTCTCTCACTTCATCCCAGCTTACCCTTCCCCCTCCCTGTGTCCTCAAGATCATTCTCTATGTCTGCGTCTTTATTCCTGTCCTGCCCCTAGGTTCTTCAAAACCAGTTTTCTTTTTTTTTTTTTTGGGTTCCACATATATGTGTTAGCATACGGTATTTGTTTTTCTCTTTCTGACTTACTTCACTCTGTATGACAGTCTCTAGGTCCATCTGCCTCACTACAAAGAACTCAATTTAGTTTCTTTTTATGGCTGAGTAATATTCCATTGTATATATGTGCCACATCTTCTTTAACCATTCGTCTGTCGATGGACACTTAGGTGGCTTCCATGTCCTGGCTATTGTAAATAGAGCTGCAATGAACATTTTGGTACCTGACTCTTTTTGAATTATGGTTTTCTCAGGGTATATGCCCAGGAGTGGGATTGCTGGGTCATATGGTAGTTCTATTTGTAGTTTATTAAGGAACCTCCATACTGTTCTCCATAGTGGCTGAACCAATTCACATTCCCACCAGCAGTGCAAGAGTGTTCCCTTTTCTCCACACCCTCTCCAGCATTTATTGTTTGTAGATTTTTTGGTGATGGCCATTCTGATGGGTGTGAGGTGATACCTCATTTTAGTTTTGATTAGCATTTCTCTAATGATTAGTGATGTTGAGCAGCTCTTCATGTGCTTCTTGGCCATCTGTATATCTTCTTTGGAGAAATGTCTATATAGGTTTTCAGCCCATTTTTGGATTCCGTTGTTTGTTTTCTTGATATTGAACTGCATGAGCTGCTTGTAAATTTTGGAGATTAATCCTTCGTCAGTTGCTTCGTTTGCAAATACTTCCCCCCATTCTCAGAGTTTTCTATTCGTCTTGTTTATGGTTTCCTTTGCTGTGCAAAAGCTTTGAAGTTTCATTAGGTCCCATTTGTTTATGTTTTTTTTTATTTCCATTTCTATAGGAGGTGGGTCAAAAAGGATCTTGCTGTGATTTATGTCATAGAGTGTTCTTCCTATGTTTTCCTCTAAGGGTTTTATAGTGCCTGGCCTTACATTTAGGCCGTTAATCCATTTTGAGTTTATTTTTGTGTATGGTGTTAGGGAGTGTTCTAATTTCATTCTTTTACATGTAGCTGTCCAGTTTTCCCGGAACCACTTATTGAAGAGGCTGTCCTTTCTCCACTGTACATTCCTGCCTCCTTTATCAAAGATAAGGTGACCATATGTGTGTGGTTTATCTCTGGGCTTTCTATCCTGTTCCATTGATCTATATTTCTGTTTTTGTGCCAGTACCATACTGTCTTGATTACTGTCATTTTGTAGTATAGTCTGAGGTTAGGGAACCTGATTCCTCCAGCTCCATTTTAATTTCTCAAGATTGCTTTGGCTATTCGGGGTCTTTTGTGTTACCATACAGATAGCGAAATTTTTTGTTCTAGTTCTGTGAAAAATGCCATTGGTAGTTTGATAGGACTTGCACTGAATCTGTAGATTGCTTTGGGTAGTAGAGTCATTTTCACAATGTCGATTCTTCCAATCCAAGAACATGGTGTATCTCTCCATCTGTTGGTATCATCTTTAATTTCTTTCATCAGTGTCTTATAGTTTTCTGCATACAGGTCTTTTGTCTCCTTAGGTAGCTTTATTCCTAGGTATTTTACTGTTTTTTTCGCAATGGTAAATGAGAGTGTTTCCTTAATTTCTCTTTCAGATTTTTCATCATTAGTGTATAGGAATGCAAGAGATTTCTGTGCATTAACTTTGTATCCTGCTACTTTACCAAATTCAGTGATTAGCTCTAGAAGTTTTTTGGTAGCATCTTTAGGATTCTCTATGTATAGTATCGTGTCATCTTCAAACAGTGACAGTTTTACTTCTTCTTTTCTGATTTGGATTCCTTTTATTTCTTTTTCTTCCCTGATTGCTGTGGTTAAAACTTCCAAAACTATGTTGAATAATAGCAGTGAGAGTCGGCAACCTTGCCTTGTTCCTGATCTTAGTGGAAATGGTTTCAGTTTTTCACCATTGAGAATAATGTGGGCTGCAGGTTTGTCATATATGGCCTTTATTATGTTGAGGTAAGTTCCCTCTATGCCTACTTTCTGGAGGGTTTTTTTGACAAATGGGTGTTGAATTTTGTCAAAAGCTTTTTCTGCATCTATTGAGATGATCATATGGTTTTTCTCCTTCAATTTGTTAATATGGTGTATCACATTGATTGATTTGCATATATTGAAGAAACCTTGTATTCCTGGGATAAACCCCACTTGATCATGGTGTATGATCCATTTAATGTGCTGTTGGATCCTGTTTGCTAGTATTTTGTTCAGGATTTTTGCATCTATGTTCATCAGTGATATTGGCCTGTAGTTTTCTTTCTTTGTGACATCTTTGTCTGGTTTTGGTATCAGGGTGATGGTGGCCTCGTAGAATGAGTTTGTGAGTGGTCCTCCCTCTGCTATATTTTGGAAGAGTTTGAGAAGGATAGGTGTTAGCTCTTCTCTAAATGTTTGATAGAATTCGCCTGTGAAGCCATCTGGTCCTGGGCTTTTGTTTGTTGGAAGATTTTTAATCACAGCTTCAATTTCAGTGCTTGTGATTGGTCTGTTTATATTTTCTATTTCTCCCTGGTTCAGTCTCGGAAAGTTGTGCTTTTCTAAGAATTTGCCCATTTCTTCCAGGTTGTCAATTTTATTGGCACATAGTTGCTTGTAGTAATCTCTCATGATCCTTTCTATTTCTGCAGGGTCATTTGTTACTTCTCCGTTTTTGTTTCTAATTCTATTGATTTGAGTCTTCTCCTTTTTTCTCTTGATGAATCTGGCTAATGGTTTATCAATTTTGTTTATCTTCTCAAAGATCCAGCTTTTAGTTTTATTGATCTTTGCTATCTTTTCCTTCATTTCTTTTTCATTTATTTCTGATCTGATCTTTATGATTTCTTCCCTTCAGCTAACCTTGGGGTATTTTTGTTCTTTCTCTAATTGCTTTAGGTGTAAGGTTAGGTTGTTTGTTTGAGATTTTTCTTGTTCCTTGAGGTAGGATTGCATTGCTATAATCTTCCTTCTTAGAACTGCTTTTGCTGCATCCCATAGGTTTTAGGTCATTGCGTTTGCATTGTCATTTGTTTCTAGGTAGTTTTTTGATTTCCTCTTTGATATCTTCAGTGACCTCTTGGTCATTTAGTAGTGAATTGTTTAGGCTCCATGTCTTTTTATTTCTTACAGATTTTTTCCTGTAATTGATATCTTGTCTCATAGTATTGTGGTCAGAAAAGATACTTGATACAATTTCAAGTTTCCTAAATTTACCAAGGCTTGATTTGTGAACCAAGGTATGATCTATCCTGGAGAATGTTCCATGAGCACTTGAGAAGAAAGTGTATTCTGTTATTTTTGACTGGAATGTCCTATAAATATCAATTAAGTCCATCTTGTTTAACACATTGTTTACAGCTTGTGCTTCCTTATTTATTTTCATTTTGGACGATCTGTTCATTGGTGAAAGTGGGGTGTTAACGTCCCCTACTAAGATTGTGTTACTGTCGATTTCCCCTTTTATGGCTGTTAGCATTTGCCTTATATCTTGAGGTGCTCCTGTGTTGGGTGAATAAATATTTACAACTGTTATATCTTCTTGGATTGATCCCTTGATCACTATGTAGTGTCCTTCTTTGTTTCTTGTAATACTCTTTATTTTAAAGACTATTTTGTTTGATATGAGAATTGCTACTCCAGCTTTCTTTGGATTTCCATTTGCATGGAATATCTTTTTCCATCCCCTCACTTTCAGTCTGTGTGTGTCCCTAGGTCTGAAGTGGGTCTCTTGTAGACAGCATATATACAGGTCTTGTTTTTGTATCCATTCAGCCAGTCTATGTCTTTTGGTTGGAGCACTTAATCCATTTACATTTAAGGTAGTTATCAATATGTGTGTTCCTATTACCATTTTCTTAATTATTTGGGGTTTGTTATTGTAGGTTTTTTCCTTCTCTTGTGTTTCCTGCCTAGAGAAGTTCCTTTAGCATTTGTTGTAGAGCTGGTTTGGTGGTCCTGAATTCTCTTAGCTTTTGCTCGTCTACAAAGATTTTAATTTCTCTATTGAATCTGAATGAGATCCTTGCTGGGTAGAGTAATCTTGGTTGTAGGTTTTTCCCTTTCATCACTTTAAATATGTCCTGCCAATCCCTTCTGGCTTGCAGGGTTTCTGCTGAAAGATCAGCTGTTAACCTTATGGGGATTGCCTTGTATGTTATTTGTTGCTTTTCCCTTGCTGCTTTTAATATTTTTTCTTTGTATTTAATTTTTGATAGTTTGATCAATATGTGTCTTGGCGTGTTTCTCCTTGGATTTATCCTGTATGGGACTCTCTGTGCTTCCTGGACTTGATTGACTATTTCCTTTTCCATATTAGGGAAGTTTTCATCTATAATCTCTTCAAATATTTTCTCAGTCCCTTTCTTTTTCTCTTCTTCTTCTGGAACCCCTATAATTGGAATGTTGGTGAGGTTAATGATGTCCCAGAGGTCTCTGAGACTGTCCTCAATTCTTTTCATTCTTTTTTCTTTATTCTGCTCTGCGGTACTTATTTCCACTATTTTATCTTCCAGGTCACTTATCTATTCTTCTGCCTCAGTTATTCTGCTATTGATTCCTTCCAGAGAATAATTTAATTGCATTTATTGTGTTGTTCATCATTATTTGTTTGTTCTTTAGTTCTTCTGGGTCCTTGTTAAATGTTTCTTGTATTTTCTCCTTTCTATTTCCAAGATTTTGGATCTCTGTACTATGAGTACTCTGAATTCTTTTTCAGGTAGACTGCCTATTTTCTCTTCATTTGTTTGGTCTGGTGGGTTTTTACCTTGCTCCTTCATCTGCTGTGTGTTTCTCTGTCTTCTCATTTTGCTTAACTTACTGTGTTTGGAGTCTCCTTTTCGCAGGCTGCTGGTTCATAGTTCCCATTGTTTTTGGTGTCTGCCCCCACTGGCTAATGTTGGTTCAGTGGGTTGTGTAGGCTTCCTGGTGGAGGAGACTAGTGCCTGTGTTCTGGTGGATGAGGCTGGATCTTGTCTTTCTGGTGGGCAAGACCGCGTCCGGTGGTGTGTTTTGGGCTGTCTGTGAACTTATTATGACTTTAGGTAGCCTCTCTGCTAACAGGTGGGGTTGTGTTCCTGTCTTGCTAGTTGTTTGGCATAGGGTGTCCAGCACTGTAGCTTGCTGGTCGTTGAGTGGAGCTGGGTCTTAGCATTGAGATGGAGATCCTTGGGAGAGCTCTGATAATATCTCATTGATATTACATGGGACCGGGAGGTCTCTGGTGGTCCAATGTCCTGAACTTGGCTCTCCCACTTCAGAGGTTCAAGCCTGACACCCGGCTGGAGCACCAAAATCCTGTCAGCAACATGGCTGCTAGTGCTGGAGGGTCTCCTGTAGAGGCGGGGGACGGCTGTGTCTCACCATGGGGACAAGGACACTGGGAGCAGAAGTTCTGGGAAGTACTCCTTGGTGTGAGCCCTCCCAGAGTCTGCCATTAGCCCCACTGAAGAGCCTCTAGCCAGAGATCTTAACCGATATGAAAACAGGAGATGATCCTGGGCCTAAATAGATGATAAACATTAAGAACTCAGTAAAAGGTTTAAATTTTACTGACTCAATCATATCATTTTGAATTGTAATAACATGAATAAGATAAATAAAATAAATTGGAAATTGTGATACAAAAGTCTTTAGTTCTGTGCAAATCTTTTACTTTACTTTTGATTGAAGATGTTTTTGTTACTATTGTCTGTTATAGCCTAATTACTGCTAACTTAATCTGTATATCTTGGAAGTTCTAATCTAAAACTGTTCAGAGGAAAAATTAAAGTAGGGGCTTTATTATTTTTCTCTGAAGTTACTTCATATTCACTCTATTTATTCTGCAGTATGTGACACTGAAAACGGTAAAACTTTTAAAGTCTCATTTTGCTAAAAAAAAAAAAAAAAAAAAAAAAAAACTGCAGAAAGCTGACGTTTGTGAGCAGTTCTCTTTCTGCTTCAGACCAGCCGACAGGCCAAGAAGGGAAACACCCTCAGGGACAGAGTCTGCTCAGGCCAGTGGGAGCAAAGGGGTCTTAGCAGGGGAGTGGGCAGCTGAACCATGGGGGTGAGGATGGCCCTATACGAAGTACAGCTCTGTCTGAAAATTGCTTATTCTCTAAGAATATGTACGTTTATATTGGACATACATTTTATTTATTATTGATACCAACCAAAGGAATAAAACAAAGAAACAAGGCAAATACTTCATGTTTTTGAGACACTAACAAAAAAATACTAGAACTGAACAAAGAATTTAATTGTCTACAATTTTTAGCATATTGACTCTTTCTTGTTACCACAACCCTATTTCTTCAACATTTCTGGTATCAGTTAAGAAGTAATGACTTGTCAATAATTCTGTATTAAGACTTTTTACTTAATTTAAAAGTAACAGCAGTTTATAGCAATGAATCACTGAACATTCATTTTCACTTTGTCTGAAGTTTGATATGGGTGACATTAGTTATAGTATTAAAATAATATTCCACGTTTGCTCATGAAGGATTAACTGAAACAGAAATGGCCTTCCAATCATCAACAACTAGAAAACCAGACAAAATGCATGAAACGAATGTTTTTAGACAGTGGCAACCAGGCAGCAAAAAGACTGTGATCTCAGAGATAAAATATTTGAAAAAAAATCAGTGCTCTTTCAGGATAAAAGCTCACTGCAGATTAGGAATTTAAGCGGATTTCTTTAACCTGATAAAGAGCATCTGTGAAAAATCTACAGGTACCATTGTACCTAATGGTGAAAGACCAAATGCTTCCTCCTTAAGATGGGGAGGAAGGCAAGAATATCTTCTCTCACCACCCCTATTAGGCATTGTACTGAAGGTTCTAGTCAGAAAAATAAGACAAAAAAGTGTGTGTTATATAATTTATATTACATATAATATAAATATTATATATGGTATACAGATCTGAAAGGAAAAAAGTCTTTATTCACAGATGACATGATAACCTAGGTAGACAGTCCTAAGGAATCTGCAAAACAAGACAAAACACACCAAAAAACCACTACTAGAATAAATAAGTGAATTCAGTAAGGTCACAAGATTCAAGATCAGAGAAATTTAACTCCTAAATAGAGGAAGATACCCTGTTACATGATAAGGCAAATGACCCAGAGAAGCCAAGTCAATTCTGAAAAATAAGGAAGTTGTAGAAGCTACACTGCGTTCTAAGGCTTCCCATAAAGCTGTATTAATCACAACTGCACGGTGCTTTTCCCCACATCCTCACTGGCATTTATCTCTTGTCTTTTGGTAACAGACTCCCTAATAGGCTTCTATTTGTACCTCCCTGATGATTAGTGATGTTGATGTTGTGCCCTTTAAGCACATACAATTTTGTCAATTATACCTCAATAAAGCTGGAAACAAAAATAAAATAGTGTGATGGAAACAACCTAATGACAGATATGTAGATAATGAACCAAAATAGAGAATCCAGAAATAAACATATGGATATATGCGATTTTTCAACAAAGCTTCCAAAGTTTTATTCACTGGAGAAAAAATAATCTTTTTTAACAAATGTTGCTGTAATAAATGGATATTCATATAGAAAAACAAAACAAAATAAAAACTCTTGACCCTTATCTCACACCACATAGGAAAATTAACTTGAAATGAACGAAGTTGAAATGACATATACAAAAGAGTGAAAACTGTAACACATGAAAGAAAATCTTGAGTTAATTTATTTCTTGGATTAGGAAAAAAAATCCTAAAAGAAAAAATTGATAAAACAGACTTTATCAGAATTAAACACATTGGCTCTTCAAAAGACACTGCTGGGGAAAAAAAAAAAGAACAGCCACAGTCTAGGAGATACATAATATTATATATCTAATAAAGGACTTGTGTCCGGAGTATACAAAGTAATATTACAACTCAATATTAAGATGACAAATATCTCCAATTTTAAAATGGGCAAAATATTTGAATAGATGCTTCACAAAAGAAGACATGGAAATGGCAAGTAAGCTCACTGAAAAAAAAAAATGCTCACCATCTTTAGTTGTTTGGGAAATGCAAACTCAACTACAATGAGATACCATCACATACCCATTAGGATGGTAAAGTTAAAAGGAAAGAATGTGAAGTAACTGGAAATTTATAAATTGCTAAAAGTGTCATACATCCAAATAAAGGAATATTACTGAGCAGCGGAAATGAACAGAGCACTGATACACACCACAGACACGAGTCTGAAAAGCATTACGCCAAGTGAGACAAACCAGACGCGAATACTGCTTATTGTATGACTCCATTCATGTGAAACTCCGTAAACAGGACAAAGGCAGCTGAGAGGCTGCCAGAGACTAGACAGGGATGAGGCAGGGGAGCTCGGCTGCGAAGAGGCACATGGGACTTTCTGGGGTGACAGCAATGCTGATGGTTACATGACACAATACATTCCCGAAAACTCACTGACCTGCATACTTAAAATTGGTCAGATTTATTGTATGTAATCCTGCCTTAATAAAGCTGATTGAACAGGAAAGCATGACTCGCCCTAGGCTTTCGCTCCTCGTGCAGAGGGCGCCAGGACCATTCAGGATACCATCTTGTCTAGAACATCCTCCAGCCCTACACTTCAGTGCTGGCTGGGGGCACTGGGGGCGGGGAGGGAACGTTAACGTGTCCTGCATTCCCTCCATTCTCCCACCGTCCCCAGCCTCTAAGTTACTCCTCCATATTGACTGCGAACCTCGCAACCTGACCCACATCATTCCTTTCCCTCAAGCCCGCCTCAAAGCACCCTGTAGGCGTTCAGCAGCCACACTTGAGAACGCGAGGGCACAGGCAGCAAGCCGAGGGACTCCCACGGGGAGGGACAAAGCTGCTCCAGCCATGGGTCGCTGGGAACTCGGTGTGGGTTTCGGGGCCTGACGGCAGCAGCAGGAGTCCACGCGGAGGGCCGGCAGGCAGCTGAAGCCCTGTCCCGCTTCCCCGGGAATTAACAGGCCCTGCATCACGTTAGCCTGAGCGCCTGAGCAGTGAGCTCAGCAGAGCCCAGGAGGACGGTGTTAAAGGGTCAAAGGCTGCTCACCATCACTGCCTCGTTTCCTAGTTTCCCTACGTGCCCAACTGTCAGAGAGAAGAAAGAAAATTTAGGAAGAAGCTGTCCCAAACTGGAACTCTCACACAGCCACTTCGGAAAACAGTCTGGCACCTTCTGATAATGCTAGTCCTAGGTACTTATCTAAGACTAAGTATGGAGAATACCAAGTTCCAAAAGAGACCAAGTTAATGCAAAAAAGTAGGCTTTAGAGCAGAAGTAACTGAGACCTTCAATCGCTGAGATTATGTTTTCTACCAGTAGGAAATGTAATCCATAAGCAGCATAAAATCAGATAAAGAAAACAAAATTATATTTTCTTCTGCACACCCAAAGCAATCTTGCTGCTGTACTTCTACAAGGAAGGCTAAAATATTGTGATGAAATTCATTATTCTTCAGCATCCATTAATAATAATCAATTATAAAAGTGAATCAAGCACTTATCTGCAGAAAAGACTGTTGAATTAAAAAATGCTGTGTCTGTAGTTCTCTGGAAATTGATGAAAGAACTGATAACAGAATAATTCCAGAATCCTATGGAGTAGAGATCAGTAGAACAAGTATAGCCCAGGGAGAAATAATTTTTTAGAATATTATTTTGGAAGTTCGAGAAGATAACCACTAAGCAGAGACAAGAGGTCACATTCCTAAATTAAAATGCATTAGAGGTAGAAACTATGAGGTATAAAATAAGCTACAAGGATATACTGTGCAACACGGGGAATAGAGCCAATATTTTATAACAACTATAAGTGGAGGATAACCTTTAAAAATTGTGAGTCACCATATTGAACACCTGCAACCGATACAATATTGTACAGCAACTATACTTCAGTAAAAAACCGCAAAATAGAAAAATGCATTAGAGACCAACACTATGATGTCTTTTTCTTAATAAATTTATTTATTTTTATTTTTGGCTGCGTTGGGTCTTCGTTGCTGCGTGGGGGCTTTCTCCAGTTGCGGCGAGCAGGGGCTACTCTTTGATGCGATGCGCGGCCTTCTTACCGCGGTGGCTTCTCCTGTTGTGAAGCACGGGCTCTAGGCGCGCGGGCTTCAGTAGTTGTGGCATGTGGGTTTCGGTAGTTGTGGCTCGCGGGCTCTAGAGCACAGGCTCAGTAGTTGTGGCGCACGGGCTTAGTTGCTCCGCGGCATGTGGGATCTTCCCGGACCAGGGAAGAACCTGTGCATTGGCAGGCGGATTCTTAACCACTGCACCATTAGGGAAGCCCGATGACTTTCTATTAACACTATAAAAAATAACCAAACATGGCTAGAGTATTAAATACCTAGAATTTAAAAACAAATTACAGCATTATTTGAGATAAATGATTGAATATTCTTCATCTCTACTATGATCCCAATAAACCTGAGGTCTCTAAACACACTGGCTATGGTTCTGGAGCACAGGTGCAGCCATGACAGCAGATTCTAGGGGCTTCAAATCAACGTGCTTACGGACAGGCAGAGCCATCCACTTGTTATCAGAAGATCTACAGTGTTTGGCACTGAATATCACAATCTAAATTTTGGTGTTTGTATCACTAGTTTCCAAACTTTTTCTAACAGGGCAGGGTTTTATTTCCAAATAAAGTCTTATATGGAATAACCCAATACATTAAATAGATTAAAAGAAATATAGTGGCAGATATAATTCCAACCTCCATTGAAAGCTCCTTCCTGTTTTGCACAGGCTGGAAAGTGAAAAAGCACATTGTCAGATTTCCTTGCATCTAATCAGATGTACTGCTAATGGGAGACTGAGTTCAGAATGGGGTGAAGTGGGAGCATGAAAGCAGGGACAGCGTGGATCCACAGCCACCAGATTCCTGCCTCTCTGGGCTTCCTGGAGACAAGGGAGCAATTTTTCCTGTCCCAGTTGAGGACGTGAAATTCTGGGACTGGCAGCCTTGGTAACTCCACCTAGAGTTGACCCCTCCTGCCCTTCCAATGCTTTTTAAGTTGCCCAATACATTTCTTTCTCTTTAAGCTAAATTAGATTGGGTTTCTATTATCTATAACCAAACCTTAATTGACATGTGTTTTGTTAGTAAAAATTTATTGTCAGAGTTAAAAATTATTATATATCACATTACAACATCAACAAATGAGAACAAAGAAGCTATTTGACTAACCTAAAATTTTGAAACAGACGTTCATGGAGGACATCTGTAGTCTTTTTTTTTATTTTTTGGTTTTTGCTCCAAATTTATTCTACTCTAATTTTTTTTTTTTTTTTTTTTTTTTTTATGCGTTACGCGGGCCTCTCACTGTTGTGGCCTCTCCCGTTGCGGAGGACAGGCTCCGGACGCGCAGGCTCAGCGGCCATGGCTCACGGGCCCAGCCGCTCCGCGGCATGTGGGATCCTCCCAGACCGGGGCACGAACCCGTGTCCCCTGCATCGGCAGGCGGACTCTCAACCACTGCGCCACCAGGGAAGCCCTCTACTCTAATTTTTAAAACAACCATATTCAATTATTTAAACACACAAAAACAATAAGCATTCATTCTATTCATGAGTCCCATGTTTTCTGAATTCTTACTGTAAACAAGACCAAATAAGTTCACGTACTTATTTCAACATTCCCTGGCACTGTTTATGACTGCATGCCGATAAAGGTAAAAGCAGTGTTCAGCAAAATGCCTGGAGCAGCAGACACTAACCATAGCACAGTGTCAAGGACATCTACTGATTTCCCAGGGACTCACTACTGCATGTAAAACTGAAAGTTATCGAATTTTTTCAGAGTCTTGGGCATCTCATGTTTTGATGTTTGATGGGCGATATTATAACCCTGAAAAATCCCTTGACTGCAACAAATCTTTTTAATCTGGCCCTTTGGTAACTAGGAAATTAACAAGTATATGTTATTTCTCATGTTAAGAGTGTTTTAGAATGATTCTGCCCATTTTCCCAGAAGACACTCATTTAAATGAATTTCACTCTTGTAGCAGGTTTACAGGGATGCTGGCCTTACTGGTTGGTGCCCTGGAATCATTATTTCTTCTCATGGTAGTATTAAAATTATTAGTTCCCATTCCTGGGGAAAATCTTAGTTCAATTGCTTTCAAACAGTTATGGAGAAAAATGTTAAATCCAGTTCAGAAAAAAAGGACATCTGTAGTCTTCATCAGTCTGAGGATCTGATTTATTTCTGAATTTTTTTTGGAGACCCGTAACAGTTCACATAAGTAACAAGATATAAAAGATATTGCTTTAGGGCATTTGTTGTTTGCTTGTTTGTTTTATAGACTGCTTTACAAATTCAAAAGTCTCTTGATTAAAATGACTCAGGGGACTTCCCTGGTGGCACAGTGGTTAAGAATCTGCCTGCCAATGCAGGGGACACAGGTTCGATCCCTGGTCTGGGAAGATCCCACATGCTACGGAGCAACTAAGCCCGTGAGCCACAACTACTGAGCCTGCACTCTAGAGCCAGCGAGCCACAACTACTGAAGCCCACGTGCCTAGAGCCTGTGCTCTGCAACAAGAGAAGCCATTGCAATGAGAAGTCCGCACGCCGCAACGAAGAGTGGCCCCCCCTGCTCTCCGCAACTAGAGAAAAGCCTGCGCGCAAGAATGAAGACCCAACGCAGCCCAAAAATTTTTTTTAAAAAATCTAAGAAAACAGGGCTTCCCTGGTGGCGCAGTGGTTGAGAGTCCGCCTGCTGATGCAGGGGACGCGGGTTCGTGCCCCAGTCCGGGAGGATCCCACATGCCGCGGAGCTGCTGGCCCCGTGAGCCATGGCCGCTGAGCCTGCGCGTCCGGAGCCTGTGCTCCGCAACGGGAGAAGCCACAACAGTGAGAGGCCCGCGTACCACAAAAAAAAAAAAAAAAAAAAAAAAAAAAACAAAATAAAAAAACAAAACAAACAAAAAAAAAAAAAATCTAAGAAAACATAAAAACAGACTCAGAAGCTTAAAAGAGATATATTTACAAATTTTTCTTTCAATGTTAAATCACTAAATATATAACAAACACAAATTTCTTATAACAAGAAACACACAATAAGCCAACTCCTGTATATGTTCTTGTGATTAAATATGCACGGAACTATTTTTTTTTTAAAAAAGCTGAGAGCACAGAGCCAAAACTTGACTAATATGACACATTTATAAGAAGTTCAAACAAATATACAGATAGGTTGCTATAAGCTTTATCTGAGTTCTTCTTAAACATAAGTTGAACCAACAACACAAAGTTATTCTCCTGGTGGTCTCCAATAGATTAAAACTTGGTACATTTAAACATCCCTACTATTTTATTATAGTTTTAAATATTAAAATAAATTTGAATGAAACATTTCTGGAGCCTCTGAAGCACTTCTGTAGAAGTACATAATTCTAAGGAACACAGCATGAAAACCACTATTTATGTGATTCTCTTTCCTGTTATTTCCTTTTTGTTTTATGCCACAATTAAAAAGAAAAAAGAAGATTCCTAATCATAGGTCTGAGAATGATCTATAAAAAGAAATATACTCAAATAAAATAGGCATAGGGGGTTCAGGTATGAGGCACTTGGCCTAGATAATCACGTTTTAAATCTAATTTCAGGTACACAACAAGATTTACATAAATTCTGGGTACACAAGCTTCAACTCCCCAAATATTTCCCTTGGGTTGAAATTTTAGCATTTTATCTCTTTCATTTCTTATTGCATACACTTAAATGTGTTTCTATTTTAGTTCTAAAATAATGTTCATTGGGATTTCCCATTATACAGAAGTCCCACGTGCCTAGGCATTTCCACCTTAGTCAACAAAGTGAGCTCTATGTCTGTGAATACCCGATAGAGAGTACAGCCTCTCATCTGTCCCTTACCCTGGCTTTTGTTTTCTTCATACCTCCAACATAATATAAAAAGTGCTAATTTACTATTTTATTGTCTGTCTTCCCTCTACTCACACTACAGTGAAAGTTTAATGAGGGCAAAAATATCTCTTGTAGAATTCTATATTTTCAGTGCCTAGAACTATTTCTGACACGAAGTAGACAATTCAGTAAATATCTGTTAAATGAATGATTGGATATATAACTACTTGATCATATTTATCCATGAGTATACAGTAAATACATTTATTAGTGATGATTATGAATAAATATTTATTAATGCCCACTATGTTCTCAGCCTGAAAATATCAAAAGATATAATTTCTTCAGTCAGTGAATGAACAGATTTAATTTAATAATTTCATATCTACCACAGCACCAAAAGTATAAATAAAATCAGTACCTTGTATAATAGACCTGAAGCCACTATTATACTGAATATAAAATTTAGGGCTTCCCTGGTGGCGCAGTGGTTGAGAGTCCGATGCAGGGGACACGGGTTCGTGCCCTGGTCCAGGAAGATCCCACATGCCGCGGAGTGGCTAGGCCCGTGAGCCATGACCGCTGAGCCTGCGCGTCCGGAGCCTGTGCTCCGCAACGGGAGAGGCCACAACAGTGAGAGGCCCGCGTACCGCAAAAAATAAATAAATAATAAAATTTAAAAAATTTAAACAACTGTCTGATATAGGTCAAAGAATTCATTCATATGTGACATCATGAGCTGTTCTAATTTACCAGAAACTATTTTCATAAAACGTTGATAATAGTTTAAAATGAGTAAACAAATCAAATGAACATTTCAAAATATAAACCCACCTAACCATACACTTCAGAAGGTTCAAGGCTGTGGAAATGGGAACACAGATATTAATATAAAAATAACCTGGAGGTTTGAGGCCAAAATGGCAACTAATATTACGATAATTTTCTTCTTACCACCTTAGAAAGAAAATATGATGTTCACTAATGTTACAGGAAGAAGAAAAAAATCACAGAAGGTTTCGATAGGTGGTTTTATTTTAATACTGTGAGATAGTAAAATACTAAACCCTAATATTTGTAGACAAGTGTATCAAATACATATAAAACAACATCTCCCCGGGATCTTATGAGGAAATGAAAAGATTTTTTTTCCTGTTAGATTATTATTCTTTTTTATTCCATTGTTATCCTCCATGAGTGAATGAATGGCTAGCAGCACAATCACTTCTTTAAATCTTCTAGCTGTCTTCAATCATTAAATCCTTAGACAAAGGAGGAGACACTAAATATAGATCAGTAGACTATGCTTTTAACAAAACTATCTCCCATTTCTAAATTTCTTTGAGGTGACAATTTAGACAGTTTCAGTCTACCTTATTTTACTTTAGAGTGATCTATAGCACCTAAATCTTCTTAAAAGATAATATGGGACTTGACCATCCCTGGCGGGAAGGTCACCCCATCTCCCAGATAACGGTAGATACTTAAAAGTGGCTACTGAATGAATGCAGAAAAATAACTGTGTGGCCTGCAGTGGTTTGGAGGACGAACGGGCAATGGGAGAAATAACAGACTATGGAAGCACAAACTCTTCTAAAAAAAGACCATCATCATAATGGCAAAGGCAATGAGAAAGCCATGGACAATCGTCAGCAAGGCCAGCCCGCACCCTTTAAACACATTTAAGATAAGAAACCAGGAATTCTCTAAAGACACAGACCTACTAGAGAATGGACTTGAGGATATGGGGAGGGGGAAGGGTAAGCTGGGACAAAGCGAGAGAGTGGCATGGACGTATATACACTACCAAACGTAAAATAGATAGCTAGTGGGAAGCAGCCGCATAGCACAGGGAGATCAGCTCGGTGCTTTGTGACCACCTAGAGGGGTTCGATAGGGAGGGTGGGAGGGAGGGAGATGCAAGAGGGAAGAGATATGGGGATATATGTATGGCTGATTCACTTTGTTCTACAGCAGAAACTAACACACCATTGTAAAGCAATTACACTCCAATAAAGATGTAAAAAAAAAAAACAAAAAAAAGAAACCAGGAATTCTCACAGCCTATTGCTCCTTCTCTCATACACCCCAGTTTTTCATGTGATCTCTAGAGAAACAAATGTCCTCCTCCCCAGAAATACCCTTTCTTTTATCATTTCTAACTTGCCTACCTAATACATGTTGGATAAAACTTTTCAAAACTTGTTTCAATTATTTTTACTTTTATGATCCTTGTAAAAATAAATTGTATCTCCTTACTGATCTCATTATAATGCGAAGAGATTCAGTAACCTTAATGTTCGCAGCAAAAATGTCTAAATACATAAATTATTTCTGAAAATAAGAAATACAACAAAAGAAAACATTATAAATTAAACAAAGTAAAAGTTAATGGGTAAAAAGGAGAAAAAAACGAAAAAAGAAAAAAGACAACAAATAAAGGAAAAGAAACAAAATAAAAAAGTCAATGGGTAAAATTATGTTTCTATAGTCCAGTAGTTCAACATCTACTTGGAATGGTTCAAACAACTTTTCCTAGACATATATATTATTTTCATATCTGTAAGATTGTCATGAATACATTGCAAATATCTGAAGAAATCAATTCGTAATATTGCAATGCCTTCCAGTCATGTTCATACGTGTAAATTTTATTATTTAATTCTTATTATATAAATATGTAAAGGGCAGAGAAAGACTACAAAATATGAATAAATGAAAACAATATTTTTTTTTTTAAAACAATATTTAAATCACTTAATACCATACAAAAATCAGAATTAAACATCTTAAAATTTTAGGTGTCTCCTGTATTTTTTCTATGCCTAAATACACTGTAAATATGATTCACATTTCATAAAATAGTGTCATTCTACCTAAACTATATTTAAAATGCTTTTATAAACTATAATGCATATTATTAACATTTTATATGTAAGTAAATATTCGTATAACCAACACGTTACGACCATGTTGTGCAATTATGCTCCACGGAATATATGCTACATTGTATATAACTACATAGAAGTCAATTGGCCAAATTATATTATTTGATTGCACTAATCATACACACACACACACACACACACACACACACACACGCACACACACACTTGGAAAGGTTCCCAGTATCGTATACAATACTAAAGGAAACAATCTCGCGTGCACTCCTGTGTGTATATGTGTATAGTTTTCGTGCTAATAAATTTAAGTCTTAAATCTTTGGTTTCAAATAGCATCATTGCTGGTTTTTTAAGTGTTTTAAAAGCAAAGCCTTTCCTCAGTAGGATGGTTGGTTTAAATCAACAGTATTTGAATACCTAGCTAGAAATTTTCCTTTTAAAAATTCACAAAATGTAAAGTTTTGCGGCTAAACAGTACCTTGGAGAGCATGTAGTCCAATCTTATGAAACCGGAGCCTCCCTACCTGCTGAAAGACTGCCCTGACCCCAGTGCCCATCCAGAGTTCCCCATCATGACCCTCCTCACTCTCCATTACTCCATCTGTCTGCATGTTAAATCATCCCTTTCCTTGCTAAAATAAACTAAGTTCCATGACACAAACAGCTGTCTCTACTCTGTTCAGTGCTGTACCTGCCGTGCCTAGTTTCCTGCCTGCACATGGACTAGTTGTTCCTTATCTATCTGTTGAACGAAATCAATCAATACTAGTCTCTCCTATTACTGCCGGTCCAGACTGTCATCTGGGTCACCAGACTCCAAAGCTACGTGTTCCAACTGCCAAAAAGAGGCCATCTCTTGGCAAGTGATTAGGATATTCCAGACACCTGCATGTATCTCTGGGTATGTGTGAACAAAGTGGAGAGGAGTGGGACAGTCTAATCGTAAAAATTCTAGATTCAGTCCAGGTCACAGACAGTGTTCAGGAATCAAAAGGGGATCAGATCCAGGGAAACTCAGGAATGGACTCATGTTTCGAAGGGGAAAGACGGTGAGAGTTCCCAATAAAAGGCAATGTCATTTCAAGGATTTGAACAAGCAAGGGATGCAGAGTGACAAGCCCTGAAGAAACGGGGTTCTGGCAGGGCTGCAACCACAGGCGGTTTAGTCGGGAAGTACAAGGCCGGAGAGCCAAGGATCCAACGTCTTTGAAGGAGTCAAGGAAGCCAGCAGTTTGAATGAGGCAGGATATGACCACCTGTGCAGGAAGATAAACCGCTGAGGCTGCTGCCATCAGAAAGAGCCTCCAAACGGACCCAAACTTCTGCTCTCCCCATAGGACAAGCACAGGTGTTTAACCCCACTGAATCTATTCACATGGGCGGGGGATAGGGTACAGACACACTGCGATAACTAGGTGGATCTTCTGGAAAACGAAGGATGGAGCTGAGTGGGAGCCAGGCTGCCAGAGCTGCTAAGACTCTGACGCAGGCGTGGCACAGCTGACCTCACCTTTACCTCCCAACATGCCTAAAGTGGTCGTGCTGTAAAGCTACATCTTAAAATGTAGATTTGTGAGAGAATTTAGCCCACATTTTCTCCAAGAAATGTTTGTAACAATACGGTCGGTGTGTTTAATTGTAGCCGCTCTTAAGAAGTGTGCATTGATATTGTTTTTTATTAGCAGTTTTATTGAAGTCGAATTTACATACCATAAAATTCACCCAATGTAAGTATACAATTCAGTGATTCCAGTCGATTTAGAGAGGCGTGAAACCCTCTCAACAATCCAGGTTAGAACACTCCATCCCCCAGAAAGTTCCCTTATGCCCATTTACATTGAATCTCTGCTCCCATCCGTAGCCCAGCCACATTAGTGATGTGCTTTCTGTCTTCACAGATTTGCCTTTTCTGGGTATTTCATATAAATGGAATCACATAAAATGGAGCTAGTTGCATCCGGCTTCTTTCACTTAGCACGACATTTTGAGGTTCATCGATGTTAGAATATGCATCAGTACTTCATTTCTCTTTATCGTCAAATAGTATTCCATTATATGGATATATCACATTTGTTTTTATCCATTTACCTAGCTGATGGACATTTTAATTGTTTTCAGTTTGGAGCTAGTCTGAACAATGCGCCTATGAGCGGTTGTATACGTATCTTTTGTATGGACACACTTTCCTTTCTCTTGGATAGACACTTAGGAGTGGATTTGATGAGTAATGAGGTAAATTAAACCTTTTAAGAAACTGACCAACTGTTTCCCAAAGCGCTATCACCATTTTATTTTTCCAAAAGTGAATCGTACAGATGCCAGTTTATCCATATGCTCATCAACACTGGACACTGTCTGCCTGTTTTAATGTATTTAGTGAGCGTAGAACAGTATCTCATTGCATTTCCCTGATAATTAAATGATGTTGAGCAGCCTTTACTGGTCATTTGCATATCTCCTCTGAGATAATGCATATTCAAATTTGTTGTCTATTTTTAAATTACGTTATTTATTTTCTTATTGAGTTTAAGAATTCTTTATATATTCTAGATACAAGTCTTTAATGAAGTCTGTTTTTCAAAAAATTTGTTTTTATTTTACAGATCATGCTTTAGGTATTGTATAAAATAACTCTTTGCCTCACCCAACATCATGAATATTTTTTCCCAGAAATTTCAGAATTTTAGCTCTTACAAATAGATACAATATCTATATTAAATTAATTGTAGCTTACAATATGAGGAAAGGGTGTTTTTTTATT
Source organism: Phocoena sinus (assembly GCF_008692025.1). Lineage (NCBI taxonomy): Eukaryota > Metazoa > Chordata > Mammalia > Artiodactyla > Phocoenidae > Phocoena > Phocoena sinus. The sequence goes on along the minus strand of NC_045774.1, from coordinate 3,502,525 downwards.
TTGCATGTGGATACCCAATTGTTCTATAACAACTATCCTTTCTCCCAATGAATTGTTTTGCCACCTTTGTCGAAAATCATTTGACCGTGTAGGGATTTTTTTCTGGACTCTGAATTCTGTTGCATTGATCTATATGCCTACCTTTACGGCAGTAACAAAGGGTCTGAAATATCATTTGTGTAGTAAGTCTTGAAATCAGGTAATGTGACTCCTCAATACTAAACTTCACTTTCAAAATGATTATGGCTCTTTGTAGGTCCTTTACATTTTATAATCAGCTGCTCAATTAGTACAAAAAAGACCTCCTGGATTTTGATAGGTATTACATTGAATTTATAGATCAATTTGGAGAGAATTGTCATCTTGACCATATTGAACCTTCCAACCCATGAACGTAAAATCTGTCTCCATTTATTTAGACTTTTCTTTCATTTCTCTCAGAATGATTTATAGATTTCAGTATACGAATTCTGCATTTCTTTTGCTAAATTTATTCCTAAGCTTTTAATTTTTTGATTCTATTATGAATGAAATTATTTTCTTAATTTATCTACAATTGTTCCTTTCTAGTAGATAGAAATGGAATTGATTTTTGTATATTGACTTTTTTTTGTATATTGGCCCTTGAATCCCAAGACCTTGCTCACTCGTTCATTAGTTTTAGTAGTTTTTTGTGGAATATTTGAAATTTTCTACATACAGGACCATGTATCTGTGGAAAAAAGACAGATTTAGTTTTTCCACTTAAATCTGGATACTTTTTGTTTCTCATTGCTCAAGTTAACAGTTCCCTTCTCCTACTTCTCTGAGAGTTTTTATCATGAATGGATGTTGGATTCTGTCAAATGCTTTTTCTGTATTAAGCTGATCATTTTTTTAACTTTAATAAATTTAAATAATTGATTTACTGATATTAAATCCACTGGTATTTGTACTGGGTCATACTATACCATCTTTTTTATATCTTACTGGATTTGGTTTCCTAATTTTATTTAGGGATTATTGCATCTATGTTCAGGAGGGACTTGATCTATACTTTTCTTGTGCTGTTTTAGTCTGGTTTTCATATCAGGTTAATACGTTACTCATAGAATGAGTTGGGAAGCATTTCCCCCTCCTCTATTTTCTGAAAGAGTTTGTGATTCCCTTTAAAATATTTGATACAATTCATCAGTACAGTGATCTGGAAACAAGCTTTTGGTTGTGGGAATATGTTTAATCACTGAAGACCTGTTCAGATTTTCTATTTGTTGTTGCCTCAGTTTTGGTGATTTGATTTTTCCAGGAATCTGTTTCATTCAAGTCGTCTAATTTCTGACACGAAGTTTTTCCTCCTCCATCAACTGCTGATGGGTCTGTTCATCAGAAGGGGAGCAAATCCAAAATTCAAACCGTTTTCAGGTCTGCTTGAGTTTTATGTTGTTTGGGCTCTTCCCAAGGGTGACCAGCAGAAGCTGTGAAGAGACAAGGGGCTTCTCCAGGAACGTGTGCATGTCCTCAGCCAGGAGCATGTTTGCCTCAGTCTTGACTGAAGTCAGGCTGGCGCAGCGCGGCTGTTTGCCAACCCTCTCTCACTCACTGGCCCCCAAAATTCCAGTGAGTGGGGGAGACGGGATGGCCTCCAAGTTGAGTGAGCCCTTTCACCTGTGGCAGAGAAGTTGTCAGAACCTCTGCTCCAACAAAGGCGACAGGGAGTAACGGAAGAAGCTCCAAGCCATAACATGACGAATACGCACAGTTCTTACCTGAATGTCACAGTTTACACATCGTAAATGCCTCTCGAATTGTTGTATGCCTTTGACTGATATCCAGAGACTAAAATGTCTGGTTTTGTCCATGACTGTCCATTTTATAATTGCTTTTTGAGAAGAGAATTTGCTGCTTTCTTCACTCAGTCATGGCTGGAAGTCTAGCTTTGCATTCAAATTCATCATTTTCACTGAGTAGCAGCAATTATCAACATGTACTTCAGAGACCTCTGGCCTCTCAGAGAAAATTCAGAGGACTCACAGGTAAAAACTATTGATATTTTCATAATCACACTAAAATGTTATTCACCTTTTTCTCACAAGTGTACATTGTATTTTTCAGAGGCTACATGTCCTCTCATGATTCATGGAATGCATCCTTTGTATCCTAATATTTTCTACAATGTTTTAAGGTCATAGCTTTAGCATATCAGTATTCAGAGGCTAATTCATGTTCTCAGTCCTTTCACAGTGCTTGTTTTGGTCACACCTGCTACAGTCTCTGCAACTTCATTAACATACAATAAATAGTTATTTGAATTCCCAAGTTTTCTTTGTATCTACATACACACAGAAAAAGTACACTTCATCCAAAACTATTATTATTTATAATTTAATATTTTAATTATTTTATCTTAAATATAAAATTCATATATAGTATATTTTCTTATATTTAAGGATAGATCATTGGCTTTAAAAGGGGGGGCATACGCGGCTGAGACCGCGGACCCCAGAGACGGGCGGGAGACGCTGGGGCTGCTGCTGCCGCCACCAAGGGGCCTGTGTGCGAGCACAGGTCACTCTCCACACCCCTCTTCCGCGGAGCCTGTGCAGCCCGCCACTGCCAGGTTCCCGGGATCCAGGGACAACTTCCCCGGGAGTACGCACGGCGGGCCTCAGGCTGGTGCAACGTCACGCCGGCCTCTGCCGCAACGTCACGCTGCCTCTGCCGCCGCAGGCCGGCCCCGCACGCAGTGCCCCTCCTTCCCCCATCCCCCAACCCCCGGCCTGAGTGAGCCGGAGCCCCCGAATCACAGGCTCCTTTAACCCCGTCCTGTCTGAGCGAAAAAACAGACGCCCTCCAGCGACCTACACGCAGAGGCAGGGCCAAATCCAAAGCTGAGCTCCTGTGAGCTGTGAGAACAAAGAAGAGAAAGGGAAATCTCTCCCAGCAGCCACAGAAGCAGCGGATTAAAGCTCCACAATCAACTTGATATACCCTGCATCTGTGGAATACCTGAATAGACAAGGAATGATCCCAAATTGAAGAGGTGGAATTTAGGAGCGAGATCTATGATTTTTTTCCCTTTTCCTCTTTTTGTGAATGTGTACGTGTATGCTTCTGTGTGAGATCCTGTCTGTATACTCTTGCTTCCACCATTTGTCCTAGGGCTCTATCCGGGCATGGTTTGTTTTTTTTTTTTTAATTTTTTTTCTTAATAATTAATTTTAATTGTAATAAATTTATTATACTTTACCTTCGTTCTTTCTTTCTTTCTTTCCTTCCTTCCTTCCCTCCTTTAGACAACGAATCACCCCAAATTAAGGAGGTGGTCTCTGAGAGCAAGATTTATGATTTTTCCCCCTTTACCTCTTTTTGTGAAGGTGTATGTGTATGCTTCTGTGTAAGATTTTCTCTGTATAGCTTTGCTCCCAACATTTGTCCTAAGGTTCTATCCGTCCCTTTTTTTTTTTTTCTAAATATTTTTAAATTCAATAACTATATTATACTTTATTTTATTTTTACTGTATCTTTCTTTCTGTCTTTTTTCCTTCTTTCCCTCCTTCCTTCCTTCCTCCCTCCCTCCCTCCTTTCTTTCCTTCTTTGCTTCTTTCTTCCTTCCTTCCTTTCCTCCTTTCCCTCTTTCTTTCCTCATACTTCTACCAATTCTCTCTACTTTTTCCTCCCTTTTATTCTGAGCCGTGTGGATGAAAGGCTCTTGGTGCTCCAGCCCAGGAGTCAGGGCTCTGCCTCTGAGGTAGGAGAGCCAACTTCAGGACACTGGTCAACAAGAGACCTCCCAGCTGCACATAATATTAAACGGTGGAAATCTCCCAGAGACCTCCATCTTAACACCATCACCCAGCTTCACTCAACGACCAGCAAGCCACAGTGCTGGACAACCTATGCCAAACAACTAGCAAGACAGGAACACAACCCCACCCATTAGCAGAGAGGCTGCCTAAAATCATAATAAGGCCACAGACACCCCAAAACACACCACCAGACGTGAACCTGCCCACTACAGAGACAAGATCCAGCCTCATCCAGCACAACACAGGCACTAGTCCCCTCCACCAGGAAGCCTACACAACCCACTGAAACAACCTTAGCCACTGGAGACAGACATCAAAAACAACGGGAACTACGAACGTGGAGCCTGCAAAAAGGAGACCCCAAACACAGTAAGATAAGCAAAATGAGAAGACAGAAAAACACACAGCAGATGAAGGAGCAAGATAAAAACCCACCAGACCTAACAAATGAAGAGGAAATAGGCAATCTACCTGAAAAAGAATTCAGAATAATGATAGTAAGGATGATCCGAAATCTTGGAAGTAGAATGGACAAAATGCAAGAAACAGTTAACAAGGACCTACAAGAACTAAAGATGAAACAAGCAACGATGAACAACGCAATAAATGAAATAAAAAGTACTCTAGATAGGATCAATAGCAGAATAACTGAGGCAGAAGAACGGATAAGTGACCTGGAAGATAAAGTAGTGGAAATAACTACTGCAGTGCAGAATAAGGATAAAAGAATGAAAAGAACTGAGGACAGTCTCAGAGACCTCTGGAACAACATTAAACGCACCAACATTCGAATTATAGGGGTTCCAGAAGAAGAAAGAAAGAAAGGGACTGAGAAAATATTTGAAGAGATTATAGTTGAAAACTTCCCTAATATGGGAAAGGAAATAGTTAATCAAGTCCAGGAAGCACAGAGAGTCCCATACAGGATAAATACAAGGAGAAATACGCCAAGACACATATTAATCAAACTGTCAAAAATTAAATACAAAGAAAGCATATTAAAAGCAGCAAGGGAAAAACAACAAATAACACACAAGGGAATCCCCATAAGGTTAACAGCTGATCTCTCAGCAGAAACCCTACAAGCCAGAAGGGAGTGGCAGGACATACTGAAAGTGATGAAGGAGAAGAACCTGCAGCCAAGACTACTCTACCCAGCAAGGATCTCATTCAGATTTGATGGAGAAATTAAAACCTTTACAGACAAGCAAAAGCTGAGAGAGTTCAGCACCACCAAACCAGCTTTACAACAAATGCTAAAGGAACTTCTCTAGACAAGAAACACAAGAGAAGGAAATGACCTATAGTAACGACCCAAAACAATATAGAAAATGGCAATAGGAACATACATATCGATAATTACCTTAAATGTAAATGGACTAAATGCTCCCACCAAAAGACACAGATTGGCTGAATGCATACAAAAACAAGACCCTTATATATGCTGTCTACAAGAGACCCACTTCAGACCTAGAGACACATACAGAATGAAAGTAAGGGGATGGAAAAAGATATTCCATGCAAATGGAAACCAAAAGAAAGCTGGAGTAGCAATTCTCATATCAGACAAAATAGACTTTAAAATAAGGACTATTAAAAGGGACAAAGAAGGACACTACATAATGATCAAGGGATCGATCCAAGAAGAAGATATAACAATTGTAAATATTTATGCACCCAACATAGGAGCACCTCAATACATAAGGCAAATATTAACAGCCATAAAAGGGGAGATCGACAGTAACACATTCATAGTAGGGGACTTTAATACCCCACTTTCACCCATGGACAGATCATCCAAAATGAAAATAAATAAGGAAACACAAGCTTTAAATGATACATTAAACAAGATGGACTTAATTGATATTTATAGGACACTCCACCCAAAAACAACAGAATACATATTTTTCTCAAGTGCTCATGGAACATTCTCCAGGATAGATCATATCTTGGGTCACAAATCAAGCCTTGGTAAATTTAAGAAAACTGAAATTGTATCAAGTATCTTTTCTGACCACAACGCCATGAGACTAGATATCAATTACAGGAAAAGATCTGTAAAAAATACAAACACATGGAGGCTAAACAATACACTACTTAATAATGAAGTGATCACTGAAGAAATCAAAGAGGAAATAAAAAAATACCTAGAAACAAATTACAATGGAGACACAACGACCCAATACCTATGGGATGCAGCAAAAGCAGTTCTAAGGGGGAAGTTTATAGCAATACAAGCCCACCTTAAGAAGCAGGAAACATCTCGAATAAACAACCTAACCTTGCACCTCAAGCAATTAGAGAAAGAAGAACAAAAAAACCCCAAAGCTAGCAGAAGGAAAGAAATCATAAAAATCAGATCAGAAATAAATGAAAAAGAAATGAAGGAAACGATAGCAAAGATCAATAAAACTAAAAGCTGGTTCTTTGAGAAGATAAACAAAATAGATAAACCACTAGCCAGACTCATCAAGAAAAAAAGGGAGAAGACTCAAATCAATAGAATTAGAAATGAAAAAGGAGAAGTAGCAACTGACACGGCAGAAATAAAAAAAATCATGAGAGATTACTATAAGCAACTCTATGCCAATAAAATGGACAATCTGGAAGAAATGGACAAATTCTTAGAAATGCATAACCTGCCAAGACTGAATCAGGAAGAAATAGAAAATATGAACAGAGCAATCACAAGCACTGAAATTGAAACTGTGATTAAAAATCTTCCAACAAACAAAAGCCCAGGACCAGATGGCTTCACAGGTGAATTCTATCAAACGTTTAGAGAAGAGCTAACACCTATCCTTCTCGAACTCTTCCAAAATATAGCAGAGGGAGGAACACTCCCAAATTCCTTCTACGAGGCCACCATCACCTTGATACCAAAACCAGACAAGGATGTCACAAAGAAAGAAAACTACAGGCCAATATCACTGATTAACATAGATGCAAAAATCCTCAACAAAATACTAGCAAACAGAATCCAACAGCACATTAAAAGGATCATACACCATGATCAAGTGGGGTTTATTCCAGGAATGCAAGGATTCTTCAATATACGCAAATCTATCAATGTGATAAACCATATTAACAAATTGAAGGAGAAAAACCATATGATCATCTCAATAGATGCAGAGAAAGCTTTCGATAAAATTCAACACCCATTTATGATAAAAACCCTCCAGAAAGTAGGCATAGAGGGAACTTTCCTCAACATAATAAGGGCCATATATGAGAAGCCCACAGCAAACATCATCCTCAATGGTGAAAAACTGAAAGCATTTCCACTAAGATCAGGAACAAGACAAGGTTGCCCACTCTCACCACTCTTATTCAACATAGTTTTGGAAGTTTTAGCCACAGCAATCAGAGAAGAAAAGGAAATAAAAGGAATCCAAATCGGAAAAGAAGAAGTAAAGCTGTCACTGTTTGCAGATGACATGACACTATACATAGAGAATCCTAAAGATGCTACCAGAAAACTACTAGAGCTAATCAATGAATTTGGTAAAGTAGCAGGATACAAAATGAATGCACAGAAATCTCTGGCATTCCTGTATACTAATGATGAAAAATCTGAAAGTGAAATCAAGAAAGCACTCCCATTTACCATTGCAACAAAAAGAATAAAATATCTAGGAATAAACCTACCTAAGGATACGAAAGACCTGTATGCAGAAAATTATAAGACACTGATGAAAGAAATTAAAGATGATACAAATAGATGGAGAGATATACCATGTTCTTGGATGGGAAGAATCAACATTGTGAAAATGACTCTACTACCCAAAGCAATCTACAGATTCAATGCAATCCCTATCAAACTACCACTGGCATTTTTCACAGAACTAGAACAAAAAATTTCGCAATTTGTATGGAAACACAAAAGACCCCGAATAGCCAAAGCAATCTTGAGAACGAAAAAAGGAGCTGGAGGAATCAGGCTCCCTGACTTCAGACTATATTACAAAGCAACAGTAATCAAGACAGTATGGTACTGGCACAAAAACAGAAAGATAGATCAGTGGAACAGGATAGAAAGCCCAGAGATAAACCCACGCACATACGGACACCTTATCTTTGATAAAGGAGGCAGAAATGTACAGTGGAGAAAGGACAGCCTCTTCAATAAATGGTGCTGGGAAAACTGGACAAGTACATGTAAAAGTATGAGATTAGATCACTCCCTAACACCATACACAAAAATAAGCTCAAAATGGATTAAAGACCTAAATGTAAGGCCAGAAACTATCAAACTCTTAGAGGAAAACATAGGAAGAACATTCTATGACATAAATCACAGCAAGATCCTTTCTGACCCACCTCCTAGAGTAATGGAAATAAAAACAAAAATAAACAAATGGGATCTAATGAAACTTCAAAGCTTTTGCACAGCAAAGGAAACCATAACCAAGACCAAAAGACAACCCTCAGAATGGGAGAAAACATTTGCAAATGAAGCAACTGACAAAGGATTAATCTCCAAAATTTACAAGCAGCTCATGCAGCTCAATAACAAAAAAACAAACAACCCCATCCAAAAATGGGCAGAAGACCTAAATAGACATTTCTCCAAAGAAGATATACAGAATGCCAACAAGCACATGAAAGAATGCTCAACATCATTAATCATTAGAGAAATGCAAATCAAAACTACAATGAGATATCATCTCACACCAGTCAGAATGGCCATCATCAAAAAGTCTAGAAACAATAAATGCTGGAGAGGGTGTGGAGAAAAGGGAACACTCTTGCACTGCTGGTGGGAATGTGAATTGGTTCAGCCACTATGGAGATCAGTATGGAGGTTCCTTAAAAAACTACAAATAGAACTACCATATGACCCAGCAATCCCACTACTGGGCATATACCCTGAGAAAACCAAAATTCAAAAAGAGTCATGTACCAAAATGTTCATTGCAGCTCTATTTACAATAGCCCGGAGATGGAAACAACCTAAGCGCCCATCATCGGATGAATGGATAAAGAAGATGTGGCACATATACACAATGGAATATTACTCAGCCTTAAAAAGAAACGAAATTGAGCTATTTGTAATGAGATGGATAGACCTAGAGTCTGTCATACAGAGTGAAGTAAGTCAGAAAGAAAAAGACAAATACCGTATGCTAACACATATATATGGAATTTAAGGGAAAAAAAAAATGTCATGAAGAACCTAGGGGTAAAACAGGAATAAAGACGCAGACCTACTGGAGAACGGACTTGAGGATATGGGGAGGGGGAAGGTTGAGTTTTGACAGGGCGAGAGAGAGTCATGGACATATACACACTAACAAACGTAGTAAGGTAGATAGTTGGGGGGAAGCAGCCGCAAGGCACAGGGATATTAGCTCGGTGCTTTGTGACGGCCTGGAGGGGTGGGATAGGGAGAGTGGGAGGGAGGGAGACGCAAGAGGGAAGACATATGGGAACATATGTATATGTATAACTGATTCACTTTGTTGTAAAGCAGAAACTAACACACCATTGTAAAGCAATTATACCCAAATAAAGATGTTTAAAAAAAAAAAAAGGGGGGGGCATAGTAAATTCATTTTCTCAACCTACAGCTGCACTATTTATGTCTAGAGATATTGAAAAAGATGAAACGGACCTATCAGAAGATTCTCTGACTCATGGAAGGGAGTAATCTACTCCAAAGAAACAGGGTGAAACCGTAAATAAGAAACAAAAATATGATAAAAGATGACTCTCTTGGCTTTAATAATTTACCTTATCCTGGCTTTAAAGATTTACCTTATCCTGTCTTGTGCAACAGAACATTTTCAAATAGTACTGCTGTACCAGTTAAGTTGCAAGGTTATTTTGAGACCAATCATTCAGTGTATAAAGAAAATAGAACTGAACATTTTAAATGTAGACATGATGCACTCTTTAAAAGCCCAAAATTGTTTGGAATAGCTTTTCAAACTAGAAATGTCAAAGCCACTGGCTTCAGGGTAAGTTACTGTTATTGTATTGACCAGAGAGGCACACACAAATGCACAGCTGACACTGCTGAATGCCTGCTGCATGAAAAGTCAGCAAAAGAATCCACAGTGTTGTCATGTTTTCAGTGACAAGGTAACTCGTTAAAGACTTAGTTGCAAACATAAAGATTGAATTAGAATCTTCGAAGCTGTAACTTTGCCTTACAATGAATGAACCTATAGATGTGGCTGGTGTCATTGTTTTCCTTACATTTGTCTAAAATCAGAAAATAAGAATCATCAAAGACCTTTTATATGAATATTGGATAACAAATACAGGCGGTGCTGAAATATTCAAAGAGCTGAGTAACTTTTTCAAGTATCACAGTTTATCCTGGAACAACTGTGTTGACATTCGTTCTGCTAAAACAGCCCGTGGCTATAGCACAAATCATGGCAATGACTCCAAATTGTGCTAGTAGTCACTGTAATTTTTTTCTATGCCATACAGTAGCAAAAAATATAAATATTTTGTGTAATATTAGGCAACAAGCACAAATGGTAACAAAATATGCTAAGTGTTGAATAACTTTTTTAAAGCTCTCCCACACTCGTAGAAAAAACGTCAGTTTAATTTAAGGATTTTTTTTTAGAGAAACTAGTCCTAGAGAGCTTACTTTAAAATTTGTTTATTTATTTATTTATGGCTGTGGTGGGTCTTCGTTTCTGTGTGAGGTCTTTCTCTAGCTGTGGCAAGCGGGGGCCACTCTTCATCGCGGTGCGCGGGCCTCTCACTATCGCGGCCTCTGTGCTGGAGAGCACAGGCTCCAGACGCGCAGGCTCAGTAGCCGTGGCTCACGGGGCCCAGTTACTCCGCGGCATGTGGGATCCTCCCAGACCAGGGCTCGAACCCGTGTCCCCTGCATTAGCAGGCAGATTCTCAACCACTGCGCCACCAGGGAAGTTCTAGGGATGTTCTTAATGAGGCAGGCCACTGCTGTGGAACCTGCCCATTTAACATCACTAGAAGGCAAGTGACACAAATAGGTGCCCAAGTGAATGACCTCAGGACCAAGCATAACCTCCATACTCCTTTGTGTAACCCAGTCCCTCTCGTCACCGATACATCTTACATCACAGGAAACGTTGGGTCATACGGCACCAGAAGCAGAGTCATTTGCATCATGGCCTGGATCTGTTACAGGCAGACTGAGCTTGTTCTGGGTCCCAGTCAAAGCCCAGCCTTTTGTGCTATCCAGCATACAGGGTGGAGAGTGTTCTCAGGTGTGGAACATGTTTCCTCCAGACCTGAACAGACTACCAGGAGTATGCTAACTGTTCTGTAATGGGAGGTGCAAGATGTAGTAATTTCCATATTACTTTGCAGGCGATGACCCAGGATCACTGAACCCCTAACAATTTTTGCTGATTTTAGGCAGACCTCTGAATCACTGTAGGGTTTATCTCCAGTGGTGAGCTGGTAAGTGTTTAACAAATCGCTCCTTGGGGAAAGTATGCTTTGATTTTTCCAGTCTCTGTGGTATAAACAGTCCTATCATGTGCTGAAACCAGCTTGCGTGGGCTCGAAAGAACCAATTATTAAACTTTCAAGAATTGGTCAAGATGGTTGTTAAAATAGCCATTATTAGAAACTTAATTATATAAACTGAAAATTAAACAGAATAGATTTTAAAGGTAATAAATACTGAAAACTCATCATTCCCTAATGATTTTGTGACATTTTACTGTTGTCTCTATCCTTGAGATCTACTGCATCTGTATGATGGAAATACTATATGATGTTGTGCTATCGCTTCTCTCTTCTTAATTCCCTGTTTGGTGGCCTCACATTGGTAGCTTGCCATGGACTAGGATGGGACTACTCACTGCTCTGTAAGTAAACGTTTACCAGCTCTAGTAAAGGAAAAGAAGCAAAACTCTGATTTGTATTGATAGCATTTGTTGATTGCTGTGGCGTGAATACTTCCACCGTGGCTGAGTTCAAGCTACCAACTTTGATATCATCTGGATCATAAAATTCCCGAAAATGTAGCAACTGGCTGAGCCACTCCAACATACTGCTGGTTCTTTCGTTTATATTTGTCATTAATTTTGTTGTCACGTAAAACTTTGATTTTTCAACACATTATGTAAATGCTCAATAAGTTATTTCTGTAATTTGTATGGACCTAAAGCTACGTGTATGAAACACTTCACGATTATTTTCTAAAAAATCTGTTTCACAGATTTACTTTGAAGAGGTCTGGGAAATGGTGGTACGGTTCATAAGGGTCCAAACATCAGAATTTTAATTGAGGGGAACAGCTCACTTAAAGGAAAAGTAAGCACTATAAAATCAGATTACGGAGCAAAGTGTTAAAGATCTAGTTTTGTTGTAAACTGTCTTTCAAAGCAATAAAAATTAGCACTATGGAGAAAATTTTTAAATTTAAAATATACAATACAACTGATGCTACTTCATTTTATTGTGTCAAAGGATTTTTAATGAATGAGGAGTTGGGGTAAAAATTACATCTTAAAAACAAGGAAATACAAACTAATGGGAAAAATACATCATATTACAAGATTTGCATGAAGGGAGAGAGAGAATTCTGAAAATTAGTCTCCCCCTCTAGACAACAACTGCCCTGGCAGAGTCTGTTGGATGTAATTATTTTGAAAGTCTGGAGTCTACTGAAGGTTTGTAACTTCCAGGGAAAGCTTGGATAGTAAATTACAGTTAATTTTGGTCGATTTTGGCTCTTACCACAGTACCAGCTACCTTCCCCCACTCCCATGGCAGGCAGCTGTGCAGTGTTCCTGTAGCAGTTTGCACACAGTTTGTGGGAGTCAGGGTGAGCAAAAATGACCTTCTCCTCCAGAGATCAAGGTCCTACAATCTGGTCATTGATTGCTGTTTCTGATTTCAGAGGTGCTGGCAAAACAGTGGGCATCCATTGTTGTTATACTTCCCCCAACTGTTGCAAGGCCCTCTCTTCTGGCTAATGAGACTATCAGGGGACTTAAAAGGCCAGTTCTCTTTTTCCCCTCTGGGAGCCAAGCATTAAAGACATTAAAAACATTCAAAAACAACTGCATATACCATGCATGCTCAGGTAAAGACATAGGCTCAGAAAAGACCCGAGAACATTTTGAACTTACACCTTAGGCTGATCCTCAGAACAGAGATAGCTTGCAGCAATTGAAAAACTAACAAAAATCACAAATCCTAGAGAAGGGGGAGAATCTGGCTTCCAGAGTTATGTATTTCATTCAAATATACAATTTTAGGGCTTCCCTGGTGGCACAGTGGTTGACAGTCTGCCTGCCGATGCAGGGGACACGGGTTCGTGCCCCGGTCCGGGAAGATCCCACATGCCGTGGAGCGGCTGCGCCCGTGAGCCATGGCCACTGAGCCTGCGCGTCCGGAGCCTGTGCGTCCGGAGCCTGTGCTCCGCAACGGGAGAGGCCACAACAGTGAGAGGCCTGCATACCGCAAGACAAAAACAAAAACAAATATACAATTTTAAACAACAAAAAAAATCAAGGCACACACAGAAACAGTAAAGTATGGTCCATTCAAAGGAAAAAACAGATCAACACAAACTCTCCCTAAAAAATAATTAATGGCAGATCAATAGACAAAGACTTTAAATAAAAGACTGTTTAAACATACTCAAAGTAAACAGAGCCTAAGGGACCTGTGGAACACCACTAAACAAACAAACACATGCGTTGTGGGAGTCCTGGAAGAGGAAAACAAGGTGTAGAGAATATTTAAAGAAATGTCTGAAAACTTCCCAAAGTCAATGAAAGACATGAATATAAACATCCAAGAAGGTTAACAAATTCCAAGTAAGGTGTACTCAAAGAGACCCATTCAAGATGTATTATAATCAAACTTTTAAAAAACAAAGAAACTTGAAAGCAGCCAAAGGGAAGCAATTCTTCACACACAAGGGATCTTCAGTAAGATTATCCACAGATTTCTCATCAGAAAATTTGGAGGCCAGAAGGCAGTGGGCCAACATATTTAAAGTTCTGAAAGAAAAAAATTATCAACCAAGAATCCTATATCAGTAAAAATTATACTTCAAAAATGAAAGAGAGATTAAGACATTCTCAGATACAAAAGGGAATTTATGACCATTAGCCCTGCTCTTCAAGAAAGGGAGTTCTGCGAGTTGAAATAAAAAGACATCATATAGTAACTCATGAAAAAAATGAATATCTCAGTAAAACAGGCATGAAACTATAAAAGCTGGTATTATTTTAACTGTTTGAAACTCCACTTTTTGTTTTCTACATGATTTGAGGCTAAAATATTTTTTTAAAACTAGTTTACAAGTTAGTATTAGTGTAACTTTTGTTTGTAACTCCACATTTTGTTTTTTACATAATTTGAGAGACTGATGCATTTAAGATAATTATTAGCATATGTTTTGGGGTACACAATGTATAAAGAAGTAATTTTATGACAAACAACTAGAAGGGGTGGAGATAGAGCTTAATGGAGTAAAGTTTGTGCATTGTATTTAAGTTTAGCTGGTATAAATTCAAGTGTTATAACTCTAGAATGTGAAATGTAATCTGTGTAGTAATAGCAAGAAAGAAAATAGCTAAAGAATATACACAAAAGGAAATGAGAGGGGATTTAAATGGGTCACAAAAAGAAATTAAACAAACACAAAAGACAACAATAAAGCAGGAGATAAGGGAAAAATATATATGACATGTGGAAAAACAAATAGCAAAATAGAAGTAAATTCTTCCTTATCAGGTATTATTTTACATGTAAATGATTTTAATTCTCTAATCAAAAGACAGAGATTTAAAGGATAGGTTAAAAAAAAACATGATACAAATACATGCTATCTATAAGAAACTCACTTTAGATCCAAAGACACATAAATTGAAAATAAAAGGTCAGAAAGATATATTCCAAGCAAATAACCAAAAGAAAGCAAGGGTGGTTATACTAATATCAGATAAAATAGACTTTAAGTCAAAAAAGTTTATAAAAAACAAAGAAGAGCATTATATGTTAATAAAATGTTTAATACAGCAACAAGATATAACAATTACAAACATTTACACACCTAATAAAAGGCCGTGAAAACATATGAAGCAAAAACTAACAGAATCAAAGAGGGAAATAGGCAGTTCCAGAATAATAGTTCAAAACTTTAATACCCCACTCCCAATAGTGGACAAACCAATCAGACAGAAGATAAGCAAGGAAATAGGGGATTTGAATAACATAATAAACCAACTAAATGTAACAGATATATACAGAACGCTCTACCCAACAATAACAGTATACACATTCTTCTCAAGTGCACATGGGACATTTCACAGGACAGACCATACGATGGTCCACAGATTAAGTCTCAATATACCTAAAAGATAGATACAAAGCATATTCTCCAACCACAATGAGATGAAGTTAGAAATCAATAACAAAAGAGAAGCTGGATAGTTCACAAATTTATGGAAATTAAACAACACATTCTTAAACACTAATGGCTCATAAAAGAAATCACAATAGAAATTATAAAACACTTAAAGATGCATGAAAAAAAAAAACCCACAACATACCAAACCTTATGTATGGGACACAGTGAAAGTACTGCTAAGGAGAAAATTTATAACTATAAATGCTTATTTAAAAAATAAGGAAGATCTCAGAACAACAACTTAATTTTAGAACTAAAGCAACTAGGAAAAGAATAAGCCCCAATCCAGCAGAAGGCAGGATATAAAAAAAGATTAGAGCAGAGCTAAATGAAATAAAGACTAGAGAACAATATAGAAAATCAGTGAAATCAGAAGTTGATTCTTTGAAAGGGTCAACAAAATTGACAAACCCTAGATAGATGGACTAAGGAAAAACAAAAGATGAAGACTCCAATTACTAAAACAAAACCAGGGATATTACTACTGATTCTACAGAAATAAAAAGGACTATAAGAGAGTACTATGAACAACTGCACACCAACGAACTGAATGAACTGGATGAAATGGAAAATTCCTAGAAACACAAAACACACCAAGACTAAATTGTGAAGAAAAAGAAAATCTGAAGAGACCTGTAACTAGTAGGAGATTGAATCAATAATAATAAAAAAAAAAAAAAAAACTCCTGACCAAGAAAAGCCCTGGGCCTGATGGCTTCACTAGTGGATTCTACCAAACATTTAAAGAAGAGTTAACACCAATCCTTTTCAAACTTTTCCAAAAAGCTGAAGAGGAGAAAACATTTCCTAACTTTCTGCTTGTGGCCAGCATTACCCTGACACCAACGCCAGACAAAGAAGCTACAAGAAAAGAAAACTGCAGAACAGTATCTCCTATGAATACTGATGCAAAAATCCTCAAAAAATACAAGCAAACTCAATTTAGTATCATATTAAAAGGATTATACACCATGATCAAGTGAGATTTATTCCTGGAATGCAAGAATGGATCAACATACAAAAATCTATCAGTGTAATATGCCCAATTAATAGAAAGAAGGGGAAAAAAAAAACACGATCATGTCAATTGAATCAAAAAAAATGCATTTCACGAAATTCAACACCCTTTCATGATAAAAACACTCAACAAACTAGAACAGAAAGAAACTACCTCAACAAAATGAAACCCCATATATGAAAAACCCACAGCAAACATTATGCTCAATAATAAAAAAGAGACGCCTTTCCTTTAAGAATGCCAACTTTCAGGCTTCCCTGGTGGCGCAGTGGTTGAGAATCTGCCTGCCAATGCAGGGGACACGGGTTCGAGCCCTGGTCTGGGAAGATCCCACATGCTGCGGAGCAACTGGGCCCGTGAGCCACAATTACTGAGCCTGCGCATCTGGAGCCTGTGCTCCACAGAGAACAAGAGAGGCAGCGATAGTGAGAGGCCCGCGCACGGCAATGAAGAGTGGATGCCGCTTGCCACAACTAGAGAAAGCCCTCACACAGAAAGGAAGACCCAACACAGCCATAAATTAATTAATTAATTAAAAAAAATTTTAAGAATGCCAACTTTCAACACTTTTATTCAACATAGTACAGGAAGTTCTAGCCAGCAAAATTTGGCAAGAAAAAGAAATAAAAGGCATCCAAGTTGGAAAGTAGTAAAAAGATCTCTGTTTGTACATGATCTCATATGCAAAAAACCCTAAAGATTACACACACACACACTATTAGAATTAATAAATGTAAAGTAGCAGGATACAAAGTCAACACACAAAAATCAACTGAATTTCTATGCACTAACAATGAACAATCCAAAAATGAAACAAAGAAAACAATTCCATTTACCCTAGCATCAAAAAGAATAAAATACTTAGGAAGTAATTTAACAAAGGAAGTGAAAGACTTGTACATAAAAACTACACAACATTGATGAAATAAATTAAAGCAGACAAAAATGGAAACACATTTCACTTTCATGGATTGGAAGACTTAAAATTGCTACAATGTCAATACTACCCAAAGCAATCTACAGATTCAATACAGTCCATATCAAAATCCCAAAGATGACTTGTGAACAAACAGGAAAACCTATCCAAAAGTTCATATGAAATTTCAAGGGACCCCGAAAATCCAAAACAATCTTCAAAAAGAACAAAGCTGGAGGATTCACACTTTCTGCTTTTACAACTACAGTAATTAAACCAGTGTGGTGCTGGCATAAAGACAGACATGTAGGTCAGTGGAATAAAATAGAGAACTCAGAAATAAACTTTTACATATACGGTCAAATAATTTGACAAGGGTGCTAAGACCATTCAATGATGCAAGGACAGCCTTTTCAACAAATGGTGCTGGGAAAACTGAATATCCACATGCAAAATAATGAAGTTGGAGCCTTACATACCATCATATAGAAAAATTAACTCAATATGGATCAAAGACCTTAATGTAAGAGCTAAAACTATGAAACTCTTAAAAGAAAATAATGGGCAAAATCTTCATGATATTAGATTCATCAGTGATTTCTTGGACACAACACCAAAGGCATAGACAACAAAAGAAAAAATTGAAATACTGGACTGCATAAAAATTTGTTCATCAAAAGACACTATCAACAGATTAAAAAGGCAACCTACAGAACTGAAGAAAATATTTTTGAATAACACATCTGATAAGGGATTAACATCCAGAATATATAAAGAACTCTTAAAACTCAGAAACAAATAAGCAACCAGATTTTAAAATGAGCAAAGGACTTGAATAGACACTTCTCCAAAGAAGATAGGAAACTGGTGAATGAACACATGAAAAGATGCTCAACATCACTAATTATTAGGGAAATGCAAATCAAAATTACAAGATACCACCTCACACCCATTAGGATGGTTATTATCAAAAATATTTTTAAAAAGTGTCAGTGAGGATGTGGAAACTGGCATGGCACCTTGTGCACTGCTGGTGAAAATGTAAAATGGTGTTGTTACTATGAGAAGCTATATGGTGGTTCCTCGATTAAAAATAGAATTGCTATATGATCCAGCAATTCCACTTCTGAGTATATTCCCGAAAGAATCGAAAGCAGGAGCTTGAAGAGATATCTGTATAAGCATGTTCATAGCAGCCTTATTCACAGTAGCTAAACATGGAAGCAATCCAAGTGTTCATCAGCATATGAACGGATAAGCAAAATGTAGTGTGTACGTACAGGAACCTTTTTCAACTTTAATAAGGGAGGAAATTCTGATATATGTTAAAACATGGATGAACCTTCAGAAGATTATGCTAAATCAAATAAGCCAGTCACAAATAAAATGCTGTATGATTCCACTTATATGAGATACTTAGTCAAAATGATAGAAAGTAGAATGGTGATTTCTGGGAGCAACAGGGAAGTGGGGAATGGGAGTTATTGTTTAATGGGTATAGAAAAGAGTTCTGGAGATGGATGGTGGTGATGGTAACATAACATTATGAATGCATTTAATATCAACGATCTGTATACTTAAAAATGGTTCAGATGGGCTTCCCTGGTGGCGCAGTGGTTGAGAGTCCGCCTGCCGATGCAGGGGACACGGGTTCGTGCCCCGGTCCGGGAAGATCCCACATGCCGCGGAGCGGCTGCGTCTGTGAGCCATGGCCGCTGAGCCTGCGCGCCCGGAGCCTGTGCTCCGCAATGGGAGAGGCCCACGTACAGCAAAAATAAAAAATTTAAAAAAATGGTTCAGATGGCAAATTTTATATGTATTTTACCACTGTTTTAAAAATTGGAAAAAAAAGATTACATGAGAGGCAGGTCATTTATTGGCACAAGACTTTTAAGAAGCATATTAAGTATTTTACAGACTAGAATATTTTCATTAAAAGGCAGTAAGTATACAACACTTCCAGTTACATGATTGATACTAATTGTATAGTGATCGCACAGTGATTTTTTTAAAGTTTTATGAAAACAAATGCTAGAACTTATATGCTTTTAAGTACAATACTTGTCCCAAAAGTTCCTTCTCCCTTTACTTCCACACTCTAGATTTGCTTCTAATATGTAAAATCTAAATATGCTAGTTAAGATGGGAATGCTAATGAATTTGAGCAAATAAAAAATGTCACAATGTATTGAATTGCCTTTTAATTAACAAAGGCCCTAGCTATTAGTAAGACAAATACATCATATTTTATATGCTCAACAATATCAGAAAATAATGTTAATATATTATAGAATTGAAGAAATTAAGTGAATGTATACATTATGAACGACTCTACTGCATAAAGTACTTACACAGAGTATTTAGAATTCTTTTTTTAGACCATATTTCTTAAAAGATTTTAGCCTTTCATTAAAAGCCAGCCATGGGAAATCTGGGAGATTCTTACACTGAAGTGGCTCTCAGTTTTTAATCTTACATTCCTTCACACTCAAAAATTAATGAGGAGCCCAAAGAGCTTTTAATTTATGTCTTTTATAAGTACTGATATTTGCTGTAATAGAAATAAAAACAGGCATTTTAAATGTGTATTTATTACTTTTAAAATAATAATAATAATCCCATTACACATAACACGCATACAAATTTTTACAAAAAAACTACTATTTTCCAAAACAAAGACAATTTTACTGGGAAGAGGGGTATATTTTTACATTTTTATAAATCCTTGTAAAGTCTGCCTAATTTAAAAGTCTAGATTCTT
Source organism: Phocoena sinus (assembly GCF_008692025.1). Classification (NCBI taxonomy): domain Eukaryota; kingdom Metazoa; phylum Chordata; class Mammalia; order Artiodactyla; family Phocoenidae; genus Phocoena; species Phocoena sinus. The sequence continues at coordinate 3,482,659 of NC_045774.1, read as the reverse complement.
TTTTAAATGACTCTTGAACCTAATTTTTTGTGGCATGTTATTATGGTTGAAGTAATCAAAGAAAATCTGAACTCATAAAGATACGTATGTAGTTAGAGAAGGGAGGAGTATTTCATAGACTTTACAGAAAACTGTACATATTCTGCTTTGAAATGAAACCACCACTTGGCATATAATAGTTTCTTACAGACGGGTTGAAATGTGAATTCTAAACCATTCTGACTTTCTTGCACTTGGTTTCTGTGGTAGATACTACGATGTATCCTACCCAGTGGGTAATGAACTTACCTGCCCTGGGAATACTGTCAGTACAAAACCCATGCGCCCATGTTAAAAAAAAAAAAAAGAAAGGCCCTCACACCCTTCAGATACCATGCCCTCTCTCTTCTCCTTCACAACAAGCCTTAAGACTTGTATATACAGGGTGGGCCTTCAAGACAGTGGAGGAGTAAGACGTGGAGATCACCTTCCTCCCCACACATACGTCAAAAATACATCTACACGTGGAACAACTCCTACAGAACAGCTAGTGAACGCTGGCAGAAGACCTCAGACTTCCCCAAAAGCAAGAAACTCCCCACATACCTGGGTAGGGCAAAAGAAAAAAGGAAAACCAGAGACAAAAGAATAGGGACAGGGCCTGCACCAGTGGGAGGGAGCTGTGAGGGAGGAAAGGTTTCCACACACTAGGAGCCCCTTCGCGGGCAGAGACTGCAGGTGGCGGAGGGGGGAGCTTCGGATCCACAGAGGAGAGCGCAGCAAAAGGGGTGCAGAGGGCAAAGCGGGGAGATTCCCGCACAGAGGATCGGTGCTGACCCGCACTCACCCGCCTGAGAGCCTTGTCTGCTCACCTGCCGGGGCGGGCGGGGCTGGAAGCTGAGGCTTGGGCTTCCGAGGTCAGACCCCAGGGAGAGGACTGGGGTTGGCTGCATGAAGACAGCCTGTAGGAGGCTAGTGAGCCACAGCTAGGCGGGAGGGAGTCTGGGAAAAAGTCTGAACCTGCCTAAGAGGCAAGAGACCATTGTTTTGAGGTGCATGATGAGAGGGGATTCAGAGCACCGCCTAAACGAGCTCCGGAGACGGGCACCAGCCACGGCTATCAGCTCAGACAACAGAGAGGGGCATTAAACGCTAATGCAGCTGCTGCCGCCACCAAGAAGCCTGTGTGCAAGCACAGGTCACTCTCCACACCTCCACAGGAACCTGTGCAGCCTGCCACTGCCAGGGTCCCGTGAATCACGGACGACAGCCCTGGGAGAACACACGGCACACCTCAGCCTGTTGCAATGTCATGCTGGCCTCTGCCAACGCAGGCTCACCCTGCATTCCAATTATGACTACCGTGCCCCTCCCTCCCCCCGGCCTGAATGAGCCAAGCTCCCTAATCAGCTGCTGCTTTAACCCCATCCTGTCTTGGCGAAGAACAGACGTCCTCAGGCGACCTACACCCAGAGGCAGGCCCAAATCCAAAAGTGAAGGAGCGGTGCGAACAAAGAAGAGAGAGGGAAATTTCCCTGTTCAGCTTCAGGAGCAGTGGATTAAATCCCCACAGTCAACGTGAAGAACACTGCATCTGTGGAATACCTGAATAGATAACGAATCAATGCAAAATTGAGGGGGTGGATGCTGAGAGCAACTGTAGACTTGAGGTTTGCTGTCTGTGACTGATTTGTTTCTGATTTTTATATATATCCTAGTACAGTTTTAGCACTTGTTATCATTGGTGGATTTCTTTATTGGTTTGCTTGCTCTCTTTTTTATTATTTATTATTATTTATTTTAATAATATTTTATATGAATTATTTAATTAATTTGTTTTTCTTTCTTTTTTCTTTTTTCTCCCTTTTCTTCTGAGCCATGTGGCTGACAGGGTCTTGGTGCTCTGGCCTGGTGTCAGGCCTGAGCCTCAGAGGTGGGAGGGCCAACTGCAGACACTGGACCACCAGAGACCTCCCGGCCACATGTAATATCAGTTGGCAACAGCTATCCCAGAGTTCTCCATCTAAATGCTAAGACCCAGCTCCCCGCAAAGGCCAGCAAGCTCCAGTGCTGGACGCCCCATGCCAAACAACTAGCACGACAGGAACACAAGCCCACCCATTAGCACAGAGACTGCCTAAAATTATACTAAGTTCACAGACACCCCAAAACACACCATCAGATGTAGCCCTGCCCACCAGAAAGACAAGATCCAGCCCCACCCACCAGAATACAGGCGCCAATGCCCTCTACCAGGAAGCCTACACAATGCACTGAACCAACCTTAGCTACTGGGGGCAGACACCAAAAACAATGGGAACTACAAACCTGCAGCCTGCAAAAAGGAGACCCCAAACACAGTAAGTTAAGCAAGATGAGATGGCAGAGAAACACACAGCAGATAAAAGACAAGGGTAAAAACTCACCAGACCAAACAAATGAAGGCAAAGTAGGCAATCTACCTGAAAAAGTATTCAGAGTACTGATAGTAAAGATGATCCAAAATCTTGGAAGTAGAATGGAGAAAATACAAGAAACTTTTAACAAGGAACTAGAAGAACTACAGAGCAAACAAATAATGATGAACAACAAAATAAATGAAATTAAAAATTCTCCAAAAGGAATCAATAGTAGAATAACTGAGGCAGAAGAATAGATAAGTGACCTGGAAGATAAAACAGTGAAAATAACTACCACATAGCAGAATAAAGAAAAAAGAATGGAAAGAATTGAGGACAGTCTCAGAGACCTCTGGGACATCATTAACCTCACCAACATTCCAATTATAGGGGTTCCAGAAGAAGAAGAGAAAAAGAAAGGGACTGAGAAAATATTTGAAGAGATTATAGATGAAAACTTCCCTAATATGGAAAAGGAAATAGTCAATCAAGTCCAGGAAGCACAGAGAGTCCCATACAGGATAAATCCAAGGAGAAACACGCCAAGACACATATTGATCAAACTATCAAAAATTAAATACAAAGAAAAAATATTAAAAGCAGCAAGGGAAAAGCAACAAATAACATACAAGGCAATCCCCATAAGGTTAGCAGCTGATCTTTCAGCAGAAACTCTGCAAGCCAAAAGGGACTGGCAGGACATATTTAAAGTGATGAAAGGGAAAAACCTACAACCAAGATTATTCTACCCAGGAAAGGATCTCATTCAGATTCAATGGAGAAATTAAAACCTTTACAGAGAAGCAAAAGCTAAGAGAATTCAGGACTACCAAACCAGCTCTACAACAAATGCTAAAGGAACTTCTCTAGGCAGGAAACACAAAAGAAGGAAAAGACTGACAACAACAAACCCAAAACAATTCAGAAAATGGTAATAGAAACACACATATCGATAAATCCTTAAATGTAAAAGGATTAAATGCTCCAACCAAAAGACATAGACTGGCTGAATGGATACAAAAGCAAGACCAGTATATATGCTGTCCGCAAGAGACCCACTTCAGACCTAGGGACGCATACGGACTGAAAGTGAGGGAATGGAAAAAGATATTCCATGCAAATGGAAATCAAAAGAAAGCTAGAGTAGCAATTCTCATACCAGACAAAAAAGACTTTAAAATAAAGACTATTACAAGAGACAAAGAAGGACACTACATAGTGATCAAGGGATCAATCCAAGAAGAAGATATGACAACTGAAAATGTTTATGCACCCAACATAGGAGAACCTCAAGATATAAGGCAAATGCAAACAGCCATAAAGGGGAAATCAACAGTAACACAATAATAGAATGGGACTTTAACACCCCACTTTCACCAATGGACAGGTCATCCAAAATGAAAATAAATAAGGAAACACAAGCTGTAAACAATATGTTAAACAAGATGGACTTAATTGATATTTATAGGACATTCCAGCCAAAAATAACAGAATACACTTTCTTCTCAAGTGTTCATGGAACATTCTCCAGGATAGATCATATCTTGGGTCACAAATCAAGCCTAGGTAAATTTAAGAAAATTGAAATTGTATCAAGTATCTTTTCCAACCACAACACTATGAGACTAGATAGCAATTACAGGAAAAAAACTGTAAAAAATACAAACACATGGAGGCTAAATAACCAAGACATCACTGAAGAAATCAAAGAGGAAATCAAAAAATATAGAAACACATGACAGTGAAAACACGATGACCCAAAACCTATGGGATGCAGCAAAAGCAGTTCTAGGAAGGAAGATTATAGCAATGCAATCCTACTTCAAGAAACAAGAAACATTTCAAATAAACAACCTAACCTTAACCCTAAAGTAATTAGAGAGAGAAGAACAAAAAACCCCAAAGGTAGCAGAAGGAAAGAAATCATAAAGATCAGATCAGAAATAAATGAAAAAGAAATGAAGGAAATGATAGCAAAGATCAATAAAACTGAAAGCTGGTTCATTGAGAAGATAAACAAAATTGATAAACCACTAGCCAGACTCATCAAGAAAAAAAGGGAGAAGACTCAAATCAATAGAATTAGAAACGAAAATGGAGAAGGAACAACTGACAATGTAGAAATAGAAAGAATCATGAGGGATTACTACAAGCAACTATATCCCAATAAAATGCACAACCTGGAAGAAATAGACAAATTCTTAGAAAAGCACAACCTTTTGAGACTGAACCAGGAAGAAATAGAAAATATAAACAGACCAATCACAAGCACTGAAATTGAAACTGTGATTAAAAATCTTCCAACAAACAAAAGCCCAGGACCAGATGGATTCACAGGCGAATTCCATCAAACATTTAGAGAAGAGCTAATACCTATCCTTCTCAAACTCTTCCAAAATATAGCAGAGGGAGGAACACTCCCAAATTCATTCTACAAGGCCACCATCACCCTGATACCAAAACCAGACAAAGATGTCACAAAAAAGGAAAATTACAGACCAACATCACTGATGAACAAAGATGCAAAAATCCTCAACAAAATACTAGCAAACAGAATCCAACAGCACATTAAGAGGATCATACACCATGATCAAGTGGGGTTTATCCCAGGAATGCAAGGATTCTTCAATATATGCAAATCAATCAATTAGATACACTATATTAACAATCTGAAAGATAAAACCAAATGATATTCTCAATAGATACAGAAAAAGCTTTCGACGAAATTCAGCACCGATTTATGATAAAAACTCTCCAGAAAAAGGGATAGAGGGAACTTATCTCAACATAATAAAGGTCATATATGACAAACCCACAGCCCACAACATTCTCAATGGTGAAAAACTGAAAACATTTCTACTAAGATCATGAACAAGACAAGGTTGCCCACTCTCACCACTAGTATTCAACACAGTTTTGGAAGTTTTAGCCACAGCAACAGAGAAGAAAAAGAAATAAAAGGAATTCAAATCAGAAAAGAAGAAGTAAAGCTGTCAGTGTTTGCAGATGACATGATACTATATAGAAAGAATCCTAAAGATGCTACCAGAAAACTACTAGAGCTAATCAGTGAATTGGTAAAATAACAGGATACAAAGTTAATGCACAGAAATCTCTTACATTCCTATACACTAAGGATGAAAAATCAGAAAGAGAAATTAAGGAAACACTCTCGTTTACCATTGCAACAAAAAGAATAAAATACCTAGGAGTAAACCTAAGGAGACAAAAGACCTGTATGCAGAAAACGATAAGACGCTGATGAAAGAAATTAAAGATGATACAAACAGATGGAGAACATGGTCTTGGATTGGAAGAATCAACATTGTGAAAATGACTCTACTACCCAATGCAATCTACAGATTCAATGCAATCCCTATCAAACTACCAATGGCATTTTTCACAGAACTAGAACAAAAAATTTCACTATTTGTTTGGAAGCACAAAAGAACCCGAATAGCCAAAGTAATCTTGAGAAAGAGAAACGGAACTGGAGGAACCAGGCTCCCTGACTTCAGACTATACTACAAAGCTACAGTAATCAAGACAGTATGGTACTGGCAGAAAAACAGAAAAATAGATCAATGGAACAGGATAGAAAGCCCAGAGATAAACCCATGCATATATGGTCACCTTATCTTTGATAAAGGAGGCAAGAATATACAATGGAGAAAAGACAGCCTCTTCAATAAGTGGTGCTGGGAAAACTGGACAGGTACATGTAAAAGAATGAAATTAGAACACTTCCTAACACCATACACAAAAACAAATTCAAAATGGATTAAAGACTTAAATGTAAGGCCAGACACTATAAAACTCTTAGAGGAAAACATAGGAAGAACACTCTTTGACATAAATCACAGCAAGATCCTTTTTGACCCACCTCCTGGAGAAATGGAGATAAAATCAAAAATAAACAAATGGGACCTAATGAAACTTCAAAGCTTTTGCACAGCTAAGGAAACCATAAAAAGACGAAAAGACAGCCCTCAGAATGGGAGAAAATATTTGCAAACGAAGCAACTGTCCAAGGATTAATCTCCAAAATTTATAAGCAGCTCATGCAGCTCAATATCAAAAAAACAAACAACCCAATCCAAAAAAATGGGCAGAAGATCTAAATAGGCATTTCTCCAAAGGAGATATACAGATTGCCAACAACCACGTGAAAGGATGCTCAACATCACTAATAAATAGAGAAATGCAAATCAACACTACAATAAGGTATCACCTCACACTGGTCAGAATGGCCATCATCAAAAAATCTACAAACAATAAATGCTGGAGAGGGTGTGAAGAAAAGGGAACTCTCTTTCACTGTTGGTGGGAATGTAAATTGATACTGCCAATATGGAGAAAAGTACGGAAGTTCCTTAAAAAACTAAAACTATAACTACTATATGACCCAGCAATCCCATTACTGGGCATACACCCTGAGAAAATCATAATTCAAATAGAGACATGTACCACAATGAACAGCTGTTCATTGCAGCTCTATTTACAGTAGCCAGGACACAGAAGCAACCTACGTGGTCCATCGACAGATGAATGGATAAAGAAGACATGGCACATATATACAATGGAATATTACTCAGCCATAGAAAGAAATGAAATTGAGTTATCTGTAGTGAGGTGGATGGACCTAAAGACTGTCATACAGAGCGAAGTAAGTAAAAAAGAGCAAAACAAATACCGTATGCTAACACATATATATGGAATCTAAAAAAAAAAGAAATGGTTCTGATGAACCTAGGGGCAGGACAGGAATAAAGATGCAGACATAGAGAATGGACCTGAGGACACGGGGAGGGGGAAGGGTAAACTGGGACGAAGTGAGAGAGTAACATTGACATATATACACTACCAAATGTAAAATAGATAGCTAGTGGGAAGCAGCCACATAGCACAGGGAGATCAGCTCGGTACTTTGTGACCATCTAGAGGGGTGGGAATAGGGAGGGTGGGAGGGAGATGCAAGAGGGAGGGGATATGGGGATATATGTATATGTATAGCTGATTCACTTTGTTATACAGCTGAAACTGACACAACACTGTAAAGCAATTATACTCCAATAAAGATGTTAAAAAAAAGAAAGACTTGTATATACACTTCACCTCCAAGCCCTCTCCTCCCACTCTCTCTTAATCCCACCCCAATCAACTGTACCACTCCACCAAAACCGCGCTTAGCCAAATCACTAATACTTCCACATTGCTAAAGTAAACGATCATTTCTTCATCCTCATCTCACTTGATTCACCAGCAGTGTCTTGACACGGCTGTTCACTCCATCCCATAGGTTTTCTGCCCTTGGCTCCCAGGACACCACACTCTCTCAGTTGTCTTCCTAGCTCACTGAACACTTCCCATTTGTTTCTCTTGCTAGATCCTTTTCCTCAAACTCCTATGTTGAAATTCTACAGGGCGCCTAGTCCTTGAACCTCTGTCTACACTTACTCATATAGTCTCGTGGCTCTAAATGCTGTCTATATGCTCATGACTTCAAATTCATTTCTTCAGCCCTACGCGTACTCTGAATTTCAGACTCAAATATCCAACTGCCTATCTGACCCTATATTTTTATGTCTAATAAACATCGCAAACTTAACATGTCCATAACGGAACTCCCAATATCCACTGCCCCCCAAAAATTGTGCTCTACCCGTATTCCTCTCATCTTCAAAATTCTCCCTATTTCTAAAATTAGGATTAAACAGATGCTTTCAAGTTAAAAATCCCTGTTAAAATAGGCCCAGCACATCTGTTGCTACAAAGTAATTATATGTCCATTAAGTTTGCCATGAAGGAATTACATGTCCATTAAGTCATGAAGTACTTGTGTACATAAATTCAAACACAATGAAATGGGAATCCTCAACATCAGTTTAAGCCACCCTTCTAAACTTATGGAAACTATCGTTTCCAGGTTTTTAATTAGCTGGTAGTAGAAATCAGGTTCCTCTTGGGCAAAGCTAATTTAACCTATGTTAAATAAATATATCCCAGGATTTAAATCTTATTTGATAATTAAATGTAATAGAACCTCAACTGCATCTATCAAAAAGAGAGGAAAATATTATGAAATTAATTTCAGCACTTGACTTTAAAAGTGAAACAAATTTAATTTCATTACCAAATATGCATTTCCAAAATTTGGTTGCAGTAGAACATCTACCATAATTAGAATGAGGAGAACCCGCCTGTGTAATTTTTTTTTTTTTGCTAAGAAAATAAGGAAAGAATAAATATATTTTAAATGACGATAAATTACAAAATGTAATATTCTCCAACTTTTCATTTAACATTGTTGGGCTGGCAGACCAGACGGCCTAACCATACATCGAATAGTTAGAACTGTTTTGACTAGCATGTGGTAAATATATGAGTGAACAAATGAATGAGTGGATAACAAACACAATAACCACGTAACTGTATAAACTGGTAGCTAACCTGAGCTACACCCCCTGCAGATGGTGCGACGAATACTTATTGAAGCCCACCGTGCTGGAGTGGCAGTCAGGAAGTAACAGACTAGTATTTCTGTATGTGAAACTGAGTCTGCCTGTGTGCTATTACCAAGAGATAAGAGTATAATTATAATGTAATTACAATAATATGGAAATTAAGTTAATTCTCGAACTTCTCCAGAAATAAGTTATAGAGTTAACAACCAAATGATGGTATCCGTATTAGGTTTCCTTTTTAAAATATACTCCCAACAGCATCACAGATGTATAAGTTCAGTCAAATTAACTTTCTACAACTCAATTTACTATCTCAGGAAGCATGAAAGCATAGTAAGAATCAGAAGATAAATACAGGATCATTCTAATGTTACAAACAGTCCAGAGAAACAGCAGAATTACAGCAAACTGTCTGAATACTGCAATTTTAATTATATTTTCTGACCGTAATTACCTATAACCACCATACTGCTTCCCTATTCTAACCCTGATATTCAAAAATATAAAACTCCTAAACTGTCAAATTAATGATTGCTTTATTGAGTTACATTATTCCCAAAGATCTACACACATCCAAAACAGGCTGTCCCTCACCTGTTTTTATTGATCCAGATCAAAGAATCTTCTACTACCACATCACACATGAAACCTTACTTGCTGGCACTGTTTCTGATGACAGTATAAAAGCACTTAGTAGTCTGACACCACTTTGCATGTTAAGATTGCAAGAACAAATTATAAGCAACTTTTACATTTCCAAAAGTAATTTTTCATTAACGAATGGAAAAGTGAGGTTAACATGAGACCTATGAGAGCTTCTGGGGCTTTAGAATAAATTGGCCACACGCTTCCCCCTCTATCATGTATCCAAATTAAATCATTAAAGGAAAAGAGCAATTGAAAAATATTTAAAATAATCATAAATATCATATTTCACTTTGAATTGCATATATGATTATTCCCTTTTTACCATGTTCGACAACTACTAGGACGTAGTAGAATAAAATAACAGCTACCTTTAGACAGTGTGTCCTTGGGCACTAACAAGTGACTCATTTTCTGTGGTAAGCAATGTATAAATTACTCTAAAGATTCCAGTTCAAAGTAATACAAAATGCTGACTTTTAATATATGAGCTAAGATAATAACCTTATACCACGATCTTACCGTGAATCAAAACTAATTTCATTGTATACATTAGAGTGCTTGTGAGTCATTCATTCACTTATTCAATCTCATTCATTAAGTGAACATTCAATATTGCCCATTACGTCAAACATTGCATAAGAGATTAGAGGCTTAGCCAATCCTGGAAAGCTCTGCCACTAAACGATTCCTTCTTACAATTAGAAACCTAGTAAATAAAATAAATCTCTAAGAAATCGAAGCTAAGTAGGATAAGTATGAAACAGATGATATTTTTTACACATCTAAACACATCTTACGATGTCTTAAATGGACTCAGAAGACTCAAAGATCCCTATCCAAGAGATAAGATTAAACTCTCATCAAAAAGGCCAAAACATAAGTCAACACATAAAAACACTCCAGTAAAAGCAACATGACCCAGCATTTCCCATGAAACTGTTCTTCTAGGGAGTTATTTAAAATTGCATTAATATTATTCACAATTCCTCAAAAGTGGAAATAACTAAAGTTAATATAGTATTATGTTAATTTTCTGGATTTGTGTAATGTTCGTAGATTTTTCAGCTTTTAAAAATTCTTAATTTAAGGTCATTTATTTTCCCAGTCCAAAGAAATATTCACTTTCAGATGAACCTAGAGATTACCATAGTAAGTGAAGTAAGTCAGACAAAGAAAAATATCATATGAATATGTGGAATCTAATTTTTTTAATGATACAAATAAACGTATTTACAAAACAGAAACAGACTTACAGATATCAGAAACAAACTAATGGTTACCAAAGGGGAAACATGGAATGGGCAGGGATAAATCAGGAGTTTGGGATTAACATATACACACTACTATATATAAAGTAGATAACTAACAAGGACCTACTGTATAGCATAGGGAATTCTACTCAATATTCTGTGATAACCTATAGGAGAAAAGAATCTAAAAAAGAATGAATACATGTATATGCATAACTGAATCACTTTGACGTACACCTGAAACTAACACTACATTGTAAATCAACTATACTCCAATAAAATTAAAATTAAAAAAAGAAAAGAAATACTTGCTTTTATACCAAATTTTCTTCAAGGGTCTCTCTCTCAAGCCTCACAAACCATGGACTTACTCCTATGCACAGCATCCCGGAGCCAGGAGAGCAAGCCGGGGTGCCATGGGAAGCAATTGGCCCATCTAAATCAACCTGGGAGTGTCCCCTCTAAGGCTTCCTAAATGATGTGATAGTTGATTGGAATTCTTTTTTAATTTTTAAGTAAAAAATTTTTGATAAAATACACAACATAAAATTTACCATTTTAACCACTTCTAAGCATGCAGCTCAGCGGTGTTTACTATATTTACGTTATTGTGCAATCAATCTCCAGAACTTTTTCATCTTGCAAAACTGAAACTCTGTACCCGTTAAACACTGATTCCCCTTCCTCCCTCCCCCAGCCCCTGGCAACCACCATTCTACTTTCTGTCTCTAAGAATCTGTCTACTCTGGGTGTCTTGTATTAGTAGAAACACACAGTATTTGTCCTCTTGTGATGGGATCATGTCCTCAAGGTTCATCTATGTTGTAGCATGTGTCAGAATTCCCTTCCTTTTTAAGGCCGAATGATATTCCACTGTATGGATAGACCACATTTCGCTTGTCCACTCATCCATCAGTGGGCACTAGGGCCGCTTCCACCATTGGCCATTGCTAATCATGATATGATGCACATACGTGTATAAATATATCTTCCAAGCCCTGCTTTCTTTCTTTCTTTTTTTTTTTATAAATTTATTTATTTATTTATGGCTGCGTTGCTGCACTCAGGCTTTCTCTAGTTGCAGTGAACGGGGGCTACTCTTCTTTGCAATGCACGGGCTTCTCATTGCGGTGACTTCTCTTGTTGCAGAGCATGGGCTCTAGGTGCGTGAACATCAGTAGTTGGGGCTCGCGGGCTCTAGAGTGCCGTCTCAGTAGTTGTGGTGCACGGGCTCAGTTGCTCCGTGGCAGGTGGGATCTTCCCAGACCGGGGATTGAACCCATGTCCCCTGCACTGGCAGGTGGATTCCTAACCACTGTGCCACCAGGGAAGCCCCAGGCCCTGCTTTCAATACTTGTGTTCATATCCCAGCTCTGATGCTTTACAGATCTATTTCAGTTTCCTCATCTGTAAGTTGGGGATGGTGATAATATCCTTCTCATAATATTGTTGTAAGGATTAGCTGAATTAATTTATCTAAAGCACTTAAAATAGTAGTTGGCAAATAAGTACCACACTATTATTTGCCATTATCATTTGAAAAAAATCCATTTTTTACACAACTTATAACTTTACTGAGATCTCTGCTTGTTTTTACTATTTGAGTAAGTCAATATCTATCTATTTTTTATCCATAGGAGTATCTCCTATGCCTGCTCTTTCCTGTTAGGGTATTGTTGTTGTTGTCTTTCCTTAATAGCATAACAACCAGTTTTTAAAATTTTCTTTTTACAAAACAGTATGGAGATGTTCTGTAATCTTATGGGCTTCACTATATTCACTTATTCATTCTTTCTATAAGTGTTTACTAGCCAGGCACTAATTTCATTTCATAAAGCTTTGATTGATTTATATTAGTCATCCCCGGTTTTACTGAAACTTTGCATGTCCATATTTAACTTAAGTGAATTCCTTCCTTCGATGAATATTTAGAGCAAGAATTCTGCATAACAGGATACTGTTCTAAGAAATGGATTTGCAACGCTTAAAACAAAAATAATTTAAATATATGCTACATGTTACATTTTTAAATGTGTATGGGGAATGCATAAGTCTTTTTATGTGAAAAAATATTTTGCTTCTAAAGTCACTTCTAATTTCCTCCTTAGAGTATCAAACACAGAAAAAGAACTGAAGTCACGTATCTTAGAAATTGCCAATAAATTAACACATTTTAAGTTTCTTTGTGTTATACTTTCATATAAAAAATTTATGAAGAAAGTTCTAATAGGACTTAGTCTAGAACTTAATTTTCTTAGCCCCACAGTAAAAGAATGTATAGAAAGCTGAACAGGTACTACAGTATAAGGACAATTGTAAGCCACACTGAAATCTGAGTGCCTCCATTGATGTCTAAAAAAAATTTCAAGGCTGTGAGAAATATTATTAATAAGTCCATCTCAAATAAATCTCATACATATATAATTAGGAAAATAAATATGCTTGTTTATATATATTTTAGGTAAACTCTTTAAGTGAAAAACATCACATAAATTCCAAAATAAGGAGTTTCAACTCTGATTACTCTAAGGACCCTTGACTTTTAAAATCCTTAGTCTGAGATTAATTTCTAAAACATCCCTAGTATTAATGGTTCATTTGTTGATTACATTTGTTTATAAAATTACTCCAAGATAAATCATTCCTTTCATCATTTTTATCATTTCCTGTTCAATTGTTTTGGAAGTTTGAGAACCATTCTTGTTTTGTTGTGTCTCCTCTCAATGTTCTGTGCTTTATGAGTCATTCTTGATAATGTTTCGTGATTTATACAGATTAAAGAAATGAGTGCTTTCTCTCTTCCTGAATCTTGTTCACTCAATGTTCACTTTTCCCCAAATACATTCAATGTTTTACCATTAGGTTTTAAATTGTGCCAAGACCAACATGAACATTTATTTACTCCACTTGAAAATATTAGTCATACGGGTTCTATAAAAAGTTCCCAGCAAAACTTTATTCCTTGATAGTTCATAAACATTAGAGATACACACTTTTGGCTTCCATTTCAAAATACTGAGCTACTGCATTAAGATATCTGCAAGTAAGTTATCAACTGATACTGACACAACAAACCATCAGACAGATGTGCTGATGAGTTCTGGGAAGATGACAACTGACCAGAGGCTGAAACTTCACTGCATTGATTTTTTTTCATACCAAACAAGATATTATAGATTGTGAAAATCCATTCAAAATACATCTTATCAGACTTCCTTCAAATCTTTCGATACCTTCATGTTACTCTCAAGATAAAATCCAAAGCCCTTAAATATGACCTGAACAGTCTTGTAGGATCGTTCTCTGCTCACACCCGCATCCTCCTCCTCCACAATTCTCCAACAAAACCCCTTCCACCTTTGGAGTCCTCCAACTCTTTCTCCCTCTCCTCTAATAGAATTGCAAATTCTGGACTTCCCTGGTGGCACAGTGGTTAAGAATCTGCCTGCCAATGCAGGGGACACGGGTTCGAGCCCTGGTCCGGGAAGATTCCCACATACCGCGGAGCAACTAAGCCCCTGTGCCGCAACTACTGAGCCTGCGCTCTAGAGCCGCGAGCCACAACTACTGAAACCCACGCGCCACAACTACTGAAGTCCACGTGCCTAGAGCCCGTGCTCCGCAACAAGAGAAGCCACTGCAACAAGAAGCCCGCGCACTGCAACGAAGAGTAGCCCCCGCTCGCTGCAACTAGAGAAAGCCCGCGTGCAGCAACGAAGAGCCAGTGCAGCCAAAAAAATAACAAATTCATCCTTCAGGCCTGGGCTTAAACACCAACCTTCCTTTTTAGCACCTTTTTAAAAGATGTTTTTCTAGTTTTACCGAGATATAATTGACATACAGCACTGTACAAGTTCAGGGTACACAGCATAAAGATTTGACTTACATATATTGTGAAATGGTTACCACAGTAAGTTTAGTTTCTATCCATCATCTTATATAGATACAAATTTAAAAGAAGAAAAAAAGATTTTTCCTTGTGATGAGAACTCTTACAGTCTACTCTCTTAACAGCTGGTGTATCACATACCAGGGTTAACTATAGTCATCATGTTTTACATTACATTCCTAGTGTTAATTATCTTATAATTGGAAATGTGTGCCTTTTAACCACCTTCATCCAAATCCCCCCTCCCATCACCCCACCCCCAACCTCTAGTAACCACAAATCTGGTCTCCTTTTCAGTTATTTTTTTTTGATTCAACATTAAAAAAAAGTGAGATCTTACAGCATTTGTCTTTCTCTGACTTAGCAAAATACCCTCAAAGTCCATCCATGTTGTCACAAGTGGCAGGATTTCCCCTTTTTTTAAATAACTGAATAATATTCTGTTGTATATACATACCACAACTTCTTTATTTGTTCATCAGTGGACACTTAGGTTGCTTCCATGTCTTGGCTATTGTAAATAATGCTGCAGGAAAACATTGGGGTGCAGATATCTCTTTGACAGAGTGTTTTCATTTCCTTCAGATATATTCCCAGGAGTGCAATTGCTGGATCCTATGATAATAGTATTTTTATTTTTTTAAGGAACTCCATACTGTTTTCCACAGTGACTGTACCAATTTAGACACCTACCAACAGTGCACTAGGATACCCTTTTCTCCACATCCTTGCCAGCATTTGTTAGCTCTTGGCCTTTTTCTTTTTTCGGCCACACCACGTGGCATGCGGGATCTTTGTTCCCTGGCCAGGTATCGAACCCATGCCCCTGCAGTGGAAGCATGGAGTCTTAATCACTGGAACACCAGGGAAGTCCCAAAGCTCTTGTGTTTTTGATGATGGCCATTCTAACAGGTGTGAAGTGGTTTTGATTTGCATTTCCCTAATGATTCCAGAAGTTGAACATCTTTTCATGTACCTGTTGGCTACTCCCATACCTCTTTTGGAAAAATGTCTATTCAGGTCCTTTGCCCATTTTTAAATTGGATTATTTTTCTTCTTTTACTGTTGTTGCTATTGAATTGAATGAGTTCCTTACTTATTTTGATGTATTAATTTCTTATCAGATTGTTTGCAATTTTTTTCCCCATTCTATAGGATGGCTTTCCATTTCATTCATTGTTTCTTTTGTCGTGCAGAAGCTTTTAGCTCCATGTAGTCTCACTTGCTTAGTTTTGTTTTTGTTGCTTGTGTTTGGAGATGTCATATCTAAAACATCATTGCCAACACCAATGTCAAGGAGCTATTTTTCCTGTGTTTTTGTCTAGGAGTTTCATGGTTTCAAGTCTTACATTTAAGTCTTTGATCCATTTTATGTTAATCTTTGTGAATGGTATAAGATAGGGGTCTAAGTTTCATTCTTCTACATGTGAAAACTCAATCTTCCCAGCACCATTTACTGAAGACTGTCTTTTCTCCTTTTAGTATTCTTGGCTCCGTGGTCAAGTATTAGTTGACATATGTTTGGGTGTATTTCTGGGCTCTTGATTCTATTCCATTGATCTATTTGTCTTTTTTCATATAGTACCATACTGTTTTAAGTACTATACCTTGAAATCATAAAGTGTGATACCTACCACTTTGTTCTTTCTCAGTATTCTTTGGCCATTTAGGGTCTTTTATGATTTCATGTAAATTTTAGGATTTTTTTTCTACTTCTATAAAAAAATTGCCGCTGGAATTTTGATAGGGATTGCGTTAAATCTACAGATGGTTTTGGGTAGTATGGACATTTTCACAGTATCAATTCTTCCAATCCATGAACGCAGTACACCTTTCAATTTATTTGTGTCTTCTTTGATTTCTTTCATCAGTGTCTTGCAGAGTAGAGGTATTTCACCTCCTTGGTGAAATTTATTCCTAAGAATTTTATTGTTTTTGATGCTATTGTAAATGAGATTGTTTTATTCTTTTTCAAATGATACACTGTTAGTGTATAGAAAGACTACTGATTTTTGTGTTCTTCAATTTTCCTGAATTAGCTGATTAGATCTAACAACTTTTTGGCAGTGTCTTTAGTATTTTCTATATATAAAATCATGTAATCTGCAGATAGAGACCCTTTTACATCCTCCTTTCCAATTCTGATGCTTTCTGTATCTTTTTCTTGCCTTATTGTTCTGTCCAGGACTGCCAATACCATGTTGAATAGAAGTGGTGAGACTGGGCAAGCTTGTCTTGTGCCTGACCTTCAAGAAAAAGCTTTCAGCCTTAACACTTTGTAAACTGATTTAGGAAGAGGAGATTGAGTGAAAGTGATCAAAAGGTACAAACTTCAAGTTATGTGATAAGTAAATACTGAGGATTCAACGTACAGCATGATGACTAGAGTTACCACAGCTGCATGGTATTTGAAAGCTGCTAAGAGAGTAGATCCTAAAAGTTCTCATCACAAGGAAAAAACTTATATAACTGATATAAATAATTATGGTTAAATTACTTAATATTTTTTTGCCCCCTTTAGACAGCAAATTCCATTACAACTGAATTCATGTCTGATGCTTATTAGCAAATGCTAAACATATAGACGATATTTGGTAAATCTGAGTAAAATAATTTGTAAACCCAAAATGATGACTCTGGGAAAAAACTAAGCTGTGTGCTTTGCTAGACCCCATTTCAGCCACCAACTTCCTATGTGATAATCTATGTCACCGAAGATAATATATGGGGGAGAGGGAGGAAAAGCCAATAATAAAGGGATTAGTAAATATAGAATAAATGTTTATTATTCCTTGCAACAGAAAAGTAGCCAAACAAGCAGTGGATAACTGGTTTAAACTGAATTAGAAGTACTGAAATTTGGGGCAAAACCCTCCATATAAGAAAAACTCTAAAAACTTTCTTTTAATATTTCTTCTAATTATTTCTTATTATAACAGCAACACATATAAGGATATAAACACACCTATAAATCCCCAAAAACAACCACAATGACATATATTTTACTAGCTCTTTGTCTATGCGTTTATATGTGATTATTATCTTGCAAAAAGGTGATAATATACGTAGCTCTGCAACTCACCATACTTTAGCAAAGCTATCAATTAAACACCTATTTTGGATTTTTACATTGTTTCTGCTTTTCCTATTACAGTCAATGCAGAACATGAATACATAGCTAAAATAAAATGAGAGTAGAAAGACAAAAATTTTAACAGCAACTTCTCCCATTCTTAGAATAAGAAAAAATATTTTCAAGATGTAAAATCTATACCAAACGACTCCACAGCATATCAAAACTGCCAGCATTACAAAAGCAAACAAACAAACAAACAAAAATCCAGAAACTTTTTTAAAAAGAAAAGAGTGACTGAACGTATTCTCTTTAACCACACTTCTATTTGAGCTGTTTCAGCCAACTTGCTTTCGACCACCCTACTGCTTTCTATCAACTTGCTTCTACCCAGAATTTTGTGACAAATCCTCCCTCTTCAGCCTCTCCCAGAAGGAAATCCCAGCAAGTCCTGCAGCCCTGCCTTTTCTCCCGTTGCTCGCCAGCAGCACCACACTTACTCCTCCACAGGCCCCCACCCCAGTGCCCAAGGCTGTGGTTCTCAAGTGTTAGCTTGCATCAGATACTGGGGACCTGGGGCCAGGGATGGGGGCTGGGGTGGGCGCTTGTTAAAACACAGATTGCTGGTCCAACCACAGGAGTTTCTGATTCAGGAGGTCTGGGCTAAGACCCAACCTATGGCATTCCTAACTGGTCCCCAAGTGATGTTGGTGGTGATCTGGGGAACAAGTTGCCTAAATCAAAAACCAATTCCTACAAAAAGCCTTCTCAATTTTCATACCTCTTAATGACCCCAATTCTCACAAGTGTTGCCTTGATAAACTATACCACACAATTTAACACTTGATTATACACCCTCAGTTGCTGTACTCTCATAGTTTCATATCTTCTTTCCACACCACAAGATTATGAGTCCCTTAAGGGCAGTAAACAGAGAAACAGTGCTCCTGTGACTTACAAAGAGCCCAGGACAGGACAGATGGACAGGCACACATGCTTAATATAAAACATAGGCTCTGTCTATCCAAAAGCAAACAATGTGGATTTTAAAATCTCAAACAAATCTAATTCTCCTAAAAATTTCTATTTGCTAGACCTTATGCTAGATGATTTCAAATATACACAGTCAACAAATACTGAAATAAATCTTATTCTTAGCTTATGTGTTTATTATCTGTTTTCCTCTATCAGAAAGTGACCTTGAGGGAATCAAATTTATATTCCTGGTTTTCCAACTACACTCCCATAGTAGGTACTACACAGATCTTTGTCAACTGGCATGCTGAATAAGTAGCTAGAGAAATGAGTAGTACCTGGTCACATTCCAGCTACAACTCACCACTCAAATGAATGTTTCTAAAAATGATTATTCAACCTTTGGTCAAATAATCCAGACCAATGTTAAATCCTCAGGAAGCTTTTAAGGGGTAGATTAAAACACACACACACACACACACACAGAAATGGTTATATCACTTATCTTTCACAGGCTTTTTATTTTATTTTTAAAAATCTGCGTTATATGAAACAAAATTTTAAATGCCGAAAAAATTATATTAAATAGATGCAATGACTTCTATTACACATCTTTATCTATAATATGTGCAATTAACAAATACAATTTTTATAAAAAGAAACAAAAACAAAGTATTTTCAAAACTCCATTAGCTCATAACATTTTCATTAGTTAGAATCCCTTGCAAACAAAATTTTTATTTAGGAAATGTAGTAACAATGTTGAATGAAAGAATAATAGCTACCACCGATAGGATCTTTACAGATAATATAAAAATTGCTTCAGAAATCAATCTAGTCTATAACAAAGCTATTAAATTTATTTGAATTAGTTTCATAATCACTAAAAATATTTATGATGATCTGACTTAACCTTTTTTTTTTTTTTTGCGGTTCACCGGCCTCTCACTGCTGTGGCCTCTCCCGTTCCGGAGCACAGGCTCTGGACTCGCAGGCTCAGCAGCCATGGCTCACGGGCCCAGCCACTTCGCAGCATGTGGGATCATCCCGGACTGGGGCATGAACCCGTGTCCCCTGCATCGGCAGGCGGACTCTCAACCACTGCGCCACCAGGGAAGCCCTGACTTAATCTTTTGAAATTATCAAAATCCCAATCAACCTGATTGGATTGCTAAGGAGCCCAAACACTCTCAAAAAGAATATATTAAAGATACACCTTTAACAGTAATATGTACAATTAACAGAATTAAAGAAATACATCAAGTAACTCTTTACAAATGAATTAATATTAACTTTATCCCCCTTCTAGTTACCACATGGTGAACTCACGTTTATTTGTAATTTACATTAAGGCATGCAACACTCAACACATTTTCTGTTTTCCACTATGAAAAAGAATATGAAAGTTCTATGTGAAAATGTAATTTCAGCATTTGAGACAACATAATTTTAAGGAAAAGAGAGAAAGTGCCCCAAATGAAGTTCCAAGTAAACTATTTCAATTATGTGTTTTTTTTTATTCCTGGTATGTCCTAATAGTTAACACATCACTGCTTCGTCTTACTAACTGAAGTCTTCTAACATTGTGTGCTTTGGCAAATTCATGCTCTGTTAACTTAATATCCCGCTACATTATATACACTAGCATAGAAACTGTACGTTACATACCAAGTAGGGCAAATGCTACTTAATCCACATATTAGGTTGTATATAATAGGTTTGGGGGGCATAAATTAAATCCCACTAATTCTCAGTATGAAATATCTAACAGTTTTATCTGAATGAAAATTAAATCCCATCTCCAGAATCATGGAGAGGTGAAAAAATGTAACTATATTCTTTGGGTAAAAAAAGAAACCATTCTTGTAAACATTGAAGGCAGCTGACAGCACTAACATTTTCATTGTTAATTACTTGACATTTACAGGTACACGTGATAGACTGGGCAATGCTTTTTCCATGCCACTCACATAAGTTTAGTGCTAACCCTTGCCTTTAAACAGTCTGCAGGGGCCATGCTACAGAATCTCACTGAATATAAAGCAGATGTAATGAGACACATTCCTGTGATAAACACTGGACCGTTAGTGACCCTTTAGCTTCCCTTGCACAGTTCCAACATCTGCCAAATGAACATGAGCTTACTTAACCTTCATTAATTCAACCAGATGTAAAGGGTCAATATATGTGAGCTGTCTTGAAAATTACAACTGCTCTATGGTCACGCAATATTAGTCCGTTATAAATATTACCATAGTTTAAATTAAATGTTGTGCGTTCTCTATTTTTTAAGTTTTGCCTTCTGAGCACCAAGCAAACAGTAGGTGCTGAATAAAATGCTAAATGATTGAAGAAAAACTAGCTTTTTGGATAGCACAGTCATCATTAAGAAACACGTGCAAGCAGTCTGAAAGCTGACCATTTTAAAGGCAAATATAATTTTGTAATTTAAATAATCACCCCTTTATTCATTTGTTTAAAAATTTGAATTTTCATATAGGATCTTTCTCTAAGCAGAATATGCCTTTACACGATTTTCTGTCCCCATAATGTAGATCATTTCCATACGAGGCCGATTTATCAGTGTTTAAAAAAATAAATTAAATTAATATTTATTGAGTACTTATAATGTACAAAGTGTTGTGCAAATTACTTATTCCGGCAGTTTTCCTTACTTCATTTTCTTTGACTAAACTGACACAAAATGAAATAATTTGGATCGGTTTTTCTCATTTTCAACGAAATATTCTCCAAGACCTTCTAGCTGTCACACTTTCTGTTCCTGGGTCCACACATTGGAAATAGAAACACTCCCTAAAAATCCTCCTGACCTTGGGCTTCCCTGGTGGTGCAGTGGTTGAGAGTCCGCCTGCCGATGAAGGGGACACGGGTTCGTGCCCCGGTCCGGGAAGATCCCACATGCCGCGGAATGGCTGGGCCCGTGAGCCATGGCTGCTGAGCCTGCGCGTCCGGAGCCTGTGCTCCGCAACGGGAGAGGCCACAACAGTGACAGGCCCGCGTACCGCAAAAAAAAAAAAAAAAAAAAAATCCTCCTGACAAAAATTTTCTTCCTCAAGACATTTTCAATGAAGGGATAATAATGAGAAGGGCGGGGTGAGGGAAAAAAAAAGGAGATGGTTCAAAGAACCACTACTTTAATCCATGACTATATAAATGAAATAAACATATTTAACTGGCTTTCTACATCGCAAAGAACACTGGGCAATGCTTTTTCCATGCTACTCACACAAGTTTAGTGCTAAACCTTGCATTTAAACTGTCTGCAGGGGCCATGCTACAGAATCTCACTGGATATAAAGCAGATGTAATGTGATACATTTTTGTGATAAACTCCTTGGAAGAGGAGGTAAAAAGGGTCTTACTGGACCGCAGCAGTAGAATTAAAGATCCCTTTTAATGCCCTTCTACTGCAAACTGCTTGCATCCTTTTTTACTGCTGATGCATTCTGTGCTGTGGTTACTTCTATGCCTTTCCCCACCACTAGACAGTGAGCCCCGAGTGGACGATTCATTCACATTCTCGGTGGCATCAACAGTCTCTAGCCCGGCACAGGGTCACTGTCAAAATCATCTCCTTATAAGGACAAGTTTTTCTTCCAGCATAACTGAGTATTGTTTCAGTTACGCATTGCTATTCTTAATAATCATTTAACTCTTGAGTATATGTATTAAGAGGTTTAAAGTATTATTTGGTTAACTAATATAGAAAACAGATTCGGGAGATGTGGAATGACATTCAAATATTTATAAAACTTTAAAAGTTAACTATGTAACACTAAATCAACATGCAATTCTTTTCATTTTCTAAGACCTACGCTCAATTTCATATCTCAGAGACATCATATATATTTTTAACTTTCCATTTTATACGGGAGTGTAGTTGATTAACAATGTAGGCAGCATATATGTTTGCATTATATTACCGTCCACCATTACACAGCAGGTTGCCTTAAGTACAACTCAGTCACACTTCTGAAAGTTTCAGACATCTAGAACTGTTTCGAAATGTGTAAGGTTTGTAATAGATGAAACATACCATGTCAAGCTTTGTTCTTACTATTAATGCCACGATCCTTTGGAAAAGAATATGTGTCTCTGATTTAGGTATCTCTCTCTCTCTCTCTCTCTCCCTCTCTCCCTTTTTCCCTCCCTCTCAATCCACACATACATGCATACACATTCACACCTACCCATGGACACTTTAAAAACAACTTTGTGTTTCAATACCAAAAACCCTCTTTTTAAAAACAGCCATCTCTTTTTTATTATAAAAATTATGTAAGAAAATTATAGAAACTTTCATCGGTGGAGTGAGGAAAATCAGCTCCAGGCAGCACGTTATTAGCATAGGTCTTACAGCGTAATATTTTCATAATGGTCATTTTTGAACTTTAAATGTAGCATTTTTTTACACAAAAATATTTCCAGAAAAATAGTAAATATTTTGGTTTTTTTAATATAAAACTTCTCCATGTAGTTAGAATCATATATAAATTTTAATTTCCACTATAAAAGCAACATTCATAGAAATGAGAAGTCATGATTGGCCAAATATAAATTCATTTAAATCCAAAATTAAAATTATACCAGAATAACCAAATCCAATATATTAACATAGATTCAGTTTTGGGGGAAATTTATTTGATTTCACATTCCTTTTGAGTCCACCTTTCTTTTTTCCATAAATATAACCACATCTTAAGTTTATGAGTGTAAATAAAATGTCTAATGCAAGACAAGAGTTCTTTTCCTACTGTGCACATACAAAAATTGTTTGAATAATTCATTTTGCAAAATATAATAATATAACTCTATTTTTGAAATATATAAAGAATATTTTTATAATCAATAATAACCATGAAATAAAATCAAGTCTAATATTGACTTTTGCATTTTTCAATGTGGTCATATCTAAATAAATTTTCAGTTCTTTGCCAGGCATTTTCTTAAAGATCATCCTTTTGTATTTGTTTCCCCTCATTCTAACTTATTTTAAGTTATCTTTTTAAACAGAATAAAATTCTTACAGAATTAAACTACTAATATTTTACTTTCTAGCATGTATTAAATACCTTTTTTGTCACTATGAAATAGAAAATAATCCACATTCAATCTAAATGAGATCTTACCTTCTGGTTTGTTGTTTTTCCTCTTCAGCCATTTTTCTACAGTCTCTGCACTAACACTTTCAGATACAAATTCATCTAACACCTGGGGGTGAAGAGAAAGATATGCCTTCACTTTTTCATCTGTCAAACCTGTAAAAGAATTGAAAAGAATAAAATTAATCAATACGAAATCTTCATTTACATCAAAGATATAGAAAAATGACATTTATGCAGATTGATTTAGCATAGAAATATTTTTAAAAGATGTACATACATACAAGGGACTATTATTCATCCATAAGAAGGAATGAAGTTCTGTTACAACATGCAGGAACCTTAAGAATGATCTAGTAAATAAAATAAGCTAGACACAATGGGCAAACATTATATGATTCCACTTATATGAAATATCTAGAACAGGTAAATTCATAGAGACAAAGTAGACTAGGGGCATCCAGGGGCCGAGGGAGAGGAGAATGAGGAATTATTTGCTTAACGGGTACAGAATTTCTGCTTTGGGTAAAGACAAAGTTTGAGAAGTAGACAGGAGTGATGGTTGCACACATAGTGAGTATAATTAGTGCCATTGGCTTATATCCTTGATATGGTTAAAATGGCAAATTGTGTGTTATTTATATTTTACCACTATGAAAAAGTAGGGGGGAAAAAGTAAAGTTAGAACTTTAGCAATCTTAAACTATAGCTATTGCATCATGTTACACAGCTGTTTTGCAACAGTAAATTTCAGTGTCATATTTGAACTGATGCTGTAGTCCACTGCTGTTCGGTTAAGCCTTGCAAAGTGCTTCCACTTTTTTGTAAGTAATTATCATAGATTTAAGACTTAAGGTAAGTGAAACTCTAGCAACAGTATCAAATGGGAGAATAAAGCACTGGTACAGTTTAGGTGCTAAAAAACATGCTTAATGGGGCTTCCCTGGTGGCGCAGTGGTTGAGAGTCCGCCTGCCGATGCAGGGGACGCGGGTTCGTGCCCCGGTCCGGGAGGATCCCACATGCCGCGGAGCGGCTGGGCCCGTGAGCCATGGCCGCTGAGCCTGCGCGTCCGGAGCCTGTGCTCCGCGACGGGAGAGTCCACAACAGTGAGAGGCCCGCGTACCACCAAAAAAAAAAAAAAAAAAAAAAAAACATGCTTAATGAATAAGTTCTTATCTTTTACTGTTTACAACACAAATTCTTTTTCTCAGGGTCACTAAATCCAATGATAAAACTGATGTTCAGTTCAAAATACTCGACATTTTTTCACTGATATTCAATATATGTAGTCAGTTTCACTGGAATCATTTTCATAGTCTAATAATAACGGCTGAATATACACAGAATTTTCAAGCAAAGAACTTTTACATATCTTCACTTAAAAAAATATAAAATTACATGTTTTCAAATTGATGCTTCACGTTGGTATGCCATTTCACTAAACAACTCAAAATCACAAATAGGCTATCAATAATTATTACTCGGTGATTGTAATTATTTGTACTACTGTACACTCTCTGTGAATTATTCAATAAATTACCATC
The DNA here is from genome assembly GCF_008692025.1 of Phocoena sinus. NCBI lineage: Eukaryota > Metazoa > Chordata > Mammalia > Artiodactyla > Phocoenidae > Phocoena > Phocoena sinus. The sequence goes on along the minus strand of NC_045774.1, from coordinate 3,457,314 downwards.
CTTAAGGATGGTTAGGTGAAAAAGACAATGGAAAATTGTACTTTTAGATGGAGAAAAAGCATGTATATCTTTATGACTTCAGGGAATAGGCCGCATGTTTCTAGCACAGACAAGGCACAGAATTTATACATATTAATTAATTCTGCTGGGGACTAAAGTCACAACTGTATGATCCTACAACAGACTGGTATTATTGAGAAGGCAACTGATTTATTTCAATGAATTCAGTATTTAAAAAATCAATTTAAACTATATAGATATACAGATCTCTCATATAATATATATAATTATGTAGTTGTATTAGATAAAAAAAAAAAAAAAAAAAAAAAAACAAGATCCAGCCCATGTTCACCCTGCAAAAGAGCCTCAGGGACGTAAAATTCAATTTGAGAAATTCTACAAGGTGCTAAAGATAAGAGACTCATTAAAGTAAGAGAGAGAGCTCTCTTGACAAAGCAAGTTCGGGTCCCCAGATACAAAAGGCACAGAATATAGAAGTAAGCTGACAGCTGACTTGACCTCAAGAAGACAAAGCAATTTTCATACTTTCATTATGTCCGTCATAGTGGTACATATTCAACGTTTGATTCCTTCTTAAAACTTCCTTCTATCACTTTTGTGACACAGTATGGTTCTTACCCTAACTTCTATTTGCTCTTTACTTCTGCTTTCTCTACAATAATCTATGATGATGACAGCAAAATCTTATTATATTTTTAATCTCTAGTTTGGAAATTCTTCCATCACCTCAAGCTCCATCTTGACTCAAAACTACATGAGTCATCTCCTTCCCACTTATTCCCAAAGTGATTTTAACTCTCAACTTTCTGTTTTCTGTTACTATTGCTCTCCGTTTTTTCCAGAAACCCAGGCTGAAAATATAAAGGCATAATTGACTCACTGTCATTTCATTTCATCTTAGTGCATATTATAAAAGTCCTATTTGCCAAATTACATATCAGATAAAGGAACCGTATCTAAAATATACAAAGAATGCTTAAAACTCAACAAGAGGGCTTCCCAGGTGGCGCAGTGGTTGAGAGTCCGCCTGCCGATACAGGGGACGCGGGTTCGTGCCCCGGTCCGGGAAGATCCCACGTGCCGCGGAGCGGCTGGGCCCGTGAGCCATGGCCGCTGAGCCTGCGCGTCTGGAGCCTGTGCTCCGCAGCGGGAGAGGCCACAGCAGTGAGAGGCCCGCGTACCGCAAAAAAAAAAAAAAAAACAAAAACTCAACAAGAAAAAAACGCAATTAAAAATGAGTCAAAGAGCTGAAAAGACACTTTGCAAAAGAAGATATAGATATGGCAAACAAAAATATGCAAAGATGATCATTTGTGAGTTGAAGTTAAACAAAAATGAGATTCCACTACATACCTATGAGAATGGTTAAAATCCAAAAAACCTACTATCAGTTTCATCAGGAATGAGGAGTAACAAAAATTCTCCTTCAGTGCTGGTAAGAATGCAAAATGGTGGTCACTTTGGAAGACGGGCAGTCTCTTACCAAGCTAAATATAACCTTACCATATGATCCAGCAGTCACACTACCAAGTATTTACCCAACTGATTAACCCACACAAAACCTGCATGTGAATGTTTAGAGGAGCTTTACTGATAATCAACCAAAATTGGAAATACCTAAGATGTCCTGCAAAAGTGGTTACCAGGGGGGAAAGGGGGGGAGGGATAAATTGAGAGACTGGGATTGACATATACACACTACACTACTATACAGAAAATAGATAACTAATAAGAACCTGCTGTAGAGCACAGGGAACTCTACTCAATACTCTGTAATGACCTATATGGGAAAAGAATCTAAAAAAGAGTGGATATATGTGTATGTATAACTGATTCACTTTGCTGTACAACAGAAACCAATACAACATTGTAAATCAACTATACCCCACTAAAATTTTTTAAATAAATAAAATTTAAAAAAATTAAAAAGGTTTAAAAAAGGCAAGTTGGATACATCAGTTGTGCCATAACCATATAATTAAATATTATTTAGCAACGAGGAGAAATGAGCTAGCAAGCCATGAAAAGACATGGGTTAGCCTTAAGTGCATATTACCAAGTACAAAGAGCTAGTCTGAAAAGGCTGCATGTTGTATAATTCTAATTATGCAACGTTCTGGAAAAGGCAAAATTATAGAAAAAGATAGTAAAAAGATCACTGGTCGCCAGGTGTGAGAGGCAAAGGGTGGAACCCTCATGCATGGCATTAGTGCCTTATAGAAGTGGATCCGAAGAGATCCCAAGCCCCTTTCCACCATGCGAGAACAGAAACTCTGTGATTCAGAAGAGGGTCCTCACTCAACCAAGGTGCACCATGGCCTTGGACTTCCCAGCCTCCAGAACTGTGAAAAATAGATTTCTGTCGTTTGTAAGCCACCCAGTCTGTGGTATTTTGTTACAGCAGCCTGAATGGACTAAGAGAATCCATGAGTTCATACTGATATAAATAAATGACTGAATAAATGAGCAAACAGAGGAGAGTAGACAAATCTTCCATACAGAAGAATTCCAAATAATTTATGCAGATACTCTGCCCTCAAGAAGGTGAAGCATAACTCCCCGCTCCTTGACACTTATTTTGTATAAATTACTCAAAATATTTTTTAAAGATCAATTGAGTCGTAAATGAGCTGTGATGTCTAAGTAAACTTCTAAAGAAATTAATCAAATCCTGGATTTAAGTATGTAGGAGAGAATGGGATGGAAAATAGACCATTTTGGTTGTAAAATCCTTTTAGAGTGCAAATGTTATTACATAGCTTGATATCTCAAGTGTCTCAAAATACCTAATTACAATTTTTCTCCCCAAGTTACCATTCACATTTCATGAAAATAACTACCGCCTTCAACATGAGAATGGCAGGGGGAGTCATTATGTCTTGGTGATTAAAAGTGATAAAAAGCAAAAGTTAGTTTCCTCATTTCACCTATTCACCTGGGCCTGAGCCGGGCCAAAGCACCTAAACTCTCTCAGCCTGGCTTCTTATTTGTATGGGAATGGGATTTGAATAGGAATGAGAACAATCTATCTCACAGTGTCATAATAATTCAATGAGCTAATCCACATACAGCATTTTTGCTGAGTACATTTACTAGTATCGATAGTACCAAAAAGTCATTTTTCACCTGTATGAAAGCCAATTCTTGGATTTTCCACAGAATCAAATCACAGGTTTGTAACTTTTCATTTCTTTAGCATTACAACTCCAAACTTTCTAAAATGTCCATTTTTTGTTTTATCGTTTAAAGTATGCTCAACTTTCTCAGCCAACAAAAGCACTTTTTTCTAATATTTTATCCATATTTACTTCCTATTAACATGCAATTTTGCAAAGGACCTTTGGGCCAACACAGGACCAACCCAGAATATAAGACACTGAAATAATTATCCACACTCCTGGAAAATGGCAGACGTATGGATGATGAAATCATTCTTCTTTTGTTTTTGTCTGACTTTGGTTTAATGTTTCCATGGCTTCCCATGGTCTGTACATTTTGTTTATGTCAATAAAAGACTTGGTTAGTGTTTCTTTGAAACAAACCCAATGAGAGCAGTGGGATCAGACCACAGCTGTCATTAGCACACACTAGCATCCAGTGATTAAAAATTTGCCACCAATAATCCACACAGTGAATCACACAGATAGATACTAATGTCTATTCCAAGGTAACATGAACATTTGAACCAATATATTTAAAATACTTCATTTCCACTAAAGAACTAGATTCTCTCATCTATGCAATATTTTGCCTGCATACAGGTTATAAGATGCTATTATCACATATAAAGACAAATTAATAATCATTTTTAAAACCATCAAATATCCAAGTGTTTGAGTTTCTAATTCTCAACATATTTTTTTAATTGGGGTAGAGTTGCTTTACAATGTTGTGTTAGCTTCTGCTGCATAACGAAGTGAATCAGCTGTATGTACACATACATCCCCTCCCTCCTGTAGGTCCCTCTCACCCCTCCCCCGCATCCCACCCATCTAGGTCACCACAGAGCACCGAGCTGAGCTCCCCGTGCTATACAGCAGGTTCCCCCTAGCTATCTGTTTTATACATGGCAGTGCACATATGTCAATCCCAATCTACCAGTTCATCCCACCCTCTCTCCCCCGCCCCACATCCACACATCCATTCTCTATGCCTGCCTCTCTACTCCTGCCCTGCAAATAGGTTCACCTGTACCATTTTTCTAGATATTTTTTGACCAGGTTGTTTGCACAAACCTCGACCCAGGTAGGTCTACATGCTGCAGTTATAGTTGTTCAGTATTTTCATAAGTTTCTTTATCCTATAGGTTCCCCCTCTATCTTTTTTGTTTTCCCCATATATTTATTACTGAAGAAAACAGAACTTCTGTTCTATGGTTTTCTAGAGTTTGGAGTTTTCTGACCGTATCCCTGTTGTGTTGTTTAGCATGTTCATCTTCGCTCTGCATTTCCTGAAAACTGAAATTAGATCTAGAGACCTCAGCAGATTGAGGTTCAACATGGAGGTGAGTAGTCAATTTTTATAAGCGGCATTGTATTCTTCTGTCAAAAGGTTGACACCATCTGGCTGTCTCTCTTTGTGACATTAGCAGCACTGATGATCTACGAGCTATTGATTCATTATGCCTTGAAAATGGTGGTTTCCTAATTCTATAATGCCTCTTCCATGTACTAGCTGAAATAATACAAAGAGAAACTTCACCTCATCTCGTATTTGGTTAGTCCATTGAGATAAGACAGGATAAATTTGTTCCACTTTATTTACCAGTTTTCACAATGAGTTGGTTCAGTAGCATTCTCCTGTAGGTGAGGAACTAAAAATATTACTACTATGAACCCATAGATTTGAACAAATTTGATCTGTTTCTTCCATTGTAATTATTTTCCTTGCTGGTACTCAAACTGTCCCATCTTTTGGCCAGTGGAAGGAGCCTCTTCAAGCTGCTTCCCAAGTCACTGTGACAAGAATCTAGTAGCTCTTGACGGCTTCCTTACAATCTGCGAGGATAGGGTGTTTCAGGTTCAGCTTGTACATTTTCTGCCCCAGATATGGATACAGACAATTTTCCTTAGGATCTCTGGTTCCTTTTGGTGGGCAGCGGTGTTTCAGTTCCAGGAATGATGGACTAGATTACATAACTACTCATTTGTTTTATCATACAATACACATGTAACAGTATGAGTGCTGTAAACAGATAAGGTGGGGTTTTTTTCTCCTTTAGTATATATCTCACTAGAAATGTACAAATTACTATATTTTAAAGTCACTTGGAATATTCTTCTCTCTGATTTTGTCCCCAACTGGATACACATTTAGGTTCACTTCAAATATACCTGTAAATGTGTCTTTATAACAAATTATTATTCTAAAAGTGGGTATCTACATGCTGAAGAACTTTTTATTTCTGAAATCTTACCATCTTTATATTCATAAAAAATTAGAAAATCACTTTCAAATCAGAGGCTAAAGAACTATTGTTTTTCTCACTCAGAGGGATACTTCTAAATTAATTATAAGTACTAAAGGATCTGTTGTTAGAAATAAGAAAAAGCACAATTTTTCAAGTATTAATTCTGCTATCTTAATTTGTGGAGAAAAATCCCAATACATGTCTGTATTCTCTTCTTAAAAAGCAGTCAAAAACATATGGCAGGAGCCCAGCACCCTCCCACCGCCCACCCCTGTTCCTGAGCTGTGGTTCCTGAGCCCCATTCCACAGTGCCCTTATGTTACCCTAACTCAGGTCTTCTCAATCTTAAAAGAATTCTTTCCTCTCAAATTAGGGGTCTTATCATCAAGTCTTCTCCTGCCCCATTATCTCACTGTAGCTCATCTCGGCTAGATTAGAAGAAACCGTATACTTTAAAATTCTAAGGTATACATTACTAATAGTGCTTTCTCTGATTGATCACAATAATTGTCTCAATTTTATAATTTCCCTATGTTTACTCCAGGCATGAAGAATAAGTAAATAATTTTCAGATTCTTAAAGTCGTAATTCAACCATAAGATAGCATTTGATTAAAAATAAACAACCAAGGCTTCCCTGGTGGCGCAGTGGTTGGGAGTCCGCCTGCCGATGCAGGGGACATGGGTTCGTGCCCTGGTCCGGGAAGATCCCACATGTCGCGGAGCGGCTGGGCCCGTGAGCCATGGCCGCTGAGCCTGCACGTCCGGAGCCTGTGCTCCGCAACAGGAGAGGCCACAACAGTGAGAGGCCCACATACCACCAAAAAAAAAAAAAAAAAAAAAAAAACCAAAAAAAAACAAAACCTCTCATGCTATCAAATATTGTGCTATATTAGCTCAATTGTCAAAGAATAACCTGAACTGTGAGGGGGCTGAAATGCATGTCACGTGAGGAGTCAGGGAATGACTACAAATGCTAGTTGGGAGAACACAGGATTCCTGGTGGACACTATTACTGCTTAATCTGAATGCTGTTAAGTAAAAAAGGTTAAGAAATTTGGATTGGTTTTTCTTTTCTGTTTTTTGTTTTCCATGTATGAACCCAGGGGACAAAACTAGAATTAACATTTTAGGAAACCAAATTGCACTTCAATATCAGGCAGAAATTTTTAGGATATAAAAGCTTCTGTAACTGGATCTGGAGGTTCAGAAGAGGGGAATCCAGTGGACTCCACCTTACAGTCTGAGGTGTCATCACATTCTCAAACTGTCCAGGAGAGAGGCGTATATAACAATTTACTGCAAAAATAATTCTCATTAGCTTCGAAAGACAATTCCAAAATACATGTCTTAAAGAGCAAATATTCTAAATGTACAGTAATCATTTTCGTGCCTTAATAACAAAATCTGTCAAGTTAAAACAAGATATCTCATGTCATACTAAGCAGTGGCGGACAGTCACGGTGCTCAGTGGCAACGCTTTGTGAAGTTGTCTGTGTGTGTGTGTGTGTTCACACAAGTTGCAGGTAAGCGTTCTCCTGGGTTGCATGCATATGCTTCTAAGCATGACCTTCTGTGTTTATTCCCCAACACAAACTTTGTACACCTTCTCCCTACTGGTTATTGATCTCACTTCACCTCTGCTCCAACCACTTAATCTCCTTCCCTCACAAAAGGATAAACCAGCTAAGAGCCTTCGTTAATCACGGCTGGCCTCACTTCAACGCTCTCTCTGCATATGATTCTATGCTACAACGGTGGCATGTATTAATTCACTGAAGCCCCAGAGCATCATGTATCTGGCACATAGTAAATGATCAATAAATATTGGTTGAAAAATAAATCCTAAATCTTCAAAGTTTAAAAAAGGAAAATGAGCACAGAGAAGTAATTGAATTCGTTTTCTCTTCACCACAAAAGCACTAATTAAGGTTGGAACAAAGCTACAAGCCCAAGAGCTTACCTCTTAAAGGCAAATTGCCTCTTGTTTTTGACACTTTCCCCATCTGAGCTTATCATACTTTAACGGGATTGCTACTGATCAGTGCTACCTCCCAGTCTGGAGTGATATTACACATTTTACTTCAAATTATAAACTGAGAAATCTGACTGCTAAACCTCAGACTTTGATAAGAAGGCAGGAAGAAATCTTTGGAGCAGAAACCACCTGGAACCACAGGCTAGCCCTGAAAATAAGTCTAATTTGAGATCCTACTTTCCCCCATGCTTCCTCTGTTTCCTCAAATGAGCCAAGCCCTTCCCCATCTGTGGTCTCTGCTGATGTCTGCCCACTCTTCACCTGGCTAAGCGAGACATCTCACCAATTTCAAAGCAACTTCCTCAGAGGCAACTTCCCTGACCACACACTCTACATTCACTGCCCTTTCCGTGATTCTCTCATACTCCAAATCACTCACCCCAAGCTGAAGTCCCTATTTATTTATTGTTCTCTTTTTTTTTTTTTTTTTTTTCGGTACGCAGGCCTCTCACTGTTGTGGCCTCTCCCAATGCAGAGCACAGGCTCTGGACGAGCAGGCTCAGCGGCCATGGCTCACGGGCCCAGCCGCTCCGCGGCATGTGGGATCTTCCCAGACCGGGGCACGAACCCGCGTCTGCTGCATCGGCAGGCGGACTCTCAACCACTGCGCCACCAGGGAAGCCCTATTGTTCTCTTATTAAACCTCACCCTCTCCTGGTAGACTATAAGCTCCATGAGGACAGCTGATCTGTCTCATTCTCCACTGTCCACGGAGCACAGTCCCTGGCTCCATGCAGAAGAGACTTGACAGCGGGCCTGAAACTGTTCTGAGAGGCTGCTTGCAAGGCTGGCACCTGGGAACTCGGCCCTGAGAGTGTTTCCAGCGGCCGCTGGGCCTAGCCTGCTTGTGCAAACAGTATGATTTATGCCAAACACCTGCTCTCCTTCTGGGAGTCTGCAATTCTGGACAGTGACAGGCAGAGGGTGCCTATGCGAGGCGCCCCCAGCAGGAACTCTGGGTACTACTGAGTCTCTAATGAGTTTCCCTAGTAGACAGCACGTCATACGTGTTGTCACAGTCGTTGCTGGAAGAATTATCTGAGTCCTGTGTGGCTCCCCTGGGAGAGTATTCTTGAAAGCTCGTGCCCGATCCCCCCCCACCCCGTCTTCACCCTGTGCACCATTCCCCTTTGCTGATTTGGCACTTTTGCTATAAGAAATCTTAACCATAAGCATGACTATGTGTTCTGGAGTCCTCCTAGCAAATCACCAAACTCAGAAGTAGTCTTGGGAATCCCCAACACAGGGACCGTCATCAATTAGTGAACTAATCCATGAGTCATCATTTTTCTCACGTGATTTCACAGATGTGCAGATGTGCTGCTGCAAACTGTGCCCAGCCCTGCAAGATCACAGATGCAGCTAGGTCGGAAAGCAAGTGTCCAAGCAATGGACCCCACCTCTCAGTAGCCCACAGCTCCCACTCAAGTTCCCAATCCTCCCTGAGACCAGATGAGATTCGTTGCTTTCTTTTACACTACTTTCACATTTATTTTTCCATCCAAACGGTTTGAATGTCTATATGAAGTTTTCTGAAAAACAAGAATTTCTTTACTTCTTGAATATGCTTTTCTAATTCTGACACCCTTCAATCCACCTATAATGTAGCTCCAATTCTGGAAACAGATTCCTGTGTATACTATAATATGAAATCTTTACGTCAAAGTTCTACCCCACAATGGGCTGGTGTACGTGAGTTTATAAACATAAGGATTTATACAGCAGTTCCTTCTTGCCATTTATCAAATAAAGGAAGGGTTTAATGGGCTCTAAAGTTAATTTCCATTTTGGCTTCTTTATTTAGAAAGGCAAAGTCCTTTATATGCAATGAATAAAGGTTAAAATGTGAGAGATGTAAATGGTTTTCAATATCATTAAAATAGCTCCAAAGTTATAATAAAAACAAATAGATGAGATGCTTTTTTGGAGTTCTGTCAAACCCCATAGCCAGTGATATCATTCTTTTTTAACCAAGGAGGAAAAACAAGGAGCAAAATAAAAGCAAATGCCATGTCATTTTTCACAGAAATAAAAGAAAACTCTCAAATTCATAGGACCCACTCCCAATGAGCCAAAGCAATCCTGAGAAAGAACAGCAAAGCTAGAGACACCACTATCCCTGATTTCAAACTTTATCACAAAGTTATACTAATCAAAACAGTATGGTACTGACATAAAAACACATACACGGACCAATGGAACAGAATTGACAGCCCAGATATAAACCTTCAAATATACAGTCAGCTAATATTTGACAAGGGAGTCTAGAAGACTCAATGGGGAAAAGACAGTCTCTTCAATAAACAGGGTTGGGAAAACTGGATGACCACACACAGAATGAAAGTGGACCCCTAACTTACACCACCCACAAAAATTAACTCATCAATATACATTAAAGACTTAAATGTAAGACCTGAAACCATAAAACATCTAGAAGAACACAGGGAAAAGAAATCTTCTTAACATCGTTGTTGGCAAAGTTATTCTGGATATGATACCAAAAGTACAAGCAATAAAGGCAAAAATAAAATAGTGGGACTACATCCAACTGAAAAGCTTCTGCACAGCAGAAACAATCAGCAAAACAAAAAGGCAACCCACAGAATTGGAGAAAATATTTGTAAACTCTCTGATACATGGTTAATAACCAAAATATATAAGAAATTCATACAACTCAATAGCAAAATCAGATCCAATTAAAAAATGAGCAAAGACTTGAATAGTCATTTTTCCAAGGGAAACATACAAATGGTCAGTAGATGAGTACATAAAAAGGTACTAAATATCACTAATCATCAGGGAAATGAAAATGAAAACTACAGTGAAGTATCACCTCACACCTGTTAGTATAGCTATCATCAAAATGACAAGAGATGAAAAGTGTTGGTGAAAAGGGAACACTTGTGCACTGTTGGTGGGAATGTAAATGGGTGCAGCCATTACGGAAAACAGTGTGAAGTTTCCTCAAAAAATTAAAAATAGAACTAACATATGATCCAGCAGTCCTACTTCTGGGTATATATCTGAAGGAAATAAATGCTATCTTGAAGAGATCTATCTGTACCACCATCTTCTTTGCAGCACTATTCATAATAGCCAAGTCATGGAGACGACCTTAAGTGTCCATCAACAGATGAATGGATAAAGAAGATGTGATACACACACACATACACACACACACACACACACACACACACACACACAGAGGAATATTATTCAGCCATAAAAAGGAAAGAAATCCTTCCTTTTGTGACAACATGGATGGACCTTGAAGGCATTATGCTAAGTTAAATAAGACAGAGAAAGACAAATACTGTATGATTTCATTTGTATGTGGAATCTAAAAAAGCCAGACTCAAAGAGAGAGTATTGGTTGTTGCTAAGAGCTCGCGGATCGGGGATATGGGAGATATAGGTCAACGGGGTCCAACTATAAGATGAGTTAGTGAATAAATTTTGGGGATCCAATATACAGTGTTGTGACTGTAATTAACAACACCGTATTATATACGTAAAAGTTGTTGAGAGTAGATCTTAAAAGTTATCACACACACACAAAAAGGTAATTATGTGAGGGGATAGAGGTGTTAACTAACCTTATCGTGGTAATCATTTCTCAATAAATACATATCTGAAGTCATCACGTTGTATACCTTACAGATACGTGTAAGTCAATAATACCTCAATAAAGCTAAAAAAATATTTAAATGCCTTGTAATCATTATTCTTGCCTTCTATCTGTCTACCTATATAACCTAAATAATTCCTTCCTACCCAAGTACCTTCTTACTGAAAGAAGATTTGCCTATGCCCTAAAAAGGAGTCAATTAATGAACCTTAATTGAACATACTGCTGGGATTTTGACCTACCTAACTGATTGCTCATTTCAAGTGAATTAGCAGCCTGAAGGGTGCCTTGGCTGCAAAGAAGACATCGTTTTCATTGTTTGTAATCTGCATTTATCAGAAGGCAAATCCCACACTGCTGTATTTCTAAACCAAAATGAAATTATGTTTTCCCTTGGTTGAGGATATCGATGAAAGTTTCTTTAACTGAGGAAGCCAAATAAAAACTTCAGCTGCTCAAAGTGATAAGACATAGAGGAAAACAATGATTTTGGAGTAGAACCACAAGGAAGGCTTAAGATGCCAACCTTTACCCTTCTCCTGACTCAGAAAACAACACCAGCAAAGAGAAGCCTACAACAGAGGCAGCCATTCAGGCACACACCTTGTAGCACAAAGGGTTTAAGACGCTCACCCATGTAACTCAGGTTCACCTGTAAATGTACAGCAACCTGTGGGAGACAGCACACCTTGGTCCTCCAGGTTCTGAGTCACCAGATGTACGCTGAAGCACAGGCTTATTTTCCTTAAGCAAAAGCCACTTAAACGGCTAAGCCTTGTTGGCCTCACAAACGAAAGATGAGCCCAATAACAGCACCTACTCCACGAGTACACAATACATGCAAAGATCTGAACACATAGTAAGTGATTAATGAATAATTATCCACCTTCATCAAAACAGTGGCACCTTTATATCAAGAAATATTATGAGATTTAAGATTTTTACAGGTATCTAATCATGCTACTGTTTAAATGTAATTTGACTTCACAAAACCTTTATTTACCTAAAGACCATTTCATCTAGAAAGGGACCAAAGCAGGTCTAATTCGAGAGCTTCCAGGAAGGCAGGACCACACAGGGATGGATGCCAAAGCCCGGGTTAAGCCAATTAGATACTGGAGAGAGCCAGAGCGGTGTGGAGGCCACGGGCAAGTCTATAAGCACAGCTCACAGCGTGCGGAGGGGGTAAAGTCAGCTGAAGACAAATCTCTAAATGAACTCTGAGGGACTTCAGAAAGGAGTAGAAAGAGGGGTAGTCAGACAGATAACCACGCTGCAAGGCTGGTAAGGTACATTAACTGAACACAGAGTTTGGCTGACATGATTAGTTCTAAACACTGAGCTTCATTTATTCACTCAATAAGTGTTCACTGAGAGCCTATTATGAGCCAGCATATCTATGTGGTTGATATACAATAAACAAACAATATCCTCACCCTTATAAAGTTTTAAAATTCTCTTTAATCCTGGGTAAGGCCAGGCAACACGAACTAGTGACAACTTAAAAAGACAGTGAAACAGTAGGATACATCAAAGGTGACTCCACCATTTCTAGCTTAGGTAACGGACAGTCATAGGAAATACAGGAGTTAGTGAAAGATGCATGGAAAAGAAAATGGTTTTGGTTTGAGATCTGCTGAAATGCAGTTGCCTATCAGATTACCTATATGGTGATTTCCAGTAAGCAGTAGGAAATATAAATCTGCAGCTCAGAAGAAGGAAGTAGAAGCTAAGAGGTGTACACTTTGGAAGTCACTCATATTGACGACAGATTTACAAATGGACTAGATTTCTCAGGAATACTGCACTGCATCATACATAGCAAAAGAAAATGCTCATTCCCACCCCTATACTATTTTTTAAATCATGGAGGGAAATTGTATTATACACTGTCTCATTAGAAAGATTAAGTCATTCTAGAAAAACGTAAAACACGTATGTATAGGTTTTTGTCAGTTGGATTGCATAGTAAATACTTTGATCAGTCCCTCTTTATTCAAATCATCAAGATTCAAAATCACAGACATATTCACTTACAGAAAACCCTTTTGTGACAGGCACAATTCTAAGATGCTCATAAGATTTTCCTCTGGTGTACACACCCCGCATAATTTGCAGGACTGAAAATGATGGATTTTACTCTCATGATTAGATTATGTTACATTGTAGATTGGCCTTAAAATAGGAAGATTATCCAGTTGGGTCTGACCTAATCACACGAACCCTTGAAGAACAAATAATTTTCTCTGCTGGTGGCAGAAAGGGAAGTTCTAGATTCAAGCACAAGAAAGATTCAGAGCTCCATTGCCGCCTTGAAGATGGAGGGCCATGCGTCAAGGAATGCAGTCAAACTCTGGGGGCCCAGCAAGGAAAGGGGGCCTTGGTCCTACTGCCACAAGGAACTGCCTTCTGCCAATGACGAGATCGAGTTTAGGAAGCTGAACTTTCCCCAGAGCCTCCAGATGAGAACTCAGTAAGGTGAACACCTTAATTTTAGCCTTGTGATACCCTAAGCAAAAAAACAAAAAAGTCACACAACACCAGGCTGTTGGTCCACAGAACCGTGAGCTAATAAATGGGCATTGCTTTAAATCACTAAATTTGTGGCATTTGTTATGCAAAAATAGTAAATACTCCTTTGAAAGTTGGATTTTTTTAACATTAATCCACTTAAAAGTAAAAAGGAATATAATACAGTTCCCAAACTACGTGACCCGTATACAGTTTAACAAAAAGCATAACTGCCAACTGTTGTTAAAGTTTAAAAAATTTTTTGTTTAATGGAAGTTCAAACTCGGAAAAGTAAATCTCTACTTTCCCAAGCTCACGTTAGCACTGAAAGACACTAACAGTTCTGAGGAATATGTACATGATTCTGAGGGAACACACCAACAGGTGGTGGAACATTCCTGACAGGTTATAGTTTGTGAAAACTAGCATTCACAAAACTAGCTACTGTAACACTCCCAGCAGACCATAACAAGCATTCAATCCAGGATTCTTGAAAAGCCCATGCAGAAGACCCTATCAGGTATTCAGTTACATGACAGCACAATTAGGAAAACACATTCCAAAAGTAACAGCATAAAGGAAATATATTAGTCAGCTTGGGCTGTCATAACAAAATATCACAGACTGGGCAGCTTAAATACAGAAGTTTATTTTCTCGCAGTTCTAGAGACTGGGGAGCCCAAGGTCAAGGTTCCATCAGAGTTTGGTTTCTGGAGAGGCCGCCCTCACATGGTGGAGAGAGAACAGTAGTTATCTGGTATCTCCTCTTATAGGGACACTAATCCCATGGGATTAGGGGCCCACTCTTATAACCTCATTTAACCTGAATTATGTCCTTACTGTAAATACAGTCCCAGTAAAGATTAGGGCTTCAACATATGAATTTTGGGGAAACATAATTCAGTCCACAGCAGCAGAGATTCCCAATCCAAGTATCTTAAATTAGTTCAATTTGTGGTATAATATTATTCAAAAAGGTTTCTTAAATTTTCTTGAATTTTAAAATAACAATGAATGCAAAAAGTGGGCAAATATCATAAATTTAAGTTAGAAACGAGGTTAAATACCTAACTGAGTGAGGATAAGTGGTTAAAAGGTGTTCATATCAAAGGCTCAATTAGCAGACACAGCAGGTACATAAGGAATGGCCCACGGGAGGACAACCCTGTGAAAAGTTAAACAGTTAGCAATATTACTGAGAATAAATTTTTTTAAAAAGCATATGGTTCCACTGGTGAATTATCTAAAATATTTAAGAAGAAAATAATACCAATCCCACACAAAGCCAAGAGGGAAGATTTCCCAACTCCTGTTACGAGGCATTTTATTTTACCCTCATACCGAACATAAATATGCCTCATGAATGTAGAGCAAAAATCCTTAATAAAATATTAGCAAATGAGGGCTTCCCTGATGGCGCAGTGGTTAAGAATCCGCCTGCCAATGCAAGGGACACGGGTTCGAGCCCTGATCCGGGAAGATCCCACATGCCGCGGAGCAACTAAGCCCGTGTGCCACAACTACTGATCCTGCGCTCTAGAGCCTGCAAGCCACAACTACTGAAACCCGCATGCCTAGAGCCTGTGTTTCACTACAAGGGAAGCCACAGCAATGAGAAGCCCGTGCACTGCAATGAAGAGCAGCCCCCACTCGCCGCAACTAGAGAAAGCCTGCGTGCAGCAACAAAGACCCAATGCAGCCAAAATAAATAATAAATAAAATAAATAAATTTTAAAATACATATATTAGCAAATTAAACCCAACAATATATATAAAGGAATATACAATCAAGAGGGTCTTATCCTAGGAATGTAAGGTTTGTATAACATCCAAAGATAAATTAACATAACATAGCAAATTAATACTCATAACAATAAAGTTATGATACAAAAATCATATAATCACCTAAATCGATACAGGTGAAGTTACACGACAAAATCTAACATCCACTCATGATATAGAAACAGAAGGAGATTTCCTCAACCAGATAAAAGGCACCTGTAAAAAACCTATAGCAAAAGCCATAGTTCATGGTAAAAAACTGAATGCTTTCCTAAGACAAGGAACAAGGCAAAGATGTCTGCTCTCACCACTTCTATTCAACATTGTACTGAAGGTTCCAGTCAGTATACTAACGCAAGAAAAAAAATGTAATGACTCAAGAAAAAAAGTAAAAGCATACAGATTAGAAAGGAAGAGGGAAAGCTGTCTTTATTCACAAACAACACACATAACCTTGTAGGTAGAAAATCCTCAAGTATCTACAAGAAACTACTAGAACAAATAAGCATATTTAGCAGGGTCACAGGATACAAATAAATATGTAAAAGTCAATGATTTTTCTAAACACTAGTAGGAAGTAATTGAAAAATGAACTAAAACAATAGCATCATAAAGAATAAAACATGTAGAAACAACTTTAACAAAATAAATTTAAGATCCATACAGTGAAAACTAGAAACACAGCAAATACAAATTAAAGAACACTTAAATAGAGAGATATACTATATATACTGATTACAAGCCTCGGTATCATTAAGGTATTTATTCTCTCCAAACTGATCTACAGCTTTTTATAAGAAATTGCTATGGATTCAAAAGACCTAGACTAACCAGAACAATCTTGAAAATGGAAAAAAGACAAGACTTATATACCTAAGTTTGACACTGACTATAAAGTTACAGTAGTATGACTTAAAAACAAATTAATAATACACTCATGTTACAACATTCTACCTAAAATTGTTTAATCCACATATTTCTAAAATAAGACTTTTCCAAAACCTTCTCCTTGACGGTTTCCATCATCTCTGTAAATGAAAACTCCATTCTCTGACCTTCTCAGGCCAAAATCTCTCTAGTCAGCCTTAACTCCCCTCTCTGTCACTAAGTCCAGTGGGCTCTAAATCGAGAATCCAACCACTCAATACCTTTACTCTTGCTGTCTAGGTTCTAGCCACAAGCTCACTCACCCACACATTTCAGTAGTTTCCTGAAACCTAAATGGTTTCCCTGCTACTACCCTTGCCTTCCTTCTTTCTATTCTATACACAGCAACAAAGCAATGCTGTGAAAATACTGATATAAGTCAGATCACGTCACTTGGCTCAAATGGCTTCCCATATCTTCAAAATAATAGTCCCTCCCCCAAATGACCCCCTTGACCCCTCACTTCTCTATTTTCCCTCTTGTTTACTTCACTCCAGGCACTTGGTCAGAGGTACTAAGAACGCTGCCTCAGGGCATTTGCATGTTGGGTCCTTGCCTGGGAAGCTCTTTTCTTAAAACAGCTTTATTGGAGTAAAATTGCTTTAAAATGGTGTGTTAGTTTCTGCTATATAACAAAGTGAATCACCTATACATATACATATACATACACATATATCCCCACATCTCCTCCCTCTTGTGTCTCCCTCCCACCCTCCCTATCCCACCCCTCTAGGTGGTCACAAAGCACTGAGCTGATCTCCCTGTGCTATGCAGCTGCTTCCCACTAGCTATCTATTTTAAATTTGATAGTGTATATATGTCCGTGCCACTCTCTCACTTCGTCCGAGCGTACCCTTCCCCCTCCCTGTGTCCTCAAGTCCATTCTCTATAGCTGTGTCTTTATTCCTGTCCTGGCTCTAGGTTCTTCAGAACCATTTTTTTCTTTCCCTTTCTTTCTTTTTTTTTTTTTTTTTGTGATATTCCATATATATGTGCTAGCATACGGGATTTGTTTTTCTCTTTCAGACTTACTTCACTCTGTATGACAGGCTCTAGGTCCATCCACCTGACTACAGATAACTCAATTTCATTTCTTTTTGTGGCTGAGTAATATTCCATTGTATATATGTGCCACATCTTCTTTACCCATTCATCTGTCGATGGATACTTAGGTTGCTTCTATGTCCTTCCTGGCTATTGTAAATAGTACTGCATTGAACATTGTAGTACATGATTCTTTTTGAATTATAGTTTTATCAGGGTATATGCCCAGTAGTGGGATTGCTGGCTCGTATGGTAGTTCTATTTTTAGTTTTTTAAGGAACTTCCATACTGTTCTCCATAGTGGCTGTATCGATGTACATTCCCAGTGAATGTACATCGAATGAACCCTCAACAGTGAAAGAGGGTTCCCTTTTCTCCACACCTTCTCCAGCATTTATTGTTTGCAGATTTTTTGATGATGGCCATTCTGACCAGTGTGAGGTGATACCTTATTGTAGTTTTGATTTGCATTTCTCTAATGATTAGTGATGTTGAGCATGCTTTCATGTGTTTGTTGGCAATATGTATATCTTCTTTGGAGAAATGTCTATTTAAGTCTTCTGCCCATTTTTGGATTGGGTTGTTTGTTTTTTTGACATTGAGCTGCATGAGCTGCTGGTAAATTTTGGAGATTAATCCTTCATCAGTTGCTTCGTTTGCAACTATTTTCTCCCATTCTGAGGGTTGTCTTTTCGTCTTGTTTATGGTTTCCTTTGCTGTACAAAAGCTTTGAAGTTTCATTAGGTCCCATTTGTTTATTTTGTTTTTATTTCCATTTCTGTAGGAGGTGGATCAAAAAGGATCTTGCTGTGATGGATGTCACAGAGTGTTCTTCCTACATTTTCCTCTAAGAGTTTTATAGTGTCTGGCCTTACATTTAGGTCTTTAATCCATTTTGAGTTTATTTTTGTGTATGGTGTTAGGGAGTGTCCTAATTTCCTTCTTTTACATGTAGCTGACCAGTTTTCCCAGCACCACTTATTGAAGAGGCTGTCTTTTCTCCATTGTATATTCTTGCCTCCTTTATCAAAGATAAGGTGACCATATGTGCGTGGGTTAATCTCTGGGCTTTCTATCCTGTTCCATTGATCTATATTTCTGTTTTTGTGCCAGTACCATACTGTCTTGATTACTATAACTTTGTAGTATAGTCTGAAGTCAGGGAGCCTGATTCCTCCAGCTCCATTTTGCTTTCTCAAGATTGCATTGGCTATTCGGGGACTTTTGTGTTTCCATACAGATTGTGAAATTTTTTATTCTAATTCTGTGAAAAATTCCATTGGTAGTTTGATAGGGATTGCATTGAATCTGTAGATTGCTTTGGGTAGGAGAGTCATTTTCACAATGTTGATTCTTCCAATCCAAGAACATGGTATATCTCTCCATCTGTTTGTATCATCCTTAATTTCTTTCATCGTGTCTTACAGTTTTCTGCATACAGGTCTTTTGTCTCCTTAGGTAGCTTTATTCCTAGGTATTTTATTCTTCTTGTTGCAGTGGTAAATGGGATTGTTTCCTTAATTTCTCTTTCAGATTTTTCATCATTAGTGTATAGAAATGCAAGAGATTTCAGTGCATTAATTTTGTATCCTGCTACTTTACCAAATTCATTGATTAGCTCTAGTAGTCTTCCAGTAGCATCTTTAGAATTCTCTATGTACAGTACCATGTCATCTGCAAACAGTGACAGCTTTACTTTTTCTTTCCCGATTTGGATTCCTTTTATTTCCTTTTCTTCTCTGATTGCTGTGGCTAAAACTTCCAAAACTATGTTGAATAATAGTGGTGAGAGTGGACAACCTTGTCTTGTTCCTGATCTTAGACGAAATGGTTTCAGTTTTTCACCATTGAGAATGATGTTGGATGTAGGCTTGTCATATTTGGCCTTTATTATGTTGAGGTAAGTTCCCTCTATGCCTACTTTCTGGAGGGTTTTTATGACAAATGGGTGTTGAATTTTGTCAAAAGCTTTTCCTTCATCTATTGAAATGATCATATGGTTTTTCTCCTTCAGTTTGTTAATATGGTTTATCACATTGATTGATTTGTGTACATTGAAGAATCCTTGCATTCCTGGGATAAACCCCACTTGATCATGGTGTATGACCCTTTTAATGTGCTGTTGGATACTGTTTGCTAGTATTTTGTTGAGGATTTTTGCATCTATGTTCATCAGTGATATGGGCCTCTAGTTTTCTTTCTTTGTGACATCTTTGTCTGGTTTTGGTATCAGGGCGAGGGTGGCCTCAGAGAATGAGTTTGGGAGTGTTCCTCCCTCTGCTATATTTTGGAAGAGTTTGAGAAGGATGGGTGTTAGCTCTTCTCTAAATGTTTGATAGAATTTGCCAGTGAAGCCATCTGGTCCTGGGCTTTTGTTTGCTGGGAGATTTTTAATCACAGTCTCAATTTCAGTGCCTGTGATTGGTCTGTTTATATTTTCTGTTTCTTCCTGGTTCAGCCTTGGAAGGTTGTGCTTTTCTAAGGATTTGTCCATTTCTCCCAGGTTGCCCATTTTATTGGCATATAGTTGCTTGTAGTCGTCTCTCATGATCCTTTGTATTTCTGCAGGGTCAGTTTTTACTTCTCCTTTTTCATTTCCAATTCTTTTGATTTGAGTCTTCTCCCTTTTTCTCTTGGTGAGTCTGGCTAATGGTTTACCAATTTTGTTTATCTTCTCAATGAACCACCTTTTAGGCTCATATGAGAATTGCTACTCTAGCTTTCGTTTGATTTCCATTTGCACAGAAGATCTTTTTCCATCCACTCACTTTCAGTCTGTATCTAGGTCTGAAGCGGGTCTCTTGCAGACAGCATATATAGGGGTCTGGTTTTCGTATCCATTCAGCCAGTCTATGTCTTTTGGTTGGAGCATTTAATCCATTTACATTTAAGGTAGTTATCGATATGTGTGTTCCTATTACCATTTTCTTAATTGTTTTGGGTTTGTTATTGTAGGTCTTTTCCTTCTCTTGTGTTTCCTGCCTAGAGAAGTTCCTCTAGCATTTGTTGTAGAGCTGGTCTGGTGTTGCTGAATTCTCTTAGCTTTTGCTTGTCTGTAAAGATTTTAATTTCTCCATCAAATCTGAACGGGATTCTTGCTGGGTAGAGTAATCTTGGTTGTAGGTTTTTCCCTTTCATCACTTTGAATATGTCCTGCCAATCCCTTCTGGCTTGCAGAGTTTCTCCTAGAAGACCAGCTGTTAACCTTATGGGGATTCCCTTGTATGTTATTTGTTGTTTTTCCCTTGCTTCTTTTAATGCTTTTTCTTTGTGTTTAATTTTTGATAGTTTGATTAGTATGTGTGTTGGTGTGTTTCTCTTTGGATTTATCCTGTATAGGACTCTCTGGGCTTCCTGGACTTGATGGCTATTTCCTTTCCCATATTAGGGAAGCTTTCAACTATAATCTCTTCACATATTTTCTCAGTCCCTTTCTTTTTCTCTTCTTCTTCTGGGACCCCTATAACTTGAATGTTGGTGCCTTTAATGCTGTCCCAGAGTGTCTGAGACTGTCCTCAATTCTTTTCATTCTTTTTTCTTTATTCTGCTCTGTGGTACCTATTTCCACTATTTTATCTTCCAGTTCACTTATCCATTCTTCTGCCTCAGTTATTCTGCTATTGATTCCTTCCAGAGAATTTTAAATTTCATTTATTGTGTTGTTCATCATTGTTTGTGTGTTCTTTAGTTCTTCTAGGTCCTTGTTAAACGTTTCTTTATTTTCTCCTTTCTATTTCCAAGATTTTGGATCATCTTTACTATCAGTACTCTGAATTCTTTTTTAGGTAGACTGCCTGTTTCCTCTTCATTTGTTTGGTCTGGTGGGTTTTTACTTTGCTCCCTCATCTGCAGTGTGTTTCTCTGTCTTCTTATTTGGCTTACCTTACTGTGTTTGGGGGTCTCCTTTTCGCAGGCTACAGCTTTGTAGTTCCCGTTGTTTTTGGTGTCTGCCCACAGTGGCTAAGGTTGGTTCAGTGTGTCATGTAGGCTTCCTGGTGGAGGGGACTGGTGCCCGTGTTTTGGTGGACGAGGCTGGATCTTTTCTGGTGGGCAGGACCGTGTCCAGGGGTGTGTTTTGGGGTGTCTGTGACCTTATTATGATTTTAGGCAGCTTCTCTGCTAACAGGTGGGGTTGTGTTCCTGTCTTGCTAATTGTTTGGCATAGGGTATCCAGCACTGTAGCTTGCTGGTCGTTGGCTGGAGCTGGGTCTTAGCGTTTACATGGAGATCTCTGGGAGAGCTTTTGCCATTTGATATTACATGGGGCCGGGAGGTCTCTGGTGGACCAACGTCCTGAACTCGGCTGTCCCACCTCAGAGGCACAGGCCTGACGCCTGGCCGGAGCACCAAGACCTTGTCAGCCATACGGCCAGGTACGTGGGGAGTTTCTTGCCTTTTGGGAAGTCTGAGGTCTTCTGCCAGCGTTCAGTAGGTGTTCTGTAGGAGTTTTTCCACATGTAGATGTATTTCTGATGTATCTGTGGGGAGGAAGGTGATCTCCATGTCTTACTCCTCCACCGTCTCGAAGGTCTCTGACCTGTGGGACGCTCTTAACGCAGTTTTCCCAAGGACCGGTCCCTCACCTCCTCCAGGCTTTAACCCACTCAAGTTGTCATTTTCTCAGTGAGGGTTCCCTGGTATCTTTTCTGAAACTGCCAATTCTGCCATTCAAAACAAACACATAAAGAGTCTCTTCTCTACTTTATTTTTCCCTTTGGTGTATATAGTTTATAGACCAGTTTTCTGTTCTTCACTACTTTATTCCTAGCCTAGAATGGTGCCAGGCATATAATAAATACCCAACAAATTATCTGTTGAAAGAATGTGTATGTCTTTTGACAACTCCTCATTAAAAAAACCCAGTAAGCTGATTTTTATATCAATAAGTGTACAGTTCAAATAAAGACTTGTTTAAAATCCCATAAGAGTCTGGAATTTGGGCAGAAGAGTCTGAAAGAAAACATCTGAGAAAGAAAATGATGACAAAAGCATACCATTTATTGCTGTAAAAGAGTGGCACTGTGCTTTTTTCAGGCATACTAAATTAATGTGTTTCAGGTGTTTTAGAAGTAAATCTCTGAGAAGAATTATGACACATATCTTTAACTGTAAATTGAAATAACTGCAATTGCTGCAGATCATCAAATTTCATTTAACTTATGTATTTTATTCGTAAGAAAACTACATATTTTTGCATAATCTAAAGAACTATGGAGTCATAGAATGTTAGCATTATTTTTTAATAGTTACCAAATTATAACCATTATTTACCAAATCCTGTCAGAGAGATAAACGAAACATTTTTTTTTTAAGTCAGTGCATTTTTATTTGAGAAATAAATTTGACCTCCAAACAACGAATATTTCTGGGGATAAAAATGAAATCTAAAAAAGCTGACAAGTTGCTCTTTGACAAGTTAGAGAAATGCATTTGGAGGAAAGAAATACTAAAAATACACCTTACTCTACTGCACGATACGGTCTTTATGATACCTCTTAAAATAGAAAAAGGATTCATATCCTTCATGGAGGGAGAAACCGTGAGCAATTTTTCTTCCAGGAAGTTAAAAGAAAAACAAAGCCAAAATCTCTGTAAGAAATAAAAGCTCTCAGTTTTTGTCTTCCAGAAGGACCATTTTTAAAAAATCTAAGAGGCATCATACAACAAAGGAGTTCACCCAAGACTACAGTTTTGAAAAGATTATTTCTTTATCCTCTGTCTCCAAATCCTGGCTTTGTTGCTCAACCAGACTTTATCCAAATAACAAAATTTTGAGCCCATCTACAAACACATATGACACCATGCCCCTATGTTCTGTAGGTTGCTTATATAAATATTTTGATACCTTCCCTGTTTTCAAGAACAGAGCAAGCAAAAATCGGTAGGACCACTTAGGGCAATTAAGGTCAAAATGCCTCTGACTTGCAATGCTGAAAGAGCTTTTAATACCTTCGAATAGTAAGGTCTTGATTCCCCTAAAACATTATGTTGACCACTGATAAAAGAAATTAGGCCAATAATCACCAACATGAACTCATAAAAGATTAATCATATTAACTTCAATTCTATATTTAAACCCAGAAAATCCCTCCCTCAACATACGAAATTTTATGAAGTATTAAAATTAGTTTTCATGAGTCATGTATGAAGTCATTTTTGTTACTTTTTAGTGCCACTGTGTATTGTTTCAAAATTCCATTGGAAATTTAAATGATTTAAATATTATAATGCAATTTAATAATATCAGATAAAATGATTTCCAAATTTAAATTGATTTCCTAATGTAATTGCACTAAAAAATACAACAAAACAACGGTGACATGACCTCCCTCTTTGGACTGTCAGGAAAAGCAACTGTACTCTCTCAAAGCTGTTCCTTGGCAGTAGAAATGACTAAGTCAGCATGGCCATCATTATTTCACTAAGCTCACTATAGCTGTTTATGATTTTAATAATCAAAACAGTTATAATGTTTAAAATATTTCAAAAGCTAGAAACAAAATGTACACTTACATTCAAATGTAGGGTGTACTATCACAAAGAAACAGAATATAGTCAGTTATTAAATTTATATCCATGAAGAAAAGGAATGAATTTGATCTTCTTAAATCAATGAAAGGTCTCAATTCTCCAACTATTTTACATGAAAGCACAGGCACTGGTATTAGCTCTTCTTCAACACAGCTTTCAGATAAATATTTTTTAAAGTGCAATTTAAGACAAAAGATGAAAAAATTCTAGAGAATATCAGAGATAATTCCTAACGATTAGAAACAACAGCTAAGATTTCTTCAAGATATGTGTGAAAAAGCTGCTGATTTTTTAATTTAGCTTCTAGATTCCCAGATTGTTCTACTCCCTCCTCACCCCCGGCACAATCTGACTATGAGTTTCCTTGATACGCTGTTCTCTGCTGCCCTGCACGGCCTACGTGTGTAACCAGTGTCGGTGACCTGAGTCACCTGAGGACGGGAGTTGTCAGAGTCAAATCTTCGGATTCCCCGGTGCCTGGCCTGGCACATAGTAAAGTGTAAATCAGTGGTTCTCAGCAGGAGGCAACCTTGTCCCCAGGAGGACATTTAGCAATGTGTCTGGAGACGTTCTGTCACAGTTGGGGGGGAGGGGGAAGAAAGAGGAGTTGTACTGGCATCTAGTGGGTAGAGGCCAGGGATGTTGTTAAACAGCCTGCAGTGCCCAGGACAGCCCCATAACAAAGAACCCCCCCCGCACAAAATATCAAGTGTTGAGGTTGAGAAATCCCGGTTTCAATAAGTGTCTCCTGAATTGATACTAGAAGCTTTCCCACATGTGGAAGTTTAAGAAGAATGTAAGCAAAAGAAAGAAAGGAAGGGAGGGAAAAAAATTAAGAAGATGGAGAACGCTGAGATTCTGAAAAGTACAGCCTGGATAACTGATGGAGATGTGCTAAGTGTAGCTGAAGATGTTGATATAACACTGATTTAAGTATCTTGGCATCTGGACTTTAGGACTTCTAGTAACCATCTGAAACGGAAGGACTTTGAAATTATGGCAATTAAAAATCACTTAGGGAACGTTATATGGCGAATTGTAGTCCCCCAAATTCACATATTCATATATTCAGATACCTCCCTGAGGTTAACTGTGGCATTTTGCATTCCTGAACATATGTACATTTTCCTGGGGAAGGCTCAACATGCTTTCATCAGATTCTCAAGGCGTTCTGTGGTCCCATCATCTAAAGTAGAACCTAATCCTTTTGCTTCAATAATGTCCTAAAGTTCATATACCATATTTGGTTCCTCCACTGAGCTGAGATTTTTAGATTGACCTTTTTAACCAAGGAAACCAGTTTCTGTGCGATGCAATCGCCAAACCAGGAAAAGTAAATTAAAGCACATCCTCACAGAAGACTGATTTGTCTTTTTAATCTTTTTAAACATTTGAACATTGTATTAGCTGAAAGTTCTTTGAAAGGCGTCTATTTTCTTTCATTGTATGATAATGGTTTGATGTTATCTCTATCTCTCTGCATCTGTAAACCACACACTGGGGAAAAAAGTAAATTTGAAATGCATGTTAAGGTACATTTCAGAAATCCAGGACTTTACTTTTAATTCATCAGAATACGGTGCCTCTCCTCATATAATTTGGACTTTATAAAGACAAGTGTATAAAATACTCCAATCAGGATCATTTCAGTACTTAAAAGCATGGTGCACGGAAATTAAATATCCCAAAACAAAATAAAAGGGAAGTCTACTACTATGATATATGTGTATTTAGTAATGAGATCTAGACGCTAGTTTCCTGTGGCACTGTAGATAAACAAACATAAGCAATGTGCTTTCATTTCCCAAGTATGTTAGGGAACAAGGGGCACCCAAAAGTATCCATGTCAGCATGAACAAGGAGAAATGAGTACAGATGTCCACTGTCATCTCCTGCGCGGTAAACAGCTGCTCTGACCACTGCCAGGATTTGCTCCCCCTCGGCAAAACCCTCACATTCCCTGGAAGCGTCAACTCACCCCCGGAGGGGGCGCCCACCTCCAGATGAGAGGGGATGCCCAATAACCATAGCAAAGAGAAAATGAATGAGAGAAAACGTGCCACCCCTGCCACCCCAGCTCTAATTCAGAACGTACTGCTGACTAGAAAAAAGGTGCACCGAGTTACAGTGTAAATGTAGATTATGAGGACCCCAAGCTGAACAACACTGAACCAAGTTTATTTAATCCCTAATGAAGTTTTAACAAATAGCAAAGAGGAGGGGCAGGGAAGGAACAAAATTAAAAGGGAGACAGATAAGGAGCAGGATAGAAATCTAAGAGTCGGAGAGAGTAATAAGCCTGCCAACTTACAGCCTCTGTGTAAATTATCTTAGTGTCAACTATATCCCATCCTAAAATTACAATTAAAACTTTTGTTGACTGTTCCAATGTGAAGGCATGGTACTCTGCACTTTATGCAATCATTACAGGCGTAACTACTTCTACTTATTCCCATTCTACAGATAGGAAAACTGAGGCAGAGAGAGGTTAAGTCACATAGCTACTAGGTGGTTTATCCTGATCCCACAGTGTTCACTTCTCAATCACTATGCTATAATACTGTAGATCCTTGTGTGTTGCCTAGGAAACTAAAAAACTATACTTTCTATAGGAAAGGTTCAGCACTTAACCGCATACAGAACTCTCTTGGGAGGAAATTAAATAGGATCTCTGTACCAAAGAACCAATAATATATTCATGTACGAATTCTCATCGTCCAGACGGTTTTGAAATTATAAAGTTTATTTATGATCACTACATTCATCAAACATTTCCTTTAAGATCTGAAGAGGCTAAAAAGTGCATAAGAACGGATTTTCTTATTACGTATTTATTCATTCTAGTGTATTCATACGAGCTCTGTTAAATTGGTCAGCTTACCTACCCCTCCCCCTGCTCTTCAGGTATCCAAGTCCAGGCAGGCGGTTCACACCTGAGGGCCTGTGAGCTTTCTGCTCTCTTTTCCTTCCACTCCCTTTCTCTAGACTTTAACAACTTCCTTTCCAATTCTCAGGTCTCCGCTCAAGTGTGCTTCTCAGAGCAGCCTGACCTGCCTACCCGCTGAGGCAGGTCCCACCACACTCCACAGTCATTCTCGATACTCTAGCTGCTTTTACATCCTTTCTAGCCCTTGACGCTGCTGGAAACTGTCTGAATTATTTACAGGATTATCTGTTCTCCGTCAACCCCGACTGTAACAGCCGCTTTAGGAGAACAGACATTTTGTGGGTTTGACTCACTTCTATATACAACACCTGGAACGGTATGTGGTGTGTAAAAAGAGAGGTGCTCAAATGTTTGCTAAATGAATGGATTTTCCCCTGTTTCAGCTAAAATACCTTACAAGCTGATTATCCGTCATTTCTTTTAACTAATAATAAGAAGCAGCCTTAAGGCTAAAGAATCCAACCCAAACTTCAACAGGCAAATTGGTTTTGTTTCACATTTAGAAACTGGAGAAGTCTGTGATTCTCAAAATAGGATACAAGAGTCTCCGGCGGGGCAGAAGAAGGTGTTCTGGGTGGGGATACAAAAGGTAAAGATGAGGAATTCCGAGTGCCAACACCTATTTGGGGTTGGGAGTTGGGGAAGTAAGGAAGTAACCAAACTACAGACACAGAGCCCAAGCAGGTATGCTTTTACCTTTCCTCTGACATTAGGAGCACTTGGGTAGAAACCTCGTAAGAAACCACAATTCAGACCACATTAAAGACATAATAATAAAATAATGAAACTACTGTCCTCTATGTTTTGAGTAAATTATCCGATTACGATGTAGTTCTCATTTCTCAGCTGTACCACTGTACAACAGACCAAGGTCTCTTCCCCAGTTGGGCCAGTTTATCTTCAATCTAACCCAAGATCGAGGAGATATTCTACATTTGCAAACCACCTTGCAAATGAATGCTGTTATTTACAAATCAGTGCAAGTCCGTTATCACAGGAAATATAATACTAAAGGTGCAGCCATTATCAATAATTCAAAATGCATCAGTTAAAATGTGATACTGTTTTTTACAAAAAGTAACATGCCTTTCTTCGGGGGATGGGGGAGAATAAAAGGGGGCTTGCCAGAAGGTGCTTTTCTTATTCCAAAAAGTTCAAATGAGTATGCCAGTAGTGTATACTAATTTTATATCTAATATACTAATTTTATATCTGTGTACATATAAATATACACATAAATACATAAATACCTTTAAAAGGTATATATGTGCATGTTTATCAGACAAAAATCATTTCAAACTCTTGGTTCTGCCACTAATAGGCAGAATGACTTAGCAAGTTAGGGAGGCTTTCTGACCTGTTTTCTGATCTATGAGTAATAATTATACATCCATCTCATGGCTCTGATGAGAGTTAAAATTGACGTATGGAAAAGACATAAAAGTTGGCTCAGAGAAACGGTAGTTGTGATGATGAGACAGATGAAGGAATATACACATATATACCTTTCCGTCCTCTTCCCCCCACTCTTCTCCCTCCCCCTCAACCACATAGGCCAGCCTTCTCTCCAGAAACACACAGCATTCAAAGGGAAGGGACTATTCTTTGAGATTCTGCAGAAGAAATTTAAAAATCTCTTAGCCACAAAACCCTCGGTCTGAAATTTTTCTCCCCCAAAATCCCGGAAGAAAAAATCCTCAACTCAAACCCCTATACTTCAGAACAAGTATTTACAGCGAAGACTGTTAAATAGTGGATTTTTGAGCAAAGGTTTCCTGAGAAGTCCAAGATTGTTCTCCAAAGCAGGGCTGTGGAGAGAAGCAAGAAGCACAGGGCTGGTGTTTGTGCCTCTGACCACACAAAGAGCTGGCAGCTGAGTGAAGCAAGGCTGCCAAGGCTCTGCGGGCCTGCTTCTCATCCTCAAGCCCACATAAACGCAAGAGGGCGAACAGGGACAGACAAGACCCCTCGACACTCCTGACCAAACAACAATAAAATGTTTTGACTAGGAACATCTTCCTGAAAAACAGAGATCACTCAAATAAATTTATTTCAAAAATCTTTCCTCAAACTCATTCAGACGTAATTGTAGAAAACATCACCGGTGGCCACCTGCCCTGGCATATTCCACACCCATGTGGGCTAGACAGACCTACTAGAGACGGATTTTTCTCCTTGCCTAGTCCAAAAACTTAGTGAGTGTTATACTTCAATTTATAGAAAAAATATATACTTGGTCTTCATCCACAGTTCCTGGCTCATAGCCCCCAAAACCCTTGGCATTTCCTGAGTGATAAGAGCAATGGAATAATATTCAGTCTCTTGTCCTCAGTTCCTGAGAAGGCTTCAGGGAAGGTGGCCTTTGGGTCCCACCCAAGGGTGAGGGCTGGTTCCCAGGAGAACCAACCATGGGATAAGAGGGTTGGAACTTTCAGTCCCACCGCCTGATTTCTGGGGAAGGGAGATGGGCTGGAGGTTGAATCCACTGCCATCGGCCAATGATTCGGTCACGTAATGAGGCCTCCATAAAAATCCAGAAGAGATGGCTTTTGTGCCCTTTCTGAGAGCTTCATGACGGCGAACCGTACCAGCGGCCGGGTCCCATGCCCTACAAGGACATAAGCTCCTTTGTTCAGGCCCTTGCCCTATACATCTCTTCATCCGGCCATTGGTTTGTATCCTTTTATAATAAATCAGTAATCTAGTGAGAGTAAAATGGTCTTTCTGAGTTCGATGAGCCCTTCTAGCAAATTAATCAAACCAGAGGAGGGGGCTCTGGGAACCTCTGATTTATAGCCAGCCAGTCAGAAGTACAGGTTAACAACCTGGACATGTGACTGTCATTCTGAGTAGGAGAAGGTCCTCGAAACCTCCAGTTTGTACCCGGTAGGTCAAAGCGGAGGTAACCACCCGGGCTTGGGACTGGCGTCTGAAGTGGAGGGGAGGTCTTGTGGCACTAAGCCCCTTACCCGTGGAATCTGATTCTATTTCTGGGTAGATAAGTGTCAAAATTGAGCTAAATTCTCAGACACACTGCCGGTGTCGGAGAATTGCTTGCTGGTGTTGGGAAGCCTACACACACACCAAGTTGGAACTGGGTCCAGGAACTCTTTGCAGTGAGCCATTGCCCCCCCAAGAAGCATTCGACCCTTCACCCTCACAGTGTACTGCATACTTCTAATTTGTTAGGTCATCATTTCTAATTATTTACTTAATGAATGCAAGATTAAGTTCCATATAGAGTCTCTCTCATTTTCTCATATATACTCATCAGTAACTATTAAGTAACTGACAGACTAGGAGTGCATTTGACACCTAATATACCTTACTTTAATATAAACGTTTTATCCCACGCTTATCAAATAGAAACTCAATAGATAAATCAGGGCTTCTTCATGGGAGAGAAAAATTAACTATTCCTCTCCAACAACTTTAACTTAAAAAGGGAAGCAAAAGACTGGGTAAAGACAGCTACGTTTAGGCTTATAACAAAAATTTTCCCAAAGTATGTCAAAAATTATAACGTTATCATCATAGCATATTAAAACAAGAGGAGAGTTTACACTGTGGTATACATTGAGAAGATAGGAATTTCCTTCAAGAAATGAAATTTATAACAATATTCCAGGGGAAATATGCAAAGCATGTAATAAAGACATACGAATACAGATAAAAATCTTTAGTAACAAGAATCATTTTATTGAATCAATCCTATTTCCAAGTTTTAAAAAGGAAAATATATTAAAAAATTCTGAGAATATTTTATTAGCATAATTCCACTTCTCAATAAGACATAAAAGTATTACTGCTAAGAATCTACATGGAATATAAAACTGAAGTCTTAGAACTGGAAGGAATTTGGGAGATCACCAATAAGGGGAAGGCCAAGCTACGTGACCAAACAGGTACACTAGAATAGTGAAAGCTGAATGTCCCACATCTTACTGTAATACTGGGTTGGCCAAAAAGTGCCTTCGGTTTTTAAGTAAAAATAAAAGACACATTTTTCATGTTCACCAAGAACTTTCTTGAACAACCTCTTCACCCCTCTGTTCCACTACCTCCTGCCATTTTTCAGGCAACTTCATAATTCCATCTTCCCGAAATTTTTTATCTTTTTTAGCAAAGAACTGTTCCAGGTGCCTTTCACAGTCTTCCAGGGAACTGAAACTTTTTCCATTAAGAGAAGTTTGTAAAGACCTAAATAAGTGGAAATTTGAAGGTGCAATGTCTGGTGAATATGGCAGGTGAATCGGAACTTCCCAGCCAGTCTGTAACAGTTTTTGCCTAGTCATCAAAGAAACATGGGGTCTTGCTTTATCCTGATGGAAGATTACGCATTTTCTGTTGACTAATTCTGGACGCTTTTCGTCAAGTGCCGCTTTCAGTTGGTCTAATTGGGAGCAGTACTTGTTGGAATGAATTGTTTGTTTGGTTTTCCGGGAGGAGCTCATTATAGAGGACTCCCTTCCAATCCCACCACATACACAGCATCACCTTCTTAGGATGAAGACCGGCCTTTGCTGTGGTTGGTGGTGGTTCATTTCGCTTGCCCCATGATCTCTTCTGTTCCACGTTATTGTACAGTATCCACTTTTCATCGCCCGTAACAAGGTGTTTTAAGAACGGAATGTTTTCATTACGTTTAAGTAGAGAATCGCATGAGGAAATACGGTCAAGGTTTTTTTCGCTTAATTTAGGTGGAACCCAGACATCAAAGCATCATAACCAAGCTGGTGCAAATGATTTCCAACGCTTGATTTGGGTATTTTGAGTATGTCGGCTACCTCCCGTGTGGTAGTTATACCATAATCAACGTTAGTTGATTGCTCTCAGTTAATGTCTCTATTTGATCGCTGTCAACTGCAACTGGTCTCCCCGACTGTGGAGCATCGTCCAGTGAGAAATCTCCTGCACGAAACTTCACAAACCACTTTTGACACGTTTGATCAGTCACAGCGCCTTCTCCAAATGCTGCACAAAGCTCGTTTTGGTTGCATTTTTACCGTTCTTGGAATGATAAAGCATAATATGCCGAAAATGTTGCTTTTTTTCTTCCACCTTCAACTTTAAAATGGCTACACAAAAATTCACCAATTTTGGTAAGTCTTTTTTTAAATGCATGCTGATGTGACAGCTGTCACATACAATCTAACAAAACTGTTTCAAATGAAGTTAAAGGCAACTAAGTGCTGCTAGAGCCGCGTCTTACAGAAAAAAACGAAAGAACCTTTTGGCTAACCCAATCCCATCTCTCCCAAAGAATTCTAAGTCTCTGCTTTTTTTCATTAAAAAGAAAAAAAAAATATCCCCCTGGCCCTTTTAAAATCTTTCAGTGGCTTTCAAATGGCATGCTGAATTCCAAACTGTCATTGGTGATAAAAGACGTTTCCTGTCTCTGACACTATAACACGCTGCTAGGTTCTTACAAATTTTTAGTCCAAAAAATTGCAGAGGAAATATTTTTAACAGGGTCAAGGGTGTCTTTAAAAATAGTACATTTCCACACCCCTTGGCTAATATGAGTGCTTAGGGGAAAATAATTACGGTGACGCTTATTGCAATATGTTCAAGTCTAAGAGAACAAGCTCAAAACACTCAACGCAATTTTTAAAGACAACTTCTTAGAACAGTTTTAGGTTTCACGGCAAAATTGAGAGGAAGGTACAAGGATTTCCTATATGTCACATGACCCCCACGTGCGTGTGACCTCCCCCACTACCAACATCCCCACCAGAGTGGTTCATTTGTTACAGTCTATAAACCTACACTGACACATCGGAATCACCCAGAGTCCACAGTTGACATTAGGCTTCACTCGGTGTACTTTCCGTGCGTTTGGCCAAACGTGAAATGACATGTGTCCACCATTACTGTACCATACACAGTACTTCCACTGCCCTAACAATCCCCCCCACCGTGCTCAGCCTGTTCATCCCTCCCCCACCTCAACCCCTGGCAACCCCTGATTTTTTTTACTGTCTCCATAGTTTTGCCTTTTCCAGAATGTCATGTAGTTAAAAATCATACAGTATCTAACCTTTCCAGACGGGCTTCTTTTACTTAGTAAGATACATTTAACGTTCCTCCATGTCTTGTCATGGCTTGGTAGCTCATTTCTTCCCGGTAATGGATAATACTCCACTATGTGGATTTACCACTGTTTATTTATCCATTCACCTACCGAAGGACATCTTGGCTGCTTCCAGGATTGAAAATTATACATAAACCTGCTATAAACATACATGTGTAAGTTTTGGGGTGGACATAAGTTTTCAACTCATTTGGGTAAAAGAACACAACTGCTGGGCTGTGTGGTAAGATGTTTCATTTTGTAAGAAGTCACCAAACCGTCTTCCAAAGTAGCTGCACCATTTTGCATTCCCAACAGCAGTGAATGAGAGTTCCCGTTGCTCCACATCTTCACCAGCAGTTGGTATTGTCAATGCCCTAGATTTTAGTTATTCTAATAGGTGTGTAGTGGTAACTCACTGTTGTTTTCATTTGTATTTTCCTGACGACAAATGATTTGGAACAGCTTTTCCTATGTTTATTTGCCACCCATATGTGTATATATATATATATATATATATATATATATATATATCTTCTCTTGTGAGGTGCTTGTTAAGGTTGCTGGTCATCAGGTTATTTGTTTTCTTACTGTTGAGGTTTAAAAGCTTTTTGTATATTATGGATAATAGCGCCGCATCAGATGTGTGTTTTGCAAATATTTTCTACCAGTCTGTAGCTTGCCTTCTCATTATCCTGACATTGTCTTTCACAGAACAAAAATTTTTAGTTTTAGTGAAGCCCACCTTCTCAATTTTTCTTTGATGGATTGTGCCTTTGAGGCTGTATGTAGAAAATTATCGCCCACACCCAAGGTCATCTAGACTTTTTCTATGTTATCTTCTAGGAGTTTTGTAGTTTTGCATTTCACATTTATAGGTCTACTATTCAGTTTCAGTTACTTTTTGGTGAAAGGTTTATGGTCTGTGAATAGATTTCTTTTTCTGCTTGTGGATGTCCAATTGTTCAAGCACCCTCTGCTGAAGAGACTGTCTTTGCTCCACTGTATTGCCTTTGCTCCTTTGTCAAATATGAGTTGATTATATTTATGTGAGTCTATTTCTGGGCTCTGTATTGTTCCGTGGATCTATTTGTCTATTTTTTTCACCAGTACCTCACTCTCTTGATTACGGTACTTTTATAGTTAAGTCAAGGTGTCAGTTAATGACAATCCTCCAACTCTGCTCTTCTCCTTCAATTTTGTGTTGGCTATTCTGAGTCTTTTGCCACACCATGTAAACTTTAAAATCAGTTTGTCGATATCCACAAAGTAACTTGCTGAAACTTTGATTAGGACTGCATGGAACCTATAGATAAAGTTGGAAAGAAATGACATCTTGCCAATATTGAGTCTTGCTATGTATGAACATGGAATATCCTATTTAGTTAGTTCTCCTTTGATTTCACTCAGTTTTGCAGTTTTCCTCAGATACATTTTGTGTACATCTTCTTAGGTTGATATCTAAGTATTCCATTTTTGGAGGTGCTAATGTAAATGGTATTGTGTGTTTAATTTCAATTTCCACTTGTTCATGGCTGGTACGGGGGAAAGCAACTAACTTTTGCATATTAACTTTATATCCTGAAGCCTTGCTATAATCGCTTATTAGTTCCAGGAGTTTTTTTGTTGTTGATTCTTTCAGATTTTTTACACTAACAATCATAACATCTGTGAAAAAAGACTTATTGTCTTCCCTCCCAGTCTGGATACCTTGTTTTCCTTTTCTTGTCTTATTGCATTAACTAGATCTTTCAGTACAAGGTTGAAAAGGAGTAGTGATCAAACAGGAGGGAAGAGGGCAGGGCACAACCTTTGAAAGAATGACACAGCCTGAGGACATGACATAAACTGATTAGAACCAAATGGGTCCAAGATGGCAGACAAGTTGAGTTCCACTAAGCCTTGAGCCCCAGTATACGCTCACTGTAACACATCAGCAAACTAAATGACACAGCCACAGGCTCCATGACAGTTCCAAGGCCCACCGTAAGCATCAAAGAGTGGGTGGTGGTCCAATTCCTGGAAATCCCCACCCCCTTCCAGAAATAGCAGGAATACTCCTCCCCCTCATTAGCCTGTGAAGTTACCCACCCCTATAAAAACTGACAACCCCATACCTTGGTGCCTTTCTCACCTTCTGAGATGGCCCACACTCTGTCTGTGGAGTGTGTTTCTCTCTAAACAAATCCACTTCCTACCTATCACCTTGACTCTCGCTGAATTCTTTCTGCGATGAGACATCAAGAACCTGAGCTTCATGAAGTCCTGAAACCAGGTATGTGATCTCAGTTGGAAGAGCATGGGTTTTGGCCAGGTTCGAGTCCCGGCTGTGTGGGTTCAAGTCCCGACACATGGGTTCAAGTCCCAATATGAGGTGCATGGTTTCAGCAAAACGGGACATCCTTGCCTTGTACCTCATCTTAGTTGTAAATTATCAACTTTCTCATCATAAAGTATAATATTAGCTGTAAGGTTTTTATAGATGGAGTGACCTTAACAAAAATGGCAAAGTAGGGAGCTCAAATGGCCTGACCCTCCATAGAGCAAAAACTGTCAGAATCAACTTTGTCAGAATTTTGGAAAATAATCAGATGTTTACAGCAACCAAAATACGTTAAATCCAGAAAAATGCAACTTAAAAACAGAAGGGCTTTGTGCATTTCTACGTGCCGCTGTCCCATCCACTCCCTTGCTGGGCAGTGGTACTGAAGACAGCAGCCACATTCGCAGTGTTGGAACCTGGTCCCTCGCTCCAGAGGAAGCAGAGCAGATCGTGGTCTCAAAAAATAAAGTGTATGGTCTGGAACCACCTGTACTAGCGAGTAAAAGTGCAAAAGTACTTCAGTGTTAGCAAATGATAATAGTTCACATTTACGTAGCACTTTCGAGGCGCCAGGTTCTAAGTGCTCTTCCCTACTGCAAACTTCCCAACATCTAAACCTCGTCCTTCCCTCGGTCCTCCCTCTCTCCCATCTTTCCCCACTCTGTCCTCTTTCCCCTTCCTCTTCCCCCTCTTTCTCCTCCATTTCACATATCAGAAAACTGAGAGTCAGAATAAAAGATTTGTCCAAGGTCTAATTAGTAAAGGGCAAAGGCAGAATTAAAACCCAGTGGGTCTGTCTTGAAATAAAACAATAGTACAGTCTCCCTTTTTTTTTGCTGTTTTGTTTCTGTTTTTGCTTTTTTTCGCTTGTCATTTCCAAGCGAAGGAGGGAGTCACAAACATCTATATGAAAAGTCCGTTGACAGGGGGACCAGAGGTGATCTCTAAATTGGGCACTGAAGGACTAATGAGGGTTAGCCAAGGGGGAGAGGGAAGGCCTTCTGGCAAAGGAAACAGCATGGGTCAAAGTCCAGAAATGAGTGTGTGTGTTTGGGAGTGGGGTGGCGGCGGTGGGGGGGTAGGGGGATATTGCAACTAACTCCGGCTGAGAAGTACAATGCCAAGAGATTCTAGAGATAAATGTGTAGAGCAAAGCCAGGGTCAGATAACAACAGGCCTGGTAAGCCATAAACTGTTTTGTCCTGAAGGCAAAGACAGCTACTAGAGGGCTTACTGAAGCATGGGAGTGACAGGATCCTAATCACACTTGTAAAAAACAATCCTAGCTTTAGTGAGTAAGCTCTGGCAAAACGAGCAAGTCAAATTTCCACCCTCATTCCCACATACTGCCGGCGGGAGGATAAATCGGCGTGACCACTCTGGAGCGTTGAGCAGCATCTAGTAAAACCGAACATATGCAGCTCCTATGACCCAGCAAGCCCCCCTGACAGCACTGCATACTTCTGACCATCAAAGCCACACACAGGGGGCTTCCTTGGTGGCGCAGTGGTTGCGAGTCCGCCTACCAATGCAGGGGACGCGGGTTTGTGCCCCGGTCCCGGAAGATCCCACGTGCCGCGGAGCGGCTGGGCCTGTGAGCCATGGCCGCTGAGCCTGAGCGTCCGGAGCCTGTGCTCCGCAACGGGAGAGGCCACAACAGTGAGAGGCCTGCGTACCACAAAAAAAAAAAAAAAAAAAAAAAAAAAAAAAAAAAAGCCACACACAGTACTAGAATATTCAAGGAAGCACTCTTTCTGAGAGCCAAAACCTGGAAAGACCAAAACGTTCGTCAACGGAATAGAAAAGAAAGCTGTATATTCACACAACGGAATACCATATAACAATAAGAACTTGTTACAGCTGCGTGCAACAGTGTGGGTGAAGTGCTCAGAACGCTGAACAAAAGCAGCGAAAGACAAAAGCGTAAGTACTGCGTGA
This sequence comes from Phocoena sinus, assembly GCF_008692025.1. Lineage (NCBI taxonomy): Eukaryota > Metazoa > Chordata > Mammalia > Artiodactyla > Phocoenidae > Phocoena > Phocoena sinus. Next base: position 3,420,142 of record NC_045774.1, on the reverse strand, counting down.
TTCCATTTATAAACTGTTTTTCAATTACCATCTGTAAGAAGTCGGAAAGGTGGGTATCCTAAGGCGTAGTAACTGGAAGGGGTCACGGTAAGGGCTTTGGTAAGATTATCCTCATTTTTCAGTCAAGGAAGCCAAAATTCAGAGAGGTTAAATTACTGCGAACTAGGAGGTGGTAGAAATGACATTCGAACCCGGGTTTACAAAACTCTGAAAACTATACAGCCCGGGGTTAAAAGCTACTTAGAAAAACTGTCATGTCTTTAACCAGTTCTCCTCAGGCCTTCAGGTGGCTGACCGCATTGCGAGCACTGCCTTTCCATCTCCACACGAGCGTCCGCGCCTCTCCTAAGTGAAACCTGCCCCAATCTCTCCCTACACCCTCAACAGATCAGGAAACTAGCTGGTTTGAAAGTTACTTAAAATACTTTTTAAAAAATTATCATTTATTAAGGGCTTACTAATAAGTGCCTGGCATTTATCAGCCTTTTCTCAATAAAAATAGAGGGGGTTCAAGAGATAAATAATCTGGGGTCACAAGGCTAAAAAGTACCAAAACTAAGATCCAAATCCAAGCCTTGCTGAATCCAAATCCAAAGTTCTACGACATCAGCTTCCATCTTTCACTTTACCTTGTTAATGATCGATTTATCTGTTTTGACCTCAAGATTCTAATCTCTCTGAAAGTCAAGACACTCTAACTTATTACCTTTGGATCTTCTGCTCTAAGTAGAATGCCTACCACATAACAGGAGCTCATTAAAGGTTAGGGTTAGTAAAAGAACTAAGTAATTAATAGGGATAATTTCCTCTGAAGATAAAAAATAAAGGCTCTATAAGAATACACAGGTGCTTATTAGATCACTCAACAAACATTCACCAAGTGCCTCCTACACCCCCAGAAACTTGACATTTTCTGGGGTAAGAATTAGAAACACATTCTTCTGTCACAAAGTCTATAGGGCTGCGCTTGTGGCTACTGAGCGCCTGAAAAGCTGCTTCTCCAGAAGGGAGATGTGCTGTAAGTGTAAAATATACATGGATTTCAAAGCCAACAGCGAGACTGTAACAGTGAAAAATATTAAATAACTGGATGACTTACTGGGTTAGATGTATTATTAAAATTAATTTCAGCTGTTTACTTTTTTAAAGGGGTCACTAGGAAATTTGTTTTAATTAATTTTTCTTGGAGTATGGTTGTTTTACAATGTTGTGTTAGCCTCCACTGCACAACGAAATGAATCAGCCGTGCACATACAGGTGTCCCCTCCCTTTGGGACTTCCCTCCCATTTAGGTTACCACAGTGCACTAGGTGAGTTCCCTGTGCTGTACAGTGCGTTCCCATCCGTTGTCCATTTTATAGAGTATCAGTAGTGTATATGTGTCAATCCCAGTCTCCCAATTCCTCCCACCCCACCCCTTTCCCCTTGGGGTCCATACATTTTTGTTCCCTACGTCTGTGTCTCTATTTCTGCTTTGCAACTAAGACCACCTATACCATTTTTCTAGATTCCACATATATATGCGTTATTATACGACATTTGTTTTTCTCTGTCTGACTTATTTCCCTCTGTCTGACACTCTCTAGGTCCATCTACAAATGACCCAATTTCATTCCTTTTTATGGCTGAGTAATATTCCACTGTATATATGTACCACATCTTTATCCATTCCTCTGCTGATAGACATTTAGATTGCTTCCATGTCCTGTCTATTGTAAATGGTGCTGCGATGAACATTGGGGTGCATGTGTTTTAAGTGGCCACTAGGAAATTTTAACTTACATATGTGGTTTGCATTACATTTCTATTGGACAGCACTGCTCTGAGGACTTTTTGTTTTCCTGCTTATTCAAGATCTCTTTCCCTTAATTTAGGCTATTAAAATGCACAGCAGAAATTAACTGACAGTCCATTCAGTTGCCATCCTCTGTCCTGGGTTCCACATAGAGAAGTAAATTTATTGTGTTGGGGACCTTGAAGACGGTGGAAGAGTAAGACGCGGAGATCACCTTCCTCCCCACAGATACACCAGAAATACACCTACACGTGGAACAACTCCTACAGAACACCTACTGAAGGCTGGCAGAAGACCTCAGACCTCCCAAAAGGCAAGAAACTCCCCACGTACCTGGGTAGGGCAAAAGAAAAGAGAAAAAACAGAGACAAAAGGATAGGGACGGGGCCTGCACCAGTGGGAGGGAGCTGTGAAGGAGGAAAAGTTGCCACACACTAGGAAGCCCCTTCGCGGGCGGAGACTGCGGGAGGCGGAGGGGGGAGCTTCGGAGCCGCAGAGGAGAGCACAGCAACGGGTGCGGAGGGCAAAGCAGGAAGATTCTCGCACAGAGGATCGGTGCCGACCGGCACTCACCAGCCCGAGAGGCTTGTGTGCTCACCCGCCGGGGCGGGCGGGGCTGGGAGCTGAGGCTCCGGCTTCGGGCGGAGAGCAGGGAGAGGACAGGCGGCGTGAACACAGCCTGCAGGGGGTTAGTGCGCCACGGCTGGCCGGGAGGAGTCCGGGAAAAAGTTTGCACCTGCCGAAGCGGCAAGAGACTTTTTCTTCCCTCTTTGTTTCCTGGTGCGCGAGGAGAGGGGTTTAAGAGCGCTGCTTAAAGCAGCTCCAGAGACGGGCGCGAGCCGCGGCTAAAACCGCGGACCCCAGAGACGGGCGGGAGACGCTAAGGCTGCTGCTGCCGCCACGAAGGGGCCGGTGTGCGAGCACAGCTTACTATCCACACCCCTCTTCCGCGGAGCCTGTGCAGCCCGCCACTGCCAGGTTCCCGAGATCCAGGGACAACTTCGCCGGGAGAACGCACGGCGCGCCTCAGGCTGGTGCAAAGTCATGCCGGCCTCTGCCATCGCAGGTGCGCCCCGCACGCAGTGCCCCTCCCTCCGCCCCGGCCGGAGTGCGCCAGAGCCCCCAAATCAGCGGCTCCTTTAACCCCATCCTGTCTGAGCAAAAAACAGACGCCCTCCGGCGACCTACACGCACAGGCGGGGCCAAATCCAAAGCTGAGCCCCTGGGAGCTGTGAGAACAAAGAAGAGAAAGGGAAATCCCTCCCAGCAGCCTCAGAAGCAGCGGATTAAAGCTCCACAATCAACTTGATATACCCTGCATCTGTGGAATACCTGAATAGACAACCAATCATCCCAAATTAAGGAGGTGGACTTTAGGAGCGAGATCTATGATTTTTTTCCCTTTTCCTCTTTTTGTGAATGTGTGCGTGTATGCTTCTGTGTGAGATCTTGTCTGTATACTCTTGCTTCCACCATTTGTCCTAGGGCTCTATCCGTCCGTGGTTTTTTTAAAAAAATTTTTTCTTAATAATTAATTTTAATAACTTTATTATACTTTACCTTTGTTCTTTCTTTCTTTCTTTCCTTCCTTCCTTCCTTCCCTCCTTTAGACAACGAATCATCCGAAATTGAGGAGGTGGCCTCTGAGAGCAAGATTTATGATTTTTCCCGCTTTACCTCTTTTTGTGAGGGTGTATGTGTATGCTTCTGTGTAAGATTTTGTCTGTATAGCTTTGCTTCCAACATTTGTCCTAAGGTTCTATCCGTCCCCCTTTTTTTTTTCTAAATAAGTATTTTTTAATTCAATAACTTTATTATACTTTTTTATTTTTACTGTATCTTCTTTCTTTCTTTTTTCCTTCTTTCCCTCCTTCCTTCCTTCCTCCCTCCCTCCCTCCTTTCTTTCCTTCTTGCCTTCTTTCCTTCTTTGCTTCTTTCTTTCTTTCTTTCTTCCTTCCTTCCTTCCCTCCTTTCCTTCTTTCTTTCCTCATACTTCTACTAATTCTCTCTACTTTTTCTCCCTTTTATTCTGAGTCGTGTGGATGAAAGGTTCTTGGTGCTCCAGCCAGGAGTCAGGGCTCTACCTCTGAGGTAGGAGAGCCAATTTCAGGACACTGGTCAACAAGAGACCTCCCAGCTCCACATAACATCAAACGGCGAAAATCTCCCAGAGATCTCCATCTCAACACCAGCACCCAGCTTCACTCAATGACCAGCAAGCCACAGTGCTGGACAACCTATGCCAAACAACTAGCAAAACAGGAACACAACCCCACCCATTAGCAGAGAGGCTGCCTAAAATCATAATAAGGCCACAGACACCCCAAAACACACCACCAGACGTGAACCTGCCCACTACAGAGACAAGATCCAGCCTCATCCAGCACAACACAGGCACTAGTCCCCTCCACCAGGAAGCCTACACAACCCACTGAACCAACCTTAGCCACTGGAGACAGACATCAAAAACAGCGGGAACTACGAACCTGCAGCCTGCAAAAAGGAGACCCCAAACACAGTAAGATAAGCAAAATGAGAAGACAGAAAAACACACAGCAGATGAAGGAGCAAGATAAAAACCCACCAGACCTAACAAATGAAGAGGAAATAGGCAGTCTACCTGAAAAAGAATTCAGAATAATGATAGTAAGGATGATCCGAAATCTTGGAAGTAGAATGGACAAAATGCAAGAAACAGTTAACAAGGACCTACAAGAACTAAAGATGAAACAAGCAACGATGAACAACACAATAAATGAAATTAAAAGTACTCTAGATGGGATCAATAGCAGAATAACTGAGGCAGAAGAACGGATAAGTGAACTGGAAGACAAAATAGTGGAAATAACTACTGCAGAGCAGAATAAAGAAAAAAGAATGAAAAGAACTGAGGACAGTCTCAGAGACCTCTGGGACAACATTAAACGCACCAACATTCGAATTATAGGGGTTCCAGAAGAAGAAGAGAAAAAGAAAGGGACTAAGAAAATATTTGAAGAGATTATAGTTGAAAACTTCCCTAATATGGGAAAGGAAATAATCAAGTCCAGGAAGCACAGAGAGTCCCATACAGGATAAATCCAAGGAGAAATACGCCAAGACACATGTTAATCAAACTGTCAAAAATTAAATACAAAGAAAGCATATTAAAAGCAGCAAGGGAAAAACAACAAATAACACACAAGGGAATCCCCATAAGGTTAACAGCTGATCTCTCAGCAGAAACCCTACAAGCCAGAAGGGAGTGGCAGGACATACTGAAAGTGATGAAGGAGAAAAACCTGCAACCAAGACTACTCTACCCAGCAAGGATCTCATTCAGATTTGATGGAGAAATTAAAGCCTTTACAGACAAGCAAAAGCTGAGAGAGTTCAGCACCACAAAACCAGCTTTACAACAAATGCTAAAGGAACTTCTCTAGACAAGAAACACAAGAGAAGGAAAAGACCTATAATAACGAACCCAAAACAATGTAGAAAATGGGAATAGGAACATACATATCGATAATTACCTTAAATGTAAATGGACTAAATGCTCCCACCAAAAGACACAGATTGGCCGAATGGATACAAAAACAAGACCCTTATATATGCTGTCTACAAGAGACCCACTTCAGACCTAGAGACACATACAGAATGAAAGTAAGGGGATGGAAAAAGATATTCCATGCAAATGGAAACCGAAAGAAAGCTGGAGTAGCAATTCTCATATCAGACAAAATAGACTTTAAAATAAGGACTATTAAAAGAGACAAAGAAGGACACTACATAATGATCAAGGGAGCGATCCAAGAAGAAGATATAACAATTGTAAATATTTATGCACCCAACATAGGAGCACCTCAACACATAAGGCAAATACTAACAGCCATAAAAGGGGAGATCCACAGTAACACATTCATAGTAGGGGACTTTAACACCCCACTTTCACCCATGGACAGATCATCCAAAATGAAAATAAATAAGGAAACACAAGCCTTAAATGATACATTAAACAAGATGGACTTAATTGATATTTATAGGACACTCCATCCAAAAACAACAGAATACACATTTTTCTCAAGTGCTCATGGAACATTCTCCAGGATAGATCATATCTTGGGTCACAAATCAACCCTTGGTAAATTTAAGAAAACTGAAATTGTATCAAGTATCTTTTCTGACCACAATGCCATGAGACTAGATATCAATTACAGGAAAAGATCTGTAAAAAATACAAACACATGGAGGCTAAACAATACACTACTTAATAATGAAGTGATCACTGAAGAAATCAAAGGATAAACTAAAAAATACCTAGAAACAAATGACAATGGAGACACAACGACCCAAAAGCTATGGGATGCAGCAAAAGCAGTTCTAAGGGGGAAGTTTATAGCAATACAATCCTACCCTAAGAAACAGGAAACATCTCGAATAAACAACCTAACCTTGCACCTAAAGCAATTAGAGAAAGAAGAACAAAAAATCCCCAAAGCTAGCAGAAGGAAAGAAATCATAAAAATCAGATCAGAAATAAATGAAAAAGAAATGAAGGAAACGATAGCAAAGATCAATAAAACTAAAAGCTGGTTCTTTGAGAAGATAAACAAAGTAGATAAACCACTAGCCAGACTCATCAACAAAAAAAGGGAGAAGACTCAAATCAATAGAATTAGAAATGAAAAAGGACAAATAACAACTGACACTGCAGAAATAAAAAGGATCATGAGAGATTACTACAAGCAACTCTATGCCAATAAAGTGGACAATCTGGAAGAAATGGACAAATTCTTAGAAATGCACAACCTGCCAAGACTGAATCAGGAAGAAATAGAAAATATGAACAGACCAATCACAAGCACTGAAATTGAAACTGTGATTAAAAATCTTCCAACAAACAAAAGCCCAGGACCAGATGGCTTCACAGGTGAATTCTATCAAACGTTTAGAGAAGAGCTAACACCTGTCCTTCTCAAACTCTTCCAAAATATAGCATACTCCCAAATTCCTTCTACGAGGCCACCATCACCTTGATACCAAAACCAGACAAGGATGTCACAAAGAAAGAAAACTACAGGCCAATATCACTGATGAACATAGATGCAAAAATCCTCAACAAAATACTAGCAAACAGAATCCAACAGCACATTAAAAGGATCATACACCATGATCAAGTGGGGTTTATTCCAGGAATGCAAGGATTCTTCAATATACGCAAATCTATCAATGTGATAAACCATATTAACAAATTGAAGGAGAAAAACCATATGATCATCTCAATAGATGCAGATAAAGCTTTTGACAAAATTCAACACCCATTTATGATAAAAACCCTGCAGAAAGTAGGCATAGAGGGAACTTACCTCAACATAATAAAGGCCATATATGACAAGCCCACAGCAAACATCATCCTCAATGGTGAAAAACTGAAAACATTTCCACTAAGATCAGGAACAAGACAAGGTTGCCCACTCTCACCACTCTTATTCAACATAGTTTTGGAAGTTTTAGCCACAGCAATCAGAGAAGAAAAGGAAATAAAAGGAATCCAAATCAGAAAAGAAGTAAGGTGTCAGTGTTTGCAGATGACATGATAGTATACATAGAGAATCCTAAAGATGCTACCAGAAAACTACTAGAGCTAATCAATGAATTTGGTAAAGTAGCAGGGTACAAAATTAATGCACAGAAATCTCTGGCATTCCTATATACTAATGATGAAAAATCTGAAAGTGAAATCAAGAAAACACTCCCATTTACCATTGCAACAAAAAGAATAAAATATCTAGGAATAAACCTACCTAAGGAGACGAAAGACCTGTATGCAGAAAACTATAAGACACTGATGAAAGAAATTAAACATGATACAAATAGATGGAGAGATATACCATGTTCTTGGATTGGAAGAATCAACATTGTGAAAATGACTCTACTACCCAAAGCAATCTACAGATTCAATGCAATCCCTATCAAACTACCACTGGCATTTTTCACAGAACTAGAACAAAAAATTTCGCAATTTGTATGGAAACACAAAAGTCCCCGAATAGCCAAAGCAATCTTGAGAACGAAAAAAGGAGCTGGAGGAATCAGGCTCCCTGACTTCAGACTATACTACAAAGCTACAGTAATCAAGACAGTATGGTACTGGCACAAAAACAGAAAGATAGATCAATGGAACAGTATAGAAAGCCCAGAGATAAACCCATGCACATATGGACACCTTATCTTTGATAAAGGTGGCAGGAATGTACAGTGGAGAAAGGACAGCCTCTTCAATAAGTGGTGCTGGGAAAACTGGACAGGTACATGTAAAAGTATGAGATTAGATCACTCCCTAACACCATACACAAAAATAAGCTCAAAATGGATTAAAGACCTAAATGTAAGGCCAGAATCTATCAAACTCTTAGAGGAAAACATAGGCAGAACACTCTATGACATAAATCACAGCAAGATCCTTTCTGACCCACCTCCTAGAGTAATGGAAATAAAAACAAAAATAAACAAATGGGACCTAATGAAACTTCAAAGCTTTTGCACAGCAAAGGAAACCATAAACAATACCAAAAGACAACCCTCAGAATGGGAGAAAATATTTGCAAATGAAGCAACTGACAAAGGATTAATCTCCAAAATTTACAAGCAGCTCATGCAGCTCAATAACAAAAAAACAAACAACCCAATCCAAAAATGGGCAGAAGACCTAAATAGACATTTCTGCAAAGAAGATATACAGAATGCCAACAAACACATGAAAGAATGCTCAACATCATTAATCATAAGAGAAATGCAAATCAAAACTACAATGAGGTATCATCTCACACCAGTCAGAATGGCCATCATCAAAAAATCTAGAAACAACAAATGCTGGAGAGGGTGTGGAGAAAAGGGAACACTCTGGCACTGCTGGTGGGAATGTGAATTGGTTCAGCCACTATGGAGAACAGTACGGAGGTTCCTTAACAAACTACAAATAGAACTACCATATGACCCAGCAATCCCACTACTGGTCATATACCCTGAGAAAATTAAAATTCAAAAAGAGTCATGTACCAAATTGTTCATTGCAGCTCTATTTACAATAGCCCGGAGATGGAAACAACCTAAGTGCCCATCATCGGATGAATGGATAAAGAAGATGTGGCACATATATACAATGGAATATTACTCAGCCATAAAAAGAAACGAAATTGGGCTATTTGTAATGAGGTGGATAGACCTAGAGTCTGTCATACAGAGTGAAGTAAGTCAGAAAGAAAAAGACAAATACCGTATGCTAACACATATATATGGAATTTAAGAAAAAAAAATGTCATGAAGAACCTAGGGGTGAGACAGGAATAAAGACGCAGACCTACTGGAGAACGGACTTGAGGTTATGGGGAGGGGGAAGGGTGAGCTGTGACAGGGCGAGAGAGAGTCATGGAGATATACACACTAACAAACGTAGTAAGATAGATAGCTAGTGGGAAGCAGCCGCATGGCACAGGGATATTGGCTCGGTGCTTTGTGACAGCCTGGAGGGGTGGGATAGGGAGTGTGGGAGGGAGGGAGACGCAAGAGGGAAGAGATATGGGAACATGTGTGTATGTACAACTGATTCACTTTGTTATAAAGCAGAAACTAACACACCATTGTAAAGCAATTATACCCCAATAAAGATGTTAAAAAAAATTTATTGTGTTTTCTTCTCTTGCAAGAGTGTTCTTAGAGTGTATTAGTATTCAAAAGACATGCTCCAACTTTGCCAACCTACTTAAAAATTGATTTTGACATTACTATTTTTAAGTGATTAACATGTAAGACAAATAACATTTTTGATTTCTATAAAGTGATGTACATCATCATAATTTCTTTAAACCTTTATAGATCACCTAGTACATTGTCTCGTGTGATTCTAACAAAAGGCTTGAGGGAGCTAGGGCTATTATTCTCATCCCCTTTTATGATGCAAAACCGGAAACAAGGGTAAGTAATCTGCCCAAGAATACACGACCGACTGACCATTAGCAGAGTGGAGACTCAAGCCAGGCTTTCACACCCATCTCAGGGGTGTTTCAGAATAAGAGATTACTCTTTGCATTAGTTTTCTGTGGCTACTATAACAAATCACCACAAACCAAACCGGGTGACTTAAAGCAACAGAAATTCATTTTTTCACAGTTCTGGGGGCAGGGCGGGGCGGGCGGACCTCACTCTGGCCTGAGGCCTCCTGGGCAGGCTCCCTCTTCCTCTTTGGCTGTGTGATCTCCCTCCCCGTCTCTCCTGTAAAGACACTTGTCATTGGATTCAGTGCCCATCCAAGTAATCCAGGATGAACACATCTCAAGATCCTTAGTTTAGTTCCATCTGCAAGACTCTTTTTCCAAATAAGGTAACATTCACAGGTTCTGTGGGGGTCGGGGGGAGGGACCATTCAACCCACCATGCTCTCCTGCAGCCCCCCAGAGCCACGGCTCTGTACAGTAGCTTGGCTCTATGTTCCAGTTCACATGTCCTGGCTTTTGTTCCCAGGAGCAGTAAAAATAAAACACCAATGATTGATTAGCGAAAAAGTAAGGATTTGGAGTCAGGCAGACATGGACCCCAAAAGTGGCTCTAACATTGGTTAACTGTGTGACTTTGGATAAATTATTTAATCTCCCTGGGCCTCAGTTTTATCTTCTGTCTGATAGAAGTAGTAACACCTGCCTTATGCGGTTTTATGATCATTGCATTTTCTTAAAAAAAGTAAACCGTCAGCACTGTGTAACATCACCTAGGCTACCTTGCCCCACCTTCTTTTTCAGATTTATGCCTTCAGTCAAACAATATCTGGGTTTACCTTACAGAGTGAAGGATCTTTAGAAAACCTACACACACCTATCATGCACAACCTTTAGTAAATCCAGGGTGTAAAACATCTAAATTTCCTAAAAGGATGAGTTATTATGTGCTTCACAAAAGGTTCCTTTGCTTTACAAAAGAATCCAACGTCTACGTTTACCTTAAATACCAAATCAAATCTGCAAATCTCTGTTAAAAGGTTGGCTCGCTCTGCATATGGTTTATGCTTACTAACTGTTTTATGGAAAAGAACACATCTGCATAAAGGGAGGCAAATTTGCAGTCTCTTACCAAAACCTTGTTTCCTACTATAGTGGTGCCCCATGAAAGAAAGGGTACAGTTAGACTTGCCAAGCTGGAAGCACAAACTTGAAACACAAGTGCAAGTAGTTTTCTTCTAAGAGCTGAAAGAAACTGCACTCGTTTGTGGGCAATCTTTATTGCTGATGCCGACTCGTCCCTGGAGATACTATTGGTCTTTTTTTTTTAATTCATTTCTATTGGAGTACAGGTGATTTACAATGTTGTGTCAGTTTCTGCTGTACAGCAAAGAGAATCAGTTATACATACACATATATCCACTCTTTCTTAGATTCTTTTCCCATATAGGTCATTACAGAGTACTGAGTAGAGTTCCCTGTGCTATACGGTAGTTCCTTGCTTGTTATCTATTTCTTTTTCTTAACATCTTTATTGGAGTATAATTGCTTTACTATTGGTTTCATATTTTTTGGCCCACATTTCCTTACAGAATTAATGTTAAATAGAGCAGAGAGAAGTGCCATCGGGAGAGTATTCTCAGAGGCAGTTTGGTTCAAGAAATAAAATGGACAGTCACTAACTCAGAACTGCATTTTACATGCTGAAAAACAATGGAAAGTAATAAAGTGTAGACGGACAGATGGATAATCCAATGTGACCGATGTCCTTATGGCAGCCCTCGCAAACCAATACATTCTCCTTTCTGACAATCTTATTTCTAAAACTGTTTTTAAAGGCAGAAGGAATCTTTCTAATAACTGCATAAATATTGTGTCCAATAATAAACATGCAAAAAAAAACTATTAATCTGATCTGATATCTGAGCCATGCAAATGCATAACTACAGTCTTCCTAATGCTTACATTTAGTTGCATTCACTAGGAGAACAATCAAGATAAGTGGGAGGGTTCCGACTAAGAACTAACGCAATGCATATAATAATGTGATTTACTATACACTTGCAAACAATACATATTTGAAATTACAGCAATCATTATTTTACTTTATTAATTCATTATTTATTATTCATTATTTTAGTATCAAAAACTTATATTTTAAGAGAAATGTTTTCCAAGTCAAAACCAATATGCTCAAGTACTACTTAATTTTAAAACAGGAGTAACTCAATTCCCTTTAATAAAGTTAATATACTAGCATCGTATCCCCCAAAAGTCTTCAAAGTCTTTGCTGAAAAGACCTATGCTATATGGGATCTTCGGTACATCAGTTTTCTAAACTTTAACTTAAGGCCCTCTCCACCATTAGCATGATCTTTGAAGACAGAAACTATAACTTATTTATCTTCTTATTCCCAGAGCCTGTAACTACTGTTGACTCTTGTTAGTAGCAGTAGTTATATTCTATAAATCCAAAGCAAACACTAAATTAGTGAATACTGAGACACTGCCCTTGGAGAAATAGAGGGTTTGGTTCCTATAAACTTCTGTCACAACATTTTCACCAACCGATCAATATATAGCCTTGTTTTTTATGTGTGTTTCTATTTAAAGATACCTTAAATATATAATAAGTATACCTCATTTAGCATATACTGTTGATTAGTTAACATTGAACTTACAGCCAACAGCACTATAACTCATTCCTGAATGCAGCTTATCTGACACCTGTATTTTCTCCATAATAAGGCCCATCACAGCCGGCTTGTGCCTAAGAAGCCTAACAGCACTTCAGTGCTCTAGTCGGAAGCCATTTTTACCAGTGAAGCCACCAATAAAAAGCACAAAAATGGGGAAAACGTGGCACTAAATATACCACGGAAAGGACTTTTGTTTACAGGGTGAGAGCTGAAACAGTAAGGTAGAGTATGGCACTGTTTGACCTCAGCTGGGAACGTGTGTGTAGGATGACTCATATCTTCCACTGCTCTATGTGTACACATGCCCATGAGTAACATGAAAGCACTGTGAGTACTGATTTTGGAGCTACAAATAAATTTTAGTGAGGAGGCAAATTTGCAAATGCAGAATCCACAAATAAAGAATTCAACTCATTTTCACATCATAGTCATTTGGTAAATGTCTTAGAATTGAAGGAATAAATGAATGAAATCACTATCATAATGAGATGTTCCCTTCACTTCTAGCAATTCCATTATTTTGATCCCATCTAAAACATACCCATACGACACTGAATCCACCGGGGCAGGAAAAGCTGTGCATGTCATGACCCAGGCTGTTTGTTAGCCACCAAGCTAACAACCTGAGTCTGTGGGAACTAAGCCCTCTGCCTTGCCCACCTAGCAAGCAGGTTACCTTCTTTGTTTATTCTACTAGCTTTTTGCTGATAAATATGAATATACTGAAACAGCACATGCCATGAAATTATGTTGGGAAATCTAAGGAATCAAGTCCTGCCAATAGAATGGAACAAGAAATCACACACTATTTATAATTGGCACTGAGATATTAAAAACTTCCTGCGTTTAAGAGTCAATATCACTGCTGTGGATAATGTTATCTCTGAGGGAAAGTAAGGCCAAAACAAAGTTGAAGGAATCATGCTCCCTGACTTCAGACTACACTAAAAAGCTACAGTAATCAAAACAGTATGGTACTGGCACAAATACAGACTTATAGATAAATGTAATGGGATAGACAGCCCAGAGATAAACCCACACACCTATGGTCAATTAATCCACAACAAAGGAGGCAAGAATATACAATGAAGAAAAACAGTCTCTTCAATAAGTGGTGCTGGGAAAACTGGACAGCTACATATAAAATAAATTAGAACATTCTCTAACACCATATATAAAAATTAACTCAAAAAGGGTTAAAAACCTAAATGTAAGACTGGATACTGTAAAACTCCTAGAGGAAAACATAGGCAGAACACCCTTTGACATAAATCGCAGCAACATTTTTTTTGGACTTGTCTCCTAGTGTAAGGGAAATAAAAACAAAAATAAACAAATGGGACATAATGAAACGTAAAAGCTTTTGCACAGCAAAGGAAACCATAAACAAAATGAAAAGACAACCTACAGACTGAGAGAAACTATTTGCAGATGATGCTACTGACAAGGGATTAATTTCCAAAATATACAAACTGCTCATACAGCTTATTTTATATATATATATAAACAAGCAACCCAATCAAAGAATGGGCAGAAGATCTAAACAGACATTTCTCCAAAGAAGACATGCAGATGGCCAACAGGCACATAGAAAGATGCTTAATATTGCTAATAATTAGAGAAATGCAAATCAAAAGTACAATGAGCTATCACCTCACACCAGTAAGAATGGCTATCATTAAAATGTCTACAAATAATAAATGCTGGAGGGCTTCCCTGGTGGCGCAGTGGTTGAGAGTTCGCCTGCCGATGCAGGGGACATGGGTTCGTGCCCTAGTCCAGGAAGATCCCACATGCCGTGGAGTGGCTAGGCCCGTGAGCCATGGCCGCTGAGCCTGCGCGTCCAGAGCCTGTGCTCTGCAACAGGAGAGGCCACAACAGTGAGAGGCCCGCGTACCACAAAAAGTAATAATAATAAATAAATAAATGCTGGAGAGGATGTGGAGAAAAAGGAACCCTCCTGCACTGTTTGTGGGAATGTAAATTGAGGCAGCCACTATGGAGAACAATACGGAGGTTCCTTCAAAACTAAAAACAGAGCTACCGTGTGATCCTGCAATCCCACTCCTGGGCATATACCCTGAGAAAATTTTAATTAGAAAAGATACATGCACCCCAATGTTCATAGAAACACTATTTACAACAACCTAAGTGTCCATCAACAGATGAACAGATAAAGAAGATGTGGTATGTATGTGTGCGTGCACACACACACACAGACACACACACACACACACACACACACAATGGAATATTAGCCATAACAAAAGACAGAAAGAATGCCATTTGCAGCAACATGGATGGACCTAAACATTATCACACTAAGTGAAGTAAGTCACAATCTTTTATGGGAAACGAATCTAAAAAAGAGTGGATACATGTATATGTATAATCGAATCACTTTGCTGTACACCTGAAACTAACACAACATTGTAAATTAACTACACTTCAATTTTAAAAATGATTAAAAAATAATTTAAGAAATTAAAAAGTAATAATAATAATTAATGACCCAGTTTCTCCCTGGTGACTAAGAAATGCCACAATTAGGAATATAAACATCTAAGTTCTGCACACTAATTTAAACTTGCTGCACAGAAGTAAGAGAACTGTGTTCATTTATACTAGAGAAAAATTTAAATATTGGGTTGGCCCAAAGTTGGTTCGGGTTTTTCTGTAACATCTTGCGGAAAAACCTGAATGAATTTTTTGGCCAACCCAATGCAAACATATCTGTTTTCTTGAAAGTTTCATAAATGTCACCTATTATCTCTAAAGCTCCAGTTCCCTTCCTCAATACTTAATCACTTATAATGATAGTTAAGTTGGCAGCCAAAGGAAAGGTGCATTATTTTTCTGGTCACTGTGACACCGTTTAATCTGTGTGTTAAAGAAAGACTATCAGCGTCCTTCTCTGAGCTCTCCCACTTACTGAGTTACTGACAAGTTATTTAGCCTTTTTGTGCCTCAATTTCCTCATCTGTAAAATGGAGACAAAAATAGTATCTATACCTCATAGGATTGTTTTAAGGATTGAGTGAGGATATGAGATGAAAATGTTTTAAAATTGTGCTCAGAAATTGTTAGCTACTGCTAGCACATACATATAAAACATTAGTTTATGTATTAATTAGCAGAAGACACAACACTACGTCATCAGAAAAGTGGCCTTAGTAGAATATCACAGCTTCAAAATAAAACTTTAGGAATTCAGTGGCATTTATACATTCCCAAAACACTTTTCTTCAGCTTCCTGAGTGACAAAAACATAGACATTAAACTGTCATTCTTCACAGCTTTTTCATTTTCAACATATTTTACCCTTCTCCATTATTCCAATTGGATGTACGTGCTTACCAATGTAATCTAGAGTTCTCATGCTAACTTTATTCAAAAGCGTGTATTCTGAAATAGAAAATCTAGATGATAATGAAAAAATCTGAATTTCACTAACCTGAGCTGATCTCTGAATTAATAATTAATAATTTTGATATAAAATGTGCTAGGATGTTTAGGTTTGCAGACCATCCGTTCAATTTGCTGTAGGCACCTTGGGCTCCCCTTTTTAACAAGGCAGTCATAAAATTACAGATTTGAAGCTCTCTTTATTCTCAAGGATTTCATAATGAGCCATTAATATAGTCAAGCAGACATTTTACCGGATAATATAAAGCTCAGACCTTATCACTGTGATGATAATTTGGCTCGAGAGTGTGGTCTGATATCTGGATGTTTTTAATCAGGAGAGAGAATATGTCTTGTGTACACACCAGTAGGTTATCACCAGTTTTAACGGTTCAATCCCATGAAACTAAGATTTCTCCTATTTCAGTATAAACACCAATAAGTGTGTTGAGATGAATGGCCTGTCAGATGTTAAGGGCTGCTGAACTGATCCTAGTCAATACTTGTTTTTTTTCCCCCTCCTCATAGATTTATTAAGATACCTGGGGTGATACCCAGGTATCATCTAATTTGCCACACTTATTTTTTCACAAAAAAATAAAAAAACAAATGCGACGCCTTGTAAGTGGTAACAAATATATCACAGAATCATGCATAATGAGTTAAACATATTTTTGCTGACCAACATTTCTGCCAAACAACTCAGAAATAATATTAAATGGTTTAAACAGACAGGAATCTGGCCTACAGTCAAGCAAAGCAATAACATGTTAAAAAAAAACAAAAAAAAAAACTTCAATAGAACTGATTTTTCAGACAAAGAGCCTTTTCTCCCTCTGGCACAAAATGCGGGAAAGGAGCCAAGGCGCTACTTATCAGCTGTCTGACATCAGGGGAGGGCTGTGTGCGTCAGCCAGCCCAGCAGGGACCCCTGGCTCATGGCAGTGGACCATGTGCTGCTTATCTTATCAGTTTACAGTGTCTGGCACTTCCACCGTTACTGTGCGAACCTGGGGGGAAGGAAGGTGTATAACTGTGAGGGTATAAGTTACAGTTGTGAGCTAAGCAGGTTTTAGCCACTTATTAACAACAACAAAAAAAACAGTCCAACGTGATACGTTAGTTATAATGAAAGTTTCTGCCCTCAAACTCAACCTTAAGAGAAAGAGAGTTCTTTTAAAAGGGCTCTCTAGCTATATGACGACCACCTCTCCTCCTACTTACACAAATGTATGTCAAAGTTACAGTTCCAGAAGAATGATTCTGTTATATTCCACTTAGAAGAGTTAAAGAAAAAGCTATTTGTTAGAAAATGTATATGTAACTCTTATACTAGCTCCATTAAAACAGTCATTTGGGGGTTGGGAATGAGATTTAAACTGTTTTCAAGTGTTCGCCAATGTTCGCAACTCTTAAACACAAGATCTGAGAGGCAGAGAGATACACTCAACCACCCGGGTGCAGCTCAGTCACGTCACTCAAACCAGGACTGAGAGTCTCCTGCAGAGATAAACTGACTTACAAAAACTACCTAAACATTAATTTTTTAAAAAACTGTAATTATTTTAAAATCAGTTTAAAACAAATTTTAAATATTTGGGAAAGATCATACTTGCTAAGTAAAAATTAATTCTGTCAATGTAATAAACACTTATATTTTGAATGTCCAAAACAAATTTTTATTTACTATTCTCAACTCAGCTTATACGTTAAATGGTTCTTTATAAAAAAATGATAGTACCTTTACATGATGATTTATATCTCAAAATACTACACATCACAAACTACGTTGTCATCCGGGTTATATAGCTAATAAAACTATAGACATAAAATTACAGTAAACCCACTGCTTATTATTCCTTCAAGCTTACTTGTTAAATTAGAATAAATAATTAATTTGCACCCAAATACTCCTCTATATGGGTTGGAGGTCATAAATCATGGATTGAAAAATTGTTCTCGCTCCCCCACGACAAAATTCCTGTCTGACCACACCTTCTGTTACAGACTGAACTGTAACCCCGCAAAATTCTACACTGAAGTTTAAACCCCCAGTGTGATGGTATTTGGAGCTGGAGCCTTTGGGAAGTAATTAGGTTATGGGAGTGGGGCCCTCCTGACGGGATTAGTGTCCTTAAGAGATGCCAAGTCTCTCTTGCTGTGAGGATGCAGCAAGAAGAGGGCCATCTGCAAGCCAGAAAAAGAGCTCTCACCAGGAACTGAACAAGCCAGCACCTGGATCTTGGACTTCTCAGCCTCCAGAACAGTGAGAGATAAATGTCTGTGGTTTAAGCCACACAGTCTATAGTAATCTGTTATAGCAGCCCTAGCAGACTGATCCACCTTTTCCTATCCTTATGCCTTGTTCTTTCATTCCTGTTGAG
Source organism: Phocoena sinus (assembly GCF_008692025.1). Classification (NCBI taxonomy): domain Eukaryota; kingdom Metazoa; phylum Chordata; class Mammalia; order Artiodactyla; family Phocoenidae; genus Phocoena; species Phocoena sinus. The sequence goes on along the minus strand of NC_045774.1, from coordinate 3,401,889 downwards.
CCTGGTCTTTGCCCTCAACTCTACACTTTGGCTCCTGTTCACCTAGTTTCTCTGCCATTAGAATTAATTTTATCTCACTATTGAGTCTGGAAACCTTTGCCAATTACTGCAATGATGGCTTAACTACCACCACAGAATCCCTTGCATATCCCCAACACTAGGCAAACCCACCATCCAATTCCTTTCACTGGTATTTCTAATTGTTTAGAGAAAAATGCAGTCATGCCAATACTTTGTATTTTCCCCAAGATGACTCCCTATCTTGATCCCAAAGCAGCTGAACCAAGACTGCTACATCTTAACATCCAGACACATAATTATCTCCCTGACATGGGACTTGACCTTTTTTTCTTCCTCCTGAGAGCATCCTTCACTTTTCCTATTCAACATTTCTCTCTACCTTCTGTTCTTAACTCAGCTAGGTATCCCCCTTGGTTCTTCATTACTTCTTTGCCTTGCTCACTCAAGTATCTCCCTTCTACATCTCATGTCTTCAAACTCTCTTTATCCCCTTCTATCAATTTCTAATATGCTTAGGCTTCCACTAACCCTGAAACAACAAAGACTTCCCACCACCACAAAGCAATCTTAAGAAAAATGGAGCTGAAGGAATCAGGCTCCCTGACTTCAGAATATACTACAAAGCTACAGTAATCAAGACAGTATGGTACTGGCATATAAACAGAAATATAGATCAACGGAACAGGACAGAAATCCCAGAGATAAACCCACACACCTATGATCACCCAATCTATGAAAAAGGAGGCAGGAATACACAATAGAGAAAAGACAGCCTCTTCAATATGTGGTGCTGAGAAAACAGGACAGCTACATATAAAAGAATGAAATTAGAACATTCCCTAACACCGTACACAAAAATAAACTCAAAATGAATTAAAGTCCTGAATGTAAGGCCAGACACTATAAAACTCTTAGAGGAAAACATAGGCAGAACACTCTTTGACATAAATTGCAGCACGTTCTTTTTTGACCCACCTGCTAGAGTAATGAGAATAAAAACAAAAATAAACAAATGGGACCTAATGAAACTTAAAAGCTTTTGCACAGCAAAGAACCATAAACAAGACAATAAGACAACCCTCAGAATGGGAGAAAATATTTACAAATGAAGCAACTGACAGAGGATTAATGTCTAAGATATACAAACAGTTCATGCAGCCCAATATCAAAAAAACAAACAACCCAATCAAAAAATAGGTGGAAGACCTAAATAGACATTTCTCCAAAGAAGACATACAGATGGCCAACAAACACATGAAAAGATGATCAATGTCACTAATTATTAGGGAAATTCAAATCAAAACTACAATGAGGTATCACCTCACACCCATCAGAATGGTCATCATCAAAAAATCTACAAACAATAAATCCTGGAGAGGGTGTGGAGAAAAGGGAACCCTCTTGCACTGTTGGTGGGAATGTAAATTGATACAGCCACTATGGAGAACAGTATGAAGGTTCCTTAAAAAACGAAAAATAGAATTACCATACGACTCAGCAATCCCACTACTGGGCATATACCCTGAGAAAACCATAATTCAAAAAGAGTCATGTACCACAATGTTCATTGCAGCACTATTTACGATAGCCAGGACATGGAAGCAACCTAAATGTCCATCAACAGAGGAATGGATAAAGAAGATGTGGTATATATATATACAATGGAATATTAGCCATAAAAAGGAACAAAACTGGGTCATTTGTACAGACATGGATGGACCTATAGACTCATACAGCATGAAGTAAGTCAGAAAGAAAAAAAACAAATATCGTAGATTAACGTATATATGTGGAATCTAGAAAAATGGTATAGGCGATCTTACTTGCAAAGCAGAAGTAGAGACAGACACAGAGAACAAATGTATGGACACCAAGGGGGAAGGGGGATGGGAGGAACTGGGAGATTGGGATTGACATATATACACTATTGATACTATGTATAAAACAGATAACTAGTGAGAACCTACTGTATAGCTCAGGGGACTTTACTCAGTGCTCTCTGGTGACCGAAATGGGAAGGATATCAAAAAAAGACGGAATATATGTATACGTATAGCTGATTCACTTTGCTGTACAGCAGAAAGTAACATAACATTGTAAAGCAACTATACTCCAAGAAAAATTAATTTAAAAATTGTATAAAAATAATTTGTTTAAAAAAAGAAAAAACTATAAAAGTATATAACTATAAATAAATTAAATACATTGGTTTATAATTAAGAAAAATGTTTTATTTCCTTATCTTAGGTGTAAGAAAACAGACAATCAAAAACTGTAAAAAGTGAACATTACAACCTTTCAACTTTAAAAATCGAGTTAGTATTTCTTACAGTGGTTTGTTACTGCATGGGTGTTCATTTTATTCTCATGTTCTAAACTAATTACATTTATCCATAGACACACAAAAGTGCCGAACACAGAAAATTTTTGTTACTGGATGGATGGAGAATGGATGGATGGATGAATGGACCGATGGAAAGCCAAGTGGATGGATGAGAAAAACTGTGAATTTGGAAAAAGAAAGTCTTAGACTATATGCTCAGGCTAACTAACTTATCTGCAATGTGGTATGACTTGAAAGTTCAATAACAAACTAGAAATTGGGGGAAAAGGTTTTCAAAACGTCCATCCATACAGTATATTAAAAATTTTGAGTTTTATTTAAAATTTAAAAGTGTTAAGTTTAATTTAAAGAAAATTTAAAGAGTGTTAAGTTAAAGAAAAACACTTCAAGAGGCAAAATGTTTAGCTTAAATATGCATACTGTATTATTTCTTTTTTTAAGACAAAAATTAAAAAGTATAAAGTTTCTTCTGAAAGTTAATTGAAGAATTTGGATTTTCAGTTGTATATGTCTGAGGATAAGACAAATTTTTGGATTATTAGTGAATATGTTTCAGGGATGTTTATAAAGACTAGAAGAGGTTCAGATAGAAGAATAATGACTAAATAATCTTTAATAATTGGTTTTCATATAAAATAACACCAGTATTTATTTTAAGAAAATCTTGGATTGGGCTTTTTTCCCCACGAGTTTACTAATTAAGAGTCAGGTAATAGTGATTTACAGGAAAGTAGTCATAATAATGATAATGGCTGACATTTATTAGCACTGTATTGTGTTACACATATGAACTCGTTTATTCTTCACAACAGTTCTTTCAGATGAGAATTGCTATTCCCTCCATTTTACAGATGAGAAAACAGAAGCAGAGGAAACGGAAGCAGAGGAAGGCTGAAGAGCTGGTCACACAGCGAGTCAGTGGCAAAGCTGGGGTTAAAATCCAGGGGTCTGCCTCCAGAGTCACACTCTTAATTCCAAGGGCAGAAATACTTCTTGAATTAAACTGAGCTATAATGCAAACATATGTCAAACATATAGAGTTTTCTATGCTTTTAATATTTACCCAAACACCTTTTGAGGGCTTACGATGCACCAGTTGCAATACTGCAGCCTTCTTTTTTTTTTTTTTTTTTTTTTTTTTTTTGCGGTACATGGGCCTCTCACTGTTGTGGCCTCTCCCGTTGCAGAGCACAGGCTCCGGACGCGCAGGCTCAGCAGCCATGGCTCACGGGCCCAGCCACTCCACAGCATGTGGGATCTTCCCGGACCGGGGCACGAACCCGCATCCCCTGCATCGGCAGGCGGACTCTCAACCACTGCGCCACCAGGGAAGCCCTTTTTTCTTCTTTTAATGCATACATTTCAGTGTTTGGACAGATGCTGAAAAATGACTTAAGTTAAAGAAATATAATTTTAAATAGTGTGGACATTTAACTCAAAATTACAACAATCAGGATGAAATTATAAATGTGTAGAGTTATTTCCCTTCAATTAACAAATTGTTTAGACCAAACTAAGTAAGAAGATGAGACAGAGTTGTTTTTCCCGGATACTTTCCCATTGAATCTTATTAGTCATCTGGATTACAAAAGCAGTAAAGCAACAAAAGAGGTATTTTCATTGGGAAGAGAAGAGCAGAGGGTGGAGTGAAAGGGGAAAGTTTTTAACTGTGCATAATTCACTGTAAATTAGATAGCATGGTCAAAAAGGGAATCACATTGCAACCTTCCTGTCTGTGAGTCCTGACAGCCAACAAAAAGGAGGTTTTTCTTTCATAACCCCCAAAACAGCTGAATAGATTTCAAGCATTTTCCCTGACAAGTATTTTCAGTCAACCTTTGTTTGTTATTCTTTGAAGGCAGAACCTGGGATGAAGTTTAAGTTTTGTACTTGAAATACAACTGGTGCAGGGCCTTCCCCGGTGGTCCAAAGGTAAGGAATCCGCCTTCCAATGCAGAGGATGTGGGTTTGATCCCTGGTCAGGGAACTAAGATGCCATACACCACGGGGCAACTAAGCCCGCGCACCACAACTAACTGAACTCGCACACCTCAACAAGAGAGCCTGCGTGCCTCAAACCACACAGCCCACATGCCCTGGAGCCCGCACACCACAACCAGAGAGAGAAAATCTGCATGCCACGACTAGAGAGAAGACTGTACACCACAACGAGGAGCCTGTGCGCCACAGTGAAAAATCCCGCATGCCTCAATAAAGATCCCGCGTGCCACAACTAAGACCCACTGCAGCCAAAAAAATAAAGGAAATAAATAAATAAAACATTAAAAAAAAAAAAGAAATACAACTGGTGCAACTGTAGTTGGTGTCAATATAGAAGTTATTTGTTTATTGTTCTATTTTTCTTTGCTCTACTCTACCATAGTAAACCTGTCAGTTCTGGCTGCTGTCTCTCATTCAAAGACCAGGTTTTCCAATACCAAGAACTGCGGCAGTATGGAATGGGTTCCCAGAAATTTGAACCGTTATAAGTATTACTCACCTAGTCCTGCCCTGCTCCTCAATCCTGGTCAAAATGCAATGTCAAGTTCACCTCACACTTGGGACATGGAAACAAAGAGCTTAAATGGCTCTTCGAAAGATCAAAAATCATTAAGTGGCAGCTGAATATATATTAGCATGACGTAAATTAAGAATATAATCTACCTGAGATTGCCTTCAATGGCTTTTATGCTATTTGCCAGAAGAAAGAAAAGAACTTAATCCACAAAGCTGACCCAGTCATTCAGCAATGTTTTTTTATTTAAAAGACTGTATTATGTGTTCATAACAAAAATATCAAATATTTCAAAATATAAGTAGACAAAATGCCATACTAGCATAATAAACACTCATTGCAACATAATCAGTTTTAATTCAAATCGTTTCATATTCATATATATATAGTTTAAAATGTTCTTTTATATATATGTGTGTGTGTATATATATATATATATATATATAGTTTAAAATGTTCTAATTAGCAAAAGTGATACTAAGAGGGAAATTTATAGCAATACAAGCCTATTTCAAGAAACAAGAAAAATCTCAAACAATCTAACCTTACACCTAAAGGAACCAGAAAAAGAAGTGAAGCCCAAAGTTAGTAGAAGGAAGGAAATAATAAATATCAGAATGTAAATAAGTGAAATAGAGACTATAAAGACAACAGGGAAAACCGATAAAAAAAAAACTAAGAGCTGGGTTCTTTGAAAAGATAAAATTAACAAAGTTTTAGCTAGGCTCACTAAGTGAGAAGGCTCTACTAAATAAAATCAAAAATGAAAGAGGAGAACTAACAACAGATACTACAGAAATACACAGGATTATAAGAAAATCTTATGAACCACCATACGCCAACAAATTGTACAACCCAGAAGATATGGACAAATTCTTAGAATCATACAGCCTCCCATGACTGAATTATGAAGACGGAGAAACTCTAAACAGACTAATCACTAGTACAGAGATTGAAACAGTAATCAAAAAGCTCCCCAAAACAAAAAAGTCCACGACCAGATGGCTTCACAGGTGAATTCTACCAAACATTAAATCAAAGAAGATTTAATACTTGCCCTTCTCAAACTCTTCCAAGAAATTAAAGAGGAGGGAATGTTTCCTAACTCATTTTACAAGGCCAACATCACCCTGACACCGAAATCAGACAAGGACAATGCAAGAAAAGAAAATTAAAGATCAGTATCTCTGATGAATATAGACGCAAAAATCCTCAACAAATCAGATAGATCAATACTTTAAAGTGATCATACGCCAAGATCAGCAGGATTTATGCCAGGGATGAAAGGATGGTTCGACATCCACAAGCCAATCAACATGATACATCACATTAACGAAATGAAGGGTAAGAACTACACAATCATCTCAATCGATGCAGAAAAAGCACTTGACAAGATTCAACACCCGTTTATGATTTTTTTAAAAAATTCTCAATAAAGTGGGTATAGAAGGAATGTACAAAGGTCATATGTGATAGACCCACAGCTAACATCATACTCAATGATGAAAAACTGAAAGCTATTCCTCTAAAGTCAGGAACAAGACAAGGAGGCCCACTTGCCACTCTTATTAAACACAGTATTAGAAGTCCTAACCATAGCAATTAGGCAAGAAAAAGAAATAAAAGGTATCCAAATTAGAAAGGAAGAAGTAAAACTGTCACTATCTGCAGATGACATGTTTATATATAGACAACCCTAAAGACTCCACCAAAAAACTATTAGAGATAATAAATTAATGCAGTAAAGTTTCAAGGTACAAAATCAACATACAAAATTCTGTTGCATTTCTATATGCTAACAATGAGCTAGCAATTAAGAAAACAATCCCATTTACAATCAAAACAAAAAGAATACCTAGGAATAAATTTAACCAAAGAGGTGAACGGTCTGTATACTGAAAACTATAAGACACTGTTGACAGAAATTGAAGAAGTCACAAATAAATGTAAGGATCTGTGCTCAGATGTTGGAAGAATTAGCATTGTTAAAATGTCCCTATTACCTAAAGCGATCTACAGATTCAATGCAGCTCTGATCAAAATCTCAAGGACATTTTTTATAGAAATAGAACGAAAAATTCTAAAATTTATATGGAACCACAAAAGACACTGAATAGTCAAAGCAATCCTGAGAAAAAAGTTTAACAAAGCTGGAGATATCACACTTCCTGACTTCAAACTATATTACAAATCAAAACAGCATGGTACTAGCAGAAAAAGATACATAAATCAATGAAACAGAATTCAGAGTGCAGAAATAAACCCACACATATGTGGACAATTACAAGTCAACAAAGGAGCAAAGTACATATAATGGGTAAAGGATAGCTTGTTCAATAAATGGTATTTGGAAAAATGGATAGCCACATGCAAAAAAATGAAGCTAGACCACCATCTCACACTATACACAAAAGTCAACCCAAAATTGATTAAACACTTGAATGGAAAACCTGAAACCTTAAAACTCCTAGAAGAACACATAAGACATGCACTCTTTGACTTCAGTCTTGGCAATATCTTTCCAGATATGACTCCTCAGGCATGGGAAACAAAAGCAAAAATAAACAAAAGGGACTACATCAAACTAAAAAGCTTCTGTACAGCAAAGGAAGCCATCAACAAAATGAAAAGACAACCAAGAATGGGAGAAGATAGTTGCAAATGATATATCTGATAAGGGATTCATATCCAAAATATATAAAGAACTCATACAGCTCAACAACAAAATAACAAACAATCCAATTTAAAATGGGAAGAGGGGCTGAAGAGACATTTTCCCAAAGAAGTTATACAGATGGCCAACAGGGACATGAAAAGATGTTCAACGTCACTAATTATTAAGGAAATGCAAATCCAAACCATAATTAGATAGCACTTCACAACTGTTAGAATGGCTATTATTAAAAAGGCAAGAAATATCAAGTGTTGGAAAGAATGTGGTGAAAAGGGAACCCCTATATGCTGTTGGTGGGAATGTAAACTTGTACAGCCACTATGGAAACAGCATCGAGATTCCTCAAAAAATTAATAATAAAACTATCATATGATCCAGCAACCCTACTTTTTGGGTATTTATCCAAAGAATATCCAAAAAAAAAAAAAAGAATATGAAGACCCTCATTTAAAAAGATATACACACACCTATGTTCATCTCAGCATTATTTACAATAGCCAAGTATGGAAACAACCTAAGTGCCCATCAATGAATAAATGGATTAAGAAGTTATGATACATATATATAAATACACTAGAATACTAGTCTGCCATAAAAAAGATGAAATCTTGCCATTTGCAACAACATGGATGGACCTTGAGGGTATTATGCTAAGTGAAATAAGTCAGATGGAGAAAGACAAATATTGTATGATTTCACTCATGTGGAATATAAAAAACAAACAAAATAAATGAACAAATCAAACAAAAACAAACACATACAGATAATACAGTAGTGGTTACCAGACGGAAAGGGGCAGGGAGGAGGGTGAAACAGATAAAGGAGGTCAACTGTATGTGATGGATGGAAACTAACCTTGTGGTGGTGAGCATGCTGTAGGGTATATGGAAGTATAAATATAATGTTGCACACATGAAATTTACATAATGTTATAAACCAATACTACCTCTATTTTTTAAATTAATTTTTAAAAATATTCTAATTAGGAGAGTTGATGATATGATTCTATACTGTAAAATGAACAAAAGCAGCACAAATATGGGGTACGAAACTTTAAAAGTCAAAATTCATATGTTGCCTATCCCATCAACAAAATCTACAGCGAATATTAAGACATTACATTAGTCACATTTCAATTTCTTCAAAGTCTTATTAGTAAACATTTATGTTTTAATAAATATATTTATGTTATAATTTAAGAAATGGTAAAACAGTAAACGTACTCCTAAATTATCCAACTTGTAAAGACACTAATATTATGAATCATGTAGTCATTCTGAATAAGTTAGGGATGCAAAGAGTTATCAAGTCAAGATTCCAAAGACAACAAAAATTTTCCTCGGATTTCTTGTTCTATCATAGCCCACAAGAGATATTATTCTAAGTGAGCTAAATCATCAATATTAATACTTGTACCATAAGATGAGATTCTTATTGAGTCACACTAGCCTGTAATACATTGACTTTCTAATAATTGCTTTCTATGCTGATTACTTGATATAATATTTTTTTAATTGCCTTTCGTAGTGAGGAAGAACCCTGTGGTATTGGATTTGCATTGGAGCTAGCAGTATAAACTTCTAGCTTTACCCACTGAAAGGGCCTAGAATGAGTAACAGCCAAGTTGCAGTGAGCACACTTGGTGCTCAGGGCTTGGCTACTAACTACCCGTTCCCCATTAAACAGGACTGGGGCTCCTTGGAGAAACGGCTAATTCCAGGTCTGAGATAGGAAAGTATAAAATAATTATGGAAAATTTTGTGCTGGAAGGGCAAGTAAGTGTCTAAGGCTAATGGAGACATGTTAAATGGGCTGAGGAAAAGTTTTGAGAGAATTGATACTGCCCAAATACGGGGCAATTTGAGGATCAGAAATAATAAATACAGCAATGTATTGCAACATATTAAATATAAAAAGAAAAAGAATAAATGTTGGAATGTATTATCATAACACTGAGTATAAAAGGAATCCATGAGTCCATGATGATACACAAAGCAAAGCAAAACAACAGCAACAAAAAAAAAAAAGAGAGAGAGAGAGCAGGGGATTGGGGGTGGGTGGTGAGGGGAGCTCACCTAGCCTATAAGGATAATTCAAGGTTTAAATGTACAACAAATAGAATTCTTCAAAATCATCATTCTGTAAGCTCCAAAGTAATAATTCAAGCAAAGATAATCAATGAACGCTAAACCCACTGAATGAAAGGGTGTTAGAAACGTGATATTCGCACCATCTCAAAGTATCATTCCACAGATTACTCATTACAAGGGAGAAAAGATACCTTTATAGTAGAGACATCTGGTGGACACCATCTGAACCTAGTGAGCAAATTTAGGATCTCCAAAAATAGAACTGACATTATGGGATGCAATAAGAATTTGTGCTAAGCCAGAGAACCATATACTCTCCTGCATAATTTGAAAGAGAAGTCACACATACAGGGGTGGCAGGAGATAAAGCTGGTATGGTAAACAAGATCCAGATCACGAAATTAGGGTTATCTCCAATCCGCTGATAAAGAAACCGTAATTCGGAGAAATTTGATAACTTTCTCAAAGTCAAGTATCTAGTGATTGCCAAAGCTGAAATTTAAACCAAGTGCACCTGATTCTCAAACCCAGATTATTCTGAGTACAGGAGCCAGGCAACCTCAACCACCACTGGTTCTAAAGTCTACGTCCAGCCGATTGCAGACTGCTCCCTTAAATAGCAGCCCACCCCTTCAGGGCCAGCCCTGGAGCCTACCTGCCCCAGCCTCAGTCCTTCCTCTCCCTAACCTACTTGTCTCTGTTAGTCCTTATGAAATTCAAGCTAGAATACCCCACCACCACCAAAGCTGTGTCACAGCACGGTTACAGTAAAGATGGCTAGATGTCTTTGGCTGTATTATAGTCAACAAAAATAGCTCAATTATTACAGGGATGGATGCCTGCAAAGTTAATAAAGATGAGCCCATAGAACAACCAAAATTAAAAGATTATTATTATTTTATTGTTCTAGTCAATTTAAATGACTGAATAAAATTAACCATGAGAAATATCCATGAAAGGCTTGCCTGTGGTCCATTACAACAGCCTCAAATGAAAATCAATGCCCATTTTAATAAAGTTTTAACACCCAGACTTCTGTCATAACTTAGCCAAAAGCCTACTCAATAGCTCTACTTAACATGTCCGAAACCAAACACCTGATTTTCCCACCAACCTGATCCCCCATTCTTCCAAAACTTTGGCCAAGAAACTTGGCCAAAACTTTGACACCATCATTCATGCCTTTCCCTCCCACCCCACGTCCAAATCCATTGGGAAATCCTGTTAGCTGTACCTTTAAAGTATCCACAACCTGACATTTTTCGTCCAGTCGACTGCCTCTGCTGTGGCCCGGCCACCATCACCCTTTGCCTGGATTGCTCACTGGCTTCCTAACCTGTCTCCCTGGCTCCACCCTTCTTCTCCTTAGAGCCTGTTCCCAAAGCAGCACCAGGGTGAGTTTAGTAAGTCAGATCACTCCTCTGCTTAAAATCCTTTAATGGCCCCCTATCTTATGCAGAGAACAGACAAAACCCTTAATGGGGGCCTGAGCACCCCCCACGATCTTTGCTTTTCTCTTCTACTCACACTGGCCTCCCTGCAAAGCCTTTAAATATGCCAGCCATGCTCTCCGATCAGGGTTTTGCCTTGCTGGTTGTTCCCTCTGCTTGAAAACCTTGTCACCAGCAATCTGCCTGGTTCACCTGCTTGAAATCTTTGCTGAGATTTTACCTTCTTGGTGCAGCCTTCCCTGCTTATATCAATTAAAATTATAACTACACTCTATATCCCCCCTCACTGCTGTATTTTTCTCTGTAGCACTTACCACCAACCGGACACTCTATATATTTCACTTGTTTATTTCTGTCTACCCACCCACCCCCATCATGTAGGTATCCAGGAGCACAAAGGTTTTTTTTTTTTAATCTGTTCACTGCTATATTCCCAATTCCTAAAACATTAGGCTCCTAATATCTGTCGTGTAAATGAATATCAAATAGATAAATATATGACAAACCCATACATACAATCATGGATTAAGAAAATTATCCTTGAGAGCAACAGTCAGCTCTACCCACCACCAGTCCCTCCCATCAAGACTCTTAGATAGCCTCATCCACCAGAGGGCAGACAGCAGAAGCAAGAAGAACTGCAATCCTGCAGCCTGTGGAACTAAAACCACATTCATAGGAAGACAGACAAGATGAAAAGGCACAGGGCTATGTACCAGATGTAGGAACAAGATAAAACCCCAGAAAAACAACTGAATGAAGTGGAGATAGGCAACCTTCCAGAAAAAGAGTTCAGAATAATGATACTGAAGATGATCCAGGACCTCGGAAAAAGAATGGAGGCAAAGATCAAGAAGATGCAAGGAATGTTTAACAAAGACCTAGAAGAATTAAAGAACAAACAAACAGAGATGAATAATACAATAACTGAAATGAAAACTACACTAGAAGGAATCAACAGCAGAATAACTGTGGCAGAAGAACAGATAAGTGACCTGGAAGACAGAATGCTGGAATGCACTGCTGTGGAACAGAATAAAGAAAAAAGAATGAAAAGAAATGAAGACAGCCTACGAGGCCTCTGGACAGCATTCGCAGTATAGGGGTCCCAGAAGGAGAAGAGAGAGAGAAAGAACCCGAGAAAATATTTGAAGAGATTAGAGTCGAACACTTCCCTAACATGGGAAAGGAAATAGCCACCCAAGTCCAGGAAGCGCAGCAAGCCCCATACAGGATAAACCCAAGGAGAAACATGCCGAGACACATAGTAATCAAATTATCAAAAATTAAAGACAAAGAAAAATTATTGAAAGCAGCAAGGGAAAAACGACAAATAACATACAAGGGAACTCCCATAAGGTTAACAGCTGATTTCTCAGCAGAAACTCTACAAGCCAGAAGGGAGTGGCATGATATACTTAAAGTGATGACAAGGAAGAACCTACAGCCAAGATTACTCTACCCGGCAAGGATCTTACTCAGATTCAATGGAGAAATCAAAAGCTTTACAGTCAAGCAAAAGCTAAGAGAATTCAGCACCATCAAACCAGCTCTACAACAAATGCTAAAGGAACTTCTCTAAGTGGGAAACACAAGAGAAGAAAAGAACCTACAAAAACAAACCCGAAACAATTAAGAAAATGGTCATAGGAACATACATATCAATAATTACCTTAAATGTGAATGGATTAAATGCTCCAACCAAACGACACAGGCTTGCTGAATGGATACAAAAACAAGACCCATACATATGCTGTCTACAAGAGAACCACTTCAGACCTAGGGACACATACAGACTGAAAGTGAGGGGATGGACAAAGATAGTGCACGCAAATGGAAATCAAAAGAAAGCTGGAGTAGCAATACTCATATCAGATAAAATAGACTTTAAAATAAAGAATGTTACAAGAGACAAGGAAGGACACTACATAATGATCAAGGGATCAATCCAAGAAGAAGATATAACAACTGTAAATATATATGCATGCAACATAGGAGTACCTCAATACATGAGGCAACTGCTAACAGCTGTAAAAGAGGAAATCGACAGTGACACAATAATAGGGGGGACTTTAACACCTCATTTACACCAATGGAAAGATCATCCAAATGAAAATAAATAAGGAAACAGAAGAATTAAATGACACAATAGACCAGATAGATTTAATTGATATTTATAGGACATTCCATCTAAAAACAGCAGATTACAATTTCTTCTCAAGTGTGCATGGAACATTCTCCAGGATAGATCACATCTTGGGTCACAAATCAAGCCTCAGTAAATTTAAGAAAATTGAAATCATATCAAGCATCTTTTCTGACCACAATGCTATGAGATTAGAAATGAATTAACAGGGAAAAAAAACGTAAAACACACAAACACATGGAGGCTAAACAATACGTTACTAATAACCAAGAGATCACTGAAGAAATCAAAGAGGAAATCAAAAAATACCTAGAGAAAAATGACAATGAAAACATGACGATCCAAAACCTATGGGATGCAGCAAAAGCAGTTCTAACATGGAAGTTTATAGGCTATAAAAAGCCTACCTCAAGAAACAAGAAAAATCTCAAGTAAACAATCTAATCTTACACCTAAAGAACTAGAGAAAGAAGAACAAACAAAACCCAAAGTAAACAGAAGTAAAGAAATCATAAAGATCAGAGCAGAAATAAATGAAATAGAAACAATAGCAAAGATCAATAAAACTAAAAGCTGGTTCTTTGAGAAGATAATCAAAATTGATAAACCATTAGCCAGACTCATCAAGAAAAAGAGGGAGAGGACTCAAATCAATAAATTTAGAAATGAAAAAGGAGAAGTTACAACAGACACTGCAGAAATACAAAGCATCCTAAGAGACTACTACAAGCAACTGTATGCCAATAAAATGGACAACCTGGAAGAAATGGACAAATTCTTAGAAAGGTATAATGTTCCAAGACTGAACCAGGAAGAAACAGAAAATATGAACAGACCAATCACAAGTAATGAAATTGAAACTGTGATTAAAATCTTCCAACAACAAAAGCCTAGGACCAGATGGCTTCACAGGTGAATTCTATTAAACATTTAGAGACGAGCTAGCACCCATCCTTCTCAAACTCTTCCAAAAACTGCAGAGGAAGGAACACTCCCAAACTCATTCTATGAGGCCACCATCACCCTGATACCAAAACCAGACAAAGATACTACAAAAAAGAGAATCACAGACCAATATCACTGATGAATACAGATGCAAAACTCCTCAACAAAATACTAGCAAACAGAATCAAACAACACATGAAAAGGATCATACACCATGATCAAGTGGGATTTATCCCAGGGATGCAAGGATTCTTCAATATACGCAAATCAATGTGATACACCATATTAATAATTGAAGAATAAAAACCATATGATCCTCTCAATAGATGCAGAAAAAGCTTTTGACAAATTCAACACAACCATTTATGATAAAAACTCTCCAGAAAGTGGCCATAGAGGGAACCTACCTCAACATAATAAAGGCCATATATGACAAACCCACAGCAAACATCCTTCTCAATGGTGAAAAACTGAAAAGCATTTCCTCTAAGATCAGGAACGGGACAAGGTTGCCCACTCTCACCACTATTATTCAACATAGTTTTGGAAGTCCTAGCCACGGCAATCAGAGAAAGAAAAAGAAATAAAAGGAATACGAATTGGAAAAGAAGAAGTAAAACTGTCACTGTCGGCAGATGACATGATGCTATACATAGAGAATCCTAAAATCCCACCAGAAAACTACTAGAGCTAATCAATGAGTTTGGTAAAGTTGCAGGATACAAAATTAATGCACAGAAATCTCTTGCATTCCTATACACTAATGATGAAAAATCTGAAAGAGAAATTATGGAAACACTCCCATTTACCATTGCAACAAAAAGAATAAAATACCTAGTAATAAACCTACCTAGGGAGACAAAGACCTGTATGCAGAAAACTATAAGGACACTGATGAAAGAAATTAAAGATGATACCAACAGATGCAGAGATATACCATGTTCTTGGATTGGAAGAATCAACATTGTGAAAATGACTATACTACCCAAAGCAATCTACAGATTCAATACAATCCTATCAAATTATCAATGGCATTTTTTATGGAACTAGAACAAATCATCTTAAAATTTGTATGGAGACACCAAAGACCCCGAATAGCCAAAACAGTCTTGAGGGAAAAAACTGGAGCTGGAGGAATCAGACTCCCTGACTTCCAGACTATACTACAAAGCTACAGTATAATCAAGACAATATGGTACTGCACAAAAACAGAAACATAGATCAATGGAACAAGATAGAAAGCCCAGAGATAAACCCACACACCTATGGTCAACTAATCATGATAAAGGAGGCAAGGATATACAACGGAGAAAAGACAGTCTCTTCAATAAGTGGTGCTGGGAAAACTGGACAGCTACATGTAAAAGAATGAAATTAGAACACTCCCTAACACCATACACAGAAATAAACTCAAAATGGATTCGAGACCTAAATGTAAGACCGGACACTATAAAACTCTTAGAGGAAAACATTAGAGGAACACTCTTTGACATAAATCACAGCAAGATCCTTTTTGACCCACCTCCTAGAGTAATGGAAATAAAAACAAAAATAAACAAATGGGACCTAATGAAACTTCAAAGCTTTTGCACAACAAAGGAAACCATAAGCAAGACGAAAAGACAGCCCTCAGAATGGGAGAAAATATTTGCAAACGAATCAATGGACAAAGGATTAATCTCCAAACTATATAAACAGCTCATGCAGCTCAATATTAAAGAAATAAACAACCCAATCCAAAAATGGGCAGAAGACCTAAATAGACATTTCTCCAAAGAAGATGTACAGATGGCCAAGAAGCATATGAAAAGCTGCTCAACATCTCTAATTATTAGAGAAATGCAAATCAAAACTACAATGGGGTATCACCTCACACCAGTTAGAATGGGCATCATCAGAAATCGACAAACAACAAATGCTGGAGGCGGGTGTGGAGTAAAGGGGAACCCTCTTGCACTGTTGGTGGGAATGTAAATTGGTACAGCCACTATGGAGAACAGTACGGAGGTTCCTTAAAAAACTAAAAATAGAACTACCATATGATCCAGCAATCCCACTACTGGGCATATACCCAGGGAAAACCATAATTCAAAAAGACACATGCACCCCAATGTTCATTGCAGCACTATTTACAATAGCCAGGTCATGGAAGCAACCTAAATGCCCATCGACAGACAAATGGATAAAGAAGTTGTAGTACATATATACAATGGAATACTACTCAGCCATAAAAAGGAACGAAATTGAGTCATTTGTTGAGACGTGGATGGATCTAGAGACTGTCATACAGAGTGAAGTAAGTCAGAAAGAGAAAAACAAATATCGTATGTTAATGCGTGTATGTGGAACCTAGAAAAATGGTACAGATGAACCGGTTTTCAGGGCAGAAGTTGAGACACAGATGTAGAGAACAAACATATGGACACTGAGAGGGGGAACCACGGTGGGGTGGGGATGGTGGTGTGCTGAATTGGGCGATTGGGATTGACATGTATACACTGTTGTATATAAAATTGATGACTAATAAAAACCTGCAGTATAAAAAAACAAACAAACAAAACAACTAATACTAAACTTTCTTTGGGTTATTTGTATGGAAATATGTTAATATAAATGTTTCAGACATTACATGAAATTTCTAAAAATCTTATATGTTCTGGTATAATGTTATAAGTCATAATTCTAGTTATTACTTTAAAATGTATATCTCAGAAATAACAAAAAAAAAGAAAGAAAATTACCCTTGTGGGTTGTGTTTTTTTAAGCCACTTTCTTCTAATCAGTTTTTAATGTTGAACTAATCATGAAGTTATCTTAATTCTTAAACAAACTATATGTAGAAAAGTAGCCAATGAGCTTTTGGTTGTATTTTTACCCAAGCATTTTCCTACACAGAACTCAAGTTTTAGCCACAAAAATATTTTCTCCCTTAGGTTATCTGTGTTGACCTACAGAACAGTATATGATATTTAATGTGACTACTGTAATTAATAGGAAGAAGAAGTCCATTGGGTCCAAATGTTAGCGCATAAACAAAGACTTGGGAAAGTTTTGTAGGACAGAAACAAATCCACTTTAGAAACAGAATGTCTGTATTACTTGTTCCAGTTAATTATTTTCCAGATCGCTTAGTAGCTGTGGACAGATCTTAGCAATGTCAAATGAAAGTAGACAAGGAAAAACATAAATGACATTAGGTTTACTTACAGTCTAGTTGTGTCCCTCATATGCCTTGAAGTCCTATTTTTATATATAATGGAATATAATTAGAAGCTAACAGAAAAAAGACTGCAAGCCTAGTATAATGGAAAAGAAGAGAAAGGGCAACTAAGATCTGCTGTGTGCAACCCACATGGAAGGGTGAAATAGATGTCTCCTATGAACCAAACGCTTATGACAACAAGAACTTCACCAGCATAAGTAACATTTTGGTCCCTGGCCTCCTGGCTTACTCAAGGCCATGAATCAGACCAACAAACCACTCATAGTCTAATTTAACAAGACTTTTTTCCCACTTTTTTTTTGTTGAGGAGATCCTCCAAGCCTGTCCATTCTGGTTAGATCTGAAAATACCAACATACATCTTGGCAGTTCTTTCACTGCATCTGAGAATGGTAAAATTAGTTGTTGTAACAGTTTGAAAGTAAACTTTACTACCGATATTTAATTTCTGTTCTCCTTATTTCCAGATCTTGGAGAGAGCCCCAGAAGACTAACGATATGAAAGAGACCTTAAAAATATAACTTTTAAGAGTTACATGCAAATGCAGTGGCAACTTATTGTCAAATTATCTTTTGAAACAGAAAAAATAAATGAAAAAAAATACTTTTTGGCAAAACTGCTTACAGTCTTCCACACTTAAATCATTGGTACAGAAGTTGTTCCACATCACGAAAAAGGAAGTCCTTCCCTTCACTTATAATCAGGGTACAGATGCTATGGTCCTACAGTGTGATGTAGGGCAATGGACTTACCCTAAGGTTCATATCTGTAAAATGGTGATAATAACAGTACCAGTCTTATAAGAATTACTGTAAAAACTAATAAAAATAATGCAGGTAAAATTCTCAATATACCGTCTAGAACACGATAACTGCTCAATAAATGGTTCCTGAGGTTCTTCTATTTTCTATTAAGCTCATACAGTGGGTAGAATCACAAATCAATTTTCAAAGAAAAAAAATCCTTATCCCTAAATCCTTTGTCAAATAAATTAGGAGAACTTTAAACTACTTACCCTGGATTAGGAGTTAGAAACTTGCTTTCGCTCTCAGCTAGGAGTGTGGCTTTGGACCTTAACTTATGTAAAATAAAGTGACCAGATCAGTATATCACAACAACCTTTGCATCACCCCATCCCCTCTTGTCTCTGGAAGAGCTCTCCAGCTGTCTCTTACGGAATGTTCTCCTTCCCATGTTCTACCCTAACCCAAATGTGCCTCTCCAACACTTCAAAAGAGGTGAGAAACGGCCCTACCATAAAGCACGTCCAGATTAACACGAACTCTAATCCAGACATTCTAATCTCTATTTCACTCTGGTAATCTTAGAAATGTCATATTATAGGACAATTATGGATGAATTGTAAAGAATACACATTATCATAATGAATTTTATGCCACTCCTGCCTTCCTGCCGGTGTTTCTGGCGAGTAATAAATGCTCTGCTGAAAACAAAAGCATACTAAAACAAGCAAACGAAAAGAAGCAGTTGCAAAATGTCAGCCCTCACGTTCGTAAGGCAAACAAGTCTTTATGTGCAGCCCTTGCTCAGTTTCACTCACTCCCTTGCAATGGGGTTGAATTTCTCTCTGTTCCACAAATGCACAGTGCCTCTACAGTTTTCCCTTTTTTCCGCTCTACCTCTTTCCAAGCTTCTCTCTGATAAACTGTGTTAATATCAGTTTTTGGTTTTGTTTTCTCATCTGTCTCTCTCCTGGCCTTTTAGAATAATGAAAAGTCAGAGGAACCCTTGAAGCCACTGCTTCTATCACTTAACCTACATTAATTAGGAAAATGCTAGGTGTCCCCATTACATTATGATACCATAAAACAGCTACTTAAGAGAACCCAAGGGTTTTTAAACAGGCTCGGCACACCGGTACACAGTAAGGGCTGAACAAGCCTCCACGGCTCTACCGTTTGAACAAGTCTCCACCTCACCATAGAATCTTGCCATCCCCCAGTTAGCCATCAGCCACTGGGGGGCGGGGGCGGGCGCAGGAGTGCTTCTCTGGCCAACAGCACAGAGCTGCTAAGCTGGCCTCTCCGGCCTCTGGGGCAGCCTGACTCCTGGGGTTGGAATCAGGCTTGCAGGCCGTCCCGGGAAGAGGGACTTGCACGAGTCCTCAGATTACTTCCTCTGCACCTGGAGTGAAAGCCGATGCACCGCTGGGGTCTCCTACTGCCCAAGTCTCTCAGGCCAAGGATTGGCCAACCGCCCTCCAACAGATTCCAACTGCCGTGGGCTGAGTACAAGCTTCTTCCCTCCGGGGCCGCTGACATCACAGTTCAAGCCCGGAACCTTCACCTCACCACACCTCACTTACCTCTCCCCTCAGCCAGAGGCTTGAGTCTCTCTCCACCAACACTTCCCACCCCAGGGAGAATCTGACACCTTACAATCGATCATCTTCACTTCTCAGGGGGTTCCGGGGAAGCCTCGCGGGGTTTTCAGCGCTCCAGGCTGGCGACGAATGGCCAAGGGGCCCTGAGCTTTTCCGAGGTGCTCACCACTTGGTAGGGAGGGCGAGGCCAGCCAGAGCACAGTTCTAAAGGCCGACTGGTAGGAAATGGCAGGGAATGAGTTCTCGGGAAAGTTGGCTTTGAGACAGACTGGGACCTAGGACCTGGGCCCCTTTGCTGCAGTGCCTGCACCCGGACAAACGTCTCCTCCAGCAACAAAATACAAAAAAAAAAAAAAAAAAAAAAAAAAAAAACGATAAGGGACTAACAACAACTGCGTCCCTGCGCAGTCGGGGCAAATTATGGACCACAAGATACAAAGAGACCAAAAAGCCCAACTGCCACTTCTGAAGAGCTGGGAGCAGAAGCAGGGCACTGCGCACGCCCCCTGGACACAACACCACCAAAGGGGTGGGCGAAGTGCCTAAGCCACCCCTCCTGCCGAGCCCCGGACCCCCCTACCCCCAGCTCCCCGCCCCCTGCCCTCGGCAAGCGAGCAAGCCAGGGAGCCTGTTGCTCGTTCTCGCTGTCCCCTGCTGCAGCAGGGGCCCCAGTAAAGCCTCGCCTGGATTTCTCGTCTGGCCTCGATTGATTTCTGTTGACTAAGGAGGCCAAGAGCCCTGGTCACTAACAGTTTTCAGATCAGTGTAAAACTTACTCTGATGGGAAAGTGGGTTGGTTGCCTTTTGAGGGTCTGTGCTGCTGTTCAAGGAACCGAACTGTGCTAGTGCGTGTGTGTGTGGACACACGGGTCCAGCTAAACTGCTCTACTGTGCCCTTCCGGGGACAGCGTAGCAAGTCCCGCTTCCTGGGCTCCCGTCACGGAGGCCCCTCCCTCCCCCCTGCCTTGCACGCCAGCTCAGCTGGTGCACCTCCCCTTGTATTAGCTTTTTCCTCACTGGGTTTTCTAGCTCTCGCTGGCAGATTTATATCCATATCTTCCCTCACCACACCTTTCACTCCCACAGGGTGTACTCCATCAAGGTCTTGAGGCTATTTAAGCAAGGACACAGAAAAGCATTTGCCCACAGACATTCCCACAGGGCCTATTCACTGCCTTTAACTTCTCTGCCAGGATTACAGCAAGCGCGATCACAAATTGGTACTTGCAATATTGTTCCTTCTCTATCTGCTCCAGTCTGGCCTCACAAATAAGGAATTAATTCTTAAAACATACCTGCTGCTGAAAGCAATATTAGCGGAATCTAGTGCTCAAAGATTTAGATTAAGTATGACTTCAATATTTTTTCTCTATCTACTCAAATGCAATAATATGAGCATTGTTTTTTCTTAATTTTTTATGCGCGTATAGTTGATTTACAATACTGTGTTAGTTTCAGGTGTACAGCAAAGTGAATCAGTCATACATATACACATATCCACTCGTTCTTAGATTCTTTTCCCATGTAGGTCATTACAAGGCATTGCATAGGGTTCCCTGTGCTATACAGTAGGCTCTTATTAGTTACATATTTTATATATTGTAGTGTGTGTGTGTTAAGCCCAATCTCCCAATTTATCCCTCTCCCTAGCGTTCTGCTTTGCAAACAGTTCTTATCACACATAATTTATTACACACGATTTGCTAACATTTACTGAGTGCCTGCTACGTTCTATGTAATGTTTCATGTGACTAGTGGCATTACAACATGTCATGGTTACAATTTCTCTAGGAGGTAGAGATGAAGACACCAACACACAAAAGTTGATAGACTCCAATACTTACATCCAGTTGCCCCATCCTTCAAATTCACTTCACAACAGTACCTGCTTTCAAGACTTCCTAGTCTCTGGATGCCTCATCCCCTGACATTTTTACATTCAGAACTTGCTAACAGGGACTTCCCTGGTGGCACAGTGGTTAAGAACCTGCCTGCCAATGCAGGGAACACGGGTTCGAGCCCTGGTCCAGGAAGATCCCACATGCCGCGGAGCAACTAAGCCCGTGCGCCACAACTACTGAGCCTGAGTGCCACAACTACTGAGCCCATGCACCACAACTACTGAAGCCCGCGCGCCTAGAGCCCATGTTCCGCAACAAGAGAAGCCACCGCAATGAAGAGTAGTCACCACTCGCCGCAACTAGAGAAAGCCCATGCGCAGCCACGAAGACCCAACGCAGCCAAAAATAAATAAATAATAAATAAATATTAAAAAGAAAAAGGAACTTGCGAACAGACAACTTCTTAGTCCTTCTCAAATTTTTCAGAGAGTAGTCAGGCAGGCTATTTTCTGATATTTTTACTTATTTGCTCTTAGTTGAGTTAAATAATAGGTAGGGTCTCTCACGTCTGTCTGAGTTATTGAGACTTTATGATTATACTGTCTCTTCTCAAAGTCTTCAAATATAAAGGGTCCCATACCTACTACTACAGCATTTAACCCAACTCTATCCTGGTTGCAATAATTATTGTTATATGATAGATGTCAGAAACAAAGGAGAAAATTGTTTTTCTAATCAATATTTTTTTTTTTTTTTTTTTTCTAATCAATATTTTTACAAACGAACACTTGAGATCAGGATCTACCGAGCTAAACAGGTTGATAAAACAAGTTTGTCTCTGGGTCTGAGTTTTCACTTTTCATCCAGCCCTTTTCCTCCAGATCCACTGCCCTCTTCCTTCTTCACTACTCTCTAGGCCCCAGCATTCTCCACAGGCTTTTACAAGGACAGGGAAAAGTAATATCATAAATCCATAAAGTAACTCATGCTAAGGTGTCAGGCAATGGTAACAAACTGCAGGGACAGAAAACAAGTCCTGCTGACCCACCCCGGGTCTCCCTCCCCCTCCCCCCATCCTACAGACAACTCCCCCTCCCCCTCCCACCACCCCAATCTATATCACACCCTTCCTCAACAAAACACTCCAGGATTTGGCTATGGCCCATGGGAGTCGGGCCTGGAGAATAAACCTACTGGTCTCTGTGGCTTAACTGTTTCACTCTGTCTCAGAAGTTTCAATTTTACTGGAAGAATTCCAGAAAAAGCAATGTACCACTGGAGTGCCCCCCCAGACATGCAACTTCAGCCACTGTGGAGACTGACCAGGAACAATATTTTGGGGTAGAGGATGATTTACCAAAAAGCTAAGTTTCAAGGCCTAGCACTTGGACAGGCCCCTCCAGGTTCCCGGGAAAGACCCTAATGATAAGGTTTTGTGAAATTTGCAAAATTTCACATGATCACATATTTTTGTGAAATTTGCAAAAGTGAGACATGCGTTCTTCTTCATAAATAGGCACCCATACGGTATAAAGTTCAACCTCACAAAAATCCAGTGCTCCTAAATTATGTCTTATACAGGTATGAGGCTCTAATTAAAAGATAATATGAAGTCTAAACTAGTTCGTATTATATTTATTTATGTGGCATTGCAAGTCGTTTTTTCTCCAATATGAAAACAAAATTAGGTTAACTTTCAAAAGAAGGGAAATAAGTTAAAAACAAATTTCATGTTAGAAAGAAAAAATATTTATATAATATGATAGTTACTGGGCTTCCATGGTGGTGCAGTGGTTGAGAATCTGCCTGCCAATGCAGGGGACACGGGTTCGTGCCCCGGTCCGGGAAGATCCCACATGCTGCGGAGCGGCTGGGCCCATGAGCCATGGCCACTGGGACTGCGCGTCCAGAGCCTGTGCTCCGCAACGGGAGAGGCCACAGCGGTGAGAGGCCCGCGTACCGCAAAAAAAAAAAAAAAAAAAAAAAAAAAAAAAAATATGTTGTCTGAAGAGTCTGCATGAATAAGTCTAGGACAGGAACGTTGACTCTCCCACAGGATTCTGCTGTGCAATCAGACTGAGGGGAAATTAATGCACCAAAAGGTTCATGGGATTATACTCCATGGCAACCCTTTAAAAACTCACTGACATTTACGATAATTTAGCATTGTACTTTAGTGACATAAGACCCAAGGCAGTTGTAACCCACATGTTGTTAGCAGGAAACAGTTAAAACGGAATCAGAGAAGTAACAGTAGCAAAAATGACACTTCTAATACCCCATGTTGTGTCCACAGTAGGAAGGATTTCGGGTAAGAGAGAGAGGTCTTCCTGCCAGCACACAGTCCTGAAGACATAGTGTCCTCTTCTTATGCATTCGGACGCTAAGCCCCTCCTACACTGTTCAGAGGAAAGGCCTTTGCAGAGGGTCCGGGAAGACAGTGTACCAGTAAGGATGGGGTCAGGTGGGAAGCACGCCTCCAAGCAAGGAGAAGTCATTGGCACATTGCCACCTGCAAACAGAACTAGTACTAAACTAACTAGTGAAACAGGGCAAGTTCAATGTTGGATGTGTTTTCTCGAAATAGCTTTTTTTAAAAAAAAATAAATAAATAACAAAGAGTTGGTAATAACCTAAATGTTTATCCACTGTGGAATGAAAAAAACAAAAGGTGGTATAAGCAAACAATGGAATACTACCCCCCAATTGGCTAAAGTGGGTAATAAAACCACACAAATTATCATCCAAACTGAGAGCATTTTTACTTGTTTAAGCCAATTTTTACACCGTGTGCTCCTTCTAGGGTACATGGAAAGTACAACAATCAAGACACGTACATAAAGAAAATATTATTGAGACTAGCAAAAAAAGAAAAAAAAGAAAAGAATATATGACAAACAGGGAGGGTCCTCCCTACCACTGAATTTAAGAATTAGAGTCCCTCCCACCAGCCGTTTCTTCTTTTTTGTAAACTTTATCAAAATTTTTAGATAGATACACAAGTATCCTTTATAGCATTACTTGTAAAAGCAAATATAAAGAAGTAAAAAGAAACATTATAAATGGAATGAAATACAACTTATCCTTTTACACTAGTAAATAAAATAGATCCATCTCTATGTACTTAAGTGGAAAGCTGCTCATCCCATGCTATTAAATGACAAAAGAAACCTGCAAAGGTACTATTTTTAAGATGATCATTACACAGACATGTGGTTTTAAACAACTGGGGAAAACTAACAGGGTCATCACGTATGGGGTGTAGAATTCCTCCTTTACTTTGAACATTTTTCACATTGTTTTACTTTTTAAAGTGAATAATCCCTATACAAAAAAGAAAATTTGCTAGTTAAAAAACAGGACTCTTTCTGCATTCCCAGTCTTTATTACAAACATCTAAGTCACCAAATCCGAAACTCGGGAGCTCTCCGGGGCTCCTTCCTTGCCCTCACTCCTGAAATTGTATAAAGGAATATGTGTCTCAATTTTCATTCTTTAATGTTGCTTTGTATCTAATCTCTCCATTCCATCCCCTCTGCCTTAATTTAAGACTTTAGCATCTCTCCCTCTCCAGCAGTTTACTAATTGGCTTCCTTTCCTTCATCTGTGACACCCTCCAATCCATCTTTGACGTTGCTTCCACACTTCCTGAATCCACACTTTGAAAAACAAAAAAAAAGCCACAGCGCAGATTTATCCCTCCCAATGGTTCCTTAAGGCCTGAGCAACAAAGCTGAAGCAACTCAGTCGGCCCAGGACACGTGCCAGAACGTCATCTCTCGCCATTTCCTCCACTGTGCTCTGTACTTTTCTAATAATACATTTCTTGCAGTTCCCTAAATGTTTCATGACTTAGTTCATGCTATTCCACTTAGCCTGGAACGTGCTTCCCTTTCCCACCTCCTGTAAGTAACGTGCACTTCTGTTCAAGAGCTCAAGCCCAGCATCACCTCCTCCATGAAACTCTCTGGCTCCTTTTCTCTCAGATGGAGGGCTCCTTCCTCATGTTCTCCTGAATCTTCTACTGAAACAACAAGATCAACTGGGAACTACCAGGTATTGTAGGCTGCCAAGTGCCAGGGACTTTAAATATTTGATCTGTTCATGCGAATGCTATTTTTGAGGTGGATGGGCTTCTGAATTTTATAGCTTACAAAATTTTGAAACTTCCCCTATTTTAGGAATGACAGAATAGAAGTCAGGAAGTGGGGGTGGGTGTGAGGATGACGACTTGCCCAAGACCATACAGCAGGGGACAGGTTTTGATTCCAAATCTTTGAGTACCCACTATGCTGCATTACTTTTAAGACTTCATGGTACTTACAGATCCCTCTCTCCCTGTACGATCCTAATCTTCTCATGGACACAGACTTTGGTGTTTTTTTTTGTTTTTTTTTTTTTTTTTTGTGGTACGCGGGCCTCTCACTGCTGTGGCCTCTCCCGTTGCGGAGCACAGGCTCCGGACGCGCAGGCTCAGCGGCCATGGATCACGGGCCCAGCTGCTCAGCGGCATGTGGGATCTTCCCGGACTGGGGCACAAACCCGTGTCCCCTGCATCGGCAGGCGGACCCTCTACCACTGCGCCACCAGGGAAGCCCCAGAGACTACTTCTGATTCACATTTTCATCCTCAGACCTAGTACAGAGCTGGGCCCACAACAGGAGCTCAGGGATACTTGCAGGATACTGCGGCCCAGGGGGTCAGGAAGAGCAGTCATTGGAAGCACAGGCTCCAGAGACACACGGCATGACCCTGAACAAATTATATTACATCTCCAAGCCTCAGTTTCCCTAAAAGTGCAATAGTGATAAAAAGAACTTCCTGTAGGGCTACTGAGAAGATTCAATGAGATAACACAAATGAAGCACCTTGCACAGAGCATGAGACACAGTAAATTCTCAAAAAATGCCATCAGTAGTTACAATAACCTTGAGGAAAGGAAAGCTCATTACAGGGGGCATGCATCAGTCAGTAAGAGCTAAATTTCACTGAAGTAACAAACTCTTCCCGAATCTTGGTAACTGAAAACACCAAGGATTTCTTTTCATTCACTGTACTTGCCCACTGAAGTTCTGGGGATTTACCCCTACTTTGTTCCCACTCAGCCACTCAAAATGAGCGTCTAGAACATCCCTACCTACACTGGCGGGGGAAGGCAACATGGTAAACTGTGCACGGGCTATCAAAGACGTCCACTGTTAAGTAACACAGCTCGCTTCCTTCCACATTTTATTGGCCGTGGCAAGTCTCATGATTATAAGGTTGAAGGGGATGGGGAAATGCAATCTTACCTCATAACCAGGGGCAAACCCGGAAACCCCACATCACCAGTGACTACAGTGGGAACAGAAGAGCGTTTCTTGGAGCAGTAAGCGTACCAGGTACAGCAAGTGAGAGAAAGGCTCAGGGGAGGCACCAGGAGAAGAATGTACAAAGGTCGGCAGAGAGCAGACAGTAAGTCAGGCTGGGAGACAAGCACCTGCCGCGTGGTGTGGCTGGAACACGGAGTGTGTGGAGACCCTGCGGGAGCTTGGGCTGAGGAAGGCAGGTTGAGTCAGATTGCAAAGGGCTTCTACGCTATGTTAGTGGTCACACGAGCGGTGGGAACTGCGGAGACTGGCATGATAGTACCTGCAGCTGAATACGATCAACCTAGGGCTCTTCATACTCCAAGAGGAAGTATATTTATCCTGTTGTTGCCTCGTCATAATTGTATGCATGTTTTATCTATTTTCTTGCTTCACAACTTGGAAACAGAAAAACAACTTTTTCAAAGTATTTTCCCCACTTAGATGGAGAAAGAAAATGAAATTCGGAAATTCATGAACCATAGGACCTGAAAGACCTAAAGTGCACACCCATCTCCATGAGGAGCGGCTTCTCCTCACTGGAAGAAGGAGGCCAAGTTGGCACCGCCCGTCCCGGGCTTTGATGGAGTGTGGACCGCAAAGCTCTAATGCAATTACAAATGCCAGCTCAGACTGGAGCTGGGCGGGTGCGGAGTGAAGGGAGCTCAGGCATGTGGAACTCACCCCCAATTGAGTTCCAGGGTCTCTGGTGTCAGCTGAGTTTACAGAGCACAGACCTCTGTGTTATGGGATGATGCCAAAACGCTTGTCCCGGCAAAGAGTCACCCTCTGTTATTCTAGAAAAAGTTCTTCCAATTCAAGCGGTGCTTCTGCTGCCATCAACGATAACTTACAGGATTTTTAAATACAACTCCCAACCTGTGGGCAACACGCCTACTGTGTGTGCTAACCTCATATACACTTGCCTTTTCTTTAGATACTTTATGAGCGAGGCCCTCAAAACTTTTCTACCTTTATTTGTGAGAGAGAGAGAGATTGTAAAGCATTGACAAATCACTGCATGTGGAGTCGGAAACCCTTTTTCTGGTTTAAGCCCCGGTCCTTAAATTCCTATTTGACCTTTAACAGGAGGCCCAAGTCACTTCACCTCAGCTTTCCCTTCATAAAATAAGGAAAACTATTGGTCTAAGTTCTAACTTAAGAGTCTTCCAGTGGAAGCAGCTGAGGGCCCATATCCATGTTATAGTGAATCCTGATGCCGTTCCTAACCATTGGCTCTGCTTCTATCTCTCTCCTGAGGTGGTGTTCCTTTCCACTGGATAAAATTCCAGTATGTTTCTCAGAAGACCCTTTCAACTGCAAGAGACAAAATCCCAATTCATGCTAGCTCAGCAAACAAACAAGCAAGCAAGCAAAAAGCACGGAGCTATGAAGCTATCATCCGGGCCTGTGGAAAACTGTGTGTGAAAAAGAAGTACATTACCATTCTACGGAGCCACTGAGATTTCCAGGCCACTTGTTACTACGTTTTAACCTAGCCCATCCGGACTGAAGCACAAGCTTCCTCCACACGCGTGCAAGCAAATCCACCCCCAATTACCAGCCTCAGCAGAATAAGAGAAGCCCTCCCCCCCGGCGGCCCCTCCCAGACCTGAGGAAGGGCTCTGATGAGCCTTGCCGTGGTCGGGTCCCTGCACCGGATGACGGGACACTGTGAGGTCCAGCCCCGAGACACACGCCTTCTAACCCAGCAGGCGTGCAGGGGCTGTGACCGAAAGCTGACAGGTGAGCCATAATTACTACTGTCCATGGAATACTCTCTCTAAAACTTACCTACTCTCTGAGCAGTTACCTGCAAACCTCTTTATTAGTGCAGCCATCACACATTTTCATTCCCTTGAAAGCAACATGCAGAAAATTCCCCATAAATATTAATATAATTTTCTCTAAGAAAGCCGGCCACAATGTTTGGATTAAACAAGTTGTGTTTGTTTTATGCAACCATAAGTAAAACAAAGATCGTGTACTGTTTAGCGTATTTTGTGTCCTTCATTCAAAAATCAGCTCTCTTTCCCAGCCTATGAAGACCTGCCAAATTCCGTTTGAAAATTTACACTGTCATCAGTAACTACTGCGGACAACTTCCGCTGGTCGCCAAGATGGGGATACAACCTTCCCCCACTTCTTTCGCGCACCCACGTGTCCTCTTCTCCTTGGTACTGAAAACATACATTGTCCACACGCAGAAGACAACTCATCTCGTTTAGGGCTTCAAAACATCATATACTGAACACCGTCATTATGAAAAAACATCAACACGAGAATATGCATGCTAAATTACCTATTATAAATCTAAAGGTAGACCAAGTGAGATTTATGTCGCTCAGAGAACAGACAGTAATTTTCTGATGGAAAGCATTTGTTATTTTTGTATTGCTCCAAAGTAGGGCAACCCTAGGGAAGGGTCTTTTCATTCCTCTCCCCAACCCAACACATGTAAGCAAACATCAGGTACACCCTCCTTATCTGCATACACTTTTGAAACAGTCTTCACATTAGAAAACGGTGTGAGAAACAAACCTATATGGTTTTATCTAATGCCAAGAATGCAAACTGAAGTAGACTATGAGAAACGGTACTAAAATAGCCCAGAAAACATCTTTTCCAGCAACAGACTCTCACCTCACTACATTCCTTTCATGAATAACTATAAAAATATCTAGGCTTCCACACATCAAAAACCATTTTAATCAACAGGGCAGAAATTCAAACAGAATGACGTGGAAACTAGCGAAATCCTTTATTACACCTGTAACCAGAAGCAATGTGTAAAGAGGAAACTGCATTCAACCTTGACACATAAAATGTTTTAAAACTCCAAGAGAAAAGAACATTTTTATTTAGGAGATAGCTCCTCTTTTATATTTACTAGAGTTCTTTCCTACGTTCATACCTTAAATTGAAACCCAAAGGTCTCCCTTTGCTTCTGTCCCTTGCATCAGGTGGTGTAGTAGCCGGTAATGTTATTTTCCCAATAGACGCTGCCTTTTGAAGAGTGATGTCACACATTCCTTGTGTGTGTCTGGCTATTTTTCTTAACATGTCTCACTCCATAACCCAGCAGACGATGAACCAAATACTTATTTGATTGCAGTCAATAAATTGCCTATTCGTGGATACTGAGGAAGCCCCCAGAACTGTAAAGCAGAGGTCGTGGAACTTATTAGTCACAACTCAGTGTGAAATTACCTGAGTCAATCTGTCGCAGAGCTCCTCTTCCAAAGGCAGCATAAAAGTTAAAGATACAGCAGTATTCTCATTCGCAACTGACTGCTCTCTCTTCAGCCTCAGCCCCGTGCTCCAGCTGCTAACACCAGCCCGCGCTCTCCACTTGTCCAGCCAACGGGTACCTGAGGCTCAGCTGGCCAAAGCGAAGCTCTTCCTCTCACTCCCCAAGCCGGCCCTCCTCCTGGGACCCCTTCCTCGCCGCCCAGATCTGACACCTGGAGGTCCGCCGGGGGCCCCGCCATCCTCCCCTCTCTGCCACAGGACTCTGCTTTAACTCGTGCCCCTCCAAACCAGTGGCCCAAATGCCAAAGTCGTCCTTGTCGATGTTCATTCGACCTTATTCCTCACACTCCCTCCTTAAGAGTCTTCAGCCAGTCCTCGTGCCTTGAAGATAAAATCAAAACTGTGGTTGTGGCTCAGAAAGCCTCCCCAAATCCCACCCCAAATCACCTCTTCCGCTTCCCCTCATCCACCCACCTCTCTACTGTAAGTGCAGGGACAGCGACCCCAGGACACTGGGACATACCACGGGAGCCTGACCTGTGGCCTGGCTGTAAACTGGCTCCCCACCCACACCGAACACACCCCCCACCTCCACCCCCATCTGCCTAAGGCCCACGCATCTTTTAAGCCCATGTAACTGGATGTGCCTGGTTCCAGTGAAGCTTCCCAGTGCGCCCAGCCTGCGGTAGATGTTCTCCCCTGGGCCTCTTTCGAAACGGGGACTACTTTTTATTTTGTTCACTGATGTATTCCCAGCACCTAGCAGAGTTCTTGTTGCACAAGAGGCAGCCAGTAAACATCTGAATAACTGATTAAATGAAGTAAAACAGAGAAAATACGATAAAATCCCTATGCAGGTGCAGTGACTGATCAAACAGAAATAAGGACTGGATGAGGGAACTGTTCACTGTAAGGGGTGTGATAAAATAAGAATCTAAGCAAAGTGGTATAAACTCATTGCACCGAACTTACAAACACGCATATAAAATAAATAAATTCCCTTCACTATGTTAAGATAAAACAAATTTGATAAGGTAGCTAATTAAAGTCATAATAATTATGTAAAACCTATCATTTTAAATGTCAGGCTTCCAAAAAAGCTTTTTATTCAGATACTCTCAACAAACTCTGGAACGTTTCTGATACCAAAGTGATAAAGGTAAGCCTGGATTTCTTCCACGAGTGACAAACAGAAGCAAAAGGTGAAGATTATGAGGCTATGATGAAAGCGATGAGATATTATTGCTTTGTTGTTTTCTTAAAAGAAATATTTAAAACAAAACAATGATAAAGCATTAGATGTGTGAGTCTGAGGTTCTTTTAAATATGATGGATATCAAAAGTTCTATCTTAAAACTCCTTTTTGCAAAGAAATACTTTATGCATAATAACGCTTACTCATTCAGCTTTGATTCATTTTATTAGGTTACTACTCAGTTGATTTTAATAAAATTCAAATGTCTTTTCACATTTATGCTACTTTCTCTCAGCGCCTCATTCAGGACCCACTTACACACCGTTACCCGTTTATGGTCACTTTCATTTTCCGGTTCCTGTGATCTAACCCTGCGTCCTTGCTGTGTTTGCAGCATTGCAGGGGAATGCATGAATCACACCCTGAAGACCAAAACGGAGGGAAATAAAGCAAAATCTATTTTCATTGATTCACATTAGATATCTTAAAACCCTGATTTTTGTCCACAAACTTGAGTTTTCTTCCTTTTGTTTTATACCTGATTTGCAGTTTGAAAATACTGACTTTCTAGTAAGTTACTTAAACTTAATTTCCTCTGTTATTCTTTCCAACTGAAGAGAAGACATTTCTCAGGTCAGATGTGTTTTAGTCCCCCGTTTGGCCTTACCCACATGATAGGAACGCAAGTTACCAGAAATCAAGGTAAGCAGTGGCTGCGATATTTTCTACTTTCCTCACCCAGAAACCTCTCAGGAACCAATTTATAAAATTATTCTGAAAATAAGTGCTCTCTTTAGCACAAAGCCTAGTTTGAAGGGGCAAACATCCCAAACCATATTTAGCAAGGAAACAGCATAAGGTCCCGGGGAGCAACCTTCAGCACACATCCCATGAGTTCATGAAGTAACTGATCCTTGGCAGCCGTAGTAAACACTTTTTAAAGAATAATTCCAGTTTTTCCCCAAGTAGCTTTCACTCCTTTAGGGAAATGTTTTCTTTAGGCAGACAGCCTAAAGATGATAGATCTTTTGTGGCCTTTTCTATAGTTTCTTTGTGATATTTTCATGATGTGTATGTTTTATATATATATATATATATATATATATATATATATATATACACACACACACATATATATACACACACATACATATATATAACATATATATACACATATATATATGTAATGAGATACATAACAAGATATTATAACAAGATATTACCATATACAGGCAAAGCCAATATCATTATTACATACACTTGGCTTGGATGTCAAATTAATATCCTATTAGCAAATTATTACACAGCCACTGAATTTCAAAAAGACTAGCTTCCTTCTAGCACAATGAATTATTTTGTTAATAACAACTTATTACAATCAGTTTCTCCTGAGTCCAACTAGTTAATGTGCACTACAGTTTCCTACACAAATAAAAGAGTTGATTTCTAAACGGAAGAGAAAAAGGCACACGTGTTGTACATCTCCAGCATCTTCACACACACACAAAAACTGAAAGCAATACAAATATGCAACAGGCCATTTTTTCAATAAATTTTATTTAAAATAAATATTTTATTTAATTATACTGGCAGCCATCTCCTGAATCTTTGCAGAATTAGTCAATACTATTCCTGTGTTAGATGCCTAGAATCAAAACTAAGAGCACAACTTCAAGGAAATATATCTTGGTACGAGAGATACTCGTAAGGACATAGGATTGACATTTTCTCAAGTGCAAGAGGCTTTCTCGAGTGTGGTTATGTTTACATCCTTAAGTCCTAAAATGTCAGGAGAACCTCTGGGAAAACAAGCAGGGCAAGCCTAAAAGGGTGAAGCCCATTCCTAAAGGGGGCAGGGTTCCTTCCTGTCCTCTGACTCCGACATAGGCAAGTTGACCCCTTGCAAAGGCAAAATACCCAACGAAGCAGTGCCTAGAAATCAGGAAGGGGTCAGCTTTAGGGGTTACAATATCTACAGCAGGGCCACACCTTTCAACTCTGCACGAACAACTTAAAATGAGCTGTTACAGGTGATCAGCTACCAACTGTCAGCACTAAGGTAGGGCCAGGAGGTGGCCAGGCGTTTGCAGCAATGTGCTCCTCGGAAAGTCTGGCCCTAGCGTAAGCAACCTTCGCGGCTTGCCTGGGACTGAGGGGTTTCCCAGGACATGAGACATTTTGTACTGAAACCGGGAAACTCCCAGGCCAAGCAGGACCAGGCAGTAGACCGGCCTACTGGGCACAGTTGCAACTGCAGCATGAGATTTAGCCAAAATAAAGGTCAAGCAAACACAAAATCAATCTCATGAGCAGAAAAAAACCCACTGGGCTTCAGCTTTAAGGATCCACGCTATTCACACAATTCTCAGTAGTGAAGCACAGAGGAATAATCACACAGCAACTAAGGCTGCTTTTTCTCCAAAATAAATTGCATGCATTAAAGATTAGAAAACTGACCAATGACATACTCAGAGAAGAATATAGTGACCCTATTTTTTTGATAGCAAAAATAATCTGTGTACAGGTATAGATATATAAGTATAGATATATAATATGTATTGTGTACAGGTATAGATATGTAAGTATAGCTATATAATATGTGTTGTGTACAGGTATAGATATGTAAGCATAGCTGTATAATATGTGTTGTGTACAGGTATAGATATGTAAGCATAGCTGTATAATATGTGTTGTGTACAGGTATAGATATGTAAGCATAGCTGTATAATATGTGTTGTGTACAGGTATAGATATGTAAGCATAGCTGTATAATATGTGTTGTGTACAGGTATAGATATGTAAGCATAGCTGTATAATATGTATTGTGTACAGGTATAGATATGTAAGCATAGCTATATAATATGTGTTGTGTACAGGTATAGATATGTAAGCATAGCTATATAATATGTGTTGTGTACAGGTATAGATATGTAAGCATAGCTATATAATATGTGTTGTGTACAGGTATAGATATGTAAGTATAGATATATGTGTTGTGTACAGGTATAGATATATAAGTATAGATATATAATACGTATTGTTTAAATGTGTATTTGCTACTGTTTTACTTGGTAAATCACTTGGACTAATATAATTGTCTAGTAATTGGGTTTTTTTCTTTACTTTATGTTAGTATAACTGACCTTTAACTTGCAGATTGCACAAGCAAAAAGAAACAGGAGCAAAATTCACTCTGATAGCAATTCTTGGATCTGAAACCCTGAAACCTGGACACTACATCACACATGAAATCCACCCATTCTGCAAACACAGAAAAGGCATGTGAGGATTATCCACAGGTGGCCTGTGTTGGCCGTCTATGTCAGTCCTGGTCTCCTCACACCACAGCGGGCCCATCTCAACATCAAGCATAAAACCCGCTGCAATTCGCACGCACATGGCTCACATCCTCCAGGAGAAAGTGGTCTATGTGAAGGAAGGACCAAAGACACAGAGGGAGGAAACAGTCCCTTGAACTAGAGAATCCAAGAATTACATGGTCCTTTTCCGCACAGTCACAAAGAGGGGGTTCTGGTGCCCCCTCCGATTTTTTTTCAGGCCTCCAGCAAGGGCAGTTTGTACTGATACACAAAAATGTCAGCTCTGCCCCTCAACCATCACCCGACGCCCCCTGGGCCAGACGGTGATGACCTGTACCGGCTTCCCCTCCTCCTGTCATAGCCATGTTCACATGAGAGCTCACAGCAAAAAGCACAAAACCCTCCAACACGATGTGAAGGATGAAGTGTGTTGGGTGAGCATTAAAAAAGAAAAAAGCAGTGTTAGTAACCAAAGAGCCCTAAGAGTATGGCCTGGCTCATCCCCTGGCCAGCGTGAAAAAGACATGCAGGGTAATGATCAAGGGTGTCATCTTAAGAGCCAGATCAACCGGGTTCTAACTCACCACAGAGCACCCTGAATAAGTTACCTAAACTCCCTGAGCATGCTGTAGTATCTGTAATCCCTGGATTATGTATAGGGCAGCAGTGGAGATTACACGAGATGATATATTTCATAAGCGCCCAGTCACTCTGAGCTTGTAATAACTGACTCTTAGCTACCCTTGCGCTAACTTTCAAGGTCTCAACCAACAGTAAGGCAGAATTCTAATAATTTCTAAAGTGAAGAATCTGTTCCAAAGAAGCTGAGAATACATTTTAACCTTTCCCTACTCGTATCCCTTTGCTCGCCTCCATTAATTGTATTATTTTCCTACCAATTCCTACCCTCCATCTAATAAAAAAATCGACAGGCCATTCAATACTCTGGGTCATGTTACTTTTTTATATACCAAGGACGAATCTCTGTGCTTACAGAATAAAGACACCAAGTAAAGCAGGGTTTTTTTGTTTTCTTTCATGTCTCCACTCCTGCCACCACCCATCCCAGCAGTGCCTAAACATGGGGAGGTGATGAAGGGCAGTAGAAATGGAAGAGCGGATGCGTCTCGTCAGTGTCCAAATGAAATAACTTGTGACATGTCGAAGCTAGAGCAGCCGCCTACTAGCTTTGTGCTTACTGATGCCACAGAGCATCCCTGAGGGTCTGTAACCAGGTAGCTGTGGAAAACCTGACTGTTCCCTAGGCTAGCAGCAGCCCAGGACCTGGCGAAATGCTGAGCAGAGCTACTTAAGGCCAAAGAAAGAGAGCAAATGTCCAAGTAAAGGAATGGATAAGGTGTGAAGCAGGGTGGCCAAAGGCAAAGGATGAGGAAGGAAGGACGCTCCCTCACGTGGTGGCGAGTTTCATGGAAGAGCCCAGACCTCTCAGACTCCATTTTTGGTTCCAGAGCAGATGCTGTATCAGGACAAGTAGGGCCGAGAAAGGTACAACTGCTCACACTTTGATTCTTACCTCCAATTCTTATTCCATATATCGTCCTGAAACAATTTGAGAAAAAAAAAATTTGAAGACCCTGATCAAATGTAACTGTCGTGATGAAAACTACACGGTGAAGCAAACTGAATATTTTAAAGGTATCATTCATAACATTTAGAGAACTAAAAAATTTAAAAACTGGAACTGACGTTCAGGAAAGTATCACATACCAAATTTAAGCTTAAAAATGACTACGCTTCTTACAGTATGACTTGCCTATAACGCTCACAATATAAAATTTGGAAAGTCAAAACTGACTCTTTCTGGAACTGAAAAGGCCTTTTACCTCTCAGATCAGGATCTCTAACAGGTTGTATAAGATCTAAATTGTCAGTAAAGGATTATAAGAGACTGATACAGAAGACAAAATCCCTGATACCAAGAGGTTTCTCCCCTCATTTTCTATCATACCTAAGGCTTCTAACACATAGATAATTGTCCAAAACTGTTTCCTTTCTTCCTGTGATGGTTCATTTTACATGTTAACTTGGCTAGGCTCAAGTGTTTGGTCAAACCAAGTGTTTGGTCAAACCAGACTCAATGTTGCTATGGAAGTCTTTTTTTAAATGTGATTAAATCAGGCCCCTATGAGTAAAGCAGGTCACCCTCCATAATGTGGTGGGCCTCACTCAATCAGTCGAAGGCCTTAAGAGCAAAGACTGAGGTTTCTCCCAAGAAGGAATTCTCCTCAAGACTGCAACACAGAAACCCAACCTGAATTTCCAGCCTGCTGCCCTGAAGAATTCAGACTCAAGACTGCAACACCAACTCTTACCTGAACTTCCAGCCTGCCATACAGATTTCAGAGTTGCAGCCTCCATAATTATGGGAGCCAGCTCCTTAAAATCAATCAATAAATCAATCTCTTTCTCTCCACACTCACACACACACACAAACACACACACACACAACTGGTTCTTTTTTGTTTGCTTGTTTGTTGCAGGCACCACTTATGTGATTTGGTGGGTGGATACTTTTGTTTGTTTTGTTTTGGTCTTTTGTTTTAGACTATTCAGAAGAATAAGAGCCTCTAAGATTGCTCATAGTTTTAAGTGGAATTTTCTATCACAAGTGAGAGGTCATGAATAGCGTTCGTTTTAGGTCAGCTGCAACTGGTTCTAATTGGGATTGGTTCTGTTTTCCTGGAAAACCATGACTAATACACTTTCTCTTCACCCTAAAATACCTAATAAAAGCCTTATGGTAAAACACGCACACACACACACACACACACACACACACACAGTGGAGCTATCAGAAAACACCTTCAGTTGAAAAGTTCATGTGAGAAAGAAACCCAGTAAACGGAAGAAATTTGGGGAATTCCCTGGCGGTCCAGTGGTTAGGACTCTGCACTTTCACTGCTGAACAAGACACAGGGCACGGCGGAAAAAAAAAAATAAAAATTTCTTTACAATCAACTTAGATGCCAAGGGACTCTATCACGTCCTATGCCTTTTAACCTATGGAACAAGAACTGCAGGGAGACCAAGAGGGAGAGAAGAAAGCAGGGAAATGGGAAGAGGGAGAGAAAAGAAACCAGAGCAACCTAAACACCCTCAAAAAGGAGCTGCCAGAAATGTCACCGAGGGAAGCACGTTTGAAACAGAAACTTTTTTTTTTTTTTTTTTTTTTTTTTGCGGTACGTGTGCCTCTCACTGCCGTGGCCTCTCCCGCCGCGGAGCACAGGCTCCGAACGCGCAGGCTCAGGGGCCATGGCCCACGGGCCCAGCCGCTCCGCGGCACGCGGGATCCTCCCGGACCGGGGCACGAACCCGTGTCGCCTGCACCGGCAGGCGGACTCCCAACCACTGCGCCACCAGGGAAGCCCATGAAACAGAAACTTTTTTAATGGTACAAACGTATTAATATATTTTAAAGTTACTTGAAGGAAAAAGGAATGGTAGCTTGGGAAGACAAATTCTCCAGATTTCAATGACTGCAATTTACTAATAAGGTTTCCTCTCAATCTTTTACTTGAAAGTGGTTTATTCTTGCTTTATACATAATCTTAAACCTTGCTTATGTGGATTATAAACCAGTGCCACGGTACATCAGCGTAACAAACACAAACAGCTGTAAATGATAAACATCTTAAACCATCAGAATGTAAGAGACTAGTGTGAAGTGACAGTGTTCAAGCATAAAAAAATTAAAAGAACAGTGCCACTCTGGGATCAGCCTGCCTGGGTTTTGAAACTCTCTGTGCTCACAGGCCAAGTTACCTAATCCCTCTGACATTTATTTTCCATATATTCAATGAGGATATCACCACTACCTCACAGGGACGGACTGAGTGCAAATAAAACAACCCAGGCAAAACGCTAAGCACACTGCCTGACACAGAGTAAGGATGCACTGATTTCTGTTATTTCTATTATTTCTATCAAGAAAAGGCTCAGTGATATCAGTTTGCTCTGATCTGGAAGTCAGAATAGCACGCAGAACTTTTAAGCAAAATTTAAAACATTTCCATCCAAAACGGTAAGTTTTTCAAGTGTGGTGCTTCAAGGGGTGCTGAAATTCACTAATTCACAAAGCTGGTCTAAACCTCCAGAATGATTGATAACCAGGATTTCACTATTGCATGTTTCCCTCACAGTAAAAACACTGTAATGCTCTGAATAATCCAAGTGCTGGATTGAAAAAAAAAAAAAAATCTAGATAGTGAAAAGACCCCTTACTTAACTGAGGGCAGCGGACGTATGTGTTTAAAAAGCCCAGACTTTCATCAGTTATCAGAATCCCTGATACCCAGATTTTCGCGGCGCTGGTTGTTTTTTTAATACAGAGATGAATGACTTGACACTGTTTCAGTATTTCTGATGTGCAAGTGGGCAGATAGTGTGGGAGGATGTGATGACTAAGCGTTGAAAAAAAACTTCTGAAGGGTTCCTAAGAGTTGGAGAAGTTAAGCAGTGCAGTGAGTGTGTGAGCAGATAAGACAGAGCTGTAGGCTAATAGCAGCGAACTCCAAGGCAGGGCACCAAGTCTACCGGACGTCCAGCAAGCAGTTACGGAATGGATCCTACATTCTCCTTAGACGCCTCCAGAAAGGAGAATCCCAGAAGGCTGTGCGCCACAGTGAGGTGTGATGCCAGCATCATACAGTTAAGGTCCCACAGAAAACCGTTTGCCCTGACCTGGAGTCTTTAAATGTCATAATACTGAATTCAGAAAGCCAGAAAACAAGTCACTTGAATGACACTTTCAAATCCAAACTTTGTATTTTCTTAATTAGATATAGTTTATAAACTTTCCAAATAAAGCATGAATAATTTTTTTTATTGACGTAAAGTGGATTTACACTGTTGTGTTAATTTCAGGTGTACAGCAAAGTGATTCAGTTATATTTATATATCTGTTTTTTCAGATTCTTTTCCCTTACACGTTATTACAAAATATTGAGTATAGTTCCCTGTGCTATACAGTAGGTTTTCGTTGGTTATTTTTTTATATATAGTAGTGTGTATACGTTAATATTAAATACTACTTTCAAGTTGCCTAGTTTGAGTTACGAGATTTTTTTTAATTAATGCTCACTGGAGAATTTTAACCAGCTCAGGATTAGCAACTGCTTTCAATTTAAAAACTAACAAGAATAAACTGTTATCATATTAAACCATTTTTACTGTACTGATTTCATTTTGGTTCCAATTAAACACCATTGTCAATATAAAGAACTCATCCACAATTAGGAAAAATCAAATGTGAAACCCTCATCAAACAACACTTCAAGTTCCTTGAAATCTTCTTAACTTCAGTACAAAACCAGAGAATCCAAGCAGGGCTATTTCGACACTGATTTAAATGTATGTAAGGACTGTAGTTATGTGGAAAATGGACTGTGATTATTCCATGAAATTTAATGTGTAGTGACACAGACTCCTCTCTCTCTCTCTCTTTTACCCTCCCTCCCTCCCGCTCTCTCTTAAATAAACTATTAAGGGAGGCATGTTTGAATGGAATTGAAACTTCTCCAGGTAGACGTTTGTGGCCCTTCATGTGTCTGCATGAACATTTAGCAAAAGCTTCCCTCCACTTGTACGGCCCAGGAAGCAGGGCTGAGTGTGGAAGCAGAGAAGTAGGATCAATGGGGTCAAGCTTTCCATGACAGACATCAGGATACGGGGAATTTTCCTTCACCGTTAAATGTCACAAAGTCAACTAGGTCTCTTGAAATATTAGTATTATTTGGGGTTTTTTTTAACAGCTATCTTGAGATATAATTCACATAACATACAATTAACCCATTTAAAGTGTTCAATTCAATGGTTTTGGTACATAACATTTTTTAAATTGTGGTAAAAAAATATGCGAACATATTCTTTATCCATTCATCTGTCACTGGGCACTTAGGTAGCTTCCATGTCTTAAATAAAGGATAAAGAAGACATGGTATATATACACAACGGAATATTACTCAGCCACAAAAAAATGAAATAATGCCATTTGCAGCAACATGAATGGACCTAGAGATTATCATACTAAGTGAAGTAAGTCAGACAGAGAAAGACAATTATCATATGAGACGTGGAAAACAAACTTATGGTTACCAGAGGGGATGACGGGGGGACGGGGTGGGGAAGATAAATTAGGATATACACACACGACTATTAAATATACATACTGCTATTAAATATGCAGCATAAAATTTGCCACTTTAACCTTCTTTAAGAGTACAATTCAATGGCAGTAATGACATTCACAATGTTACACAACCATCATCATTATCTAGTTCCAAAAATTGTTAACACCCCAAACAGAAACTCTGTAACCATTACGCGATAAATCGCCGTTCTCTGCTCCCCCCAGCCCCTGGTAACCTCCATTTCACTTTCTGTCTTGATAAGTTTGCCTATGCTAGATAGTTCATATAAGTGGAACCACACAACGTTTATCCTTTTGTATCTGACATAATGTCTTCAAGATTTATCCATGTTGCAAAAAAAGATAAAAAGTAAAATAAATAGTTATCGATGTTGCAGCTTGTGTCAGGCTTTCCTTTCTTCTGAAGACTGAATAACATTCCATTGTATGTATATACCACATTTTGTTTATCCATTCATCTATCGATGGACATTTGGGATGTTTCCATCCTTTGGCTGTTGTGAATAGTGCTGCGACGAACATTATCATACGAGTATTTGTTTGCGTCCCTGATTACGGTTCCTTTGGACATATACCTAAGAGCGGACTTGCTGGGTCATACGGTAATTCTGTGCTTAGCTTTCCGAGGAGCCAACACACTGCTCCCTCGTGGCTGCCCCGTCTTACATTCCCATCAGCACACATGCTCACCAACAATAACTTTCCATTTTTAAATTACACCTATTGTACAATATTAGGAGTGAAATGGTATTTCATTGCATTTTTTTAACATCTCTATTGGCGCATAATCGCTTTACAGTGTTGTGTTAGTTGCTGCTGTATAACAAAGTGAATCAGCCATATGCATATGTATATCCCCATATCCCCTCCCTCTTGCGTCTCCCTCCCACCCTCCTTATCCCACCCCTATTTGCATTTTCCTAATGGCTAATGATGCTCAACATCTTTTCATATGCTTACTGGCCATCTGTATATCTTCTTTGGAGAAATATCTACTCAAGTCCTTTGGCCAACTTTTTTTTTTACTTTTATTTATTTTTGGCTGTGTTGGGTCTTCGTTGCTGCGTGCGGGCTTTCTCTAGTTGTGGCGAGCGGGGGCTACTCTTTGTTGCAGTACACGGGCTTCTCAGGGCAGTGGCTTCTCTTGTTGCGGAGCACAAGCCCTAGCACGCGGGCTTCAGTAGTTGTGGCACATGGGCTCAGTAGTTGTGGCTCGTGGGCTCAGTAGTTGTGGCACACGGGCTTAGTTCCTCCGCAGCATGTGGGATCCTCCCCATCAGGGATGGAACCCGTGTCCCCTGCATCGGCAGGTGGACTCCCAACCACTGCGCCACCAGGGAAGTCCCTTGACCATCTTTTAGCTGAGTTAT
This sequence comes from Phocoena sinus, assembly GCF_008692025.1. Lineage (NCBI taxonomy): Eukaryota > Metazoa > Chordata > Mammalia > Artiodactyla > Phocoenidae > Phocoena > Phocoena sinus. Next base: position 3,359,641 of record NC_045774.1, on the reverse strand, counting down.
CTTTTATCCTTCAGTTGTAGGAGTTCTTTATGTATTCTGGCTATTAAACCTTTATCGAACACATGATTTCAAAATATTTTCTCTCACTCCATCAACTGTCTTTTCACTTTCTTGACAGTGTCCCCTAATACCCCAAAGTTCTGAATTTTGAGGAAGTCCAATTTATCTATTTTTTATTACGTTGCTTGTACTTTTTTTTTTTTTTTTTTGCGGTACACGGGCCTCTCATTGTTGTGGCCTCTCCCGTTGCGGAGCACAGGCTCCGGACGCGCAGGCCCAGCGGCCATGGCTCACGGGCCTAGCCACTCCGTGGCATGTGGCATCTTCCCGGACCGGGGCACGAACCCGTGTCCCCTGCATCGGCAGGCGGACTCTCAACCACTGCGCCACCAGGGAAGCCCCATTGCTTGTACTTTTGGTGTCATATCTAGAATCCATTTCCCATATAGATTATTCTTGAAGGAAGTTTTTCCTTTTCATTCTTTGTCCTATTTCTTACTCTGCATTACACACTAGAACATTTGGATTCTGACCACCACAATTAACACTGGTAGGACACATTTCAGAGCATATTTGGAAATGAAGAATATTTCTACTGTAAATTATTAGAGAAATGTACACTTGACAACCTTGATGTTTTACATACAGATGGGGAAAAGCTGAAGCAATCTCACAGAAAGTATGATGCTGACAGCCTAGAAAAAGACCTAAGTCTGAGACTCTGTACACACATTAAGTTTTCTGAGTAGAAAGTGTGAAGAATGAAGGAAATCTTGGAGAGACAGAACCCAAGGGACCGCTCCTCCAGAATCAGTTGGGTGGAGTTCTCACTGATCCAAGCCTAAAGCTCTGTCTAGCTCTCCTGCAAACTGCCCCAGTGCAATGAATTTTGTTTTAACAATAAAATAAACATAAGTGTCAAAATAACTGGAATTACTGTTTTCCTGTGCAGTATGTATGAGGCCACCTAACTATTCTCTTTTGATCGAATAAAGGAGGGTTTAATTTCAATTTAACCATCTGACATGTCATAAATGTACACGTCATCCTCAGCGTCCACCTGGGAGCAGGGCTGGGGAAAAAAAAGTCGATCCCCTTAGGACTGTTTGAATGGGACAATTTGGACAAAAGTAAACTGTCATCAATAATTTCCTTCCAAAAATGAATGCTGCGTTATCTGTATCACTACAGATTTATTAATTACAGTATGCCATTAATTATGTGTCTTAAATACCTTTCTCCATGTTTTTTATTACAAGATTAAATTTACTGTTACAAAACCATGGATAAACAAAACATTATACGTAGAAATAAGAACTGTTAGTAATTACCAAGAGTAAAGAGGGGAGAAAGGAACACCATCCCCCAAACCAGTAGCCTATGGAGGTTGTAAATGTCTTACAAATGTCATTCAGAAATTATATCTTACATAAAACCTAAGTTTAACAAAAATATCCTCATACCCTTAGACTATAAACAGCCACCACCAAAAGACAGTACCTAATACTCAAGGGGATAGTGACACAACTAAAGATTTTTAAAAATAAAAAAGGATATTAAGAGGCTGAGATTACAGAGGCCTGGGGGTGAATGCCATCCGTCGCTAAGCAGGAAGCCACAGAAGCTATGCTGCTTTAGAATCAAACGAAATGGAATTCCAGTTTGAGTTTAAAGCTCATAAGAAAGCTCAGATAGGAGACTGATGGCAAAATGTCAGATAACAGCTACACAGAAGGCCCTTGAGGACAGAGAACAGTGGGCTCCCTCTCTACCCTGAGAAATTTCTTACACTGTAATTTGAACGAACTTCTAACACTTCAGAGAACCATCATGAAATGCACTGTTTTGATGAGACTCCTAAAGAAAACTGAACTCTGCTCTGATTCTTATCAGCTCCAAGAAGCTGTGAGATAAGGTTTCATCACAATCGCCGTATCTTGTGATTTCAAATTAAGAACAAAAAAAGATGGACTTCCTATGACTCGGGTCCCAGTATCCCAGTAAATCTCAGGGCGGCGGGGGGGGGGGGGGGGGGGGGGGGGGGAATTTCTGCCCAGATTCTACAACCCTTGGGGATGAAGTGGTGTGGGGAAGGCTGTTCTTGCATAAGGCAGACACACCAGAGCCTAACAGGCTGGCTGCATGCAATAACTTCAGTCCCAAATATGGGAATGAGGGTTCCTTCAGGCACATAAACTCCAACTAGAAAGAGACCTGGAGGGCTTACGGGACACCAGCTCCAGGACATCTTGACTGACACGCTTCTATAACATCTGTTTTGCTCTTTAGTGTTACACACCCAGGAATTACTCAGATTTGCCAAGACGGGCTCCCAGCTGGAGCTTGAAGGCACAGGGCTTCCTTCCTTCCGAGATCCGGGGGCTGCGTGATTAAAACATCACCATCACCTTGTGTGTCTTTCAGTCAATCAATGCGGAAGAGATTATTTCACAGTTTCTGTAAAGAGGGTACCATGCTCACTTCAGAGAATAAAGGAAGTCATTGTACAGAAAAACACAGCTTTTTATCTCGGTCTGATGTACACTGAAGTCAATGCCCGTGGTTTATGCACTTGTGAGACGTAGGGTTACTTCTCTACATCCAAACAAAACACCAGGGAGAAAGTAATCATAAGGCCCATAATAATGAATAATAAGGCACCCTCCATTAAGTTAATGCCCATGAAATCTAGCTCAGAAGCTGCCTCTCCATGCTAAGGGCACCGCACGCTCACAGGAGCACACGCTTCAGGAACATGGGGGCCCGGTTTCCTTTGTGCAGAAGGGGATCAGAGTGATGTGTAAGAAAATTAAAGCTGTGGGGCTCCTCGTGGCAGGGGAAGGAGAGAGCCCACGAGAGCACGTACTGATGTCAGTGAGCATTGCAACCAAAGGGCTGAGTGCAAAGGATTCTCCTCAATATCTTCAGGTGGGATGTCCTTTGTAAACATATTATAAAATCTTTACTGACAGGTTAGCTTTTTCTCTATAGTTACAGAATGGCCGGCTGGAAAAAACACTGAAAAACTCCCCTTGGAAAAGAGAAAGGATGGAATCATTAAGAAAAGAAAACAACAAGTAAACATTTAAAAACCCTGCGTTCGGGCTTCCCTGGTGGTGCAGTGGCTGAGAGTCCGCCTGCCGATGCAGGGGACACGGGTTCTTGCCCCGGTCCGGGAGGGTCCCACATGCCGCAGAGCAGCTGGGCCTGTGAGCCATGGCTGCTGAGCCTGCGCGTCCGGAGCCTGTGCTCCGCAACGGGAGAGGTCACAGCAGTGAGAGGCCCGCGTACCGCAAAAACAAACAAACAAACAAACAAACAAAAAACCTGCGTTCACTTCTCCAAAGGAAATAGGGACCGGTAGTTTGGAGGAGTATTGAGGAACAGGAATAGTACAGATCATTTTTATTTCTAAAACTTACTCTTTTCACCCAACATATATGTTATGGAAGCGGTGTCTAAAAACTGAATCCTTAAAAATTGAATTCAAATGTACACGGACTTGAAGCGCCCGTTATTTAAGGAAACAATTTTTTTTCTCTAAAAAATAATACTGAGTGGTTTTCAAAGTAAAGAGTGCATCAGCCGGTGCTGGGCCCCCTGCTCTGTCTGAGCTTCCGATGCAGGTGTGGGGTAGGGCCCACGCGCTTTGAGAACCCTACGGGGTCAGCCTGGACAATCTGGATGTGTTTGGCTTGGGGTGTGGATGTGTTTGCAGCTCCCCAGGCAAAGTTCATTTGTGTTTGTGGAGTGTCACGAGTTGTCACATTGTAGTTGTTGGTTTTCCTGAGAGAGAACACAGCATGGTTGGTGGAATGAGCTTGGCTTTTCCAGGAAAGGGACCTACAGCTGAACCTGAATCCTGCCACTCACGTTATTAGCTGTATGACCTTAAAACTGCTGGTTCCTCTTATGTAAAACAAAGATAATACACCCTACCATCTCAAGACTGTACTAAATAATGAATAAATGAAGATTATTTACCTCGCCTTGTTCCAGAGTATGTATTGAAAGTATACATCAAGAGTGGTGAAAAAACAAGATAACATACATTAAGCAAAAATAGGGAAATAAAATAGCACAAATGTGGATAAGACAAAACACATCCCACAGACAGCGACACACACTACAGATAAGCCACAAATTTGCCTGCAAACTTTCAGCAGTCAAGGTGAAAACGCAAATTGCTCATTTACACAACTCGGCATCCACAGAATAAAAGCAGACCACTTGTTCTGGAAAAACAGAACAATATTCCCGGTACTAAAAGAATGAACACGTCCCCCAGCTGCTGGTCTTTCGCAGCAAACTTTCTGTAGACACAACCTCAGTATAACGTCCCCCCTACAGAGCCGTGTTCACACTGACGGGTCCGGTGGGACACGGCCCAGGGTCCACGCACAGCACAGGCCTCCGGCCTGTCCTGACTCCAGCTTTTATGTGGCAATCACTGACCTACTGCATTTCCCGAGAAGTGGCTGGACTACAGCTCCTCCAGGTTGTGTCTGTGAAACGAAGACTCATGCACCTCATTAAGGGCTGAGGCGAGAGGGGATATTTTTACTAAAATTGAGCAGCCACGCCGCACTCCTCACAGAGGCCACCTCACAGTTACCGGGAAGCAGCCGTGGGCCCCACCCCCAGTTGGTGGCAGTATCAGAGGGACAAACAGGCAAGGAAGACCCCCGAAGAAACGAGTGTTGTGGGCACGTGCTGAGACAGGGAACGCGTTTCTAAAAGGCGTCAGAATAGGGAATATCCACAAAGGACCTTACTTGTTATTATCATTTGTGAGGAGTAGGGGTTATTATTCATCAGGTTACAAGGCTGAACGTAGGCACCAGTTTAGTCCTGGCATAAGCATACCATCACAGATCGGCACCAGGTCAAACGGTGCATGCGTGTGTGTGTGTTCGTTGTCTTTGGGAAGCCGGGGAGTTCAATAATATACAGCTTCTTTCTGAGTGTACCATCACAGTCAGTCCATTAAATCAGTTAGTGGGTAAAGAAACTTGCAAAACGTCTTAGGTCTGTATTTATAGACAATTAACTTAGGAAACCACTGTCCATGGCAAGTATCATACCAGATTCAGAATTATGCCATACAATAAAACAAGTGGATGCTTTAGTTAGAGTACATTTGTATCTATTTTAACTTACTTTAAAAGGGATTTGTGACAAGTCTAAACATTTTCCTACGTATGCATTTTGTAAAATTTTTTCAGAGATTTGGAAATACTTCTCAGAGCGAACAGTTTCAATTACGTTCAAATAAATGCATAGGTCTGTTCACATAAAAAATGTTAAAGACCATAGTCTTTGCTGAGATATATAATTTGAGGCATTCAACAAAGAAGATAACTTTTAATAACCATCTGAGGAGTAATTAGGAACAAAAAATAAAGAGACAGGAATATCATATTTTGATAAGAACCAAAGATTCTACTTTCTTAACAGAAAACTATTAAATGCTATATAATTACAGTAACCTGCCTGGCTGCAGGGTTTCAAACAGTAACATTCGCAATAACTGCCAATATCACAAGCTAAGGCTTATCATTATTGTTAAGTGTCTCGATGTAACGCAAGCTGTTCCCATGCCCTCTAGGAAGTCCCTTAGTGTTTGTCCTTTATTTTTTCTACAAATTTCAAATGCATAATTCTATCTATAGGTAGACATTTACATTCATGCGGTAAATAAAAAATCTCTTGTTCACCTGGGGCATGTGATGCATATTATCAAAAGAACCCCGTATTTCTATCCGTGGGTTAGAATCCTGGGAAATAAATCCCATGTGCTTGCTCCCATACATTTTGTCGTATTAACAAACATACAAGCCAGTTCATTGGTTCCATACAAAGAAAATTTTGACACGGTACACAGACACACACACACGCCTCAAAACAAAGTTCTAACAATTATTTTGAGGGGCAAAATTGAGGATGAAAATATGGGAATATAATTTGATACGTTACACTTATGTATCTATAATCTTTCCATTGATACATAACTTTGAGGATTAAACATCCATCGTCGAACACTGAAAACAATTATACTCCAATAAAGAGGTTAAAAAAGAAAACTCCATCATCAAAAAGAAGCACCCTAATCTGATTACAATTTACAGCTTTTTGGTAAATCTTCACAGGAAGAATGCAGGCAAAAGCAGCCCTGACAGGAAACCTCACATTCCAGACGTACCATGGGCTCAAGTGAATCCCAGGAACGGCAGCTGTCTGTTCCCGTCTACTTCCCACAGTAAATGCAACACTCACTATTCAAACAGAGAAATCTGCTACACAAGCAATTATTCTACAAAAACTGGATAGGCTGTTTATGCACCCACATGAAAATAGATGTGAAAAATTAATTGGAGATATCGAAATCAGCTTCCTTCTGATGCCACGCATTCGCTTGCTTTAATCAGGCATGATTCCATCTAGTGTACAAAAGCCCTGCTTCCCAAACCAGCCCCAGGCCCAGACACCCTTCGCCCCGGGAGGGGGAGGGCATGGCAATGTCAAAACCTCCACTCAGGCTGAATGACTGTCACCAAGCCACTTGACACCTCAAAACCAATTTTATGATCTGCAAAACAATAGCTTGCCTCTCTAGCAAGATGGCTATGAGGCAAGCTATTGTTTTGAGATAATTCACCTGAAAATCCTCAGTAAAGGAAATAATAGCTGATATGTATTCAGTGCATTGCCCTGGACTCCAATTATTTAACACGTTCAATTTAAGAACAAAGTACTTCTTTGCATTCGATATTATAAATGAGATAAGTGGGGCAAAAAGAAGTTATACAACTAACTGCTCGCAGACAGTAGGTGACAGGTCAGGGCTGAGGCACTTCCCCACCTGAACCAAAGTGCAAGTACGAACGCCAAGGGCAGGAACGCAGCTGACACAGAGAGAACCGGCAAAAGAGTGGCCCCCTGCTTCCCCCAGGCTTCCATTCCTCTGGCCACTGCCCACATCTTCCACCCACCCAGCCCCGCCCGGGCTTCGAGGTGTGTTTATGACCAGATAAACCTATCTCTGACATGCACTGACTGTACTTGACCATGAAATACTGGGTGCAATCTGTTCCGACCCCAAAACTAAGCTTTATGGTGGATGGTAGTGACGTACACACACAGGTTTTGGAAAATTACCCATATCTGCCATGAGAAAACAGATGCTCCATCCAGTCAATATTCAGTAAGTACCCTTTGGAGCACCTGCTATGTCACAGGATCACAAAGACAGAGGCTGCATTTTTAATGGCGTGTAAGAGGCTTTGCCCCAGGACTACAAACTTCTTATTTCTTCTTATCCAAACATGCGGAGAAGAAGAGCAAGGGCCAGGCACCCCCAGACCTGAGTGTGCACCAGGCACCCCCAGACGTGAGTGTGCAGCTCCCGGGCACAGGCGGGAGATCCTCCCAGATTCGCAGTAAAGCCTTTCGAGAGTTCTCACTGAATTCCCTGGGCAACGATATTTACAATAAAGGCAAGGTGCCAAAGCAGAAGGCAAACTCTGGCTTGAATCCCCTACAGCCAAAAAGTAATTTCTAAAAACGTGCCTTTTCTACCTCTTGAAGTAAGAAAATGCTTTTTAGCAATTATTCTCTATAATCCCACTTTCCCATAGGTCCTCATTTCCTCCATCCAGTACTTGCTGTTAGTAAATGCTGTCAATAACTTCCCTTCTAAAAATGGGTCAGGATTTCTTTATGCTGCGTGAAAAGGTCCAACTCAAAATGGATATCTAATCAGATTCTAAGATCATGCCTTTTGTGAAATGCCTCAGAGTAAAGCCTCTTACTTTTTGCCAAAAGAAAGGAAGGAAGGAAGGAAGGAAGGACGAAAGAAAGAAAAGAAAGAAAGGAAATTATTTTAACCTTTTCCATCTGGAAATATGCAGCACATCCACCCTTCCCTTTTATTTCCACTTTACAATTCAGAGTAAGCACAGTAGGAGTCAAAACTAAATGCAAAGAAATTTTAACAAAAAGGAAGGAAGGAAAGGAGGGAAGGAGGGAGGGTAGAAGGAAGGAAGGAAGGAAGGGCTCAGTGATTTTGATATCAAAGAAAATCTATCATTAAAAGAAAAATAATTTAATTTTCTTATACCAATTAGTGCACTGTTGAGCTGCATTCTGAAAGGATGCACATAATCCTGTCCCTCTGCTCAGATCACCTCATCTGCACTGGCGTTTGGGATAGAACACTTACACTGTATATTCTATGCTGTTAACACAACTACACAGATAAATGCAAAGAGAGTAAGATTTTTAAAAAGCATATACTATAAAATCTTAAAACTTGATCATTTAAATATATACTAGTCATACTGGTAAAAGTGAAGTTCATCATCCCAAGGTTAAGTCACCCACACTGTACAAGGTATGCATTTAGTTGCCCACCTAGCAATCTAAAATAGAGCCTGTGAACAACAATGGCAAATTAACTACTGTACCGAGGGGGGGGCTGGTCTCTGAGGGCCTAGAGCACAAAACTGCCACTCAAACACTACATAACAGTGAGAACTATTAACTATATATTCTCTGTCCCCCAGGTTTTGTAACAATACCCTAAGGGTGCATCGCATTTGTGGTGAATTTTACAGTTTACAAAGCACTTTCACGTTCATTATTTCATCTTTATCCTGACCAAAAAGGGAGGAAGGAGACGGAGGGGCAGAGAGTAAGACCGCCAACGTTTTCCAGATTGGGGAAAACCCTCGGAAATGAAGTGGTTTGCCCAGCCATCCATAACCAGCAGGTGGAGGGACCAGTGTTTAAACTATTCCGTATTCAAACTCCGGCCATTTGATTCCAAGGCGTGCATTCTTTACATTACACTCTGATACCTATATTTTATTGGCTTGCTGCTATTATGACTTTTCATTCATTACCTTAGTTTGTACAACTGAAAGCTCAGAAACTGATTTTATTTCTTATAGGAAGTCATACCTATTATAATTCTCAACTGCGATTAATAACAGATAAGCAATGAAGGGAGACAAAAAATAACCTATGTAACATCAAACGGAGCAAAGTTCTTGAAATTGCATGCATGTCACTCTTTTCCACTAGGATACAAGACATGCAGACAACGTGAAATTTCTAGATGTTGAAAATGCTTTTAAACTGCTAAGACATTTCAAATCATAAAAGTTCTGATGGCTTTTATATACCATTTTCTTTTAAATCTTTTAAAAGTCACATGCCTTTCTGTTTCTGTATTATTTTATATGTAATATTAAGATTTTACACCTTTTTCAAATCACCAACCATAATACATCATTTACTCAGTAAACACATATTAAACAAGTACAACTATACTATTCTTGGTTTGTAAAGGTTTAAAAGTAAAAATTTCATGTTACTTATCAACAAATTGTACTGTGAAATTTAAACAAGCTTACTCACTTGATTCCAAAATGGCGAGAAAGGCGGTTAATTACTTTAGCACAAAGAAAATGTAAAGAACACAAAGACTAGTAAAAATTAAGGAGAACTTCCATGTAATAACCTATACATTACTATTAACTATTAGTAACTGCTGTGAGGCTCTCCCTCTTCCTCTCTTCCAAAAGTTCTTGTCACAAAGGACTGAAACTACACCAGATTCTCATCTGGATGTCAGATGTATAAAATAAAGTTTTGATAAACTATGCAATGTTGTTTCTGTAAGATACAAATTTAGATCAAACCTGGATTGTGTAAATAATGGTCTGTACATTTTTAATAAAAATTACTTATTAAAAATAGTTTATCAGTTTGGCAGAGAACAACATAATTCACCCAATAAGTACAATAACTTTATCCTGATTGTTACTTTGCCCAGCAGGCTCTCGGGAAATACTGAAAATGCACACATAGTCAGCGTCACTCATCCAAGGTCACTACTCCAGTGACCATTCTCCACGCAGTCAGGAGCGACATCACCAAGCAGTGGGTGCACTCCATCCACGGGCAGGCCTGCAGTTCCCATATTTAGGGCTAGTAACCTGCACACAAATGGGGTGTCTGCTTTTCCTGACCAGAGGAGATGGAAAGCAAGCTGCCTAGGGACGGGAGGACAGGAGAGCCTCTATGGCTGATGCCCGTGGGTCCACAGAGGAAAAAAAGGGGAAGAAAAACCTTAAAAGTTGCAAGAAAGATAAATAAAAATGCACAGTTGTCTGAGATTATTAATTAAAGCAGCCTATAGACCCATAAACCTTAAGAGTTCTTTAAGGCACTCCTGTATTATAAAAGAACAGTAACTGATGCTCATAGGATAAAAGGGAAAATATTAGGTTAACAACATACATCTAATAAGGTAAGAAAGGCATCACACATTTTTGGAAGATTTCTATGTAAAATAAATTATGAAAAGTAGATGCTTTAAAAGTTACACATGAGTAATCTGAAAAAGGTTCCCCTCCCAGAAAGGCTGGATCACGGAGGCAGAGGCAGTCCATTTCAGGGTGATAACGCACAAGGAGGGCACCATGCAAAAGTACATCCAGGTACAGAAGCCAGCATGCACCAAGGCTCACTGTGTCTACAGCGCTGGGGCCCAGGTCTGCGCCTCTGAGCCTCTCTCTGCTTACAATTTGTCCTCTTGGGACTATTTTAAGAACCAAAAGAGCAAACTTCCAGTTATAAAATAAGTAAGTCACCGGGACAAAATGTACAGCGTAGGGAATATAGTCAATGGTATGTTGACAGATGGTAACTAGACTTATTGAGTTGATCATTTCATAATGTATAAAAATATCGAATCACTGTTATGCACCTGAAACTAACATAATACTGTAAGTCAATTATACTTCAAAAAAATAACAACAACAAAAAAAACCATGTGCGATCATGAATATAAAACGATTGAACAAACTGAAAACGCTTCCAGGTCTGTAAAGCGCTGTTACCCCTGGAACTCCCCAGGTCACTGGAGGCCTCCACAGGTGGCTGTGGCAGCACTGCTGGCCGCATCTGCCCTCCGGCCGACAACCCCCATTTTAAGGGCGTGGCCTCCCGTGAATTTGGTTTCCTCATCCATCAGGGAGGTGCTGTCACAAACGCACGTGTGATCCATCTGTTCACTCTGTGGGGACTGCAGCGTGTCGCTGTGACGGTGACGAGGCGGCCCCAAGACACCAGCTCCGGACACGTTGCACCTGGGCGACAAGCGCCCTCTCCCCAGGTCTCTGCACCCACTGCTCCTCCTGCAGGGTACCTGCACTCCCCTCCCTCCTCCTCGGAGCATCCACACCGGCTAATCAGCCTCTTCCTTCTCTCTGTCTCTTCCCCAGGGGGTCAAAGGCGCAGTCTAGCTCAGCCCCTGGGCACACGGGTCCAGCATGCTGGTGTAGGTCTGCCTGGACTGCTGGACCACGGGCCACGGGGCTGTGGACGCTGCCAGCTTTGCTCACCTCTGTATCGACAACATGCAGCCCTCAAAAGACACTCACTGGACTGAAGTGCATCGACGTGTAATTTCAAATAAACGTAGTGCACCACAGAGATATCCAGAGGGCGAGCTCTGCAAAGCAATCCCAAACAGTCCCCCTGGTCATGACACCAGGGGTAGGAGCTGGTTGACAGTAGGAAGACAATTCTGGCGTCCTCTCTGGTCTTGAAGACATCTGTCAGCCAAACCTCAAGCATAATCCCCACCTGTCATCTTTACCCTTTTGGCTTTCCCTCCACCTTTTAGGGCTTTCAGGTACTCTTAGGTGGGGGACACCACGGCCCAGGTAATTCACCCACGTGCAGCACGTCAGTTCAGGTCAAGGGCACCTTTCACATCTACTCACTCCTCTGCAGTGTATTTTACTTCCAGAAGAAAGTGTACCCTCTCACGCATTCTTAGGTTGACACATAAGAATTTTTATCACAGGTTTAAATAGATGTGAATGATACATGTTTCTTTTTTTTTTTTTTTACAACAAATATGTCTTACATGTATTTCTATCAAAACCTTGGAGCTGAGAAATAGTTCATCCAGTCTATGGAGTCTGTCCACCACACAGCCATACTGGAAAGCCATGCCAAGAAATAACTAAGTCAGACCTAATTTCGGTCTGAAAGAATTATTTTATAATCTAGATACACATTCTAACTTGCATCTCACTTCTGTGTTAGAATTCGAAGATGGAGGACGGATGGAGACACACAAGGAGCTCGGTAGTGATCTGTTAACGTGAGAAGCAGAGTCTCCACGTCCACAGGAGCTTTGCTCCCTTCACTTTCCCCGGACCCTCTCTCAGAGCAGAGCCTTCTCCCTCAGAGCTGAGCCTTCTCCCTCAGAGCAGAGCCTTCTCCCTCAGGGCAGAGCCTTCTCCGATGGTTCAGGACCCACGTCTACACCCCGGGGCAACAAGCCATGGTGAGACTCTGGATAGGAAAGTGGGAAGCCTTTCTTCTTTTGCAAGTGGGAGAAGCGCAATCGTGCAAGGGAAGCAAATTCATTTTTCAAGAGTCTATATGAACACTGAGGACACAGCAATTGATTTCTTTAAATCCTTTTCTTAAGTTCTTAAAACCTTTGCCCAAGTCCCCTCTTGGAAGTGGGTACACCAGTTTGAAGACAGCTGATGAGGAATTCCCACCATGTCATCTCCTCCTGTCATCTCCCCTGAGCGAGGGCATTTCCAGCATCCCTACAGGCTGCCTTTACCCTTGGGCATCACACATGTGAAGACAGGCCCAGTGGTTTCCCCTCAGGCTTCTCCTTTCATGTAGCCATTACAGAATTCACTCATCACTATTACACATGCACTACTAACAGTTTATCGCATGTAATGTATATATATTATTATACAAATGTATTTAGCATGCATTCAGTATGTAAACCCTGGAAAAATTTCCCTAACATATCTAAATAATAAGTCAGGCTGCATATCCAAATCTTCCCTAGGATCCGTAATCAATACATTAAGAAAAAAAGAAAGACGGGCACGTATGTATGTGACAACAGGGGTTTCTTGACAAATTGGCCATTCTGAGTACTAGGTCATTGGCCTCTGTGTAAATTAATCTAGTTATCCCCAAAAAAGGATATATCAATATCATCTCTCCAAGCCAGTTCAACTGTACAAAACATTTAAAGCATTCTGCCAAAAGAGATTACGCATACCCCATATCCTCAAGCCCATGCTCTAGTAGGTCTGTGTAGCTAGTGGGAAGCAGCCGCATAGAATAGGGAGATAGCTCGGTGCTTTGTGACCACCTAGAGGGGTGGGATAGGGAGGGTGGGAGGGAGACGCAAGAGGGAGGGGATATGGGGATATATGTATACGTATATAGCTGATTCACTTTGTTATACAGCAGAAACTAACACACCATTGTAAAGCAATTATACGCCAATAAAGATGTAAAAAAAAAAGAAACTAGAGCTCTTCAAGTCCATGCTCTAGTAGGTCTGTGTCTTTATTCCCGTCTGGGGAGGGGAAAGGGTAAGCTGGACAAAGCGAGAGAGTGGCATGGACATATATGCACTACCAAACGTAAAATAGATAGCTAGTGGGAAGCAGCCGCGTGGCACAGGGATATCAGCTCGGTGCTTTGTGACCACCTGGAGGGGTGGGACAGGGAGGGTGGGAGGGAGGGAGACGCAAGAGGGAAGAGATATGGGAACATATGTATATGTATACCTGATTCACTTTGTTATAAAGCAGAAACTAACACACCATTGTAAAGCAATTATACTCCGATAAAGATGTAAAAAAAAAAAAAAAACTAGAGCTCTTCGAAATCTTTCTTCAAGGGAAACGTAGTAATTAAGAGAACCACTGGAGCCAGAGGCGTGAGTGCAGCGAGATTTCACAGCAATGGAGCCACACCCTACTCTGGAAAACCTACAGGAGTGGCCAGCTGGGAGCCCCTCAACCTCCCACTGGCTTCAGCCAATCACTGCACTCCACCCGAAGCCGCTACCAAACCAACCACAAACGGTTTCACAGACTCTTCCACTTGAGGACGATAGCCTTACATAAGGTAAGGAAGAAGAATAAAAGAGGCAAAATCAGCCAGCAATGGAAACCACTGGGTTTTCAGGTCAAATCCTGAACCCTGCGTCAGTCTTCTCAGGGAGAGGCCACACGGGCCCCCAGGACCAGCTCTGCGGCAGGTGGAGGCCCTGCAGCCCCAGCCGTGACGCTTCCTTACAGACCTTTCCGCTAAGTCACAGACTCTCTTAAGAATCAGGGGCAATATTTTAAGGCATTCTGAAAACTGCTCTGCATTTTCTTGTCTCTCTTAACGCAAAAGAACTAAGCTGAGCCTCTCATACTTAACATAAAATCAAAATGAAAACATTACAAACCTAAACTTGTTACAATTCAAGAAAATTCCTAAGTGTTATGGCTTAGGTCTGCTCTTTCTTCTTTGGGGAAAAGTACTGAAGGGAAGCTAACATGTACTGACCACCCGTTTTACAGATAAGCAGAGCTTAGCTCAGAAGTTAAGCAGAGCTGAGATCTGAACCCAACTTTTTTTCCAAAGTACATGTTTCCAGTGCACCCTCCTGCTTCTCGGAACTCCTTCACTCATTCAATACACACTTAGTGAATGATTCCTACTGAAGGCTCCGCTGGTCATCTGAGATATAAAGACAGCAAACTTCAAGCTCACAGCGTCAAGGAGAGACAGATGAGCAATTTCGGCATCATGACAGAGTAATCACCCAGGTCTCCATACAAAGACCAGAATGATGGGGAAGGAGCCTTTGCCATGGCTGCACCGCTGAATGCCCGTCTGGAATTTCTTTTAATTTTTATGAACTATTCTCTGTGGTAAAGCAGAAGCCAATTCAGTATTTTTTTAAAATATACATGTCTACCACATAGTATTAAAGAATTCCAAAAGATCGTAACAGATAAAAGTGTTAATTCCTCAAATTATTTGTAAAGTTTTCAATGAAAATGAGATAACTCGTTGATAGTTTCGTTTCAGATAAATGTAAACCAGATGTAGAATGTTTTTTTTTTTTTTTTTTTTTTTTTTTTTTATGCGTTACGCGGGCCTCTCACTGTTGTGGCCTCTCCCGTTGCGGAGGACAGGCTCCGGACGCGCAGGCTCAGCGGCCATGGCTCACGGGCCCAGCCGCTCCGCGGCATGTGGGATCCTCCCAGACCGGGGCACGAACCCGTGTCCCCTGCATCGGCAGGCGGACTCTCAACCACTGCGCCACCAGGGAAGCCCTAGAATGTTTTTTTAAAATAGTTCCAAGTGTAGCCTCAGAATTCACCCTTAAGGAGGTTCATGGGTACACTCTCACCCTTCTCCAAGTCAGAGCCTGTTAAATTACAGAAGAAAAATGTAACACATACATAGGACTAACTAAGACCATTCACGTAGTTAACTAAGAATATAGACCAAAACTCTACGGAAGTCTGAAGCGCATAAAGAGCCAGGTGCAAAGTAAACAGTATACGTACAAACCAAATCTAATCCAGCCCGTCCTCTGGATACAGGCCCAGACGTGGGAGCTGCATCCTGGGCCGGCACGCGCCGCACGCGAGGCCTGTCCCTGCGTCCGAGGCTGCTACACTTTCCCACTCAACTGAAGCAGCAGGGCGGCCCCACAGAAACGTCCCTCTTCAGTCAGGCCAAGTGAGAGTGAACAGTTCAGGGACACGAGAAAATGGAGGTCAAAGATGTTGCAACTACAGAGGCTCCACGAACGGGGAAAATGATTGTATTAGCCGTTCAAGTAATAGATTCCCCTAAATGCAAAAATTCTAATGACAATCACTGTTTTTCAGTTCTTTCTCTTTCCAAAAATTCTTCCCTTTTATGTTCAACACACTTTCCTTTAACTCCTTGCCAAGAAACTGGAATTGCTCTAAGGCTCCAGCCATTTCCTGGTATCAGTGTTTCCAGAAGCTGTACTTCCTGTAACGACAAAGAAACACCTTTCCCAGCCAATCGGATGCTTTAGGCAGCCTTTTTCTTCATTTCCCTTTGCCACTTGACCATCTCCCTGGCCAAATGATGCCCTCGCAGGGCTGCCGTGCTTCCCTCCCAGCAAAGCCTGTCTCACAGGGTTCGCTCAGAGCCCAGGGACGTCAGGACAGCGAGTGTGCTCCGGCACTAACTCTGATCAAGGCGCTATTGCCAACAATGGACACACATCATCTCATTTCATCTTCGCTCCGACGTGGGCTTGCCTAACTCCACAAGCACCATGCTATGCTGTGTCCTCGGCATCTGCTTAACAAACAGCGACACAGACCCATTTCTCAACACCCCAGACTCTCTGCTTTTCCTTACTGAGAAGTCGCCAGTCCCAACGCGCTAGGAAATACTGACCAGGGCCAGCAGTGTATCAACAAAGAAAGAAAAAATGAACAAGAGTATGGACTGTTTGTATCTCTCTCCACACACACCCCCTCCCCAGGGCAGATCTCTGTCTCATAATGACATCTGCAAAAAGACTGTGTCGTCCCACACCCTGGTACCTTGCTGTAATAGCAATATGGGGTACTTCTCACCAGACCATAACCCAGATACAAGAAGCCATAATAATCTGGAATCTTGAAAATCTGGCCAGGATACATTAAAAAAAAAAATGTGCCAACACAGAACAAAAAGAGTCCAAAAATCACTTAGGAAAAAAAATGACAAATTTCCTAACGATGGCCCATTTGACAAAAAGAACAGAACAGTTACAAGACACATAGGTGCCAACACTCTACAGCTATAGTAGGATCTTAGGAGAAATTCAATTAAACTAGAGCATTAACGTTAATAAATAACCTTTAGGTCTTCTCTGGTGGCACAGTGGTTGAGAGTCCGCCTGCCGATGCAGGGGACACGGGTTCGTGCCCCGGTCCGGGAAGATCCCACGTGCCGCGGAGCGGCTGGGCCCGTGAGCCATGGCCGCTGAGCCTGCGCATCTGGAGCCTGTGCTCCGCAACGGGAGGGGCCACAACAGTGAGAGGCGTACCGCAAAGAAAAAAAAAAGAATAACCTTTAACATAGAGGCATTCCCAGCGACCTGAAAATCCTCTGAAAGTATCTGCAGTGCTCAGCAAAGGACTAGGATTCCACCCCCTCCACACACACACACACACACACACACACACACACACACACACACACACACACACACACACGATCCACATGCCTCACTCCAGGAGAAAAAGAGCAATAATCAGCAGGGCTTTCCCTGAAAACCTGGCTACTATGGGAAAACCGTGCCTTCAAGAAAGAGGCTTAAGTCTGAGCACGCTGACAATGTCTGCATCCCCAAGGCTAGGGGGTGTAGCATGGATTAACTGTGTCAAGACCCCGGAAGCATGAATATATGGGTCAGAGAACTTGGTTAGGGTAGTGGAAGGCTGACATTTAAGGTTAGAAAAGGGTTTGCACAAAATCCAGTAACTAGGAAGGAAGTAGCAGCTAAAATAAAACCAATGGGTGGACTACAGGAGGAAATAATACTAAGCGATAAGACAAAGAAAAATGTCAACATTATACGCAGAACACAGGAAAATCAGCAGCGTTGATAACTAAGGAGGTTAGAAAGAAACCCACTTAGATACTGAGAGAAACGGTGAATATTAACTTTAAACCCAAAATAAAATCAGAGAATAGATCAAACGTGAGGATCTAAAAAATGTTTCCACCACAAAGGCACAGCCAGAAGGAGGGCTCTACCCTTGCTGGTCAGCGAGGTCTCTGAGGTCAGGGGCAGGCTTCCACTGGGTCCCGCCAGACGGATCCCACAGCGGCTCAGCACATCCATGTCTGCTGAGGAATGAATGCATGAGTTCACACTGTCCCTGCTCAAGAGGAAAAGTCCAATCACTGTAACGAGAATAAATTATAATGAACTGCCGTGGCCCCTGTTGAGGGGTATTATTAAGTTGCAAGCCAACTCAAGGCTACATTTCCACTCACTTAAGAAGCGCTGAAATGTAAAGCCCACGTTTTCACAGGGAAGACGTTCGGTTTCTTGCCAAAATGTAGTGATTTCTACCAGATGAGGCTGGCTGGGCAGCTCTCCAACAGTGTAAACAATAGATCGTATCTTAAATGTGAATCCATAGACTATCAGAGTCAGAAATTACATTAAAATAGAAGTGATTTTTTTTTCCATTTTCAAATCTGTGCATGACGTAGAAAAGGAGTTGGTAAGTATGAGAGGTATTGATGCATGTGACTTTTTTTTTAATATTCATGGTTTGACATTTTGAGATCTTGTGTAGGAGAAGTAAGTGGGAGGCTAGAGAAAGGCAGAAATCAAGTGAACAAACTTCAGGGGCTGAAAAATCAACTATGATCTCAATAGGAGGACAATAGAAAAAAAAAGGATAACGTCAACCACAAAGTAGGACGACTACAATTAGTTAAACGGCATCGCAGTAAAATCGTACTTATTTTTAAATTTAATTTTTGAATGGGTAATAAATTGTTATTCAAAAATCAAAAAATATAAAAGGTATACACTGAAGTCTCCCTACAAATCCTGTTCCCAGCCCCCCAAGTTCCCACTCCCGCCATCTCCACCAGTCCTGCAGAGAAAGTGCTGTGGGCACTTCCCTGAGTTCTGCCCCGTTTCTTTATGCAACACAGACACACACAGGTATACACTTTTACTGTCCTAACACAAAAGTGTGTGTGTACATGTGTGCATTGCTTTACACTTTGCTTTTTTCATGTAGCAATGTATCTGGAAGAGCTTTAGTACCTTTGTTTCACTGCTACAGATTTTATTTAGCCAGGCCCCTACAGGTAGGGCTTCAGGTGGTTTCTTCAAACGTTCTCTTCAACCAATGCTGCAATATGTTAATACCTTGTTAAACCATCTTGCCCAAGTGTGAGTCTATCTGAATGATAGATTCCCAGAAGGAGAATTATTGATTCAATGGGTACATGCATCTTTAATACTGATCGATACTGCCAAGTTGCCCACTTCCGAGGCTGTACCAGTGGATGCTCCCACCAGGAATGCATGCCAGTACCTGCTTCCTCATAAAACTGCCAATAGTGTGTTATAAAATTTATCAATTTCTGCAAACCCAACAGGAGGAAACGGTACCTCAGTGTGATTTTAAATGGCATTTATCTTACCATGAATGAGGTTGAGCATCTTTTTGTTCATAGCCTTCGACGAATTTTTAATTGGGTTGTTCTTTTTCTTAAGCATTTCTAGGAGCTCTTCATATGTTAGGAAGGTTGGCCCTATGCTGTGATGTTGGATATTAGTTTTTTTCTAGAGCTGACGGTTAAGAACAGTTTGGTGCTGCTGGAGCCCTAACTGGCCTGTAGGAAGCAGGATAGAGACAGCACAGGAAGTCAGAGGGCGTCACCGCACGGGAGATGCACAGGAATACCTTGTGATTTTTGCTTATGGTATTTAGGGCCATCAAGGTGTTTTTGCTAATGTAGACTCACTTCTCCATCTTTTCTTTATTTACTTCCAGATTTTGAGTCACATTTAAAGGCTCTTCCTACTCCAAGGCTACAAAGGAATTTCCTCATTTTTCTTCCTTCTATGGTACAGTATTTTTTTTAATTATTTTTTTTACATCTTTATTGGAGTATAATTGCTTTACAATGGCGTGTTACTTTCTGCTTTATAACAAAGTGAATCAGTTATAAATATGTTCCCATAACTCTTCCCTCTTGCGTCTCCCTCCCTCTCACCCTCCCTATCCCACGCCTCTAGGTGGTCACAAAGCACCAAACTGATCTCCCTGTGCTATGCGGCTGCTTCCCACTAGCTATCTATTTTACACTTGGTAGTGTATATATGTCCATGCCACTCTCTCACTTCGTCCCAGCTTACCCTTCCCCCTCCCCGTATCCTCAAGTCCATTCTCTAGTAGGTCTGTGTCTTTATTCCCGTCTTACCCCTAGGTTCTTCATGACTTTTTTTTTTTCTTAGATTCCATATATATGTGTTAGCATACGGTATTTGTTTTTCTCTTTTGGACTTACTTCACTCTGTATGACAGACTCTAGGCCCATCCACCTCATTACAAATAACTCAATTTCGTTTCTTTTTATGGCTGAGTAATATTCCATTGTATATATGTGCCACATCTTCTTTATCCGTTCATCTGTCAATGGACACTTAGGTTGCTTCCATGTCCTGGCTATTGTAAATAGTGCTGCAATGAACATTGTGGTACATGACTCTTTTTGCATTATGGTTTTCTCAGGGTATATGCCCTGTAGTGGGATTGCTGAGTCGTATGGTAGTTCTATTTTTAGTTTTTTAAGGAAACTCCATACCGTTCTCCATAGTGGCTGAACCAATTCACATTCCCACCAACAGTGCAAGAGTGTTCCCTTTTCTCCACACCCTCTCCAGCATTTATTGTTTCTAGATTTCTTGATGATGGCCATTCTGACCGGTGTGAGATGATATCTCATTGTAGTTTCGATTTGCATTTCTCTAATGATTAGTGATGTTGAGCATTCTTGCACGTGTTTGTTGGCAGTCTGTATATCTTCTTTGGAGAAATGTCTGTTTAGGTCTTCTGCCCATTTTTGGATTGGGTTGTTTTTTTGATATTGAGCTGCATGAGCTGCTTGTAAATTTTGGAGATGAATCCTTTGTCAGTTGCTTCATCTGCAAATATTTTCTCCCATTCTGAGGGTTGTCTTTTCGTCTTGTTTATGGTTTCCTTTGCTGTGCAAAAGCTTTGAAGTTTCATTAGGTCCCATTTGTTTATTTTTGTTTTTATTTCCATTACTCTAGGTGGTGGGTCAAAAAGGGTCTTGCTGTGATTTATGTCATAGAGTGTTCTGCCTATGTTCTCCTCTAAGAGTTTGATAGTGTCTGGCCTTACATTTAGGTCTTTAACCCATTTTGGGTTTATTTTTGTGTATGGTGTTAGGGAGTGTCCTAATGTCATTCTTTTACCTGTAACTGTCCAGTTTTCCCAGCACCACTTATTGAAGAGGCTGTCTTTTCTCCACTGTACATTCTTGCTTCCTTTATCAAAGATAAGGTGACCGTATGTGCATGGGTTTATCTCTGGGCTTTCTATCCTGTTCCATTGATCTATATTTCTGTTCTTGTGCCAGCATCTATGGTATATCTTTAAATATATATTTAAATATACGATCCATACGGAATTTATCCTGGAGGTATAGTAAAAGGTATGCTCTAATTTTATTTTTTTTCCAGATGACTACCTAGTTGTCCCCAAATCATTTATTCAGTAGTGTATCTCTACTCCTCCTATATGAGATGACACTTTTGAAATATATTAAATTCCTTTATGAGTCTGGCTCTGTTCTAAGGCCTTTCTATTCTGTTGTACTGGTCTGTCTATTCACACGCCAGTACCACATTGTTTTAATCACTGCAGTTTTATATAAAAAATAATTAGATGACATATTGAATCATGAGACACAAAGAGTATTATCCTAAAAAGGCGTGATGACTGAGGACACAGGAATGTTTTCCAAAGTAAACTTCTGGTCCTGGGAGAAAAAGAAAATGTGAAAATGTATGTAATCCTAATAGCAAAGATAAATATATAATTACCAAATCTAGAAAACCATAGTAATCAAGCCCTTCTGGATATCATTTTAGATGTTGATTTTGGAAGCTGCTAAAACTCCAATACAGAAGCACACAGTTGCGTCACGCACAGAGAAGTACAACCTGAACACTGCATACTCATGGTGCTTTGCTCCGGCAGTCACCTGCTCTTCATGCAAAATTGCCCCTTACAGAGTACTTACCAACTTACAAGTTCAAATATGCTTGCATTCTTTTAAATAATTCATCACATCCAAACACATGGCATTGTTTCAGCGCTTCACAAGCAACACTTTCTCTTTCCTAGTGTAGAAAACGTTTTCATCAAAGTAAAAAGCTCTTTATCACCGCCTCAGGAACTGAAGCTGAGGCATCCAAAATGCTCTACACACTTATGCCCCACTCCTCCTATCGTCTCCTGGTGCCGCCCCTGGAGCTCCCCATCCAGCAGCTCAGGCGGACAAACACGCTGTGCTCTCAGTAACCCAGAAGCCCTGGTCATTGGTGCCAAACAGTGTACTTGGATCACATGCAAAAGAAAAAAGCATCAAGTGGAATTTCAAGCTATGCTAGCAAAATGTATCAACCACATTACTTATTTTATTATTCCCTTCCTTCGCAAAAACTAACATTTTAAAAGGACCGCTTTGATCGTTTTCTCCCGTTTAAACACCTTCACTTGCTCATACATTAGACTTGCTGTGCTTTGCACTGTGCTAGGCACTGAGGTTAAGAAAAAGAATAAAACATGCTGCCTGCCCCCAAGGAGCGCCCGCAAGCGTGGATGAGTACAAGCGCCGGGCATTAGGGAGACACGGACGGGGCCGGCGGGCAAGCTGGGGAGCGGGGCGGGACTCCAGGGGTCCCAGCAGCTGGCATCGGGGAGGAAGCCCTGTCGCAGGAGACGTCATGACCTGGGCCCGAAGCTCAGGATATCAAGCAAATGGCCCCGTGCACAGTGGGCCGTGGAGGCCATTAAAGAGTGTTCTTCACACCTACGCACTCCTCCATCCGCTGTCCGTGATGGCCTTTTATCTTGTCCGCATCCCTCCTTGAAGGCAAGGATGGGTCTGGACATATCCATTACTGGTGATTACGACAGCAAGTGGTACACAGCAGACCCGCGATAAACATCTGTGTGCTACACCATCTGATAACACTGTGCTCCTCGGCACCTCCCACCCCCTCCCCGGTGACACATTCGAATGACTTCCGGGGAGGACCCGACAAGTCCTTCCTTGCTCCATCCTACCAGCTTTACCTTCGCTTCTCTTCTGCGTGAAGCCCTCACCACCATCAAATCATCCCACTTCCTGTTTCCTGGATTCGGGCTGTAAGTTCCTACCCTCCTGCCTCTGTCCAGGGCCTTGCTCAGCTCCACATACCAAACACTCTCTCTCCCTCAAGACACCTCTCAGATTTCATCCCACTGGGCCCTTTTCACCAAGATGTGTACTGAGAGCTTACAAGTGTTCAGCGTACTCTACGTGTGCCAGCCCCCTCTCACGCAAGCCTCTCTACACACCACTGATGGATAAGTCTTCCTCAACTGTTCCTTCAATCAGATCAGTTCCCTTCTAAAAAGTTCTCAATCGGGCTTCCCTGGTGGCACAGTGGTTGAAAGCCCGCCTGCTGATGCAGGGGACACGGGTTCGCGCCCCGGTCCAGGAAGATCCCACATGCCGCGGAGCGGCTGGGCCCGTGAGCCACGGCCGCTGAGCCTGCGCGTCCGGAGCCTGTGCTCCGCAACGGGAGAGGCCACAACAGTGAGAGGCCGGCGTACTGCAAAGAAAAAAAAAAGTTCTCACTCATTCCCATCCCCCAGCTAACCATCCAGTCACTAGCCCATCCTCTCCAGCCTGGACAGGACCCTCGGTCGTGCTCTCGACTCCTGCGTGGCCCCGGGCAGCTCGTCCCCCTCGGGGCTGGCCCTCCCACTCCACTCACTCCCAGATGCCCGCAAGGTTGTCCAGTCAGGGAAGTGGGAAGAGAGCATGCTGTGAAGGTGCCGTTAATTCTCCCCGTTCCCTCTCTCCACCCAAACCCTTCTCAGCACCCGCACCCGCTCTCCCCACCGTTCTCTCTGAGGACAAGGTCCCCTCGCTGTGCCAAGCCTTCTCGTGCCCACTACATTCCATTCCTCCCAGCTTCTCTAAGGTTCTATTCTGTTCTCTTTTTTCCTACTCTTCAAACTCCTTTTCCTCAACAAATAAACACTCTCCAGCCAGTCCTACGTGGGGAAAAGCCAGCTCTTCTCTCCCTGTAGATACGGGGTGACGTCTCCCCTTTCCTCCTCTGAGGACTAAAGTGCCACACAGATGCGTCCCCGCCGGCTCCTCGGCCCCTGAAGATGGCTCTCCGCCTCCGTCACTCCACTCGGAAGCCCTGGACAGAGGTCACTGGTGGCACCCTGGCTGCCTGTCTCGAGGTTCTTCTTCCAAGTTGCACGGCACGTTCATCCTGGCCCGTTTCACCTCCGTGCTCTTGCACTCCTTCTCAGGGCTTCCACGGCTCCTCCTCTTCTGCCAGCTCTGACTCCTGCCCTTCTCTCACTCCCCCTGTTTACTTCAGGTTCCCATTCAGAACCGTGGCTCCAACGCCCACCTGGAGAGTCAGGAAGCTCATCAGCTCCCTCTGCAGGGTTCCCTCCTGTCACTCATCAGACTTGGGGAGCACCTACACCGCACCACACGACTGCTTCTTAGCCGACTCCATCGAAGCCCTCCCGGTCACGTAGAGCATCTGCAGACTCTCAGTGGGGGACACAGCCCCAGGGTTTTAGACACCATGACTACAGTCTTTATTCTCTGGCCTTGGTCCATCAACCCTCTGATTTCCAGACTGACTTACCCAACTGCCTTCTTACCATCTCCACTAAACCGTGCAGCAGGCATCTCAGACTTACCACAGCCGAGCGGGACACCTGGCCCCTGGCGGCCCCCTTGCCAGCTCCCCACGCTGGGCACAGTTCCACCTTGCGGCCTGTGCTCCAGCTAAAGCCCTGGGCCCTATTCTTGGTCCTTGCTCCCCCTTATTCCAAGCAGCTGACCCGCCCGCTCGTCTGACACGTTCTAACACCTCCCGAAGGTACGGGGTTCGATGGATTCCACTTCCGTCACCATCGCCCTAGTCCAAGCCACCAGTGTCTCTTGTCCTGGCTACCGTGGTGGCCTTCGGGGCCTCCGTTTCCACCTCAGACCCTAGATTCACTCACCACACTGCAGCCAGAATGAACTTCTGAGATCACAAATCACACATCAGCCACCTGCTCAGAACCTTCCAGGACCCGCCCCTTGCACGGGGAGTAAAGTGCACATTTTACAAAGCGCTAACCCGGCCCGAGTGCCTCGTGGTCCTCGTTCCACAGGTACGGTGTTCCCCTGGGTCAGAGCCCCAGCATCAAGGCCCTCGCTCGCTGCCTTGGGTCTCCCTCGGCCTGGGGCGCTTCTTCTCTAACACCTGCAGTTTAACCTCCTCTACCCAGAGAGACCCTCACGACCGCTCAAACCTGCCCACTCTCACGGCACTTGATCTTCCTGATGGCTGACACTCGGGTTGTACGCCTGATCGCTCAGCGTCTCCACCATGGCACGTAGGCACCGACGACGCTCGGCCCAGGGTAGGGGCTCAGCGCCGACCCCTCTTTTCTCAGGACCCAGCCACCGCACGCAGCCCAAGCTCCCCGTCAGGAACCGAGCGGCCCTCCGCCCTCACCTCACCCGGCCACCCGCCGTCCTCCCTGCCTCGGGCCGCCTTCCGCGTGCTGGCGGGCTGGCGCAGGCCCACCTCTTCTCACCTGGGGGTGTCCGCCACAGGCCTGAGCCCTCTGTCTCCACCGCCCACGAGCCCAGCTCCCCCACGGAAGGTGGGCTTCCTGCCTTCCTACCTTACCTCTTCTGTAGAGTCCTTCAAAGGGTAACTGTGAGGCCCTCGGCGTGAGTCCAGAAGAATCCTCTCAGCCTCGCCAGCCTCCCTCCCCAGGCCTCGCCCCACCTGCCTCCTGAGAGCAGCCTCCGATGTGCCTCCCCTGGCCAGAAAGGCTTTCCCCAGAACCCGGCTCCCCCCAGCCCTGGCTGGAAGCACCCTCCACCGCAAGACCCAGCGCATCTCCTCTGGAACCTTTCTGGGGCCCTCGGAGGAGACGGGGCTCAGCTCCGGGTCCTGGAGCGTCTGCACCGCCTCCGTCGGGATCCTGCTTGTCAGCTGGCCTGTCTCTGTGCTCGGCTGTGCGCCCTTACCGGACTGGCTCTTTCTCACCCACGGTGGAATTCTGGCTCCTCAGGACAAGGGCCAAGACCAAGGACGCTTTCGATGAGTGGCTTCAACTTCTGAGCTCCTTGGAGGCAGACACCACGCTGTCATTCATTTCCGCTCATCTTTGAATTTTCAACACAAATATCTGAGCTCCCTCCATATATGTGTCCGCCACCTTTACAGGCTCAGGGATGTAACCAAGGAAGACAAGCCACTGCCCTCAGGCTGGCACCGAGCTTGCCTTCTGCACAGGGAAGACAGGCAGATAAACAAGTGGGCCAGTAAATGAGTACGAGAACACCAGAAAGTGGTAAATGCTACAAATAAAAACAGAGTGCTAGGCGTCCTCTGCCTCCTTTGTAGGATTTGAGCGATTCTATCACTGTGGAGTTTTCCCTTAGACAGACGTGGATCAGCTGAAGGGACGTGATTTACATTTTAAAAGGAAATTAAAATGTTTTGAATTAAAAGTAAGAGTTCTCCTTTTAAGACAGAAATATTCCTTTCTCATGAAAATTACAGTTTCTTTCCTCCTGGGACCTCATGAGCTGCTTTTAAACAAACAAAAACTAACAGTGTATTAACTGGTAAAATGTTCACCGCACCAAGTTTAACCTGCTTTATCGTAAACGAACTCTCGTAATCGTCTAGCACGCTGCATTGTGTGTGTGTGTGTGTGTGTGTGTGTGTGTGTGTGTGTGTGTGTGTGTGATGAGGACTTTTAAGATCTACTCTCTTAGCCACTTGCAAATATGCAGTACAGTCTTAGTAACTACAGTCACCATGCTACGTTACCATCACTTATTTTATCTATCGCTCTGCATTCATTTTTCTTAAAGGGGTAGAAAAAGTTTTAGACGCAGAAATTACCTAAAGTTAATATATCAGGTTGACACTGTAGAAGGCACCATCTTCTACTGTTTCCACCATTGCTCATTTGAATTTTTAGGGATTATCTTTGTTCACGGAAGCTTTTTGAAATTAGAAGAGGGATTTCGTGAAATTAAAATTAATGAATCTAAATAGTTCCACCCGCTTTAAACAGTTTGCCCTTTGGATTTAAGCCCTGATTACTCCAGCCAAAACACACGGAGGCACCTCCACTACGCCTGGTCATTTCCTGACCTGCACCCTGGCCTGGCAGGAAGAGTTCACAGTCTTCCTTTGCTGGTTGTCTTGGTAGGTATCCCATCTATATTCCAGGTCCTTTGAGGGACTAGTTCTTATTATCTGCATCTCCCTAAAATGATTTGCACTGAACAGGTCCTCAATAATTACCTGTTAGTTGGCTATTAATTGAGTTATACCCAGTTTGGTTGCTGTGTTGTTGGCCTTGCACCCCTCTGCGGTCCCAGTCTCAACGGGTCCATAAGAACAGGTTCAACGTGAAGTCCAGGTAGCTTCCATGCGGTGGACACGTTTGCTCTTAAAAGGGATCGTATTTATCTCTATTTGCTCAAGTGCTGGCCACACAGTATCTTAAGTCTCAAGAAACAGAGCAACAGTGGTCGGTGATGGACGCCGAGTATATTTAAGGTCTAGGATTCCTAGACACATACACATTTTCTGTTCGGAATATTTGAGAAATATACAAATTGTGTGAAGAAGTATTGATATTTCCCACCTGCGCTAACAAATCTCTCCTAGCTCGTTTTGCTTGCTGTCTCTGATCTCTCACTGACCAACACTTTTCTTTTCTACAGCACTCTGCATCATTCGGAGCAGCCAACTGGGGAAACACACAGTAGCAGAGCGGTGGGAGCATGCGTGAGAGGGACAGAAAGACAATGACCTTCCTTTAACTTCTGGAAGTCCTTAAGGCAGGGTTCCCAACTCGACTGGTAAAGTCCTTGCCCGCCAGCTATATTTCCTGCACTTCCCG
The DNA here is from genome assembly GCF_008692025.1 of Phocoena sinus. Classification (NCBI taxonomy): domain Eukaryota; kingdom Metazoa; phylum Chordata; class Mammalia; order Artiodactyla; family Phocoenidae; genus Phocoena; species Phocoena sinus. The sequence continues at coordinate 3,332,018 of NC_045774.1, read as the reverse complement.
CCACGGCACCAAGCGTACTCAAGGTAAGCTCTTTCCTCCGGAAGACTGAATGCAGCTCCTACTGGCCTATCGAAGCACAACTTCTTGGATTTCCTTTCCTGTGTGTATGTGCATGCGTACACACACACACACACACACACACACACACACACACACACACACCGCTGCCAAGTGGACTTCTCAGTTCGCTCTGGGAGGATTTGGGCTCTCCCTGCAGGAGGCTTGCTTTCTATTCCAACCAGCAACAACTCTCAGAGCAGTAAAGTGCTCGAGCCCAGTGCCTGAGGACAAGCTCAGAGGTCAGCAAAGAAAGGTAGACGGCAGATGAGGTGAAGTCAGCAACACCCTGATAGGGATGTAGAGTGACCACTGACCCTTCTAGCACTGGGCATCAATGCTGCACCTGCTTCTGGGAGCTCTCTTCTCCTGGTGGGTGACGTCCTCTTAGACCGCAGCCTGGCTAGGGCAGCGCCTGGCAAGTGGCAGTAGCTCTTAGTAAGTGTTTGCTCCGTGCGTTACTGAGCGAACCAGTGAATCTGTGTGAGCCAAAATGGACAGGAATGGAACTAGGATATTATACTTTTAAAACACAATTTGCCCTTTGATGCTGATAAAAAGCAGGCATTCCTACAAACAACAGTTGGACCCAGCAGCCTTTACATGACAACTTGCTTGTTAGATCAAACTGAAAGGAAAAAAAGGGAATAAACATGCACCAATCACGACACATCTGTATACACTTGGGCGTTCTTCCATTCTTACAGAATTCCAAAGTTTTCTCAAAAAGACTCGTTTTTATTGACAAATATCAAAAAAGTCTGCCAAGCTTCAGGTACTTCAGTCATTCACACAAATGTGGCTTGCCACGCAGCAACAGACAGAAACAGAGTCCCCCAACGTGAAGGATACAGGGTCAGAGCAGAAACTGGCAATGGTCCTTAAAGTCGCCATCTAGCCTTTTTCCGCTTTTGCAGTGAGGTGGATCTAATAATAGATTATCTATCTAATCTAATAATCTAATAATCTAATCTAATAATAGATTTTGCTTAAAAGAACCTTAGTATTTACTACCTTAGTAACATCCCAAAGAAGATTTTTATAACCTCTGGTTCCTATTCAAACCCCAAGCTACCTCTCTGTGACTTGGTTAGAGAAAAAGACAAACAAAAAAAACCCAGCAACTCCTGAGTCTATATTCACTGGGCTTCTCCCTGTGGGAACTCCCCACAGGGGTGAGGGGGGTGGGAAATGGGGTCAGATGGCCCTCTTCTCTGGGTCCTCTGTCCCTCCAAAAGGAAAGCCTGCTAGGAATTCCCCTAGGACATCTCCATCCCACCTGAGCTGTTCATCTTTATTCTTCTCCCCAGTATCCCTCACAACCTGCCCCACCCTAGACAAACAGCAGTAACAACATACAAACAGAAACTTCATTTTAGGAAAACCCCTGCACAGCTTGTCTCCCTAGCACAGCCTTCTTACCAAAACGTTCGTAGGCAAGATGTGGCAGCCTCTGACCCGCACACCCTCACTCCTCCTACCCCACCAGCTGCCAACTGTAAAGAGTAGATGTTTATTTTTTACAGAAGGAAATCACTAGTTCAGGAGAGGCGGGGAAGACAGGAGCCCCAATTTCAGGCCCCAGACTAACCCAACACAAGTCAGAGCTGGTTGGAAGCTCCGTCCTCTCCCGCAACCTTCATTCAGTTCACGGCCACTAAGCTGTTTCAGCAAATAAAAATGTCCATTCCTAACACATCCAAGGGCAGCTGGCGAGGCCACTCCTGCCCAGTCTATGTCCTCCCTGAACCACAACATCTCTGAATTAATCAACACCCGCAGGTGGGGTCCAAGGGAGGCAGACCCCTGGGAGCTGCTGTGCAGGTCAGACTACGGGAGGCTACAGGATGGCGGAGTCAGCTGCGAGTCCAGGGCCCACGCCCCGATGTCCTATCGGGTCCACCGGCAGATATGAGCAGAGACAGCCGCCAGCGGCTCCACACAGCCAGCAAGCGAGAGGCCGCTGGACCACGCGGCCCCCTCGGACTGAACCTCGCCAGGGAGGCGGGATCTCGGGGCGGGGCGGGGCTGGGCGGGGAGGGGGTGGGGGGTGCCGGGCAGCACAGTACACGCTCGCACGCCCAGGGGCTGCACCCCAAAGGCGCCCTGCGGGCGGTGAGCCCAGACAAGTTCCGGCCGCGAGGAGGGGTTAGACCCCGGGTACCCAGGAGGCGCGGGCCGGCCGGGACTGGGGAGTGAGCGGCAGATGGGAGACGGAAGCCGCAACAGCAACCCTGGAAGAGTCTGCCTGGAGAAGGCGCCGCGGAAACGCGGTTCCCCGGCGAGAAGCAGACAAAGACTCGGGTGCGCACGCGGTGGACGGTGGCGCCGGAGCCCCGCGCCTAGGGCCTCGAGGGGCCGCGCCCGCCCCGGCTGGCGCCGGAGTCGCCCGGTGTTCCGCGGGCGCGACCTCCCTCCCCGCCCCGCCCCAGGTCTCCGGTCCTCACCTCGCTCGCCCTCCATCCAAGACAACGGCGACCCCCTTCTCTGTGCACCCGGCGCCTCTTCCCTTAACATCTCCCGCCTCCTGCCTTCTAGCAAATATCTGCCTTGACGATTCTGCTCAGTCTTGTCCCCCTCCCCCGTGACACGCCTTCTGCCACCCCTGCTCCAGCGCGCTCTCAGCCCCGATCCCGGGGCTGGGGAGGCGGAGTGGCCGTGATCCCGGGGTGGGGGCTGGGGGGGCCGGGAGTCCGAACCGGCGGGACCTTTCTCCTCCACCCTCACGCCCCATTGTCCTTCCTCTTACCAGCCCGACCACCAGCTAACCCCCAGGGTCTAGAGAAAAGTGGACTCTCGGCGGAGGCGCACCCACTTCCACGCGGCTAGTCCACGCTCTAGAACAGGGTCACTGCGGGGACCGGGGGTAGAGCGGCCAGGCGCCGACACCCAGCCCGGGGAACCGCGAGTGCCTTCACGTTTGGGAGCGCGGGGTCCCGGAGCCCTGGCCTGCCCTCCCCTAGCCTGGGGACGCAGCGGGCGGGACCCCAAGCGGAAAGAAGCGCCTCGACTCCAGCCTAGTGGCCGCAGGCTAAAGAGAGGAGCCTGGCGTCAGTGGCCACAGAGTTGAGAGTATAAAGACGTGCAGGGCAAGCGTGGCCAGAAACAGCACCGGGACCCCGAGGCGGGCAGCAGGTCCTGTTGTAAACGCTCGGCTCCCGCCGCTCTCCCGGTCACCCTTCCCCCGCACGCACGCGGAGCCTGGGAAACCCCGGTGTCCCGCCGCTGGCCAAGCCCCCCGCCCCTCCAGAGAAGCCCGCGGGCCGCCAAACTCTCCGGGCACACGCACCCTGCCGGCCGCCCACCGCGGGGAAGGTGGAGCCAGGCACTTACTGGGGCTCAGGAAACACTCCGTCAGCCTTCGGAAGCAGCTCGCATTATTAGAAGGTCCATCTTCCATGTCGGAACCGAAAAGCAGCGGGGACGCGGCGGCGAGGGCGGCGCCGGCGCCTCGCGGCCACCGCGGAGTTCGGCCGCCGCCGCCGAGGCTGGGACCGGGACCGGGGCCGGGGCCGGGGCAGCCCCCGCCGGCGCCCGGGAAGCCGTGGGAGCCCGCGCGGAGGACCGCCGGGCCGAGCGGGAGCCGGGGCGGCGGCGGCGGCCGGGGCCCGGCGCGAGCTGGCAGCAGCAAGCCCTGGAGCGCAGGGGAGAGGAAGAGCCGCCGCCGCCCGCCGCCGCGGTGACTGCTGCCGGGGGGGACGCTCAAGGGAGCTGCCTCTTGTCCTCCTCCTCCGCCGCCGCCAGCATCGCCGCCGCCGCCGCGCCCTCCCTTCCTGGGAGACGCACGGGGAAGTGAAAGGCAGATGAGGAGGGGAGAACAGAAGGAGGGGGCGGAGGGGGCGGCGGCCAGAAGTAAAAGGAAGATGGAGTGGAGGAGCGGACAGGGGAGGAGAAGGCTGGCGCGGAGGGAGCGCGGGCTGCGACCCAGCCGCCGCGCGCAGGCAGGGCCCGGGGCCCCCCGCGGGGCTGGCGCGGCCTGCGGAAGAGGGGGGAGGGCGCGGGGACACGGCGCGCTCGGCCCGGCCGCGACCAGGCTACTCGGGGGCCGGGCCCTGGACCGCCGCGCTCCCCCCGCCGGCTGCGCTGCCCCCGGGATCCGGGCGGAGTTTGCCGGGGCCGGGCTCGTCCCCGGCCGCGGGCAGGGGGGCCTGGGGGCGGGGAACGAGCGGCTCCACGGGGCCGACCATGGCCCTCCTCCTCGGGCCGCCGGTGAGGGCCGGCCGCGGGCAGGAGGGGCGCGCGGCGGGCCGGGACTCGGCGGGCTCCGCCCCCTCAGAACCAGCCCTCCGAGGCCACTCGGCCCGACAGTCAATCTAGCCCTTCTCTCCCTCTCGGCCCGGTCTTCACGTCGTGTTCCGCGCTGGGTGTGGGAGGACCTGGGGCGTGCTCCGGGCCGGGGCGAGGGGCTGCCGAGCAAGCGTGGCGTGGTGTGTGCGCGCTCCGCTGGCGGAGCCTCCGCGACTGCTCGAAAGCAGCGGAGAGAAGCGCCGCAGTGCCGCTGCCCGTGGAGGCGGCAGCGGCTTTAGAAGACGCCCACTGGCGGAGCTGGCGCTCCCCACGCCGCCACCGCCCGCGCCCACGTAGCGCGCCCCGCAGCTTCTCGGCCTCAACGCGCCAGGCCCCGCACCCCGGTGGCTCTCTGCTAACAGTGCGCCCCAGGCCCGGGAGGGAAGACCGAGAAACGCTGCGTCTCTGCGAGGCGTTCTCAAATCCTAGTGTGCCGCATTCGGTACCCGCCGCCCTGCAGCCGCTCCAGCTGTGCACTGCTGGGCGAGCCACGTCGGCCTGTTCCGTGCCCGAGCCCGGGAGCCCTACTGATGGCGGGCCAGCAGCTCCAACTGAGCTGTGCTCAGAGCTCCCAGGAGAGTGCAAACTCAGACATTTGGTTGGAGTTCCCTTCAAGGCATACTGTTTCCAATAAGCTAAGGTTTAGAAACCTGGTACGTCCCCAGTACTCCCTTTCCAATACTCACTTTATAGCGAACTTTGTGTGCACAACCCAGTTTGCCCCGGCCACGTTAGAGAATGGAAAGGGCAAACTATGGCTGCCCTTGGTTAAAAACTAGGAGACCATCACTCCAAAGCCTTCAGGACCGCGTCCTCACCTTTGGCTTTCTTGGACAACGGCCCGTCTCTCCTTCCCCAGCCCCAGTCCACACGGTTGCTACTGAAGAGAACTGTGCCGCCCAATGGAAGCTCAGAACCAGGAGCGGCCGCCAGAAGTTAGGAAAGTTGGAGCGCTGCGCGCACGGATGCGCTGGTGTCGGTGTCCGGCAGGCGCACGCAGCGGGGCCACCGCAGCGCTCCGGGTCTGAGCCGGGGCGGCGGGCCTGCTGACCCACGGTAGGACGGGCTGTCCAGACTCCCTGGACTAGGTCACCTCCCCAGGACTGCAGCACGCGCTCCGATGCCCAGCTTCCGCGAAGGTCAAGGCTGTCACCTAAGCGCTAGGCGTGCGCGGCGGTGCAGCCGCTCCGGTGACGCAGGGCCCGGGGCCCCCAGTGTGCGCTTGGCCTGGGGGGGGGGGGTGTCTTTTCTCGCCCTCAACTTTTTCTTCCCTCCGTCCAGTTGTCCGGTGTTTTTATTTTGAAACGTACTCCACATTCTTCCCTGGTCTGCTTTTCCCCACTCCCATCCAGACACCCACAGTGGAAAAGGGCATACTGGTATTTGCACCAAACTGGGCCGGTGGGGCGCCTGGGAGGCTGTGCGGCTCCCCCCCTCTCCAAAGTACCCGGGCGTTTCCGCGACTGCGGGGCGGACTCGGACCGTCGCTTGTTAACGCGCGCCTGCCCTGGCACTCACTGGATCGGAATTCGTAACTCTGCGGAAGCAGCAAAAGATTCTGGTGGTTCTTACCTTACTGAGGGGGGATTTTGCCCGTGGCATTTGCAATGTTTTTCCGGCGAAGAAGAAACGACAACGACCGAGCTGTGCTGCTTGGTCTGCTGCTGCAGCCTCCAGGCTGACGTTTCTGGGCCGCGCAGCTCTGACACCTGTTACTTTCCTGAGAGTTGGCAATTCGCGCGGGCTGAGCACTCGGCCCCGCGGGGAGGGTGTCCTGGGCTGCCCGCAGGTTTGGGGAGGACGTGTTTCTCCTTGGAGTGTTTACTGTTCGTTCTTTTACAGGCAAAATGTTTCTACTTGTCGTTTAAGTTTCTTTAGTTGCCTTTCTGGAGTCATTAAAGTGACTTTCCTATTACAAGAAAATTTGCCTTTAACTTGAATTAAACTGTAGGAGCGCAGGGTGCAGGGCGCGGGATGGAAAACATCAAATATTTGTTCTCCGGGTCTTTGTTAAACCAGGACGCAAACTTTAGAATTTTCAGTAACCCTTTTCTGGAATCAACCTCTTTCTATTTTTCTTCCTTCTTTCTCCAAATGATTGCTGGAAGGCACACATTTCCTGGACAAATTAAAAACGACAAAGCCTGACAACGGAAAAGAAACACGATGAGGAGTTTACTGATTATCGGTTACATCTATCTGTTAAGTGTTCTCCCTACTTAATGCTGGAGTCCACTTCTGTTAATATAAGTCTAACAGGTGCCCAGCCACAGTTCCTTTCTTCATGAAATATTGTGTAGTCAAGATGTAAATTACAAACACATAGACATAAAGGCGCTGTCACTCACCCCTGTGTTCAGGTGTTGCCAACACCTGTAGAATGTGTTTCTTGGGGATTCTTTTCCTTCGCTTTGAGCTTCCTTAGTGATATGTCAGGAGAAGAAGACTGTCACTAAACATTTGTTACTCCAAGCTTTTTAGGAATAAACATGCTGGCTCACAGTTAAGTGCACTCTGCATTCTGACAGCCCCCATAAAATTAGCAATTTAGCTATATGTCAAAATGTTATCAGATTACAACACAGCTGAAGCACAACTGAAATTATTAGCTGTAACTCCAGCAAAAGAAGAGCAATGGCAGAAGGTCACACCACGACTGTGCACCCTCTGTGAAATGAACAATCTTCCTTATTCTCAGCTGAAGAAATGCCAGCCCGCACTGCGAAGAATAAAAACTACAAGAATATTAAGAGGGCGGCTAACACCAGGAAAGGTGCCAAAATTATGATGATCATTACTAGTAGTTCAGCATTTTAAAAGAATGTAAAGCATCTGTCTCTGCCCTTTAGCAAGGAAAATGATCAAGGAAGAAATTGATACCGGTAATGAAACCTTATATTAGTGACCTATGCAACTATAAGTATATTTAAATTCTCGAAGTATTCTTCCATTACTTTAATTCTATATTAAATTTAGTATTTTATGCATAATAATTCATATATAGAGGAAACAATTTCTGCCCGATTATTATCTAATTTGAAAGATATGTTCTTAAAAACATTTTACAATATGGGTCAAGGAAGAGAATAAGAAATGTTAAAATGTCGGTTTTCTCATAAAATTATAAAATTTCTTTATGATAATTGAACCATGAACCCCTTTTAATAGCCTAAGAGTTAGGTTTACAATAAGTATAATTAATATTTTATGAACTCTTTGGTCAACATGTGGGCCTGCGTCTTAACTGATTTTAGTTTACAACTTTTAACATTAGTGCTTACGGCTGTACATTTTACAGTGCTAACTGATTTTTGAATAATCTGTTTTCACTTTTAAAATGCTAGTAACCTTTATAAAGATATAAGACAAAGACTGATTAAACGTTAAACTCCTCTATTTGTATAGATAAGGTCTATAAAAAGACACATTCTTTTTACTTTGATTTTAATTTTTGTGACTTATTTAAAATACACAGCTATCAGAGCAAAATAATTCACAGGCAAATGTCTTTTGCTCCCAAGCTCAATAGAAACATGTGTCAGACTTTTCCATTTAATTGCTAGTCAATTATCAACATATATCATATCACACAAACTCTCTGCATTCTAACAAGATAACTTATTCCTTGTCTGGCATGTTAAAAGTGGAGTTCAGCTGCCAGGGACTAATCCATGCCCTCCCCAGTCCACCAGATCCCTCACTACTAGTTCTACGTTTTTCTTTCTCAAAGCCTCCTTTAATTCTTCTCATCCACAATCCATCATAGCTTTGCTGTCCAGACTCCTAGAACTAATGCATTTTATCTGCATATATGAATGTGTTGCACTAAACCTCTTAAGAAATTTAATGCACGTATAATCTGCACTGACAATTTTATTTTAAACAGCCTGATATTGGAAGTCACGCTTCTCTTGCCACTCAACCTTTCATAAAGGCCAGCACACAAGAGGCACTCAATGTTCGCTCCCCTACCTGTCACCTGCATGCCAACTGATTACAAATTTCTATTAGCATCGTTGTTAACAAATCTTGACTAAAGTGACAGATCCATTCTTACAGTACTGTTGTAGTCAGGCCTATTTTTTAAAAAGGGCATTATAATTTTAGTAAGAAGACTATTATTATAAAGTCAATACACTGAATGGGACTGCCTTGAAAATAGACCAGAGTTGATGAAAACAACTTCTTCAGCCCTAATATTCCTAAATCTGCAGTTCTGATTGAATTATTTTTATGAATTCAAACAAATTAACTAGAAAACTACAATTTTAGTACTGCTTTATGTTATTAAACAACTAACACTATATTATCTTTCATTTAAAAAACGCCAAAATAGTGTTTAATTTTCAATGAGGGAATGTTTTTGATAACAGGCCAATTGTTAAAACATTAATATTCCAAATAAATCTCCTTAGGTATCCATACCTTCTGAAAAGGGGGATAAGTGTGTCTCTTGATGAATAACAAGATCAAGTAGACATTTTCATTAATCAAGAGCAAAACACTTAATTACCTCATGAAAATAAGCTCCGCTTAATGGCTGTGAATATCCAGACCCTAGGAGGCTGCAGTAAAAAGGCCTGCTTAAGTTATATAATCAATACAAAGTTCCTGTGATAACCCTGTGAGCATTTACTTTCTTATATAGCACTACCGTGTTATGACACAGAACTAAATTTTGAAAATGTTGCCATTTAAAATATCGAATCACTTTAGAAACCCACTGAGATTTGTAGAATGCTGAAGCAGTTTTCACTTCTCAAAAACACACAAAGTAGAACACAACAGTGAGTTCTGGTTAAATAATCAACACTATCACCAAACTTTCACAAGTCCGATAATCAATTTCCTTTGAGGCTGTCTTAAGAGTCACATAGAAGCTGAATGAGAGATTACATATATTTATATACAATTATATACATAAAAGGCCTAAACGAAAGAAATACTTCTTTAAGAGAGCCAAGTCAATTTAAAGCACTTAAGTAGAACGTGATCATGGGGGCATCAGGGATAAAAAGGATGAGTTAGGGAATGGCTTAGATTCTCTGACCCCTACGACCACCTGACATACAACGAGCAGAGAGTTTCATAAAAGGTTGTCAAAATTCCTACTAAGTCTGTCCCCCCGTGATGAGTACCTTAGCGCCCACACAAATTATCATGTGATATTTGAACTGTGTATTGTTAAAGTCATTTGAAATAAGCAGGTCTTCGTCTGTGGTTTGGGAATCCTTTCCTTGCAAACATTATTTTAATAGCCATATTCTTACAATGTGCCTTGACGTTTTATACAAGGGGGTTATGATGCAGTTATGGGAAAAAGCAAAACTGTTGACTCTTATGGATTTGTCTCAAAAATTAGGATCAAAATGGCTCACTTAATCCAGAGAATGTGATTCCTTTCTGTTCATCTCAACACAAAACAAGAAAAACCACGGCATGGCCTGGGGCACAAGTGTTCTGATCTGGACCAGTATCGGATGGGCATTTAAGGGCATGCAGCAGAGGCCACGTTCATTCACACGGGTGAGTTGTTCTGACGTCAGACCTTGATTTATTACAAAGACAGGTTTTTCCCGGAGCTCCTCTTACAAAAGTGCCCAAAGGAAAAAGGAGATGGAGCGAGAGGCTCATGCAGCCGTCCAGCGCCCTGGGCTGCTGACGCGCACTACACACATTAGACACACGGCGCCCAGACTGTTCTCAGGATCGGGGTTTTATGATACAGACGGTCCTTGTCCAGACTAAGCCATCCCTCCCTGTTGACACACACACCATCCGGAGTCTGGAAAAGCGACACGTTGTGAACGATCACTAGAATTTTGTATATTAAATCTTTTGAAAGGACTCTTATCACAGAAAAAAACAGACGGAAGCCAAAAGTAAGCAGCCTTGGTTTTTCAGCCACACTTGTTGTCTATGTAACTTGACCCAAAGCCAGAGACCTGTGGTTGAAGAAAGGGGAAGCTGAGACAATGTATCTTCCGTAACCTCTGGACACATTCCTTTTGTTTGGTTGAGAGTGGGGGGGCGGGTTAGTAACTTTGTTTTATCTTCTGCACTAATTCATACTGCAGTCATCAACAAAAGCAATGTCAAAAAGTGGCTTTCCTCCCCAGGGAGCTTGTCTGCATCCACATTAGCTCCTGACCTGTGAGCAGTGACATGGTAGGATTTCCTTGTTTCAGACAGAGGACAGGAGAGTGCTGGCCAAGCACCTGGAGGTCCCCTGAGTTCAAATCTGCCCCTTCACTGATCCCCGGTCTCCAGTTAGATTTCTGCAACTGTGTGTGTGAAAATTCCCTCTTTCTCCCTCCAGGAGAGGGAGAAATTTCCACAGGAAGAGATTTCCACAGGAAATTTCCAGAATCTCCACCCAGGAGTCTTGTGCCCCTGGCACGTTAATCCATACTCTGCCTACTGGTGTTCAAAATAGTCCTACGGGGGACTTCCCTGGGGTCCAGTGGCTAAGACTCTGTGCTCCCAATGCGGGGGTCTGGGTTCGATCCCTGGTCAGGGAATTAGATCTCACATGCCACAACTAAAGACCCTGCACGCCACAATGAAGATTCCGCGTGCCGCAACTAGGACCCGGCTCGGCCATATAAATAAGTATTTTAAAAAACAGTCCTTTGTAAGGACACTTGCCCTACTCAAATAACCCATCACTGCTATCAGCAACAAAACCCAACTATTTAGCGTATCAACCCTAGCTGAAAAAATATACTAAAAAGCCACGTATCCTCCTGACTGGAATCTCCGTAATAAATCTCCATTTTACTTTTCTTCAGTTTGCTGTGCCCTGAGAGCTTCCAGCTGAGCGACATGACTATGGCCCACAAGGCAAATGCCATCTTTACAGAAGAACACACCAAGGTTAAGTGGCGTTAAATAACTTGTTAGCTTTGCTTTCCATGTTACACTGGTTCTTCTTTTAAAGGACCCAGCTGGCCCAAGCCCAAGTCTGTACACTTGTGGTTGAACAGGGCAGGAAGGGAACATCTGGAAGCTGCATTGCTAAAGCTGCACCACCTGGCAGGGGCCAGGAAGACAATCCTGCCACACACGGATGGTTAGGGTGGCTCGTGGGGAATCAGACACAGAGAGCTTCAGAGGGGCAAGTAATGTGGCACGTTCTGTGTAGACTTTGCCCATCTTCTCCTTCCAAAGGGTGTGAGAGTGGACCTCTGGTCCGGACGTGAGCCTCGTGAGCCACGGACGGTGTACAGGCTGACATATACGGTGTGCAGACCTAATACACTTCTTAATATGAGTCAGCAAAAAGTGCATTTGAGTGAAATACAGAAAACAAAGGGTGGCTTTAAGGCATTTATACCATAGTTACCATTCAGCTGCTGTTTTTCCATCCATAGTGTAAAGTCCTTACCACAGGTGCACTGAGAAAGATAGCGGAACATCATTAACCCAGATTCAACTCATTTGATAACAAACGTTTAGAAATGTTAACGTGCATTCTGAAAATTTCTACTTGGTTAAAAAAATGAAACTGAACAATTAAAACCAAGTTTTAAATGACTGTGACTTTTACCTGACAATCTTATATAACTGACAAATAAATGGTGATATAGTCACCTTAATTTAAACATGAGTGTTTCCTATGACTGCCTTATTCCTTGTTTCTAGAGTTACCTAAAAGCGGTGGCAACATTTCTGGGGAAGCTGCCCAGGTTACAGGTGATAGAGAGGGCCTACAATCCCTGGGGTCTTAGCATACCCCAAACTGCCGACACTATACACGCTTTATGTGAGGAACAAGAACGGAGACAAATGTATGCAAACGGAGAAGTTTTATGCGGCAGGGCCCCTTTAGATGAATTACGGTAGGGTCCCACCATGAAGGAGACCTTGATCATATTATCTGATAGCGGCGTGGTGTCTCTGTTGACCGTGTTCCCCTGCCTTCTTGCTAACTGCTGGAGTCTTAACACACAGATACTGTATACCCATGGCCTACCTTTCACATTACGCTACAATAGTAAAGAGATGGATTTCATAGGTTTTCAATGTATCAATGTTAAATCACCCTTTTGGGCAAAAAGAAGTTCACTATTTTTAAAGAATAAAGAGCAGATGATCTTTGCTATAAATTCCCAAAGTCTATTTGTTTTCGTGAATATCACCCAACGATAGGCTACAGTGAAACCCTCTTCTGGCTTTTGTTTTGTTTTTTGTTTTGTTTTGCTTTGTTTTTTAACTATGTTGATTAAATTTCCCCGACCCTCGTTTCCCAAGCCTGGCAAACTTGGTAATTTAATTTTTTCGGGAGACAATGAGCATGATACCCCAGGAGTGATCACAGAGTATGTCTAACCCTGAAGAGCGTCGACGCAGCCCAGGTACTCCTGCCCACTTAACTTAGGAACTGATCATGGACCATCCACACAGCACTTGTGAGTTAAGTCAGCCCAGGAGAGAACAGATTGCTCATGACGTGACTATTTTCTGTGTCTCTCCATGAGTGTGTTCACTGTGACTGCCCTCAAAGACAGTTAATTTACCTCCCATAACTGCGTGTAACAGTCCTCAGAGGTGGCTTTTATGGGCTGGGATTTAGGTCCATTTGTAGATTTTGCACACGAATTATAAACCTGATGAAAAGTAGCTACAGAAAGCAAATTAGGCCTTTTGATCTCCCCTTTAGGTATGTAATGTGTGCTTTATTCTCCAAGGCAGGATGTCTGCATTCAGTATTTCCAAATTTTTGTATATATTAAGGTGAGATCACTTTCAAGAGGGCTCAATTAAAATGCTCTTCTGATATAAAAGCAAGCTTAGCATTAAATAGGCCGACTTTATAGCTGGGTTAGTATACATGCTATGAAAATCGATCCATCTGTTTGCAGTCAAATCTTATTTCTTAAGTAACCATAAAATACACGTGAAGTCTGATTTTGTGCTTTGAACTCTGATTTAAACAAATCCAATATAAATAAGTTTTCAGAAGAGAGAGCAATACAAAGTGACAGATCTATGATTCAAAGTACCCCCTTTGAATCGTGCATTTAGAACTTGATTCTAATTATAAAGAAGAATATTTCCAAGCTGATCTCCCTGTGCTATGCGGCTGCTTCCCACTAGCTTTCGGTTTTACATTTGGTAGTGATCAGCTCGATGCTTTGTGACCACCTAGAGGGGTGGGATAGGGAGGGTGGGAGGGAGGGAGACGCAAGAGGGAAGAGATGTGGGGATATATGTATATGTATAGCTGATTCACTTTGTTATAAAGCAGAAACTAACACACCACTGTAAAGTAATTATACTCCAATAAAGATGTTAAAAAAATTTTTTTAAAAGAGTACTTCCACAAAGTTTATCAGAAACTCATTAACTGCATACAAGTATGCATTACTCGTATACATCTCCTGGGTCAATGGTCCTACAAAGCAACGGCTTCTAGCTTGACCAAAGCCTTTTAACATAACTCCAGCACTTCACTGTGGCTACTGGAGTTGCCAGTCTTCGTTGCGTATAAAAGAGTCCTTCCCCCCTTCCTTCTACAACAGATTAAAATAAGGTAACAGCAGTGGGCCCACACTGCTCACGGCAATTAAATCTGGAACCAAACACTTCACGTGTCCCAGAACTGTCATTTCTAGGTGAATTCACCCAGAATACAGTTACTGAACACAGTATAACTCTGAAGAAAGCATAATTAGTGAAAAAAATTTAATTTTCAAATCTTTCATTTGTTTTATAAGTCACATCTCATTTTAAAACATTATAGGGTAGAAGAATTACCATCACAACTCCTGTGATGGTGATTGCACTGTGACGTTGTTACCGTGGTAGTACAGGCTAGATGGGGGAACGGTCTGTGAAGTCTATTTGGTAGGGCAAATCTTAACTGGAAAGTAAAAGTGTAGATTCACAATCACAAAATACAAATAGAAAGTTTGTAGTAACAGAAAAATCCAAAAGCTTGCCTCCAAAAAGCACAAATCGGTGGTGATACGTGAGCTTTGAGTGGCAAAGAATTTAAAGAGGGTCTATAAATCATGGTCTATCTGCTGAATAAGCAGTCAGCAAGCACAGTGCAACTCTGAAGAACACATAACTTTATCAGTAGATAAAGGAGACTGAGGGAAGGGAAGAGGACATGCACCATTACAGGTGAACGGAACGCAGATTCCCTATTGTGTGCAAACTTCCCAAGTGCATTTAAGTGGAATCTGATTGACAAAAGCCAGCATCACATGTCGGGAACCTGTAACCCCACTGTGAGGCGCACTATTCCAAACTAAGAAAAGCAGAGCCGTCAAACACTTTTAATTGTTTCCTTTCATGCCATAGCAGGTTTGGCTCTATTAGACCAAGGCAGCTTCTCTGTCAGTTTTGGAAAGACGGGGGCTAAGGTCCTCAAAGAGCAGGAGCTCCCATACTATGGCGGCAAGAGGGCCCCTCGGAGATGCTGAGGCCCCGCCCACAACTCAGGCCACCTCGGCCACTTCCAGCTTCAAAGACTCAGCTTCCGTATTTACTTGAACTTTCTCTTATATGGTATTAGTTTCGGCTGTTCTGAATTCTCTCTTTGCGCTTTCATTTTTTGTCTGTTTTCTACTTTGCTATGATGTGTTCTCAGCCCCTTTTAGTCTTTCTTCTTTCATATTGAAGGCATTTCCTTCCATACATTGAGCTTTTGGGGATCCCACAGTCTTCAAAATAAAATATTCCCCCTTTCATGTTTCTAGATTCCCAACTTCAGCTTTAATGCCCGCTCTGACAGGTGGGTTATACAGGAGTGTGCGTATCAATTTCCAAGTAGTGAAGAATATGTTCAGCCACATTTATCATTTTTCATCTTTTCTTGGCTATAGTGAAAGCATGTGGCCTGTAAAATCTCTAATGTTACATTTAAATTAAAGTGTTCTTTGTGTCCATGTATATACTCAACCTTTATAAAGGTCTGATGGGGAAGGAGAATCTGAGCTTTGCAGACTCATGCCTTTGCTGCGGAGACAAATTGCCCAGGTTCAAGATTGCTTACTCCGCCTTCCAGGTGTGTGTCTCTGGACAAAATACAGAACTTCTCTGAGCTTCGTTTTCTATCCTGAAAGTGGGAACAATAATAGCATTCACCTCCTAAAGTTGCTGTGAGAATTATGGAAGACTATGTGTGTGAAATGCCTCACATGGTGCCTGGTATGTCCTAAGCACTCAACAGACAGAAATACTACTAAGGAAAAAGAAGGGAAAAAAGAAATGGGTCTGTGAAGTCAGAGCAGCCTGGCTCTGAATCCTGGGTCTGCCACAGCCTGGCAGCTCTTTCAAGTCATTTTAGACGTAACTGTGGGGACTCAGAGAGAAAGTGCACGGAGGCTGTTAGACGGATGCCTGACACAGAGCCAGTGCCCCATGCCCGGGGCCTGCTACTTAGGGCCATAAAATGAGACAACTCAGACTGAACTGTGATTTTAGCTCACGAGCTAGCCTAACTGATGATTCTTGAGGGCCTAACCAGGCCAAAGAAAACCACTGACCCTCTCACAAAAGAAGGGCAGAAGCCACCGGGACTCAAAGTGCCCAGAGATTTTGCTCTTCCAAACGAGACCACAGAGCAGAGTGCAGCCAACCGTCTGTGAACATTGCAACACTTGCTTTCAACACCGGCTTCCAGGTACGCATGTTTCATGTGTTTTGTGGGCATCTCCCATCGCCAATTCTCGAAGCTCGGAGAAAGGTGGTTCCATTCCAAGTGCCTTTTCCTTACCCACTCAGCCCTCGGCCTCCTCTCTGAGTTTCAGCGCTCTCCATTCAGATGCCCGCAGCACACAGCAACCCCCTGCAACCAGGGCCTTTTCTTCTGGAAAAAGGGAGCAAAGTTTTCAAGCTGGCGTTTTTACAATAAGCCATCTTGGTGATAAGAAGAGAGGTGAAGACATCAAGATAATCTGATAGTCCAGGGTTTTCTCTACATCTCTGTCTGCTCTGAAATTATGGCTATATTTTTAATGTGAATTTGCTCTTCTGCAAATAGGCCATTTTTTATATGCGTTTGAAAGCTTGAGATTTAAGTATCTGCTTCGTTTGCTTGGTTTTCTTTTGGAAGACACTTCTGAAGCAAAAAGACCAAACCACAGAACTTCACATTGAGTCATTGGAAAGTGTAAATAAAATTAGACTGCATGGGGCTTCCCTGGTGGCGCGGTGGTTGGGAGTCCGCCTGCCGTGCCCCGGTCCGGGAGGATCCCACATGCCGCGGAGCGGCTGGGCCCGTGAGCCACGGCCGCTGAGTCTGCGCGTCTGGAGCCTGTGCTCCGCGACGGGAGAGGCCACAACACTGAGGCTGACGTACCACAAAAAAAAAAAATATTAAAAAAAATATATTAGACTGCATGCTGGCAAGTCATTACCAGTGCTTACCTATGCCTGGGTCTAAAGTAAGGATTTATTTGTATTTGATAAGAGTAAAGTACATAATTCTCTAAGTATTTTCTGTGTACTGAGAAGGAGAGAGAAGTCTTTAATATATTTAATTCAAATTTTCCTTGGATGATTTACATTCTATATTTAGCTGAAATAAGATCATTTAAAATCAGATGTACACATATTCTTGGCGTGTCCACGTGCACGGATGCCCCCAGAGGATATTCGCAAAGTGGAAAGGACTCCCATCCCTTCCCAAGATTGCCTCAATCAGGCCAATGAGGAAAACCCAGGACTGCTGAGCGAGGGAGTTAGCGGCAGCTGACCACCAACTCTTACGGCACACTAGGAAATCGCTCACGTGTTCAGTCGACAAAAATTAACCGGGTGTCTGCTACGTGCCAGGCCTTATTCCAGGCACTTGGGATACATGAGTGGACCAAACAGATACAAACCGCTGCACTTATGAAGCCTATACTCCAGAACGGAGAATACAGAGCCACAAATAACACGAAGAGTCGACTGTGTAACGCGGCAGGTGTGGTGGGTACAGTGAGGTGGGTCGAGGTGCTGGCAGATTTCCAGCAGTGGCTGGGCGGGGCTCACTAAGAAGCTGGTGTGTGAGCCAAGGCCTGAGGACATGAGGGTGACCCTGTGGCGTGTGAGCGGAAGAGTGCTCCAGGGGACAGTCTGTGTGAAGGCCCCACAAGGACCCGTGTGTGGCTTCTCAAAAAGGAGCCTGGAGCAGATCTGAGGGGGGAGGGGCGGCCGTGGCCAGGAGGCAGAAAGGGAATGGCGACCCACTCGTGCGAGCTGTTTAGGCCACTGACCTTGGTTTTCCTCCTTCCTGAAATGGGGGAACTGGTGGACTCACATCATCTGACTTTTGTTTTTAAAAAAATCATCCACATTTCACGTATTTTTTTTTTCCTGAATTGCTCTGGAAGGATGGAGGTGCTAGGAGCCTGACAAGGTGGCAATGCACATTTGTGCTTCCTTCCCTGTGTGCCAGGATGGGCCTGTAACCTCAGGAGTGGGTGAAAGAAGACATTCAAAGAGTGCTGAAGGTGACTGGCGGCCCCAAGGGCCATCTCCTCCCACAGGACGGGCACTCACTTATTCCCAAGAAATGGAACTGTTTTGATAACAACTTTCAGAGAAAAAGTACAAAATCTTGCTTAAATTATCAACGCTCTTCCTTCCTGCAATGGTTCACTTTATACATCAATTCGCCTCGCCATAGCGCCCATGTTTGGTCTGCATGTTGCAGGGGAGGCATCTTTTAGATGAGATTAACATTTACACAGGTAGACTTTGGCTCTCCTCCCTGTCTGTTTGTCTGTCTCTGTCTCTCCCCTCCCCACCCCCATCCAATGCTTTTGGTTCTGTTTCTCTGGAGAACACTTCCCCGTGATTCCTTCCCTGTTGTTAAGCCTGTATTCAGACCTTGGTCTTCTGTATTTCTGGGAAATGCATCTGTATTATCTCTTACGTAGCAATAAACTTTTGGGATTTCTTTTTTAAATTTAAACTGGAAGTGTGAAAGCGCAAATCCTCATAACCATTTTATTTGGATTCCAAAATAAAGTTAGTAAAAATTGTCTCCCTTTCCTATTCTGCTTGCCTCATGGCAACAGTTTTCTCTCGTGCTACGTGTTCGGTGCCAAACCCTAGCCCCCAGCCCCCGCCAGCGTCCTTTGCTGCTTTAATCTCAAACCCTTTCGCTGCCAACTCACTAGATCACAACCCTCCTCCGCCCACGCTCAGCTTCTCTGTCTCTTTCTCCCTTTGTACTAACAGGTTTTGCACATTAGCCCTTACCAAAAGAGAAAAAAATTCTCTTTGAATGATAAATTAGCATCACATTCTTATTTACACGTGGCAGAAATTTTACCCTAGCAACAGCCACCAAATCAACTGTCATCCCCAAGGATCTGGTCTGTTTTCTTCTAGAAAGAGAAGAAAGCAGTCAGCTTTTAAAGCAGTCAGCCAGACTTTTCCAGATTCTTTTATGTTAAGGAGTACATTAGAAGATGAAAGAAGGTGGGAGGTTGTCCAGGAAAAAATCCCATTGAAAGGATCAGTTTGGGACTCCTGAATTTTCCCAAGGGTATTTTGATAGTATTTTTTAAGTGTGTGGCATGTGGTCACGTCAGGTAACAGTGGCCTGGGGTGTTCAGAATAAGGGGCTGTCCTATCAATCATCTCAGCTGAACTCTGCAACAACCGCCAACAGGTCGGGAGACCAAAATGCATCCCAGGTGAAGGGACAAGAGAAGAGGGGTGAGGTATTTTAGCTCTATTTAAAAGCCAATTTAGGGCCTCCCTGGTGGCGCAGTGGTTGAGAGTCCACCTGCCGGTGCAGGGGACACAGGTTCGTGCCCCGGTCCGGGAGGATCCCACATTCCGCGGAGCGGCTGGGCACGTGAGCCATGGCCGCTGAGCCTGCGCACCTGGAGCCTGTGCTCCACAGCAGGAGAAGCCACAACAGTGAGAGGCCCGCGTACCACAAAAAATAACAATAATAATAATTGTTTTGGAAATGTGTGTGTATGTGTGTGTTTTCCCTTAAAGCAGAGGCTGAGAATCATCTGGAGGATCTCTGCAAAATAGACTGTCCTGCCCCAGAGCTTCTGATTCAGATCTGGCATGGGGCTGAGGATATGCATTTCTAATAAGTCCCCAGGCGATACTGAGGATGCTGGGCCAGCACACCACTACTACTTCCTTAAAACTATAAAGGAATCTATGGCGATTACATATACTTCTCTCCTTCTTCTAAAAACAGCAAACTGTGGACAGAATATAGGCAACATCTATGAGTGTTTTGAAATACATTTGTCGTTTACTCAGAATCAACTCTGAGCTGCATCAGCTTAGCAAAGGTGTGACCTTTGCAGAGTCAACAGCAGCTGTAGACCAAATGGGTGGGTTTGACGAAGGCACTGGCCGCCATTACGTGCTCTGCCCTAACAGAGCCACTGGAGGGGGTGAGAAGCGTAGATAAGTAAGCGACCGCCTAAACCAACTTGATGACCCGTCCATGTGTATTAATGATAAGGAGTTTAAGTTTTCTGAAATCATGTACTGCCATCAGAGGAGTGTATAATCACTCCCAGAACAGTGGGTGTCCTTCTGGAAAATCTGTTTCCAATGGCCATGACGAAATCGTGCTAAGTTGTCCTTGATCTAGTTTTTGACTGGCTGACTTTCCCCCAATTATTAAAACAGCCCAGTTTATGTAGACACCGTATTTACCATCACCTGGGAACACGAAGATCACCAGCGACAGTCCAGAATCCGGCTAATGTCAGCGGGTGCGTCACTGCTTCTGGCCAGCTGCGCCTGCACCTCCAGGTCTGGGCGGGCGCCCTCTGATCCGGGTCTCTCCTCACCCCTCACCTACCCCCGCCAGAATGCAAACGTTGGGCAGGGACCAGGTCTGTGTGGATCACTGTATCTGACACTTAGCACAGCTCCTGGCACACAGCACGTATTCACTAAAACACATGCTGAATGAATGGATGACAGGAAGATGTACAGACAATAACTCGGGATGAGGGGGGTAGTTTTCTGAAAGGGACTGATTACCAGAGTAGCAACGCAGATCTCAGGTGACAGGTGGACGGATGCAGCGTGAACAAGACAGAATGTGATTCAGGACACACTGAAGACCGTCAGGTGGGGCATCACCAACACAGCCTTCTAGGAAACAGCCCAGACAGCAGGCATCCCAAAGGAAAAGTCAGGTAAAGATTAAAAAAACAACAAAAAGTGCACACGCGCACACGCGCACACACGCACACACACACGTTGCCTACTAAGGCCCCTGTGAACTAGCTTTGCAGTCACACTTGTCTGGTGAGGCACCACTCATAGTCCCACGAGGAGCCCTCGGGGGTCCCAACGTGAGACGTGTTTAGAGTCTCAAGCCGCAAACTCTTGGGTCTTTCGTGTTGGGCACGGTGCCTGGGGAACGATGACAGCACCGTTTCCGGATGTGATTGTCCCGTGAGTCTGGCTCTCCTTGCATGTCTGCTCTTTCCCATCTTGGCCGCCATGCTTGCTACATGAGGCCTCTCCTACCTTCAGGTGCGCCCCTCATTTTGTTGCTGTTCAGGGCACAGCCGTGGCCACGCTCTACTCCCAGAGCCTGGCTTACTGGCCCTATTTTAAACATTAGGGTGAGTACTGAATTCTCGCAGTGTCAGCATTTAGAGTGACACATAGAGAGGGCAGAGTACAACAATGTCTAACACGAAGGTCTGTAATATATGCATGTGGTAGGAAGAACAATGGCCTTCTTTCCAATCAAATCGTAAGCTGTATTTGTATCTGTCCTTTTGTTTCCAACACGTTTCTGTAAGTGCTTTTTAGAAAACCCTTAGAGACGCGGTGGACGCAGTGTCTGAGTGGAGGCTCGCCATTCAGACCAGGGCGCAGATATGAGCACGGCATCACCCACTCGTCTGCTGGCTCTCGTGGGCATTAGCATTCTCACGGGACAGGACCTGCGCAGCCCAGCCGGGCGTGAGCTCTTACCTAGACGCTCTGCAGAGCCACCTTCTCCACTGAATGCTATTATGCGTGCTTCAGGAACGTTTGGAAAATGTACAACAGTCTGATGTTAAGGAGAGTGACATAAATAACATTAGAACAAAAACAACAGTTCTTTAAATGACTTTCAAAATTCTCTCTATTCAAAGTTTTAGCAAAAACAAGTCAGAGCACGGCTGTTCCCCAGCACCTGCCTTCCTTTCTGTCCACCCCCCAGCGCGCCTACACTCTACCCCATCCTGCAGCCACTTTAAAGCACCTATCCCGCCCTGCAAGTTCCCACACGATGCCCACAGGCAGGCTGCTGCTCCGGCCAAGGCATGCTCTTTGTGAGGAAGCTGTATTTCCACGTCACTTATGAAGATGTCTTAACTATGGATCAAAGTTGCCAAACTAGGGGAACCTAAAGCGGTTCTTTAAATTAAAGATGAGCATCAATGCCTTGTATTTCACTCTCTTAAGAAGAGAAGAACTGCAAAATCGAGAAGTTCATGAAATAAAAGTTTTCACTTAGTGAGACTACTTTAAATATCATCGACCAGCTTAACTTTCCCACTAGTTCCATTAGCAGGATGCAGTTTTCAATAATGTTCATTATTTTGGTAGTGATACCGAGGGGCCGACGTTAAAATGATTCTGTCTCCAAGTATAAACTGCAGAGATGCACTAACATTTGTATAATGTATCAGGCTTTGTCTTTTCTAAGTCATTTCTTTATATTTTGTCTCACAATGCTTCCATGAAATATTGTTGCTGGCTCCACACTCAGATGGGCAGCCTTAGATACAGAGGTTGAGGTTCCCTGAGAGGTTTTTATTATTTAAGCAAATGCTATAGGCAGGATTCACTCTTTGCCAGACACTAAGTGTTTCCCAAAGGGTCACTCTTCACAATTCAGCAGCCTCATGAGGTGAAGACTAGCAGGCTGAGGTGGACAGAGGTGACGAGCTCAGCGCAGTCACAGCCGGAAAGTGGCAGAGCGGAGATTTGAGCTGGGACTGACCGAGTCCACAGATCCCGCCCTGAGCCACCAGCCCGGGCCAGCTAGTGGGTCCCACAAACGTAGACTGCTGGTGTGGTTTCACCTGAGCCTCTGAAAACACACAGCAGGTACCATGTATGGATATACATCTTCTCACAAGAGTGGGACTTATGTCTAGCTTCTGCATCTCTCCCCTAGTGATGCACTTGAAAAACCTAAACAGAATAGGTTTACATGCCTTTGAAGAAATGTCAAGGGAAAGAAAATGCAAACTGAGGAATTAACTTGAGCATTAATTCCAATGGATCTCAAATCCACAGGTTTATCTCAGCCTCCTCTAATACGGACCAGTATTGAGTGGTTTAATGGCACAGTTGACGAAGCCTCAGAATAGGTAGCTGGCAACTAGCGGGATTTCCCTCAACTAGAAATTAAGGCAGGAAGCCCAGCTAAGAGCAGCCTCTGTGGGCCGGCAGGGCATCATCTGAATGCTCTTAAATAGTAATATTCTAATCAGATAACCACTGGTGCAGCCAAGCAGGGGAATGGAATATATACTGATCTAGAAAGATCTCCAGGACACATTAAATGAAGAAAACATGATGAAGATCAGTGAATACGGAATGCTACCTTTTGTATAAGAGAGAAAAGTAATATATAATCATATTTGCACGTATTGTTTAAAGCAACTCTGGAAAGCTATTGCAGAAATGAATAGAAGTGGTTCTCTCCTCTCCTTCTCCCTCTCTCCCCCGCCCTTCGCACTGTGCACATGTTTGCACACGCATGGGTTTAGGAACAGATGGGAGTGGTGAAAGGGAGCAGGGTTAAGAGTGAGACTTCCCCAATACCCCTTTTTATGGTTTTTATTTAAAGTCAAAAAATTAATTTTTAAAAAATCTGTCATGCGTTAAACAAAAGACCAGAAATGAAGACCAAAAAAAATCCCCTACTGGCACTGCTTATGCAGGATATGTATGGGATGTAAGCAGAAGTACAGAAAACTTATGCATGGAATTCATGTAGAATTAATCTAAGCATTAGAATCTCTCAGACCGGGGTTTAAATGTGGACAAAACCCACACAGCCTGTGGGGCAGTTCAGCTCGAGTGCCTTCAAGACAGACGGAGCAACAGGAGCCCCAGTGCCGCTGCAAAGGTTAAACGAGGCCCTGTCTCTAGAGAACCCGGCACCAGCGTGTCCCCGACAAACGGTGGCTGATCACAGAACGCCGCTCTCTGGTGCGAGTTCGGCTTCGCCAACGTGGGTAAACGCAGGTCTTCGGCAGGCATCACGGGCAGCTGTGTCTTTCCCTAGTAAGTAATAGAGCTTATTTTGCTTTTGTTTGCCAACCAGGTACTTTATACAGCGTGCGCGGTCTCATCTGCTGAGCATGTTAACTATGGAATGTTGAGTGCCTGCACTTGGGAGACCCTGTGGCTCTCTGTCGGTCTCACAGCAGAACTGCCCGAGTTCAGACTTGAATCCAGTTCTGTCTCAAGCCAAAGCTCACGCTTCTTCCTCCACAGGCCACTTCCTATTTCAATTCAGTGTCAAATAGTCTCAGCCCAAGACCCCCGGGGCTGCTCTGCAGGGACCACTACGAATTTCCCAGCCGGTTTAAACCTCATCCTAAGGCTTTGTTAATGAAAACTGTTCCCTGCCTATCAACAAACAAAGGATGCTGAGGCCATCAAGCCCTCAGCCACTGCCGCAGCCCAAGATGAGCCCTTCAGGAGCTCAGGATGGAGACAAACGATCTGCCCTCAGCCAAGGCAGCAGCCCCCAAGGGTGCACCCTGAGGGGACCGGGATGGGAGAGAACAGGATGCCGGCCCTAGAGAGCTAAGGTGCATGTCAAAGGAATGATTTCGAGAAGCCCAGACTCCTGCATCTTCCCATACACAGAAAAGCGCTAAATTCCTTACCTTGAGATGTCTGGTTTTCTTTACTTAACAGTACTCTCTTGATGTTCTGACTACCTGGTCTTTGTTGCAAAACTCCTATATATCCTGGCTCCCCCCATAGCTCTTTGGAGCAGTCCCTCAGAGCTATCGGAGAGGCTGTCTTCCGGGCTTAAATCCTCAGTCTTGTTTGCCAAATAAAAGATGATTCTCAACTTTTAGGTTGTGCTTTTTTTTTTTCAGTCGACAGTTTCCAATCTTGTACATGGTCTCATCCCAATAGAAAATGAACAGTCTCTGGCTTTGGGCTGCTCAGCCGCTGTTCTTCTGGCATGCTTCTCCACAAGTTCTCACATCAAATGTTTGTACAGATTGCCATCACTCCAGCCCGCCTGCTTTCTGGTCTCCCTGGCTCTGCCCTCCTCAATTCATTTCCTTATAAAGCCAGAGTGAGCTCCAGAAATGGCGAATCTGATCTGGCCACCCCCTTGGTCCTTGGGGACGAGTCCAAGCTTGCTGGCGTGCCCGTGGGGTCTTCACGGGGCTTTCCGGCCTCGTCTGCCACCACCTACAGACGCTTGAAGGCACACAACAGCCTCCAGCTCCCTGGGTGCCCTTCCTCAAGTCTCCTCCTTTCCTTAGGGCCAGCTCCTGACTGCCTCAGCCCAGGTGTGCTCAGGAGGCCTCCCCGAGCCCCCAAGCGCCCATCAGGAGTCCCAGCGGGGGCTGTCTCCCCTCCCTGAGCTGCTCAGCTCAGCTCCCCAAGGAGCCCAAGCTCCCGGCTCTTCATCTTGCCACCACTGGGCTCTAAACTCTGCGTTGGTCCTGTTTATTACCATTTTATCTTACACTTTTGAAATAAGCACTCATTACGTGCTTACTGAATTAATGGATTTTGATTATATCCCGTACACTTTCTGACTGTACACCGAATGAACTGACAAGCAGGCAGCTTACATCATCCCTTTCTTTAAGTGAAGAAATGAACCACCTTACGATGAACCATCCCTTGAATAGGTGCCCTTTGCTCGGTAATTATAAGTTAAAAGATGTAATTGTTAAAAGTACCTCACTAGTGGCAGGACTAACCCTCAAATATAGCAGTATAGTCTAGAGCAGTGTAGTGCTGTGTTCACCAGACCCCACTCATGCAAAAGTGCAGGGAGGTGATGAGTTGTGACAGCGAGGGGGACTTCGACGCAGGTTCAAACCCAGCTCCAACCCCAGCTCTGTCTGCCTTTACGGACAGCTGATCATGAATCCCAGCCTCATAGAGTGTTGTGAGATTGTAAAGGTGCTTGATGCTGGGAGAGTTCTCCTTATATTCAGATCCACAGTTATGCTGAAAGCGGGTGGGACAAAGGGCTTACCTAGCCTGGATTCTAGGGCAGAACTTTGTAGCAGACCATTGTGCTTTGAAGAGGAAAAGGCACTCCCACCTCTTTTGGGCATCTGTGAATGAGGACAAGATTATGACTGGGCCTTTGGCGTGCCCTGTATCGTGATAATTTCGCATTACAAAGACCACTGCTCCCTCTAATTTCACATTACAAAGACCACTGCTCCCTCTAATTTCACATTACAAAGACCACTGCTCCCTCGGCAGTGATGGGCTCAGGCTTCTGGGTCGCTGGCTCAGGAATCCTGCCTGTCCCCAGGGGGCACACTTCATGACCACTATCAACAGGATCCCGCTGCCCTCTCTCTTCTGCTTGTCCTTCCCTCTGCCTTTTGGCTATAACTTCCAGGAGTTACGCATATCTAGAGAAGCGTTTTGCTTTAAACCCTTAGTCCAGAAAGCATTTTCTTCGCAGTAACACATACAGCACACAAACAAATCCTGCAAATCTTAAACAGATTTTGCATTTGGGAGAAAATTTATATTTAGAAATTACCAGAGCACTTCTGATCACATACTTTCAATCTTTCCTTTTCTAACAGAATAAAAAATCGTTGTCTAATACAACCAGAAGTAGTGGAGTACTGCGTTTTATTTCTAAGTTCCAACTAAATCCATAGTGGCTGTGCTGCAGAGATAAGCCTGCAGTATATTTATAGTTTGCAGGAAACTGGTTCCTCTCTTATCTTGTTAACGTCACAGAGAGGATGGAATAGGTCTAGATAACCATCAATGGTCTAAAAGATGTACCAGTTCTAGGTGTCACATTTTAATTTTTTAAAAAAATCATGACGCCCCCTAATTTGTTTTAAGTGTTGAATCTATGAATCGGGGATTTAGAAACACCGGCTTTAGTGAGTTGAGTTTCACTCTGGGCATCTATGCAACAGTTAGTTCAGATTCTCATTCTGGAGAATATTGTGTGAAATCATGAGTTAAGTGAAACATTTAAAATTACGGTGACGTTTTTAGAATATACATAGCAGCCAAGTATAATACTCCACGTCACCATCATGGCTTCTCTTCTGACTATTATCTAAAAACCCGTAAGTTCTCTAAGTCACGTAGTATTGGTTTTAAGAACCTGATTTGTTTGAATCGTTCTCACCAATCTGAAAGGACAGCCTTGTATTCCCCACATGTTGGCACCAACAAAATTGATCCTCAGGAATTAATTTTTTTGTGGAGCCAATTAACTTCGGGCAAGAAGGCAAACTAATACATTCACAGGGCCTTGCTGAGCAATTTTCGGGTTTCAAATAATGCTTGCTGTTCCCGTAATGCTCATAAAAGTTTTTTAAAGTTTTTCTTTCCTGCTAGCTAATACAGTTATGTGAAATCAACTTATTATTTTCCTAAAATGTATTCTGAATTTCATAAATCTAGTTTGAAGTAAATATTTTACTTTTAATGGATCCAGGTTGAAACATCTCACAAAACCACACAACATCTGTGCACAGCAATATTAGATGACGTGTACATAAGTCAAGGCACTGTAAACGTAACACAAGCCAGAAGGAAAGGTGGCTCATCATGTAACAGGCTTCCTGCCTTGTGGGCAGTGCACAGGTATATCTCATTACAAGTTAATTAAATACAGAGACAAACTTACAAAATCAGGGAAGTAGGAAATTCTTTAACTTTTTGACATTAGCCTCAGCCTTATAACTAACCACTTTTCAGGTCACTGTGATCATGTTTCACTGTAGCGGCTACAAGGCCATGTGATGGAGCCCCCTCCATCAGCATGTTGGGAATGAAGGGGTCAGAGCGGCAGTGGGAGAAGTCAGGATGCCATCACATGGAGTGGAGGTCAGATCTATAAACAAAACTGGTGAGTCACGTAATGCTGGAGGTTGGGATCCACCGCCCTTCGACTCTACCCCCAGAGTGTCCTGTAACAGCAACAGGTGGGGTAGCAAGCAGCAGGGGGTCTGGGAGACCAGGGCTCTGGACGCAGGGATGATGGCTGCAAGGGGCTTCTTACCCCTGAGGATTGCATTTCCTCACTTATGAGAAAAGAGGAGAGTGCAGTCCACGGTCTGTAAGTGCCTGTTGAGCTAGAAGCTTCTCTGAGTCAAAATATCACCCAGCAAGGTTTTGCTTTGTTGCTTTTTAACTATCTGGGACACAGGGCGGATGAGAAAGGAGCACTGACAGTAAAGACAAGACGCAAAATCAGAACAAAATCAGGCTCCAGAATGAAACAAAAACCTACTCGTGGAGAATGTTAACTCCCTAAAAACACAATTTTAACCAGTTGGTAGCTTTCCCCTGTATTTGCCATAGCCTTTCATTCAATTAATTATGGGACTTTTTTCTCCCTAAGAATAAATCTCTTATTTGAAAATGAAGTCAGTGGAAAGTGATGTTTATTTTTCAGCCCCATTTCTGTAACACATTTTCCCCTGAAGTGAACAATGTTTCTATATAGAGATACAAATGAGGGTTTTTCCCCCTAAGAAAAACAGTATGCATAATACTAAGGGTGCATCATTTAGAGAGCAACTTGCGGCTTGGCAGTGTGAAGAGCTCTGTGGGCTCCTTCCCCAACGAAACTGGTGAAAACTGTGAAAAAAACAAAACCCCAAAAAAGCATATACTTAAAGCCTCTACAAATGATCCTAAGAGCATACAACAAATGAAGAAACATCTATTCAAGAAAATCTACAGAAATTTGTTAAGAACGGAGTCAGTCTGTGATATTTGAACTGAGACTGCAACTTCCCTCTCTCCTTCCAGCTCAGTGAGGTGGAGACTCTATTTCAGAGAGCTGCAGTCAAGGTGGCAGGGCTCCCTCTCCCCCGGCTCCCAGGGCCCCGGGGGTGGAGGGGAGATGACTTCAGTGTTTCCTATCCTGCCCCAGCTCCCTGTGGCTAAGGCAAAGTCCCGGTGAGTACAGTGGAGAGGTGAGGCTTCCTTCTTCAGCCCAGACTCCATTCATGGAATGGAGGCTCTCCCTTGGACATGGCATGCTCAGAATACTGGGCCTCAGTCACCCTTCCTCCAGCTGCGAGGTGGAGGTTCCTTGCCAGGAGAGGTGAGCTAAGAAGACCCCAGGCTGCTGTCTACCTCTCCTCCCCTACAAGCACTCAGCCCCTGGAGCGGAAGTGTCCCACAGAGAGAAGCTAGCCAATGCCCCCACTCTCAGCCCCAGAGCCCTGGTTCAGAGATTTGGCCTGGGGGCAGAAGCAGGCTGTAAAACAGCTCCCATCTCTTGGGAAGAGGAAGGAACTGCTTTCACTGGAGAAGTTTAAGATTGAGCGTGCTCTCAAGAACAATGGAGGTGTGGCGAAAGGCAACTGGGAGGAGATTTGTGGTTTTAAGGAAGAGACAGTCTAGGCTGTAGGCTGGCTAGCCTGCTTTCGAGAACTGGGGAATAAGATGGCTGGTGGGAGCCCTCCTAGGGTTAGAATATCAAACATGACCTCAGAAACTTTTCCTTCAAAGGAGCCAGAATTTGATTAGATCAGTTTGTAAATCAATCTATCCCTAGGCATTGTTGAAAGCAACTGAGCAATCAGCCAGCAATGCAATTAGTGGAGTTAAACAACTGTTTAGTCAAGGAAAGCAGGAAGAGAGCCACCAGTACCACTGTCACCCAGGGCGACTGTGGGCACACCAGAAAAGCTGTGCCTCCAGTGGAGGAGCAATGTCAGAGGGTTATGCTGCGTGTGTGCGTGTGTGTGTGTGCGTGTGCGTGTGTGCGTGCGTGTGTGTGTGTGTGTGTGTGTGTGTGAGAGAGAGAGAGAGAGAGAGAGAGAGAATAGGCTTCACTAAAATAATCCAGCAATAACTAAACAAATAAGCAAACAAATACAACAGCAAGCCCTGGGCAGAGGGAGGACCAGTAGCCAGAGTGACTACAATATATTATCTGAAATGTCCAGTTTCCAACAAAAAATTATGAGACATGTAAAGAAACAGGAAGGTATGACCCACACACTGGGGAAGTGGGTGGGGGAGGAAGGGAAAGTAAAAAATAAACAGATAACAGAAACTGCCTGTGAGAGCAGCCAGATGTCAGATTTAATAGGAGATATCAAAGTAGTCATTATAAATTTGCTCACAGAACTAAAGAAAACCATGATTAAAGACGTACAGGAAGGCATAATGACAATGTCACATCAAATACACAATGTCAGAAAAGAGAGAGAAATTTATGAAAAAGAACCAGGTAGAAATTGTGGAGTCAAAAAGTACAATAAAAAAATCAACTAGAGGAGCTCAACAGTAGATATAAACTGGCAGAAGAAAGAATTAGCAAACTTGAAGATAGTTTGATAGAGATTATGCAAGCTGAAGAACAGAGAGAAAAAAGAAAAGGAAAAACGAACAGAGCCTCATAGAAAAGTGGGGTACCATTAAGCATACCAACACACACATAATGTAAGCACCAGAAGGATTGAGAGAAAAGAGAAGAAAAACTATTCAAATAAATAATGGCCAAAATGCCTCCAATTTACCGAAAAACTATAACCAATAACCTACACACCTAGGAAACTTGATGAACTTCAAATCTGATGAACTCAAAAAGACCCACAAATAGACACATCACAGTAAAAATACCGAATGTCAAAGACAGGAGAAAACCTTGAAAAAAGCAAGAGAAAAATGAAGTGCATAAAAGGGAACACCGAAAGGTTAAAAGCTGACTTCTCAGAACGAACAAGGGAGTCCAGAAGGCAGCCAAATAACACACTCAAAGTGCTCAAAGGGGAAAAAACCTGTCAACAAAGAATTCTATACCCAGCAAAAATAAACTTCAAAAACAAAGGGAAAATCAAGAATTTTCCCAAAGCAAAAACTGAGATAATTCGTTGCTAGCAGACCTGCTTTATGAGAAATACTAAAGGAATTCTTCAGCCTAAAGACTATAATTCTAATCCACGTAAGGACGACCAGTAGAAATAATTATAAAAGACACTGTAAATGCATATTTTTTCTGATTCTTAACTCACTAAAATAGCAACTATATAATTATATAAAATAATAGATATATATTTTTGGTCCTGTAACATAAAAAATGTGACAGAACTATAATGTACTTGCCAATACAGCACAAAGGAAGTGGGTGGGGGCAAAGCTATAATTGCTAAGGAAATGATGACAGATCGTAAATTAATAACTATAAGAATATATTGTTGGGCTTGTATTATAATAAATCTAATATGTATAACAATAATACCATCAAAAGGGGGGAAAGGAATAGAGCTATATAGGAGTAACATTTCTATATATCACTGGACTTAAGCTAGTATAAATTCGAAGCTGCTTCTAATAAGATGTATATGGTAAGCCTTAGAGCAACCACTAAAAAGTAACTCAAAAATACAGTTACCAATTTACACAGCCACTAGGATGGCTATTATCAAAAAACTAAAGTAAACAACAACAACAACAAAAAGAAAATAACAAATGTTACATGACAAGGATGTGGAGAAACTGGAACTTTGGTAATGGCTGATGGAAATGTAAAATGATGCAGCTACTATGGAAAATGGCATGGCAACTTCTCAAAACTTTAAGCAGTTCTACCTCTGTGTTTATACCCAAAAGAAGTGAAAGCAGGGACTGAAACATACTTGTGCTCTCATATTCCTAGCAGTATTATTCACAACAGCCAAAAGGTGGAAGCAACCAAGTGTTTGCTGGTGGATGAATGGATCAACAAATTGTGGTATATACATACAATGGAATAATATTCAGATGATTAAAATGGTAACTTTTATGTTATGGATATTCTACCATAATAAAAAAAAATTAGTTGTGACTACAGGGTAAAGATAAAAAGAAAACATTCCAGTCTTACTCAGTTACCATTCCTGCTGACAGTAGTGAGTTTTGGTTCCTATCAACCTTCATAATAATAAGCACCTCGGAGAATTATTTTATTCCTCAGGCTTGGCTTTGTAGAATTAAACTCATGAAGTGAATCCTTCCTTTTCCTTAAACATCCCAACTTCCTATTATTAAAAAAAAAAAAAATCCAATATTTCCTTTGTACCTAACTAAATTTTTAACCTTTTTTTTTTTTTTTTTTTTTTTTTTTTTTTGCCACACCACACAGTTTGAGGGATCTTACTTCACTGATCAGGGATCAAACCTGTACCTCCTGCAGTGGAAATGTGGAGTCCTAACCACTGGACTGCCAGGGAATTCCCCCTACCTGAATTTTAGGGGCTATGAATGCCTCACCTAAACACCAGGGAGATCATTCAGTAACAATTACTAGTTGCTTAAGGCACCTTTGGTTGAACAGTCACAGCAGGAGGCCCCTTGGCTCTAGCTAGCAATCTCCTGTCTCGACTGAAACACTTAGGTTAATCCTTAAATTCTAGTCCTTTCCCCAGTGTTATAAAAAATGAAAACTGGGATAAATAACCCTAGTAAGGGCTACTACCTAAGGAGAAGGCAGGCAACCTGAACTGGGGCCATATGGAGGGAACACTACTTGTAATCATAAATGTGAGAAATGGCTTGATATAGTAGAAAGAGTGAGGGGTTTGAAATCAGAAAAGAAAAATAGAATGAAAAAATTATTAATGAAATTAAATGCTGCTTCAGAAAATATTATGCAATGTCAAAGAAAGCAGTCAAGGAAAAATAGAGAAACAAAAGAGACATGAGCTACATAGAAACAAAAGTAGAATGGCAGAATTAAATCCAACTATAACTAACACAACACTGTTAATCAACTGTACTCCAATATAAAATAATTTTTTTTAAATCCAACTATATTAATAATAACATTAAATGTAAATGGATTAAACAATCCAATTAAAAGGCAGAGACTGTCAGAATGGATTAAGAAAACTATTTGTTGTCTACTGAAGATACACTTTAAAGTCAAAGATATAAATAGGTTTAAAGTAAAAGGATGAAAAAGATATATAAGGCAAAAGCACCCACAGGAAAGCTACAGTGACTAGACTAATATCCAAACAAAATAGGCTTTAAAACAAAAAAAAATGTTACTAGAGATAAATAGGGATATTTCATAATGATAAAAAGGTTAATCCATCAGGATACAAAGATATATGCACCTATTAACATAGCACCGAAATATATGAAGGAAAAACTGATGGAACTGAAGAGAGAAAAGGACAATTCAACAATAATAGTTAGAGACTTCAATACCCCAATTTCAATAATGGATATAATGAGACAGAGTATCAACAATATAAGACATGAATAACACCATAAACCAACTCAATCTACAGAACACTCCACCTAACAGCAGAACACATTCTTCTCAAGAGCACATAGAACATTCTCCAGGATAGACCATATGCTAGACCATAAAAGAACAAATTTAAAAAGATAAAAATAATTGAAAGTATGTTCTCTGGCCACAATGGAATAAAATTTTAAATCAACAACATGGAGAAGTTTGGAGAACTCACAAATAGATGAAAATTAAGCAACACTCTTACACAGCCAAGGGGTCAAAGAAGAACTAAAAAGGAAATCAGAAAATACTCTGAGATGAATGAAATGAAGACATAACATATCAAAACTTATGGGATGGGCTTCCCTGGTGGCGCAGTGGTTGAGGGTCCGCCTGCTGATGCAGGGGACACGGGTTCGTGCCCCAGTCCGGGAGGGATCCCACATGCCGCAGAGCGGTTGGGCCCATGGGCCATGGCCGCTGAGCCTGCGCGTCCAGAGCCTGTGCTCCGCAACGGGAGAGGCCACAACAGTGAGAGGCCCGCGTACCGCAAAAGAAAAAAGAAAAAAAAAACAACTTATGGGATGCAGCTAAAGCAGTGCTTAGGTGGAAATGTATAGCTGTAAACGCCTACAATCAATAAAGCAGAAAGACTGCGAATCAGTAACCTACCCTTCCAATCTTAAGACACTGGAAAGAGCAAACTAAACGTAAAGCAAGCAGAAGGAAGGAAATTATAAAGATTAGAGTGGAAATTAATGAAACGAAGAACAGAAAAACAATAGAGAAAATCAACAAAGCTCAAATGTTTATAACAGCATTATTTACAATAGCCAAAAGGTGAAAATAACCCAAATGTCCATCAATTGATGAGTGGAGAGACAAAATGTGGTATATCCATCAAACAGAATATTATTTGTCCATAAAAAGAAGTGAAGCACTGACACATGCTACAACATGGATAAACCTTGAAAACATTACACTGAGTGAAAGAAGCCAGTTGCAAAAGACCATGTACTATGTGATTCCTTTCCTTTGAAAGTCCAGAACAGGATGATCTATAGAGACAGACAGTAGATCTGCGGCTGCTTCTGGACGTGGCGCGGTGATGGGGCCAGGGTTAGGGAGTGAGAGTTAAAGGGCATGCAGTTTCCTTCTGAAGTAATGAAGATGTTCCAAAATTGACTGTGGTGACGGTCGCACATATCTATGAATATGCCCCAAACCATCTAACTGCACGCTTCAAATGGGCAAATTATACCTCAAGAAAGCTTTTTTTATTTTTAAATATCACCTCTCTCAGCGTCTCCCAACATTAGCACATACACAGCATGTCCTTTTCCTTTACTCTTTGCAGGTAACATCATACAGATGTTAGAGAATTGGGGGGGGGAATTTAAATGTTATTCATTACCCAATATATTGTGTAGACTGGGGACTGAAGAGAGTTAGAAAGTCAGATTTGAATTTAAATTAACTTTTGCTGCAGATTACATGGTTTATCCTAAGCAGTTTTATACCTACTTTATTTATAAAGATAATGCTCAGAGTTTACCATGATTGGAATGAAATCTCATCTTCTAAGTGCCAGTGGTAAGAGTATTTGCCAAGTACACCGTCACTGGAAGTATTTCACCATCAGCTTATCTCTGATGTCAAAACCACATATACATTATGCAACTTACTAGGTTTCTTGTATCCTTAGGAGAACCTCTGAAGAAAAAGGTACAATTTAATGTTCACATGATTTTTTTCTCTTAGAGGATAAAGCTATCATGCAGATGATTTTATAGGTAGCACCAATGAAAAAAAGTGAGACATTTGAAGGGTTTATTTACGCAGGTTCGTTGGCCGCACTGGTTGGGAAATTGTAGGATATTCAACTTATGTCTGATACCTGCATTCTGTCAGTATAATAATTAGGAGAACAAAGACAGAGGTCCTATTTGTAATATCAGATTCTTTTGTGCCTCATAGGTAATAGTACCTCAGTTAAATGCCTTGCATATTTAGAATAAACAAATCAGTTACAAAACACCCCATGGCTCTACTGATAGACAGAGAGATATTTTGTTCCAATAAAATGCCCTGACTTCAGATGCCTGGGCGTGAATTCCTGGGAAAAAGGAAAGCTTACAGAAGGGCTACCTGTCCAGCACTGCTCAGGCAAACGACCCAACTTGGTCTCCAGTGAGTCCATGCCTTCCACAGGTGCGTTTCCTTTGTCCTCTGGTTGTGTTCAGAACCGAAAAACCACAAACAGAATGGGCCACCGTTGCCGTCCTTTGTACTTTTTCAGGAGGGGTCTGACCACTTGGCAGCTCTGTGCCAATCCCAGCTTGGATTATGCCGCTTTCTTTGATTCCACAAAAATTGTTTTGCTGAATTTCTAACATGTTCCAACACTGCAGTAGGTGCTGGGGATACAGAAGTAAATAAGATGGTTTCCGCCATCAGGAAAGTCAGTCTGGAGAGGGGGCTGATGGAAGTATTTGCACAATACCAGGAGATGTAAGGAAAGGATGTGCTGGTACCTGGAGGGGAAGACATCAGCTTTCGTCCTCCTGAGAATGTGTGCGTTTGGAGTGCGGGTAGGGGTGGGGGAAGACTTCATGGGCTTGAGATGAGTCCTGAGGAATGACTGTCTGATAAACTGAGGGAGGAGAAATTAGACACGTGGAGGGACCCTCACGTGCTACAAAGGAGATGTGCAAGGGAACCCTCGGGCAGTCTGGGCCTGGGTGCTGCAGCCTCGGGTGTCAGAGGGGCGGTCAGGAGGTAGGCAGGGCCACCCCAGCTATGTTAGAGTATGTCTATCCTTCCTTCAAGAGGCAAACAATGTTTGAGCCCTTGATGGATGGAGCTACCTCACAGTCAGGGTCAGGGTTGTGTGAGTTCAGAACATGCCCTGAGACAGAGAGTCTGCTTAAGGATAAACTCTGTGTGCAGTAAATTGCAAAGGAAAAACCACACAAAGCAGAGAACAGGTTCATTTTTTAAAACTAATTTTCTAAAAACACCCTGCCCTTTCTCTATTTCCTTCTGACGGCGAACACTTTTAACTTATAATGAAACCAGACCACGTTCCCCGGTTGCTGACGTCAATGGGCTTTTTGCCTGAGTAAGGACCTCACAGCCGACCCTAAGGGCTTGATTCTAATCTCGGGCACATGGGCCAGCAGCATCCCTCCACAACCTGGAGAGCAGCAATCACACGCTGAAATGGGCCAACGCTGCCATCTGGGGCACACACGCACATACAGGAAACGTTCAGAAACCTATTTGAGTGTCAAGAAGTAGACCATTAAGATCAACCAACCCGCCGCGGGAGAGTGACAGCACGTGGCACACTCACAAATGTGCTAAGCTGACAAGCGTTACACAATTCAAAGGAGCGAGAAGCAGAAGAGGACAAGGGCAGGCTCGGTTCTGCACTGAGTAAGCCGAGCTGGCAGCCGGCCTCTGGCCCGCGATCGCTGGACTTCCCACGTCATCCGAGGAGGGAGCGCGGCTCATTACAATAATGCGCGCTCACTATCTAATCTGCGGGAACCAAACACACACAGGGTCTCTGATATTCTTATTACACAAGATTAAACCTCTCAGAACCAGGACTTGCTCGGGGAAAGGTCACATACTGAAAATGAGCAGACTAACGAGAACCCACTGCAGCGATCTCTGGCAACCAGAACGCTCTTCACCTCGCTATGCCACCTGAAATACGTCTGAACAAGAACTAGAGAGTGTCTCTTAGACGTAAAGGGCACACATCTCACTAACTCAAAAACAACTCACTTTGGAGAAGGGAAGACTGGGTTGTGTTGCAAAGGTCAGATTCTGGAGTTGTTTGTAAACTTGCAAACAATTATTTTTAATAAGACAAAACTGCAGGCACTCCCTAATTCTGTTAGAGTGGCAGAGACTCTGCAGTCACATTGTCTTATACCCGGTGTGCGTTCCAAGCCTCTTAAGGAGTGACGTCGAGGAGGAGTTCTGTGGTTGGGATGTTGAGCTGATGCAGCTGTTGCTTTAGCCTCATCCAGGGATGGCAAGTGGGACAAAAACACGGGTGTCACTTTGCCAAGTTTTAGAGCCATAAGAGGGTTTTGTGGGCAAAGCCATACAGAGAACACAAGGATAAGACACAACTGGGTTCCTTCTGTGCTCACTCTTGCCGTGAATTCACATTCCCCCTGCGTGAGTTCCAAAGAAACACAAAGTAGAGCAGAGACTATCAGCTCAAGGCTTTCAAAAGTAAGTTCAAAAGTTGCTGTAGATGTGAAGTTAAAGGAACGTGGAGATTGATCTGATGCTCTCTTTTGAGAACAAAGATGAGAAACATTATGCATCTGAAAGCTCAGAAACTCTGTCCAATTTGCTGAATTACTCCAACGACCATGTACCTTGCTCTTCAGCTCTGTAAATCCTGGGCTTAGGCCAAAAGCAAGAAAATGTGACCTGACCTTCTTTGGGACCTCCCAGCCCCCCGTCTCCATCCTGCCTCTTCGGCACCTCCTAACCATCACTCCTTCCCAACAGCGGGTGCCCCTCGCCTCCGACCCTCACCAAGGGCTACGGGATGGTGCGGGGCTGAGAAGCCAACCAGGGACCAGCCAGCCTGTCTCTCCTGTTTTCACATCCCCTGAGATTCTCTAAGAAGGAGTGGAGGTAGCTAGTCCCTCGGCAGTAAGGATGTGACTTCGCGAGTCACAAAGTCAGATCACCAGGAAGAAGGGGTGGAACAACTGGCTACCAGAGTAGTCAAGTCATGGAAAACACAGCTTCTAGCCTTTTCTTTCCCCACACATTTTTCAAGGCTGCTGCACATACACCCAAACATATTCACACATGTTCACCAAGGAGGGAGTAAACTCAGCTGCAGTGTCACACACAATATGTTGTCCCTAACAGAGAAATTCTATATACGTTTGGGAACGGGCTCGAGTTCTCAGGCTCTGGGCCAGCAAACGCTGTGGGTGTTGAACAATACCTACCACCAGACGAACAGATGCGCACAATGCCAACAGCTTTGGAGGGACCTGCGTGCGCTCCTTCAAGGAAAGGGAGAGTAGCATGGAGATCAGGAAAGAAAGGGAGGAGAGACCTAGGAGTACCCACTTAAATTATGAGTCGACCAGCACCACCATTGCCTGCCTGCCAGGGGACGGGGTGCGGCTGAGATAACTTCGAGGAGAGCTGACAGCAGAAACGCTAGGGATGCTAAAACTTCCCTGCAACCCTGGCTTTCTCTGCACAGTGTCCTTTCCAATAAGAGTTCACACAGAGTTTACATACGTCATCCTATCTGTCGCCACTAACACTCCTCAGAGGCATTTCTGTCCTTAACATCACACCTGCAAATTCACCAATGTATTGACCATTAAGAGGGGGGAAAAATCAATGGGATTTGATCAACAGCAAAAAGCCCTGATGCTTAGACTTTGTGAACAGGCTTCACTGAACAGAAAATATCCCTTTTTGGAGATCTGGAGAACAGTGAGAGATTAAAAGAAACACACGAAGAGATGCAAAACCAAACAGATAAACCAAAACATCTTTCCTGTTATACATTTGATCATCTCATGCTTTTGGTCAAGGGGAAAAGAAAGCCATAGTATAGAAAGATATAACAAATGAATTCCATCATCAATTGATAATAGCCCGTAACCAAATATACAATTATAGTATACATCCGTGACTTCCCCTCATTCTCCTCTTTCCTGTCTCTGCCCTTTACATCATCTCCTTTCAGCGGTCATCCTCTTTTCACTGCAGACCTTACTGTCCTCATGGGCAAAGCACAACAAACCTTGATGCTATAGCTGGTGGCTTCTCCTGCATCACCGGCAACCAGCACTCCAGTTCTCAATGTTCCACCTACCTGTCCACCACCCAGATTCCTGGGAACACCCACAGCTCCCAAGATAGTTCCATGAGGACGGGACTCAGGAATTCTTGTAAGGATTTGTAACGTAAAACCTTTTAAAGTACAGAGATTGTTTTAGGCTATGTTCCCCATAGCACCTAGCATGGTGCCAAAGCCAGAATAGTCTTTAAAAACTACTTCTTGGGGTGGCAAGGAAGATGCCAGGTATTCAAGCATTTGTGCAGACGGTCTCTGTTGTTACAGACTCGCGTGGCCTCAAAGACAACTGACAATAAGCAGACCTTCAGCGGGAAAATTATTCATACACAGCTTTTGGTTACCGATTTTTGATATATAAGATGGCTACTATAATTTAGGTACTAGATAATTTTGATAAAAGGTGAAATACAGAGTCTGTTTTTTAAAAAGATGCCATAACGTTAAAAATATGACAGTTGCCTATGGATTATTACAATTGCCTATGGATTATTAAGACAATAACTAAAGCAATCATTTGCTAATGATGAACCCTTCATTTAAATATTGAAAACTTTATTTATTTGCATGTAAACTGTGAATCCCCCCCTCCCCAGAAGAAGGAGTTCCGAGTGATTACAATAATGACACAGGCACTGCCAGAGAGAAGGAAGCGTGGACAGGGCCACGCCCCTCCAGGAACGTGGAGGTATTGGGAATGATCGTCTTCCCGGTGGGACAGCCATCCTCCTAGTACAGCACTCTAACAACGCTGGCGATAGAAACGCATCTGAAAAATGCGGAGGGACGGCTGACATGGTGTAGTGGCGTCAGAAAAGCACATTTTAGTCGTACCTAGCTTTGTAGAGAAGGGAAAAGATAAAGTCTGAGAGGCAAAAGCATCCCTGTCGCCAGAAAAATGTTCTCAACTGGGCAGCAACAGTACTGCAATGATATTACTATGGTTTGGATGAAACATCCCTCAAGATATTATTTCCCTTTGCCTTAATCCTAAGCAAACTGCTAATTAGTATTTTGGCTTCCTAGATATCTCAATATCAGGAAAGAGGTTTCCACGGATTACAAACAGGAACATTCTGGTTACCACAAAGAGATCATTGACATTATAAGTCAATAAATTAGTGTTCTTGGCTTCCCGGGTGGCACAGCAGTTAAGAATCCACCTGCCAATGCAGGGGACATGGGTTTGAGCCCTGGTCCAGGAAGATCCCACATGCCGCAGAGCAACTAAGCCCGTGTGCCACAACTACTGGGCCTGCGCTCTAGAGCCCATGAGCCACAAAGACTGAGCCCGCGTGCTACAACTCCTGAAGCCCACACGCCTAGAGCCCGTGCTCCACAACAAGAGAAGCCACCGCAATGAGAAGCCTACGCACCACAAAGAAGAGTAGTCCCCGCCCACTGCAACTAGAGAAAGCCCACATGCAGCAACAAAGACCCAATGCAGCCAAAAATGAATAAATAAAATAAATTAGTGTTCTGATAAATACTTATGATAATAGTCAATTACCCAACAGAAATACTTATTTATGTAGGGTAACTGATAAAGTTGAGTTTCTGGTCCTTCTTAGCTAAGGACAGAGCTTGAACCAGAGTCAGACTCCAGAGTCACTGTTCCTTCCCCCCATCCTGTTCTCTCACTCAATTCCAATAACTCTCTTTAGCCTCAGTGTTAAACCTTCCTCATGAAAACTTCAAAGACTGTGATTAAATCAATTCGTTTTTCTAGGAGCTTCCTGGTAGCCAAGACAAAAAGGGCAAGAAACTTTGGCGGATAATTAGTTCTCACTACCCGATAAAAGGATCCTTTGGAAACCAATATTAAGAGATATTAAAATCCTATTTTCATCTACCATTTAGACTGTAGGGAGAAAAAAACTTATGAGTAACAGTTTTACATGATTTCATTCAAGGAAAGCAGATTTTTCAAAAGATGAAACACTATTCTTAGCCTCAACCCCAGTGCTATCCCTATCAAGTAAGTAGTTCAGAATTTGCTTAAGTCTTTGAAAAATGCTAATGCTGTATTCCTAACTAGGAATGTTAACATATAAAAGTTGAGATCCAGAAGTTTATTTCAAGTCAGTTGTTTAAAACACAAAATATTTCTCCATGAAAATAGTAGTCTTAAAATTATGGGAATTACTAGGGGGAAGCCCAGGAAATCCTATTTGACCCCAAATGTAGCTGAAATGGTGCTAATAGCAATCATGATCAGATACCACGTTTTGGTCCCTGGACCTTGAGCCAGGTTGCTCCAGGCTGCACAGTGGCTCCCCTAGCACTGCCCTGATTCTGCTCCAAAACGGGGCTGGCATGAACCCCTCATCTCTG
The DNA here is from genome assembly GCF_008692025.1 of Phocoena sinus. Taxonomy (NCBI): domain Eukaryota; kingdom Metazoa; phylum Chordata; class Mammalia; order Artiodactyla; family Phocoenidae; genus Phocoena; species Phocoena sinus. The sequence goes on along the minus strand of NC_045774.1, from coordinate 3,291,081 downwards.
CTCAGAAACAAGTCTCAGGGTGCCCAGACTCTAGTCAGGGCCCCTGCCCACCGAGATCCCAGAGAGAGCACTGAGCCAGGACTCAAAGGTCCACCTTCCACGTGTCCTTCCATCTTTTAGGAAACTAGCCTCTCTAAGCCTCGGAAGTCACACCTGAATGTGCTAAGAAGCCCAGCGTTCAAGGACACCATGGGGTGGGGGTGGCAGAAAGCTCCTCTGTGAATTATTAAACAATCTCAGTTTCAAGGGAATCCTGTTCTGAGTTGCAAAAAATTGAATTACAAATAAAAAACTGAAATATAATTGTTGGAGCTGCCTTTACTATATTTTTACTGATGTTTTTGCATTCGATTTCTTTCTCTTACAATAAACTCTGATTAGTAGCTGTCGATTTGGTGCTCACCTCTTCAGTTCTCATGAACAACCTATGATTTCATGTCTCCTAATTCTTCAAATGCATGGCCTTGCTTTCATTATGTTTTTCTTACATTTTATTCAGGATTGACAAATCCCTTCTCAGATTGCTTTGCTCCCTTCTCCAACAAATATTTCCTCTTCTTCTAGGCCAGTCTTTCTTTAAGAACATTCTTTCCCTTAGGATTCGCAGCAGCCTATCCAACAGAATGTGACTGTGGAAAGAGTCCACTTCTATGCTCTTCCCTAAGTAGCCACTCACCACATATGGCTTTTGAGCACTTGAAATGTGGTGGTTTGACTGAGAAACTAAGTTTTTAATTTCACTGAATTTTGACGGATTTAAATTACAGTAGCCACACAGGGCAAGTGGCTACCCAAAAACGTAAAGATGCTGTTATTGGTTTCCCCACTGGAACTGAATTTGACATTGGAATTGAATTTGCACGTGTGTGTGTGTGTGTGTGTGTGTGTGTGTGTGTGTGTGTGTGCGCATGCCTGTCTGTCTATCTACAGCTTCCTGGCATTGTTTTTGCTTTAAGGTCTCTTGACTGGAGGGATAAGCAGCCTTTTTCCTACGATAAGGCTGAAAAGGTACTGATTTTGCTTTGGAGACTTCTACAGGTAGGAGAAAGTCTCCACCTGGCTGTAGGATGATCACATTTGCTACTGATAGGGTTCAATCAATCTGCCCTGACCCATGTTTAAAAAAAAAAAAAACACACACAAAATAAACAAACCTTTTTGATCCCTACCTCCCCTGCCAGCTTATCATCCTACTTCCTTGTTCTATAAAACAAAACCCATTGTAAGAGCTTCCCACACTGGCTGCCTCCCATCCCGCTCCCCCCGTCCTGCCCTGGGACTTCAGGCCTTCCTCCTGTCCCTGCACGGAACAGCTCTCCCCAGGGTCCACCTGGAATCCACACTGCCAAGTCCACCATTAACTTCCTGGGGCCTCTGTCACCGTTGCTTGCTTTCTCCTTGAAATGCTTCCTCCTCTTGGCCTCTGGGCCACCATATGCCTGGCCTTCCTGCTCCTCTCAGCCACTGTTGGTGGCATCTCCTCTTCCCATATTCCGGAGGCTGCTGGGCTCATTTCTCAGCTGTTTACTGGCATCTCTCTAGGAGACCACGACTAGCGCAGTAAGCCCACATGCTGTGCACCTTCTCATGACTGTTGTTGGTCCCCTCAGCACCCGCATCAGACATTTCACTGTCTACTCAACCAAGAAGATGCCTGATCTGACTCGCAGAAAAGAGAGGTAAAGAGCAAGTATACTGGTCAAATAAATCTTCAAACATAGGAGAAATAAGTGAAAGAGAAAAAAGCCATACAGGTGTTTTAGAAAACTCATGCAAGACTGCCTCTGTGTTCCTGGCAACTATTCTAACATCGAGAATCCCCATATCTTTCCCAATCACAGACAGTTTTTTGGGCCACTGTCCACGAAGCCCCTGCTCAGATGAAGACGGATTATCAGGGAAGGTAGAGACAGTCTTAAGGGAGGGGGAACGTCACAGCGGGGCTTCCCTTGTACCTGTTGCATCACAAGCGTCCAGGCTGCCTTCTGCTGGGTCATTGCTCATCTGCTCCTGGGTGTCTGGCCTGCTTCTCAGTGTCAGCAAAGCGGGTCCTTTGCTCCCACTTTTAAGTGTGAAGGGGAGGCAGCTGGCTGGAGAGAACAACAGGGTATGGTGTTAATGTCAACTACTAGTGAAATGTACTGTCACAATCAGGAGTGGGGCTCTCCTGGGAAGTCTCCAATCCCAGGAAGGTCATTTACACAGTGTGACCAGGGCTGCAACTGCCCCTCAATACAGGAGCGCACGCACACACACACGCACACACACAGCGCCAAACTGTGGCTTCAGAGCTGTTGTGGTCAGAAACTTACACTGGCTAGAATATCCTGCTTCTGGTCACGTACAGTGGACTCTGAGAGTTAGCTATTCGCAGGTGGCTTTAAGAGTTAGACGCAGTTTGGCAGGTTTTCCTAAGGGGCTATCAGGTCAGCCTGCACTGTCTAGCACCTCCGACAGGACCCAAAATGTAGGGAATGTGAGTGTATGTGCGTCTTGGTGCGTCAGGAGATGAGATGAGGGCGAGAGGGAAGGTGGAGGGTGAAGGGCTAGACTAACGTGCTTGTTCAGTGCAGCGCTGACCTCTGTTCAGCTTAGCCACAAACCTCTTTAAGAACCCAGGAATTGTGCTGTTCCTTCCTCAGGCCTGGGTCTCAGACGCATTCTTGTGACGCAGTGATGTTGGTGTTATATTATCTGTAATTCACTTTAACAGCCTTCGGTATAGACAGCGTGATGTTGAGTCATTAGGCAGTTTTCACCTACATCCTTGGGGTAGGCAGGTAGCATCTGAGCACCCTGATCAATGACGCACTTCAGAAGTGTTTCATATGTGAAAGAAGCATCGAAATCTCATACTCCGCAGGTGGCCGCTATAGATTCTTCAACTGTCTTTATTGCTGGTCATACTGGAGGGTTTGTCAACAGAATCATGGGTATAGATATGGCATTTCAGTGATGAAATGAGGGGAATTCAAGAAGGACGAACTGGTTAGAAGATTTGGGGCTCTGCACGGTGATACGAAGAAGGTAAAAGACTCCAGCAATTTTTTCTAGTTCTGGGAGCTGCAAGTGGAGGGATCTAACATCTGGTGGGACTCAAAGGTTAGCTGAATGCTGCTGCTAGAACACTACTGACCTTTCCTGAGTGAACATCTCATGAGAGGCCAGCAGAATGTACAAGATGACAGCGGGCAGAGCACTCACCACCAGGAGCGGGGCTCTCCCGGGAAGGCCCCAATCACAGGTAAATGGTTTGCTTTTGTGTGTCCCTGTGCCCATTCCCTGACAAAGGTTCATCTCAGTTGAAGGATTTGGTCTGAGATTTACTTCATCCACAAGATACGTGGGGAGGGGGGAGATAGGAGAGGCACCCTGTACCCTTCACCCAGCTCTAACTACTGGGGCCCACGGGCATCTTCCATTAAGAACCTGGTTTCGAAAATACCGACGTGGCTTGGGTCAGTTTGCAACTTCAGCTCTTCTGCTCTTGAAAGTAACTTGTAACAGTAAATGTGATTGTTAATAATAAAGGTTTCACTTTTTCTTGAAAATAAATTAGAATGAGTAGATTCATCTCTCTCGTGTGCAATCTGAAGAGCTTTCTAGAGAGGAAGGGACGGGGACAGAGTTACCATGATCCAGTGGGAATTGCCCAGGGCCTTGGATACTCTTCCAAAGGATGGAGCTGTGCCAGTGAACGCCATCGTGGTTAACAAGGGCTGGAGACCACTTTCCTAGAGCCTCGCCCTCAAGGGCCCAGTGCTGCAGTAAAACCACGAGGGAGCAATGAAGAGAGCCCTCTGTGTCCCGATTCTGGGGGACCGACCACACCTTCCTAGCACACCTCCTGCGCCTAAAGCACCCAGATTCTGGTTCATACCAGCGGGGCTAATCTGGCCAGCTGAGGGGCAACGGCTGGGAGAATCTTCCCAGTTACTGAACATACGTGGAGAGTGTGGTGTACTTGTTCTCACTGGGAGAATGGCAGTGTGCCGGGGTGCTATAGACACAGGGGGTTCGATTCAGAAGTGTGTCACGGGGCGATGTTGGGCTCAGCCTGGTCTCTTTCCACAGGGTCATGAGGTTTGCTGTCATTAAGGAAGATTCTTGGGGTGGGGACCACCGAACATCATGGGCAGAAGAGCTGGGCACTGTGTGTCGGGAAAAAAGGCAAGGACTGAGGAAAGGAGCAGAGGCGGCTGAAGACAAAGGGCATCAGAGCAAATAAGACCAGAACCATGCCAAACATCAGACCTTTGAAAAGTTTAATCCAGCCCTCTCCACGCCAGTAACAGCAGGGTGGGGCAGTGGGGTAGAACCAGGACTGCCAGGTACATCTGTGTGCGTGCAACTATTAACTAGTGTTCATGGGTCTCTGTGTTGCTATTCTTACCTTTGATGTGTAAATAACTAACAAGAAAGCTGAGGTCACATGTCTGAAGTGAAAAATCATACAACAACCGATTACAAATAATTTCTAAGTCCTATGTACAGATTCTAGGATGCTTTATTGGTGAGAGGATAACTTTTGATATGCAATAAATATTTCGGATTAAAATGTCCCATAACATATGAATTATTTTAAGACAGCTTAATGAAGGTATAATTGACACCTAAACTGCTCATATTTAAATAGAGCACTCAGATAAATTGTGATATACGTACGCACCCGTGAAACCATCGGCATAACATTTTGAGTAGAGTTGTGTGGAAACAAAAGCACAAAACGGAGAATGCTGGAGTTGGATGACTAGTAGTCTCGTCTCGGTTTCGACATTTCCCGTGCAGTATTGGTCCAGTCACATGACATGTCTCATATCAAAGTCGAGCTATAGGCTTGATGGAGGGCCATGGATATTGCCTATTTCAGGCCACCCCCAATCTGCCAAGAGCCCTTGAGGCAGGAGTGCCAGGAACCACCAGGCCGGGCGGGGCTGGAGGTGGAAGTATTTGCTTTTCCTGACCCCTCTAGCCTCCAGCCCTAGTGTGGCAGATCACATATTCCTTTAAAATTTTAGGACATTCTAATGATAACTGTGTCTAAAAGACCAGGGCCGAAGTTTCTTTCTAAAATAAGAGGAATAGATACGGATTGAAACTCAACCATGAAGACTGCAGAAGAAGGAGAGACATTAAAGGTCGGTGGGAGGGTCGCTCCCCCTGAAAAGCCGGGGCAGGCGGGGCAGGTGACACCTCCCTGCACTGACCTGGACCCTCCCTGCATGGAACTGAGATCATGTCCAGCACTGCGTTACCGGCACAAACAGGCTGGTTGTCACACCAGGGAAAACAGGAATTGAATCACAAAGGGGACCTCCGGGGGCCTTGAGAGAACTCCGTTAATTGACACATTAATGAAATAGGATCCGCTGTGACTAGCTGGATTGAGCCCAGGATCTAAGGCTGTAGGGAGTCACTGTTCTGCATACAAAGTGATGCGCAAAGAAGAAAGTGTGTGTGTGAACACCCAGGGAGCTGCGCTGGGGCTCCAGGGACTCCCCGGCCCAGCAAGTAGGCCAGCAGAACACCAGGGGCGACTGCTCTCAGCTGAGCAGAGACCTGTGTGAACTGGGAGCTCTGGGGCCGGATCGGCAGGATGGAGCCCAGGTGCACATGCGCAGCAGAGGCCGGCAGCCCTGAGGACAGCGGGCATCAGGGAGAGAATGAGACGGAGTAAAACGGCACCTCGGCAAGCGCTGGGGCTGGGAGCTGGTGAACCCGTGTGCACTCACGAGCCATAACCGGTACTGTGCCCTTATTCACACTCAGAACTGGTGAGGCTTGGGGACATACAGATTACAAACGTTTCTGAGATAAGCAGCCACATCTTTACACAGATGAAAACCAGGATTTAACGATTTTTAATAATAAGGTGAAAAACATGAATCCTAGACGATACGCTGCACACGCGCTGAGAAACATCCTCTGAGTCTGAGCCAATCTCGAGTTTAGACATTTTCTCCCCAAAGAAACCGTTCAGCAGATTCCAGGAATGCTGTGTTTCGGGGCCACGGAGGAGACCACGTTTTCTTGAAGGAAGGGACTTGTCGGCGAGTAACAGATTCCAAGGGAGTGAAGGAAGGAAGGGGAGAGGTGAAAAGAGGGGACACACACACACACGCACACGCACACACGTGCACACGTGTGCACACTCTCGTACACACACTAAGCCTCTTTCAGAGTGTGAGGGGTTGGCGGTATGGAGGACCAATCAGAGGGACCAAGGTCCAGGAAAGAAGACGAGACGAAGCTGCCTGACAGGAAACTGAGGGTGACCAAATAGCTCTAACTGCGTTCTGGAAAGTGTGAGGCTCAAACCTCATTTCCCAGCATCCGTGTCCTCCGCTCCGGATCCACTCAGGTTACTACGGCAAACCGCTTTCTCCCCAGCCTTATTCTGTTCCACCAGAGCAGTCGGGATTCCCTTTCTTCTATAAACCATTCCTGGGAGTCAATGTAACGTGAAATGCAGGCTCCTTGACCACAAAAGGCCTCCTGCTTAGGCCCTAGGCCACAGAGTAACTTCACCCACTGAGGACAAACGGCGCGAACAGCAGAGTTCTAACAGGAAGACCACAGAAAGAGAACACTATGTGTTCTCTCGTCCAGACTGATGAAGCCCCAGGTGCCCCGGTGCCAGCCCTGTGTCCTGCACTTACCAAGAGTCAGGGAGTCCTTCTGACAGTTGGGCACCAAGGCCTGGGTTGTAAGTTTCCACAACTGTAAAATTCACAAATTCTTTACAATTGATTCAGTTTGTGAAATTCACAGTACGGGATTTTTTTATAGCAGCTCCTTCCTTTTCTTTTCTTTTCTCAGTGAGCTTGTGCACACTGCAGGGCAAAGCAGAGAGAGAGGGTGCTTCAGGATAGAGCGTGAGCCACAGGGACCGCCGAGGGGCAGTTCTCGTGCGCAGGATCTGGTATCGAGTGAGCACCTGACCTTTTAGGAGAATCGTGGAGGCAATGCTATCATTTGCTGTAAGCAGGTTTCAGAGGATTAGGCCTGAGGAACCGTTTCAGTGGTGCTCCGGCAGGGAGTGGAGGTGTGCTGGAGAACCGTCTTAAGAAGAGTGCAACACTTGGAGACGTGGAGCTGAGGGCACAGGGTGGTGGCCAGCATGGACAGCGTGCTGCAGGAGGACATTCTCTTAGGCTAATGGAGCTCAGAGCTCGGCTTTAGTGAGGGAATAAGAAGCTGATGGTGACAGGGCCTCACATTTATGGACAAGCAACCAGGGTTCAGAGCCTGGTCGCTGTGTGAGGGAACTGGATGAAGGAGTAAGGAGGAGGGAAGGAGGGAAGACAGTTCTTTTCCTTGCATTTAGGAAAAAGGGGACGATGGGTGAAGACAAAGAGAATTCTGTCATGAAGAAAAGTAAGAGAGAGGAAGAACTACGATGGTTTCGGTGGCACAGTGGTTAAGAATCCACCTGCCAATGCAGGGGACACGGGTTCAATCCCCGGTCCGGAAAGATCCCACATGCCGCGGAGCAACTAAGCCTGTGCACTACAACTTCTGAACCCGCGTGCTGCAACTACTGAAGCCCGCACACCTAGAGCCCGTGCTCCACAAGAGAAGCCACCGCAAAGAGAAGCCTGCGCACCTGATTCCCACTAGCTATCTATTTTACATTTGGTAGTACGTATAAGTCCATGCCACTCTCTCACTTTGTCCCAGCTTACCCTTCCCCCTCCCCATGTCCTCAAGTCCATTCTCTACGTCTGAAACTAACACACCATTGTAAAGCAATTATACACCAATAAAGACGTTTAAAAAATAATAATAAAATAAAATTTAAAAAGCCTGTGCACCGCAACGGAGAGCAGCCCCCACTTGCAGCAACAAAAGAAAGCCCGTGCGAAACAATGAAGACCCAAAGCAGCCAAAAGAAAAGAAAAAAAAAAAAAGGATGGTTTTGAACGTTTGGGTGAGATGAAATATGTGTGAACACAAATCTTTTCTTTTTAATGGCTATTCCTGATTTAAAATGTTTTTATATCGTGGTACATATGCATAACATTTTGCCATAAAATTTTACCATTTCAACCTTTTTAAAGTGTTTGGTTATGTGGCATTAAGTACATTTGCACTGTTGTGCAGACATTACCACAATCCATCTCCAAGTCTTTTCACTTCCCAAACTAAAACTCTGTGCCCATCCCCATTCTTTCCACCCCGAGCCCTGGAAACCCCCATTCCACTTTCCATCTCTGTGAATCTGACTACTTTAGGAACTTTATATAAGTGGAATCATACAGTATTTGTCTTTTTGTAACTTGTTTATTTCACTTAACATAATGCCCAGGGTTCATCCATGTTGTAGTTATGTGTCAGAATTCCCTACCTCCTTAAGGCTGAATAATATTCCACTATGTGGATATACCAAATTCTGTTATCCATTCATCTCTGGATGGACACTTGGGCTGCTTCCACCTTTTGGCAATTGTGAATAAAGCTACTGTGAATATGGATGTACAACTATCTTTTTGAACTCCTGCTTTCATGTCTTTTGGGTATATTTCCAGAAGTGAAATGGCTGGATCAAAATATGATAATTATATATTTAATTTTTTGAGGAATCACTATAGTATTTTCCACAGCTTCTGCATCATTTTTACATTCCCATCAACAATGCCCAAGGGTCCAATATTTCCATATCCTCACCAGCACTTGTTATTTTGTTTCCCCCACCCCTTTTTTTTTTATAACAGCCATCCTAAGGGATGTGAAGTGGTATCTCATTGTGGTCTTGATTTGCATTTCTCTAATGCTCAGTGATGTTAAGCACCTTTTCATGTGCTTACTGGACATCTGTATATCTTCTCTGGAGAAATGTCTATCCAAGTCTTTTGCCCATTTTTTAATCAGGTTGTTTGTTGTTGTTGAGTTGTAGGAGTGCTTTTCACAATTTGGATATCAATCCGTTATCAGATATATGATTTGCAAATATTTTGTCCCATTCTGTGGGCTGCCTTTTCACTCTTTTTTATTGTACCCCAAATTAAAAGTTTTAAATTTTGATGAAGTCCAAGTTATCCCTTTCTTTTTGTCATTGTTGTCCATGCTTTTGGTGTCATGCCCAGGAAATCACTGTAAATCCAATGTCATAGAGCTCTTCTCCTTTATTTTTTCTTAAGAGTTTTATAGTTTTAGCTCGTATGTTTAGGTATTTGGTCAACTTTGAGTTAATTTCTTTGAAAATGTAAAATATGGCACAAATTTACTTGTCACCCTTGCACACGGGCCATGCTCACCTTCTCTGTATAGTTCCAATTTTAGTACATGTCCTGACAAACCAAGCACTGAAAGTAAACCCTTGGAGGAAATTCCTTTACACAAATGTATGAAAGTAAGCCCGTCTGTGCTACACTTACAGTAATAAGTGTTCTCGCTCTCTGTCTTGGGGATTCAGCATATTTATCCCGGGTCCGCCAGATGCTTTAACCGCCACTGCTCAGGCCCAGCTCCGCCTCCCACGTGCTCAGCGAAGCTCTTCCTTAAGGTTCTCACCCTGACTCTCACACATTCTATAATCATTCTCCGTGCGTGGCCAGCGTCTTTCCCACTCTCAATGCCAAGCCAGTGGGGTCACAGCAAGATTTTTAGGTCCTGCTGTGAATTTTCCATAATTTTCAGATGGAAGCTGTGATAAGGACATATTTCTAAGAATTGAGACATTGATTTAAACAAGGGAGGTTGGACTGAAAGCCTTACATTGAGAGTCTAGCCCCTCAGGTACTTTCCCCCATCCCTAGAAGAAACAGAGGATTTATTCTTGGGACAAACTAAACCAGAGAGACTCTAAACTCAGACACACTGACTGGATAGAGGACTCAGAACACTGTACATGCAGGAGGGCAGAGCGGAAGCTCTAGACTGACAGGAACACAGGGAGAGTCAGCATTTCAGTGTTTACCTTCAGTAAGGGGCCCACCACTGCCCCAGCTGCCTCCCCCCATCCTGCTGCTGGAGTGCACGCTTCCAGGGGTATCCTCCTGCCCCACCCCTGCCCCGACAAGACACGGGAACACTTTTCCCTGAAGAAACCGAACGGTACCAAGGAAAAGACCTACACGTTCTGACGTTTGTGAGGGTGTCCCTAGGCAGTCACTCTACAGCAAGCTCACCAGACCAAAATCGCTGACTCTCCTCCCCACTTCGCTGGAGCTTCCTGTTGGCTTTTCGCGCCTCACTCTTCAGTAGGAAAGGATGATGAAGGATAATATGATAATCAAGGAAAGCTTCCAACACAGAAGACTGAGGCTAAAATAATAAACAGTTTAAAGAACCTCGGAAAGAGACCACACAGGGAGGAAAATAGTTAACACTATAATATTCTCAGAGAGAGAAGAAAATATATTACATTCATGGTAAAAAGAATGCTATAAAAGGAACAACTAGAGAAGAGAGTTTTTAAAAATAGAATATTAAAAATGGTACAAATCAGTGGAGAATTTCAGGGATAAAACTGAAGAACTCTCTCAGAAAGTAGAGCAAAAATACAAAAATAGCGAAAGAAGAGAAAAGATAAGAAAATATAAGGATTCATTCAACACAGAAAGAACAACAACAGAAGAAATTATCAAAGAAATAATACAGGAAAATAACCGAGGGCTGAAGCATACAAGTCTCTGTACTGTATGGTACATCACATGCCTGGAACAATAAATTTAAAGAGACCAAGACACATCATTGTGAAATTTATTATCAGTGGAGATCCAGAACAGAGCCCAAGAGCTCCCAGAGAAGGAAAGGGGCCACAAACAAAGGAAAGGGAGGGAGAATGGTGTTCTCTTCCTCAAGAACATTACTGGACACTAGAAGACAGGGGAGTGAAGTGTCCAGAGCTCAGATGAAAAAGGAGTTTCAACCTGGAATTCTGTATCCATTGAAAATATCATGGAGGGAGGAAAAAAGGTATCTTTAGACATACACAGTCTCAAAACGTTTATCTCCCAGGTACCCTTGGTCAGAATGTCACTAGACGATGGGATCTGACAAAGTGAGGGAGCACACCAAGGAAAAGAGAAACACGAGACAGTGGGAGCTCCCAAGGTCTGTCCCAGGTTGATGATGATAGGGGCTCCCAGGGCAGCAGGCGTGCAACACATGTAGCCCTTCCGGTGGGTCAGAGCTAAAGGTGGTGGGGGAGTGCTCCAAGGGAAAAGACCACCGAGCTAGTACCGTGCTTTAAACATGTTTGGAATAAATTTGGAAACTGTATTGTTAGCTGTGACAAATCTGTTAGAGCATCTGGAAAAAAAAAAAATCCAAACTAAGATATAGCTAAAACACAAAGCACCCATAAAACAAGATTAACACTAATTGAAGGGAAAATAAAAGTGATGCAAGAGAAGAAACGGAATCCAGGTACCCTATTGGGCTCAGGCATGAGGAATATTTACATGGACCAAATAACGCAAATGCCACCACGTTAGCCAATAACTGAGATCTCAACACACTGAGTTCATGAGGGTGCATGGCGGGAGTGAGTGTCAGGAGAGTTAATCCTCACTTCCATCACAGAAAATCAGTAGATGACATGATGTGACTGGTTAGAGGTAGGGAGTTGTAATACAATTTTAGGATGAATAAATGCAAGTCCAGTCTCAAGAAACGGAAGACTGTCACTACCAACCTTCTGCTCTGGCCAGGCCACTTATGCAGTATCGTTCTCAGTTCCAAGGTCTAAGGAGGTCACTGGTTGTGTTTATGCAGCGTCTTGAAATTGGCAAAGAGCAATCACATGGAGAGTATGGGTATCTGTAACTACAGACCTTCCTTAACTTACAAAGGGGCCACGTCCTGATAAGCCCATCATCATCTGACAATACCATTAAGTTGAGAATATATTTAATACACCTAACCCACCGAACATCGTGGCTTAGCCAGGCCTGCCTTAAATGTACTCAGAACACCTACATTAGCCTGCAGTCGGACAAAATCACCTAACACAAGGCCTATTTTATAGTAAGTGTTGAATATCTCATGTCATTTATTGAATACTGTACTGAAAGTGAAAAACAGAATGGTTGTTAAGTGTACTGGTTGTTTACCCTCATGATCTCGGGGCTGACTGGGAGCTGCAGCTCACTGACACTGCCCAGCATCATGACAGAAGATGATACCACATGTCACTAGCCTGGAAAAGATGAAAATTCAAAATTCGGAGTACTGTTTCTACTGAATGCGTATTGCTTTCACATGACTGTAAAGTTGAAAAATGGTAAGCCAAACCATCGTCATGTGGGGACAGTCTGTAGTCTTAAAAATTTAGAACAGGGGCTTCCCTGGTGGCGCAGTGGTTGAGAGTCCACCTGCCGATGCAGGGGACACGGGTTCGTGCCCCGGTCCAGGAGGATCCCACATGCCGTGGAGCACCTAAGCCCGTGAGCCATGGCCGCTGAGCCTGCGCGTCCGGAGCCTGTGCTCTGCAACGGGAGAGGCCACAACAGTGAGAGGCCCGCGTATCGCAAAAAAAAAAAAAATTTAGAACATCATACAGAACAGCAATACATTAGACATTTTTAAATGTAGAGGATTAAAAAAAGTTAAATGGAGAGAGAGACTGACTCATTATAAAGGACTTTCTAATTCAAATTGAGATATTCAAAAATAAAATGGGTTGCCTTGCACTGTCGGGATTAGAAGTGGGCCCCTGTCGGGGGGAACAGGGGGGCAAAGTCATACGGCTTTTCTGCCCTGTTGGCTGAGACCAAGTTCTAGTGTGAAGGGTTTATGATTTAATGCATTTTATCACTTCCTCTGAACCTTGAGCTAGAAAGTACACTTCAAAAATATTTGATTTAAGTGGTTGGTGAGAAATGATTTCATCCCCAATCCAATTCATTACTTCTTAACTTGAAAACACTGTATTGCTTTTTATGTGCTTCCAAGTAAATGATACCTTGGGGCGTGAATTAAAACCCAAGAGAATTTTCTAGGAATGGTAGATCTGAACTTCTCAACTGCTCTGGAGAGGCTTTTTTGTCACCCTTCATTCCTGCCCTTACTCTAAATGCCACTTACACACTGACATCGTAAGTGGTTCCAGACACCGTCAGTGGTCCACAGTGAATTAACAAGCCATAGAATCCAGATGCTTTTTCCGGTAAACAGCTTCTTTGCAGGAAAAATAAACAGAACAAGAAGGACATTCACTGACCTCCTCTACCACATTCATTCACACACTTCACACCCAGTAAGCATGCGAGCCCCATTTGTAGATCCACTGGTCCACAAATATCACCCATCTCATACATTTTTGCACTCCTTCTTTTAATTAATTCACTGATTGTTTTAAATAACATACAGCGAGTAGAGTCTATACAAAAAGATACTAATATATAAATTAAGAGAGGCTGAGACTAATAAAATTACTAAAGCCGTTAAAAATTTCCTCTGAGGACTACTGAGTACAATCTCGTCACGTCAAGCTACCAATTGTTGGTGCTTAAATTACAGTTCTCGTGGCATTACACTCCTTCTAAACCTAGGGATTCCAAGGTGATTTCTTACATGCGTGTTAAACCACAAATTTATATATTTCATCAAATATATTTCCCCGCAATGTTTTGAGTGGTAAGGAATTATTCACATGATTACGTCAGGTAATTCTACCAGATTAACCTCATCTTGAGATTGGATGAACTTTATGGAAATCTATTTCCAAGGCATGTCCAGTGCTGTGATATAAAGCAAATATGATGGGTTCCTTGCTACATTTACCCATTTACCATTATCTGTGGCTCCCTTCGACCTAATCCTGCCCCACTGGTTTATAACTATGACACAAGTGTTAGAGGGTTCATTTTTACTCATATTCATGCCAGAACAATACCAGGTAAGGTAAGACACCTGCAAAGTCTGGTATACACAAAGTTCAGGGTCTCTACTTCTGCTGAGCTGATAAATCAGTTCACATCATGTCACACCTCCACAGGTAAAACAATGTGGCCCGCCGACCTTATGAATCCTTTCATGAAATTTGTTCCAAAATAAATAAATCTATATTTTCCACCCAGAAGCTTAATTTGGACAGCATTTTTGCTTGAATTCGACACAATAATTCCTCTCAATCCAATATAAACAAAACGTGAACACAGCCCCATCACCCTCTGCTTTAGACAATAACGTGAATGCTTAGCCCTCCACCACCTATCTGCAGTTACATACAATCCAGCCGGGGCCGGGGATAAATACACAGCTATGACTTCAAAGCAGACGTGGCCAGAGCCACCATCACATGGGCTGTGGTGGTTCAGCGGAGGTGAGTGTCCCCAGCAAGTGAGGCTGTGGAACTCTGACCTGGACGGCAATCACAATTCCTGAGATTCACTCTAGACAAACCCCAATTTCTCCTTTGTCCGCCTCTCCCCTTGCTTTCTCTCTCCTTTGCTTTCTCAGGAGATGGGGGTGAGTGCTTACTATCTAGTATGTAAAGATCTCTGAGTCCTTTCATTTATGGCACGACATATCCTGCAAAAGAGTGAGCATTCATTGTTCTCTTCCCCATGAAATTCCACTCGCTCACACTCAGTGGAGGGATTTGCTCACCAAGGCACAGGTGGAAACAGCGCAGCTGGAAATCCAAGGTGTGTCCCTCACCCTCCAAAGCCCCCGGTGGGCTGTGCAGATTCTGAATCCCCCAGTGATCAAAATACAGCATATTTTGCTATTGTTGTTAACAATTCCATACGTTAAATTCTATATTTCAGAAACAGCAGGGAAATGAGTACATGACTTCAAGCCTCTTCCAGAGAAGTAAGGTAGGACCTGAATTTTAACTATCTTATTTTGAGCTTTGTTTACGACACGAATGCTGTTTCTGATTAGCTGCCTCAAATTGATTACTTAAACATTTTTAAGCCCGTTTTGAAGGTGTATGAACAAACAAGGGATAAAATAAGGGTCTCATTATTTTTTTATTTTCCCTTGGAGGTCAGTCTGGGAATTTTATTCAGATAATAAAATTCCTCTGAGAGATGCTGAAAAATAAAGAAACTTTATTTCACTGAGAAATGCATGCCGTAAACTATGTAAAAGCTATTCCAGAATCAGGACTATTCAGGTTTCTCCGTGTATGCTACAGGCTTAAAGTTTGTAGCATGTAGTTAGTTCATCAAAAATAAAAGTTTGAAGATTATTCAGCAAACCACTACATATAGAATATAACCTTCATTGTGTGCATACACAGGGTCACACTAGGAAGACGCTGGCAGACTTCCCCATATACTCACTATGCAAAATTGGAGTTTTATTTAAACTCATAGCATTATGATGTTGGAATTGAAAAAGACACTAGAAGTCTCTAAGTCTAATATCCCAGGGGCTCAGATTTTTCATCTATAAAATGAGCTAATGAAATCTTTCCTGCTCTCCTCAGGGCCATTTTGAGACCAAGACTGTCACAGATGTGAAAAGTATGGCGAGAAAATTAGAAGAGTTATACAAATGCAAAATTAAATTATTATTCCTATTACCATCACTCTGATAGACAAACAGGTAAAGAACTAGACCGTTAGAAAAAGACTAGCTAAAAATCAGGCTTGTAATCTTGTCTTTACAAACCTGATATAGTAGTGTTTCTTTCTGATATCTTCATGAGATCCATCTAGTCATTTAGCCTTTGAATATGCCAAGTGTAATTTCAAAGTTTCTTTTATCACGTCTACCAGGTCCTTACAATTCCTCTAAGCTATACTTACAAGGGAAATTAACGGAAGTCTGTTCAAATGTCCACATTTACTGGGAAACGGCTACAATCAAATGAGGTTTACTTGTACTACCAGTAATTAGGTAGAAGGAAAGGCAGAGTGAAAACAACAGGGCGCAGTCAAGCAGGTTAAACACTTGAAGTCAGGACACTGCTGATCAGTCACGGAGACCACGTCAGATTCCAGGGTCGCCTTTCTCAACACAGCAGATGCAGGTTCCCTCTTCAGGGACGGAGGAGACCGAGCCGTCGCAGGTTGTTCATTTAAGATCATTTCCTGTGGCATCCACGAGACTCGTGCAGTCAGGTGTGGCGTGAGGAACTGGTTACAGTTTACCCTAAAGCGTGCAGCTGCTTCTCAACGCTCGTTCTTCTTAAGGTTGCCATTGCTTTTCAGTAGTTACAGGAAAAACCAACCATGTTTACTTATCCCTTCCTCTTAGTGTCTGACTGAAGGCATCCCCTGCCACCACCCTTCCGCCTCCACGCTCTTCTTTAGTTGCTTCCCATACAGACACACTCTTTCTGCCACAACTGACCACCAACATGTGTCTGGTGTGTCATCTGCAGCTCCATGTCATCGTCTGCAAAATTCAATGTGGCAGTTTCTCTGTCTGTCTGGTGAAGGACCTGGCTGTGAGCGCAATGGTTTTGAAGGATCCTGTCTACCTGGTACAAGCTACAGAAGTTGAGTTACATCAGCACACTCTGTCTTCTTCAGAGGCTCACACTCCCTGCTAAGAGAATATGGTCTTACGAATAACAGCTCTATTTCTACTTGATTTAATATAGACAAGTATATAATATATATATTTTTTTAAGAGAATGTTTTTAATTTATTTATTTTATTTATTTTATTTTTGGTTGTGTTGTGTTTTTGTTGGCTTCTCTTGTTGTGGAGCACGGGTTCTAGGCATGCCGGCTTTAGGAGTTGTGGCACGTGGGCTCGGTAGTTGTGGCCTGCAGGCTCTAGAGCGCAGGCTCAGTAGTTGTGGCGCATGGGCTTAGCTGCTCCGCGGCATGTGGGATCTTCCCAGACCAGGGCTTGATCCCGTGTCCCCTGCACTGGCAGGCGGATTCTTAACCTCTGTGCCACCAGGGAAGCCCCAAGTATATAATATATTGTGTTTCAGTACACATGCAAGGCAGGGGAAGGAAGAACCAAGGAGTCACATCATTTACAGGACAAATTTCCAGGGTTTCAATGAACAAAGGCAACTCATCCCACAAGAATGTTCACGCCCTGCAACATTCCAGCCCTTGGAGGGAAAGAGGGAGGAAGATAAAGGAAGTCCAGCAATCCTCTATTCCCTGAAGCAATCAAATATATAAATTGATAAATATTTTATAGAACTGGAGAACACTACCATGTTGGGGGAAAAAAATGAGGAAACAAAGAACTTTTTTCCTGGGGAAAAGAATGATCCTCAACAGTTAGATGAAAATATTCAAAATTTTACATTGGTGATAAGCAAGATAAATGAGTTCCCAGATAATATAAGTTAAGCATTGTCAGCAAAAACTTGAAGCGATGACCACAGAGCTAAGCATGGGGAGAGAGGTGGCGGGTGGGGTGTTGCAAAAGCCCAGTGGTTGCAAGTTAGAAGGACTCTGGGCCAGTAATCTTTGCTGATTTGCTTGTAAGAGCGGGGCTGGGGGCATCCAGTGGTTAGATCCCACACAGCCTGAGAGTCAGCTTCCCTGGGCAAACCCGGCCCTCCCGACATCAGGGCATAGGCTAGCACAGGACATCCCCTGCTGAGCTGAACACACAGCACAGTATTTTATAAGCACAGTTGCCTATGAAAGGAAAACAAGCTGAAACTCCCCTTTGGGAAAAGCGCTCCACTTCATTCGTGACCAAACTGGAGATTACAGAGAAGCCCAAACGTGCTCCAAACCAACAAAACAGAAAGCACCCCAAGGACAGATGGGCAAGTCTAGTGAGAATAAAATGTGATACACCACTGTGTCAATAGATAGCCCGAGGGAAAGGGTTCTTCTGAGGGCACAGGAGGAGAGAGCGCTGAGGCATGTCTGCGCTTCCATCCACCCTGCCTCCGGGCCAGGGTCTGCGTTGTGGGCCACGCGCTGGACAGGAAACGCTTCCCCAGCTGTGATGACGACACACTGGACCCCACCATGCATGAGCTGAGGGCTGACCTCAGACACAAGCACTGACCGCAGGAGACCAGTGACTAATACAGAGGAGAGTTCTTGAGAATTGACACTAGTTTCCTCCTCCAAACCACGTACTAATGGCACAGCCAAATTTTACTTACCTTTGTGTCATGATTCCATCTCAGGAGCTCACATCAGAGGTCAGCACACAGAGCTTGTCAGAGAACCCAGACCACCCCCGGTGAATCGTGTGCAACTCATGCCTGCTGAAGACGAGGGGCCTTTCCAGGGGCCCAGGGATGTTCTACAAAAGACAATTCTCCACGCCTATATTCCTCTTCCTTCCTCTCCCTGAACCGAGTTCAGGGTCCAGGAAGGAATCACTACAAGAAAGCCGGCCCCTAACTGACAGATAGCCCTGGGAGTGTCTCCTGAGTGGGCCAGCTCACTGGTTATTTTCCTAAGGCTGAAGCCACAGTGGTACACTCAAGAATCCAAAATGTTTATGGAAATTTGAAGGGAACAGATAGGAGGAAGAGGGCCAGGAGATCGAAAATTATAAAAGAAATGAATAAATCATTTGCTTTCTTGTCCAGTCACTTGATCACTGCAAGGAAAAATCTTAGTCTGTTTGTTTATTTAATGAAACAGAACCTGAATAATCCATGTTTCCAAAGAAAAATGAAGACATTTTATTTTGTCCAGCTGCTTTTCATCTTATGCTGCTGAAAAGACCAA
This sequence comes from Phocoena sinus, assembly GCF_008692025.1. Taxonomy (NCBI): domain Eukaryota; kingdom Metazoa; phylum Chordata; class Mammalia; order Artiodactyla; family Phocoenidae; genus Phocoena; species Phocoena sinus. Next base: position 3,272,504 of record NC_045774.1, on the reverse strand, counting down.
AATTCAAAGCTGCTTTGTACGTCTGCAAAAATGAGATGAGGGGCGAGAAAAAACCGAAAGGGATTTTTTTCTTCTCAGACAACTAGGCCTTAGTCTTCAGCAGAAAACTAGGCAAAAATCCAACAGTTCGAGGAATCCCCGCCTACCCCTAACACATACATTTTTCAGGGGATAAGACAGTGATGAGATAGGGCAGTTCCCAGGAACACTGCTTGGGCAGGGTTTCTTCTGATGCCCAGCACCCAGAAATAAAGGTTATCCCCTAGCGGAGCCTCCGAGAGCCCTCAGAGCAGCCGGCACTCTTTCGTGCTTGCTTCCCGTCAGAGTCCACACCATCACTTTCACTTTATCCAGCTATTCTTCTAAGCACCTTTGGAGCAGCTGCTGGGGCACAAGAAGAAACTCACAGATCTACACACGTGCCGGGAGAAGAGGGCACAAACGTAAGCTGGGTTCACCCCTCCCTTCAGAGGTGATGTGTGGGTGCCTGGCACTGACCCAGCACAAAGATTAGCTTTCCTGCTTCCACTTGGAGTTTGCCAGAAACAATACACATTTTGAGAAATGTGATGGTTTGAAGACAAAGAATCCATTCACAATTCCAACACACCAGTTTTCACCATGCAAAAAAACTGCCCCCAAGATGGTAATATGATAATGACTATGAGAACACTGGAAAAGTTGGAACGGTAAAAAAAAAGAGGGATGTTGCAATGATAACATATTTAGGCAAAAATGCATTTTAAGCCATCCAAAGTGCAGGTAAGATACATCAAACTGTAAAATACCCTGGAATAAAAACAGAGAACGGTGGCCTTGACCTGGGAGAGGCTGTGTGCAACATCTAAAGGCAATGACATCCCCGAAGGAGACTTAGACCACTTTTTAGACCAAACAGATCAACATCTGTGGGGCGTGACTGGTCTCTGATTCCTTAGTTTTTGAGACTCTGCTTTCTTTATTGCCTAATTTATATTATGTAAGAGTTATAAACATTTATCATAAAAGATGAAGACCTGTCATCTGGAATGAAGCTAATTAAAGAGAGATCAGGAAAAAATGGATGTATTTAAAGCTTTCCAGTGAAAATTTAATTTCAGTAAAACTGAATATCAACCTTCTTCAGATGGAAAATACCCAAAATATAATCGATTTTTTCCATCCTGATTTTACCTTCTAACTTACAGACGTGAAGAGATAAAACATTATAATATTTGGATAAATTACTTAAAGCAGGCTTTTCAAATATGGAGAGTTGGAAATCTATTTTTAAAAAAGGATTGTGTTAGGAGACAAAGATACTAACAAAATAATAAATAATCACCACCTGCTCCTACCACTGGGGGGCAGTAACCCAATACTCACTTAATTGGGGTACTCAATGGATAACCGTGGCGCCCAGCCACATGGGTCCAAAGTTCCTGGTGATCACTGTATTAACGGAATCAGAGTCTTAATAAACCTCTGATTTAAGCAGTTCAAAACCATATGCTCAGCAAGGTCTACAGTGGTGAGTCCCTCAGAGGCGGGCATTTTGAAGAAATTGTAAAGGGGAGAGCAAATATTGAAAGTGTTCATATCTGTTCTCAGATATCCATACCTGCAGTGGACTATCAGGCAGAAAAAAGTCTGAAGTTATTTTAAGGGCAAACCAGAGCAGCTTCAGGCTTCCAGATAACATCACAAGCTAGAGACTGTGGGGCAACTTCTGTTGTTTGTGATAGAATGATCTATACAGTCAAGCTGTGCTTTGAAGGCAACTGATACACATATATATATATATCTTATCATGTGTGTATATTTTCAATAAATATGACACCTGTATACGTTTTTTGAAAAAATTATTAGAAGATGCACTCCAATTAAAAGATGACCAAAAAAAAAAAAAAAAAAAAAAAAACCCAAGCCCACTCAAAACTCAAGACTGGGTTAAAAAAAAAAAAAAAAAAAAAAAAGGTAGGGAATCCTGAGACCAAGCAAAGACAAAGCTGAATGGAAATCACTCCTTTTTAGCACCTGCACAGCCCTCCTCTATTTCTACCAGAGTGTTCCACTTATTCTACAAGGCTAAACCCAAAAACCACATTTGCTCTGAAGTCCTTCTGTATTCTCAGGTCCCCCTGTCAAATACATCACTTCCTCTGACCCCAGAGCGTCTTCTGCATTATCCGAACTATAGCATGTGCACAAAAACGTGAGCAAATAATTCAGAACTCATGTGCTCAAGCCAGCGACACAACACCACCACGCTCCAGAAACTGCTGGGGTCCTCTCCTTATGTCCCCGCATCCCCAGATGGAACCATCATCCTGTGGATCCTGGAGACGTGACAGAGAACATGACAGGCAAAACTCAGCCCCTGGGAGAGACAGACAGTAAGGAATAGAGCCAAGCAGGCAGGATGTCATATGGCGGCAGGTGCTATGGAGGAGAGCCATGCTGGGAAGGGGCTTGCAGCGCTAGGGGAGGGATCTGGACCCTCCTTCGCCAAGTGGGCATTTGAGCAGAGATGAAGGGATTGAAGGAGGGAGCCTCGTGAATATTTGTGGAAGAGGGTGCAGGGCAGAAGTATCAGGTGTAAGGTCCTGAGGCCAGAGTTTGCCTGGGTGTTGGAGGAATAGCAAAGACCAGCCTGGCTGGAGGAGAATTAGCAGAGAGAAGAATGACTCCAGGGTTTGCATTAGTAAGTGGAAGAGTGGAAAAATGAACTGCTCCCATCAATAAGTATTAATTTTATAAAGAGAAAACCTAACAGTTACTTTAAAACAGTAACGGCGAACCAATAAAAATGTCACGTGGGATCAAAGTTTGAGTGTGCCTCAGGGATAATTCTCTAAGCTCTATGCAAGCTTTACTGGTCCAGGAAACACTGCAGAGCACTAAAATGCCCACCGTCTAAAGCCAAGACTTCGGTCTGAACCCTAACTCTGCCACTTTCAATAGTGTGGCAATGGGTGAGTTATCTAACCTTCCTGTGCCTCAGTTTCTTTATCTGCAAGATGGACACACTACACTGTGTTATTGTGAGGACTGTATGAGTTCAGGCATTAAAACACTTAGCACTGTGCCTAGTATGTAGTAAGTGCTCAAAAAGAGTTATCACCTTTACAAGAAATTAGATCTGCAGAAAACTCAGTATTTTGTTCTCACCTGGTATCAGGGGTCAAGGTAAGAAGTAGACAATAAAGAGATCTCTATACATTGGGTAAAACCGCTACTGAAGACACGCCCATGGTTTTCAGATCCCTTTACGTGAAGCTCACAAAATTAACTTTTCTGGCAGGGAAATTAGTGTTTTTTCATTAGAAAGTTACAGCTGCACCAGCCCTGCGGCAGGATGGACCGCATAGTGAGTACCCTCTCATTTTGAATGAATTAACTCATCCTGTTCTCTTTTTGCTGTAGCTTTCAGGAAACATGAAGATAAGAGTTTACTCAGTTGAAGCAACAAGACCAGCTTTCTGACAGAAAAAGCCTTAGCCCTTCTATTATTTCATGCCCCTAACCCCTACTTTACTACACAGGTTTTTCACAGTTTTAAGCCAACTCCACATGATATCCTGACAGCCTTTCATCTTTTGACAACTGTCTTATAGGAGTCCGTTGGTATTTTAGTTCTTAGGTCCCTGGTTCCCAGTGACAGTTCTCTGGGATGCCAGTTGCCTGTCTGGATGACTGACTACCACCTGCTCCAAGTTCCATAGGTTCTTATTGCCAATGAAGCCTGCACTGTTCCGGAAATAGCATGCCCTCTGTGCCCTTCAGCTTGTCAGTCAGCGCTATAGATGTGCTGGTTTCTTTCCCGCTACAATTATCCTAGTAAGCCCTGCTCTCGTCTTGCTGAAAAACCTCACCAGGCATATGCCCCATAAAGACCCGAGACATAACACATAAGCGAGCAAGGAGCTATCATATTAAACCTCTTCTTTGAAGAGTATCCAGGAGGGTGATGTATTTTCTCGTACATTGTTTTAGGTTAATAACAGCTTCCTTGAGCTGGGAAAGTGGGGGAAGACTCTTCCTATGTTTCTAGTTGCACCTGTGTGAACTTATTCATGGGATAATATGATATTTTGTTTTCAATGTTGTCGCACTTGGGCTACCTGGACTTCATTTTCCACTAAACAGACTTTTCTACTAACAAACTAGCTTCCACAGCGTGCAAAGGTGTTGTCAGGATAAATGGCAACGTCTATAAAGTGCTTGGAATTCTCCGAATAAAAAGCACAGTAGAAGAACAGAGCGTTAGCACATTATTATGCTCATGAGGTGTGGGCGGAATTGCAAAGAGAAATCATGTCAAAGATGTGAGGAAACTTAAAAGTCTGAGACTTTAAAAGGCTGGGATTATTAGAACACCCAGTTGTTTGACAGGAGAAAATTAAGCTGTTCTCCTATCTCAAAAGATAGGATGCCACTTTCTCATTACTTTCTGTACTTCACAATCTCTTCTTCCTGCACAGAGCTTTCAGTGAAGTCAAGAAAGCTCCGTATATGAAAAATTGTTGTACAGATGCACCGTAAAATGACAATCTGGTCAGGAGGGGAACGAAGCGATGCCTTTTTGTCAATCACAGCACCTACAGTCATGGGTTATATGGAGGATCCAAAACGCAACACCCAAGAGCACAGGCAACTTTCACTTCTCGCTCATGGATACGGCATGAGGCTTGGGGTCCATGCAAGTTGGGGAAGTGAAGCTGAGACATCAGCTTAGAAGTGGGACTCTTCAGAGGCTACATCGCCATGGAAAAAGGAAACAAGAAAGATCTATTCACTGGAAGGGAGAGGCTACAAAGAGCACATATCTCCCTGGTCTCGGTGAAAAGAAAGGTCTCCGAGGAATAAAAACGTGAGAGCTGCATGGAGTCAGAATCTAAACTTATTCTGTGTCTGCATGTGTGCGGGAACCCACCCCCTGGGGTAAAAAAAGCCTAAGGATGGTTCACAGGGGAGTGATACTCCTTGGCCACCTGCCAAAAACACAACAAAATCCATCTGGAGGGACATGGCTACCACCTAAGGCACACATGCTTCCCACAGAAAAAGATGTCGAAACGGGAGGGAAAATACACACAGGAGAGGTTTTGCACATACAGCAAACACAAAGACAAGCATTCCCAAAATTTCAGAAACTAGAACAAGAAAAAAATTATAGGTCTACTTGAAATTCTTAGACAGAAAAGGATTGAGAACTACAAAGAAAAATGTGTTATGAAGAAAGAGGCTGGCAGATTTGAAAAAGAACCAAATCATAGCTTCTGGAAATAAAAATATAGTCACTGAAAACAAAAGAAAGAAATAAACAGCATACTGGATGAAGTTAATGAGAGAGAACTGGTGAACCAGAAGGTGGAACTGAGGATTACCTAGAACACAGCTGGACTAAAGAGCTAGGAAACATGAAAGGAACCGTAAGAGACCAGGCACACAGAAGGAAAACTTCCAGCACATTCCTAGTCGGAGTACCAGAAGGAGAAAATAAAGAAGATGACAGAGAAGATGTTCTCAGAGATAACGGTAGAGAATTCTCAAGATTGTTCAAAGTCAAGAACCCTCAGACGAGAAGTACGACAGTTCTGGGCAGGATCAATACCCACGTGCTTGATATTTAACTTCATTCTGTACTAGCAACGGATCTCCAGAGAAACAGAACCAATAATACATATAAAGAGATTTATTATATGGAATTGGCTCACGTAATTATGGTCTGTCCCAATTTGCGTGTGAGGGCTGGAAGCTGCTGTAGAAGCGGGAGGAGCTGACGTTCCAGCTCCGAGGCCACCTGGCAGAATTCTCTCTTACTCAGGGAGGGTCAGTCTTTCGTTCAAGTCAGGGCTTCAGCCAACTGGATGATAAGCCCCAGCCATATTATGAAGGGCAAGCTGATTTACTCAGTCTACCAAGTTAAAGGCTAATCCCATCCAAAAATACCCTGACAGAAACTCTCAGAATCATCTCTGACCAAATATCTGGGCATCCCATGGTCCCATCAAGTTGACACATAAAATTAACCATCACGTATTTCTCATTAGTGAAGTTACACAACACCGAAAGACGATGGAAAAAAATTAAAATAGCCAGAGAAGAAAGTTATTTGACCTGTGAAGGAATGAAATGGGGCTACAGGGACTTCTTCACAGATCAGAAAATATTTAAATAGTATCTTCAAACTGCTGATGAAAAATAAACATTAACAGAGAACTTTTGACTCAATCTATTAGAGTATGGGCAAAATAAAGACTACTCCAGGAATACAAGGACTAAGGGAGTTTGCAGCTTCGAGCTCAGAATGTCTCTCAGGAGGTGGAAACTGCACTCAGAAGGACGTGGTGGCCAGAGTGACAGCAGCAGCTGTGTGTGCAAATCCAAGGGAGACGGCAGACACACAGGCGCGTCTGAGAAAGAGACCGTGACCCAGCTTCACTGTCATTGGCATTATTATTATTGCTGGCAGTGGTTAAAACAAAACCATTCTACGCTTATGTAGCCTTCTACATTTCCTAGATGGGTAACAACTAAAAAATGCTACAAGTCCAAATGCTGACAGAGATCTAGATCATCCAAAACTGTTGATGGAAGTTTAATACTGACAGTTAATTTCAAGAGGGATTTGACAGTAAGTAGTAAAGTTGAGTATAGGCGTATCTTACTACCTAGCAACTTTACCCCGTGGACAATACATTTTTTTTGAAAAGCATGTCACTTTATGACATTAAAAGTAAGCACAGCAATACTATGTATTATATAGGAATCTACTTACAGGCAGTAGAAGTTTTAAAATGCGCACGTGAAGGAAAGCTGCTAAATTTAGGTGAGTGGATTCTTACGGAGAGGGTAGGAAGGAAATGGGATTGATTATGGGTACACGGGAAGATTTATTTATATCTTTCATGATTTACTTTTAAAAGAAAATCTGCAGAGCATGATTTCTAAATTTACAAGACCACAAACTATAGGCAAAAGGGTTTTCTCTAGAGATTTTGCTTCCATTTTTCTGATATTTCGTTTGCAAAGATGACATATTGAGACCGTAAAATGCATACTGCAATTAAATGTTGGCAGCGAGGTGTGAAGCAGCAGAGGGATTTAAACTAAGCCACGTGTGTTTGGTACAGGTCAGGGCAATCGTCACGGCAAGGACCATCTACTGATGCCTAAGGACCCGTTATGCACTACCTTATTTAATTGCCACACTGACCTTGTAAATATCATTTCCTTCAGTTTTAGAGAAGATAAAACAAAGGCTCAGAGAAATGTCAAAACCTAACTTTAGACCAGCCTGCATGCCTTCAAACTCTGTGCTACTGTGCCTCCCCTTGGTCTCCCCATCAGAACCGAAGGCGGTCCCCCTAATGACAGATATCAAGCGCCTCTCCGTTCCAGTCCTTTCCATCTCCAAAATCTCTTCATCATTACGACAGCAATCACTCAGATGGGGCACGAGCATTTACCCGCTGTCACTGGTGAAGAATGAAGTGCAAAATTAAGCAATTTGCCCATGAGAGAGGCAGCCCGAGCCAAACCCAGCCCATCGGACTCCAGAACGCGCCCTCCACAGCCACATCCACAGGCCACGTCAAGGGGCCCCCCCACAGCAGCAAGACCACTGCACCCTGCCTCTGGCTGCGGACTACGATGTTTAGACACACTTATGAGAAAATGAGATTGATGTGTATCTAACAATGATGACCACAGCAGACTAGACTTCGATCTCCGGCCACTGGCCTGCAATCAGGTCAGCAAGACAGTGCTCTGGACAGGAACCCTTGTGCGGATGACTGGCTCCTAGATATCCTGTTTCCAGCACTGTCTGTCCCTCTTCTCTGTGCTGTCCCACCTCCTGACACACGTACCATGACCCACCATGGAAGTACAGGCTTACCTTCCTAGTTCACGGACAGAAAACTGAAACTCAGCCACTGCCTGCTTGGGTTAACCAAGAATGAACTAGATACTTTACCCTGTAACCAACACTTGCAAGGAGGTGTTCGATTAATGCCTGCCCTGATGTTCCCTTATCTTTTTATAGAGAAATAAAAGCTGCCAGTAAGCTGTTTCAGAGCCTAATGATGAGCCTGTATCTTAGCTGTCATTCATTATTACCGGAATGAGTGAGTCATTCATTCTTTTAATAGTAACTGTGTGCCTATGATGTGCTAATTACTACCTAGGCACCAGGACTAAAGTCCATGATATTCTAGTGGACCTATTTCATAAATGTTCCCGGATATGTCACTTTTTAAAACTTTTTTCATTTTGCAGTGATTCTAGACATATAGAAGAACTGCAGAAATAGCGCCCAGTGTTACCCTATGCTGTGTCACCTGTAGCCTCTGCTGTTTAACACCTCATGTTACCACGGCACCTTTATCAAAATTAAGAAGTTAGCTTTGGCACGATCCTACTAACTAGACCACATTTCTCAAGTTCTACTCTGAGGACTACTTTGAAAGTACCTCTCCTGCTCGTCTTTAATTTTCATACAAGGCTGTCCATACTTCTACCCTCTGCCTGCAGCGTCAAGGAAGGAGCTCTAGGAGAGATCTGAGTTATTTCAGTCGGTGTTCATGAGTCTCAATTTCTTACTTCATAAACCGGATCAATGTGTTCCTGCAGGTAGTGTAGACTGCAGACCCTCCAGTTTACTGTATTGTTTCAATACAGTAAACAGCACAACATAGGCCACTTACTAAATCGGCATCAATCACAGAGCTAAGCAAGTGAAAAGCCAGGATTCTATGGGAGATGTTCTGGCTCCCGATTTAATCTTCAACAAGAACATTAGTAAGTGGTACTATCCTCATTTGAGAGATGAGAAAATAGAGGTTCCATGTGATCAGGCCAACTTTATTTTTATTTTAATGAACATTCCATCTAGGACACGGACAAACTGAATAGGCGGTATCACCTATGTTTGTCCACACACAGGAAAATGGAATGCATGGGGAATATACAACCAGAAAGTTGATTGTGACTTCCGGATGGTGATTTATCGCCTCCCAATATTGCCTTTAGGGTAAAATGGAGGGTTCAGGCTAATCTATTTGAAACGTGTATTTTAAAAAGTGGTTTTACAGTCCCTCTAGGAAAACAGCAGAAATAATGTAAGACCCTAGATTCTTTACAAATTTCTGACATAATCCATGTTTATAAGTAGTGATGCCTACAGAAAAAAGAATTCCAAATTCATCCAATCCTTATGGAGCAAACACATTGGAACAGATGACGCAGGCAAGCTTGCATTTTCATGTCTACAATAATTAAAGATCTCATAGTAAAGACGGAGCCAATTTTTAAACATTTTTAAACCAGTTTTGCATATTGGTACATAGTTACCTTAATTTTAATTTTAGTCTTCCTAGTTTTTCACTGAGTTACGCCACCAACATTTGCTTAAGACTTTCCATAATATTCATTTTAAATTGTTTCGTAGTTTGTTTATATTGTTTGTGACAGAAATAATACTGGTATTAATATCTTTTTGAGACGAAGTCTTACACATACTTATGAAATAAAAAAGCACGAAAGCCTAATTTTTTTTAACAAGTTTGAAAGGAAAATTTATTATTTTCCCTTAAGTTTAAACTCAAAATTCATTGCAAGTCATTATCTTGCTTACATGTTCCACAGGAGAGATATCAGTGTGTTTCAATATAGGGTGTCACCTCAGACCCTTGTGGTGTCATGACAGTAGATACATCATATCATCTTTAAAAAAAAAAAAAAATCAGCCTGAATTGTGAAACACATCTGGCCCAGGGTTTAGATAAGGGATCGTGGACCAGTATTGCCTTTTTAATAGTTAAGTTATTTATTTTTGATAAGTTTCTTGTAGTGAGATTCCTGGCCTACAGTGTACAAATGTTTTTACTTGAAAGTATTATTCTGATTTACAATATTATTGGTAATTTTTCAGGATACCTATTTCCTTGCAGACTCTCCCACATTCAATTTCATTTTTAGAATAGCTTTTGCTAGTTTTACAGGATTAAAATTGTAGCTCATTGGTATTTTAATTCCCTTTTATTTAGATACAAGCTAATTTAATCATTTTTCCCAGTGAGTTCAATGAAAATAATCTCTTGACATCAGGCACTTAGAGTTGTGGGAAAGTTCATGTCACGGTTTCTTTACATAAAGTGTCTTTGAACTTTCTTTACACATTTACACACACTCTTTACTTTCTGCTACTTGTATAATGTGCTGTATATATTGACCCTTGACCATCACATTTATTACAGATGTTTGTCCATGATTTTTACTTCACTTTTAGTTGTACTTTAGTCGTACTGGTTTTCATGGTACAAAATTCAGGTCTTTGAGCTTTTAATTTTTAATCCCTTAAAGTGCTTCCATCAGCAGAAAATTAACAGTTTTGAAGAGCTAACACATATCCTTTTAAAACTAATCAAAATAATATTTTTACAATTTTCTTGACTTAAAAATAAACTCCTGACCCAAATATGATTAGAAAACTTAGTTCATTCCCAGTAAACCACTACTTCACCATAAATGTGTTTAATGCATCACATAAAATTTAGTCAAATAATGTTAAAACTCAGGCTTGGCTTATTGATTACAACCAACATTGACCTTACCTTTCTCTAATTGCTAATAAACACTTTTACAACTTTGAAGCTATTGTCTTATTACACGTAAACCTCTTTGCAATCACTTCTACACAGTCTGGCATAAGATCAGGGGCATGCACTCCTATGCTTCTAACTCAGTGCTTGGTACATGCCTCTTGGCTCCAAGGGGTGGGAAAGACATATTAGAACTGAACCTTGCACTCAAGTATTTTGCAATTTGTTTAGGAGGCCAGGAAACATTGAAAGTCAAGGCAGAAAGTCATAAGCACAAAAGGAGTGATCCAGACACTAAACATCTGGTTGAGAGAAGGACAAGAACAGGATGAGTGTACTAATTAGGTGACTCGCCTCAGATTCATTCTCTAAATGTGTTTTATAAACACGCCTTTTAAAAAGTACCCGGTAAAAGAGGTCAGGATAAATTAATAGGAAGAAACTGAGACCTCAGGAAGTAATTTAAGAACATTAAATAAAATCCAGGGCCCACAACATCAAATTATTTGCTCTACTTTCTAAGAAAGTGGCTCTAGGACCAGCATATGTTTGAGCTCCCAGGCGAATGAGGTCATGAGGAAAATGTACACCAAGCTCACGGCGTGCACATGATTGAAAAAAAGACCATTTGCTAGAAGAGAATGGAGAGGCCTGGAGAGCTGTGCTCAAAACTCAAACTTACACTCAGTAACATCTCTACAGCACACAGGATGACAAGCATCCTCCCAAAGCACAGCGATCACACACCTCAACAGTGCAAAATCCATAACAGAAACAAAGTTACCCGGGGGTCAGAAAGCCAACTTGCTGACCATTTAGCTTGATTTCAGGACAATATTTACAACAGTTAATATGTTGAAAATAACTATGCATAAGAACTAAGGCATGATCATGACTGCCTGAAGTGGTTGTGAAAAATTAGATTTTCTAAGTTTTTTTTTTTTTCTAATAAGCAGTAAATAAATTTGCTGAATCCTTTCTTGCAGCCATTAAGATGATCACAGGGCTTTTCTCCTTCACTCGATGGGTGTGATAGATTACATCAACATTCGTCAGCTTAACAATGTGAAACTGTCCATGCAACTTGGTCATAATTTTTTAAAAATTCAGTCAGGTTCAATATGCTATCTTTTTAAAAGAATTATTGCTTACATATTCACAGGAGGGACTGGTTTACAATTTTTTTCCTATGTCCTTTCCTGGCATTTCATTTAATCTCAGAAACACCACACAGACGGCCACTAGCACTGTCAATACTCAATACAGTCACGGACAGAAGCAAAAGGAGTCATTTGAATTACTGGAAAGAGAGACATAAAACTGTCATATTTACAGATCATACTGCTAACTATATAGAGCCTCAGGAAACATAAAGACAGACTGTTAGGATGAATTCAAGTGTGTTGAATAAAAGACCAAATGCTTCCCGATAGCTAGTAACAACTATTTAGAAAATGTAATCTAAATAATATGCTGTTTTGATAGCAACTACAGCTACAGAGTAACTGTGCTAAATCTAATAAAAGGTGTTAATTATCTTTAAGCTGAAAACTATGATCACACTATTCAGAAACATTATTGAAAGGCCTAAATACATGGAGTGATAGCACAGTCATGCAATGGGAGAGCTCATCATCATAAAGACATCAGTTCTTCCCAAGCTAATCTGAAAGTTCCATGCAATTCCAACCTGATTCTCAACTGGGCTTTTTGATAAGATGTTCTAAAATTACTGTGGAAGAACAAACGGTCAAAAACAGCCAAGATCATTGTGAGGAAGGAAAAGTTGGGGCACCTGCCATGCCAGACATCAAGATTTATTTTAATCTGTGGTGAATCAGACAATAAGATAATCGTGCAGAAATGACAAACAGACCAAGGGATAAGAGACAGAACCTAGAAACAGACTCATACATCAATGAAAATTAAAATATGACAAATGTACAATACATTTGAAAATAAACAGTGCTTGGACAACTGGTTTTTCATATTGAATAAAATCAGCTTCCTACCTTGCACCCCATACAAAAAAACGGTTCAGATGGGAAAAAGCCCTTAATATAAAAAGACAACTTCAAAACGCTTAGAAGAAAATTTGGGAGGGTACCTCTAGGTTCTATAAGAACAAATCATAAAAAGAATGGTTACAAAAGTGAGAACTTTAAAATTAAAAACTACTGTTCATCAAAAGGAACAATAAATAATTAAAACAAAACAGACACAAACAGCAAGAAGATACTTATGAATATAAACATAAATAGGAAAGGACAAGTATCCAGCAATATTAAAGAACCAGAAATCTGTTAGGGAAGACATCAAAAACCCAATGGAAAATGAGCAAAAGAAATGCCAGACACCCAGGTTAAATACTCTAGGGCCTCGTTCTTAAACATGGATCTTTTGGCTCCAAAACGGCCCACTAGCATTCAGTTGTCAATTCCACTTTACTATTTATAGTGGTTAGGTACTTGAACACAGAAGTGTCGCGATGGCTCTTGCCTGAAAATGGATACACAAAACCATTAGAAAAATATTAAGTGCTAAGCTACCTAAGGCATTAAGAAAAAGGAGAGTGTGGTGTGGGTTCTGGTACTCTTACTTCGTCATGTGGCTTCTAACTTTGTAGCATGAATGCATACTCTCTCCCTGCTGGAACTGTAAGGATTGTATTTTTTCCCCTTTCAAATATTTTCCTTCCAGTGTATTTCAGCCTCTGGTTCCGCTAGTACCATCGCTGTTATTTCAAAGTCAAGGACATGACAGAAATATTTATGTTTTCTTGCCTGTGCCAAAGGAAGTAGTTAAATATGTGGGTTGTAGGAGCAAACTGTTCACAGTAACAACTACCAACAGTTCTACAAAGGCAAAGATGAGGGGCAGTTATCTGGAAAGAGGCAAACCTCACAGCAGAAAACAGATGTACAGAAGTGCCACAGTGCACAGAGGTTCAAGTGAAGATGACTTTTTTGGGGGGTGGCAGTGCAGCAGGCAGGATCTTAATTCCCAGTGGAAGCGCAGAGTTTTAACCACTGGACCGCCACGGAAGTCTGCACAGAGGTTCCAGAAGCCCAGTGTTGAAATCTGAGTGCCCACTGCACTTCTGGGATGGGTGTGTGTGTGTGTGTGTGTGTGTGTGTGACTAGATCCACCTGTGAAGAGGCACTATGATTAGGAAACAGAATTACATTATCCTGAGGGACCCGCTGGAGAGGCAGCTCAATTCATAGACTTCAGGTTAGGACTTCTAATATATGCCATTACCACTGTGTGCTTTGGGCAAGTTACTCAGCCCCTCTCTGCCTCAGTTTCCTCATAGGTAAAGTGAGGATAATATTAGTACCAATCTTGTAAAGCTGCTATGAGAATTGAGTTAATGCACATGACAACTGAATCTGGCACATACCAAGTGGTCAGTTTAGACACAGCTATCATCATCACCATCATCAAACACCATTGCTACCATCTTCACCATCACCACCGTCACCGCCACCCTCATCATCATCACCATGATCCTTATCGACGGTATCACCGTCATCACCATCCATGGACTATTTCTTCCAGTAAAGAAATTATTAAATTATTAAGTTATTAAGAAACAACAAATCCGAAACAGGCAACTAAGAGCTTCTAAACTATTGGTCAGACCTCCAATCTTTCCAGCTGGATGCACCTTTTTACCCACTTCCCTACTGGTACACTTACAAACTAATTCCGGCCACCTATCAGATTTAGTTTCTTTACACTTTTCCCGGTATGTGAAAAACATCTGCTCTTCAGATTTCTGCTTTTTAGCATTTACCTTTTCTGTTACTAAGTGGGCAGAGAGAAACGCCACCTACTGAATCCGAAATGTCTCAGGCTTCCAACTCAAACCCTGACTTACTCAGGATTGGCATTTATTAGGCACTCACATTTCCTGAAGTGTCCTGGAATAACTCATGGGCCGTGTCTAGGGGCAGAAGCCGAGATGTGGGGCTGCTGGCGTGCCGCTTCCTGGTCCTGACTGACTGACAGGTTTCTCCAGCTGCCATCTGAAGGGAGAGAAGCCTTGACACGACGAAGGCCCAGGGTGGGCGGGGGGCTGCATGGGGACCGTGCAGAGGAGGAAGGGGACGGAACCGGCTCTTGTTCACTGGAGAGAAAGATGCTGACGTAAGGAGGGTTGGATGAGAGCCGCAGGTCACAGAGATACGGAGGAGCGGTGAGGGCGCTGGAACGATTAGCGGGAATTATCTGAATTCAATTCCCCAAATCAAAGTGGTGAAACACTGTCAAGTGAAAAGCAAGAAAGGACTGGAGTACCGAGGAACTTTCCTGGACTCTTAGGAGCCACAGTCGAGGGAGGAGGAGGCCGGCTGGAGGAGAGGGTGCAAGGAGCTTGGAGGGACTGCGGGCGGCCTCGTGAGGCTCCGTGTCTGCCCCTGGACCCGAGGTGGCCGCCGTCGGTTCCCCCTCCGCACACAGGGGCCCAGGTGGTTGACTCAGCCCTCGGCTCGGCAGACAGGCAGACAGGGCGGAGGGACGGGGGGCTCACCTCGCCTTCCGCTTCCGGTCGGGCCTGCCCGGCGTGGGTAAGGCTTTCCGGCTTCCTTCGGTTCCGTTTCGGGCGCGTCTTTCGGCTCCTGTCTCAGGCGCAGATGTTCGTGTTATTTCGCAAATGTCTCCCCGTACACAAACTCCCAGGAGCACACAGACATCGTGCTCTGTCCAGCTGCTGCTGGAAACCAAACTGGGGCTCTGAGCTGACCCCCCCTTCCAGGTGTCACATGGCCTGGGGCGCCCCCACGGGGGTGCCTGGTGGGCGCAGTCTCTGTCCACAGGGCACTGGGTGCTCGCTCACAGGAAGCCACTCTTCCCTGGCTCTCCACCCAGAAGGGCGGTGTTGCTTTCAGGCCCAGATACCATGAGGGGCCCTCTATCTGCTTAACACATTCCCATGGTGGCTCCAGTGGTGCCCGCCTCCTGGGGGTCACACTTGTGCCGCCCCTCCCCTCGAGGGTGGGCTGGACCCGTGACTCGCTTCTGATGGCTGGAACACAGCAGAGGGATGGATGGCCGCTGGGGGCTGAATTCAGCCTGTCCTCCCGTCTCCTTGCGGCTCTGCTCGAGCTTCCGCACTGGGCACTGCCCTGGGGAGAGGCCAGCCTGGCAGTGAACGGTGGGATGAGGGGTGCAAGAGGCCCAGAGCCAGGGGACCTGCTGAGCTGCACCCCAACTCCTCCGCCGCTGGAGCCCAGAGACAGGAAGTGTGTGCCCCTTAAACTACCAGGACTTGGGCACTTTTGTTACACAGCAACGGATAACCAGCGTAACTGGCTCTGTCGTTTGTACCCAAAAGAGTCATAATTAACACATCAACGCGGCAGGAGTATTTAAAATTCTCACATACTTGTCCCTTCAGGTTAGAACACTGAAGGGCCTCTGAGCATATCAGTTCTAATGTCAATATCTGTAAGGAAATGGCCTTTGAAGAGAGGCTACTTAAAATATGAAGTACATTATCTAGAGTTATGTATCCTCTGATGCTTTTCTTTCACTTTTTTTTTTTTTTTTTTGGCCGTGTTGGGTCTTCATTTCTGTGCGAGGGCTTTCTCTAGTTGCAGCAAGCGGCGGCCACTCTTCATCGCGCTGCGCGGGCCTCTCACTGTCGCGGCCTCTCGTTGCGGAGCACAGGCTCCAGACGCGCAGGCTCAGTAGTTGTTGCTTACGGGCCTAAGTAGCTCCGCGGCACGTGGGATCTTCCCAGACCAGGGCTCGAACCCGTGTCCCCTGCATTGGCAGGCAGATTCTCAACCACTGCACCACCGGGGAAGCCCTTTTCTTTCATTCTTGCGAGAAAGTCAATAACAAAATTATAGCACGTTAGGAAATGCCTGTTCATTTCCTATATAACACATACACACATTAAATGTGTGTGTCCATGTATAACTAAGAACTATTTGAAACATGTAACTCATATTTTACTAAACTAGGTCAGCATTATTACAGTATATTGTTAGCATTCGAGAGAAATGTTCATAGCCTTTAAATTGATTATCAATGAAATGTTTTTGTGAGCAATACATGAAACTAGATTACCTGAATTTTAGGTAACCGAAACAAATCAGAGTTGTCGGAAATGTATTCACTAAGTCAGTGATGTTTTTGTGAGCAATACATGAAACTAGATTACCTGAATTTTAGGTAACCGAAACAAATCAGAGTTGTCGGAAATGTATTCACTAAGTCAGTGCTATCTTATATTGCATCTTTAACAAGTCAAATTTAGGCATCAGTTCCCTGGGAGTTGGTAGGTTAAGGTGAAGGAAAGCACTTCATCACCGTCTAGGGTAGGCAGATGGGCAGTGTCCCCCTTTGGACTCTATTCAGGTAGTTTAGCCACTAACAAGGTGAGAGGGCCAAACTCCTGATGGGAGGGGCACCTGATGGTATCTCATCAGACAAATTCTATAAGAGGAATTTTATTTCACATACAGAAGGCTCACAGGAACAGCTTTCCTTTACCTAGGCCAAGTGTACAACTTTGTTTTCGTTTTAAATAACAGTCAGAACTCACAGGTTTTATTTCTTAAAGGACAGTCATAATTTTAATCTTAGTGTTTAGTTTTTTGCCCCACCACGGATGCAAATTTGCTTAAATTTAAGCTGAATGAATTTCAATAATTTATTATAAGCTTATTAAAGTTTTGGATAACTTCCTTTCAGTGACAGAATCTCATCTAGTTCACAGTAGTAAAGAATTCCTCAGCGTTTACAGTGCTGTGGTACTTTGAAATGCAGAAATGTTAATGGTTACACAGTTTTTTCCATGTTGAGATAAGTAAGCATAGTTACAATTAACTAGATATAAGAAAACATAGACAATAATTCTTCTACAATCATCTGCTTCATTTTCATCATTTAGTAAAGTTCAAACACGTCCAACTAGTGAGAGACATAATTAAGGTACATGCCAGGCTGCCAAAGGCACTGGAGCTTGCTCACTTGTAATGCAGTGCCAGGAACATAGCGCTTGGTAAGTGACTGTGCAACTGAACCTCCAATGTTTTTGAGAAACAGATTGGAGACATCTCCCCAGAGAGCAAACTAGAACAAATCATTTTCCTGGTATGGAGGAATGAAGACCTAGCACTAGGGATACTAATACTACTAATACCCATCAGTGTGCTATTGGAGACAAACACTGATTTAGAAGTCGTTTTTGGGAAAAAAAATATTTAAATTTTAACATAACAGTTCTTATAGGCATGGACAACCAAAGCATACTTTACATACATACGTTGTGTGTGTCTTTTTATTATTATTTTTGGTGGCTAAGCACATGGATTTTGGATTCAGAGAGCTGCAACTCCACACCACGTACAATGTGGACCTGCACAAGTCAGTTAACCTCCTAAAGCTTCAGCTTCTTCATCTGCAGAATGGCAATAACAATGAGACCTTCTTCATTGTGTTGTTTTAAGAATTAATTAGATAAAACATGGAAAGCACATAGCTAGTCACCCTTTTGGGGTCAAAAATAGAAATATATCACTCCCATCTGAACTCCCATCTTACATCAAATCATTTAATCAATCTAGAATTAGGATTTCTGTGGCACAACAAACAAGCTTCTCTCAGATGGCCTGTATCTTGAATTTCATCTAGAAATATTACAAAAGGTCAATTTTTGTTTCAGTAATGAATGTTCATATTTAAAATTGAACAGAAATCCCAAGTAAAAAGAGTTTATATAGACAGACCTGCTTTAGTTCTTTGAATATGTGAACAATATTTGAAGTTCCATAAAGACTAACCATGTCCAAATAAAACTATTGGGCAGTTTGTGACCAGTATTATAGGCGATTGAAATTCACAGCCATATTAGAAGGCTTGTTTCCTTAGAGCCATTATTAATGAGAACCAGTTTCAGGAGAGAAAAAAGGGTTTTGAAAGCGACGTAAATTATACATCCAAGCTGCACTGTGGCAGAAAGCCATGAGTGTCAGTGTCTTTGGTCTTTGAGAACAGTGGGCATCTGACAATCAGTGTCGGTGTTTCTATTTCTAAGTCAGTGAGGGATGTGGGAGCTGTACTATGTGTTTCAATAAAACAGTATGTATCAATAGCCACTTAGTTAAAAAAAAATTCTCCTGATTTTTTCTTACAAATCATTTTCTAATATGTGTACCATGATGTACACTTTAAATATTTTACGATTTTGCTTATCAATTGTATTACAATAAAACTAAAAAATAAAGACCCATACACACACACAAAAATCTCACTGAAAATACTTGTGTGGTTTTTGTCAGTTTTAATGTTAATCCGTAAGTTAGGAGTGTTAGAAGAAAAAGTCCAAATCTATGTCTTGGAAGTGTTCTGCGTCTATCTTATATATTAAACAACAAGCAAAAAGACACAGCCATCCCCTGACCCCCCCCCCCCCACCCTCCACTCTGGATGTGATTCCATTGAGGACAGGGCAAAGCAGAAATAAATTCCTAAAAATACTTCTCTTTTTCTATTGAACTTCTCTGAAGAGGTGCTTGTGTCCTCCATTCACAGTAAACCAAATGGCATTGACGTGACATGGACCTGTGATTGGCAGGAGAGTCTGAGTCCTGAATCTTTCTGTGTATGCATTCTCATGAAGAACAGCACTCTTAATGAAATCACTTAGTAGCAATTATTATTTCATGATAACGGGGTCCTGACTCTCACCATGTTGTAAAATAATATTACAAGTTATCAACTTTAAAGTGCTTAATTAAACTTACTTTATAAGACTTGTGAAATAAACAGCTGCCCTGGGGAAGTAAGGCCTTGGAAACGATCACACAGCCAGGCATCTGAAGAAAAGGCTCTATGTGTTTAAACAAGGTCTTTCTCATCAGGACTTCTCTCTATAAATGTCACTCTACTATCACTCAAAGACGTGCTGTTAGAATCACTCTTTTTCCTTAAAATATAGCACAAAAAAGCAGGGTGTCGGGCTTCCCTGGTGGCGCAGTGGTTGAGAGTCCGCCTGCCGATGCAGGGGACGCGGGTTCATGCCCGGTCCGGGAAGATCCCACACGCCACGGAGCGGCTGGGCCCGTGAGCCATGGCCGCTGAGCCTGCGCGTCCAGAGCCTGTGCTCCGCAGCGGGAGAGGCCACAACAGTGAGAGGCACCCCCCCCCAAAAAAAAAGCAGGGGTCGAGTCTTCATTATCAAATAAGCTTCAAAGGTGTTCTTCACCTAGTAATTTGGAAGAATGGCTGATAAACAGTGATTTAAACCAAGGAACGATAGGGTTTAATATTGCAAAAGACAGTAAAGGGAAAAAATTGGGGTGAGGGAGGTTTGTGGAAGAAGAGACGGGAAAGAGGAAAGCACACCGCGTTTGGAAGAGGCAGGACAGAAGACCTCTGTCTCACCGCCAGGTGCAGCTCCCTGGGGTCACGGCAGAGAGCCCAGCGATCACCTCACCTGGTCACACGACTCACAGTGAGACTGCTCACTCAGTGGTTCTGAACAAGCCCAGCGCAGTAGCAAAAACGTGGGCGCTGCGGTGCCTGGAGCACGTGCCCAACAATTGTCCTTCTGCCACTTACTGGACCTGAGCACAGAAGTCTGATTCCCGTAGTATTCAAGTTCCTGTCCAGACACAGGATCGGTAAAGCCAGGACCTGCCCGTTTGGGGATCCAAACCATCACTCCGTGGCGCCTAGGACGTGGAGCTTTGCTTTTCTCTCAAGGAAAGAGGGAAGAGGCTTTGCTTTTCTCTCAAGGAAAGAGAGAAAATCTTTGCTTTTCCCTCTTAGCCACACAAGATATAATTATTTTATAATTTACATCTCAGTTTCCCTTGAAAGTTCTATCACCTGGTCATCTGCAATCTCTCTGCTGGATCCATCACAATTTTGCAAAGACCTTTTAAATTGCCCCTCAGTTTTGCTTAATATATGAGCATGGCTTTTTCTTTAAATTTAAGATGATCTACTTGAGGTTAAGACATCAGGTCACCAACAGATGCTTAAAAACAGCAGATTAGAAAAAGCAGTCTCGGTTATTAGAAATACAAAACGCTTAGTGTTTTGACGCAAATAATTAAAATATATTACAATCTTTTAAATGAGTATTTATTATATCTGCTATAATTAATATATAGTAGTTAAAGAAATATCCCTTTCTAGGGAAACTGAGATGTAAATTATAAAATAAATAGTTTAAAGTACATCCTATTGTGTGGCTAGAACTACCTCCTACAATAAGAAGTAACTGTATGCCTAGTAAGTGATCCTCTCTCTAGTTATTTTGAATGGAAATCCACTGAATGGTCTTTTTAAGTAATGCCTTTTTTAAAGGTTCATTACAACTTACTCTGTCAGTGGTCCACCAGATCTTCAGATTTCAGAAACATTAAGGAAAAAAAATGATGGTGAGAGTGGGGAAGAGAAAAGGGGGGTAATTTCTAATTTTGTAGACTTGTTCTGTAATTATATCTTACACTCATACAGCGGATCTTTACAAATTAAGTGAGTTAGAACACAAATACATAATGATTACGAATCAAGTAAGTATACCTCCACAAAGATTTTGCTACACTCTTTTTTCTTATGTCACCATAAATACTGCTGCCTTTCCCCCACCTAACTCACTCCACTTCCACTGTCCTCTGAGCAACTGTCTCCACAATAATACTGAGAGAAACGTAAAGAGATGTGTGCTCATGAAAGCAGTGAGTAGCAGTCCTTGACAGGTTACGATGACAGGACCCAGGAGAAAGGGGTGTATTTCTGGCTGCTTTTGCACATCCCACGTGTGGTAGGACAGTCACCAATACTTCCTTGAAATAAAACCTTTAGCCTACAAAGAGCTAGCTTTTTTTAATTTGGAAAGATTCGTTCTTACATACGATTATATTATTTAGTTACACATTGCTTATAAGGCCTTAGCAAGAATTTTAAAGTTCAATTCGTCTTGTCCTCACAATTTGGCATGGAGACCGCGGTTCAGTGCCCAGTTGAAAAACTCTGTATAAAGTTTAGAGAATGAACCGGAAACCTTAGCAGATAGTCTGAAGTCTTTTGCAGATTAAGGTCAATTCTCCATGCAATCGTTTTCTTCTGCAAACTAGCTGAATTTTTAAATTTTTTACGCCCTTACTTTTATTGTTCATTTGTCACGTGGCACACACTTCCTGCAGGCAGTTTGTCCAGGCTGGGATTTTATATAACCCAGGAAATAGAGCCACCAGACCTGCAGCTCTGCAACAATTCTGCTCCCCCTTCCTGAGAGAAGCAGGCGCTTCAGAGATTTAAATATAAATGCAAAGACAGTGACAAATAAGTGGAAATAAATGTGTTTAATAGTTTGCCAGTGCACTCAGAATCATTCCATTTATTTAAAACTTTAGAGACGTGTGAAAATCCTATGTGGTTCAGAGCTCTTTTTATATAGCCGTTGAAAGATTACATAACATGCAATTTTGACTAAAAAAGATGCTAACTACTTGAGTCTTTCAAACTCTTCATTGTTTTATAATTAAATTTTCTCGCTTACAAATAACACACTCCACTTATAATTTATACTTTTAGCTAAAGTGAAAAGAGCTGCTTTCTTATGTTTCTACATAAAAACATGGACTTGATTTTGCTATTATCATTCACTCTGACACTTGCTCTTATCGAGTTTTTCCCCCCACTCACGTTCCCTGAAAGACTGGGTCAGATGGCACTGAAAAAACTTACATATTATCAGACTAAGTGTTAAAAAGAGAAACCAAGAATTACACACTTATTTTAAAAAATTTTCTTGAGATATAATACATATACCATAAAATTTATCCTTTAAAAGTGCACAGTTTGGGAATTCCCTGGTGGTCCAGTGGTTAGGACGCCATGTTTTCACTGCCGGGGGCCCAGGTTTGATCCCTGCTTGGGGAAACAAGATCCCACAAGCCACGTGGCGTGGCAAAAGAAGAAATGCACAATTCAATGGCTTGTAGAGTATTAACAAGCCTCCCCAACCATCACCACCATCTAATTAAAGAACATTTCATAACCCCCAAGAGAAACTCCATCCCCTCTAGAAGTCACCCCCATTCCTTCCATGCCCCAGCTCCTGGCAAACACTAGCCTTCTTTCCATCTCTGTGGATTTGCTTACGCTGGATATTTCATATACATGGAATCATACAATTATGTGGTCCTCTGCGATTGTGTATTAGTACTTCATTCTTTTCGTGGCTGAATAATATTCCATGGTAGAGATATGCCTTATTTTGTTTTTCTATCCATCAGTTGATGGACATTTGGGTTGTTTCCACTTTGGGGCTATTACTATATTGCTCCTTTGAACGTTCAAATACAAGTTTTCGTGTGACTATACACTTTCAATTATCTTGGGTATATATTTAGTAGTAGAATTGCTGGGTTGTATAATATCTCTACGTTTCACTTTTCGAGGAGCTGCCAAACTCTTTTCCACAGTGGCTGCACCATTTTAAGCTTCCCACCAGCAATGCACAGGGTTCTAATTCCCCCTGTCCTTGTCTACAGCTGATGTTTTTGTTTTTTATTTTAGTCATCGTAGTGGTTGTGAAGGGGTCTCTCACTGTGATTTTGATTTGCATTTCCCTGTGACTAATGATGTCAAGCATATTTTCATGTGCTATCTGACCATTTGTATATCTTCTTTAGAGTCATATCTATTCAAATCCTTTACCCATTTTAAAATTGGGTTATTTGTTGAGTTGCAAAAGTTCTTTATATACTCTGAACACTAGATCCTTACCAGGTACAAGATTTGCAAACATGTTCACCCATCCTGCGGGTTGGTCTGTTCATTTTCTTGATAGTGTTCTTTGAAGCACAAAAGTTTTTCATTTTGATGAAGTACAATTTATTTTTTTCTTTGGTTGCTTGTGCTTTAAGTGTCATATGTAAGAAACCATCGCCTATCTAAGATCATAACGATTTACATTTATGTTTTCTTCTAAGAGTTTTACAGTTTTAGCTTTTACGTATAGGCCTTTGATCTCTTTTGAGTTAATTTTTGTATATAGTGTAAGGTAGTAATTTACTTTTAATGTCCTTCACGTTGCTCTTAAACTTTTCCATATCTACAGGGAAACAGAAAGTTATCCAACATCATTAATAGCATTAGAACACCTATAGAAAGAATCCTATCCTGTAACATTTCTAAGCGCTTTGGAAGCTCAACATATCATATATAGAGAGAAAGAATTGACCCTTGAACAACTCTGGTGATAGGGGTACTGACCCTCTACATAGTTGAAAATCTGAGTATAACTTATCATCGGCCCTCTCAAGATGTGGTTCCTCCGTATCCACAGTTCTGCATCCGTGGATTCAACCAACAGCAGATCACATAGTACTGTAGTATTTACTACTGAAAAAAATCCACACATAAGCGGAACCACCCAGTTCAAACTTGTGTCGTTCAAGGGTCAAATATATATATACACATATATGATACATATAAAAATTATGATAACCTAGGGTTAGAAATCCAAAGAATACTAGGAAGAAAAGGTAGGAAATCAAGATTGGCCTCTTAAATCATTTTTCCTTCAATGGCAGTTAAGGTCAGTTAATGTCCTAACTCCACCCAAAGGAGCGCTGTGTCTGAACTTGAATCAGATCTTGCTGTATTAAACCAGAGAAACACTGTGACCGTCATTAACCTTATTATTCTCATACTTTCCTCCCTTTTGTCTAAAAAAGGCAAATAAAACACACCAAGCATGGAGCTCCACAAACTCAAACATGTTACATGCTAAGTGAAAACAGAACACAGTAAACTGTGAAGTACTGATGTGTACTTTATATTCCACTCTGTAAAGAATATACATGAAGGACTTCCCTGGTGGTGCAGTGGTTAAGAATCTGCCTGCCAATGCTAGGGGACACGGGTTTGAGTCCTGGTCCGGGAAGATCCCACGTGCCACAGAGCAATTAAGCCCATGCGCCACAATTACTGAGCCTGCGCTCTGGAGCCCACGAGCCACAACTACTGAGCCTGTGTGCCGCAACTACTAAAGCCTGCACGCCTAGAGCCCATGCTCCGCAACAGGAGAAGCCACCACAATGAGAAGCCCGCGCACCGCAACGAAGAGCAATTAGAGAAAGCCCGAGCGCAGCAACAAAAAACCCAACGCAGCCAAAAATAAAATTTTAAAAATTAAAAAAAGAGAATATACATGAAACTGCATCTTTTCCTCCGTTACACAAATCATTACAGAAACTTTTCCATTTTTGACTCTGTTTATGACATATGCTTACTCTAGATTAGTGCTGTCCAATAGAACTTTCGGAGATGCTGGAATATTCTATATCTGCGCTGTCCCACACAGTGGCCGTCTGTGGCTATTCAGTGCTTGAAGCGTGGCTAGGCTGGCTGAGGAATTAAATGTTTAATGTGATCTAATTTTAGTTAAGTTAAATTTAAATAACCACAGGTAGTTGGGGGCTGCCCTGCCGATGCCACACCTTTATCATCTGGTAGCTATAATCTGCTTAAAAAAACAAATACATGTTAGAGTAGATGAGACTGTCTACTGAAATTGTAAGCTATTTCAGAAAAAGGAAAAAGTTGAGATCTAGCTCCTGTGGTAATCTGTATTGGTTAATTTAAATACTGATGCATCTCTCAAGACTCATTTCCTCTCTCTCTGCCAAAGAAAAGAATATATGCAGACTTCTGGCTGAATATATCCTATACGCTGCCAAGCATGTAACTAAAATTAAGCAAAAGTTTAATTGCTAATAGTTTTTTTTTGTACCCTGTGAAAATCTTGGAAAGCACATAATCACATTCGGATAGAAATGTAGAACATTAGCAAGTTTGTCTGTGAGCAAAGAAACAGTACAGTGTCTGATATCTAGACAAAGAGTATAAAGCATTTTATAACATGGACCAGAGAAGAGAAAGGGGCCTCAGTGCTCTGTTCTAAAAACTGTCTTGCTCACTTACATAACACTTTAGTCTTCATGAGTTTGTGTGTATAATACAAAAACAAATTATTTACGCAACATACTATCTTGAGAATTGGAAAGAACTCTATAGACATAATTCCTTGTAGATAAAGAGATCACCCTTAATCTACTATGTGATTTTGATTTTTTCTTATAATGTAATTCCAGAAAATATTGACAGACATATTAACATCTAGAGAAAACAATTTCTTTACTCAAAAAGGAGTCCTGGCTATTGAACCAATATGTTATATGTAAATTATATGTCTGAAATTAATGTATGTAAATTATATGTCAATTTTTTAAAAGAAGAGTCCTGGTAAGATCCTGGTCTCCATTTCTTTTTTTGTTTGTTTGTTTACATCTTTATTGGAGTATAATTGCTTTACAATGGTGTGTTAGTTTCTGCTTTATAACAAAGTGAATCAGTTATACATATACATATGTTCCCATATCTCTTCCCTCTTGCGTCTCCCTCCCTCCCACCCTCCCTATCCCACCCCTCCAGGCGGTCCTAGTCTCCATTTCTATTCCTGAGTAACACACAGAGGAGTGAACATTGCAATAGAAATATTACCAAATGAAAACAAACAAACAAAGGCAACCTAATGCAGAAGCATTGAAAAAAAAAAAGGTAGGTCCTTTCTTCTCAGGACTAGAACAGAGTCTGGTGAGGGTCCACAGGCAGTGCTCAGGGACTTAAGAACTGCCAAATAATATGCTCTGAAATGTAGAAAGCAAACATGCAGAAAGGTGTTAAATGGGAAATGCCAGTCTCCCTGCCAAACCCCAATCTCCATATCCACTGCCTAGATAAAACAATATTTCCAGGCTTCCCTGGTGGCACAGTGGTTGAGCATCTACCTGCCAGTGCAAGGGATACGGGTTCGAGCCCTGATCTGGGAAGATCCCACATGCTGCGGAGCTACTAGGCCCGTAAACCACAACCACTGAGCCTGCGCGTCTGTAGCCTGTGCTCTGCAACGAGAGGCCACGACAGTGAGAGGCCCGCGCACCGCGATGAAGAGTGGCCCCCACTTGCTGCAACTAGAGAAAGCCCTTGCACAGAAACGAAGACCCAACACAGCCAAAAATAAAATAAATAAATTTAAAAATAAAATAGTTGCTTATTAAAAAAAAAAATTTCCCCCTTTATCCTTCCAGAATGTTCTCTATGCAGATAGTCATATACAATAGGCAGTCTTTTATTTCAAGAAGTTAGGTAAGTTTCACAAGCTTGAAGATGTGCTCTGAATTTCCACCCTAGAAACAATGGAGTCACTTTGGACTCCTACTTCCCCTCCTGTTCATACAACACACAGCCCATGCTCCCGGGAGTGGGCAAGAGGGGTGTCATCTCAGGCTTGGGTTTCATCACCTCTGCTCTAAAAATATTTATTAGCCTTCAAGCTGGACTCTACACCATCCTCCATGTCCCCGCCCAGTGAGGGCTCTAAAACACAGGCGTGTCACTTCATTCTCTAACCATGTGATGTCATGACATCACCTGCAGGAGAAAGTGCAAAGTTCAGGAGCAGAGCACTGGGACCCCTGGCTGATCCCTCCCGGGCGCACCCATCGCTGCTGCTAATGGGCCCAGTCCATGCCTCTGCCTCGAATTTCCTCCCCATTCATCTTGCTGTCGGTCCCTCTGGCCTGCATTCCCCGTTCCCTGCCAGGCACACCCTCATTCTTTTCCCAAAGACCATGCTCCTCACGTGACCCACTGCAGTTGGTAGAATTTGATTGATAGATTGAGTTTTCCAGGGCAGGGCTCCTGTTTTGTTAATATTTTTACCTGTCGTGCCCAGTACAATCTGTGGCTGAGTGACAGGGCCCCAGATATTTGCAGCCTCTGTATTTATTAAATGGTGAGGAGAGCCCGAGAGCCTCTAGGGGGCCGCTATGGAATAAGCGAGTATACAAATCCGCGGGAGCTGAGCCAGCTTCATTGTGTTGTGTCTGCAGAGCCCCGGGGGCCCGGGAACCAGTTCCGGCAGGGCTGCATCTAATCACACAGGACACAGACTGCTAAACCACACTGCAAAGCCTCTCACAGCTGTTAGTGTTCGCACAGCTCCATTCTGCTATTAGCCCCACAGGCTTGTGAGTGGCTCCAGTATAACCCGCACTTTTAATGCTTCCAGGCTCATCAGCATAAGCCCGATTTCACAGATCCAACAACCAGATTCCGATACGGGTGAAGTGACCTGAGAGAGATTTCTGCTCACTCCCATGAAATAAACAGGAAATAAAACTTACTCCCTCAAAGCTTATGTTCCTCAAGAATTCTGTAAATAAAACAAATAATACATTTGTGACAATGGCAAATAATATAATTTCAAGATCCTGATCTCACCTCTATCAAATCTCCAGTTAAAAAAAAAAAGGAAGGAAGGAAGGAAGGAAAGAAGGAAGGAAGGAAGGAAGGAAGAAAGAAAGAAAGAAAAGAAGCAAACAAAGCAAAAGGAAAAAATTTAAAGCCCTGCTTCTCTCTCCTACCTCATTAGGCCCTAGGTTGTAAGCTGGTGGCAGTCCCGGGAAGTTCGTGGACTGTGTAACCTTGCCTGCACTAGAACAGCACGAGGGGCCTAACGACAGCCACACTTGGTCAATTGTAGTGGAACTGGACTGTGGACTGCGTCCATCTGACTGGCTGAGGGACTGGGGCTGGTGCACCCGCTGGGAACGCGTAGCTGGTGGGTTCTGACTGACGTCAGGGGAGGGCTGCTGGGTTTATTTTCAGAAGTCGCCTTGCTCCCCCACCAGAAGTTTAACATTCACGCCACCATATATATTCTATTGTGTTTGAAAATATTTCTTTAAAAGATCCACCTTAAATATCCATATTTCTGGGAAACTGAAATGATGTTTAACTCTGATAATATCTTATTTAAACAAATACAAACTGCTTTTAGTCCCATTGGGAAGACAAAG
The DNA here is from genome assembly GCF_008692025.1 of Phocoena sinus. NCBI lineage: Eukaryota > Metazoa > Chordata > Mammalia > Artiodactyla > Phocoenidae > Phocoena > Phocoena sinus. Next base: position 3,244,015 of record NC_045774.1, on the reverse strand, counting down.
AATAAAGCATTGTGTGATTTGAAAAAGTCTGACAAGGAAACTACCAACTATTTTATAGGGATTATTTTTCATGTTCAAATAGGATGCACTTTGGTTATTATGCAGTATAATTAGACTAAATGCTCCTTTAATGTTCCTCAACATTTTCATATCCATCTTTCACCTATAGTAAAGCCCCAAGAAAGAGAAGGAAGAAACCCAACCCTTTAACCTTTAGCTCCTCTTTCAAAACCCTGCTGCTTCCTAGTATCTATTTTAACATCACATCGCATCACATCCAAAGTTCTCACTGAGGCATCCGGGACCCTCCTCTGCCAACTTCCATTCAGTCCTTCTGAAACGCTGGTCCTTGCCTGATGGGGACCCGCTTTGCGTGGTGAGCAGCTGGACCTCGCAGGGCTGCTTTCCTTCACCGGGTCTCATCACCTCATCTATAAACGTGGGAGGCTGGGTGACCTCTAGGTTCCCTTTCTAACTCTATGATCTAGTGATTATGACCACTTCTTATTGCAATATTAATTAGTACTTTACTCTTCAAATGAGTCTAGTTGGGAAAACAAATGGGGGGGTGGGAGGAGAGGGGCGCAAGGGCTGTGACCCCTTTTTTTTCCTATAATAACTGAGGAAAGATTGTGCTTGTTGATTTTGACGGGGAGCAAAGACTTGGACAGAGTGAAAAGTCTGAAGGACAGTCTATTTCAGAAGCAGCAATGCTGGGATATTCGGAGGCATGCACTGTGACATGGACGCACAGCCCCCAGCCCTGCAAAGCACACACATTCCCGGACTTGCCTGTGAACCAACCATCATTTTCACAGAAATCAGTAAAGCGAGTTCTTCATCCCTAGAAACCTGATTTTTTCAACAAACTCATTTTTATCATTTCCCTGGGCCAAATCACTTTTTACTAGGCAAAATGATCTGTGAAAGCATGCATCCCTCTGAAGTTTTGTTTTTTTATTACTTCAGGTTCAAGTTAATGAGCTTTTACTTATTTCTATTCAAAGAGCACAAATTATTATTTTTTAAATATGCACATGCGTAACTGGTCTCTTCCATCCTTGGCAGAAGAAATAATCACTTTTTTTCTTGAAAATATTTCTTTTTTACTTATTTGAGAAATGCATGTTGACATTACGGGTCCTCTTAGAAGTTTCCACATCCAAATAATGTTCAGCATAAAGTTTGCCTCTCGTTGCTAGGAGAGACAATACTTGAAAAGCTGTTCTTATATTTTGCAATGACAACTTGTTCCCTATCGCTTCATTACGTTTTTCATATTCTCAAATAGAAGTATTAGCTTAAAAAACAGAAAACACTTCTAATTTTCAAATATTCAGTTTTTCTTCCTACAGAGAAAAGTTCAGATCTTCAACTTTAGTAATTTTGACCAGGACACAGCCAAGAACCAAAAATAAGACAGAAAAGAGGCCACTGACTCAAATTTAGGCATAAATGAGTTCCCCACTGATAGAAGGCTAGTTTCGGTTTAATAGTTTATGGTCAAAATTTCCAAGTAACGGCCTATTAAGAAGCAGGAAAGAGAAAGAAGGAGAGGGTTTCCAGAATCTTAACCAAGGATGAGAGCAAAAAGTGACTTTGTCAGTGTGACAATAAGTAAACGGACAGAAACACCATAAAATCTAGATATAAGAAAAAAAAAATCACATGGGGCCATCGGCACAACAGGGAAAAACAGCTCTCAACCCTGGAAATTTTTTTTTTTTTTTTTTTTTTTTTTTGCTGTACGCGAGCCTTTCACTGTTGTGGCCTCTCCCATTGCGGAGCACAGGCTCCGGATGCACAGGCTCAGTGGCCATGGCCATGGGCCCAGCCACTCCGCGGCATGTGGGATCTTCCCGGACCGGGGCACGAACCCATGTCCCCTACATCGGCAGGCGGACTCTCAACCACTGTACCACCAGGGAAGCCCAACCCTGGAAAATCTTAAATCATATGATTCAACAAGCATGTTCAACATTTTTCAGGGGTTTTATGTTTGTTTTTTGTTTTTATTTTTAAGGCTGAGATTGTTTAAGACATTATTTCAGAAAGACTACCATCAAGAAAAGATCTGGCATTTCAATTGTTTGAGAAATTCACTTACATGTAACCAGTCTCTTCAAGAACCCCCAATAAATGGAGACCTTTTAAATTTAAACACTCTTTCCCTCTGAAAGCCAGATAGAAAGAAAAAAGTAAAGTAAGAAGTCAATGTAAAGTGAAAGAACTTCAAGTGTGAAGGTAGATGGATGTGACATGGACGCGATTATCTTTAATTTTGTGCTTTCTTTTCATCTCAATTTCACTCTAAAAATAACTATTAAACAGCAAGATTCTTAGGAATAGATTTGCAACACTAGAAATTAGAAATATCTCTTTTAAGAGAATGCTGAGGGGAGAAAGCAAATTGCAGGGACATATAGAAATAAATATGCGTTTTTAGGTGTATTTTTAAAAGACACGTAGAACGACTACATAATATATGTTCTTGAATATGTATGTAACAGTTTAATAGAATGGCCTGGAAAATAACAGACCAAATTCCTAATAGTCATTGCTCTGGAGAGTCAGGAGAGGGCTGGGCCTCAGGATCAGAAAGAAATTCCGGGCTTCCCTGGTGGCACAGTGGTTGAGAAGCCGCCTGCCAATGCAGGGGACACGGGTTCAAGCCGTGGTCCAGGAAGATCCCACATGCCACGGAGCAACTAAGCCCGTGAGCCACAACTACTGAGCCCGCATGCCACAACTACTGAAGCCTGAGCACCTAGAGCCCATGCTCTGCAACAAGAGAAGCCACCACAATGAGAAGCCCGTGCACCACAACGAAGAGTAGCCCCCGCTCGGTGCAACAAGAGACAAGCCCGCGCACAGCAACGAAGACCCAATGCAGCCAAAAATAAAATAAATAAATAAATAAATTTTTAAAAAAGAAAGAAATTCCAATGTTACTGATAATCTTTCCTTTACTTGAAAGAAAAAGATTGTTTCTTTTTTCTTTATTTGAAAGGAAAAGATCATTACTTGGAACTATCGTGACAAAATTATAACAATTCTGGATGGCTGAAATACAGCTCTGTTTTATTACTTTCTTTAATTTTCTTTTTTTAGTTTTTTTGTTGCTTTAATTGTTCTAAAAAAATAAGCATGAAAGAACCCTCTTTGGGCATGACACAGAATGGCCATGATTTTGAGGACAGTCAGGGGCTAGGTACTTTACTTTACTTCTGGCACCTTTCCATATCGTTATTTAGAAAAGAAAAATTAAGACAAACCACAAGCAGCCTGTGAAATGGTGTTAGGCTGAGTGATGTGGAAGCTGATGTTGCTTATTGGTGGTCTTTGGAAACAATCCACATTCTACTAAATACAAATGTGGATACTTCCAGCAGGCCAAGTGGAAAGTTTTTTCTAGTTTATCTCAGTAATATTATCAACAACACAGTCATTGGGGAAAACAGAAGCAAACCATTCAAAACCATTTCAGAATTGACTTGTTGCTACAACAAGAATGGTAATCACTGCCGTGGAGAGGATGCCAGGTAGAACTCCAACCTCTGCAGAACAGCTGACGTTTTCCTAACATGTAGAGTGGCCATAACAACCACTTTGGCGGCACAATACCATCCATCCTTAACACTTCCTTAGCAACCATTTAACACCCTGACTTTTAAATCATCCATTATTTTGGCAACAGGGAGAATATTTGCTGTTTATGAACTTTTAAAAGATCATCAGCTGAAAACAAGCCTGCTTCCTGTGACTCACCACCTCCCCTATTCATGAAACGTACCCACTACTCTGAGGACATAAAACCTAATTCCTTGAGGAAAAAATAACATACTGTTTGCACCTTTAATGGGAAAATAAAATCTTACTTTGGGGATATTAGAAAAAAGTCCTAATGTTGACTGCCCATATTTTATTACTCTGCTACTGATTAATAGAAAGAATGAAACTGATTGAAAACAAATCATTTTGTTGAAGCAATTTTAAGCATTTTGGTTTACCTTTTAAGGTTAGTTATTAAAGTATGCCTGTAAAGCTCATAGTTAGCAAAAATACAAAATTAATTCATATTCAACTTTCAACTAGTATTAGATTTTAAGACTTATACTTAATTTTCAGCTAGAAAAAAATGGCCAATATTAGTATTACTTCCAGAAAGGGATGGTTTCAGATTCTTATAAAATTCACTTGAATAATAAATTTAATCAGCTTTCACATTGCCAATGTCTTCAACTAATTTTACCACATTGGTATATTTGAGAAGAAATCAGAGAGATTTGCCAATAGTATTGAGGTGCTTTTATTTATTAACTATTTTCAAAACCTTCTACTTGATGAGAAGAAAATACTCAAACTGTTTCTCATCAAAGTTTTGTAGCTGTGAAATCCACACTAATTAAAATAAACTCCTTTTCAGCATGAGTCCTGTTAATTTTATAAACCAAGTAGCTTTTTCTTACTAATTATGCATATGTATAATAACACACATTTAAATTTTTCTAGAGTATAAAATGGCTAAAAAGTAAGAAAATTTGAGACCATCCATACGAAGTCTCTCTGCTTCCCTCTTCTCCTGGTGGATTATAGTGACGTCCAAATAGATCCAACAAGTTCAGAAGTTGGTACAGTCACTGGTCATTTCTGCTCATTTCTATGAATTCAAAAGACTGCAGTAAAATATACAAGGCAAATGAACGTTGATAAATATAAAGGAATTGCTTTCACTCTAACTCCTTACAAAACAGGGAATTTTTTATATACATATAATTATTAGCAGTAATTGACCTTAACAATGGCATTACTCACTTTAACTATTGTGAACTCTCTCAAGTTCACGAAGCCTTTGCATGCACTATTCTTCACGGTCTGTGGTTGAACTGCCCTCCTCCCTCCTTCCCCTTCCCTCTCCTTCCCTCCCTCCTTCCTTTCCATCCCACGAGGGCCTTGTATTCAGCTCTGAAAACGTTTAGGAGGCTGTGTCCCTGATCCCTGAGAAACTCACAGGCAAGTCAGCAGAGTGGAGGGGGGTTAGCAGGGCAGGTTATCATTCCATTTAGAGACAGGGAAACTGAGGTTCAGAGAGGGTGAACCCTCTCTGAACCCTAAGGTTCGTTCAAATCAGCAGCAGGACTTAAGTCTCCCGGCTGTTTTTCCAGCAAGATTTGTCCCTCCACGTAAGGATGCATATAACAAAATTAATCATATGTATGTGTGGGTTTTTTCCTCTCTCTTCACTTTAAAAATAAGGAATGGGACGGAGTGAACTGATGAGGATGATTATAATTTTTGTGACTTTCTGTTTGAATAAAAAAAAAATCCCACAAGGACTCAGAGGCAACAAAGCATACAAATCAATTTTCACAGCAAAGTAAAGGAGCTGCTGCCGTGGAGGATTCCTGGACTGAATGTCAATACTATGACACGGTGTGAGTATGTTTTGTGTTTGGTTAATTGCAATCGTTGCTTTTGTTGTGGTCATCCATTTACAATGCTTGGTGTCAGTTGATTTACCTCTTGTAAAAATAAAATACAGGGCTTCCCTGGTGGTGCAGTGGTTGAGAGTCCGTCTGCCGACGCAGCGGACACGGTTTCGTGCCCCGGTCCGGGAAAATCCCACATGCCGCGGAGCAGCTGGGCCCGTGAGCCATGGCCGCTGAGCCTGCGTGTCCAGAGCCTGTGCTCCGCAGCGGGAGAGGCCACAGCAGTGAGAGGCCCGCGTACTGCAAAAAAATAAATAAATAAATAAAAATAAAATACAGTGTGTGTGTGTGTGTGTGTGTGTGTGTGTGTGTGTGTGTGTGTGTGTTTGGAAAAAAAAAAAAAGAGCTACTTCTTTTGCAAGCTCCAAATGCATACAAATAAGTTTTTTCTCTTGTTAAAAAAAATAAAAATAAGGAGCAGTGGGTATGAAGTAGGGAGGTAAGGGAAAGAGAATCTGGATCCTGCTCCCGTGTTATCTTCAAAACACGAATCAATGTTAGTATCTGGTGCTCTCCAGTTTCCTGAAGAGCAGTGTTGGGTCCAGTGTTAGTTGCAGCTGAACCTCGGCTTCCCTCCCTAGGACTGGCATGTGCGGGTGGGATGGAGGCAGGCTGGCACTGCGGATGCGGCGGCCACCGGGCTGGAGAGTGGACTCAAGGTTGCGTTGGAGTAGCAGGAAAGCCGCTTTCCTAGAATGTAATTTATTTGAGGAGGCATAGAGGGAGACGGGACAAACATCATGGGTCTTCAAGGGATGCAGTGGACTGATTTTTCTCCTGAGAAATGAGTGGTTTCTCTCTGCTATTATCATAGTTTTCACATATGACCCTTTTCTAAGGAATGGTTGTGACCAAGGTTAAATGTGACCATTTAACCCAGTGGTCCCCACCCTTTTTTGGCACCAGGGACCCGTTTCGTGGAAAACAATTTTCCACAGATTGAGGGCGATACTTCAGGTGGTCATGCGAGCCATGGGGAGCGACAGATGAAGCTTCGCTCCCTCATCCACCGCTCACCTCCTGCTGTGCAGCCCGGTCCCTAACAGGGGTTGGGAACCCCTGATTTAACCCATGAGAATACAGCCAGAGCCTCATCTTTGCGATCAACGGCAGTGTACCTCTAGGAAGGATAAACTATGATTCTGAGTCATTCTAAGCAAGAACGTAAATCTGGTGAACTCTCTGTTAAATACAGGTAGGTGCTCTCCTGTTATCATCCCTAGTCTAGGGAAAGTGCCAGACATGCAAAACCACTCAGAAGATGGATAAGATGGAAAGGGTCTCTTCCCCCGGGACATTTGCACTTATTGTTATTTAATATTTAATGCACACAAAAGAATATCCGTATAAAGCACAGCGGTAAGTTATGAAGCATGAGAATAAATGGACCACTGTGAGTCAGTCATCAAACGCAGAACGGGAACAAGGTTTCTCATTGCCGCGCTAGCCTGCTCCCCCCTGCTCCATCTCCAACTTCCCCCCAGAGGGCCTCATTTTCTGAAATTTGGGTTAATCATTACCTCCTTTTAAAGAAAGCATTTTGGGACTCCACTGGTGGTCCAGTAGGTAAGACTCCACACTCCCAATGCAGGGGACCTGGGTTCGATCCCTAGTCGGGGAACTAGATCCCACATGCCACAACTAAGACTTGGCACAGCCCAAATAAATAAATAAATAAATAAATATTTTTTTAAAAGAAACCATTTTTATCACATATATATGTACTTCTTGAATGATCCATTGTTTAGCTTTGCTTGGTTTGGGGTTTCAACAAACAATGTCACCATATTCATAATACGCTAGTTTTCACTTAGCATTCTGTTTCTAAGATTCATCCACTTTATAGAGTGTAGATGACATAGCCATTTTCACTTTTGTCTAACGTTCCACTTTGCGAATAAAACAATTTTTATTCCTCCATCCTCCTGTTGATGGACTTTCGGGCTGCCTCTAAAGCCACTGGACACAACCCTGGACCCCTAGCAGATCTGAATTCACTTTCAACTGTCATGATGCAGTATGGGTTCCTGTCTTGCAGCTGTCTTTCACCTCCTACCTTCCCACGTGGCCACAGCAAGCTGCTTCTCCCACTTCCCCCTCCTTCTCTGATTTGCTCAGAAAGGACCATTTGCCACCTTCCAATTCACTGCTGCCTATGCCCTGCACCAGTCCACACACAGTCACAGAGCATACATCATGCCCTGCTTGTCTCTTAAAGGATGAAAAGCTTAACAGGGCCGTTCCACACCACCCTCACTCCACATAACCTCTCATATAGCATTCTGATCTCACCACACCTCTTCCATTCTCTTCATCATCTGTGACGCTCCCCACAATGTCCTGCCATGTTCCCACCGACCTCCAGGATGAGGTCAGGGCCCTCCTTGCACTTTTCCACTCCACCCTTTTTGCTGACGTCTTTCTGGCCCTCAGCATCATTTCACTTACCCATTAATGAATCATCACATGCGCTAACTCTGAATAAATGATTTTTAAGAACTCATGTGACCTTCATCTTGATCCTGCAATATACTGCCTTGGAAGACCTTATAAGCACTTGAGGAAACTTCAACCCCAGCATTCAGAACTCACCACATTCTCAATTCACCACAACCATCTCACCTGCTACTTCATATAGTCTCACACCTACAAAATCTGCTCTTGTATTCAGTCAACAAACACATATATATGTGAACTTGAGAGAGTTCACAAAAGTTAATTTAAAGTGAGTAATGCCATTGTTAAGGTCAATTACTGCTAATAATTATTATATGTACGTTAAAAAATTCTGTGTTTTGTAAGGAGTTAGAGTGAAAGCAATTCTATTATATTTATAAACGTTCTTTGCCTTGTATATTTTACTGCAGTAGCTTGACTTCACAGAAATGAGCAAAAATGACCAATGACTGTACCAACTTCTGAACTTGTTGGATCTATATGGACATCGCTGTAATTCGCCAGGAGAAGACAGAAGCAGAGAGACTTAGTATGGATATTCTCAAATTTTCCTAATTTTTAGCCTTTTTATACTTTGGAAAAATTTAAATGTGTGCTCTACATATGTGTGTGTGTGTATATATATATATATATATATATATATATATATATGGAGAGAGAGAGTGATGTTGACATACAACAAATAAGACATGATTCTTGCCCACAGGGGGCTCACAGGTAAGTGGGGCATACAGGAACACAGACAGACAACTATAAATTGCTCTGGTGAGTTCAAAGACAGAGAAGCATTCTATTAAAGGGCACACCTGGGAAGGACACCTAACCTCTTCAGGGCTGGGGGAGGAGGTGCTCAGTGACAACTTCCTGGAGGTGAGTGGGATCTGGCAGAGCAAAGAGGAAGAGTCTATTTTATAGAGAAGGAAAAACACGAGCAAAGGAAATAAGAGAAACATATCATGGTGAATGTGTGCAACTTCAAATTATTCCAGAACTTCTCTACCACCTCTTCTGAAACTGCTTCCATAATCCTCTCCCTCTCATGTCAACACCTCTCTTCCTCTGGCTCATTCTTTTCAGTCTACAAGACTTTCTAGGTCTCCATTCTTCTAAATGATCCTCCCTCAACCCTGCCGTCAGCTCAGGGGAAAGTCCTCTACAGCTGCTCACCACCTCTACCCACCATGGAGCTGTGATCCGAGAGTGGGGCAGACTACCACTGCCCTTTTCTCTTTCTATCCTCCCATTGGCCCAAGACATGGGAAGGATTATGCAGGATACAATCCAAAAATTATTCAGCACTCAAAAAACAGGAAAATCTCAGGTTTTGCTGTTGGGGAAAGACAATCAATCAACCAACGCCAAAGCAAAGATAACACAGATGTTGCTATTCAAATACATCAAAGCAGCTGTTACACAGAAAGGATTTGGAATCTTAAATTTATCTTGTATAAGAGAGTCCACGCTACTTGGAATAAGTTCCCTTTCTCAGGACAGATGCCTGTCTTGCCTCAAGTCTGAATGTTTTATTGCCTTTTACGTCCTCTCCCTATATTCAATTTTTCCCTTCTCAGATTATCTACGTTTGTATCTCTTAAGTGGTACAAGTTTGAATTCAACTGCAAAGTGCCTTGAGTTTGTCTAAGGAAACTGAAACTTGACAAATAATAAAAGTACAAAAACAAAAACAGAAAAACAATCTTATTCCGAGCATTCCAGTTTTAATGCTCTCAGATGACCAAAGCAGCCTTCAGAGCGTTCTCTGTCCTACTTCTCACTTTACTTGTGGTGTGACCATGTTCACTATAATCTCAAAGGAGAAAAAAAAAGCCTTGTAAAGAAAGCAAAAACAACGACAAACATTTTCTTTCAAAACGTAATTGAAGTTTCATGCTTAATGAATCCCAATATGGAAAATAATAGAGATGCTGAATCTAGTAGAGTGACAAAAATGAGTTTGTAACAATTATCTCCATACCAAACCGAAAAGGGTATATCATAAGAAAACAGTTAATAACCCCCTAGTGTGATTAATCTGAAATGCTGCACTTTCCAGACGATACATTAGAGCCTGCGTTACAGAAAAACAAAAAAAGAAAGTCTGTGAAAGTTATACATGGAAAACGGTAAAGCAAAATAGCACAGATCTGCAGATGCCCAACAAATGCCATCCGACACTGGGTTCTCAGGAGGATGGAGAGCAAATCGACAAGCCCAGGAAGGCAGATCCCTGGTTAACAAAGTCCACGCCAGAGGACAGCATCATCTACGAGAATTTATTCGGACCATCTCTGCGCTCTTCATAGTCACCAAATCCTCATAATAAATAACTACTGAGGTTACGTGCACAAGGCACAGTACCGAGCTTCACCTTCCTGCACTGGTGTCGTCTGTTGGTCTGAATTTGCCGGAGGTCTCTGACTCTCAACTCTTCTGCTGTAATGTCTGATACTGACTGTGCTCTACTTGGCATTTGCTTGTTGTTGAATTTTCTGTATCTGTTTGGTGTCTGACCATGGGCAGGTACAACTCTGGGTGATGCTTTGCTATTCCTTATTTGGTGCATTCAGTCCCAAGACTGGGTATCAGTGCAGAAGGAACCAAAAAGAATTCACAGAGATGCAAAGACAATAATATTATCATCCTTTCGGGGGTTTATGTAGTAGAGAAGATGAAGTACACACGCACTGACCATCACATTAAGGTGAGAGCTTATGGTCAGCAGGATAAGGACCCCTCCCAAATGAAGTCCATGTCCTAATTTCTGGAAACTGTGAATGTTACCTTATGTTGCAAAAGGGCCTCTGAAGATGTAATTAAGTTACAGATCTTGAGATGGGGCCATCATCCCGGATTTATCAGGTGGGCACAACGTAATCACAGGGGACCTTAAAAGTGGAAGGCAAAGATAGAAGGAGAGACCGTGGGAGACTTGACTATGGAAGAGGAGGGCAGCGTGATATTCCACGAGAAAAACTCGACCAGATGTTGTGGGCTTTGAAGACGGAGGAAGAGGCCTACTAACACCTTGATTTAGCCCAGTGGGACCGGCGCTGAACTGGTTAACTCACAGAACTGTAAGATAATAAGTTCTCGTCGTCTTAGTCCGCTACATTTTTGGTTATCTGTTACATCAGCCATAGCAAATAATACATTGTCCCAAATTAAGAGCAAAAGAGTCCACAGAAGGGAGAAATATGCAGGAATATGGGAATAAAGGTAGTTGATCTGCTGTCTAAACTAAGTGTAATCTGAAAGTTCTAATTAAAGTATGTTCACCTTGAAGTCCTTAAATCAAAAGTTTCTTAATAATTCAAAATTTAATCACGAAGTTAGCATATAGCTCAGTAAAAGGACTAAAGTCATGTGAATCACTGACAAGTTAATTGGCCTCCGGGATTTCACTGTCATCCTCCCCATGAATTTGATTTATTGCTTCAGAGAAATCATATTACTAATTTAAGTCTGCCTCACAGGCATTGCCATAGACACACCACCTTATCTCATCTCAAGTCACAGAAATTTATTTGGTCACCCTAACTGCAAATCACGCTATAACCTAGTCAGAGGGTCCAGAGTGGGGACCAGGTGTGGGGAATCTGATTAAGTGTATTACAAACTGCCCAAAAAATAGATTGAGCCCAGTGGCAGCTCTGATGTGCCCAAGCGTTACACTCAAAGTTAAAGATCAATATGGTTTCACTGTGTTTCATTTGACCTTTCAGAGATGAACACTGGACTCAATTACCCAACCCTCCCCTGTCATTTCCTGTGGAACTTGGAACTCTGCTAACTCAATCCATCATATTTCCCCTGGGTCCACATATAACGTAGTATCCATCATAAACTAATTCTGAAACTAAGACGCCTATTCAGAAGAACATCGAGAACCACATCTTACTGTGTGCCCAGTGACATCCTTACTGCCTCTACAGATGCCTCATGACCTAATTGATACCCGTTGTGTGGAACAGTAAATCATGTAGTCAAATTTCCAAAGTAAATTAGGTACAGTTTTTAAATGCTGCTGAATACAAAGAAAAGAACAAAATGACCTATATAAATATAGATTTTAGTATGTTATTTTCATATTACTGCAGGTTTTAAACACCTACTTTGTAATACTCCCTGATGTTTCACACACTCTTTCTTGCCTTATAAATTGATGAGTAAATGACTTACATACTCTAAAAAATTATGTAGTCCTTGAAGGCAGTAACCATTTTACGGCTACCTGGCAATCTGAAATAAAGCGTTCAGTTAGCAAGGGCTTGGTGAGTATCTGCTTAACTGGAGATAAGAAAACTCTACAGGAGAGCATCTTATCATAACCGTCCAGCTGCACAGACCCAGGGGGCTGTTACAGGATATAATGTAAGTTACCATCACAGTCATAACTTTACTATGATTTTTTAATGTGTGTCCTATCAGTCCTACTAGGGTATATTCTTTGTAAAGGTCAGGAACAGATGGTTTAGGTTTTTACCCTCTACATAGCATGTAATGTGGCACAGTTTTACTCATTCATACCATTTCTACAGAATGAATGAATAATATTAAGAAACAGCTATGTGTACAATAAAAAAGAGGTCATCTTTTCAGACGGAGGCTTTTTAGTAGTTTGATAATTCTTTTTTAAGCCTGGTTTCTAGAGGAGTGATGGGCATTGATCATAGAAGAGAAGAAGAAGATTCTTTTCAAGAAGGAAGATTTCTTTCCCAGAAGCACAGAAGGAAAGCATCAGGGCACGGCAAGACTATTGGTTTAGAGAAATCTCACACTCAATACTAAAGTGTCATAGAATCGGTGCTCTACAAACCTTTAACTGGCTGTTGCTAGGTCAGTTTAAAGCGTCTGAAAAAACACTGTTTGAGAACCAGGAGTGATGGAAGAGAGTCCATCTAATTACACCCCATTCATTTTAGAGAAGAGGGAATTAGAACAGAAGAGTTAAGCGACTTGTCAAGTTCCACCTGCTAGTTAACTTGAAAGCCAGGAGCAACCCAGGTTGATGATATGAAGTGAATGAACTGGTGTCAGGAGAAAGCGAGAGAAGGCAATGCAGGTACGAAAGTGTGTCTGTAGCTCATCTGACTCGTAATGCGCCTACTTCAGTGTGGCGTACAACTAACTTGATTGGCCCTCAGGACTGTTTATCAAACAACCCACTCCCGTGTCCACCTTGTGGGTGTTTGCCCTCTCCTTTCTACTTTTCTTCATTAACTTCCTGCTTGTGTGCTTTCTCTACTGGTCTTTCTATTTGACAATTAAATCCTTTCTTTTCTTTTCAATTTTTAGCCCTTTCTACAAAGGTAAGGAAATTAAGAATTGATATAAATTGAATAAAATTAAATAATTCAAACTTTCAGCTTCCAATATGGAATAATATAGAACAAAAGATGAAATGAAAGGTATTGTTTCTATTTTTAATAGGAGTTAAATGTAAAAAATAGCAAGTGATGCTAAATCTCTTATTTAAATGTGCACTTGAAAATCACCATCCAAACAGCAACCTTCTGGTGAAGTTCCAATGTCCCCAGTAATTTTCTTTGTGTTTTTTTCTCACACAGACCAAGTTAGCTGGTCAGAGGGTGGGAAAATGATGGATATTGGGATAGACGAGGTAGATTGGGTTTGAGTGGCGATGACTGTAACAGGATTTAGGTGGAAACTGTACAGACAAGATGGGATGAAGATAAGTAAAGGTGACTGTTGGTATATAATTGCTTTAGTCCCATTTGGACAAGTTCAAACGAGGTCAGGTAGAGTTGGGGCTGGGACTTTTCAGTACCAGGGAGAATTCCTGGTGGATTGGTACCTGTGGGAAGACCTGAAGCAAATGTTGCCCTTTAACCTCCGAAAGTCTCACAGGTCTTCTATTATAATAAGCCCTAATGCCAAAAGAAGGAGGATGGATTACCATCCATTTAAAATCCAAGCCTTAAAACTTAGCGGGAGAATTCAACCTCCTTGTAAACTTCGAAGAGACTCTGCTTTGCTTCTTACAAGTTATGTGGCGCTCAACAGCTTGTGCAGTTGTCACAGCCTCAGTCTCCCCATCTGTTAAATGGTCATATGACACTTACCTTGTGAGAGCTGAGGGAGGCTGTTTACATTAAATGCACCCACTGGGGCTGTGATGTCACAAGTTCCCCACACCGCTAACCTCTACCTAAGGATGAGCAGTTCTACAGCTCTGCAGGCCCGCATCCCTCCCAGCTTTGCTCCAGTTCACGCTGCCATACTGAGGGTCTCTGACTGTGGCATGATAGGGTTTTCTCCCCAGTCCACACTCAAAGTTTAGGAAAGGTATCCTTTCTTCTCTCCCTTGCAAGGACATGGTGAGCAGAATCTCTTCAACCACACTCCAGTGAAATATGTGTTTTCGGAGACTTTGTACTTAGGAGCTCATCTAACTCTCACTCTCCCCCCTGCGCTGGGGTCTGCAGCCAGCTCTGCGGGGCACAGGTCTAACGCTCCCATCATGGGGTACGAACCCTCAATGATTTCCTGCTGCATACAGTCCTGACACCATAGCCCTCACCATGTAGCCCTGCCTGTCTGCTGAAGGTGGGCTGGTCTCCTGCCCTCCAACACTTCCGTCAGTGCCACAGAAGAGCTGTCTTCCTCCATGTGCCCAGACCCGGCATGCGGTGTTTCTCAGACCTGGAATGCTGTCCCCTCCCCAGCTGCCCTAATCCACTGAAGACAAATGTGACCACTTTTAGGAATCACCAACCATTCAGAGCAGGGTTCCAACCTCTAATATGAATTCCTCAGTCAGACAGAAAGATGTCATTAAAGTTGCCCCTTGTGTTCTGCCTCTTGCTGGATCAAGGGGAGAGAGGGCATCTCCTAAAAGGGTGCAGAGAGAAGCAAACGTGCATCGGCACTGCCCCCACCCTGGTGAAACACCCTTGTCCAGGTCACCCTCGTAGCCCCTTCCAACAGCAAGTCATCAGCGCTCATCCTGGGCCACTCAGGAGCCTCTGGTAGTGGCACACTCTCTCCCTGAGATGTTTGTTTGCTTCCAGGATGACACTCTCCCTGGCTCTTAGAAACTGGCACCTTTCCCCCCAGTCTCCACTGCTGGATTCCTTTCATTGCCCCAAATTCCACAGGGTTCAGTCCTGGGGCCACTGCTCTTTTCTACTTGATTCTCCATCTCGGGGACCCCACTGGCATTCGGCCTTAAATGCTGTCTCCATGCTGACCACACCCGAGTTTACATCTCCAGCCCAGACTTCTCCTTGAACTGCAGGCTCAAGTATCCAACCTCTCATGCCTCTTCCACTTTGATGAAACATTCATATGAGATTAACACCATCCAAAATAACCTCTTGACGATCCCAGGAAAACCTCCTCCTCTGCTCCATTTCAGTAGATGGAAACTCCATCCTTCCAGTGGCTCAGGCCAGAAGCTTCAAGTCAGCCTTGACTCCTCTCCCCTCATTCACCCTTCTGATCTAGCAACAGATCTGATTGGTTCTGCCTGTAAAATGGATTAAAAATGCATCCTCTCTCACCTGAATCTTTATAATAACCTCCTTAGAGGTCTCCCTGCTTTTTCCTTGCCTTCCTGTGTGCTATTATCTAAACAATATCTTTAATAATATTTTTAAAATACGGGTTTTATCATGTCGCCCCTCTGCACTAACCCTGCAATGGCTTTTCTCCAACACCCAGAATACAGTCCAAGCCTAGGTTCTGGTCGACAGGGTCCTGCCCCATCTGGCTCCCTGCTGCCCCCTCCACACTTCTCTTGCTCGCTGCACTCCAGCCACTCTGGCCTCCATGCTCACCTCTGGGTACACACATCCCTGAGATCTTGTACCTGCTGCTCCTTCTGCCTGGAGCACTTGCCCCCAGATGTCCACTGGGCTTACTTCCTCATTGACTTGAGTGTCTCTTCAAATGGTGCTTTCCCTGACTACTCTCTGTACAGTAGCATAGCCCTTCCATGGTAATTTTGCTTCCTGATACTTACTACTTCCAGATGCATGCTGTTAGTTTTTTGTTTACTGACTCCAATCCCTAACTAGAATGTTGGTTCCTTAAGCTCAGGGACCTTGCTTGTTCATAGGCACAGACAGAGAAGTAAAATCAATGAAAATGTGTTTCCTTTTAGACAATGGAGACCCACCTACATGCAAAGGCATCCAAAGAGTAGGGGGCTTGATACGATTGGAAAAGGACACTGGTGTCAAAACAACATCCTTCCAGAACTGGAAGAGAAATACCCAGGCACTTAGGGGAAGGGATTGGCTTTGGACAGGAAGTGGGGGATCCCTTGTTAATTAGGGCTTGGATTAAGGCTAAGCCAAACAGACAGAGGTGGGACTAGCTAAGAATCCAGGGAGACAAGAGCTGTGTAAGAGTGATGAGCCTATGCACCAACACAATATTGATGAAGAAGAACAAAGAACAGTGACTAGCCAACTTCAAGACCCACTATAAAGATCCAATAATCAAGATGGTGTGGTATTGGCAAAAGAACAGACAAATATAGATCAATGGAGCAGAACAGAGAGCCCAGAAATAGACCCACACAAATAGAGTTGATTGATCTTTGACAAAGGAATAAAGGCAGTTCAACGGGAGAAGGACAGTCTTTTCAAAAGTGGGGCTGGAATAAGTGGATTTCCACATGCAAAAATATGAATCTAGATGTTGACTTTATACCCTTCACAAAAATTAAATCAAAACGGATCACAGACCTAAAGTTAAAATGCACAACTAGAAAACTTCTAGAAGATAACATTGGAGAAAATCTAGGTGGCCTGTGGTTTGAGGATGATTGTTTAGATACAATACCAAAGACATGATCCATGAAAGGAATAACTAATAGGCTGAACTTCATTAAAACTAAAAACTTCTGCTCTGTGAAAGACAATGTAAAGACAAGGAGAAGACAAGTCACAGACTGAGAAAAAATATTAACATACATATCTGTCCAAAATATACAGAGAACACTTAAAATTCAACAATAAGGAAACAGACAACACAGTTTAAAGATAGGCAGAAGGACTGAACAGACAACTCACCAGACAAGGTGTACAGACTGAGCTGTGGGCGCTCCCAAAATGGCAGAGTAGTGAGGCTCTGAGCTCACCTCCTCTCATAGGCACACCAAAATTACAACCATTTACAGAAAACTATCCATGAAAAAAACAGAATCTCCCAGAAAGGATCTTCTACAACAGAAGATACAAAGAAGGAACCACAACAAGACAGGTAGGAGGGGTGGAGTCACACTATAGTCAAGACCCATTACCCCAGGTGGGTGACCCACAAACGGGAGAATAATTATAATTGCAGAGGTTCTCCCTAAGGAGTGAGGGGTCTGAACCCCACATCAGGCTCCCCAGCCTGGGAGTACTGCCCTGGGAAGACAAGCCCCCAGAACCTTTGTATTTGAAGGTCAGTGAGGCTTACTTTGGGAGTCCCAGAGGGCTGGAGGAAACAGAGACTCCACTCCTAAAGGGCACACACAAAATCTCACATGCTCTGGAACCCAGGGCAGAATCAGTAATTTGAAAGAATCTTTGGTCAGACCTATCTGCTGACTTTGGAGAGTTTCCCAGAGAAGCAAGAGACAACTGCAGCTTACCCAGGGGACACATACACTAGTGGCAGCCATTTGGGGAGCTCCTTCTACCATGTGGACACTGGTGCTGGTGGGCACCATTGTGGAATCCTCCTTCTAGCTTACGAGCTTCAGGACCCAGCCCCGCCCTGGCCCAACAGCCTATAGGCACCATACTGAAATTCCTCAGGCCAAGCAACTAACTAGCAACTAACTAACTAACACAGCCCCACCCACCAGGAAATCAGAAAATACCTTGAGACAAATGAAAACAAAAACATAATAATCTAAAATCTATGGGACACAGCAAAAGCAGTTCTAAGAGGGAAATTTATAGCAATACAAGCTTACATCAGGAAACAAGAAAAACCTCAAATAAACAACCTAAACTCACACCTAAAGGAACCATAAAAATAAGAACAAACAAAACCCAAAGGTACTTGAAGGAAAGAAATCATAAAGATCAGAGCAGAAATAAAATAAAGACTAAACAAAATAGAAAATATCAATGAAACTAAGAGCTGGTTCTTTGGAAAGATAAACAAACTTGATAAACCTTTAGCCAGACTCATCAAGAAAAAAAGAGAGAGGGCCAAACCCCATAAAGTCAGAAATGAAAAAAAGAGAAGTGCAACAGATGCCACAGAAATGCAAAGGATCATAAGAGATTACTATGAACAGCTTTATGCCAGTAAAATGGACAGCCTAGAAAAAATGGACAAATTCCTAGAAATGTACAATTTCCCAGGCCTGACCAGTGAGAAATAAAAAAGTATGAATAGACATATTATCAGTAATAAAATTGAATAAGTAATAAAAAAGAACTCCCAACAAGCAAAAGTCCAGGACCAGATGGCTTCACAGGTGAATTCTACCAAACATTTAGAGAAGAGTTAACACCTGTCCTTTTCAAACTACTCCAAAAAATTGCAGAGGAAGGAATGCTTCTGAACTCATTCTATGAGGCAAAACCAGACGAAGATATCACAAACAAAGAAAATTACAGGCCAATATCGCTGATGAACATAGATGCAAAAATCCTCAACAAAATATTAGCAAACCAAATCTAACAATATATTAAAAGAATTACACACCATGATCAAGTGAGATTTACCCCAGGGATGCCAGGATAGTTGAGTAACGGCAAATCAACCAACGTGATACACCACAGTAACAAACTGCAGAATATAAAACATATGACCATCTCCAAAGATGCAAAAAAAGCTTTTGACAAAACTCAACATCCATTTGTGATAAAAGCTCTCCAGAAAGTGGGTATAGAGGGATACCTCAACAAAATAAAGACCATATATGATAAGCCCACAAATATCATATTCAGTGGTGAAAAGCTGAAAGCTTCTCCTCTAAGATCAGGAGCAAGATAACAATGTCCACTCTCAACACTTTTATTCATCATAATATTGTAAGTCCTAGCCACAGCAACAAGACAAGAAAAAGAAATAAAAGGAGTTCAAATTGGAAAGAAAGAAATAAAACTGTCACTGTTTGCAGATGACATGATACTACATATAGAAAATCCTAAAGATGCCAGCAAAAGACTGCTAGAGCTCATCCATGAATTCAGTAACATTGCAGCATACAAAATTAATATACATAAATCTGTTGCACTTCTATACCCTAACAATGAACTATCAGAAAGACAAATTAAGGAAACAATCCCATTTACAATCACACTGAAAAGAATAACAGAGCTAGCAATAAACCTACCTAAGGAGATAAAAGACCTGTACTCAGGAAACTATAAACCACTGATGAAAGAAATTGAAGATGACACAAACAGGTGGAAAGATAAACTGTGTTCATGGATTAGAGAAATTAATATTGTTAAAATAACCATACTACCCAAGGAAGATTCAATTCAATCTTTATCAAAATACCAAAGGTATTCTTCACAGAACTAAAACAAATAATTCTAAAATTTATATGGAAATACAAAAGAACTTGAATAGCCAAAACAATCTTGAGAAAGAAAGACAGAGCTGAAACACGCTCCCTGACTTCAGGCTATACTACAAAGCTACAGTGATCAAAACAGTATGGTACTGGCACAAAAACACATAGATCAATGGAACAGGATAGAGAGTCCAGAAATAAACCCACACACTAATGATCAATTAATCTACAGCAAAGGAGGCAAGAATATACAATGGAAAAAAGACAGTTTCTTCAATAAGTGGTTCTGGGAAAACTGAACAGCTACATGTAAAAGAATGAAATTAGAACATTTTCTCACACCACATACCAAAATAAACTCAAAATGGACTAAAGACCTAAATATAAGACCAGATACTATAAAACTCCTAGAGGGAAACACAGGCAGAACACTCTTTGACATAAATGGAAGCAATATTTTTTTGATCCATCTCCTAAAATAAAGGAAATAAAAGCAACAATCAATAAATGGGACCTAATTAAACTCAAAAACTTTTGCACAGAAAAGGCAACCATCAAAAAAAGAAAATACAACCTAGTGAATGGGAGACAATATTTGGAAATGACATGATTGATAAGGGGTTAATATCCAAAATATATAAATTGCTCATACAAGTCAATATCTAAAAAACATACAAGCTGATTGAAAAATGGGCAGAAAACTTGAATAGACATTTTTCCAAAGAAGACATACAGATGGTCAACAGGTCCAGGAAAAGATGCTCAACGTTGCTAATCATCAGAGAACTGCAAGTCAAAACTACAATGAGATGTCAGCTCACACCAGTCAGAATGCCTATTGTCAAAAAGACCAAAAATAATAAATGTTGGCGAGGATGTGGAGAAAAGGGAACCCTCATACACTGTTGGTGGGAATGTAAATTGGTACAGCCACTGTGGAAAACAGCATGGAGTTTCCTCAAAAAATTATTAACAACAAAAAAAACTATAAATAGAACTACCATATGATCCAGCAATTCCACTCCTGGGTGTAAATTCAAAGAAAATGAGAACACCAGTTTGAAAGGACAGTTTGAAAGAACATGTACCTCATGTTCATAGCAACATTATTTACAATAGTCAAGATATGGAAGCAATCTAAGTGTCCTCTAACAGATGAATGGATAAAGAAGATGTGGTATAGATATACAATGGACTACTACTCAGCCATAAAATGAATGAAAATTTGGTCTTTGTAACAACATGGATGGACCTGGAGGTTTTTATGACTAGTAAAATAAGTCAGAGAGAGAAAGACAAATACTCTATGTTATCACTTAAATGTGGAATCTAAAAAATAAAACAAACTACCAAATATAACAAAAAAGAAACAGAACTCACAGATATAGAGAACAAACTAGTGGTTACCAGTGGGGAGAGGGAAAAGGGGAGGGGAAAGATTAGTAAGAGAATTAAGAGGTACAAACTACTATGTATCAAATAAATAAGCTACAAGGATATATCATACAGCATAGTAAATACAGCCAATATTTTATAATAACTTAATGGAGTATAATCTATAAAACTTTTGAATCGCTATGTTATACACCTGAAACTAATATAATATGGTAAATCAAATATACCTCAATAAAAAATATATACAGATTGAAAATAAACATGTTCATTATCATATGTCATTAGGGAAAAGCAAATTAAAACAATGAGATGATAACTGTGTCGCTACACATCTATTAGAATAACCAAAATCCAGAACACTGACAGTACCAAATGCTGGCAAGGATGTGGAGCAACAGGAACTCTCATTCATCACATTGGGAATGCAAAATGGTGCAGCTATTTTGGTAGACAGTTTCTTACAAAATTAAACATAATCTTACTATAAGATCCAGCAATCTAACTCTTTGGTATTTACCCAAATGAGCTGAAAACTTAGGTTCACACAAAAACCTGCATATGGATATTTATAGCAGCTTTATTAATAATTGCCAAAACCACGAACCAACCAGGATGTAAACTAGTACATGCAGACAATGGAATATTATTCAGCGCTAAAAAGAAATGAGCTATCAAACTATAAAACGACAGGGAGAAACTTTAAGTGCGTATTACTGAGTGAAAGAAGCCAACCTATAAAGGCTACATACTGTATGATTCCAACTACAAGACATTCTGGAAAAGGCAAAACTGTGGAGACAATGCAAAGATCACGGTTGCCAGGGAGGAGGAAGGGGTGAGTAGGTGGGCCACAGAGGATTTTTAGGGCAGTAAAACTATGCTCTTTTATATCGTAATGGTAGGTACATGGCATTACCTACCATTTGCATTTGGCAAAAGCCATAGAATGTACAACATCAAGAGTGACCCCCCCCTAATGTAAACTATAGACTTCAATTAGTAATAATGTATCAATATTGGCTCATCAGTTGTAACACATATGCCCCACTAAAGCAAGATGTTAGTAATAAGGGAAACCTTTGCAGGGAAGGAGTAGAAGAGAAGAAGAGGGGATATAAGGAATGCTCTGTTCTTTCTGCTCAACTTTTCTGTAAACCTATTAACTACCCTAAAAAATAAAATCTATACAAAAAGTAGGGGCACCAACAGGAATAATCTATTTTAGGGCTGGGCCCAGATAGCTGATAGTTCAAAAAATCAATGTCATCTTTTTATAGTAATTTAATGAATAAGAACTATCACGAGGCACAGGCCTTATAAGAAAAGGAATCATTCACTATGAAGACGATAAAATTCCATTTTACAGACTCAAAAATCCTGTCATCAGAAATAAAAATGTAATGCAAGGTCTTTTGACAAGAGGACAGTTTTTTCCCCTTGCTATTCCTCTCAGCTACAGCACACTATAGCATGGGGGTGAGATCAGCCATGGTGCCCTGGAGTTCACCCAGCACCAGACACTGCTCTCCATCAGCTGAGTGGATCCCCACCATCCTACCTGATGAGATTTACCAATGAGAAGACTGAGACTCACAGCACTTTAAGCAACTACAAATCATTAGTACCACGTGAAAGCTGCTCTCATCAGGCCTGCTGCTGGATCTCCTCCTCGGGTGTCCCTGCCTACCCACCCCATCAGGGATACACACCCCATTACTCGTGATTTTAAGGAAAGTGGCCAGCTACTTCTGAGCTAGCCAATGGCTCCACCAAGTTGCAAACAGAGCTAAGGATAGGCATTTAGATACGTGGGCCAAAGGCTGGCATTTTGCATTTTAACTTCTGTTTATAGCTCTCCAATGTTAAAAGAGAATAAAGACCTGTTTGAAAGATTTCTACATCAAATATATCTAATGAAAAAGAAATATGCACAAAATAACAGTAATTTGAATTTATTAAGTGTTTATTATGGGCCGGGTACTGGAATTGACATCTTACTCATATCACCCCATTTTACCTTCAAAAAATCGTGTGTAAAATAGGTATAATTTTTGTTTTACAGATCCAAAAACAGAGCCTCACAAAAATTAAAACCTGCCCAGTGACTCAAAGCTGGTAAGTGGCAGAGTCAGGATCCCAAACCTGAGCTGCCTCCACAACCCAGTGTCTCGTTTATGATAATGCAATTCCACTCTGCACACTCACACCCACAACTCACCCTCACCTTCACACATGCACATGCACCCACACTTACAGTCACACTCGTGCACATTCACACTTGCTCACACACACACTCAAACACTCACAAGAATGAACTTCTCATTTAGCCAAAAGGCAACCTAATACTGAAACAATAAGATCCTCTGAGAATTGATTTCTGCCAGAGATCATTGCACTTTAAAGGGCAGGTCTAAAGTGAAGTAATGATTTTATCATTGAATTGCATAAATAATTGGGAGTAAGTGAAACTTTCTGGAATAAGGAACTTACAGTGCTAATGAAAATGGTCTACAAAATTATTAATGAATAAACATGAATTTGCCTATTGTTTTGAGCCGCACACAATCCTATAATAGAAAAAATTAAAATTATATAGATACTCTATTATAAAAGAAAACCTTATGTGACATGAGCTTATTTTAGAGCTCTGTCAAAACAGAACTGTCATTTCGATGTCAAAAAGGGAGTTAATTTTTCTGCATCTCCGTAGCCCACTCTGCCAGCTATTGTTCCTGTCATCTCGAGGTGCCTGAACTGACTTTCCTGGAGGTGGTTCTTAAGAGCCTGACGCAAGGCACCCCCTCTGGAGGGTGGCTGCCGACGCCCTCGTCTCTCTGTTTGCTCCCCTCCACTTTTCTTCTGTTCTTCCCTCTGGAAATTCTCTAACCCTTCTGTCCTTTGCACATTCACTTGGCCATTAAGCTGTCTAAAGAAATGCATTTCCAGCAGAGATTTTACTGCCCGTGACCCTCATCGGCTGCCATACAGCGGCGCCCAGTATGGGCTGTGCTGGCCACTCAGGGGTCTTCATGGGACATCGCAGGGGGCGGGGGGCTTCCAGGGGGTGAAAATGGAGCGATGCAGTCAGCTGAGTTCAGCAGACTGCGTCTCTGACATTCATTCCTCTCCTGTGTGGGGAATGTCCTTACTTATAGTGACCTGGGTACACAACTGAGGTCAAAAAGAATACTGTCTTGTAGTTCTCCACTCCCGACACTCATTCACATTGTCCTCTGGATCAGCCCTGCAGCTACACTATGTATTTCGTTTTTTGGGTTTTGCTGTTCCTTAGCTTTTACGTTCTCAATGTTCATCTGAAGCCCTTGCTCATAAAAAGTTGGTGAATTCAACACGGTCAAAAGAGAACTCTTGACCAGGAATATTCTATAACTAGATTGCATTGAAATACCTCTTAACTCATCCAAAAATTGGAGAGGAGATTTTGTCAGTCTCGTTAGCCATTTGCTTACCCATCTGGGCCAATGGAGTTTTCCCCAGAATGGTAGAGCCAAGTAGTAGTATGTCCAGCAGTCCTGAGTGATATATATACAACCATATGGTTATGTGTGAGAGTCAACTAGTGA
The DNA here is from genome assembly GCF_008692025.1 of Phocoena sinus. Taxonomy (NCBI): domain Eukaryota; kingdom Metazoa; phylum Chordata; class Mammalia; order Artiodactyla; family Phocoenidae; genus Phocoena; species Phocoena sinus. The sequence continues at coordinate 3,219,593 of NC_045774.1, read as the reverse complement.
GTTTCCAACATAGTAGCCAATACTATCTCCCTTTCACATAAATTTCACAAAATGATAGTAATTATTATTCTCTAATATCTAAAATCAAATCTCCCCAATTATTCCTTAATGTCTTCTATAGCAACTTTTATTTTTTGTTATTCCAAACCCAGATCCAATCAAGGTCCACGCATTGCATTTTGGTTGTTACGAGTCCTGAGTGCCTTTAATCAATAAAGCCTCGTGCCCTGGTTCCCTACACTCCCCTCATTTTCACAACATTGAAGCTGTGAAGAAACCAGGCCAATTCTTTTGTAGAATGTTCCACTTTCTGGATTTTACTGATCGTTTCCTCATAGTGTCATTTAACTGCTTCTTCTTCTCTAACTTGTATTTCCTGTTTACTAGAAGTTAGATTTCAACAGGGTAACCATATAACTTATCCTCCTAACTGGAATACCCGTGAGAGTAAAAAGGGCCCTTATTAATAATTGTACCTGGATACCAGGCAGGAAATGGGAAATAGGTACAAATAGGTGAGCGGTGACCTTGGTCTGAAGGCTTGATCGAGTGAGCTGTTCAGGCAAGGACACCTCCTAGGTGACACTGTCCACCTCACACTGTCACGATGCTCTGTCCCATAACTTGGTTAAGTCGTGATCATGGGATCCCCCATTGTATGGGTTTGGTTTTACTATTTGCAATTAATAAGTAATTTGTGGAGTGATTATTTTATGGGGTGCCTAGAGGATATCTTGTTCTTCAGCAGCTTTCATCTAATTGTTTTGAACCCATTTTTGATCCTTGTTAGATTTATTACTTCCTTGGGGGTTGCGAAATAGTTATTTTCTAAATCTATCATTTATCCTACATTTAGAAGAGCTTGCATTTTTCATAATAGAGAGCTTTTCATCGTTATCCAGGGTAAACTACAGTCCCTCCTATAAAGACAGGGTAAATCCTTTCCCTGTAATTTACAATGGTCAGAATGACGACTTGGGGGTGACAGTCACATCCAAAGGGGGAGCAGTGTATATTCTCTCTTTCTTCTAAGTATTACCATTGTTTGAAGATGTTTTATTTACTCAATATTTTACAGTCATTCATAGTAATTATTCTCTTTTATGGTAAGCAAATTTTAATATGATCATAAGTTCGGGAGTATTACAGTCTGAAAATTTAGCAAATGACTAAAGCGTTGCAGTCAGTTTTAAAATGAAAATATGTATATTTGGAAGATATTCTTAATCTTTGACCTTGAAAGACAAACATAACGTTTACACACCAAATGCTTTTGGTTTCTAGCAGAGCAGAGCAGTTTGCTCACTCGTTATGGTTTTCTGTGTATTCTGTTTTCTCTACTTTATGTGATACTATATAATCTAATTATTCTGAGAATACAGCAGACTAGGTAGGTGAGGGTGTCAGTAAATTCAAGTCGGATTCCATTACTGGGCAAAGCTTGAAGTGAGATGCTTATATAGTATTTTTGTCTTTTGCGTCCATCCAGTTGGAGAAATAGCTCTTGAAGCCCTGCAGTGGGGCAGACATCCCGCTACTCTTTCATACATACTCAAAAATATACAATTTTAAAATGTCTGTGCTTAGCTGGAAAATTTTTAAATGTCCGTGCTTAGGTAGCTTTAAAGTTTCAGATTTTATTAACATTACATTTCTCAAAAATATAATCTTCGTGAACAATTGTAAATACACAGTAAAGTTCCTGACTGTGTTCTGCCTATTTGCTAATGAAAAGTGAATAAGGTAGATTTTGTGAAATCAGGTCCTTGTAACAGAAAACTCAGGATAAAAACTATAACCGAGAAATTATGGGGAAACAAAGTCAGTAGAGACTTTTGAATGTTTGATGTTTGATCCAGTGGGTCCCAGAGTTAAGACATTCTGTCCCACGTGTGTCAGAACTTGGCCATTTTGGCCGCTCCCCGACCTCACAAGAAGACAGATTCCACTCATGTGTTTGCAGAACCCACACCTCTGTCCAAAGTCTGCAAATAGCAGTCATCTCTTTAAGTGGTGGCTCAGAGCGGGCCTGTGGCTGGGAAAGAAGAGCCTGGGATCCACCACCACATGTGAAGCTGCCTCATTCATGGGCAAAGTTGAAAATCTTCACATGGAAATATAATATTTTAATGACATTAATCATCAAAGTTATATTTAAACCAGTAGCATCTAAGAGTTGCTGAATTAATTTCAGTGAGGATATGATTATTAATGATAAAAATTAGTGAAAAGAGGCTCCATGGGAACGTTAATGGTCCAATTTAAATTTTGGCAAAAAGAAAAAGACCGCAAAACTGGAATTCCCTTGGCAGCCTGCAAAGCCTGTCTCCGATTTAGAGCTCTAATCTAGCTTCTGCAGTGAATGAAAATCTGTGAAAAAGAAGATGCCGTGGACAGAAAATCAGGGTAGATCTGTGCTTTCACCGGTCACCCCACCTCTGCCAGCTTCCAGGGCTTTTTGTTTATATGTTTTGGTGGGTTTAAAATCTTACAAAACTAATGACTACCTGGGTAGGATTTCTAACCTACACAGAAGAGCAGAGGTTAGAGATGACTGTTCCTTTTCAAAACTTTTTTTTAACCATTTTAAAAAATTGAAGTATAGTTAATTTACAATGTTGTTAGTTTTGGGTATAAAGCAAAGTGATTCAGTTTTTTTGTTTTTGCTTTTGTTTTCCTTTGGCCTTGCCGTGTGGCATATGGGATCTTTGTTCCCTGACCAGGGATAGAACCCATGCCCACTGCAGCGGAAGCACAGCGGTCCTAACCACTGGACTGCCAGGGAATTCTCCGATTCAGTCTTATATATTTATAAATATATATTATATATATATATATTCTTTTTCATATTCGTCAGTATTATAGGTTATTACAAGATATTGAATGTAGTTCCCTGTCCTTGTTGTTTACCTATTTTATATACAGTAATGTATATATGTTAATCCCGAACTCCTAATTATCTCTCCCCCTTTTATTTTAAAATTTTTTAAATATATTTTTAAGGGCAAATCTCTGTCCTACTTCTTGGTGACAGCTTACTTCACCTCATTTTCCTCCTCTCACGGAAAAGGCAGATAGCAGCTATGTTCTTCCCTAGAAGCGGCTTGGAAACATGCTTTCCGTTTTGGATTTCAGTCCGCAGAGCGGTGTTGCACCCCTCTGTTAATTAGTTCGTCCATTCAGTAAGTGTGCGGTGAGCATCGGTGTGTACAGTTCACACCAGATTTTACTTTTCCCCTACGGTCTTCTTAACTAGGAGATTTTTCCACTTAATCTTTAACGATCTTCAGAAATTGATGGTGATTTTCTTTTTAGACTTGTGTCAGATGAGGTTAGCACTGGCCTAACCCTGATGTCTCTGTCCCTCTTCCACGGATATTACTGTCCTTACTAAACAGGTCCTAACTTGGGAGCATCAGTACTGAACCCTCAAGTGTGGACCCTCCGAAGCGCAGGCGTTTGTTCCTGGCCTGCAGTCCATGCCTCCTTTCGGTAACCAGGTCGCCTCGCTGGTGGTGTGGCCTGCAGCTCCCCTGGGCCTTCCATCGGGCTACTCGCCTTAGTTCTTGTGAGAGCACGTATTAAAGACAAAGGCGGAGGGAGGTCTTGGAATTTATGCTTTTCCAGGAGCAGATTTCAGTCGTTCCTTGTGTGAGAGTGAGATCCCTGGGGCTTTCTTTCTGAGCAGATGTACTCAGAATCCAGGATTAATAGCTCTGTAAAACTAGGCTAAGGAACATTTTTAAACGCAAGTTACTCACGCGATTCCCCAGGCAGGATGGTATCATCCTGGGAGCCGTGAACGAGAGCAGGAGAAAAGAAAGCTTAGACTGTCTTTTCTGCGACTTGTCAGGGGCTGAGAGCTGCCTAAGCCAGGCTCCATCTTCTCATAATGGACTGCGTCATGTCACAGGAGCCTGGAGACGGTCTGCTGGTAAAGGTGTAAGGAAACTGGGGAATTGCACCCTGTGGGTTGGAAACCCTGCCATGGGAGGTGGATACAGACAGGCGGGGGCCAAAAATCTGGGGGCACCTACAGGAAGCAGCCGCGCTGCCCGCAGGGTTCTGGAGCGAAAGCCCCTCTGGCCACAAAGGAAACCCCGCACAGTGTGGCCGGCAGGGCCTCGGAGCCTCTGCCAGAATCGCGTTAGCGAGGAGTGACCTGTGTGCTGCAACTCCACCTGCCACTTAAGATGCGGGTTATGGTCTGTGTACCTGGTGGTAGCTTGATGTGCTTCAGGGAAGCGCAGGGACTTGTCCCTGGTCAAACTGTCAATTAGTGATCAAGGCACAGCTGAAACACATGTCCCGTCCGGTAGCCCCAGAGCAATGGGTGCAGTGGTTAGTATTGCGGGTCCTCCACATCTGCAGATTGCAGCACCAAGTTAAATCCATTTGTATGGCAGCAGCAGCCTGAGAGGACGCAGAGAGGGGAGTCACTACTGCTCTTACGGCAATGATGAGTCAACCGGCTACTGAGAGGTGAAATGGCTCTTGTGATGGAGCTGGGATGAGTCTCCCTGTCCTGGATCCTGGTCTAGAACTACAGCCATCACACCAGATCAGGGGCTCATTGTAAAGGCAGGAGTTTTTAGCAGTCAGCTGGTCAGCTCAGATCTCTGCATCATCACTGCTTCCTGAACTGTTCTCTGGAATCCTTAAACCCGCTGTCTCTTTCTGCAGAGACCTTCCTCATGCAGGGGGCTAGAGTGGAGCCTGAGCACATCAGCTTCATCAAAGTGAATGGCATTTCAACAGCATCCCCCTCCCCTCTTCACATTCATCGTTTCACTTTGGCTTGGCTAAGGAACTCTAAGGCGATATTTTGTTTGGATACAAAGAAATTGCTAAATTACTAGGACATATTAATTGTCCTGATTCAAAGATTCAAGCAGTCACAAGTTTAAACTCATTTTCAAGCCAGATCAACACTATGTTTCTACTAGATAATTCTTGATATATATTTTGTCATAGAGCTATGGGAAAAATGTTTCTAGGGTTGAATCTTTAAGCCTTTCATGTTCCCCCGTTAAAGATCAAAATGAAAGCCTGTCTAAAGGACAGTTATTTCTGGTTTCGGTATTCTATCAATGGTCTTTTAGGGTCTTGAATAAGACGGCCTCTCCTACAGGTGACCCAGTAGGCGCTAAAGTGGGCAGTTACGGTACCAACAGTGGAAAAGGGCACGCAGAGAAGGGACGGATGAAGGTGAGTCTCATGGTCACTGATAATTATGTTGAACAAAAAGATCTGTACTACCAGAGTCCAAAAGTTATAAGCAGTGCCAGATACCACGGGACAACCTCTGCCAGCGCTCGGGTTGAGCCTCTCCTCCCCTGCCCTTGATTCTCTCATCGCCCTGCCATCTGCAGCCTGCTGTGGGGTTCATTTCTTCCCACACGACTTCCACTCCACACCCAGCAATTCAAAATGGCTCCCCCCTGCCTACTCCATCAGCTCTGATCCCCAAGCTGAGGAGGTACTAATATAGCCACTATCACTTTCAACACTTCACAACTTGGACCTGGCTCTAGGGTCATCTGGACTGAAATACCTGTTAAGTGAACTTTCTACCAGGCCCCTACAGTGATACTCAGATGATGAAGTGAAAAGCTTTCCTGCTAGGAGAGGCTGGCATGGAAACACATAAAGGACAATCTGAATTGGGAGCCTTGGGAAGGGCTCCCACAAAGGTGTGACCAGGGATCTATCCAGGTTGGTCAGGCCTGGAGCTTACAAAATCATGGGGATAGTCCTTAAGAAAAACATTACAGAATTATGACTCCAAAATTAGGTAACAAGCCTTAGAAGGGGCCTGTGTCGATGAGGCCTATGCCCTAAAGCTTAGCTTCAAAGACACCGGCTTTCAGGTATGTTTCACGTGTGTGAGACTGCAAGGCAGGTGTCTCTACCCTCCCCCACCATCCTTGTGCTTTGGCTCAAGAGTTTAAGCCACACTATGGAGACTCCTCAAAAATTTAAAAATAGAACTACCATATGATCCAGGTACCCCACTTTTGGGTATTTATTCAAAGAATACAAAAATACTAATCTGAAAAGATACATGCACCCCCATGTTCACTGCAGCTCTATTTACAACAGCCAAGACAGGGAAACAACCTAAGTGCCCATCAACAGATGAATGGATAAAGAAGATGTGGTACATATATATGCAGTGGAGTACTACTCAGAAAAGATGAAATCTTGCCACTTGTGACAACATGGATGTACCATGAGGGTATTGTGCTAAGTTATTTAAGTCAGATGCAGAAAGACAAATACCGTACACTTGTACATGGAATATACAAACTAATAAACAAACAGAAACAAAATAAGTGAACAAACCAACATAGACACGCAGATACAGAGAACAGAGTAGTGGTTACCAGAGGGGCAGAAGAGGAGGGGAGGGTGAAACAGGTAAAGGGGATTAACTGTATGGGGATGGTGGAACCTGTTGGTGAGCACGCTGTGTTGTATACAGAAGTCGAAATATAATGCCACACACATGGAACTTATATAATGTTATAAATCAATGTTACCTCAATACAATTTAAAAAGGGATTTGATCCAGCATGTTCTACCTGGAATCCCCTCTCCCTGTCCAAGTTCTACCTACTTGACCTGACCCCGTTCATCCCAATTTCTCTGTAAAGCCATTCCTGATTTCACGGTTTTCAGTTAATTCTGTTCAGCGTATCGTCCAGCTGCTTACGGCGACCCTCGTTACAGCATCCCATAGAATTTTTCAGTTGTTTCAGGTTAGATTTATTTTGGCAAATAAATTATAAATCTCAAGAGGGCAGGGCTTGGTTTTATGGTGGAGGTAACCACTGTGTCTGGCATGACGTTGAAGATATGACAGATACTTACAACTTGCTTGAGTCATAGATGGAAGGAATGATCGAACTTGATAATATTCCACCTTTTGAAACCAACATTTAGTGGCACCAAGGGGCATATTTTTTACAGTGCAGCCCGTCTTACCAGATGAGTCATCTCAATATAAACTGGTAACCTCCCAAAATTCATCATTCAGGCACTTAACATCTCTGAAATTACACCCTTGCTCTGTTCTCTTGTCATTACACATATTTTCGCTGGGTCATCTCGACTCCTCCCATGATTTCAACTCTTTCTTATGTGTAAGGGCCTTCAGACATGTATTTCTGGCCCAGCTCCAAAGTCATACATCTAACTTCACCGTCATGTCTCTGTGTCCCTACGGAACCAGTACTAATCACATCCACAACTAAATACAGGAGGGCGGCTGTGAGAAAGAAAAAAATTAAAAATATCTTTAAAACTATTTTCATGTCTATGTCTCTGTACTAGACAAGAAGCTTTATGAAGGTAGAAATGAGTCTTGCTCACCTTTAAACGCTCAGCACGCAACCTATGCTGGAACAAAGTAGGAATTTAATAAATCTTTGAATGAGTAAATAATGTGCAAAATTATGAGAGAGTTCATGCGGTGAATCGCTCAAAATGGACATTGTATATAAAATGTTCCCAGGACGTCTTCATGGGCTGCCTGTGCTGCACGTCCCATTCACAAGATGCCTTTGGACGGGGTGTTTATCATCTCCCTGCCTCCACACACTGCTCCACGCATGCAGGTGCAGTTATTAGCCTGAGGGGACTCCCCTTCCTACCCGGCCTAGGCAGGAGGAGGCAACTTGAACTTCCCTCCCCTACACCCCCTACACTGGCACAGGAATGAGCTGGGCCATCTAAGCGCACCCCATCTGCCTCACGTGTGACACCCGTGGCCTCTGCTTTTCTCTCCTTTTCTCATTGTTTTTGACACCAAGAATGCAACGGTAGACGACTCTGAAGAAGAACTTAAAAAAATGAAATAGGAGGGGCTTCCCTGGTGGCGCAGTGGTTGAGAGTCCGTCTGCCGATGCAGGGGACAAGGGTTCGTGCCCCGTTCCGGGAAGATCCCACATGCTGCAGAGCGGCTGGGCCGTGAGCCATGGCCACCACAACGGGAGAGGCCATAGCAGTGAGCGTACTGAAAAAAAAAAAAAAAAAAAAAAGAATCTGCCTTCCAATGCAAGGGACGTGGGTTCCATTCCTGGCCGGGGAACTAGGATCCCACCTGCCGCGGGGCAACTAAGCCCACGTGCCAGAATTAGAGAGAAGCCCGTGCGCCATAACGAAAGTTCCCGCGTGCTGCAACGAGGATCCCGCAAGCCACATCTAGGACCCGACACAGCCAAATAAATAAATAAATGAAATGAAATAGGGAACAAACTTATGGTTACCAGTGAGGAAAGGCGGGGGGGCGGGGGGAGGGGAGGGATAAATTAGGAGTTCGGGGTTAACAAACGCAACACTATGTATAAGATACATAACCAACAAGGACCTACTGTATAGCACAGGGAAATATACTCAATATTTTGTGATAACCTATAAGGGAAAAGAAAAAGAATACATATATATGCATATATATACATATATATAATTGAGTCACTTTGCTGTACACCTGAAATTAACACAACATTGTAAATCAACCGTACTCTAATTTAAAAAATGAAATACAGAAAACAAACCTATGTTTAACCAACTGAAGTATCCTTCAACTGAATTTTACTTTATGAGTAAAAACATTGGTTTAAAAAATGAAATACTAAAAACTCAGGAAATAGGTGTGTTTGGAGGGTGAATTGATAGGGCAGATTGATAGGGAATATTAAATGGAAAATATTTTATCAAAACAATGACTCATTCTATATTCAAACACCCTCACACTGTAATATTTTCTTCTAAATCCACGTTAAAATGTTGACAGCTGCTACAGGAATGTGCTTCAAATTCCATCCTGATATTATAATTTTCCCACTTTCAGTCATTCATTTGCTTTCAGTTATTTTGTTTTGTTTGGGTTTTGGTCCCTATGCTGACAAAGAAGACAGGAATGTTCACGTTGTTTTATCAAAGGCTGGGGGGTGGTGAGGGCTGATGCACCCGGCAGAAGGGGAACCAAACGACAGAGCCCAGCACAAGGAAGCGTGCCAGGGAAGATGGGGTCCTTGGCCATGTGGCCAAGGTCGATTTCCTCTGAACGGCCAAGAAGCTACTGAGAACTTGGGGTGTGCAGCTGGGGGTGTGGGGCGGGGTGCCTAAGTGAGGGGCAGGAGGGTGCGGGAGGAGGGAGCCCTGAGCACTGCTAGGCGCTCGTAGGAGGGATGTCAGGTGAGATCCGAGCAGTCCCAGCGCAGCGGCGTTAGGGGAACAGCCCTGCACTGAGGGTGCTGGACGAGGGCAGGGCGTGCAGCCAAGGGCTGGGGGCTCTGGCTGCAGAGACAGCTGAGGGCCAGGTGCCGAAACCCGTCTTGCCTTTTAAAGCGGGAGAGAGCTTCGAACCGCGGAGCACCTCCAGTGCGCCCAGGTCCCAGGGCGAGGAAGACCCATCTGTCCCAGAGGAGAAAGTTCCAAGGGGAAGCTCGTGGCGCAGCGACTGTGATGGCCTGGGCCACCTTCACCTGGTGCAGGGCCCCAGGGACCAGACTCAGCCCGAGCCACCCTCCGCGCGGGCATCTCCTTGGCCCGCACTCATAAATGAATGTTTGCAAGCGGGAAGGCCCCCAGTGGGGGGTGAGAGACGCACTCCCCCACCCCATGGAAGGTATCAGAGGGGTAGGTCCTGTCCTTGGGTATCCGGGTCACCCCCTTTCCTACGGGTTCGCTCCCCATTTCCAAACCCAGTCCCTTCCTCCCCAGTCCTCACACCAACCACCTCCCCAGCCCTGAATCTCTTTTAACTCTATTTACAAGTATATTTAGCTATTTTTTAAGGTGACAGGAGGGAAGAGAAGGGGTCCTAGATGGTCTGAAACAGAAATCGCATCAGGGCCCTCCCCTTCTGGCTGTCTCCTCTCAGGGTAAGTGACCAATATGTCCTTATATTATTCCTATTGAGTTAGGTGTTACTTGGCAAACTTAGTTTTGTCTTTTTTGGAATGTGCCACCTTTATCATCATTAAACATTTAAAGAATTGATTGAAACTTGGGAGAGTCTGCAAAGCAACACACAGGAAGTAAGGACCTGGGACCCAGCTTTCTGTAGGGACCAGACAGCGGAGAGGTTGGGCTCACAGTCACCACTCTGGGTCAGGACGCTGGCCCCAGTTCCTGAGCTCTGCACAGAATGCTCCATGATTTAATCTCTCTTAGCCTAGTCCCTTATCCAAAGAAAAATAATAATCTCGTATAGCTTAGGCTTCTTGTAAGGGTCAAGTGGAAAAGCGTATCTCCAGTAATATGTATCATGATCAGTAGTGTTACCTCTTCCTCTGCTCCCTTCAACCCCAAGGCATTCTGTGGGGCCCTGGCTGACAGCCTGACAAAGAGGTCCCTTAAACAGCAGGAAATCTCAAACATCCACATTCCTCGACTTCTTCTGGAATCCATGCAACAACTGGCCCCATACACTTACCATCGGAAAAAAATGAATGAAATTGTTTCCAACTTAAGAGGTGTCAGCCTACTTCCAGAATGCTGGGATGTGATGAAAAAGAAAACCCACGATCCACCTCTTACAGCCTGGGTTGCTTTACAATCTTGCTAATTCCCCCGCCCGCTTGTCCTCTCCGGAGCAAAGCACCGACTGCTTTGGTCTGTCCAGCGTGGAAGCCCTGACCCCTCTTCAGTCATTGCAGTTGTTTTTGTTCATCTGATGGGGCCGTTGCATTAACACATCCAAAGGTCTGTGAAAGGACAAGCCTGTCTGCCCGTTCCACTGTCAGGGTGTCTCCTGGGGCTGTCTGATCCCTTCCCAGGGCCACGGGCAGAGAAAGGGGACAGCAGTGTATAAGGAGAGGTATGGTTCATCTCCCCAGGGCCCTGCTCTTCTCGATGCCCACACGGAGGCTCTTCTGCGGCTCTGTGCCCACCCTTAATCTCGGAGGCCACGCTTCCTTGTAGGCACATACTGGGAGATTAGCGTGTGCTGATGTCAGCACGTCCACCGTCAGTCCAGCAGCCTAGTGACCCTTCTCACCCAGCGCCGCTGGATTTGGGAACCATGTTTACGTCCACCGTCAGTCCAGCAGCCTAGTGACCCTTCTCACCCAGAGCCGCTGGATTTGGGAACCACGTTTAGTAAACTTGGAAATTCGAGCAGCATACTTGTGTTCATTCTTTTGACCTGAAAATAAATTTCAGGACTTTTTTTAGGTCTTCAAATCTCTTCAGTGGTCAGCAAATATTACTAAAATAAACATTTTTAGTTTTAGAATATAAACGTCACTGTGGGTCTAATTAATTAGTCAATTTCTGCCAGGCTGCAGATTTTGCACATCATCTACAGATGGCCATCCTTTGCCACCCCCAGGGGTTACTTTTTGAAATGTTCCACGGCCGGGAAAACGCAGGCCACTGGACACAGAGGGTCATAAAAAATAATGGGTCAGAGATAAATAATAAAAATAGCATCGAGGATATTTTTATGAAAAGCAAATCAGATTTCCAGAGGCACCTACTTCCAAAGTAAAACAGATTTTTCAATGACTAAAAGCTGACCCCAGTAAGTAACCTCTCTCCTGAAACATGGTTGAGGTGTTCTGACTGAGGCTGATTTTCCTCCCAAATTGTTTATTAAGCAGAGACTGCATTTGATTCAGCCACTGTTGGATTGAAATGTAATGTCTTGAGCATTTCCATGATCCCCTGTTAAAGAGTTAAAGGCTTGTCAAAATGATTGTGTAACTGCTTGGCCTCTTACAAAAGGATCAGATGAATAAGAACGTCTTTTTTCTGGGCTTGCCCTCCTCTCTGTGTATTCCAGCACCAGAGTTTAAACAGGCAATTCTGTAAACGACCTCACAGACATACCCATAAGTCTACTGGAGTCAGGAGCAGTAAATATTGTCTTCTTTTGTAGAAGACGAGTTTCTAGTCTTGGGTGCATAACTATGGCAAAACCACAAATGATGAGGGATTCCTACATAGGATCTGGGTGTCACTTGATGTTAGAGGAGCACCTGTGTCCAAGGGCCCCGCCCTTCTTGCCCATGCGGTACATGAATGTGGGTCTCAGCGCCCAGTACCCACTCGTCCTTACCTGTTTCACACTCTGCCACCCAGCCTGCTCCAGGTCCTCCTGGAACTGGGGGTCTCCACTACCCTACGGCTCACTTCCTGTTTACAAACTTGTCTCCATCCTGAGATGTACTCTTCTACGTGCTTCCCGACACAACCCAGACTCCGCTGTTTACGTAGTGGGGATTCTCCTCAGTGGGGCTTCCTGTCCCCAGGGCCTTCCTTTAGAAACCGGGAGCCTCACCCTGCTAGGACCTCATGCGCTGACGGCAAATGCACCTTCAGAACCAGAATCAACTGCTTTACATATTGGGTTTTATTTAGTAAATTTAAAAGGCGTGTTGATTATAAAACAACAGAAATCCTTATAACTGAAGTGCTTAAACTGTCCCCTTACAACCTTATTTCTTTGCACTTGATAACTACACCTGCATGGTCTACCATGTACCACAGTGAGGCCCATTTTCCAATATATTTTGCAAGTTTCCAGTCTTTCCATCACAAAGAGTTCTTTAGGACCAGCGTATACTCTCGCAGCTTCAGTCGTACGCCTGTCCGAATGTAAGAGAAAACTTGAGATGAGGAAGGGGAAAGACAGTCCTTCAGTCGGCTATTAACGTGTGTGTTTGATCCTCTCTCTCAAAAAGAAAAAAAGTCCGCATTATTCATAAGTTAAATATACAGATGTGGGACATGCATGCATATTGCCCTTTTTTGATACTCGTAGGATGTGTGTTGACAGTACAGGAAGTTGATTCATCTGTTGGGATCTTCACTTAGTAAACAGAGGCAATCACTTTCTGCCTCTCCCTGAGCCTCTCCCCATTTGTACAAAATTAGTGTTAAGTCCTGAGTTCCACACATCACTCTTTATTTCACTCCCATCAGCTGCCTTCCTGCCCCGCGCACGGCACAGCAGGCCTGGATTACAACCTGTTCTCTTGGCAGGAAAGCAGTGACAACAGCAGATCGATTGGGCGTACAGTAGAAAAGGAAGTTTGCAGAGCAGACCTGGGCCCAAGACTTGAGGGAGACTGGGGACCACGTTGGCATGAGGTCAAATGAGTGGTATGGTCATGGAAACGTTGACCATGACGTTGGAAAGAAGAAGAGGCAAGTTCAACGTCAACCTCTAGTTATTCAGAGCTTTTAGAAATTTGAAAAGATCGTGCGTTAAGTTCCCAAAATCCTCTTAGAAATTCAGATTCGAGCTGAAGACACAAAAGCTATCGCACTGCTGGCGGATGGCTCGTCGCACAGGAGGTCTCCCTGCCCTGGTCAGTGGGAGTCGGTGATGGTCACATTTTCAGTGTGGCTTGAGTTCGACTGTTTTTGGAGTTAGGTGTGCCTGGTGCCAGTTTCCACATGTGTCTGTAAAACCACATTCACATTTTTTCCTGCCACTAACTCCAATGTGCCAGTATGTAGAGAACTGAGAATTTCTTCAGGACTAAGAGAGGAAGAAGGTCACAACATAAAGAAAAGGATTCATATTTTTGAAAGCCATCTGTGAAGCCCTTCAATGAAGGCCGAGCGAGCCTTCTGTGCACAGCCAAATTTCGACTGCCTCACCTTCACTGCCTTTGTTTACTTTTTCATCTCTAGCTCTGTAGTTGTGTTGCCAAATCATTCCAGGTTCCCTTTCTAGCTCACTCTCGGGAAGCATTCATCTCTGTTACTTCTCATAACTTACCTTGTTTCTTGCTCTGGCTGTTACGTACGAGTCTAGCTAAATATAGGTACTCAAATTTCCTGGCAAAGATCCCTTTCATATTTACTTGCCGAGGGCAATCAAAACATGAAGCCATCACTATGTCAATTGATTTACACTATGGCCTTTGCACGTGTCAACGCGGAAAGTATCTATCCTTTAAATCCAGCTGAGTTGAAAGCACTCTTCTCCATTTAAGATGATGGAGGCTGTGTATTAAAAGGACAGGCTGTGATTTTCTTTCATGTGAAGTAAAAGGCATCGTTGCTCGCTAATATTCTCTGACATAATACTGGCAATGTGGACATTAAATATAATTAGAGCATTCTACATCAAACATTTCGCCAACACTGGGCACAGTTAAGGAGGTAAATAACTCCTGTCAGCAAATCATCCTCAGTTTTAGCACACTACAGACTTTTGAAACAAATTATTTCCCCCTAAGTATTATTTGCCACGGGACTGAAGTGTAAGTGTATACAGTTCATGTAGCAGAGAACTACGTGCTCTGAACCGGGAGGCTCTAAAATGTGCCGTTCCACTGAGAAAGCGAAGCTTTGCTCCTCCCGGAAGAGGCAATCTGAAATGTCAGGGACTCTTTATCCCCTGCAGCCCTGGGCTTACCGCGCGGCCCTAAGTGCCTCTGCTGTGCCCTAGCCCCACCCCATCCAACCCACCCCCAACCTGCTGCTCTCCCACTTAGCCCCCTTTTGTAATTCCCTGTAGCTTTCAGGGTCAACTGCCCTCCTTTAGGAAGCAAGGCTCTTCCTTCACTGGCCTTTGACCTTCTCCATCTCCTACTGACTTCACAGCCCACGCCCCTGAGCTCTGAGCTGCTGCCGAGCCCCCTGCAGGAGCATCTCCGTAGCAACACCCACCCACCACCCCAGACCACTTGCCTGCTCTCCCCTTAGCGATTCTCCCAAAGGCCCCTCACACTCACACTGCAGGAGGAATTCAATCACTCCGTCTTCACAGACCAGCGAGCACTCTTGAGTTTTCTGACTGGCCCAGCACCACGTCTGGCTCCCAGCAAGCATGTTGGGTGCTTAGTGGACAAACCTAACAAATAAACAATGATGCCTAGGGTCTACTTTTTAATATTTGTAGAAGACAAGGCTGAACCACTTGTTTTCTACAGGGCTCTATCAGCAGGTGAAATGCTGCATGCGTGCTGGGATCAAGCCTGTAACGGGGTGCAGGGAGCAGGGGACTCCACAGAAAGAACTACTGATGCAACCTGTGAAATGAATTCCCCAGGTCAGCCGAAAACACAGAAGTACCTCCCCGCAGAAAACAGACTTGATTTTCCCCCCTAGATGATGAATAAATTCACTGTCTGTGCTACATGATGGAATCTGCTGGTGGGACCTGTAAGAGGCTTGGCAGGCAGCCTTCCCATGTCTCTCTGAAGACTCCCCTCTGGACCAAAAGCGCATCTAGCAGCCTGCCCCGAGGATTAGGATTTCTACATCCACCCTTTCTGGCCTCACACTTGGCAGGGCAGGTGGTTCAGGAGAGGTGGACAGGAATTACTCCCTCTTGACCTACAAGAAAACATTAAATTCTGACAGACTAGCAGAGAGCACAGGCTTGCTCTGGAACCAGGATCTGACTGTCCACTGACGTTCCTTCTTTCAACTTTGTCCAAGAAAAATGCCCAAAGTTTATTTGGATCTGATTAAGTATTTTGAGGTGTGATAACTCATTGACTATTTTATGACCATTGCCTTTCTTTTACTGGGGGACGTGGGAATGAGGTTTCCCCCTTCCCTTACGGGCATCTTCTCCTGGTGGTCTTGATGGCTACTTGTGCCCCAAAGTCTTGCGTTTGCCCTTTTATTCACTCCAGAGTTACTTCTTCAGAATGCTTAACTGTCACTGACCAACTATCATGTCCACGTGGATAATTCCTAAACTATAACATCCATCGCTGTGCATGGCCCTGAACACCTGCGTTCTGCTTCTGTCTGCTGGAGGGTTGACCACCATCCTTTCAAAGTCAACCTCTTTAAAACAAAACTCTTTCCCTTCCTCAGAAAACTTGTTTGGCAGAAGTACAGCCTGCTGTGTGCCCCTCACCTTTCTGGCTTCTTCTGCCCCGTAACTGTCCCCCCATGGCTTCTTTCCTCTGAAATGTCTCTCACGGCTCACCTCCTTCTCTCTGTCCGACCATAGCCAGGCTGTCTGGCCCAGTGCCTTTCCTAACACCATCCTGGAACTACTCCTAGATTAATCTTTTTAAGATATTTTCATTTAACATTTTTCTGGTTAAAAGGAAAACAAGCCAGCACAGAACGGCCCAGAAGCTATAGTCCAAGCTGCTTAGACTGGACTCAGGGGTCACTGACAATCGCACTCAAATTGTCTTTTCAACCCTTCCTTTCACTTCGTCACTAATCTCCACTGAGGCCAAGCTGGCCTGTCTAGATTCCCAGGAAGTACGTTTTCTGTCCCCAGGCCCTCACCTAAATAAACAAGTCATTCTAGAAGGGCTGCTTAATGAAATCTCCCAACCCTGTTCATTTCCTGGGCTCCATCTCTGTGGTCTCCCTCTCCTTGGCCGTTTCCGTCTCCCGTCTGGGTCCGGTGTACGCAGTAGGCTGGGGTCTGACTCCCCAGGGCATGAAGTGTCTTCTGCCTTCTCACAGGCCGCCTGCTGACAACAGCAGGGAGTTGACGTTCACTGCACTTAGCTCTCTGCTCAGCTGCTGGGACCTTCGGGTCAGAGTGTGCGCTCAGAGGCAACATCCGTTCCGAATTGAAATGTGTTGACAAACTGCTCCCTTTACCACTTCCATGGAGTTGTTCATTTAATTTCGTCTTATGCTCATGGTCTTCGATGTTTTTTTGTTTTTTGGTTTTTTTTTTTTTGGCTGCGTCAGGTCTTAGTTGCAGCGCCCGGGATCTTCGTTGTGGCATGCGGGACCTTTTTTTTGTTGCGGCGCACAGGCTCTTCTTGTGGCACGCGGGCTCCTTTCTAGTTGCAGCCTGTGGGTTTTGTCTTCTCTAGTTGTGGTGCGTGGGCTCCAGAGAACGTGGGTTCTGTAGTTTGCGGCTGCGGGCTCTCTAGGTGAGGCAACCGGGCTCAATAGTTGTGTCATGCAGGCTGAGTTGCCCCTCGGCATCTGGGATCTTAGTTCCTGACCAGGAATCACCTCCTCCCCTGCGCTGGAAGGCAGATTCTTAACCACTGGATCACCAGGGAACTCCCCCGTCTTTGATCTTAATGAGACAACGTTTTTATTGTAAACAACCTCAAGTTCTTTTGGGAGACAGGAAAGCTGCAAACACATTTTCTGTCATCTACTTACTTTCTATCCACTCAGATATTGTATTATGTATGCGGTAGGTAGCAGACAAATATTTTTCAGACGATAATAATATATTGTGCACACAAAGTATGCTATTTCTAATTTCCAGTGTTTTAAAGAAAAAAATATTTGTAATAAGTTCAACACAATTGATTAGTAGTCAAGCAAGAAACATTGAGGATCCTGAAGAAAAAAAGAAAGAAAGAAAGAAAGTGTCCTCCTACAACTCTAGGTGAAATAAGAAAACTGGCTTTTTTTCACACCACCAGTACTGTTCACGGAATGCAAGATTATAGTTGACCGATCAGCCGAGCTATTTTTAATGTGAATAGGGGCTTTTTCAAAAGTTTCAAGTTGCTTTAATGAAGTTTAAGATAACAATATCATAATTAATGATTAGTGAAATAGAAGTTGGAGATCAGAAGTTAAAAACAGGAATGTTTGAAACTGTATATTTTCTCCAAATATTACTACCTATTATGGTAAATGTATTGATCACTTAGTCTTTATATTCATTTCTACTCTGTACATAACAACCTGCAAAGACGGCACGATGATTTTTGCCTTGCAAAGAAGAAATTGAATCCGACAGAGGTTAAATAAGTTTTTACTAAGATTAGTTCACAAATACGCTACAAGGATAAGCTTGCTCTAAGGATATCCTACATAAATGTAACTTTAAATTGAAGCCCACATGAAATACTTAGGTATATCTGACAAAATATGTACAAGATCTATATGAGGAAAACTACAAAACTGATGAATGAAATCAAAGAAAAAATAAAGGGAGAGATATTCTATGTTCATGAATAAGAAGACTCAATATTGTCAAGATACCAATTCTTCCCAAACTGATCTACAGATTCCATACAATCCCAATAAAAATTCCATCAAGTTATTTTATGGATACCAGAAAATTGACTCTATAATAGAGAGGCAAAAGACCCAACATAATACTGAAGAAGAACAAAGTTGGAGAACTGACACAACCTGAATTCAAGACATTATAAATCTACAGTAATTAAGACAGTGAGGTATTGGTGAAATAATAGACAAACTGATTAATGGAACAGAACTGAGAGCCCAGAAATAGACTCACATAACTACAGTCAACTGATCTTTGACAAAGAAGTAAAGGCAGCACAATGGAGCAAAAATATTATTTTCAGTAAATGGTGGTAAAACACCTGGAAATTCACATGCAAAAATAACAACAAACAAACTTAGACACCTTACACCCTTCACAAAAATTAACTCAAAATGGGTGACAGACCTAAAGGTAAAATGCAAAACGTAAAAATTCTAGAAGATAAACATAGGAGAAAACCTACGTGACCTACAGTTTGAGGATGACTTTTTAGATGCAACACCAAAGACACGTTCCATGAGACAAATAACTGAAAGGCTGGATTTCATTAAAATTAAAAACTTCTGCTCTGTGAAACACAATGTCAAGAGAATGAGAAGACAAGTCATGGAATGGGAGAAAATATTCACGAAACACATATCTGATAAAGGACTTTTCCCAAAATATACAAAGAGCACTTAAAACTCGGCAATAGGAAAACAAAGAAGTCAATTTAAAAATAGACAAAAGAATTGAACAGACAACTCGCCAGGGAAGATATACAGATTGAAAATAAGCATACAAAAACTTGTTCAATATTACATGTCATTACGAAAACACAAATTAATGCAATGAGATGATAAGTATGTCACTACACGTCTATTAGAATAAGCAAAATCAAGAACACACACCGACAACACCAAATGCCGGCGAAGACGTGGAGCAACAGGAACTCTCATTCACCGCCGGAGGGCATGCAAAACGGTACAGCTGCTTTGGAAAACAGTGTGACAGTTTCTTACAAAATTAAACATAAGCTTACTACACACTGTGGCAATCACACTCTTTGGTATTTACCCAAATGAGTTGAAAATTTATGTTCACACAAAAACCTGCACTTTTATAGCAGCTTTATTCATAATTGACAAAATTTGGAAGCAACCAAGATGTCCTTCAGTAGGTAAATGGATAAATAAACTGTGATACATCCAGACAAAAGGAATATTATTTAGCTCTAAAAAGAAATAAGCTATCAAGCCAAGAAAGGACATGGAGGAACCTCAAATGCCTATTTCTAAAGTGAAAGAAGCCAATCTGAAATGACCACACGCTCTCTGAGGTGGGTGGCTCTAGCAAATTGACCTAAATTGATACGAGGGTGCCAAGCGGGTTATGAAAGATGTGGTATGTTTATTGCCTTTTAAAAATCTAAAAAATTCTGAATTTGGAACTACGTTGGACCCTGAGGGTTTTGGGTATGGGATTGTGGGCTTGCAGCACTGGGAACCTGATCCAGGGTTGGAAAGAACACCACATGGGTGGTCAGGCTACCTGGGTTCTCACTGTACTGCTTGTTACCCACCCGGCTTCTCAGGCCACCCAGCAGCTTCAAACCCCCCTCCACTGACCATGTAACGGGACAGAATGACCCCAGCCTTGCCTTCCATGCAGGATTATTATGAATATCAAATGAAATAATAGATAAAAGCCTATAAAATGATTCATACATTTTTGAAAAGATTTCATCCTAATGTTAAATTATTGGACCAATGGAGAAAAACAGGGAGTCATATTTATTTTTGATAAAGTATTTTACAACAGTTTCCTCCATGATTTCCATATTCTTTAAATTCTGATTCACTTAATATGATTTAAAAATTCCTACTTCCTTATGTACGTAGGAATACAATACAGTAGAAATCAAAATATAGAATTTCTAGAAAACTGTTCATATAGTCATATTCCTCAGCTTGGTGTTCTTTTGCTATAACCAAAGAACAAAAACAAAAAAACCCTAAGAAAAGAGCCAAACCCATGTGGAAAATGATTATAGCTGGGCAAACAATAAGCCGGCCCATGACAAACAGAAAGTATACAAGGATCTCTAATTCCTTCTGTTGTGTGTGCAAGGCTAGGTAGGCATCAGTTGTGCTCCTCTGCTGTGCCCAGTAAGTCTGGTATTATAGGGCAACTGACAAATCAAATATTGGGGTTCATTGAGCTATTTCTGCAGATGATCCTTGGCACCAGAAAGATGAAAGAATCATACAGTGAAAGTGGACTCTCTGTGTGCACCTATGATTCTGAAAGGAGATTGAGAGTAAAAAAAATGCATATGATTTTATCTCCAGTTGCCTGTTCAAACAAAAGAATAAACACGGTCAAGGTCAACGTTACATGCAGAAACAGATAAAACAGGCAGGGAATGAATCTTTCTCGTCATTGTACACTCCAGTGCCCAGCTCCTTCAACAATGAATGTGCTCCATAAATATCAGTGGCTGAGTGAGTCCGTCACTTGACAAAGGCAAAAGAATCCCTTCCCTGCTGTTTTGCCCCAAGTCATGCAGGGCAGGGTGTCTTTATTCTTAAGGGCGTAGGCATTTTAGCTGGGTTTTGAACTCTTGTTAGGAAAATCTAGACCTCACATTTGGCAGAGGTCAGGAGAATAGTTTAGCAATCAATTAACTCATCAGTGACACTGCTGTTAAGGAAAATGCCCAGAGAGGAAAGAATGCAAGATCAATCGTGTCTGATGGGAGAGGGATCGGTGGGAGGGAGAAGTCAGGAGCTGAGTCACCCAGCTTGGGGCATGGATATCCTGACAGTGTCGAACTTGAGTGAAGAGGCAGACGTGCATAGGCTTGGGGAGGGGTACCGGGAAGAGGGCAAAGCTCAAGAAAGGTGCTGAGGTCCTGGCTGTGTGATGTCATCTAGAGATGGGTCGTCTTTGAGGACTATATCTGGCTTTCCAACTTCCAGTTTTATTTCCTTTGCTCACGGAACGATAGAAATATTGTACTTTAAAAAGTGTATATATATAGTTGTTCCTACTAGCCCATTCTGTTCCCTTTCACCGTAGACTTGGTGTGGTGGGGGAGGGGGTAGCTCTGGTCCACAGGGTATGAAGGATGGTCCAGCTGAGGCATCAGACACCCCATCCGTGGCTCATTCAGCTGAGTTGCCTCATACACCACACTCCCCTCTCTGCCTCGTCCCTCCAGGTTCAGCCCTCCCAAAGCTGCCTGTTCCCAGAGAAGAGTCAGCCCCTGATAAAGAAACATGAGGAAGGCTTCAGTTTAATATTTATCGATCAATCATTTCCTACATCCTCCCTCTGCTAGTTCCCATAGGGGATATTATTAAAGGAGCTGATACAGTCACGAAGCTTATGAAGGCTTCCAGCTGGTGAGAGAGAAGCAGTTCAGAAGTAGTCAGGAGCAGGCGCTCGGGGGAGAGACTGCTTGATATGCATGGCTTCCACTTGCTGGCCATGGGAACTTGGGCTCTGCTTCAGGTTTTTCTCTGTACAATGGGGACAGTAGTAGGAATGTTACGAGGGTTAAATGAATTAATGTTTGTAAAGTTCTTAGAACACTGCCTGGTAAGTATTAGGTACTAGGTAAGTGTTTATTAAATAGATACACACAAAACAGTCAAATAATTGCAAGCAGCACAAAATCTATTGATAAGGCTTTGACTAGAAGCCAACACCAAACTATGGTGCAGAGTGCCATGGGTGTTCCGCAAGCAGAGAGAGAGAAAGAGAGGGAAGCACAGCCCCGGGGAAGAATTCACGGAGGAAACGGGACTGCAAGCTTTCTTCCTGGTGGAGATGCACTCGGCGTGGGCATAGGAAGCAGAGTGCAGATAGGAGGAAGCCCCTAAGAAGGAACGATGGACATGGGGTATTACAGCGTGGTGAGATGCTGGAGAAAAGCGATGCTGGAGCAGTTAAGATAGTTCTGGTTGCAAATGGTAGGAACACAGCATAAGCCAGTGTCACAGAAATAAAGAAGACAAGAAACCTAGAGGGAAAACTCAATACCCAAGCTACAGGAAGGGCAAATACCTGGAAATCAGAACTCAAAAACTCTCAAGATGCTCTTCCCATCTCTTGCTTCTTCTTTGCTCTGCTCAATGGCTGCACCCTGCTTCCCACAGCAGACCGGAGTGTTTCATATGGAAGAGAACAGGGCTACTGGCAGCTATAGAGATCAGATCTCACTGCTCCAGCCACTGAAGAGGTGGGTCAGGGCCTCACCCCTGGACTGAGGCACGGGGAATGGCAGGGTCATGTGTGGACTGCAGCCTGCTGCTTTGCAGTGAGGGAAAGGCAGTGGGATGGGGGAGGATGCTCCCCAGAAGAAGAGACAACTGGAGGGGGCAGCCAGTCCACAGATACTGCCCCCCACCCATGAATGTGATAAGCTAGAGATATGCTTATGACATGCTGAATATTAAGGTCAGATTGAAGATGGTCTCGAATGTCAGGTCGAGCAGCGGACACACAGTATCATGTATGGGGGCCATAGGTGTAAAGTGGATCAACCAAGCAAGAGCTACTGTTCTACAGAACCCTCCCCAGTCCCTGCCATCTCACAGGAATGGAGACAGGAGAGAGAGATCAGAGCAAGGAACACTGGATTTGGAAATAGGATAACTGGGTTCAAGTTTTGACTTTGCCAGTGAGTTTAGAAAAAAACAGCTTAAACTCAGTTCTAATTTCCTGATCTGTAAAATAATATATGCTCTGCTGTTTATCTCACAGGGATTTGGTGGCAAATGAGACTGTACACATGAAATTAAAAAGTGCCATAGAATTCTAACGTTTGCAAAATGAAGGGTAGAGCAAGCCTATCCAGTCCTACTTGTTCCACTTCCTAGGATAAGGCATCCCTGCTGTTGATCATTCGCCAGGTACTGACACGCACGCATCACACACAAACGGCATTCGTTTCTCACACCTGCTCTCAGAGGTAGGCATTCTTAGCCCATTTTACAGACGGGAAACTCAGTTGCAAAGAGGCCATCACTGGCTAATGGAGGGAGGAGACTCTGCCTTTTGTGGTCTCTCTCACTCATTTGTAAGCTTTTGCGGCTCACTCAGCTGTCACTTCTTCCCCATCCCCACCCTCATTCCATTGCCTCCTCCCATATACAACCACCTTTTCTCCCAGAGTCCGCTCTAAATAAGAACCAAAAGGGGGAAATGATGAAGAAGGAGAAAGAGCAAAAGAAACTTAAAATAACGTTACTCATTTGCTAGTCTAGGCTGCCTAGGTTTGTTTCCTTTGTGCTCCTTGGATGTAATGGCAATGAAAGAAAAATGCATGTCTTTGGGGAATTGTAAAGAAAGTCAGTTAAAGTCTTTAAGTTCAAGTATTTTTCAATCCCTGGGTAAGGGTGGCCAAACACAACACTAAAAGCAGGATGTAAGCTAATTCATGAAGAAAAAATGTATAAGTTTGTTAACTACGGTTAGCCTTTAGTTTAGAGGTGTGAGGTGGTCCTATCAAATCAGTTTGCCTATGGGAAATGTAAAAATGAGATTCATAGACTTTAAAGAAAGAATCATATTATTGTATGAATGATTGTTTCAGACTCAGAGCAGATTTCATATGAGCCTGTTCTCTTAATAATAAGCAGCAAAATCTGAAGGGCTTCCAAAAATGGTTGCTAAATGTTCTCAATAATTTATTTGGATACTAATGGTGAAAACGTCTTTCAAAGTGATAAATAGAAGACAAACTCCAGTTTTTACGTCAGTTCTGTTGGACAGTATTAACTTATGTTTAGCAGATGTTGAGTTTCAAATCCATCTAAACTCTTGAAACTTTTCATGATTTCTTTACTTCTAGGTTTTAAAATGTCAATTAAATACATATGAAATGTAAGGGGCTGAACAAGAAGCTTAATGTGTAGCTGAAAAATATATGCATTTCCCCATGTACATTTATGAAGCTTCCACCTAAGCTTGAGTTCTACCTCTCCACTGGCTGTGTGACGTCCTGCAGGCAACTCGAACTCAACATTTCCAAAGCCAAGTTCATCTTCTCTCCTAAACCTGTTCCATCACCTGTACTCCTTTTCACCCTGTGTGCACCCCATCAGCACACCTTGCTGCGATTTTTCAACTCCTCCTCTCACCGCCCACACTTTGTCAGTTGCCGGTCTCAGTTTTTCTATCCTAAGCACTTCTTGCTCCTTTAAAAATGCCACTTCTTCTGTGAAATTCAGCTCCTCATCAGTGTCACCATCCGTGTTTCTCCTGCCTCTTGTTTCCATCGCCTGCATCCACCCTCAACACTGCCACAAGCAGAGCTCCTCTCAGAGACATTCTTACATCTTGTGCACATCCCCATCTGACTGTAGGTTGCAGTTATTCTCCTTAGTTCTCCAAAGAGTGGTCATCCACTCATCCTCCAGGCCTCATCCAGTGCCTTGATCCCCACTCCAGTTTGTCCTGAACCCCATCAGGCAGATCCCACTGCTCCTCCTCTGGTTTTCATAGTATTTGGCCCAAACCTTTACTGACACTCTTACTATATTGCATTTCAGTGGCTTTGCAATATAGGCTTTTTGCCCCAGCTGAGGGCTCATCCAGGTAAGCCTCTCAAAGTGCCCTTCCCACAACCCCAGTACCCGACACACATTCTGCCACACAGGTGGAGTTCAAGAAAGGTTTCTTTTAATATACTGTGTTCTTGGATTGGAATAATCACTATTGTTAAATAACCACACTACCAAAGGCAATCCACAGATTCAATGCAATCCCCATCAAATTACCAATGGCATTTTTCACAGAACGAGAACAAATAATTTTAAAATTTGTATGGAAACATGAGAGACCCTGAACAGCCAAAACAATCTTGAGAAAGAAGAATGGAGCTGAAGGAATCATGCTCTCTGACTCCAGACTATACTACAAAGCTACAGTAATCAAAACACTATGGTACTGGCATAAAAACAGATACAAAGATCAATGTAACAGGATAGAGAGCCCAGAAATAAACCCACCCTCTTACAGTGAATCAATCTACAACAAAGGAGGCAAGAATATACAATGGTGAAAGGACAGTCTCTTCAATAAGTAGTGCTGGGAAAACTGGACAGCCACATGTAAAAGAATGAAATTAGAACATTCTCTAACACCACACACAAAAATAAACTCAAAATGGATTAAAGACCTAAATGTAAGGCTGGATACTATAAAACTCCTAGAGGAAAATGTAGGCAGAACACTCTGATGTAAATCACAGCAATACATTTTTGTGTTTGTCTCCCAGAGTAATTGAAATAAAAGCAAAAATAAACAAACGGGACCTAGTTAAACTCAAAAGCTTTTGCACAGCAAAGGAAACCATGAACAAAATGAGAAGACAACCTATGGAATGGGAGAAAATATTTGCAAACAATACTACCAACAAGAGATTAATTTCCAAAATATACAAACAGCTCATAGAGCTTAATATAAAAAAACAACAACAACCTAATCAAAAAATGGGCAAAAGACCTAGATAGACATTTCTCCAAAGAAGACATACACATGCCAAGAGGCACATGAAAAGATGCTCAACATCTCTAATTTTTAGAGAAATGAAAATCAAGACCACAATGAGATATCACCTCACATCAGTCAGAATGGTCATCATCAAAAAGTCTACAAACAATAAACACTGGAGGCAGTGTGGAGAAAAGGGAACCCTCCTACACTGCTGGTGGGAATGTAAATTAGATACAGCCACTATGGAGAACAGTAAGGAGGTTCCTTAAAAAACTAAAAATAGAATTACCATATGATCCAGCAACCCCACTCCTGGGCATATATCCAGAAAAAGATGGAAACTGTAATTCAAAAAGATATATGGACCTCAATGTTCATAGCAGCACTATTTACAATAGCAAAAACATGGCAGGAACCTAAGTGTCCATCAACAGAGGAATGAATAAAGAAGATGTGGTATATATATATATATCTCCAATGCAATATTACTCAGCCATAAAAAAGAATGAAATAATGCCATTTGCAGCAACACTGATGGACTTAGAGATGATCACACTAAGTGAAGTAAGTCAGACAGAGAAAGACGAGTGTCATATGATATCACTTATATGTGGAATCTAACAAAATGATAAAAATGAATTTATTTACAAAACAGAAATTGACTCACAGACATAGAAAACAAACTTACGGTTATACCAAAGAAGAAAGGATGGGGAGAGGGATAAATTAGGAGTTTGGGATTAAGAGATACATACTACTATATATAAAATAGATAAACAACAAGGATCTACTGTATAGCACAGGGAACCACGTTCAATATCTTGTAATAACCTGTAATGGAAAAGAACCTGAAAAAGAATATATATATATACACACACACACACACACACACACATATATATATGTATATATATATATGAATCACTTTGCTGTACACCTGAAATGAACACACTGTAAATCAACTATACTTAAATTTAAAAAACAAAAAAAAGAAAAGTTTCTTTAAGTGAATAGATGGACAGATGATAGGCTGGAATAATTTCAGAGATGTTTGTTAGGTTGTCTCAGTGTTATTCAACCTATTTGGTTAATACTTTATTCAGTAACCCAAGGCACTATTTAAAAAAATCTCTTTTGTAACTCCCCAAACACAAGCTAATAACATAAAATTCAGGAAGGAATTTTTTAAATAAAGTATCTTTTAAATCTTACAAATTATATTTGGCAAAATATATGTCTATTATTACAAATACAACCATTAAAAATGGTGTAGAAGAATGTTTGCTATATTAAAAAATAGATTATAAGGGCACGTATGATTTGTATTTATTTTTGTTTTATATATATACATATATATATGTATCTATATATCACAAAAATCTGTAGCAAAAGGTTCTAACAGGATTATTATCACTGATGTAAGATTAGGAATTTTTATTTTAATTTTTACTTCAAAAATCTCCTATAGTGCATATTCATTATTATAGGAAATCTTTTGTAAGCTTTTGCCACAAATCACCAAGATCACTTCAAAAGTTCATCATAAATAATCAGTTGTTTCCTCTCCTCTCTCCCCATACTTCCCGAGGTCTATATTTCTCTAACAAGTGAGTGTTATCAGCTCTATAATTAAATGTGAACCTTGATCTCTAGTTTATTTAAAGGAGTATAAAAAACAGCCCTGTGCGGGCTTCCCTGGTGGCGCAGTGGTTGAGAGTCCGCCTGCCGATACAGGGGACACGGGTTCGTGCCCCGGTCCGGCAAGATCCCACGTGCTGCGGAGCGGTTGGGCCCGTGGGCCGTGGCCGCTGCGCCTGCGCGTCCGGAGCCTGTGCTCCGCAACGAGAGAAGCCACAACAGTGAGAGGCCCGCGTACCGCAAAAAAAAAAAAACAGTCCTGTGGCTCAGAGCATCCCGGAGAGAAGACACCACCCAACAGGGGCCCCATCAGAACCACAGGGCTCCCAGGACACTTCCCTCCTGCAGGCTGAAATTCATGGAATGTTGCATTTGCACAAGAGCTTACTTCAGTAAAAGCAAAACGTAAATTACTATTTAACATAAAGGAAGCAAAATGACATATTAATGAACCTCAGTTCTTTCACTAATCAATCACACTTTCAGATGAACTCTCCCTGAAAACATACTTTCATAACTACACTGCGTATTGTCCAAAGCAATCTCTTTACTAGTCATAATATACTGCATATTCATTGCAGTAACATTCAATGGCTTTAAAATTGGGGGAAATACTATGATTTGGTGAGTGGAGAAAATAAATTTGACAGGCTATTCCGTAATTTGGAATCAATACACATTAGACTATTATTCCATTAGACGTAAATCAAATTAATGGCACTGTCAACATTTTAACTTCGATGATGGCTAAAAGCTATTTATTAAGTGCTAATCAACTCAACCAATTAAAAGCAAATATTAATCACATATGGCATGACAAATCTATTCATGCTTTTGATAATTGAAAAGTAGCTAAGACTATACAATGCCTGCAGATAACATTATGCTCAAAACTTATAGCTCAAGAAAATATCATATAAGTGGATTTTATATAGAACAGAATCTTAGAATCAGCTTTTTAAAGGGGAAAGAATACTTTAGTATTGAAGAGAAAATTAATTTATAACTATGCATATTAGAAATCAACACCCAGAAAATAAATCTCAGTCTTACAGTAATTCCTAAATCTTTCGCTCAACTTCCAGGAGGCTTATTAAATTATTAGTTTCTGCAACAAAGCCAGCTGCCCCAAGACGACTGTAAACATACTCATACAAAACACAAGTATTTGACCACATTTAACAAAACTACAGTGAGATAATTTGAAAGGGAACTTCTTGTTCGATCTATTCTATTGAACTTTAATTAGTAACCAAGGTGGTACCAGGGATGGTGACCTGTAATATTCTTCCTCTGGATTACTGCTTCTCTTCTATTTGTCCAACCCTCACCCCCAAATGTAAGCCCCCTCAGGAAGGGGGTCTTATTTGACAGCATAGCAGGAACAACACGCAAAGTGCAAGGCACAGAGTAGATGATCAATAATTGTCGAATAAGTAAATGTAGCATTGAAAACTATTTTTTTTTTTAAGAGATCCAATGTCTCATTCAGCCTTCACCAACTGGTGAATATGTAAACCATCCAGAATAACTTTTTGTTCATCGGCTTTCCCATCCCTCCACTACAGAGCAGGACTTCTTCCTTTTTAATGAGTTTGCAATAAGTCTGTTCTAGCAGAGAAGCAGATGTATACCTGGAATGAAGGCAAGCACTCCTTTTCCATTGCAGAAACCAAAAACAAAATGAAAACCCCAAGGAAGGCTATTGTCATGCTTCCCAATTTGTTCTCAAAAAAATAAATCAGGAGCTCAGTATTACGCATTCTAAGTGCACTATTTACAGCATGGCACAAACCACTTATATGCTCAGTGGAAAGACCTAGAAGAGAGCCTGGCAGATAGTAAGTGCTCAATAAATACTTGGTGAAAGAGTGAGTGGTTAGTGTGGACTTAGACAGCTTGATCTATGATCTGTCTTCCAAACTCATAAAAAACTTCCCAATCCTCTCTCTTCCTCAAAAATGTAAATTACTAGTGGATAGAAAGAACAAAACAGTTGGGAGTCAGCTGTGATGGGGCAGGTGGTCGCTCATAGTTAGTGCTATTCAGCAAATAAAAGATTGAGTGGCTGCTCCCTGCTCGATGCATTCCCAGAATTGAAAGGAAGGACACAGAGCAGAAGGAACTAATTTCAGACGCATAAGCTTTAGATTCTAACAGCAGATCCTGAGCCGGATTCCTGACCCAGGCTAACAGTGCTTCAGTGATGTTGAAGTAGCCTCTCAGAGCTCCGCCCTCACATTCAATTTCCCTACCTGCTTCTCCTCAACAAGCCCTTTCCTTCCCTGTTCCCCTTCCAGAACTAAAGTGAAAAATCATTGTCTTGACAGCCTGGAGAAAAAAATGGAAACCACTTTGATGATGAAGCATTTAACATTTTAATTACTGGTAATTATGATATTGCAGAAGAACATAGGAGATGGCATTATTTAAATATAGAAGACAAGTTTAAGTTATGCTAATGTGTTCCAGCTTGTCTATATATATATATATTTTTTGACAGAATAGAAAGATCGGAGTCAGCTACCTGACTTGAGTGAGCTACTGGACTGTCTCTTCACCTTGTGCTTAGAAGTGATGACATTCTAGCCCTGAAGGATGGGAGGTAGGGTTAGGAAATCACTGTTCACGCAAAGAGATGACCTCAGAAAGGTCAACTTTAAGCCTAAGCAAGTCCGATGGTGTTCTGAGTTTGAAGCGTCTGAACTTGGCAAAAACTTTCCCTTTTAATCTCACATCCTCAAACTTAAATATATATGCTTAAATGACATGTACACGTTCCAATATGCCCTGATTTACTGATGGCGATCCTTTTTACTGCTGCCTGAAAGTTTTTTGCTGTTTAAAAGTCCGGTGGATTTTGAATTTAGAAATGCCTGGGTTAGACCTATGTTTGTGCTGTTTAAGTGCCTTGCAATCCTTAGAAAGTTATCTAATCTCCTGCTGACTCAAGTGCTTCCTTACAGGATTGCTGGGAGGCTACTTGAGAAGACAGAGAGAGCCTGGCACACAGCGGGTATTTGGAAATCGTAGCCCTCCTCTCCTATGACTAATTATTTTCAGTAAAATTTAAGTTTTGATAGTTATTTAATTTTCAAAAAGTCTGAGTCTTTCCCCAGGGGGTTGACAGATGAAACCAAAAGAAAAAAATTGCTTGCAAAAAAAATCAACCTCAAAATATCAGATAGCATGACCAAATTATGAATGAGCTTTTGATGGGGGTAATATGGATATGAGAAGCTTTTGCTTTGGGCAAAATTACATAATTGTTATGTAATTCATATGGACAACCATTGAAAATCCACTTTCCTCACAATCTATGTTTATCTCATCATAATCTTCTTGTCCGGATCTTCCAAGGGCTTATTCATCTTATTTACCAAATACCTAGGATCCCGACTTCGTGCAAGTCACTTTACCTCAATCCTCACCTCAGAACAAAGGACGTACTGCTATTTGTATTTGCAGATCATAACCTGGTTCAAAGACCTTTTTTAACACGTCAACATCACAAAGTATTTGGTGCCTTCTTTATGTTTCTTGGAAGGAGTTTTTCAGCAGCTTTATGTCTTGATTTTTTTTTTCAGGACAATCTATTATCTTTTATTTCTTGCAAAAAATTGATTTCCATTTCATTCTCACCCACTGAATTTTTTGAACAGTTGCATTCATTTGTCTTAAACTATTTATCTTAAATCTATTGAATCACAGAGCTGTTTACTGCATTATTTAGACATTTCTTTAAATTCCCCCCTCGATGGATGCTCTCAGAACAATGATATATCTGGGTTAATCTGTCAGGCTCATGGAAATGAGAGAGCCTTGTACGAGGAGGGAAAACCACGGAGACTGGGCAGATCACATTTTTACGCAGCAGCTTCACTCTTTACAAAGGCAAAGTAATACCATTCCAGCTCTCAGCTGTTCACGTCACTGCCAGAACGTGCATGTCGATGCCTGGAGACGGTGTCTGTGTGCTAACATGCACGTTCCTGTGACAAACTAAAACCACTTTAAAAACACGGCTCCAGTCTGAGCAACTCTCATCACGTCCCCCCAGCCTGGGCCAGGCCCACCTCCTCCAGTCCAGACCGCTGCAGGGGCTCCTCCCTGCTCTACCCGCCTCAGCCCAACAGGCAGCCCAGGCCTCCTGACCCCGCGACACTCGGACATAGTGGCGTCCTTGCTTCCGGCTCGGAGCCTTTGTGTTTGCTGTTCCTTCTGCCCCGACACTCTTCCTCCAGGCGGTGCCAGGACTGTGCAGATCTCTGTTCCAGGGTCCCCTACCGAAAACACTCCTCACAAACAACCCCAGCTCACACACACACACCCCATCCCTCCCCAGCCCTTCACCCCTGGTTTCTGTCAACACCGATTCGCACTGACAGTACACTACGTAGTTACTTGTTCTGAGTTCTACTGCTTGTCTCCCTCGCTGTGAGCCCTGGAGAGCAGGGGCCTTGTTTCCTGTGTTTATCGCCGCACTCCTAAAACTCCACGTGTTCACAGAGCAGGGCTCAGCGCCTGTGTGCGGGCAGCTGGGTCAGCCAATCAGATGCGGAAACTTCTCCCTAAGTTTCTGACGTCTTAGGAAGGCAGCTGGGCCCGATGGAGAAACGTTCCTCTTGACCGTACTGAGTGAAACAGTACCGGCGAGGACGCTCAAGCAGCCTTCTTACCCACGCCTGCTCTCGTCAATTCACAGAGCTCCGGATTCGCGCCCACCCACACTGGGAGGCCAGGCCCGTTTGGGGGCGAGTCAGGGCAGCTCCGGTTGCCCGCCCTCGTCCCAGGGCCGCACAGCAGATAGCTGGGCCGTGTCCTGACGCCCGTCTGCCCCAGTGGCGTGGCTACTGGGCATAGGAGGAAGAAGGAACCCAGTACAGGCCCTGTGCTTCAGCCGGTGTCAGACACCCACTTGTTCGCCTGAAACCAGGGTCCGCCTGGAGTCACTAGCCCGAGGTGGCTCCACCAGGTGGTGGGAGATGGGCGACCCCACCCCAGGTAGAACCGCTGTCGCAGCGTGTGAACTGACTTCCCCGTCACTGCCGTGGGGGGCATGGATGGCCAGCACGGAGACAGAACCCTGGAGACCTAGGAGCCCTTTCCCCTGTCTCAGGCGAAGTGGCTCTTAGCAACACAAGGAGGACGAGTGATCTGAGGGCATGGGCCACCACCCATCATGCCATGGGCCTCAAGCTGTGGGGTCCCCAAACCCCAGCTGAGGCCAACTGAGAACAGTCCAGCCACACTGCAGCTCCCTGACACTTGAGGAAGGAAAACCTGAGGCCGGGGACTCTGGAGCCCAGCCCTTACATGCAGTCTAAAGATTCCACCTGGGTTCCTCAGGCCATCTGGTTGGCCACAGAGTCAAGACAGAAAAACACAAACTGCCGGAAAGCCGGCCGAGGCCCACAAGGAAAGCAGCAAGACCCGGGATCTGCCCTGGTCGACCTCCCGCTGGTTAGCTGGCCTCCAGCTAGGATCTTTGGCTCGTGGTCCCCGTGCCTGGGAAGCCTCCACGACGGTGTCTGCTCTCAGGACGCCTCAGGAGTGGCTGCCCCTGAGTCTGGGGCTGGGGGGCAGGCTCTCCACCCACCACACGGAAGAATCGCCTTCCAATCGCCCGAGTTAAACCTCAAACCCCGAGAGACGGCAGCCCCAGCCACTCCAACCCTCTTTTTATCATACCTCACCGCCTTCATGATTTTCTCATGAGGCCAGGCCTTAAAAATTAGTATCAAGAAACTCCCTTTTTCCTCAGAAATTCTAAAATATTACAGCCATAATTTTGATCAAAATGCAGTTTCAAAAGAAAAAGAATTCTCAAGCTTCTTAGAAATGAACCCCACACACCTAACTCCCTATTATCACAAAATTACAAAAGAATGGTTTTCCTTTGTGTCAGCCTTTGAAGTTTCAGGTCTTCCTCCCAGTGTTTTCCTGAAATTGGATTTCTTTATTCACAGAGCTGATGAGATGTCCTGGCCTTCTCTCTTCCTCCAAAACAAAACACGCTGCTGTAGACCCCCAGGTACCAAGCCCAGAGCTGCACGCAGGCGCAGGATGGATGGTGTTCCTCGGTCCAGCGCACCGGCCTGCGGGGTGAGCGCCGGCGCGACGTCACGTGCTGCGTGGGCTCCGCAGGGAGCGAAGGTCGCGAGTAAACCCTGTCGGGGAGGGGGTGGTCGGGGGCACCGAGGGGGCGCGCAGAGGGAAGTGACTGGGAGGGGAAAGGCAGGGAGCGCGGACAGAGAAGACACAGAGCAGGGAAGGAGCGGGGGGGGGGGGGGGGGGGGGGGGGGGGGGGGGGGGAGGGGGCGGGGAGTCTAGGCGTCGGAGGGGCCAGGAGGGGGCCGCCCGTCCCGCCTGGCGCGGCGTCACCTGCCTCCGGGTCGTCTGCCTGCCCAGGAGGTGGCCCGACGGCCGGGCCGGACAGAGCCCTAGGCGACCCGGCCCGGGAGGGCGCAGGGACTGCGTGCGTCCAGACCGGACCGGCGTGTCCCACAGGCGCAGGGCAGGCTGCGCGCGCACGTCCCACCGCGGCCAAGGTCACCGCGTCCCCGCGCCAGGCCGGACCGGCCAGGACAAACGCAGGAATGACGGCAATGGCCGCGCCCATGTCTCAGCCCCGCACTCGTCAGGCAGTCAAAACACACAGAGCAGCGGCGGGGGCTTTGCTAGTGACGTCGGACCTGCATCCCACGCTCCACGCGAACGGTGAACATTTCTCTCCAACCCACGGAAACGCTCGGCCGCGCTTCCCATGCCACCTCCCCCAAGACGCAACGACCACTAAAGCCAACAACCCACAGAAACATTTAAATTTAGGAACGGATTTTCCGTCACTAAGTGGATCCAAATTACAACAGTATTTCAGTGGTTGCTAAAAATGGAGATGATATTATTAAACACACATTACTTATTTTGATACATGGCTTTAAGTCTATTTTTCTTTCTAATGCATTTTAAAGGTTAATGAGAAAAAATGATTGCCCATTAACTCCCAAAAGTAAGGAATCTGGTCCAGACTAACACAGGAAGATACAGATCTTATTTCAATGCCAGAAAACTCCCCCAGTGACTCAGAGCCTGCTGGAACCAACCTTCTGCAGAAGAGAAAAGATCAAAATCAGGCTTAAGAAGTGGAACTCTAACAAGAAAGAAACAGTTCTATCTAGAGAAAGTGGTTTGTTCTAAGGCATACTCCTTCCTTAGAAATGTAATTAGAAGCAGCATCATTATTTAATTTATTGAATACCTACTATTATGGGCTGGACTCTGCAGTAGTATGGAATATAAACAGGTAAACTCCTTGCGGGGAAGAATTTCAAAGCCTAGGGCATGAAAATCATTCCATAACAACGTGAGAGCAAGTTAGGTCTGAAAAATAAGTATGCTATCTGGGGACTATTAAGGAAGGTTTTAAAAAAATGTGAAACAGGTAAAAAAGAGAAAAAGATATATATATATATATATATGTATCTGACATTTATAAGTATGTGCACACATAATTACATATATAATTATATATAATGTTAATACTCCCATTTTATAAAGAGATTGAAGCTCTGAGGTAAAATGCACAAGATTGCACAGCCAGAAATACTGCAGTTTGAGAATCTGAATGCAGTTTTGTCTGTTCCTTAGAGCTGCATCTTTTAACCAGACTTGTCAAAGCTGGAACTAACCCTTCAGCAGCAATAACCAATGTCCTAAGGGAAGGAGGCTGGCGGCGGGGGCAGGGAGTGCCCACAGCCTTAACGCTGGGTCAGTTTCCTATTCAGGGCTGGGTAAGGAGTCCAGCTCCCTCCCACAAGCATCTCCTTACTTAGTAATACCTGACATTTGTTTAATAAAGAAAAATGCTTTCACTCTTAAGGAGGCAAAGGCTTATTTAGGGCAACGCATCAATGTTAATGAGTTCAAGTTAGCCAATCTAGGAGGTATTGTAAAAACAGCAGATACTGAAGACCCTGCCTCTGATGGATTTTAACTGGGTTAGCGCTGGTCTGGGCGGGGGGGCCAGGGATGAGAGGGAAGGAAGATGAAGTGGTGAGGCCCTCACCTGAAGAGAAAAGGCAAGAAGGAGAAACAGGGCAGGAAAAGCATCCCGTCGTTCCCAGGATGCTGAGGCACGCCCACCGTCCTTGTGGCTGGGACAGGCCCGTGGAAGCTCTGCGGTGCCGTCAAGAGCCCGCTCACAGGGCACAGCGGCCCCCTGGTATCACTGCTCTCCCAGCCAAGCCCCCTTGAGGGGCTGGTGGTTTTGTCAGACAGGCAGTCCCGCTGTAAAAGCGAGTACTATGCTCCAGCGTGCCAAGTTAGGAGCTGCTATGCTGCGTTTACTCTCTAAGTGAAATGATATCCTCGAGTGGGCGTTCATTGGTTCCGACCTTGGCTGCCTGTCTTGTCCTTCCTGCTTGAAACACTCGCAGGCTCCCTTCTGGGATGATTTCCTAAGAGTCCTACTGTCCCAGGCAGGGGCGTGTTTTCACTGTCAGAAACGCGGAGTGTGAAATTTGATCCCTGCAATCAGCTGCAGAACTCACAAAGCAGCCTGGCTTGCTTACTCTGTGAGAGCATAATACTCACTTTTTTTCCCCAGTCAGGATTGTGATCAAAATCAAAGCTGAACTATGAGTTTCATCTCATAGAGAGAGATCCTACTGTAAGGCTTCTGAACATTTATGTTTCCCAAATGCTGCCTTTGCTGGCAGACCTGATCCCTTTTTATGTTGGTATCTACCATGTAGGAGGTGTTTCCTTTTTCTCCAGCAAAAGAAAGGTCACCCTCATTGGGCATTTGTGGGTGCTGCAACCTCTCAGCCAGAGTGAGCAGAAACCCTCACTCTTCGTCCCAGGGCTCAGGGCAACAGCATTAAAAAAAAAAAAAGAAAAAAGCCATCCTTGCTCCATTAACAGGTAACTACGCTCATGGAAGAAATTCTGCAGAGGTGAAGGGAAACACAAAAATTTAAATGTAGGGTCTGCTTCCCTGGCAGACCTGGTAGTAAGCTGAAACTCCAGACCCCACCCCTGCAAATATTCTGGAAATCTTACTTAACAGCTAAGTTGATGAGACATGGAGATTCAGTATCTTGCATATAGCTGGAAAACTGGTGAGCATTTTGTGGGTCAGAAATGCTTTTTCAAACTGGAGGTCTAGAAGTAAAATTTACTGACAAGTTATAATGAAAACAGAATCATCACTTTGTCGCCTTGCTTGTGATGTTTTCGGTAGGAAATGCTTTGGGGAACTCCTCTGTGAAGGCTCCTCCGGCTCTAACTTGGTCTCCAGACAGAATCTCACCCTGCCACCCACCCCTCTCCCTGGAGTGGGAGCCATGCTACCTAAACATTGGAGAAACAAGCAAAAATAGTAACAGCCCTCCACAGTAAATAATGATGAGTAATGCTCTCATCTAGAATACATGCAAAAGCCAGCTTTCTGGTCCTTTCCAAAAGTAATTCAGGTGGACCAGCACGGATCCCTCCACACACCACGTTACGAAGCCACGGTGAGCCGTGTAACCGTCACATGTGGCTTCTCCACGTGCTCAGGAGTGGAAGGGGGCCTCCCTCTGTGCAGCCCACGAATTGTCCGTGTGATACTGGAACTCAGTGTCTTAGGGAGTCGGACCAGCTTCCTGGTTGCCTCTAATGACCCATTCTTCTGTGCGGACGATAAAACAGAGACGTCCAGTCCCCTCTGTGAAGCATGGTCTGAGCAGCTGAGACCACTAAAGCAAATGAAGAGCTGATCAAACTTCAGTTCTCCATTCCTCGTGCCAATAATATACCCATTCCTACAGGGTCAAACTGATACAATGGATGATTCTCACGAAATCCACACACTTTAAAGTGTTCATTCTTAGCAGGATGAAGCTGTCAGATCTTTAACATCCACTTTTCTATTCAAACCTAAATAACCAACTCTGAACTTCGAGAAGGAGTCATAGAAAAGCACCTTTCCTATTCTCTGAGAAAGTCCAGTCACTGATCCTAACTGGCAACCAGATGACATTTTATCTACATAAATAGCCTATGTAACTTTTTAAAAACAGATTCATATCTCTCAAGCGAGAAGTCAGTCCCTTCTGGTAAGAA
This sequence comes from Phocoena sinus, assembly GCF_008692025.1. NCBI lineage: Eukaryota > Metazoa > Chordata > Mammalia > Artiodactyla > Phocoenidae > Phocoena > Phocoena sinus. The sequence continues at coordinate 3,182,419 of NC_045774.1, read as the reverse complement.
ACAATTGCCCAGGATAGGAATTCTAACTTAAATTTACCTTTACTATTTTGTAAGCTTCTGTGTATTTAAAAATTGCAGGAATCTTTTTTTTTTTACTAAAAATCTTTTTTTTTACTGGTTTCTAAGATACTTATTGGCACTTTGTACTCTGCGCTTCTTTTGTACCTCACAAATTTCTCTATCTCTTCCACTTGTCAAGATACCACATTGTTTTGTTCTGTTTTTTTTTTTGTTGTTGTTGTTGTTTTTTGCTTAAAGAAAAAAGCTAGGAAACAATTAAAAAAACACACAAAGACATCTAATGCCAGGCCAACGGGACATCAGAAGACACATCACAGAACCATGCTTGTTTTGTTTTATGATGGAAAACCATGGAACTTTAAGAAAGTGAAGGTGTTTTCAAGGACCTTCAACTTCCACACTAGGAAAGTGTACGATTTTCTTTTAAAAAAGAGATATACGTGTATTTCTTAAGCCAAATGGGAAATCCTTGGTTCCTGTCACAGATAATCACACGTTCCTTCAGTTGGACAGAGAGGAGGGGGCGGGAACCAGGAGGAGGGGCTGCAGGAAGGGCGGGAGCTGCCCCACTGCTACTTCCTACTGGGACCTGAGGGGCTTTCACTTGATGAGGTTTGCCCAAGACAAGCAGAGCTGCCCAACTGCGGGGACCCCTAGGCTAGAGGGCAGGCAGCGCCCCGCCTCATGTGTCGCCTTGGTCATCTGGCATGTGGGGGGCAGAGGTGCCAAGGGAACAGCTGCCCTGGCTGCTGACCTGAGCCGGCCAGAGTCCTAGAAGCATTCTTCATCTCCTTTCATGGCACAGGTATCAACTGGCAATGGACAAAAAGGCCAGCCCTGTGAAGGTTCTGATTTCCATTCCAGGTAAGAGCCGGTGAAGGTCAGGTGTCAGATCCCAGGGAACCAAGCTAACAGTTCATTATCCCAGGAAAGATGTAGACACAGGCGGGGCCCCCAACTGGGAGCTGAGGGCTCACAGATGGGTGCGCAATTAGCCCAAGGGCTTAAACTGGACGTAAGATGCTGAGGTTGTCCTGCCAAGATCATGCTGTTTAGTGCAACCTAAGGGGCAGACAACCTGTAGAGACACACGTCCTGCAAGCACCAGGGGCCCAGTCTGGAGAGGGATCAGAGCGGGCAGTTTTGCCCCGGAGTGGCTGGAGAGAGAGCAGGAAACACACCACTGGATGCAGAGCACCGTAGGCAGTGGGCCCACTTTCCAGGGGCTCCGGATGCCCGTGTGAGCCCCCGTGTGACTCCACAGAGCACCTGACCTGCGGGGCCACAGCAGCAGCCTGGGCCTGGCACGCAGGTGAAACCCAGGCCCTGTCGCCGGTGGGGTGGGAGCTCCTGCCCAGACCCGGGGAGAAGCTCAACAAATGCGCAGCTCTCGGTTCCCCGCCAGGGCGGAGGCCAGACCGCCTAACCGAGGGTCACGGCTCCTCCCCAAGCAGCTCCCAGCGGCCCCAGGCGCTGCAGAAGATCCGCCAAAGTCCCGCAGCTCTGGAAGCCCCACTGCCTGGTGGTCGAGTGCCTGGGTGGGTCGGGTGCCTCATCATCCTTCCCGGCTGCCGCTGCAGTCAGAGCCCCGTCTGGCCAGTTCAGGGAACAAACGCGAGAACGGTGGAGAGGGAGCCTCTCGGTGGGCAGGGACCTCGCCGTCACACATCCCGAGTCCAGCTCTGCTACTTTCCACAAACTACGCCGCCATGGGCAGGTGGCTCCCCGCTGAGCCTCAGAACCGCTCCTGAGAGCACAGCACCCCTTACTCCCTGAACGCCGCCTGGCCTGACCCTGGCCCTGCCCTGGAGGCTGCAGGGGAGAGAAATCCAGCTGCTGCCCCCCAGGACTCGTGTGCAGAGAGGGTGGGTGTGTCGAGGTCCACGGAGTGTGGAGAGGAGCCCTGCCAGCCAGGCTCCCTCCCGGCAGGGAAGCGTCGCCTGGAGTGGGGTCTGACCCTGACCAGTGCGAACTCCAACCCAGTGCCCAGGAGGCAGGAAGCACTAATACTTCGGTCCCTTTTGAACCCACGTGCAAGGTCAGGGCTATGACGGTGGATCCAGGGCTCAAAGCACACGAGCCAAGAGGGCACACGGATGCCAGACAAGGCTGTGCCAGAACCATACGTATGGGCTGCAGACAGAATTCCAGGGGGCAGGGGTGGGTGGGCAGGAAATGGAGTGAGCCCCAGGGTCGGGGAGGAATGTCCTCAGCCTCAAAGATTCTAGCATGTGTCATCAGTTAAGCAGGTCGTTTCAATGTAACTGGCTGGTAGATGACTCCACCACCATCCCGAGACCTCAAGCTATATTTTAGCAAATCGTGAGGCTGAAACTATTTTTTGACTCTCATTTTTCTCTGCGCTTCCTCTCCCGGATGCCCCAGGATATCCCTTTATAAGAACAGAGCCTTGCAGATGTGCCTAGTCTAGGATGCCCTGGTCCCACTCCACCGGTCACCATCCGGCAATTTCCCTTTGCATCCTGATCTCCTTTCTCTCTAAGACATTGTGCCTCAAAGGCACATCCGCTCCTGCAGCAAAGGCAAAGACGGGGTAGCTGGGATTCCACTGAGATCACCTTTCTTCTTCCCCGCTGGTCTAAGCGCTTGGACACCGTAGAGCCTTGGAGAAGCCTTACTAGGTAAGGAATCTGGGGCTGGCCTCCCACCAGGCTTCCAGTGAGGGCTTCTTTGCTCTCAGCTTACTGAACCAGTGTGAGAGGTCTCTGCAAGACTGCAGCCACCTGGGTGCATCAGCCCATGCACCTGGAGCAGAGAGCACCTGGGGAGACAGCTGTCTGCTCAGGAGGAGAATGGCAGCAGGCAGGTGTGTACAGGAGGGGACGTGGAAGAGAAGGAGGAGGAGAGTGTCCGCAGGTAAGAGCAGGAATGAACAGGAAGAAGGAAGGGTAGATCAGGTAGAGAGAGATTTCCCTAAGGTAACTTCCCAAGGACAAAAACTCCTTGATGACTCCAAAGAATGAAAACCTTCAATAGCTCCCCGCTCACTGAAAGAAAATAAATAAATAAATAAAACCCAGCTCTTTGGCCCGTTTGACATCATCATTTGAACTGAATATGAAATTGCCATTTTTGTAGGTCAAAAAATAGTCAAATATTAGTGATTCCATGCGGTTCAGCCTAAGGCAGTGCCATCCCCATGGTCTGGACAAGTGACTCTCACACCCCAAAATTTTTCCCTTCTGAATCGTGATCTTGTCCCTATCAGGGAAAGCATCAGCTCTGTGACATCGCTCAAACCATTTGCCCAGTCTAAATGTCTTCCCCTCTTTGCTGCCTGCCCAGGCCTTCCTGTTCTGAGCCGGGGGTCATACTGCAGTGGATTAACCAGGATCCTACCAGACCGTACCCCCACTCCAGGTCTCACTAGTTTCTGAGGAACTTTAGAGCACTGTCTTCCAAATGCCAAGAATCTCACACCCACTGTATTCATTTCATGAAGTTCTGACCAGTCGTGAGGTTGGTTGGTTTATCGCCTCTCCAGGGTCTCTCATAGCTGCTGGAAATGCACGATCAGCCCTTTGATCTCTCTGACTGCGGACAGATGCTCACGCTACGTTGTCACGCTTCTGCAACGGTGTCTTTCTGCTGCTGGTCATTCTTTGTATCAGTTTAAAGTGGATCCCATGCGGACAGCACCCTTCGGACTAGGCTTATTTCCAGATGGGTCATTGAGAGAATCATGCCACAGGATGGTGACTGTCTACCGTCATCCATATCCCAGGCCTAAGAGGAAAAGCGGGGTCTTCAGAGTTGCTGGATCCTTAGGAACCCACTGCCTCCTGGGAGCGTCTAGAGAGTGGGGCTTGGGAAGGCCAGAGAGGAGCATGGAAACTCATCCTCCCAGAGCTTCAGAGTAATGAAAACTCCAAACAAGGAATCCGAAGGCCTGGAGAAATGAAATACTGGACCGACGGATGAGATTTTAATGCTTACCAACACACCAAGAATATAACCAACACACTTCACGCTGCAATTCTGAGACGCTGTTATCTGTAGAGTCACGTACGGCCACAGAGTTAAAGTGGTGGTCTGCTTTCTTACCTGGTAATCTTTTCCCTTTTTATTATTTTCCCTACTTCCTACTATGTGGGTTCCATGTTTCATCTTCTGCTCAAGTTTTTCCTTTGAAAATGTAAGTAAACATTTGCCGCCAGAGGTTATTTTAGAAAACAGATCCACCCAGTTACCTCACTGGTCGTGAATAATGCTTAACTCATGGAGTCCTGAGGTCCCCCTAAGAAATCTGCTGATTTACGCATGGCTTACACCTGTTCATTTGTAAAAGCTGAGCAGAGCCAGGAGCCCTGAGTGGAAGCTGAGGATACTGTGCCTTCCTGTGCCCGAGGACCGCACGAGTGAGTGGATGACCCCACCCTCCTGCAATCGTGGGGTTCGAGAAACACCATAAAACCATCCTGTTCCCTTCCCACGATTTATGACCTCGCTGAAACCCTTTGGGGGGTTAACTTTAAAATCATACCTTCCCATTCATCATTTTCTATAGTTACTAAAAAGCCCACATTAATGGAATGCCTATTGGATGAAGGGAAGCTAAGCCATGAAATGATGGATATAAACAAGGGTTTTCTAAGATTTTTTTTGACCTTTGGTATTCTTTATGTAAGATAATTTTTGACATAGCACTTTTCCACTTTTTTGTTGAGAGATAATTCACACGCCAGGAAGTTCACCACTTTCAAGTGTACGATTCCGTGCTTTCAGGACAGTCACGACATTGTACAACTGTCACCACTGACTGCAGCCCGCTTCCGTCAGCCCCAAGGAAACCCCGAGCCCAGCTGCCCTCACTCCCCAGGTCCTCCCCCCCCAGCCCCGGGCAGCTGGTTTTAATCCAGTAAGTGTTTCTCGGGAATCTGTGGCTGCTTTGGGTGACATGTAGCACCAAGAGTGTGCACTCGGTGGCTTCAGAAGGGCTGAGTCCTGATTCCAGTGATGTTTCTGCCACCTGTGTGAGGTCAGGCAGGTCTTCTGACTCTGTCCTCTGTCTCCTCATCTGCACGTCAGGGATCATACTGCTAGTCAAGTGGGCCACGATGCCAGCTGTGCCAAAGGCCCCGGCGCACAGTAGGTACTCACAACGTGCCCCTGTCCTCTCGGGAGAGCCACCTCCTGTGAGACAGGACCCCGCGGGGCTGTGCACGCTGGTGGGGGGCTGCTTCCTGGGGGGCGGCTGTATTAGGAGGAACATGACAGCGTCCTGGGCTCTGGACTTGGTTTGATGATGGGCACCAGACTCTGCGCTAGTGGCTGTGAGGGCTGGAGCTTCTGCAGCCATTTGGTCAGCAAAGCCCAGGACAGGTCTGCTCAGAAGAACTGAGGTAGCTGTGGAGAAGTGTTGCTTGAGCTCTGTCATCAGGGGTTGGTCAGCTAAGACTCTGGCCCCAACACCAGCCCCTGTGCAGTGTCATCTCCCCAGGAACCATGGGAGTTGGTCTATTTTCTCACTTTGTCATACTCCATAGACCCTCCCTCTTCCTTACTTTCCATCTTACTCAGGTTGGATCCATGACGGGGACATTCAACTCCACCCCTCCCCATTTCTGCACATCATCTGGAAAAACCTCTACTCAAAAAAAAAGTCCAATATCTTCTTTCTCTGGATCATCACGGGGTGCTGCTTGGGGCTGATTTAAAGACACACAATGGGACCCTGACGTCAGCCCTTACTTACGGTCACGACTTAAAACAGGCCCGCAAACCACCTGGCATTTAACTGCAGTTTCTGGCCTGCTGGTTCACTGTCTGAAAATCCAACTTTCTCCATCCTTCTCACATCTTTCCTCTCGGTCTTCTAGGTCATGCCACCTTGCATGTCTATCCCCATCTTTTTTCCTCCCTTCTATTAAATTAGAGGATAGAGCGTTTGTCTTATTTCAGGCTAATCTCTGTGGCCTGGCCCTCCTGCTTCTTACCTGCCCCGAACCCGACCCCAGCAGTTGCCCTGCCTCTGACCTACAGGCAGCGCCTTCTGCAGTGGCTCTTCCTGCTGAGAGCTCTCGATTTGTTCAAGCTCTTTCGTACACGCCAGCGGGAGCCTCCTGGAACCTGGCTCTCCCTCCAGCCTGCCCCCTAGTCCCTCTTCCCTGTCACCCTGGGTCCACAGAGATGTGTCCCAGCCACTGGCCACTCCCCCACTTTCCACGCATGATCTGACCCACAGTCGTCTGGCTCTGCCCCCTCCCTCCACGGACTCAGCTCTTGCTCCTAAATGTAAGGGATATGTCAAGTCCTCCTCTCAGCAGGCCTCTCAGGTGACCCCCCGCAGCCTCGTGAACACCCCCTCCCGCTACTCCCAGGTCGCCTGTCCTCCATCCTCTTCCCAGGGCCGCTGGGTCACCTCTACGCTCAGTCCCAGCCCCTCCCAGCCTCATTCCGGCGGAGTCCAGACCCCTCCTCTGAAGGCCATCCCTCACCCCATGTGCACCTGGTGTCTCCCCAGGACGTCTCAAAGGCACCCCAGGTTCAAGGAGACCAAGCCCAGAGCCCACCGCGCACCCTCCAACGTCCCCTCTCCCACGGGCCACCGTCCAGTTGGACAAGCTGGACCTTCTCTGTGTCACCCGGCCCCCCACGCTGACTTCTGTTGGTTCCACCCCCTAAATGTCTCAGATCCTTCTGACCCCCGGCACTAGCCTGGTCCAATCACTGTCACCTCTTTTCCAGACGTCTCCAGGGCCACTAATTCCCTCCAAGCTGCTCTCTGAGCTGCAGCTGGAAGGGAGACCTGACCCTGTCACGGCCCCCCGGGCTGAAAATGCTGTCCAGGGTTCCCCTTGGCTTTTCTGCTCAGGATTAATGTCCTAAGTGCCGAGGCCTGAGGTCTCGTCCCACGGTCCCCCACCTGTGCCCCGGCCGCCCTGGCCCCGTCAGCTGCCACACGAGCCACACCACCACCACCGCCAGGGCTCACTCGGGCGCCCCTCCTCAGGGAAGCCTTCCCTGACCTCGCGTCAGCCCCCTCTGCACACTCACTGGTGAGATGCTTATTCGCACCCCTCCCCCTGCCCCACAGGCAGGAGCTGCGGTCGCTTTTGCGCGCAGAGGAACCCAAGCTCCTGCATGGGTGGGACATGGCGTAGAAGTGCTCCGTAACGGTCTGTCCAAGGAATGAGTAAATGAATATAAGTGATTTAACACTGTCCTATCATGAGTGACAGAAAAATGCTCATGAAACATGCTTCCAAATGACTTATGCTTTGCAACATTCAGTGAATGGAGTGAAGCTCAAAATTCGATCTGAATAAAGGGATACACTGTATTTATTTATGGAGAATCAGCATCTCCCTGACTCTACCAAATAAGAGCTGTGTAAACCCATCAGAGATACCAAATTACCAGCTGCCCAGATTGGGGTTGGAGCGTTAGCATATGACAGAGACCTCTGGGCCGGCGTTGGGCACAACAGTGCTAGACCCAGGCCAAGCGTTCCAGGCGGCAAAATTCCAAGACAGGAGGAGAACGGGGGAGGGGAGATGCTGAGGACCAGCTCTGGGCTGGCGGAATTGGTGCCAGACCAGATGGCGCCAGTGAGTGGACATGCGCCTTTCACACAAGTGCTCTGGCCTCTGCGCTCTTCTCTGTGAACTGTAGAGTGGATTCGATGCTCTTCAAAGGAGGAGGAGATGAATTTGGAGCAGAGAAGGGCAGGCTCTGTGGAGGAGGTGCAGCTTGAGAGGAAGTCAAAGGGATGAGAGAGGAGAGCCTTCTATGAGAGGGGACCGGCAGACGACAGGGACGAGCTTTATGGAGTCAGGAAGAGCAGTGAACTTACTCTTTCTCTCGGTGAATCAACAAACACCTGCGAAGCATTTACTTAGTGCCTGGGACTGTGTGAGGCTCGGGCGACAGAAAAGTGACAAAACCTATTTGTTGCCTCACACCTCTGTGGCCCATTAGTCACTGACAAGCGATCCTTAAGATCGTGACTTGGTCGGTGTAAGGATCCAGGTGAGCCCAGACTGCTATGGGCAGCTGAGGCTTGGAGGCTGCAGCGTAGGGGGCAGGGCAGCAGAGGCCGGCAGGTTGTGCACTCCCCACCCCATCCCCAGGGCCAGCATCCCGCCACTGTGCAGACGTCAGCGCTGGGGAGGGGATAAGACTGCAGGCAAAGTATCCTGCAGGGAACAGCTGTAACAATCCAAGGGAACCAGATGACGGGGAGGAGAATGGAGAGAAGGGATGGAGCTGAGACGCATTTCGGAGGTAAAACAACACAATGAGATAACACTTCACACCCATTAGGAGGGCCACTATTTTTTTAAAAAAAAGAAAAGAAAAACGTGTTGGTGAGAACACGGAGAAAGTGGAACCTCTGTGCGTAGCTGGTGGGAATGTAAAATGTTGCAGCCACAGTGGAAAATAGTATGGTGGTTCCTTAAGAAATTAAACATAAAATTACGACATGAACCAGTAATCTTGCTTCTGGTTATGAACCCCAAAGCAGTGAAAGCAGGGAATGCAAGTCACTGCAGGGCTGAATATTTAGTTGACAAAACACTTGAGATTTAACGTTGATATTTTGCTCAAGTCAAGGTTAAAGAAAAGAGCCGCCGGCGTTCAAAATTCAGTTATTAAGTTGAGTAAAGAGACTGTGAATTTGCTCTTAAAATGATGGTTCTCCTCTTTCTTTCAACTTCGTATTGTGGGAATATTCATTCTTTAATTTGAAGAACATTCATTAAGTTTGTGCTAGTAGCTCAGCATTATACTGGGCAGAAAGAAGATGTACATTCTTGTCCACAGCTTCCAAACTCATGGCTTGATGTCCATAAGGCTGCTCTATCCCCTCCCCTCCTGCAGAGCAGATGTAGAGAAGCCAGACACAGTGAGGGAAGGGTGTCTCAGCAGGAAGGAACAGCACATGCAAAGGCTCAAAACCCAGCCAGAACATGATGAACCTGAAGAGGCAGTGGTCGACCAGTACCCCAGGCTTCCCCATGTGGTCCTCGTTAAGAAATGCCATCAAATTCTTACTGCCATATTCCGTTAATTCCCAGGAAAAGTCCAAGGTCTCCAGCACAGCTCACTTCTTCCACCTTCTCCTGCCACCTATTCTATGAATCACAAATCAGTCACAAAGCAAAGCTCACCTGTTCCCCTTTATATCTGTGCCATTGACCTTGCCATTTCTTGGGCCTGAAGGAATTCCTTCAGCATCTCCCTCCTCTCCTGCATGGTAAATGGTCACGTGTCCTTCAAGATCCATGTAAGATCTCACCTCCTCCAGGAAGCCCACCTTGACCCCTCCCAACCCAGCAAGCATTCTGTCTCTCACTCCTGTTATGGACCTTGTAACCACAGGCTCTGATCTTCTCCCAGTCGACCTCCTTCCTGTGTGTTTGAGACCCTGGGGAACACAACCTATATCTTTCTCACTGTGGCACACCTGCTACTCAGAGCCCAGCACATTGGGGGGTGGTTAACCCTTTTCAAATATCTTTTGTTGCTTTGCTTTTTTGTTACCCAGAACCCAGTATTATGTAAACTCAGTCAATTGGATGTTTCTTCTGGGACTTCGGATGACGGATACAGAAAAGCCAAGGGTCTAGGATTTACTGCACACCATCCAAGGTGCCCATGGTCCAGACCGGTCCTGCCTCTGTCCATGACCTGGGCCTGGTTCCTGAGACGTCTCATGATACTCTGAGCCGGGGACGTCCTTCCAATAAGTTCCTTCCCTGATTCTGAGCTGGTTTGTGCAAACGAGAGCCCTGACTAGTATGCGGACTGAATGAAAGTATGTAACATCCGGGGCTGTCCGCGGGTTTCCCGCCTGCGAACTCCTTCCGAGTTGACAGGACTAATTTGGTGAAAAAAAGCCCTTCTAAGAAGTCTAGAAACTCTTCTTCCACATGCCAAACTCTACCACTGACTTATTGGTGAGTCATTTTGCCACCTACCTTGCCCACAAGGGTGCGTTAGGATTAATGAGTTAATATTCAAAAGTACTTTATGCTTTAAATAGTGCCTTTCAGCAGAGGATCTCAAAGAATTATAATCAGCATAGCTGTGCAACAAATTATAAAGAGGTTTTTTAAGAACCATCATACTCATCTCAAACTTTTAATGAGAAATCGACTACAATTGCCAATTTTCCCTTCAAGAAGTGGTCAAGACTTTTTGAGTATAAAAAACCGCAAAAAAAAAAAAAGAGAGAGAAACTTACATAAAAATGTAAATTAGATTTCTTTTATTCCAGCCCTGCTCTCAATAGGTCGACTAACAACACAAGATCTCTATGACTCCGGGGTACTTCCGGTCTCCAATTCATAGGGTTGAACGATTCTGCAAAGTTGAGAAGGTCCTCCCTGCTAAGTCCACAGTGTAGATCCATATGGGCTCTCAGCCTCTGCTTCTCCAAGCTTCTCCCTTTTCCTCTCCATCCTCCTCTCCACCCTCCTCTCCATTCTCTCCATCCTCACCTTCATCCTTGTTTCCATCCTCCTCTCCATTCTTTCCTTTCTCTCCTTCATCCTCCTCTCCCTCCTCATCTCCTCCCTCACCTCCATCCTCATCTCCCAGCAACCTCTCACAGATGCCTCCAGTCAGACTGGGCATCCTTGGTTGTGCTGGCTGTAGCCTAAGAACCACCTTTCAGCAACAAAGGAGCATTGAAAGGCACGGGTTTTTTTATCTTACTTAGCAGGAATTTCCTTTGGCACCATTCTAGAGCTGATCCTTCTTTCCCTGAAATACTATTTGCTTACCCTTCCCTCAACAATCACTTGTAGTCATTAACATATCAGAAAAGCAGATGTCCACAGAAGTACAGCTGTTGAGCACGACTGAGCCAGATGAAGGTGCTGGCTCACTTCATTAATTACACATTCTCACAAGTTACCGAAACTGCAGGAGAGGGATGTGGGAAGACACAAAGGAGGGTCTGTGAGTCTTAGGGGTGCCCATTTGTGTTTCTAGTATATTCTAAGGCAAGTACTCTAATGACTTTGATTGCCCATTCCTATCAGCAAAAGAAGTTTAATACACTCCTATTTCTGGTCTACTTTTTACCAAATTATACACAGAGGAAAGGATCAATACACTAACATATCATGTGCATTATAAAATATACACTAAAATACAAAATTCAACAAGAGTACCCTATTTTAGAGACCGCCTTTCTAGAACTTAATTTGGATAATCTCTGTCTATACTCTTCCTTACCAGGGGATTCAAAATTCAGCTATATTTGACTGTATTTAAAACCACCAGGTTTTATTCGCATTTGTAGACTTAGCATCTCAGCTCGGTATTTTGCAAACAGTAGGTGTCCATCTCAATTAATTTCAGGATTTTGAATAGCTGTTTCTCTCATTTACTTTTGGATCTCAATTTCCTTTTAGCTTGTCACCATTGCAAGACCCAGTCTCACTTTGTTTTCTGGCTCTCTAGTGAAAACCTCTACATTGACTAAGTGCAGAGCAGGGAACAAGGCAGACCCTCCAAAGAGCCCCTGAGGCTCAACCCTCCTCACCCACTGCCCCAGAAGGTTCGGCCAATGCTGGCCAGGGCTGGTTATTGTTACTGCTGACTTCGGAGAGTCCTTGGTGGACCTCAGCCCAGCCTGAGCGTGTGGACATCTCTTTGCTGCTTCTGAGCAGAATGTACTAGAGTATTCACTGCAGAAGGTGACCCCAGCTACCTGCCTTTTGAACCACACGACAGTGCGGTGAGTAGGCCTACACCTCCACTCTGGGCACCCAGTGATCTGAGCTGTCCCTGTGGTTGCTGGGCACTTGCTGGGGTCCTCCTCCCTCTGGTGCGGAGGGAGAACGGCCCACAGGGAGAGAGACATCTGCAGAGTGCCTTGCATGGGACGGAGCAGTAAACAGCAAACAGTAAACAGCTGTGGATAAACGAGTGCCTTAGCTCTCACAGGCTGATAACCAACCGCTTCATCTTAGTGTTTCAGTGGCCACAGCAGAGCAGGGCTTCAGTTCATATTGGTCGAAGGAAGAGGTAACTACATCCTTGCTTACTTTAATGTGAAAGTAACTGGAATGGAAAACAAAAAATATTTTAATTATGAACATGATGTAAGTTATGCCCAGAGTCCCGCGTCTTTGCTGTGACTTCTGCTCAACCTGAATTGCTACACGATTCTATTGCAGCTTCACAGTATTTCTCACTTTCATGTAGATACATTAGAAAAAGTGATAGGACAGGGGGAAAGAAAGAAAAAAATATATGAACAATTTGCAAAAGATTTTATAGATGTGCTTTAAAAAGTAAGATGTTACCAAAAAAAACCCAAACCAACTTTTTGGCCACCGCAGTATAACAATGGCCCTATTCCTCTTGAAACGATACGCACTTGATAACTTAATCTAACCAAAATCTTAATGTGCTTGCCTTTGACATATTAAACACTTGAAAGATAATGTTACACATTTTAAAAAATGTTAAGGTTGTCAAAATCAATCAACCAGACAAAGCCAGGTAATTCAGAGGCAGAGATGACAACGTTGATCTCTCTATTTTCACCCAGTCTGGTGATGTAACTGCATGACTTCCATTAAATGAGCCACTTAGTGCCACAAATGTACCCATTAGAATCCCTCCACAGTTCTGTAATTACTATAGCGAGGAGCTTGGTGGTTAAATCTTTGCATATGCTGAAGAAACGTAGGCATTCATATTTAAATCCAACTCCCTTGCCTCCACCTACTTTAACTCTCCAAGTGAGTTAAAATGAATAACAGAGTGAATGCAAGTTTACTTTGGAAATTTATCAAGGCCTTCTCCTGGTAGACGATAAGGGACAGTTGGTGATTTTGATTTTAACTTTACTGAGGTTAACTCAACTGCATCCATCATGTACTGTGCACCAAGGACTACACAAAGCACCCTGTAGGATCATTTCTTTTTATCCTCATCATTCTCTCACACAGCACAGAGAGGTGAAGTAACCAGGGTCGCACAGCAAGCTAGCGGTGGAAGAGGCAAGATTCAGCCTCCGAGGTCGGACATGATATCACGCAGTTAGAATGCCCACCTTCTCTCGTTCTCACTGTGACATTTATTGGCCACTGGCTAACCTCCCACAGTTCATTCCACTTCTCTGAAGCTGGGCTGCTTCCCCAATGAAGCTGGATCACGTCTGCTTGTCTACCTGAAAGGTTGCTGTGAAGATGGGTGAGATCTTTTAAAGCAGAGACGTGTTCGTCTTCCCTCGACAAACATGAACTGAAGCCCTGCTCTGCTATGGCCATTGAAACACTAAGATGAAGTGGCTGGGTATCAGCCTGTGAGAGCTAAGTCACTCATTTATTCAGAGCTGTTTACTGTTTACTGCTCCGTCCCATGCAAGGCGCTCTGCAGTGCCTTTAACATGTGGATATATGGTGTGGGATAAGGCGTGGCACGTGTACACACACACACAAAAACACAAGTCCCCACTGCACCTGACCTGTGTGGGAGACAAGACGGGTCAGGGCCCACCTCATAGAAACACCCCTTTGAGTTCGGGTGAAAAGACAGGCTCCCGCACAGACTTTTAAAAAAAACCAGTGCTAAATGAGGCAGGTGGACAGGATAAGCTAAAGGAATTTGTGGCACGAAGAGACCACTGTGGACACGAGAGGAGGCCCTGGGAAGATGGAGAAGATCCAGGACAGGATGGAAGCCCAGCCCAGGGTAGCATCTGCCCGAGGTGTAAGAGCCAGGACTGGCATCCAGAGAAGGCAAAGCGACGTGGAGAGGAGAGGATTCTCTTCAGGAATGGGGATGTCAGTGTGGCAGGCATGGGGAGTGCGGGGGGGTGGGGTGGGGGGGAGGGAGCAGAATAAACACCTGAGCTTTATCCCTGCAGGGCAGGGTGCTCACCGACAGTCTTAGGAGGCGAGTGGACGGTCAAACCGGTGCTTAAAGAGACCTGTCCTGGCAGCACTGAGCTAAATCCATAAAGAGACACCAAAGAGGGGTGTCTTTGGACACCCCTGCCCCACCCTCGGAGGGCAGAAGATGCGGGTCAGAGGCAGCTCTGAACACCACAAGGGGAGGTCTCCAGGCCTCCAGGGCGAGCTGCCTAGAAGGTCCTGAAACGGGAGCGTCAGGTCAGAAGCAGAGGGAAGGCTTGTGGGGGCTCACAGCACAGGAGGGGACAAGAGCAGAGCTTCGTTTTAGTGTGACTTTGATTTTCACCAACTAGGTCATTCCTGCGGAAAATAGTCATTTGTACCAGGGCCTGGAACGTGGGAGGGGCTGAGTTCGAGCTGTGGAGTTGAAGGTCATTCATACCGAGGTCAAAGGGCCTCAGAACACAGAAAGCACAGCGGGGAGAATGGAGGAAAGCTGACGCACCCTGGGTCCAGACTGAGGTTCTGTGTGCAGCTCTAGGCGCAGCCTCTCTTGTGAAAAGCTCATCGTGAAGACTCTCGGAGGAGCGTGTTGCGTAATATGCAAATTGCTCCCCCGTGAGATGTAACTGGGAGCAACTAAGGTGCTCCAAGTCACTCCGTTATCCATTTTCTAAAATGAACCTGTGATATCTAACACCCTCTAATTGAACCTGAGCTTGGAAATGGCTTATGAGTTATCATAAGGCTAGAATTTGAAGTTCTTTACATAAAAGTTAACTTAAAAGTTCAATATGTTTAAAAACCATAGGGCAGGATAGAGATAGCTTTTAAACCCTGTTCATTTGACCTAATAAATTTCATTCTATCTTCCAGGAATATCCCCAATTCTTGTTTTTACTCTTTAGTCATAATTTAAGGAGGCTGAAAGAATTATATTAAAGCAATAACAGTATAATAAGACCAGCGTCATTGGGTAGAGTAGGGAGCCTGAAACGACAGTATGAAAACTGCCTAGGATCTTGTTAAAATGAGGACTCGTGGGTCCCACTCCCCAGGGGATGTGCCTGGATTGTGGCCAACACACTTCTTTTTCAAAACAAAAAAACACAAGAGGTGATTCTAATCGATTCACCCTGGATGCACTTTTTGGACAGTGTGCTGTATTTTCTTACCTTAACATTTATGGAAGTATCAACTGTTGTGTTTTTTTTAATATCAGAACAGCTTAAGAGTTAATGAAACATGAACAGACAATATCATTCGGAACCTAACAACTTCTGCCGATTTAAAGCATTCTTGTAACCTACCTGGTGGGCTGTACTGAGAGTCACTGTGTGGTGCTGCAAACAAACCTTCTGAGATAAAGCATGTAACGAGAAATGGTTTAAATATCGCAGGGTCTGATTCAAAGGTTCCAGTGAACTTGAGATACAAAAGCTGGAGGTACAAACTTAAATACCTGATGTGATGTAGACTTAAATACCTGATGTGATGTAGACTTTTTTTATATTTGAAATTTATCACAGAAGGCAGTCCAGTCTAAACTGACAGAAAAGATAGCATTTTATGTTTTTCTATAAATTATACCAAAATGACAAAAGTCAAGGTTGTGATGGCTATATTAATGGAATTCTAAAAGAGGGCACCTTATGGGAGGGACCTTGGCAAACCACAGACTCATGAAAAAAAAAAAGAGAAAATTTGAGCGACCATGAGAAAGGATTCGGAAGAAATAAAGTTGAGATACTGAAAAACAAGGGCGATGAAATGTGGGAAGTCGGTGTTTAACACCAGGCATCGGAACCATCCCCCCGACACCCGTGTATCTTACCCATGAAGAAAGCAGAGACACGTATCAGGAACGACGTATCTCTTACCGGGCTCATGCACATCATTGCTGGGGCAAAACATTTAACCCACTTATTTGGAAAAATAGTGCTAGAGCTGATCAGAACGGTCAGGATCCAATAAGTAGGTTCAGACAGCTATGGTCAGTTCAACAAGGGGTGTGTTTCTCTCTAAAACTTAAAGGCTGGTGGTGGTCATTATTTATGTGCTCTTAAACCTCATAAGGGAAATTTTAAAGCTCTCTGGACTCAACCGAACATACGAAACAAGATTAAATTGTACCGTTTGACATACAACTTCCGAAGGTGCAGGAATCTGCCAACGTCTGCTAAATATGTAAGTGATTTATTATATTCTCTTTGGTGTGTTTGATAAGAAGACAGTAAATCTGACCAAAGACTAGGTATGAGAACGCCAGACTTTCATTAATTAGTTAAACAGGAATATCTCAATGCAAAAAAAAAAAATTCCCTACTATGGCTGTCTGTAGAATGCAGTGATTCTAACAATGAGTAAAGAAACACAAAGAGGTGTCTGCATTGGGAAAGTAAATCTGGGGGAGGGTAGATCCTTCAGGGCAATTTCCAGAACACATGCTAGCTCGTAGTCAAGCTTTGTCATCTTTCGGCATCTAACAGAGAATGGGCGCTTTGTGCCTTTCTGGCCATGAGCTGTTGGTGCCCCAAGCAGATGGGACTTACAGTAAATGCTATCATCACTGCAGAAGCTCAGGGAGAGCTGTGCCCTGCGGAACTAGGGTCCAGAGCCATGCCCCACAGTTTGTAGATTAGGAAGCTCGACCAAATTTTCGACAGAAGCCCAGAATTATCATTCCACCCGCCTCTGTCTGAAGCACTGAGGACTGATGCAGTTACAAATCCTCCCGAGTGGCAAATTACCCAGACGGCTCTGACAACCCATCACCTGGCGTCAGGGCAGGTGCGAAGCGGCCCAGGGGACAAGGTGGATGGCAATAACTGCTTCATTCCTTCAGGCGCCAGGGGCTCCTCCTTCCTGGTGCCCCCTCCCCCGCGCCTCTCACCATCACTGTCAATCCACGGGCTGAGCCTAGTTTCAGTTCAAACCCTAGGGACAGACAGTTCCCTGAGGAACTCCAAAAGAGAGAGCTGTTTCTCCTTTAAGCAGTTTGTGGAAGGAGGAAACAAGCAATCTAGATGGACAATTTGGAAACCAAATAAAAGCAAAATTGGATGAGAAGTGAATGCCACAAGCCCTGCGGGAGTAAAGCAAAACTATGCATTCCTTCCTTTCTTCCTGTCCCTGGGAAGAAAATCCTGCAGCCTGAACACTCTGTCCTATTAAAAACTAGTACTTAGGCTTCGAGAGCAGGCCTGCGGCTCCTCCAGTTAGCAGTGCAGTAAGTGGTGTTGCTCTTTCTGAATGACTTTCCCAACCAGATAGGGGTTGGAAATACCATGGCATTTGGAATAGGTGCATCCAATGGCAGTACTCCTTGTTTTGACAGCATCTTCCCAAATAAGTAATTAGTTTCTTATTCTACATATAAATCTAATCACTGCAGGTAAAGCCAGATATGCTAACATTCAACTTCCTGCCCTTTAGGATTTACACAAAACACAACGGCAACGCATGAGCAAGGAACTCAAGAAACGCCGCACCCCACTGCTGAAGCCCTCAGTACATGCAGTGATAGCTGGGATCACTATATGAGAGCATAGCTGTTCTTTTTTTTTTTTTTTTTTTTTTTTTTGCGGTACCCGGGCCTCTCACTGCTGTGGCCTCTCCCATTGCGGAGCACAGGCTCCGGATGGGCAGGCTCAGCGGCCATGGCTCACGGGCCCAGCCGCTCCGCAGCATGTAGGATCTTCCCGGACCGGGGCACCACCTGGATCGGCAGGTGGACTCTCAACCACTGCACCACCAGGGAAGCCCAGCATAGCTGTTCTTTACGCTGACACAGTAGGTGTAATTAAGCTGATGCAAGTGTCTATAAATTATCAGAGGTCGATGGCTTCTGATTTATTAGCTAGATTTTTATCACCGTTAAGAACGTCTCTCTGGCATCGTTACGATACACAATACAAACAACACTTAGGACAGCACAAAAGTATGGCAAAGCCCCTGCCTTATATAAAAACAATCTGATGGAAGATCATGAACAAGTTAGTAAGGCATATGAAAAATCAGTAGGAAGATAGACTGCGACCAAACAAAGGGGCAGTAATCTTAAAAGTTTGAGAACACTCAAATGCAAACTAGCTGACTTCTTCCGAAACACAGAGCTGCCTTGACAACACTTCTGATAGAGAGTCTTGCTTTGAAGCAAGCTGACTCCCATACTGTAAGCCCACGGGTTTTTGGTTTAGTTTGGGCGGGGGCGGGGGGTCAGTTGGCAGCAGTTAAGGGAGAAAAGATGATTTTTTTCATTTATCGAGAGAACAAAGTTAACTTAAACCTGAAGCATTGAGGTGTGAATTGTCATATTTCTCTGAACCTAAACGAACTTGCCTGAATCTCAATCTTCATTTCATTTCCCTGGGTCTTCTGGTGACAAATTATATTCAATCCAAATTTGTTTTTCAGTGGTGTAGGTCAAGTTTGTTAAAGTCTTGTGGACCTTTCAGAAGAGATGAAGTACCAATTACTGAAGCATTTCTCTTGATTTTTGTTTATTCCACCAGTCAACGACACATTGCCTCTTGAGTGTCATCCAGACCTGCTGATTAAATGTCCATATGACATTTTATTCCTTCTTTCTCAAGTGCAAGTTTGGGACATAAATGCACCACAGAGACAAAGCAACCTGCAGGACAGCTCACTCCTGCCCAGACTGATTCGTTTGACGTGTATTTACTGAGCACCTCCTACCTGCCGGAACGGTTCGTGCTTTGGCACTATGACAGCCAACAACTTGGGCCACATGCCCTGTTCCTGAGCAGCTTCCATGTGGGATAACTGGGAGGGTGTGTCTCCCGGGGGGGTTAGGACATCAGGCCTGTCTGTGGGCTGAGGAGGAGAACGTGAAATTGGGTCATGGGGGAAGGTCTTCTAGAGAAGGTGACCTATGAACAGAGACCCTAAGAACTCGGGGTGGGGCTGCCAAGAAGCAGGCGGTGTGCCCAGGGACAGCAAGCAGGCTGGGCGCTGGAGGGGGCAGGAGATGAGCCCAGAGGGATGCAGGGGGGGTGGGATCCACCACGAGGGCCTCTGTAGGACCTTGGCTTTTCCCCTGAGGACGAGGGGAGCCACCCCAAGGTAACAGTTCCTTCACAGAGACCTGTTCTCTCCCTGTTCTCGAACCCGTGCTCCTCCCGGCCCAGCATTTTCCAATTTTGACACAAACATGCCCCATCCACCCCCGCCCAACCCAACACCAGGTCTTTCACATTCCACTGTGGGAGAAGCCACCTCACACGACTTTAGAGCCAGAGAACCAAGAAGAAGGGGGGCTGTGAGAGCCAGGGGCCCCCAACCTCTGGATGAGTCAAGCTAGTTGCAGCCAGAGCTCCCGATTTTTCAGTCAGGAAGTCTAGATACTTACATAAAACCTCTTGGCTTGGAACTACTGACAACTAATTAAAACACAGTTGACCCTTGAATAAGCCGCGTTTGAACTTCTCCAGTCCACTTATACGTGGGCTTTTTCAGTGTAAATGCTGCAGTCCTACATGGGCCCGGTTGTTGCATCTGCTGATGCAGAACCGCGCATACGGAGGCAGGGGCCACATAAGTTATGCCTGGATTTTCAATCGCGAGGAAGGTGGGCGCCCCCAACCCCTCCCTGTTCAAGAGTCACCTGGGTTTTAAAACTGCTCAGCCCCGAGTGATTGGGCCAGATGTGCCCAGGTGTGGCAGTGGTCTGATGGAAACATCACTCCCCACTACTTCAGCAGCGGGACTTTTCTCTGACGAGGAAAGAAAACCAGCGGCAGCGTCAACCTGCGTCCGCAGGGTTCTCCCAGCTCCCACGCAGCCATGCCCTCTGCTCAGACCTGCCGAACGCACTTCTAGGTGAAGGTCGTTGCCGGGCCAGTGCATCACGTGAGGGCGGGAGCGGTGGACGAAGGGGTGGGACGCCTCTGCCGCATGCTGTGTGGAGACCTCGGAAATGACTCCTTCCTCGATTGTGCTCCGGTTAAGTCTCTCCAACTGCTCCTTGCACATCCACACCAATGGCCAAGCACACGGAATTAGGCAACAACTCGGGTCAGAAGACTCCTTCAGGCCTTGTGGTGCAGTGAACTGTGTTCCCACATCCATATACTGAAATTCTAACTCCCAGTTCCTAGAATGTGGCCTTATTTGAAAAGGAGTCATTGCAGGTGTAATTAGTTAAGATCAGGTCTAACTCGAGGTGAGTGGACCCTAATCCAATGTCACTTCCGTCCTTATAAAAAAGGGAAATTTGAACACAGCACACACACAGAAAGAATGCCATGTGAAGATGACGGCAGAGATGGTGGTGATGTTTCTAGGAGCCCACAACACCCAGTATTACCAGCAGCCACCAGAGGCCGGGAGGGCACCTGGGAAAGGTTCTCACAGCCCCAGAAGGAACCACCTGGGCCAACACCTGGATCTCGAACTTCCAGTCTCCAGACTGTGAGAGAATGAATCCATGCTGCTTAAGCCCCGTCAGTAGTATTTTGTCATGACCCCAGCAAACTGCTGCAGGCCTTGTTTCCCCGTTGGTGGTTGACCCCTGTGGCCCCTACCTGCTCAGCTTGCTAGCTAGGCTTGTTCTTCTCCCGGCCCCTGTGGGGTTTGGGGGTCTGGATTTCCATCGTTTGTTTCAGTTCTGACTCGGGATTCCCATCCACTCACTCCCTTCGGTGCCAACACCCAGTAACAAGCTCACATCATCTCTCGAGTCCCAGTTTTCCTGTGTCTTCAGGTAGAGCGGGCCATCCTCTCCTTCCACTCCACCCCCCTTACTGTGGTCCACACCAGCTGTTCTCAGGCTCTCTGGTTTGGGACCTCTTTCATATATACCTCAATCCAAGCAGCATCTCAGCAGACTGAATGCAGAGGCATTTCTGAAGATCCACTGTCTTCTATTAAGCCAGCCATTAAAGAGATTTGCAAAATGTAAACCAATGCCACTCTAATTTTTTTCTGTTTTTGAAAACAGTTGTTTTTCATGGTAATATGTTGTTGTTTATACTACATATAATGGGTTTATTACTGTTCTTTTAAATAAGTTCATATATGGTTTTCACAGCATTAATTTCGACTATGGTTATACATTAGTATCAATAGATAAAATTCACACAAAAGTTCTCTGGAGTCCTCAGTAAGCATCAAAGTTTAACAAAACTAATTATTTTTTCTGCTTCCGCAAGGGCATTCTTTTTTTTTTTTTTTTTTTTTTTTTGCGGTACGCAGGCCTCTCACTGTTGTGGCCTCTCCCGCTGCGTAGCACAGGCTCCGGACACGCAGACCCAGCAGCCATGGCCCACGGGCCCTGCCGTGGGATCCTCCCGGACCGGGGCACGAACCCACGAACCCACGTCCCCTGCATCGGCAGGCGGACTCCCAACCACTGCACCACCAGGGAAGCCCCTCAAGGGCATTCTTAAGTGAAGCTTTCAGTTTTCTATCTTTTACAATGAGAGCAGAGTGGTGAAGACCCTGATTCATGCCGGGGCAGCAGCAGCTCCATCCACCTATCAGAGCAAATGTCAACCTACTAAAAGATCGAATAATGTCTTCGCATTGTCAGGAGAAGACGTTGACCTCCGCCCCCTGAAAGTGTGTTGGGACCCCCGGCGGGGGGTGGGTGTGTAGTCCATGGGTCACATCTGCAGAGCAGAATATGCCTCTTAGTCCCCAGGAATTAGTCAGTTTCTTATCGTTAATAGCTGAGAAGTCTGTTATACGCCTCACATACTGTAAAACCATAGTAAAATCAATTAACTTTAGTTGTATTCTTCCTGTAAATACGATGTGTTCTCAAAATAAAACTGACTCACAGTGGAATCAGTTCTCCTCTTCGTTGGGTTTGGTGGAGCCTGGAAACGCCGGCACCTGGGGGTGGGTGCCCTCTGCTGGTCAGCCTGGGAAATGACTGACCTAGCAGTTCTCTAATGGTCCAGGCTCCTTCTGTCAAGTATCCCCTTAGGCAGCAGGTTCAAGGTATTCAAGTTTTATCAACTACATACTTTATTTACTTTTAATAATTTACTTTTCAATAATTAAAATGTTCATTAGGTCAAGGTTATGATGTCAGAATTCAAATGATTAAAAATATTTGGTGACATCCAGGCACCTCATTAGGTAACTTCAAGCATAAACCAAAAGTCGTCTACTTGTTTATCTTCGTGAGCCATTGTGATTTGGATTAAGCAAATATTTTGATTAGTCAGTCCTACTGCTCTTGGGAGCTGTGTGTGTGTGTGTGTGTGTGTGTGTGTGTGTGTGTGTGTGTAAAGGGAGAGAAAGAAAGTGAACAGGTAGATTCAAGTAAGAGAAAACAGACTATGGAAGGAAAACTTTCAATTTACACATAAAAGACAACTTTCTACCTATATCTTTACCCTAATAATTACCATTATCACACATTCAAGGGGGGTTATGATCATGCCTTGCGAGTATTAAAACTCTTCTAAGCGTTATTCAGGTTTGGGATAAATTTACATTGACAATCCATCACAAAACAGAGAAAAGCAACTGAACTATTTTGTATTTAGCAAGAATCAGCTTGGTTCCGTCAGATGTATGGTTCTGAATGTCCCCCAGGGGTTCTGCCCACTTGATAAAGGCTCACTGGCCATTCCTGATCAGTTACCCACCATATACTCTTATAAATGGACGTGTGTCATACGTTAACTGAGCACTTGCGATGTGCTGGACACTGTGCCAGCCTTTGGGAAAGGTCAAAGGTTAATAAGGTGCATTTCCAGCCCTGCTGGAACTTTATAGTCCAGTAATGCCCAGCAGTGCCAGCATTAGGCGGGCCGTTGTGGACCCTCTGAGTGGGCTGCTCTGGGTGCTGAGTGTCGGGGGGATTATCAGTCAGGAGGTAGAATTTGAGTTGGTTTCACGGAACTGTTGTGATTCTATCAGGCACAAACGGGAGGCTGGTGCATTCCACTTTGACAAACCACATGAACAAAGCCTTAAATCAGAGATGTCCTGATTGTATTCTGGAAACAATAAAGCCTCACATTTAAAATACATCTATAACCCCACTTGAGGAATAGTGGTTTCCTACTGATAAAAGTAATGATGATACCATATTTCCCCAGAGCGTCCACAGGCAGCCCGGCGATGGGTGGCGCCAGCCGCAGACCAGTCCTCACCATGACCCCTTTTCTCTTCCCCGACTTCTACTGAAATGGAAAGTCAGGCCTCACTGGTAGTGTTCTGGTAGTGGCAGCAGTGCTGGAAAGTGCTCTAGGATGGTTGCAGATGGCGAGCTTGGACCAGGACCACATGTCTTCTTGTGCTAAAGGAGCAGATCATGACTGAGAACTGGAAGTTGGGTGATTCAGCTCGGAAACTGGCCAAGTGATTCCTCATCTGACTTTGCAGAGTGTACCTGAAGCTTATTACAGCATGTGGATATGGTTTAAAAAGATACTCACTTCGGGCTTCCCTGGTGGCGCAGTGGTTGAGAGTCCGCCTGCTGATGCAGGGGACGCGGGTTCGTGCCCCGGTCCGGGAGGATCCCACATGCCGCGGAGTGGCTGGGTCCGTGAGCCATGGCCGCTGGGCCTGCGCGTCCGGAGCCTGTGCTCCACAACGGGAGAGGCCACAACAGTGAGAGACCCGCATACCGCAAAAAAAGAAAAAAAAAAAGATACTCACTTTGCCCTGTTTTGATGAGGAAGGAAATCACCTCCTCTCTGGTGGCTGGCCTTCTTAAAAAGCTCTGATGCCTGGGCCCCAACGTGAAAAGCCACGTTGTTTCATCCTTAGCAGGTTTAAGCCACTCAAGACACTGAATATATTACTGAGATAAACCACTTGAAATCACAGAAATGCACATTACCTGTGTCATGAAAACAATATTTAAACCTCTTCCCCTTTAAAATGCTCCTAGGATCCGCCTCCCACTGACGGTCTGCACACATCAGCGTGGGGAGCCTGGCCGCCCTTCCTCGCGGACAGTGCTGAGGAGGTGCCCTCTCCGGGCTATTACCTGACCACGTCTGACATCTGTGCTGTTCCCTCTGCAGGCTGGCCAGGGAGGGAATCACGTGGATGAGCTCCAGCTATTCTCCCTGCCCCCCAACCCTGCTCTGTGCGAAGCAGGCGGGGGGATGCAGGTGCAGCTGCTGATTCTGTGGCAAATCCTCTCTGCACCAGAGCTGGGCCTTGGTCATGCACTTTTTCCACGTTACAGCACAGCTCGCGGCTCACGAATTAACTTCAAAACCTTTTTTCCTGAGACGCAGGCATACAACTACAAAAGAACAGGGGTGGTGGCGCACACGGTCCTTGGGTGTGAGCTGGCTTAGTCTCTGCACATCAGTGACTCCACCAGACGCCCCACAACGGCACCTCCTTTTCCACTTTCCCTGCCCTTGATGTTGTGCGACACCCACAGTGCCGTCTGACAAAGATTTCTTCCAGTAGCTTGTTTTGCTTCTCCTCTGAATATAGCCCTGTCATTACGGTGGCGGCTGCTGTTACTAAGTCGTCTGCAGTACTGCCACCTGTAGCCCCTGCCTAGTATGACTGAGTGACACCTCCGTAGTTCTAGCAACTTCTTTTCCTCTAGTGTAAAAATGATCATTTCACAAAGCATCGTTCTCTGAGTGTTCATTTGCTTTATCTGAAGAGGCACCGTGTTTGGATGAAAATGACATAAAGTGTTTGATGGTGTCACAGAGCTGATAAAATTTCATGATAGAAATATATTAAGGACTAGGAATTAATGAGTCATGAAGAAAGCCCAAGTTCGGAAATTTACTATTATATTTGCTCTCCAAACATGTCTGTTTTTACCTACTTGTCCAAAACCATCCTGTGTGCAGATTCCGTTCATCTTCACATTGGAGTCATACTCACTCCATTATTTCCACTCAGGAAATTACTTGGAACTGCAGCGTTCACATAGATATTAAGACCGCTTACATTGTGGCAAGATATCAAGTTTGTGCCATAATTCATTTTTTGTGAATTAGCAATGTATAAAGAGCAATGCCAATGACATAATAAGTGATAGAACATAGAAAAGAAATGATGTAAAAGACTTCACTTTGTCAACCATGTTTTATCAAACCAATGAATGTAATTCTTGTTGCACTCCTGTAACTTGAGGAATGCAAGAATAATTCAGAATGTAACTGGATTCCTGTGAATAAGATAATCAGCCTTACATTTCAAATTGTAAAATGTCTGTGACCCCGGAAGCTTTACTACCTGTGTTCTGAAACCACCGAGCCACTTGGAAGAAGGCCAGAGACCGCAAATGACTCACAGACCCCACACTCGGGAAACGCTAATTTGGAAACACGCTCTCAGGACAAGCTGGGGCCCGAGGCGAGTCTAGGTCTTGAGGCTGAGCAAGCAGAAGCCGTGAATAAGGAGAGAGATTGTGTGGAGGGCAGACGTGCAGATGAACGCGCAGAGGTCCGAATGCCCTCAGAGCTGTGAGGTCCTTCCCAGCCTGAGGACTGCAGCACTTCGCTCTGTGTGCCGTGGAGTCAGGGTCACCGGGGCAACCGGTGAGTGGGCGGCAGGGACGCAGGCAGGGAGGCTGGGCTGAGAACCTGCCACCTGCCTGGAAGTCCAGCTGAAGTCGTGCGGAGGACTGCCTCGGTTTGGGCTCAGATGACAGGAGTGCCCGACCCGGCGACTTGGTGCTGCTTGTTTACTTGGAAAGAGAGCCCAGGAAGCAGGGGTGCGGGTCGGGACGTGCGGAAAAGGGAAGGAGGAGAAGCCATGAAAAGGGGGCATCGCGCAAGTTACTGCAGGAAGCCCCGGCGAAGCACCACTGGGCGCCCCTCTGCTGGCCCCTTGCCCTCGGGTGCAGGCTCCTCTGGGGGCTTGTGCGTGCCGCGGCACCAGGGGGCAGCCCGTCTGCCGGACGCGGACTTGCAGGCAAGTGCACGGCGAGGCGGCGTCAGGTGTACATCTCACGGTGTGGCGCCTGTCGTGTGCGACCTGCGCGCCAGGCTTCCTGCAGCCACTTCAGGAGCTACGAGTCCCTCCGTCAAACACCTTCTGCAGGTGTCTCGTGGGAGGCCGCGTGCACCGGGGGAAACGAAGGTAAGGGGACAGGCCCATTGGCCGCCAGGGCTCCGCCACCAGTGGGCAGGGCAAGTCGAGTATAAAACAACGAACTACAAGAAAGAGGGGCCAAAGGAGACACCGTGGGTGGCTGGGACCCCCCGCCTCACTGGAGGGTCCGGAGAGCTTTCGGGAGGCGGTAGCGCTTGACCTGGGCCTTGAAGGGGAGGGAAGATTGTGGTGAGAAAGAGGGTAGGAAGGCAGGTGTCTTCAAGGCCCTGAGACGCCCCAGCATTCAATGGAAGTCAGGCCAACAGAGAGACTGAGGTGGGCTTAGACCAACAGGGCCGCGGGGAGTCCCAGCTGCTGAAGGGGCCTGGGGAGCCCCCAGCACGCCCGGGACACGTCCGGAGCCCGAGCTGGGCTTGGGTGGACAGCCAGCCAGGACCCTCGGTCCCACCCTGGGGTGGAGGCTTCCTCTGCCGCCAGGGGTCTTGCTGACCCTCCAGGGCTGCTCCAACCACAGCGAAGCTAAGGCTTGAAACTTCGGCGGCTTGTGCCCCATTAGCAATTTCCCAAAAATTCGCCATTTTAAAGATAAAATTAAATTAATACACTTGTAACCTTGGATGAATAAATAATACCTTTAAGTACCTAGCGTGATATCATATGTCTGAGTCTAATTGTATACAATGCACTTTTATGTTCCTAATTACCCAGGTGCCGCCAGACCTGTACACGACTGAGAGGCATGGTGCCCAGGTCGATCTCGCCCCTAAATTATAAGCTGACATCATATGAGCTTCCTACTGCTGCTCTAACAGATTACTGGTAGCTTAAAACAACACACATTTATTATCTTCATAGTTCTGGAGGTGAGAAATTCAGCCCCCCTGTGTAGTAGGGTGGCTAAAATCAAAGTGTTGCCGGCCTGCATTCCCTCTGGAGTCTCTAGGGGAGAATCTGTTTCCAGGCCTTTTCCACCTTCTAGAGGCACCCTCACTCCTTGGCCCACGGCCCCTTTCTCCATCTTCAAAGCACGTGACTCCAACCTCTGTCTCTGTCATCACATTGCCTTCTGCGACTCTGGCCCTCCTCCCTCTTACAAGGTCCCTTGTGACTACACTGGACCCACGTGGATCATCTAGGACCACGTCTGCAGCCTCCCTGTTGCCGTGTAAGGTACCACATGCACAGGTTCAGGGGATTAGGACGAGAATGTCTTGGGAAGCCATTACTCTGTCTACCGCAATACGTTTTTAAACTAGGAAAAAACAAGTCTCACCATTTATTCAAGGTTTCTGAATATGTTACATGTGTTCCTTGTCCTTTACCCTGGAAGCACCTCAGTATTTTAGGAATGTCATCCTGAGCGATGGGGTGACCAACTGGGTGACAGGAAGTGGCTGCTGCTCCTGAATTGGCTTTGCTTATTTGCTGACCTTACCAATAGCAGTTTCCCCCAAAAAAATCCCTTGGCAATAGCTTGCTTTCAGATGATTTGACTCTTCCATTGAACGTGGCTTCATGACCACGGATGACTCCTGAAGTCCGGTGATCACAGCAGGAAAATCTCACCAAAGACAGACATTAGGCTATGGATTCCTGCTGTACATGTCTGAATGGGGGCATCTCTGGTTTGGTTTCTACTCTCATTCTAAAACATTTAGCAGATTTATTGTGCAGTAAACAGGGAAACGGTAACTGATGGAATCTTCCCGTTATCAACCAGGTTCCCCTGTGCAAGAGAAGGTGCAGCAGAACCTTTTCTGTGGAAAGAATTCTGAAGCCTGGCTCTACCACTTACTAAGTGTGTGCTTTCAGGCAAATTATTTGGTTTCTCTGAGCTTTAGTTGCCCTGCTTCCATGAAATAGGGATGATAACCCTGCCTTCCACAGAAGGTTGCTGTGTGAAGACCAAACGTGATCCTGTATGAAGGATTTAGCTCAGTGCCTGGCAAAAAGAAAACTCTCGGAGAATGTGAAATATTATTTTTTTATTGTTAAGTTGATTTACAATGTTGTGTGAAATATTATTACAGTTAACTTTATTAATCTTAGTGTGAAAAGACAGGGTGGATAGAACTTTCAATCCTTTAATTGAAAGGATTCTAATTTCAAAAGTGATTTTCTTTAAAGAATCACACTAGGATAATTTGGAGGTGAGAAGAGGACTGCAGGGGCAACTGATGGCGAAGTAGCCTCTGGGCCTGGTCACTAATCTGCAAGAGTGACCGCACGAGTAGGGCGTGGTGTACCAAGGCCTGGAGGGGGCCGACTGAGAGAATATGTGACCGCAGCCGCCGCGTTCGGAGGGACTGGGGAGTGAGGGAGGGTGGGGGCACCCTCAGCGAACAGGTCCTGGAATTCACAGTGAGGGCAAAAGCAGATCAGGCAGAAACCCATCGTTTCTGAAAGGAGCCTAAACGACGTGGCTTGTCAACCAGTCCTAGATTTTGAGAGCCACGTGTAGGTCAGAACAGTTATTCATTTTGAAAGCAGAGAGTGCCTGAGGAAGAAACAAAAGTAATCACTTAAAAATTATTTTCCTTGAACTGAAAGCATCAGGCGTGCTTACTAGAGAATCCAGGCCACCCTCGTTCTAAATGCTGGTACTTCAACTCTAAATGTCAAATCGGCAGGATTAGATTATATACGCCAAATTGACGGTCAGCGTGCACTGGTCAGAGAGTGCGCGGATGGGGAGTTTTAGAATTCTCTTCTTTCTTAGAACTGTGCCCCCCTGGGCCCTCTTCCTGGCCTGGGACTGCAGCCGAACCTCACAGCAAAGCAAACTCAAACTGAACTCTGCAAGGGCGGCAGAGAGATCGCAGCTCTGAGTCGAGTCTCCGAACTCTTCTCCCTGGGACGTTAGGATCATTCGCAGCCTTTCTGCTCCGTGACGCACAGAGGTTTGGCAGCCGCTCTTAGAACTGGGAGGCCGTTGGTTCTTAACTATTGAGGATCCCAAATAAGTAGTATCTCATGCAGAGGCGGCTGTAACTTTGGGGAGAGAAAAAATCTAATAGGAAATATTTGGGAACGACAGCTTCACTTACTTTGCTATCCCAATTTCTGTGTTTTTCAGTTTTCAGATAGGATTAGTCAGAATGAAAAGACATTCCAAAAAATCTTTCCCCCATTTTTGTTTGTCTTCTCAAGTGCCTAAGAGTCGGCCCGTTTGAAGTTTTAGTTTAAGTGCTTAATTCATTACATTAGGTTTTCTTTTAATAAATAGAGATGAACTAGTCTTCAAATGAGAATGACATGCTCGCTTATTTTAAACATACCAGCATCTGAAATACGTAATGTTTAGATATTCCTTTCCTTCCTCATTTGACAATATCTACGATGAACTAGTGGGTTCATCACAGGTTGTTTTTGCCTTTTTATTGAACATACGTATTTATTCCTAGGCAGACCCCCTCCCTGCCCCTCTGTGTGCTGGTCTCCTGACCCTGGGGGAGGCGCTGTGTTTAGTTTGCCTGGAAGCCCCAGTGCATCTCCTAGTTAGTGCTCAGCATGTATCAGACACATAATAAATGTTTGTGGCATTAATTACCTCAAGAGTTCCTCAACAACTTTCAAATATACGAGAGTCATTTAAAATTCTGACTGTGGCTGCCAAACCCAAAGGCCCATCTCACGTTATCCATAAAATCTTCTTCAAAAGCCACTTTATGCAAGTATGCTGTGGTAGAAAGAGTCCGGGGCTAGTTATCAGGAATACCCTGTTCCAATTCCCGCCCTGCCCTTTACAGCTATTTGACCGTAAACCAGTCACTTAATTTCTACGAAGTCCAAACCCAGCTCTTAAAAGCCAATAAAGGAAGCAGTCTGAGCAGTTATAAAACATCTGGTAGGCTTAAATATCTGAGTTAAAACAAAAGAAAACAGCAGAAGAAAATAGATCAGAAATCAACCCCCTGCCAAATCACAGGGAATTATCTTGGTTCTAGTGATGACAGAAGAAAAGAACAAAATGTGTATTCTCAGGAAGGACTGAAAAGTAGGGTTTGTGCCAGTTTCTAGGACTTGAGTGTTTTCCTGAGTAAACATCTAATGTAAATGGCTTCAGCCTGTGTTGATCAACGGGTATTTACGATTTTAATTCTTTGGAGGCTAGTAAGGTGAAGTACTTAAATCACCCCCATGAGTACTTAAATCAGCCCTGTGAAGTACTTAGATCACCCCTAATGGCTACCAAATATCCCTGCATGAAGCTGAGCAATAATATAAACTACTGGACACCTACTGTATACCAGGCATTAAGTCTACCACCCAACAGAACTGGTCGTGACAGATGACAGAGAAATGTAACCCATGTGGTGTTCTCAGTTATTACAGGCTTTAGTTAAACAAGCTGGTTGCTTGTACTGTAGTCCAATTGTTGTAACTCTGCCATTGACTCAGGGAGAAAAGACAGAGGGTGACTACCTCTTCTCCTAACGTGACCCTCATAATACTGAGATCCATACACGAGGATGTCAGACACCAATCATTTTGGAAGAATTAGAGAAGATACTGATTTATCTACTAAATAAAGCGTGAGGTCTGGACCCATGGCAGCCAATCCCAACCTACACCAACTGTCGGTCCCCTAAGCATTTCTTAATGATTGCATCGCTCATCTTTTTGTATTACTCTTAAAAACTGTGCACAGTTCTTTGTTTCAAATACGTTTTTTTCCACTTCCTGTTCCTCTCTAGGAAACTGATTACCAGTTTAATAATAACCAATGTCCCTACTGACCCTGACCAGTGTCCTTTCTTGGGCTAAATTACTTATCTACTTTTGAGCTCTGGGGAGGTGAGGAAGCAAACAGGGTTATAAGTTGCCTTTGGGAATTTGGGGTCTGCTACTGGGAGGAAGTTTGAATGTCCCAGTGGGGACGAAGTGCGTCATACTGACCCACAGATACACCACTGAGAATCTGATGGAATTTTTTTAGTGGATTGGAGATATGTTTTAAGTTTTCCCTCTACTTCCTAATTTCAATTGCTAATACTGTGGACTGTGCAGACTTTTGCAAAATAATATTAAGAGAACACATAAATACACATACTTTTAAACATTCGGCACCATAATTTACATAAAGTACATTGATTTTAAAATTATTTTGTGGCTTCCTTGGTGAGAGTCCGCCTGCCGATGCAGGGGACACGGGTTCGTGCCCCGGTCCGGGAAGATCCCACGTGCCGCGGAGCGGCCGGGCCCGTGAGCCACGGCCGCTGAGCCTGCGTGTCCGGAGCCTGTGCTCCGCAACGGGAGAGGCCGCAACAGTGAGAGGCCCGCGTACCGAAAAAAAAAAAAAAAAAAATTATTTTGTAGTCAGCGAATGACCATTGATAACATTAATTTGAACAAACCTAGTAATAACATCTTCCTTATCTTGCGCAAAAGAAGAAATGAATTCACAGAACAAATTCACACCATAGTTAGAGTGTCTCAGGAATTGAACCTCAGATCTGAGAACCAAGGCAAGGCACCCTGGTCACTTTTCCAAATGCAAAATAAATTCTTTCACTATGTGGGTAAGTTTGCTACCAAGGAAAAGACTGTGCATTTTCCCCAAAAGCAAGTAGGTTCATTAGCTATAGCTCCCAACTTTGAATCTCATTCTCCGCATTTGTAACTCAGGGTTGGGATGAAGACAAAATGAGAAAATGCAACAGTATGTGAGCTGTAAAATCTGAAGTCTTATATGTGAGGTATGATTATTGCTGCAATTTTTATCAATCTTTTAGTAATCCTCCCCACTGTCCCCTGTCTAGTGAGCAGCTCCGGCTGTTTATATTTTCTGACCAGTTTGCTGTTGCAATGATACCATTTATGCCTCATTTTCTCACAAAATGCTGTTTGCTGGGGCTCAGAGAACAAAGCTTCAGCCTCAGTCCCTTGGGGAAGGCTGGTAATAATAGGAACCTATATTTGTATTATGTTTTCCATTTATGGAAGCAGAATTTTCATCATAATACTTAACAGTCAAAACACGCACACACTTTGAATTCTTAAACGATCATTTTTAAAAAGAAAAATCCAGTAGTGAAGAATACTGGATTATTTTTAGGTATTTACCCTTTCGCTTCATAGTATGTGTTTCAGTGGATTGATGAGCAAAATAAAAAGAGAAAAGCCCACCTTATTTTCATCATCCAAATTAAGGGGGACAGTTATTTTTGCATCTAAGTTTTAAAACACATCCTTCACATCTCCTCTAAACATACATCTATCAAGATGGTCTCTTGATAGCAAGAATAGTCATTAGTTTAATCCCAAATTGGTGGGGGGTTTTCTAAGTTAAGGGAAGTTCTTTTAAAACCTAAAGTAAACACTAGCTGTTAAAACAAATGTGTTTTAAAAATGAGATCAGCAGATGTTTGCTCTCTCTTGAGGGGAGGGATGAATTTAAGAAAACTACTGCCTTTCAAGCTCTGAATTTATAATACGAAGCGATAAATTATCACCATTTTGCAGATGTTCAACAGAACAGAGACAGAGGTTAACTGACCCTCCCTGGAGAGCAAGTGACGGTGCGAGCCAGAAAGCAAGCTAGCCCAAGCCTCCTCCTCTCTGCTGTCAGGGCTTTCTTCTCATTCCCAGAAACACTCCAGGAATATTATTCTTGTTTGGGGATGTGTTGAGAACTCACCATTTAAGGAGTTCAAAGAATTGGTGGTTGAAGAGATTTTAAGCAAAGGAGATCATTTTGATGCAATCTTTCCTGAGCATTGCAGTTCAAAGTGAGGCCTTAATCTGAAGGCAGAAACACCCCCGCGGGCATCCCTGGAGGACACTCCCCCTCCCCCAAGGGCCTCTGCTTCCCCCTCAGGCAGGCCTGAGGCCAAGGAGCAACCTTGCCCAATAATGGTGGAAAACTCTCCATTTTCCAGCCTACGAAGGATTTGACCTCATTTGCTTCCTCCACTGGGAGTTTCCCTCAGCAAACGCAATTTCTCCTTTGATGCTGAGACCCAGACCCAGGGCAGAGGTCTGGCTCCCGGCCCCATCTCGACTGAACGCCCGGGGTTTGGGTTCCAGCTCTGTGAGCAGTGGTGATGGTCCCTGGTCCCCTTGGCTGTGTGGTCTGAGGACAGCCTTTGTCCCACTGGAGGCCACTACTGAACCTGCGTGGGTTTAAATGCATTCCTCTTATCCTAGTGACGTCTCGCACATCACCTAAAGTACCCCCGCTTGTCGTGAAGGAAAACACAGTCGTCCCTCATCGTTCCCTCCCGTCTCGGTGACTCTCCCGCCCACCTGAGCCAATCGCTGTGGTCAAAGAAATGAAAGGCACTGGTGGGCTTTAGATAAGGGGGGAGGGGCTCACTCCTGGAGCCCAGGTGAGAGCAGTGTCAGCCCTCACTGCGCAGGCGGGAAAGGCGGGTCCTCTCTAGGAGGGAGGCGGGGATCACGCAGAAGAGGCAGGCAGCGCAGGTCCCTGGCCCTTACTATACACTCAGTGAAGCTTGCGGCACCGATACCCTGCAAAACCCCACGGTGACACATCAATCCAGGTCCAAACGCTTCCAGCACATAAAGAAGAGGGGTCTCCTTGCTGCAAAGTTAATGAAAGCAGGACTTCTCAATAGGTTTTCTAGTTACTAGTTTTAAAAACGGAAAAAGATGTTTTATTTGCTTTCATTCATTAGACATAGATGAAAATAGACTATTACAAATGTACATGTCTCAGGTATAATAAGACTGATAAACCTAAGGGAATAACAGCACGAGCAGAAGCATGCACTAAGTCACTTCATAAGGGCGTCATCTAACCTGCTTTGTGGCTGCCCTGTCGAGACTCTGCAAGGGCAGGAGTGCACGGCACTGAACAGAGCTCCTAATGAGTGCCAGGCTGTCAGTCACTTCTGATATTCGAGCCCTCTGAAATCTTGGCACAGGTGAATTTTCCATATTTTCTACTCTCTAATGAGACCGTCACCCGACTTTGATATTTTGTGGGAACACCTTGATCTCCTCCTTTGACTATGTCCCTCATTCCCCCCTGGAAGGCTCCCCTTTCTCCAGCCTGCAACTAGAATCAAATCCCACTCCCTCCAGGCAGCCTTCTCTAGGGGCTGCAGCCCTGGGTCCTTGTCACCCCACGCCTCTGCGTTCTCTTCCAGGTGTGTGTCATACCTGGGAGATGCGTTCACACCTGCCACCACCTGCCCATGCCTCACTGGGGGCCTCAAATCCAGCATTTCCCAAACTGATCTTACTCTATTCAGTCCCCTCAAGACATCTGCTGAATTGTTGTTTCTCTGGGTTGTTGGTGTCACCCAATCAGCCACGTGAGCAGCTTGAGTTTCTCTCCACCTGACACCGACCCTCTCATCTCCCTATGTTCACGTGACCAGGCAATGTCAGCTCTGCTGCCTCAGCACCACTCAGGGCACTGCTATCTACATCCCCACAGCATCCCTTTACGTTCAAAATATTTGCAGCTTTTACCGATTTTTGTTCCAGTTTAAAAAGCAAAGCACACATGTTAAAGAACACTAAAAACATACCAACATATAGTTTAAAAGTAAAATGATGAATCTATGTCACAACTGCTAGATAATCCCCATTAACGGTTTTACTTGGACCATGCTGTACAGATGGTGGTGTGGGCTGAGTTTTTTTCTTCCGCACAACATTCTTTTATGAACATTTTTCTTTTACTGAGATTCCTTCATTTGGCATTTTATGGTCACATAATATTCTATCATACTTTATTTCCCAGTTTTTGGATGTTTAATTTTTTGCTATTATAATATAATACTGCATGAACAAATTTAGACTTAAATATTTGTCCACATTCCTATTTTTGGCTAGATTCCCAGAAATAGAATTAGTGGATTGAAATGAATAAATATCCTTAAGGCTCTCGATACTTGCCAAGGAAGGTGAAAGTTTTATCCCCACCAGCAGCATAAGAAAGCTCACATCTCAGTCTGAATCACTAATCTGCTGGGTGGGGAAGCTGGTTCTTGCACGTTTCAGTCCTTGACTAATGATGCTGAACCCTTATTGGTTGTTTTAGTCAATATTTCGTCTCCTGGCTCTGTTCCTGTCCTTTGTCCATTCCTGAGGGGAGGGGGTGGAGAGATCACAGTGTAAGAGCTCTTCCACATAAACCCTTTGTTCTGTTTATAGTGAACACATTTCCCTAGTTGGTTCTTCGCCTTTTATTTCTGTTGAGGATTTTCCGTTGTATAATACAATAGCATGTGATTCTGTCAAAGACTTTCGCAACTTCTGATGACAAACCTTAAGGACAAGAGGAAGTCTTTGAGGTCTTGAAGCAGGTGCTCAAGATTAGGTTTTCTTCTGCAAAGGGTCACTCCAGCTGCTGTGCAGGGGATGGTTTGGAGAAGTGAAGGTGTAGTTTGGGGTCCACAGTAACAGGCCACTTTGTGGCAACAGAGTGGGCACCCAGCCCTCTGCCTGCCCACAGCCCAGCCCCTGGTGGAAACGCTCCCCTTCAGACACGCAGCATCCTTGCTTCACGACCCTCTGTAGCCTCACACAACCATACGTCCAGTCCACTCACGTCCTGACCTCTTGGTTGGGGTCCTTAGGTCACCTCTTCATTCACACTTCAAGTGTATCTTCAGTAACTGCATTCACAAAGGTTCCCTTTATTTCTGGACTCTGGAAGTACCTTGCCCTAAACTCCTGCATATTTATAGCGTGTTGGTATCCGTATTTTGCTTTTTAAGCAGGTTTTTTTTTTTTTTTTTGGCTGCGTTGGGTCTTCATAGCTGCGTGCGGGCTTTCTCTAGTTGTGGCGAGCGGGGGCTACTCTTTGAGGCGCTGCACAGGCTTCTCATTGCGGTGGCTTCTCTTGTTGCGGAGCATGGGCTCTAGGTGCGCAGGCTTCAGTAGTTGTGGCTCCCGGGCTGTAGAGCGCAGGCTCAGTAGTTGTGGCACACGGGCTTGGTTGCTCCGCGGCATGTGGGATCTTCCCGGACCAGGGCTCGAACCTGTGTCCCCTGCATTGGCAGGCAGATTCTTACCCACTGTGCCACCAGGGAAGTCCCTGTATTTTGTTTTCAGAGCTACTGTAGATATATGTGTTCATTTTGTTTATTGATGGTGGTGAGGTGATTTATGACTAACTCCCATACGATGAAGTAATTGTAAAATATAAATATTTTAAAATTTAAATATTTAAAAATTTAAAAGTCAGCAGCAGAGGAACTATAAATAAGAAAATGCCAAGACAAGAAGAGAAAGGAAATAAATGTGCTAAATTGTGTCACATCAGGCAGCTGGTGTATTTCACCTCAGATTAAGCTCTGAGCTTCGCGCCAATGTGAACAGGTAGATGGAGGCGTTTATCTGGTTTATATTGTCCAAAGGGACTCAGTGCCCCTTCTTCCCAGGGACCTGAAGCCTGTTTTCTAGTGTTTTGCCCCCAAAGTAAATTTTCACTGGGCTTCACTGAGCCATCAGGCTTCCTGAGCAATAAAGCGTGTGCTCCACTGCTGTGAGCAAACTCAGGGTAAGCTTCTGAGTGCTGTCCTCTGATGAAAGCTAAGTCATCAAAACCCAAAAGACAACAGATGCAGCAAAGACCCTGGACCCCTGGAGCAAGACTCCTCAAAGTGAGGCCCGCAGCTCCTCTGGAGGGGACACAAATGGCTCCCGAACTCAGTCTGTTATGGCCCCCTGGCACACAAGTCATGGGGTTTCCGTTTGCATGTTGCTAAAAGCATTTTAGCCATTATTAAGGGGTTATGAAAATGTGGGACTTGTGAATTAAGTTGTGTGTGCGACTGAGTTTGTTGAGGCTGATTCAGGATTCCTGGAGCCAGCGCTCTGTGCACACAGGAAGCAGCACCTGCGCATTTTCTGGCGGGACACTTTGTCATCAATGCATTCCTTGGTGTTGTCCTGAGTTCAGCAGGCTTTTGTGCTCACCACACTCCTGGCTTCCTCATTATAAACTGCTGTGGCTTAAACTTCATCATCACCCTTTGGTTTGTTAGGGGTGGTGGAGTGGCCATCCATGTTTATCTGGTAATGCAGGGGGGCATCCACAGATCCCTAACCTGTAAGCCAGTCCTCAGTTTGGACTGCAGATCCAGTAAGAACCAGCCTTACCAAGATTGCTAAAGCCTTCCTCTCTCCACCTTGAATGGGCGCATCCAGGGGTCCTCCCCCGGTTTATGCTGTGAGTTTGAGCTGTTTCAACACTTAAAACTTACAAGGGAAGTGGAGGGAAATCGAGGGACCGTTTTTAAATGCTGTAGGCCAGGGGTCCCCGACCCCCACGCCGAGGACCAGCATCGGTCTGCGGCCTTTTAGGGACCGGGCCGCACGGCAGGAGGTGAGCAGCAAGCGAGCAAAGCTTCACCTGCTGCTTCCCCATCGCTCGCATCACCGCCTGAACCATGAGCCCCAACCCTGCCCGTGGAAGAACTGTCTTCCGTGAAACCCGCCCCTGGTGCCAAAAAGGCTGGGGACCGCTGCAGCGCAGGCAATGTTTTACTAATGTGAAATCATGTGTCTAAGCTCATAAAAACAGCACGTTTATTTGGTAACTCTCTCTATTCAGTTATCACACATGCCTCCTTTCGCAAGAACTCGAAAATTGGAGCAGTAACCACCAGGCCTTTTGCTTTCACCGTAGCGGCTGCCACCGGGAGACTTGGCCCCATAGACCTAGGGGCATCACTGCGAACTTCAGGCACCTCCTGGGAAAGCGAAGTGCCTCCACTAAGAAGGGCAGGAATCACAAGTGGAAGGAAGGCAGCTGCCAGCAACTGAGCTTCCCTTTCAGTCCTTTTATATGTGAATTCTTCTCTCACCTGTCTATGGAATATCCATCCAGAGAGAATACACTCGGAGTTCCTACTGCTGGAAAGTCTGGAACCTCTACCATCAAAGTCTAGGCCAAATCCAGTCCTGGAGATGGACGGTGGTGATGGCTGCACAATGATGTGTGTTATTAATGGTAAATTTTTATTATGTATAATTTACCAAAAATGTTTAAAGGCCCCAAGTCTACATCCTGAGCACGAGAAGGCTGCATGCGCCTCACTAATTTCAAAGCCACAGCACCTCAGCTACACAACAGTATTCATAGACATTTTAAAAATGTCGAGCAAGACGCTTACGACAAAGATGCCTTCCATTCTATTTTCTTTCTCCATCCCTGCTTCCAAAAAACAGTACAAATAGGTTTGTGTGTACACAGGAGAAATGCAGCTCGAAAAAGCAGCATCTGTGGAAGTTGTGGGGCTGCCGGCCCCACCCACCTTACAGACCTGCCATGCGCTTGTCTTTTCAGGCACAAAGCAGGCGGCGCCTCAGACCCCACTCCAGTGACACAGTCTGACCCTCTCCCACTTGGCAAGAGGTCCGCAGAATGGATTGTCCTAATCTGGTTTTGTTGCTCTGAGAAACACGATCATTCTCCACACACACACACACACACACACACACACAAAGCTGTTGAAACCCACACTGCACAGGCTAGAATGGGGCTGCAAATAAGCAATTTCCTCTCAGGGTTCCTTGTCGTCAGTGGCCCTTTGATCACTTCCCCTCCCCCCTAGGGTCCCTCCACAGCCTCCGTGGGATGCAGCTTTGACGGTGGGGACCAGTTACTAGAAAAGGACTCACCCTTCCCTGCACTTGGTATGCACTCGGGGAGACAAGACTGGAACGAAAGGTTGTGCAATAGTGAAAGCCTCACAAGGGGTATTCTTCTCCTCCCTGCCCCTTAGGAGAGTCCGGGGATTGTGGGAGGAATGGAAACCTTAATGAAACGTTGGCTGGCTGGGCAGGTGGCTGAAAGGTCATGTTTGCTGTAAGGAGTGCTGGTCCTTCTGGGGTTCAAGTCCTGGTCAAAACTCTGGGATAGACCCCCTTGTCAGCTCAAGTATTTCAGATCCCGAGGGTTTTCTAAGTGGGTAAGTTTCTGCTTAACCCTGGAAGGCGTGGAATTAAATAACAGGGTGATGAAGCTCATCCATCCTTCGTCCTAATCCTTTTGTCAACTTTAGGAACCATCGCTGCCTATCTTTGTCAGATTATTTGATAACTTAGAGACTGAGAGATGAACCTTGGGTCTATTTGGGTTGAGCAATTTATTTTTAATTATGAATGTGATTTTTAGGTGGAAGGTCTAAAAAGTTTTCAAGCGTTAACAGGACTTGGGATTCACACATCCCTGAGCTATATTTGTTGATTCACTGGAGTTGTTTCAAGTCCCACACAGCTCACAGCATCCATGCCTTGCAGGGGGCACATCACCCCTGGCAGCAGAAGTCCTGGGCCATCCTCCTCCCACGAGGAAAAGGAAGGAAATCCTGCTATGGAAACTTCCAGAAATCATTCCTAATTCTGGAGCTCTCCTTTTTTTAAAAAAACTGCTTTATTGAGGTGTAACTGATATGCCAAGAACTACACATTTTTAATAAGTACAATTTGGACAAATGCAAACACCTGTGATACCATCCTTACAACCAAGGTAACAGAACCAATACCTCCCAGAGTTTCCTTGTGTCTCTACCCCCTAACACATTCTGAAGTGTACAGCACAGTACTTTAACTATAGGCACTTCGCTGCACAGCAGATCTCTAGAAATCTTCCATCTGGCATAACTGAAATTTATACCCACTGGACCACAACTCTCCACATCCCCTCCCCCAGCCACCAGCACCCACCATTCTACTCTCTGCTTCCATGAGTTTGACTGTTTTAGATACTTTATGTAAGTGGAATCATGCAGTAGTTGTCTTTAGTGACTTATTTCACTCTGTGCTTATTCACTTAACGTAACGTCCTCTAGGTCCATACATGTTGCTGCAAATGACAGAACTGCCTTCTTGTTTAGAGCTGAATAATATCCCACTGTATGTATATACCACACTTTATCCATTCATCTGTCAGTGGACACTTGGGTTCTTTCCTTCACTGTTGTGGATGATGCTGCAGTGAACACAGGAGTGCAGATACCTCCTTGAGATATGATTTTAATTCTTTTGGATAAATACCCAGAAGTGGGACTGTTGGATCATACAGTGGAACTATTTTCAGTTTTCCAGAAAGTAATACTTTCTTTCTCCATCTGTTGATACTTATGGGATTCGTGGATCATAACAGAGATAATCGTGCTGTGATGTATTTCCCAACTGGACTGGGCTGGATAGAGTCCCCTCAAAATTCACGTCCACCCAGAACCTGTGAATGGGACCTTATTTGGAAATAGAGACTTTGCATATATAATTAAACTGAGGTCATATTGGATTCGAGTGAGTCCTACATCCCACGATAACTAGTGTCCTTACAGGAAGGCCACGTGAAGACAGAGGCAGAGATCGGAGTGATGCAGCTGCAAGCTAAAGGCCTGCCAGCAACCCCAGAAGGTAGAAGGATGAGGAAAGACCCTCCCCTTCAGAGGGAGCATGGCCCGGCCCACACTTTGATTTCAGACTTCCAGCCTCCAGAACTTGGGGAGAACAGATTTCTGTTGTTTTACGCCACCCAATGAGTGGTCTTTGGTTATGGCAGGTGTAGGAAACATAGACCAATATTTTCCCCACACCATGGAGGTTTTAAGTATCAAACCAGGCGAGAATCAGGAGGCCTTAGGGGCTGAGTGGAGCAGCTGCATGGACACTGCAGCAGGAGGCCACTTGGCCACACGCTGGACCCACAGTGTGTGTTTCTGAAACGTCAAGCAAACCTCCCAGACTCTCCCAGATGCCTCTCAGAGGCAGAGCAGACCCAGTCCAACATCAGAGCTGTTGTTTTCAGCTGTCCCTGAGAAGGCAGGGGACGCAGCCCCGCCCAGTGTATGGGCGGGTCTCAGCCTGTTGGCATCCTCGTCTCCTAGACGGCTTTTGGCACACACTGTGGGTTCCTGTGAGGCCTGACCACAGGAAGGAACAGATCTTTACAAAAACAGCTGGATCAAGAGTCATCTTTGGAGAAATCCCTCAGGCAAAAAGGATACTAGTATTTCTACTGTTATCTATGGTGTTTTGACTTATGTGCTGAATATGTGGCACATAGCATATCGTTTAATCCTAACAATAAACTTATGAGGTAGAAATGTGTCCCCCATTTACAGATGAGAAAATTTAAGGTCAGACAAGTTAAGTAATTCAGGCTTAAGTAACCCAGGCCCAGGCTTAGAGGTTGCAGGAGGTGAAGCCAGAGTTCGAATAAATGTCTATCCGTTTTTCTTTAAGTCATGTGACACTCTGCATGGTTTCCTTCTCCCTTCTCTGGGGAAAAGGATGGGAAGAAATCATGTTTGAAAATATTCACTGCACTGCTTATCCTTGGTTTACATTAACTGATGTGATCTGATACTATAGCTAGTTTTACTTCCAAACTTATGGATTATGTGTATATGAGGTGAAGATAGTTTGGTTCACGAGGGTTCCAACATGCAAGACTGGGTGGGGAGGAGGGGCCGGTGGGGTTGCTTTACACCAAGGAGGGGAGGGGGCTGGACTCACCTCCTGAGGGGCCATGTGGATGGAGCTGTGGTTGCCTTTCCAGCAGGTGGAAGGTGGTCTATTTGGAGATGCACGTGTGACTGGATTTCTACAGAAAGTGGCAGGTGAGAGCCAGGTGTGCATGTGGCTGCAGCATTACCAGCCCAGTTTGTGCAAAGACCCAAGAATGGGGGTTGGGACGATCACTGTGGGGAGGGTGAAGGAAATGGGAGGGTAGGTCAGGACCTTCACTTGGGTTCTGAACTCAATAGGCAGAGAAATCTAAGTAATACCTGAATTATATATAAAATGAATCCTACATAGAAGGGCAGAATGGTTTAAAACCCCAAAAACCTCAGGCAAAGAAACTCCATGTGTTCCATGTAAATGTGCCTCAGTTCTACAGGAAATCTGTCATGATCAGTAATTTCCCAAACCAAGTTCAATGTTCAAATCTGAGGCTGCTTCCAGTTTGGTGTCCAGGCTGAGGTCTTCTCTGGACCCTTCGCAGGTCAGCTTGGTCACCATATTGATTCATTCAGACTCACGCCCATGTGAACAGGCAGTAAGGACAAAACCCAGGTCACGTCCTTTGCTATAGATAGTTGTTGGGTTTTTTTTCAATTGTTCTTTTGAAAATAACAATAGTGCTGAATCTTCGGAATTCTTTACCTTTCCTAGTGATATTATTTGAGGAAACAAAGTAAAATGCTGACATACTCTGTGTGCCTTCTCCACTCAAACAGCTAGACAATATTATCATCGCTTGAGCGGCTTTCCCAGAGCCAATCCTTAACAAAACTGTGAATTAATATTACTACTCATGGGGCTTCCCTGGTGGCGCAGTGGTTGGGAATCTGCCTGCCAATGCAGGGGACACGGGTTCGAGCCCTGGTCTGGGAGGATCCCACATGCTGCGGAGCAACTAAGCCCGTGCGCCACAACTACTGAGCCTGTGCTCTAGAGCCCGAGAGCCACAACTACTGAGCCAGTGCATCTGGAGCTTGTGCTCCGCAACAAGAGAGGCCGCGACAGTGAGAGGCCCGCGCACCACGATGAAGAGTGGACCCCGCTCGCCGCAACTAGAGAAAGCCCTCGCACAGAAACGAAGACCCAACACAGCCAAAAATAAAATTAAATAAATAAAAATTTAAAAAATATATATTACTACTCGTGTGTATCCTCCATACCTGTCTTTATAAGCCCCCTCTTCCACCACCACCCTCTCCACACAGATGTCTGAGCCCATGTTTTGCTTCACAATGCAGTGGAAGGCTTTCAAACATAATAATCCACACCGAGGAGTAAGTGTGGAACAAGTAACTCGAGGTGTGCTCCCCAGAAGGGTGTTTGCATTTTATTTTCATTTTAAAGAATAAAATCATTTCTATTTTAAAAATATTTTTAGTATTTGCCTCTGAAAAACACAGTGAAAAAGGCAAGACATAGAAGTAAAGAGTAAAGAAATTTTAATGGTGGGCAGGAAGGTGGGGAAAACACTTTTAAATCCTTCTGTCATTGCAGGTTATATAAGGCGGGAAGCAGGGACCCTGTGTGCAGATAAAGTCAGCCCTGGCTGGTCCCATCCTCAAGGAGGCAGGTTCCTGGTTCAGTCACAAACATGCTAGAAACTGAGAAAAAGTAGTAGTAGTGACATTTACTAAGCAGTTACGGTACCAGGCACTCTTCTGAGCACTTCAAATACCCTGTCACAACACTGCAGTCAAGGGGGTATGATCATTAGTCCCATTTTACACTCAGACAGAAGGGAGGTAACATCCAAAGGTCTTATTCTAGTGACTGATGACTGTGGGGTCAGCCCCTAAGCACCGTATGCCATACGGCATCCTTGGGCCACTAAACCCCTGGGACTCCTCCTTTGGAAGTAAGTGTAGGATCAATACAATGTATTTTCTTCACAGTTCCAGCTCAACAATGAACTGAATTAGATCTTTGAAAGTGTTGCTCTGGCCTAAATTTCCCCTGCTCAATTTACTGTGTGCTTTCTCTTGCCTGATTAGACCCAGACTAATACAGAACTGGTACCAGAAGTGGGGTTTTAGTCTATGTGGACATATGCCCCTGCTCCTGGCAGGATGTATCTGTTTTTTAGAGTTCAAAATGAGAAGGTGTTGGGGTCTCTGCTGGATGCAGAGAACTGTCTTCTCAGCTCGTCCTGGACACCTCCATTTCCAACAAGATTCCTAACGTTTTCCTGACCACGCATATTTCTACCCATTGAGTCCTCAGACATTTCTGAAAGTTTGGGGTCCTCCTATGTTCCTCTGCTCCTACCTCAAGTTTCTCTGTCGCAGCTGGGCCAAGGCCTGCTGATGGGTAGTGATGCCATCTTTCTCTGGTATTAAGTGTTTCAGTTTCCAATCATAAAATCATACCACGTGAAGACTTTTCATTGGGAACAGGCTCAGCTAGCAGGTGGGTAGGTTCAGCAAAATACTACAAGTCATTTATCGAACTTTCTGGGCCAAGCGCTTTTTGCCAGGAAATTTTTCCTTCTAATTCTTAAATCCATGTGCGTCTCAAGGGAAATTTAATCCATGTGTTCCTCATCCATTCACACTTAACTCATCATTTTGTCATTTCGTAAGAGCTTTTGAGGTTCAAGAAGCCTTCTGTGTAGTTTCATAAGCCTTTCTTTTTGTTCTTTAAACCATGTAAGCCACATTTTTTTAAACAAAAAAGAAAAAGAGCAAACAACCAGAGTTTTAAAAGGCTTAAAATCGGTTGTACATTAAGAAAATGCCAAGATGCCTGGATGGCTTCTAGGCTTGTCCAGGGCACTGTACCTTCTTCACTTCTCAACCAGAATGTTGAGCAATGCTCTGGCTACTAGGAATGGAAAAATCGCAACTAATTTCAAAAAAATCAACACTTCCAAACCAGAAATGTTTAAATAAATAACATCTAAACTCCATCCGGCAAGACGGTAAAACACTCTCTAAATACAAACAAAT
Organism: Phocoena sinus; assembly: GCF_008692025.1. Classification (NCBI taxonomy): domain Eukaryota; kingdom Metazoa; phylum Chordata; class Mammalia; order Artiodactyla; family Phocoenidae; genus Phocoena; species Phocoena sinus. Next base: position 3,138,123 of record NC_045774.1, on the reverse strand, counting down.
CGCACCTTTTAGAAATAGTTTCCTAGCTGAGGACAGGGCAACAAGCAATTTCCAGGTTTGGGGAAATGCACTTGACTAAATATACATCGTGGGGGAAATAACGATCATATTAGTCCAAACAGCCGTAGTGAATTATTCTTTTTTCTCTCCCTGACTATTCAACTGCCCCCGACTCCATCACACATCTTCACAATTTTCCTCATTGTTGCAAAAATACAAGTCATGTGGAAAAATGCTGCCCAGTGATATTATCTGTACCACATGCAAAATACAGCTCCCGGGCGGAAGGGCTGCCGCACGGCTTGCGGTGGATCTGCAGCAGGGCCGCGACCCCAGCACCTGTTCCCACACTCACCTCTTGGCTCCATCTTGTCCCCTGATTCCTGAGACCCCTCAGGTAGGAACAAACTCTTCGGCCAAAACACCACTGATCTTGGCGACACGACTCCAGCACTGAATAAACTGGCATACGTGGCCGACTTCTGCCCCTGCTATATGGCTGACCGTGTCAGAGAAGGAACCCTGATTCCAATGGTCCCCTGAGAGATCTCTCACGGAGCGTCTCCGGTTTTATTACGTGTATTTGCGGACGTGTCTGACTCGTCCGCTAGACTACGGCTGTGCTAAAGGGCATCCGTGCCCCTCACCCCGACCAGGTGCCCCCACCATATGCAGCATATAACGGCACAACGTTAGTCTTGGTTGAACAAGCCCGTGACATCAATCACGAATGCCAGGTGGACTGCAGAACCAAGCATCCAGGTAGCTACTAGTAGGTCGAAGTGAAGAGCATTCAGGCCTGGGACAGGCACATGTCAAGTGCTCGTGCCTAGCAAGTCCCACTGCTGAGTCCACCCGCGAGTCCATTTAGGTTTGGGGAAGAGCGGAGAGCAACGCAGGGCCAGGCGGCTTGGGAGGGGCTGCTGGGAGCCTCCACCTCCCTCACCCAGAGGTCAACTGGCCGAGAGGAAGGAAAGGTGGGTGGGACCCAGAGCCACGGGGCTGTGGTTTGGAACGTTCCGTGTTGCCATCGACCCTCTGGGGGCCCTGGTGGAACGTGGGGCAGGTGAGAGTGCAGTGCTCAGTGCGTTCAGCACGTGACAAGGGTTAATCTAGGTGGGAAGTTAAATAGCAGACCTGGCGCTTCATCCCCGATCCACACTCAGGATGTGTGACGCGGGCTGAACGGTCCAGACCCCAAAGAGAGGCCGTGCCCGCTGCATTGCCGGACCCGCTCCAATCCCGGGTCTCCCTGACTGAACTTCTTAGTCCCGAGGGGAGGCTGCAAGATAAACCAGCAGTACAGACCGCGGAGAGAAAGGTAACCAGAACCCAGAGCATCTGTGTGCCTGAACGAATCCCTCCTTCCCCACAAACACAGTGGTCCCGCAGGTGAGAGGAGGGAGGGGAGCAGTGTGCAAACACGACCTGCAGACCTGGCATCGGCGCTGAGGCTGCTGGAGATCGTGGAGGTGCCCACGCAGAGACAGTGCTTTCCCCAGAACAGGCAACTGTGCTGCACTGCACCAGGGCATCTGCCTTCTGGGGGAGCGGGGTGGGGGGAGAAGGACTTGGGGGTGTGCATTTAAAAATTGTGTTTCTTCCCCAAAGTTTCAAAAAACTTTGATTGAAAAAAGCCTCTTTCATCAAATTTTTGACTCCCTAATTTGACTCCCACTTAGTCACCACTCGGGGGACCACAGGAATGAGGTCTGGGTTCTGGGGACCATTCAGTCACAACCTCTTTGAGAGACCCCGTAGTCTAAGTGGTCTGCTCAGCACAGAGTTGGCTGGCGGCAGAGTTAGAGCCCAGAGCCAGGCATCCTTCATTTTCCACCTTTCACATGATGTCTCTGAAATTTTCAACTATACTATTTTTTGAAAATACACCACACACCTAACTCAATTTGAATCACACGGGTTTGTCTGAATCTCACAAAGAAACCTAAAGTTGATACAAACTACTTAGTCTTAATGTTGCTGTAATGGATTTCATGTAAAATGCCCTTTCACACAGCTGAGAGGAGCAGAGGAATTAACCCCCATCAAGCGTAGCCACATCAGGTCTCCCTCTGATCACAACCACATTAACGGATCAGATTAACTGAACAAGACAACATGCCAGGTTTTGTTTAAGAAAATTACTGCAAACGTGTTCAGCGGTGGGGTCTCTGGGGATAACTGGAAAGAACACAGCGAAGAACACAGGGGAAGGATACACACACAGAGGGAGGGAAGACGGTGCCAGATATGGCGTCAAAATTACAAGGTTTATACATGCCGTTGTGTGGGGTATAATCACACAGCTCTGCGGGGACTCCACAACAGGGGCTGTAAGCTGCACGTCTACGCAATGGCTCACCACTAGATGGAAGTGTATACCAAATAAAGAAGCCAAGCCAGCCTGAGAACTGGAAGTTTTAGGTGTGTGTGTTGTGATTTTCCAGACTTACTAAGATTGCAAATTGCATGTTAATATCTCTTTTAAAAATCCATAGGTGAATGTAGGTGAACATAAGGTGGGAGCTGCAGCAAAGAAAGGTAAAGATCACAGTCTGGTTATTAAGAACCGGGGCCCACAAACAACAGGTGCAAACCTGTGCGTGTGGTGGTTTTGACGGTGGGCTTTGGGGGAGGGTGGCCTCTCGGAATCACCTGGAAGCCCCTTGGAGGGACTGGAGACTAGCTTCAAATTGTGGAGGTAGGATCCGTGGGTCACATGGGGTGGTTGGTGACAGTCACCGTTTTACAAGCCTCCTTGGGTTGTTCCAATTTGCCCTTCTCATGTGCCTGCAGCCCAGGGAAATGCCAGGTGAGTGGTTGTGTTCTGCTGAGCTCTTAGCCCTGGCGTGTGCTGTGTATGCAGATATACGGATGCGTGTGTGTGCTGAGAGGGAGGACAGAAGGACTAAGCGAACTAACCTATCATGTCCTTTGGTCTGATATCTACCTGTTTCTACGTCTACATCTACATCTATACAGATAACGTTCCAAGACCCCAGTGGATCCTTGAAACCCAACGTAGTACCGGACCCCATATATACCATGTCTTTTCCTGTACATACATACCTATTTAATTTATAAATTAGGCACAGTAAGAGATTAACAACTAATAATAAAATAGAACAACTATTACAATATGTTGTAATGAAAGTTATGTGAATGTGGTCTCTCTTCAAAATATCTTGTTATACAAATTTAATGCCTTTTTCATCTTAACTAAGCACTTATCATGGACTGTCGCCATAACTTTTGCAGTTTGAGGTGTGACAGCAAAACTGGTAGAGTTCTTTTCCCTTCTTCACAATTTCACAGATAGAAGATTCATTTTTACCACAGATCTTAGCAACCTCCGCATATGATTATTTTTCTTTCCTTATGAAGAACTTTTTACCTTTACGCTTTTTAAAGGAAGCACTTTACTTCTGAATTGCCAGCATCACTCCTCTGACACTTCGGGGCCATTATTAAGTAAACAGGGTCACCTGAACACCAGCACTGTGATACCTCAACAGTCCACCTGATGACTGAGGGCTGCTGAGTGACTAACAGGCGGGACGCGCCAGACGAAGGGATGAGTCACGTCCCGAGGGGTATGGAGAGAAAACGTTTCATCAGGCTCCTCAGAAGAGATGATTCAATACTTATGAATCGTTTATTTCTGGAATTTTCCATTTAATATGTCTGTATCAAGGTTGACCATGGGTAACTGAAACCTCAAAAAGTGAAACCACGGATAAGGGGGCACAAATGTATCTGTATCTATATAGAGGAATGATAGAAATTACTAAGTTTACAAGATTTTATGTATTTCATGTAACTTTACGTGTGTGTTTAATCATCTCCTCACATATTTATTGGAAGCCTATGATGAGCTATATACACTGTGCCAAGGAAACTGTAAAGACAATAAAATCGCATTCATCTCTGTCAATAATTATAGTGTAGACAGCCTGAAAACGCTCTTGTCACAAACTAAAAGTGTTAGAAAAAATGTTTTTAAAATCCTTGTATGTGCATAGCTGAGTTCACGAGTGAAATCCTAGGCGGGAGTGTGGACCCCAGCTGCCCCTGGAGCCCTGGAGCTGGAGCAGCCCTAACAGTGTCTGCTACTGCTGAGGGTTTAGTGACCACCCAGGAAGTCTGGAGACAGGCCTTGGGCTCACCCACGCGAAGTGAGTGGAGGTACGAGGCCCCCACATAAACCCAGAGCCCAGAAGATGCTCAGTGAGGCTGAACAAGATGAAAATCAGACCCGCAAACGATCACAAATGGGAACACTTCGTGGTGGCCTCAGTTCCTTGAGGGGAAGATATGCATCCAGTGAAACTCTGTAATCATGGGCTGACCTGGTTTGGGGTTCAAATTTACGCTATGAGCACAAGTTAAACAAGAAAACTGTTTTACAGATATTGTATATTAATGCATGTATGTGGAATTTAGAAAAATGGTACAGGTGAACCTAGTTTCAGGGCAAGAAGAGAGACGCAGACATAGAGAATGGACATGTGGACACAGCGGGGTAAGGGGAGGGTGGCATGAATTGGGAAATTAGGTTTGACATAAATACACTATCACGTATAAAACAGATAGCGAGGGGGAACCTGCGGCATAGCACAGGGGACTCAGCCCGGTGCTCCGTGATGACCTAGATGGGTGGGATGGGGGGGTGGGAGGGAGACACAGAACGAGGGGCTATATGTATACATATAACTGATTCACTTCATTGTACAGCAGAAACTAACACAACATTGTAAAGCAACTACACTCCGATAAAAAGAAAATTGTTTTAAAGCATTGCCAGATTGGTAGCACCAACAATCAGCTGAAGACCATTATTACAAGGCAACTTCAAAGTTATGGAGGGGGACCTGAGTGTCAGACACACAGGAAAGAGGGCTGTGTGAGGACGGAGGAAGAGAGTGGAGGGATGCAGCCACAAGCCCAGGAACACCCGGCGCCACCAGGAGCCGGAAGAGGCAGAAAGGATCATCCCCTGCAGCCTTCGGAGGGAGTGTGGCCCTATGACACCCTGATTTTGGACTTGTGGCCTCCAGGGCTGTGAGTGCCTAAATGTCTGATTTGTAAGTTACCAAGTTGTGGTGCTTTGTTACAGATGCCCCAGGGCACCCACACATCAAGGAAGAGTTACTAGTTCCTGACTTTCAACCCCGCGCAACCTCCAAACCAGTCAGAAGAAGACTAGAGTCTGTAGCCCCCACGTGGGCATGACCACAGTTAATCTCACAGGAATGGGAGGCTGTGTGTCTCCTTCACGGCTGTATTAATCCTCTCTCTAACCACATCACAATTTCCTCTCTTAGAAGCAGTGTCAGGATAAAGGCCCCTCTGGCTCACTTTTTACAGCACCGAACACAACAGTAGTGAATGAATGATTAGGAAAGCCCATGACTGTACCAATGAGAAGAATAGTAATATTTATGAAATCAAAATTTGTAGAACTATTTTATCTGCCCAAATTAAACAAAGGAGAATCTGTAAACAAATACATTGGCTGTTCAAATGGTGACGAGCTGTGATTGTTAATGTCCATGTTGGGGCAATCAAGACGCTACAAGACTGCCGAATCCTGCCAAAAGGCAGTTTCAAAACCTAACTATCCATAGCGGGATCTGACTGCAAGAAACCAGAAGGTTTTAACTCAGGAATGTGGTTTTTTGCCCCCATCATAGCCCTTCTGAGATGACTATATGAGAACTCTGTGAATGTCTTCATGACAAGCTTCCACTGGAATTTTTAAAAATCAGTGTGATGCGCTGCTGAAGATGATAGTTCGGTGATATAAATTAGATGAGCCTCTGACGTCTCTGAAACGTAGTGTGTTAATGGCACACACAGGTTCAAAGATACAGATATGGAACACCAGGATTTACATGAAATTATCACAAGGCTTCGATGGAGTCCTGGACCAATTCAAAAGAGCAAGTTTCATATGAAGTTTCAAGCAAGTTTCTCCTTCTCTTTGAAGGTGCCTTGATCTCTGCACAGTCACCAATGAATTATATTACAGATAAGGTAATTAAAAGGACTGCAATATGGAAAAAAAACGTTGTGGAAGATAGAAAGAAAGCTCTAACATACATTTAATTGGAGTTCCCGAAGGAGAGGAACACTATTTAAAGACAAACTAGTTGAGCACTTGAAAGGCATCAATCCTCAGGTTTAGGAGATATAAAAAACCTCAGGTAGAATATATGAATAATTACAATGTCCACACTTATAAACACGGCAGAGATCAAGCAATAAAGCAAAAGTCCTCCCAACACAGACAACTCGTTTTACCACAGTTTCAGAACCCTGACCTTGCATACATTTTATGTATCTTCCATGAATTCAGGGTCAATGCTGCCTGTGTGATACCCAAGAAAACCCAACAAGAGAGGTGAAATAGTAAGGAATGAGATTTTGTGGGGAAGGGTTCCACAAGCCATGGTAATATCTAGTAGCTCTTATCCCTTTGGGATTGACATCACCCCTGCAGAGAACGCATGATCCGTGATGCATGTCACTGGGCAACACTGCTTACTGAGAAGTACGGGTTACAGGGACCAGAGAGAAGTCCCAGATAATTAACTGTTTGCACAAACTGCTATTTATCCAAAAGCACACTCTTGGTAGTTGTCTCCTAATGTGTTCGGTCATGTGCAGCACATCCCTGAGCAGGGACATTCCCATTTCTTGGTAAAATACTAATATACTGGTCGCCACAGAAGAAAAACAAACAGTTGTGGATACCCTGGTTTGCCTCTTCTGTGGGGACTGGGGGGCCAGCAAGCCTGGAGGGAGAGCCCTAGTTCACGAGGTACCTTTTGAGCTGCTAACCCATCAAGGCACACACTAGGAGACCCAGATAAAACCGGCACTTCCCTGGGCTTCTCCTGTTCTCAGTGCAGGAGAGGATCTCAGAAATTCTCTTCCTTTCCCCACCCAGCGTCCTCCAATCAGAACACTATCTGGTAATCAAGAAACTCTACGGACCACCCAGACCAATGGCCCAGGAACCTTTCCTCACAGGGGACCCAGAGGATTATGATTTCTTTCACTCATTTAATCATTCTCTCCCTCCCCACAAGCACTCCCACGTGCTGGCTCTGTGCTGGGTGCTGAGAATCCAAGGACACCCTAAGAGATGGGCCCCTACCAGCATTTCCTGAGCACTTGCTCTGTGCTGATGAGGTAGGAGATAGATGGGCCCTTGGGCTGGACAGCTGGTGTTTGTCAAGTGGACTAAAATTGAAGCTTCATTCTCACTCAGACACTCCAAAGACAAAGCTAGTGGCAGAAGCTGAGCTGTGCTGAAGTAAAGAGATAAGATGACCACTCCTGAGGTCAAGGAAAACTTCCCCATCTGCACATGTGCAGGAAGGCTCCTTGGGGGTCAAAAAGGGAGGGGGCACCACCTCATAATCAGTGTGGACATGCACCCCAAAGGCCTCTGCAGTGGGATCCATCTTAGCAAAAAGTTGCACACACATCTTGGGGAGGGTCCTAGGACCAATCTGGTGTGAAAAATGAAACAAGATAATTGGCCAAAGGTAAACAAAGCCCCGAAGGACTGTCCTACATAAGTGATTTCAATCACCTCTTCACTGTGCTCCTCATTAGAGAGGATGCCCACACCCTTTCTCTCTGGTTGTATATTTCTGGCTAGCTTCTGACTTAAATCAATAAACTGCTTCTCTGTGTGCTCTCCCATACGTTGCACTGTGTCTCTAATAATAAACTCTGTACCTGTTTTTACAGTTTTTGCCTCCTTGAAACATTCTTCCTTTCAAACAGAGCAAGAGCCAGGGAAACTTTGCCTCTAGCCTCTAGCCCCTGGTGGTCTAGCAGCTAGGATTCCTGGTTTTCATCCAGGCTACCCAGGTCCAATTCCTGGGCAGGGGACTGAGATCTTTCTTCAGGATTGCTCACTGCTGTCTCTCTGAGATCACTGGGTGCTGGGGATCCATGGATACCCTAAGAGATGGTGGCCAGCCCAACGCAGGGTGATGACTCCTTCAGACGGCAAGTTCAAACCACGGTCTCGCAGTGACCTTAGCTAAATGTAATTTAAGGAATCATTTACAAGGAAACAAGAGGGGCTCTGAGTTATTTTGCAAATAAAATATCATCTCACGGACTTTTAACCCAGCAGAGTACAGAGATTGCTGTTTCTTGTTTCCAGTGGATGGCAGCAAACCCTGGAAAACATGACCCCTTAGGAAAATAAGACAGGAAGGTGGCCTGGCTGTTTGTCGATGACACTTACTTTTTAGGCAGAAAAACTGTAGATAGATAGATGGGGGAGGGAGTGAGAAATGCCCAATAACAGATCAATGGCCTCGTGGTGATGGCTTCAGCTATCTAAGTCATGTTTTAAATCCTCAATTTTTGACTGTACTATGTTTAGACCTCATGAGAAGTTAATGAGTTGTGTCAGGAACCACTTTTCTTCACTCTCCTTATACAAAAACATTAAAACCACCATTAATGACATGTCATGCATGTTCACTGATTGTACCAAATACAAGCAGTGGAGGAGGCTGTGTGTGTGTGGGTTCAACGGGAACTCTCTACCTTCTGCTCAGTTTTGCTGTGAACCTGAAACTGCCCTCAAAAACAAGCTTATTAATTGCTTTAAGAACAAACACAATAACAGGTTACTCCTTTTCCTCTATATATACTGCCATGGTCTCCAGGGTGTCCCTGGGTGTAGAGGGAACTTTCCTGCCATGCTCTGAGAAGCAGCTAGAAAGTCAGAGGATGAGACAGCACCCCTCCCCCTACCCGTGAGACAGTTAAAAGGATACATGGGGTGTGAGTCATGACGTAATGACATTAGATCCCTGTTATTTTAGAAATAACGCCATCTAAAGCTGAAGAGCTGGGCTTCCCTGGTGGTGCAGTGGTTAAGAATCCACCTGCCAATGCAGGGGACACGGGTTCGAGCCCTGATCCAGGAAGATCCCACATGCTGCGGAGCAACTAAGCCCATGTGCCACAACTGCTGAGCCTGTGCTCTAGAGCCCACGAGCCACAACTACTGAGCCCGCATGCCACAACTACTGAAGCCCACACACCTAGAGCCCGTGGTCCACAAGAGGAAGCCACCGCGATGAGAAGCCCATGCACCGCAACAAAGAGTAGTCCCCGCTCACCACAACTAGAGAAAGCCCACAGGCAGCAACGAAAACCCAATGCAGCCAAAAATAAATAAATAAAATTTTTTTTTAAAGCTGAAGAGCTGTCCTTATTTTCAAATTGAGAAAGAAACAAGGGAACTAATTTGTATATTTCTGAAGGGATCTGCATCTGGTACCAGCAGGCAGGTCTAAACAATGTTTCAGTTTTATTCACCATCCCCTGTCCCAGACTATCTTAACCCCTTTGAATTTTAGAAGAAAACAGGAAACTCTCCTCCCCTCCACCACCATTTTCTTTCTAGTAGATTGGTTTTTTTTTTTTTTTTTTTTTTTTGCGGTACGTGGGCCTCTCATCGTTGTGGCCTCTCCCGTTGCAGAGCACAGGCTCCGGACGCCCAGGCTCAGCGGCCATGGCTCACGGGCCCAGCCACTCCACGGCATGTGGGATCCTCCCGGACCGGGGCACGAACCCGCGTCCCCTGCATCGGCAGGCGGACTCTCAACCACTGCGCCACCAGGGAAGCCCAGTAGATTGGTTTTTTAAAGTAGCAAACCTTGAACATGTTCTAAGACTAGCGGCTGACAGCCATGGATAGTATTTTCAGCCCCTTTTAATGTTCTGAAAATGTGTCATCCATTGTGTTCCGTAATGGGTTTTGATTTTCTGTCTCATTTTAAGAATGTTTGGAAGGACTCTTGCAAACAATATGAGAGTAGCATTACATTATGGCAGTTCAACATTTAAAGTAGTTTTCTTTTTTTATGTTCTGTCTTTGTACCTCTTTTGAGATGTACAGGCTCATGTCAATGATAAGTTCATATCAGAGCTTCAGGTGTGGATGGATCTGGGGCTCAAAGGCATCAAAGGATGCAGGTGTTTGTCGTCACTCAGCTCTGTGTCCCCCTGATGGTGTCAGGAGGTGAGGCCTTTGAGAGGTGCAGCCCTGCCCAGCACCTCTAGCCTCTCACAGGGCACCCTTTTGTGAGTGTCCAGCCTCACCCTTCCCAGAAATAATCCAGGGGAATTGCACTGCATCTCCATCATGTCCAAACTGAAGACCTGTCCCCACTGCAGGGCAATGATTCTGTCCAAGGGAAGGCTGACCATGAACTTGGGAAGAATCTCCAGACACACAACACAGGGCTCTTGTTTGTGAGTTATACTCTCTTTTTCACCTGCAATGAATCATCTGTAACAACCATGTGTTGTTCTATAATGGTCTCATTTTATACCAGTCTCTCCACTTAGGTAGAAGACGCTTATAGAGTAGAGGAGACACACGTGTTAAAAGGGCTGACGTTTACATTTCTTTAACTTCATTTTGAAATAGCCACTCACTTGCAAAGGGTTGCAGAAAGAACATAAAGTCCTTCCGCCTCCCCAAATCTTACACAGCCACAGTACAATGATCAAGATCAGGAAGTCAACACTGATACAACTACCTTAACTCCTGAGTCACTATTCAAAATTTGCCAATTCTCCCACTAATGTCCTTTTACCGGCTCAGGATCACGTATTACCTTTACTTGTCAAACCTTCATAGAAGTCGACGTTTTTGACCACTAAGTGCTGGGCCTGCTCCTAAGTCAGACTCTTTCCACACATCTCATTTCATCTTCACAATCTTGTTAGTTTGGCTTCTGTTATGGTCAACACTTAACTGATGGCCAGAATGAGGCTCAGAGAAGTTAATGATCTTGACAGAGGTCACACAGCAATCAACTGCGGCGCTAGTGTTTGAACCAGATCCATCCTTCTCAGGAGCCTGAACTCCTCACTTTATGTGTCCATACAGCTGGGCAGCCAGATCACAGGTAACAGCCCCATCCCGCCTTCCTTCATGTCTTTCTCTTGTCCCAGGAAGCCACGTTAATATACTCCAGAGCATGCAGCACCGTGACAACTGTACAGTAGGAGTTCAGTAAAGGATCTCCACGTGCAGTTGCACAATCCAGGTATTTTTTTCTAACTTAAACAGGGTTTGGAATTGCAGCGACCTGAATACCATGCTCTAGCTTCTAGCTTCAAAAGTTGTGCTATATGGACTCTGAATTTGTTTCTCAGCATCTAGTCACTTGGTGCTTGGTTGACTCATTGATCGCTTTCGGTTCAAAGGTGACAATAAAAATTCTTTGTTCGTGGCTTGAGTTTTCTCGGTGGAGCCCAACTGATGTATGCATGGCCCTGGTCAACCTTGCCTGCCACTCTTTCGTCTTCTTGACTTGTACTTCAGGGACTCATTATACATTTGCAGCACCTCCTGGATGACAGAAGTTTCAAAGAATTCTCTGAAAATAAAATATGGCTTGACTAACTAAGAGCTGGTTCAATACGACAGCTGATTTAGGAACTATGTACCGAAAGAGTATTTGCCAGTGGAGGTCCGTCTCTGGAGGAATATCATATGTCTCTCTCTCTGTGACATGTTTAACCTGTTTTGTAGCAATTTGGGCCAGGCCAGAAAAGACATGTTTATCAAATCTGCAGATGACAGACTTACGAGACGTGGCTCACATGATAAATGACAGACTCGAACTACAAAGGCCCCAACAGGCTAGAACACTTGACTGAAACCACAAGATGAAATTAAACAGAGATACATGTCAAGGCCTGCATCTAGGATCCAAAAATCAATTGCACAAGTACTGGATAGGGAAAACCTAGATTTATAGCTGTTCATGTGGAAAAGACATGGGAAGAGTCTCAACAGACCACAAACTCTACACGCAGCCAAGTGCAGATCGGTCTACTGTGAAAGCGACCACCATCAGTACCACATCCAGAGGAAGAATAAACAGGACAAAATAAGTGATGGTTCCACTGTGCTCAGGCTGGCCACACAACATCGGGAGGATTATGTTCAATTTGGAGGGCCACACTTTAAGATGGAAACACTAGAAAACACTTATACATGGTTGTTCCAGACTTTGAAGTGTCCTAAAACCGACATCGTAAGAAGGAAAAACCCTTCAACTGGTCCTCGTCAGCCAGATGAGTGGCTCTAAGCCTGGTTAAGTATCAAAAACACCCGGGGAGTTTTAAAAGTTTCATATCTGGGGGATCCTGACGCAGAATCTAGACATCTGCATGTTAAAAAGATTTCCAGCTGTTTCTGATGAATAGCTCAGACTTAGAGTCACTGACCTAAGGAATAAAGTCTGAACTCCTTAGCTTGGATTTCAGAGAAGTATAGGCTCGAGACCACCCTCCTACCTAACTTCCACTCTCCACTTGTTGTGGGTTGAATTGTGTCCTCCTAAAAGACATGTTGGAGTCCTATCCTACCCCTCAGTTTCCATGGATGAATGCGACTTCATTTGGAAATAGGGTCTTCACAGATGCAATCAAGTTAAAATAAGGTCATACTCCACTAGGGCGGGCCCAATCCGACATGACTGGTGTCCTTAGAAGGGGAGAAAACAGAGACACACAAGCACAGAGGGAAGGTGGCTGTGTGAAGACAGAGGCAGGGATCAGAGTGATGCTGCCAGGAGCCCAGGGACGCCTGGAACCACTGGCAGCTGCAAGAGGTGAGGAAGGATCCTCCCCGAGAGTCTTCAGAGGCAGCAGGGCTCTGCCCACACCTGAATCTTAAGACTTCTGGCCTCCAGGGCTGTGAGACAATAAAATTCTGTTGTTTACGCTGCCCGGTTTGTGACACTTCATTACAGCGGCCAGGGAACTAAGACACCCCTCTGTGTAGGGTCCTCACCCCACAAAAGCGAGCTCCTCCTGGCCCCTGCACAGGTCCTGCCAGTCCCTCCTGGCTTCGCCCACACGGTCTCTCAGCCTCCCCAGCCACACGTGTCTGAGTCCTGCTGACCTTCCACACTCCTGCTCCCATGTGCTTCCTCCATAAAGCCACACAGACACCACCGCCCAGACCCCCCAAAAGCAGCACCTCATCAGATCGGAGCCCTTGCATTTGGGGTCTCTGCTGCAGCACACTCGCCGTGTCCTAGCTGATACAGGACACACCCAGTTGTCCCTACAGAGCCGTGAGATGCAGAGAACGGACTCCATGACCATCGTTTCAGTAATCAAAGCACCCGGTACCGTGCTTTACGCATAACACACATGTAGCAAATATTTATTAAAAGCCTGGAAACATATGAGAATGCGTACAGAGGAGATGACGAAAAAGACACATAATAGCTACCTTGAGATGTTTAACCATCAGTTGGGCACGAATGTGGGCATTTTTTTATTTTTGTGGTTCCAGAACTGAAAGGAACTCAGAGAAGCAAAATGAACCTCCTCGCAACCCCGAGTGTCCAAGAATTAAACAAACTGCCTAGAGAAAGGATGAGCCCTCTGGGTTTGGCAGCATAAGGCAGAAAGAGTTGATGTTTGGTCAGGGCTTCTGGCAGTTGAATTTATAAGTCAAAGTTCTGAGGAGAGTTCCAGAGGATCATATACATTTGGGAGATATTTGTGTGTGGATCGGATTTAAAAACTTGAGCCTGAGTGAAACCACCTGGAGAGACAGGTGTGTGAAGAGAGGCGGAGAGAGAAAAGATCCACGAGAGGACAGGGCTGGGAGGGGGTCTTGCAGCATTTGGTGCTGGGAAAGGAGAAGGAGACCCAGGAGGCGAGCGTGGTTGGCTGTGTCTGCCACACCCAGCACTCCATCACTTCTTAGGTCTCCTCTCTGAAGTCAACTGATCCAGAGGGCTCCCTGGCCCACACTGCTACTCCCCCGCAGTGGTGGGCACCCCTGGGCCGTCACTGCCCTGCTGTTCTGTGCAGGCGGCCTGCAGGCACGGTCATGTAGCACGGGGACCCACAGATCTGTGCCATGAGTGCAAGCGTGCTGGCTAACTTAGGGGACAGCACTCAGCTGCCAGAATTTAGGTATTTTATTGCTGAAAAATACTTGTTAGCAACTTGAAAAAAACCCTCTGAGGTCCTGATCCTCCCCCACTTTTTGACTAGAGATGACATTTAATGGTGATCAGATCCAATACACTAATATCAGTTTAATTTTCACTTGTCCATTAGTTCAGTCTACAAAGATTGAGACCCACTGTGAACCAGCCGATGTAATATGTGCTGGAGATAAACAGTGTGAAACAGAAGTAGACCCTGCCCTGGGCCAGCTCCCAGTCCAGTACATAGAGAGATGTTTTATAAAAACAGAAAAATACCTTTGTGGTTACAAATTTCGACACGTGCCACGCAGAAAAGGCACAGGGCACTCTGAGGGATATAATTAACGTGGAGTCCTTTCTGAAGAGGCCCCACTTCAACAGAGACCCACAGGAGGACACCAGTGCATGTTTGCCAGGCTGTGCGGCTCATTCCAAGGTCTTCAGGAGGTCGATCCACTGGCTGAGTCCAGGAGTTTGCTACGAAATCAACTGCAGCCACCTTCTCGGTGTAAAAATAGCATCTCCCTCTGCTTATGGAGTCGGGTTGCTCAGCAACCTGGTTTTTTCCTATTTCTTTTTGAATCTCCCCATACACTAATTTTTCATTGGCCCCTTGGGTAATTAATCTGGAAGGGCTGATTGGTCAGAACAATCTGATGAGTCATGCTGGCGAGAGCAAAGGGGACTGTGATGCCATGAGGGAGGGAAGCAGGACTCCTACAGGCCTGCTGCAGATGCCTACCGACCACCTGGGCCAAACCCGGGGGCCTGCCACCCCAGCCTCAGGCTGGAGGGAGCCACAGGGAGGTTTTCAGAGACACATGGGGGTCTTTCCAGGTAGCACTCAAGAGTAAAGACATCCAACCACGGGGCATGAAGTCACCTCTCTCTCCTGCACACACACACCTAATAGGAAAGGACGAGGGACTGAAGCTGAAGACCTTACAAGCCCGGTGAGTACTGATTAGTAACAGAAAAAAGAGTACAGGACAAATGAGTGATAAAGTTTAACCCTCCTTCCAAACTCCATTCTCAAGGCCGAATTCAATCACTGATCTGAAAAGCAAAACTGCAAACTTCACCTTTCTTCAGCACTTTTCATACACACAGTTGGTTACCAGATAGCACAGCAAATATTACATGGAACAAATATTCGATATTCCCTGGACTAACCACAATATTGGCAACAGAGTCTGGTTAAAGTTTTGAGCAAGCTAATGATTAAAGCCAGACACAGGCCCTCTCTTACTTGGCAGAGAGATCGTGTTTCAGATCACTGTCATTGGGCGTGGTTGACAACACAGTGGGAAGCCCAGAGTGGGAGTGTGAGATCTAGAGGGCTAAAGCCCCAGTGTGGTCCACACCTGCACACATACTGAACTGTCAATCTAATTCATGATGGACAGGTTTTGGTGAATCCACAAGGGAAACATTCGCCCAGTTGGAAGCACCTTCTCCATAGGGATGGGCCCTGTTATCATTTTGTCACATCTCCAGCACCCAGCCAGGTGCCCGTCATGACACTGATGTTCCCTAAATACTAGTTGGATGAACTGATGCATGCACGAATGAACGGACCTCCACACCAAACAGGAAAGGACGGGCTTTCTTTCCTGTTATTCCTGACTCCATACCAGGTATCTCTTCAAATTCACTTTGCAGAGCAATTCATCTAAAATATAACAAATGACCATATCCTCCTCTGTTGTAAGACATCCAGTGGCTCCCATGCACACAGAGTAAAAGCCCAAGGTCCTCAGCAAAACTACGGGCCTGCACAGCCTACCTCCACCCCCCTCACCCCTCCCCACACCACACCCTTTGCTGTCCACCCTCCACCAGTGCAGAATGGCCCTGCACACTGATTTGTGCAGCTGTGTCCTGATTTTGGCTCTCTTCTCTGCTTGGAACAGCCTCCTGACTCTCTCAGCTGTTCCTTTAAGACTCAACCTAGAAACCCCCTCTGCCAGGGGTCCTCCCCTTTCTGCACTGTGGTGCCCTGCTCGAGTTTTCCTACTCAGCCTTAGAAATAATCAGAGGGCATTAAGATAATCAACTTTTCTTGCTACCGCTCTGCCATATGGTGTGACTCCCCAGAGGGGACGTGTTTCTCTTGTTCCTTTGCTCCCAAGGCCAAGCACAGTCCTGTCACATAAAATTGTGCAAAGGGGGCTTCCCTGGTGGCACAGTGGTTGAGAGTCCACCTGCCGATGCAGGGGACACAGGTTCGTGCCCCGGTCTGGGAGGATCCCACATGCCGCGGAGCGGCTGGGCCCGTGAGCCATGGCCACTGAGCCTGCGCATCTGGAGCCTGTGCTCCGCAAAGGGAGAGGCCACAACAGTGAGAGGCCCGCGTACCGAAAAGAAAAAAAAATTGTGCAAAGGTATTAGCTGATCTGATATTCATTGTTGAAGTCTGAGTATTTACAGATATTTGTACATTCTGTAGTCAAAGTTGCTTTCCAAACAGTCTCAGTCTGTTATTAACAATCAGTCATCCTTCTTCTTACATCATTTGTGTGAGCTGTAGAAAACAGTCGTCAATATTTATTTCCATATTGAATAAAACAAAGATGAGTCTTTTTTTTTTTTTCAGTAAGTGCATTGGCCACATATGCAGATTACACTTCTGTCTCATAAGCTCATGGTCTTTCCAGAAGCTTTGTTCAGGGAAACCCACCCCATCTCATCAGAGATCCACAGAATGTATGTCATGATTTGAATCTGGGCTTCAGTGGCTGAACGTGATGCTGAAATACCTAAGTAGTAAAACAGCTTCTGGGAAATGAATATTTTCCTTAGATTTGTGTTTCTGGCTTCAAAGTCTCAAACTATCAGCTGACTAACTGATTTTTATCCAAACTGATTGGTGGGTTTTGACATCATATGCATAGATAGCTCACCTTGAAGTATGTTCTTTTTCTTGTACTTTGCTTGATATCATGTGAAAGCGTGATGCTCCCTCACAGAACTTGCTCTCTGCGGTGGTCTGTGTTCCCTGTCAGAGACAGTTATCTGTGGCAGAGTTGGCTACATGACCACTGGAATTTGTGTCCTCCACCCACAGAAGAGAGTTCTAGAAAGTGGCTTCCCACCAGGGATATTTCCCAGCCTTACTCTGCATCCAGAGGCGGCCTCACGGACAGCCCTTGCCGATGGCAGGTGAGTGGAAGCACCAAGTGTCTTTTCTGGACCAAAACGTACAAACAGATGTGCTTTCTCCACACTTTTTCTCCTTCCACAGTCTGAGTGCAGATATATGGGTTCCTGGGGGTGGCAGGCTGGGATGAAAGGGGCCTAGGTCCCTGAATCTCTGAGCGGCGGAAACCTGCCTGTATCAGGAACACACTGTCATGTGAACGAGAAATAAAATTCTTTTGTATTTCAGCCTTTTTTTGGTGGCCTGTTTCTTACAGCAACAAGTGTCAAGGCCACTAGTACCCTATCGAATTGAGCAAAGCAGAAACATAGGTCATTTTGACACTCTTTCCTCATGTCCTATATTTAATTCATTACCAAGTCCTGCTGCTTTACTTCCTAAGTAAAATTGAGGTAGGGTGAAGGAGAGTCATAGGATGTTGATGAACTAGATGGGGTCTAGTTTTTATAGAATTTTATAAGAAGTAGTAAGGTAAAGAGTTTGAATATTCATTCTTGTGCATTGGGATCCCATTGGAGAATATTAATCAATTGAGTTTTATATGGTTTCCGTTTCCAAAAATTGACTGCTCTGACTACACTGTGGTAGGACAAGAGAAAAGGACAGAAACCAGAAGGAAGGCTACTTCAGACAGAAGTTGGACAAGGCTTTTAGTAGTGGAGATGGGGAGAAGTGGGTGGATTTAGGATTGATTCTGGCAGTAAAGACATTAGGATTTCTTTAAGGTTTGAATGTCATAGATAAAGGTAGGAGAGAGATCAAAGATGGCTACTAGTTTTGGTTGGAGGTTCATGCCATTTATTGAGATGTATAAGCCTGGAAGAGAAAAAAAGCAATTGGAGTACAAAGTGAGAATTCTCCTTTGGACATGTTAAGTGTGAGATTTCAATTAGACATCCACGTGGAGAGGCCCAGAAAACTTTGCATGTTATAGTCTGATACTTACTGAAAAGATGAAAGGTGCAGGTAAAATTTTGGAAATTACTTTCATAAAGATAATATTTAAAACCGTCGTTTTGGATGAGATCACTTAGGGAGAGAGTGAAGATACAGATAGAGGCTGGGTACTCCAACACTTGGCAAAGAGAGAAGACTGAGAACAACAGCTAGAAAACAGGAGGTGAGATGTCACAGAAGCCAAGAGAAGAGCACACTTCAAAGAAGAGGAAGTGGTCAACGATGTTGAAATGCTGTTGAGGAGTCAAGAAGAGGACAGAGGTGTGAGCCCTGGACTTGGAAGATGCAGTCACTAGGGAGCTTATTAAGGACAGTCTCCTCGGAGTCCAGAGATGCAAGCTGATGTAACAGGCTAGGAGACAATCCAGGCTGAGGAAGTGGGGATGGAAATGTCTGCTTCCAAGGGGCAGCAGAGAAGGAGGAAGTAGCTGGAGGTGATTATGGGATTCAGGACGGTTGTTTTATTAAAGATGAAAGATACAAGAGCATGTTCTATGCTGAAGGGAATGATCAAGTCCAGGGAATCACTGGTGGTAAAGAAGAGAGGAATTGCAAGACAAAGTCTTGAGAAGAGAGAGGGGGGTGGGGTCCTGAACACCAGAGGAGGGGCAAGGGGATCTCACCTGTCTTAACAGAAGGGAACAAAGGGACCTCTACGGGTGTGGATGTACGCAAGTCAGGAAAAAGATAAGGAAGTCTCTATGATGGATTCTATTTTTGCAGTAAACTATGAAGGGAGGTCACTGGCCAAGAGTAAGGAAAACTAAGAAGTAACTTCATAATTGAAATTAATACCTAATGATGTAAGATATAATGACTTGCTTTAATTTTTCAAAATATAATTCCACTCAATATTTTTACCTATTTATGACATCATTTTGGTCCCTGATTTTGGAGAATCTCTCTAAGGGGACTTTCTCAGGTTCCAAGTTTCCTTGGATGGCAAGGACCTCCTATACTCTAGATTATTAAACAAACAAATGTAAATGTAAGTAAAAGAGGTGTTATTTTTTTACTTTACCTTTTCTCTAAATGAGTGTTTAAATTTCCATTAATTTCACTTACTTTTTTTCACTTAGTACTTCATTTGTGCATAACCATGGAATCTCACCCCAAAAGAATTTGGCCCCACGAGTCATGTACTATCTTTTCCCCCTTTTCCATCAGCACAACATCTGTCCCATTCAAAGACTTCCAGGGAATGATGCCCACCATAGAATAATTTATGTCGCTAATTAATTAATGGGTTTGGAGTTTTGTATGCTATTTTAGCTCTTCTTTCACATATGTGGCTAAATTCTTTCATCCTCTTTAGATACAAATGTTTCACATCTTTCATTATTTTATTCACCATCCGTATGAGCTTTTGTGTAATAGAATGTGTCTACTTACTGTATAAAAGGAAACGCCACCACCACCCAATTTCCAAACTACCATGATGTTGATGTTTGTGAGGAATGTTGTGCCTTTTACCCAAAGCTGAATGTTTTCACTACAAAATTCTTTTACTTTTCGAGTAATAATAATTTCATAATAAAACCTTACTAATTTCAACCAAGAGAGGAGAATCATTTGAAATGTTGAAAAGACTAAATTTTAGAATATTTGTAAAGAAATGATATTACTTTGTACTCATGTCTATAAAATCTACGCAGAGAGGCTGTTTTAAGTACTAGACAGAATTAAATTGTTATTCCCAAGCAACTCAGTCCTTAACAGTTACATGTGTTAATCTCTCTTTAAGAAACATATGAATCTTGCCAAGACTTATTAATTTTATTAACACATTTTATCAATTGTCAATGTCATGGCTATACGTGTAAAAAGTCTAAAACACAAACGTGTATATCACATCCCGAGTTTGCTATTTTTCCATACCACCCCCTCCCTCCCTCAAAAAGTCCGACAGTGCCGTGAGGTGGTCAGTGGTGACAGAGACACCTTCCTTGTGCTCCCCTGAAGAGGCCTGTTCTGGGCCCCTCTGCCTCCTCTCCCACCCCTCCCCACTCCGTAGTGAGCTGTCCCAGGCCCCACTGGACTGCTGCCGACACACTGTAGGTGGGTGAAACATTTCAGTAGACTATGTGACAGCGGGTAATCCAGTTGAGTTGTATGAACCAGGACCAGAAGGACTCAGACACTTGGCCAAGCTCAGGCTGCACGCACCCAGAACAATCCCCATTGTCTGCAACCCTTAGACCCAGGCACACACTGCGCTGGCAACGACTTCCAAATGAGATTCTTACCCAAGTCCCAGAGGATAATGAAGAAATGGGTTCTAGCTGCGCAAACATTTCATAAGAAAGGAGTTGTGATCTCAGAATAAATCCAGTCACACATTTTTTTAATTCATCAACCAATAAATGAATCATTTGGGGGACATCTAAAGTACAAATACTTTCATCTCAGTCTTTTTGAGATCTCTTAAAATAGTTTTGGAATTTATTTAATCACGGGGAGGGGTTGGTCAGGGGGTTCAGAAAGAGCCCATGACACATTTCCCATCAGACAAGAGGGTCCTGAAAGGCAGCAACACTGTCTTGCAGCCCCTGCAAACATGCTCCATGATTGGTAAAGAAGAGTATTTATGCTCCACAAATATTAGATTTCCTCCCTCAGGACCAGGATGCTCCAGGAACCACTCGGGTACCCCCATCCTCTCAGTTTACAGTGAAGAAACTATGGCTGGAAGAGGTGAAGTGATTTGACCAAGTCACACAGTAGCTTAGAGTGCAAGTAAACACATTTACTTTATTTAGCAAAGAAGGGTCTAGAAACTAGTGCTGGTAAAGTCCTGATGCACCAGAGGTATTTTATGATTCCTCAGCCAACCATCCAAATATCTGTTCTACTAAACTTCCACCACACAGCTCTGAAGTTGTGGCTTACGGACTGTCAGTGAGACTCGGTTCCTTACCTCTGCTTCTTTCCTTCTTCTTCATCCCGTTTCTCAACCAGTAAGACACGTTTGCTATTAAGACTGGAGAGTAAGCATGGTCGTGGGTCCACGATGGAGGCTCCAGCCCAGGAAAACAGTGGTGCTACCAGCGAGGCGCAGACGTCCTCATCCATGGCTAAGGCTCATCTTCTGGCGGAGGTGAAGGAAAAGCCTGGTGAAGGGTTCTAAATCAAGAGGTTAGTGAACTACCAGGCTGTGCCTCGAAATCTCTGACTTCAGAATGAAGCTCGCTCAGAGGCAGAGGGAAAACCAGTCGGCTGGTTAGAGGAAGGTCTTCAGTTCTGCCACTTAAACTAACAAACTAACAAAAGTACCTGTCAGGTTTGGGGACAGCACGAGGAACCCTCAGAAGACTAGGGTCAACTTTCCCACAAGTTTTGTTCTAACAAGAGGAGGAAGCCTCTTAAATACCTGGGAGAGGAGGAATAAGAACCAGGCGAAAAGTTAGACGATGTTTGCAGGCCCAGGCAATCTTCATGAAAATTACTGGGAGAAGACAAGGCGGATAGACTGAAGCTGGTGATGGGAGGTTCTGTTTCCTGTGGGAGCTATTCTGCCACCGGACTTGAAAAACTGGGTAAAGCCATGGTGTTTGGTTTGGTTTGGCCTTTCTCAGGTGGAGCAATTAGCACCTGCAGGGCTCTCCCTGGACCCCAGAGAGCACGGACTAACAAATCACTGTTAGCAACAGCTTCACAGCTCGGGTTAAGAAACGGGAGGGGAAAAGGTAGATGCTCCATTTGCAGCAGATGAGGAAACCAGGAGGCACTGTTTTCTGAGCAGACGTCAAAGACAGCAGCCACATGGCACACTTAAAATGTCTTGGGCCATTCTGAAGAAATACAGGGAAAAGAGCAATGATCATGAGGAAAGCAGAGTGCTTAATTTTCCTTGGGAGTTGCTTATTACAAATGTGGATTCCATTGCCAGCTGGGGTCCAGGAACCCTTGCAAACAGGCAAGGGGAATTAGGAAGTTTTTTTTTTTTTTTTTTTTTTTTTTAATTAGGAAGTTTTGACGCACAGCCTGCACATGATAAACAGATGAGAAATTCCAGTGAAACTTGGAGGTGCTGCCAATGCACACTACACACTTGTTAGCTGACAGTGGGGTTTTAAGATGCAATTTTTCACGGTGAAAGGCAGTCTGCCTAAAGGTAGACAGAAGATGTTATCCGAGTACCTGGAAACTCCAGTGTCACAATCTACTGACGGGAGATGGCTTTGAATTGAGCAGGGATTTTCCAAGCTAGAGTCTTGATAAACTGAACGCTTTTAACAGCAGCTTGGTGAAACTGAACCAGAACACTGCTCTTTTCTCTCTTCTGATTCCCCCTCTACCACCTTCCTCTACATACCACAGGCCATCTGCTGTAATCTGTAACTGGTGACAACAGAGCAGGTGTAAACTGTAGGAGAGTTACCAGGTCCTGCAAACTCCGCATTTCCTTAGGACAATAGCTGTTTGGATTGTAAGCTGACCAAATAGATGCATTTGGGATTTGGGGTCGTGGTATCCATGTGGAAATGAGGGTCTGGAGAAAGCTGGCTTCTCCATCTTGATACAAAGCTTTATCTCAATAATTCATTGGAGCGTCAAGAAAATGGAACACAAAAGTCAGAGTTGTGTTGGAATTTGGAAGCAGCAGAAGGATCCACATCTGTTCCAGGGAAAACGAATTTTGTTGCAGGTTCTGAAGAAGGTCCTGATTTTACCAGAAGGCACTCTCACTAAGGCCCTCTGGTCAGGACCAGCCAGACAGAGAGAAAGAGGACAGGAGGAAAGATGCTTTTCAGTTATTGTAGGATTTTAATTACTCCGTGAATAGGTCTTGAGTTGACGATGGGAGGCAGTTGAATGAGAAATTTTACAAAGTTATAATAAATTTTTACGATTGCTCACCTTGTCGGCTGCTGTCTGCTGGGGCAAGGATACCATCCCTTCGGGCAAATAGGAAATAAAACAGAAAATGGCTTCAAGATAAAATTAACTGAAGCGGTGGCTTGATACTTTACAGAGGTGTCGGGAGCAACACTGAAAAGGCATCTGTAACTGGCCACCTCCTTGGTTCCAGGTGGAAGCTGGTGCAGGCTGACCCGAGAAGCCCACCAATTGCTCCTCTGGGCCTGCACCAGGCTCCCAAGGCTGAGCCTTGGTCCTGAAGGATGGAATCCACCCAGGAGCTCGTAGTGCAACTCTCCTGCCATTCCAAGACCTCACTTGAGAAGGCCAGCCAAGCCCACACCTGGCCACAGGCTGGCCAACAAGCCCCCCAAGGTTAATGGGAAGAGGCCAAAGGAAGACGCCGATGCTTTGCCCCCGACCAGCATTCTCCAAGACGGGGGTCCCACCTGCTCTATGAAGTGCAAGTGGGTGCAGGTGATGGTGCTCCAGGCAGAGGGGACCCTCCAGCGGGCGCAGCCCCGAGTGCCTCCTCTTAGAAGCCTCCCTGTGTCTCCTCTCTCTCCTCTGCTGCTGGACCTTGGGATGAAACTCCCATCTGGGGGGCCCCACCATCCACCTGGGGTTCCGCCCCGCCCCGGGGGAGTCGGGAAGGGGTTGGATGCCCCAGCTCCTCTCACGCCAGGGCTTTTGGGAGAGTCGGTCCCCCCGTGGCTGGCTGCTCTTGGCATCCCAGGGCTGAGACCCTGGGGACCCCGCGCGGGGAGACTCCCGGTTAAAGCGAGTCACAGCCTCTCGAATCTGCGCACTGTAGCATCGACCAGTCACCTCCGGGTGGAGGGTCAGATGCATTCACGTCACGGACAGGAGTAAAGCAGAGCCCAGCGCACAGGGAGCTGAAGTCGGCGACTGTCACCACAGCACGGTAAATGTACGGATCGCTCCGCTCCTGTCCTCCCCTGAATAACTTTTTTTTTAATTGGACTCTACTTAATCTGCCATGCTGTGTTAGTTCCAGGTGTACCGCAAAGGGATTCAGTGATACACATATATATTCTTCTTCAGATTCTCTCCCATTACAGGTCCCTACAGGATACCGAGTTCTCTGTGCCATACAGCAGGTCCTTGCCGTTTACCTACTTTATATATAGCAGTGCCGACCCCCTTCTTCAAGCCAACGCTAGGTCTCTCCGAACGACCCCCAGGTAGTCCCCCCGCGTTCCTGAAGGGTTTCCTCCTTCAAACACGACCCCTGTCCAGATCCCTGCGCTGTGACGACGGCCCTCTCAGCGAGGGCTCCTCAGTCCGCGTCTTCTCCTCCCGCCGCCTTGCGGCCCTCACTACCATCCCCCCCCCCGGCCCCCCGCCGTCCGCACCACCTCACCGCCGGTCCCCCCGCCCCGACTCCCGCCGGCGCCACCCGCTGCCCGCCGCGGCTCTCCCGACACCAGGGTCTCCTCTGTCCACCTCGGCCTGCATTCCTCTCCTCAAGCCGCCCAACCGTCACCGGACAAGCCCATTAACACGTCCCGGGAAATAAAACCAGAATCTGGATAATAAAATAGAATCTAACCTTTTTTTTTCTTTTCCTTTGTGCTTAGTCTTCTGTCACTTGCTCACAGGGCACCGCGCACTGTGAGAGGCCTCTCTCCGGGCCCTTCAGACGTGAGCTTCTCCCGCAAAGCCGCCCCGCAGCTCCCAAGGGCGCGCAGAGGCGGCCAACACAGCGACTCAAGATGGCGGCGGGCAGTGCGCGGAGAGGCTGCGCACTGGATCTGGCGGCGAGCGGCGGCCCCGCCCCTAGAGAGCCCCGCCCCTCCCCTCCCCGCTGACTGGGTCCCTATAAAGCGGCCCTGCCCTGGGCCTGTCGGGAAGCGTGTGCTCTAGAGCTGGTGCCTCTCTCTTGTTTGATCAAAGGTTAAAGCTCTCCTTTCCTTCGGAACCGGACTCCATCTCCCATTGGCGCAAGCGACACCAGGCAGGAGGACCCTGGTTGGGGCCTGACTGGAAAGTGTCAGGTAACGCGACACTTCCACCCGGTCCCTGTGACTGACCACGGCTGGCAGCCGCCCGTGTCCAGCTCCCCGGGCCCATCCCTGGCTCTGCTCTCAGTGGTCACGGCTTCTGTGTGGTGCTGCTGGACGCGCCTCACTGTGGGTCACCAGCCCCGGGGGGAGGGGGGCTCCCACTGCTCACAGCGCCCCCACACTTCTGCCCTTCTCCAGACCTCCTCCATCCCGTCCTCTCCCCCCTCCAGCGTGCGTGGCCTCCCTCACTGGTCGCCGGGCTTCCTGTGCCCTCAGGGCCTCGGCCTCTCAGGCGTCCTCTCTTCCCTCTAGTCCCTCCCACGTCCCCACACTGCCAGGTCCACCATGGACACCCGGTCCCCATCCCACCAGGGTCCAGCAGCAGTGGGCACAGCTCAGCACACGCGGTTGAAGGGCTTTGCTCACTCCAACTCCGGGACGGGCTGCTCTCCTGTTATCCCTCCTCCCCTGCGTCCACCCCTGTCCTAATCCCTTCCTGCTGACCCCCGATCATCAGAGCTCGTAGACTCAGGGCCCTGACCCTGGAACCGCTTCCCTTTCCTGTCTTGACCCCTCCCTGTCCCCTGGCTTCAAATAGCATCGGTGCCGGTGACTCCATGTTTAATTTTCCACCTGAGCCTCAACCCTGAACCCCAGACCCAGACATCCCACTGCAAGCCCAGCTGTGCTCAAACCTGCACCCCTGACACGCTTCCTCCAGGCTTCCCATGTTGTCAATGGGAGATCCTTTCTCCTCGTTGCCCAGGACTTCAATCCCGGAGTCCTCCTGACCCGCCCCCTCTCACCACCACACGAGCCCCCTGCAAGCCTGGTGCCTGATGGCTTCACGGTGTGCCCAGTGCCCCAGACACCCCCCCACCACGGTCGTTGCTGCTCTGAGGGAGGCATCACCTCCACAGGGTCAGGAGCCTCACAGCAGCCTTCCAGGCGTCCCCAGCTCATCTCTCAGGACTCTCCCCTCACTGGCTGCTCCCCTCTGCAGCATTCCTCGGCTAGGCGTCCACACAGCTTGCTCCCGCCAGACCCAATTTTGAACACTTGCTCCCCCATACTACCCCAAACACATGCACTTAATAGCTCCTTTCCCTGCTTTATTTTTTTCTTGGTACTGATCACTGTTTTAAAAATGTACTTGTTTATTTTCTCTTTTCTCCAGTAGAATGTAAGCCTCAGGCAGGGATTTTACTCTAGTTTTCTCTTTACTGTGTCCCCAGTGTCTTGAATAGTGTCTGGCATGGGCTAGATGCTCCACAAACACATGTTGAGTGAAAGATGTGATGTGATGTGAAGTGATATGGTGTGATGTGATATGAAGTGATGTGATGTGATGTGATGTGATGTGGCATGATAGGACAATCCCATCTTGGATTGAGACCCAATCCAAGGTGACCAAGAGTGGGCATTACTCAAGGATGTGCTGAACCTTTAATGAGTGGGGTGCTGGTGACAAGGTAATCTACTTGGGCAGAAGACTCAGGAAGTCAGAGACAGTGCCCGGGAGCTGAAGGGATGACATGTTTACATTCAGACTCTCCCGGACGAACAGATGGGAGTATTTTGATTGCTCATCAGATAGTCAGATGGCATCTAAATAAATTGCTGACAAATTTGCTAAGTAGAGTGCTCTCTATTTGGAAGATTCACAAAGCAACTGACGTACGTAGTGTCTACCAGCTTAAAACAATACTGCCAGGATTAAAACTGTATTTGAAATTTTCTTTTAATAACAACTTGGGTTTTTTAAGAAGTCTAGTTTGGTTCTTCAAAAGAGATAAAGCTTTAGTTCCTAGTAAAATGAATTTACTTCCTCAATTTCTTTATTCGCATATACTAGAAGATCCTATAACGACACTGCGGTTGAAAATTGCAAAAAATAATTTCCAAATTTTGCAAATAAAACCTAACATGCACTTACAGTGTTACACTTTGCAAAGCCCAAGAAAAAGAATGTAGATTTTGGGATAAGGACACTTGGATTTGAATTGCTGGTAAGACATCCTAGCTATTCAGAGCCTTGGTTTCATCATCTGAAAGATGGGAATCCTGATGTGCTACTGTAAGGACCAGAACTGGCATAATTACAGTAACCGTCAGAGAGCCCTGCGTGCAGCACATGCTCCAGAGTGCTGCTGCCAGTCAATCACTAAAAAACAAAACAGAACAGCCTATCTCATCTTGATGCTATTAAAGGATTTTTAAGAATTGTGATGCTATTACAACTCAAAAATTCTCATAACCCTAGAAACCCAAAACATCAACAAAAGCCATCAACACATCCTTCTTTTTTATTCAAATGAGTCAGCTTACTCATGGAAAACATAAAAGGTACCTGTTGCATTATTCCCTGAACACTTTCGCAAAGAACAGGGCTCCTAAAATGGCATGCAAGGACCTTGTTACATAACTCTGAGTTTCTCAAAATTACGTAATTTAAGTTTTTTTTCCCCAAAAAGGACTTTAGAATCATAGACTTTCCCTAAACAAATGATCTTGTTCTACAGATGAGGACTTGAAGACCAGCTCCCATCTGCTTGTACAAGCAAGACCTGGCATAGCCTCCGGACTAAGTCATGACGCTGTCATCGGCACTGTGACTGGGGCAGCCAGTAAAGAGGTGAATAAACCGTGGAAAGGAGAGTCCAGGCCTATAACATCCTTTCAAATGAGGCCTCGCCCACCTCTGGTGCCCTGGCACCAGCGTTCCTGTATTGCAAACGTTCTCCACCAGGAGCAGAGAACTGCATGGGACATGGGACCCTGGCTCACTCTCCAAATCTGCACAGCCTAGAAGGGATGGCAGGTCACACACCTGGAGAAAGCATCACACCAGCGTGCATGGTCAGTGCCACGTGAGGAGGGTAAAAGCCAGTGTTTGAAGAGCCCGGGGCGGGGGGAGCGGGGATCATTTCCAGGTGCTTGGAGGAAGCTCTCAAGGGACAGGAAGTGAGCAGTATCTTCCCTCTGGGAGAGGTCTGCCCTTGCTTCCACATGGTTCACCACTGGATCTTCCAGCGGGTGTGAAGACGTTATATCTATTCACACACAGTCGGTCCTCATCAGTCACGGATTCCATATCTGCGAGTGAATTCACCTACTCGCTAGAATTTGTTTGTTACCCCAAGTCAGCACTCGTGGTGCTTTTGCTCATTTGCGGACACATGCAGAGAGGAGAGAAATCTGAGTCTCCTAATCGATGCATGCTTTCCCAGCTGAGGTTGAACGAGGCCACACTGTGTCTTCTTGTTTCAGCTCGTACTGTAAATAAGTACCCCTTCTGGAGGCTGTTTAGTGCCACATTTTCCATATTTTTGTGTTTTGTGTGTGTGTGTGCGATTTCACTGTTTAGGATGGCTCCCAAGGCCAATGCTGAAGTGCTGTGTAGTGATTTATGGAGAAAATACATTTGTTAGATAAACTGTTCAGGCATGAGTTACACCGCATTTGACTATGAGTTCAGTGTCAACGAAACAACAGTGTATATTAAATAAGGTGTCTTTAAACAGAAACACACATGAAATAAGGTTTTGTATTTATAAGTGAACATAAACGTGTGACCAGAGGCTGGCAGGAACCTAAACCTGTATTTCCCCTGGGAGCAATGGTTCAGTGTTCACTGCTTCCATGTTTGTGGTGACTACGGAACAGAACTACCATGACAAGGAGAATTGACTATGTGTATGTACATATACCTGCACTCATACAGAGATATGCACATATGCATGTACATGTGACTACATAAACATGCATGGGAAGATATGGCATGTATGGTCATGGTTTCATGAAAGGAGACTGTCATGATTCAATAAATTATATTGTGAAACCTGGCAATCTCAGGAGATGGGAAGTGAAATCTAGAAGAAATGCATCAGGAGTCTGTGTATAAATCACTCATTGGTGGCCCAAATCCAGGATAAGACGTGAGTGAGAAGTGCCATGTCTGTGTTTCTCTTAGCTTTGCAGGGAGATTTTATATCTTCCTTATAACAACTCTGACTTCATCAAGCCTGTGAGAGTTCCAGCACACAAGAGCTTCTTTTTTGTTTGTTTGTTTTTTGCGGTACGCAGGCCTCACTGCTGTGGCCTCTCCCATTGCGGAGCACAGGCTCCGGACATGCAGGCCCAGCGGCCACAGCTCACGGGCCCAGCCGCTCCGCAGCATGTGGGATTCTCCTGGACCAGGTCACGAACCCGTGTCCCCTGCATCGGCAGGCGGACTCTCAACCACTGCGCCACCAGGGAAGCCCACAAGAGCTTCTTTTAATGCAGCTAGATGATAATACTTTTCTCAAATTTTCAATATTCTAAATATTTTAAGTGTCACAAATTATTTGTCTCCAAATAGTTTATATTAACAAACTTTAAATGTTAATGTTTTAAACAAAACACCCCCCCAATACATGCATCTCTATTGACGTGAGCATAGAAAAAAAAGGAGGCTTTTCCAACTGTCAACATTTTAAAGCAGTGTTATCAGTTTTGAGGTTCCCATAGCAACATGTTCCATTGCCTAGGTGACAGTGATCTTATGATGTCACCAGTGAGCTAAACTAACTTGGAAAACAAACAGGCATTTCCTCCTGAGTGTCCCCACATCTCAAAGTTGCCTCCAAGCCTTAGACGGTCAATGTACCAAGTGCAGCTTCGTGAAGAGTTATGAGGACAATTTCATAAACATGATTCCAGGATTTGACCTGTTAAAGCATCTTTCATCTTCAAGGGGTTTACAACACTAAACAAGTTGCCCTTCATGTTATCCCATGGAGATTTCTCCCAGCTGCCGAACAGATGCCAGAATGAAGGCACAGCATCTTGGGGGAATGTGCTACAGCTGCACAGAGGCATAAGGGAGAGGGTGAAATGGAAGATGTCCAGTGATACTGTCACCAACTCAGGCAGTAGGAGCCACTCTGGAAAAAGTTGATGAGATACATGAGCCACCCAAGGCCAGTTTCTCCTTTCTCAAACCAAGTGATATTAGCCAACATGTAGAAAGATACACCCATCTTGGTTTCATTCTATTAATAGTTCCATGAGTATGTAATCTCATACAGGAAGTTATCCTACACGCACATGTGTGGAAGAGATAGTTATACAAGTGGGGAGTATTTCAAAGTGCATCTAGGACCAGAAACCTAGACTTGGAAAAGGATTCCACGTTCTTTTCCAATTCGTCTCACAACTGGTTTGTTTGAATGATAGATGTGGTCAGGATGCTTCTAGAGAAAAAGTGAAATTTAGAGAACAGAATGTCAGTCCTGATTTCAAGGCACAGAAACACTGTCCTGTTGCATATCTTTCTTCCAAAATAATCAAATATAATTTAAGCACTTTATAATTCACCCAAAGGGGGCTTTTAACCATCAGCACGGAGCTGTAAGTTGAAAATGTACAATTGCAGAGTACGTCCAAAGCCAACTTTCTTTTGCAAAAGGAAAATGTGTGCTCTAACTGCTCATGTTCAACCAGAAGTGTGAGAACCAGGCTTAGAGGATGAGGCCCAGCCTCTCAGGCCAGCCAAACATTAGGTTTGACAAGTGTAAGGCTGAGGCTGAGAGAGAAGACGGGGTCTCTTCTCTCAAATTGTAATGATTAGGAAAAAAAAAAACAGTGAATTTTAAGAAAATTATAAAATAGAATGAGAAATAATTTGAGAATAAGACAAGAAAATATAATGAAATCCTAAAACCTGATATAGACCATATATTCCATGTGAAGGCTAGAATGAAGAGTTACAGATCACAGCAGGCTAAAGAAGGAGGGTAGGCCTTCCCACCCCGGCTGCAGCTTGTCACACTCCAGGCCATGTTTTCTCTACAGCAGAGAAGCAGCAAGACAACAGAACCGAGGAAGGTATAAGACCCTTCCCCTGCCTATGACAGAGCACTGCTACCTCTTTGGCGATTCCTGTTTCCAGTGACCTGGCCAGCCCTCAAAGGCTCCTGCACGGTGAGGCCCCAGGGCATTGCACATCAAATCAGATAGCACAATGCTGCATCAGTGGACCCCATGGTCCAATGTGCTCTGATTTTGCTTTCCTAAAAGCCAAGATTATTGCTACAAGCCAAGGTCATAGCCACGCGCATACTTCAAAGCTTCTCCAGCTTGTTTCTTCAACACATCACTCAGTCTGCTCAAACACCGCGGCTCAAAGATCGGAGCACCTTTGATATGCTGATGACCGTTGTTTTTAGTTCCTAGTTTTTTATTGTACTTCTGAAACAATCCAAAGTCTGAGACAAGCCTGGAATTAAAATGTATGAGTCCACAAGTAAAAGACATTTTGGTGTGAAGGTAATGCTTAGTCCAGTTTAAGATGTAAACTATAACAATCAATGCGTAATGACTTTTGCACAAGGTGGCATTGCTACGGGAACATTAATTTGGGAATGTATAATGATTCTGCTTTAAATATTCTTTAAAAATATATTGTCAGCAATTGTGGGAATTAATGCCAGTTTCTACTTTGCAATCTGTTGATCTAAACATGTTTCTGCAAAATCTGCCAGTAACAAAAACATAAAATATCTGTCAAGCGTCATGAGGCTCCATGACCTAATTCCAAGTTTGATTTCCACATGTTTTTTTTTTTGCTATAACTGGGTCAGTAAGTACTCAGATTCAAAACTGGAATTTAAGGCCAAGCCTTCTTGTTGGCTTCATCTTACAGGACAACAGAACAGCCAAAGCTAATGACAAAGAGAAAAGAAAACAAGACACCAGTGCTTTCCTTCTGCTGCCTCTTTCTCCTGCTTTGTGCTAGATCTGTACGTGCACTAAACTTGTCTATATTGAGAGCGATGTTGTGTGGCTCTGGGTTAAAAGATTGTAGAAGCAAGAAAACAAAACAAAAAACGGATTCCTTTTGGTCTTCAATTATTAACAATTCTGTCTCTTCTGAGTGGTTGTCAGACAAATTAAATATTAACTTGCTCTGTGGGATGTGGACCAACCGTACTGTTGTTATAATAAATTAAAACAATGTCCTCTGTTAACTGACACCACCACTTCTGTCTTTACCATATGGGGATCTTCAAAGAGTCATCTCTCTTGTCCAAGTTTGGTGTTGATAAGATATTCTCAGTTACAGGGAGCAGAATATTGCATGGAAAATAGTTTAAATAGTTGGAATTGAGTATTTCACATAAGTCTCAGGGTTGGGTGGTTCCGAGGTTGGCTAACTCAGCAGCTCAAAGTCAAAGCTTTGTTGAAATCTGTTTGGATTTCCTTCCACTGCAGCAAGATGGCAGCAGTAACTCCCATCCCTGCACTCGTCCCAGGGAAGAAGAGGGTCATGGCTCCCACCCCAAACTTCACCCCAAACTTCATTTTATTCTAGGAAAAAACCATTTTCCCAGCAACTATCTCCTGCCACAGAGGGTAGGACTGGGTTACATGGCCCATGCTAAACTACCACTAACAGGGGTAACTGAATTACCATGATTGTCTTAAGTCAATTACAATTCAGCCCTGGACTAGGAGGCGGCCACAATCCCAGGACACTCGGGAGGTAAAAACAGGGACAAAGGGAGATTCTGCCAGCGGCAAAGAAGTAGGGAGAGAGAATGGCTGCAAAGAGTGTCTGCTACACATCCTGGCACAATCTCCGTACCTGGGAGATGCTGGAATCTAATGCTTAGTTCTAAGGCAGAATCGGAGCAAATTTAGGAATAAGATTTTGGCCTCCACTATTATAAATCTATGTGTACATTTAATTTCCACCTGAAGGGGAAATTACGTGGTCTGAAGTCTGTGATCTGTATCTTAGTACGCTGTGCCTTCCAGCTTGTGTTTTCTCACTGAGGCACCCAACCATCTGCTTCCTTCCGAGTGAGGGACCCGGCTCCCTATCCCTCTGGGGGTTGTGCCTCATTCTCACCATCCCCCAATAAATGCTCAGTAAATACAGAAAGCCCACTGAGATTAATCCACTTAATGCTCCAAAAAGGAAAATAACTTTGTAATCCAACAATCCCAGGGTGATGTAAGAAAATATAGACTGAATAAAGTAAATTTGAATTCCGCATATTAGAAGCTGTAGGAATTTTTAACCACGATGGTCTCATACAGAACTCTTTGAAGGTGGGATCAAACATATATGTAGTTTTTCTTCAGTAAACTTTTTTAAATGAGAGAGTTAAGTTCACAAAAAACTTGAGCAGGAAGTACAGAGTTCCCACATACGCCCTGCCCCTGCCCATGGGTTGTATACTCTCAAGTTACCAATAGTGTTGGAAAACATGGATAATTAAAATGCGATATGCATTTCCAGGTTTAAAACAAGTGAATCGAATGCTTTGGCTTATTTTCATTCAGAAATATACCTCAGACCACAGTCAATCTCTATTGAATTGAGATTTAATGTCACTGATACTTCAATGATCGTAAACCCCATTATCTGACTCCAGAAGGAAGCCCAGAAATTCTTCTTTCCAAACAATAACTATTTTACTTGCCAACAGTTCAGCTGAGATTTACAACTTTTTCTCATAGAATTGCTTGAATGACAAGCTGATTTTTGCACTTAAACTACCTGCATTTGAAAATGGATTTAAATATTCCATTTGAATATATTACCTACAATAAAACATAAAGCATGTGAGTTTACATTTTTTAAACCTAGCTGGCTACGCTCTTGTTTCCAGAAGCACTCCTGAGCAAAGACCACACCTCCTCCCAGGCTTTCCCACGCGAAGCCTCCCTCAGGGGTGGCAGTGAGGGCACCTGGGAAGGAATAATACAAGTGACACGGACTCAAATTCTCTCCAGGGACGTGTTTGCAACCTCGTGATAAGTTACAGAGAGCTGTTTTCAACGACAGATGACAGAAACTCTGGCTCCTACCGAACAGCAGAAGCATGAATGTAAATCACGTTCTTCTGGGAAGTGCTTTGTACCCACAGACACGGCAAATTGTCAAGGTTTAAAAACCTGACTCTATTCTTGAATAAACATGGGAAGATAAGGGAGTTCCCTCCCTAGAAGCCCATCTTAATGCTGAAAACTTTCTCTTCCTTATGCTCTGTCAGGAAGCACAGAGATCTGACGCCTGCCATCTCTGATTGACCAAGTTCTTTAGAGAGGAAATCAGAGCCAGAGTTTTGTCCCTGTGCCCGTTCCCTTTCCAGCAGTGACGTCTGTCCACCCAGCATGTGAACACGCACCATCCCTCGGGCAGGGCAGCCGGGCAGCCGCACTGGATGCTATACCCGGGCATGGGGAGTGAGGGCATCTCGGGGGCACGTGCTCCGATAGGGGTGAAGCTGCTCAGAACCCTGCCCACCCAGGCACCCCTTGGCATTTCCTGTTAACAGACGGTGCTTGGTCCTTCCACAGACCAAGTGTCTTCTGCCAACATGGTCTTCCTACTCTCTAGTCAGAGGGCGGCCAGCAAGTTTAGGCTTCCAGGGACACTGAGAGTCTCTCACTCCGTGTTCTCTTCCTCTTATTCCTCGTCCTCCCCCACCCCTTCCTCGTCTTTCTCTTTCTCCTCCGATTTACAACCCTTTGAGAATGTAGAAGCCGTTCTTCGTTTGGGGGCTCCACAGAAACAGGCCACTGGCTGGATTGGCTGACCACCGACTGCAGTTTGCTAGCCCAGGTCACCCATCCAAAGCTATCCTTACAATCCTATTTGTACAACTGTGATCACTCAGTGGCTCTTCAATCTGATCTTTCCAGCATTGCTTGCACTTTATTAAATCTAATGCTCCAATCAAAGTCCAGCTATTGGTAACTTTCCGAAGGCTCATGGTAAAAAGGATACTTCTCTGGACCCATTCTCTGCATGCCTTGGAGTCTCCGAGTCTCTATAGGTCTGGCTTCTAACATCACGCATCATTAGATACGCTTTACTCACCCTAGAAAACGACAGTAATCTAAACACACTGCTGCTTGCACTCTGTCTGTTCGGTGAACAGTTTTTCAGGGCTGCAGCCACACTCATTGGTTGCAGTTGTCTGCGGCGGCTTTCATGCTACAATGGCAGAGTTAAGTAGTTGCAATGGAGACCATATGGCCCATAAAACCTAAAATATTTACTGCTGGCCTTTAACAGAGAAAGTTTCCTGATCTACACTAAAGCAGCATCAAGCACATTCATATATCTACTTTCTGCTTCGCAGTAAATGCTTTGTTACCTACCTGCCCCCATGCATTTTTGCACCTATTCCTTCCTTCAGAATTCTTACTGACAACCTTCTATGCGCACGGCACTCTGTTGATCTGGAGGGAAATTGTACAAGGACTCTGATCTTTAAGAACAACGGCACTGGGCTTCTAACCCTGGTGTAATTACACTGATTGACTATCAAATGCTTATCTTCTAAGTGTAGGCTCTCTCCCTCTCTCTCTCTCTCTCTCTCTCTCTCTCTCTCTCTCTCTCTCTCACACACACACACACACACACACACACACACACACACGCACACACG
The DNA here is from genome assembly GCF_008692025.1 of Phocoena sinus. Classification (NCBI taxonomy): domain Eukaryota; kingdom Metazoa; phylum Chordata; class Mammalia; order Artiodactyla; family Phocoenidae; genus Phocoena; species Phocoena sinus. The sequence goes on along the minus strand of NC_045774.1, from coordinate 3,102,650 downwards.
CTCTCCTATACCTGCTTACTATAAATCCCAGGACAAAAATCAAAGTCAGCAATGGTCATGATCAGCCTTTGTTATATTTTGAAACCGATTAAAAAATTGTTTTTGATGTTTCCACCCTTTCTTTCTGTGCCCATAACCCCTGGGTACTCCCTCACCTCCCTTTTTCTATCATTATCTAAAAGGTTATTATTTGTGTTTGTTGACTTACTTGTTTCACATGGCATAACCCACTAGAATGTTCCATTCCATGGGTCAGGGGTTTTATCTTACACTACCGCATCCCCATCATTTGGGGAGTGCCAGTCCGTGCTCAACCAGTATTAGTAAAATAAATTCATTTTCAAGACACCACAGCATCTTCTCCAACCTCTACGTGATCCAAGTCTGCTTGGAGAAAGAACCCGTATATATATGCTCACAGAATAACCCGAAGGCTCGTTTTGTCACCACCCTCGGCCTTGAGCGAAGGCCTGTACCTTCTGACGTGGGCTGTCAGGCACTGGAAACCAGCTCGCACGGGCAGGGGGAAAGTGTGGGCCTGTTGGTGCTAAGGGGTGCTGCCTGGGCAGCCATCTCTCCACGAGGACGGAGATCGCCTTCTCGGGATCATGGGTCCCCAGGTAGGCTTCCCCAGCTCCTGCCTGCACACCTCGTTACCATTCTGGAACATCGCCAACAGCTGAGAGGTAAGAGCCGAGGTAAGCAGGTCTAAGCTGCCAACGGGCTGTGCGTGAAAACACACTTAAAGCTGGATGCATGTTGCTCTTTAAATGGTCCATTTACAGAGCAGAGAGAGAGCTACCTGCCCCTGGGGGTGGTTCATTTACTAAGCACGTAGGGATAAACCAGGGAACAAATACCACATGATCCCTGCCCTCAGGGAGCTTACATTCTAGAAGCTGAGGGTGAGGTCAGATGACAGGAATAACACAGTAAATTTAAACCTCACTGGCTGTGTTAGAAGGTGACAGTGCTGTGGATGGAAAAGCCGGTGAGGAAGACCAGGGGGCTGCGGCTCAGCTGAAATATGAACAGTGCGGTTGGCCTAAGTCTCATAAAGAAAGGTAAGGTTTGAGCACAGGTCTGAAGGGGGCGAGGGAATGATACTTGGGATTCCTGGGGAAAGAATGCTCCAGGCGGAGGGAATATCCAGTGCAATGGCCCTAAGACAAGAGAGGGCTCGGTGTGCCCAAAGGTCAGCTTGCAGACTAGTTGGCCTAGCAGAGTGAGCCGGGGGTAAGTTCAGAGAGGGGGGGTGCCGGGCCAGGCCAAGGCCGGCCTTGTTGGCCTTTCCGAGGACTTGGGCTTCTACTTTAAGTGCGATTGGGAGGATTGGCAAGCTTGGAGCTGAGGCCTGAGACAGACCTAGGTTGGCACAGGCTTGAGATTAGATAGTAGAGAAGCAAGGTGGAAGCAGAGAGGCAGGCTTAGGGGCAGCAGGTCAGGTACCAGAGACAGTGGGCTGGGCGGGGAGCAGCAGTGAGTAGGGAGGGGCAGGATTCCAGATGCTTCTGAAGGCTGAGTCCCCAGGATTTTCTGAGGGGATCGGGTGTGGGATGTGAGACAAAGAAAGGAATCGAAGGTAATGTCAAGGGTTTTGGCCTGAGCAAGAGGAAGCATGGAATTGCTGAAATAAGAGAGGCAGAAGGGTAAGGGAGTTTGGGGAGGCATCAGGGGCTCGGGTTTAGGTCTGAGGTCTTTGCTGGACATCCAGGTGGAGACAGCGGGCAGGTGGACAGTCTGGACATTGGGACAGAGAAGTCAGGACTAGAGACACGATTCTGGCCATTGTTGGTAGCAGATATAACTGAATGCCATGAGTCTGGGTAAGATCCCCATGCCCCCGGACCGTCTATTCTCTTCTTGCGCAAACTCCTCTGATGACTTGTCTGTCCCTGAGTCTCTCCCCATCGCTTCCCTCTCGGGCTCCGCTCCCATCAGATGCTCAGCCCACCTTTTCATGGACCGGCTCTGTCAGAGGCAGCACCGACCCTGTGTTGCTGGACCTGGTGGTTAATTCCCAGTCCTCAGACTCCCTGGTCCACCAGCGCATGTGACAGCTGACCAGCCCTCGGTCCTCCTTCCCATCGCAGGACGCTTTCTTCACTTGGTCCCAGGACACCACACTCTGCTGGGTTTTCTGCAAACTCAGTGGTCTCCTCAGGCTCCTTGCTGGTTCCTCCTCTGCCCCAGGAGTTGTGTGCATGATGTGCTGTGCGATTGTATGTTGTGTGTGTGTTATGTGTGTGGTGTGATTGTGTGTTGGGTGTGTGTAGAGTGCAGGTGTGTGTTGTGTGTGTAGTGTGCTTTTGTGTCTGTTGTGTGTGTGTGATTGTGTGTTGGGTGTGTGTGTGGCTGTGTGGTGTGTGTAGTTGTGTGGTGCGTGTGTGTGTGTTTTCTCCAGCCACCTTCAGCTGTTCGGGTGGAGACAGAGAGATGGACTTCAACACGCTCAAGGTCCTGCTAAAGTGAGGCAGGACGGGGGCAGGGAGGTCAAGGGTGCGAGTGAGGGCGTGACACAGTGATGGACACGGGGATCTGAGCTGGTGAGTAGCAGTGTGGCGTCAGCACAAGCAACAGTGGTTCTGGGAACTGGGCTGTTGGAGTTGGGGCAACTAGAAAGAGGGAGCCAGGGTGAGAAAAGTTGTTGTTAAAAGAATTTCTTTCAAAATGGTGGAGAATTTTGCTTAATTGTGCTAAGCGTTTGATGCCATGAAGTTGGAACAACTATATTATTTTCCATTTGTATATTTACATGTATAGAAAGAAGAATTAAACCTTGGAGTGTTTATGCCCTCAATTTGTCTGAGGTGAGAGTCACATCATCTACACAGAAAAATATCTGATATTTACTTTCTGCCCTTGGAATATATAAACCCACGAAGATACAGATAATGAAACTATCATTTCTCAATTTTCTATGACATCACCTTTGTAACAGTGAAAGCAAATGCTATGTTCTAATCCTACTCTTGTGAGGGCAAAAGCCTGATTGCCAACCAGAAAAACACATACACATGGAAGATGAAATCAGTGTTATCGCAGAAACAGACTTTCTACTGTTAGGAAAGCTCCATCCTGATTCCAAAGCAGCAGGAGCAATGTGATCAAGCCTCCTGACGGCTGATGAGTGGTCAGACCTTCCCTTGTCACCAGCCCCTCTTAAAGCACGTGGTGCAAACACAGGTGAGGGGCAGAGTACATGAGTCCCACCAGGGCTACTCAGCTGAGTTTTCGTGTCTTAAAATTAAAAAGTAAAACAGTAAAGGAAGGGTGCCTTCAATATTTGATAGTTAGATATGCAGATTGGGAGTGACCCATTTTTCTCTCTTTTTTTTAAACTAGGACAATATACGTGCTCTCCAACTGATCAAGCAATGACACCAATTTTCAAGAATAGCCAAACCCCCTCGGGTGGCCTTGTGAAAAAGCATGGGAGAGTTTATGAGAATGTGAGGGTTAAGCTGAACCGACTCTGACCCCTCCCGTGAGCTCCACATGGATTCAGAGTCAGGAAGGTAAGTGTGCCATGCCAAGGGGTAGGTAGATCGGCCCACAGAAGTGTTCCCCACCTTGGAAACATTGGGTCCAGTTTTGTGAATGGGTAGCAAAAGGTTGAGTCACTGGTTCTGTGCCAAGAGTGGGTGGAGGCCTTCGCCTGGAGGACATCAGAACCAGCCTCCCTCCCTCACGAGTCACGTCTCACAGCCCCAGGCGGGAAACCAGCATCCCGGAGGCCTGTCGTCCAAACTCTGGGACCGGACTTTATGCACAAGCCCTCATGTCTACACAGGTAAAGCAGACAATTCACCGGGAAATACCCTAACCCACTGAAACAGGGAAAATACCCTAACCCACTGAAACAGGGAAAATCTCCCCAAAAAGGAGAAAAAAAAAAAAAAACAGGATGTTACCTCAAGGCTTGGGGAGGTGGTAGCAGACATGAATTACATGAGCAAAAACTGCTTCTACCCTAATTATGACGCCACAAACTAGTTGCTTCTTTTTATATTGCTGGGAAAGAAGCATTGCACAAAAGTGCAATGTGTGCTGATAATGGAGTTTATAATCCCATGAAAAGATCGTCAACATCATTAACGATGAGGGAAATGCAAATGAAAACCACCACGAGCTATCATTACACAGAGCTATCAGACGGGTAAGATCTTAGAAACTAGTGATAACACCAAATGCTGGCATGGATGCAGAGAAACTAGATCATTGTTACATTGCTGGTGGGAATGCAAAACGGTACAGCCACTCTAGAAAATAGTTCGGCGGTTTCTTTCAAAGCTAAAACATTCATTTATCATATGACCCAGCAATGTTGCTCCTGAATATTTATCCCAACAAAACAAAGACTTACGTTCGTACAAAAACCTGTGCTCAGATGTCCAATAAAAATACTGCAAAGAACTCAGATGTCCTCCGGTGGGTGAGACAAACTGTGGTCCCTCCCTGCCACGGACACTACGCAGCAACAGACACACGTGGATGAGTCTCCAGATACTGTGCTGAGCGAAAAGAGCTAGTTTCAGAAGACTGTGCAGGATAAGATTCCATTTATATAACGCTCTCGAAATGACGAAACTATAGAGATAGAGAACAGATTAGCGGTTGTCAGAGCGAGAAAGGGAGGGAGCTGTCTCTCTTAAAGGGGGAGATCCTTGAGACGGAGCTGCTGTGCACACTGGTTATGATGGTCGTCAAACAATTCTGCTCATAGGTTAAAGTCGCATGGAACTAAATACGCAAACAAGTGAAAGCAAAAGCTGTGAAAGCTGAGTAAGATGGTTTGCTTATGTAATGTTGATTTCTGCTGTGATACTGTTCCACAGTTATGCAAATTGCTACCACTGGAAAGACTGGATAAGGGGTATAGGGGACCTCTCTGTATTTTTACAAATGCATGAAAATCCACATTTATCTCGAAATAAAAGGTTTTAAAATCTGATTTCTTGGCCAGTGTGCAGAGACGATCCCGGGACATTAGTTTCACAGATGCATTCTGCCCGAGGTTTCCACCTGAAGCGCCCCCTGGCAGAGTGAGGTGAGTGAAGGATCAGTGATGCTTGCTGACGTGTGGTCCTTGGTATCACATGCAGGTGAGGCTCGAGGCCAATGCAAGACCAGAGGTTTTGACAGAGCCAGTTATGCTTAGAAGTCATGTAGCTCTTGCTTGGCACTAAATCCATCCCTTCTAATCTAGCAAAAGACACCCTTTAACCACATTCACCTAGAATTAAATGCGCTTGTGTCCTTTAGTATTGAGAAAGCACTGCTATTTTGATTTCTTTCATAGTGTTTGTATCAATGTCTAAATTCTTCTCCAATGCAAATGTTCCAGTTTAAATGGAAAAGTCAAAAACATTCAGTTGACGTTTAAAAATCCCAGTTTGCAGTTAACTGAGCAATCCTGATTGTGAGATTGGACATACCTGTGTTCACACTCTCCCTGCAGGTCCCTGCACTGGACAACAGGAGAGACAAAACAAGCCAGGCTTCCAGCCCTGGATCATTAGAGCACAGCGTCCCACCCGAGGAGGATCAGACGTTACACGTCAGCCCACCTAGCGCCAAACATCCAGGACCCTCAGGCAGACTCGGCTGTCCTTATCCTCAGATGACTTCACAGGTCACTGCAAACTCTTTAAACCTCACAGCTACTGCAAATCATTGTTTTTCCAATAAGGATATTCTACTTCACATCAAAAAGGATCTAATTTTCTAATAGAAATAGGTTGCACTTCTACAGATTTTGCAGTTGCATACCAGGGCCTGCTCAGGGAGGGAGAGGGGCTGCTGGATTTCCCTCCAGCTACTATAGCTATAGAACAAACTTATTGGAAGGATACTAAGATCCTTCAAAAAGTTTAGGCCAGCTCTTAAACTACCAGTAATTCAGCCAAAGAAAGTAATTAAGGATGCAGTTAAAGATTGGGCTATAACAATTATTGTTACAAATGGCCTAAAAGCCAACAGAAGATTGGTTAAATTATTCACATGTATATATTAAAATGATAACATAAAAGTATGTTAGTGATATGGAAAGATAATTATAATACAGTAAGTTTTTTAAAGGCAGTTTATAAATAGTAACCACAATAAAACATTATTTTTGGAAAAAATATAGATGTGTAAATGACTATATGCAGAAAGTTTGAAGAACGTACACAGTTATTCTATGTGTTGGTCTGTGGGTGGAATTCAAGAGGCCTTGCATCTTCTCTTAGTTATGTCTGTATTTTCTCACTTTTCTTTCATTCATATTATTAAGGAGAACAATATAAATTAATTGTATTTTAAGTAATAAATATATATACAAATTATATGTAATATTTAAAAGGTACACTATATAGTTAATATTTATATATAATATTAATACATAATTATATATATTGTATACATTATATATCGAAAGTAAGTGTATTAAGGCTCAGACTTAGGTAGAAAAGGGGAAAAGCACTGGACATTTGTGGGTATCTCACAGCTCAAGGGTCTTCATCTGGGTCAGAAATGAGATCTCAAAGTTCTCTGCAGGAGAATCATTTTTATTTACCCTATGAGCACATTTATTGAAGGATGAGACTAAAAGAGGGTTTGAGGAACCAAACAGAGCCCAAGAGAAGAGTGGGCTTGTATGTGGTTGCCACAGAACCTTCTGGAAGCCTCTGCAGAATTAGCGAGCGGTCAGGCCAGCAAGTGCTTGGACACCCTCCATCTAACTGCAGAGCACAGGGCCGTGGACTGCTCAACCCCTCACTCTTGACCTAGAGGGGCCCTTAAGCCTTGCTAGAGCTAAAGGAGAGAAGTGTCTTAAGAGTGACAATGACGGAGCCAAGGGGGAAATCTCTTGCTGGGCACTCACTCTGCAGGGAAAGGAGGCGAGCTGTCTTCATCTTTGAAAGCTAGTGGTGCCGGCACCCAGGGTTGGCCTCGAGGTCCCGGTGTCGCTGGCTCCCCTACATTCGCAGTAACAGACATTTGTCGAGCACCTTCTTCTAAGTGTTAGGGACTATGGTAGAGGCTGTGACCTCAAAGAGGAATGCGTATGTGTGTATATGTTAATCCCAACATCCTAGTTTATCCCACCCCCCTTTCCCCTTTGGGAACCATAACTTTGTTTTCTAACCAACAATGACCTACTTACTATACAGCACAGAGAACTAGAGCCAATGTTTTGTAATAACCTATAAGGGAAAATAATTTGAAAAAAATATGTATATATATATATATATATATACATATAACTGAATCACTGTGCTGTACACCTGAAACTAATGTGACATTGTAAATCAACTACACTTGAATTTTGTTTTTTTTAAAAAAAAGAGGGATAAGCAATTACTCAGACGCTGAACACCGAACGCCCAAAAGCGGTATTGGGGGTTGGAAAAGTGAGAGTTTTGGACCTTGTGACTGAGAAGCTTCCCTCCTGTCTGCTGCGATGACAGAAGAGGAATTAACAGTGGGGAGAGGGCACGGGAAGCCACAGAGCTCTACGTGCTGCCAAACTGCTCCCATGAGAGCTGTGTCCTTCCGCAAGGGACTGCGTCTTTGAGCTCCTGATTTCTTACCGGGGAAATAATCCCTCCCTCCTTAGGGCTGTTGGGAGGACGGCCTTAAACCCTGTGCATTAAGTGCATTCACACAGTAGTTGCTCACCAAGAAATTAATTCCAGCCACAGCCTTGCTGTTTGTAGGCGTCCAATAACTGACTATTAGTAAAGTGATTGGTGTAGGGAGCAAAATGAAAGAAAATGAGACGTTTGTAAAGCTTCCTTATCTGTATATTACATTGCGTGGTGGCTGGAAAGTGCGTGGAAACCAGGAAGGATGAAGGATGGGGCAAATGCCTCCTCCCACCTCACGTTTGCTTGTTTCTGGGAAGGGCAGAGTTGGTATTGATCCAGGGAATACTATTGCACTTGCCCTGGTATGCGGGATAAGTTCTACATTTTTTGTGGAACATTCCTGTGAGGACATTCCTGTGAGGTGCCATCAGAAGCATTCCGATAGGAGTGACCTTGACACGCCCTCAATGTAGCAGCCCTCCTGTAAGCAGGGAGGTGGGCGCATGCCTTGAGTTTGCTATTAGAAAGTCATGATGGATAAACAACAAGGTCCTACTGTACAGCACAGGGAACTATATTCAGTATCCTGGTTTATCCAATAAACCATCATGGAAAAAAATATGAAAAAAGAATATATATATAACTGAATCACTGCTGTACAGCAGAAATTAACACATTGTAAATAAACTCTACTTCAATAAAAAATAAAATAGAAAAATTTTTAAAGAAAATCATGAAAAAATATTGAAAGGAGCAGAACCTTATGGTACTTCTCCCCCCATGTCCTCCGCCCGCCTTTTGTCTGTAGAAAAACTCTAGTCAAAGAATAAGTTTAATCAGAGAAGTGAGAAAATGCAGAAGCAAAGTAAAGCAGTCAAAGAACACAAAATAATAATAGTTGAGTCATTAAGCAAAGTCAAGGACCTTGAGCTCCTCCTCGAGGGCTATAGATAATATTCTGAGCCCCATCCTGTGAGCTGTCTTATAGATACTGAAACCCCCACCAGGTGGAAGAAGTTAACTACATGATGAGCAGACGGTAGCCAAGACAAAAACTGCCACAATTCTGAGAACCAGCCTCAAAGAAATGGAAAAAACCCAACCCTGGAACTGAAGACTAACTGGACTTAAGACAATCAAGATGAGCATGACAATTTCAAGACGACCGTCAGAGCTGACTGTCCTGCTTCTGCATGGAGCGCCCCCCCTCCTACACACCCCTGAAATTTCCCTTTAAAAGCTCTTGCCCACTGATGGTCAGTGGGGAGTCAGACTTTGGACACGAGTCCACCCTCTGCCCCGGTTGCCAGCCTCCGGAATAAAGCAAACTTCCCTTTCCACCAATCTTGCCTCTCAAGTATTGGTTTTCGAGTGGCCAGCAGCTGGACCCGACTTTCAGTAACAAAACCGTAAATAGGACAAAACGCCAACAACAGCAATAATAATAATATCTTACTTTTGGATAAAAACTTTTATACAAATTATCGCATTTATCACGTTTCACATAACCCCATGTGATATATAACAGGCAGTATACTTCCATTACATTAAAGGGGAAAACATGTTACCAAGTGACTTCCCCAACGTAAAGCATGCAAGAAGGTGGCAAATTCAGGGCCCGGAAAGATTCCTATGTGTCAGGCACTGCTTCCATGAAGCTACAAACATGGATAAGATGTCACTCCTTCCCTGAAGAAGTACACGATCTGGTGGTGGATGCAGAGATGTAAACCAACACGTGAAAAAGGCCCCAGAGATATGAAGGTGAAGGTGGTCGCTCTAGAAAGGAGAAGCCCACCACCAGCAAGAGAGGGCAGGGAAGGCTTGGCCAGTGAGGCCACGTTTGGGTTGCTTCCTTGAAGAATGAGAAGATTATAGGTAGAGCAGGGAAGAGGGGAAGGATGGGAGGAAGTGGTTCCTAAGGAAGAAGAAGTGTGGGCAGAGTTCCAGAGACACCAAAGCACTGAAGGTGTGTGTGCGTGTGAAGGATGTAGAAGGTTTCTGGAAAAGCGGGGCTAGGCGACAAAGGCCATCGCGTGCACCCAGAGGAGATCTGACTTTATCTTACAGCCAATGGGCAGCCACTGTTGGTTTTAACCAGGAGAAAGACAGGATCAAATTTGAATTTGGAACTATTTTGACAGTAGAGAGGAGATGAACTTCTTTTTTTTTTAAATATTTACTTATTTTCCTTAGTTTTTTGGCTGTGTCGGTTCTTAGTTGTGGCACAGGGATCTTTCCTTACGGCATGCGGTCTCTTCGTTGCAGCACTTGGGCTTCTCTCTAGTTGTGGTGTGCGGGTTTTCTCTCTCTAGTTGTGACACGCGGGCTCCAGGACACGTGGGCCCTGTAGTTGTGCCACGCAGGCTTAGTTGCTCTGCGGCATGTAGGATCTTAGTTCCCCGACCAGGGATCAAACCCGTGTCCCCTGCATTGGAAAGCAGATTCTTTATCACTGGACCACCAGGGAAGTCCCAAGAGGAGATGGACTTCTAAGGGAGGAGATTGTTGGCAAGAAAGTCCAGGCAGGATATGATTCTGGTCTAAACAAAGGCAAGGACCATGGAACTTGAGGAGAAGGGGTATATTTTTTTTAATTTTTAGGAAGATTTTAAAATCTTACTATAGGGGATATTTTTGAGAGATCTTTCTAGGGCGGAAAAATAGAGGGTCTGGTAATTATTTGGATATAGGTAGTGAGAGAAAGAAATCAGGAAAGATTCGAGGTTTTCAGCTTATAAATTTTGGAGGATGGTAATAATTTTAAGAAGAAAAAAAAAGCAGATGGGCCAGGGAGTGAAGAGGAGGAATTGGGAAGAGAAGGTAATACATTTGGTTTTGAGCAATTCTTTACAACTTATGAAAGAAATATCTTTTGGAATTTATTTACTTATCTATTGGAAGAGTTTATTATGTTAAGACGTTGTTACAGGTTCTACGGTGCTTGGCACATAGTAGGATTCGATAAATATTTGTTGAATGAACGGAGAGTCAACAGTAATTATTCAATGAAAGAATAGTGAATAGTCATTTTGACAAACAGGTAAAAACCAGCTGAGAATAAGCTGCTGTCAGTTACACAAAGCTTGTCGTCAAGAGCAGCAATTCATAATTTAAAAATAAAATTACCCAAGTTGTCTAAACAGGATATAACTAATAATTTACTTGCACTAAGCCAAACTGGCCTTTTCATAAGTGCTAATAACAATAGTCTTGACAATTTCAGAGATTCTTACCTGTCAAGTGGTAAATTCAGGACCCTGTAAACCAGCTTCTGCTGTATGAAGTCAGATAATAAAGGTTTAAAAATCCAGACGTATGCACAGATCCTATGCCATAGATGGATCATAAGTCATTCTTTCCCTCTTAGTCTCTCTCCAGAAAGATTTTAGAAGTCAAACACTGGTCTATAAATATCAAAAGTCTAAATATACTGCATTCTCACCTCCCCAGTAAGTCAAGAAGATTTGCAAACTGAGTCAAGAGCTTTGGCACCCTCGAAGCACAACCACGAACACGTCGGTAACTCGCGGTGAAACACCCAGGTGAAACCAGCTCAAAATCAGAACAACCTGATGACATAACCAGAACAGCTGGTCATCAAAAGCTAACAGGGTTTCATAAAACTATAGTAGAGAATTTATTGGCAGTTATGGGCACCCCTGAATAAATTGTAGAAATATGGTTAAGTCTTCAACCCCAATAGAGAGGACATCAACTCATATCTCTTGCTATTTTCATTAAAATAGCTATTCTGTATATAATTTACCTATTTTATTGAAATGCTATATATTTTTGAATGAAACCATGCCAGAAAGATGACTTTAGGCTAAAATGTTACTAAGCTTGGAAGAGTTTGAGGTGAGGACACCCTGGGCCCTAGTGCTCATCGGATGATGGAGCCCTCCTCCCTGGGCTACTATTTCAGTTCCCCGTGGAACCTGCCCGGGGCTTTCTTCAGGGTGGGGAGCCCTGATGTTTTCCAAAACACTTGTCTCTGAATCCCTTGAAAGCATGTACTCAAGAAATAAAGTCTGGAAGTAATCAGGGTATAACAATAACCGGTTAACTGATCTGCATGTGTGTGGAAGGGCACATTGGATAAAACGGGAGAGAAAATTCTGTTTAGAGATTGGAAATGAAATCTTATTTGGAGAAGTAAAATCTTCAGCACACTGGATGCATATACAAGAATATTAATTGCAGCATTGTATACAGCCTCAGATAACTGGAAGCAAAGTAAATGACCATTGATAGGAAAATGAATAGAATATAGTACATCTACAGAATATTATGCAGTCAGTATGAAGAATTAATTAGAGTATATCAGTTTACTTAGTGATATTTCTAGGAAGTACTGTCACTTGAGCCAAGGCATACAAAACATGTATAACCTAAAAGCTGTGTGTACTGTATACAAATATCCCTCTCTCTCCAAATCCTCTTCTTGAGTTCAGATAACAAGTTCAGATAATGAGATTTCATATAGTGAAGGATACCTGTACATGTATATGTGTATATATTTACATCTATAAATCAACAAACAGCATTATGAGATCCCATATTTTTGCATGTATAAAAATATCTGTGTAAATACATATAATAAATTTCTATATTCAATTTTTACAAAGAAGAAATGAAACAGATGAATTGTTTACATTTTGTCATTTGTTTTCTTCAGGTATTTTCACTCCTGTAAAATAAATTCTATCTATACTTTGTGTAGATAATGTTTGAAATATTACACGTATTATCTTGTCCTCATAATAATCTTCAGAGGGAGACTAGGTGAGAAAAATGGTCCTCTTTGAAGTTAAGTCACTTGCTTAAGCTCACATAACTCAGGACCGGATGGTAGCCCAAGTCTGCCTAGCTCCAAAACCCTCTTTACTCCTCACAGGAGCCATAAGACCTCCATGGAGAATCAGACAGAATCAGCTCCAACAGTGGAAGCATCCTTTGCCACTGAATATGTTGATTACTCCAAGTACCAACCACCTCCAGTTCTTGGGCCCTGGGACTGAGGCCCTGGGAGTGAGGAGGTCATAGGATCCTCAGCTCTCAACAATCCCACGTCTGCACAGTGGAGGCAACTGGTAAACCTCACAGCGATGACAAGCCACCTTTAAGCTGGAGACACCTGAAGCTGAGCACATGGGCGCCAGCTGTTTTTTTATTCAAGAGGATTTACCAGGTGTCTCCTTCACATTCAGAATAAAGGCTCTTTCAGCCATATATTATGGCATCTTTAGCACATTTCCAGTCTGTAGCACCCAGACTCAAGCTTTTATTAGACTGAGTCTTTGCAGACAGGGTTGGCCTGAATCAATGTGGAAAAAGGAAGACTGTATTAAAACACATGCAGTGGAAACTAATCCGGGGAGCACACAGACGTACTGGCAGCTACTTGCCTACAACCAGGCCAAGGATAAAGCATAATCAGGGAAAAGTGACCAAATCCATTTCCTATTGGAAGGTGGAACCAACTGGAAAGAGCAGCCCTGCCTCTTATACATTTGCTCTTGGAAAGTTCATGTGAGGCTCTGGTGCAGTTTTCCATCGTGATGAATCTGCAGGACTGGTGGTCCCACTCCCACTGACAGCACTGATACGTTTGGGTGTATGGTTCCAGGATTCACTTCGTCACTTTCTGCAGACATGGCCCACAGAGCAATCCTTTCCAGGCTCTGATCCTCTTTCTTGAGGACCCTTCTCTGGCCTGTGCCTCCCTGCGGGTTCTCCCTAGAGCTCCGAGCCATTCCACCCTCAGCCCATAGCTTCCATTTTTTAAAAGGTCTTGAATGAAGTGAAACATGATTAGTTACTGGGAATGAGCTAACGATGTGCACAATTCAATAACCTTTGTCATTGATGAAATAAGGGAATAAAGCTAATTTCCTCCAAATTTTGAAGCAATAGTAGCTCATTTTTTTTCCATGAAAACATGTGTTCTATGAAAAACACAGAACTTAAATAGTTTCATCTTCATAGCATCTTTTCAAGAAACATCATCCACCATCAACTTGAGGACTGCCTGCAGGCAGTAGAGTGGGAAGGTTAGGAGCCCCGACTGGGATTTGCACCCAAATCTGAAACTCAGTAGCCGTGTGATTTCCGGCAAGTTACTTAAACTCTTCCTGCCTCAGTTTCCTCATCTAAAAGAGGGATAGTAATATTACCAACTTCATAGGGTTGTTGTAAAGATTGAGTGAGAAAATGATCACTCAGAATGATCGGTAAATGAGAGCTATTAATAATTCATTAAGAGGAAACCGGTAATAAGGAAAGTGTGACAAGTCTGCCTGAAACCAACAGAAGTCTCCCCACTTCTACAGCCATGAAGGTACTGTCTTGCAAGAGGTACAGAGATACCCCTTCATAAACTGTCTACCCAAACCAAACTTATTCCAGTCCTTTGAAAACGCTCCAGGCTTTACTGCCCTTCCACACAGAGTCTGTCTTCCACCTGCAATTTCCCCTCTTCTCGAGGCCAGACTCAAATACCGCACCATATGTGATGACTTCTTGGAGACGCCAGGCAGAGGGATTCTCTTCCAACTCACGTGGTCTTTGTTCTCTTCTGCATCCAGGTAGCATTCATCTTGCCATGCTGTTTGCACGATGATTTATGAGTTAGATTTTACTGCTCATGCTTGATGGCAAGCACCCTAAAAACACGTACATTTTGTTTTTCCTCATAAAATCTTGTTCGATAAATGTATGCTGCTGAGCCACTTATTAAATATCCCATTTGGGCTTGCCAACAAGCAAGCGTAGTAAACCACGTATGCACTGGGAGTTGGCAGGAGAGTTTAAAATGCCAATTTATGATAAAAAAAGATCTTCACAAAATAATTAAAGTCTCGCTGGAGCTTATTATCATTCCCTGTTTTGTTTCCACCTTGAAAATAATTACAAAAGATGCTAAAAATTTGTGACACATTTTCTTTAGTGTCTCTTTGCATCTGCAGGGGATGGTAGAGTAGATGTGTTCTGGAAGTTACTATTTTCCTCTCTGTCTGCAGTGGGACCCCACACATCTGTGCTGGCTACCCTGCTCTGGTTCTGGGGCACCTGCTTTGCCTTGTCTACTTTCTAGTTTCAGTTTGTTTCGTGAATCCCACTTGACTTCCGCCTGGGGAAAAGTACATTAATTCTGAGCATTTATTAGGCACTTAGTACATACCAACTACTCCATTCAGTGTTTTACAACCAGCAGCGTGCTGGTAAGGATTTAACAGGTGCACGGGGCGGGGCGGGGGCGGGGGGCAGCCCTGACTTGAAGGATTTGCCAATTTCCAGGTAAATGCAGCCAGTTCTGCTCGGATGCTTGCTCTGACGCTTGAGGATTTGTCCCAGCCTGATTGATATATTAGGAAACAACTTGAGCGTAAAGTGAATTTCAGTTTGCTCACGTGCGTTTCATCCCTGAGAGCCCAGGTGACAGAAGCAGGAGCACACAAATGGCACACGCGCTCGGGTCACCAGGACGACGAGCCACACCCACCGCAGCTGGTGGTACCCTTTCTGTCTGGTTTCAGAAGACCCTCCGGATGTTACTTCTGTGTAACATCAGCTGCACCCCTTCCCCCTCGGTCCTCCCTGTTCTCAATTTCCCCTGTACTCTCCCCTATTTTGTATTTTTCCCTCTGTTTCCTGTTCTTTTGCTCTTGGGATCTTTTTTCTCTCTCCCCCTCTCTTATTCTCTTCCCCTCGCAGACAGGGTGCTGGGCATGGCGGGGCCCCAGCACTGTAAGCACTCACTTCCACAAGCAAACTTCAGACTTTATCAAGGTGACCTTTCCGAAGTGACACATTTATCACAGCCTCCACACATTTCTTAACCAGTTAACATGGACGAACTGTGTCGCTATTTTTATTGAGTTACTATCTTTCTATTAAGTGGCACTACAAATTCTTGAGTGTTGTGGCCCTGACTGCATTTTACTCTAAGTCCCGTGGTTTTTAATGCAGTTTTGCCAGTGGGTTGAATCTGAGGAATGCAGACGTCACGTGATAGCAGAAGTAACTGCCCACTCCCCTTGGAAGAGCTGGCTGTGTGTGTATATCTCTCCCCAACTCTCCATTAGTGACGTCACAGTGGTAACTGAAACCCACCAGTGGGAGTGTGTTTGGGGCGTGGGACTCAGAATTTACATCTCTATCATTCCCAGGCAACACTGATGCTGCTGGGGCAGACTTCGAGGACCACTGCCTGAGGGTCAGACCCCCCTGTGCCTCTCTTTTGCGGGAGCTGGGAGCCACACCACCCCTGCTCTCCACCTACCCTCACAGGGTGAGAGGAATTGAGGAAGGCCCAGTGGAAGCCCCATCTGTGGTGTCTACACTGATGGATTCACCGCCTGGGAAGACTGGGCTGCACTCCTCTGCTTCCAGAGTAGGGAGCAGTGACCCTCCCCTTCTCCCTGGCCTTGGCGAGCTGGCCTTGGAGTCATCTCCATTTGGATCTACATCCACGCTCCACAGGCCACCAGCTTATGAGCTGCGGGACCTCGTGCAGATCAACGAACTTTCCCAGCTTCAAGTTTTTTCTTCTGTAGAGTGGGGATAATAATACCTTGCTTGAAGTATTGTTGTGAAAATAAATTGGTATCTGATCCCCTAGTTACAAGGTTGGGTAGGAAAGCAGAAGTCCTTGTAACACATTTTCCCGAAGAAATTGAATACCTAAGGAATTGAGTCCTCACTCAAGCCTTCCCCACTCCACAGGAACGTGTATCCCAGACCATCTCATCAATACCTTTGCTTGTCAGTCTTTGCTACTTTTGCTAATGGATACGTTAAGACAGAATTCAATGCCAATGGATTGCAAAACGAAACTGCAATTCTTTCAAGAGCTGGAAGATTTCAGGAAGCCTGTGAGTCATGCGAGAGATGTGCCCTAACCATACGCTCAATGGACAGGGTGGAAGCTGACAGTCAGACCAGATCGGGGAAGAGAGAATCAACAAGGACGACGATGGGGTAGGGTCCTCAAACAACATGATTTGAATATCAAAGTATGATGAACAGTCCAGTCCTTAAGAAAATTGATAAAAAAACTATTTTTACCAAAATAACCCTATATGAATGCTGAGAAAGTCAGATGTTATAAAATTTCTCTTTTTTGTAGTTATCTGTTGAGTTCCAACATCATTCTGGCTGCTTTTTTGTTGTTGATAGGAAGTAAAAATGACTTAGGGGGAAAAAATGGGAAAATAAAATATTATATAATTATAGAATAATAATAAGGGCTAAAATATGAGGAAGAATAAGAATGTTGGTGTAAGAGATTTCTTTAAAAAATATTTTTTGCATGAATCTAGTCCAATCTCTTGTTTTTCCTTTATCGCTGTTAAGCTGGACTTCCTTATAGTTATATTATCTCCCCTAAAAAGTGAAGTTAGACTGACTTATAAAATATGGCCAATTTCCAGAATTTAAAATGTGCTCTATGATCTGAGTAGGAGAGCCCAGAGAATGCTTCAACAGTTATCCTTACATACAAAAAGTCCAGTCTTCACTAACTGTTTTAACAGGCTTATGTGGTTTGATGTTAAGTTTTTAATCCAACATAATTCGCTCACAGTAACGTGGTTTATAGTCTTTTTTACCATTTTCAGTTTGCACACCGAGCGCTTCTGCAGTCTTTATCTTATGCTTTGTGTCGAGAGGAGGAGAGATGAGCTTGCTTTCTGGTAATTTTGTCTTAAGGTGGGAGCATCGCCTACCTGTTTTGCATTTGTTAGTGCCCTAGAAAGGACATCCTGGCAAAAGCTGTGGTTCCTTCAAAGCCTTCCCATGGGTGGTTCCTTCTGCTTAGCGCCTTCTTTTTTTGCACGCAGAGAGAGCTCTTTCTGCAAGTGGGCATTCATGAAGACTCCCAATACCTAGGAAGAGCAGATCCATCTGGAATGCAAAAAGGGGCCTTTTGAGTCAGGAAGGCAGCAGCCAGCCTGGAAGTGGTCATGAGAACAAATTTAAACCGTACCAGTCTTCAGCTGAACCTGGGAAGTCCAAAGCACTGCAAAACGGGAAATCCGTATTAAAGGATGATTCACAGCCTGATCTGGTTAAATCCTCGGATGTGAAGCAGACCACACAGTAAACGAAACCAATGGCGAAAATTCAAAGAAATAATGTAAAACTGGAGTACAAGTTGGGAGATCTGGTCTCTTATCCAGATTTGAGAAAGTATTTGTGTCCTTTTTGGAAAGTTACTGATTTCTTTGCACATTATTTGCTCATATAAGTGCGAATGATGTAAGATGTGGGTTCTCTCTGGCTCGAACATGTCACATCATTGTATATGCCTTCAAGCTCTAAAGGTCAGTTTATGGGAGGGACCAAAGCCCTACAGGCCTTTCTCGAGACCGACATAAGCGACACTCACTGTTTCGTGGTGTCCCATCAGCTGGCGAAGGGTCTGAAAAACCACCTCTGAACTGACATAGAATCATACTAGACTCACCAGCTCTGTAAAATAACAAATTAGGTCACAAGCAACGGAACAAACATCAATATGCTGACTCTGTTTCTGAATTTATTTTATGTCTTCTAGTAGGGTATTACCTTTGTACCCTTTTTCCCTTTGAGGCTTCGCAGAACTTCAATTTAGGATGAATAGCTAGATCAAACTTGGTCCTGTCCAGACTGAGACCCCTTCCTCGGGACCTTCTCTGAGCTATTGGCTGCCGCTCTGGTTCACATCTTCAGTATCTCACCGCTGAAGTGCCTTCGCTTGCTTGGTTCCCACCAGCAGTCGGCTGCACTTCCAATTGATTCCATGAGCGATGCTAGATTACTCTTCCTGGAACCTCACCCACATGTGCGTGATGTGAAATTCCAACTCCTCACCCTCAGGTTCAAGGTCCTCTTCAATGGCTCCGATCCTCCTTTTTGGTTTGGTCTCCTCCCAACACCACTTCTTCCATTTACAGAGGTCTGATCACCCCCTTCAGCAGTGTCCTCCACCTTCTGTTTCTTCTGGTTTAATTTCCAACTCTCCACAACTCTGAGTCTTTCAGATCCAGATCAAGCCATCGCCTTCTCCGTGCAAGTGGTGATCTTGTTTTCCTTTAATAAAGGATGCTTGATCCATTTACTCAGTCAACAAACTTTTATCGCAGAGCTACTATGTGCCAGGCACTGTTCTAGCTAGAGAGTCAAAACTCCTCAATTGGCATTTTCTCACACACTTGCTCTAATAATTTATAATACAGAGTTAACCTTCATCAGCAATGCACTGCTCCCAGCAGTGTGTCAAGTACTTCCCGACGTGTATTATTTCCTTTTCCCAGTAACCTTCTGAAGTGAGGACTGGTATCCTCCATTTCTTAGACGAAGCAGTGAGGCACAGAGAAATTGAATGATTTTCCCAGCCGGGATTCACAGTTGGCTTTCCGGCTCCGGAACCCCCCTCTCAGCCACTATCCCGCTTGGTCTCTCCCCACGTGGCCATCACTGCCCCTGCCATGGGCTGCCTGGCACCATTTTTAGTGTTTCACTCGAGCATATCCTGTCTCCCCAACTTTAATAAATTCCGTGTCTCTCAATGAGCACCACAGCACAGCATCTAGGGCAGCCGGGTTCACCCAGTCATGATGAGATTTTGCCGGAATTCCATGTTGGAATCATGGTAATAAGTGTATGACATGAACTGCTTATGTTTTATAGTATGTGGGGAGAACACTGGGAAATCATACAGCTCCTCGGTTTTACCTACACTTCCCACCTCCCCTGAAACTTGCCACCTCTATCGAGCTTGTCCTTCAATATTACTATGACAATAAAACCTGCGACATTTTTGCCTTAGATTTTCATTCTGTCATCTTAAAGAAATAGGGAAAAGTCACCAGAAGCCTAAGGGCTTTGGGAGCGGCAGGAAACCACACCCCTCTAACCCCACCCCAGCAGGACAGCCCGGTGTGGACTTGGGTCTGCGGCTGCCTTGAACCATCTCGCCCGGGTCCCCCAAGGCCACGAGGCCCGAAAACGCAGCTCCACTCACTTTGCTAAGGAAAACTTTTCTGTGTGTTTCCTTGGCCACTTTTTATTTTTATAAGAACAAAAAGTGGCCACAGCACATTCCAAACCCAGAGTTGTGTGTCTCCCAACACCTCTCCTAACTTTGAAACAGCCGAGCAGCCTCTCTCCTGGCCGCCTCATATTATATTTCAAATCCAGCGTTAGGGGAAATTATGAACCGAAACAGAGAGACCTGAAAAGTGAAAAATCTATATTTTTTAAGCTGCTGCTGAGCTACCATTTTGGCGTTCACTGAAACTTTCTAACTGAACTTTTTTTTTTTTTTTTTTTTTTTGTGGTACACCGGCCTCTCACTGCTGTGGCCTCTCCCGTTGCGGAGCACAGGCTCCGGACGCGCAGGCTCAGCGGCCATGGCTCACGGGCCAAGCCGCTCCGCGGTACGTGGGATCCTCCCAGACCGAGCAACGAACCCGCGTCCCCTGCATCGCAAAGGCAGACTCCCAACCACTGCGCCACCAGGGAAGACCCTGTATCTGAGCTTTATATGCTAGGCTTGATTCCATGGCTTTGCTCTGCGACTTTGAGCCTTTCTTCTCTCTGTTCTCACAGAAGTGCTTTTAAACCACTTACTTCATAGCTCTCCCAACTTATCCCTTACAACATTCAATGATGAAATATTAATTTCTAAAATACTTCTTCAAGAGGTAGGAAAGGGAAATTTGTTTCTTTGTTAGCAGTTTATTATTTTCTTAAATTAATACACTTTTTTGGGAGCAGTTTTAGGTTTACAGAAAATTGGGCAGGAAGTTCAGCGAGTCCCCATACATCCCGTCCTGCCCCGGACTTGGGTTCCCTATTATTAACACTTTGCATTGATGTGGCACTTATGTTACAGTTGCTGAACCAATATTAATACATTATGATTAACTTAGGTCCGTTGGGGGTCACTCTTGGCGTTGAACATTCTATGGGCTTTATCAAATGCGTATGTCACGTATCCACCATTACAGTATCATATATAGCAAAACCACGTACAGAGTGGTTTTACTGCCCTCAAAATCCTATGTTCCTTCTGTCCATCCCTCCCTCCCTCTTAACCCCTGGCAACCACTGATCTCTGTGCTGCCTCCATAGTTTTGCCTTTTCCGCAGTGTCATACGGTTGATGGCATACGGTATGTAGTCTTTTCGGCCTGGCTTCTTTCACTTAGTCATATGCATTTAAGGCTCCTCCATGTCTTCTCCTGACTTGAGGGCTCATTTATTTTTAGTGCTGAATAATATTCCACTGCCTGGATGCACCACAGTTTATTTAGCCATCACCTACTGAAGGACATCCCGGTTGCTTCTGTAGTGTTTTTGGCTGCTGTAAATAAAACCACTAAAAACATCCATGTGCAGGCTTTTGTATGGAGAGAAGGAAATTTCTGAGTTAAATTTTAAAAAATAAAAGTATTACAGCAGATGCCACGTCCGACATTATTACTATTGTGATAACTGATGTTATTAAGATTGTGTTAGCAAATCTGGAGCCCAAAGCAGTGGTAATTGGACAGTTGAAGCATATTTTATAGATACTTTTTATCTATAGAAGCATATTTTATATTTTATTTTATAGTCCCGCATCCACAGGGACGCTTGATTTACTTCTAGATATTCAGGGCTTAACATCTACCTGTTAGGAAGCCTTTGGCTCCCAAGGAAGGAGAAAAGCCACTGTGCGTCAGGTAGGAGCACACTCTGAAACAACAGAAAACCCAGCTCTCAGAGCCTGCACAACGGGGCTTTGTGCCTCTGAGATAAGAGGAGGGGAGGGCGGCGGCCGCCGGTGGCGTCCTCAGACCCCTGGTCTCCCCATATCCTCCCTCCCACCGTCAGTGTTGACACCATCTCTGCCACCTTCTTCCCTGTCAGCTCAGGGTTGCCGAGTGGGCGTGGCAGCATTCAAGCCGGGCAGACAGGAAGGGGCGGCGCCAGCATGGCCTTTACAAGGAAGCACCCGGTGTCCCTGCAGCTTCCACGTGGGTTTCTTTGGTTTGCATCTCACTGGCCAGGCAGCATCCCATGGCCACTTTTGGACCCAAGGGAGGCTCCGAGGCAAGCATTCAGTTCTTCACAGCTCTGTGGTGGAGGAGATCAAGGGGAAGGACAAGGGGACTGGTTATCAGATTGGCTAACCCCACAGGTGAATAAATAGCCAACAACAGCAGCAAACACACTCAACACAGCTCCAGCTGGGCTCCGTCTAAGCGCCTCGCAGCGCCCAAGGATCTCCTGCTGCTCTGGGGAGACCTGGTTGGAAAGAGATGCTCAGACGGGCTGCCGTGCTCCATGACATCTCCTGGTGGCTACCACAGTCCCGTTTTCCATCACTGCTCAGCAATACGTTCACTGAACGTGCCAGGACAAAGCAACCTCCTGTTTGACTAGTCGCTTGTCGTGTACAAGACCCAAGTTTCCCGCCTTCTGATGTTGAAGATCAGCCTCTGAACGTAGGGCTGGAAGCACAGAGAGCATAGAAGAGGCAAAATGTTCACTTTCATGGCATTTGCCACTTCCATTGCTTTGATTTCGGCGTCGTTATCCCTCACTTAGATCTTTGCGATGACTTCAGAATTGTCTCCCTCTGCCAGTCCCCCCACATTCAAATCATTTCTCCCAGGGTTTCAAGCTGAGCTTTCCTGAAACACAAAACAATTCGGTCCCTCACCTGCTCACACACCTTTGCTGCCTCCCCACCGCCTGCCAGGTGCAGTCCTGATGCCCTGGCCTGACGTCCAGCATCTTTACAATCTGTCTCCATCTCTCCATCCCCAGTCTGGCTACGCGCCCTGCCCCTGAGCCTCCACTCATGCTGTTCCCTCTGCCTGTACTGTGTTCTTCTTCTCATAAAAATCCAGGATTTCAATGCACAAAGCATAGAAAACCAAACACTAATCCACATTAGAAAACTCTAATATAAGACACATATTAAAGCATTTTAAATGTGAGTTCAAGAGTCATTTCTCAGTATAGACGTGTTTTTAAAATATGGACAAGGAAAAAGAACTACAGAAGACCAGAGAATTTAAAGACTCTGTATCCTAAAAAAACCTCAATAACCTGGTAGAGTAATAACGTGTAGTGCAGACAAGGTACTACAACAAATAAAAATGGAAAAGCTGCCAATTCCTGAGCTATATGTTGGTAGCTTACATAACAGTATACACTTTCATTCATATGAAAAATTTAAAGCTACATAGAGAAGTGCGTATTGTTTATACTCCTTTGTTGCAATTTCTGAGCATATTCCTTAATCTTTTGGGCCTCAACTGTCACATTTATAAAATGGGCATATTCATAAACTGAACAGAAGATAGGGAGAGAGACTAAAAAAATTGTCGGAGGTCTTTCCAGCTTTAAAATGTCCAATACTATTAGGTATTTATTTAATTGTTTCATAATAGTAGCCTCTTATTTCCAGCAATCTCTCCTTAACTTGTGTAAGCACAGGACTAATTCACAGGCATCTAGTCTGGAGGGAGCAATACCGCATTAGCATGAGAAATACCTAGGTTGCTATTGTTTCTCCACGGTTTTTTTTTTTTTTTTTTTTTGCGGTACGCGGGCCTCTCACTGTTGTGGCCTCTCCCGTTGCGGGGCACAGGCTCCGGACGCGCCAGGCTCAGCGGCCATGGCTCACGGGCCCAGCCGCTCTGCAGCATGTGGGATCTTCCCGGACCGGGGCACGAACCCGTGTCCCCCGCATCGGCAGGTGGACTCTCAACCACTGCGCCACCAAGGAAGCCCTCTCAGCATTTGTTTTTAAGAGTCAAGAGAAGGACTCAATACCCCTGGCAGCTTCTCTCCATTTCACTTAGTCCTTTTCTAAAACCTCTGTTTGGGTGACTTAATTCTGTGGTTTCCTGTGATTTAATTCTGTCAAGTGGTTCTACCCAGCTCCAAAGTTTACTGATGTCTCTACAAACCTAACAAGAATGATGAAAGTCGTACAAGAAAAGCAATTTTTGTGGAGTTTCAGCATGTGCGGAATTGCAAATCCTACGATGCTCACTTGCAGGATCCTTTTTGTTTCTGTGAGTGGAGAAACTAACCCTTCATCCACATGCGAGGAATATTTTAAAACTTTCTATTTAAACTGTGGCCCAGTTCACCAGATTCCACATCTTCTTGCGGTTCTCACTTGATTTTCAAAACATAACTGTTCGTACAAGAAAGCAGTGAATTATAGGATTTTCTCTTTACATCATTCTCTGTCCACTGAGCACAAGAGAAGTCATGTCTGCTGTGGTTCAGAATTCAACCGTGCCATAGAATCAAAGGGTGAGAGGGATCTTAAGATTCTGCCGTAGACATAGGGTGGTGCGTTTTCAAATGTATCTTTTCCTCAAGAGGGATTAACTGCATACGTCATGATTCAACCTCTGCCCTCTCGGAGCATTTGATGGAGTGATGGGCGGCCCGGAGGTGGATGATAAGTCACCATCAGCCATGCGGCTGGACCGGGAGCAAGTCCCACAGCTGCCCAGCCCTGCCGTGCAGGAGGGGGGCATTTGCCAAAACAGCTCGAGGTGCAGACATCGTGCAGTGGGCAGGAGGCTGTCAGATGTCGGGGGTGGGAGCGTTCTCTCTAACACCTTTCCCTGAAAAACTGCTTAAGGACTCATTCAAGGAACATCCGTCCCTACTAATAATGGAAACTAACATTTTCCAGGTGCCCCCTCTGGCCGTCACTGTGCCAAGCTCTTCACATGAATGACGTTCAGGCAGTTGGACTCCAGAGCCCAGTGGGGTCTAAGCCCACACAGCTTCGCTCTAGGACCCCCTATTAGTTAAGGGCTTCTGGTGCCCAGGGCGCTGTGCCTGGGCTTTGGGAGGATAAAATGAGGAACGTGCGGAAGATACAGCCCCCCAGCCAAGACCTTAAAGGCTTTTGAAGGAGGAAAACATGTTCAGAGACAGATAATAACACAAAAGCAGCAACCGTCTTTTAAACAGATTTGTTCTACCTTGGTTTGAAATAGTTTTGTTTGAAGGAGTCCAGGCCCACATCACCCTGGAGACACTGCAGTGCTCAGGGCCAGGCAGGGGACCGGAGTCCAAGTCTGGCACCACAGGCCCGACTCAGCTCACGTTAGCCTAGAGTCAGCTTTGGGGCAGCTCAGTAGAAAAGCATTGAAACTTGCATTTCTGACCCTTCCCAGATCAGAACTCACATGGAGAGTTTCTCACTTGCAAGAGAAGCAAAAAGGAGGATTCGCTGGCTTAATGAACAGAGACCCGGCACCTCCAGGACCATAGGCTGCATGTGTGTCTTCAAGCCAGGATCTCCCAGCATCTCATCCCTCGGCCTCACGTCACCAAAGACAGCAGGACCTGCCCAGAGCGGAAGGGCTGGACATCCATGTGCACACAAGCGAAGGACAAAGCGGCCCAGGGTGAACGGGAAAAGCCAAAAGAAACTTTTGTTCTGCGGAAAGAAGTATTGACCAATAATTATCCCTTTGGCCTATGACTGAAAAAGTTTCAGCTCCCTACACATATTAATAGGCCTTTGTTTCCTGATGCCTCTCTCGTCACTTTTTCTGGAGAAATGAGAGGTGATAGCATTCACGGGATGGCTGAAAGGAAAAGGTAGAAATGCAGTCTTTAGCCACAGGCACTCTTGGACCAGGCTCGGCGAGTCAGACCAGCAGCCAGGTCGGGCCGCATGTGGAGTGGTGACGTGTCAGAGTTACTTCTGGAAGCATCACAGAGCTTCAGGCTCAACACCTCTAGCAGGCTGTTCTTGGCAGGCATGGCCCGTAGAGAACAGAGTGTAAATTTGCAGTATGCTCAGTGGAGTGGGAAGCCAAGGTGAGGACATTCCTAAAAAATGTTCCTCCAACCAATGGTTTCCATATTGCCGAGCAAGAAACCGTCTTCTCTCGAGCTGGGAGGAGTGCGGATGGGAGGATGGGAGAGGGGCCATTTCAAAGTTCTTGGCTTTTCCCTCTGTCTCTAATAATTTTGTGAAGAAAAAACAGTGTTTTGCCATAAAAATATAATGAGCCATTTATCCACTGCCCTCCCTATGAAACATATTACATACCATTCTAGAAAGAAACACAATAATTTATGTCTAGTTTTCTCATTCACATTGAGAGACTGGCTATCTTTGGAAGATTTGTGGCAATCAGCCTAGAAAATTGATTCCCTGGGTAATATTTCATCCAGATCCTCTATTTTTTAGAGAAAAGAACACGAAGAGGGTAATGAAAGCTGTGAGAGAAGAGGACTCCCTGGAAGTAATTCGTGCTGCTCGGGGGGCCCCTTCTCCCCAGCTCCCTCCGTCCCTAGCTGTCGGCCTCCCGGCAGACAGGCCAGGCCCAGGGATGGACAACCAAGGGGACAACTGGAAGCAGTGACCCCAAAAGTTTGGCAGCCAAGGTTCCCTACAAGGCAGCACAGCTCCTGAAATCAGCAAGGGTATATGCTCGTGAGGTCACTCCTGCTACCTCAGCCCACTCCCCAGCGGTCAGCCTGCCATGTATAGAAGCAAGGAACAGTCTAGCAAGAAAGCACAGCCCTTGAGATGAGAGAGCAGCAACAAGCCCAATACACAGGGTAGAGTGAACACCACCCAAAGTTAAAACCGGGCTGCTCTGTAAGTGTGAATGCTTAGAGGGCAAGGACTGCATCTCCAAAGCCACAAAAAGGGGTAATCGAACGAGAACAGGTGAAAGAAGCAAGAATCCATGAAGACTATGGGAAAGGAAAATAGAATTCTTCAAAGGAAAAAAATTTAATAAGGGCTTAATAGCATACAAAGTCCAAAATAATGTGGTGAGAATTATTGCAAAGCAGCTCTCCCAGAGCAAAGTGCAATGTGTTCCAAAAACACACCATAAAGAAATGGAAAGTATAAATACACGTGAGGGATGCAGAGGACCAGGAAGGAGTTCTAGGAGGAGAAAACAGAGAATGGAAGAGACACAGCGTGCAAACAAATAGCAATACATCATCTAGAGCTGAGAAAGGAAAGCCCTCGAATTCGAAGGTCATTTTCCACTGAATTCCATCCCGGATAAAATGTTAAGCCCACACCGAGACATGCCGTCACTCAATTCCAGAACATTAAGGACCAAGAGAAGCTAGTTGTCATGAAGGGAGAGGTGGGGAGTAGCTGGAAATCCAGTGAAGCTGTTCAGAACAAGGTGACGATCCAGCAGATTTCTACACGAGGGGGAGTGAGTCAGCGGATGAGGTGAAAATGAAGATCTGAGTGAAAAGGAGCAACCAGTGGCCCCTGGATGCTGGGAAGGCAGAGGTGTGTGCAGAGGACAGGTGGAGTCCAGGCAGGGAGGGAAGAAGGAGGACACAGTGACAGCAGAAGACGAGACAGAAGCTCATGTCTGATGCCCCAGGAGGGGAAGGCTCAGCATGAAGACGGGCGGGCATGAGGTATGAGTCTTTGGAATTTGCCCCCTTGCTTTCAATGTGTCTGTGGGGTAGAAGGAGGAAGACAGAAGAGGCACTGCCAGGGCGTGGCAACGGAAGAGCTGGGCTGGGCCAGAGCCAGGGCCAGCCGGGGGCCAGTGTCTGGGGATGGGGTGGGGGGATCCAGGCTAGGGGCAGCGGGTATCCGTGTGGACACATTTGCTGAGAGCCACCAAAGTTTACTCATCCAAAAGTTAACACTGGGAATTCCCTGGCCGTCCTGTGGTTAGGACTCCACGCTTTCACTGCTGAGGGCCCGGGTTCGATCCCTGATTGGGGAACTAAGATCCTACAAGCCTTGCAGCTCGGCCAAAAAAAAATAGTTCTCATTCAAACATTGACACCCACGGAACGTGAGTGCCCAGAGAGAGCACTAAGTTGGGCGTGGAGGCGGCCCCGCCCTGGGTCCTCAGCACCAGGTCACAAGCCGGGTGACGGCAGGCCGGCCTGCTGCCTTCCTTCTTTGTAAGATGGGCTCCCGTCCTGCTTGACAAGGGGCGAGGCTCACCTTGCAGAGTCAGGTGAAAGCTGTGCACACCCCAACGGGCTACACGAACATGAGGGGGCACCTCATCCCAACGAACAAACGGGGCAGGACGTGGCTGGCTTCCCACGGTAGCAGAGCCTTACCTGCGGGCTGGGCGGATGCCAGGGCCTGGTCAACAGCCCTCCACTCCCCCGGGTCTGGTTGGAGAGGCCCCTGGACCTGCCTGGGAGCCGCTAGGAGGCGGTCTGTCCACCAGAGCCCTCACTCCAGTGGGCTTCCCGGGCTCTGCACAGGCTCCTTGGCCCGGATGGCAAGGCTTGGGCTCAGGTTCCACCAGACCCAAGGTTTCAGCAGGTTCTCAAGCAAGACGTGCCCTCCTGCAGAGCACAGAGCCCCACGAAGCCCTTTCCAGAAATCCCCCTGCACCTTCTCTATCTGTGGTGAACAGGTAGTTTGTGGGCAGTGAAGGAAGGACGTTGGCCCAAGATGTCAGCCAACATTCATGCCTGGATCCTTGGACATTACCGTACTGTCACTTTATGTCATCTGACTGCCACTACCAAGCCCTACCCGAGGCATTTCACACGTGTGATTGCAGATCCTTACAATGACCCCGTGCTCCAGGATCGTTCCCACAACAGCCCTGGAGATACAGAAACATGAGGAAACCGAGGCTTAGAACTTATGTTGCCCGAGGTTTCATAGTGGATGAGAGGCACTGGAGATTTGAACCCAGTTCATTCGCCCCCAGCCTGTCCACTGGGCAAGACCACCTGTGCCAACGCAAACCATCACAAGGAGCACTGATCAGGAGTTGGTGTATCCCTTGGGGAAGACCTTTAACCTGCGATGAAAGATGTCAGGAGCCACACCACCGGCCAGCTGGGCGTCTGCTCGGACAGGGGCCACCAACAGGCGAGAGGCTGCTGGGCATCCAGGCTGCGTCCCCGCTTGTCACATCCGCAGGCGGGAGCGTGGATGCCCACCCCTGACTCACTCTTCATGGCTTGGCTACGTTCAGCTTTGCTTCTCCATACAGTTCAGGTGGGAAGGAACAGTCCAACAACATCATGAAGAAAGATGTTTTCCATTGGGCCCTAAAACAAGATGTGATGAGGTCCAAGTTGTTCCAGACTCTGGTCACCTGCTACGGGATGTCAGCCGCAAGTGGTTTGTAAAGTGTCTGGAAGACAACGGTCAGAGCGTGGGCTCCCAGATGGGCAGTGGGTGCTATCACAAATAGTCCTACACTAGCCAGTAAAGGCAAAAGATCAACTGTCTTTATTATCATCTGTATGAATTCAGGGTCATGAGACTATAGCAAGATGCCCCAGTCACTGACTATCGGCACCACGGTCACCCTCCCTGGGGGAGCAAAGTCCATCTGCTTGTGGACAAGCCTTTGCACATGTACCAGAGGCACGTATGTGACCAGCAATAGCTGTCCACTGTGCCCTGTAGCATTGCTGGTTCTGTACATTGAACCTGATTATTTCGCGAGTTAAAATATAAAATAAGCACATGTGGCCCCATGCACGCACATACACACACACATACAACCAAGCTGTGATTGCTATTCTAGCCACCCGATCTGACAAATACAGAGAAGCGCCAGGAATGGAAATTTTTCAGCTGCTGGCAAGAATGCAACCAACCTTTCCGCCCTTTAAATGAACGTTTTGAAGTAATTGATCAAGATTTGCGTGGTTTCCTACTCCCCCTCCCTCTCTCTCTTACACACACACACACACACACACGAACTCACACACATGCTGACATACACACTCACACAAGGAAAGAGGGAAAGTATTCTTAATACTAGAGTCCAGGGCAGCACAAAATCTCTGGCTGTAAAGTAAATCTGCCTCCGTTCCTAAGACCTTACATTTGAAAAGTGCCTCACAGGTTTCCAGATACTTCCCCAGACATCCTCTCCTTGGTACACACGCAGGCCTAGTGTGTATGGTCATCATGTTCACGGAGGACGAGTCGGTGCTTTAAAAAATAGCAAGAGCCAAACGGTTCCGGGTTCAAAGCCCGGCTCTACGTCCTCTTTGCTGTGTGACCTCTCACTAGTGACCTAACATCTCTGGGTCACAATTTCCTCGTCTAAAATAGGAGGATAAAGCCAGCCCCAGCGACTGTGGTGAACGTTTCATTTAAAGCATCCAGCATGAAAATGGACTAGTGGTTTTACCGAGAAAGAAAGTGGCCCAGGGAGCATCAGTGATGGAGCCAGAGCCCTGGGTGAGAAGCGCAGAGATGTCCCTCGGCCTCGCTGGAAGGCGTGTCCAACCTGCTCTCCTGCTTCCAGGCTTCCCTCTCGGTCTAGATATCCCCTCCTCATTTTCCAAACGTGGTGACTGCCCTGCACTTCCTCACCCAGTCCAGACATCACCTCCTCGCCCACCGGAGCCACAGTAAAGCCCCTCTGCCCTCTCTCAGCAAGGGCCGTGCGGGCACCTCACAGGCTGCACTCTGAGGGCAGGTGCTGTGCATTTAATTCTGGATTCGAACCGCTGGGTCACAGCAGGTCACCGAGTTGGAAGGAAGGCAGAGCAGGGACAGCCGAGGTGTTGGCCACACCGTAGTTACTTAGGTTCCCAGCAGGTGAAAACCCAAGCGATCCAAGGAAGTCACCTTTGAAATCTACAGGCAAAGCTATCTCATTATTTTCTCTCTGTTATCGCCAAGAAATGCTTCCTTTTATCTATAAACCCTCCCTATAAATGTAACCCACTTCCTCATTATCAGACCTGCAGCGACAGGGAGCAACCTGTCCAAGTTCACCCACAGAAACTCCTGTGTCCTGTCCTCTGGAAGCCGCCGGCTGCGCTTAGAATCAGGGTCCCTCCGACCTGGGAGTGGCCCAGACAGCACACAACTCCTTGTTTCAGAGAGAAAAGAGGTAAAATCCAGGAGGGCAAGGAACACACAACTAAGCTACTTCTTTCCTTTCTCGTGGGACCAAAATTCACTATCCTCTAATCACTGGTTTTTCTATTCTTTTTGTATCGTTACCAGTTTACCACTTTCCTTTTTGAAAGGCAGAGAGAAGATCTGGACATAATACCTCTGAAATATTCGTAATTTTTAAAAACACCCAACCAATTTCAGCTGAGTGACGCTAATGGAACTTACCACGAGACTAGCTGTGATTCCTCTCCCGTCATCATCAAAAATGTAGAGCCCTGGCGACACGCCAGCTGCGGCACAAGGCCCACGGGATATCAAACTTTATGAGGCCCAGCCCCTGTTACCGAGCAGTGCCCAAACTTGAAGGGGACAGCCATGGAAACAAGTAATTACTAGGTAGATGTGTAAACGCAGTAACAGCTAAAGTACTTCTTAAACACTTTGTTCTGGGCACACAGGTCAACGCCGGCAATCATTAGAAGAGTGTGTCAGGTATAGTGATGATGGTGAAAAGGGTGAGGCACCTCTGCTCGAGAAAATCAAGGAGCACGTCACAAGGAGAAGCCACCGCGGTTACTAAGGAGAGAAGCTCACCGGGCAGATGAGGAGATGGAAAGTGCAGAGGAGGGTGGTGCTGGGGCCCAGAGGTGGGAAGCACGAGTGGGCCCAAGAGGGTGGAGTGGGGGGAGTGCAAATGAAGGACCCCTTTGCCAAACTTGACCCTGAAGACCCCCCACTGGTGTTTAGCAGGGCATCCTGTGGACGTGTTCTATCTTAGAAAGCTCTCTAGCAGAAGCGCAGAGATGGTATGGGAAGCACGTGAGCCTGAGCTGGGAAACCAGCCTTCCGAGTGACACGGTGAGGGACCGAGCTGGGGCCCGGGCACGGGGAAGATGTCAGCACCCAGAGGAGAGAGATGATACAGGGGCAGGACTCACACAACTGTCAAGGAAAGGGACGGCCCAGGTTTTTGGTGGGTGACACGGTGAAGGGTGTGGCCGTGCCCTCGTGGAGAGCTCGGTAGGAAAAGCTGATCTGAGCACACACAAGATAAACCAGACTTCGCCTGAGTCTGGAGTGTAAACCCAGGTATGGACGCACCATGGCATTGAACTTGGGACTATGGGGGCCGAGGAGCTCTGGAGGCAGAACCCACAGCCCTGTCCGAAAAGGACAGGAGGGTTTTGTAGTCTAGACCCTAACCTTTCCCTGGGGTGTGACCACCGGGACACTGCGCTCCCACCCAGGACTTCGCTAGCAAGGCCTCACCTGCCTATTTCTCCGTCACTTAACACACGGCTGCACGTCTTGCCGCTTAGAAAATAGACCTGGTGTGGACTGGTGTTTGTGCTCTTGACTCCCAGGTGTGCATCTCCACGGAGAAGTGTCTGGGCCAGGGCCAGTCTGAGTTTGGCCTTGGACTCTAATCTGGAGCCGCGGGCTGACTCTGTGATGTGGTCCACCACCCAGCGTGCAGCTGGGGCTCCGTCGGAAGGCGGTGGGGTCAGTGTCGGGGCGGAGCAGCCGTCTAAGCCGCTCAGGACGGGCCGAGGAAGAGGATGCTGCCGTGGCTCCTGAGTCCCTGGGGTTCGGCCTTAACCACACCAAATGTTCAGGAAACCGTATTATCTGTTACGACTCACCAACCCTGCTTCATGCCATCGGATGTGTGAGTTTAGGGAGATAGAGGTCCTCAGAAAACATGGTTGAACACCGACATCACGGCTTAGTCCATCAGACCAGAGAGCTACAAACATGGGTCTTTGTCTTCCAAGAGATCTAAGACATTTGAACTTCAATGACACCTCACTTCTCAGAACCAGATGAGCGTCCGGTGGGGAAGAGGTAGGGGATGGGGAATTACACCATCTGCAGGAAGAGCCGAAGAGTTACCTCTTCCGTGTGCTGCAGCGTGGAGGCTTGAGAAAGTCGGCGTTGCTGTGCGTTATTTTCTCTCGGCTGTGGACCCTGGTTTCCTGTGTTTTTCACAGAGACGGCATTCAGACGGAGGCGGGAGACCCGTGGGAGTTAACATCACCCGCCCCTCCCCCCCCCCCCCCCCCCCCCCCCCCCCCCCCCCCCCCCCGCCCCGGCCATCCTCTCCTTTGCATTTTGCGCCCTCGCTGTGTTTCCCGTTGCCGTCTGCATACTTCCCTGTGTCTGGGACACCACGGGGCTTTGGGCCCCCGGGGGCTTGCGCAGCGCCCCCCCACCACACACACACACAGGCCAGCACACCGAAGATGCTCAGACGTAACTGGTATTGGAATCCCACTCACTTTTTCTGCCGTCACCAGGCAGAAAGTCCCCTGCTTTGCCACATGGACTCAGAAACAATTCTCTGCAACTTACCAGACATTTGTTAAGTCTTTGGTACGATTTCGCAAGGCATTGTAGCCAGGGGAAGATGGGAGGATAACAGTCATGTCCCTGGCCTCACGGCACAGGAATTAGGTAAAGTGTGTGCCAGGTGCTACATAATAATGTATCTGTTTGTTTCATTATAGTTACTCACGTTCTCCTGATTTTATGCCAAAAGGGATTTCACACGGATTACAAATATACACCCAACCACCAGAGCAAAAGAAAATAAAATAAATAGATGAGAAAGACGCAACGGCGGAGAATGAGGAGGAAGGAGAAGAGGAGAAAGGCGGTGAGGCCCGTGCACTAAAGAGTCGCCGTAAAATCCTCTATAGTCTTCAGAGGAGATACAGAAATGGGCCCCATGGTTTCTAGAACTGAACGAGCAGAGGGACACAGTCAGGATCATAAAGTGCTCACTATTCACCGAGGGCCTGGCTGAGGCTCAGAGATGCTCTGGACTTCGAATCTCACTCCGATGGCTGTGTCACAGGCTGCAGGATTTGAGAGAAAAGGAATGTTGACTCAAACAAAGAAAAAGAAATTATTTTGCTGCCATAAGTTTTGAACTCCATCACTACTAATCTTCCTTCCTGAACGATTGAAAAAAAGTTTAAAACAAATATGAGGGAAAAGGTCATTTAAATTAAGAAATGACATCTGTACATGAGACGGAGGGCAGAAGAAAGAAATGTCTGGGGCATTTTCCTGGGTGTAACATGTCTATCTCTTTTCTTTTAATTAATTAATTTAATTTACTTATTTTTGGCTGTGTTTGGTCTTCAGTGCTGCGCGCGGGGTTTCTCTAGTGGCGGCGAGCGGGGGCTACTCTTTGAGGCGCTGCGCAGGCTTCTCATTGCAGTGGCTTCTCTTGTTGCAGAGCACGGGCTCTAGGCGCATGGGCTCAGTAGTTGTGGCGCGTGGGCTTCAGGAGTTGTGGCTCGCGGGCTCTGGAGCACAGGCTCAGTAGTTTTGGAGCACGGGCTTAGTTGCTCCACGGCATGTGGGATCTTCCCGGACCAGGGCTCGAACCCATGTCCCCTGCATTGGCAGGCAAGTTCTTAACCACTGCACCACCAGAGAAGTCCCCTACATGTCTATCTTTAATTCTCGGACTGAATTCCAACTTTGCCTGAGAGACAGGCCAGCGATTGCTCAGGTATTATCTTCCCAGGCTCTAATCTTTTTTTTATGCGTTTGTACAGAGATTCCCCTGCTTCATTAAATGTGTGAGTAGGTGGGTAGCTGTTTTCCCCACAAACTCCGTCTCTTCCTAGGTTTCACAACAGCGTTCCTCAAAATTATACTCTTGCTAACCATCCTCAAACACGGAATGTAGATGTCAATATTAAATATACATACAGGAATCCTGGTGCAGGCGGATATCAGCTACAGCATCCAACAGAGAAATCCAAGATTTGGAAACAATGCAGGTAAAAGATGTTGACAGTCATTCAAAAATTATAGGAAAGTGACACAAAATGTTGAAATCAAGGCAGTTGATCTGCAGCAATGTCCTTGTCCCAGTGGAAACGATGGAGGAGGGACAGTGGGTATCAGCTCTGAGGAAGGTATCGGAGAAGCAGGCGAGCGAAGATGACTCGCCAAGAAGCTCGATATTAGTGGGGGGTACAGGGTACACCTGCATAAAGTCAGGTTTCAATACAACAAATGCACAGCCATGGTTGTATTTTGTACGGCACCTGGATCCAAGCCTATTGGGCTGTGTGGTGTGGGGTCATCCACACTGGTGAAGCACAAGCAGAAAGCCTTAGCAACATGCCAAACCGCTCAGTAAGGCCCATCACGGTGACCCACTGTCACCATGGGAGTCCCGTACCCAAATGCATTTCTAGAAAATGGGCCAAAGACACAAGACATTGATTATGTTTTAGTCAAGAAGGAGCAGAATCGGGCATGCACCTCTAAGATGTTAACCATGGTGAGTTGTCACGACTGAGAGACAGAGAGAGACAGAGAGAGAGAAGGGAGGAGAAGGAAATATACTCAGTCCCATGGCATTCTTTGTCACCTATCCTGACCAAATGACATGGGAAGCCTCAGTTGTATCTAATCGGGAGGTTTCTTGTGAATGAGGAGTTTAAAATGTTCTGAAAATAATTAATAGATCAAAAGTGAAAAATCATATGATTATACCTATAGGAGCTAGAAAGTAGTTTGATAAAAAAATTCTATATTCAATGTCCACTCTTTTAAAAAGAAAGCTACTAAAAAGAAAGCTATTGATAAAAGACGGGGGATTTCCCTAGTGGTCCAGTGGTTAAGAATCCACCTTCCAATGCAGGGAACGCGAGTTTGATCCCTGGTCGGGAACCCGCGCACCACAACAAAAGATCCCGCGTGCAACAAGTAAGACCCGACACAGCCAAAACTAAATAAATAAATAAATATCTTAACATAAAAATAAAAGACCGGAGGCAAGGCTGCAGACGCAGCGCATCTGACCTCATTGGGAGTTTTAAGATCAATGGGAATCTGTCTAAATTGTTTTTTGTTTGTTTTTAAAAATTTTTATTGAAATATAGTTGAATAACAATGTTGTGTTAGTTTCAGGTGTACAGCAAAGTGATTCATATATATATATTCTTTTTTAGGTTCTTTTCCCTTATAGGTTATTACAAGATATTGAGCATAGTTCCCTGTGCTATACAGTAGGACCTTGTTGTTTATCTATTTTGTATACATTAGAATGTATATGTTAATCCCAAACTCCTAATTTATCCCTCCCCCTTCCCGTTTGGTAACCATAAGCTTGTTTTCTACATCTTTGAGTCTATTTCTGCTTTGTAAATAAGTTCATTTGTATCATTTTTTTTTTAGATTCCACATACAAGTGATATCATATGACATTTTTCTTTCTCTGTCTGACTTATTTCACTTAGTATAATGTCCAGGTCCATCCATATTGCTGCAAATAGCATTATTTCTTTCTTTTTATGGCTCAGTAATATTCCATTGTATATATGTACCACATCTTCTTTATTCATCTGTCAATGTGTCTAAAGGTTTGATACAGGCGTGTGATGTGACCAGGTTTGCATTTAAGAAAGATCACCCTGATGGATATACCTGTCTCTACCCAAAAGCCAGTAAGTACTATGATAAGTGGGGAAATGAAAGAAGCATTCCCATAGCGTCTTTATCATTGTTCATGTTAATGACTTCCTGGAAGAATAAGCCGTACAATCAGATGAGAAGAAGGAGGTATACAGTTTGGAAAGAGGAAGAAAAATTACCATTTCTTGTAACTGACCACCTGAGGTACTCGGAAAACTAATCTGAAGGACAAATATAAAGGACGTAAGAGTCAGTAAGGTAGATGAGTACAAAGACAGCATTCAAATGTCCTTCACCCCTCCTCCTCTTTCTCTTCTGCTTCCTCTACCCTTTCCTTTCCTGAACAATTCAGTCCCAAAGCTATGAGACAGGGGCCGACAAGACAAGCAGCCCCGCCAAGGCCAAAGGTGGGGAGAAGTTGTGGTGCCAAGATCTGGGAGTCAGGGCTGGGTGGATGAGGGGAGCGCCACACAGGGGAGGGGAGCGCCACACAGGGGAGCAGCAGCCGCAGTTATGGGGCGCTGGCTACACATGGAGAAGCTGACCAAATAACACACAGGTGCACATATAGCCAGGTTCCTTCCCTTTATCAGAGAAGAAAGATGAAAATATGGAAAAGGAGCAAACTTAGAATTAACCTTGTGACACTGGATTGGAATGAAGATGATGGCATGAACTCCATATTTTGAATATAGACAAGTATAGAAAAAGTACAGATGTAAGTGCATTTATATATGTGTGCATCCCTTGGTCTCTCAGCGTAGATAGATATAGAGATCAAGACTGAGGTAGAGATAAATATGTCAAAAGATACAGAAGCCACCTTGAAGGGGCTCCCACCAGCCAAATCTGGGACTACTTGAGCTTCAAAATGAACAGTGGTAGTAATGTATTGTAACCCACTGAATAAAATAGGAAAGCAAGAGTCCAAACTCACGTAAATCCACAAATTGTACCTGTTTTCTTAGGTCAGTCTCCCAAGGGAATAGAAATAAAAGCAAAAATAAACAAATGGAACTTAATCAAACTTATAAGCTTTTGTACAGCAAA
Organism: Phocoena sinus; assembly: GCF_008692025.1. Lineage (NCBI taxonomy): Eukaryota > Metazoa > Chordata > Mammalia > Artiodactyla > Phocoenidae > Phocoena > Phocoena sinus. Next base: position 3,065,715 of record NC_045774.1, on the reverse strand, counting down.
GGAAACCATCAACAAAACGAAAAGACAACCTACGGACTGTGAGAAAATATTTGCAAATGATGCGACTGACAAGGGCTCAATTTCCAAAATACACAAACAGCTCATACAACTTATTAGTAAAAACACAAACTTATGTAAATCAGCAAATTAATAACTGAAAGTTTGAAAAGGAAAAGAACATTTACATGGATCAAAGTACCTTCCCACAAATTCCTTACTAACTCACAAGGGGGAAAAAATGTAACTTACAATGGAGAAAATTGGAGGACACTCCCGTAATCAGTTGATTGAGTGGTCAAAGTGGACATCTTCACTAATGGGACAAATTGAATTCGTGAGCCACCTGTTAAGGTGCATAAGAAGAGCACAGCATCATTTCTATGACATTCTTCCCCCCCCCAAGAGACTTGCTATGAAATAACTTGCTCATAATTTTCAAAACCACAAAGGTCATGAAAGTCCATGAAAGACTGAGAAATTGCTCCAGACTGAAGGAGACCAAAGTGACAAATGCCATGTGTGGCTCTGGACCCGATCCTTTCATAATTAAGGGCGTTATTAGAACAACTGACAAAACATGAAGGAGTGGAAGATTAGAAGGTAGAGATGTATCAGTGTTCATGTAAGAGAATGTCCTAGTTTGTAGAACTTGCACAGGGTAATGGTTCAGGGAATAAAAGATCTTCCTATTGGGCTTGAAACTTTTCTGTAAGTTTAAGATTATTTCAAAATTTAAAAATCAGTTTATAAAAATATCCATAGCATTCACCATATATAAGGAACTACTCCAAAATATTTAGTGCAAGAAATGATTACATTTATAAGGGCAACTCAGAACAAAGGATAAACATACCTAAGAATGAACTTAGAGGAACTGGCAATATCTATATGAAGAAAACTTTGAAGCAGAACCAAGTAACACAGAAAAGACATTTTTCATTATATGGCTTTTGTACCTTTTGAATTTTTACCAATGCATTTGTTTTTATTCAAGAATAAGTGAATGAAATTTACAGCAAAGACAATGCATTGAGGAAAACATGCATTGACCCCTTACTGAATCTACTGAAAGTTGTTAAAAAAGAAATCTCTTTTAAATAAAGAAAGAAATTGCACAGAAATAGACTCTGGTTGTAAGATCCAATGTGCTTAAACACGAGGAATGGTTCCTCACTACCCAGTGAGCACATCAAGGCCGTCCATGATTCAACTCACCCACGGCTGGGAGAAATGGATCACCCCCTCTCAGAAATCTCTGTAACCCTTTGAATGACTTCCATGAAGTCGCTCACTTAATGGCTCTTGTAACACAGGCTTGTCTTCCATAAAGACTGAAAATTCCTTAGGGCTGAGAAAATAAACTCTGGTCCATCACTCATTGCAATTCTCTGCTGCTTTGCACATAGTAAACATGTGATTGTGTGATTGTGAAGTTTTCCTTTTCTTTTCTTTCTCCCTTGACCCCAACTCAGACCCAAACTGTAAATGGTGTTTCACCAATTCAGAACCAAGTTTTACATATATTTTACTGATGATGGGAGGAAGGGGAGTAAAGCTATAGTCAGTTATTTTCTCTAATTTTTACAAAGAGAAGCGGAAAGTTTAAATCATCACACCTGGGGGGTGAAGCAATACTGACAACCACAGCTGCTCCAGATGTTTCCAGAGATAATCTGGCATTAATTTTTGCAAATGGGCATGTAGGCAGCCACAAAGCTTTTATTTATTTATCTCATTATTTTACCTCTTTACCTATCAAATCTAGAGTAGTAAGATTTCACACTGAAAGAAGAAAACTAAAGAACTATATGTACCCATCATGTTGACTCTGATGTAAATTTAAACATTTTAAAGTATAAAATAACAAGTAAGCCTAGACAAAGTAGCAATCAAGGCATAAATAACAGAGGCTAAGTCCACCCCCTGTGAGGGGGTGAGGTGAAAAGGTACATTCTCTCAAACAAGCCTAGAAGAACCTAACTTTAAAAAGCACACGCTGATAATTACTCCCCAAGCACATAAAGATGGCGAATTAGGCATGAAAAGTTTTCAAGAATGGAAAAATGATTTTAGAAAGGAAAGTGTGCCTTTCATTCTATCGTGGAAGGTGGAGCACATTTTGTTCTAGTCACTAGGTGGAGTCACTGGGAAACAAGGATTCGAGTTACTGGTGGGGATTGCCACCCCGCAAAGACCCAGAGGGGTTCGCAGTTCGAGCTGGTCCCAGGCTCCCTGCACTGCCTTCTAATCTGCCCCGACAGGAGCAGCCAAATATGGACCTTCTCCCCTGTCCTCCTGTTCTCCTTCCCTGTCACCTTCCGCCTCTTCGTAGGGACACACTTCTCAGGTGTGTTCCAGGTTCTCAGTGATTAACATAAAATCATTTGTTGAACAGCTACTCCGTGATCATCACTGGAAGAAGAACTGGAATGAAGACCTGATCATGACTTGACAATGTCTCCAATCTAGCTGGGGAGGCAAGGCTCACACAGGAGTGTTAGCTGACAGTAAAGCAGAGAGAGGACTGCAGCTACCAGAGCAGGGATGTGATAAACCACCTGGGACTGAGGCCCCGTAGGTGCCACTATGTTAATGGGTTTCACTTCCAGTTAACACAGGCAGTTCAGAGCCCTCTTCAGATGGTCCTGAATCCAAAGAAATTTGCATGGATTCATTTAAATTATTTATTATTTTTCACCAAGGGGCCATAAAATTTCCAGTGTTGTGGGCTGTCCGTTGTCATGAAGATATCTGTAAAATGTGGTCTAGACCAGAGTTTTGTTACTTTTTCAACTCACAATATGAAATTTATCTTTACAATAGGACCAAATGAGCACACACACAGGTCACTAAATAATGATTGCCGCTCGTGGGACTCACCCTCACGCTCTCCACCCCTTGTCTTCCCCCTTATCCCCTTCCCTCCCCCCTCCCTTTTCCTCCCCTCTCTTCCCCCATCCTTTCCCCTCTGCCCTCCTCCCATCCCCTTCCCCCTTTCCCCCATTCTATTCAGTTTTTAGAAATACAATTTGGGTTTACTAAAAATAGATTTCATGACTCACAAATAGGTTGCTACCCACAATCCAAAAAACACTGGTTGAGACCATTCCAAAATGTTATGGAATTGAGGGCTCTGAGGGTCCCCGCGTATGGTTTGTGAGTGAAAGATACAAGGAAGGTTTACTGAGGTTAGATGAAGTTGACTACGAAGGGCATTATGTTAACAAAAGCTTGAAGTCTTTTTAAAAAACAAACGTACTGAAGAAACATCCAACAGTCCTTGACAGTCTAAAGATGTACATGAGGGTTTTCCTTTCCCTGGTGGCGCAGTGGTTGGGAGTCCGCCTGCCGATGCAGGGGACACGGGTTCGTGCCCCGGTCCGGGAAGATCCCACATGCCGCGGAGCAGCTGGGCCCGTGAGCCATGGCCGCTGAGCCTGCGCTTCCAGAGCCTGTGCTCCGCAACGGGAGAGGCCGCAACAGTGAGAGGCCCGCATAACTCATAAAAAGTAAATAAATAAAAAAATAAAGATGTACGTGGTACAGTGAGGTGCCCCTGGAAGATAAACATGGACTAACAACATCGTTAGCTTGTCGAGAGCACCATCCAAGGATGGGTGAAGGCAGGACCTTTACAAAAATATCGAAATAAATGTGGAATGACTGGCCATTACGAGTCTTAATTTATAAACAGAGTAACCGTTCTCCAGGTAAGTTTCTTTTTTTTTCTCTTTATCACAATTCAGCTTCTTGGATATCTGGGCAATTTCCTTCTTCAATAACATGACAGAATTTCTTATCAAAACTTAAGCATTTTTGCTTATGAATTAGCCACCTTGTAACCAGTCATTGGAGCAAAGAAGTTTTACCCTTATACTTTCTGCTGTCTGAAAAATACCACTTGAATCAGTCTACTACATTATTGAATAATGCTACAAAAGTTTGTAGTAATTTTATATCTTCTTTGGAGAAATGTCTATTTAGGTCTTCCGCCCATGTTTGGATTGGGTTGTATGTTATTTTGATATTGAGCTGCATGAGCTGCTTGTATACTTTGGAGATTAATTCTTTGCCAGTTGCTTCATTGGCAAATATATTCTCCCATTCTGAGGGTTGTCTTTTCGTCTTGTTTATGGTTTCCTTTGCTCTGCAAAAGCTTTTAAGTTTCATTACGTCCCATTTGTTTATATTTCCATTTCTCTAGAAGGTGGGTCAGAAAGGATCTTGCTGTGATTTATGTCATGGAGTGTCCTGCCTATGCTTTCCTCTAAGAGTTTGATAGTGTTTGGCCTTACATTTAGGTCTTTAATCCATTTTGAGTTTATTTTTGTGTATGGTGTTAGGGAGTGTTCTAATGTCATTCTTTTACCTGTAGCTGTCCAGTTTTCCCAGCACCAGTTACTGAAGAGGCTGTCTTTTCTCCACTGTATATTCTTGCCTCCTTTATCAAAGATAAGGTGACTATATGTGCATGTCCGTCATACAGAGTGAAGTAAGTCAGAAAGAGAAAAACAAATACCATATGCTAACACATATATATGGAATCTAAAATAAATGGTTCTGAAGAACCTAGGGGCAGGACAGGAATAAAGATGCAGACGTAGAGAATGGACTTGAGGACACGGGGAGAGGGAAGGGTAAGCTGGCACAAAATGAGAGAGTGGTATGGACATATATACACTACCAAACGTAAAATAGATAGCTAGTGGGAAGCAGCCGCATAGCACAGGGAGATCAGCTCAGTGCTTTGTGACCACCTAGAGGGGTGGGATAGGGAGGGTGGGAGGGAAACGCAAGAGGGAGGAGATATGGAGATATATGTACACGTATAGCTGATTCACTTTGTTATAAAGCAGAAACTAACACACCATTGTAAAGCAATTATACTCCAATAAAGATGTTAAAAAAAAAGTTTGTAGTAATTTAAAAATTGCTTTCCCACACCATATATAGACTATCACTAGTAATTAATGCAGAGCTTATCAAGGCCAATATATGTGGTTATCTTTCTTCATCTCTTTCCTCTACTTTTACGCATGGAGTAATAACTTTTATTGGAATGACTACACGAATGCATATGAAACAGCCCCTTTTCTCTAGAATCTTTCAGGCCAACGGGGATCCCAGAACTATGGAAATGACCCTCATGCCACACAGAATGTGGTGAGCGCCTCAGGCCACGCAGAGCCCCAGACCCAGGAGGAAAGGCACCCCCATCCTTCTCGTGGAGATGACCACGGCCTCATGGAGAGGGTAGACGTTCCAAGGGGCCTCCAAGGATGCGGAAGGGTTCTACAAAGAGAGACTGAGTGGTGAGCAGAGTCCTGGGAAGAGGAAACTTCACAAGCGCTCCTAGAAAGTAAGTATCAGTTTAGCTGAATGGGAGGGTCCTGTAAGGGGAGGGCTGGGAGAAGCACACAAAATGTTAGGGCTTTCCCTTTGTGTGGCTACTTTTCGTTGACCACACATTGGCACATCCGTTATCTCAGTGCCATCTCTTCAGGACTACAGTACAACAGACCCTCACGCCCAAGGAGAGCGTTAGTACTTTACAAGAGAATAAAAGGAGAGCTGGAGACTTCCCGGTAGGAGGAGGGCCAGCGATAGGCTGCCTGCACTTGTTGGAGGGGTAGCGATGCTGCGTGTGATGCACATACTTTCTTTGAGAAGTGGACTCTGCCCCGTCTGTCAGAACGAGAAATTCTGTCTTTGGGATACTTGGGCCAGGCCAGCAGGGTCAAGGTTTTCTTTCCTCTCTGCTCTGGGGTCCTAAGGTCTGACCTGGAGCTGCCATTTGCCTTGTTACCTTGGGGGTGGGCATGCAGGCAAAGGAGCCCTGGAGGTCCCCCTGCTCCATCTTTGACTCTCCCCCAGGGACTCCCTGAAAACCGGCTTCCGCTGAGATTTGTTCTCTTCGGATTTTGCCACTTGTAACTGACAGGGACCTCGGCACAGATGGGCTGAAGCAGGAGAGCTGGGGGCAGAGAGTCCATCTAGGGGGCTCTTCTAAAAGTCCCCCTTAGCCCTTTTCTACACTACCTTCTGGGCATCCTAAGTCTACAGAAAGGTTCTACTAAAAAGGGAAATTCCACTGTTCATTCATACATTTATTCAACAATATTTACAGGGCACTTAATATTTGCCAGGCTTTACTCTAACTGGAAAAAATGGCCAAAGAGGTTTCTGTCTTTATGGAGAACACATTCTCACAGGGAGAGGCAGACTATAAAAAAGTAAGGACAGTAAGAAAATCTCAGATAGCATTTTTGTCCTATGAGTGAAACATCACATCCCCACAGTGACCCAAGGTTCCAGGACCCTGTGTGGCCAGCAGACAGCACAGGTCAAGCGCTTACCCAGAAGATGTTTGACAAAAGAAAACAGAATGGGATAGAAATATATTGTAGTGGGGGACACTGAGTAATCCTTGCTGGTTTTCTTTCTTCAGATGAAAGTCTAACTCATGTTCTGTGACTTAGCACAGAAATGGAGCTGTTCCCAACATCACTCTCACGGATTTCATGAAATCCCGTCACTGCAACATTTCAGTTCCACTTTGCGATTCTTTTGCACTTGAGACCGTCAAATGACAATGACCTCAAGTCTGACAATCAGAGAGACTGAACAACAAAAGCTAAAGGGAATGGGCAGGAAAACTGCTTAATATTAAGTAGAGAGAGGGATGGATTAAATTAACATGCTATCAGTTGATAATGGATTTTTCTTGTATGTTACAACAAATTATTTTTCCCTATATTTACTTTGGACATTCATAACGAAGTTAAATGAAACTCCTACTGCTCTACAAGTTATTGTTATTTGTATGTGTTAGCTATCCTTTTAATCACTTACAGGAGGCAGCTGGTTTTTATCCAATCCCAGTGATTTTAAACTGGGTCATCAAAATCCACTGGGTCTAAGTGAAACCAGGGTTTTAACAATGCCGTGCAATCTTTTGCTGGATGTCAAGCCAGAGGTGATACTGTATTAAGAACAAGAGACTAAGCTGTAACAACAACCAAAATGTTCCAATTAACTTCAAGTTAGAGGGAACACGTGGCCAAATACAGCTCAAAGTCAGGGCTTGGGATTGAGAGATTTGCCCTGAATAGAGTATTATAGCCTGGAGATACTCAAAGCCCTACCAACAGCCCTAAAAATATTCTAGGACTTAAGACCCCATGGGCTCACCTGTGTCTGGCTGCTACTTCCACACACTCAGGTCTGCTCCACGTCAACCCAGACATGAGACCCAGGCCCTGCACTAGTTTCCATTTACAAATGAGAGGTTGAAGAAGTTGGTAGGCTTATCAAAGAATTCAGGACACACTGAGGAGCGCAGCCTGCACCACCTACCAAATTAACATGCAGTCACCATCAGTCACTCCTGGGTTCTGATTCCATGTCAACCGCACCACTAGCAGGGGTCCTCCTCTGAGTTGGCCCCCACAGCCGCCTCCTTTCTGTTCTCTCTCACATTCTCTTTTTCTTTACACGCAGGGACTCTCCCTTTTGCTGGAGCAACCAAAGCCCTTGCCCCTGAGGCCCCAGGGTCTCACCTTCTACAGTTCCCTTCCCGAGAGATACTCTGGAGCTAAATGTTAGGATGATTGCAAGTCCTCCACCAGCTACAGCACCTGTTATGTAAACATGGGTTTTATTATTGCAGGTCAGGGGGTGGCATAAAGTCACATCTGTCCCTTTTTCCTTCTCCTTCACAGTTAGCCCAGGGAAGCCCCAGATAAGACAGGCAAGTGACTGTCTTGATGTAGAAAAATGGAAAGAGGAAAAAATCAACATCATGACAGCGCTCAAGGGTAGTCCGGAAAAGAAAACTAAGCCTCCTGATTACACTTCCCTTCTTGAAAGGAAGTTATGGACCTTCCTAGGCAGAGATTCCTAAGTTGGGTAAGCTTTTCCCAAACAGAAGTAAAAGGATCTTCCTTACGAGCAACTTCACCTCAAGACTCTATACCTGGTGGATATTTCATCTTCCTTCTCAATACCTCCTCCTTCAGAGCCAGCAAAGCAAGCACAATATACTTCTTAAATGAACAAGAACCAGGGCGTCCCTGGTGGCACAGTGGTTAAGAATCCGCCTGCCTATGCAGGGGACACGGGTTCGAGCCCTGGTCCAGGAAGATCCCACATGCCGCGGAGCAACTAAGCCCGTGTGCCACAACTACTGAGCCTGCGCTCTAGAGCCCGCGTGCCACAACTGCTGAAGGCCGCATGCCGCAACTACTGAGCTTGCGTGCCTGGAGCCCATGCTCTGCAACAAGAGAAGCCACCGCCATGAGAAGCCCGCGCACCACAACAAAGAGTAGCCCCCGCTCGCCGCAACTAGAGAAAGCCCGCACGCAGCAACGAAGGCCCAACGCAACCAAAGATAAATAAATAAATAAATATTTTAAAATATATTAAAAAATGAATAAGAATCAACGTCAACATCCACGGTAGAGAAGAATGACAAATATTTGTGAATCAAAATTATGTATAGACTTTTACTATTAAGAACAAGATCTAGTTCATTTATCAAGATCCTACATCTGGATTGCAAATGTTGCCATGTTAAAGGGCTTGGAATGCATCAGGGATTTTTCTCATGAATATAAGGTTTATAATATTCAGACATGTTTACAGAAAACCATACATCTTCATTGATGGGCTCCAATGACTGCTAAAGAACATTCCACAAATTATTACAAAAATGAGTGTGTAGGATATATATTGAAAACAAATGAGTTTTATGTCCACCAAAAGGCATGCACACAAGTTGTTTCATATCAGCTTTATTTGTAATGACCCCTAAATTGAAAAAACCCAAATACCCATCAGTAGTACAAAGGACAAGTAGATTGTAGACTATTAATACAATATTACTTAGCACTCAAAAAGAACAGACAACTGTAACAACGTAGGTGAATCCCACAGACATAACGTTGAAGAAAAGAACCCAGACACAAGGCTATGTGCTGTCTGATTCCACATATGTGAGCCCCAAAGCAAGGAAAACCAATTAATGGCAATAGAGTTCAGAACAGTGAGTAGGGGTTTTATTGGGACAGAGCACAAGGAGTTTTCTAGAATGCAGGAAATGTCCTGTATCTTCATCTGGGTATGGATATATGTTAACGTTAATTAAGCTTTTCACCTAAGAAAGTGAACTTTCTGAAAATGTTATAATTCATTAAAAAAAATATATATATATATAGCAAAATCCAAATTTCTATAGTTATGAATTGACTTGTACTGCAGAGTTGAGTGTTCAACATTTTATACTTTCAGAAAGAGCTTTTTGTCATGGCATAAGTAGTGAATTATCAGAATATGTTTCTACCTCTCTTTGCAATATAGCAAGAAGTCTAGCAGACACAACCTTAACCAAGTGATCAAGCTTAACATCGCTAATGACATCATGTGTCCTCTGATGTGACCCAATGTCACCTGGATAGTATCCTTGTCCAAAATGTTTAACCTGAATCTGATCATTCAGGAACATCAGATGAATCCAAACAGGGAATTTCTAAAAGATTATTGACCTGGACCCTTCAAACATGTCAACATCAGGGAGCATTTCTAGATTAAAGGAGATGTGACAACGAAATGCCATGTGTGGTTCTTGACTGGATCCTAGATCGAGGGGAAAAAAACGGGCTATTATTGGGGAAATGTGAACATGTGCTCCCACTAGATAATATTATATCAACATTAAGTGTTCTTGGTGTGGTTGCTGGATTGTGGTCCTTTAGGAGAATGTCTTGCTCTTAGAAAATAAATCTGAACTCTCTAGATCATCATAATGTCTACAAATAACTCTCACGTGGTTCAGCCAAAAATAATAATCATTGTGAGAGAAAGAAGAAGAGGAGGAGGTGAAGGAAGAGGAGAAAACAGCCAAACGTTTGTCCCCGTCACTTGGAGTGAGATGGACCCACCTCAACCCAAAATTTGGTTCGAATGTCGAGACTGGTGATCCCACACATGCACCAAGAGCGTGTGGGAAAGTTTATTGCTCTCATAACGAGGCTTTGCTAGGGGAGAAGTGCAGACTCCCAAGCATGTCTGGAAATGGCTTGAGAGCCAACAGGTGCAGGTTTCACTGTGGTTACAGGTGGTCCTGGGAGATTCTCACGTAGGAGTCAGGGCTCATGCGGACTGAGTTCCCACTGGCACCAATGGAAGGACCACATGGGCTGTCGCATCAGCCTGCCCAGGTTTGGAGCAGACAAGAAGCTGGCTGTGAAGGTGGGATCTGGAAGTAGTCGGCAGCCAACCATCAGAAATGGAGTCAGATTCTGTATCACATTGTCACATTGGTGATTTAGGTGAAGAGGACCTCAGCACGCATTGTACACATCCTGCAGCTTTTCTGTAGATGGAGTACTTTTCAAAATAGAAAGTGGGAGGAGGGAAGATGAGCCTACTGTCCTCTCACATGAGTACCAGGCACTAATACCTAAAATCAATTTAGTCTTAAGGAAAGCTATTTTTGTAAATACGTGATGCTACATTCTAATCATCTGTGCACGCTTAATCTCAAAGCCAGTGTTCTTTCACAAATGAAAGATTTTTACGGCTCAATATAAATATTCCTTCTTATCTCTATCCGTTTACAAGTATAATTATTATGGTCACTATTAAATGGAATACTCAATACTTTAAGATTTCACTCAAGAAGAAATGATTGAGTGCAGAATATGTACAGGCATTGTATCAGGGGCAGGGATAAAACAAACAGACTAAGACGGGAATTATCAGTTCTCGATGAAGCTCAGTGTCTTAACACACCAGTTAGGACATTCCCCTCTGCCCTTTGTGAGTTTATATTCTGTCAATATTTAAGAATCTAAGTATATAAAATGTATAAAAGTCACAAAACCCAGACATACCATTACAGTTACATGAGAATTTAAGCGTCATACTTATACCAATCATAATTTTCATGGGCTTCCCAGAAGGTGTTTTCGTGTCCTATTTTATAATAACGCATATGTTAAATAACATAATTCTTTCTCTGTTATTACATAAATTTATAGCAAAAATCACAAACCTGTGCATATTTATAGTAACTGACATGGACAGAACGCAATATCGTATCCACATCTGCTCTAAGCAGAGAATTGGAGAAGAAAAACTGTCCCATAAATCCATGGTGCTACGGTTGCCCTATATCTAGTACTTCTGAGACTTCAAATATGCTATCCCACTGATTTGAGGAGCTTGCTTACATTTGCTAATCACTCCATTTTTAGGTCCCCAAAGTGTAGTGTCCATAGTGATAGTAGATCACTGCAAAAGAAAATTGGGGCAGGTGTGGGCAAATAGGCCTTTGGTGGAGTTTCAATTGTTGTCATCTTTTTTGATTCAACTTCCCTCTCCGGAAATTCACCAACAGATAGATTTATACACGTGCTCAAAAATATACTGCGTGGTTGCTTATTATAGCATTATGTATAAAAAGATTAATTCCATAAGAATTATCAGTTATGTTACATTGTGCCGTGGAATACTATACAGACAATAAAAATCAAGTCGATCTATATATGCTGGTAAATTTCCAATACATAAGTAGTGAATAAAGAAAGGTACAGGAGAAAAGTAGGTGGAGGATGCTCGTGTTTGTGTAAGAAAGGGATATCATGTATGCACTCCTGCACAGGTGAGCCTTGAGCGACCGCACAAGTTCACCTCGACACAGATTTTTTTTCAACAAATACATATAGTGCTACACGATCCACAGTTGGGTGAATCTGTATATGTAGAACCAAAGATAGGGAGGGCTGACCGTGGGACTTGAGAATCCTTGGGTTTTTGTATCCACAGGGGGTCCTGGAACCAATCCCTTGAGGATTTTGAGGGACGACTGTATACACACAGAACATTTCTGGTTGGTGTCATAAGAACCTTGTAACGTGGGTGACCTTTGGGAAGGGTGAATGGGGTTGGAGGGGGACATATTTTGCATCTTTTCTGTAAGGCCTGCCGTGATATTTACACTTTTTACCATGTGCATGTGTGTATATGTGCGTGTTGTGTATATGTGTGTGTGCGTGTTGTGTATATGTGTGTGTGTATGTGCGTGTTGTATATAATGTGTGTGTGTATATGTGCGTGCTGTGAATATGTGTGTGTGTATATGTGCGTGTTGTGTATAATATGTGTGTGTGTATCTGTGCGTGTTGTGTATAATATGTGTGTGTATATGTGCGTGTTGTGTATAATATATGTGTGTGTATATGTGCGTGTTGTGTATAATGTGTGTGTATATGTGCGTGTTGTGTATAATATGTGTGTGTGCGTGTTGTGTATGTGTGTGTATATGTGTGTGTGTGCATGTGTGTATCTGTGTGTGTTGTGTATGTGTGTGTGTATATGTGTGTGTTGTGTATGTGTGTATATGTGTGTGTTGTGTATATGTGTGTATGTGTATATGTGTGTGTATGTGTGTATGTGTATATGTGTGTGCGTGTATGTGTATAATGTGTGTATGTGTGTGTATGTGTGTGTATGTGTGTGTATAATATATGTGTGTGTGTATAATATGTATGTGTGTGTATATATAATATATATGTGTGTATATATATAATATGATGGTGTTGATCATTGTGATTGCCACATTGCATTCATCAAGGAAGAGGACAGAAAGTTAAAGAGCTTTTAACAAGAATCTCATATCCCGTTTGAGCAGTTCTTATACTAAACAATGCTGCTCCTCCAGCCAAGAGAGTGAAGATAACTTCAGCTTACCTAAGAAGACAAGATTCCATTTGCACGGTTAAGTCCCGTCATGGAAGCACTTGAAGGAAACATCTCCACAGAGCTCTTACCTCTGTTTATTTGCAATCCTGTTTCTGCACTGGTGGGAAGGGGGAAGGTGGGTGTTTGTGGGGGGGCAGGGAAGGGGCTAGCAAATCAGAGTATAAACAAAACTGCTTTCAACGTAAAGAGTTGCTTCTAAACCATAGATCAGAAGGTACCCTCAGTTAACACCCCACCATGCTCAGAGTGTCTGGTAGTTCTGGAAAGAATGGAGAGAAAGCATTGCCCCAGCCACCAGCCTGTCCAAATTGTGCAGATGTTAAGTGACTTCCCCAGCTTTTCACGTCAGCAAGAACTGCTGCTCATCTACTTCCTTGGCGAGTTACCATTTCGTTTGGAGTCGGTTATGGTTTACCTGCTTCTTCACACAATCCTATTCAAAGTCTTAAAAATTTCACCATCCAGGTCATCTGATTCAACCTTCTGATGTTACAGATGAGGAAACCGGCAACAGGCATGTCTTTGTAGACTAATGGGACTTCCTTTCTGGTCCACGTGTGAGGACGCACCCCTGGATGCTACTCTGTATTCTTGTCCTTCTTTTCCCCCAAACTCTCCTCTCCCCGCCAACCATCTTTGGCACACTGGAGGGCAAAACGGCCTTCCTGGTGGGAGCCAGAGAAACTAAGGTGAGAGCTGAAAAACATCTGGACTGTACGCTCTTCGCCATCAAGCTTCTGTGGAATGTGTGCTTGTGAGATTTTCTTCAGGGGTCAAGATTTTCTTCCAGGGGTCAAGCCCACTCTTTGCTATTAATGATTATAAATAACCCTTTAAGAGATTTTTCTTATAATAATTAAAAATCTGATCAACTATTCTAAAACAATTAATCTGTTCGGAAAAAATCATTTCAACTGGTTTTAGGGGGTCATGTAGACGTAGGGCAGTTAACAATCTAGATGTTCAGCTTTAACTGGTTTTAGAGGTACAGAGTTGCTAAGGCTTCCCCTGCCCCTGTTTCCAGATGCCCCCAAAGCCAATGGCCTGTGAATAATACAGGGAAGCCACAAAACCCAAAAGCCAGTGTGACGTCAAACAGGAAGACAATTTTAAGAAACCAACGTTTACTTCAGTCATTACCTCGTCAGATGAAGGAATAGCTACCCATATACAGTCTCACTGTGGCTCAAGAAACTTGAGGAGTATAAAACATGAGTAGGTCATGGGTTCTGTTCAAACCTCCCCTGACCTCCTTCACTGCAGAGGCCCCCTTCGGGTGACTTTACACCCCAGAGTGACAGGAAACCAGAAAACTGGGTTGGATAGGATCTTAACCAAGCTCATCAAAGATAGAAACTACTTACTTTTAAAACCCTCATGAGATTAACTGAATGCAATAATAAACATTTGACATCATTTTATATCCAAAAATCATCTTAAAAGAGAGGAGAATTAAAGTCAGAAGACAAAACAATACAGAACTGTTAGGGTGTGGGTGGGGAAAGGGGAGAACAGAAATGGGTTTCCGAGAGCCTAGGAAGAGCCCACGGGGCTGAGAGAACAGGTTTCTAACTAGAGGGTAAGTGTTGGAATATAGGCTTTAATGTTATATTTCAGTGTAGAGTAACTAATGCAACATCATGTGATTAGACCAAAGTATCTAAGTAAATAACAATTCCTTGAAAAGGGACCAATATGAAGGGAATGTGAAGAGAATGAAAAAACAGAAGTATCTTCCTATGGGATAAGATCAATAATTATAATTATTCATTGTTTCCATCAGAGCCTCTTCCCACATGGTCTTCGACATACATACCCATCACCTTCACAGCCAGATGAATGCTGTAACATACTCTCATGTCTAAGTTCAAGGCCATGAAAGACAGTAGATGCAAAGCAAAGCAAAAATTGTGGCCGGCATTGTCCAATTGCACACCAGATCTCTCTAAGTTGTAAAGACAAAATCTTTATATGTTTAACATTTTATGCAAATATCTCCCATCAGTAGAGTCTGAACACACGGTGGACACAGAGCCAGCTGGGGCCCACAAGAGGACCATACCCTGGTCCCGATGGTGATTTTACACATACGCACACACGTCAGATAACTTCAGCGGACTTCCAAATAAACGTTCAGCCAAACTAGGACAGGGCACTTCACTGTCCCCTTGCCACAGCTGAGCAAATAAGTCAGGGAGAAAAAGGAAACCATCCATGTGTGTTCACAACAACCCGTTCACCATCTTACCTTCATCTCATAAGGAATCTCCTAAAGAGAAATGATTAACAGGACAGGAGCCGTTACAGGAAATAGCCACCTAGGGCCTGAATGGACACCTACCCTCGTGACTGGGGCACAGATTGGTGGCAGGTGAGGGCACGAATAGGGGCAATGGTTTCCGTTCTTCTGTTCAAAGTTCCCACTCCACTCCCTCCAGGCAGCCTGCATGCTTACTGGCTGTTTAAAACTTTAGACCAAGCCAACCTGCTGACAGACGGTCTTCAAATCAATGACTCCCAATGAAACTTAATTTCCAATTGCCTTGATCTAATAGATGCTATAATGTGCTTTCAGTGGTTGAAATGAACAAACACGTCGGCCTTCCAACTTGCTGGAGCTCAAAAGAAAGCCCTTCTGATATACAAGGTCAGCAAAACTGATGTAAATGCTTTTCTCTCCTGTTCAGTGCATGCATATTGTCAAGCTTGGCCGAGAGACTCAAAGGAAAGACACAGCCTTGAGTTGGAGAGGTGATAAGATCGAGGTCCTTAACCACGTGTAAGTGTCCTTGTATATTTTGTTGCAGGTGCATAGCCACCCGTCACTCAAACACTGGTTTACACCTGGCCTCCCCATCTTCCATGGTCAAAGTACCCACAGCCATACACCCTCCCACATATGTAGAGATGTGTTTCCATCACGTTCGGTGAGTGCCATGACTACCATTTCCCAAGGAAATGCATTCACAATCCTATGGTACTTGAGTATTCACACGCTTAATGGTTTCTACAGTTACATATTCATAGGCAATTATCTAGTAGCATTTTTATTTGCCAAATGCAAAGGAAACAGTAAAACCAGTAGACATTTTTAAGCTCTAACAAAACCAATCTGTACCATAAGTCACTTCAAAATTGTGATAATCTCTGAATAACATAGATACAGGTACTTACTATTGCCTGTTATGACTTACAAAATATTCTCGGCCGGGTCCTATCACACTAGGGAATGTGGGAATTTTGCTACTACTGCTAGTACAGGACCTCCAGAACATAGCTTTTTAAATTCTAATACCACACATTTCCACCAAAAGGACGATAAATGTTTGCTAAAATACAATTCTTATTGCTTTTATAAATGCCAGCCATGCATTCACTAATTATTAGAAAATGGCATAAAATGTATCCAGGTTGTTATATACCAGGATAATCACGTCAGTTCCCATAGACTTTACTAGTTGCTTAACCAAAAGAACATAGTATGCACCTTTGAGAGTAACCTCGGGCCAAAACTGAATGCTGAGTATAGAGCCGATGAATCTGTCAGACACCCATGGTGATACCGAATTATTCTCCCCAAAGATGGAAAAATACCAAAATACCATTCAGATAGAATCATTGCCATATCTGAATGTCTTACCAAATGCCATTTTTTTCCAGTAAAATTAATTGAAGAGCTGTACTAACTTTTGCTCTAAGATCACAACTGAGCAAAGAAAGTCAAAACACGGGCAGACACTGAAATACAACCGCTTCTGAGGTGAGTGGGAGACATTGCTCTCACCTGCTTCCATTAAATCCCACTGACCAGGGAGAACCAAAACCAGACCCTTTGCTTTAAAACGCACACAAGCCATGCAAGGGGACACAGAGATTCATGTCTTATGAGCAGGAAGGACTTTGATGACCTCGTATTTCTTATGACGTCAAAGGAGAAAAGCCATGGACTCCATTTTGGAGGTACACGCCCAGTCCCCTGGTGCCCCGACCAGCCCCTGCCACCGACCAGGCCACAGGGCTCCCCTCTGAAAAGAAGAGCAACCCCAAAACACAGCTCCTCTCCCTGCCTGGGTTCAGACCTTTCCCCCACAGGCCCTTTCACCTCCCCTTCCACAGCTTAACCGATAACAAAACATTTGCATCTGGTTCATATTTCCTTTGTGTTTAAACTACAGTCCAGAAAAGAACTTGACTAGTTCATCGGGGCCTACTTTCAACCAAATCCAGAATACTGTAAGTGAAACAGAAGGTGTCTGACTGGGTTGCTTTTATGTGGCAATCAGATATCCAAGAATTACTTTTGCTTCCATAGGAAATTTCCCATCTTCACTTTTTCGTTGGTTTGATTCCAGGGAAAGGAGTCCCCAGATGCTTGTGGCACAGCACCTCCCCTCGAGATCAGTCCACCATTAGATCTGCCTCAAGCCTCACCTCCAACTTCGGGAGGATGCAAAGGGCTGCCTGAGCAGATGGGGATTCAACATGACGCAACCCTGAGCATCCCTGGACTGGAGAAGCCTGGGAGAAGCAGCAGCCCTCCTGACGCCCCTTGCCAGCAACACACATGAGGGGACAGCACCAGCACCCACTCTCCAGACCCAGGCGTCCTGCACAGACGTCAGTACAGGCCACAGAACCACAGGACAGTTCGACACCCCCATGTATGTGACAGCAAGGCAGAGGACGGGAAATGGCCAGCCATCCCCAATCCATACCCAGCCTCTTCCAGCCTCCTCTCCCACTCCACCCCACCTCCTCTTCTCCACACAGAGTTTCAAGTTCACCCAAATTTGGGTCTTCAATGTCAGCCTGCTCAGCACATTCCCACTCCCCCGCCCCCCATTTCCTGGAGGCACATGGAAAATCCCATTTGTGGGGAAAAAAGTCTACTCAAGTTGCCTTGACACAGGGAGCTGCCGAGCACCGGCTGGAGCATTCCTGCAGAGCATCTCAACTCCCAGACCTTCCCTGCAGGCTCCTTTCCTTTCCTCCAGCCTGGCTCTCCCTACCTTCCTCCTGGCTGCCGCCCTCAAAGCAGGCAGTGGGCTCCTCCTCTGGGAGCCCCGACTGTCCTCCACCCTCCAGGGCTTTGCGTTTCTTCGACATCTCTGCCGGGGCTGGGGCTTTGGGGTGTTCTTTCCGCACCCCCAGCCTCCCCCCTCGGAGAGGAGAGTGAAGGTGGGGTTAGGTGGAGGGGAGAGAGACGGGCGAAAGAGGTGGGGAGGAGAGGCCGGGGAGGGAGATGGCTGGAGAGGAATTGCTGCTGAAGGAGGGAAGGCACTTTGGGGAAGCAGGAACCAGGCGTGCAGGCGGCACAGAGAGCCTACAATCAGTTCAGCAGCAGTCCTCCGTCTAGGGGGCTCTCTGCTCTCTCTCTCTCCCTCTCTCTCCCTCTCCCTCTCTCCCTCTCGCCTTCCTCCTTCCTCTTTTTCCTTCCACTAGAAGGGTAAGCCCAGAGGGAAAAAGAGACCAAAACGCTAGGGAGGAGAGGCTCTTTGGGCGCTCAGCTGATTTCTTTCTAATTTAGGAGGGGGATAGCGTGGGTGCTGGGTATGGGGACTTCTAACCCTGTCTGTAAAGGACTGGTGTCCTGGGAAGGGAGGTGTTGGGAGGGGGGGGTGTTAGTGGTGTTTGGAAGGGAATACTTTTAGTGGATTACAAGGAAAATTGGGTAGAATGCTGCAGGATGCAATATAGTGATGCCTTCAGGTGCTAGGGGCACAGGACCCCCTCCTCCTCTGTGACATCATTTGAGCTTTTGCAAAAGGGGTTGGGGGAGGTGCAGGGAGGACCAAGGAGAGAGGCCCGAGGCAGAAACGGGAGGGGGAGGGGTCTTGTCCCCATTCAGAACTGAGGAAGGAGGCCCAGAAAGGAGGCAGGAGGGTGGGGGCCTCCTCCCAAGGCCCCCTTGGGTCTAGCCTTGCAGGGGCGGCCGTTTGCAGCTGGAGGGCAGCCTTGCAGGGAACTTGGAGCTGGAAACTCGGTCCAAGAAGCAGTAGCCGGAGGCAATCGCTCAGGCGCTGGGCTCCGCTGCCCTCCCTCTCACCTCCTCTGGCACCCCTGAGTCTTCTGGTTTTATGCACTCAGGTCTCTCTTCTCACCTCCACTCATCACCCCTCTTCCAAAACAGTCATGTCCCCAAACAACACACACACACACACACACACACACACACACTTTCTTATTGCCGAAAAGGATGGAGGGAAACGATGGTAACTTTTTTTAAATGGTTGGATTGGAGTTTTTCTGGACTCTCAAGGGTTAAATAATAGGTACAAGGAACAGTCCACTTACCGCCGAAGTATGCGAAGCGCCTGTCTGCTTTCCGCTTCAAGTTCACACACTGGAAAAAGAGAGGAAAAGCAAAGAGAAAAAAAAGAAAAAGCGGACGGGCCCGGAGCCCCGTGGGTCCAGGGCTCCATTGAGAACTGCGCACAACAAGTTGCCAGTGAGCCCAGGTGGCCCAAGTTCATGACCTCTCCAAGAACACTCGCTTCTGCTCCACTCGGCAGGCATATTCCAGAGGCGTGGGGCAGTCTGCCTTTCGCGCTGATCTCCCCTGAAAAGGAGCAGACAACTCTAAGCGGTGTGTGGCATTCCTCTTTCCCTCTTCTCCATCTGGGGGTCTCCGGGAAAGCCGCGCTGAGCGCTCTAGGCACCAAGGAAGACCGGTCCATTTCAGTTCATCCTCCCGCGGCCGGAACTTTGGACCCACACACCTACAGAGAACCTAAGTGCGAGTGTGCGTGTGTGTTTGAGTGTGTGCGCGTGAGTGTGCCAGCCTGTCTGCCCGCGCGCACCGGGCTTTGGGGCGCATGTGCTCTCGGGAACGACTCTCCCTGGCTGCCTGGAACTTGGAGAGTTTTCCTTTAAGCCGGAGCTGCTGCTCGGACACCCCCCCCTCCCCCCCCCCCCCCCCCCGCGTCCAACAGGAGGCGATGACGTCTGTAGCCTCGTTGCCAGACAGTCCCCAGGCTGCCGCTGCCGTTCATTGACAGGAGCGGGCGCTCCGACGTCAGCAGCCGGACCTTTGGCAAAGCTGCTGGGCGGAGACGGCTCCCACCCCCGCACCTGCCAGCCCGCCCGCGGCGGGAGGAGGGGGAGTAATGAAA
This sequence comes from Phocoena sinus, assembly GCF_008692025.1. Taxonomy (NCBI): domain Eukaryota; kingdom Metazoa; phylum Chordata; class Mammalia; order Artiodactyla; family Phocoenidae; genus Phocoena; species Phocoena sinus. Next base: position 3,045,841 of record NC_045774.1, on the reverse strand, counting down.
TCAAAGTCGCTGGGGAGGGGCCCGGCGAGGCTCCGGGGCTCGAGGAGGAGGGGACTCCGCTCTGCCCTCTTTATCCTGGAGCTCCAGAGTTTATAAATAGCGCTGTCTCCAGCCAGACTCGACCCCTCCGCTGCAGCCCCCGCGGGGCCCACGCCCCTGCCCCTGTCACTTCGCGCTGGACTCGCTCGGCCGGGAGGGAGGCGCGGAGGGGGCGGGGAAGCAGGGAGTGGAAACGGACGTTGCTTCTCTTCCCTCTTCCCATTCATAGATTCGGTTTGAGTCTTGGGGCCGCCGCTCGGCTCCAGGAGCCGCAGTGAATGGATGGACAACCGCGCGCGGGGACCACTGGGTGGGCAGGGTGTCGCCCTCGCGGGAGGCGCTCCTCCCACGCGGGAACTTGCTCCCTCGCCTAGGGGCGGGTGGGAGGACCCCAAACGACCATCCTTAAGAAGAGACCCAGGGCCTGCCCCCTCTGGCTCCTCCAGCCCCGGAGTTCTTTTCTGCCCCTGCTGGAACGCAAACCGCAGAATCGAGCTGCGCTCGGCCCCAGCACCATGGAGAGCCGGGACGCGGACCAGCCTCCGCGGCCACGCGGCGGAGGGGAGCGGCCATGTGGCGCAGGGCAGTGGCTGGGGCCGAGGGTGTCACCTCGCTGTGCGCACCCTTGGCTGCACAAGCCGGCACGCTCTCCGCTCCCGAACCCCATGGCGCGGCGTGGGGTTGCGGAGGACCGCAGGGCGGATGCCCCACCAGAGCCCCGCTCGCAGGGGTCGTGGGCGCGCGTCTCCCGCGTGCTGCTGCTGGGAGCTGAGGGATGGCAAGGCCCGCGCCGTCCCGGAGCGGGACGCGGCGCCCCCGTTTGGGCGCTGCCCCCGCTTCTCGCTCAGGATCCCGCAGGATGGAGTTCTGAGGCGCCCTGCTCCCCGCTGGAGCTTGACGGACGCGCACGAAAGCTTCCATGTGACCCAGAGCACAGTGTGGCCGAGGGAATCCGAGAGCGCCTTTGCTACCCCAGGACCCGCGCGCGCGGTCTGGGTGACAGCAGAAGCCCAGGAGTGTGGAGACCGACCCGCAGAGCCCTTCAGAGCCCGGTTTGGCCCAGGCTGTTCGAGAAGCTGCCGCTCAGGGGGACTTCTCCCCGTGCGCCTGCTCCCCACCCCCGTGAAGGCCACCCTCCACCTGGGCCCTGGCCGCAGCCCCTCTCGCTGCTAGAGGTGACCATCTTCTCTGCTGTTCCCACTGCTTTCTCTCCCCTTTACAACAAACAGCTCCCAGCAGTTGCCCTAGACTCTTGTCTCTGGTTTCTCTCGTCTCATTGGCTCTTGAACCTAGGCCTACAAGACCGTCTTAGATGTTCTAGCTCAGCGACTCAGCAAAAGCCCGCTCTCCCCCAGGTCAGCGGCCACCCCCGGCTGCTCAGTGCAAAGGTCAGTTCTTAGCCCTCCCCTTGCCTGACTTCCCGGCCGAGTGGGTCTGAGTCTACGGTTCCCTCCTCCAATGGACACACCCTTCACTTGGCTTTCAAGACAGCACACTCCCTGGTTTCCATCCTACCTTTCTGCCCATTCCCTCTGGGTTACCTTTGATGAATCTGCATCCCCCCAACTTCTTGACGTTGGAGTGGCCCAGGGCCCCCTTACCTTCTCTCACCACCTGCCCCCTTGGTGGTCTCACTCTGCCTCCTGGTTTTAAGTCCTGTCTCAGCGCTGAAGACTGCATTTATATATTCAGCTCAGACCTCTCCCCTAAATTTTAGACTCATGTCTCACTAGCACCTCCACCTGGGTGTCTAGAAAGCATCCGAAACTTAGGAGGGCAAAGTGGGTTCTTGATCTTACCCTCACCCCAAACCTGCTCTGCCCACAGTTTTTCCCACCTCCGTCAACAGACATTTCAGCCCCACTCCCCGGTCCCCAGCCCCACTGGCCGTTTATAGAACCCATTCAGAACTCTGCGTCCGCGGATCCTCTCCAGACCTTCTTCTGCTAAAGACGCACAGAACTAGCTCTCTTCCTCTTTCTCACACTTACTCTGGGGCCTCCTCAGAGAAGCCTCCAGAGGACACCTCACTTAAAACTTCAACTCACTTCCTGTCCCCCATCCTTGCTTCACTTTCCTCTTGGTGTTCCTTCTGGCTTACTTGTTTGCCTTGTTTATTCTATCTCCCCACTGAAATGCTAGCTTCACGAGGACAGGGAGTTTTGCTTTGGCTTAGAATTGCATTAAAAACTAGACTTAGCCTCACGAAGTTCCTCACCTCACCACACATTCAGGAGATGCTGGGTTTGTTTGGTGACAAATAGAAGCAGGTGAGCGTAGAGACTGTCCGGGGCATTTCTCCACCACAGTGGTCCCCAGGTAAACTCTCCATCTGAGAGTGTGGGAGCCCCGCCCGAGGCCACTGTTAGGCCTCTGGGTGACTCCATTCGCTCCCCACTCACTTTCTTATTCCATTGCTTCTTTCTCTTTTTTTTTCTCCCTGTTGGCCTTTTCTTTGCTGTCCAAGCCTTAAGCCTGCCATGTGCCACAAGGAGGTAAAGGGGAGCTGAGCTGCCCTGGGTCCTCAGAGACCACAATCCTTCCCTTCAGCCCTGTTTTTTTGTTGTTGTTTTTTGTTTGTGTGTTTGTTTGCGGTACGCGGGCCCCTCACTGTTGTGGCCTCTCCCGTTGCGGAGCACAGGCTCCAGACGCGCAGGCTCAGCGGCCATGGCTCACGGGCCCAGCCGCTCCGCGGCATGTGGGATCTTCCCGGACTGGGGCACGAACCCGTGTCCCCTGCCTCGGCAGGCGGACTCTCAACCACCGCGCCACCGGGGAAGCCCCTCAGCCCTGTTTTAGTGTTCACACCCCTTCTCATCCAGCAAGTAAATATCCTGAAACTGTAGAACATCCACTCTATGTGCCAAACATCATATTCATTCAGCAGCCACTGAGCTCTTGGGGCCAAAGCTTGAAGGCCCAGATCTCCCCACAGGCTCTCTGATGGGGGAGGGGAAGGGGCACAGAAGGGGCCCCAGGGTGGGTGCTGTGCAGGAGGTGGCCTTGCGGGCGGAGCCCCACCCAGGAGGCCGGCCAGGGCCCGAGGCAGGAGCCAGCGGTGGTTCGGAAGGCCCAGTGCCCCAGGCTCAGACCCGCTGAGGAGCTGGAGGTGTATTCTGAAGGCCTGGATGGGTTTTCAGAAAGGAATGAAATAAAGTCCTATTTGTGTCAGGAAGACAACTGGGGAGCGGTGGAGAGGGGCTGAGACCATAGACAGGGAGAACAGCTGAGAGGCTGTTTCACAGATCCGGAGTTGAAGGAGTGGGCAGAGCTGGCAGTGTGCGTGAGAGGATGTAGGAGGTGAGGAAGACGGAAGTAGTTCTAGAATGCACACGTGGTGGCCCATCTTCTGAAGTAGGATCTGAAAATTCAGCCGAACTGTGCTGAGGATTCCAGGGAGCTTGACGGCAAGGGGCAGACAGGTTGGCTCCACTGGCTGCTACAAATAAGTTCCCTTTAAGATCTGTCACCCACCTTGCACACCTGGAGACTCCACGTTACCTGCCAGCCGGAGCAGATGGGGGTTGGAGGCTCTCGGGTGAAGACTCATGGGACACTGGTGTATAAGCCAGGCCACCTCGTTCATCCCAGGGAGGAGAGTCTGTGAGGGCTGGGCTTCCCTCTTCCTTTATCCCGGCCACCCCTTCCCACGAACACATCAGATTACAGGACACTCTATGGGCTTCAAGGCCACTTTGTCTAAGCTGTGGAAAGGGGTGATGAACCGGTGGTGTCGGCCAGCGAAAGTCACATGGGCTCTGAGGGGGACTCCCTTCGAGACTGCAGTCAGGACGTCCCAACGGTGACCTGGCTTCCTCGGGGCGCCCTCCACATTTCTGCTTCCAAAATGACCGTTGTCCTCTGGACACCTTGAGGAGAGCCATGAGAATAAAAGGCTCTGAGGGAGCCTGGGGCTTCTCCTGACCCCTGTGAGGCTCAGCTTGTGAGTGGAGCTGCATCCCACAGAGACTTTCCATTCCCCTGGTTCTTGGAAGAGCATTTCCAGGTTCTTCTCATTCCAAGAAGAAGTGAGATCTTTGGATAACAGAGCGTTATTTCTCACCACCTCCAAGAACAGTCTGGGGAAGACAAGCAAAATCAGAGTAGGCTTCCCGGCCTGCTTGGCGAGCATGGGTGGGATCTCTGGTCCAACCAGCTGAGCGCAAGCATCTCTGTGCCTGGAAGAATTTCTAAGTTGTTGGAAATGATTTTCAAAGGGGTATTGCAGATGTAGAAAGAACATTCAATTAACTAATGAGACTAATCCCCTAGCCCCAAAATGCTGTGCTATAAATGAGGAAAATGAGGGTAAATAATGTAACACAGCCAGATAGTAGTGGAGCTCTGAGTAGGCTCTTGTTTTTAAAGGAAGGACAGTATAGCTGTGGATTGTGTTCAGATTTTGAAACCGAGCATATAAATGCAGAAATTTTAGTTACGTCATATCTGTTCCATAAGTGGCGTGACTTAATTATCCTAAATATTTCATCTATTTAAATTTCATCATTCACATTTTTTAGACTTTTTTTTTTTAAACATTTTTATTTATTTTCAAATAATTATTTATTTATTTCTTTGGCGCCCCGCAGCACGCGGGATCTTCGTTGCCGTGTGCAGGATCTTTTTAGTTGAGGCTCTTAGCTGTGGCATGTGGGATCTAGTTCCCTGACCAGGGATTGAACTCAGGCCCCCTGCATTGGGAGCGTGGAGTCTTAACCACTGGACCATCAGGGAAGTCCCTAGACTTTTACTTGGAAATAACTTCAAATTTACAGAAAACGTGCAAGGATAAAAATGGTACAAGGCACCTCCATGCACCTGTTACTCAGACTCTCCTGTGAACTCTTACCTCCATGTTCCTTGTCAATTGCATGCTCTCTACTTTTCTAACCAGTTAAGAGTGAGTTGTACCTCTTGGTCCTTTACTACCCAAATACTTCAGTGTGTATTTCCTAAAAATAAGAATATTTTCTTATATAAACACAGCACTGTAGTCAACTTCAGCCAATGAACATTACTGATAAAGTACTTTTATCTCATCTCCATCCATATTCCAGTTTTTTCCATTGATCCAATGTCTTTTAGACACGTCCTCCCCTTCAGAGCAGAATGCAGTCTAGGGGCAAGGATTTCATTTAATTGCTCTATTCTCAGATGCTCTCAATCTGGAACTTTCCTGAACCATTCTTTGTCTTTTATGACACGGACATTTTGGAAGACTATAGATATCCCCTCCCCCCATTTCTGAATAAACCGTTTCTCGGTGTGGGTTAGTTAGATGTTTCATCAGGACTGGATTCAGGTTATGCGTTCTCAGCTGGAACACCACAGAGAGGAGGCTGTGTCTTTTTCAGAATAGCACGTCGGAGGCTCTGACGTCCACCCAGTTCTCACTGGGGGTCTGAATCCTGATGAGGTTCTTGTTTGATGTCTCCACTGTGTAATCACTCTTTTTGTTTCACTTGCAACTAATAAGTAGTCTGTGCAGAGACACCTGAAGATCTGGCTAATATTCTGCCCCAAATCCACTTCAGGGGAGGGTTCCAACTTGGCCCACTCCTGCTTCTTTAGCGCTGGAACCCAGCACACCCTCCACTTTCACTCATCAGCCGTGGGGTGGGAAAGAACCCTCCCTCTTCCCTCATTCACTACTTTATGTATCTGCGTATCAGTGATGTTGCAAGCATTAAAGTGTTCAGGACACAGAGTCCTAGGCCTGATGATTTATAATTCATCTTTGCATGCACTTAGTTTCCTCATGTTTGGTCCATAAAAGGACCAGTGCGGGCTTCCCTGGTGGCGCAGTGGTTGAGAGTCCGCCTGCCGATGCAGAGGACACGGGTTTGTGCCCCGGTCCGGGAGGATCCCACATGCCGCAGAGCGGCTGGGTCCGTGAGCCGTGGCCGCTGAGCCTGCGCATCCGGAGCCTGTGCTCCGCAACGGGAGAGGCTACGTCAGTGAGAGGCCCGCGTACCGCAAAAAAAAAAAAAAAAAAAAAAAAAAAAAGACCAGTGAGAACCCGGTAAGCTGGCTCCTGCCCACACGAAATGCCCTGTCATTTTCTGAGCTTTTCCCTGCTTTTGGCACAGTAAAATGTTACAGACCCATCTTGTACCTTCCTCGCCCCAGCCTGGAATCAGCCATTCCTCCAAGGAACGCTGGTCCTTGTAGTGGTATTAGAGACCAAGATCTGGGTACCAAGGTTGCTCACTGCTAGTGGGGTGTCCTTCCTTCTTGACCCTTGAGCAGACAGATCTAGGCAATTAGTGAGCGCACACACACACACAAATATATGCACACGCACACATACATAGACACACATATGTGTGCACATATACACGCATTTACATATTTCAGGAGTCTTTCTTGCCTTCTCATGGCATCTGTGTATGTCCCTTTATCACAGTGAGAGCCCTCCTGACCCCACTCTAACCACATCAACATATTTCGTTACTTGCTCAATGCCATAGTGTGTCTGAAAGTTTCATAATTGCTTTGCCCTCACCCCTGCAACAAAAACAACTAAAGGAGGTCAAGATTAGTTTTGCATTCTCCCCCCAGCACCTCTCACCACATGATATGAAATCCAGGTGATCTATAAACTACACTTTGCTCAGAAGTTCTCAGTTTGTTCTGTCTTCTGTATTTACTTTCCGTTTCCTTTCCTTTGATGGATGACAGGATTCCTTTGTTGCGTTGCCCTTTCAGGTTCAGGGGTTTCCCCTTCCTGTTCTTATCGAGTTAATTTTATTCTCTGAGCATGTATTTTTGAATAAGCTTCTGAAAGTCAAAACTGTACTTTAAATGCACAGAGAGAGGGCCCCTCCATCTAAGTTCTTTCCATTCCATCTCCCCTCACCACCCCCAGGCCTGGCTAGAAACCAATTTCACTGTTTTCTGGTTTATCTCAACTCTGTTTCCTTTTGTAAAGGTGGCAGATGTGTTTGTTTTCTTATTTTCTCCACAAAATGTATACTCTATATGCTCTTTTGCAATTTCCTGTCTGGGATTAGTAACATCTCCTGGAAATCACTCCCTATTGTTTTTCAGTATCTTCCTCAGTTTTTAACAGCAGCTCTACTGTGTGCATGTCCTATGCTTGGACAATTAGGCAATCTCCAATACTTTACAATTACAAATAAGTGCAATAAATTACTTTCTGTTTTTACATTTTCATACTATGGAAGTTATAACTTCAGGGTAAATTCCTCGAAGTGGAATTGCTAGGCTGCAAAGTAAATGTAAACATAGTCTTGTTAGGGGCTTCCCTGGTGGTACAGTGGTTAAGAATCCGCCTGCCAATGCAGGGGACATGGGTTTGAGCCCTGGTCCAGGAAGAGCCCACGTGCTGCGGAGCAGCTAAGCCTGTGCGCTGCAACTACTGAGCCTGCGCTCTAGAGCCCGTGAGCCACAACTACTGAGCCCACATGCCACAACTACTGAAGCCTGCACTCCTAGAGCCTTTGCTCTTCAACAAGAGAAACCACTGCAATGAGAAGCCCATGCACCGCAAAGAAGAGTAGCCCCAACTCGCTGCAACTAGAGAAAACCCATGTGCAGCAACAAAGACCCAACGCAGCCAAAAATAAAATAAATTAACTAAAGAAAAAAAATACATAGTCTTGTTAGATATTGTCGAACTCTCTTCAAAGGGTTTACATCAGTTTACAATCCACCAGTCATTTTCTTTTTAAAAGAAAAACAAATAAAATTTCCCAAGTGTAAACACATCTATATTAATGGAAAAAAATGTTTTAAGGAAGTAATTTGGTTCACTGAACTGGAAAGATTAGGGTCTAGGGACTGCTTTATCCTCAGGCAACTTGGGGCGTGATGAACTTAACAGGATATAATATAAACATATTTTTCTATGACCCGTCTACTAAACTCAGCACATACATTTTTAACCATTTTTTAAATTGAAGTATAGTTAATTTACAATGTTGTGTTATTTTCAGGTGTACAGCAGAGTGATTCAGTTATACACATATATATATTCTTTTTCAGATTCTTTTCCCATATAGATTATTACAAGATATTGAGTTCCCTGAGTTATACAGGAGGTCTTTGTCGTTTATCTGCTTTATATATAGTAGTGTGTATATGTTAATCCCAAACTCCTAATTTGTCTCCACCACCCCCTGCTTTCCCCATCGGTAACCATAAGTTTGTTTTCTATGTCTGTGAGTCTATTTCTGTTTTGTAAATAAGTTCTTTTGTATCATTTTTTTAGATTCCACATATTAGTGATATGTGACGTTTGTCTTTCTCTGTCTGACTTACTTCACTTAGTATGATAATCTCTAGGTCCTTCCATGTTGCTGCATATGGCATTATTTCATTCTTTTTTATGGCTGAGTAATATTCCATTGAATATATGTACCACATCTTTATCCACTCACCTGTTGATGGACATTTAAGTTGCTTCCAAGTCTTGGCTATTGTATATAGTGCTGCTATGAATATTGGGTCTCATGTAATCTTTTTGAATTAGAGTTTTCTATGGATATATGCCCAGGAGTGGGATTGATGGATCATATGGTAACTCTAATTTTATGTTTTCAAGGAACCTTCACAGTGTTCTCCATAGTGGCTGCACCAATTTACATTCCCACCAACGGTGCAGGAGGGTTCCCTTTTCTCCACACCCTCTCTAGCATTTATTATTTATAGACTTCTTACTGATGGCCATTCTGACTGGTGTGAGGTGATACATCATGGTATTTCTGATTTGCGTTTCTCTAATAATTAGCCATGTTGGGCATCTTTTCATGTGCTTGCTGACACTCTGTATGTCTTCTCTGGAGAAATGTCTATTTAGGTCTTCTGCCCATTTTTTGATTGGGTTGGTTTTTGTTTGTTTGTTTTTTAAGCTGTATGAGCTGTTTGTATATTTTGGAAATTAAACCCTTGTCAGTAGCATCATTTGCAAATATTTTCTCCCATTCCAAAAGTTGTACTTTTGTTTTGTTATGGTTTTCCTTTACTGTGCAAAAACGTTGAAGTTTGATTAAGTTCTATTTGTTTATTTTTTGTTTTTATTTCTATTATTCTAGGAGATGGATCCAAAAAATATTGCTGCGATGTATGTCAAAAAGTATTCTGCTGGGCTTCCCTGGTGGCGCAGTGGTTGAGAGTCCACCTGCCGATGCAGGGGACACGGGTTTGTGCCCCGGTCCGGGAAGATCCCACATGCCGCGGAGCGGCTGGGCCCCTGAGCCATGGCCGCTGAGCCTGCATGTCCGGAGCCTGTGCTCCGCAATGGGAGAGGCCACAGCAGTGAGAGGCCCGCGTACCGAAAAGAAAAAGTATTCTGCCTATGTTTTCCTCTAGGAGCTTTATAGTATCCTGTCTTACACTTAGGTCTTTAATCCATTTTGCATTTATTTTTGTATATGTGTTAGAGAATGTTCTAATTTCATTCTTTTACATGTAGCTGTCCAGTTTTCCTAGCACAACTTATTGAAGAGACTGCCTTTTCTCCATTGTATATTCTTTCCTCCTTTGTCATAGATTAATTGACTATAGTGTGTGGGTTTATTTCTGGTATTTCTATACTGTTCTATTGATATATATTTCTGGTTTTGTGCCAGTACCACACTGTTTTGATTACTATAGCTTTGTGGTATAGTCTGAAGTTAGGGAGCATGATTCCCCCAGCTCCATTCTTCTTTCTCAAAATTGTTCTGGCTATTCCAGGTCTTTTGTGTTTCCATGCAAATTTAAAAATTTTTTGTTGTAGTTCTGTGAAAACTGCTATTGGTAATTTGATAGGGATTGCCTTGAATGTGTAGACTTCCTTGGGTAATACGGTCATTTTAACAATATTGATTCTTCCAATCCAAGAACATGGTATAGTTTTCCATCTGTTTGTGTCATCTTCAATTTTTTTCATCAGTGTCTTATAGTTTTTGGAGTACAAGTCTTCTGCTGCCCTAGGTAGATTTATTCCTAAGTATTTTATTATTTTCAATGCAATGGTAAATGGGATTGTTTCCTTAATTTCTCTTTCTGATATTTCATTGTTAGGAGCACATACATTTTGAACCTTGTATCCCTCTATATTATGTAATAAATATACTGGAAAAAATCACTTGGAACCAGGCATGATTTGTGTTCTCAATTCTGTCAAGTTCTTGCTCTGTGAATTTGGGGAAGTCATTTGATGTCACTAAGACTCTATTTCCTTACCTGTAAAATGGGGATAAAACAATATGTTCCCCGACTACATAATAGTTTTGTTTAAGGATCAAATGTGTGTGTCATTTATAGACATAAATGACAAAGTGCCATCTGTTTATCTATCTATCGTTTCTATACGTCCACAGTCTTTGAAACGTCTCACTTCTAAGAGAGGGAGGGGAAAGAACATTTAACTGAAATTTAAGAAATTTGCATTTTTTGTTCATTTTCATCCCCACTACAGTTAACACACCGTTTGAATCTAGAAATGCTATTCCATCTTTCTGGATTGTATCTTCCATCTTTATACAATAAAAGGGTTGACCTCTTTGCCTGTAATATTCTTTCTGGTCCCAAAGCATTCAGATTCTTCAAGGAGGCTATGTTAAGCCAGCAGTGAGAGGACTCAGAGGCTTGAGAAGAATGCCACGCCCCCTCTTTAAAGATCTTCACCAAGAAATAAGTTATTTGAAAATGGAACTTTTAACAAAGAGGCCGATACAGTTCCTGAAGGTCTAAGATCATTTTTCTACCAGAAAGTGCAGAACCAGCCACCTTTGATCCAGTGGAAAGTACTTAGGTTCTTATCCCTTGTCTTTCCCTAAGGTCTAGGATAATTATTTTGAGCTTAGCTGGCTAACAAAGGAAGACTGTAAAAAAAAAAAAAAAGAAAGAAAGAAAGAATCCGCCTGCCAATGCAGGGGACACGCGGGTTCAAGCCCTGGTCCGGGAAGATCCCACATGCTGCGGAGCAACTAAGTCCGTGTGCCACAACTACTGAGCCCGTGCTCTAGAGCCCATGAGCCACAACTACTGAGCCCGCACCATAACTACTGAAGCCTGCTCACCTATAGCCCGTGCTCTGCAACAAGAGAAGCCACCGCAATGAGAAGCCCGCGCACCGAAACAAAGAGTAGCTACCCCTTGCTGTAACTAGAGAAAGCCCACGCGCAGCAACGAAGACCCAATGCAGCCAAAAAATAAAATAAATAAATTAAAAAAAAAAGAAGTCCCTCATCCAGCAGGAAGAAAGTAAAGAGAAGCTGGAAAGGAGAGAGTACTCAGAATTAGGTCTATCCTAAGGCAACAGGTGGGCATCAAGTGTTTTCAGTAAGGTGACAGGCTCAGATGAGCTTTCTTTTCTCCAAGGTCCAGCTGTTTCCCCTCCCTCTTATCCATGTAACCAACCATCCAAGATGATCTCTGCAAAGTTTTTAGAGAGCAAACAAAATGCATTATAGTCTCCCTGGCTTGCACCAAAAGCTAGAAGATGAATTTAAAAAAAAATGATTTAATTATGGCTGTACTCAGAGGCAGAGACTGTTAGCATCCTCCGAGAGGCAGAGCCAACAGGGGAGATGGGAAACACAGGGCAGGACCAACCGTGGGGTTCGGTCCAGAAGTGCAGGCCCAGAGCAGCAGTGGGGGACCAACGGGGAAGCAGAGGGCATAGCTGAGACCACCTGCAAACCCCACCCTCCCCTGCTGCCCCAGGAACAGAAATACAGCCCAACACGGGGCGACATATTTCCCAATCCTCGCCTGCCCTTCGATGTGGCCGCCACGCTGAGTTCTGTTGAGTAGTTGGAGTAGAAGCCGAGGTGCCGCCCGTCCAAGCAGAAGCCCAGGAGGGACCCGGTGGGCGTGTCTGCTCTGGGCTTTCCTTTCCTTGTGGCCCGAATATCTGTGCAACCTTGGAGGCCACGAGCTGCCAGCCTCAGGACCGTGACCCTCGTCTTAGCCTCGAGTGGCTTCATGGTCAGGTCACCCGTTACAGCAGCAGAGCGCTTCTCTCTGACTACTAAGTGCCAAAGGGCAGCAGGCCTGCCCCATCCTGGACCCCATGCAGCACCCACGGCAGGAACCCGGCAGCCAGCCTCGTCAATATCCAGGCACGACTGCGCTCAGGGCAGAAAGGACAATGCAGTGCTCAGGGTGATGAGCGGGGCTCAGCTAGAAGGACCAGCCGCGTGACCCCCAGCGGGCAGCATGTCCCAGCCACCCCCTGCTGGCTACACAATTGGCTGGGCCCCACGCAAGATGAAGATTCGGGGATTCTTGTTCAAAAACACTAAGAATTTTAAGAAGGTGACAGGCCAGTAATAAACAAGCCTGAGCCCCACCGATGCAAGACCCTCGGTGACTTGAGACACAAGTCACCGGTGGTGCCCTGCATCCACCTTCCCTCTCCACGGAGTCCACACCTGGGGACCTGTGTTGCCCAACCCCCCAGCAAGCTGCACACAGGGTGGGTGACTGTCTCCTGGGGTCTCAGCTGCAAAGATGAGCTCCCAGTCAACACCCACCACTCATTCCAGGGTATCACAATTGTGCCAGGAGGACTCCCAGGGCTCTAAAACAGGAACAAAGCCACTGAAAAATCAAGCACACAGGAGAGCTTCACTTAATTTCTCTCCTGAGTATTGAGTTGTGAGCAACTGCTTGGTGCCGCCGAGTTCACCTAGAGCAATATTCCTTAATATAGAATCAGGAGCCCTCACAGGAGCCTTGGTGAGTCAGGCAGAATCACGGCCCCAAAGACGTCCATACCCTAGACCCCAGAACCTGTGACTGTGGCACCTGACATGGCAAAGAAGACTCTGCTGTGTGATTGGGGTGTGGACCTTGAGATGGGGAGAATAACAGATCACCCAGGTGGTCCCAGCTCAAGTTCATCACCTTTCCCGGCCGTGGGCAGAAGGAGATGGAGCAAATGGAGCCTTGCTGCCAGTGAAGACAGTGCAAGGGACCAGGAGCAGAGGAATGCGGGGGAGGCAAGGACCGGATTCTGCCCTGGAAGCTCCAGGAAGAACGCAGCCCTGCCCACACCTTGATTTTAGCCCAGTGAGACCGGGGTTGGATTTCTGACCTCCAGTATCGGAAGATGGTCAATTTATGTTGCTTTAAGCCCCCAGATTTGAGTCCATCTTACCGTAGCTGTGTGATACTAGTGCACTTAGGTTAGCAGTAACCAAAAAAGTGGAAATTACTTTTCTTCCCCCGGATCCATTCCGTTAATGTATGTCTGCAGTAGCCTTGGGGGCGGGGCACTATCACAGGGAAAATCCAGAGGGTGTAAGGATTTAGTCCACTCTGGAACATTCTCAAATCGATATAAAAGGCCTAGAAAACCCTTAGTGACCTTTAGTATCTTACCTCATGTGGGTTCTAAGGCAACAGAAGGTACATTTAAAGCTGGTGTTTGCAACTCGGGTGCCCTGCCTGAGGGGTGCCGTCCTTAGAATCGACAGTTTGAGGAGGAAACCCCGGGGGAAGTAGCATCTCCAGAAGACGCTGGTGTTTGCTTGTTTGTTTATTATGGTGAAATGTACACATAACATAGCAGTCTGTAAGTGTGCGGTTGAGCGACATTGGTCACTTTCACCACGTTGTGCGACCGTCACCATTATCCCAACTTTTTCCTCCTCCCAAGCAGCAGCTCTGTCCCCATTAAACAATAAGTCCCCATCCCCCGCTTCCCAGCCCTTGGCACCCACCCTTCTACTTTCTGTCTCCATGAATCCGCCTACTCTAGGGACCTCATATAAGTGGACGTACACAGTATTTGTCCTTTTATGCCTGGCTTACTTCACTTAACCATATTGTCCTCAAGTTCATCCATGTTGTAGCACGTGTTGGAAATGTGTTCCTTTTTATGGCTGAATGACATTCCACTGCACGGATAGGCCACATTTTGTTTTTCAGTTCATCAACATTTGGGTTGTTTCCACCCTTTGGCTGCTGTGTATAACACTGCTTTGAATATTGGTGTACAAGTATCAGACTTACGTCTATTGAATTCTAAGGTATACTTAGGATTTGCTGGGGATGAGAAGGGAATTCTAACAAGAGGGCTTCTCAGAATCTGTCTCCACCAGCGAGGCTGCTGCCTGCTACAGCTGAGTTGGAAAGTTCCATGCCACGAGGACATCACGAGTAATATATCTACCACACCAGGTGGATATGAGAGTAGAGATGTCAGAATTTACGGCTGAGGCTAACTTGTAGCTGCCAAGGTCAGTCGTATATGATGGACTTTCTAGCACACTGTGAGAAGGGTAGACCTGGCCAGCTATTCTGTTGTGGAGAGTGTGTGGAAACCCATTGATTTGGAAATTTAGATGTTTCCCTTCAGTCAGAACTTTGCTCCTTATAATAGAGAAGCGGCGTTTACCTGCAGGCCACAACGGCTGCATCTGACCCTCCCCCACCAACACCCTTCTTCTGGGCTGTCCCCACGTGGCCCCAGCATAGGAGGCTTGGCCCCAGAGCTTTGCATGAGAAACACGCTGGAATGATAGCAGGGCCCTGGATCCGACAGGCACACTCAGAGCACAGCGTCACTCATCTTTTTTCTTATCCTGAAGAATTTTTTTTAACATAAAAATAACCCTGACTCATAGCACAGGGAGATCAGTTCAGGGCTTTGTGTCCATCTAGAGGGGTGGGATAGGGAGGGTAGGAGGGAGACGCAAGAGGGAGGGGATATGGGGATATATGTATATGTATAGCTGATTCACTTTGTTACACAGTAGAAATTAACACACCATTGTAAAGCAATTATACTCCAATAAAGAGGTTAAAAAAATAAATAACCCTGACGCCGGTAGGTTTCTGGCCATGCCCAATGGGCTTGCCGGAGAGGGGCTGGAGGCGATGTCTGGGGGTGTGCGGGTCTGCAGGGGCTTCCGGCGGCAGGAACCCCCGGGCTTAGGCATCCCGTTGGATCACATGGGAAATGTGGTGCCTCCCTGTCTCCAACCTTAGCTCCCTTCCCCTGAGGGCTGTGACCTGCGGCCTCCAGGCCCGTACCCCTCCCTCTCCATCCAGCACTCTCCCAGGCAAGGGGGAACGGCGCTGGGGACGCTCGGGGGTCGGCAGCGTGGCTT
This sequence comes from Phocoena sinus, assembly GCF_008692025.1. Taxonomy (NCBI): domain Eukaryota; kingdom Metazoa; phylum Chordata; class Mammalia; order Artiodactyla; family Phocoenidae; genus Phocoena; species Phocoena sinus. The sequence continues at coordinate 3,030,731 of NC_045774.1, read as the reverse complement.
GGGGGGCTGCAGAGCAGGTGCAGATATGGGGCGGTTGGCAGATCTCGGGGTGGTGCGGCAGAGGCGGGCGCGGGGGGCACAGAGGGGAAGGGCCCGCAGGAGATGCAGGTCTACAGAAGGGGAGGCGCAGCAGAGAAGGCGGGGGGCGTGCTGCAGGGGACTCGGGGGCGACAGAGGGGGAGCAGCGCGCACGGGGGAGCGCCAGGGGGGGTCGGCCGCGGACCCGGGGCAGCCGGGCCGCGGCGCCCAGGAAGCCGGCCCTCGCGCGCCCCTCGCGGGCCCCCTGAGCCCCCATCCCCGCGTCCCCCGCTCGCGGCTGCTGCCGTCAAAGCTGCCTGCGTCAATGCCGCTTGGTGACACACACAGCTTTTTTTTCTCCTGCTCCTTTTTCTCAATGAGAGGAGCCTAATGGGATTTTTATTATCAGACTCATAAATCAAACCGCTGGGACCATCACGCCTGGCACGTGCTTAGCACCCCTCCTCCGCCCCCCGCCCCCCCCCCCCCCCGCGCAAAGAGGGGCGGAGCTGCCTTTCCTCCTTTATAGAAAAAGCTTTAAATATTTCATCTGTGCGTGGTGAGGACCGCAGCTCTGCACCCAGCACGGCTGGGGTGCCGGGGACCGCGGTGGAGCCGGCCCTCGCCATCAGTGGAAGAGCCTTTGCAGGGCTGTGGGTCCTGCGTGTACCACACACACAAGAACAGAGTAAAAACAGGATTTGCAGGCAAATGGGGGGCTCAGACCCACCGACCACTAGTCCAAACCGCTGCTAAACGTCGTGTCGGTGGGAGCTGTTGGTGCAGAGTCGGTAGCTTCTCCTACCCGTCTTCTTTTGTGTGGGTGTGTTATTGACACAAAACAGAACACCAGCTATGAATGCAAATCAGGGAGCAAAGACGTCAGCAGCAGAAGCAGTCTGGAGCGGCAGGAATCCTGCATGCTTCTGCATGCTAATGCCCGGTGCACGCAGATTTCTAATAAGATAAATAGGCACTGATGTATCTAATCAAGGCCTGGAGGCAAACAAGAGAGTTGGGGAGCCCCTGTGAGCGCTGGAAGGTGGGAGGCCAGGTTAATCCCCAGGGGCATAGTCCCAGGAGCCCCTTTGGTATTTCCATTGTAGGGTCGACCACAGGCAGAAGCCCAGCAACTTCACAGGCAGGCCCAGGGATCAAGCTAGTGGGGGTAGGTACCTTCAGGGGGGATATCCCGGCTTTCAGACGTGGACCAGATGCAGAACTGAGCTCCACCTCTGGAAGCCACCCTTAGGAAAATCTCCATATATTCAGGCCTGTCATCCACAAAGAACCCAAGAGCCTCTGCAAGCAGGTGATCTGGGCACTCCTTAAGCAGGTCTCCGGGAGCTTCCCTGATAGAACCGCTCTGTCTCCTGGGTCTTCCCTGGGCCACATCTACCCGCTCAGAACAAAGAGCAAACTGCCTTCAACTACAAGTGAGCATTCAGAGCACAGCGGCCTTGGAATAAAATAGCTATAAAGAGTGTGGCCGAATTTGTTGTAAATTCATAATAATTTTAACTCTCTTTCCCTCAACCTGTGGCCTCCATTCCTCCAAATTCCTTCAATGGCCATAAATAACAACCAGGAGCAGAGTGGTTGTGTCTGTTCTTTCCAATTCCAGACGTTTCTCATCTTAAAACTGCAGCGGTCCCAGCCGGAGACTGCAACAAGGGAGAGGCTTGTCTGCTTGCCTCTGGTCACTGCTGTGCCCAGGTGGATGGCTTCAGCCAAGCCTTCTCTTTCTCCCTGCCTTTTTACAGCGGACAAGCTCTCTGCATGTGTGTGAACTTCCTTCATAGGAGTTAATAAGTCAACTATTGCCAGCTAAGGGAGGCGGGTTTTGAAAGAGGGATCACAGCGACTCCTTGATTCCCCACAGTGTTTCACTGCAGCCAGCAGAGAGGGAAACAAAAACACTGAGGAGAGAGCCACCTACAGAGGCCTCAGGAGCAGCTGAAGGAAGGACACCAGGAAAAGAAAAAGGAGTACTTACAGCTTCGTTTGCGTCATTCGGATGTAACCCACAGATGCCCAGGATGACATTTTTTTTTTTTTTTTGGCGGTACGCGGGCCTCTCACTGCTGCGGCCCCTCCCACTGCAGAGCACAGGCTCCGGACGCGCAGGCTCAGCGGCCATGGCTCACGGGCCCAGCCGCTCCGCGGCATGTGGGATCTTCCCGGACCGGGGCACGAACCCGTGTCCCCTGCACCGGCAGGCGGACTCTCAACCGCTGCGCCACCAGGGAAGCCCCCCAGGATGACATCTTTTACACTGAATGTGGTACCCAGAAATTTGGGGTGCACAACAGAAGAAATTGGCATGAAGACATTGTAGCCTTAGGACACTTTCAAATATAACCTCCATCATTTCAGTGTTTAAGCCCATATTCTGATGTGAATAATATCTATGCACTACAAAAGTAGGTTAGGTGCAATACATATAAAACCTATCTTAACTTGTGGATTGATGGACTTCAGTGGAAGATACCAAGAGGCAGCTTGCATACTGCACAAAATAAGTTAAATTTGGTCCTACTGCAAAACGATTTCGATACACAATTCGAGCAGCAGACATAACGAATGCCACCAGAAAATTATTCGCTTACTTTTTGCATCTAAAGGAGAGAAATGATACATTCTGCAAATACGTGAAGATACAGACGTAAATGGTTGCCAGAGAGGAGAAAGGGGAGTAGGATCTGTTTTGAGGGGAGGAAACCCGCCTGGTAAGGGCGGAGGAGCGGGTCCTGCCACTGACATTCACCAAGGACCGGATGGGGTGGGAGGTGCCTGCTAGCGGCTGGCTCCGCCCATGCGGTTCCCGAGAGCGTCCCGTGCGCAGCTCGGATACCAGCCCTGGAGACTCGGACACACCCTGCTCTAAGGGGCCGCGCAGAAGCGGCCACCGGGTGGAGAGACCCGCCGAATCGGCGCGGAGCTGCAAGGCCTCCTCACGCTGTAGCGGAGACTAAGAAATGGAGGGCGAGTGAGCAGGGCGCCTTGGTGCGGTTTGCGCCACGGCACCCGGGGGACGCACGGTAAACAGACATCGTTTGCAGCACTGCCCTTAGGGGAGGGAAAGCCAAAATGAGGACTGTGCTATGTACGTTCTACAGCGAGATGTTAAATGCGCCATCTCCCATCCTGTCCCTTCTGGAGGACTGTACAGCGTGTGCGTGCACGCGTTTGTAAGCACATCCTTTGCGCGTACACACTCACAAAAGCAAACAGTAGTCCTGTATAGAAAACATGTACGGCCTATAATTTATTTTTCAGTGCATACGTATCCTTTAGATATTTCAGTACACACTCTACATCTTCATTTTTATCACACTCCGCGGTGTGTGGAGGGAGGGAACACAGGAGCAAGATACGTAATCTGCGCGTTAGGAAGTGGGCTGTAGCTCCGCTGACGTCTGCACCTCGTGCTTTGTTCCGCTGCCATCAAAGTGACTGCAGGTCCCAGCCACTGCAGTAATACACATGCGCCGCTGGCTACGAAATCCTCCACCTTACCGTGGCTTTAGCTACGTACTCTTGGTATATTTTAATTTTACTAGTTGAAAGGAGGAGGAGAAAAAAGGAAATACTAAAGGACTTTAGGATTGTGTTTTAAAAATGCTTTTTCCTGTGTGAAAGATTGACACGGTAAGATTAGAGAGAGATTTCACGCCTGAAAATGTTCTTGTTAAATGGAGTGTCAAATTGAGTTCTGTGGAATTGTGTCAGTATTTCTTCCCGAGAAGAAATAAATCTCTTGATGGTACTGCTTCTCTTTTCTTTGTATATCAGTGTTTAAAACTATGTGGAAAAAACTTTTTAATGTGTTGTCAATCCTTACGTGTTATTCTCAATTATTTTTGAGGGGCTTCACCACTTAAGATTAAGTGTGATTACATTTGCTTTCTAATGTATTACATTGTGTAAAGGTAATGGGAGATACGAATTGAGCACAAATGGTCACAAATGAACCATAACTAATATTTGCGTAGCTCTTACAGGTTGTAAGGTAACAGCAGTGGGAACGCTGTCTATGCGGGCACACGGGGGACTTTCTGGAAGGATCACAGCGACTGCTCTGAGAACTGGTCATTGGGCCTGGGTACGTGTGGATTAATTACAGGGTTAATGCTCTTGAATAAGTAGGGGCAGCAGGTGTTTCCTGCAACCTTGAGGAAGTTTCCAGAGGTGGAGACAGGAAGGTGGGGGAATCATTGTGCAGAAGGAAAGCCAAGGTGTTTGGTGTCTATGTTGGGAACCATTAACAGATGACAGCAAATGAGCATTGATCAGTTTCCCAGGGCTGCTGTAAGAGAGGGCCACACTTGGGAGGAAACAAGTGTATGGTCTCACAGTTCTGGAGGCTGGAAGTTCGAGATCAAGGCGTGGGCAGGGCCGTGTTCCCTCTGAGACCGGGTAGATGCTTGCTGGCCTCTTCCAGCTTCTAATCCCTGCTTCTGTGGTCGCATGGCCTGCTCTCTGTGCGTCCTCTGCTCATATTGGATTGGGACTCACCCAAGAGACTTCATCTTAACTTGATTACGGCTGCAAAGACACTATTTCCATATAAGGTCACAGTCACAAGTACGGGGGTTAGGGCTTCAGCATAACTTTTCAGAGGCCATGATTCAACACACAACTAATGCTTTGGGGTTGCACCATTTGGATGGCAACTAACTCAGTCCATGAGGAACTAGTCCTGAGTTTCTCAAAAGACGAAACTAAGAGAAACAGAGGGACTAAGTCGGGAGTTCTCACACTGTCTGGGTTTCAGTGCTTCAAGCCTGATGGCATTAGCAACCGCAACAAAAACCAGCTTGCAGCTACAGGGATACCTGACCCTGGGGCGGGTACTGATGGGGCGATGAAGGGGCAGACCCGCCGACAGTGAGGCTGGCTTCTCAGACACCCGGGAGGACTTGGGCACAGCAGAGCCCACGCCAGGGGAAGAGAGGAAGAGGGGGGACCTGTGGGTCTTTGGGTCCTAGTGACTCTGGGTGCAGGCTCAGCGCCAACAGCTTAACCCGTCTCCGCCCTTGCCCCTCCAGTCCTTCTCCAGTTGGTGAGATCTGGGGAAGCAGGAATGACCACCCGTGTGCTGAGCACAAATTAACCAGATGAGTGGCTGGATCTTTTATTTCATCCTGATGTGTGCCATGTCGTGTAAAGACTCATGCGTGACCACGTTGCGTGTTAGTCTATAGAAATAACTCACAGGTGAAGTCCAGCCAGGCCAGTGATTTCTAGCTGTCTTCCACAGAATCCTAGAGCTGGGAAGAGGTACCCTAAGGAACACTGCAGGGGTAAATTTACTTCTCTAATTTAGATAATAATGTCAAACTGTAAATTTAAAATTAAGTTTAAGAATTAAAGTGATTCTAAAAATAAAAGTTATAAGAGAAAATAAAAGCTTATTTTTAGATTTTTATAAACTTTTTGGTTACAGTCGATAGATTAACCTTATCACATATAATAAGTGCTCCAAGTGCCAGATTAAAAAAGAATTTATCTGAGATATCAGCGGATGCACAGGGCAAAAACGACATTTCAGTTCAGTTCCAGGTTAGCTAATTATCAACAAACAAACAAAACAAGAACCTTCCGAAGAACAAAGTACAGTCCACGGTTGATTTTTTTAAACGTACGGCTAAAATCGTACTTATTCGTGAGAAACTTGAAGCTCTCCTACTAAGATTAGAAATAAGGCAAAGATGTCCCCTCTCATCATTGTTTCAACATGGTGTTGGAATTGACTTTTGTCCGTTTGTTTTCTTCCAGGTTTGTTGAGACATAATTGACACACATCATTGTAAAAGTTTAAGGCGTATGACACAATGACTCAACTTACATATATTTTGAACTGATTACCAAAGTAAGTTTAGTTAATATCCATCATCTCTTATAAATACAAAAAAAGGAGGGAAAATGCTTTTTTCATTGTGATGAAACTCTTAGAACCTACTCTCTTAACAATTCTCCTATATAACATGCAGCAATGTTATCTACAGTCATCATGTTATATTAATACATTACATCCCCAGTACGTATTTATCTGATAAATAGAGACTTTTGTCCGTTTATCTGAAATTTTAGAGAGGAGAAGTCCAACTACTGCAGGCAGATCAGGGCTTGCCTGGAAGTGGAGGACTGATTTATTGCAGAGAGAACTTTTGGGGGTAATGGAAATATTCTATAACTAGATTATGGTGGCAGTTATACTGTTGTATACATTTGTCAGAACTAATCAAACTGCACACTTAAATGGGGTGTGTTTCAGTGTGTGCAAATTATACTTTAACAAAGTTAAAGTCCACTTAATAAACCGATTCCTAAAAAAGAAGAAATGTGACGCTCAAGACACCAAGCCAAGCTCTAAAAATCTTGCCAAGTGACAAGTTGTTCCCCCGTGGCCATAACGGTCCTTCCCCCAGCCAGGGAGTGCTGGCAGGGATGGTGGGAGCTCTGCAGAAACCATCCCAAACTCAGATTACATTAAAATTCCTATTTAATGGAAGAGAAGGTAGGTGCTGGTCGGTGGGCAGCGTGCTCAAATCGACAGAAAAAGCCAGAAACCAGACACAGAGAACCCTGGCCCTCATCCCCACCCTTATCCTGGTTCTCCACCTTACACGGGGCTCCGGAGGTCAGGAGGCAAGTAGGAGGCACTGAATGGCCCAGCGCCCACCTCCACGTGGGGCCTCTTTCTGGCCCTGCCTCCGCTCAGCCTCCAAGTCCTGGAATCTGAGCCCAGAGGCAGTGGGAGGAGGGCGGCCCACGGGTGTGTTCGGGGAGAGCTGAGTCAGCCCGCCACCCCTCCAGGGAAAGCTGCCCCGGCGCTCCTCTTTTCAGAGTCATTTTTTATGTTTTTTTTATACCTTTTATACCTTCGGGCATCCTTCATTGCAGGGGTCCCAAGCCACTATAGAGCAAACAGATGAAAACTTCACATCCAACATTAAATATATATGGATTTAGCTACATTGCAGGAGACCAGCTGGTGTAATGTTATATTGTGTGGACATTTAGTTAAACATTTAGTTCAAATTTTCTGTGTTTTTCCCACCACAAATTGCAGACAATATTTTTCCCTCTGTAGTTCTTAAAAATTTCAAAAACCCTAGTACAGCAGGGCCTCTGTGCCCACCACACCTAACATATAAAATGGTCTTTCCCTTCACATACCGGCTTCTGGCTGTCTGTTTAGACTATTCTTTTCTTTAAAGTTTCCGTTTCCATTAAGGAGAGCTCACCCAGAGAACTGGGTGCGTGGGCAGGGCAGGTGAGTTTGTCACCTGCCCCTCCAGGATGCATCCGGCCTGTCATGCTGGGCATCCATCCTGCTCACGTGTGGAGTCTGCTGGACAGGTCTGGGCTGGCCCGGAGCTTCTGCCTCTCTCACCAGCTCCGGGTGTAGCCTCCTGTCTTACGCTGGGCTCCTGTCTCAGTAGCGACTGAGTTCCCAGAGCAGCTGTCAGGAGGAGGAAAGGAGGAGAGGGCCGGGATGAGTGAAACCAAGGTGTGCTCTCAGGGGGAGGCCAGCTTCCACCGGAGCCCAGGGGGCTCTGGAGCAAGCATCTCACTGCCCTCAGCAGGCGGAGAGCTCCCCAACCTCGCAGGGCCGTACTCCCGAGGGGGCAGCTTCCGGCCGCTCTCAGTGGACTTTCACAGCGGCAGAGCCCCGGAGGGCGGGCTGGGATGCCTCCAACTCCTGCTCTCCTTGCTGCCGGTCTCGGGACCACACTGCGCGCAGAGCTCTGGTTCCCAGCGCGTCAGCAACAGGGATCTTCCCACCACCACGGATTTCCAGGATCCACCCCCCAGACAGAGGTCATTTCCAGAAACTTCCCAGGGACTCCAGTTGCGGCCAAGATTGGGACACACTGAATTTTAACTGAAGTGTCGTTGGCTCTAACTGTCGTGCGGTAACGAGCATCGGCGGACCCTTCCTCGCATCCTCTGGGCTCAAGGATCTCGGGGTGTTTTCCCCCCTCACCTACGCACCCACCCACCCAGCACTGGTGCTCAGGGCCGCTCACACTGGAAACCACAGCTGCAGAGCCTGGCCTGTGACCTCAGCCGGCAGGAGACACGCTTTCCTTCCGTCACAAACTTTGCAAAGCAGGGCTCTTTGCCACAGCGGTCACGCAGAGTTTTTAGTGAAATATCTGTTCTGGTTTTTCCGTCATCCCCAGCCTATTGTCAGATGACATCCTGGTGGTGGGGGAAATGGGCCGCATTTATCCAAGTGACAATGTTCTCAGGATCTCCCCTGTTCCCACACCTCCTATGGCTGGTAAGGACTAAGGACCAAGGCCACCTCTCTGGGGAGACTCCTCAATCTCTCCTGCAGGTAAAGTCCTGGCAGCCTTTGGGTCGGTTCTCAGACAGAGGCAGCTACTCAAGCCAACAATGAGAAAGCCCGAGGACTTCCCCGATGGCACAGGGAATCCTCCTGCCAACGCAGCAGACAGGGGTTCGAGGCCTGGTCTGGGAAGATCCCACGTGTCGCAGAGCAACTAAGCCCGTGCGCCACAACTACCGAGCCCGCGAGCCACAACTACTGAGCCCGCACACCTAGAGCCCGTGCTCCGCAACAAGAGAAGCCACCGCAATGAGAAGCCCACACCGCAAGGAAGAGTAGCCCCCGCTCCAGAGAAAGTCCACGCACAGCAACGCAGCCAAGATAAATAAATAAAAGTAAAAGTAAAAAAAAGAAGAAAGAAAAGAAAGCCCATTCGATTGGATTCCTTGCTCTGGTTCGGGAAGTGACATGATTAGGTTCCCCTCCTCTTTCTCCCTCTTATGCTTTTCACCAGAAAGAACAATTCATCTAACACATCCAGTGTTAATTGTGGGTGCTTTGGGGTAAGAAGATCGTGTGTGTGATGTGTGTGTGTGTCCTTTTCACTTTACACACTTCTGCACCCGTCAGATTGCCTACAGGGCAGACGGTGAGCACGTGACAGAGATCGTCTCTAATCACAAGGGCTAAGTTGAGAAAGGGTGGGTGTTAGGCCTTTATTGACGTCTGCATGGAGGTATATATGAGTCAAGTTTTATGAATGACCTGGTTCTAAATTTTTCCACGTGTGAGGGGAAAAACAATAGATCTTGTAAACATTTTCTTCTATGTTTAGCCTGTTCCATTAGCTACAAAAATCATAGTAGATGAAAACCGAGAGCTTCTAATGAAAAGTTAAGACATTTTAGTATACAGTTATCACCTAAAATGAACAGTCTTGTGTGATAGGAATTATTTGTGTATCAAACTACTGAACATATTGTAGGCTACGTGTGGTTTCTCCAGACACTCTCAGAGAAAGACCGAGAAAAGCAAAGAGGATATTGGTCTCATGCATTTTCCAAATTATAGTAAAATGCTAAGGTTGTATTCAATGCTGATTATTTCATATATAGTAACTCAAAATGCAGGTCTATTTTTTACAGATAATACAAGCATGCCTGAGTAACAAGATGAAACGTGAAGATTCACCTCTTATCATATTAATCTCATTGATGTCGACATCAAGTTGTATATTTAAGGTTAGAAAAATCTAGAATTTATACTTTAGCTGTGTTTACTCATCTGATATCTGATGATTACTAACACTGTACCCCACTTTGGTTAAGATAATAAGCCCAGTGACTGCCACTGTCAAATAGCAACAAATTATCTTCTGCTGACACGCCTGAGATTGGCAGGGGAGTGCAACAATAAGAGCTCTGGGCTGACTTGAGTGGCCTAGAGTTTCATCTCACCTCTATCGCTCACAGCTGGGTGTCCCATGTAATCACATCATTGTTGAAGTTTAGGTCCAGGCCAACTGTGAGTCCACTTTCTAAAATGCCATGGCATTCTTGTCTTGAGAATGTAACTTATTGAAGGCTAATTCAAAATAAATTTCAACTCAGAAGGACAGAGTTTTATAGAAGCAAGTAACCGTAACAAATCTAGAAATAAAACATAACATCCAACCCATATGGATGCTTTCCTTAACCATTCAGACCGTAAGATGGATGCCTACAAGATGTAAACGATCCAGCATTTACACATAGAAAATAGCCCTGAAGCTAGAATAACGAAAAAAAGTTAATGCCTGAGACCCCTTAAATTTTTTAAGAGCTGAATGTTGATAGACAGTTCTCTGTGGGTCTTTTGTGTCTCTGAATGTCTTGCACGGGAGGCACTGACTGCGTTTGTTTTGGACAGCTTTTCAAGGATGTTTGTGTGTGAACAGCCTTGGGAAACAAAGCTAGGATCTTCGTCCCCGGCAAAGAGCAGGCGTGCTTAGCATCCAGTGTAAAGAAGATAATGTCCCCTTCCCGGCGAACGGCACCCTTGCCCATTACATACGCTTTACGTTTCCTAAGTCAGGGTTCTTCTCCTGGACTACAAGCGACTGCACATTAAAATGTCCTCTTTGGGTTTTGCCTAATGGGAGTGGGGTTTGGGGGTCTGAGCTACTGGCTGTAGCTAAAGCTGAGAGTGAGGAACCACCTTCGCGTTGACCAACACCCATGGTCTGGGCAGGCTGACATGTTAGCTTGTAAGTAGGGAAAAACTCAGAACCCACATTTCCCAACTGAAGGTTGGATTTTCAAAGCATTACCTCTAAGAATCACTAAAATTGACAGTGATAATGATTAGTAGGTTTCTTCTTCCTGATAAGTTTTCAAATATCCGTGCCTTTCTGAGATTGATGTTACAAGTTGCTTAATTCTTTGATTCTTCATCTCCTCATTTATAAAATATGAATAACGGTATGATCCCCATAGGAGGGTTGAGTGAGACATCACATGCGGAAACACCCAGAAAGCGACTGGATATTACAGACACTCAATTTTCATTTGTGGATTTTGAATTTGAAATGTCATCAAGATTTGTCAAAGATCACAGCAGGAAAAAGGGATGAGATTACTTTTCAACCCAGAAGACTAAAAAGTTAAACAAAACATAATTCCCATTTTAAAAATTAACTTAAAAGATATTAATTGTTTAAAGTAAAAAGAATAAAAACGTATTCTAGGGCTTATAACTCATGAAGAAGTAAAATGTATCAGAACAGAAGCAAAGAGGACAAGGATTGGGAAAAGGAAGTAGACAATCATAAGTTCCTTCCAATATGCACGATATTATACAGTAAGTAGTATAAATGTTACCTGAAGGTAGATTTGATCGATTTAAGATAAACAGTAGACTCCAGGACAACCGTATACACACAAAAGAAATAACAACTAATAAACCAATTATGGCAATACAATTGAATTGTAAAAACTGTCAATACAAAAGAAAACAGGAAAAGAGGAAGATAGACAAATAATAGGTGGAACAATCAAACACAAAAGCAAGAGAATAGATTTAAACACAAACATATTGACAATCACAGTACATGTAAACGGTCTAAACCAGGGATTTCTGCCAAGGGCCAGATCGTAAACATTTGACACTTGTGCACGCAATACGATCTCTGCTGCAAATACGTAACTCTGCTCTTGCAGCAAGAAATCAGTCATCGACCTTCCACAAATGAATGGGTGTGGCTGTGATCCAACAATATTTATTTACAAATCCAGGTGGTGGCGTTTGGGGCAGGGGTCATAGTTCACGGTCATCTGGTCTAAACAGTTCAATTAAAAGGCAAAGATATATATATAGAAAGACACTGAGAGGCTAATACTAAAATTTTGGAAAAACATATGTTATTAGAACACCAATCAAAAGAATGCTGAAGTGGCAAGATTAACAGTAGGCAAAGTAGATTTCAGAACCAAGAATATTACCAAGGATAAAGAAGGACATTTTATAATGACAAGGGGGTCAATTCATCCTGAGGACATAGTGCTAAATTAGTTTGCACTTAATAACATATCCTCAAAATATTTAAAGTAAAATTAAACTGAAAGGAAAAATTGACAAATCTGTAATTATCATTGGAGCTTACAACCTCCTTCTCTCAATAACTGACAAAACAAGGAGACAGAAGATTAATAAAGACATGGGAGTCTTAACAAGCACTAACATCAACTTGTCTCAACTGATATCTGCAGAAAACTGCAAAATGCACATTCATTTCAGGTGAATGTGGAACATTTGCCAAGACAGACCATATTCAGGGCCAAAAAATAAGTATCCATAATAAAAGGATTGAAATCATACAAAGTACATTCTCTGAAAAAAATAAAATTAAATTAGAAGTCAATGACAGAAATATATGCGGCAAATCCCCAAATATTGGAAATCGAACAACATGCTTCTAAATATGCAATGTTTCAAAGAAGAAATCAAAAGAGAAATTAGAAAATATTTTGATTCGGATAAAAATAAAAAACAGTCTATCAAAATTTGTGGGATGCAGGCAAAGCAGTGCTTAAAGGAAAGTTTATAGCATCAAAGGCTTATATTAAGAAAGAAGTGTTTCGAATCAATGATCTAACTTCCAGCCTAAGGAAAGTAGTAAAGGGACAGGACTTCTAATATGGTAGAGTGAAGAGCTTGGTAAATTCTCTCCCCCCAGATTAAAAATAACACTGGACATAATTATATTAAAAAACAACTTCAGGGCTTCCCTGGTGGTGCAGTGGTTGAGAGTCCGCCTGTCGATGCAGGGGACACGGGTTCGTGCCCCGGTCCGGGAGGATCCCACACGCCGCGGAGCGGCTGGGCCCGTGAGCCATGGCCGCTGTGCCTGCGCATCCGGAGCCTGTGCTCTGCAACGGGAGAGGCCACAACAGTGAGAGGCCCGCGTACCACAAAAAAAAAAAAAAAAAAAAAAAAAAAAAAAAAACAACTTCATGGTTCTAACAATTGACCAAAAACATATGACAAATTGAGAAGTGGTAATTCATGAAAGCCTAGAGAAGCTCAGATAATAGTAGCGGGAGACCGAAGGGTCTGTGCCTGTGGCTGATCCCATCCCTCTCCACTGTATCAGTGAGGCAGTTGTACCAGTTTGGGGCAGGCAATGGAAGCCAGCATCTTTGCTGCTAAAGGAGACTCACTTGATTTGGAATGGAGTGCAAAACGCAAGCAAACAACAACCCTACCCCCAGTGGTATTGTCAGTAACAGTGGAGATCTTAGCGGCAAACACATTGGGAGGAGAAACGGTCAGCTAGCCTGAGGCTGTAGTCCTGACAGGACAAGCAACACACAAGCAGACTAGCCAGGAAACGGCAGGGTGATCCAGGAAACGAGACAGCTCCATGGGGGAACCTGGAGAGACACAAGCTATCTAGCAGCTGACCGTGACCCTACACAGACACACAGAGGAGACGCAAAGGGGCCCACTGAAGGCTAGAGCCAGGACAGACCTGAATGTGCTTTCCACATCACACTCCCATCTGTTGGCAGATAGTGGAAGCCCTGCTGGCTCGGCTGTCGGAGCTCAGCGGTCATCGGCTGACCACTGAGCTCCACGTTGATGACCCCTGGGGCACCGCACTTAAAAATGAAAACAAGAATAAAAAACTCAGCCAAGACACCGTGGGGAAAACTGATTCCACAGATTTAGTTTAGACAAGCTACAATAAGGACACCAGCAACAACACCTTCGAGAAGGAAAAATCAGAACCCATAGTTGGTGCTCAACCATTGCCATTATACTTGAGTTTGTCAAATTCCCTTTAATAGTATAAACTTCCCCTTTAGTATTTTGAACATATTTATTTGGAGTGCTGCTTTGAAGGCCTGTCTGCTAAGTTCAACATCTGACCACACTCGATTCCATCAGTTGGCAGCAGGTCCCCAGTTCTGGGTCAGCTCTGATTCTCTCTCGTGTGGATCTGTAGCTCAGGCTTACCCTGCCTGCGGCCACCTTGGTGCAGGTCTCACTCCGAGAAGCATCAGCCACAGAGCCATAATGATGAAAAGCGTTTTAAAGTTTTCTAACATCTCTCAAACAGTGACAAAGAAGGGCCTGGAAAAAGGCAGATTGAGGCACGTTAAAGTTTTAAGGGTTTGTTTGAGCAAACATCCATCCACGCGGGCAGCACAAAATGGAAAGTGGTTAGGAGCCTCTTCTGACAGGAGCCAGGGGGGAGGTTTTTATAGAGAAGTTGCAGAAGCAAAGCAAGGAAACCATTGACTGGCTACAGCCCAAGTGGTTGCCTTATTTGGGAAAGCCCATTGGCTGCTTGGGATCCATTGTTCTCCAGTTCAAGTGCATGGACTCTGGCTTACTAGGCTAGGAGGCGTGTGGGCCACCTGTCTACTGGCCTCCTTGTCTAGCGACAAGGTCTCTTTCATGATGTTTGGGAAAACTTCTTGAGATACACTTTCCAAATTCTCCATCAATATCTAAAAATATCTGTCTTCCTTCTCTTCGAGCAACCAAAGCACTTTTGTCAAACTTAGATCTTTAAGATCATTCCAAAAGGATTGAAATTTTGCAAGATTCCCAAAGGACAAAACCTTACAACACTTCAGAAAACAATAACGATAACAACTAAAATAACAACGATAATACCTTGCAGTAGGAACTTGCTTTTCCCCAAGTGTCACACAATTTTGAATCTTACTTCAAGTTTGTTAATATCATTATTCTGAATGTTCCACAGGAAATCAGACAGCCGAAAGCCCAGAAGGTGTATGTTTTCTAAATTATACCAAATTAGAGATCTAAACTTCAGGAAGTTTTCAGTGCATATGCCAGATTTATCCCAGGGGAAAATGAAACAAGAAATTCCTGGCAATTAGAGAACATGTGTGAAATCGCTGGGGTAGGCAAACTGTTTTCCAAATGCACACTCTCATGAGTAAGATATAAGTGTCTGTTGAACTGATCATCTGATTGATTCTGTCAATCACGTGGATATAAAAGGGTCTCTTACCATGACCTTGATTTGCATTTCCCTGATGACTAGTGACACGGAGCAGCTCTTCACATGACTCTTAGCCTCTGTGTGTCTGCTTCTGTATTTTTACCCATTTGCCTGTTGGATTTTCCATTTTTTTATTGATTAGTATGAGTTATTAAATACTCTTTATATCGATTCTCTGTTGGTTACACTTTACAAATACATTCTCCCACTTTTTAGCTCACTTTCACCTTCTTTAAAGTCTCATTTGGTAAACAAAAGTCCTGTTTTAACATCATAGAATAAAGATTGTCTCTTATTTTTTCTTTTTAGAGTTTGTGTCAGTCAACCAGGTGGAGTCAGGATAGAGGAGTGCCTGTCAGGTAGCTCAAGAGAGGGCATGTTAAATGGGGAACTCCTTACAAAGATGTTGAAAGAGTTGAAAAGATATTTAGGAGTATAAGACAGCCCAGAGATCAACCGCATCAAAAGTTCGCAAACATCCCTCGGCCTCGAGGAACAAAAAAGAAGAACTTGGAAGGAGGAGGGAATTGACCTGAGAAAAAGCAGGCAAATGACAGGGACAGTTTTAAAGTTTTGCTTTTGACGTTTAAGTTCTTAATCCATCTGGATTAGATTTTTGTTTATGGTGTGAGGTATGGATCAAATATTATTGTTTTCCAGATCAATAACTCATTTTCACAGTTAAATCCTCTGAAAGATAACATGTAGATACAGACCCTTCTTGATTTTTAATCAAATGATTCATTAAATATGAAACAATGGTTTATTAAAAATAAAGTTAGAAATAATAAATGTATCTCAAAATGCTTTACATTTTTGGTTGAAAACAGAATTTTAAGAATTTAAACTTTATAAAATTTAGCAACTCTTGACTTCCAAAATCTCTTGGTTTTCCTACTAGACCTAGAAAAAAATATTCAGATCAGGAAATCATCAATATTTTTGAAAACGAAGTCGTATTTTATATTCCTATTCTCCTTCACAGAAGTGTGCAAATATACACATTCAATTTTGTAAGAAGAGATGAGAAAGAAACAAACAAACTACATCCACTGGATAAGTTTTGCTCAAAGGAACGTCTGTTCAGTCTGAGTTTCTTGGCTTCATGACACTGCCCCTTCTGGGGATGTTTTAGGGTCCTTGGAGAATTTAGAATCTTAAGGATTTGCTCTGATTGACACAGCTTCCTTCTATTTCTTTAGATTAGTGGGTTCTTTTATATTCAGTGTTTAGATCAGTTTTTAAGAACCAGCTATTGCAGAATAAGGCCCGAGAGAAACAGAGGGTGCAGCGGCCGTGTGGTGTGGAGCGTGGGTGCCGGCTACGGGGGTCTGCTTGGCAGGTGGGGTCCTGGCTTCACTGCTCGATCCAGGACCTGTGGACATTCTGGTTTCAGTATTTCAAAGTCCTTTTTCTAGAGAATTGTCTTGAGTTCCCTAAGGTTGTTATATGAGTCAATCAAATACACCAGCAGAGCTATTGCTGTGTATGTCTGTCCTTGACTGAAATAGACATCACACTCATTCCTCCCTCTTTTTCAGCTCTTTATAGTCTGAGAGAAAGGAACATATTCACTAACAATTAGATCAAAAAGTAGTACTAGAAAACGGAAAAGCACCACGGCATCCTCAGGAGATAAAAACATCTCACGCTTACATTTGAAAGTCATATGGAATTGCCTGTACAACGTAAGAACTTTATGTCAAAGATTCCCTGTGGCACAGGCTTCGGAAATCGCCTCTGAATGTGGGAGAACACCTAGCTATTTACCTAGTTTATTGCAGATCTACTAGGTGCCTGATACTTTGCCACATGTATTCGTTTCCTAGGGTTGCCCCTTATCCAGGAGTAGAAAACGTCTCTTCTCCCTTCCCTGGCTGTCACAGATCTTCGCTTGTGTCCTGGAGGTGACAGTTTTCCACTTCTCTTCCTGCGACTTGAGACTTTTGTTTTTAAGAGAAAAGGATCCGGGAAGTAGGCAGAGCTGTGCGCCTCTCCCTCAGCACCTGCCGCTCTTCCCCTGCCTGCCGGGCAGAAGGGGAGGCCCTGCCAAAGGGCCGCCCAGTGAGCACAGGCACCTTTGCGCCTGGAGACACCCAGCTGTTCCACGCTGCCCACTGGCCACCCTTGGCTTTTAGCACTTTGGTGACATCTAGGTGATTTCTCCTCCCCCTTGTCTCGAAACCATCTTTCTCCCCTGCTCTCCTAAAGCAAAGCCGTCCACGTGCCCATCGTTCCTTGGAAGTGTTTGTCTGTGGAATTCAGGTGAAATGGTTGCCTTGCAAATTCAGCGTGATGAACAGTTATGATGTGTAGATTATCTAGTTTTCTCTTATTAATAAGATGAGATTGATCTTAGCAGCTTTCTATATCCTGCACGGAAGGTACCTCTAGAGTAGACATCTAAGAGTGGAATATCTAGGCTACATGCTGTATATGGCGTGAGCTGTGTTTACTCACAACCCTCTGACCCCAAATGTATAGCGTTTTTTTTTTTATACCAACAAATTCTCTCTGCACAGTAACTGGGTGTCCTACAATTCACATCAATTCTGGCGCTAACCACCCGGCGTTACTGCAGAGCTCCTAAGTTAATGGCTCAGTCCCACAAGACTGGTCCCCCTTCTGACCATCAGGCCATAAATCAGGAGGTTCCCGTGGCTCCCTCCTCAGGTTCGGTTATTTACTGGAATGGCTCACAGAACTCAGGAAGACGGTTACTTACTACCATTGGTTTGTTATAAGGGATACAGAGGAATGACCAGATGAAGAGCTACATAGGACAAGGTGCAGAAGGGTCCCAACACAGGCGCTTTGGTGGAGCTGCATGCACCGCCCTCCCAGCACAAGAATATGCTCAGAATCTCTCCAAACCCCGTTGTTTAGGGGTTTTTTAGTGGAGGTTTCACTATGTAGGTGTGGTTCATTAAATCACTCTCTGTTGGTGATTAACTCAATCTCCAGCCGCTCTCCCCTCCCTGGAGGTGAGGGGGGTGTGGGTCTGAAGGTTCCATCCCTCTAATTGTGGTCTTTCTGGCAACCAGCTCCATCCTGAAGCTATCTAAGGGCCGAGACACATCTCACTAGCACACACGAGGCACTCAGCACTCGGGGAATCCGAAGGCTTATCGGAGCTGTGTGCCAGGGACCAGAAGATCAAATATTTATTGTGTATTATAGCACACACAGCTGTCATAGATAAAAGCAAACTCATGATTTGGGTGTTCGCGTATATTCTGTCCCCAGGAATAATATCCTTACCAGAAACTAATCCAACTTATTTTCCTCCTTCCTTCACTCCCACGTTTAGGGATGCTTGGTTTCTGGTGTACACAGAGGACACGTTCCCCAGTGAGTTTATGGAGCTGACTCTTCAGCCAGGGGAGCTTAGCATCAAAGGCAGAGAGCATCCTGGAAAACCTGCTGACAGTAAACATGTAGCAGAGGACTTTTTGGTGAAAGGTGCAGAGAATTTTTTTTCTGAGCGCCGTGTAAGGGTGGTCCTGGAATTTCCACCTCTGGTGAAACAGCCGAAGTGGAGGTAGTCCCTTTCAAATTGTTTCTGATCAGACTACTTCAGGAAGACTGATGACTGTACAGGTCGTCTTCCTAAAGCAGCTAAACATGTGAGGGACCCTTGTGTTGTCTTAGAAGTATCAATAAGTGGAAATTAAGCAATGGTTCCAGGTGTCATGATCTTTGTCTCATGCATGATGGACAACGGGGTAGCAATTTTCCACCCACTTAGGTCAGTGGTGTTCCTCAGAGGGGGCAAACCAGGGACTAGCCAGGGAATCAAAGTTCTGTCACTTGCTTTGGTGCATGGAGAAAAAAAGACCAGGGAAGCTAATCTGATAAGTGAGGAGACTGGTTTAGGACACTGCGTTAGCAAAAAGGCTAACGCCAGCTGCTGAGGAGAGGACACGGAACAAACCCCAAACCCGTGCACGTTTTCCACAGGAAGTTCCTCTGGTGCAACCGGCCCCACCTGAGGGGAAGGAGATGTGAACGAGAAGGGACAGAAGTCGGAACCAGGAGGTGACGGAGCACAAGCGGAGGAGGAGAGGAGAGCGGCCTCGGCTGTTACTTGGGGACTGGTCGGGGGGGCTGCTTCCTATCTTTGGGCATTGTGTTCACCACCTGTAAAGTGAAGCAGCTGGGCCAGATCATATTTAAAGTTCTTCCCTCCTTTAAGATTGTATTTCTTCCTCGTCTTAGATAAAGTAAAACCGTGGCTTTGTCCTGGGAACCAGGTCTCAGACGCTGGGCAGAGTCCTGGCCGGTGACACCTGGGGTGATATTAGCTACACTTCTGTTGGAATTCAGTTAAATGCTGAAATGTAAACTGGAAACTACCTTTGAAGATCTTATTTTTCTCAGGAGAGAACATAACCTATAACATACTTCCTCCTCAGTTTCCCAAAAGCAAAGGGCTTTAAATAAAACTATCTTGTAAAGATTTACCATAAAATGGCAAGGCATTTTGTGTGTGTGTGTCCACCGAATTTTGTTTAGAGAGGAAAGAAACGTTTTCTTCATCATCAGCCAGAGAATTAGGAATGAGTAATTTGAGGTTAGGACAAAAATGTCCATCTTTATATCATAACTGTACATCGTTATTTTTAATATTAGTAACAATGATGATCACATGCAACCTAGAATAACTTTCATCTGAGAACTTTTGAGCAGCTATCTGTTTATGATCGTATTTTTCTTCGCTACATCTCTAGGAGGAAGTGGGCTGCATGACTGCGTTCTCCAGCTGTGCAAAGTAAGGAAGCAGCACCCTGTGCTCGTGTGGACGCCAGGCTCCTCCAGAGGTGATTCTGGGCCGAGCGCTTTGTTTCCCAGACCAGATGTCATCAGCTAATGAGGCTGCTGCCCGGGGTGGACGTCACCAGAATCCATCCGGGTGCTACAGACCTCTCCCAGATGTGTCACGGGTCACCATCCCCACCAGTTCTTTGTCTTTCTTTCCTTTTCTTCTTTTTCTTCTTTCTTGTTTGCTTCACTTCCCATTGACTAGTAGCATGGGGCGTCACACATAGAAGACATCTGTAAATATTTACTGAATGACTGTATTGATTGCGTAAATAGACACATGGAAAATGGAATGTTTACCGTGGCTCTGCAGGTAAACAGTCTCAGCCATGCCATTTTGTCCCATTTGTATAATTAAAAGTGAGACAGTACATGCAGGGCTATCCTCTTTATTCACTTGGTGTCTGGGAGGGATTTCTAGGCAGAGCAGCCTGTGGATAACACAGAAGCTAACATGTACCGAGCATTTATCAGACACCAAGTTACGGTGCTCCTGGCATGATCGTGTAATGGATCCCTCACAAGTCTCACATGGTCAGGGGTCCTGGTCGTTACTCATAAAAATCAAGTGCCTAACGTACAGAAAGGGAATACTTTGGATGCATACTATGTATTTTATAAAAGCTACGAGAAGACTGGGAAAAAAGGCTCAATGAGCAGAAACCAGTCGAGGTTCGGGGATGGGGCAAATGTCACCTCCAAGAAGGAGGTCCGCTTAAGACCCCCTTCTGCTGTCCATCCTGACCTTCCGTCTTTGTGACCCTCCCTCGGGATTCAGCAGCTTGGCTGAGAGCATCTGATTGGTGGGCTTAGGTTATGTGCTCTTGTCTTTGCTGCCAGGGTTGTGGGCTTTTCTGGGGGGAGGCGGGTTGCCTCCACCAAGACTCATAATATAAGCCATTACTATCCAAAAGGATGTGTGTTCATATCCTGGGCAGGAAAAAGAAAGCCAATTAGATGTAGGTATTATTATTATTCCCATCTTACAGAGGAGGAAATCGAGGCTCAGAGAGGTTATATAACTCATCCAAAGCCACACAGCTGCTAAGTTGTATTGCAATGTTAAGTGATGAACAGAGGCACAAGGGAATGAGTATGTCCTGCCTTTTCATTAATCAGCTAAATTATTCAACAAAATACAGGTTGAGCAATTACCGTGTGCCAGGGAGTGCTCTCGGTGATGAAGATACCATGGCGAGCTATTTTCTGCTGTCGTGGTCCCTCTCTTCTTGGTCTTTACAATCTAGTGTGGATATAGACATTAAACATGTCACCGTGAAGGGAAATAAACAATGGCCAATTTGTTGAGATTAAGAAGAAAAAATACCATAGGAGGACTGAAAGTGAATGCGGGCTTATTTAAGTTGTCTAAGACAGAAGGTTTTATCTGAGTAGGGGTTAGTGGCAGGAAGAATGGGGGAAGCAGTGTCACAGGGATTTCAGGATCCACACACCCCTGGGATTGGAAAGAGCTTGGTGTAACCAACAGGACACACGCCCCTCTGTCTCCTCAAAGATGATCTTAACTAGAGTCCGTCAAAGTCATCATTTTTATGAGGCCGGAGTAAACATGTGTAATCATTAAATGCACGAAGAGACCTGAATGATCGGTTATTGATTATTTTATGTCATGATGCATTCCTCAATGTTGAATTCTTTATTTAAAATTTAAAATCACTCAAAATAAGTAACAAAAGCTCTTCTATGGTAAAGAACAAAAGTCAAACAGCAACAAAGAAACAAGCCTGCAACGTGCCCAGGGAAGGCCTCTCTGGCCTCAGGGAAATCCATTACCCCGAGAAGGTGTCCTCGATGGTACAGTTTCCTTATGCCAGTGTGGGGGCCAGAAATGTAGAGAGGGAGACAAACCTCTAGGAGGTGGGAATTCCACTCTTCAATCAAGGATCCCTCACCAAACCCTGCGCCGATTCCTGCAGCCCAGTCCAAACATATTAGTGCTCCGGTCGGAAGCAGCCCCCGGGAAAGGTCAGGTGCAGCCTGACTGTGTGCGTCAGTGGTCTTGGCTATGCTGCGGTGACAAACCGCTCCTGTTGCTAAGTGGCTTGGAACAGCAGTATGTATTTCCTGCTCATGCCTCTTGTTCACTGTGTGTAGGTGGCGGGTCTTTACTCACTGTGGTCACTTAGGAACTAGCTCAGCGGGGACCGAACTTAGCACGTGCTTGCACCGTAGCTGGGCGAGGAAAAGGGCCGTGGAGGATCTGCAGTGACTCTTCAGCCTTCTTCCTTGAAGTGACACATGGCTCTTGTCAAAGCAAGTGACATGGTCACTGCTAAGTTCAAAGTGGGTGGGAAAGTGCCTGGGAGCAGAAGAGAACTGAGATCTTCACGGGTAAACCTAATGAAAACCACGGGGACAGATGAAAGGATCCACGGAGCCCTGGACTTTGTAGGGTCTCATGAGTATCACCAAGGTTTGCAGCCAAACCTTTTTTCTTTTATCCTTTAAATCTGCATACCAGCCAGGATCCATTCGAGATAACAGAAGCTACTGTAGGTATTTCAAGCCTAGAGGAATTTAGTCCTATAGCGCTGGAAATGCTGAGAGAGGAAAAGGGAGGAGAGGGAAGGAAGATCAAAAATGAAGTGATTGATTCGAGGGTCAGGGAGCTAACAGCCCTGAGCTGGGGTTCCCAAGCCCGCACCACAGCTGCATCGTTGGCTCTGAATCTGCCACTAAAATGCCACCTCACGAGGGCTGCAACTGTCACCAACAAGCTTGCCCTGGTGGAACTTGACTGAGGTCTGCAGATCGGGTAGAAGGCGTGTGTCGCTGTTTTTATTTACGAAATAGAAAACAGACTCACAGACGTAGAAAACAAACTTATGGTTACCAAAGGGGAAGGGGGGCAGGATAAATTAGGAGTTTGGAATTAGCAGGTACAAACTACTATATGTAAAATATTGATAGATAAACAATAAGGACTTACTGTCTAGCACAGGGGACTCTACTCAATATCTTGTAATAACATACAATGGAAAATAATATGAAAAAGAATATATGTAGGTATGTGTAACTGAATCACTTCGCTGCACACCAGAAACTAGCACAACATTGTAAATCAACTCTAATTTTTTAAATGGCCGTATTGTGGGTATGTGGGAAAATACCCTTATATTTAGGAAATACACACTAAAGTATTAGGGGGTAACAGGGCATCAGTTTGGCAAATTACTCTCCATAGATGCAGGTAAAAACCATCCTGTGTATTTTCTGAATTGCAACTTTTTTGTAAGTTTGAGATTAATCTTTTTCAATTTAAGAGCTGAGCATAGGAGCACGAGTGGCTCGTCTGAACAACAAATACACTCTTTCCCTCCCCACGTGAAGCCACAGCCTCGCTCTTCCCGAAGATCCATCAATTCCCAGAGGCCAGCTCAGCTCCTCTTTCCTTGCCTGCTGCTTTCTTGGTACCAGGACCCTGAAACACCTGGGTGACAGCCACAGCTTGAATTTTAATAGGACTCTCATAGTGTCCCCAGATGGGAATTCAGAAATGTCTGCCCTCTGGGAACCAGGACTTGTAGAACGTTGCAAACACGTTCCACTGAGAGATTGGGATCATTCACTGGATCAAGATGGTGGTGGGACCACTGTCCTTCCTGCCCTGTCCCCAGCCCCATAGAGCATAGCTGCTGGGGACATAGCACCACTTAGGGGTCACTGATTAGGGTAGAGACTTGCAGTAGCACTGGTGCTCCTCTTACGAGGGCATTCCTTACTTTTTAAATCAACTCCATTGGGGTGTAACTTACACACAATGAAATTCAACAGTTTCAAGTGTAGAATTCATGGATTTTTATCATGATTAGAATTTTTTACTACCTCAAAAAGTTCCCATACCCCTATGCCAACTCCCCCAGACCACCGATGTGGTCTCTGTCACCACAGTTCAGCTTTTTCTAGAATTTCATAGAGATGACTCAAACAGTATGTGGCCTTTCATGGTTGGTTTCCTTGGCTTAATTTCATGATTTTGGGATTCAGCCATGTTCGGGTGGAGTGATTTGCTCCTTTATACTGCCTGATAGAATTCTATTACATACGTACACCACAATTTGTTTGTAATAACCCTGAAATCAGCAGCGTAAGTCCTCCAACTTTGTCATAATTTTTAAAAACTGCCTTGGATTTTCCAGGTCCTTTGCATTTGTCAATAAAGTCTAGCATCAGCTTGTTGATTTCTACCAAAATACCTTCTGGGTTTTGATTGGGATTTGCATTGAAAGCATAGGTCAGTTTTGGGAAAGGAAGCATCGTAGCAATATTGATTCCTCTGTTCCGTGAATATGGAATCTCTCTACACTTGTTTGGTCTTTAATTTTTTTCAACTATTTTTGTTTTTTTTAGTTTACAGTATAGAGGTTTTGGACACATTTTGTTAAATTTATCCCTAAGTATTTCACGTTTCGATGCTCATGTAAATGCTCACACTTAAATGTTAATTTCCAATCAGTCATTGCTAGCGTACAGAAATATAGTTAATTTCTGTGTATGGCTCATGTAACCTGCAACCTTACTAATTAGTTCTAGTAGCTTTTTCATAGTTTCTCGGGGATTTTTCTATGTAGACAATCACGTAGTCTGTGAAGAAAGCCAGCTTTAATTTTTCCTCTCCAATCTATATGCTTCTTTTTTTCTTTTCCTTGCCTGTGTAGGACCTCGAAAATCATGTTGAATAGAAGTGGCTAGAGTGAGTCTTCTTGCCTTGTTTCAGATCTTAGGGGGAAAGCATTCAGTCTTTCACCATCACGTACAATGTTGGCTACTGTAGGTTTTTTATCGCTGTGCTTTATCATGTGATAAAATTAATGTATATGCCTAGTTTTCCAAGAATTTTATTTACTAAAAATGAATAGTAAATTTTGTAAACATCTTTTTTAAATTTATTAAGATGATCATATAGTGGGGTTTTTTAGTCCTTTGATACGGTGAATTATATTAATTAGTTTTCAAACGTCAAATCAACCTTACTTTCATGAAATCATACCCACCCATTTATGATGTATTATATTTTTTAACAGGCAGCATTCATTTGGTTAAGGTCTCTGATCATGAGGTATATTGATCTGCTTTTGGTGTCAGGGTCATACTGGCCTCCTAAGTGGAGTTAGGAAGCGTCTCAACTCCTACCATGTTCGGGAAGGATTTGTGTACAACTGGTACTATTCCTTCCTTAAGTGTATCATAGAATTCACCAGTGAAGCTACCTGAGCCTGGAGGGTTTTGCTTGTTTGGGGTGTTTTTGTGGGAATATTTTTAACTAGAATTTAATTACTTTCTAGTTATAGAGCTATTCAGGTTATCAATTTCTTCTTGAGTGACTTTGGTAGCTCCTGTCCGTAAGGAATCTATTTCATGTAAGTTGACATATTAGTTCCTATGAAATAAAGTAGTTCCCTTATTATCCCCTCAATGCCTGTAGGCTCTGTAGTGATGACCTGCTCTCATATCTGATTTTGGTCAACTTTGTCTTCTTTATTTTATTCTAATCAGTCTGATTATACTGTAGTTTAGTAATTTCATCAACCTTCTCAAATAACACAGTTCTGGCTGCACTGGTTTTCTTTACTGGTTTTCTATCTCACTGATCTATTCTCTTTAACATTTTCTTCATTCTTCTTGCTTAGGTTTAACTTGCCTTCTTTCCTAATTTTTCAGAGTTGAAGCTTAGGATTGATTTAAGACCTTTCTTCTTTGCTGATATAAGCATTTAATGCTAAAAAATTACTCTGTAAGCACAGTTTTATGTGACTGCCACAAATGTTGGCATGTTGTACTTTCATTTTTATACAATTTAAAGTATTTTCAAATTTTCTTTGTGACTTCTTTTATCCATGGTTATTTAGAATGTGTTGTTCTGGCTCCAAATATTTGGATATTTTCAATATAATTTGTTATTAATTTCTGGTATTTTGCTGTTGTGAAAGGAGAATATGCTTTTATGCTCTCAGTTCTCTTAAATCTATTTAAACTTGCTTTATGGTCCAGAATATAGTCTTTTTTGATAAATGTTTTATTTGTACTTGAAAAACTGCTGTTGTTGGATAGCGTCTACTACAAAAGTCAATGTTCTCAAGCTGGATGGTCGTTGTAAGCTGAATAATGCCCCCCAAAGAAATCCAAGTCCTGCAACCTGTGACTGTTACCTTATATGGTGATAGGAACTTTGCATATGGGATTAAGTTAAGGATCTTATCCTGGATTATCTTGATGGGTCTAAAACGTAATCACAAGAACCCTGTGACCGGGAGGCAGAAGTTGACTTGAAGGTGATACACTGCTGGTCTTGCAGATGTAGGGAGGGGTCAGGAGTCAAGTAATGCAAAGAATGTGGCTTTAGAAGATGGAAAGAGCAAGGAAATCAATTCCCTCTGGAGCCTCATTTGTCTCCTTCCCCCAGGGCTCTCATTCCTGCGCTGCCTACTGTCCAATACCTGTAAACCCTGTTTTACAGTTTGTCTGGTTTTATAGTTGTTTTAGTTGAGAAGGTAAATCCAGGTCCTATTACTCCATCTGAGTTAGAATTGGAAGTTCCCAGCACTTCCCGTGTTTACATAGTGAATGGGTGTCCTCTGGACATTGCACAAAACATAAGCCGCTTGCGGGCGCTCTGGACTTCGGCTGGATAGCCGCTCGTGACCATTTTTCTAAGATCCCTCCCTCCATCGTCTACCACGGTAGTTCTGGCATTCCTGCTTCACTTAATAGAAAAATCCATCACTTTTCCAAAATTCCAGGTCAGTCTAGCTGTCTGTTTCCACTATCCTCTGGGGTCCTTGCCAGGGTGTTACACCTTATGTCACCGCAAAGCGCTCCAGGTACAGTAGGCAATTAGCAGGGAGACACTAAAAGAAAAGGAAAAAGTTAGGTGACCCAGTCTGATCGCTTTTTGAACACGCTGATAACTGGACCTCATGACAAATGGCATTTTCTAGAGGAGTCATTAACTGTTGAATGTTTTTAGCTGAATGTAAACCTGTGGTAAACAAACCTAAAATCTGTGGGTTTATGGCCCATAGCTCCCTGGAAAATGTCACATAGGCAATACAACCCTTTGGGCATAAAATGGGGATGTTTCATAGCCTATGACATGCCCTGCTGTGTGACGTGACCTACACTTTACCTGGAGACCTCAGCTACTGCCCTGGGTCATCATCTTGTATGTCCTGTGGAAAGGAAAGCCCCAGAGAGCCTCCTTGGTGGTTCCAGACCTCTCCCTGCTCCGCCTATGCCCCAGGACCTCGCCAGCAGAGATCTTCTAGATCCTAGCGCCCCTCCCCATCCACCCACACCCCCTCTCTGCTCCTGGAGAGCCCAGCGTATCCTCAATTGGACTTCACTAGGCTTTGACCCTTGATATCCGTCTAGTTCCCAGAATAGAAGATGGAGCTCTTCTCCCCCGGGGCCTCGGCCGATCCTGTGGGGAACCCTGGCACTAGGTGGATCCTTCCTGCTTACCCAACTGAAGTCAAGAACTCAGACTCTGTGCCCCCATCAACCAGGCCCTGGCTCCTCCTTAAGCAAGGTGGTCCCTGTGGTCACAGGTATCACCCAGTGAGGAAGGCAGCTCTGAGCTGAGGGCACTCCCAGGTATGTCATGGGGCATCAGAGTACCCACCACAGCATTCAATCTGAATTTTTAAAATTCTAGTTGCGAATCGCTGAATTGTAATTGGTCATGTCCTGAGATGGAAAAATACTGACCTAGCTCCTGCTTCAGCTGGCACGTGGCACCATGCTTGATGCGGAGCGGGTGACAGAATCACACTGCAACGCCAGCTCTGCTGATGGAAACGCCTTCTCTCCAGGAGCCGAGGCCGAACACGTTGAGCTAGTCTTGACTCATCTTTTGCTCTCGCTTCCCACACCCATCCCTCCACCTCTTCCGGTTTGCTCCCCCTCCAAAATGCGGTGTATCCGGAACCCGCACTCTTCTTCCCCTTTCACTGCCGCTGCCTTGGTGTGCGGCAGACTTCCGCCAAAGGGATGCTTCAACAATGTAAATAAGATAATATCACTCCTCGGCTCAAAACCCTCTGTGGAGCTCCATTCCATTGAGTCAAAGGCTGAGACTTTACAATGGCGAAGCCCCTTAGGTCCCCCGACCCCTCCGTGGACACATCTCCCAGTGCTACTGCGTGTGGTCCGACCCGGGGGCCTTTACCTGGAACACCTTCCCCAGACACCTGCCTGGTTCACTCTGTCACCCTCTCCAAACTGCTACCCAAATAACTGTCCAGCAGTGAGGCCCACACTCCATCATTCTAATCACAGCCCTCACCAGCACCTCTTCCAAACCCCCTGACCCGGCTCTGTCGTTCGTAGTATTTCCATCTTACAGCATACGAAGCAGTTCACCTATTCATGTTATTCTTTTCTGTTATTCTTTCCCTCCGCTAGGGCTCTCCATCCCAGGAGGGGCGGGAGTTGTGCGTGCTGTTCACGGATGTACGCTGGGTGCCTTCAACACAGGCGGCGCTCAGTAACTGTTTGCTCCGTCAGCGGCTGACATGGAGACCCGGGCTCACTGAGCTTGACTAGCTTTCTCTCCAAATGCTACCCACATTTTAAAAAACATTCTCATGCACGTAATGGAAGGTCACATAGTTGAGCCCTAAAACAAGAACTTCCAAAATGATTTGTTTTCAAAAGGTTTTAACTCCTAGGGGCTTCTCTGGTGGCGCAGTGGTTAAGAATCCGCCTGCCAATGCAGGGAACACGGGTTTGAGCCCTGGTCCGGGAAGATCCCACAAGCCACCGAGCAACTAATCCGTGCACCACAACGACTGAGCCTGCGTTCTAGAGCCCGTGCTCCACAACAAGAGAAGCCACTGCTCCCTGCAACTAGAGAAAGCCCACGCACAGCAATGAAGACCCAACGCAGTCAAAGATAAATAAATAAATAACTGTTTTTCAAACAAATGGTTTTAACTCCTAAACCTCACTCCTAAATTCAAATCTGATTGGAAATTAAGAATCGTTTGATTTATATAACTGACAAAAATGAATTCAGGACAACATCCTTTCTCCTAGGAATTGCATCTCCAGGGCTTCTGCTAAAAACAGTCTGCGATTCTAAGAGTCTGTTCACGCTCCTCGGCCGCATCCAAATATTTTAACGCCAACCCCACGGCCTGCACAGTTGGGCGGCCCAGCTGGTCGAGCTGGGGAAGCTCACGGCTGCTGACGTCATTGGCAGAGCCCAGCCTGGAAGCAGCCCCCACTCCACCTCCTCCCATGCGCTTCTCTTTCTGCCCAGTCCTATCAGCTAACTTTTGCTTCTCAGTGTTCAAATTCATCTCCTACAATTTCCTCAACAAGGAAATCTGTGACCTTTCTAGACTCTTCAGTCTTACTCTCAACCTGTGAATAGGTCAGTGAAAAAGATAGGAATTAAGTGTGAATAGTAACAATTCATGACACTTTTAGTTAGCCATTTATTTCTCAAGGTATTAATGTTAACTTTTAAAGAATACCCGAACCCATCCTTTTAAGGTTTTAGGTTTTCTATCTGAAAGGAGGATGAAGAGCATTGCAGAGACGAGCTGTCAAGCAGTGCAAAGCGGAGGATTATGACAACTGATGTATCAGTTCTCTTCACTTGCTTGCTAACGTCTGTGAATTTATTTTTTCTCACTTTGTGTGTGAAGACCAATAGTTTCCTTGGTTAGGCTCGTTGAACAGTATACCTCTTTGCCACTATGGTGTGCAAATAAATCAAATAGAAAAATCACACAACAAAACGCATGAGAGTTTAGTGTATAATTGAGTGTGGGGGGGAGCCCCAAACTAACACAGTTCATGATATAAATAGGAAATGTTTTCTTAAAGAATCTCATTTATTCTAGCATTTGCTTTAATCTGACATTTCTCCCGCTATGTTGGCTGTCTAGTTTAATTAGGGGACATGAGTGCCTAAGATCCAAAAACAGAAACAGGAAGAGGAAGAGTGAAGGAGTCCTATGGACAGCTACCTGGCTGACCGGCGAGCCCAGGGTCCCTGGGTCCTCAGCGTTCCTGCCGCATAGCAGGCAACATGGCGCCATCATCCCTGGGAATTCTCTCGCCCATATTCTCAGGGACAGTTCCACAGCGTGCATTCTCTCGCTCCATGTTCCTCCCTCCCCCCACTCACCCTATTCTGGGAAACTTCCCGGCATGTCCTGATCAGTTTTTAAGACGGACAGTACAATTGCTATCTTCCCTGGTTTCCTCTGTCTCCATCTCATCCCTGTTTAATTATGAGCTCACCCTTAGTCTCACCTCTTCTAAGATTTCAGCCCATTTTGTTCCCAATTTCTGAGGACTGTCACCCCAAACTTTTGTTCCTTTAAAATCTGTGACTTTAATCAGCCCTTCTTTTTCCTCCTGTTGTTCCTTTAAATAAAGTAGAGCATTAATTTGAACGATGTTTATCAGGCTGCACAGGTTAGAGTAGTAAACCAGCTTCCCTGTTACTCACTTCAGACCTGCCTGAATGTATGGATACCTCCTCTTTCCAGTTCCTTCTGTTCATTCTCGAGCTCTTTGATTCTGACTTCCACTGAAATCTTTTTGAAGAAACAGCTCTACGGTGTCTAGCAGCTCGTCTACTCATCCACATCTCGTCTGTACATCTTTACATGGCTTTTCCAGAAAGTGTCAGTGAAAGCTTATACACTGAGTCACACTTCTCATTAATTTCCGTTATAATTTCAGACATACTCTCCTACAGAAAGAAAATTACTTTCAGGTATAATAAAAATCACATTAACAATCATGAAATTCACTTCCCAGTACATCTGGTATTTTTGAATGCATTGTCCTTGTTCATTAATGGAAACCATCTCTATAAAGGTTGGACGACTGTACAGATTGGTGGATACATAGCAAGTTTGGTGCACTGGTTAATGGAATAGTGCCATACGGAAGGAGGTTTCCAGTGGAATGCCACAAAGCTTTTAATATGGTCTACAGTCTTAGAAACCAGTCTTGGAATAAAATGATCTGCGTGTAGCATTTATTCAATATGGAAAGCTCTCATGGATAGTAAAATTTGTAGGTTGGCTTCAAAACCAAATAAAACAAGAAGTAGAAACCTTGGCAGTTTGACATATTGGTCTAAATCCCAAAAAATGAAACTTAATAAGTACCATATCAAGTCTTGCATTTGAATTCTGCACCAGGACAGCACAACTTAACAGCAGTTTATAATTAAGAAATTTGGGGATTAAGAAACTCTAGAATTCCAGGGGCAACTTTGGCATAATCCACTGACCGGAAGCCCAAGTTTGACTGTGCTCTTGGGCTACGTTAAAAGTATTTCCAGAAGGAAAGGGGATGTTAATCCTGCTCTGGCTGTTCCACCCAGATCTGCAGTGGGGTCTGCGGGCACCCTTCTCAGGGGATGTTGGCAAACTTGCATAAACTCCATTATGAGCAGCCCGAATCCTGGGGTGAGGGCAGGGAATAACAAAATCCTTGTTGACTGGGCAAGGCTCAAGTAACTGGTAACGTTCAGCTTAAAAAGAAATCATAGCTGTCCTCAAATTATTAAAGATTTCAATGCAGTAAGAAGAGTAGACTTTGATCTGTAGTTTGCAGCACGCGGGCTCTCCCGTTGAGGCACACAGGCTCAGTAGTTGTGGCGCACGGGCTTACTTGCCCTGCGGCATGTGGGATCTTAGCTGCCTGACCAGGGATCCAACCCGTGTCCCCTGCATTGGAAGGCGCATTCTTTACTACTGGACTACCAGGGAAGTCCCATATTTTTTAGGATCTTAACACTGTAGTATGTCTTAATATCTGGTGAGGCAGGTCTCCCCATTTGTACTTTTTTTTCAAGTTTTACTTACCTTTATGGACCTTTATTCTTTCATACAAATTTCACAGTAAGGTTTTTGCATCCCTTGAAAAAATTTGACTGGAATTTTTTGGTGGAATTGTCTTGGATTCGTACTTTAACTTGGGGAAAACTAGCATCTTTATAACATTAATAGGTCTTGTCCAAGAGTATGGATTGTCTCCCCATTTCTCCATTTCATGTTATGTCATTCATTAACACTTAATATTTTTTCTGTAACATTTCTATGCATTAATGATTCATTCCTATATACTCTAGAGTTCTGACTACTATTTGGAATAGTATTTTTATTATATTTAAGTTAGTATTGTCATTGTAGAGAGATACTAAGATTTCACAAGTCTTGTATCTGAAAATGTTGGTGAATTCTTTTCCTAGTTTTAATAGTTGGATTTGGGGGGGATAAATGATTATATGATCTTCAAATAACAACAGCTTTATCTCTTCCTTCCAATCCTTATTTCTTTTTCTTTCCTTATAACATTGGTCAGAAGCTTAAGTAAAAATGTTAAATAATAGGAGTAGTGATGGATGTCTTTTTCTTGCTCACAATTTTAGAGGAAATATTAAAATGACCTTCATAAGTTTAAAGTATGCTATAACTTTCAAGGTATATAACTTTAACAAGTTGAAGAAATCTCTTTCTACTTCTAGTTTGTTAACAGTTTTCACTACAAATGTGTGTCAAATTTACCAAGAATGTTTTCTACATCAACTCAGATAATCACGTGTTTTACACTTGAGTCTTAGTTAGTGTGGTGAGTTCCACTGACATGTTCCCTGATGGTGAACCATCCTGCATTTGTGAAAATGTCATTTAATTATTGTGTCTTTTTTAATATGCTGTTGGATTTTCTTAGCTGTATCTTGTTTAAGATATTTACAACTGTGCTCAAAATAAACTATACTTATAATTTTCTTCTCTTGAATTGTCCTTTTCTAGCTATAGAATGAAAAGTGCAATTTTGTGTCAGTTTAAATTTGGCAGGAAATAACATTATAAAGTAGGAATTAATTGTTCCTTGAAGGTTTATAGAACTTATCAATAAAGCCATCTGGGATTTAGCGTTTTGGTGAGGAGGGAGATTTTTTTAAGTGTTATATTTATGTGTGTGAATTGGGTGCCACCTGAAAGTATGATTAAAACAATTTCAGAGGCCCTGGTCAAGGGATTCAGTGGACCACTTATCTCTTGTATAATCTGTCTGTAGGGTTCTATCCCTCTCCCCCGACATACCACCCTCTTCTTTATATTCCTCTATGAGTCACACTGCCTGGTGCAGAGCTTGAACTGAACTGATCAAATTTAGGCAGCTGTCGTGGATTGCCTCTTTTCTAGCCAAAAGCCCTAGTGAAATCTACCTGCCTTCTCTCATTCTAAGCAAATTGCCATTTAGAGACTCACCAGTGTCTCATGACCACCTGTACCTTTTGAATCACTAGTAAAGCTTAATAATGAGTGCAATTACTTTTTTTTTAATTTATTTATTTTATTTATTTATTTTTGGCTGCGTTGGGTCTTCACTGCTGCACGCCGGCTTTCTCTAGTTGCGGTGAGCGGGGGCTACTCTTCGTCGCGGTGCGTGGGCTTCTCATTGCGGTGGCTTCTCTTGTTGCAGAGCACAGGCTCTAGGCGCGTGGGCCTAAGTAGTTGTGGCTCGTGGGCTCTAGAGCGCAGGCTCAGTAGTTGTGGCACACGGGCTTAGTTGCTCCGCGGCATGTGGGATCTTCCCGGACCAGGGCTCGAACCCATGTCCCCTGTGTTGG
The DNA here is from genome assembly GCF_008692025.1 of Phocoena sinus. NCBI lineage: Eukaryota > Metazoa > Chordata > Mammalia > Artiodactyla > Phocoenidae > Phocoena > Phocoena sinus. The sequence continues at coordinate 2,997,437 of NC_045774.1, read as the reverse complement.
CAGGCAGATTCTGAACCACTGAGCCACCAGGGAAGTCCACGAGTGCAATTTCTGATTCTTGAGAATTTGACTTGATATTCTGACTAAATTTTCCAGTTTATCATTATAGAATTGTGCAGAGCATATGTTTATAACGTTCTTGATCTCTTCTTTACGTATGATTGCGTAGCAACCCTCAATCTTAACATCATGCATTTGCATCTTTTCTCTTATTTTCTTGGTGGTCCTTATCTTTAGAACTCCACCTGCCACCGTCACAAACACACTGCCACAGACATAATGCCACCTTTACCCATGAATACTCCAGTGTGCATTTCTTTTTTTCTTTTTTTTTTTTTTTGCGCTACACGGGCCTCTCACTGCTGTGGCCTCTCCCGTTGCGGAGCACAGGCTCCGGACGCGCAGGCTCAGCGGCCACGGCTCACGGGCCCAGCCACTCCGTGGCATGTGGGATCTTCCCGGACCGGGGCACGAACCTGCGTCCCCTGCATCGGAAGGCGGACTCTCAACCACTGCGCCACCAGGGAAGCCCCAGTGTGCATTTCTTAAAAACCAGTGCTTGCTTTATCTAATCAGAGTGCAATGATTAAAATCAGGAGGTAAACTTGGTACAGACTAACATCTAATCTACAGACCTTTTCCAAATTTTTCCAAGTGTCCCACTAATGCTGCTGATGGAGAAACAAACAAGGAGACAAAGTCCTGGTTTGGACTCCAATCCCGGATCACGTGCCACATCTGGTTGTCTTGTCTATTTAGCCTCCTTTAATCTGGAACATCTCCTTGATTTTCTTTGTCTTTCATGAACTTGATTTTTTAAAGAATGTGTGGCCTGTACAATTTTTCAACAAGATGCTTGACTTGAAGGAGAATTTATTCAGTATCAGTTTTGTTAGGATAATTTAGTCCTATTCAAAGACAGAGAATGCCCTACAATTGACAGGAATATATAAAAAAATTAAAAGCAAAATCTATCAAGGAATGTATAAAGGGTTTTTATTTGTGTTTATCATTAAACACTGAGATGAAAATAACTTACTGACATAAAAACATTAAAAATTTGAATAAGCATGTCACTAGTGAAGAAAAGAGCGTATTTTCGGAGAACCAGTTTTTCCCCTCACCTCATTTATAGTTGCTGTTGATCAAAACATACAGTTGACAATTTAAGGGATAAAAAGAGAGCTTTATACTTGAGCACGTACACACCAATTATTTTATGTAGAGTCAAATCATGGGGTAGGTGTTGGAGACAATCAAAGACTAGGAAAAACTGTCACAGTGAGAATATGGTACAACCAACTTGTGGTGTCCCAGTAGGCCATATACTATGGTCCGGGCTTTCCCAGCTCTGGATAAAATAACAAGGTTTCTGTTTGTCTGGGCTTTGGGGGCTTCTTGTTAGTTAGTTTATTTACTAGATACCTTTGTCTGGTGTGAAACACAGTGCATTCTCTATTTTTCTTTGCTTGGCTGGTCTGATCCAACTGGAATTTGCTCTTAGTTGACCCTCCTTCAGGCTTTCGTTGGTTCACTTTGTGCACGTGGCCCTTTATAGTCAACTGCACCATCTGACCACCTTCAGGTCGGTACAATCATTGTTTTCCAGCTGCCTTCTGTCTTTAGGGTTAGACTCAGCCCCGCTGATCAGGAATCTCTCCAGGGGCAACTTCACCGAAGCAGCACCCCACGTGTAGCAGCACCCACAGAATCCGCTCCAGGGGGACAGAAAACTGGGCAGTGGCTCCTGTACACGGCCAGCACCTCGAGAGACCATCAAGTAACTGTTCAGAGGGCTGGGCTCTGTGCCCCCTGAGGCAGAAGCAGTGGGCTGGGGTGATGGTCAGCACGGAGGGGCGCTCCCGCCGCCCTCCGCCCCCCTCGCCGCCCCATCCAGCTGAAACACAGTCAGCAAACAAGCCGACTTTCTGGACAACAGCAGACTTCTCACCAGAATTTTGGCAAGAGTACACATTTTCTTCCCTTGTTGCATTGCGTATAAGTTATTGTCTCAGGGAGAACACTCAGATCTTGGTCTAACTGCCTTAATGGATATAGTTTTTAAATTCCATTTTATTCCCTCAAGAAAGGGAAACAAAGCCATCAATTACAGGGTTCATAAGTCCCCGGAAAAGAATTTGACCAAAAATCTTCCAGTCGGAGGTCTTTTGAGTTTTCTGCTTTTTCCCTATCTTGGTCTAGAAATTGAGAGATGTCTACTGTCGTCCAGGTGGCATTTTAAACCCAGAACACGTTTCAGCACACACTGGTGCAGTTTCCTTTCATTCAGGTGAGAATTGGCTTGTCAAGCTGGTATCTGATGGGTGGCTCTAACAGACGCAAGGTCACCAGGTCCTGGAACGTTGCTCTAGGGGCACGTCTCTGTGACCCCTTGACTGAAGGGCCTTAGTGGCCAGGGCTGCAGGTGGCGATGCCCACAGACCCATGGGCTGCCCCTCCTCGATTTGCACCTTTCTTTGTTAAGCAAGAACCATTGGTACCAGCACCTAAAGCTGAGGAAATGCCCACTCAAATCTCTAAATTAAAAATGAACTCAGGGAGTCACCTCCGCTGGTGGAAATCAACCGATCATCAGAGAAAGGAGTGTCTGGAGCCCATTTTGTCACATCTCAAAGGGCAGTGGTCAACGTCGGGTTAAACCCATGTCCCCAACTGCCCACCCAGTCCTCTTTCTACCACATAATAAAACTCCTCTGCAATTTTCCCACATTATTGATGATAAAATAGTGGCTACCTATATGGCTGTTTTATATACTCTTCTAGAGCTATAGAAAACACAAAATTTTCAGCATCTTGACACAAACTAAACATTCCAACAATTGCTACTATTCAAAAAATAAGCCATTTCTTTGGGTTTTCCCCCCTTTTTATAGAAAGTTATCTCAGACCATATATTCTTAAGCAATTTCTAATAAGCATCCATATGGCACTATTAAGTATTGTGAAACTGAGGGTATTTCTTAAAATCATGAATGCATAAATACGTGAATGCTAAAGCTTTCAACCATCAATCATTTTTTTCCACAGATTTCTCCTGAACAAAACTTCTGTAGTTAAAATAACCAGAATCATATGTACCTCCGAATTTTGTAAATATTTCCGATTTCATGGATTTCTTTTCCTCCTATATTTGAAAACCAGTTCTTTATGGGAACACAAGAAAATGCTAAATGTGGGAGGTGTGAATGGTCTCAGCTCACAGCCTGTAGCCTGGCTATGATATATTTCAGTACCATGTAGAAATAACTAGTTTAAAAATATCACGCATTCTACAATTTCAGCATTACACATGAGAAGGGATAAAGAACCAACTGTTGAAGCTCTCAGGAAACTCATGGCTATCAAATTAGTACTGCACTGAAACCCTGCACACAGCCGAGAGCAACTAATTGAACGGGAAACCTAAGCACATTTTAGCAAAAGTTACATTATAATAGTCATTACTTCCTATCATAATGGATACACTTTTAGTTTGGTTCAAAGTTTTAGGGGTACAAAGCAAACAGCACTGAGCTTCTTGAGGCTTCCGTTTGATGTGTGTCAATACAGTTATGGACATAGGAATTTCTCTGGTACCGTCTTGGTGGGGCTGCTGGGGGCTGCTGGTGGGGATAGAAGGGGAGGGTTAACAGCTGTCATCACTGAAAACAGAACCCCTGCACTCCCCAGTTATGTGAGAAGTAGATCACGTCTGAACTACACCCAGCAAAAACTATGATCACTCCATAAATCATTCAACAATATTGGGGTTTTTTTTTGCGGTACGCGGGCCTCTCGCTGTTGTGGCCTCTCCCGTTGTGGAGCACAGGCTCCGGACGCGCAGGCTCAGCGGACATGGCTCTCGGGCCCAGCCGCTCCGCAGCATGTGGGATCTTCCTGGACCGGGGCACGAACGCGTGCCCCCTGCATCGGCAGGCGGACTCTCAACCACTGCGCCACCAGGGAAGCCCCTGTTGTTGTTGTTGGGTTTTTTTGGCCACATTGCATGGCATGCGGGATGTTAGTTCCTTGACCAGGGATTGAACCTGTGCCCCCTGCATTAGAAGCATGGTGTCCTAACCACTGGACCACCAGGGAATTCCCAACAATATTTGTGATGCAGGATTTCCCTGGCTGTCCAGTGGTTAGGACTCCACGCTTTCATTGCTGAGGGCCCGGGGTTCGATCCCTGGTCAGGGAACTAAGATCCCGAGCGCCCCCACCCCAAGAAATAATATATATACATATATATATGTATTTGTGATGCAATAACACTCTGGTCAGAACTTCGGGCTGGGAGGTGAGGGATGAAATGCATGTTACATAGGAAAACGAGTACCTAACTCTTCCTGAAAGAGTTGTGAAAACTACACAAAGCTTATCTACCATTGTTGAACTAAAACGTGGAAAGTAATTCGAGATTTTCTAGGCAGCTAAGTAAGAGGAGAGTATGCCTGGCAGAAGAGAGGCAATGAAAATGTATCGTAAAGTACTTACCATGCCCAAGAAACTGTACCAGAAGTCATGAGAATAAAAAGATAAAGAACCATGTCTATATAATTGGAAATAAATAATAGGAATTTGGGGACATGAGACAATAGGAGAGAAAACAAAATAAATGTGGAAGCAGGGTCAGTATACAAAAAAGGTATCATAAGTTGCTGAACACTTGAAAATTTGGCTCCATACTTCCAATCAACCAATGAAAAGAGGAAAATACAATCAATTGCCTAACTGACAGCACAAACAAAATTTTTAAAAATTAGTTGTTGCAGAGAAACACAAGTTAACCTAACTGAGCCCCGACATGGGATGATTCTTTGTGATGTACTGAATAGTATCCTTGACAACTTCTGTACATTAAGAAGAGCTTGAAAGGAAAACAGCTCTCCCTAATGTAGACTTAAGGCACAGCAACCAAAGCATAACTGGGTAAAAGACATTCTATTGGGGGTCAAAATAATGCAACCCAAGCCCACAGCTCTCTGAAGGTCTGGCAGGGGAAATTGATGGACTGCATACCCTCTAGTCAATATGCAGGATGGGTGCCACCCCTGGACCATTCAGGGGCCATTTCCCCCTCATAGGGAGGAGTTCTGAAGCAGTATCTAAAGATGGATTCAAAGTTTTCCTCAGAAAGCAATTGTGGGTTGATTACAACACAGAGAATGGCCAAGGCGATTTCAGCTTAAATAAGACCATCCCACAAAGTCTAGGCTGGGTTCGAGAACTGGTTGTAATGAAGACTTGGTTCCAGGCTTCTATGCAGTTTGTCTTACGACCAGAAGAGCAAACAAGCACTGCGAAGGATACAGAGTAGCCAGGGGTACAACCACGTGGCCTGAGGGCTCCTGACCCTTATCAGTTGCTCACTGAGATGTAACCGAAGTCTGACACCGTGGAAAGAAGGATGGCTACCCTGCTGGAGAGACCACGCACGGAGAGAAAGAGGCTGGGCCAGCTGCCAGCTGAAACCACCATTCCAGCAGAAGCACCAGCTATGTGAGTGGAGTCGTCCTGCAGCCACACGAATGACACCAAGTAGGAGGAGCAGAAGAACAGCTGAGCTGAGCCCAGTCCACACTGAAGGGTCCTGTGCAAACCATCGGTTACTGGTTTCAGCCGCTGAGTTTTGGGCTAGTTTGCCAAATGGCATTAGATTACTAAAAGAGCTCCACACTGGGAAAAATGTAAAGCACATATATCCAAATACCCACGAAGACCACCTCCTCCCCAAATCCAAAAAGGCAATCAACCATCTACTGTTAAGCCTTGTTATTTCCTGATTGACTCAATAAATCAAAGGGCTGTGTAGGCTGTTGCCTGGACACTAGTGACATGCTGAAGGACAGCACAGTTGTTTGTGGTTACAGAGCCCGGAAGTCCTTTCAGTAAAGAACTGTGTAAAACAACCCTCACAAAAGACACATATCTGCCCAAAATTAGGGACTTGATTTTGAAATAGTTGCTCTAAAGCCCTTGCATTTAGTGGGTTTAGTGAAGAGCCTCTAAATACATAGAAGAGCTAGAGATGTGGATGGAAGAGAGCGTAGGAAGAGAAACTCCGTCCAGATGGAGAAAAGCTCGGCAACAAGGCGAAGAGGAGGACAGGGTGAGGGAGCTGCAGACAGGCGGGAACCGGCTGGAGGCCTTCAGCATCTGTTTCCCAGGGCCACCCCAACAAAGTGCCACAACCCAGGTGACTTAGAACAACAGTTACCTGTTCTTTCATGGTTCTGGAGGCTGCAAGTCCAAAATCAAGATGTCGGCGTGACCCTGCTCTCTCTGAAGGCTCTAAGGAAAGATCCTTCCAGCTTCTTCCAGTGGGTGCCAGCAATCCTGGGCGTTCCATGGCCCGTGAAGGCATAACTCCAATCTCTACATCCGTTGTCACGTGTTGTCCCTGTGTGTTTCTGTGTCTTCACGCGGTCTTCCCCTCTCTGTGTATCTATGTGCGAATATAGCTCTTCATATAAGGACATCACTGGATTAGGGCTCATCTTATTTCAGCATGACCTCACCTTCGCTTGACTAATTGCATCTGTGAAGACCCTATTTCAGATAAGTTCACATTCTGAGGTTCTAGGCATTCATAATTCAGGACACTTTTCAACCCAGTACAACCTTCAATTCTAATTAAGATTCTTGGATTCTTAGAGCTCGCAATTGCCCCATCAGAGCAGGGATTAAGTGAATTACTGCAAAAGGGATGAGCATGTCAGGACCTTCTATGAATGGAGAAATGGTCATTATATTTCTTTTGTAATCATAGATAGTTATGTATTACTTCTTAACTCTTGTATATATGTTTTCTCCCTAACTAGAGGGTTGTGGAGGGATTGTGACCTACACTATTTTTCATCCATGTACTGTGCAATCATCCAGCATGAAAAACTATTGGAAAGAAAGAGTGAAAGGAAACCAGGAATAGAACAATATACATTGAATCTCCACCCTGTGTCAGGCATTATTCATAAATTATCTCGTTAATCGTCAGTAGACCCCCTCCAGATGAGGAAACTGATAAGTAGACAAGTTTTGAGACCTCCCCAAGGTCACACACAATAAAGTTTGACTATTTTACTTGCCTTTATGGAACCCACACATGCACCTCAACAGCATTTAACAAGAATTGACAATGAAAGAGGTCTTGTGGGAGGGGTCAGTGTTGCCATGACCTCTCTTCACGGGCTTCAAGGAAGACTGTTTAAGACTGGATTTCCTTTCAAATTATTGTACTCATTGCTAGACTGTGCTTCTTTGAATGCAAGTGGACCACGTGGCTGTCAGAATTTAAAAGTTATGTATATAAAACATATAAACATTAAAGTTACGCAAGAAAATAGTTCGGTGGAAACTTAGATTATTTTTTTTCTTCCTTATGCTTTTCTGAATCTTTTCATGAACATCTTTGCTTCTATAATAGAAATGAATACTCAAAAAGAAAAAAGAAATGAATATGCCTTAAACATTTTTAAAAAATAATTTTGACTTTGGCATTCAGGTCAGGACTTAGCACTTGGCTTAGCATCTACTAGTTAAATGATGTTGTGTCCCTTCAGTACCATCGTTGCCCATATCTGTAAATAGCGATGAAAATGGTATCCACCTCCCAAGATTGTTCAAACTAAAATCAGACTGTAAAAGTTCAAGTGCCTGGCACAGTGCAAAGACAAATTGTGTGGGAAACACCCGTGCATTTGCTATTTCGTCTTCTCTCCCCAAGAAGCAAGTCAGCTCGAAGCAGACGTGACCAGGTCCACACCCCCAGCACAGCGCTGTTCACAGACATCAACTTTACTCACAAGCCCGTCTCTCCAATAGAGCATTAACCCCATTAAAATAAAATAAAAGGGAGCCCAGGCTTAAAACCCTCCCAAGCAGACAAAACCAAGTAGGCCAGGTAAGCAAAGCTAAATCTAACTTGTTTCATGAACATAAGCAAAACTGAACTTAGGTTATGTCTTATGAGTGTCTCTGATACTCATAAAAGAAACTTAGATTATCTTCTTAAAATGGTATAAGATAATCACTTTTAACGAATCCCCTGCCCATTGTAGTAACCAGTCACTGTAAAGGGTAAACAACTTCCACCTTTTCTCTTTATAAGCCACCCTGTGCCGTCATGCCTCTGAGTATCCCAGCAGTTTGGGGTTTGAAAGCTCCTAGTTTGCAAACTGTCCTTACGTGCACAGAAGACTCTTCTTAATGACTCTTTTGCTATCTGGTGGTTTTATAGTGTTTACCGTTTCTGGGTATTTGACATATTTAAGGGTAAACTGGGTATTTGTCCTTAGGCCAATCCCCCCTAGAACAGCTCCTGGCGTGTGGTAAGATGCAAAATATTTCAAATTCATAAATGAATTAATGTTACTCATCGATGTGGTTTTATAATTTTATAATCAAATTCATAAATGAATTAATATTACTCATCAATGTGGTTTTATACTTTTTCAAAAGAGCGTGTAAACTTTTTTAATGGGTGTTTTTTATTACTGTTTTATAATTTGGAATCCTAACAACACATTTAAAACACAACCCTCCAAATTATGGCAGGGCCGGTTTCACAGGGACTGACACCTGTTACCTAAAAGGATCAAAATGTTTAAATAGAAAAACACACCAAGAAAAGAGTAAGGAAAAATATGTAAAGACATGAAAAGGAGAAAAGTTAATTTTGAGTCCTGAAATACACAGAAGTCATATTTGAACGTAATTCCCTTGGGAAACCATACCCCATTGTCGTGAGTGGAGCTCTTGGTGTGGATTGTTGGTTTTTAAACAGCCCATGAGTGAACGCCCATGCCCTGCTGTGGGCTGAAACTTTTACAAACATATTTAGAGTGATGGGCAGTGCAGGTTTTAAGGCACCAACTAAAAGGTGAAGCCTTGACAAATATACCAGACAAGTTCCTTATGTGTGGAGTTATTTACCAAGGAGCTATATCTCCTGCAGGCAACTGCATTTTAATTGTGAATAAGTTAGTCTCCAAAATAATAAAGATTAATCTAAGGATTTTAAATTCTGGTAGCTTTAACATGGCAAAGATCCCTTCTGTTTGCATCAATACAAAAATGCTTGAGTTGCTGTTTCTACTAAAAATTTACCCTCAGATTTCAACATCAATAAAAAAATTTTATTTTGAATTGTACCATATTCTCTTTAATGAAACGGAAAATTAGATTTAAAACGCTGAGTAGCAATAGAGTAACACACCCATCTGACTTCTTTTTTAAGTAAGGGGTAGTTTTTGTCTATATCAAGCATTTAAAAATCTAAGTGTTAATAGGCATATAAAGTATTCTGCCCTTATATTTTTTGAGCTACTGGGGAGAGCGTTAGATCTTTCAAAATCATATACTTTTTTTTATTGGAGTATAATTACTTTCAATGTGGTGTTAGTTCCTGCTGTACAATGAAGTGAATCAGCTATATGTATACATATACCCCCTCCGTCTTGGACATCCCTCCCATCCCGCCCCACATCCCACCCCTCTAGGTCATCACAGAGTACTGAGCTGAGCTCCCTGCGCTATATAGCAGGTTCCCCACTAGCTACCTGTTTTATGATAGTGTGTATATGTCAATCCCAATCTCCCAATTCATCCCCCCCCATCGCTGCGTCCACATGTCCGTTCTCTATGTCTACGTCTCTATTCCTGCCCTGAAAATAAGTTCATCCATAGATTCCACGTGTATATGTTAATACACAATATTTGTTTTTCTCTTTCTGACTTACTTCACCCTGTATGACAGACTCTAGGTCCATCCACCTCTCTACAAATGACCCAATTTCGTTCTTTTTTATGACTGAGTAATATTCCATTGTATATACGTGCCACATCTTCTTTATGCATTCATCTGTTGCTGGACATTTAGGTTGTTTCCATGAACTGGCTATTGTAAATAGTGCTGCAATGAACATTGGGATACATGTGTCTTTTTGAATTATCAAAACCATACACTTTTAAAACAACAAGTACCTATCCAGGCTTTACTGCTTACCGATTAGACAGGCAAACTTGCAGAATTACTTTAAAATGAGAGATCAATTTCTGCATTTTTAGGGGATATACACACACACGGAGTATTATTATAAATGTTAGTTCTGGAAAGAGGTAAAAATATAAGTGATATCATGTTTGTTATGGAACTTCTATTACCCAAAGTCTCCTCTTACATGCTCTTGTAAAATTAAGAACCTCAAATGATATGTCCTTGCCAATCTTCTATCTTTCCCTTTTTCTCTCTTCGGCATCTGATTTTCTTAACAGATGAAACCCTTAAATATCTTTAAGCATATTGCAGCTAGCAGCCTCCTCTGGCCAATTTTGTTGACTGTTGAAACAGCTTAGGAATAAAAAATCTGAGTTTTGGAATCAATATTACAAAATCGACTGCCTCTCCGAAGCTTTGAAAGGTTGCCCATAGCTATGACGGTTGGTAAAGTGCTGACTCACCCCTTTTGTGTAGAAGCAAAAGGCCATATGTTTTAAGAGACACAGCTATTAGATTTTTCCAGAAACGTGGGTAGAACCTCCACTTGGAAAAATAAACAACCCAACTTCCTTCAAGTCAGTCATGGCACATGACTGGTCATGTTACAAGCCTCCAAATCCCTTTTCAGGGCCAGCATAGAGGTGGACATCTGCTATGGTTTGAATCACTTGATCACCTTTTCTTTCCAGGAGAGTTGAGGCAGAGAAAAGCCATTTCTGTCCCCAGCATAGGTGGGAAGGGGTAACCTGCTCTGGGGCCCAGCTCTTGCGAAGTGTGGGCACCGGCACCCACTGGACAGGGAGCGTGCAAGGCAGGGGCTGTGACAGTGGCCACATTTCAGGTCATCGGTGGCCAGCTTTGCAGTTTCCAGACTGTTCTGGAAACATGGAACGCTCTCATGGAAAGAAGCAAAATCAACTTATTCTGGGCTCCAGGTAGGTCGGAGCTACAGAGAGTCAGAGAAAAGACAGCGAGGCGATGGTGAGGCTCGGAATAAAAAGCAAAGGCCTTTGGCGCCTACAACTCTTGGGCTTGTATGTCAGCCTCGTATAGTGTCCGTCCATCACTCTCATACTTGAATGTACGGTGAGGGTTGGTTTAAATCTATGTCGACCTTACAGTCTAATAAAACAGCTTCTGTGTTTTCTTAATTAAAAAAAAAAAAACTACTCTGATTCTAGGAATAAGGTTCTTGGGAAGAAATACATTTTCTAAGTGCTTCAATTTCTTAGTTCACAAAACGGGTGACCAGATACCACATTATGGAGTGTTGTGAGAGAGAGAAAAAAAACATTAAATTTCATGTGCATGCAAATCACCTGAGTATCTTGTTAAAATGCAGGATCTGATCTGGCGTATCTGGGGTGAGAACAGAGATTCTGAATTTCCCACGGGCTCCCGGGAGATGCTGATTCTGTTCATCTGGGGCCCGCCCGGTGAACAGCAGGGTGACGGGGCAGCAACAGCCATTCCCAGATGGGAAGAAAGAACAGTGAATACATTTTAAAGTGAAATAAGCAAATGCCAAAATGACTCTCAAGAGTCAAACCGCAGCAAATTCTTTTATTAGAGATAAGATGGGACGGCAAGGAGGAGCCGTGGAAGTTTCTCAGTGTGCCATCCAGTTCATGCCTCTGGCTGACATTCAGTTAGTTAGGGCTGAGAAAAGGAACGTTATTCATATTCCCGCATTTCACAGAAGAGTCCTAATTTCAAAGCTTTACCTCATTGCTCCTTTTAGCACACGTTTCAGTGAGATTGTAAATCCTCGCCTTTGATTCAGAAAATAATGGCCCCGGTAGTCTGACCCGTGTCACTGCCGCGTCACATCCAGCCCTGGTTGGCGAGGCACTGGGGGCTGCAGGTGGTCCCTCCAGGGCCCAGGGTCTTCCGTCTGGTGGCTCACGGCTCCTCCCTCCCCTGGAACCCCAGGGTCCCTGGGTCCTCTGCCTTCAGGTGACAGATGGGCAAGAGCAGGGGGCTGGCAGAGTGGGGACCAGGCTGGAGTGTGGACGTCACCCCACCCATCGGGGAGAACTCAGGCACGTGGCTCCTTAACTCAGCGACCCTGGTCCAGCCGTGTGACCAGGAGGAAAGGAAACACAGAGTGTTATCTCCGAGGTGCCACCTAATTGACTTTTAGCCATCCTATCGGTCCGAACGAAGACAAATTTACTGGGCTTGGAGGAGTGAATCCTAACCGCGTAGCAGGGTTGAGATCTGAAGAGTTCTGGGATGTGCCCGCGCCACCCCTCAGACCCGGGGAGGTGGATATTTGAGGAACCCTGGCCAAGTCCATCCCTGCAGTGGGGCACCCCCAAAACTCAGAGGAGTTTCAGCAGGGAAGAAGGGCTTATCAAACAGCCTTCACAATAGTCTAGGGGGAGGAGATACGATCCCCAGTTTGTAGTTAAACACATGAAGAATCAGGAAGGATCTGGAAGTTTCTCGCCAAGACGGGGAGCCAGGATTCCAAAGGTCTATTCTACCCCAGGGCCAAACATACAGGGCATTGCTCCTCAGGACGTGGAAGTAACTGTTAAACAAGCCTAACTGGACTGCCCCAGGGGCGTGTGTGTGTGTGCATGTGTGAGTGTGCACGTGTGTCCAGGAAGGGCAGAAGAGGCTGGTCATAGTTAATGTACGTGTTAGACTCAGCGTGTTCAGATCACCAAGGTTCCTGCCCAATTATTCTTCAAACTCTGAACACAGAAAACCTAGCCACGTGGAAACATTTGCTGACAACGCCAAAATGTGTTTTCATAGCTTAGTGCAAATGTGTCCTACAGATGCCAACTTAGGTGAGACAATTTCCAGCTTAAATTTGAGTGAAAAATGACTGTTGTGACCTCACGTAGACCGCAGGCCAGCCCGCATCTGAGATGAGAGGCCTTCATTTCTTACTTCAGTTTTAAATTGAAACTGATCCGAATCATGTTTTCAGCCCGCGTGGTTGTGTGTGAAATAAAAGCCCTGCTATAAAAAAATTACATGGGCAATAAATAAATATTAAAAAAAATTTACATGGGCAGACTAGTTCTAGTTCTTTGAGTTTGAAAGAACTGAGCCAATGGCAGGAGACGCACGTTCCCACTTTGAAAAATTTAATTCATAACATGAGCAAAGTCAACTGCCTTTTGGAAAATCTCAGGTAACATCCAGAAATTTTAGTAAATGGTTTGATCCAGATGGACATACAATAGACAGGACTTGGCAGCCAAAAGCCCCCACCTGGAGCTTTGTTCCTCTGTCACCCACAGGAGTGCCAGCCTCGGGGACCCCTCCTCACCGTCTCCAAACACTGAGAGGGAACACAGAATAAGACTTAGTGTGAATTTGACAATTTTTATTTGACAACGATCTGGAATCATCCTTTTTCATTTGAATGTCTTATCATGACAAACACAGACTCAGAAAAAATGTGATGGGCCAAGAGAGGGGTAGAGATGGAAAAGATAAATTATAGAGTCAGCTTTCCGAGGTCCAGTTTCCCAAGAAGCTCTTTAGCTTCCCAGGGAAACGGGGATGGGAAGGAAGGAAGGGAGGGGGGAATGGAGGAAAGGAAAGGAGGGAAAGAGGGAGGGACGGACGGAGGGAGGGACGGAGGGAGGAAGGGGGCAGGGAGGGAGGAAGGAATCTTGAGTCCAGATCTGTTTTCCAAAGGCCACCCCAAAATCACAAACACACAAGGCTAATCATGGATTTACTTTTAAGTACCTTAGAATTAAATCAGAGTAGCTGTGGGCTTGGGAAAGTATTACAAGCGGACTTTTCAATGCATTCACTTTGATCTTTGGTCATATTTTGAAGCTATTCCAGTTGAATAAATGGGTTCCATTGATTATTTATTTATTTATTCCAGTTGAATATTCCACACATTCTGATCTCAAATAATGAAAACTACTTTCAGTCTGCCAAAGGTTCGCGTTCAGGGTCTTCTGGCTCCCCTCAGGATCCCCCCCACCCAGAATATGCAGACCTCCTTCATTCCACAGTCTGGAGGACAGTGTGACCAAGGTGAGGTCTGGGTGGGACCTCCTTACCTGGTCTGCCCCCTTCCCGATGACCTCGCACGATGGCAGCAGTGTCCCCGCCCAGCGCGTCTGCCTGTGGCTCGTGGAGAGCAGGGCCCAGGTACAGGCAGAGAAGGTTTCTCATCTGAGAAGGTTCAAGGGAAGCTCTGTGGCTGACTGTTCGTAAGGAAACTTGTCACTGCAGGAACCACGAGCGGAGACACCAAGGCCAGGCTGAGCAAACCAGTTCTGAGTCCCGCTACTGCATAACTTGGGGTAAATCCACTAATCTCTTTGCGAGTTTGTTCTCTTCACCTGCAAGCGGGATTATCAGGGGCCGATCAGCACGGCTTTGAGACTTATCGTGCTGGCTGTCAACAGGGACCCAGCACATCGCATCCGTGGCCTGGGCCCCGGCACAGGCACATCCCAGGGATGTCCCACGTTAGCAGTTTCTCTGTTTCCACTGGACGGTTCCCATCAGGACACAGTCATTCTCCAGGACAGCACGTTCTAAAAGCTGTTGCTTCATTTGACACTCCACTCCTGTTTTCCTCATGGACAACCTTTCCATGGATTTGTCTACACACTCTGTCTACACTCTGTCTGCACATTCTGGGCCATGTACCCTTGGTCTCCCTTGGGTCTAGCTTCCATCCCCAGCATGCCCGGACCTGGTTCTCTCAGTCTTCACCACACCTTCCATCTCGTTATGTTTTTGTCCTGATCTTAACTGGAGGAGCATCTCCCCAGCTGACACCAGCTGGAAACCCCTCCTCCCTTGACCTCTCCCCTCTGGCTCTCCCCTGGGACTCCCCACCTGCACAGCAGCTCCATCGCTCTCTCCTTGGCGGGCTTCTGCTCCCCTTCCTGAGCCCTAAATGTTGCCTGATTCTAAGCCTTTTTCTCATCTGTCCCAGAAATTCAATTACCATTTTCATGCTGGAGACTCTAAACGTTCATGTCTAGCCCACACTTTCTTCTAAGCTTCAAACTTGATTACCCAATAGGAATCACAGGCAACTCAAACTCAGGTGTCTGAAAGGAAACTCTTTGGATTTCTCCCCTAAAATATGCACCCAACACCCAGTCCCCCCAACTCAGTCAGTAGGGCCTTTGTTCATCCAGTTACTCAAGACAGAAACAGAGGGGGTTCATCCAGTTACTCAAGACAGAAACAGACAGAAACAGCTCAGTTCCCCGCCCCTTTCTCTTCGTGTTCACACCCAATCCCCAGCAAACCCAGGCACACCAACTCCCAGAATGAATGCCGGTCCACCTCTCATCCCTCTCCAGGCCCTACAACCTGGGCTCTCATCTTTCACAGGGAGGGCAGCCCGCCCCTAACATGTCCTCCGCATTCACTGTGCTCCCCTCCCCCACCAACCCATCTCTTTTTCCTAAATGGTTTATCATGTCCTTTAAGACCCTGCCTATTGGATAAGCCCTGACCCATCTCTCCACCCTCTTCTTGATTTGCTGTCTCTCTCACTCACTCACGTGGAATTTCATCACTTCCTGGAATACGCCAAATTGTATTTTTCCTCAAGGGCTCTTTGCACTGTGTTTCCTCTCTCTGGAATCCTTGCAACTGAACTATTTGTGTGACTAGTCATATTCTCATGCTTTATGTCTTAACGAAATATCACACCACGTGAAGTTATTCCATGACCCCCGCCCACACATACCATTCTAGAGCATCATGCCATGAGCGCTGGGTCAGAATGTCCAATTCAACCTTCCATTCCAGCACCCAGCACAACACGTTCATGTACAGCAAGCACTTAATAAATATTTGAAGAGTGAGTGAAAATCATTATCCTTAATAATAAAACTCATGCTGCATACTTCAGGAGTAGGCAAATCTAATTAAACCACGTTATTGGAAAATACTTTGTAAAACAATTTAAGTAAGTATATTAGGTCTTTACCTTCTATGCCTATATACTGGTAAATTTTTAATATATAAGATGTCTAATCCCATAATAATAAAAACCATTGAAATTTTTTACAAGAATACACATGTTGATTTTTTAAAATTCTCTCCAGCAAATTAATTTTAAATACCCACGCCGTTTACGTGGGAGAATTCTTTTATTCACCCCAAATTATATTTAACAACCTACTCTGTGGCAAGCCGTGTTTCATCAGTTAGGATGTTTCTGGCTACAAGTAACAAACAAAACTACAACCAAAATAATAATAACAATAACATGACTCAAGGTGACTTAAAATATAAGGAATTTATAATCTCATATGACAAGAACACCAGAGGTTAATTGTACACCGGGATTAGCCCACAATCTCTTAGGGATGTCGTCTGAGACCCAAGGTCCCAGATGGAAAGATCTTTCCACTCTGCTGTCCTTTGACAAAGACCGTCTCCTTGACCAGTTGCGGTCAGTCTCCTCTGAGCTCTCGTCTTGACCAGCCTTGCCCGTGGCCTGCCTGCCCTTGGCCTGCTGAACCCAATTTTATCAAAGACTCCTGCTAAGTCAGTTTATTGAGAATCCCCACCCTGATGTCTAGTCAAGCTCCTCTTAGTAAATTCCCATCCACGGAGCCCCTCACTCTGCTCTTAGGCTATCAGTCCCCAGTTGTCTTTGCTGCATTCAGAGTTGAGCTCAGTTCTGTACTAAAGTCAGGAGCTCAAATAAAATCCGTCTTGCTGTTTGTAATAAGTGTCCGGTGCAAAATTTTTCTATTACACCTTGCTATTGGCTTTCTTCTTAGCTTGGTCACAAAATGACCAAAGCAGTTCCATGGGTCAGATCTTGCCATGGCAACCCTGGAAACCAAAGGAGCACGTGTCTTTCTTGAGAACGAAGATACCTTTCCCAAAGCAATGGAGCAGACTCCCATCCCGTTGGGGCGACAGCCCATCCCTAAAGAGCGCGAGACTGCCACCACCAGCTCATGCCCAGTATTTGGGGGGAGAATGGCTGTTTGTTGGGGATTCAACCACAGCGACTCTTACAACTCTGCTAGGGATGCAACAGAGGGGAAGACAGCTGACCATCCCGCCCCCAGAGAGCAGGTCATGTAGGAAATCACCCGGACGCAATGGCAGCCTCCAGGCACACTACTGGGTAAGCTATACCGGAGGTCACAGGCAGAATAAAACGCTCAAGTCACACAGGTTACTAACGTCAGTTACAAACACAGGGCAAGAAGTAAATGGAAAGAGTTGGGGAAAGTTAGCATTAGTTAGGATAAGGTGCAAGCAGGTGGGTCGCACCACCTGAAACCTGGGTACATGGTGGTCTCTCTCTCTCCTGTTTATCTGTCTGTCTGTCTCTCTCTCTCCCCCCATCCCATTTATCTATCAGCTGTATAACTATACATCTCTCTGTCTATCTCTCTCTCTCTCCCTCCGTCCCGTTTATCTATCTATCTATCTATCTGTCTATCATCTGTATTTCTATACATCTCTCTCTCTCTCTCCCTTTCGCCCACTCTGCTGCGTCAGACTTTCCCACTAATGATGCCATTATAAGGACCAGAGTTGAATTTTGAGCAAGGGAGCCCACACTAAGAAGGTGCCTCAGGCCAATAACACACAGTCGTTCCATTAGGTAAGTTCGGGGGCAAGCGTGCCTGGCTGTGATTTACCAGTTAGCCTAAGGAACAGCTATGGGTTTAATTTGTGCTCCTTGGGAAGAGGGCACATGGAATCACTGATACATGGGCTCATTCATATTAAGTGCTCATGTATGTTTAGTGTTTCTTAAGTATTTAGTGACGTAGGCATTCAGCGTCATGCATATTCTGCATATAATGGTTCAGGATATTATGAATATTTAAGACCTTTGTATGTTTGATGTATTATGAGTATTCAGTACCCAGGCTACTCACGAATATGGGCTGTCTACTTGCTATCTAACACTCTCATGCTACTAACGACTTATCTATACTTAGCACAACCTATGAACTCTGCCCACGTATACAAATTTGTACTTAACTAGCTCCTTTTCCATTCTTAAAATACCTTAAAAGTTTTTACCTATGGTTCACGAACTTACTCATCTTTTAGAGTAGAATTGAATACCCTCAGAAGTAAATGCACATTACAGAGCACAGAGTCTAGCGATTCTAACAAACAAAAATGAAGAGAATCGAGTAGTGACAGATTGTTTTTAGTCCAGAGAAGTAAATAAGTAGGTTCCAATAGAGAATGGCAGGGCGATCTTTGCTGGGAGTGTGGCCCGGGGTGGCTATGGAAGGCCTGAAGGATGAGTAAGGCAAGCCATGCAATGAGACGGGGTCCCACCCCTTGCCATGCCCTTCTGCAGGAACGCAGCGGTTCTAGAACCTGACAGAGTCCGGAGTGCTGGGCTCAGTGAGGGGAGCAGAGATACTAGGAGCTGCAGGCAGACAGGAGGGCGGGAGCCTAACATTGCACTGGAGGCCACTGGGAGCTTGAAGCTGGGGCATCTCATAGTGTGGTTGATTTATACCTTTACAAATTCTTTCTGGCTGATGTTTGGAGCCTGGATTGGTAAGCAAAGCAAGGATGGAAACAGGTAAACTTATCAGGAAGCTGTTGTGATAATCCAGCTCCAGACGATGGTGGTGTGGACAGGATGGCAGATGTGAAGATGAGGCAGATTGGAAGGGAGGGTCCAGGGGGACCTTCTGGCCTGAGGAACTGGGTAACGGCAGTGCCGTTTACCGAGGCAGGGAGAACACAGTTTGGGAGGAAGACGGGAGAGCTCCGTGTGGACAGGTCACGTTCGAGTGGTCAAGAAGAGACATGAATAAGACAGTGGAATAATCAGACCTGCATTTCAAAAGATGGAGACATGATCTGAGCCTTCTCGTGTGTAGATGGAATGAACGAGGTCACCCGAGGAAGGCGCAGATGCGGAAGGGACAGTGGCTAGAAAGGCCCGTCTCCCACAGAGGTGAGTACTTGCTGACCACGCGGCCCAGCTTGTCTTAGGTATCTCTCCTGGAGAAACAAAAACCTAAAATTTATACATGAATAATTATAGCACTACTATTCATAATCACCAGAAACTGGAAGCAACACAAATGGCCTTCAGTGGGTGAAAGGGTGAACACACTGTGGTCCGTCCATGCCAAGGACACCACTCAGTGGTAAAAATGAATGAGCTGTTGATACAGAGAATGGCACGGGCCTGCCTCAAGTGTATTCTGCTGAGAACAGAAGGAGCCGTGTCACACACACCCCACCGTTCCATTCATACGACTCTCGGGAAAAGGCAAAACCCTAGGGTCAGAGAACAAGTCAGGGATTGCCAGCGATTAGGGGCAGCGGGGGAGAATTCATGGGTGTGAGAATTGCTCTGTATCCTGTCTGTGTCGTGGTGACAGACATCATTATGTGTGAAAACCCATAGGACAGTACTCCCCCCCAAAAAAAGGTGAATTTTACCGTATGCAAAATTTTTAATAAAATAAAAGTTTAAAAAAAAGACCAAAGAGTTCCAAAGCTGGGAGGCTTTACGTGACTCCTATTATGAACTAACTTGAAGTGGTGCTACAGATGGTGCCGTGCGTCACTGGGACCTTGGGCTCTGAGCTTACCGCCCTGCGCTGGAAATCACCAAACATCTCTCAGGAGAGATTCAGAGGATAAACAGAAAACACATTTTCACTCCCCAGAAGGGAAGTTTTCTATAACTCAGAAACCAAACTTATCTAAGTGAAGTAAGTCAGACAGAGAAAGACAAATATCATATGATATCACTTATATGTGGAATCCAGAAAAATGATACAAGTGACCTTCGTTACAAAACAGAAAGACTCACAGACTTAGAAAACAAATGTATGGTTACCAAAGGGGAAAGGGAGGGCAGGGATAAATTAGGAGGTTGGGATTAACATATACACACTACTATATATAAGATAGATAATCAACAAGGACCGAATGTATAGCACAGGGATCTAGACTCAATACTCTGTAATAACCTATATGGAAAAAGAACCTGAAAAATAATAGATACATGTATATACATGACTGAACCGCTTTGCTGTACACCTGACACTAACACAGCATTGTGAATCAACTATACTCCAATATAACACAAAAATTTTTTAAAAAGAAACAAAACTAATGACATCTATAGGACTGCTCTTAACCAGTAACACGTGAGTGGGAGGGAAATACCCCATTTTATTCTGACCAAGTGTGCTGCAGAGTTAGCACTGGAACCTGGGTGGGATCCTGTTAAAAAAACCCTGGCTAAAAGCTTCCTCCTAAAGCAAAGGGAATGTGATTTCTCACACGTGAAGGCACGTCCCGCAGGCTAACAGAGTACAAGCCAGCAAACCCCATCCGTCTTCACCCACTTCCTCTTGAAACCGAATTACCCGTGCAACGCCTTTCTACAAAACCAATCGTTTTACTGCAATGGAAAGATACAACTTACCAAGTCTATGTTGCAGTGAAAGGCAGCGACAGCGTGGGCTTTCGTGTTCTACCTGGAGCCCCAGGGCTGCTGTGCGCTCCAGTGAGGGAAGCCGGCCAGCCTGCAGGATTCCTACCAGCGCCGTTCTCATCCTGCTGGGGTGTCCTCACCCAAGTCTCCTCTTTTTCTCCCATGATTCCTCTCAGTGAAATTCTTTATCTGCAGTACCTTAGAGAGAGAAGGGACAAGAAAAATGAGTTCCCAGGAATAAGAAGGTCCCAGGGCACCAGATTTTTAACCTTCCGGAGGGTGAGAAGGTATCTTGAGAAATGCAGCCCTTGTATGCGGCAAAGGGTCAGTGAATTCATGTCCTCAGTGTGGGACTGCCTCCCTGCCCGTGGACCATGACACAGCCATGGAGAGAGTGACACCCATCAGTAACACCGACCTAGCATGTTGTACCACGAAGAAGGCTGCCCAGCATGGAGCCACAATTGATATCAACACGTCCATACCTACATTTCCAAAGAAGACACGCAGACGGCCGGCAAGTACGTGAGAAGGTGCATAACCCCACTAACCACCAGGGAAATGCAAATCAGAACCACAGTGAGGTATCACCTCACACCTGTTAAAATGGCCATCATCGAGAAGACAAGAGATAACAAGTGCTGGTGATAAGTGCTGGAAAAGGGAACGCTCTTGTGCACTACTGGTGGGAATGTACATTGGTGCAGCCACTATGGAAAACAGTATGGAGGCCCTCAAAAAATAAAAACTAGAATTGTCATATGATCCAGCAGTTCCACTTCTGGGTATAAATCTGAAAGAAGTGAAATCAGGATCTCAAAGATACATCTGTAATCCCATGTTTGTTGCAGCATTATTCACAGTAGGCAAGACACAGAAACAATCTAAACGTCTTTCAATGGATGACTGGATAAAGAAAATTTAATATATTTACACACACACACACACACACACACTGGAATTAAAAAAAAAAAAGGAAATTCTGCCATTTCCAACAACATGGATGAATCTGGAGGACATTATGCTCAGTGAAATAAGCCAGACAGGGAAAGGCAAATACTGGGTGGTATCAGTTATATGTGGAAACTAAAAAAATAAAATTTCATAGAAACAGAATAGAATGGTGGTTAGCAGGGGCTGGGGGAGGGGAAATTGGGTGATGTAGCTCAAGGGATATAATTGTTCAGTTACAAGAATAAGTTCTGAGGATCCAATGTACAGCCTAGTGACCATGGTTAATAATTCTGTATTACAGATTTGACAGTGGCTGGGAGTAGATCTTAAGCATTCACACACACACACACACACAGTTGACTATGTGAGGTGATGGATGTGTGAATTGTCTTGATCTGGGTACGCATTCTACATTGTGTATGTATATCAAATCATCACATTGTACACTGCATATATAAAACTGTGTCTGTCAATTTTCTTCAATAAAGTTTAAAAAAATAGCATGTCTGTTCTTGTACAGAGACAGATCTGGAAAGAAAGTTTACTGAAATCTTAGTGGCTACGAGTTGTTAAATGATTTTCAATTTATTCTTTTTAATTTTCTGTTTCATTTGAATTTTCTTCATATAGATGTGCTATCTATATAATTGGCAATATAGTTGTTTACGTTGCGTTAAAAAGACAGTGCGATTTTTATAAAGCACTCTTTAAATATGTGGAGGAAGGGCAAGTTCTATGGGAAACTGGAGGGAAGGTTGGCAATTTTAGGGAAATTCAACGACCTGGATGAATTCTGGGTTTTACTCCCCTTCCTTCAAGATCGCAAATCGTAATCTGCAAAAGACCAGTGGGGAATAAACGAGCGAAATCAGCCCTAAAATGAGGTTCAGAGCTTCTAAAAGAATCAGCTGTGCTCATCCAACAGATTTTAGTTCACTTACTGGTTCCCTGAGTGCTTGGTCTCCTGGATGAGGTCACACCTCACTCTGAAGCCATCACTGACCTGGGCATTCTTCTCCATGTCACTTGTCACCGTTAAAGTGTGACATTGTGTTGATTGATTACGTGACCAATATGGCCTGCCCCACTGGACTTCAAGCTTCATGAAGACATACACCCTTTTACCTGCTCATCATTCTACCCTTGTCATGTAGCAAGGCCACTGACATACATTATGGGCTCAAAAAATATGTTTGAAAAATTGCATAAAAGCACTGTAGCATAACATTTTTTAATAACTATAGCACTTATCGGGTTGTGAAACACATCTTAAGTTACCTACTCATCCTAAGATTGCATTTTATTCTCTTTGCTTTGGTTGCATATTTTAAAGCAATAAACTACTCACTATTTATTTTCTTGACAGATACCTAGTTATTGCCATCCCTCTGAGACAGCACTGGAGGAAACACCAGAACCATAAGAGTATGTTTCACTGTGAGAAAAGGTGAAACAGGTAAAGCCCTGGATTTGGGAGCTTGAGACCCTGTGTTTCCCCGGCATATTGCATGATGCTTGTGTGTGGACATAGTGTGGCTCCAGCTGGTAAACTGCTAACAAGCAGCAGGATCTTTTCAAGGTCATTCAAAAAGATGTAACAGGGCTTCCCTGGTGGCGCAGTGGGTGGGGGTCCACCTGCCGATGCAGGGGACACAGGTTCGTGCCCCAGTCCGGGAGGATCCCACACACCGCGGAACGGCTGGGCCCGTGAGCCATGGCCGCTGAGCCTGCGCGTCCGGAGCCTGTGCTCCGCAACGGGAGAGGCCGCAGCAGTGAGAGGCCCGCGTACTGCAAAAAAAAAAACAAAACACTGGGCTATATAGTAATATAAGAAACAGTAAGTAATATAAAATAAAGCATATTTACCCCACCACAGTAATCACAACTACTCTGAATATTAAAGATTTTTTTAACCCTTAGAACAACTCTGAGGCAGACAGCTAGGGAGGCCCCATATCCCATAGTGCTCGGGGTCAGCTTTGCGACCTTGGGAAATCGTTTTACCGGATGTGCAGTGTTAAGAATTCCGTGAGCTGACACATGGGGAGCGCTCACTTGGCATAGGGCTGGGTCTCAGTAAACATTCAATAAATCACAGCAATCATTTGAATATTACTTGATGGGAACCCAAGATTGCTCTAGTTACATGACTCGCCCAAGATCCCAACAATTTGAGGAGGTTGAGCTAGGGTTCAAATCCAGGTTCAGTTCTGTTTTCAATCCCTAGTCCTTCCTCTTGCCGTGCTTCCTGGCCGCCTTTCTCACACTGTCTTACCGTGGTGACCTCACAGACAGCACTGACCTTTGCCAAGAATACCCCATAACACCAACAGGTCTCTTCCTTGATAAACTGAGTATTTGCATGATCACTTGTCTTCAGCGGTTCCCTGTCCATCTTCTCTGCTGGTAAATCTGCTCTGCTCACAAAATCCTTAAACAAACCAAGAGACAAAAACCCCTTTCTCCTTCCTGCCTTCCCTCCAGGGCACACATTTATAAGATGTTGTCTGCTCTTTAGCCCCTGTGTCGTCCCCTCTCTTTGGCCCTTTGCAATCTGGCTACTAGTACATATGTGCAAGCCCCTCCCCTTGGCTTCCTGACCCCATCTTGTACCTTCTTGCTTTTCTCCAACTTTGTCATCTTGTCTGACTGCTTTTCCTGACCTCTTTCTAGTTACTCCTGACTTTTTCATTTTCTCTTAAAAATCAGATAATTTCAGGATGATAAGACATCTCAAAAGTTACCTGGTTGAACTGCCATCCACTGTTTGACCTCTCCCACCCCCCATATCCCTCTCTAAATGCCCACACGCAGGGCAGTGCACCTCTGCCTACCGAACACTGTGGAGAGATCTATCACGTATCCCATCAAAACCGGCTTCTGACAGCCGTTTTCACTTCTGCACTTGAGGTCACCAAGGGCAAACCCCATCCCTGCCCTTCACACAATCACTGCAGATACAGAAGGCTCTCATCTTGCCCTGACTTTGCCCCAAAACTCTGAGATTTCTTTTCTCTAGATAACAGCCCAAGTTTCTTCAACTGCAACTCAAGATATGATTTCTTATTTTCCACTCTCCTGTCACTGAGCCTGTCCCAATTTATGTAGATTTAAACTCTGAATTTTGCTTGCCTGAGAGGATCTGAGCAGCACATAGAGGGACGCTCCCCAAGAAGATGCAAGTGGCATCTAAAGTGTGTGTGTGGAGTGAGGGGTCGATAGTGGAATGGGGTCTTAAATGGATGGATGGATGGGCAGACGGGAACAGACAGATGGATAGAAGATGATAGGTAGGTAGATAGATAGACAGACAGGTAAACTGGATTCATACATCAGAAGGAAAGTCAAACACAGCTAGGCAAAATAAAAGCTGTTTATTTCAGTGTCGAAGGGTGACAAGAGCAGTAAGGGTGAGCACGAGCCTCGATAGTCAGATGTGTGTGTGTTGCTTGCCCTGGACATTTGTGCGTCAGTGTGTGATCGGCAGGTCCTGACCATACAGTGATAGCCAAGTCTCGCCTACAGCTCTGCTTCTCCACCAGCACTACTTGCTGTCCAGAAGGTGGATTTCTATTATTCTCAGACATCTACTGCTCTCTGAAATTATCCTGTTTGACTTACAGTTTTTTGTCTGCACCCCAATCCCACACGTGGGGAGTAAACTGTCTTGTTCTCAGTAGTAGGGCTTGTACCTAACACATAGCAACGACTCCATAAATATTTGTCAGAACAATAAGCGACGTAGTAAGTGGCTGAGTGTGTGGTCACACAACAGAAGAGGGTGCGCTAACACACAAGCATTCTATGACGCTGGGCCCTGGGAAGCACTGCCGATGTTGTTCCGCCATCGTGTGGCCTTTTCGGCTATTGCAGCGGAAGACACAGCGGAACTGCATTTTCACAGCTGTTTTCCAGATGAGGATAATTCTTGTTGCGCTGGCCCATGGGCTGGTGGAACTAGGTCAGAAGCTAATCAGATCTCCTATGCTCACCTGCTTCTCTCTTACCTCCCTTTCTGTCTGTGTCTGTGCACATCCCTTAGAGTCAGTGTTCGCTGAGGTCCATGTGCAGCCTCTGCCTTTCTCCTTGGGAAGTGTGTGTTGGCCCATTACACCTGCATGCTAATGACCGCTAATTCCATATCTCATCCATTGACCTCAGACTCCTCATTTAAGCATTCACAGATATAAGCTTCTTTCTTTTGTTCTCATGCAGTTCAAATTGGTTTCTAATTTCCCCTTGATTTTGTCTTTGGCCCATGAATTATTTAGAACTGTATTGTTTAGATATTTGGGGGGGATGTTTTCTAGATATTTTATTGTTAGTGATTTATAACTGAATTCCATTGTGTTCAGAAATACATTTTGCAAGATTTTGGTCTTTTTCAATTTATTGAGACTTGCTTTATGTGCCGACATATTGCCCATCTTAGTGAATGTATTATGTGCACTGGTAAAGAATTTGTATTCTGCACTTATTCAATGCAGTATTCTATAGATATCAATTCGATAAAGGTGGTAGATAGTCTTGTTCAATCATCTGTGTCTTTACTAATTTTTTGTCAGTCTGTTCTACCAGTTGCAGAAAGAGGCATAATAACTCTTAGCCATAATTGCAGAATTGTCTATATGTCCGAATTCTGTCCATTTTTGCTTTATGTGTCTGACGCTCTGTTGTTAAGCATATATACATATTTAATTGCTAAGTCTTCCTGACGAATGGTTACTTTTTATTATGATGATAAAATGTCTCTGGTAATACTCTGCTATTACAACAACCACTCAAGCTTTCTTATATCGTACTTATTCTTGCTCGTGGTGTATGCTTTTTGTTCCATTTCTTTCAAGCTATCTTTGTCTTTATATTTAAAGTATGTCTCTTGTCGCCAGCATATAGTTTGGTCTGACAATCTCTGATTTTTAATTACCATGTTTAGACCATCAACATTTAATGTAAGCATTGAAATAGTGGGGTCTTTGTCTTCCATTTTATTATTATTTTCTTGTTTTGCTCCTCTGATCCTCCTTTCTTTTAGATAATCTGATTTTTTTTCTATTTTAATTTGTCTATGGTCTTTTCAGCTATATCCCTTGTGTTTATAGTGGCTGTCCTATGGATTAAAATATACATACCTAACTTTTCACATTTGACCTAGAGTTATATTGTCCCACAGACTTGAAGACCTATTGCACCCTCTATACCTCCATCCTGCAAAGCTATCATTCAGATTTGAAGGAGAGATAACGAGTTACAGACAAGCAAAAGCTAAAAGAGTTCAGCACCACTAAACTGCCTTTACAAGAAATGTTCATGCAGCTCAATATCAAAACAACAAACAACCCAATCCAAACATGGGCAGAAGACCTAAACAGACATTTCTCCAAAGAAGATATACAGACTGCCAACAAACACATGAAAGGATGCTCAACATCACTAATCATTAGAGAAATGCAAATCAAAACTACAATGAGGTGTCACCTCACACCAGTCAGAATGGCCATCAACAAAAAACCTACAAACCATAAATGCCAGAGAGGGTGTGGAGAAAAGGGAACCCTCTTGCACCATTGGTGGGAACGTAAATTGATACAGCCACTATGGAGAACAGTATGGAGGGTACTTAAAAAACTAAAAACAGAACTACCATATGACCCAGCAATCCCACTACTGGACATATACCCTGAGAAAACCATAATCCAAAAAGAGTCATGTACCAAAATGTTCACTGTAGCTCTATTTACAATAGCCAGGACATGGAAGCAACCTAAGTGTCCATTGACAGATGAATGGATAAAGAAGATGTGGTACATATATACAATGGAATATTACTCAGCCGTAAAAAGAACTGAAATTGAGTTATTTGTAGTGAGGTGGATGGACCTAGAGTCTGCCATACAAAGTGAAGTAAGTCAGAAAGAGAAAAACAAATACCATATGCTAACACATATATATGGAATCTAAAAAAAAAAGGTTCTGAAGTACCTAGGGTCAGAACAGGAATAAAGATGCAGACATAGAGAATGGACTTGAGGACATGGGGAGGGGGAAGGGTAAGCTGGGATGAAGTGAGAGAGTAGCACGGACATATATACACTACAAAATGTAAAATAGATAGCTGGTGGGAAGCAGCTGCATAGCACAGGGAGATCAACTCGGTGTTTTGTGACCACTTAGAGGGGTGGGATAGGGAGGGTGGGATAGGGAGGGTGGGAGGGAGACGCAAGAGGGAGGGAATATGGAGATATATGTATACGTATAGCTGATTCACTTTGTTATACAGCAGAAACTCATACAACATCGTAAAGCAATTATACTCCAATAGATATGTTAAAAAAGAATAAAAAGATATAGAGTGGCTGAATGGATTTAAAAACAAAATCCATCTGTATGCTGCCTAAAAGAGATTCACTTCGGATCTAAAAACACATACAGACTGAAAGTGAGGGGATGGAAAAAGGTATTCCATGCAAATGGAAATCAGAAGAAAGCTGGCGTAGCAATACTTATATCAGACAAAATTGACTTTAAAATAAAGACTGTTACAAGAGACAAGAAAGACATTACATAATGATCAAGAGATCAATCCAAGAAGAAGATATAACAATTGTAAACATATGCACTCAACATAGGAGCACCTAAATACATAAAGCAAATATTAACAGACATTAGAGAGAAATTGACAGTAACACAATAATAGTAGGGGACTTTAACACCTCACTTACATCAATGGACAGATCATCCAGACAGGAAATCCATGAAGAAACAGTAGACACATTAGACCAGATGGAGTTAATAGAAACATATGGAGCATTCCATCCAAAAGCAGCAGAATACACATTCTTTTCAAGTGCACATGGAACATTCTCCAGGATAGATCACATGCTAGGCCACAAAACAAGTCTCAGTACATTTAAGAAAATTGAAATAATATCAAGCATTTTTCTGACCACAGCAGTATAAGAATAGAAGTTAACTACAAGAAAAAAACCCACAAACACATGGAAGCTAAACAATACACTACTAAACAACAAGTGGGTCACTGAAGAAATCTAAGAGGAAATCAAAAAATACTTGGGGACAAATGAAAATGGAAACACAATGATCCAAAATCTATGGGACACAGCAAAAGCAGTTCTAAAAGGAAAGTTTAGCGATAGAAGTCTGCCACAGGAAACAAGAACAATCTTAAATAAACAATGTAACCTTACACCTAAAAAAAAAACTAGAAAAAGAAGAACAAACTAAGCCTAAAATAAAAAGTATCAGAGCAGAAATAAATGAAATAAAGAGTAGAAAAACAGTAGAAAAGTTCAACAAAGCTAAGAACTCTTTTTTTAAAAGATAAACAAAATTGATAAACCTTTAACCAGACTCATTAAGAAAAAAAGAGGTCTCAAATAAATAAAATCAGAAATGAAAGAGGAGAAATTACAGCCAACACAACTGAAATCCAAAAGATCATAAAAGATTACCATGGAAAATTATATGTCAATAAAATGGACAACCTAGAAGAAATGGATAAATTCTTAGAAATATACAATCTCACAAGACTGAATCAGGAAGAATAGAAAATATGAACAGACAAATTACCAGTAACAAAATTGAATCAGTAATTTTAAAAATTACTAACAAACAAAAGTCCAGGAGCAGATGGCTTCAAACGTGAATTATACCAAATATTTAAATAAGAGTTAGTATAGCCTTCATGAACTATTCCAAAAAGTTGCAAAGGAACATTTCCAAACTCATTCTTTCAGACCAGCATCATCCTGATACCAAAACCAGAAAAAGACAGTACAGAAAATATTACAGGCCAATATCACCGATGAGCGTAGGTACAAAATTCCACAACAAAATATTAGCAAGCTGAAGCCAACTATACATTAAAAGGATCATACACTGTGATCAAATGGGATTTATCCCAAGGATGGTTCAATATCCACAAATCCATCAACATGATACACCACAGTAACAAATTGAAGAATAAAAATTATATGATCATCCCAGTAGATGCAGAAAAAGATTTTGACAAAACTCAACATTTATTTATGATAAAAACTCTCAAGAATATAGGGAGCATACATCAATAAAAGCCATATATAACAGACACACAGCTAACAACATACTCAATGGTAAAAAGCTGAAAGCATTTCCTCTCAGATCAGGAATAAGACAAAAATGTCCACTCTTACCACTTTTATTCAATATAGTATTGGAAGCCCTAACCACAGCAATCAGAGAAGAAAAAGAAATAAAGGAAATCTAAATTGGAAAGGAAGAAGTAAAACTGTCACTGTTTGCAGATGACATGATTCTATATAGAGAAAATCCTAAAGATGTCACCAGAAAACTATTAGAACTAATAAATGAATCAGCAAGGTTACAGGATACAAAATTAATACACAGAAATCTGTTGCATTTCTATGCACTCACAATGAACTATAAGAAAGAGAAATTAAGAAAACAATCCCATTTGGAATTCCCTGGTAGTCCAGTGGTTGGGACTCTGCATTTTCACTGCTGAGAGCCTGGGTTCAATCCCTGGTCAGGGAACTAAAGATCCCACAAGCCACACAGCACGGCCAAAGAGAAAAAAAGAAAAGAAAAGATTCCCACTTACAGTTTCATCAAAAACAATAAAATACCTAAGAATAAATCTAACCAAGGAGGTAAAAAACGTGTACTCAGGAAACTATAAGACACTGATGGATGAATGAAATTCAAGATGATACAAACAAATGGGAAGATATACCATGCTCATGAGTTGAAAGAATTAATATTGCTCAAATTACCATACTACCCAGGGCAACCCACAGATTCAATGCAATTGCTATCAAAACACCAATGACATTTTTCTCAGAACTAAAACATATAGTTTTTAAATTTGTATGGAAACACAGAAGACCCTGAATAGCCAAAACAATCTTGAGAGAGACAAACAGAGTTGGAGGAATCACACTCCCTGACTTCAGACTATACTACAAAGGTACAATAATCAAAACAGTATGGTATTGGCACAAAAACACACACACAGATCCATAGAAAAGAATATGGAGCCCAGAAATAAACCCACACTTATATGGTCAATTAATTTATGACAAAGGAGATAAGAATATACAATGGAGAAATGACAGCTTCTTCAATACGGTGCTGGGAAACTGGACAGCTACATGCAAAAGACTCAAACTGGACCACTTTCTCACACCATATACTAAAATAAAGTCAAAATGGATTAAAGACTTAAATGTAAGACCATTAAAGACTTACATAAAACCATAAAACTTCTAAAGGAAAACATAAGCAGTATACTCTGTCACATTGGTCTTAGTAATATATTTTGCATTTGCCTCCTCAGGCAAGAGAAACAAAAGCAAAAATAAACAAATGGGACTACATCAAACTAAAAATCTTTTGCACAGTGAAGGAAAGTAGCAACAAAACAAAAAGACAGCCTACTGAATGGGAGAAGATATTTGCAAATGATATGTCTAATAAGGGTTAATTTCTAAAATATACAAAGAATCCTTACTACTGCACATCAAAAAAAAAAAAAATTAAAAATGGGTGGAGGGCCTAAGTAGACATTGTTCCAAAAAAGACATACAGATGGCCAACAGACACATGAAAAGGTACTCAACATCAATAATCATCAGGGGAACGCAAATCAAAACCACAATGAGATACCACGTCACACCTGTCAGAATGATTATCAACAGAAAGACAACAAACTGCCATATGTTCTAGAAAATACCACACGACCTCGTTTATATGTGGAAGTCAAAAACCAAAGCAAGCAAACAAAGTGAAAGCAGATGACTAGAAATAGAAGACAAACAGTGGGTTGCTGGTGGGGGGGTGGTGTTGGGCAAAATAGGTAAAGGAGATTAAGACGTTCAAACGTCCAGCTTTAAAATAAATAAGCCAGGGCTTCCCTGGTGGCGCAGTGGTTAATTATCAGCCTGCCAATGTAGGGGACATGGGTTCGAGCCCTGGTCCAGGAACATCCCACATGCCATGGAGCAACTAAGTCCGTGTGCCACAACTACTGAGCCTGCACGCCTGGAGCCCATGCTCCACAACAAGAGAAGCCACCGCAATGAGAGGCCCGCACACCGCAACAAAGAGCAGCCCCTGCTAACCGCAACTAGAGAAAATCCACGCGCAGCAACGAAGACCCAACACAGCCAAAATAAATAAAAATTAAAATAATAATAAACTAAAATAAATAAGCCGTGGGAATGTAATATACAGCATAAGGAAGATGGTCAATAATATTGTAATAACTTGGTTGGGGACAGATGGTTACTAGACTTGGTAATCATTTCTTAATGTATGTAAATGTCAAAGCAATATGTAGTACACTTATAACATAATATCAACTATATTTCAATTAAATAAACATTAAATATAGTGTGACCGTATGGCCCAGCAATACTACTCCTAGGAACATACTCAAGAGAAATGAAAACATATGTCTACACAAAATATATATAAATGTTTATAGTAGCATTATTCATAATAGCCAAAAAATAAGTGTTTATTTGGAAATGAACACAATTCAGAACAGTTCCCTGCAGTCAGGATTGTGGAGAATATGATCAGAAAGATGTTTAGAGAGGTGACTTTATTTTGCATGGTAGATATTAGGTGCTAACTGCATTATTCTTTGAAATTTTAGTATATGTTTTTATAACAAATTATTAAAAGGAAAGTGCACAAAAATTGGTATAGACGATCTTACTTACAAAGCAGAAATAGAGACAGATGCAGAGAACAAACATATGGATACCAAGGGGGAAAGGGGTGGGGTGGGATGAATTGGGAGAGGGGGATTGACATATATACACTGTTGATACTATGTATAAAATAGACAACTAATGAGAACCTGCTGTATAGCACAGGGAACTCAATGTTCTGTGGTGACTTAAATGGGAAGAAAATCCAAAAAAGAGGGGATATATGTATCATATAGCTGATTCACTTTGCTGTACAGTAGAAACTAACACAACATTGTAAAGCAATTATACTCCGATAAAAATTTTAAAAAGAAAAAGAAGGTGCACAGAAAAAAGACAATACAAAATGGTTGCAATCAATGTCATGAGTCCACGAATGTCCTGGGAACTTCCCACAGGATCCAGGATTCAAGCTTCTGGTTTGAAAAACTTGACAGGGTCAGCAAATACCTTTGCTTTGCGGTGGTACTTTTTTCTCCACTGCAGGTTGCCTCCAAGGAAAAGAGTGTTTCTGAGGGATGCCCTGTGTCCCTGCGATGCAAGAAAGTGGAATCAGATGGAGAAGGAGGGAAAATCCTTCAAAAACCATGATTTCCGTGCCTAGAGCTGTCTTGTGTTCACAGAGAGACGCCATCTGCCCATCCAGGAGGGTGCAGTGAGATTCTCTGCCCGGGCTCAGCAGGCTCCTGTGAACTATTTTTGTCGGAATTGATAACTCATAGCTTCAACAGAGAACAGTAGCCAGCCCCTAGCAACCATGCACCATTTTCCCCCCCAGACGTTTCCTACTTCTCTAGATTCCTATGGAGACCATTATTTTCTTCTTGCTTTAATCTTTGTGTGACACAAGCAAAATCTTCCCGGCTTTTATGCTTTCTTATCGGCAGGAGTAGATGTGGATTGAGCCAAAACGAGAGGAAAGAAACAGTAGTGAACCCAAATCCCTCAAACCGCCAGACTGCCTTCGTATTTTTTTCAACCCTGAGGGACAGCTACGAGGAGTCATCTCAGCTTCCTCTTGGCTTTTACTAACTGCTTCTTGGCCTCCGGGGCGGGATGGACCCTGGACCAGACACACAAGGTTCATATGGCATCCTGATTCTGGGTACTGCTATCGAGCATCCAATAACACTGCAGAGAGCAAGGTGAATAGCCACGGCAGATTTGCAGACGGATAAGAATAAACAGGAGGAAAATTGAGCTGTTTTTCTAGCAATTCTTCTTTTAAACCTGGTTCTTAGGATTTGCTTCCACATTTTAGTCCTCATCATACTGGGCAGGGCTTAAGTCCCCGTTGAAGTTCTCTTCCCTCATCTGTCAGTGCATCAGTGCTGTTTTAGTCCTTCCATGTCACCATCCTGTGGTCTTTGCCAGCTCCTTGCCCTTTCTGATCTGTAAATGACAGTCCCTCCTTGGGGAATTCCCTGGCGGTTCAGTGGTTAGGACTCCACGGTGTTCTCGCTGCCGTGGCCAGGGTTCAATCCCTGGTCAGGGAACTAAGATCCTGCAAGCCGCACAATTTGGTTAAAAAAAAAAAAAAAAGTCCCTCCAATTTCCATGCAGAACCCTCTTCTGTGCCTCACCTCAAAGTCTGCTAAGAAACCTCATCCATTCTTTGACCTCATGATCCACGCGTGCACAGCGACTCCCAGATTTATATACCCAGCTCAGACTTTCTAAAATGGTATTTGACAAATCCATGTGAAAACCTCACAGCTGCATCAAACGATATGTCTACACTCGTCTGTTTCCCACCTGATGTGCTCTCCCCCAGTGTTCACTACCTCCGCTAATCCTGCCATCATCTCCCTTCTCCCTCGTAACTGACTTGGGTGTCACTCTTGAAAGTGAGGGTAGTCATCAATTAGATCCATTAAACTGTAATTGGTTTAATAAATAATGAACCTGCCTTCACTGATTGAGCTCTGTTTTCACAAAAACTTGCATGTCCTCCAAGAGGCATGTAGCCTAAACATTAAGATGTTTGCTTGAGTTATTTTTCTGGAGCTTGGAGTCAGCTGTGTCCAGTTCCAGTTCAAGCTGGTTAAGACTGGTTGGGACCCATCAACCCTCCAACTGGGCGTGTCGAGTGTCCAACAGGTGGCCATTTGATGTCAGAGAGCCAGAAAATCCACCCTCAGAGCTGGCTAACGCTGCCATTTTCTGAGCACGCATCCCATGAAGAAGTCTGTAGCGTGGTTGCATCTGCGCAGATCTCAAATATTCCTCCTGAAGGCAAAGGGCTCCGGATACTTATGGGAAAAAGAAAAAGGGTGGTCTGAGGCCCGGGGAGCTTGGGGGAAAGTGATTTGAGATTTGTTCTCCCATCTCCTCGTATGGTTGCCTCGAGTTTCAACCCTTTTTCCGCAGCAAACCTCTGCATCTCAGTGTTGGCTTTGCTGCATGTGGGGCAAACTGACCTAGCTGAGCAACACGCTTACCCCCCCCCCCCAACCGCCGTCGCCCTGCCCCTGGCGCCTCAGCTGCATCGAATCTTGTTCACTCTTCCAGGGAAATCTCCCTCTTGGGGCTGGAGTGCAAGTGCCTTGGGGCAGCAGGGGAGGCAACATCCCTTCTGACACCCCACAGAGGTCTCGGGCGGCTGCGTTTCCACCAGCGTCACTTTATGGAGGACAGGGCGCGGTGACGGTGGTGACAGTACTCAGTCCTGGGGCCAGAGCAGCGACAGGTGATGACTGCCCGGGGCCGGGGCCGGGGGCACGCTGGGCTGAGACTTCCCTCCACAGTGCTTCCTTGGAGGTGAGGGAATATGGGAGCAGGGGAGCCAGGATTCCTGCAGCAGGTGGGAGACTTGGGAGTGTCACCCACCGAGCACAGCTCTGTCCCTGCTGCTGCGAGGCTGCACCTGGGAAGCCTGCGAGAGAGTGATGCGTCATTTTTCCAGTTACTGGGATCAACTTTCTGCCCCCTCCCCCAGGTAAAAAGTGTTCCCAGAGTATGACAGCTGTGTGAAAATCAGCAAGTTCCTGAAACAGCCGACTTCCCCTCCCATCACCCCAAGGCCTCGTAGGCCTGGAGGAGGGCAAACAACTTAGAAACAACACATAACAGTTTGTTTGTGCACGTCTCCATGAAGCCAACCTGCTTCTCAGACACATAAGCTTCTTGTCCCGTCCATCTGAGCAGCGCCGCAGTGAGAGCGCGTGGGATACCCTGGCAAGGTGTCACCCCCGAATTCCAAGGGGCACCGTGGGGCACGTACAGAAGCTGAGTCACGGCTCGGAGGACGGTGTACGTGACAGATGCCAGGTCTGCAGTGGAGGGGACGGGCCGTCTGGAGGCGTGGGGACAACGAGAGTGCCGGCAGCATGGGGAAGGCTCAGCCCGCAGCCCGGTTAGGAGGGTCCTTTGTGGGCAGTGAGCTTCATCAGCCTCGGCTGAGCCAGGCCGGTACAGGGTCAAGGGTCAAGGGCACGGGGCCAGGCTCACAGGACTGCTGCTGAGGAAGTGCCTCCCCCCTTCTAGACTCAGGCAAGGGGGCGATCAGGACTGCATGTGTTCATTATTAATTACATAGTATTAATTATGAATTTTACTGTGCAAATTCCCTCCTATCTCCAAAATGTATTTTGCTCAGAATGGCAGAATGAGGAGAGAACCACTTCATTAATTGTAATAAAGATTAAAAATGCAATGATTAAGTTTTTCCTAACTGGGTTTTCCTGACAGATGAACTTTTAAAATAGCAAGAAACATTTTATTCTTTGTGTTATTCTTTGTGCACTTGTATATACTATTCACAGTTAAAGGACCTTTATCGCTATTTTCCTTTTAATTTCACCCTTGCCGAAATAAAGCTTTTGGTTGGGAAAACGTAAAACAAAATAAAAATTAAAATATGTGTGTGTGGATATGTATATATGTTTATGAATATGTATATGTGTATTAACATGTACATTATGTATATGTATAAGATAAGTATATGTACATTATATGAATATATATGTGTGCATGTAAGCCTATATAAATATGTACCTATGTGTATGGATATGGATATGTGTGTATGTCTAAATGAGTATGTATATACGTATATGAGTATGTATGTGGTATGTAAAGTGACCATCACAGGATTACCTCCTTGACCCCTGCCCCAGGTAGGCCAAGCCGCCTGCCTGCACCCACACCACCCCAGGTCCCAGAGCCCCCCTCCTGCCTGAGAGCAGTGCCCTGCGGTGGCTTTGCCCTCCTGCATCCTGGGGGGGGGGGTGCCACACCAGCCTCTGCAGGACAAAGGTGTGGCCAGTATCCCCAGGACCGTCCAGCTTGAGCTGACTCCTCCAAGAGATCGTCACACCAAGTCACTCTGTCACCCAGATCGTCCTCACCCAGACCCTCTCCTCTGCTCTGTGCACTCCCAAACCCTTCCACTGCACATCTGAAAGCTCTTTTTGTTTCAAATTTGTACAGCTTTACTGGTATATAAGTAACACATAATAAGCTGTACGTGTTCAATTTGTGCAGTTTGATGAGTTGTGACATGTGTGTGCTCCTGTGAGGTCATCGCCACGATCAAGGTCATGAGCATGTCCATTACACCGAAACATTTCCTCTTTGTGAGCCATCTCTCCCTCCCAACTTCCACCCTGCAGCAACCACAGATGTGTTCTCTGTAACTGTATTTTATATAATTTTATATAAATGGAAAAATATACTTTGTCCTTTTTGTTGTCTGTCTGCTTTTATGCAACATAATTATACTTAGATTCTTCGGTGTTATTTCATGTATAGATAGTTTATTCTTTGCTATTACTGAGTGGTATTCCATTGTGTGGCTACACCCAAATTATGCTTATCCATTCACCTGTTGATGGACATTGGGGCTGTTTTCAATTGCTAGGTAGTACAAATAAAGCTTCTGTAAGCATTGTACACCAGTATTTCTGTGGAACAAAACTTCCATTTCTCTTGGACAAATATCTAGGAGTGGAAAAGCTGGACCACATATAGATATGTCTTTAATTTTTAAAGAAACTACCAAACATTTTCCAGAGTAGGTGTACACTTTTACATTGCTACCACCAGTGTGTGAGAGTTCCCAAATCTTTGTCAATACTTATTACAGTCAGTCTTTTAAATTTTAGCCATGATAGCAGGTGTGTGGTGGTTTCTCATTGTAGTTTCAATTTGCATTTCCATAATAATTATATACAGTATATTTTTATTTTTTATCTATATATCTTATTTTGTGAAGTGTCCGTCCAAATCTTCTGTCCATTTTAAATGAGTTGTTTGTTTTCATATAATTTAGCAGTAAGAGGTCTGTATATGTACAAGTCCTTTGCTGGATATATATTTTCTCCCAGGCTGTGACTTGCTTTTTCATTTTCATAACAACGTATTGGTATTTTAAACAGAAAACATTTTCGCTTTGAGGAAGCCAAACTTATTGATTTTTTTGTCTTTTACAATTTGTGGCGTTGGGGTTTAAATTTCTTTAAATTTTTGCCAAACTCAAGGTCACTAAGCTTGTCTCCTCTGTTTTCTTCTACAAGTTTTATGGTTTTATCTGTTGCATTTGGGCCTGGGGCCTATTTCAAGTTGATGCTTTAAATGGTGAGAAGTAGGTGTTTACACTTTTGTTTTTGTTTTTATGGCTACCAATTGCCCCAGGACCATTTGTTGAGGAGATGATCCTTGAATTGCGGTTGCACCCTTGTCAACTGATTATAGATATGTGGATCTATTTTTGTAGTTCTTATTTAATTATCTTTTTTTATCTTTATGCCAGTAACACACAGCTTTGATTAATGTAGTTTTATGATATGTCTTGAAATCATTTCGGATTTTGTCCTTTTTCAATGTTACTTTGACTATATTAGGTCATTTTCATTTCCATTTAAAATTTACAATTAGCTTTTCAACACCTAACAGAAAAGGCCTGCTGGGATTTAATTGAAATTTTGCCTTGAATCTATAGATCAAATTAAGGAGAACCAGCGTCTTAACAATATCGGCTTCTAGTCTAAGCCGTTAACATAGTGTATCTCTCCATTTACCTAGATCTTCTTTTATTTTTCTCAGCAATGTTTTACAGCAAGATATTACAGATAAGATAAATGTCCATAATTCGGTAATTTGCAATGCATCCATGTCATATCAGGTAAGAGACAAGTTTTACTAGGCAAAATAGAAAACTCAAATTACAGTAGATTGAAAAGATTGAAGTTTAATTTTCTCTAACGTATAAATCTCGAAGGCGGCAATTCAAGGCTTGTACTGAAAGTCCATGATGTCTTAGAGGCCCAGGTCCTTCTAGATTTCTTCTCTATCATTGTTGTCACAAGGCTCCCATCTAAGGTCAAAGAGACTGCTGGAGCTACAGTCAGTGTGTCTGTAATACATACAGAAATTCAGATGGGGATGGCAGCGGATGGAAAACTGCTTAAGACACAGGAGTGAGGTTTAGGACACAATTCAGAAGCAAGCGGAATAGAGTGGGAAGTGAATTAACGATTCGAAGAAGTCAAGGTAAAAGTGATGAGTGCAAATGACATGCATATAATGCCTGACAAATGCCCCAAAACAGGGAACCAAAAGAACAGGACAAGTGTCAAGCTATAAATTACACAGAAATACACAACAAGTTAGAAGAAATTTTTAAAATATATTCTTTAGGTTGAAAAGCCCACAGCAGCCACTGAAAAACAGGCACCGAACATTTCACAAGTGACTGAAAAGCAACGTAAAGAAGAAACCTTTAAACATCCAGACAAAAAAGACTAAGTCACCTGTCAGAGGAAAGTATCAGACTGGCTCCAGAGTAATTCCGAGAAACGTTCCATCCATCTGGGGAAAACTGTATGCGGGTTTTCTAAGAAAGAATGTGACCGATAAATTTTCTACCAAGCCAAATCGTCACTTAAATATAAAAGGATAGAACAGGAAATATAAATGGATAGTAATAAAAGTAACTGCTAGGGCT
Organism: Phocoena sinus; assembly: GCF_008692025.1. Taxonomy (NCBI): domain Eukaryota; kingdom Metazoa; phylum Chordata; class Mammalia; order Artiodactyla; family Phocoenidae; genus Phocoena; species Phocoena sinus. Next base: position 2,958,387 of record NC_045774.1, on the reverse strand, counting down.
TCCCTGGCGGCGCAGTGGTTGAGAGTCCACCTGCCGATGCAGGGGACATGGGTTCGTGCCCCGGTCCGGGAAGATCCCACATGCCGCAGAGCGGCTGGGCCCGTGAGCCATGGCCGCTGAGCCTGCGCGTCCGGAGCCTGTGCTCTGCAGTGGGAGGGGCCGCAGCAGTGAGAGGCCCACGTACCAAAAAAAAAAAAAAAAAAAAAAGTAACTGCTAGAACAAAATACAAACGTCCAGCTTACTAGTAGTACACAAGTAAAACAAAACAACCACAAAAACAAACACAGATCGATTTAGTGGAAAACATGTTTTAAATAAGCAATAAAAATAGTAAATGTAACGTAAAAATCATGACAAAATACTAAAAACATCCTCCATAACAATCAGTGCAATGGAACTAATCTCATTTGTAAAATATAGACTCTCAAATCGAATCAAAGGGCAAAACCTAACATATGCAATACTGAAAAAAATTTAAAAACCACCAAAAACGAAGTACAACTGAGCAAGAAGCTGGTAATGGTCTCACCTGAGAAATGGGACCACCATCTGAAGTGAGACAATGACTTTTTCTTTTCCACAGATGACACTGTATATAAAAGGGTCTCAATTCAGTGTTTGCAAGAACCGGGAAGATACAGCTAATTAATTAAAACAGCAGAACAGAATAACAGGCATTGATGGGACCTACCTGGAAAAGGCATTTAAATTCAAATTATTTTTAAAACTAGGTGACCAAACGAAATGCTTCTGCAGGTCAGACACACAGGACAAGAGTCTCTGATCCTGGTAGTTTTACTCAAAGGAAAAAAAATCTTTACATAAGAGGTAAAGTAAGGAAGTCAAATTACTGTTGGAGTGACGGGGGGCGGGAGAGAGTTCTGAAGGGGTCAGTCTGTGAGGGGCTTGTGGGAGAGCCAGCAGGACCAAGAAGGAGCAGGTCAGGCCGTAGCAGTGGTGGGCTGTGCGGAGGGTGAGCAGAGAGGCTCAGCGTGTAGTCACTGAAGTTCAATTCATGTCTGTCCCATGGCTCTGTGAGCTTCATATTATTACTTCCTTATCTGCCCCCGTGCTTTGCACTTGAAAGAGAGACCACCTAGAGTCACAGAAAATCACCAGCTTTGGAGCTGGATGAGCGTGGATTCAATCCCAACCAATTACTACCCACATTCACAACAGCTATGCTATTTGGCTTCGGCCAAGTACAGTAAGATATGTGAAATGTTGAGGGCAATGCTGCATATCGCAACGTTTATCCTTAGGACCGAGTCAGGCAAAGGCCAGGTCTCAGCCCCGGGTGCTGGCGGTCATTCTCTCTCCACGCCCCAGGCCCCAACTCATCTCCCTCCCACTGCACCTCTGCCCCCACTGTCCTTGGATTCAGAACTGTAAGACTTTCCTTCAACCTAGTAAAGCCTCCAGAACAAGGGCCCACTATTAACTTGTACACAGTTACCTCTGCAAGTCACTCAACCAGCCTGAGGAGCCCTGCAGTCAGAGCTGTTTACCCTCCTGAATAACCACGCGTTCAAGAACACACATGGGCTCTGTCTGCCTCATCTGGAGCGAATGTTCTCACAGTCAGGACTGCAATAGGCAGAGGCGTATATCACCCTCCTCCCCTTGACGTTTTTGATCCACTGCCACCCCACCCACACACAGAAGGACGACTCTACACTGCCAGCCACGTCTAATTAAAAGTTATGGGGCCTAAAAGATGTTTTGGAAACAAATGAGAAATCCATCTTAAAGAATTCTAACTCAAATAGGTAACTAATGAGAACCTGCTGTATAAAAAATATTTTTAAATAAAATTTAAAAATTTTTTTAAAAAAAGAATTCTAACTCAACATGTTCTCGTCCTAAAAGTTGCATCAGAAACTTTTTCATGAGTCGTCGCCACGACGTGAAGAAAATATCCACACCAGTGCCAGATGCACCCTGGGAGAATCTTCTGCCCACCCAACTTTCAGTTAGCGGGACAGAAAGCAACATTTAGACACCCTGGCCGCCTCGTCATCCACAGAAGGTAACTCAGCCACCACTCTGGGACGTGCAGCCACTCTGCTGTACTGATCACCTCGCCCGAGAACACATGGACACCAGGGGTAAAAACCCCTGTGGCTTTACCTACAGGAAGCTAGAAAACCATCTCAGTAAATATGGTTCCATCACATCTTCAGGATTTTTTAAATCTTTTCTGTGACGTTCAATGTTATCCACTGGAACTTGTTTTCAAATGCATTATCCATGGCATTAATTTACCACGATAAAGAAAAGAACTAAACAGATTTCACAATAGTACTTTAAACTTAGACGGTAAGAAATTTTGAACAATTGAGCCAAGTGTCAGCCCGTTTGAAGCATACACTGTCATCCTTAAAGGGTTATGTAGAATGACTTTTAAAATGACTAATCCAACCATCTAAGTTTAACTTAGTTACATTAGGTGAGTTACATTACCACGTCCCATGGTAACTATCTTGTGCCTGCAAGCATCCTGGGCAAGAAGTAGTAGAAAGGTCACGGGCTTTAGAGACAGACACAGACCTGGGTTTCGCTTTCAGCGACCCATTAAGTAAGTAAGCTTGGCCTAGAGTCTGAAAACTCCAAGATGCGGTAGGGTTATAAAAGTAGTTATGTAACCCCTACCCCATCAAAGTTGTTGTGGTGACACATAGCTATGGCAGGGCATTTCACTGTCCAGCATAAGACTGACATGTTGCTTTCCCTTTGCCCTCCTCTGGTTTTCTGTAGTTCACATCTGAATTTGGGAATGTGCTGTATTCTGAGGTCCCAGGGCTCTGCCGTATAAACTGCATGTAGGAACGGCGCTTGCCCCAACGGGTTAGTGTGGAGAGAAAAAGAACACATTACTAGGTATAATTCCTGGTACAGGGTAAGTGAGTCTACAGAGTGAGTGAGTCTGTGAGCTATGATGACGACGCTTTTTCAAGGTTCTGTCTGACTTTTTGAAAGGTTAATATCTGTACTAGAAACAGAAAATGAAACTATGGAAGAGATGCTATGAAAGGAGCAGAAGGTGAGAAGTTAGTAAGGGAAGAACAGAGGGAAAAACCATCCATGTTATGGAAAGCAGCTAATTCCGACCAAGGTAGAAGACATGAGGGGAATAACCATATTCAAAAATAGAATTTATCTTACTATACTCAGTGTTCTTCTCCATAACGGTGTTCATGCAGAAATGAAACAAGATACATGAAACTATTCATTAAGACTAAGGCCATTATGCTAATCTATTCCTTGCAAAACTTACACAGGTATAGTGGACACATTTTCAAAACCCAAAATTGAAGTCCAGAATTAAGTAACACAACAAAACAGTTTATTTCTGGTAGTACAGTAAACTAAAACTTGCAAACAAATAATTCATATTTCATGAGTGCTTACAATGTTTCTAATACAAGATTCTTAAAAATGCAGTCCCTTCTTGCTTTTGAATACTCTCAACATAGCATTCTTTTGAAAACAGCAAAACTAGGTTATTTCTAATTCTAAAATAATTTGTGTGCTCGTTCTTTAATCTCATCTCAATATATCGAATAACAATGTAAAGCATCTCAGAAACACTCTTAGTTCACGAAATACTGTTCTCTGGGTATGTCCCTCAGGGTATTCATTTCCCCTAATATGAAAATACGTGTTAAAAACAAGTCACACGAATGCCAATGGTTTTTATGAGACACTTTATTTAAAAAGTCAGATATAAGTCATGGTTCAACTATAGCTAGTTATCTGTGTCAAAAACGAGCCCTTTAGACACTCTGAAGATGTGCCACTTTCTTCAAAAACATGTACCATTTAACTGGAATACGCACCACCTCCTGGTTTTCAGCCCACCTTCCATCAATCACTCAAACCCAAGGAATTTTCCTCAACGCTGTCTGAACTATGTGTTTTTCCTGATGAGAAAATTCTCCTACATAGGTGAGGAATGGCATTCATTTACACACTGGGCCTCTAAGAGCAGAGCACACACACAAAACTTGGATGGAGATGCAGCCTGCAGTGGGAGATCGGAGCTACGCACCCCCTGTCCCTGCGTGTGCTGGCCTCAGGGTAGCCCCGATTCCTACCAGAGAGACGTCGTAGCTCTGTGTCGGGGGAGTGCTTTCTTGTCTCTGTAAAATGAATCAACAAAAGTGATTTTAACAAAATCTTGGTCTTTGACAGGAAAATAGCATGTCCAAGTATTGCCGTAGAAATGGTGTGTCCACGTTCTGAGGGAAGTTGCCTAAAAGAACGTGATATAGTCAGAAGTACTCTGGAAGCCCTATCTGGGCTGGAGGAGATTATTTGAAGAGCAAGGTCATGAAAGAAATCTGTTCTACACTTCTTGTAATTTTTCAAACCATTTTTGGTCTGTCTTCTAGTATATTATTAAGCAACATTACTAAGTAGAAAATAAGGCAGAATTCTTGCTTCTAGAAAATTAGGCATAAATTCAAAGCAATGAAAAGGGATGAGGATGAAGCTACAATATGTAGTACCATCTGAGAAGGAGCTGGACAAAAGCTTATATAGATGGTGGTATCATTCGTGAAGGACCCGAAAGATACTCCCTTGGCCACCACTATCACTTGTCAACATTTCAACACCTGTGTCATATTGGAAGCTCCATCTCCTAGAGAAGCTTCAGGAATCTGCACATTTTCTTAGCTTACTCAGCCCTCTTTTACTTTGTTTGTTGTTACCACAGAGATTATAAAAGCTGTCTGTAGAGCTTTTCTCAGCCTCCCACACTGGAGGCCTGGAAATGTAGCAGCCCCCCCGAACAAGGCGAAAACATAAGGGTTAAATTCAACGTGGCAAAGACTGTGGAGCAGAGAAAAGAATCTGGGCTCCTGTTAGCAACATGAAGCCTTATCGTAAATCCTGGACTACCCCTCGCCAGTTTCTCATTATGTGATGCAAAAAGAAGGCCCAACTTTACCCAGGACTATTTGGGGCCATGTGGTTTTTGCAAAACTCATACCCTTCTTGGGTATAAATAAATTCTAATCAGAGCTTCAGATCCCATATACATTAAATCAAGTAAAAATATTCGTTGAGCCACGTGGACTTAGAATTTTGGTGGGCTGCAAGGAAGAATCAAGAGTGAAAGGCATGTAGGTATATGCCCCCTACATGCAACCTGCTTTCAGTGGATTTTGGAGCGATACTGCTGCACGGCCCAGTGTTGAGGTACTAAGTTGTACCTAATTGCATGCACACATACCTGCACCTGTTTAGCCAAGGATCTGGTAGAAGCTGGTTTCTATGACGGCTGAAGAGCCCGGTGTGATGGGCTTGACCCAGGAACAAGGTGTTAACTGTCATTTTGTGTGCTGCAGTGAATGTCTCTTTAGGCAGAAGACAGTTGTAAGGGTTTTTCGAATTAGAAAAAAAAGAAAACATTTCCCTAAAAATTCTATTAATCCCTAAGGGACAAACAAAAAAAAAATTTTGGAGCTCCTCTTACAGAGTGAAATACAAAAGTGAGAGGGGCACGCTTTCCCCAAATATGCCAGTCATCTTTTACCTTTGGCACCGCAAGGGTTCCAAGGTAAACCTGGTGGCCCCCAGGCAAGGACAGCTTCAGTGAAAGCCCTCGGTGTTCAGCCAGAGATGTAATATTTGACAAACGGCAGCACACCCAGATTTTTAAAACTACAGGAGTCTCCAGGTGAGGCAGGTACTGTATATAACAGTGCAGGATGTGTCTGTCTGAGTGCACCAGGGAGAGAGGAGTTGTGGCCAAAAGCCAGCTTGCACCCCATGCTGCCCACCCAACGTGGCTGCATCAGTCCAGAGCAGGTCTTCACTCCGATATGACAAGGATTCCATATGGGCTAAAGCCAGCTCTGACGACACCGTTCAGTGGAGAAAGAGCACTGTCCCAAGGACTTGCAAAATTACGAGACGGAAATCTTGAGGAATCCAGAACACTGCCTCAGTGCCTGAGGATGAGAGTCAATAGTAGCTGGGTTACTACTCGGATGAAGCCCCAGAAACTCAGATTACATGGTTAACGTAACCCATGAAAGTCAGACTGCGATACAAATCACTATACATTTAATTACATGCTAAATTATATGCTTCAAAAAGAAGTGCTCAGGAACTTCAGACTTCAATTAGGAATTTAAAAGTCAAGAAGTTAAACTGCAAGTGAGGATATCCAGAGACAGGTTATATTGGAAGGAATAAGTGTGTCATAGAGACAGAAGAGTGACACCACATCATAAGCACAATACATTTTTTCACCTGTCTCCATTAGAGACATGCACGCTCACACACACACGTGCACACACACACACGTGTACACACACACATCTGGGGAACCAGGCAAATTCCTGCTAGTGTAAAGCATGGTCATCTTACACTTTCCTTTCAATAGCTGGCCGGGAAAAAAATCTCATTTTATGTAAAGATGAGCAATGAAAACGTAACCAGCTCAATACCTAGACATTTAAATCTCAAAAAAAAAAAAAAAAAAAAAGTCAGAGGAAAGCATTTGATAGGGGAATAACACATTGACACATCAGGGGAGTTTTTGCTTCTGTTTTGAATAAAAAACAAGTTGCCTGAGACCACTGATTTTAACTTAATAAGAAAAAGGAGATAAGCTACAAAATCACAAAATTTGTTCAGATTTCTGAGGACACAAAGATATGCAAATGAACTAAAGTCTAGAAAGTGACAAGCCATTCACAGAAGGGAAGACACCCAAGAATGCTCGCATCCGTGACAGAATGGCAACACTAGGATGAATCTACCATGGCTGAAGGTAAGAAGAAATAGTCAAATTTTTTACATCTGCACGTGAGCTGGATGGGCTACATAGAATCCTGAGTAGCCGGAGTCTTGAATCAATTCTGCTCCCAACTGCCAGCCATTCTCCATAGGCCTCCACCGAGCACTTCACTGGGCGCTGAGAGCAAAAGCTGATCAGGGAATGAGAGCTGAGAGTGACTCCAGTCAGGTGGGTCTCACCCAGGTACAGGGAATCACTTTCAGAAGGCCAGAGGTGCACAAGAGAGCTGCGAGCATCCCTTCTTAGGTGTCCTGAGACTTTCAAGACTGCAGGGCAACAGCTCAGATGTGAAACAGCTGAGACAGCCCCTGGAACCACGCCAGTGTTCAAATCCCAGGCTCTGCCGACCCATCCATCAAAATATGTAAGCCAGCAGTGAACTGAATCAAAGTGAGACAGCAACAAAACCCACACTGCACTGAATTACAGATCAGACTGGCTCATCCCCTCACTTCAGCCTGACCAAATAAGATCTTGCCTCTGTCTGGAGGTAAATATTATTTACTTTAGTCTCTACTATTCTTTTCTACAAAAATATCCAGCAGAAAATGGAAAATTACAAGACACATGAAAAAGTAAGGAAAACAGACCCATGTTTTTTAAAAAAGGAAATTGTCAATAAACTCAGAAGTTTTAGAGAGTTTTTAAGAGTCAGAGGCTTTTATTTATTTTTTTTCAGAGACTTTTAAATGGCTATGTTAAAAATGCTAAGGAATCCAGTGGGAAAAGATAGCACGTATAAGAGACAGCTAAACTCAGCGGACACGCGAACACGCGAACACTAGAAATGAGAACCAGTATCTACAATGCTAGATGTTAGAAACAAAACAATTAATAATAAAGAATTCATTAGATAAGTTTCATAGTAGATTGGATGCTGCAAAGGAAAGAATCAGTGAATCGAAGACAGGTCAATGAAAGGCATCCTAACTGAATAAAAAGAGAAAAAAGTAGAGAAAAATCAGGCAGGAGCAAACAATATTTGTGGGACAACATCAGACATGCAAATAATTGGAGTCCCAGAGGAAGAGGAGATAATGCAACAGAGGAAACCTATCAAGGGACAATAGCTAAGAACTTCCCAAAATCGGTGAAAAACACTAACTCGTAGATACAAAATCCTCAGCAAACCCTAAGCAGGATTAATGCAGAGAAAAATAAACTTAGGAACGTCGTAGTAAAACTGCTGAAAACAAAAGATAAATAACAGACCTTAAAAGCATCAGAGAAAAAAGGTATAGGTATAGCACAATATATAATAGTCATGTGAATGACGTCCAGCTTCTCACCAGAAAAAGTGGAGGCCAGAAGACAAGGGAATGACCAAAAAACACCCACAGTATATAAACAAACAAACAAACTAGAATTCTATACCTGGTAAAAATATTATTCAATTCGAAAGTGAACTAAAGATAGTCACTGACCAAAACTGAAAGGATTCCTTTCCAGCAAACCCATCCTATGAGAAATGCGAATAGAAATTTCCCAGATGGAACTCCAGATCTGAAGGAAAAGGTGAAGATTACCAGAAAGGGTAAATATTACATCATGCGTTGATGGTTTAAACCAAAAATAATAACCATTTGTAAGAGATATATATATGTATGTGTATATATATATTATAAAGTGATAAAGAAGAATAAAGTTGGAGAGCTTACACTCTTTAAATTCAAGAATTATTATAAAACAAGGTGGTGAGGGGCTTCCCTGGTGGCGCAGTGGTTAAGAATCTGCCTGCCATTGCAGAGGACATGGGCTCAAGCCCTGGTCCGGGAAGATCCCACATGCCGCGGAGCAACTATGCCCGTGCGCCACAACTACTGAGCCTGCGCTCTAGAGCCCGCGAGCCACAACTACTGAAGCCCCCACGCCTAGAGCCCGTGCTCTGCAACAAACGAAGTCACCGCAATAAGAAGCCCGCGCACCACAGCAAAGAGTAGCCCCCGCTTGCCGCAACTAGAGAAAACCCACGCGCAGCAACAAAGACCCAACGCAGCCAAAAAATAATTAATTAATTGAAAAGCAAGACAGTGAAACACTGGTATAAAGATAGGAAAACAGATCACTGGAACAGGATAGAAAGTCAAGCATAGACCCATACCTGTATGGCCAGTTACTCGTTAACCAATGTAGAAGGGAACATTTTTTTTTAACGACCGTAGGTGGAACAACTAGACATCTCCATGGAAAAAAAATGAAAAGTAACCCCCTACCCCATTCCATACTGAGAAAAAAAAAATGTGTGGTACAGAGCAAACCTAAGTATAAAACTAAGAACCACACAAATTCTAGAAAACTTGGAGAATATCTTCACAATTTTGGGTAAAGTAACAAACTCCCTCACCACCTCCGACAGCCATGCCCAGGCCTGGCACATAAGGTGTGTTCAGCACAGACTTGTGAAGGGAGGGAGGGAGGGCCGGGGGTGGGCTGGGCAACAGCAGCGCGTGGAGGTTCGGGGTGACCCACTAACTCGCTGTGGACGCTCTGCAGGCCCATGGGCAGCTCTTACTCTTTCACGGTCCATTCACACCTCAGCATCTTGGTCGCTGCGCCCTATCCCCACCTACACCTCAGCATCCAGTCTCAGGTCCTCGTAAGGCAGGGTAAGCCACGTCTCTGTCGCACGCTGCCTCTTGGGATTCTAACAGCTCACCAGACCTTTCTCCTAGTACTATGGCAGGCACCTCTGTGCACCCCGCTTGACCCTCCGTGGTCCCACGTGATTAGACCAGGGAAGCGCGCCTGACTTGCTTTGCTGGGCCAAGCACACGGGGAGCAAGTAGGGGCTCCACACTCAGATTTCCCGGGAGCATCTCTTATCCCTCCACTCGCTGGCTGTATGACCTGACCTTGGACAAGATATTATACTTCTCTGTACCTCCACCTGCTTTTCTGTGAAAAGAGGAGGGGTTTCTTAGGAGGTCAAAGTGACACAAGCAATGTACTTAGAACAGTGGTAGGAACATAATAAGCACCCAAAATGATAGCTGTTATCCTCTCCCGGGAATTTAAAACTGGGAGCCAGAAGCGATGTGTGTTTGGGTGCGGGAAGCGAGCACCCTCTACCATGTGGATTCTTAGTGGGATCTACTGGGGAGGGGAGTTTGGGAACCTTTATGAGGCCTTAGAATTGAACAATTGCCTTTTCGTTTGATGTCCGGAGGTTTTTACACCTGAGTCAATGAAGATCCTGGTGAGTGGGCCGTAAACCTTTCTTCTAAGTGGAAAAAGGGCAGTAGTGAAAGGTTGGGAAGGGGGACCCTCCACCTCAAGGCCCTTCTCAAGCAGACCGGCTTTAGGAAAGAGGAAATATGGGATTGAGGATCTGGGAAAATGTGTCCATACAAACTTTCACCAGAGAAAGACGCTCTGCAGAGAAAACAGGTGTGGATGCCCCTTTGCAGCCCTTATACCATGGATCGGACGTCTTACACGGCCCCTTTCCATGCATTCAGCCATGGGACATTGCACCTTCTCACATGGAAGTGTCCAGCTGTAGGTTTTGTCTGCTTTACTTGTACTTTTGGTTTTCTCGGGGATTTTGCTATTCCCGTTAATAAATGTCTTTGTAATTACAGTGCTTTCTTGTTTTTATGTTTATTTTTTAAATAAATATTTTATTTATTTTGGGCTGCACGGGGTCTTTGTCGCTGCACGCTGGCTTTCTCTAGTTGCGGTGAGCGGGGGGCTACTCTTCGTTGCGGAGCACGGGCTGTAAGCGCATGGGCTTCAGTAGTTGTGGCACACCAGCTCAGTTGTGGCTTGCGGGGCTCTAGAGCACAGGCTCAGTAGTTGTGGCGCACGGGCTTGGTTGCTCCGCGGCACGTGGCATCTTCCCCGAGCAGGGATCGAACCCGTGTCCCCTGCATTGGCAGGCGGATTCTTAACCACTGCGCCACAAGGGAAGCCCCCTTTCTTGTTTTTAAAGCCAAATTTTAAGAATAATGTTTGCTAACACAGGTCTTCTGTCCGTCCGTGGTAGACAGTAATTACAGGTTAAAATGCAGGGAAGGATAAAAGGGGGGTAAGCTGTCCTCTATCTATTTGTGGCCATCTTCTGCTGTCTCTACTGTCACCCAGGCTCAGATGCAGCGCCCCTCCCAACAACGTGAAATCCTCTTCAGATGCTGTCATTCCAATAACTTCTACTTCTCCTTTCCCTGGTGGCCTCTTTCCCTCCTCTTGTGTGACACAATCCTTTTCCTTTGTATGCTGTTGATGAAAATTCCTGGTATCTTATAGGTTAAGTCTCTTCTTGTATCGATTTCACAGCATTTTTCAATTGGCCGATGGGACAAACTGAGGCCCTGATGTGTGCTCAGGATAAAACAGATCCATTTTAACACCACCCAGTTTTTTCTTTCTCCCCCTTGACAGATAAGGAACTTGAACTTCTGGAGTGGTAGCTAACTTCCCTGGTGTCCCACAGCAAGGGAGGCAAATGGACGCTCATATCCAGGCCTTTTGTACCAAGTTGCAGACTCCTGGTGCCATGCGGCTGCCACTGCCCCACTGCGTAGCTGAAAAGATGCTATTTGGTATATTAAAATATGAACTCCTTGAATTTGAACTCTGGGTCACCTTTAGAAACTCCACCATGTCAAAGCCCTAAGTAGAAGGTCCCTGGGGTCAGGACTGTGTGACTCCGTCTCCCCGCAGACCCCAGCGTGGGGCAGGGCCACGTCCCCCGGCGGTGCTCCTGGGAACAGCTCCTCAATAAGCCGCAGCATCCGAGGCTCAGTGGACCCAGGCTCCTCTTGGTCTACAGGTCAGTCATTGCTCATTAGCGCTCTGTAAGGCCCGGGAAGGGACGGGGGCTGAGGAAGGTCCTCGGAATATAGTCCCAGCCTTCAGAGAGCAGTCAGGGTGATGGAGGAGACAGACAAGCTTCCTGGGAAACACCTGCACTACAGGATCCCGGGATCGCAGCGTGTACCATCCACCCCTCACCTCCTTCCCTAAGGCCCCTCACCCTTCTCCAGTAGACCTTACGCCTGGGACCAGACCACTGAGGCCAGTTTACTTCCCAGTCCTACTTGGGCACTGGTTTTTTTAAAAATATTCTTCCAATACTTTTATATCAGGAAATCTTCTGATCTGGGGTATTTCTACGAGTTGCAATAAAACCTAGTAGGAATAAACCCCAGAAAAACTTTAAGTGGCAAACCGTTTACAAGAAGCACGTCCCACTTGGAAAGCAGGCACACACACAGTAAAAATACAGCCCTTTGCACTTTCATTCTAAGTTAGAAAGCAGAGGGTTCAGAATATCAAGCTTGAACCAGTAGGATTAAAGTAAGGATTCTGCCACTAGATGGAGAAATTGCTCCAGTCTAGCACAAGCGCGGTTCTGGCTCACTGCTGGGAAATCTTACCTGCAGGAAAGATATTTACAGGTGCCATATTGTTTAAATGACTGTGGCAACTACACCTTAAATTTATAAGCTGTAACATTTTGTCAATTCATTTTATGTATTTTTGCTTGAATGGGGTAGACATCCCATATTAATCTTTATGGCATCTGTATGTTCTACATTCTGCCATTACCATATTCATGATTCAGTGCCGACTATTTAACTCTCTCGAAAATCTTTTAACATTGTTTGCATTTTGTGGCGCTTAGCATTGAGGAAATAAATACACGCAAATTTCACTTCCAGTCCTGCAACTGATTAGGTCAAATATTAAACTCTGGAACAGATTGAAAGCGCTTCTCCAGGACAGTCTTAACCGCCAGCTATAACGAACAGCAAAATCTCATTCCGAAAGAGAAGTCTGAACAATAACTAGACCAACCAAATTTTGCACATTGCCTTTATTGTGCAGAAAATGCTTTCTGCTGATTGTCTTTGGCTACATTATCAGGAGAAAAATATAAACAGTTGTAGGTTTAACAGCACAAGAGATTAGCTACATATGCGTAAAATAAACACATTCTAGTGGGCAGAGCTGGACATTTCCATTTTGACTACAATCTGCTGTCCTCAACTATGATTTAATTGTCTTTCACAGCTCAGCTCCAACTGTGACCCCTGCCGCAAACGGGACCTGAAGGCTACTGGAAAGCAACAGGGAAGAGAATTAAAAGTGTGCTTTTTATCTCACTAGAGTAGGACCAGTGGAGTTTACATATGGATGTGCCAGAGTCACCTACGTGCTGTACGAGAAACAAAATTTCTGCATGCTAGCAAGTCATTTTTACTGTGAATCACGGCGAGTTAGACCAACTGCATTGCTTGCACACTTGAAGTCACCTGCAGCACACGAGGACCCGGGACGGCACTGCCACCACCGAGGGTGAACAAAGGTGGTGTCAGTGCGGCTCTCGAACGAACGTGTATTCTCCTCTTATTTATTTTAAGGCCTTATTCCCTTCCCCCTCCCCGTGAGCCTACCAATCAAGCCAAGACTTGCTGCCACGAGAAAGTCATTGCATCTTTAAGACACAGGCTCCGGCTCACATGGACGGAGGTGACACGGGCGTCCATGAGGCTAGGAGGCGGGCCTGGGCGGAGGCATCGTACTGGCTGTCAGCAATATCTGTGGCCGAGGAGGCCCCTTCGTACAGTGGGGATCCCGAGGAGGAGGGAGCGGAGACTGGATGGGCGAGAGAGGCAGAGTGGGCAGAAGAGCCTCGAAAGAACTGGGCTCCCAGCCCGTTGGATATCCCTGCCGCCTGGGCACCGGGGGTGATGGTGCCGCTGCTCACGGACCACAGGCTGGGGTACTGACTGAAATGGAAAAATGGAAAAACAGACAAGTCAGAGACCTGGGAAGGGGCTCCAGATCAGCTGCAGGAGGGGAAAACAAGCCCCCCAAATCCCACTCCTGGTAAGTGGGTTATATGGCAGCTTTCTTTCAAACGGGCCACTTCCTCTGTGTTACTAAAGCACACTCTGACGTGCATAGAAGTTATTGTCTCACGTATTAACAATGAACAAAATCATCAGGACAAAATCAATAGTCACAAAGGCTGCTGACGTAGACATAGCTCCTGGCAGAGCAAAACACTCCAGCTTTGCTCACGTTCAGAATCCAAAATTCTCACATATACTGAATCAGATGTTTCAGAGGATGTGTTTAAGTATCTGTTAACTAGCACGCCCCCCTCCCTGCAGTGATTCCTTCGAGGGAGACCACAGGCTTCTCAAACACCGAGTGGTGAGCATCCAGTGGATGCTGTACGGGCAGCACGTCTCAGCACGCGTTAGTTAGCCTGACCCACGGCAGAAAGAAGTGCACCAGCAGTGAGACCCGGAAGCAAACCCCAATTAATTAGCTTTATCACGTTAGGCTTGTTCTGTGACCACCTCTGAGGCTCTGTTTCCCCATCTCTGAAAGAAGGAATTGGAAATGGGTATGAAACCCCCAGTCTGGGAACACAGGCTTGCAGAGCATTACATTAGGCTACAATTTTGTTTCAGGAAAATGTCTCTCTCTTATAGTAGAATCCTTTTATAAATGAATAATGAGACTGTACGCTGTCACGGGCTATACAGTTCACCAAGCCATGTCCTGCACTTCAGATGCATTTGAACGTGCAAACAGGCCTGAGTTAAGTGAGGTAGGTTACCATCCCCATTTTACAGATGCAGAGAAACAAGGCTCCAAGATACAGTGACAACGTCTAACATCCTCGGGGCTGGCGGGGGGGGCCCTTTGTAACCTACAGATCATCCAATTTACAGCAGTTTTCTAGATGCCTTCAGAGCCTTGGAAGAGCCCACGGATTATGTATTGCTTGCTTTACTTTTAACAGTAGACAATTCGATTCTTATTTTAAAGGAATTGTTTCCTAAAAATAAAGAATTAAGATCTTAGGCAAATAGCGATATTCTATACACAGAAACTGTTCTGCTTTTGAGGTCAAGATGCCTTGTCTACAGACTCAGTCTGCTGTAAGCCAACTTGTCCAATCATTTAATACCTTTGAGCCCATTTCCTCATTAGAAAATGTGGACTGACCTCTAGCTTTGTTATTTTAGTTCTCTATTGTAATAATCCTATGAAGAAATGCACTACATTTACCGACCGGCTTGATTTCTTTAAGCCAGTCTCCCTCTATATAATTTTCGAGTTAAGAAAATAGTCATCATTCTTTACAAGTTACCCAGCATATACGTTAAGAACATTGATTCTATATCCACAGAAATCCAACAAAGTTATTTCCTTAATTTAAATCCGCCTGTCAAAGAAGGTTCTGGAAACATTTCTGCAAAATTCACCTACTGACCCCAATAACCCTGTAAAGACAGGCTGAGGCTGGGGTTATTTAGTGCCCTTTTCTTGAAGAAACAAGGCTCAAGAGACTTGTCCATCACAAGAACTAGTAAACAGCAAAGCCAGGATAGGGTTCCTGGTTCCCTTGCATCACAGCCCAGCTCCCATCCAGCCTGAGGGAACAACTGGCCTTCCCAGAGAACAGGCTGAAGCAGGAACTCACAGCATTCATGTAACCTGGGGCCCCCGGACACACCTGGCTAAACGGTCAAGTTATAAACAAAAACCCAACACCCATAAGTGAAGGGCAGAATAGAGGCCAGTGAATGAGATGGCATGAAGTCATAGGCACTCCCAGGACAGTTTGCATCATTCCCCAGACATACGTTACCTAGAGCCCGTAGGAGAACCAGCATTCGGACTCATGGGGAGCACGCTGGTGTGGGCAGGCATTCCAAGGCTGGACCAATTGTCGTGGGACGGGAGCATGGACAAACACGCAGATGAACTGTCAGAATACGCTACGGGACGTAAGAAAGTGTCATTACTGACGGGATCTTCCGAGAGTGACAAAGTGCATTGAAATACTACCAATAGCTGGAGCTACCCAACGTTGAAAACAAAATGTGCGCGATATTAAGTAGAGAAAACAGTCCACTAGCCTGCTAAACTGGTCATCAGAGGCTAATACTTATTGTCCAATGTATATATTTGAATATATTCCAGTACCCAGGCTTTTTCTCTATCATTAGGTCAACAGCTGCCCTGTAGAGATGGAATCCTACAATCACATGATTGAGGACTAATTACCTTTAAAAATAAAATCAATGCAATTTTATCCTGCCTCTTCCCCGAAGGGTTATTTCTTAAGAATTAAAAGGGCTTTAGAAACCAGGCAAAATTTAAAATATGATCTTCTAGCCTCTGGTTGGACAACTATTTCCTCCCCAAATAAGCTCCTTCCATTTCAAATCAGCTTGAATTGCTTCATTGTTTTATGGTGTTCATTCGCTTTTTCCCTCCTTTTGGAGCCAGACAAAATGAAGTCTGGGCATCCATGGTGTTAGAGAGAACTAGGTCCAGGGATCTTCATGGTCTGGCCCGCTGATCACAAGACTCAAGCCTGCGCCAGGGTCGCCTAGGGGCTTGTTAAACCACAAAGTGCTGGGCCCACCCCTAGAGCTTCTGATTCTGTAAATCTGGGGGCTTTTCAGATGATACTGGGGCTGCTGACCCGGGTACCATACTTGGAGAAACACACGTGTGTCAGTCAAGCTAGTAACTCGAGTGCTTGGCTGGCCCGACATCATCACTTTCGAAGGGTTCATAAAATATCCAAACCTGGGCGCCTAGACATGGGCCCACAGTCCTGGAGCAAGAACGCTGGAGCAACAAAGGCCACATCCAGCCCCAAAGGCCCCCTGGACTGGACGTCTCTGTGGTCGAGCCAGCAGTAACACGGACATGAAAGGGAAAGGCTCTGGAGCCCTGCAGACTGCCTTTCCCTTTCCAGAGGTCTTCCGGCCGCCCCCAAAGCCCGGGCCTGCTTCCGCTCAGGACTTACTTGGAGAATTGTTCCGATGTGCGTAAGGGCTGGGGTAGGGGGCTGGGCGGTGGTTCCTCAGGGCCGGGTACCTTTCACAGCCGTGCGTGGAGGGAAGAGAGAGGGGGCCTCCAAACTGAGGGTGAGGGGTGGCAGGTGGACACAGGGTGCTGGTTCCAGGAATCAACCACCCCCCTGCTGTGAGAGAAGAATGCTGAGTGCCTGACTTTTGCACCATTTCCATTATTTAAAGGACAGGAGGGGAAGCCCCCAGAGGTCCAGTGGTTAGGGCTCCGAACTCACTGCCCAGGACCAGGTTCACCCTGGTCAGGGAACTAAGATCCCACAGGCTGAGCGGCATGGCCCCCAAAAACCCCAAAACACACAAACAAACAAAAACTACCAAAAGACGGGAGGGCAGAGGCCAGGAAGTGGCAGGTCTTTTGCTCGGGATTCGTGAACACCGAGGGCCCAGCGGAGTCTTCAGGTGCCTCAGGCTGGCCAAGGTTTCTAAGCCCACAGGACAGCCGAAACCCTGGGAGACTGACCCCGACCTCAGCCAAGCCTGAAGCCTCCAAAACACCCCCAGAATCCTCCCAGCCTCTTACGGGATGTTCCGTTCCCCCAAGCAGGTTAGCTTTCAGGGCCTACCTTCTGAGCTTGAATATAATGTAAAAACAGACAGAATTCAGACTCAGAGCCAGGCGCATTCAGGACACACAGGGCGAGCCGTGCAGCGGAGGCCCTCATCCCCCTCGTCCCACCCCACAGCGTCGCACGGAGGGGCTACTGTCCTGGCTGGAGGGGCACCCATGTTCTGCTCACCTTTCTCCTGCTTTAGGCCCACACTCTCCCCGCCTTACACATCAATCAGAAAATCGTTCCAACATTGCCCTGCCCTCCTTTAAAACTCCAATTTCTTCTCCATTTCCTTTTTAACTTTAAAAAAGAAATCAGAAAAACAATGCACTAGGAGGACGACAACTCTGGCTCCAATTCCCAAACTACAAACAATTCTTCAGACAACATTCAAATGAGGGGAAGGTCCAGATGTGGCCACAAAGTTTGGGCTCCATCACTTGCCAAAGAAGTTGTTCATATTCTGCTCTATGACGCGGCAGCCCAAGTGAGCCACTTAGGAGAGCTGTTTGTTAAATTAGTCCATAAGATGACAAGAAGGGAGGGAGGGAGGGAGGGGGGAAGGAGGGGGGGAAGGAGGGGGGAAGGAGCGGGGAAGGAGGGGGGAAGGAGCGGGGAAGGAGGGGGGAGGGAGGAAGAAAGAAATAGAAAAAGAAAGAAACACACGCAGTTTGAGGAGGGTGCCATGCTGGTTCGTCCAGACTCCTGAAATGGGCAGCAAACACTAACTTTCCTCTCTCAGGGTCCCCTCCCTGCGTGGAGAGGAGGGCTAGACACAGCCCTTCCTCCTAACAGGCTCTGCTGCAGACGGCATCACTTCGCTGGCTCATGGAACTCCTAAAGGAAGCTAGACTTAAAGCAGACTTTCCCATCTTACGCCCCACTGCTTCCAGCATGAGCTGATGGGCCATTCCCAGAACTGAAGCAGGCTAAGGGGAAAACCACACGTGATCACAAGCATCGTCCCAAACATGGTCCTCCAGTTTTCAGTCATTAACAAAAAGAGAAACCATCTCAAAGTGGATACGAGCCGGGCTCTCCTCCTGTCCAACACAGCAGGGTGTAAACACCCATCCAGGCTATGGTTGGAGCTGCCTTGAAGCACAGCAAAAGAACCCCAGTGAATTCTCCCCAGGCTTCTCTGTCAGGAGTCCTGTGGGCTGGGGGAGCATCCGCAAGCCCAGATGGAGCAGAGGCTGAGGGCCAGTAGGTTGAGGACCATTCGTAACAGCATCAACACACAGGGCCAGGTGCCTCGCACAGCAAAGGGCAATGTGCTCCCCAAGTGCACCCAGAAGCTCTGTCTGCTCCATCCCCAGCTTCCAGCTCCCCGCAGGCTAGCCCCTGAAACGAGGTACATCTGGCCAGAGCGCAACAAACCGTACATGGGGAGTGCCCAGACTGCTGGCTGTCTCCAGGGTCTTCCATCACGTCCTTGTGATGGCTTCTGCCAAAGAAGTGCAGCGAATTGTCAAGGAGGACATTCAGAACACAGTATTTGCAGCAATAGTTCATCTTTCTGCACACTTCTTTGCTCAAAGGGTATAGTTAGAATTCTCTCACCTTTCCTTTGCATCAAGGAAAGCTTTTGCAAATGGATTGTATTTAATTTTAAGAGCTGTGATCTGAAAAACAAGAAGTTGCGTTTACTAGTACGTTGTTCATTCACCAGAGGATTTAATTGGGCACCAAGAAATCAGGGACCACCAGCACCCCCTCTAAATATCCGAATATAATCAGATTTATTTCCCGGTATGTCTTTCTATTTGGACCTGAGGTAGCCGAGGAATCATGTTTTATAAAGAAGAGCACAGTTACGGAAAGCTTTTAGAGGCTGACTTTCCGAGTGGAATTCACAATACGTTTAACCTCTTGCTGACCATATGCTGTGTGTATCAACCAGACAAACAGGGTCCGCTTGGGAATAGTGACTGGTTCTAGCTGGCAGTCAACACCCAGCGACACCTTGACCAGCTAATCACAAACCGCCTACACTTTGGGGTCAGACTCCGATATGGATTTACAGGCACTGAACTGTATTCTGTATCTAGGTGACTCTTCACACCACAGATTTGGAGGGATGCCCCCAACCCTTTTAGGAAGATTCCCAGAGTAAGGAGAGCCCCCCCCTTTCTCTGAAGTCCTGTTCTTAAATTCTTACAGTCCTTTAACCTAAATGTTTTATTCATCTTTTCATTTTGAGCCTTTAGTAGTGGACACTTTTATGGAAAACTAAAGGGGAAAGTGCTTGAATGACCACTTATTTTAAAACTTTTCTCCCGCTGTTCCAATTTTATAGTTACGGTAAATTACTTGAAAGGGCACTAATTATCAGTCTAAAAGTACAATAATCACACAGGCTCCTGGCATTCCCGGGAACCTCCCGCAGAGCATTCGCCAGACCGATGGCTGCCCGCGCCCCTCTCACCTCTTCATTCTGATAAGCGGTCACCGCTATGAACTGGGTCTCCGGGAAGCAGTGGCTGGTGATCATGCGCTGCGGGCCCCCAACTCTCACGATGTGGATTCGAGGCTCATACTTATGTAAGGAGTTCAACATGATCTGAGAGACATAAACACGGGAATGGTGATCATCAAAGTCCTACCGTTAAGACGAGAAAACATCCATTTGTCCTGCTGAGGAGGAGAAAAATACATCCAAGATGCAGAAAATCCTGCAGCTCGCAGGAAAACGTCTTTCCTGTTGAAGTTGGTAGGTTTCCCATTGGGTGCTGCTCTCACCACTAGTTTGGAAAAGGGATGTGACATGCTGCACGCCATTGAAGGCAATGAATGCCCATCACGAAATGCTTTGACCCGGTAAAGTTCTAAGGCTTCCAGGGCAACTGCAGACAGCTTTAAATGCCTGAGCGAGATCGCAGCTTACGGGAACACCGGGTCTCCCAGTAACAATCCCCAAGTAAAGACGTTCTGTAGAAAAGAACAGATTTACAAGTTTGTTCAGACTCCACGCAGTAAATATGTGGACGCATTCAGCGCTAAAGCGACCGTTTACCATCAAGACTGGTATTTTCTCTACCCCTAGGAAAGTTGAGGGCTAGGACGCAAAAGTTCCCCCAAACTTGAGATCTGCCTGAGCGTTCAAAGGGGAGGCTTTGAGCCCTCTCCCCGCTCTCCAGGCCTTGGTGTTACCGTCGTCAGTTTACTATAAACAACACTGCAGGCTGAACCGAGGAAGGCAGATGTCATCTCCGTGCGCGCAGCGCCCTTGCAAGGCTCCCCGGGGACAAGGTGCAGACTCTCGGGGGCCCCTCCTCGCGTCGTCCGCCGCCCCGTCCCCGCACCCCATCACACCTACCTGGCCCCCTCCATTGAGCTTGTTGGTGAGCTTGACTTTGCTGAAGGAGACCGGCGCCTTCATCCAGTGCGCCCCGAAGTTGGGCGAGTCGGGATGGATGTAGACGCAGCTGGGCGCCTGCGGCTCAGGCTTGCCCCCTGGCACCCACTCCCCGTTCACGTACTTCCAGCGGTGGTTGTCGGCCGCCACGAAGTCCAGCAGGAAGGAGTACATGGCGTTGGGGTCCAGGCCAGACACGTTCACCTTCAGCACCGGGAACATCCTCCTGGAAAGGAAGGAGCGCAGCTGGAGGACCCCGGATCTGACCCGTTAGAACGAAGAAGCCAGGGGCATCTGCATTTGGAGCAAAGAGGAGCCCCCTTGGGAACTTACAAAGGGGACGCCCGAGCGCCCCCCTTCCCAGGACTCTCCTAGATCCACAGGAGCCCTCCTCACTACCCTCACCGCCCCCCCCCCCCCCGGCCTCTAGAGGCAGGGCGAGGACCTGGCAGAGGGTTGCAGCACCCGGGTCCAGCCCGCGGGGCGAGCGTGGGCGAGGCGCGGCTCGGGGGAGTCCCCCGGGAGACCCTCATGCCCAGAAGTGAGGATTACGCGAAGAAGTCCCAGAGGGACAATTAGGGGCCACAAGGGTCTGTCCCCCGGTCTGAGCGGAAATGAGCAAAAAGACCGGGAGAAAGTGTTGGAAGGTAAGGAACTTTGCAGCCCGGCTGCCCGGCCCGCCCGAGTGCGTGGCACACGCCGGGTTGGTGCGCGCCTACCTGCCGTTCTTGGTCACGATCATCTCGTTGGTGAGCTCCTTGAAGCGCAGCCACAGCTCGCTCTCCTCCAGGCCCACGCGCAGCTCGCGTTCCGTGGGGTCGCCCTTCTCGCTGCCCGCCTGCAACTCGCTCTCCACGGCGCTCAGCAGGTGGTCCACTCGGTACTGCAGGCTCTTCCCCGCGCCGTCGGTGCCGGGGGAGCTCATCCTCCCGCCTGACCCTCCCCACCGCCCCCCGAAGCCCCGACTTGCTACCCGAAAGCCACCTTCGCCCCAGTAGGCGGCCGCTCTTCCAGGAAGAGGGGCCGCTCGGGCCAAGACCTGCGACGGCGCCCGGGTGCCAGCACAGACCTGGGAGGAGGGCGAGGATAGAGATCCGGGGGGGAGGGGCGGGGGAAAGGGGTGGGGGGAAGGTTATTCCACTTGAACTCCCGCAAGGAGCTACTGGAGGAGGTCTCCGGGGAGAGAAAATCGCCCCTCGGCATAAATAGAGCCTCGAGAGCCGCCGAGGGGGCGCGGCGGATTGGGCCGCGCGCCCTTTGAAGTGCCAGGGCCGCTGCCCATTGGCCGCGAGCGGCCATATCAGACTCAGCCGGGCGCGCCGCGGAGGCGGGGGGCCAACAATGGGCTCCCGCGCCTGCCTTCTGTAAATCCGGAGCCAGGCCCCGCGAGCCCCGGCCCAGCGCCTACACCTCCGCCCTCTTCCAAATGTTTGCACCTCCATCAAAGCGGCCGGGCTGGCCCCGAAGGCCGGGAGGGGATGGGGGACGGACGGGGTGGGGATGGACGGGCAGGGCTCCCGAGCTCGCCCCGCACGCACCTCGCCGAGGAGTTGCCCGGCTGCCCGCGAAGCTCCACAACTCTCGCGCGCGGGGCCCTCCAATTTCTCTCTCTCTCTCTCTGTCTCTCAGCGCACCCAGGACCCCGCAGGTGTGCCAGCCAGGAGTCGCACGGCGGTCTCACCTGCGCCCGAGCCTGTGTGCGTCCCTCGCCAGCGACCATCGCGCACAGCCACGCTTAAGGGCGCGCCCTGTGCCTAGCCCGGGTCGGGCTGGTCTCCGCTCCTCCGAAGGCTCAGTCCGCCACCGAGCCCGGTCCCGTCCCGACACGTCCCTCGGCCCGCGGCGCTTCAGGTGACTCCGCTAACACCCACGACCATGGATCACCCCACCCGGCGTCCCCTGTTCTCCGCAGCCCTCACCTGTCTGGAAAGGGAGGGCCCACGCTCGGAGTCTCTGCCCACGGGCCCATCCAGCGCCCCGAGAGGGAGATAATAGGCCGAAATCAACCAAACGACCCCTTTGGGGATGTTTCCTCGCTCCCCCCTTATCCAAGCAGGACTTTGAGGACGAGGTCTGTGCGTGCACTGAGTGTAACCCGAGAGGTGGCTCCACTTCTGTGGGTTCTGGTCTCTGCTTTCGCGGAAGGTGAGAGTGGGAGGGGGTGGGCCAGGCGTGCCCGGCGAGCCGGGTTCCAGGGGCGTCTCCCCACCCGGCCGGCCGCAGCGCCCGGCCGTGAGGGGCTCGAGTGGTTTATCACCTTTCGGGGAGAACCTCCGCGAGGAGAGCGAAGGAAAGGTGACAAAGAGCAGGAAATAGTTCAATAGGGTCTCTTCAGACAATAACATTCCTCCTAAAACGGGAGCCCAGGAAGGGGGACGGCAGCAGATGCTCGGCGTCGAGACGCGGTCTGCGCGCCTCGGTAAAGAGGGCGCGTGGTCCCAGCCTCGGTTCCCCGCGTCTGCTCGGCGCTCACCCCGCCTCACGCCCTCTGGGAAAAGCCACGCATCGGCGGGGCACCCATTCCGAGCAACCCTGCGCCTTAGCAGGGTTGGCTCTGCGGAGAGGTCGTGGAATCTGCGCCCCGCGCTAACCCTGCCCTGCCCCGTGCGGAGCCGGGCTCTCTCCGGGGTCGAGAATGCCGGGGGACCGCGCGCCCGCAGCCCCCTGGGGAGG
Organism: Phocoena sinus; assembly: GCF_008692025.1. Taxonomy (NCBI): domain Eukaryota; kingdom Metazoa; phylum Chordata; class Mammalia; order Artiodactyla; family Phocoenidae; genus Phocoena; species Phocoena sinus. Next base: position 2,935,136 of record NC_045774.1, on the reverse strand, counting down.
GGTGAGCGCGCTCCCCCGGCTACCTTTCCGCCCCTCTCCAGATGGGGCCTGCGGAGTCGCGAGGCCCGGCGTACCCCGCCACTGTCGCATTTCTCAGTTTTTTTTGTTATTGTTGTCTAGGATGCAAGGAAATGCCCAGGGAGTTGACCCGAGAGGGAAAGTTTCCTTCTGGAAAGAGGCAGCAAAAGGACCTCATTTGCTCCCGGCACCCGTACCCTGCTGAGTCGACTTCCACCAGGCTCTTCGGGCCATAGGCTTTGGGGGGCTTTCCGGAGAAATTAAAGATGTCTAAAGGTCATCTGTGCGGTTGAGACCCCCCGAGCCTGCGCACTTAGAATAAAGGAGGGTGGATGTGAGGTGGAGGGAGAAGAAGCGTGGGTACCAGGCAGTTGGGGGTCTCTAAAACCCCCGACCGGGAGCGAAGCTTAGGACACTCCTTGACCCCTGAGGCGGGAGCTCTCCTGGCGCTGATGCTTCGGGGTCGATTTTCCCAAAGTCTGGAAGCGCGGGTGAGGACCCGCGGGTTTACCAGGTCGCTCCGGTAACTGTGGTTCCGATTTCAATTCGGCTCCACGAACGGGACGGGGCACGGACAAATAACAATAAAGCCCCTGCAGAAAAGAATGTTAGCTCTCAAACGTGAGCAGCGACATTTCTTCCCTCCAGAAGGAAGGTCCAGGGTTCCAGAGCGGCGCGCAGGAAGCTCAGCGCGCAGCTGGGCGAGACGCCGGGGCTTAGGGGCTGCGCCGTAGCTGCGGAGGTCTCCGGACCGTCACCGCCTAGTATTTTTCCTTTCTTCTCTGTGCCTGATTTTCTGGATCTTTGTTCCTTGGTTCTCAGGATAAGCGTCTCCACTCTCCGGGTCCTTTCAATGAAGGCTGCCGTGCATGACAGTTTACAGCCAAAAACTTCCTCCCGCCCAGCTATAAAGAATTCCCAGTTAATAACAAGGTGCTTCCTTGGGGGGAGGAGGGGCCAGGGCTCCCCAGATGTTTCTTTCCCAAGGTCTTTCTCCCATTGGGAAGTCTAGCCAGCCGGTCCAGAAAAATAAGTGAAGGCCTTACGCTGGGCCTTAGGCTCCACCAATAACTTAGGAAACATTTTACAAAAAAGCACATACACACACACACACACACACACACACACACACCCCTCATTTCCCAGAGAGGCGGTTTTCCCCAGACCCACCCTCCTCTCAAGCAACAAAACCATTTGTCTTGTGGGAGCCGGTATCAATGGTGCCGTAACACGCTCAAGGGCAGTCAGGGCAGGGACAGCGTTGTGGGACTCCCGCCATGCCCTCCACTTTCCTTCTTTTATTTTTTCTTCTTCCTTAAAAAATAAATTGATTTTTGATTAGATAATTTGTGCTCACTGTAGAATATACTGCACACATGATGGAGGTACATATCTGTATATACATGATGTGTGTGTGTGCGTGTGTGCGCGCGTGTGAAAGTGCAAACCTCACGCGCTGATCACTGCACGTGTGGGTGTGTTTTCCTCAACTTTTTTTTTTCATTCTGTTCTTCTGGTGAGCCCTTCTTCCATCCTGGTTAAGCAGACTCAACAAAAGCATTTGCGTCCTAAATTTAAGACAACATATAAAGGGCGCTCGATAGCAAATCTTTTCTGTCACTAGTGGGTTTTCTGTCTATCCCACTTGAAAGAAACCCGATGAATTTTGTTATGGTTTTTAAAGTTGCACAATATAATTCTTTAGACTCCATAGCATTGAAAGTTTTCAAAGGCCACTGGGTTGTCTGGGGCATCTCTGGTTTGTGGAAGAGAGCAAAGACTTGTTTCTCAAAGCCTTTCCCAGTAGTGTCCCAGCCCTGGACCTGGCTGACCCGTCACTGCAGTCCCAGGAAGAGGGCAGTCGGGCTCTCATTTTGAGCTTCCAGACCTCTCTCCGGAAGTGCACGGGAGGGTGTGGCCTTGGCAGGTGTGGAGTTGGATTATTAGCCCGAGGAAGTGCTTCCAGACCAAATCCATCCTGGCTATACTTTCTCAGCCACAAAACTTTGTCACAGATGACAGCGTACGGTTTCCTGATGGGCGTTCACACACCAAAAACAAACAAACAAGCCTGGTGAGGCCGAACGCCTGGGATTGTGACTTTTCTCCGTAAAACTCCAGCGCAGTTGCCTCCGTCCTGGAATCCCAGGCAGCAGAAGAGAAATCTGTAGGTGGCTGGACTATGGTCCCTTCTGTGGCGGGTAGCTTGTTCTCCTGGGTTCTTGAGTTTCTCAGGCCTCGTAGTTCATAGTTTGTCTTCAGGGTGGAATGTCTTTCTCCCGTTTTTCCAGGAAGGCCGGGAAAGCCCTTTCAGCCATCTCTTCAGCTCTGGCCTGCGCTGTGGTAACAATTTCAGTCCTTCTGTTTCCACCTTATCTGTGTTTCCAAATCAGATTTCTTGCCTGTTCTCAGCTTCTCCACTGTTTCATCCCTTAGCCTTTTCTGCATGTATTAAGCGGCTTGTGAAATGTTTTTCCCACACCACTCTGTCAGTTTGCTTTTCTCCGTCACTTTTGGTTTTTACTGCCTCCAGTGAAGAGTTTCTTTTCTGCTGTCGCCTCGGTTTTCTGACAGTCCTGACCCCCCAAGTCCCTCGCCTCTGCCTCACATCACAATCTCCTCGCTCCTTGAGGCGCTGTTTCTTAGAAGCCATGCTTTTGTGTCTCACTGAAAAGGCCAGTTTTCTGAATTCGTCTTTTGCTTCCTGCCATTTATTATTTCCAGAGGCTGCTTCTCCTCTGAGTTCTAGGAATAACCTCACTGCCCCTCACCCTTCACACTTTGGCTCCCTGCTCTGTTCTTTCCCCACCAACTCCTCCTCCGTTGGGACAGGGTGCCCGGGGGTCCCCAGCCTGCTGGCTGCTCCAAGGACCCCTCACAGCCACACTGTGGGGCAGGCGAGGTGCAGGGTAGGGTCTGTCTTACTCGAACCTGCACAGGACTCCTGCTGTTGAGTGCCTAGATTGGCAAAATTGGGATGCTGCCAGCATGGGCTTTTCGTTGTTGGTTATTTTATTTTATTTTTTTGCGGTACACGGGCCTCTCACTGCTGTGGCCTCTCCCGTTGCAGAGCACTGGCTCCGGACGCGCAGGCTCAGCGGCCATGGCTTACGGGCCCAGCCGCTCTCAAGGCCCCCTGGAGACCTGCTAGGGGGCATTTTAACAACACGTGGGCGACACATGAACCCTTAACATTCACGAAAATGCAAGAGCCACGGGATCCGGAGCGGCCTTTCTTGAGTCACTACTCACTGACTTGAATGGCCCATCGTCCTGAAGATGGTAAAGCAGGGGTCCCCTGTGGAGTCGTGTACAAAATGAGACCCAAGAATGAAAAGAAATCAGCTCTTCCAAGGGAAGCAATGAGGGTGAAGCAGTAGGAACATCATTTCGGGTATAAAGTTACTCAAGAAATCACGCCCGGGAATCCTACGCAATCATTTAATCGGTGACCTTATAAAATGGCATTTCTCCTTTCTCTATACCTTATTTTAGAAAATCCTCCTTTGGCACTGAATTAAATCTGAAGTCCCAAACCAATTCTCTTCTAGGAAAGAATGCTGGACACGAACGGATTTGGGAATGACTGGTATACACTACTTACGCTGGACCAGCTCTGAGGTTCCCAGTGTAACTATTCAACAGGAAAGGCCGACATTATGTCCCAAATGAGACCAGGCTGTGATTGTTGCTGTGAGAGGGGCTGGTACAGCAGGCTCTGAGCCCAGAGATTCAGGAGCCTGACCCTTCCTAGAGGAAGCAGCAGGGAGAGGGCAAGGTCCCAGGCCCAGGAGTGGGAGGGAGACTGCCCTTTCTATGGAAAACAACAGTTTGCCGTGGGGCCAGATGTTGAATTGGAGCAGAGACCTGAGGGAGGCTGCATGCAGTGGGGTTTTAGTTCCTTGATTCTGGAGCAAAGCTGAGGACAACTAAGAGAGATTGGACTTTTAATGACAGTGGAGACTCCAAAGACCCAATCACCTATTTAATAAGAACAAAGGGGACGTTAAGACAGGAGGGCCAAGTCTGGCGGGGAAGCTTAAGGTGAGGCCGGTGTGCTAGGTGCCCTGTGGTTTGGGAAGAGGGTGCTGGAGGGCAGAGGTCGGCAGGCAGGTATGGGGGTGGGGCACTGGGCAGGCTTTTGAGACGGTGGGATTCTGGGATCTTCATGGACTAGATAGGAAGAACTCTAGAAAGGTCTGCCTGTATCCTGGAAGCTCTGGGGCACTTTTAGAGACTTCTTGTAGAAATTCCCATAAATACCATAGACCAAGACGAAAACAAGGGAGAAGGAGAGAGAGTGTAAGGATATTTGGGGAAGGCCTATCTGGGGGAGGGGGAAAGACGGGAAGACAGACGGAGCCCTGAGCAGAAATCTGCAAGAGCGTTTGGAGGGGCTGCAGCTGGGGTGAGAACAGAGAGCTGGAGGGTGTCCACGGGGGGCGCCCCCAGGGAGAGCTGGGGGCTGGTACGACAAGAAGGGGGAGCTAAGATGCATCCTCCCTCCATATCAAGTACCAGACTGATAGTAAAAAAAACGGGACAAAGGGGAGGGCTTGGCATGTCGGTGAGAAAAGAGCCCCAGTCAATGGTTCCCACCACGGGGGACCTTGCCAGCTGAAAAGAAGCCGCTGAGGAGGAAAACCCATTTGGAAATTAGGATTAGCACGTTCTACAACCTCAACTCACACATCCTCCAAGGTCCAACGTGTCCCAGCCCGAGAACACAGGCAGGAGGAAGTAACATTCACCGCGGGTCTATTATATGCGTGGAGTCCCGCATATGTTATCAGCCAGACATCAGCTTTGCGAGGTGGTGAGAGGTCCTCTTTTATATTCAGGAAACTAAGGCTCCAGAGAGAGGGAAAAATGGAGAGCAGCTGGATTTCTGATTTGTCTTACTTTAAACTCATCTTGTTTCCACCAAACTAGGTTAAATATGTGGCAAGTGGAAACAAATGTGTTTATCTCTCTCCTACCCACCACATTCAAAAAACTATTTATAAATGGAATGTGGCGTGTGTGTGTGCATGCGCGTGTGTGCGTGTGCGTGTGTGTGTGTGTGTGTGTGTGTGTGGTTTGGGGAGGGGAACTGGTTGGCTTAAATACTTTGAAAAATCTGAAAAAACAGTTTCATAATACGAAGGATGACAATATAATAGGAACTGGAGGAGGAAAACATCTCATCCTTAAACAACTCACAACCCAGCCGGAGATGCTGGTAATGAGAGAGAAAAGCAAAGGCTAAATAGTGCTCAAGCCTGAATACATCATCCTAATTGTGCTTCCGAAGAGCCCTACGCAAGACAGGATTATTACCCTCCTTCTTTTAAAAATTTTCATAATAAAATAAAATGTAGATCGGGGAGGTGAAGAAGTCTCCCCAGGGTCACAGGGTCCATGTGGAACTGTAACTCCAAGCTATACTAGTGGACTACAGTAATTCCAGAACAGAAGTAAGTAGGAAGACTCAAATTGTGTTCTTGGACTTTGCCTGATTCACTTTTTGTCAACTTGTATAACTTTCAAAGATCATCATTAACCTCAGAGGCTGGCTTTTAAAAACAGACCATTCTACTATTGTAGCTACTTCCTTTGGGTGCTAGAGGAATTGATGAGGGTAAAGGCACTGAGAAAGGGACTTCCCCGCCGGTCCAGTGGTTAAGACCTCATGTCTCGAATGCAGGGGGCCGGGGTTCGATCCCTGGTCAGGGAACTAAGATCCCACATGCCGCGCAGCCAAATAAATAAATAAAGGCACTCAAAGAAAAACGTGTATCGTTGTGGGAACTTGTACAATGTTATCTGCTGAGGTTCGAATACAGCTATAAATTTATACATCTTGTGATGCCCGTGAGTAAGAGTTCCCATAGATGAGCTGCAAGCCTAGAAAGGGAATTTCTGGGTAAGGTCCAGCTTCGGTATTTATGGAATTGGCTGAATTGTTTTCCAAAAGGTGTTGCACCAGTTTTATATGCCACCTGCAGTGAGTAAGGTTCCTCTTTCTTTGCATCCTGGCCATCACTTGATATTGTCGAACTTTACAATTTTTCCAATCTGAAGGGTATAAAAAAGAATGTCATGGTTTCAAAAGGCACTTCCCAGATTACTAAGGATTTTTGAGCATCCTATTGAATCTTTTTCTTTTCTTTTAATTGAACTATAGATGATTTACAATGTTGAGTTAGTTTCTGGTATACAGCAAAGTGATTCAGTTATACATATATATAACTTTTTCATATTCTTTTCCATTATGGTTTATTATAGGATATTGAACATAGTCCCCTGTGCTATAGAGTAAGTCCTTGTTGTTTATCTGTTTCATATATAGTAGTTTGTATTTGTTAATCCCAAACTCCTAATTTACCCCTCCCCCACCCCCTTTCCCCTTTGGTAACCGTAAGTTTGTTTTATCTGTCAGTCTGTTTCCGTTTTGTAAATAAGTTCATTTGTGTCATATTTTAGATAGCATATAAGTGATATCGTATGGGATTTGTCCATTGAATTTTTTTAAATTCAATTACAGGAGGTTTTTTTGTAACGCTAATACTAATCATTTGGCTATTTTATAAATAGTAAAACATTCTCTCCCTTAATGACTAGTCTTTCATGTCCTTGATGATACCCTTTTGCCAACAGGAATTCTCAATTTTAATATGGTCAAAGGTATCACACTTTTCCTTTCCACTCTACGGTTTTTGTGCCTTTGTTTAAGAGAGCCATTCCAACTCCCAAGATAGTCTCTCATATTTGGAAAGCTGTATAGCTCTGCCTTTTTAGTTGCGGGCTTTAAACCACTCAGAACTGACTTCTGTGCATAAGATGAGATAGAGATCCCCTTTCAATGTGGAAAATCAATTGTCTAAGCACCGCTTATTAAATCATCCATTGTTTCACTAAAGATCGGCAATAAGTCTGCCATAAATAGTTTCTGTTCTGCATCTGATTCTGGGCCCTCGGATTCTGGGCTCCCTATTCTAATTCATTGATGGATGGTTTTATCTATGCTAGTGCCAATGAAGCACTATTTTAATTGTTCTATGGCTTTAAGTTAGGGCCTGACATGTAGGACAAGCCCCAGCCCTTACTATTTTCTGTTTCCAGTGTGTCTTGTCTGTTACAACTGGCTGCTCTTCTACATAAACGTAAGAATTAGCTTGTCAAATTCCATGAAAAATTATTGAAATTGCATTAAATCTAAAGATCCGATTGGGGAGAACTGACATCTTTGAAATATATAGTATTTCTCTCCATGAGCATGACACTCCTTTTATTTAGGTCTTTTTATGTGTCTCTCAGTAATGTTTTATAATTTTTTTCATAAAGGGTTTACACATTTTTTCCCCAAATGTAATCTTAGGTAATTAATTTTTACTGCTATTGTAAATGGAATATTTTACAAATTATTTTATAAAATCACACATTTTAAATAATATCTATGTAAACACTTTCATCTTATTACAAAATCTCATATATCACCTCATTACAACACAAACACTTAGTAATCCCCACCCAGATCAGGAAAGAGCCCATTCCCAGCACCCCAGAGGGTTCGGTTCCCAATCACAAGCCCCAACCTCCCCTTTAAAGTTAAACATTTTCCGGAAAATTATAATAATTACTTTCTTGCTTTTCTCTGTTGGTGTTTTTCTATTAAAAAATACAGTTTTATATCTTTTATGAACTTTATGGCTTTTCTTTTTCTTTCTTATTATACTGGTCAAACTTCCAGTCCAAGCTTGAAGAGAAATAGGAATAAACAGGCGTCTTTCTATCGTTCCCAAATTCAAAAGGAACAGTTTCAACATTTCACCATTAAGTACATTATTTTTTACAATTTTTTTTTAAATATACTAACAGATTAAGGAATTTCCCTCTTATTTATAATTTGCTATCACTTTCATTATGAGCAGAAATTACTGAAATAAACAATATATTACTGGGCTCAATTTGTTAATATTTTGTTTAAAACTTCTGCAACTACATTCTTGAGTGAGATTAGCCTGTTTTTTTCCTTCTAGGCTATGCAGGTATCGCAAAAAGAAATGGACGATGTGCCCTCTTTTTCCGTTTTCTGGGGAGTTTACTTATAAAAGATGACATTATTTTTCCCCTAAATATTTGGATGAAATTCACTAGTGAAACCATATGGGCCTAGAATTTTCTTATTTTCTTTGCGGGGGGGTTTTCAAATCATGGATTCAATTTATTTAATAATTGTAGGACTGTTTGGATTTTTCTATTTCTTCTTACTAAAATGATTTGTCCACTGTTGCTATTGAGATGTCGTCTGTATTTCTAATTGTTATTTCTTTGTGAGTGATCTGGCCTTTCTCTCTGGCTTCTTTAAAGAACTTCACTTTACATTTGGTGTTTTTTGTTTTGTTTTGTTTTGTTTTTTGCGGTACGCGGGCCTCTCACTGTTGTGGCCTCTCCCGTTGCGGAGCACAGGCTCCGGACGCGCAGGCTCAGCAGCCATGGCTCACGGGCCCAGCCGCTCCGCGGCATGTGGGATCTTCCCAGACTGGGGCACAAGCCCGTGTCCCCTGCATCGGCAGGCGGACCCTCAACCACTGCGCCACCAGTTCGGAAGCCCTGTTGTTTTTTTATCTATTACTCTTGTGGTTCTTTGGAATCCTTAAATCTAAGGATTGGTGTCTTTCGTCAGTTCTGGAATTTTAGACTTTTTTCTTCAGATATTGCTTCTTCCCCATCCTCTTGATTACCTCCACCGGAACTGTGATGAAACGTATGTTGGACTTTCTTACTCTGGCCTGTATGTCCCTTAACCCTCTGTTATATGTTCTACCGCCATTTTGTTTCTCTGTGCTGTATTTTGGATAATTTCTGTTGATCTACATAATTCACTAATTCTATCTTCATATATATGTCTAATCTACTCTTTAACCCACTTGTTACATATTGTTATTTATTATTTTTTCCACTCTAAAAATTCTATTTCTTCCTTTTTCAAACAAATTTGATTCATTTTCATAGTCTTCATAATTTAAAATTTGTTTGTAAAAGTTATTTAACTCTATCAATCATACTTGTTATACTTTCCACGTCTGATAACTTCCATTATCTTGATTTTTTTGTGTGAATCTAATTCTGCTGATTCTTATTTCTACTGGTTCTTATTCATGGTTCTGGGTTTCTCCATGAAAATGTCACATTTATAATAAATATATTATTATTTACTTGATGGTGTCATCATTGCTTTTCATAACTTTGAATTAAAGAAAAGGAAATCTGCCATTTAATTATTTCTTTGGGAGTTTCAACATTTCTTCATCCTTTTCATCTAGGTAGGATACTACAGTCTCATTCTCAATCTGCATACTTAATCCAATATTGACTTGCTGTCTTAGCCTCCTAGAATCAAAAAAGGGAAAAAACTACACATATAAACTCTGAAGGCAAAGTGCCTTGGAGATGTGCCACCCCTACTGTAATTCTTGGCTGTTTGCTCTTATTCATCAAGGAATTGGGAAACAATTCATGCCCCTTCACTTTTCCCCTGCCATTATCCTGGGTTTTCCATCTCTTCAGGCTGCTGACCCATCTAATTCAGCAACCCTGAAATCTCAGTGATCTTCACCCCCACTCCGCCAAGGGCAGGAGCTCACACTCTTGCCCTTAGGCATTGCCCAGAGCTGCGCGGACTCAAATCTTAAGCTCAGTGTCCTGCTCCAACCACAGTCTCTCATCCTCTGGCATCTCCTGCTTTTAATCCCTCTCTAACTTGTTCTTTGATCTCCTGGGGAACTACATCCTCTAAGTCTCTGGGCAGAGAAAAGACAGGAGCCAACCACAACATGGTGTATCTGAATTGCTTGTTCCAGGGTCAAGGGTACTGTGGTCCTGGGTACTGTGGTCATCCCCGGAGAAGTAGGCTCACCCCTCACGTGTTCTGGGAGGTTAATCCTAAAGGAAAGAGACAGAGCCTTCTCTTAAAGATTGTATTTACTAACAATGAATCTTCTGAAAAAGAAATCAGGGCTTCCCTGGTGGCGCAGTGGTTGAGAGTCTGCCTGCTGATGCAGGGGACACGGGTTCGTGCCCCACTCCGGGAGGATCCCACATGCCGCGGAGTGGCTGGGCCCATGAGCCATGGCCGCTGAGCCTGCGCATACGGGGACTGTGCTCCGCAACGGGAGAGACCACAGCAGTGAGAGGCCTGTGTACCGCAAAAAAAAAGAAAAGAAAAGAAAAGAAATCAATCCCATTTACAATAACATCAAAAACAATTAAGTACTTAGGAATAAATTTAACCAAGAAGATGAAAGATATCTACTGTGAAAACTATAAGACGTTAATGAAAGAAAACTTAGAAGGCACAAATAAATGCAAAGGTATCCCATGTTCATGGACTGAAAGAATTAATATTGTTAAAATGTTAATATTACCAAAGGTCATCTATAGATTCAATACAATCCCTATCAAGATTCCAATGCCATTTTTTGCAGAAGTAGAAAAAAACTTGTAAAATTTATATGGAACCACAAAAGACCCAAGATAGCCAAAGAAATTCTGAGAAAGAAGAACAAAGAAAGAGACATAAAATTTGCTGGTTTCAAGCTATACTGTAAAGCTATAGTGATGAAAACAGTATGGTACTGACATTAAAAACAGATAAACAGACCAATGGAACAGAACCAAGAATCCAGAAATAAACCCAAGCATATACGGACAACTAATATTTGACAACGAAGCCAAGAATACTCAATGGAAAAACAGTCTCTTCAGTAAATGGTGCTGGGAAAAATTGGATATTCACATTTAAAGAGTAAAACTTGATATCTCTTTTACATCACTCACAGATATCAAATTGAAATGGATTAAAGACTTACATGTAAGATCTGAAACCATGAAACTCCTAGAAAAAAACGTAGAAAAAATCTTAACATGGATGCACCTCGAAGGCATGATGCTACGTGAAGTTAGTCCGACAGAGAGACAGATACTGTGTGATCTCACTTATATGTGGAACCAGAGGCAAGACTTCGGGAAAGGGAGAGTTAGAAGAAATTGATCAAAAGTTACAAACTCCCAGTTATAAGATAAATAAGCCCTAGGAATGTAATGTATAACATGATGACTATAGCTAACACTGCTGTGTGTGGGATATAAGAAAGTTGTAGTGACACTTAGGAAAATTGTTAAGAGAGTAGATCTTAAGAGTTCTCGTAACAAGAGATTTTTTTTCTTTTCTTTTTATTGTATTTATATCAGATGATGAATGTTAACTAAACCTATTGTGGTAAACATTTCACAATATATGTAAATCAAACCATCATTCTGTACACCTTAAACCTATACTGTAATGCATGTCAATTATTTCTCAATAAAACTGGAAAAGAAATTGTATTTAAATCATTTTTTCTATACATAAACTCTTTAAATGGTGGCAGTACCAATATTAACAATGGTTACTATACCAATGTATAATTTTTTCTGCAAATAAAAGGTTTTATCCACTTCGTTGGATAAAACTTCATGACATTTAACTTTTTTTGGATCACAGACCTCCTTAAAAACTTAATTTAAAACACACACACAGGGCTCCCCTGGTGGCACAGTGGTTGAGAGTCCGCCTGCCAATGCAGGGGACACGGGTTCATTCCCCCGTCCGGGAAGATCCCACGTGCCGCAGAGCGGCTGGGCTCGTGAGCCATGGCCGCTGAGCCTGTGCGTCCGGAGCCTGTGCTCCGCAACAGGAGAGGCCACAACAGTGAGAGGCCCGTGTGCCGCAAAACACACACACACACACTATGAATCCTGTCTCCAAGAAAATCATATACAACATATTTTAAGGGGGTTACACCCCCAAACTTTCTGAATTTTATGTTAAGCACCCTGGTCTACTGTAAGTTTGACAATAGATTCACCAATTCAGTGGTTCTCTCAAGACTGTTTTACCTGTACATTTTCTCATTGTGTATCTATCCACCCTTACCAATATTCCTACTTTCTTTCCTGATCATGTAAATTCACAAGGTTCTTATACCTCAAATTGGAAATTTTGACCACTGGGGAAATTATGGAAACGTTCTCCAAAATTTTGGGGAAAAAGCATATAAAATTTGGATTAGCATTTCATACTCAACAATCCTGCCTGGAAAGATGATTTGAGAACCACAGGTACTGGTTAAATAGATAAAACAGCATCTGTTTCTAGCAAGACGAATTAATCAATCTTCACCAAAATCAATTATCAGAGAAATAAAAACAAATAGCTACTAATAAGGGTGTGTATGTGTACGTGTGTATGTGTGTCTGTGTGTGTAGGAAAAAAAATCATCTCTGCCGCAACTTGCATGAAACTCCAAACAAACTAATGACCGATGAATCCAAATCTGCTGTTTATGTGCTGACTGGAAGTCAATACCTGTAAAACACCTATAAATGGATAGAATTTGAAGGCTTCCCCAGGAGACAGAGCCTACAGGACAATTGGTAGCAGATGACCCTGTCCTGTCTTCAGTGATGGGTCTGCACCTGCGTGCCCAGAAGCAAGGCATCCGTGACATTTTCGGAGGGCAGAGGCAGGCTCGGCCTGGACTGGAGGGGAGCTTCCGACACCTCACCAGCAGCGGGCCGGCTTTCTCAGGCGCCCCCAGAATCCTGGCTTTCCCGACCTCTCTGCAAGGCCTCGGCCTCTGACTGATGGGGGCTCTTTACAGTGCAAGGTCCCTTAATTAAAACATGAACTCTGTTCATTTCACTCCGTCTGATAAGGACCCCCAAAAGACAAGGGGAGTTGACCAGAGAGCAAAATAGTAAGAGGCTGAATCCCAGGGTCTTGTCTTGAAGGCTTTCCCGTGCCTGCCACGTCAAACAGGACTAACGTCGATCTGGACTCACAGATGCGATCGGCCACCATCAGCGACCAGGCTGCAATTGGGCTTCTAGTCGGAGGCTGGCTCACCCATGGGGCCCCAGCGGGCAGCCCAAGCCTCCCCTTCCGGTTATTTATGAGGTTGTTGGACAGGTTGTACCTGGCATGGAGGGCGTGCACCATCGTACACTACAAACATCACCACCACCACCTGAATGGATGCAACCCGTCTTGTACAACGTACTGGACAGTCAAGAGCTTGTACCGTGAGCCGGGCGTTATGTAAGCACCTTAACTACCTTGCTGAGTTCATCCTCACAGCAACCCAGAGTAGGTATCCTTGTACCCACCGCACGAAACCAGGACGCCAAGGCCGGGCCTCACTAAGGTCACATGGGTAGAAAGTGTCAGGCAGGAGCTGAACCAGGCGTGTCCTGCCGGCCTGAGGCACCATCCTACCTCTGAGCAAGAACGGGGGGCGGGGGGTGTGGGCATTACACAGATTTTATAGATGGAAAACTGAGCCAGAAGGAGCTCATTTACTCATTCATTTAGGAAAAGTTAATTGATTTTCTCTGTGGGCCAGTTACTGTTCCAGAAGCAGGAGACCCTGCAGGGACCAAGACAGCCCTTGCCACCTCGCTGGGTTGCCAACATGGGGTGGGGTGGGGGAGGGAGAAAGGAGGGGAGCAGACGGACAAGCCAGCATCCGTCACTCCACGGTGATGAGAGGAGGAAAACACCAGATGGGAAGGGTGAGGGCCATGGGAGGGCAGTGCGTGTCCCCTGCTGCCCTACGGCATCCCAGAAGGATTCCTGGAGGAAGTGATATTTGGGTTGAGATCGAAAGGAGGAGCCACACAGGGACGTCCCCGGCGGTCCGGTGGTTAGGACGCCAGGCTTTCACTGCTGTGGGCCCGGGCTTGATCCCCGGTGGGGGAACTAATCCTGCATGTCATGTGGCACAGCCAAAATTAAAAATAAAAATAAAATAACATTAAGGAGGAGCCACATTAAACCGGAATCTCTCAGTTCCCTTCCCCTCTCTCTACCAAATTCTTCTCAAAAACAGCAGGGCTTTTTTGTTCTTTTCTTTGTTTTTTTTCAAATATTTCTCATTTCTGGTGTTTTTCTAGACTACTCACATGCCACCCAGGGCCTCTTGGTGTCTTCTTGTTTTCTGATTGGAATCTTTTTTCCCACTGGCTGGGCTGTGGGAAGCCCAGGAAGTTGAGGGGAGGCCGTGCTTTGGGCTGGTGACCAGCCAGACGGGAGCCCTCTGGCCACCTCCCTGGGGGCCACACCCCACGCTGCCTGTGTGACCTGGGGAACACGGGACCCAGCTATCGGAAGCAAACATGATTTCTGTGGTTATTGTTTTCATTACATTCAAAATGTGAGAAATAATTTTTAAAACAGAATTTGGTAAAGTGGGACTAACAACGATCGCTAACATGTGTATTTATTTATTCATATTTCAAATTTTCATTATATACTACTTGATATTTTAGAAGATAGTACCTTCTTGCTAAGAAATGCCATTCAAGGCAGGGTTCATCCCGTCTGTGATCGCCTACCGAGGGGCAGCGTTGCTGGACTGTACGCGTCCATGGAGAAAAGTGGTGGGAAAATCAGACCACAGAAAGGTGGGCACTGCTTTGGTTTCATTTTGTTTGTAAATTAGACTCAAGATTGGATTTTTATGTCTCTAAGACCAAAACTAATGTCTCTGTCCTCCGGTCACCACATCAAGACCCAGAATGAAAACACAGTTCAGTACACACGGATGTGCTTTCATGCTTAGTTATAAATGGTGGCCGCTGCTTCCAGGCAGCCCTCCTGGATGTATTAGGACTTTCACCGCACAGTCTGCTGGCACGCAGCCAGGAGGGTACTGTGCTGTGGCCGCCCCTGCCCACGCCCCCCCACCCCAGATCTAAGACAGAGCCTCCCTGTGCAGCTTCCAGACCAAGACGACACTGACCACACCGCCAGCTCTGCCCTCTGGGTCCACATCTGCAAACTGGCCACTCCTCTCCAGCAGTCTGCTCAAGGTAGCACCAAACAGAGAAAAGCAAACACAGAAGCAAGATGTCAGGCTCGGCACGCCTTGAACACACAGTGCTGTTATTAGGATGCCTTAATATTTTTCCTCGCTGGAAGCCGCTGGCTCATACCATCCTGAAAGAAGCAACAGCAAACGACGGGGTGTGGCAGGGGAAGAAAGCATTTCCCGACCCCATGCAGTGTGCATTCATGTGTGGACAGTTATACGGATTCTGTGTGAAGCATATTGAATCCACCCATTATCATAGCCCAAGAAACCGCGCTTTCCTTTTATTCCTCTAGAACATCAGTAATAACACCTGGCACAAACTGGGCCTAAACCCGGGAAGTCTGGGGCTGAAGGAGAGCGCATGGCTGGAGAGGTGCCTCCCAGAAGGGGGTGAGGATTCAGTTCTCCCGCCTGTCCCCCCGCCGGGGAGGGCTGCTCACTGCTGTGGACACGAGAGCACTCACGAGCCCCTGAGCCTGCTTTCTGGTCTGCAACACCAGTGACTCAGAGAGGGACAAAGGGACACACGTGCAGGAGATGCTTGCCCGGTGCCTGTAACACCATCGGCCTCACTAGCTGCCGCCTCCCTCTCAATGCTAATAACAGACGCAATATTTGTCACCAGGCTGTGCCTTCCCTCCCTTGCCTGCATCCTGGGTGGATTGGGAAGATGGGGACAGAGGCCAGGAGGCCGTGGTCTCATGGGGAAGTCCCTTCAGGAGGCCGGGACCCAAGGGTTACCCTTGGGGCCACAGTTTCGGACCCCACAGGGACGGTGACAAGGACACGTCCCTCCGCAGTGGCAGCTGCAGGCCCCACACGCTCTCACCTGGTGCTCACAGCAGCTCTAGAGAACGCGGTGTAACGGTTGTCGTCACCGGTTCATTTGTGAGGACACAGACCCTAGAGCTGGTGAGATAAGTGCCCAGTGTCACAGCTCCCAGTGGTGG
Source organism: Phocoena sinus (assembly GCF_008692025.1). Classification (NCBI taxonomy): domain Eukaryota; kingdom Metazoa; phylum Chordata; class Mammalia; order Artiodactyla; family Phocoenidae; genus Phocoena; species Phocoena sinus. The sequence continues at coordinate 2,919,271 of NC_045774.1, read as the reverse complement.
CCCTAGGCTAGGCCCTGGGGCTTCATCCTCTCTTTCTGCGTTGCTTCTCCTGGTGAGGCCAGAACAGCTGAAGCAAAGTACAGGGCGACCGCCTGCCCCGCGGGCGAGCTCCGGCGAGGTGGGCGCACAGCAAGGCTTGGGGGCGCCAGCAGTGGGGGGCAAGTCGGGCTCCCTCGGCATGGGTGCCCCTCACACTGGGATGAGACAGATGCCTGAACGCCCTGCCTGCCGTCTGCCTCTGTACACACGATACAGCAAACACCGAGGCAGAAACAAACACAGCCTTTTATCCCTCCTGGGGAACAGCTGTTTGACAAATTGCTTTCCTTGGGAAAGTACTCAGGCTTATGGGAGGACACACAATAATTAGAAGACGCGGTACCTGCCTTTGAGGCTCTTACAGAGCTCAAACAGCTAAAGAATGTAAGTGGAAGAAGGGCAATTTCAGCCCCAGCTTCGGAGGAGCTGATGAGTGAAGGGAATGCATCCTGGAAGGCTTCCTGGAAGGGGTGATGGATTTGTGGGCAAGAAGGGGAGGTAAAGGCAGTGAGTCAACCCAGTCTCAGAGGAGGGACTTCACCTGTCATCCAAAGGCAAGTGGAGCAGTAAAGGAAGCTAGCAAATGTTTTCGCCAGAAGAATCGACAAAACGTGCTTTGGTTTGCACAGATGCCCTCTGAAGGCCCACTGTGATGCCGGGAGCAGTTTCTCCTAATTGCTGAGCCGGGTCTTGGGTAGAGGAGGGGAGAAGCATCTCCTTGCGTCTCTGAACACGCAGAGCAGAGCCATGCAGAGCGGAGCTGGGCAGCTTCGGAATTGCTGCCTGTGTTGGTTCCCCCCAACTGGAGCCAAGGCCAGGGGTCCTGGGCCCCTCCCTTGGGCTGGGGCCTCAGGCTCACACGACCTCTGGTGTTTTACAGGCACCTTTGCTGGATGCTCAGTGGGGATATGGTCAAGCCTGTCATCGCTGCAGCCCAGGAGCTGCAGGCCCCGAAGGGCTGCCAGGAGCTTCCTACAAGGGTGGTGGCCTTTGCTGCAGTATCTGGGTGCAGAAGTAAGCAGTCCTGCTAACCTTGGCTCTGAGTTTGGCTGCAAACTCATCAACTATGCAAGGACCTTTTTTTCCCCAGATGGGTTGTCCTTAGTCATCTGCGCTTCTAAGAATCTGAAATCTTCACATTTCCACGTACACAGTATGGGAAAATGTGAGCAAAATAAAGGAACAATGAGGCATATGAAGGTTTTTGAAAACCTGGTCTTGCATCTTTTTAAATTTGAAATTTTGCAGTTCTTATTCGTTAGAAAAGTGAACAGGGTGTCTCCCAAGTGCACAGATTAAATATTACAAAGTGCTCCCAGGAGCTGGGGCCTTGGCTTCTAAGAGAGCGTTGGTGTCACATTGGTACCCGCCACGGAGCTCCCCACTTCTCTGCTTGTGTGCAGGAAATGGATCAGCGGACTGAAGAGGAGACCTTGACCGTCCATGATTCAATCACGTCTTGCTGCGTTTCTGTAATTATTGGAGTTGGTTTAATCCAAAGAAAGAGAATATTCTGAAGACATTCAGCCAAATTCTTATGGACAGGACAGCCGGCCAAGGGAGGCTCTGATCTCCTGGGAGCTGTCACTTGCGGGAGGGACAGGAGCTGCGTTTGCATTTCCGAGGCCAGACCACACTTTTCCCATATATTGCCATTTCCCCAACTATTTGCCCTGATTAAAGGAGGGTAGAAAATTACTTACGCCCCTGAATTGCAACAACAAAGGCTGGGTTTCTCTTTTCAATCAAAACGGCACGGCTGCCTGATTCAAATGCTAATAGCGGGGGTCTGAATTGGCCACTAAAAGAGGGAGACACTTTTCTCTGCAAATGACCAGAAAGTCACTCCATTGCCCAAGAATCTGCAGGATCCTTCCAGCTGGACGTCTGTGAAATTGCTTCACGGGAAACCTCCCGGAGGTGGTCTCAGGCTGCAGCCTGCGTGGGGTGCAGCTTCTGGGGAAGGGAAGAGGACCTTCAATTTGAGCAAAGCTCTGACCCAAGGAACGGGGTCTCTGCGGAAACGCCCCTTCTCCCTGTTGCACATCCAGGAAGAGGTGAACACCTCTGGAGCAGCTTTGGATTTCTTTGCTGGAAAAGGCGGCAGTTTGAGGGTTGGCTGCCATCATCCCAATTCATCCTGATTCCCAGGTGGCCTCGATCCCACTGGCTTTAAGGAGAAAAGGAGGTGTCTCCTCAGCTGCTGCGGCCGCATCCCCCCAGGCCCTCCCACCAGGCAGCCCGGTGCTCTGCTTTCTTGCGGGGGTAGCTGGAGACAGCCGGGCTTCAGCCGATGATCCAGGTTCCAGCCCTGCCGCTTGCTCGGGCCGTGACCAGGCTCTGCCCTGTGTGCCCCTTGCACGCTGCGTCCTCAGGAGTGCGGTCTTAGGGCAGAGGGGGACCAGCGCCTACCTCCCCACTCAGGTGAGGGGCTGTGCCCACACACGCATGGGGACCCGGGCCAGACTGACTGCAGCTCCACGCTAGCCCGGCCCTGACCAGGTCGGCTAGCGCTCCCGCCCGAGTGCCCTTCCACGTCACAGCCGCTCCCGCGACACCAGACGCCGCGCCACGTGTGGGCGCCTGCGCTGTGGGACTCGGGGACCCGGCAGGCGAGGCCTCGGGGGGATGACACAGAGGTTTTCAAAACTTCTCAGTCTCTACGCCTCGCTGCCATTATCACAGTATGTGTCTTTTCAACGTTCGCTTTTTCACCTTACCCACCAATCACGCAGTCGTGCACATGTAGACTTTGCACCCACCCCGTGCCCAGCTGGGGCGCCTTGCTCGCCGAGGGCTACACCCTCGAGCCCCTGGTGCATTGGCTGGACCCGGCTCTATTCTGGAATCTTGCGTGTTGGTGGGAGCAACGCTGATTTTAGATCTCCATGAGTTAAGAGGCTTTAACAATTTGCAGTCCCAAGGGAGCTGTTACATGATCCTCCAAGATAGCCATCCCTTTCTCTCCTCTCTACCCTCCCCCGCTACAGTCCAGGCAACCTCAAAGGACAGGGGTTACTTCTGTTTACTTTTCAGATTTACACTATGCTGGTTACTTTCTTATGGATTATTTATGACGCTTCTTTTACTGGGAAATAGTACTGAAACCATACTGTGGAGTGACAGTTCTTTCATATACCTGTGAAAACACCATGAATATGACTGTGCAAAAGGTATTCAGGATAGGCATTCATGCATGTGTTAGAAAAGGACTTACCTCCTGGAGAACTGCATGTTAGCAAGGGAAGTAGAATACATCTGACGTAAGTGACCAAGATACCTTTTTCTTCGAGAATCCTTCTCATCTGACTTACAGATAGTCTCGTTCTGAAAGAAATGTTTTATTTTTATTTTTTATGTTCATGTCTTACCTCCAAGGCCAGACTTTAAGACTGTCTAAAAGGGCACTTATCCCTCTTTATATTTCTAATGCACAGATTCACGTGTTACACACAGTCAGTGTGCCCTGCATTGTTGTGATAGGGAAGGACCCTTGTCTTCTATTACAAGTTAATCACTAAAGGGATATTGCCAATAAGCTTAAATCATACATAATGGCCCATCTTTGGGAACCCTGCCTTGCAGGTCATGAGCATTAAGCTAAAATACCTTGTTTAGCTCACAGGAAACATTATGACCAGGCCCATCTGTGAATGACTGCAGGAAGGAAGAAATTAACACATTCCCTCCTGAGGTGGACCAGAACCAGGAAGTGTTTGACTTTACTCCCTCCCCTTTTAGTATAAAAGAAGCCTGAATTCTAACTCAGGCAACATGGTTCTTTGGGACACGAGTCCACCACCTTCTCCGTCTGCTGGCTTCCTGAATAAAGTCGCTGTTCCTTGTCCCAACAGCTCGGCTCTCGATTTATTGGCCTGTCGTGCAGAGCAGTACAGCTTGGACTCAGTAACGTTGTTTCTTACGATGAGTAAACCCAGTAGTTATTCTCCATACTTTACATTTATAACGCTTTTGGATGCATGTCAAAATATTCTTGGTATGCTATGAATACTTAGACATCTCTGCCTTGGCCTTCCAGTATAAATTAGTTGACAAGATAACACTGATGCCATTGGACAGCAAAAACATCTGACAGACAGCTAGATCCCCAGGCTAAGTTTGGTACAAGCAAAAAGATATTATTTAGCATAGTGTAATTAAGGGTGGTATCAAGTGCAGTATTTGAGACAATATTTTAAAAATCCAAAACTAGTGATGTAAATTACATCACTGTAAATGTAGAAGATGAGGAGAAATTTAAAAGAACAACATAGAAATCGCTGGAAAGCTAAAGTAATCCCATGTGGTAGAATTTCAGGTTAGAGAAAATTCCAAACAGATGAAAATAAACCTACAAGAAACAAGTAGGACCAGGAAGGCAGAAGAATGGAAGGACTGAGAAATCAATGGCAGAGTGCTGCATTTTCAAACCCTAAGACCTTGGTGAGGAAACTTCATGGCTAACTCAGAACTCATTCTCATTCAGTGCTCCAAGGAAGGAGCTCTGTGATCATGAAACATCCTTTAATTTCATGTCTGCCAGATCGAATCAGCACCGGTGGTCACAGCCAGGTGCATTGATTCAGGATTTCTCAAGTTTGTCTAATCGTCACAGGCATTCACTGAGAAGCTTGATAACAATATAGATTCCTGGGTCCCAACACAGACCAACTAAATCAGAGTCTTCAGGCAAAGGCCTAGAACTACACATTCTACCAGGGGCCCCCAGTGACCATTGTGATCCAGCACATTTGGGGGACACTCGTTCAGCCAAGGATGACTCAGGAAGAGAAACCGGAAATAAGGAAAGAGATGGGTACATTTTTCAGACAGCCCCAGAGCATGTGCATATGACCTACCATTATAGTCTTTGCTTAAAGAATCAGATTTAAAGCTAGACTATACTAGCAATAGGACAAGGTTCGTTTTACACATGAAAGGCACTAGTAAGTGTGTGTGTGTGTTTCCAGTTTACTTGTCCCACTGGGGTGGTGGTATCTGGTCCCTAGATTTCTAGACATGTATATTCATGGCATTTTACAGTCTGAATGAGTCTCTAAGAAGATCATCTTCTCAAACTCCCTCATTTGACAGACAAGAGATGCACCTGTGTGCTTGTAAGTTTGCACATCTGTGCATATAACAGTACATATTATGGGTGTGGGTCTTTGACCCTTTTCTGAGTTTAGGGGAATTCTGGAGGCTACACCCTTAACCTATAGCCTGTAAATGAATTAAACAGAGTCCAATGCTAGCTTTCATAATCCATGACAGTAAGCCTTTGGAAGAAAGTTTGTTCATTAAATTCCACAAGTTTCAAGAATTCACATGCACCCTAAGAAGCTCAAATATGGCTCAGGTTATCCTAACGTGACCTCAACATGCCTTTGGGAGACTGAGCCAATGTATCTGGCTTTGAGTCTGAGGCTCCAGATCAGTAAAGATAGCCCCCCATAGGAACATCTATAGGACGGGAACGTTTGCTCAGCCCTCAGCCAGGCTTTGTGGGTATTCTCATGATAAAGAAAAGCATTTGTCTGTGACCTTCCTTTTCTTCTTCTCCACTACCGCCTCAGGCCTTCTCTCAGGCTGAACCAGCTGAATCCACATGGGGCCCAGTGTGGAAGGAAGGAGGCGGACGGGGAGGGAGGGCGGCGGGGAAGTGTGGAGGGGTCCAGCAGAGAGTGAAGGAAACACACGCACACAACTCACCTTCTCTGGGCCTCGGGGTCACTTGTCTGCAGTTTCTCGCTGTTCACACTTTTCCCTCCACTCCGTAAGCCGAAAAAGAAGGCCCTTAGAGGGAAACGTGAGATATCTTTTTACAAATATCCTTCAATGCCGCAGTTTATTAACACTGTCAGCCGAGCTGTGTCCTTCCAATTTCCACCACAATGTACAAAGTGGGAAACTTGCCTCACCGTTTTGTACCGGGCCAAGGGGCAAGGTCCCCTGTAATTTAAGGCTAAGATTCCAAATGCAGCCCAGTGTGGCCAAGACCCAAATTTCGGTAATAACTTCTCATCCCCAGTTTTAAGATGTGTGCATCTTCTCTCTGGCTTGATGGTGCCAGAACCTATCTTTCTGAATTATGATGATGGCACCGCGTCTTATGCAGAATGACCGCGGCTGTGTTTGCTCTCTTGTTCTCTGGTTAAGTATGAATGCAGTGTATCAGATCTATAACAGTACTGACGATTTCCTGCTTATTTGTTTTGGTTCCTCTCATTGCTGGTTCTACAAGCATTCCGAGCACCAGGTGCAGGCGCTTCACGGCCATCTGCCCGGTGTCAGTGTGGAGTCACTGCCAGGCCCGGCGGGTGGCCAGGACTCTCGCTTGGTGGCCTCACTGCTGGCGGCCCACCCAACACCTGTCACCCATTTTCTTCCTTACTAAGAGTACCCTGGTATTGCTCTGGGGTACAAGGTACCCAGATGAAGAAAACTTCATAGTACACGAGATGCTCAGTGAAACTGGTTAGTTGTGATCCTCTTGTGCTAACCCGCTGTGCCTGGGACTCAGGACCAGGTCAGTCTGTCTGGTTTTGCTCAGTCCCTTCCCTCTCAAACTGGCCCAAATTCCTGGAGCCAAATGTATGCTCTGTCTAACCTCGGGATCAGTGTATTTGCCAGAAAGCATCTAGTCTCTCCCACCCCAGTAGGCCTATCCTTCCAGTCCTCCAGGCAAAACAAATGTAAAGGTTTTCAAATATTGTATTTCCTTGTTTTAGTCTAGAATTTTTTGTATCTCAGAGTTTGTAAACATTCTCAAATATGTCTAGATATTGCAATCTAGATCTTAGGTCACTTAACGTGCTTTCCCTTTATGACCTGTATTCATTTTCTCAACCCATTTTGAAATTTTGCCTGCACTAAAGGGATCAAATCAGTCACCTCCATTTCCAGAAACGTGCTCTTGTTCACAAATGTTTCATGGGCTTACCCACTTTAATCAGAGTACCATCCAATCCGCTGCCATATCTGTATAAGAGCTTAGTTGGATTTCTTCCAGTCTTCAGCCGCAGAGAACTTATTGGCCTACGGCTTCTGTCTCAAATTATTTCTAATTCACAACAAGCTTGTCAACTGGTTTATGAAGAGGATGTTTTCCCACAGGTTCTGCACATCTTAAACAATATCACTGGACCGTCCAAGGGAATCAAAAATGCCAAATTCTGTTGAACTGTTTTCTGTGCTTGGAAACAATACTGACTACTGATTATACTTGCAGTTAGCATTGTAGTTTTGTTTTCATTCTATCTTTACCAGTAATGCTAATATACTGAAGAAAAATAGAACGAAGGCTATTTTTATCTTGGAATCTATGATATCCCCAGGTAAAATTGAGAGGGAATTATCTTTTTAACTCTAAGGTTTTTCTAACTGTTTATTTTGAAACAATTTCAAACTTATACAAGGGTACAAGAATCGTACAATGAACTCCCATAAGTCCTTCAGCTAGATGTATCAATTGTAAACATACTTCATTTTGTGTCACATAAAATGCATGTTTTATGTCTCCCTTTCTCTCTCTTTACATATGTTTTTATATGTAAACATGTATGTACATATACATATAATTATATTATTATTAGTTCACCATTTAAGAGAAAGTTACAGACATAATGACCATTTACTCCTAAATATTTCATCATATATTTCCCAATAAAAATGTCATTCTCTTATATAACCTCAGTAAAGTGACCAAATTTAAGAACTGAATATTGCTATAACGCTATTATCTAATTTACATCCTAAATTTCACCAATTGCTCCAATACACTGATAAAGTTATAATGTTTTAAGGACATGTAGAAATTTAGTCAACATAGACAAGTGGATGTTAACTTGCTTTTGAAAATGAACCTATTCAATATATTATAAAGATAAAAAAATTTATGTGAGAAACAGGTTCTGTGGTGAGAAACAGATTCAATCAACAAGAATTATTTAAGTATTCAAAAACCTATTGGAAGGATCACTTTGGCAATACATACACTAACACTGAAACAATGCAGAGATTAGCATGGCCCCTGCACAAGATGATACACAAATCCTTGAGATGTTCAATATTTTTTTTCAGAAAGGGAAAGAAATGGTTGAGTGTTATGGACTGAATTATGTTCCCCCCAAGTCCTTATGTTGAAGCCTTAACCCTCAATGTAATATATTTGGAGATAGAGCCTTTAAAATAGTAAGTAAGGTTACATAAGGGTGGGGCCCTAACCCAATAGGACCAGTGCTCTTTTGGGAGGAGGAAGAGACACCAGGGGTGCTCTCACACAAAGGAAGGACCATGTGAGGACCCAGGGAGAGGGAAGCCCTTTGTAAGCCAGGAAGAGATCTCTCACCAGGAACCCAACCATGCTGGTACTTTAATCTTGGACTTCCAGCCTCCAGAACTGTGAGACATAAACTTCTGTGGTTTAAGCCACCCCATCTGTGGAATTTTGCTATGGCAACTCTAGCAGTTTAATTCACTGGGTAAAAATAGAGGTAAAAATCATAGACTATCCTTCTCATGAGATTCTTAAATTAGATTTGATGGTTGAAGCAAACATTATAACACTTAACACTATCTGATGTAGTGCTCCATGTGTATAGAGGAAATACTTAAGATAATTTTATTTAAAAAGTAGAAAAGTGTTAAAGGTACCCAAATGGGAGTAAACATTCAATACTTCACTCAAAGTAGTAAGATGTTGATGTAAGGAGGCTGTGATGAGTTACTTATATATGTTGTAATATCTAGAACAACCACTAAGGAAGCTATATAGAATGATATGATCAAAAACATTATAAATAAATAAAAATGCTATTCTAAAATATGCTGAGGTAATCCACAAGAAAGCAAGAAAAGAGAAACAGAGGAATGAGAAACAGAAGAAACAAAACAAAAATTGAAATGCCAGACATAAGCCCTAAGTTTCAATAATTGCTCTCAATGTAAAGGGTCTAAATACACCAATTAGACAACAGAGGGTGGCAGAATGGATAGAAACACACAACCCAAATATACACTGTCTTCACAAAACTCACTTCAAATTTAAGTACAAAAGTAGTTTGAAAGTAAAAGGGTGAAAAAAGATATATAATGCAAAATCAAAAAAGGAATGGCTACATTATATCAGATTAAGTAGACTTCAGAGCAAAGGAAATCACTAGGGACAAAGAGAGACATTGCACCATGAGTAAAGAATCAATTCACCAAAACGATATAGCATTCCTGAATATGTATGCACCAAACAACAGAACTTCAAAAACATGAAGAGAACACTGAAAGAACTTAAAGAAGAAAAGGAGAAATCCACATTTACAGTTAGGGGCTTCATGACCCCTCTGTTAGCAATTGATAGGACCTCTAAACAGAAAACCAGCAAGAATACAGAAGAACTGAGCAATGTCATAAAACAACATCACCCAAGAACAGCAGAATGCACATTCCTTTTAAGCACCCATGGAACATTCACCAAGACAGACCATATCCTGGATAATTTTTTTTAAATTTAGCAAATTAAAAAAAAACTGAAATCATACAGAGTTTGTTCTCTGATCATAATGGAATCATAGTAGAAATCAATGAAAAAAAAAAAAAGAAATCAATGACAGATGGAGTCATGCTAGAAATTGATGACAGAAAGACAAAAGGAAAATCTTCAAACATGGAGAGTAGCCAACACTCCTAAATAATCCATGGGTCCAAGAGGAAGTCTAAAAAGAAATTTCAAAATAAATTGAACTGAGTGAAAATGAAAGCACAACATATCAAAATTTGCGAGATGCAGCTAAGAGGGAAATTTATAACACTAAATGCATACATAGAAAGGAAAAATCTCAAAATGATGTTCTAAGTTCTTACCTCAGAAAACTAGAAAAAGAAAAGCAAAAGAAACCCAAAGCAAGCAGAAGGAAGGCAATAATGAAGATAATAGTGTAACTCAATAAAATTGAAAATAGGAAAACAATAGAAAAAACATCAACGAAACAAAAGGTAGCTCTTTAAGAAAACTCAATAAAACCTGTAAACCTCTAGCAATACTGACAAAAATAAAAAGACATAAATCACCGCATCAGGAATGAAACAGGAAATATCATCACAGATCCTTCAGCCATCAAAATGATAGTAAAGGGGCTTCCCTCGTGGCACAGTGGTTAAGAATCCGCCTGCCAAGGCAGGGGACATGAGTTCGAGCCCTGGTCCGGGAGGATCCCACATGCCATGGAGCAACTGAGCCCATGGGCCACAGCTACTGAGCCTGTGCTCTATAGCCTGAGAACCACAGCTACTGAGCCCGCATGCCTAGAGCCTGTGCTCTGCAACAAGAGAAGCCATGGCAATCAGAAGCCCATACACTGCAACGAAGGGTGGCCCCTGCTTACCGCGACTAAAGAGAGCCTGCATGCAGCAAAGACCCAACACAGCCAAAAATAAAATAAATTAATTAAAATTTATTAAAAAAAAAAAAAAAAAAAAAAAATGATAGTAAGGGAATACTGTAAAATTTATATGCATAAATTTGACAACGTAGAAGAAATGGATCATTTCTCAAAACCCACAAAGTACCAAAACTCAGCCAAGATGAGAAAGATAACCTTAGAAGTCTCAAAACCATTAAAGAAATCGAATTTATAAATCCCCAGACCCAGATAGTGTCACAAGATAATTTTATCTAACATTTAAGTGAGAATTAACACAAAATTTTATACGATCTCTTCCAGAAAATAGATGAGGAAGGAATGTTTGCCAACTCATTTTATGAGGTTAATATTACCCTGACAGCAAAAGGAGAGAAAGACAGCCTCCCTCCAAAAACATGTACAGAGCAATCTCTCTCATGAACATAGACTCAAAAATTCTCGACAGGGGCTTCCCTGGTGGCGCAGTGGTTGAGAGTCCGCCTGCCGACGCAGGGGACACGGGTTCGTGCCCCAGTCCGGGAAGGTCCCACGTGCCGCGGAGCGGCTGGGCCCGTGAGCCACGGCCGCTGAGCCTGCGCGTCCGGAGCCTGTGCTCCACAGCGGGAGAGGCCACGACAGTGAGAGGCCCGCGTACCGCAAAAAAAAAAAAAACAAAAACATACAGCTAACTTCATGTTTAATGGTGAGAAACTAGATACTTTCCCCCTAAGAACGGGAAAAAGGCAAGCATTTCCCCTCTCACCACTCCTAGCCAACACTGTATTGGAACACTGTATTCTAGCTAATGCATTAAGGAAAGAAAAGGTATATAGGTTGAGAAGGAAGAAATAAATGTCTTTGTTCATGCATAATCTGACTGTCTATGTAAAAAAATCCCAAGATTGAGCCCCAAAAATGCCTCGAATTAGGTGATTATACCATGGCTATAGGATACAAGGTTAATATATAAAATTCAGCTTTCTGATATACCAGCAGTGAACAAATAGAATTTAAAGTTAAAAACACAATACATGAGCGCTGAAAAAAGTACTTAGGGATAAATCTAACAAAATATGTACAAGATCTATATGAGGGAAACTACAAAACTGAGAGATTGAAGATTTAAATAAATGGAGAGATATTTCACATTCATGGATAGGAAGACTCAATACCATTAACACATCAGTTCTTCCCAAATTGATCTATAGGTTCAATACAAAATCCCAATCAAAACCCTACCAAGCTATTTTGTGATTATCAACAAAGTGATTCTAAAGTCTATATGAAAAGGCAAAGGACCCAGAGTAGCCAACACAATAGTGAAGGAGAAAAAGAAAGTCAGAGGGCTGACCGTACTCGACTTCCAGATTTACTGTAAAGCTACAAAAGTTAAGACAATGGGGTATTGGCGAATGAAGAGACAAATGGATCAGTGAACTGGAGTAAAGAGCAGGACACAGACCCACTCAGACCTACGCAACGGATCATTGACAAAGGAGCAAAGGCTGTTCAACAGATAAAGAGCAGTCTTTTCAAGAAATCATGCTAGGGCTTCCTTGGTGGCGCAGTGGTTAAGAATCTGCCTGCCAATGCAGGGGACACGGCTTTGAACCCTGGTCCGGGAAGATCCCACATGCAACGGAGCAACTAAACCCGCACGCCACAACTACTGAGCCTGCACTCTAGAGCCCGTGAGCCACAGCTACTGAGCCCACGTGCTGCAACTACTGAAGCCCACGCTCCTAGAGCCTGTGCTCTGCAACAAGAGAAGCCACCACAATGAGAAGCCCGTGCACCAAAACGAAGAGTAGCCCCCGCTCGCCGCAACTAGAGAAAGCCCGCGCGTAGCAACCAAGACTCAACACAGCCAAAAATAAAATTAATTAATTATTTTTTTTAAAAAAAGAAAGAAATCATGCTGGAACAACTGAACATCCATGTGGGGAGAAAAATGTAGATTCAGACCTCAAACCTTTCATAAAAATTCAACTCAAAATGGATCAGAGACCTAAAAGTGAAAGGCAAAACTGTAAAACTTCTAGAAGAGAACGTAGGAGAAAATCTAGGTGACCTTGCTTTGGAAATGAGTTTTTGAGATACTAAACTAAAAGCAGCACAATCCATGAAAGAAAAAATTGATAAGCTGGACTTCATTAAAATTAAAAACTTCTGCTCTGTGAAAGACACTGTTACGAGACTGAACAGACAAGTCAGAGGCTGGGAAGACATACTTGCAGAAACATATCTGAGCGTTTGTATTGCAAATATATGAAGAACACTTGAAACTCAACAATAAGAAAACAATACAATTTAAAAATGGGCCAAAGATCTTAAAAGACAACTCACCAAGGAAGATATACAGGTGGCAGATAAGCATATGAAAGGATGTTCCACATCATATGTCGTCAGGGAAATGCAAAGTAAAACAACAATGAGATACCACTACACACCTGTGAGAATGGCCAGGGTCTGGAACACTGACAATTCCAGATGCTGACCAGGATCCTTTCACTGCTGATGGAGTGCAGAATGGTACAGCCACTTTGGAAGACAGTTTCAGCTTCTTATGAACCTGAACATACTCTTACCGTATGATTTAGCAACCATACTCCTTGGTATTTACTCAAAAGATTTGAAAACATATGTCCACACAAAGACCTGCACACAGATGTTTATAGCAGCCAAAACTCGGACGCAACCAAGATGCCCTTCAGTAGGTGAATGGATAAATAAAGTGTGGTCCATCCAGACCATGGAATATGATTCAGCGCTAAAAGAAATCAGCTATCAAGCCTTGAAAAGACATGAAGGAACCTTAAATGCTTATTACGAAGTGAAAGAAGCCAATCTGAAAAGGCCACATACTGTATGATTTTAACTATAAGACAGGAGGAAAAAGGAAAAACAATGGAGACAGTAAAATGATTATTAGTTGCCTGGGGCTGAGCAGTGGGAGGGATGAATAGGCAGAACACAGGGGATTTTTAGGGCAGTGAAAATACTCTGTATGACACTCAAGTGGTAGATACAGGATATTACACGTTTGTCAAGACTCATAGAATATACATCACCAAGAGTGAACCCCGATGCAAACTATGGACTTCAGTTAAAAATAATAAAATGTGGGCTTCCCTGGTGGTGCAGTGGTTGAGAGTCTGCCTGCCGGTGCAGGGGACGCGGGTTCGTGCCCCGGTCCGTGAAGATCCCACGTGCCGCGGAGCGGCTGGGCCCGTGAGCCATGGCCGCTGAGCCTGCGCGTCCGGAGCCTGTGCTCCGCGACGGGAGAGACCACAACAGTGAGAGGCCCGCGTACCGCAAAAAATAATAACAAAATGTGATAATTTTATCTTTGCTTTGAAGGATCTTGGTTAGACTTTTCTTTTTAACTCTAAAAGGTAGCAATCTAGCAGTCATTTGTTATCACAGAAAAGGTCAGCAAACTTCGAACACTTTCCCTGTGTAGGAGGAAGGTATATAATTCATCAAACATTGAAATATCCCAAGTGCTCCTCTGTGAGGTACGAGAGTGCCACTGCCAGGGCCCATGTCATGACACGTGCCATTATAACAATCCTGACATATTTTATGTTTTATTTTTATAATCATATTAATGATATCCTACTTTTCTTTGCCCATTTCTGGATTCCACTCATTCTGCGTGAGCTTACCTAGGAATGATGCAATGAATTAATTTCACGTATGATGCTGTATCTATAACCTTGCCCCCGAGTCATTCTCTGTAATTCCTGTCAAAGCTGTCACTATATCAGCAATTGCATTTTCACTGATTTTCCATAATTTTTAAATTAAGAAGTTATTTACTCTTAAGAATATATCTTTATTGTATACACCCATGGGTGCTATTCAAAGTGTTTAAAAACGGTATTGCACAGATACCTAAGAGTTCGACCAGAAGCTGACTGTCCCTGGGGTTCAGCTGCTGGACTGTGGCCTGAATGGGGGACGTGGGAAATATTTCCTGGGAGCAGAGGCTGTTCACCAACCTGCAGAGAAGTATTTCAACGTGGTGTCGCCTCCAAGAGCCCACCAGTACATTCAGACTGACCGTCCAGGCACTGGGTGGCCTCAGGGTACTTCACTTACCGGTATGAATTCTTTTTGGTAAAGAGTTCCTCAAATCCCACTTTTGTCCCCAGAACTGTATAAACTCCAGGTCCCGCAATTCCTGGCCCTGCCCTGGCGCTGTGTGACCCACTGACACACGGGACAGTGAGCTCGGGGTCAGTCTACATATTAAATGGGTTACATTTAATTCCTTTTTTATTTTTAGAAAAAAATTATGGATAGACGTTTTCTCCCTCTCCTAAATGGGAAATTTTGAGCAGGCTATTTTGGAGGGCACTGACTCCCAGGCTTACGTTTCTGAATGATGCTTCCGTTTGCCAGGGAGTTCTTACCTAAAAGGCAACCACGGTGGCTGGTGACCAGGCCTCCCTGGGCCACCGCAGGGGATGCAAATCCGCAAACCCTGAACATGAAGTCACAAACAGTGATTTATTCTGCTCATTCAGTGTTTAACGAACCTGTCATATCTGGGGAAGATGCAAAAGGAATACAAGTGTTCTGCGCTGTTGGGGTTTGCAAGCAGCTAGGAGGAGAAGACAGGGTGAGGAGAATGCCAGGTGGACCCGGCAAAGGGAGGTGCGTGTTTTCAGTGGGCAGCTGGACTGTTGGGGGAAAGGGAAGGTGGGAAACAGTGGAGAGAGTGTGGCTTCGGGTGGTCTTTGATGGGAACGCTTTGAACAGGTGAGGGAGAAAAAAGAAGAGTTAAGTGGTGGGAAAACCCTTAAAGCCTGGAATGTAAATGCCAAAGTCAGAGGGCGGAGGGTGAGACAAAGTTCGGGCCAGTGAGACAAGAGGGTGGCTGCCAACACCCCTCCAGGGATCTGTCCTAGCCCAGCAGGCAACTGGGCGGGACTGGGAGTGGTGGCCCGCCAGTGGAATCTTCCAGTTGGGAGGACGGGTGTGCGGCCTGGGGAAGGACTGTGGAGGATCGAGGCGGGGTGTGGTTCCAGCGGTGCCCCCGGGGAGGGCCCAAGGCAGGGCTAAGAGCTTCCCAACAGCAGAGTGAGACGTGCCCCATCCCCGCCCCAAAGGTTTGCAGACCCTGCAAAAGAGAAACTAAAAGTTCCAGATCTCAGACTAACTGTTGACTCAAATTAACCAGTGAATCACTTAAACTTTTCTTCCTTAAAGTATTTTCTTCCTGCGAAAGGATACAGCTGACGTAGATACGATACGACCGAGGGCCTGGGCCCTTTGGAGCTGGTTTCCTTAATCAGGCCGTGGCAGCAGGCGGGGTGAAGGTGGCCATGGGGGTGGGACGCAATCCGGTCCGGCGGGGCTTCCTGTTGTTCTAGCATTAACATACCTACCCGGGATCAAAGGGAGCCTGGCTTCCCCGCGCTCTCCACAGGGGAGAAAAAAGTCTAATATAATTAAAAATAAGCTGCAATTTGGTATCGTCTGCAACTGTGACGCTTTGTTACTGAGGATGAAGGTTTATGGAGAGCAGTTGACTCAGTGCTAGTGTAGGATACTACTGCCACTTTTCTGTGGAAAATGTACTGTCTTTGTGTCTGCTAAGACATTTTCTCAGGTTCGCTTATATCGAATGATCTAGAAATCATTTGGAAGGTAGATGCCATTTCATTTCCCTCCACATCAAAGGCAGTTGGCGCAAAGCCGCATATGTCGTTTAATAGGCAACATGATCCTGTCTGATTGACACAAAGGACAGGAAAAAGGAAATATATATGTAAAAGTGCGTCTTACATGTCAGACTCTGTTACAGGCTTTATTACATTTCTCGTCCACTCTGATGAATATTCCATCCACGATTTATTGAGCGTTTGCTGAGACCTGTGCCAGCCGTGGTGGGCCCACTGGCGAGCAACAAGATTTCTGTCCCCAAGGAGCCCAGAGTTCCTCAGGGGACACAGATGTTATTAACCAAACAGAAATACACCCACAGCTGCAGCTGGGAGAGCAGAATGGGGACCCCGCCCGAGAACCTAGAATAGCAGGGGGACGATGGGCAGAGGAAGGGCTCCTCCAGGAACGAGGCCCACCTGCGAAGGATGAGCGTTTTCTAGGGAGGCAGATGGAGGAGGAGGGAGCAGAAGGGAAAAGCGTGCGCAAGGCTCCCCGTGAAGAGCTGTTCCGTCCACCTCGGGGCCCAAAGGCCAGTGAGATGGGAGCTGAGGGCATGGGGCCCACCAAGATCAGGGTTTTCGTCTTTATATTAGGAGCACTAGGACAGCACTGAAATGTTTGAAGAGGAGGCTGACATGATCCTGGGCGTGTTTTGAAGCCACGATCCTAATGAAAATCCACATCACAAGGACAAGAGTGGATGCAGAGGCCATTGGTCTGGGTGCTGATGACAATGGCCAGGCCCAGCGTGGGATGCGGAGATGGAGAGAAGGCTTGGACCTCAGTGACATTGAAGTCTGGGGTATAAAACACAAGTCTGCGGGTGGACTAAGTATGGGGACGGGGAAGATAGTGAGGGGAGGGGCAGTCCCCAGGGTTCTGGCTCCATAACAGTCCCTTGGTGTTACCACACTGAACCCTCAGGAGGACCCAGCAGTTCACCCTGTGGGCACAGGACCAGACGGCGGGGCGGGGGGGATGGGGTGAGGGAAGTAACATCCATGCCCCCAGCCCCTGGGGCACTGGGTTCCCCCACGGCTTCCCAACGCCGTGCTACACCCACTTCACGAGCACCCCGAAATTCCCTGAAACCCCAACCAGATTAGCCCACAGCGCTCTTTGAAATATACTAACAGGCACCAGGGCCACCTGAGCCAAGTGGCAGGACCTCCGTGTGTGACCACGTGGCTCTATCCACCATCAAGGTGACAGTTATCAGGGGTCATCTGTATTTGTTTCCTACTGAAGCCAAGTGTAGTTATAATCAGAGTTTTATAATTTAGTGAACTATTTACATAATCTGGAAAACTATGTGAGAGGGAATTATTTCTAACCAAAAAGAACCGCCATGCTGACTGCTTTGTGAAGACATGATAACAGTAAAAGACCCCAACGGACTGGGTCAATCGAGAAAACTGTATCAGAGTCTGAAAAGGATTCTGCAGTCAGGTTGGATGCCAGGGGTGTTTAAGTAATCACATAACCAGAAATCTAAAATGTAGACAATGCATCGAAGTTGTCGGTGATGCGAGAAAATACACAGGAAACCCATCAGCCGACCCAACCTCAAAGGAAAAGTCCTTGTGGCCCCGTCAAAGCTGTTGAATGAACTATGCACATTTAGCTTTAAACATATTTGCGTTGAATGAGCCAAGAATAAACCAACTTTTAATATTAACTCACTACCAACCAATCCAGATGGCTCTATCGATTATTATATTCAGACCATGACTTTCTAGGTCCCCTCTACTTAATCAACCCAACTTGATGAGTGCTATTTAAAACATGAGTTCTGGGGCTTCCCTGGTGGCGCAGCGGTTGAGAATCTGCCTGCCAAAGCAGGGGACACGGGTTCGAGCCCTGGTCTGGGAAGATCCCACATGCCGCGGAGCAACTAAGCCCGTGAGCCACAACTACTGAGCCTGCGCGTCTGGAGCCTGTGCTCCGCAATGGGAGAGGCTGTAACAGTGAGAGGCCTGCGCACCGCGATGAAGAGTGGCCCCCGCTCTCCACAACTGGAGAAAGCCCTCGCACAGAAACGAAGACCCAACACAGCCAAAAATAAAATAAATAAATTTAAAACATGAGTTTCCACATCCATAAAAGTAACCAGGGAGGATTCATTCTATGGGATACTGTAAGGTGCTCTCACAGGAATCAGTCAGACAGAATAGAAAGTTTAGACGAAGCCCAAATGTCTTTGAAAGTGTCGTCTGTGGTAAAGATAGCATTCCAAAGAAGTTGGGAAAGATTGGATTATTAAACAAATGGTTTTAAGACAAAGGGCTAAATATTTTGGAAATATAATGTCACATCAAATAAACATAGAATATGGAATTATAACACTACTAAAAAATATGAATCATGGGGCTTCCCTGGTGACGCACAGGTTGAGAATCCGCCTACCAATGCAGGGGACATGGGTTCGAGCCCTAGTCCGAGAAGATCCCACATGCCGCGCGGAGCAACTTAAGCCCATGTGCCACAAGTCAGTAGTCTAGAGCCTGTGCTCCACAGCAAGAGAAGCCACCGCAATGAGAAGCCCTCGCACCGCAACGAAGAGTAGCCCCTGATCGCAACTAGAGAAAGACCGCACGCAGCAGCAAAGACTCAACGCAGCCCAAAAATAAAATAAATAAAAATTTTAAAAATTAAAAAAAAATGTGAATCATGGCTTTCACGCGTGGCTGCAAGGTGGAATTCCCTGGGTAGCTGGGTGGGTCCCAGGTATCCATATTTCTTCAAGCTCCTCAGAGGAATCCCCGCTGCCGTCAACGTGCAGAACCACGATATAGGTCAGTATTTATATAATATTTGCTTTGGGAAGATATACAGCATAAAGGAAAAAAAGGAAACTTTTAAATTACCTAAGAATTAAAACTATCTGTTGCTTCCATAAGTTTAAAATATAGAAGCATTAAAAGGGAATTGACAGACTTGAAATTTTTGCAACTCTACGGCAGGCACAAGGTTAATATTCCACGGAAGAGATCGTAGAAATCGAAAAGAAATCAGACCATCAATACACGCATATGTGTGCACCGCCGCAACTGATGACGATGAAAGTGACCTATGAACACGTATCAGTGAAATAACGCAAGTGTGTTCTATCTCACCGGTAATAAAAGAAATGCAAAACTAGCCATTTTTTATTTGCAATATCGAAACGCCTCAGTGTTGGCCGAAGTGTGAAGATTGATGCTCTTCTACTGTCAAACAAGAAAGTTTAGGCACCAGTTCCTGTAGACACATCATGCACCTTAACTCAGCAACACCATTTCCGAACCTTCGCCTCATGGTGCCCTTATGTAATAATTTGTGCACAAACTTTTGTCCCCCACTGAGGCTTAGCTTCCTTTGGGAAGCATCCCCTGCACGATGCCCTGCACCCTCCGTACAGCTGTCCGAGCTGCTTCTCCATTTGGGAATTGTTCATTTGCTGGTCTTCTTTTGCAGGCAGTAGGCACCTAGCACACTAGCGTGACGCTTTTTGTCCTTATGTCCCCAGCCTAGGGCACAATTCCTGGATCACAGCAAGTGCTCATCACATGTGTAAGGAATCAATGACTCCGCAGAACTGTTGTGGTAAATAACATAATAGTGACTCAACAAGCTTTCAACGACAAGGGGAGGGTAAGAAGGTTGTGATTGGAGCCCAGCTGCCTGGACCGCCCTGGGTGCTGTTTCTCGGGTTGTACGGTGTCACACACTTACCAGCCAGCCCTGTCCCACAGAACTTTCCCTCCCCACTCTGCCTGGTACAATAGCCACTGGCCACTCAGGGCTGTTGGGCACTTGAGATGTGGCCGGTCGACTGTGGGACT
Organism: Phocoena sinus; assembly: GCF_008692025.1. NCBI lineage: Eukaryota > Metazoa > Chordata > Mammalia > Artiodactyla > Phocoenidae > Phocoena > Phocoena sinus. The sequence goes on along the minus strand of NC_045774.1, from coordinate 2,899,335 downwards.
AAATTTTTAACGTTACTTAATTGTATTAAATTTAAACTGTCACCCGTGACTAGTGGCTACGGTATCAGACAGAAGAGGTGGAGACCACTTGCCTTACGTTTTCGGAGTCCCAGGGAGTTAGGGATTGGTTTGAAGTCTAACAGCTACGTTGTAACAGCTACGTTGTAAGTGCTCATCACTGAGCACTTCAGTGATGGAACTGTGAGGATCCATGGATTGGTCTCTAAGTTAATTCCCACCCTACAAAGAAGGATGCAAGTATTTATGTTCCTTTTAATAGTTTTGGAGAAAAAGTAAGAGAACTGTGAGGTTTTTTTGGTTCTCTCTAAACATTATGCTGGCCTGGAAACAGCCTTTTATAATGACCCTAATTTTTATTTTAGAACTGAACATCAAAGAGTCTAAATTTGATCCATTCTCCCTACATTTCATTAGACAGAAAGTTCAGAGCATTGTTAAAATGAATGAAGTGACATCTGGAAATCACAACGCTACCAAATATAAGGTATGTTATGTAATTTGAAAGGAATCTTTTATGCTTTTCTCATGTGCGTGGTTCAAACTGGAGACTCAAATCCCACAATCCAGCAAGGTCTTCCCAAGATCAGCGCTATGGGATTCACACACACACACACCCTCCGGGACGTTCCGTGCTAAACTGTACAAAAGTGACAGAACAATGAAAATCCCAGACTCCTTTTTTAAACAAAGAGAGAAAAATACTGAAAGAGAAGTAGAAAGGAAAAGCATTAAAGGGAAATTAAAATTGAGATATGAAAAAAGAGGAAAACATAGCGCCAGAGTTTCAATTCCCTTTCTTAGTTCTTCCTTTAAAGGACAAAAGGCCCAATGCAGAGTAAACACGTGGGAAAGATGATGGGGCTCAGTGATGGCTTGTACCCTTTAACCTTAAACTTGAATCCAGAGAGCTCTCTGTATATGTGTGGGTGTGTATTCTCAGTGCATCGTCCTTTAATATACACCTCAGGCAAAATGCCACACTTCTCATCTGCTTCTCACAGACGTCTCTGAAATGAAGGCCACTCAGCTCTGGAATTAAAATGCTGAGAACCACGAAGCCCCTAAGTGTTGGGAGGAAGTGGACCTTTCCTTGTAAAGTTAGCCGATAGCTGCTCTCAACATACCTGGGACACCAATTTAAAAAGGAAAAAGGAAGTGGTCAAAGTCATGCTTTTTTGTAAACTTCAAAGGTTATCTCTCCCTCCCCCTCTTTACATTTTACTGTCTGGTGAGCTGACTTGTCTGCAGCTGTTGGCAGAGACTGTGTTCCGTGGCGTCAAACCTGCCTCCTCACGGCCCATAAAATTACAGCAGGGAACCAGGACCGGCAGGTGTGGGAGGCCGAGGCCAGGATGCCCCCTTAATGATTCCCCTGACACCCCATGCTGAGAAACGGGAGAGGAGCTGGGGAGAACGGAGCTTCCCTGCCTGGGAGCCGTGCCAGCTCAGCTCAGCTCCCCAGCAAGGCTTTTAGCTCCTAAAATAATTCCCAAAATTTCCGTGCTCCATGTGCCGGGGCATGGGGGGAGCCAGAGTCTCATGACCCCCTCAGACCCTTAAGTCTGCGTGGCTTCCCAGCAGAAAGCTTTAGTGTGGCTCACGTCCACCAAAACTCAGGCCACAGAAGGAGGGAAGTGGACGGAAGCCAAATTAACTCTGACATTTATAACCCAAGTTTAAAAAATGTCTTAAACAGCATCAAGTACCATAACAAAATGCTTCTAAAATCTACAAGACCAGGTTCTTTTACTTCCTTAAATTGGGAGAGATGAATAAACATCATATGTGTTTTCAAAGATGGCAGATCCCTGCTGGTATTTAATAGTAAGAATGTAAAAATAGAATGTATATGTATGTATAACTGAATCACTTTGCTGTACAGCAGAAATTAACACATTGTAAGTCAACTAGACTTAAATTTTTTTTTAAATAGTAAGAATGTAATACATTTTGCCCTCTTCCTTTTCTTTTAGTGATAGAAGAAATTAATAATTATACACCACGTGTCAGTCAATTGTAATCAGACTTTGCAAACCCCTAGCTCTTTATGCCTCATGGCTTAGTGCCAATATTTTTTTTTAAGAAAGGGGGAAAAACAGAAAATAAATTTATTTAAAGCAATCTTAAATTGTTCATATAGTGTTTGACAGATTGAGAAATACACACTTTTTTAAAGAAATGGAGAAGTGGTTGCAGCATTTTTGCAAAAAAAGAAAGGAGAATGGAAAGAAGAAGAACCATCTTGGAGAGAGTCTAGAAGGCCAGTGCAAGGGGTCTGCAGCATTTATTAAGCCCCCACTGTGTGCTGAGTAGTGAGTACTTTGCCACTTTGAGGGGAGGAATGAAGGAAAAAAGAAGCATGAAAGAAATAAGAGAAAGAAAGAGTCCTGGTTTTGCCCTCAGAGACACTACTTTTTAATCAGAGATACCCAACAAATAAACACAATATGGACTTAAACACATTTTAAAAATCAGCGGCCAAGAATTTATCTTATACCTTTAAATTATTTTCACTCTCTAATATTGTGTTTGCACTATACATAACTATTGCTCATAGAGGTGATAAATAGTTTTGATAAATTGTATCTGTTAGGTTCCATACCTTAAATTTTACAGAAAGCTGGTAGGGTTGGGATGGCCCAGGAAAATATTTCTATTAAGGCTGATTATAAAAAAAACCCATCTCTCAGAATTGAAGTCACCCTTTCAGTACTGTAGGATTAGATGAAAATAAGAAATGCTATTATATGGCAAGTATTTTCTGAAAACCTACCATGTATCAGGCATTGGGTTAGGATCTTAGCATATAAGGATAAACATAATAGAGCCTGTGGTTTAGACAGAAGAATGCAATATCATAAAGAAGGTGGCTTTGGTACTTATAGATTCCAAAAGATGCATGACATATTTCAATTCATTCTTCTATAATTTAAGCCCAGAAAGGAGAATCGCCAAGTTAACATACTAGATCAGAGGTCTGCCAGCTATAGCCTGTGGGCCAAGTTTGTGGTTTTTAGATTGTTAAAGAGCTTTTGAAAGAAAGAAAAGAGAGAGAGAGAAAGAAAGGAAGAAAGAAAAAGAAAGAAAGAAAGAAAGAAAGAAGGAAGAAAGGAAGAAAAAGAAAGAGAGAAAGAGAGAAGGAAAGAAAGAGAGAAAGAAAGAAAGAAAGGTGCCACAGAGATGAACGTGGCCTGCAAAATCTAAGATGACTGCCATCTGTCCTTCCCAGAAAATGTTGGCCTCAATTAGAACATCCAGAAGAAGGGCCACGCTTCTCCAGCTTATCATCTTCCTGTTCCTAGAGTTCTCAGGGTTTCAGATATTTGAGTGCTAATATAGGTTAATTTTAAATTTATCTGAATTCCTGGTTTACCATTGATTATGTCACATTTTTCTTAATGAAGGCATCAGTACATTAAACATTTTAACAGTATTCAAATGCTGTTGATTTCTGAAAGATCTTTCTGGCCACTCCACCATGCTACCTCTTATAACCCAGACATTTTACCTGCTTAAAATAAATACATATATTGAATAATATACATTTTAAAGAGCCATGATATCTAATTGCAGTTAAACCACAAAGATTGTTTCATCTGGGGACAAAACTACTTTTCAGATATAATTGAAGACAAGTCTTTATTTAATCACTAAATTATGTCTGTGCTCCCTAATAAAATACATCGTTTAAGCAAAATCTCAGACATTGTTGATTTCTACCAGGAGTAAACAGTGAGGCCGTTTAGATTTCCATGGATAGATTTACATGCTCTCCTTTTCATCACTCTTTTCCAGTTGGTAAACTACTCATATGGTAAAGTTGGAAATTTTAGAATTTCTACTTTATGAATTTTCTATTACTTTTAAGCATACTTTAATATTTATATACTTGGGAGTGAAGAGGGATTTATACATTTTGCGATATTAAGGCAAAAAAAATCAGCCTGGATTTCTTTATGCATATGTAGAGCATCTGCATAGAAAGTAAATCAAATTAGAAGAAAGTTTATTTGGGACTTTCCTCGTCTTACTGATGACATGTTTGGTCAATATAAACATAACAAAACGTGTTTTCCTGGAAGTAGGCAGAATAAAAGTTTGATCCTTGATCTAAGTGGAGGATATGGTTAGTTCCTAAAACCAATGACTCCATTTGGCTTATGCCTGTTTGAGGTAATTAATGCCATTTGTACTACCCAGGGCTGCAGCCACATTTCACAGCCGGCCGGACCCAACAGGGACAGGCACTGAGTTATAGATGACAACTTACCTGTGGGACGAGCAGGGTCTGATTAAGTACACGTTGCCTGCCACAATTAGGCAACTGCATGTAAAATTCCCAACTGAAGCTATAAACTAAGGACAAAAAATGTTGTTTTCAAATCTGCATAAAGGGGCTTCCCTGGTGGCGCAGTGGTTGAGAGTCCGCCTGCCGATGCAGGGGACACGGGTTCGTGCCCCGGTCCGGGAAGATCCCACATGCCGCGGAGCGGCTGGGCCCGTGAGCCATGGCCGCTGAGCCTGCGCGTCCAGAGCCTGTGCTCTGCAACGGAGAGGCCACAACAGTGAGAGGCCCGCGTAAAGAAAAAAACAAAAAAAAAAAAAAAAAAAAAAAATCTGCATAAAGGCAAGCCATCCTGTCAGCTACAGCTACACGCTTTCCCAGAGTTTATCGTTCAATCCCTCTGCATAGAACATAATGAGACACATTTTTTTGTGGCCCAGAGGATTCTGCCAACTTAGAAGTTCAGGGGAGAAATGCTACAAAATAGACACAAGTCATTATTTAAAGATTATTGGAGTAAATCGGAGGACAAAAGAGGCTTGCCGACTTTCTTAAATGCTCCAAAGAAATTTGAGGAAAAGAAATTTTGAGGAGCATGAACGTGACTCTTCTTATTCAGCAAAACCGCCTAAGTGAGCAGAACACCGTCTGTATTTGACGGGCAAGCAGCTAACTCCCCTCGGCAGGAAACCAGGCACTCCTTCAGGCAAGGAGAGCCTGGTGTAGGAAAGCACATGGAAAGACTGAAAGGCGGCCTCACCTTTGATTGTCAGCACCCATCTATTGCCCATCAGCTAAAGCTTCCCATCCCAGCTCTACCTGTAAAAGAATAAAATTGTGCGTTGGATCGATGTGATATGGGACCATTTCCTACATTTATGAAACAGTTAGAGAAAGTGGCTTGTAGCGTCACCTGAATACTGAGTTTATTCTGACGACAAACTTATAAGCAGAGGTACAGTACAGTGTAATGCTCTCTTTCCACTGTTTTCAATTCTTTACTTCACACTCCTATCAGGGCTATTATTTTTTTAATTGAACTCAGTTGGAGAAATAAAAAAAGAAGCAAACACAGTCAATGGGCGGTAAGTCTGTGAGCAGAACTTCGTATGATTTAATTTGTTTAATTGAACTCTGTAATAACCAAATGGGGTAGGAATTACTGCTCCCATTTTACAGATATGAAAACTGAGATGCAGCAGACAGAAGGGACTTACCCAGGGTATGCAACAGACAACTGGAAGAACCAGGCTCAAAGCCCACGACTGGGGCTTCCCTGGTGGCGCAGTGGTTGGGAGTCCGCCCGCCGATGCAGGGCACACGGGTTCGTGCCGCGGTCCGGGAAGATCCCACATGCCGCGGAGCGGCTGGGCCCGTGAGCCATGGCCGCTGAGCCTACGCGTCCGGACCCTGTGCTCCGCAACGGGAGAGGCCACAACAGTGAGAGGCCCGCGTACCGCAAAAAAAAAAAAAAAACGGAAAAAAAAAAAGCCCACGGCTGGCTGACTCAGAATACTTCAACAATATTGCACTTTGCAGTTTAAAAACTTTTCCAACAAAGCTAAAAAAGCGAAGTGCTCTTAGGCATAATTGAGAAAATCCTATGTGTAGGCAGTAAGTAAGCTTTAAAAGAAGATTCTTCCTACCTCTCTCTTGGCATCCTGATTGAGTAGAAAGAATTTTGAACCTTCTCAGCGGTAGGGATTGTGTCTCAAAAGTTGCTGACCTTGCCTTGAAATGAAGCCACGAATCTACAGGTCCCAATGAAGGGCCTCATGATGTCATCGACGCTGGTGACAACTTGTAAGATGTTGCCACACGTGTCATCATAGATGATCCTCGTAACCCAGTATGGTGGGTCAGGGCTCATTCATTCATTCATTCACTCGTTCCTCATACTTTAATATTTATTGTGTCCTACTAATTCTGTACCTGCGACTGTGCTAGAACGTAGATACATAAAGATAAAAAAAAAGATCTAGTTCAGGCCTAAAAACATTCAGTCTCGTACACGGATTAAATAAGAAAACAAGATGAGTGAAAACACTCCAAATTGAATCCACATAACTGAGAATAATTAGTATATTCCCAAAGGAAAATGAAACACTTTAAAAACAGACGCCAGCACTGGTGAGATGATTCTCACCACTTATTTTTTCTTCACTATATATATTAGCCCTTATTCCTTCCATTCTAAAGGCCCACATTTAGGTCTCACAGAGGGTCTCACATTGCTTATGAAAGAGTATAAAGGCTGATCACTTCTCTCAAGCCATGGCATGTTCTTCATTGCAAAGGAAGAAGAGATTTCCTAAAATGGAATTTTGGACCGAAAGACAAGTTCTTAGAAAAGGAAGGTGACTTCCACAGGCCGTCTTTGAGCGCTAACCATCGTCACAATCACACTTGTCCGAGGTGCTGTGCTGAGTGCTCTCCTGGGGATGACAGGCTGAGGATAAAACCCCGCGGACTAAGCAGACGAGCTGTGCGCCCACAGGGCCAGCCATGAGGACTCCCACCCCGGGTGCTTCCTGGCAGAGAAGTCCTGGCAGCCCTGGGCAGGAGCTGAAGCAGAAGAAGCGGCGCACCCCATCTAGGCGTCTACAGCCTCCCGTGCGGGCTAAACTGGAGAGGAGAGCGCACGTCATCAGCGGGATCTGTGGGGGAGGGTTTGCGGCGAGGCGTGAGCTTGGCCAAGGGAAACGTCTGGACGGGTGGAGAAGGACAGCATGGGGGACGGGTGGAAGGGACAGAGGGGCCGCGTGGCCAATGCCGGGAAGCCCAGTGACCACATCCACAGCTAAATGTCTTCATGTGTCCAGGCTCTTGGTTCAGAGACTGTGTGTAATGAAAGAAAATGAAAAGTATTGCCAAGGAAAAAACAGTTTTTAGAAAATTCCCGAATCTTTTCATTTATTCATCAAGTATTTCTTGAATGCCAGGCACTTTTCTATGACACTGGGGATTACAGAAAACACTATGTAACAGAGTGAGAAAGATGCTCGAAGGTAGACGGTAGAGAAAAACACCAAGGAAAATAAATAAATGAAACGTGTATTATGTTGGATGGTGGTTAAGTGCTGAGAAGGGAAACCAAGGCAGGCGAAGGTGATTTAAATACGGGCAGGGCGTGGAGGCAGTGGGGAAACATCACATGGTTTCCTTGGTGCGGCCTTTTTTTTTTTTTTTGCGGTACGCAGGCCTCTCACCGTTGTGGCCTCTCCCGTTGCGGAGCACAGGCTCCGGACGCGCAGGCTCAGCGGCCATGGCTCACGGGCCCAGCCGTGATCGGGGCATGAACCCGTGTCCCCTGCATCGGCAGGCGGACTCCCAACCACTGCGCCACCAGGGAAGCCCGGTGCAGCCTTTTGAGTAAAGACCAGAAGGAAGTGAGGGAGTATGGAGGGGAAGTCTGCGGGAAGTTATTCCTGGAAAATGGAACTTCAGTGCAAAGGCCCTGGGGTAAGAGGACGTCTGCTGTGCTGAGAGAACAGGAGGCCCGTGTGGCCAGGAGCAGACGGCCAACGGGGTGACATGAAGTAGAGGCAGCTTCCTACTGCAGCTCAGAATCATCTTTAGACCTATTTCTGCTCACCTCACACAATGAAGAAATCGATGAAGCACGAACTACAGAAGAAGGAGGAATCCTCCAGGAAGTAGCCCATGTAGGGAGGTGGGTTTCTCTCAGGAACAAACCCTGAAACAATGCGTTTTCTCAGATGCCCTGTAAATGACGGGCGGGGACACCGGGTCTACCTCCTCTGCCCTGACTCAGCCCTGATGAGTCAACAACGAAGAAAAGTGCGTTTGAGGCTGACTGGAGAGCGCTCTAACGTGGGGCTTTGGGGTTGAATGTGAGGTCTAAAGGGGCCGCCATCCTCGCCCTCGTCATCAGCGGAAGTGCCCGCTCTCAGGGGGGCCCTAAAACCAGCAAGAAAAGCCGAGTCTGGTGAACAAAAATGAAGATTTTTTTAGGAACGGACAGACCGCAAGCGCATGTGGCAAAATGGCATCGACTTGAAACCGGAAGAGGAATAAATGGCAGTGTTTACAAGCCAAGGCAAATGTTCAAAGGGAGACTCAGACACAAAGCACAGATGGCGGTGAGAAAGCCAGTGCGTTCTGCCGACGCCCACAAAATGCAGATGCTTTAAGTGCCCTGAAGGCTGTTTATGGCCTGAGCACCCACGACTCACCCCCTCGGGCTCAGGCACCGGGAAGCGGCTCACAGCGTCCACACCTCGTCCTAGAAGGGACAGCATGCAGCCTCTTCTTAGGGAACTTTATTTTTCACGCCAACACCACCTCTATCTTGTAAAAGCCAGTCAGAGTCTCTCCACCTTTTATTTTACAACGTGAAAAAGGAGGAAACTCTTTGCAGCGGGCGATTTGCCTGCTGAAATTGCAAGAAAAACGGGGCAAAAACCCTTTTCTGTCTATTCTAGGGGGTTGTCCACAGCCTGGGGGACCCTGGAACTCCAAGATTCTTTACAAGTCCAATTATGGGAGCTGCAGAAAGGGCTCTGTGTTTTTTACCTCTTAGCAGCATCTGCAAAAATCATTCTAAAGTGTTCCTTCCACGTTTAATGAAGAGCCGTTTAGGGTGAGTATTAAAGTACAGATGAAGGATGCTGATAAAATGAAGGACAAAGCACACAGACAGCAGTAATACACAGCCAGCTTCATCTCCACAGAGAAAAGGCCGTCTCATGGACAGCGTAATTATCAAGCCCACAAACTTAGAGATTGTGCAGTGAACGTCTTGGGGAGGAAGACCGCTTTTCACCACGCTCAGTCCTGGTTTGGTTATCAAGTGGATAAATAACCTTAAGCTTTCCAGGCCGCACTGAGACGTCTTCTGTCACTTACCCAGGGAGGGGGCTGTCTCCCGTGCTGATGCTGGGGGAGACATCAGGGTCTGTAAAGAACAATAAATCCTCAATTCCAACAGCCGGTGAGCTCTGAAGAAGAGACACCTCATTGCACAAAAGCATTTCACAAAAATAAAACACTTCTTATTTGGAGATATTATCATGTATTTCAATATTTCTGGAGTTAAAAACATATTGTCACATGTCTATTTGGTATTTGGTAGTTGACATAACTTTTCCCCCTCTCAAATAAATGTAGTCTTTATATCTGTCTGGTTTCTCCACATGTAACAAACGCCCGCACATAATAAGATGCCCCAAATGTACTGTTATTTCGCATCATTTTTAGAGGAAAATTATCTCTGGTTCTTGAAGTTCTTTTCTGTGAATATTAGCGATGAACAATATTTGTAAAACATAGAACTAAGTATTCAAAAGCCGTATTATTTTACTGCTTCTCAGAATATCTAGATATGCTTTCGGCACAGCCCTCTGGTCAAAATAAGGATGGACAGACAGACTGTCAAGAAAATTAACTTATCATTAGAAAAGTTGAACTAATATATTTTGCAATTTCAGATTCATTAAAACTGGGTCAAATCAAATTAGACTATATTTAACATAATGATAATCATTTTGTCTTTTCATTTTTGAAGTTAGAGAAGTTTTATTATTCCTGATAAATCAACAGCAAATATTTTTTTCCATTTACATTTAAGGAAATGCAGATTTCAACATTATCCACTAAGAGCGAGTGTGTGCTCTAACCGAGTGGATTGACAAAACTTCACCGCTAAACTATAAAGCCTTCAAAATTGTGAAAGGTAGGTAAAAATGACAATTTAAAAGAAATGAAAAATAAAAAGAAGTAAAGAATGGCTAGATAAGGGCTTCTAAAAGAATCTCTCACGTCTTTCCGACATTCTTGGTGTTTTAGAAGCATAAAGAATTCCTTATTACTATCATCCTAGACACACTATTACTATCACTTGTTGTTACCTCCATCCGTCTGAAAACATCAGCAGGTATCTTCCCTGTAGTGTAAAAACTAACGGTCCTCCCAAATGTAAGGGCCCTATTGTTGAACAAAATGCCACGGACGAAGCTTCGAGAATTAGAACCTGGTGTTTGCCATTTATCACACTCTGTAAATAGACTCAACTCAGGTTCTCAGCTGAGTGGCTTAACTACCACTCACCCCAAAACAAAGGCAACGGAAGGAAAGAACTCAGCTCTGGAGATCCCCTGAAGAGCTAAAGCTACTTTATTGCTATATGATATTAACATATTTTCATCTTAAAACTGCCACGTTTTTGTTTACCAACCAGAAAAAGGAGAAAAAAGATTCACTTGATAAGAATTCACAAATTAACAAGATACCGGGGAAGGCGAGAGTCATCGCTCTAAGGTTGAACACTAGTTTAACAGGAAGAGAAGCTTCGCTGATAAATCCTGGGATGCAACAGGCCCAGTCTGGTCCCACGCGGTGCTGCCTTCCAGCACCCACGGGCCTGGGTGTTGTGTCATTGTTCACTGTGGATGACGGCACAGGCAATGCCCCACTGTCCCGTGCGGGCTGAGTTCTGCGCACTGCGGTAGCCAGGGTACATGGGACCCCCCCCCCCTCCAGTCATGCTGGGCTCTCAGCTCAGTTACACGTTTTCTTCAAAACCTCAACCCAGCCAGACTCAGCATATTTTCTGTCTCACATATGTCACAACAACCAGAAGTTAAGGGCCTTGTCTTTTTTTTTGAGCGGCATGTGCGATCTTAGTTCCCTGACCGGGGGTAGAACCTGTGCCCCCTGCAGGGGAAGCGCGGAGTCCTAACCACTGGACCACCAGGGAAGTCCCACGGGGTATTGTCTTATACAGCATCCTTCAGGGCATGCTTATAAAATACAATCTGGGGGCTTCCCTGGTGGCGCAGTGGTTGAGAGTCCGCCTGCCGATGCAGGGGACACGGGTTCGTGCCCCGGTCTGGGAGGATCCCACGTGCCGCGGAGCGGCTGGGCCCGTGAGCCATGGCCGCTGAGCCTGCGCGTCCGGAGCCTGTCCTCCGCAGCGGGAGAGGCCACAACAGTGAGAGGCCCGCGTAACGCATAAAAAAAAAAAAAAAAAAAAAAAAAAAAAAAAAAAAAAAAAAAAAAAAAAAAAAAAAAAATACAATCTGCTCTCAATGTCACCTGAGAGTATCTCTAGGGTTTCCTTAGAGACCAGAGAAGGCTGCAGAGCCAGTTCACAGATGTTGAACTCACAGGTGAGCGGAAGTGAGAGCGGTATCTATGACACTGTCGACTGGATGCGCCAGCTGCTTCAGATGCCCTCTCTGCAGAGAAAGGAGGAAAGAAAAGAAAAACACAGAAACAGAAGCTTCTGTTCAGCACCTCAGTCGTCCACACCAAGTGACACTACTGGCCCGGCTACATTCTCCACCTGGTTTTATGTTTTCTATGCTTTTGTTTTGCTGCTGTAATTTTTAAGTATTTGAGTTTGGACAGATTAGCTCTGGGGGGAGGGGTTTCCACAGTGTGAAGGGGAACCAAGAAAGGTTTAAATACAGTGTATTTTCCAGCTTCTTGTCTTTACACCAAAATAAAGTATTGCCACCCACAAGAAAAAAAAATACAATCTGGCAGTTAGATAAAAACATATGTCTGGATTTACTCGAATGTGTACTTTTTTTTACTCATTCAACAAACATTTGTTGAGTTCTTCCTACGTGCCCGGCACCACGCTGGGCATTGAGGACAGCAGGCAACAAACGGATAGAAATGCCTGCCCACAAGGAACCTGCATCCAGGTGAAGAAAGACAGACAGCAGACAAGAAGCAAATAAACAAGTCAGCTTGCAGACGAGACAGGACCTTGGCTTTTACGACACGTGAAGCCGTGGGAGGGTTTCGGCCGGGAGTACACAGGAGCAGGCTTGCAGCCCTGGGAGCTGGTCTCCGAAGGCAGCCCCAACTTCTCCATCTTTGCCCAGACATGTGGCTGCTTCCATCAAGAGGTGGGATGGATTTCCCTCCTCTGCACCTGGGCAGCCCTGTGACTTCCTGATTCACAGAAGATGACAGAGTGAAATTCTGAGACTTCCAAACCCAGGCCTGAAGAGCACAGCCAGTTTCAGCTGCCTCTTTCTTAGAAGACAGGCACCATTTAGGAAACATGGATGCCCTGCCAGAGAGAGAGAGAGAGAGAGAGAGAGAAAGGGGGTGGGCAGAGAAAGACAGAGGGAGAGAGAGGCAGAGACAGAAACAGAGAGAGAGAGAAAAACAGAGAGAGAGAGAAAGGCACAAAAATAGAGACAGAGACAGAGAGAAAGAAGTCTAAAGCCATCTCAGATGTAATAGAGTCAACCCAGCTCCCAGCTAGATGCAGCCACGTGATTGAGCCTCGGGGAGACCGATGAAAGAATCCTCCACTAGAGCCCCAAGCGGCGCTTAGAAACAGTCCAGTGTTGTTTGAAGCCACTGGGCTTGGGGGCACTTTGTCGCACAGCAGAGACGGCTGAAACGCTGCCACATTGCTCTGCACCTTGTGTTACGTTCACTACTTTCCCCTCTCCTTCCCTCCCCTTGCTTTCTCTCCAGCTAATTCTCCTCTCCTCTCCCGGGACAGCGTTTACACAGAGCCTGGCCGGTGCCAGTTCTACGTCTCGTGCTGTGGAGACAAAACAACGGATCTCACTTAACTGAGCAGAGGAAGAGCTGAAAGCCCACCGGGTACCCTAAAAGCGCGTGGAATCCTGGGTAGAACGTGTGAGGGCTGTCGGCAGCCGTTATTAGTAATAACAGGGTGTAAGACTGAAGTCGAAGCCCTGCAGAGGGTTCAGGGTGTATGCAATTCATGCGATCCGGAAGCACATGCAAACTCCTCCGGGAACCAGTTTTGGTCACCACCCTGTGCTGGGAGGGCCCGGGACCTGTATTCTAGGGAGTGCGGAGCTGGGATTCCCACACACACTTGTTCACATCCCAGGTCTCCTCCTCTCCCCGCTCCTCCCGGCAGGAGAGGCACCTCGCAGGCTCACCGCAGCAGCCCCCAGGGCTCAGACTCGTGCTAATGAACCAGGGTCGGCGGCGTTAGCACAGGGGCCAACAGCTTAACCAGCAATGAATTTCTCATGATACGCTCCACTTGTCGCCGGGTAACTGGACCGGCCAAGTCCACTGCCACCAGTAAGGAGACACCTCAGAGCCCGGCCACCTGATGGCTGATTGGAGTGCAGGTGTCCTACAGCAAAGGCATGGGGTGGGGGCAGCAGCGAGAGCCCCCCCCCCGCCCCTGGGGCTGGCGGGCAAAATGGAAAAGACCCACCTTCAGAGGCAAGCCCTGGTGCGCATTGCCTAAAGGCAAGCAGGTGCCCACTGGCAAATCCAGAAGTGGACCCCGTTCCTACAATCAAATGGGACAGTTAACCCCCCGAGCAGGGTGCTGGCCGGGGCCCTGGTTCTCACACTCGAGCCTGCATCAGAATCACCGGGGGGGGCTTCTTAAAGCAGACTGCTGGCCCCAGCCCAGAGTTTCCGATTCAGTGAGTGTGCTCTGAGCCTGAGAATCTGCATTTCTAAAAGTCCGCCGGGGTTGCTCTGGTCAGGACCGCTCTTGGAAACTACTGATGCCGTGTAGGTATGGGGTCGGGTGTGCTGCTTTCTGATGGGGGTGCAGGATCTATCCCAACAAATACAAAAAGGAGCAAATTTGCTAATACTCCCACATCTGTGCACACAAGTACATTACATCATTCCCGGCAAAGCCAGTCCATCCACGTGGTCAAGGGCTAGATGTCAGAATGCAGGCACTGAGCGGCTGGCAGAGGGGCCCAACTTCCACCAAAATGACAGGCGGCCTCATCCCAGGCCTTCCGAGCTGCCCCCAAGCAGCAGAAAGTACAACTGTCGTGTCTATGAAAAGCAAGACTGCTTGGTGTCTGGGTTTCCGGGAGGTGACACAAGGCCTCTCAAAGGAGACCTATGGCCACGTGGGCCAAGCTGCTTGCCACCCACGTGACCTGGTTTCAGCATCTCAAGGGCATCCCTTTGGGGATTTCTGTGAGGCTTACTGGTTAAACATCGCCCGGCCCTTCATACCGGTGACCGTGCTCACACGTCCGCTTGGATCACTTCGCCCACAGAAACCACAACCCAGTGCAATGTGGTTTTAGAAAGAAAACATGAAACCACGCAGGCAAAAATGGTACAGCTGCCCACACTGCAGGCCACAGATACGAGCATGAATTACGCAGGCTGGCCACGTCCCACTCTTATTTTCTGTTTCTTTAATTTCCTCCCTGTCATTCTTCTAAAGCCTGGCTTGTTCACACTCATTTATCCTCTCTGTTGACAAACTGTTAGAGGGACCACCTTAAACTCATTTTGAATTTAATTTCAAGTGGCACTTCTCCTTTTCATGTTAAGAGGGGTCTTGCCTCATTTCAGCTTTGTTTTTTTCTCGCCTTTCTGTGAACAGTCTCCTCCTTAGGTCAGCTCTGGAGCAACAATATTGAGTCGGAGATATATTTGCCGGGGTGCAGGCAAACCAAACAGGAGCTCGAGGCCGGCAGAGACCCACGGGCCAGATGAAAGGCCGGGAGGCTTTCTCACAGCTCGGTGCGAGCTGCACCCACCAGGCTTCAAATTCACCTGAAGGGTCCTTGTGCAGAAAGGCTCCAGGGGAAAATACTTACACGTTGCCAAAAGCAGTGATCAGAAATGGACTTTCGGGCTTGAGAGTCACTTTCTATCATTTTTCTAAATTGGGAAATGTAGAAAGAAGCCTTCTTATTTTCAGCATACAAATAAATGTTGTGTTCTACGGTTTATAGTTTTGTCTTGTTTCTAATGAAGGCTTTATTTTTTAGAGCGGATTTAGGTCCACAACATGATTGAGGGGAAGGTACAGATTTGGTACAGCCTCGTTGTTTATCAACGTCACTCACCAGGGACCTATATTTGTTACCAAGGATGAACCTACTTCAACACAAAGTCCGTAGTTTACATTAAGGTTCACTCTTGGTGGTTTATGGGTTTGAACAAATGTATAATGACATACAATCAACATTATAATATCGTACGGAGTATTTTCACTGCCTTAAAAATCCTCTGTGCTCCGCCTATCCATCTCTCCCGACCCCAACCCCTGGCAACCACTGATCTTTTCACTGTCTCCCTAGTTTTGCCTTTTCCACAATGTCATACAGTTGGAATCACACAGTATGTACACTTACAGATTGCCTTCTTTCACTTAGTAATATGCATTTAAGTTTCCTCTATGTCTTTTCATGACTTGACAGCTCTATTTTTTTGGTGTTGAATAATATTCCTTTGCCTGCAGGTACCACAGTGTGTTTATCCATCACCTACTGATGGACATGCTTCCAAGTTCTGGCAATTATGAATAAAGCTGCTATAAACATCCATGTGCAGATTTTTGTGTGGACATAGTTTTCCACTCCTTTGGGTAGATGACAAGGAGTGTGATTGCTGGGTCGTATGGTAAGAGTATGTACAGTTTTGTAAGAACCCACCGAACTGTCTTCCAAAGTAGCTGTACAATTTGCATTCCCACCAGTGATGAATGAGAGTTCCTGTTACTCTGCATCGTCACCAGCATTTGGTGTTATCAGCGTTGCAGATTTTGGCTATTCTAATAGGTGTGCAGTGATATCTCATTATTGTTTTAATTTGCAATTCCTTGACGACATATGACATGGAGCATCTCTTCACATGTTTATTTACCACCTGTATATCTTCTTTGGTGAGGAGTCTATTACAGTCTTTAGCCCGTTTTTAAAATGCAGTTGTTTGTTTTCTTATTGTTGAGATTTAAGAGTTCTTTATATGTTTTTGTATAACACTCCTTTAGTAGATGTTGTCTTTTGCGAATGTATTCTCCTAGTCTTGTGGCTTGCCCTCTCGTTCTCTTGACATTGCCTTTCACAGAGCAGAAGTTTTAAATTTTAGTGAAGCCAAGCTTATTAATTAGTTATTTCCTGGATTGTGCCTTTGATGTTGTATCTAAAAAGTCATCACCATACCAAGGTCACCTACGTTTTCTCCTATGTTATCTTCTAGGAGTTTTACAGTTTTGCATTTTACATTTAGGTCTATGATCCGTTTTAAGTTAATTTTTGTGAGAAGTGTAATGCCTATGTCCAAGTTCACTTTGTTGCATGTTGCAATTGTTATAGCATGAACATTGAAAAGGCTATCTTTGCTTATCTGCATTGCCTTTATCCCTTTGCTGAAGAGCAGTTAGCTAGATTTATGTGTCTGTCTCTGGGCTTTCTATTCCATTCCATTCATCTATTTGTCTGTTCTTCCACCAATACCACACCGCCTTGACTACTGTAGCTTCATAGGGTAGTGTCAAACCTCCAACTGCGTTCTTCTACTTCAATATTGTATTGACTATTCTGGTCTTTTACTTTCTATATAAACTTTAGAACCAGTTTGTTGATATCAACAAAACAACTTGCTGAGGTTTTGATTGGGATTGCACTAAATCTATAGATCAAGTTGGGAAGAACTGATATCTTGACAATACTGAGTCTTACTACCCGTGAACATGAAATATCTCTCCATTTATTGTTATTTGATTTTGTTCATGAGAACTTTGTACTTTTCCTTATATAGATCTTGTCCCTATTGTGTTAGAGGTATACCTATGTATTTCATTTTGCGTGGTGCAAATGTAAATGCTATAGTGTTTTTAATTTCGAATACCACATGTTCATTGCTGGTATATAGTAAGGCAACTGACTTGTATATTAACCTTGTATCCTGCAGTTTTGCTATAACTGCTGATTAGTTCCAGGTGTTTTGTTTGTTTGTTTGCTCATTCTTTCAGATTTTCTAAATAGACAATCATGTCATCTGCGAACAAAGACAGAGTTATGTCTTCCTTATCAATCTGTATACCTTTTATTTCCTTTTTCTTGTCTAATTGCATAAACAAACTTCTAGTATGATGTTGAGATGCAGTTGTGGGAGAGGACATCCTTGCCTTGTACCTGATCTCACAGAGAAAGGTTTGAGTTTTCACCACTAACTATGATCTTAGCTGTAGATTTTTGTAGACAGTCTTTATTAAGTTCAGGAAATTCTCTTCTAATTCTGGTTTACTGAGAGTTTTTATCATGAATGGGCATAGGATTTTGTCAAATGCTTTTTTTGCATCTACTGATCCTGGAAAATCAGGATATAGCAAAATTGCAAAATTGTAGGATACAAAATTGCAGGATACTGATCACATGATCATGTGATTTTTCTTTTTAGTCTGTTGATCTAATGAATTACATGCATTGATTTTCAAATGTTGAACCAACCTTGCCTACTTGGGATAAATCCCACTTGGTCAAAGTGTACAATTCCTTTTATACTTTTTTGGATTTGATTTGCTAATATGTTGAGAATTTTTGCATCTATGTCATGAGAGATATTGGTCTGTAGCTGTCTTTTCTTGTAATGTACTTTATATCATTTTATTAACTAATGGTAATTATGAAGTCGGTGGACTAGTGCTCACTGGTCATAAGCTCCTTCTCTGTGCATTTGTTGTACATCATCGGGTAATTTCGTGTTCTATCCTAGAACAGTACAACAGTGATACAACAGTGTGGCTACATCTATGGGCTTTGGAGACAGGCTAGATTTGGGTCCATGGACACAGGGTCCATGCTGTGCTAACTGGTTATCCTGGGCAAGTGAGTTATCAATTGTCCTAAGTTTCCATTTCCTCATCTGCAAAATGGGTTTACTAAAAAATAGTAGGTATACCATTTCACAGGATTTGTGCAGATCTAATTGGGATAATCCATGCACAATGCTTGAAATATCACATTAATAAATATGTAGTGTTATTACTGTAGTCATTTTCCTAGACCACATCTTTTGCTTAAGATAAGAACTGACAAGCCTCTTAGATAGACTTATCCACCAGAGGGCAGACAGCAGAAGCAAGAAGAACCACAGTTTTGCAGCCTGTGGAACAAAAACCACATTCACAGAAAGACAGACAAAATGAAGAAGCAGAGGACTATGTACCAGATGAAGGAACAAGATAAAACCCCAGAAAAACAAATAAATGAAGTGGAGATAGGCAACCTTCCAGAAAAAGAATTCAGAATAATGATAGTGAAGATGATCCAAGACCTCGAAAAAAGAATGGAGGCAAAGATCGAGAAGATGCAAGAAATGTTTAACAAAGACGCAGAAGAATTAAAGAAAACAAACAAACAGAGATGAACAATACAATAACTGAAATGAAAAATACACTGGAAGGAATCAGTAGCAGAATAACTGAGGCAGAAGAACGGATAAGTGACCCGGAAGACAGAATGGTGGAATTCACTGCCATGGAACAGAATAAAGAAAAAAGAATGAAAAGAAATGAAAACAGCCTAAGAGACCTCTGGGACAACATTAAACACAACAACATTCACATTATAGGGGTCCCAGAAGGAGAAGAGAGAGAGAAAGGAACTGAGAAAATATTTGAAGAGATTATAGTCAAAAACTTCCTTAACATGGGAAAGGAAATAGCCACCCAAGTCCAGGAAGCACAGAGAGTCTGAGGCAGGATAAACCCAATGAAAAACATGTTGAGACACATAGTAATCAAACTGACAAAAATTAAAGACAAAGAAAGATTATTAAAAGCAACAAGGGAAAAATGACAAATAACATACAAGGGAACTCACATGAGGTTAACAGCTGATTTCTCAGCAGAAACTCTACAAGCCAGAAGGCAGTGGCACAATATATTTAAAGGGATGAAAGGGAAGAACCTACAGCCAAGATTACTCTACCCAGCAAGGATCTCATTCAGATTCAACAGAGAAATCAAAAGCTTTACAGACAAGCAAAAGCTAAGAGAATTCAGCACCACCGAACCAGCTCTACAACAAATGCTAAAGGAACTTCTCTAAGTGGGAAACACAAGAGAAGAAAATGACCTACAAAAACAAACCCCCAAAAATTAAGAAAATGGTAATAGGAATGTACATATTGATAATTACCTTAAATGTGAAAGGATTAAATGCTCCAACCAAAAGACACAGGCTCGCTGAATGGATACAAAAATAAGACCCATGCATATGCTGTCTACAAGAGACCCACTTCAGACCTAGAGACACATACAGATTGAAAGTGAGGGGATGGAAAAAGATATTCCATGCAAATGGAAATCAAAAGAAAGCTGAAGTAGCAACACTCACATCGGATAAAGTAGACTTTAAAATAAAGAATGTGGGAGCTTCCCTGTTGGTGCAGTGGTTGAGAGTCCTCCTGCCGATGCAGGGGACACGGGTTCGTGCCCCGGTCTGGGAAGATCCCACATGCCACGGAGCGGCTGGGCCCGTGAGCCATGGCCGCTGAGCCTGCGCGTCCGGAGCCTGTGCTCCGCAACGGGAGAGGCCACAACAGTGAGAGGCCCACGTACCGCAAAAAAAAAAATAAATAAATAAATAAATAAATAATGTGGGCTTCCCTGGTTGTGCAGTGGTTGAGAGTCCGCCTGCTGGTACAGGGGACACAGGTTCGTGCCCCGGTCTGGGAAGATCCCACATGCCGCGGAGCAGCTGGGCCTGTGAGCCATGGCTGCTGAGCCTGCGTGTATGGAGACTGTGCTCCACAACGGGAGAGGCCCCAACAGTGAGAGGCCCGCATACCACAAAATAAATAAATAAATAAATAAAGTGGGGCTTCCCTGGTGGCACAGTGGTTAAGAATCCGCCTGGCAATGCAGGGGACATGGGTTTGAGCCCTGGTCCAGGAGGCTCCCACATGCCGTGGAGCAGCTAAGCCCGTGTGCCACAACTACTGAGCCTGCGCTCTAGAGCCCTCAAGCCACAACTACTGAAGCCCACGTGCCTAGAACCCATGCTCCACAACAACAGAAGCCACCACAATGAGAAGCATGCACACTGCAACAAAGAGTGGCCCCCAGTCACCACAACTAGAGAAAAGCCCACATGCAGCAACAAAGACCCAATGCAGCCAAAAAAAAAAAAAATACATAAGAAAAAAAAAGAAATGAATGTTACAAGAGACAAGGAAGGACACTACATAATGATCAAGGGATCAATCCAAGAAGAAGGTATAACAATTATAAACATATATGCACCCAACATAGGAGTACCTCAATACATAAGCAAATGCTAACAGCTATAAAAGAGGGAATCAATGGTAACACAATAATAGTGGGGAACTTTAACACCTCACTTACACCAAAGGACAGATCATCTAGACAGAAAATTACTAAGGATACACAAGATTTAAATGACTCAATAGACTAGATAGGTTAATTGACATTTATAAGACATTCCATCCAAAAACAGCAGATTACACTTTCTTCTCAAGTGCACATGGACCACTCTCCAAGATAGATCACATCTTGGGTCACAAGTCAAGCCTCAGTAAATTTAAGAAAATTGAAATCATATCAAGCATCTTTTCCGACCACAACTTAGATATGAGACTAGGTATCAATTACAGTAAAAAATCTGTAAAAAATACAAACACATGGAGGCTAAACAATACATTACTAAATAACCAAGAGATCACTGAGGAAATCAGAAAATACCTAGAGACAAATGACAACAAAAACACGATGATCCAAAACCTATGGATGCAGCAAGAACAGTTCTAAGAGGGAAGTTTATAGCAATAAAATCCTACATCAAGAAACAAGAAAAATAAAAAATCTAACCTTACACCTAAAGGAATTATAGAAAGAAGAACAAACAAAACCCAAAGTTAGTAGAAGGAAAGAAATCATAAACATCAGAGCAGAAATAAATGAAATAGAAACAAAGAAAACAATAGCAAAGATCAATAAAACTAAAAGTTGGTTCTTTGAGAAGATAAACAAAACTGATAAACCTTTAGCCAGCCTCATCTAGAAAAAGGAGAAGACCCAAATCAATAAAATTAGAAATGAAAAAGGAGAAATTACAAGACATCACAGAAATACAAAGCATCATTAGAGACTACTACAAGCAACTCTATGCCAATAAAATGGACAACCTGGAAGAGATGGACAAATTCTTAGAAAGGTATAACCTTCTAACACTGAACCAGGAAGAAATAGAAAATATGAACAGACCAATCACAAGTAATGAAATTGAAACTATGATTAAAAATCTTCCAACAAACAAAAGTCCAGGACCATGTGGCTTCACAGGTGAATTCTATCAAACATTTAGAGAAGAGCTAACACCCATCCTTCTCAAACTCTTCCAAAAACTTGCAGAGGAAGGAACACTCCCAAACTCATTCTATGAGGTCACCATCACCCTGATACCAAAACTAGACAAAGATACTACAAAAAAAAGAAAATTAATGACCAATATCACTGATGAATATAGATGCAAAAATACTAGCAAACAGAATCCAACAACACATTAAAAGGATCACACAACATGATCAAGTGGGATTTATCCCAGGAAGGCAAGGATCCTTCAATATATGCAAATCAATCAGTGTGATACACCATATTAACAAATAAAGAATAAAAACCATATGATCAAAAAAACAAAATAAAAGAAAAGGAAACAAAAACCAATTTGATCGTCTCAATAGATGCAAAAAAAGCTTCTGACAAAATTCAACACCCATTTATGATAAAAAACTCTCCAGAAGGTGGGCATAGATGGAACCTACCTCAACATAATAAAGGCCATATATGACAAACCCACAGCAAACATCATTCTCAATGGTGAAAAACTGAAAGCATTTCCTCTAAGGTCAGGAACAAGACAAGAATGTCCACTCTTACCACTATTATTCAACATAGATTTGGAGGTCTTAACCACGGCAATCAGAGAAGAAAAAGAAATAAAAGGAACACAAACTGGAAAGGAAGAAGTAAAACTGTCACTGTTTGCAGATGACATGATACTATACATAGAGAATCCTAAAGATGCCACCAGAAAACGACTACAGCTAATCAGTGAATTTGGTAAAGTTGCAGGATACAAAATTAATACACAGAAATCTCTTGCATTCCTATACACTAACAACAAGAGATCAGAATGAGAAATTAAGGAAACAATCCCATTCACCATTGCAACAAAAAGAATAAAATACCTAGGAATAAACCTGCATAAGGTGGTAAAAGACCTGTACTCAGAAAACTATAAGACATTGATGAAAGGAATCAAAGAAGACACAAACAGATGGAGAGACATACCATGTTCTTGGATTGGAAGAATCAATATTGTGAAAATGACTATACTACCCAAAGCAATCTATAGGTTCA
The DNA here is from genome assembly GCF_008692025.1 of Phocoena sinus. NCBI lineage: Eukaryota > Metazoa > Chordata > Mammalia > Artiodactyla > Phocoenidae > Phocoena > Phocoena sinus. The sequence goes on along the minus strand of NC_045774.1, from coordinate 2,876,896 downwards.
ATGCAATCCCTATCAAATTACCAATGGCATTTTTTACAAACTAGAACAAAAAAATCTTTAAATTTGTATGGAGATACAAAAGACCCCAAATAGCCAAAGTAATCTTGAGGGGAAAAAAAGGGAGCTGGAGGAAACAGACTTGCTGACTTTAGACTATACTACAAAGCTACAGCAATCAAGACAGTGTGGTACTGGCACAAAAACAGAACTATAGCTCAATGGAACAGGATAGAAAGCCCAAAGATAAACCCATGCATCTATGGTCAACTATCTATGACAAAGGAGGCAAGGATATACAATGGAGAAAAGACAGTCTCTTCAATAAGTGGTGCTGGGAAAACTGGACAGTTTTTTTTTATTTTATTTTTTTATTATTTTATTTTATTTATTTATTATAAATAAAATTTTTTATTTTATTTTATTTATTTTATTAGAACACTCCCTAACACCACATACAAAAATAAACTCACAATGGATTAAAGACCTAAATGGAAGACCAGACACTGTAAAACTCTTAGAGGAAAACATAGGAAGAAGACTCTTTGACATAAATCACAGCAAGATCTTTTTTGAGCCACATCCTAGAATAATGGAAATAAAAACAAAAATAAACAAATGGGACCTAATGAAACTTAAAAGCTTTTGCACAGCAAAGGAAACTACAAACAAGATGAAAAGACAACCCTCAGGATGGGAGAAAATATTTGCAAGTGAATCAACAGACAAAGTATTAATCTCCAAAATATATAAACAGTTCATGCAGCTCAATATTAAAAAAACAACAACCCAATCCAAAAATGGGCAGAAAACCTAAATAGACATCTCTCCAAAGAAGACATACAGATGGCCAAGAGGCACATGAAAAGATGCTCAACATCACTAATTATTAGAGAAATGCAAATCAAAACTACAATGAGATATCACCTCACACCAGTTAGAATGGGCATCATCAGAAAATCTACAAACAACAAATACTGGAGCGGGTGTGGGAACCCTCTTGCACTGTTGGTGGGAATGTAGATTGATACAGCCACTATGGAGAACAGTATGGAGGTTCCTTAGAAAAGTAAAACTAGAATTACCATATGACCCAGCAATCCCACTACTGGAGATACACCCAGAGAAAAACATAATTCAAAAACACACATGCACCCCATTGTTCATTGCAGCACTATTTACAAGAGCCAGGTCATGGAAGCAACCTAAATGCCCATTGACAGATGAATGGATAAAAAAGATGTGGTACATATATACAGTGGAATATTACTCAGCCATAAAAAGGAACGAAACTGGGTCATTTGTAGAGACATGGATGCATCTAGAGACTGTCATACAGAGTGAAGTAAGTCAGAAAGAGAAAAACAAATACCGTATATTAACACATATATGTGGAATCTAGAAAAATGGTACAGGAGAACCAGTTTGCAAGGCAGAAATAGAGACACAGATATAGAGAACAAACGTATGGTCACCAAGGGGGGAAAGGGGGTGGTGGTGGTGTGATGAAAATTGGGAGATTGGGATTGACATATGTACAACAGTATGTATAAAATAGATAACTAATGAGTACCTGCTGTATAAAAAAAATAATTAAATTTTAAAAATTAATTAATTAAAAAACATAAGAACCATTTTGCTCATTATACTATTATATGTAGGATATTTTTTATTTTTAGTTCATTCTCTAAAGCCTTTTCCCATAGCCCTGTAAATATCACAGACTGAAGCCTGTAAGTCTTATTTAAATTCAGCTATTTTTTTATATATATATGTAAAGTCTTACCATCTCCTAGAAAGCTATAAAACGGAAAACTCTAATTGTAGGATCACACATTAACAAGCACTTACATGTGTATCATGGGTTCTGGTTTAGGAACTAGTGTATATATGCAGTCTTCTGTACAGGGGTTCTCTGTTTAGTGTGTTTGTTTTCCACATTGTGTGTTTTTATTTTTCTAGTTGTTTTTTCTCTGTATTTAGATGATTATACGCTTTGAATTGGAAGAAACATCCACTGAGGTGGATTCACCTAGCATCCTTAGGTGAAACTCCATCACTTAGGTGAAACTCCATCTCAAACCTGAAATTCCAGGGTGGGCAGGGTGAAGGGGGTTAGTTAGGGAGAAAAGGGGATGGTAGTGTTTCCTTTAGGCTTCTACACTTCCAAGTTACCAAAGGTCAGCCTGGACCAAGGATACACCTTTAGTCATTAAAAAAATTCCTCTTATATTGAACTGGAATTTACTTCTTTGTAATTACTTCCCACTGGTCCTAGTATGGTCTCTGAAGCTACTTAAGATAAATATGAAATATGTTCATTGGAATATGAATTCAATACGAAATCTGCATGAGAACCCCAAGTGTATGAGGCCACTTATGCTTCCTTAAACATGTCTTCCCAGGCTCAGGTCACCTGTTTGAGTCTTTCCTGTGTGGAAGTTTCTAGAGCCTTACCATCCAGCCCAGTTTTTTTGTTTCTGGGGGGATTTTTTTAAAGCGCATTTCCATCCTTGTCTTGAAACTTCCATGAAATCTTATAAGTTGCCTACCAAAACCTTTCCCACTGTTGCCAGCATAAATACTTCTATACACATGCATGTACGTGTGGACAAAGAAACGGCATTCATTTCTTCTTTGAATGCAGAGGGGTGACCAGAAACCATTAACATCAAAAACACTTTTAATTTCTTCATTTCTGCAGAGACAATAAAGCCTTACTTTCAGGTGGATCATGATATTTTTTCAAAAGCTCCACATTTCTAACATTATTTGAGAAAACCATCCTTCCTAGTCTAATATGTAAGGTTTATCTTGATTGAAAAGTGTTAAATGGAAGTTCTGAGTCTGCAGTCACGAAAGCATCTTGTCTTCTTTCCAGAGAATGCAGGGCAGAAGACGAATGTTGGCTGCAAATTAAACTTTCAGCCGTCTCCAACCGTCCGACAGAGCGGTCCCCAAATCCTGCCCTGTCAAGCGATGGAAAAGGTTGTGCTCCTGACACCCGGGTGCGAAGGTCCGGCCCACCGGGCTCCTCTAGGAGGGCCCAGAGACCGGTGCGCTGGCCCACCAGCGCACCGCAGGGACAAGAGACAAACCGAAACACCTGCCCTCCACCAACGGCTTTGAGTACCACATGCACCCACACAATTTTCTGGTGAAGAAAAGGTTCAGGACACAGCATAACAAGTTGTTCAGAAAACGATTTTGATTAAAAAAAACATACACAACAAAGTAAAATCTATTTTAAACAGCATACACTCTTCACTTTTGTCTTTAAACGAATTTGTGCTGGGCACTTGCCCCTAAGGTTCTTCTCATGGTAACCTCATGAAATAGGCATGACCATCACCACTTCCTAGATGCACTCAGGGGTCTTAGGACCTGCTCAGAATGCCTGTAAAGGAGCAACGCGAGGAGTCAGACCCAGACTGTCTTACTCCAAACCTGAGGGGTCCCTCTATCCTTGCCACTATGTCTGAGTATGCAAATAAAAGTCCAACACTATGAACCAACTCAAAAAAATGATCTCATTTTGAAACCCAACCGGTGAAGTACAGGTATGAAAATACAGCTCTTGATATTTTACATTCTACCCTAGATTCTCCTGTCTTTCAGTTTCTAAGTTGGGCCATGCTAGCTTGCTGAAGATGTTATCTGAGCTCTGGAATAGCAGTTAAAATGCCACTCGGGAGGGAATGGCGATGCACAGAACAGCAAAGGCAGAAGGATGGAAAACACACATCCTATCAGAAGAAACCCATTCTCAGGTCCGGTAGTAGTGGAGCTGGGAACTTAGAGACCATGCTACCTAAACTCACCAGAGACACACGGGACGAGCCCTCTCCTTTCTGGAAAAGCAAATCCTTTAAGACTGTACTAAAACCTACGATCTATAGGAAACCTCCTTAGTTTGTTTTCACCCTGATTTTATATAATAAAGGATAAGAATAATTTATTTTCTTTCTCTCTAAACGCGTTTCTATTTGGTGATTTCATCATTCTCCTTGAGTCACGTTTAGTGTATGTTTTTTCTCCCAGACATGCTACAGTCTCTTTGGAGTCAGGGATCATGACTTCCTTCTTTTACATCAATCAAATGAAACTATTTGGATGATGCAAAACATTATCCCGAATACAGTAAGAATTTTTAAATGCTCATTACGCTAGCCACTTCTCTGAAATCAATATGTTAATTCTAAGTAATTAAAAAGCCTGGGACACAGTAGACATGCAAAAAAAATTCCCGAATGAAAATTAAAATATAGTATTAGAAAACACACTTATCATCAATAAGAGAAATCTCACCTCTTTCCTCTGATCAGCATTGACCAATAGCCTGGTTCCTCTTCTCCTAGGAGAAGACACTGGAAAGAGAACATTTCATTATCAAGGTCCTATTTGCTCGTGTAGTAGTGTATTGTAGCATTTCATATGATAACTTTTCATTACCTTATAAACAGAAAAGAATATGAATTCACATTGACATATACTGCTTAATATTTAAGGCCAAGTTTAACATTTGAACAATAAGTTCTTCCTTTTGGCACAAAACTGGAAATTTACTGTCCTTTCAACTATTCAAGATTTACTCTGGTATTTCAGTATTTAATCTTATTATTTATAAACATAACTGCTGGTAGATTTTTAAATTTGTCATTGTATAAACGTCAAAAAATACATCAATATGTTTTAATTCTTAAAATTCTGAGAGAAACGAAACGTATCTTGGTAGAGACAAAAAAAACACATTTTATATACACCATTTAAATATTCCAACACTAAGGACCTACTGTATAGCACAGGGAACTATACTCAACATTTTGCAATAAGCTAGAAGGGGAAAGAATCTAAAAAATAATAGATATATACATATATGTATAACTGAATCACTTTGCTGCACACCTGAAACTAACAGGACATTGTAAATCAAGTATACGTCAATAAATTATTTTTTAATTCCAAAATTTAGTAAACAACGTTTGTAGACACCTATTTAGATCAAAGTCCTGTACTTTCTAGAAAGTGTACAATTTTTCTTTTGTGAGTGTCTATGAACAGGCTGCCAACCTGGTGCTCAGATTCCCTCATGGTGGACACCTAAGCCTCAGCTCCCAACTGTGACATCTTTGATTGCCAACGATGACTGAGATTCCCAGCGGGAGTGAGGACCCCTTCATCACACTGGTCTGTTACACAACACAAAACAACTTGCATCTTTCACCTTCACACATACACAGTCTCAGTAGTGAGGAAGGTGTTTTTGTTTGACTTTCTATCTCTAATTTAAAACCCTTGTTCATGTAGCCCAGCTTTCTGTGTCCATTCAAAAAGGTACACCCTGAGTTACCAGGATTACGTCCTGCTTACAGAGAGAAATGGGCAGCTCAGCGTGAACACGCATAAGCCTGCATTCAACAGTGACCGGCTCCAGGCTGGGTCCCGCACTCCTTGCTTCCCGACCAGGATCAAACCGCTGGCTCCTTTCCAGAATTGTCTATTCAGAGGAGCTTCCCCAGAAGCCGGCATGCCATCCCCTCCCTTCAGGAGGGCTGCGAGCGCAACACACCACTCCCAAATCTGCACTTGATTTTTCCATTCTAAAAAAAAAGTCACTCTAAGTGTTGAAATCTTCTCTGGAAATTTCATGTTAAATGGATTAAATGCACAAATTACTTAAGAAATATGCAAGTTTGAGCAAAATTTCTTTAGACATTTCTATGGAAACAGCACACAACCACATATGGGGTAATGTGAAAGATAATATTGCTTGTAAAACCCGGAACGTAGTGTCAACTTAAAAAATATTCACAACCAAAAAATAAAAATAAGAAAAATATTCACAACCTAAAACTTGAGTTATGTTTTATTCAGCAGGAATTTTTAGGACTTCAAGCCCGGGAGGAAGCATGTCAAGTAACCCTGAGAGAGCTACATCCTTTGTTTACCGATATGGCAGGAAACAGTCCATTTATCAGTATGTTAGAGAAGAGAGACTAGAATATTCATTCCTGGCATTAACGTGAATGCATAGTTAATAAAAGGTGATGCGCACCTCAAAATACTTTGCCTCAGCATTTTGTCCATAGAAAAACTATCAGTGACTATCAGCCTGTCGTGTTCCCCATGGATCTACATTGCCTAAACCAGTCCTGGCACGGTGAGCAGTTAATAAATATTTATGCAAGAATCCAGAGGGTTTCATCATAGAATACTGCAGACCTAAGGGAAGGTGGCACTCAACCACCGAACTCTATGAGGTTCTCATGAAGGTCATTTGAACCAACCAGTTTATCCAAACGAGCCACGAGCCATGCAGAGGTGCCGGTGTAAGTTTCACTTACTTCCAAATGATTGCAGCCTCTTACTTGCTGAAAAAGTATGCTTCCATTAGCATAAGTGATGCTGTGTGACGTTACTAGCATTACATGACTCAATAAAGAAGCGTTAGCTTACATATTTCCTTGCAGCCTTACTTGAAAATCTCATGTTCTCAAACTTCAAGCAGGTTTGGGGAACCCTGGTTTCTCATCACTCAGGCAATCTGCATTTGTGCGCAGTTCTGAGCAAGAAGTGCGTGCTCCACTTTTAGTGAGATGGATTTCTTCTTTGGTGAGAGAAGCAGCCCAAGTAACGCACTGAGGGAAAAAAACGTGTAGTTTTGTTCACCCTCTGAACTGTAGTTTTTTGTTTTTTTTTTTTTTTTAAATATTTATTTTTTTATTATTTGTTGCACTGGCTCCTTAGTTGCGGCATGTGGGCTCCTTTAGTTGTGGTATGCGAACTCTTAGTTGCAGCATGCATGTGGGATCTAGTTCCCTGACCAGGGATCAAACCCAGGTCCCCTGCATTGTGAGCGTGGAGTCTTAACCACTGCGCCGCCAGGGAAGTCCCTGAACTGTAGTTTTTGATGATTACTGCTATCACTGATGTCAGTGCACTAAACAAAACATCGAACACATAAGCACATTAGAGGGCTTATTTAAGAAATGACATTAAAAATCAATATAGTTTTAAAAATATAGTTTTAAAGTATTTAAAAAATGGTTCTCCTGTAATATTAACCTAATTGGAAGGCAGATTATAGCACTATTTCCCAGAATTAACTGCTAAAAAGTGAAAAAAAATTATTCAAATTCAGAAGAAAAAAAGGATAAATACAAACTTTTTAATTTTATATTCTGGAGTTTTTGTTTGGTTTCTGTTCCACAAGTTTCCTCCTGAATCAGCTTCCAAAACTTCTCACTGGCGTTCATGTTCTTCAAGATTCCACATTCGGTCGGTTCATTTTGCAACCCTACAATCTTATTTTTCAAAAAGAACAGTATGTATGTATGCTGATACATATATATAGCAAAGTGACATTTTTAATGGCAAATTATGTCAGTGGGTAATTAGAAACTTAAAATCCCATTTCTAAGCACCAAAGGATAACATCTGGATAACTTCCAACTATCTAGTTAGGAAAGGGTTATTTTCAACAGTAACTGACACCAAAAAAATAACATCTTTGTAAGTCTCTGTCCCTTAATTCTAGGGGGTATTTATATTTTAAAACTAAAGGAAACAATTTGAGGGGTAGTAAACTGTTCTCCTTTCTTTCTTTAATCCTAGGTAGTGGTAACTAGGAGTTAATACAAGGGGAATTCTTTGGAGAGGATGACAGGGGAGAGGAGGGCTTTAGGAAAGGAAGGGAGAAAGGGGTGGGTAGGCTTGAGGGCAATGAGAGGAAGTAGACAAAGGTATCTTTCCCTTAAAATTCAGTTTCTAGCTTTATCTCCCTTTGACATGGAGACGCTAGAACTACCATACACTGTAAACCAGTTGTCCCATAGGAATACGCTGCTTGTGATAAATGACGTGTTTGCCAAGTTCATAGAAAACAGGCACCAGGAGTCTCACCTCTTCTAAATATCATTTCATCTCTTAGAAATTGGGGGCCACATCAAACTGATAAGGCCTGTTTTAGGAGGTATAACTAGATTTATGAAATAGCTTCTTAAAATAGCACCTCCCCAGAAGAATCCTCTAATTTACCCAAGGATTTATAACTTGAGGGTGGAATTTTCCATTCAAGTCAAGACTACAGTCAGGAAGCACAGGGCTCTAAAAAGATGGGGGGATAAGTTTTGGAGGTTGCCAGTGTAGCTTACATCAGCACCGATCAGACAATTTTTTCAGTCTGATGTCTAGGGCAATTCCTCATTTATTAATACATGAGGTTGTTTTATGCGGACACCTTGGACTTCCTCAGATACTCAGGGCAGGGGCCCCTGCAGGTAGGTCCCTCCCTCCCTCACAGGGAAGAGCTTTCTCCTTCACCAGGGCTGTTCTCAGGACTCTGCTCAAAATGAAGTGTCGGTCTGGAATGAGATTCATCACCAGTCCGCGCTTTGGCACGGACAGCCCCCCAAGAGCGTAAAGCGTTTGGGGGCCGTGGTGTTCGGGTCTCTCCTACTGTCCAGCTCCCAGCATTTCACGTGACCCCGAGAGGCTGATGAGGGCCGGCATTGCTCGCACCTAAGCCTGGGCAGAGGGGCTCCAAGAGCAAAGCCTTGCCCCAGAAGGGTTGAGGGGGCCCGGGACCCCCAATTCCTGAGTCACTCTGACGATGAAGCGCATTTGAGGCCGGACACACAATACTGCGGAGTGAGAATGCCTGTCCCGGGGTTCTCAGCCGTGCGCCCAGCCCCGGCCCGTGTCCTACCAGGTAGGCGCCGGAGCGCGGGGTACCCGCGGGGCGCCCGGCTGTGCGCGCGGAGGCTGTGCGCTGGGGCGCCCGTCCAGCTCCAGCAGCGCGCTGTAGAGAAGGAAAGAGAAGTCGCGGTCAGTCTGCGGTGCAGTAGCTGGGAAACAAAGGCGAAAACAAATGACAAGTAAACATCCAGCCACAGGAAGCCATTAAGCAGAGTGGGCGCTAATGAGCGCGCAGCGGGGACCCGCCGCCCGCCGCGCGCCCCGCCCGTCGAGGAAGCGGCCCGCGGCCCCCAATCCTCCCGGAGCCCCGCTGGCGGCCGTAAACCTGCCGCGCTCTTCTGTCCCCTTCAAGTCGAGCCATTAGAAGCCGCAATTACTGTCGTCCCCAATAAGAGGACCCCGGGGGGACAAAGAAAAGAAATTGGGATGCCTTGATCTCGCACGTTCGCACGCCTTGCCGGGCAGCGAGTGGAAACCTCAGCGGAGGGGGGCGGGGAGGGGGAGGAGCCTCCACCAGCTCCAAGGTAAAGGGACTCGGAGATGTGAGTGCCAGCGCACGTTCCAGAGAGTCTTTTGAAACAGTTTCTCGTAAAAATCAGTCCTTTTGAATAACCAAATGTTCCTTTGTGCTCCCTTAAATTTTAAACCATTCTTTAAAACTTTTTTTCAAGTAGCAGGGGTTTGTCAAGCAAGGGTTGACGGCCTCACTTTAACTCTGCCGTCTGAACTATTTAAGATGCCTTAGAGCTCGCTTTGATTTGCGGAGCGATGGTTCTTTCCCCGGACTCGGGCGGATGCGCCGGGGCAGGTGGCGCGGCACCCGCGGTCCCGGTGCGTCCTCCGCGGGGCCCAGCCCGGGCCTCGGCGATGGGCCAGGTCTTTGCTGCAGCGACACCCCGCGGTCAGCCCGGGCGTCCCAGTCAAACCCCTGCCCCGTCCGCCTCGGCCCCCGGGTCCTTGGGCCCTGGGAACCCACAGGGTCTTCCCTCCCCGGGTTCAGCACCAGACCACACACGGAGATGGGCTTAGAAACCTAGAGAGCTATGCAAAGGAGCTTCCAACAGAACCTGCCTTTTAAGCCTGTTTACCTTTAACATTTTTTTAAGAAAGTGAGAAAGTGCTTACGGTAAATTTCAGAAAAATCTGCATTAGATGCTCCGGCAAGCAAAGATTCACTAGGCATCACCTAAGACTTGAGAATTATTTCTTTATGGTGTCTTTATATGTGATAAGTTCCCTTTGTAGGAAGAAGAAAGATATTTAATCATAAATCTATAGATACATATGAAGATATGAACATTGGTAAAGTTTAAGGAGAGATAGCCACAAATCACTTTTTTTTTTTAAACCACAAATCACTTTAACTAAATAATCCTAAAAGGAATTGCAGTGCAGCATGGTTATTTCCCCACTAAGGCGATTCTACTGTCTTCTGGGTTTTTGCGCCTTTATGTTTTTGTAGGTTTGTCTTTCTCAATGAAAACTCACTGCTTACCAGCCACTACATAAAGCTTCATATGTGAAATTCTCTTTTGAATCGGTCTTAACATCTTATCCCCTTATTAGCTAATTAGTTGAATTAAATCTTTGATACATGTTTGGGTTTTTTTTACTAAAAAAAAATCAGTTCACCCATTTCTCCCACCTTCCAACTCCCCACCGATCTGTACTCTGTATCTATGGGCTTGATTGGGGGTGGGGGGTGTTTTATTTTTTAGATTCCACATATAAGAGAGATCATATAGTATCTTTCTACATTTAATTTATTTCACTTAGTATAATGCCCTTGAGGTCCATCCATTTGTCACAAATGGTAAATTTTCATTCTTTTTGATAGCTAAATAATACGCCCTTGTATATGTGTACTACATCTACTTTATCCATTCACCCATCAACGAACACTGAGGTTGTTTCCATGTCTCGGCTATCGTAAATAATGCTGCATGAACATGGGGGTGCAGATATCTTTTTGAGTTAGTGTTTTTGTTTTCTTTGGATAAATACCCGGAAGTGGAATTGCGGGATCATATGATAGTTTTATTTTTAATTTTTTTGAGGAAGCTTCGTACTGTTTTCCATAGTGACTGCACCAATAAACATTCCCACCATGAGTGCACAAGGGTTCCCTTTTCTCCACATCCTTACCAACATTTGTTATTTCTTGTCTTTTTTATAATAACCATTCTAACAGGTGTAAAGCGATATCTCATTGTGGTTTTGATTTACATTGCCCTCATGAATAAGAATGCTGAGCATTCTTTCCTGTACCTGTTGCCATGTGTATGTCTTCTTCAGAAAAATGTCCATTCAGATCTTCTGCTCATTTTTTAATTGGATTGTTTGGGGGTTTTACTATTGAATTGTATGAGTTCTTTATATATTTTGGATATTAGTCCCTTATCAGATATATGATTTGCAAATATTCTCTCCTTTGCTAGTTTTTTTTTTTTTTTTGGTGGGGGGGACCTCACCACGTGTCTTGCAAGATCTCAGTTCCCCGACCAGAGACTGAAGCCGGGCCATGGCAGTGAAAGCCCAGAATCCTAACCACTAGGCCACCGGGGAACTCCTGCCTTGCTAGTATTTTGTTGAGGATTTTTGCATGTATGCTGACCTGTAATTTTCTTTTCTGTGGCATCCTTGTCTGGCTTTGGTATCAAAATAATGCTGACTTCATAAGATGAATTTGGAAAAGTTGCTGAAACAATAAAGGAAAGTGTTTGCCTTTCCACTACTCATGTGTTCAACACAATTATGAAAATTTAAAACTATTTAAAGATCCTCCTTTTAAAAAATGTATTGGTAAAAGTTAATAGATGAATAAAACTGAGGGAAAAGAATCTTCTACCTCTCTAACACTTAAAATTTTTTAAAATAAACAGCATAATGTATGGTAAAGGACATAAGTTTTGGGGGTACACCTAACTTGGGCTCAAATCCAAGCTCTGCCCTTATGGGCAAGTTACTTAACATCTCCTACCCTCCGTTTTTCAGCTTTATAACTAGACTTAGTAATAATATCTTTCTCCCAGGATTGTTCTGAGGATAAGATCATGTCTGGAAAGTGCCTGGAACTATCTGGTAAACAGTAGGAGATCAAAGCACAATAAGTAACCCTTTTACACCCCATGAGTCTACGTTGATCTAGTAAACTATCAAACTAAAACTGGAGGGCTAAAAAATACAGAAAAATTACTACTATGTGCAAATTGTCTTGAAAATCTTAACATTTATCTATTTCATAAATTAACTGGGCTATAAATATTCTAAAGATATACTCAGATTAATAAAATAATGATGCAGCTAATGATCATATAGCCATTGAAATTTTTACCATTTATTGGCATCACACCCTTTACTTGTGTTAAAGGAATAAATTGCATGCACTAATTATGTGTTGCTGTGTAACGAATTACCACAGCTGTAACAGCTTCAAACAATACCACATTTATGAGCTCCCAGTTTCTGTGAGTCAGAAGTCAGGGATGGATTAGTGGGGTCTTCTGCTTGGTCTCACAAGGTGTTGGGCCAGGCTGTGCTCTCATCTGGAGGTCTGACTGGGGAAGCATGCATACCACTGCTCATGAAGATGTTGACAGTATTCAGTTTCCTTTAGTTATAGGACTATGGTCACCAACATCTTCAGAATCAACAAAGGGAGAGAAAGTGAGTTTACTAGCAAGATGGAATCTTGTAGATTGTACCATGGTCACCAGAGCGACATCCAACACCTTTGTCGTGAGCTATTGATAAGAAGCAAGTCACAGGTCCTGTTCTGTGACTCAGGGGAGGCATTAAGTACCAGGAGGCAAGAATCAGGGGGCCACCTCAGAGTCTGTCTGCCACCATCCACCCTCTGGCCTTTATTATTCATGTCCCTGTCATATGCAAAACACATTCAGCCCCTCCCAGGGTTCCCAAGATTCTTATCTCTTATAGCATCAACTCAGAGTCCCAAATCTCCTCATTTAAATCAGGTCAAAGGTCAGAGAAGCCTCTTGGGAATAATCTTTAAGTTCAATTTCTGCCCATCTATGGACCTGTGAAACTGAAAAGTCGTGTCCTCAACTCACCCAATGTACAAACCGTGGGACGAGGCAGCAGATAAGGGACTATCGACAGTTCAGTTTGACAGAGGAGAAAAAGGAAGGTAAAGGGAGTCTCTGGCTCTATAGCAGCTCTGAAGCCAGATGGGTGAGCTTGGAAGTTCCTTGATTAAGCTTCAAGGCCTGAGGATAATTCTCATGGCTTCACCATCTGGGTTCTTGGTTCTACCTTCTGAGTCTTTCCTTTGTTTTGAAATGAAAGGTAGCACATGTGTACAGCTGAGTAGCCTTCTCAGCCTGCTTCCTGACAGTGGAATTTTGGGGGGGTTTGTACTCTTCCATTCCTTTCTGCCCAAGCTGCCAGTGTTCTTGCAGAAGTAATTTTCTCAGAAACGTTGTGTGTCTCCCATGGGACTTCAATGGGATTCACTCCATGAAACTAAACCTCGCTCATAGATCTTTTTGAGAAGACCCCTTTTTGTCCTGGATCCTGCTGAGATGGACCCTGGGTCGATGCCCTGAAGTTCCTTAGAGGCCCCAGGATTGGTTGATAGGCTCTGAGGCTCCCCCTTAACCCCTTGAAAAGGTCCTGGTGTGACTGGACTCCCCGACCTTGGTGTCTTTCTGAGGCCTCATCAAAACTTTGTACAGTCGCGTCCTTGGCTTCTCCTCCCAAACATAATGTCTTAATTTTAATACGTTTTACCACATCTGGAGAGGTTGACACCTTGTTTTCAGACTTCTGGACGCCAGAACTGTGAGGGACTAAACTTTGGTATCAACCGCCCAGTGTGTGGCCACGTGTTCTGCAGCCCTAGGGAACTACTACGCTGAACTAAAGAACAGATGCAGCTGTTTTTGAAACCGGCGAGCAGTGTACCTGGAGTAACATCAGCTGGTGGTCTCGTGAGGTCATCTTCACTTCCACGCAAATGTCATTTGCGTATGTCTACTTTACACGTCGCCCGCCAGTGTGCCTCTGTCCCCTCCTGGGCTGAATTCCTGAGAAATCTCCTGAGTTTTGGAATGTGGCCTCCCTCACCAGACTGCCTGAGCCCAACTCCCAGCTCCACGCTTTCTAGCTGGGTTTCCGGGACATACCTGACCTCTGCGTGCTCCATTTTTCTCATCTGCAGAAGGGGAAGCGGAATAGCAGAACCCACCCCACGCGGTTGTGAAGACAGCTGAACTGACGCATGCAAAGTGCTGCAAGAGCGCCTCCCTGGAGAGGGCAGTGGGGGGCTTGCTGTCGCGCACGTGTCATACCTCTCGTGCTGAGGATGCAAGCATTTGTGGAATGAGCGATGATTTAATATTATGTCCTAAACATTCAATTCGGTTTGGTATTTTTTTCAAGGTATCATTATACGTGTTTGTGTGTCTTTACCATAAGCCGCATCAGATTCCTTCGGGCAATAGTATAAATTAAAAACAACAATTCATCAGGCCCTCTTCTACTCCAGAAATCTAAGAAGTAAAACTTCAGCCATTCAGAGGCTTAAAGGATTGAGATAAGATAGATTGTCAGGGTGCCCAGATGACAGGATTTTGAATAAAGTTTGAAACATTACATTCGTTTTTCATTTGTTCTTTTCAAAAATGCATCAGCTCCTTCCCCGGCTTTTTCTTTTTCGCTGTGTATTATTATAGTGAGTTTTACAAAAAATAAACATATAAGACTAAATCATCAACGCTTCACATTATGTTTCTAAAACGTAATCAAAGTGATTTCCACTTTCGAGCACCCTCCAAGTCCCCTGCAGTCTGCTGGGTTCTGCTTTCATTACCTAATTCGACAGCTGTGTGTTGAACATATTATAAGCCAAACCCTGTTCTGTGCTCTGGATCTATTGAACTCAATATGAACCCACAGCAACCTTGCAAGATGGACATTTTGTTTCATAGGTGGGAAAACCGCCCTAGAACCAGGTCTCTCGGTGACCCCAGTGCAGGCTGGTCTGACTGGGTTGCCCCACGCATCCTCTTGTGATGAGCTTCGACACCTGTCGTCTACAGAGTGGAGCTGGTGTGCACAGTTTGGCGTTTTGATTTTTTACTTATATGGTGTGCACATTTCCAAGTAATGTAGGTTTTACATAATTATTAGGGTAACATTATTACATCCCAGTAGCTACCTGGATTCGGCTAATTTCCATTCAATAAATATTTTTTGACTGCTTATGTGCTGGCTCCTGTTAAATGCTGGGGACACAAAAGTAATCAATATAGGGTCCCTACCCTCAAACTTTTATCTCTCCAGGAGACAAACATGTGAAAAACTAAGTGTAATGCAGTGTGATACGTGTGTTTACCAATGATTAGACACGGAGCTATTGCTATCTCGGCTGTTACCAATGCCGCTAATACACATATTTTCTGTCTACCCCAGGTGCTCATTTCACAGGTGGGACTGCTGCATCAGAGGGTGGGGACAGTTGCCCAGCACAATCTGATGACCAGACTGGTCCCCAGAATGAGGAATCTGCTTACTTGGTCCCCTGTGGCCTCCCCAGGGTGGGGATTTTTATTCTGGCTACTTTGATAGTAAAATGGCTATAACTCAAGTGACTCCAATTTAAGTTTACCAGTTGAGTTGCACATTTTTTTCTTTTTTTTTTTTTTTGCTGTACGCAGGCCTCTCACTGCTGTGGCCTCTCTCATTGCAGAGCACAGGCTCTGGACGCGCAGGCTCAGCAGCCATGGCTCACGGGCCCAGCTGCTCCGCGGCATGTGGGATCTTCCTGGACTGGGGCATGAACCCATGTCTCTTGCATCGGCAGGCGGACTCTCAACCACTGCGCCACCAGAGAAGCCCGAGTTGAACTTTTTAATGTAGAAGTCTGTTTTTTCTATTCCCTCACGTCCAGGCTCTAGTCCTGGTTCTGCCATGTGCCCTCTGTCCCTCACTGTGGGGTCATGAGGCTTCATATAATCTGTAAACACACGTTGTTGCTGTCGATGTGGAACTGTTAATATCCTTTGAATATCTGATTAGCCAAGTGTGTTATATGTTTATCAGTATCAATCCATATATATTTTGGATGTAAACTTTTATCCTGTTTTCACATTTATTATTTTTAGATTTCAGTGTCTTTCTTATTATATGAAGTTTCTTTTCATTGTGTATAAAGGTTTTTATAATGTTATTGGGTTAAATCTAACAGCTGTGTCTCTGACTCTATTATTTATATCCAATAGGCAAAAATTAACTTCTCCATCATTGAGATGAACAAATTGATCCACTAAAAAAAAAAAAAATGTGCTGTTCACTGTTCACCTGGCTTGAAATTGGGGTGTGTGAAGAGTAAACCTAAGGTAAGGCATTTATCCTGTAGCCCTTCCCTCCTCCTCTGGTTTATTATTCCAGTTTGTTACAGATTCGGCCTGCGTGACTTTGGATTTCTTTCTGCGGTTGGTTCCTGCGGCCTGTTTCACAATTCCGTACGGATAATTAGCACTGCACGATGGCCGTCTCCCTCTCGTTACTTCACTGGGGAGTAGAGGGCTCACCTTCTAACCCGGTCCAGAGAGTGGAGAAGGCGGGGAGTGGGAGCCACTCAAGGACACGCAGACGCTCGGGCCCTGGACCCTCTCCACTCTCTCCGAAGCCACGAGCCTCTCCCCGTGGCGGCCCCGAAGCCCTGCCCGCTGTGTGTGTGTGCTGCCACCCCGCTTCCCACCGGTGGCTGGTTTGCCACGGCCGGCCAGGTCCCCAGAGGCCTATTTTCCTGCTCTGGGGACAGAGGTGCCACTCTTTGTCCCCCCAGCTGCCCCGTCTTGGGCCGCTGCTGTCTCTGTGCTGCCCATTGTGTCCCTCCCCAAGCCTCGTCCCCACTGGGTTGAGGGGGAGGGGCAAGGTTGCCCCCATACGTGCTCACCGCTCTGCCGTCTCCAGCTAAGGGGCAGCTCCGGTCCTAAGTTCCGAGAAGGGAAGGTGGAAGGTACTTTAATGACTTAAACATCCGATTGTTCTTTCCTGCTGTCTATCAGTCGGTGGCTCAATCCTTCAAGTCTAGGGCTCGTCTTGAGGTGCCCCTGCGGTCCTGTGGGCCCCAGAGTCTCAGGTCCCTGCATCCTCATCACCTCAAAGGCCTGTGAGGGGCGGGTGAGGGCCCAGGCCGGGCCTGCCCAGGGCCTCGCTAGATTTCAAACAGGGAGAAACGTTTCTCACAACTCAGCCACGTGCCTAGGTCCACAACCTGTGCATTACTGTGTTGACTATCTCAGGAGCTATGCAAACCATCCTGGTTGCCTTCTTCTCTCTCGGGTTTTTTGCCCTGAGACTGTCATTCTTACTGTTTTATTGCATCCTCTTACCATGTTAATTCTCTACTTCTAATCTGTCATGGGCTGGGAAAACAGATACATATCTGTTAGAATTGGATAGAAATAAGAGTTTTTAAAAGCCTACAAGTATCATGACCATATTTATAAACAACAGCAACAAAATCAGATACTTGGTTGGCCAACTGCACGGAAAATAAAAAGTCTCCACAAAGTCCTGATGAATATTTATCCTGCCTACCAGGAAAATGCATGAGCTTACATGAATGCCTTTATACAAAAGGCCATTTGAGAGGCTGGAAGGTCAACTAAAAGAGTGTGTAGGAGCTTAAAATCTAGAGCCTTCTGCCTGGGTTCAAATCCCAGCTCTGCCGCTTACAAGCTACATCACTTTAACAAGTTACTTCACTTCATGGTACCTCGATTTTCCTCATCTGTAAAATGGAGTTGAAAATAACAGCGTCTAGCTGACGTGGTTTTTGTAAGAGCCAAGTTAGTTGATAGATAAAAGCACTTAGAGGTGGTCTGGCCTGTAGAAGTGCTTGCTGTTACTATATTTTTATCAATTTTATCAATATCAATTTATATACAGTACGTGGACTCTATGACATCTGTTTTGTTTCTTTAAGGTCGTTGAGCTTATTTCCTATAATCGGTAAAGTTCAGAAGGGCTCAGGGTGCTGGATAGTTAATCCTGTGTGGGAGAGAGATCACAGATGCTTCAGGGATGGATTAACGATGTGATAGAGAGGGTTGATCTCGTCCTGTCTTTGCAGTATGATTTTAAAAGTTACACACGCGTATTGACACACATACATATACATATGCACACATCTCAGGCATTCATTTGTGCAAAATAATAAAGGCAGATTTAATGTCATCATGACTAGCAAAAAGCACTCTTCTGAGAGCAATGAAAATAATAATGCTACTGTATTGAAATGGATTGTCTCGATTTAATTCTGATTGCTTTCTTTTCGGGTTACAATGTAGTCTTTCATTGTAACCCAAGCATAGTCTTCTCCACTGAGTTCAAGGCCACAGGAAATTGTAGATTCCCTGACACAAAGCACCGTTTTGATTTTTTTAAAAAATCAATTTTTTCAGTGTTTTGTAAGCAAAGCCCATAAAACAAATATTTGCTGTTCACCGAATGTATGCAAAGTAGCAAAAGAAATAGAATTTTCTATTATTTTGAAAACCAATTATTTCTGGTACCAGAAATAATTTAATTATAATCCTTTTTTCCATTACTGATACCTATATTTTTATTATCTATTTGATATGTCTTCAAGTACAATTATTAATAGAACAATGCCCACCTGAAAAATGTTTGCTGAAAATAATGAATGATATGCTATTTCTAACCCATCAAAGTCTGCCAAATGCTAGCACTTTCCCATAAGTCTCAGTTCCTACTAAATTATTCACATTTATTATATTAATATGCTTTAAGTTATCAATTTCATCTTGGGAATTACTGACTCTCTGAGAGGACAAGCTTATATCAGGTTCTTCTTTTCTGGGAGTGGAGGTTGGGAAACCTCCTCTTCTATGGACTGGGTTAGGGCGGGGCTGGTATCTTTCATTCAAAGCACTGGCCATGGGAATTCCCTGGCGGTCCAGTATTTAGGGCTCCACGATTCCATTGCAGGGGGCATGGGTTCGATCCCTGGTTGGGGAACTAAGATTCCTCAAGCTACAAGCAGCGTGGCCTAAAAACATTTTTTTTTAATTAAAAAAAAAAAGCACTGGCCGTGTGTATGGAATGACTGTCCAGCTCATTGAAAGGAGCCCTGGCATCACAGTCCCTGGAGAATCGACGGGCTGATGCCTGTCGCCAACTCTCCCCAAAATATCTTGCTTTGCATTTGTCCAGCTCTCTCCTCTAGAAACTTAATCCTCCTAACAACAAATGCCACCACCGCTACGCTATGCTTGAGACAAAGAAGTGGCATACATGCTCACAGCTACTTGAAAAGAAAAAAAATGGGCACTGAATTTTCCCAGCAAAGATGGTGGCGCCCAGGAAGCCCCTTCGTGGGCCCCTCTTGAAACACATGGTAAGAGAATCTACATGTGAGGGGCTGGAGGAGGGTGGGGGAGGCCGTGGGTAGTTAGGTGTGGCCCCAGTTCCCACTAATTCTATTTCAACAGTCTGCTTGATGTTAATGTCTATTAATTTGGTTAAATGTGGAAGTCTAGATCTTTCCAATGAAGGAGAAAATCAAAACCATCGAAATGTAAAAACAAATTCAAATTTAGCCATTTAGCAAATGTAGCACAATAGAACTCCAAATCACATGTCCTTAAAAGGTGTCGTTACATCCTAATGAAACTAGGCAGAAGAACTTCAAAATGGAAATGCTGAAAGAAGAGATCAATAAAATATAGTATGGAGGAAATTACCCATTTTTAAGGTTTAGCTAATTCAAACCAACATACATTCATTAAAAGCTTAGAATATATTCATGGCGTAAGTGTAATTAAGTAGATAATGAAATAAACGCATGGCTTGCTGTTGTCCGTGTGCCATGTACTAACTCCCCAGTGAGTCTGCGAGCCCCTGGCAGGGAGACCAGATGGTCCCGAACAAGTCACTCCAGGCTCTGGGCGTTAGCTCTTCTCACTGGAAAATACAAGTCCTTCCCTGAGCTGATTGAAAAGGTCCTCCTCTTTCCTCCTTCCTTACAAAGCCCTATGAACCAACCCATTGCCTTCCCCCGCTCATCTTTCTGTTCATTCCCCCAGCATCAAGAAGGCGCTGTGTATGCGGTGATGATGAAATGCCTGTGGACCTCACTGTGCTACGAAGTATACCTTTTTGTATTTCAGCCCAAGATATTTAGCTTATCCATAGACAATAAAACAAAAACAGTTGTTTTGCCTTTTGCCAAATGACACCACATCCCTCTCAAATAGGTTTGTATTGTAGACGTGACTCATTGTACCAAAGACACATAGTCTGGAAATTCGAGGTACGATGGAAATCATATCTTAAATACACAAACAAGGCAACAACGGGGAGTCATTTGAAGCATCTGGATCAGACAGAGGGCTAAGCTTGGAAAGAACTTCGGGAGGGACCCCCCTCCGCGCTCTCCTACTGGGAAAATAAAGTGCTGGACCAAATGATTTCTAAGCTCCGTCTAACTCTGCAATTGTACAAATTTTAAGAGTTTCACATCCTCGGTCATGAGAAAGATGACGTAACTAAACAAGTCCACTAACGTCTTTAAGATCTTCAATAAATCAGTCTCAGAGACAGGAAGATTTTGTCCAAAAAACTCCCCCTATTTTAACTTCTTGGAAGCATCGAAATTTTACCGACAATATTTGCTGGACATGATTAAACACTTTAAACCTTTGCGTTAAAAGTTGATGTTTTTTTCTCTTTTTACTCTCCGGAACCATTTTTAATCTACTTTAACCATGGCGTGTTATTCTGAGTAGGAAATCTATTCTTTAACGTCCATAAGTATTTGGTTAGAGATCTTTTTATAACTTCCTCATAGGAACATGGTTCAAAGTCTACCGCATTTCAGTAATTGTTTGCCCCGCCCCAAAATAAAAGCATTAGTTAGGTGTTCGTATAAATTCCACACAAAATGCAAGTCCTTTGTAGTCACTAAATTTCCTCAGAATATTTTCTAAAGGGTCTCACCTACGGCTTTAAAAAGGAGGGCAGGAAAAACGCCAGTTGCAAACTCCCGCTCTCATTAGGGCTCCCTGTCAGAAATTGGTTAAGGAGCCGGGAATAAGGGGTCATTTTCCTTTAAAATGGAGAGGAGTTTCTTTGGGAAGGAAATTCCCTGAGGAAGTTGTTTTAGAACAAATCACTGTTCAGGAGGAAGCCAGCAAAAGGTGGGAAGAGGTTCCCTTTGATTTCCCAGGCTGTGTATTTGGGCTGAGACCAGACAACGTTTTATGCACATATTAATAGAATGCAAATGAGCCTCCCGAAAGGACAGTGGTATTTGACACGAAGTATTGTCAACAGAAAGGGTTTGGGTGTATTTTTTAAATCCCATCAAGGTGCCTGTCAGGGGGGTGGGGGTGGGGGCGGTATTGGGGGCTCCTGGGAACGAATTCCGGGTTTGCCTTCCAGTTGGGTGGCGAGCAAAGAGCTTTGCAGTATGACCTCCACATCAAGGAGGTTTCTGAAGGTGTGAGCATTCCTTCAGAGTCCCCAGGTGCCGGTGTTTATTTAGCCCCACTCCGCTCGCCGAGAGCAGGGCTCTGAACCAGGGGCCTCACCAGAATCGCCTGGAGCTTCCTCCCACCCTTTGCCGTCCCCGCCTCGCCCCCGGGCTCTGATTCTGCAGGTCAGGGCGGGCGTTTCCCACTGACGCCCATGCCGCTGGTCCAAGGACCAAACTCGGAGAACCACGGCTCTCAGCATCCATTAGATTCTCAGGCCGCCCCCCGCCCCCGCCCCCCGCAAGCTCGCATTGTTCCTAAAAAGGCGGAAGAAAACTGGAGTTTGCACTACACACGGGATGAGGGAGTTCTGCTCATCGGTGCCAGTAGGAAGCCTAGCCAGCTCCACAGGGTGAGGCCTGTGGGTCAGGTCGTGGGTGAGGAGGTGAGGGAAACCCACGCTTTCAGGTCGTGCAGTTGTGGGGTTTTTTTGTTGTTGTTTGTTTGTTTGTTTTGCAGCTGTCTTTGTACAGAACTGCTCCCTGGTAGGGATATAACAGCCATTTAATTACAGGTTACATTGTTCTATAAGCCATAGACACAGGAGAAACACTAATTGCGTTTCGTTGCTTCACAAACATTTCTTAAATGCCTCCTCTGTGGCAGGCACTGTTGCGGGCTTTCGGGAAGCACTGAGGAACAAGACAGATCAAACAGATAAACCCTTTCCTCCCCAGTGGAGTTTAGGTGGGGCAACCAGTGAGAAACATACTAAGTCAGTTATGCGGCCTGGGAAGGTGGCCGGTGCTGGGGCAGAAGGAGAAGCAGAGGAACGGGGCGTGGGGAGGACAGCTGAGCAGGCATAGCAAGGGGAACAAAGATGAGAAGGTGAGGGGGAAGAAGCCGGCTGTCTGGGCAAAGTTCCGACCCTGGGATCCACCTGTGGACCCAGGAGGTAGCAAGGACGCCAGAAAGGCGAGCGGCCCGGACCAGACTGAGTGTGGCTACCCGACAGAGATGGGACCGCAGTGGCACAAGGTGAAACAGGGCCGGTAATGAGGTGCCACCGTCGTCTGGGGGACGTGGCCTGGACCGGGGCCGTGGATAGGTGACCCCAGGGACAGTTTCCGCATACGGGGAAGAGCCATGAGGTTTGGATACAGAGAGGAGAAGGGGTTGCCGGGCGGGTCCGAGGTTTTGTGTGATTTCCCAGCACACACACACACGTCCGAGGAGGCCATCCACGCTCCACTCAAGAAAGCAGTGGTTTCTGAGCGCGCCCTGACAAAGCAGCAGAGACGGGGCCTTAGAACAACAGAAACGACTCCTCTCGTGGTCCTGGAGGCCAGAAGTGTGAAACCAAGGCCCTAGAGGAGGATGCTTCCGGCCCCTCCAGCTTTCCGTGGTGCAGACAGTCTTCGGCAGGGACCCCAGGCCCTGGAGACACCTCCCCTCTCTGCCTCTGTCCTCACAGGCCTTCCCCTGCCTGTGTCCAGATTTCCCCTTTTATTGGGATGCCAATCACATTGGATAAGGGTCCCCCTCCCGGACGACCTCATCTAACTAATCACACCTTCCCTGACCCTATATCTGGGTTACTGGGTGTAAGCCTTCAGCACCTTTCTTTGAGGGGACCCAATACAACCTATGACAGAGAGCTCATTCATGACACACTTGTTTCTTTGTGGGCCCTTCTTCTCCCTCCACCGTTTGCCAAGGCCTGTCAACTGCCCTGTGTGGGGTCCGGATCCCAAGAGCCACCTGCCCAGCACAGTTAATAAATGTGGATTTTGTGGCCTGGGGCACGCACTGGATTCTCCTGAGACGTGATGTCTCCCCACAACCTCACAAAGGTGCACGGCCAGGGACTTCCCCTGGCGGTCCAGTGGTTAGGACCTGGTACTTTCACTGCCAAGGACCCAGGGTTGATCCCTGGTTGGGGAACTAAGATCCCAGAAGCCTCGAGGCGCAGCAAAAAAAAGAAAGGTGCCATCACACCTTAGGAGACGGACGCGTTCCAGACACACTCCAGCCCTCAGTGTGCTACATTCAAAGGAAACACAGCACAGATAAATACACCTGAGGACACCCAAACAGCAAGAGGCAAAAACACTTGGAAGCATCAGACTGGATTCTGAAACTTGGGAATAAACTGTGAGCTCGTTAATGGTCTGCACCTCTCTCTGCGGAAAGCCTGCAGTGGCGCCTTGTCTGACCCGGAACAAAGCCAGAGTCCCTTCTGGGCCCTGGAGGCACGTGATCCGTGCTCCGTCCCCTGACCGTGGCGGCCCTACTCTCCAAACGCTTTGGTGTCCTCACTGTTCCCTGCACACCACACATACCCCAGGGCCTT
The DNA here is from genome assembly GCF_008692025.1 of Phocoena sinus. NCBI lineage: Eukaryota > Metazoa > Chordata > Mammalia > Artiodactyla > Phocoenidae > Phocoena > Phocoena sinus. The sequence goes on along the minus strand of NC_045774.1, from coordinate 2,853,379 downwards.
CGCACTCGCCGCCCCTCTCCTGGGGTGGTCGGACCCGGATACCCACAGGGGACACGGGAAGGAGCTGCTCCTGGCCAGCCCCTCCCAGCACCCCAAATATCCTTTAACCTGCCCTGTATTTTTTTCACAGCATGTATCCTCTCCCATCATACTGTCCAATTTATTTTTTTATCTTTGCTTTAAATTTTTACATGATTTTCCCCTCATCTGCACCAAGTAAACTCCACGAAGCCTCAAAGTGCATTCGTCACGTCCTCTAGAGAAGGCCCCCACGTGCTCGGAACTTGGGGGCTTGGGGGCTGGTGACGGGCAAGAGGCCCGAGGCCGGCAAACTTCACAAGCGGTTCTGTGTGCGTGGTGCTGCTGGAAGTGGACGAAAGCTCCCTGAACCGGAGGGTTGGCGGGTAGGCCCAGGCCTCCCGCCGTCGGGCACACAGTCTGCTGAGAAGAACCTTGAGTTAGGGAGGAGCAAATATTAGAGCTTGAACATGTTTGAGATGTTCGGGTAGCCTGCCTGGGGAGCCTTGAGAAGGAAACTCAGACAGAGAAGGGATTCAGAGATGGACTCGACTCTGGGCACAGGGATGCCGGGCCTGGACAACGAGGGCGTAGGCGGGGTGGACGGCAGCCATTGAGATCTCGTTCTGCCAAAGGCAGTGAGGAATAGTAACGGGCCTGGAGCAAATCCTGGCTCTGCCACCGGCCAGCTGCGCCCCGGTCGATTCTCTAACCTCTCCCAGCCAAGTTCTCATCTGGGAAATGGGTCTAAATAAAACCCAACTGGAAGGGCTTGCATGTGAACAAAATAGATGAAATGTAACCAGGCACGTGCTAAGGATGGAAAGCCTGAAAGTCGCTTCCCAAAGCACGTTAAAGGCAGTAAACAAATCCAGCCTGAAAGCACGACAGGAAACAGAATCCCTTTCTCTTCTGATTCTCAAGGTCCTGTTGAAATTCAAGGTCAGGCGTTTTCATCTGCACCCATTGCTTCTTCATTTTCTCATGGAGCATCTTCACACACAGAGCGTTTCTTAGTCTGTGCTTGTCCTTGCGGCACTCAAGGTCGTCCTAAAAGAAATATCCTGTTAGGGAATTAGGAATTAGTCATTAAAACAATGCCCACAGCACAGGGGACTTACTAGGGACAGGGTATCCTATATCCTGATTAGGGTGAAGGTCCACAGAGATATACAGTTGTCAAAAGTCATCCATTGGTACACTTAAGATGGGTAAATTTTTGTTGTGTGTAAATTACACCTCAATAAGGTGGATTAATTATATGATTTTTTTAAATAAAATAAAATTTGTCTCTACCCTCTTATTTTACATCATAGATGATTCTTCTGGTAAGAAAAGTTCTATATAAACACGCTTTAAGTATAAAGAAATAAGGTTAATACCCTTAAGCTGGCATGAACATCAGCCGTATTATTTTATAATCAAATAGTCAAAAAAAGAATATAATACAGGACACAATCTATTGCATGGGTAATTTACAGTCGTCTTTGAGAATCACATTTATCCCTTTGACTTAACCTTAAAAAATGACACGTTTGGGCCCAGGAAGAAGATAGAAAGAAAGCAGGAGGGAGCCAAGACCTCCCAGATCGCTCTCTACCCTCACTCAGGGAAAAATAGGAGGAAGGACTTGAAGAAACGTTCACTATCCAAAATTGAGACACACTTTTTCCTGGTGATCGGTGGGCTGTCATCCACCACGCTCGGGAACACTCCACCCCAGAAAAGCAGTACTCTGTCTCAGATCAAGACATTTTTTATCTCTCTCAGAGCTGGGGAGTAGCCATGTTATTTAAATCAAAGGTGTAACTACACTTTAACTTCTTGTTGCTTTTGTCCTTTTTAATCCTTTCACTTTGGAGGAAGTTCGCCTCAGTGAAGTCTCTTCCTCTTTGAAGAGGTAGGATGTTGGATACCCAGTGCCATGAACCACAGTGAGAACGCTCACTGCCTGGGCACCAGCGAATGGAAATGTGCTGAGTCCATGCAGTTGACACATAACCGACTGTCAAGTCCAGAGCTCTTAGCGATGGGAACGCCACACAGCTTCCGTGGTAGGATCGGCCTCAAAACTTAGCACTACACACGTATAGGTCTAGGATAACATGACATACCAGCAATCACTTCTTCAGGTACTAGCGGTTTCACTTTTGACATTCAAATCTCTGAAGCATTGGAATTTATCCTGAGTACAATAAGGGATAATATGGATGTAAATTTACATTTTTCCAAAGGCTATCCACGTGTCTGAACATCATTTAGTAAAAGCCCATCTTTTCTCCCACTAAGATCTAAGGTGATGCATTTATCACCCTAAATTTCCATATGCACAGGGGTCAACGTCTTGATTTTCTGTTCTGTTCCAGTGATGTGCTAATACTACCTTGCTCTATTTATAGAGACTTTATGGTGTATTTTAATGTCTGGAAGGGCTAGCCCTGTCCCCCAAGCTAAATTCTTCTTTTTCAAGGTTTTCCTCTTTGTTCTTACTTGTTTATTTTTCATGTAGACTTTATAATCAATTTATCTACCTTCAGGGGAAAAATTGTTGGTTTTTATTTGGAATTACATAATATTTTGAAAATTGGGAGAATTGACAACTTTATGTTGCTAAGTCTTCCTATACAAGAATATTGTATGTCTTCCAATTTGTTCAGATCTAATTGTGTGTATTTCAGGAGTGGTTTAAAGTATTTCATATGTAAATATATCCTACACAATTTATATATCTTTTATACATTTGCACATATATAATTTGTTTTCTAATTAAACTTTCCATTTTGAGCTATTCGTAGAGTCACGTGATGCAAGATCTGTGATAGCGTCACAATTTCACCCAACGACAGCGTCTTTCAGTGATAGCGTCACAATTTCACCCAACGACAGCGTCTTTCAGTGATAGCGTCACAATTTCACCCAACGACAGCGTCTTTCAGTGATAGCGTCACAATTTCACCCAAAGATAGCGTCTTTCAAAGCTATGGTTCACTATCACAACCAGGATACAGACATCGATATACTCAAGATACAGGTTTCCATTCCCACAATGATCACTCATGTTTCCCTTTTGTAGCCACATCTATGTCCCTCCCTGCCACCACTCCCGCCATAACCCCTGGCCACCACAAATCTGTTCTCCATTTCTATAATTTTGTCATTTGAAGAAAGTTATAGAAATGGAATCATAAGAGTATGTAACATTTGGGGGCTTCTTTTCCACACTCGGCATAACTCTCTGGAGATTCACCCAAATTACTGAGTGTCTCCATAGCTCATTCCACTTTACTGCTGAATAGTATTCCAGTATGGTTGTTTAACTATTCACCCATTGAAGGACCTACACAGTTCAAAGCCATGTTGTCCAAGGGTCAACTGTAGACACAAAAATCTGTAACAAAATATTAGCAAATAAAATTTAGCAAATACATTTTTTAAAATGCACCACAACCAGCTAAGTTCTATTTCAGGTATATAAGACTGCTTGGTATTCTAAAATCAATCTATTTAATCCACTATGTTAACACGTTAGTTCTTTACAATAACACTTATAAGATAGTTTCAAAATAATAATTTTAATATTATGACTAAGAACAAAATGACTATATGATGTTGAAGATTTCTTTGTAACTCCCTTTGTACTTTGACTGTATTCCTCTAAACAAGCACAGAAATATAAATCATAAAAATCTTATGCTTTACGGACCCACGAAATGATTGCTCTCTCTATGTGGTTACGTTACCAATTTGACATATTTACAATTAGCCTCACTAGTTATGGCTTTCAATTTTGCGGTTTGCTTTTTTCGGTTAATTACATGACACATTTACAGGATTTGAAAATCAAGGAGGATTCGAGAATTAATGATTGAAGTCTCATTCTCATTCCATCGTTGTTCTCCCTGAATTGTCCCCATAGGTAACCGTGGAACCGCGAGCTTGTGGTTCATCTGTTTCTCTTTGGGTATACGTGTACATACCTATATCCTATTTCCCACCCACAGTGAACAAGAGGTAGGTTCTGTTTATTCTGTTCTGACTCTTGCTTTTGTTCACCTGATACAAGACCTTGGAGGTCTTAATGTTTCTGTACACAGAGACCTTCCTCTTTCTTGTGTAGCTTCAAATCCAGCCCTTTATTCACGGGTATTTCGGTTGTTTCCAGCCTTGTACTAGCACAACTAACTCTGCAATTGGTAACTTTGTCCTTGTGCAGGTACACCTTCGTGATAGATTACCAGAAGCGGGCTTGCCAGGTTGAAGGGTAAATGCAGCTGTTCTTTTGTTTGTATTGCTTTTAAAAATGAAATCGTGTTTTTAATCTGAAAGCAATCTTTGCTGACCTCACCTCTGTTAGATGAAATAATGTCTCAAACAGGATGAGGCCTTTAGTTGTTTTCCCCTGTATTAAAAAGTAAATTTGTTTTGTATGATACTAATTACTCTGAAACCTCAAAACGATTCCCCTGTCCTACACCTTTGAGTCTTTTCTGTGTCTGGTCATTTGTTTTCACTGTCTTCTTATTCTTCAAGTGTGTCTGTGTGTGTATCTGTATGCTCATGTGTGTGTGTGTCTGTGTGGGTCTGTGTGTATGCTCTCATATGCTCACATATGTGTTTGCGTGTATATGCCCCGTTGGTGTGCATTTGTAAGTTCATTAATTTCAGGCATGGGAGGTGGTGCTTTAGGGTGGAAGGGCCTATGCTTTTTTCAGTATTGATACTTTGCGTTTTTAACTTTTTTCGAAATTTGTGGGTCTCCCATTCGTATCTTTTAATCTACCGACAAAATAAGGGTCAAAGTTATTTATGTTGCTTAATCTAGTCAACTGGAGGTAAAGACACGGCAAAGGAGCTAGCAGCTTTACCCAGGTTTCGTTTCTGCGGCCCCGAGTGAGGACGGAGGTGGAGGTCCTTACTGAATTCCGCGGTGTGTGACGAGATCGCCTTTGTGCCCCCAGAACCCTCGCTAGACTGGCTCAAACATTCTCATCATCACCACCTTCACGGACCTTAGCTTCCTCGTGGTAGCCGTGTGCCGAGCGCGCAGGCACAGTTCCAAGTGTTTTATACAAATTAACCCGTTAAACCCTCAGGGCAACCCAAGATGTATAATAGGTGTGGGTAGTAGTCTAACTTCCAGTCATACACACCTCAGCACAGAGGGATTAAGCAACGCGGCCCGAGCCACACAGGGCAGAATGTGAGCTGGGAAATCAACTAGAGAAATATTAAAGGCCACGAATTCAACTTGTTAACACGAACACAGGTACCACCTGCTCCAACAAGCTTCCAACCTCTGCCGTCCAGTCACACCCCCCAGCCTCACCCGGGCCCCGCTCTGGCCTTTGCTGGCTCACTCTGTGCAGTGTTCTGGAACATCTTCCAGTGTTCCCAAACTACCCACACACGTGGGCTGCAAACCCTGGCGCTCCCTCATAAAGAACACAGAAAGCTCCGGGACGACCTCAGGCTCGCTCCATCCAATCCTGGGACCTGCCTGCCGCGCCCTAAAGTCCCGCTAGAGCGCCGGTGGTTACGGGGGGGAGGGACTAGGGTCTCCCCGCTGCAGGGTCCTGGCCTCAAAGAGCCAGGGTGGACACAGCCTCTCTTCTCTGGATGCGAGTTTCTCAACTTGAAACTGAGAGGACCCCTGAGCGGTTGTACAGCCTGAGATCCCGCCTGCGGACACAGCTGGCTTTCCCAGGAGCGCACCTGCTCGCATCTGCTGCACCTCGACGTCCCGCCCGCCTCGCGTCGCTTCCCCTTTCCTCCTCCAGAGGGCGCCATGGACCAAGGAGCCGCCGCTCCCTCTGCTACTTAGCGCAAATCTTGACACAGCAGGGAAAGAATTTAAAATACGCAACATCTTTGGATTTTCCACATTATTCGTTGACTTCAACTCATGTTCTCTTCTGTGACTGTGGATGACCAAGAGCTGTGTGAAATTTTCACATGCATTCATGTAAAGTGACCTTTTTCTGAAAGGTTTGTTAGAAGGTGCAAATTTATACTCTCAAAGAAAGTTTTAATTTTGCCAGAACTGTCGGCTTTTAGTATAAAGGCACAGGGATATTTCCCGCCACTAATCATGGCCATGTTGTCACATATGGACAGAGGACATTAAATAGACAAATATAAAGACTACAAGTTCAACTTGTGACACAAATGGCTACCACCTACTCCGGCAGGACCTGTTGTATTTCCTTTGTCTTCAGCAGCATGAAAATGTCTGTTGCTGACATTCTTTCCCTTCGCTGTTTTAGATCTTTCAGATTCGTGACGTATTAAGTCACACATTTAAAAAAATGTATCAAATGTTGGATCAGGATAATTTCTATTCTAAGACATGGCTCACGTTGTGTTTTTCCCCACACTTTACAAGCGTGGTCCCTGCAATGTTTGGATGTTCAGTCTGTGCAAACTCACAGCCAGAAGGATGAGCGGGCAGATGACAGAGACAGCCGCCAGCGCCGGCAGGAGGCCCTCCTGCGCCAAGGCCCGGGGAATCTATCAAGCAGAAGACGGCTCCGCAAACCACCCCCTTCCGGGCTCCTTTGGGGCACAGAATGGGCTCAGGACAGGAATGATGATCTTTACAAAAGAAGAAGGCTGTGGACAGGGAGAGGAGCGGAGACCCAGGCGTACGGGACGCTGCAGAGGGAATGTCTTCCCAAGCACAGCAGCCCGCAGTCCAGACCCGCTCTGCCCGCAGAAGCCGTCACCAGGGCTGGGCCCGGGGAGCTCAGCCACCAAGGAACCTTTGTTCTATTTCTTGGCTTTTATCCTTCCTGGAATTCGGAGCCTGGCAACAGCATGGAGTCCTTAGCAGGTGGCTCAGCAAAGGCACCGGGAAACAGTCAGGAGGCCCAGGAGAGCTACAGGAAACACTTTCTTCGTGATTTTGTCCTTATTTCTCCTGTTTTTCTCCCACTGGCGGCTATATTAACCTCTTCTGGAGGTTAGCAGAATATTGTTTTTTTAACTGAGAAATATAATTCACATATCATAAAACTCACCCTTTTAAATTCACAAGGCTGTGCGACAGTCACCAGGATCAGTTTTAGACCGTTTTCATTGCCCCCCAAAAGAGGCCCCTCCCCATTAGCAGTCACTCCTGTTGCCCCTCCCCCCTCGCCCCTGGCACCCACTAAGCCTCTCCTGTCTCTAAAGATGTTAGGGGCTGAACTGTGCCCTCCTCCTTCCTGCCAAATTCACATGTTGGGGTCCTAACCTCAGGACCCCAGAATGTGAGTGTATTTGGAGATGGGCCTTTAAAGAGAGGATCGTTGAAATGAGGCCCTTAGAGTGGGCGCTAATCCAATCTGACTGCTGCCCTCATAAGAAGAAGAGATTCGGGCACAGAGAGACCCAAGGATGCAGGTGCACAGAGAAAAGTCCATGTGAGGACACAGCGGGGAGACGGCCGTCTGCAAGTCAAGGAGAGAAGCCTCAGGAGAAACCAAACCTGCTGACACCTTGATCTTGGAGTGCCAGCCTCCAGACCTGGGAGAAAATAAGTGTCTCAGCCCCCCAGTCTGGTCTTTTGTTAGAGCATCCCCAGCGGACTAATACAATAGCCTTTCCTATTATGGATGCTTCATACGAATAGAATCACTTCATACAAATAGAATCAGATGTAGTTTTTCACTTAGCAAAAGGGGAAACTTTTCCAAGGTTCATCCGTGTTGTAGCAGATATATAAGAACTTAATTCCTCTTTATGGCTAACTAGTATTCCATCGTATGGACAGACCACATTTTGATTATCCATTTATCACTAGATGGACATTTGGGTTGTTTTCACTGTTTGACTATTAAGAATAATGCTGTTATGAAAAGCATGTACGAGTTTTTGCATGAACATATACTTTCAATTATCTTGGGTATATACTTAGAAGTGGAATTTCTGGGTCACACGGTGACTTGATGTTTAACTTTTTAAGGAACTGTCAACTGCTTTCCAAAGCGGCTCTATCATTTTACATTCCCACCGGTAACGTGCAAGGGCTCCAATTTCTCCATATCGTCACTAAGGCTTGTTACCGTCTGTCTCTTTTATTAGGCCACTCTAGTTAGTGAGACAGCTGGTTGTGGTTACGGTGCTCTTTTGGGTCGAGAGTGGGGAACGTAACATAGTTTCCTTCTCTGTGCCTCTCTTTCCAATGTTTTCACAAACATCAGAAACATAATCGATGGTCGTGAGGCCCATTGTCGAATCTTACGTGACGGTTTTGTAGCTCACCCAGGTTGGCAGCGTTGACCTTGTCTAAGTGTGCATGTGCACACGTGTGTGTGCGCGTGGGGTGTGCGTGTGTGTGCGCACACAGACATGTACATGTGTGTCCTCCTCCCACGGGAAGAGATCATCTCCTGCTCAGAGTGACTTTGTCGGTTCCCTGGACCATCCTCCCCACACAAGGTTGCAAACTCAGCTGGTGCTTGACAAACACTGAGAGCTTCTGGGATGGGCTCTTCCAGAGAGGCTCTGAGAGCCCACTCCCACCGTGACGGTCCCTGGGCTGCCCCTCTCGCTGCCCTTCCAGAACACAGCTCTGTCGCCCCTTTACTCCCTGAGACTTGCTGCCACGGAAGTTCCTCTGCCCCTGTGACCTGGTCCTTATCTGCATCCCTGCTTCGTTTTCCTCCATACTGCTTATTACATCTTAGCAAACTATTTATAGATATATAATTCACTTGTGCGAGATTTTATGTGGTTTCATAAATGTTTTACTTTTCTGACTTCCTGGCCGTCTCCCTCCGCCAGAATCAATGCCCACCAGACCTGGGATTTGCGTTTTGTTCACCTGTTGCACCTCTAGCACCAGAACACAGCCTGGAACACAGAAGGGGCACCATGGTGTCCCTTGAGCTGAATGTGTGTTACACTGCTCCGAGGAAGAAAGAAAACCCGTCAAGCTGATGAAAACCCTGCTCACTCTCGTGATAATCTTAATGCCGTCAGAGGAGAAAATGAGAGGCAGTAGCTTCAAGTTCAAGTACCCAGCGACTCTGATCATCTTAAAGGAATGTGTTTAAACCTGGGTCATGAAATACCATAATAGAATTGAAATCTTTTCATGTCAAACTTGAACCTGTGCTTTTAAAGCAATTATATAAAGTCCTTGAGATCTCCATAAACTTCTTCCTGACAAGTGTTGGGCTTCGCCCTGGTAACAAAAATGGGAGGGCTTCAGAGGAAGAAAAATCTTAAGATGCAACAGGTGGGAAATGTCACACATGATTAAAGTACAAATATACGCAGACCTTCTATTTCACAAGCAGCAACATTCCAAATGACGTCTCAGAGGTTTACGAAAAGAAATCATCATCACGTTAAACCCAAACGTTTCTTTCCCAGCGTTGCATCAGAACACGGCGGTCTGGTCGAAACAGGACTAAAGCCAGCACGACCAAGGCATTTCTGAAATCTGTTTTTTAGCGTCGTCACTCTCACAGAGCCCGCTGCTGATGACAGAATTAACCTCTGAAAATCTGAGGTCTGGGTACACATTACACTAAAAACAAGCTACAGTTCATAAAGGAAAGATGGCAACAGTAATTGGACTGCAACTCTGACGAGCTGACTTGCCTTCACTAAAATTCCGATGTTGACGTCTTAACCCCCAGAACCTAGAAGGTGACCTCACTTGGAATAGGGTGGCTGGAGATGTAAGGAGCTAGGATGAGGCCATACTGGAGCAGGATGGGCCCTGATCACATAGGACTGGGGTCCTTATAAACAGCAGAAACTTGGCCACAGACACACCCACGCAGGAGAGCGCCACGAACGTGAAGGCGGACTTGGGGTGCATCTACAGCTCAGGGTCACTGAGGATCGCCAGGGGCCGGGGCCGAGGCCTGGGGCAGATTCTCCTTCACAGCCTCAGCGGGAACCAGCCCTGCCCACACCTCGCTCTCCAGAATTATGAGACGATAAAGTTCTGCTGTTGAAGACACCCAATTTGTGTCACTTCGTTACAGCAAACTAATATAGTACCCATGTCTGAAATTCAGGTATCTTTGTCTATTTGGCTGGGGGAAGCTATTTTTAAAATCATAGAATATTCTGTGTCAAATTTTGACCTGAGGGTTGGTGCTATGAATGCCGCTAATTTAAGGAAGGAGAAACCTAAACTGTTAAACTCTACTGAGATCCCAAATCAAGGAAACTGCAATTCCATTTGTGTGGCCGCACTGTCACCTTGGAGACAGGAGACCTGAAGGGCCAGAGGCACATGGAGGCTGCTTCTGGGAAAGCCACCCCTGCTTCACGAATGTCCTCGAGACACTGGCCGGCTCTTCTTCTAGAGGGGCAGCCACGGGCTCAGAACAAAAGGATCCCCATCCTGCATCCGTCCAGTGCAGAAGTGCAGCCCTGGCCGTGGCTCAGAGGGACCGTGATGACGGGCACAGGGACGTCCTCTAACAGTCCAACCAAGGACGTCAGGAATGTCTCTGAGATGTTAGTTTATCACAGATTCGTCTCCTGTTAAATTAATAAATACTTCTTAAGGCTTCTGTTTGTTTTGTTTGTCGTTTGTTTGTGGCCTGCTAGTCTTGGGATAAGATGTGGAAGTTCACCACTTGCTGGGTAAAGCAGTTCCCAATCCATTTCTACCTTCAACTTGCCTCTCCTTTGAGGATCCCCTTAGTTCTAGAGGCTGCACCTGTCTTCTCTCCCCGCATTTCAGTCGTTACGAGAGTTCAGGGCACAGAGAGTAGTGGCCTGTGAACCGGCAGCCCTCAGGACGTGGTCCAGTGTCGCCAGAATCCCCAAGACCCTTCCGAGTAGTCCAGGAGAGCAAACCAATTTTCTCCATAGTCAGAAATTTTTCTTTCTTTCACTCTCATCCCGTCGTGAGTGTACATTAGAGTTTTCCAGGGGCTTTATGACATATGATTTTCTAACAGATCAAATGAAGAAGCAGGTATGAGAATATGGCTGTTTTCTATTAAGCCAGACATTTAAAGAAATTTGCAGAAACATAAAACAACGCCATTTTTCTTTGGTTTGGAAAATATAGCGGGTTTTTTTCGTAAAAAAATGTATGTTGACGCGCAATGGCTTTATTACTGTCTCAAAATAAATTAACGAGTTGACTGAAAAAAAGAGAGAGTCCATCGTGGGTGACATCACCCAGAAGCACGTGGACGGCTGGTGTCCCTGGGCCCCGCTTCGCACCATCGTTGGTCACCGAGGCAGAGAGAGGCCAGCGGTTCAGTGTGAGCGGTGCAGGCAGGCTCGTCACCTGCTGGCCTCCTGGCCAGCCCGTCCCACACGGGGATCCGGGTGACGTCCGCGTCTGCCTGGGCAAGGCCCGCCCTGTCCCCCTGCACCTTGCCCGCCTCCCCCTCCTCCGCTGTCACCTGGAGCGCCTCCATCAGAAGCAGCGCCCCGGGCCACGCCACGTGCGCACCCTGCTTTGCCTCCGTCCTCGGCCCTTCGGCCCTTTGCCCTCCACGCTCGCCCGCGCCAGGGCCGCTGTCCGCACCTTCGGTGGCCAGGCCGAACCCCTGACGCAGCCCGCCGCCGTCCTCTCGCTCGCATCTGCGCGCGGACCCCGCCGACCAGCTTCCCAGCGGCCAGCCTGCAGCGCAGCAGGGGTCCCGCGCAGCGGCGGCTCGTGATCCCACCGCCCAGCGAGGTCTCCAGCTCCCAAGTCCACTTCCTGTGGCCTCTCTCCTCCCTGCACTGCTGGCTGCGCACCCCCCCATCCCCCCCCACCCCCCGCTGGATGATGCAACCTCAGTTTCTACTTCACAGGGAGAAGCCGGCCCCCCGCAGAGCCCTCCACTCCCCGTCCCATCGCCGCGCCCGCCTTGACCCGGCCCCTCGTCCAGCATCCTCTTCCCTCCCGTTATCCCCCCTCCTCACGGGCGTGCCCCCACCTTCCCACCTCCCCAGGGCCTCGCTCTGTCTTCTCCTGCCGTAAGCCTCTCTCTGTCTGCGTTTCTCTTCATCATGATTTAAACATGCTCAAACCTCTTCCATGTTAAAAAAAAAAAGAAAAAGAAAAAGAAAAGAAAGCCGGCATACCCCGCACCGAGACCCCGGCAGCCGCTCCCTTCCCTGCAGAGGGGAAGCTGAGAGCGCGGCCCCTGCAGCTGCTTCCAGCCGCACGTCTCTTGTCCATCTGTCCACCCTCCCCAGTCTCGTCTTCCTTCCCCCAGTGCACGGACATGGCTCTTGCAAGGATACTGGTGATCTGCATGTAGTTAAATCTGTGGATGCTTCCCGGTCCCTATCTCACATCTGATGCTGTTACCCAAACACGCAACTCTCACCCAGTGACTTCTGTCTCACTCCATCCTCACACCGGCCCCTGCCCCCCACCTGGAACCCCCAGCCCCCCAGAGCCCTCCCCTGTCCTGTCGCTGTCGCTGGAATTCTCCAGACACCCCGCCCTCCAGACACTGTCTCACCTTCTCTCTCTTCAATATGTAACAGTCACTGGGTGGAAATAGTTGGACATCTCAGACATACCTGGAAGGCAGCACGGCCCAAACTGACTCAGGCACACGCCGTCCCCGGCGTGCTCCTGCCGGGCGCACAGCCCCTGGTGATGCAGCATGGGAGCTGGGAGCCTGGTGACCGTGCTCGGCCCCTCCCTCCTTGGCCCTCAACCAGTTCAGCTCTGTCACTGCTGCGTCTGGACCCTCTGAGACCCATTATCCCCTCTGCATCCCCTCGACACCACATCAGTTCAGGCCTTGCTCACCTGGGCAGACCCCACCACCTGGACTTCCGGCCCTTGGTCTCCAAACCAGTGCCCACTCCTGGCCTCAGAGCAGTGTCTCCAGGACGATGGCCGCGTCACATCAGCGCCCCATTTAAAAAATATCTCATGGCCTGCTGCTCCCAAATGCTTTAGTGTGACCTAATGGAGTCCCTCATCATTTAGCAGCTCCCATCCCGCCACCCCATGCACAGCCCTCTCTCATCTCTGTGTTTTCAACTGCCCTTCTCTGTGCCCGGGAGGGAAGATCACCAGGCTTCTCCTGCTCGACTCCCTCTTCCTCAGGGAAGTCTTCGTTGTCCTGGCGGACTGGCCTCCCTGACGTGCTCAAGGCTCTGGGCCCCCCAGCTCTGCGTGCACCACACGCGTGCAGCTGTGCAGGGTCACACCCGCCCCCAAAGCATGTCGTGGTGAGCAAACTGACACCCTGTCTCGTGCTGGAGGAGAATCTCCTTCTGGATCACACAGCTTCAGTTATGCTGCCGAATTTCCCTCTTTGAGGATGTGTGTGTGTGTGTGTGTGTGTGTGTGTGCGCACGCGTGTGCACGCGTGTGCACGTGTGCCCTGGCCAAGGTGTGGTCAGACGCTTCCCTGGTTTTGTTTACATTCTGTGATGGCAGCTCTGTTCCCTGCAGAAGCCCAAGAAAGGGAGCTGTTCCCAGCTGGCTTCCGGATGCAGCCGTATCCCTCCATCTTTAACACTTTATCACCCTCCCCGCCCGCCCCCATTTCCCAACCTGCCACCTGACCCCAGGGAGAGAACGTAACCTCTGTCTGTGGTTCTAGTGGTTTGTTTCCACCAGGCGCCTGTCAGTCCCTTCCCTGCAAGCAAGGTTCTCACCCCAACCCCTGAATGTAGCCGTAGCGCAGGATGTACAGGACAGGCGCCATCCCTGAAACGAGAACAGACAGCAGACGGGATGCCCCTCTCGCTGGCGACTGTCCACACGCCCCTCGAGTCCAGATTCCTTGGATTTTGGCAACTTCATTTCACTGCCAGGAAACCAGTTTTCAACTTTTTAGTATTTCTATTTCGTCCCCTACCAACTAAAACATTCAGATTTTCATACCAACGGGATTTCGTAGAAGAAAATAGTCTTAATTGAAGGCATGGCTATTAAAAGCATTATAATTATTATGCTATTTTCTGTGTGACAGAGTATTAAATACTCCTTTTTCTGTAGTTAACTTTCTTGAAAAAAATTTATCTGAGTACGTAATTTGTCAGTTTTAAGGTGTTGGAGCTAAATTCCTGAAGTAACATGGTTATCTCTAACAATAGTGATTCCATAACATGCGTGAATATGTCTGTGACCCTTAACCGCTGTAACCGAAGAGGATTTCAGCTCTCACATCTATCCTTTTCTTCTTTTTGGCATCAGATACTGATTCTGAGCGAATGGGCTGCCACTGACTCAAAATTTCATGGAGGTTTCCGTAGTAGCACAAGTCCAGAGCTCCAAGACCCAGTTCCCTGTCTGGTGAGAGTTTGACAAATTGAACTGTTGCTTTGAAAGGGAATTTATGCAACCATAAATGCCAATATCCCGCTTTCCAAAACAGTTGCAAAGCCAGTTTCCTGCACAGGGACACTGCATGGGGACACGGTGCTCCCAGCAGAGGGAACCGTGCGGCCAAGGTCACTTCGCGTCATGAAGGACAAGGACTCCACCACAAACTGCAGATCCCGTTTCTGCCCCACAAGCTGTTCTTGAAACTTGGGGAGGGAAGTGGCAGCTGTCTGTGTGCAAGAGAGTTGGGGGGACTTTGAGTCCTGTGTGGAGAGGGGATCAGAGCGGCTCGTGGGGATGCATCACTTGCTTCTAAGCGATTAGCACTTAGGTACCTTGGCCTCTGCTCCTAAGGGATTGTTATGAGCTGGCCTTTCACAACAGGTCGGTGGATTCTACATTAAAAGCTGATGACTCGGGGCTTCCCTGGTGGCGCAGTTGTTGAGAGTCCGCCTGCCGATGCGGGGGACACGGGTTCGTGCCCCGGTCCGGGAAGATCCCACGTGCCGCGGAGCGGCTGGGCCCGTGAGCCATGGCCGCTGAGCCTGCGCATCTGGAGCCTGTGCTCCGCAACGGGAGAGGCCACAACAGTGAGAGGCCCGCGTACCGCAAAAAAAAAAAAAAAAAAAAAAAAAGCTGATGAAGAACCTAGGGGTAAGATGGGAATAAAGACACAGACCTACTAGAGAATGGACTTGAGGATATGGGGAGGGGGAAGGGTAAGCTGTGACAAAGTGAGAGAGTGGCATGGACATACATACACTACCAAACGTAAAATAGATAGCTAGTGAGAGGCAGCCGCATAGCACAGGGAGATCAGCTCAGTGGTTTGTGACCACCTAGAGGGGTGGGATAGGGAGGGTGGGAGGGAGATGCAAGAGGGAGGAGATATGGGAACATATGTATATGTATAACTGATTCACTTTGTTATAAAGCAGAAACTAACACACCATTGTAAAGCAATTATACTCCAGTAAAGATGTTAAAAAAAAGAAATTAGAAACTAAAAAGTAAAACTGACAAAAACATTTGTTATTATAAAAAAAAAAAAAGCCACTGACTCATCGTGGGATTGCTGCTTAGCTCTGTCTCCAGCAGGTACTATGTCATCTTTCCTGATGGTGGTCAGCACAGCCCAGTGGCCAGGGAGCAAGGCTGGTGGATGGGCCGGGAGCCAGTCACCTCCCCTAACCCCTCCCACGAGAAGTGAGGTCATTGCCGACTGCAGCTGTTCCCACACACCCCTAGGGAAGCCTTGTTTCCCCAAAGAAAGATGGCATTATTATCGACTGTTTTTGTCACATCCAAACTCAGCATTCCCTTGCTAAACTCCAGGACCTTTTATATTTTCACTTTAGAGGGAATCTTTGTAAATGGTGCTCTCCGTTTCATTTCATCAGAATTCCTGCCTGTGCTGGGTCTCTGGACAGCTCAGACCTCATCGCTGTGAAGGTGATGAGGGTGAAAAAGAAAAAGACAGAAAGGTGAATGGCTTGGATGTTTAGCTGGACTATAATACCAATGACTAAAGAGAAATATTGCTGCCATTTCAAAGCAGACAGTCATACTCAGCCTCAAGGATGGATGGGAAGGAAAGAGATTAAGTGGGAAAAGAAAGAAAGAAAGGAAGGAAGGAAGGAAGAAAAAGAAAGAAAAGGAAAGAGAGAGAGAGGAAGGAAGAAAGGGAAAGAAAAAAAAGAGAGGGTAGGAAAAAAATAGAGGGAAGCACAGAACCAGCTTTTGCAATTTGAAATAAATATTACACTCCTGTGAGAATTCTCATAATTTTGTGCTTCTTTGCAGAGTTTTATTTTTTCAGTAAGTAATTATACTAATGGCTCTGGGCCCCTCCTGATTTACAATGGCTCTGGGCCCCTTCTGATTTACCATGTAGATTACCTACAACCTAGAAGCTTGTAGCACTAAATTCTAAAAAGAAAGCAGAAGAATTTAAATTGAATGAACTCAATTTTGAAAACACAAATAAAGAGAAATTGAAATGCATTTCTAGACAAAAATGTTTTGACAATGTACCTAACCTTTCTAAACTGGAGGAAATCTCCCCAGAAAACTTTCTAAACTTTGAGGTGAACTGCTTTGGGAGACTTGGAAATCCTAAAAATATTAACTCTTATCCCTGAAAACAAAATGTTTTTCAAGAAAAGCAAAAAGAAGAAAGCAATGACGTTCTGGTGCCTTTGCGGACCAGTTAGAGCCCTACAGTAAAGGCTGATGTATTTCAGCCTTAACTTTACTAAAACCTCAGTGTTGGAAAGCAAAGTTCTCGTTTGCAATTGGACGCTCCTTCCTCCCTGAGAGGGGAAGCAGTGGATGCCGGGGAAGCCCCCGGCCTGGCTGCCCAGGCCCTGTCGCCTCAGCCGGGACCACAGGAGGGCACACCGTGAGTCTGTGCCTCAGTTTCCCCCCACCTGAAAGACGAAAGAAAGAAAGCGAGCCTCTGACCCCCTGGAAGTCTGTGAACCAACAGGCGTGAATTCAGGATCGTGGGCTGTTCGCCTCCCTTAGCTGATCCTTCCTCCTGCTAGGCCGCGAAGCTGAGGACGGGAGAGCCAAACAGGACGCGGAGAGAAGGGAAGCCTGAGCCCCCCACGCCGGGCATAGGCACGTCAATTCGGGCAGTTTTCCAGACCTCAAGTCTGCAACCCCTCGCTCCACGTATCTAGTTCAGGGGATCTGGCCAGCATTTTGCAATGTAATAGAAGAGAAAACAAGGTAACATATATTCTATATAACGTAAATGTAACAGAGCAGAGACTGCATTTCACATAGTAAGGGTGAGGGTGGTATCGTTACATTTTGGTTGTTTCAGACACACACAGTCCCAGTGTAGAGCACATTTCCTCTGCAGGTCACAGTGAAGGTGTGAGGGGGCCGGGAGAGGCTCCCGCGACCCTCTAACCACAAGAGGACACTCTCACCCACCGAGCAGACAGAAATCAGGCTGTGCGTGTGCAGACTTGGCCTTTCCCTGGGTTGCCATGGCAAACTGCTCCCGCAGTCTCCACATTTGCAGGATCCTGTCTTTCTCCCCGATGGGCCTGTGAGAACCCGCTGTCTGGGGGCTCCGTGCATCCCCGGCCCCTGACACCCACAGACCCGGGGGAGGAGGGAGCCCGATGGGAAGCCCCCGGGCCGAAGCCAGCACAGGAGACCCGCCCCGGGGCCCAGCGATTTGTTCTCATCAGCAGGCAAAGCTCTACTGTCGTGTTTTTTCCTGTTACATGAGAAATGCGTTTACAGGGCTCGGAGCGGGTGGAGTGGAAAGAACAGAAGACAGTCCCTGTTTCCCTGGCGACAGCCTGAACCTGTGGTGCAGGATTGGACAGCAGCCTCGGGCCGGGGCTCCCCAGCCTCGCTGATGAAAGGAGAGGGCACTGAGCGCCATTCCTCACGCTCCAGAGACGGAAGGGCCACAAAAGCAGCCCCTGGGGACCACTGTAAAGTGGTCTCATCGAGACGTAGATTCAGTATTTCTATTCAGAGCCCACTTCTTCTTCACGACCTAGTACCTGCATTTTCATCTCAGTCACTGAGGAAAGAAGACGCCTTCATAAGGACAAAAATACCAGAGACAAAGGAGATTAAGAAAACCACATCCAAACCACATCCAACAACTGCATCTGTGTAAGCGTAGTATGTTCTAAATCTAATCCCTCCTCATCAAATATCTGATGCCTTTTCAGTGAGTTCAGGGACTCCTTAAGATTAGAATGAAGCTAATCAGAAAACAACCAGTTTTTTAAACGGGCAAAAGATGTGAATAGACGCTCCTCCCGGAGAAGACCAAGGGCTGGCAAATGAAGACGGTGTTCAAATCGGAAGCAAGGTGAGACGCTACCACAGGCTTAAGAGAACAGCTAAACGTCAACAGGCGGCCACACCAAGTGTGGGCCAGGGCGTGGGATTGTGCCTCCGGTGGTGAGGATGTAAAACGTGCAGCCACTCTGGAAACCAGCTTCAGTTTCTTAAAAAGTTAAACGTACATTTACCATTTGAAGCTCTTTTCTACTTCGAGGTATTTACCCAGGAGAAAGTGTCTGTGCCTATGTGTACATGCGTGTTTATAGCAACCTTACATGTCACAGCCAACGACTGGAAATGACCCAGCATCCATCAAGAGGCACGTAGACAGCAGAGCTCGTAGGCCACACGACGGAATGCTACCCAGCAGTGAAAAGGGGTAAGTCATTGATACACCTGGCACCCTGAAACAAGACCGATTCTCCAAGAGCAAAAAAAAAACAAAAACAGACAAAAAAAAAAGTAAAGAATGTGGGCTTCCCTGGTGGCACAGTGGTTGAGAGTCCGCCTGCCGATGCGGGGGACGCGGGTTCGTGCCCCGGTCCGGGAGGATCCCACATGCCGCGGAGCGGCTGGGCCCGTGAGCCATGGCCGCTGAGCCTGCGCGTCCGGAGCCTGTGCTCCGCAACGGGAGAGGCCACAACAGTGAGAGGCCCGCGTACCGCAAAAATAAAATATTAAAAAAGTAAAGAGTGCATGTGGGAAGATACTTCTTGGATAGAATTCTAGAAAATGCACACTAATCTATTGTGACAAAAAGCCAATCAGTGGAGGATAAGGGGGAGGACTTCCAAAGGGACACAAGGAGATTTAGGGGGTGACGACACACCTACTGTTTTGAACACGGTGATGGTTTCACAGGTGCACACATGCGTCAAAACTGACCAAAGTACATGGGTTTACGTAAGTGCAGTGGGTTGTATGTCAATGACACAGCAAAAAGCTATAAAACAAAAACCCTCCTTTGCCTCTCAGGCCCCTCTTACCCCTGTCAACCATCTTATTCCCTCTAAAGATGACATTCACCTCCTTCACCAGCTCGCCTCTTATTTATTGCCACTGTGATCTGATTTCTACCCTCGCAGCTCTACCGAAACCACTCTCGCAAAGGCCACTCATTATCCGCGGAGTGTGAGACCCTTCTCCCACCAGCTCGCTGTGGCACCCGACCCCTTGGCCCTCTCCTGTTTCCTCCCTCAGCTGCTGGTCCTTTTGTTCCCCTCCTGTCTCCGTGGCCTCTCACCTCCGTCTACCCCGTGGCTCCTCCCACTTGCTCACGTGCAGTTGGTTAGTCGGGGCTCTGTTCGGCCCTTTGGCCCTTCTGCCATGACCCCCAGGATGCTGAGGGGTCCACACCCCAACTCCACATCCATCGGGAGGTCCCGTCAGCCCCCGGAGCCCCATGCGCCCACACCTGAGCTCCTTCTCTTCTCCTGAGGGTCCCCCGCACACCAACACTCCCTGTCTCGGGCAATATCACATGATCAACCAAATCAGAAAACTGGGGGTGCTCGGACACACCTCCCACTGCCCGTAATCAACCAGCACATCCTGTGAAATCCCCCCACAAGGAGCGTTCAGATTCAGTCCCTCTGCTCCAGGTGCCCCGCTGCCCTTTGTCTCGGCCCTCACCCTCTCTAAGCGGCCTGCCTAGATTCCTCCGCCTGCCAGAGCGATCTTTCCAGAAGGGGAATCTAATCACCCTCTCCGCGCGCACACTTACAAAGCTTCCTTTCCCAGCTCTTCCCATCTCTGCGGCACTCAGACTCTAACGTGTGTAAAATCATCTGGGAAGATTGTTGAAAAGACAGGGTCTAACCTCACATCCCAGAGGTTCTGCTCCAGGAGCTCTGACGCGGGCACGGGAACCTAACACTTTAACAAAACTCTCGAGTGGGGTGGGGAGGCCGCAGGCAGGAGGACGGGGGTGTGCTTGTGGTGTCCAGTGAACAGAGGCGGGATGCTGGTCAACATCTCCCAGCATGCGGGGCAGTCCACCCGCCCACCAGCACCGGGAGCGCTCCAGCCTAAGGCATCAGTGTCTGGGCTCAAAGTTACGCTGAATTCATACTGTTCTTCTGTTCCCTATCTCTTTCAAACAACTCGCTGGACCGTTTTTCCGGTGATGTAATTGTGTTTAAGGGAAGGAATTTCTTTAAAACAACAGTGCATCTTTTTTTTGGTTCTAATCTTTAAACTAGCCAACATTTCCCACCTGATTCTTGTTAACCTTTCTGTAGGATAGAATAAAGTCTGCAATCTGGTTACTCTTTTGAAAAACATAAAATAAAATAAAGCATCAGCGACGTGGAGGTTGGGGGCTCCATCCCCTCCTCCGCAGGACACATGAGGCCCTCCGACTCCCCTGAGCGCTGTCCCCGGGGAAGACCCTCAACAAGACCCATGGTTGGTTGCTGTCCCCGTGCTCGTCAGAGCCCCCGCCACCTTCTTTCCAAATCCCCGGTCCTGGCAGCTTCAGCCGGGCGTGGGACCTGCACCTGCCCAAACAAGAGCTTTGGCTTGGATTGTGATTCCCGAGGGGGTGACGCAGAGGGTGTGGTGGCCAGGATGCAGCAGGGCGCCTGCACCCCAGCAGAGCAGGGTCAGTGGGGGCACTAGATGACTCTGCCTGTCTATGACTTTGCCCACACCCGGTCTCCTTCTGTCCCGCTCGCTACCTAGACCCCTTGTCGGCTCTGTGAGCTGCTCACCGCCCCTCCAATCAATTCTCTTTTTTATGAAGTTACTCAGAATTAGTTTCTACTGTTTGTAGCCAAGAGTCTCACTGGTACAGCCCTTGTTACTCAATGTGTCTGGCACTAAAAAGAACTCAATAAATATTTGTTCCATAAATGTCATTACTAAGAAGGAAAGTGAAAAGAATGCATGGTTACATAAAACCAGGGAAATCTGGACGTTCCAGTCCACCAGCAAGGCAGCAGTCACCCTTTCAGCGGACGTCATAGCATCGTGGATGGGGCATGACGGTTATCGCCCAAAAATACAGTTGGCCTCTGTACTACCACGCTGGCTTTTCAGAGTAAACGGAAGATGGATTAGATTATAGCCTCATCCCAAAGCTAAGGAAGTATTTTCCAAAACAGAGTCAGAAAAAAGGAAAATGACCCTGCAAAGGATGGGTGCTGTGGTGGACACACGCACCTCTGGGGTTAAATCCAACGAGCCCACACTTGCTGTGCACATGAAATAAGCCGGAAGAATGACTGGGAACTGTGTAAAACTAATGATTTAACTGAAAACAACACAGAAGAATATTAAATAGAGTGGGGCTTAATGATAGACATACGGTGAAGCCTGAAGCAAAGGTCCAATAAAAAGTGTGCCGTGCAAGTCTCCTAATCCGGAGAAATTCTCTCCTTCGGTTTGTCAGGAGCTGAGTTCAGTCTCCTGATCATTAAAAAAAAGCCACATTTAGAAGATTCTAAGATTCTACGCACATGTGCAAACACACAAAGAGGCAAAGGTCCTTCTTCAGAACAAGGATGCTCAAGTGTGGTTCATGGGACATAAGTACAGAAACTGACAGTAAGGAATGAGAAACTGTTTAGAAAATTGAATGTAGATACTTTACACCTGTGAAATTATAAGAGAAAATGTTGCCTCGCATTTTGTAGGTCTTTTAAAATTTCATTGAAATTGAGAATAGAAAAAACCTGATTCTTCACCCCAGACAACTTGAGAAGCAAAGATACCATATAAAATAATGGGCTGGGCTTCCCTGGTGGCGCAGTGGTTGAGAGTCCGCCTGCCGATGCAGGGGACACGGGTTCGTGCCCCGGTCCGGGAAGATCCCACATGCCGCGGAGTGGCTAGGCCCGTGAGCCATGACCGCTGAGCCTGTGCGTCCGGAGCCTGAGCTCCGTAACGGGAGAGGCCACAACAGTGAGAGGCCCGTGTACCACAAAAAATAATAATAATAATAAAAAATAATGGGCTGATCGATGGAAGTAATAGTTTGTAGAAAATCGGTCAGATCAGTATTTCACCTCTAACAGAACAATCTTCAGGGGGAAAAGCATAGAATGAAAGTACTAAGAAGGGGCAAAGCTTGATGTGGTAGAGTGAGCTCTTTGATATTCTGTTACTCTTCCCCCGGGTGTTTCCCTACCAGGAAAATGAAGAACCTTCCAGAAGCCTGAGCCAAAAGCCAGAGAACACGGCCTGGGACCTACTTCCAGGAAGAGAAGCCGCAGGAGCTAATCGAGGAACACTCCATCCCTCTGCCCCTGGCAGCACTGCCCCTGGGATTTCAGAACCCTCAGTCCTGGACGTGGAGCCTGGGGGCCCGGGGAGGGTCTCCCTTGGGGAGGAAGCAGTGTATTCTGCACGTGGAAGAGAAGAGAAGCAATTCCTTGTGACAAGGAGGAAGAGGATGGTGGATGGTCTTATTTGTTTCCCATTTGCTGTCTGCCTCTCCTGGGCCTGCACTTCGGGGGCACGGCCCCCAACCCTGAAGTCAGGCACTGGGCCTTGCCAGCGTGTGCCCGGGCAGACTGTCACCAAGTTGCACCACAGTTCTTTCCTCTGCCCTGAGCACCATCCCTGCCAGGCTTCTCCGCCAGCCCCAGGCCCCTCGAAGGGAGACGCTGAGGAGGGGGCAGCCTGGCCTGCGGCTGATGTGACTCAGACGCCACCACCGAGCTGTAGGGATCAACACCCCAGAACGACCACACTCAGCGGACACTCTCACCATGGGATCAAAGCTCTAGCCCTCCCTGTTGTTTGCAAATGTATTCACACGGAACTTGGATACATCCAGGGTAGCATGGCGCAATCCATCTCAGCTTGGGTGTGCTGCAGCGGGGAGGGAAACGGAGGCTTCTGTCTGCAGTGAGGCGGGGAAAGGGGAGCCATGCCTGCGGTTACAGCGTGCGGGCCAGAGGCACAGGGTGTCTCCTGCGGGGACTCAGGTTTGAACGTCGGTGAAGCACAGTCTGGCAAGTCACAGGACAGAGCCCATGGCCCAGCGTCAGGCGCACAGAAAGGAAAACCTAAGCCGCCTATTCTGAGGTTGATGGTGTAAAACTGGACAGAATGAGCCGACGTAGAACTGGGTCGTGAACTGTGAGGGAGGGTCCACAGGCAGCCACTCCTGTGTCCCGGGAGCCACTGCAGCACCTTTGATTCCTAAGTGGGGGCGAGCTTGACTTCCGAACCTGATGGCACCTAAAGGGAGGCTTCAACATGGCCGGGGGAGGGCAGGGTCTCTCTCCACCAGAGCAGCCGCCGTGACCCCTATGTCGGGACCCACAGAACACCAACGACCATCTCCAGATGAATCCTTCTAGCCCCCAGCTATGTGACCTCAAGCCTTCATCTTAGGTAGGGGACCAAGAATTGGGAAACGGTTCAGCCGTCTTCTTGGAAAGTGTCCTCCTGCAGAGTAGGATATGCACCATCTCAAGGGACCTCGGTCAAGATGTTTCCATTTGCCCGACACACAGGCCAAGCTGCAGGTTTCTCAAGAGCTCCACCCATGTGACCAGGGACCGCCCAGATGCTGTGGGTCTCCACCTACTTACGTGCAGACATTTCAGGTCAGAGGAAGAGGCCCAGCTTAGGGACAGATGGGTGATTTGAGCCCCATACCCTCAGGAGCACCCATGACCTCCATGAGGTCCGGGAACACAGGGAGAATGCGGGAAGGAGCCTGGAACCATCTGGTCTCTTCACAGATTACACGTTCACAGTTAGAGAAGCTCCAGTCTCCAGGGCCCACATCCTCTGAGAGGGGCCGTATCCAGAGCTCCAGAAACATCATATACAATTCGAAGATGCTCTGCGGATTCTTGCACCACCCCTTCCAGGCCCACCTTCACTCACAGGCCTTCTGCTAACGCCCTGGGACTCAGCACCAGCTGGGAGGGTCATCGCCAAAGCTTTGCAGAACTTGGGATTTCTGTTTTACCAGGATATGCAGGGGGCCTTGGAATGAAGCTCAGCGTTTTACAAACATACAAAATATTACCTATCACTGGGAACAAGTTGTAATTGTGTTAAAATCAACATCAACATTTTATCTCATTAAGACTAGCCGCTTGGGAAGCAGAGACCATCCGATGTGTCGTTGAGTGCTGGGTCTCTCCACAAACACCGCGTCCCTCTACGTGGCCAGCTCTCCATGACTCCCGCCTTGCCCTGAATTTCCACGCACTTTCTCCCATCCCAAATCTGACTTTATTAGAGGCCGGTCATGGAGATAGTCCCAAACAAATGAAGGGGGAAAGACAGGGGGGCGCACCGTTCCATTTCTATAACTGGAATATACTTACTTCCTCTGTTGCCAGTTATCCAGTATACGACAAGTTCATGAGAGTGACACGGCAGGGGCCACTGGGAGAGAGGGAAATGTGATTTCTTGGTAAGGTGAGGGCCAGCCGCCGTCACCTAGAAGGGGCTCCACCACCTGCTGTGAAGAGAGAAGGCAAAGTCGGATCGGTTTTCCCGAGGACACTCGCCAAGGTGTGACACACCAGAGTAGGGTCACAGCCATTCCAAGGACCCCCAGTTCCACCGTCCTCCCCGCAGACCATGTTGGGACGATGGCCAACGGGAAGATGAAGAAAGAGCAAATGGCTGCTACTCTAGGGACATGGTTTACTCCTGGGCAGTCTCCCCGGGCGGAGGGGTCAGGCTGGACAGAAGGTCAAGGCTGACCTTCGGTACCCGCAGGAAAACATTCAATAATAACATGTGCTCCTACGATGATGAAAAAGATGATCTGGTCCATGAGGGAAGCACCTTCGAGCGGAGGGAAACTCAGGGGCTTCTCAGGAGCTCTTCCAGCAGTTGGGGTGCACGTGAGGGGTCCCTCAAGGCTCTGTCGTCTGTCCCGATCACAGAGAAGGCCTGGGGGCAAGGGGCTCCTGGAGTGATGAAAGGGCCCTGCAAGGCGGGAGGCCTGGGGCCAGTGTCCAGGGTCTGCCCTTAACTGTGACTTTGGCCACTCAACTCCAAGCTCAGGTAACCAAGACGTGGGAAGACAGGGGTTCTCCCCTGGGACTCTGACCCCAACTCCGACGTGTATTAACTCTCTGGTCTGTTAGGGACCGCTCGGCCTCCCTTTAAATTCAGTTACCTAATTTCTAATTGGGATTGGAAGAACCCCTTACCTGCCGGAGGCCGGGAGTCCCAATTAATATCTTGGGACCTTGTGGCTTCAGACTCTAAGGGGCTAATCCTGTCCACACCCCTAACCAGCTGGGAGGTGACTGGGCTCTGTTTTGTTCAGTAAAATGTGTGGCTTTGCTCCCCATCGCCTTGGACAAGTTTCAACATACTGAAAGCCAGAACACTGCTTCCCCGGGTTTTTGTATCGGGAACTGAAATTCCCCTGCATCTCTTTCTATTCCCCTCCCACCCCCATTACACCGTGAACATGGCGCTCTCCTGGGACCTGCGTTTCCAAGGTTTCTCCTCTACAAATGATGGTGAGGAAGGAAATAAAACACACCCGGGTTTTAAGTTGCTGGTGTGTGTAATGTATTTAGAGAACTACATAAGGCAGGGCGGTTAGTGTGGGAAGTAAAGTTTTAGACAGAGATTCCCAACTCTGGCCGCCCATTACAATCACCTGGGCAGTTTCAGCCTGATGTCCAGGTCATCCCGGGATTCTGAATCACCGGGCGTTGTCTCTTGTTTTGTTCTGTTTTGTTTCTAATTACCCAGGGGCAGCCAGAGTTGAACACAGATCACCCGCCCATGACACAGAACAGCCATTAACTCAGCTGGGAAGGAAAAAGATAGTTTAATGGCACTGCCACTTAAAAGGTCATTTTAATGACTCAAAAAAAAAAAAAAAAAAAAAAACCCCCCAAAACCCTCCATGTTATTGCCAGGAGTATTTAAGAATATAATACATTTCTTTTTTTTTTTCTTGAATCTTTTTTCATGAAAATTAGAGGAGTATAACAATCTAATCTCCGTTGCTCGATTTATTTTTGCAAAACAAAAACAAATCCAAAAGCTACCAAACAAGGTGATGTTTGTTTTTCCACGGTGCTATTTTAAATAAAGAGGCCTCACAGGCCTGCTGCAGCATTTTCATGCGTGATGTTAATCTCCTAATTCCCTAGAGAAACAGGCCAGCAGTCTTTCCCGGGCCAGCACAGAGGGTGCCCAGGTGGCCTCACCCGGGAGGGGTCGAGGCGCCCATGCCCGTGTCCTTCCCATCTTCTCTCCTCCGCTCCCTTTCACCCTCCTCACGCCTCGCTCCAGCCCTGATCTTGACGACGACCCCCCACCCCCAGCCCCAGACGCCCTCCTGGTGCCCCGCGCGCCCACCTCCCCTCTGCGCTCTCTGGGGCGCAGCTCCAGCCGGCCGGTCCCGGTGCGCGCGGCCCCAGTCCCGGCACGTCCCAGCCCGGGACTCACCGCGGGCCGCGCGTCTCCATAGCCGGTCGTCACAACACACGAGCAGTGCTTGGTGACACCTTGGTGCTCCCAGGCGCTGCTCCAGCATCCTTCGTTCTCATTTACCGTTCTATCAACAGCTGCTGGTTCATGTGGGAATTTAGTGCTGGTTTGTCCTCGCTGTATAACTTTCTTGCTCTTGTTAGATTCCTTCCCCCAAGAAAGCTCCTTGAGCTTTTGGACCTTTGGTCTTGCCTCGAAATTAGTAAGCACTGGGGAACACCCCCAGTGTTTGCATTTTCAAAAGCTGCATGCATTTGTGATACTGAGAATTATACTAAATATATAGTGTGGTAATACCTCATCAGGCTAAATAAGTATGGGAATAGAAGTTACTTTCTGTTTATTATTCAATCAATCACATCATTCCATCCTTTCAGGTGCTTTCATGAATCCTGGCATCAGGAGGGTGAGGAGTGTGGCTTGGGCAGATTTGGGAGCCGGGAAGCTCTGAGTGGACCCACATTCACGGAGGGGCGAAGGTTCTGGTGGCAGGAAACACATCTGAAGTTCCTCCCTTTTGCACTCAATTTGTTTACTCCAGCTGGGAAGAGTGAACAGTTACCCTCAAATGGAGGCTTCCTGTCACCCCACACAAACCTTGTCCACGGGACTCTAAGGGCAGAGCGCTGATCTAACAACTCAAAGAAAAATAGAACCGTTTGGAAGGGGATTTCTTTATTGATTATAAATCTACAAGCCTCCTTCCCTCCATCCTTAAATCCTGTGAGACTGGACGTGTAGCGGCAGTTAGGAGCAGACTGGCCCAGGCTGAATCTTCGCTCCCACGCTCACTGCTGTGTGACAGTGGGCAAGCTGAGCAGCCTCTCTGGGCCTCAGTCTTCATGTCTGCAAAATAGCGCCTACCTCACAAGGTGTCAAGATAATTCAATGAGTTCATATACATACCGTGTGTGGCGTTAAAGAAAAAATTATTCTGGCTCTTGTGAAAGCGGTAAGGAAGATGCTATTCGGGGCTATTGCGTTACGGTCAAGACTGTCACGACAGGGAGAAAGACTGGGCTCAGCTCCAAATACAGCAAAGGCAGCCGGGGGTTCAGAGCCGGGGTACAGTGATGCACGCCCCCCTCTCAGACCAGTGCCGGCACGTTTGCATCTGGTAAGTGAATGCCTGTGGCCACCACATGAGACAATGCACACAGGTGCCCAGCGCAGAGCAGGTGCTCTGCGTCACTGAGTTGCAGTGGCCGGTGGCATCCACACTGCCCTTCTGCGGGCAGACATCCTCACTTCCCCACCCCCACTGGGTGAGGACAAACCACAGCCGTCTTCTCCCCAAAATCTGCAACCTGCAGGGAGTGACACAGAGTCAGTCAAGGCGGGCTCCCCATTAGTGCCTGTGCCCCGGATCCCCGAGCCTGCTCTGGTCCCGCCCTCTCCAAAGCCTGGTTCCTCAGACTTTCCTCCCATTCTTTCTATTTCTTTTTTACATTGAAGTATAATTGACTTACAATCCTACAGTATTGCATTAGTTGCAAGTGTACAGCATAGTGATTTTATATTTTTATGCATTACAAAATGATCACCACGATAAGTCTAGTTACCATCTATCACCATACAAAGTTGCTCCAATATTACTGACTGTATTCCCTATGCCGTGCATGCCCCTCCTCGTTTATTTATTTATTTATATATATTTTTGCGCTACACGGGCCTCTCACTGTTGTGGCCTCTTCCGTTGCGGAGCACAGGCTCCGGACGCGCAGGCTCAGCGGCCATGGCTCACGGGCCCAGCCGCTCCGCGGCACGTGGGATCTTCCCGGACCGGGGCACGAACCCGTGTCCCCTGCATCGGCAGGCGGACTCTCAACCGCTGCGCCACCAGGGAAGCCCCACCATCCCCCCCTCGTTTATTTTAAAGCTGGAAGTTTGTACCTGTCTCTCTCCATCACAGATGTCTCTCACCCCTCCCCCTTCCGTTCTTTTCAGAGTCCATAACCTTCTCAGAACTCTCTTTTCGTTCATGTTGAAGCAAAGTTAGCTTCTATTTTTAGAAACCAAAGAACACTACAAGTAGATTTTGCTTTCTCCATATCCCTATTTAAATGCTCTTATGGATGGTGAAAACCAAAGTTAAAAAGTTGTTTGTTTTTATTTAATAACTGGACTGAGTGTGTAGTTCCTGCCCAAATAACCCTTGACTGGTCACCTCCAAGAGCTGGAAAGCCACAGAGCAACCCCACATTCTGCAGACTGTGGGAGCCGCTCAGGGGCAAGCAGGGCTGTAGATTATGCCTAGCGGATGCATGAACTAGGAGTTCTAGTGTTCATTCTAGCAGGACCCAATACCGAAGAAATAAAGTCAAAATTCTCCCGTCCACCCCAGGGCCCGGAGCCCTCACTCACATCACGACCCTGTGGGCAGAATGCACATCATTTCGTCTGCCCACAGCTCTGGCTGGGACAGGGGCTCCCGGTGAACTGATTTTTGAGTTACCAGCTCTCTTGCTGCCATGTTGAGAAGTCATCAGATCACCATCTCATTTGGCTACTTAATGCTTTAGGTAAAGATGGATGTGAAAGATAATTGAAGAGTGAACGTGGCGAGTTTTCAAGAACTAACTGGAGTGCTAACGTCTATCGGTGATGGGTAGTCCCACTCCACCTAAAACTCTAACAGATCAGAGGGACGGTCGGAACGAGTTGGGAGGGAACTGGGTGAACAGAGCAACACCGTTTCATTGCTGGTTCTCCAGAAGCGTTTGCTCGGTGGTCCTACCTGCCTGTAGATTTCTCCACGTGCTGAGAAAGGAGAATCCGAGTCCCCTTTTACGGGTGTTGTACGAACGATTTCTGATTAGTGAATTGAGCCAGATGGATTGCTCATTTAATCAAAAGGCATTTGCTCACTCATTCACTATTCACTCATTCAAGAGGCATTTTTACACACTGACAACGTTCAAGCAAGTGTCGCAGGACCGGTATTGTGTGTAGCGATGAATCCCAGCTCCCAGCTCCTGCCCTTGGCGGGGATGTGTCTAAGAAGCGAGAAGAGAACGGTGCAAAAATAGCTCCAACTCAAGGCAGAAGACGGCCCACGTCAGGGGAGAGCGGGGCAGAAAGGGAGGTAACTCTGCTGCGGGTGCCGGGACAGTTCCAGCTTGGAAGGGGGCGCTGAGATGTCAGGTGTGACAGTGACGTCTGCTGTCATTAGCACGAGCGCAGCAGGAGAGCCGCTGGGGGCTGGAGGTTGCACAAGAAGAGCCCCTGACACGAAGGGGCCCCAGGGATTGAACTGCCCGCTCTAGGACAGCCCTGAGGGGCAGAGCCAGGCGCCTGCTCAGAGCAGCTCCCAGTCCCTGCCCCTACGTTAGCACCTGTCCTTTAAAATCTCCTCGGACCCTCACACTTAAGGTGGGAGTTAAATATGAGTACAGTATGAATAAATGCATTTAGAGGAGCTGAGAAGGCCAATCAGATCTTAATTAAGGGGACAAACGTGGTTCTTCCTGACATCCAAAGCAACAGGAAGATTAGGGAAGGGTTAATCCAAACTCTTTCATCCTTAGAATTAAACCCCAATTTCAATCTGAACCACAGCAGTGCTCAGATTTGAATTGATATTTAATTCCAAGCACATAACGCATGAAATACTTTTGTTTAAATCTTATTTCTTTCCCTGCTTGAAGAAAATAAGAAAAGGGACGACAAGAGAGAGTTAATCTTTTTGAACAAGATCACGGGATCGCGGGGAGCCTTCCCTGCGTCTTTGCTCCCAACTGATCCTTTATGTTTTTGATTTTAATATTTTGCATAGCTATGCGGGGAAATCTAGTATTTCTGTTCACTGTAAATTATAAGCTGTGTACTTGATCATAAGCTTTTATAAGATACTAAGTTTTTTGAGAAAGGAAAAGCCAAATGAAGAGGGTCCTGCAGTCTAATTAGTTGATAGACAAATAAAACCAACTTCTTGAGAAGCCGGGATCGTGGAGACCTTGGGAACGGTTTTCCTGTTTATGATTGTTTCCATGGTGGCTTTAATCCACTCTGCCCTGGGCTCATTCTTTATTGTGGTTTTGTTATTTTACGATATTATTATTTGACCAAGACATAGAGAGAATTCTGAATAGAGGCGATCATTTCCTCCCTCTGTGTAAGCGTCCCTTATTTATTTGCAATGAGCTGGAAGAGGCTACTACGGAGGAGTACATCGGGGCCTTCTGGATCCTTCCAGCTGGCAGCGGAAAGAGGAGGGAGAAAAATGAAAGAGGCCTGACCTGGGCAGTGGCCCTCGATTTCTCCCAACAGGAGGTAAAGTCGACGTGGGGGAAGAATCTCGGTGAAGCAGAACGTCCCTGGAAAGCCCGGAGTTTGTGGGTGTGGTGACTGTGTAACTGCGTTCCCCTCCATCTCCTCCCGACGGGTGCGGATGAGGCCCCCATGGAAGTAAGGCCAGGGCAGCTGTTCAAACAGCCCACTGTCCTGGCAGCTTGCATCCCAGTGGCTGAGACCTTGACAACCACCAGCACGTTTGCCTAGGGTTTTGCTGACACATGGCCCGGGGCCCGGGGCCCCTTTGAGTCACACCCGTAACCATCAAAGTCTTTCGGTGGGCAAATGGGGGAGTCTTTTTTTCTAATATCAGACGAATATTTTTAATAAGGTTTAAAAAAAACACATAATTTCATCTGTCTTCAGTTTTTTTAATTTTGCAAAATGCACAGGGTAGTAACCCCAGCAGCTGAGGTAACGGCAAATCTGAGGTCGAGTGGAGAAAGCTGGAAGGAACCCAGTCTGGGTTCATCCTGGCGACACAGACTCCTTTTTCTTTAAAAATCTGGTGTCTTTGGTCACGATCAGCACGTGTCATTTTATAATTTTTAAAAATCTGAGAAAGCAAGCTGCGACTGAATCCTCCTCCCGTGTGATGCCTGCTATCCAGTTGACGTGGGAGAACTGCTGTCTCCATCCCGTATCTGGGATTGCAGACGGTACGTGGGACAGCTTCTGGGTCCTTCCAGCACCACCGGGAAATGAACACGGGCCAGCTTAGCATAACCCACTAGAACACACCGCTCACAGCTCAGCGACGTCCGGGAGTAAATCTGCGTGACCCATTCAAGGTCCCCAAAAGACCCCTGGGTGTGTCCCTGGTAGCACCAGCACATCACGATGGCACGTGCCCTGGGCGGGCGTCCACGGTACTGAGCACCGGGGCTCCTGATCTCTTGAAGGAGCAACAATACTGACCAGAGCGAGCAGTCATGTTCTGGAAGCAGTGGGCTCTGCGGCCCCAGCTGAGCGAACAAGCCCTTCATTCTCTGTGGTTCAGTGTGGGACGTTAATGGTTCTTCACAGTTAACGGACAGTCAGGGCTCTGTGGCACGGCCAGCCTCACTGTGGTGCTGTGCAGAAGGAAAGAGCCGCCCGGGACATACCAGTCACCCCGGCCAGTGGGCCGGCATCTGAACACACGTGGTGTGCGTGCCCCCAGGCGGGCACCCCGCCAGCAGGCGTGCCCGGAGCCTCTGCTCACGCCCCTCCCAAGAATGGGGCCCCCAAACATGTCTTACGCTCAAATATATGTTTGAACAATGATGTCATGGTACTGATTTGGGTGTGTTTCCTGAGAAACGGACTCAGGGTGCTTTCCGTACAGAGGGATCCAAACTGCCTTAAGCCTTGGAGAGTTTGCTCAGACCTGGAGGATGAGGGCGAGGGAGGTTTTGGAGGGCGCCTGGCCTGTGCCCTGCCCAGGAGGGTGGGCCACTGGGACCCCCGGGCACGTTACAGAGCCCGCCCCTGGCGGGCCCACCCCCTCCCTGCTCACTGGCTTTCTCCTGCCCCTCCTGCAGGGCTGGCAGACACAACGGCCACAGTGGACGCGGCTGTCCGGATCCTGCATCCCACCTCTCCTGGCCCTGACGCTCCGCCCACCCTCCACCTCCTCAGATGCATCGTGTTCCCCACTCCACCCCCTGGGAGAAAACATCCCATAGCTTGTCCTGGAGCAAACGGGCCACCTCCTGTCGGCCTTGCATGCACAGCTGTATGTAGACTTACCTGCGTTTTAGGGCAGAACTAGAATCTTCACACCACTGACAGTAAGCACGTGCACGCCTAGCTCAGTGACGGGGCGGTGCAGAGCATCCGTACACCAGGCCGACCCCGGCCATTTCCCAGCTCATTTACTTTCCTAACGAGGATCTACTGGTGATTCTAGAACAAAGGTCAGCGCAGCTAGAAGACCACAAATGGCGAAGCATCACTCACTCATGTAATCACAACTCCGTTTTTGCCCGGACGTCTGTTCGTCTTTCCTTTCTACCGATGAGGGGTCCCTTCTCTTTGTGCTGCGTATTTAACATTTTGAGGGCATTTTTTCTAAAATTTGGTCAACTATTCTGTTGTTAGTGGAAGAGCGGGTGTAATTTCTGCCAGGAGCTGCTAGGCTCTGAGAACAGACAGGCGTCCTTGAAAAGGTGCCCCTGACTTTCAGACACGCCTTCTGTGGAGACGGAAAGGGAGGGACGCGGGTGAAACAATCTCCTTAACGTGGCTTCGACCGTGGGGCGGTGGGCGCCCGCCGGCCAGTCTGCCCGGGACAGCTGTGCTCTGTAAAAGGATGAAATCATCTGATTGTCTGTCGTTGGCCCTTCCATCACCCGTGGTGTTTCTCTGCAGGCGCCGGGACAGCACAGCGGTGGGTACTGGCTGTGCTTGGTCATGAGTGAGCCCTTTGTTGGAAGGCCTGTCCCCACCACTAAGAGATTGTTCCAGCACTCTCTGGCTGGGCCTTCTCTGCTGGTGCGGTGCTGTGGTCGGCGGGGTCACGTTCAGGGGTCTGTGCCCAATGACGGCGAGCACTGCGTCACCGTGTGCCAGGCCCGGTCCCCCGGCCGGAGCTCCCATCGCCCTGGTCCAGAGGGGGAAGCCGGGAAGGTGGTGACCGAAGAGGTCACTGAGAACGTGGGGACCAGGGATGGGCCAGGCACTGGGCTCTGTGCTGCCAGCCCACTGGCATCACCGGGTGACACCTGGACACAGAGACCCTCAGGTCACTGAGTCTCCCTCAGGGTCTGCTTTCTCTTTCACCCAGAAAGTTGGTTTCTTCTAAGAGTGCCTTTTCAGCAAGTCCCTGGAATAAGGTTTTCATGTTTTTGGCCTGGAGACCACATCACCCCATCCCGACCCCTCCGCTGTGTGACACACCCGTGGGTCTCAGGTGACTGTAACACCTCACAAGCATCATAACTGAAGGGTGCGGCCCCCCCGACTCGTGAAACTACGGAGTGAAACTACAGAGTCCAGGTCAGGAGGCGTCCTGGGCAGACTTC
The DNA here is from genome assembly GCF_008692025.1 of Phocoena sinus. Taxonomy (NCBI): domain Eukaryota; kingdom Metazoa; phylum Chordata; class Mammalia; order Artiodactyla; family Phocoenidae; genus Phocoena; species Phocoena sinus. Next base: position 2,819,557 of record NC_045774.1, on the reverse strand, counting down.
CCTGGACGCTTCCCTGTGGGCGTGGGACACAGCAGCAGGGGGGAGGGGCGGGCACACCCCCCTCTGCCGCCTCAGCACCTGGGGAGCACCGGCCACAGTTAGGTTGTTGCCACTCATACCTGAGTGCTTGGGACACATCACAGGTGCCCCTTTTGTCTATAAAATTGGCCAAAGTGTTTCATCCAAACTCGTGATGAATGTAAGAGCTCTGAAATGAAGGCTAGCGTTGTTACTGATGCAATAAAAAGGCAAAACAGGGCTGCAGGCAGGCAGCTCCACAGCGCCAGGGACCAGGACAGAGACTCAACCCAGTGGCTCGACAGAGCACAGACTGCTGTGGGGGAAGAGTGAGCCCGAGCGGCCCCGGGGCAGAGAGGGGGGATGCCCAGGGCACAGGAGAGGCCCCGCACCGTGAGTGACGTGGCCCTCAAACCAGGCTCTCCTTGCAAAAGGGAAGTGGTTTTTTCCAGCGTCTCTGTGACTGTATGTTGGAGGCTTTCTGTTTCATCTTTTGCTTAAGGAAACAAGTAAAATCCTCCTTGCAGCCAAATGAGTCACAATGCAAAATAAACATTTATGCCTCAGACATGCAAATATCAGGTGCTTTTACTGTTCGGCAAACTAGATATTGACCTTGAAAAGTAACTTTTTCTAAAATAAACACCGAACACTAACAAACACTAAGAAAACACGTTGGCCAGCGCCTGCTCTGACCAGCACTGCCGGCGGTGGGTGGGAAGGCAGGCCTCCTTCTGTCTCCCGGTCTAACTGCCCTTTTAAAATCTGTGGGATTTTGCAGTTAAATCCCTCCTCTTCCTTCTGATCTTGGCGATTCGTGCTTTTTTTTTCTTTTTTTTTTTTTTTTGTGGTCACACTGCACAGCAATGCAGGACCTTAGTTCCCGGACCAGGGTTCGAACCCACGCCCCCCGTTGTGGAAGCTCGGAGTCTAAACCACTGGACTGCCAGGGAAGTCCTTCATTTTAACTAATCTTTAAAAAGAACCAACTTAGGGCTTTGTAAGTTTTCTCTATTGTAAGTGTCCTACTTTGTTGATTTCTGGTGTGATCTTTGTCTATAAAAGGTTTTAAATCTAAGCTCCACGGAAAATTCAAGATTCCCAAAACCCACCGAGGGAGGTTCCTAGAAGGGGCGCCGTGTGAGAGTCCTCCCCACGCTCGCCCACGTGCCCTCCACATTCACTAGACCCTCTGTGTGAAGGTTAAGAAGTTGAATCCGGAGACCTGGGTATGAGGTCAGCTCTGCGACTGGGCGGTGGTACAGGTGCTGGAGTGAGTTGCTTTCCCCTCTAGGACTCGTCTTCTACATCTGCAGATGGAGACAAGGCTGCTGTGTCCTTGCAGCCGGGGCTGCATCCCGAGCCTTCTACTTGCGGAGGCTCCACCTGGGGCACATGGGGAGGCCCCCCGGGAATCCCGCAGAGGCCGCAAGCCCCGGCTCTGTCTTCTCCTGCGCGTCTCCACCAGGTAGAGCGCGCTGCGGCCATTTCAGGCAGAGGGAATCTAACACCGCACGTGGGTTTCAGAACGCAGAAGGGCTGCGGCAGTGGTGGCGCCACGCAGTCGGCCTGAGTCGCCCACGGTGGTTCCTGCAGGCCACGCGGCTGCCAGGTCCCCTTCTGCCGGAGCAAGAGCCCCTGAGAGCTGCCATCTGAGGCTGCTGGGCCCCGAGCTGCCCCGAAGCTGGTCCTGCTGTCTGAGCCGGCCCCGCCTGAGGTCTGCTTAATTAGGACGTCTAGATGGGGTCTGGATGGTCTGTGTCTTCAAATGCTTCCCCAGGATTTCAGACGTAGGCCTCCACCCCCCGCAGAGATGACAGGCAGCAGGAACTGATGATACACGTGGTGGAAACGAGTGGTTCTCAAAGCGGGCTCCAGGGGCTTCTGAGGGTCCCCAGATTCTTCTAGGGTCTTGGCTTGTATTTCTAATACAAGAAGTATTGATAGAAATATAATCTACATAGATTTAAGCTCTTTGGCCTCCTTCAATAACTTTTAAGCATAGTATGTTTTTAAAAGTTTTGGTCTTGAGACCAAAAATCTTGGGAACGGATTTGCAGACAATTTTCTGGTGTTTTAGGCTTGTCGTTGCTAAATAGTTAAGCAGATCTAAAACTACTTCCTAAAGACTATTATTATTTTTTCAGGTTTCCATATAATCCACCTCCATCGCGTGGGACAGCCCAACATGAGAGAGGATGCAACTGAATTATCCCATTGGCTTTCATTAAGAACTAAGAGTAATATGAAGAACATTTATGCATCTTCTGGAAACTGCATTTAAGGATTCGGTCTACCGTATTGTATGTAATACAAATATATACGTAACACAGAAACAGTTTCCTCTAAGAAAAGGTTTGTCTCTTGTAATGTGTTAGTGTGTCTTGTTATTAGATATGGAAATTAACAGCTCACTACTTTAAATTTTGCCTTTGCTACCAGGAAGCTCAGAGCTAAATTTTGTGTTTGGCTTGAAAAAAGTCTGAAATAAGGAGGTGAACCACAAGACAGGTTTTTATTTTAAACTCCTCAGGGAAATAAATCTTTAGCCCTCGCCACACATGTGCATTCAATGGTTAGAGAGAAAAATCTCAGAATACTCTAGCCAGGGAGGGTTTTGATTTTGCACACATAAGTGCCAGAGAATCATGTTTTTGGAGAGTAAACATTCTCTAAAGTAGTAATTACAGCTGACCTTGAGCTGGGGATGCACCGTGTGGTCCCAAACGCTTCACACACACACCTCAGCATAATCCTTACCAGGATCCACCGTGTCCTCTTATCCCCATAACACTTAAGAGATGGAGACGCAGAAATTTAATGAGAGGTGGCTGACAAAGAACAGCAGGCTGGACGGCTCCAAAGGCCACCTGTGACCTCCAAGTGAACGTTCTCCTGGACCACACTGGGGAGGTGCTCAGTTTCTAAGCTGAACACAGGGCCACCATGCCAGGCCACGGGAACAGCAGCCCTCTTCACCGGGCAGCATCTGGACAAAGGCAATGCTGGTCTGAACCAGGCCACTCTGGGCCCCTCACTGGTGACAAGGTGTTTGTGTGCAGGTCTGTAACACGCAAGTGTTTTTACTGCTCATTTCACAGTTGGCAGAAATGTCCATGCTAACGTCAAAGGTACAAAATTACAATTTCAGAGTCAGTTTAATAGAACCAGATCCCACAGGTCACCACCTTCCACAGAATTGTATCATTTCTTGTGAAAGCACAAAACTGAAGTTTCTGATTTCTGGCATCTGCTGTTTCCGGAAAAGACGCATCTGCTTTCCAGCAAGACGCTCTGCCACTTATCCTTAGGAGTATATCTGAATGTGGCTTTCATGGGGGGGTCTGTGCCACGACAGGAGGTTGAGTACCGTTGCCAACCTTATTTCAATACTCTTTGACCAGCATTAGAATTATTAAAATCCTGGTCACTGCTGGCAAGTAATTAAGGCCAATGACCCTTTGCCAACCCCTGGAAATTCCAGAGCCCCAGGTGGGGCAGCACCACGGAGAGACCATCTCAGATGAACTTTATTTATTTATTTGGTCTCACTGCTCAGCTTGTGGGATCTTAGTTCCCTGACCAGGGATCGAACCTTCGCCCTTGGCAGTGAAAGCACCAAATCCTAACCACTGGACCGCCAGGGAATTCCCTCAGAAGATCTCTAAATACCTCGGTGATCTCTTCCTGACCAGTGTTTAATATCCTCCTAAAAAGAAATACAGTCATCAAATTTCTCTTTTATTTAAGCATTGAGAAGCTGCAGCACAGTGACTTAGAAAACATCCTCAAAACATCAGTTACAACATGAACAGACGTCACGTGTCATGTGTAGAACCTTTCTCGTGTTTTACTGAGGGTCGTCAACCAGCGTAGTATAAACGTTCCACACATCTGCTTTTAAAGTGACGAACAAGGCACACAACTCTCCCCGACGTCGCAAGGGAGAAACATGTGCGTGGTGTCTTCCTGCTGCCAGTTAAGAGCGAGATGGGGCTGGGAGCCCAGAGAAGGGGGGAGGGTGAGGAGAGGGAAACAGACAAAGGATAACACAGGGGCACGGAGACCACGCATGACCAGCAGCAGGACCCAGACACACACGGGCAGACGCAGAAAGACGCTCTGCAAACGTCGATTCCTTTAGCAAAGTCTTTAAAATGCTGTTATCGTCACGATGGGCAGGACCCTGGGCCTCTTAATCACCGGTATTTGCACTAAGTGCAAATGAGACCAAGTTACGACTCTGCCCACCTTGAACTCACAGTTCACGCTCAACCTGCTGGCTGACGTCCAGAACGAGCTTTCATTTCTCCCCCAGGACCCAACTCTGCAGACGCCACCGGGGGTGCCCGGAGCATTCATGAGACACGTGTCTTAATTTCACCTCCGAACGATTGCTGACTTTGCCTCTCTGGTAGTAATACACTCATTTAAAATAAAAGACAGTCTGCTCTGTGCATTCAAACAGGAGGCAAGCTATTCAGTGGGCGGGGTATTTGGTTTTGCATCTCATCTGGCGGCTGATCTAGCTCCCACAAAATTAGATGCTCCATGTCTACCTAGATTTGTGCCTGGCCCGAGAGAGAGAGATTAGAGCAAAGATCTCCACAAGAAAAATACAAACTGGTTTTTAAAATTGTAAAGCTTCAACGTAAATATAATCAAGACTTGACACATTAAAGTCTAATGAGATAAACATCAAACTAGTTATTAACTTTTACAAAATAAGCCCAAAATTGAGGTAATACATTACACTGTTCTATAACGAGCTTTATCTGATTATAACATTTTTCCCCCTTCTCAACCTTCCAGTGAAATAGATGCATGGAAAAAAACAAATCTAGAAAAATCAGCCTGGAGTTAGTGGGGAAGAGCATGACCCCTGAAAGGCGGAAGAGTCTCACCCTTTGTTCAAATAATAGAAATTTCCTTTTCTCAAATCACTATATACAAATGTGCAAAGCCACCACGTCACTGATTTTCACACAGCGATTAAAAATACTGAAAACACACATCTGCTCTGCACTCCCCACTTTTCTCCCTGAACAAGTGGCTCTCTGGCCCGGCACATCTTGTCCTGCGTCTGGGTCCAGCTCTCTGCGCTCTGCCCCCTCCCTCTGCCTACCCTTCCTTTCTGTAGCACAAAAGACATCTGTGAGCAGCACTTCAAGTACAGAGGATGCATTTTCCAGAAGCTGAGCCTCGCTCCGGCTCACACCTTACCCCGGGCGCTGAAAACAATTCCCGCAGCTGTGCTTCAGAAAGCCTCGTGTGTGTGTGCGCGCGCGTGAGGTTTGTGAGCATGCACGTGAACCAGTGTGAGTGTGAGGACGTGCGAGCATGTGTGCCTGTAGGAGCATGAGTGTGAGGTGTGTAAGTGGGCATGAGAGCACGAGTATGAGTGTGAGAGCTGAGTGCGTGTGTGAGGGTAAGCATGCGTGAGTGCGCGTGTGTGTGTACCTGGGCTCGAAAGCCCCCACGAGTCAGTGTTGTGACCACCGGGCACTGTGCCCGTCACAGCGCCCACTCTCCAGGCGTACCTTCCTGGTTGTCACTACCCTCCCCCTTCCCGTTGGGAAGTTCGGTTCACTTGAGCCCCCAGACCTTCCAGTCCCCGAGACATGCTTCTACTCAGCAGAAACAAAATCCTAAGTGCGGCACCGTGCCCAGCTCTGCACCAGACGGCCACCCTCCTGGTTCGCCCCGCACCCACACGTGGCTGTCACCCACTGCTCGGACCAGGGCACCTGGCGTAGCGCACCCGCAGAGCGACACCCACAGACGGGGGCCCGCGCCCCGCGGAGGGTCTCCGGGACCTACGCGAACCTTAGGAGTGGGAGCTGAGAGGCACCTTCACCCCCGCTCATCCCCCCCACCACCACGAGCCCCGAGGACACCTGTGGGCGTGGAAGAGACCCGCAGGTGCAGAAGGCAGACCCACAGGCCCCGGCGTGCGGCAGGGAAAGGTCAGCGGCCGTCCGCCCCCGCGGGAGGTGGGCCGCGTCCGGCGTGGGCCCCTCGGCTCCCGGGAGGGGCGCGGGGCGTCAACGAGGCCGAGTCCCCCCGGGAGCGCGGTCACAGCGAGCTCAGGTGCGGCAGCGCGTCCAGGGGCCCCACCCGGTCACGCGCGGCGGCCGCCGACTCCACGCCGCGCAGCCACTCGGTGCACTTGCGCACCAGGCCCTCGTCGGCGGCCGCGACCTCCTCCTCGTACTCCACGTCGTCGTACTTGTGCCGCTCGTTGAGCAGCGACACCTTGAGCAGCGGGCGCAGGTCAGCGGGCCGCGGGCCGGGGTCGGGGCCCTGCGGGCCGCCGGGCAGCAGCGGGCGGCGGCCTAGGCCTGCGGCCCGGGCCCGGGGCCAGGGGGCGAGCGGGCGCCCGGCGTCGGTCGAGGGCGTGGGCGCCGCCCGACGGGGCCGCGCCAGCAGCTGCTTCTCCAGGTGGCGCCGCTGGATGACCAGCACGGCCTCGGGCGTGAGGCTTAGGGAGAAGCGCAGGGCGGCGTCGGGCCCGGCCCCGGAGGTGGCGACCCCCGCGGGGCCGTCGCCGGAGCCGGCCGGCCGGGGCGTGCACGGAGCCGGGGCGCGCGGGCGGCCGGGCGCGGACGGGGGCGGGGCGCGCGGGGAGGCCGGGCCGGGGGCGCGGCGGGCCGGCGGCCTCTTCAGGGTGGCGGAGGGCCAGGAGCTGGACAGCAGCACCGGGGGTCGCTCGGGGGGCCGTCTCTTCTCCGCGGCCGCGGCGGGCGGCAAGGGCCCCGGCGGGGCGCAGGCGGGCACGGCCGCCTTGCGGGTGGCGCCCGGCTTCCGGGGCGGTGGGCGCGCGGCCGGGACCCCCGGGGCGGGGGTGGGCGGCGGCGGCGGCAGGGGCGGGAACGGCATGGTGCTGCCAGGCCGGCGGGTCGTCAGCGCCCTGGAAGGAGAGGAGCGGCTTTAGTCTCGGTGCGCGGGGCTCAGCGCCCTCCCCGTGGGTGGCCGGGGTCTGGCCCTCGTCCTCGCTCCGCACCCACCTCGGTCCGGCCGCAGCATCTCCGGCTTCCTCACGTCCCGGCGCCCACAGCCAGGGCTTCACGCCAAGGCACCCCTCCCTTCCTTCCTCCCTCCCTTCTGGGGCCGGGGGCTCTGCCCCGACTCGGGTCTCCTCGCCTGGCTCGGCGGGCACAGCACCGTCCGCCCGGGCCACGCCGAGCCAGACGCGCTGGCGGGAGAAGGAGCCGAGCGCGGTGGCCGAGGACGCGGCGGGGCGAGGAGCCGCTGCGCCCGGCTGGTGTCACGAGCGACTGGACCGGGCGAGGCTCCCCAGTCCAGCTGGCCTTCCACCGCCAGGGGCTAGATTTAATCCACCAGAGGCGGGGAGAGCCGGGCGTGTCCTAAGCCCTAGGCGGAGTCCTTGCACGTTGGAGAGAAAATCCTGAGCAGCCTCTCGGTGCCTTTAAGATGGTGGGCCAGGCGGTGGCGGCGGGTGGTACCTATGGCCGGGCCGGCCTCGCAGTCCGGTGTCAGAGGAAAAAGCTGGCTGGAGCTCAGAGGTGGGGAAAAGACATTTCAGGGAATCTTCCTGCTTTTGCTTTTATATAATGTTGATGCCACTGCTGAAAGACTGTCATTTTAAAATTAAAAACCTAGTTTTCCTTGAATAGGCAAAATAGACCAGTTTCAGTTAAATCATGATATAGGAAGTACCAGACATTAAGTTCTTTTCAGGAGTGATTCCTGTGAGCAAAGGAGAGTATTTATTGCTGCAACAGTGGTTCAGAATGAATGAGACAGCTTCACCGTCAACTTAGATTCTAGTGGTAGAGACATGAAAACACTCCTTCGATATTCAAACGTTTGTTGAATACATGAATAATTCAGTGAATAATTACAGAGCAATACGTCATAAAGTCAAAGTTTCATACAAGCAGTCCCTGCATTACTTATGGAGAACTGTCGGTTGTTTAGATCTGCAAAAAAACATTTTCCATAGGATATGCTCTTCTGGGCTAACCCAGAAACGTAAGTAGGTTGTGTGGGGTATGGCCCCAGCTTAGCTAAGAGCATTCAAATGTGGGTAAACTCGTATGTGACCAACGGCCCCAGTGGCCCCGCCCAGCTCTCTGAACGCTCCTGTCGTGGCACCAGCACCTCTCTGTGGTCGGTGGCCACGAGGGCACTGGTCACTTTCCCCCCTGCCTACTCTGATGTGTCCCCACTGGGTCAGGCACAGCAAGAAGGAAACTTGATAGGTGACCAGAAACATTTCTCATGACGGCTGGGGGCGGGGGTAGGTTTAGGCCCCATCATGTCCACCAGCACCCTCAAAACCAACACCACCACCCCACCACACACCCCACCCCCCCCGTTTACCTCTTCTGCATAAAATATACAAACACAGCTTCCAGACATGGACCTTCTCCCCTTCTCCACCAGGGCCTCGAGGCAACCTGTCTCCTCCCATAGCCCTGGGTGAATACGTTTGAGACCGTTTAGGTCATAAGATATCTGTGTTGTAGGTCCCGAAATCACATATGCATTTTATTCCAGGTATTTCTGGGTGGGTGTGGACTAGGTATGTTAGCCGTGGCAGCAGGTGGACACTCCTGCCGGGAGTGTGGAGGGCAGGAGATGAGGTGAAGCCAGTGAAGACGGGGCGGGGGGGGCGGGCTGGAGGCCGGAGGACAAGGAGGGGGCTATGGTACCACTTCTGCAGGCACAGCCCAGCGGTAGCTGGACGCCCAGCGATTTGAGTAGGGACCCCAGCAGTTCAAAAGCTGTAACCGTATCAGCGACTGGGTTTCTCTCCTTCCGATTTCCTAATTCTTAGGCTGCTTCAGAAGTAATGACAGTTGAAGGGTGAGGGTCGGAGGTGAGTGTGGATTGGCATCTCATAATTATAACAGCTAAGGGATGTGATTGACGTGCTACGTGGCAGGCACTCTCCTGACCCCTCTGACTATCTCCAATCTACTAGAAAATGGGGGCTTAGGTGCGGAAACACCTCCCAACAACACACGGCTCCAACTGGATGGAGATGAGCCTCAGTACCAGCGATGGGGTTCCAGAGCCGTGTCTGAGCCATCACACTAACGAAGAGAAGGACAGTCTTTGGGCAGGGGTGATGGGGCTAAGTAGCCTCCACCACCCACACCAGCAGAGACTGAGCAGTCTCCCCCAAGAGAAAGTAAGAGTCCTCAGTTTGCCCAGCACATCTGACCAGACTTGTCACTGGGATTCTCCCAGGCACCCCCCATGTCTTGTCCCAGCCCAGAAGCTTGGGGACTTGGGAGGCTACAATCCGCGAGACCTCTGAGGCAGGAGAGTAAATGCTGAGTGCCTGCCCCCCGTCACCCGCCCAAGTCGGAAGGGCATTCCTCTGCCCCCTCCCTGCTGAAAGCCCCACAGTCCCCCCGGACCCATGGGGGAAGAGGAGTTCCCGTGCCTCGTGGCGGGTGGTCTGCTGTCCCAGGAGCCACAGGGGAGTTAGCATTTCTGAAGGGCCTCCGGCCTGTAGACTCTGCTGACGCACCCAAATGACAGCATTACCGGTCCCTGCCCGCGACCTCTTCTACCTGAAACCTCCAGCCCCTCGAAAATCAGAAACCCCAGCAAGGGCCTGGGAGGGAGCCTGGGAAGACAGCACGGGTCTCGGCACTGTCACAGGCAGCTGGCTGTTAAAGAATCTATTTACACATTCTGTTTGGTTGAGTTGCTAGCCGGTGACAGTTACCAGTAAGGCAAGTCACACCAGGAGAAGACTGCCAAACTTACGTTCAGATGGAAAAGGGATTAGTCAAGAAATACAGTACAATTTAATTCATAATTTACATAGGATTTTGCATAACAAGCCCAGAACACAACATTGGGGATAAACTGTTTATATATTAAATAGTCCAACTTAGCACTAGAATCTCGTGGTGAGCTTATCAGTTGCACAAACGGGTTTCTGGGATCATCAGAAAGGGCTGATCTCCAAAAAACACGACGATTACATTTCACCTCGAGGATGCGAAATTTACTATTTCAAATAAGTTTGTTGATTTGAAAGGAAAAATCAGATATATGTATTTGAACTGTCCACATTTTTTATGATATTTAATTTTCAAATTATGTTTATTCTATTTTCAAATTTCAAATAAGGACGATACTTTTCCACCGTTTGGAAATTAATGGTAAGTTTTCCTCCTACTATTGTAGCAGAGCCAGTGTATGGAGAAAGACTCTCCACTGTAACAACCCTTTAAAGTATTTCCAGGATGAGTAAAATAAATGCAGAAAATATTTCAATCATTAAAATAAAATACCAAGAAGAGTATATCCCAAGTAAAACTATAGAGGGTTACTGGTCCACAGGTTTGAAACTGAACTGAAAATTATGGAGGCTGTGGTATGATGACCCCGCTCTGCAAATAATGGCTGTAGACATGCTCCCACTTCACACCTGGACCCCACAGATACATCCAAAACGGACGTGTGCTCTTTATCACACAGACATGTGTGATCAACTGGTCATCACCAGAGTTACCAGTTGATTAAATTACAGCCAGTGATCGCACCATAATACCAGGAAATTAGCCATTATTTCAAGAAATGTTTCATTTTCCTCATTAACGTTTTAGGTTCTTGGTTTTACTAAGGCATATACTTCAACGTTCAGAAAAATTTCAAAAAGGAAAATAAATCAATCTCATTTTTCCAGTTACACCCTCTTTCCATTTCTATATTTTGATTCAAAGCATTTTACTTTATAATAGAGCGAGAAGTAAATGTTCTAGATCCAACATCTAGAACTAAAACTAAATCTGAATTTTAAAACGTGGAAAGCTCATTCTAGTTTTAAAAATCCTATTTTATTCCTGAGACATAGAGAATTTGGCCAATAACTGGAAAACACCTCCATTTTTCCTTGTGACACTGGTCTGTTACTGTGAAAGCCTTCGCGAGCAGAAAACATTTAGGAAATTGTTCAGATATTATTTGCTTTAGTCTTTCTTTTTTCCCATCATTAAGATAATAATCCGCTTTACCGAGATTACTGCACTGAAACCTCTTGAGAGTCTTATGAGAGAAGAAGCAGTAACACTTGCATTTTACAGATGAAGAAACTAAGGTTTACCCAAATAGCCCCAGAGCATGGTGGGGGCAATACCCGTCCAGGGAGGGAGAGCCCAAAGCACGCTCACCACTCAGCGCCAGTGGGTCTCAAGACCCCTTTACACTCTCAGGACCCAAAGGGCTTCTGTTCTGTGGCCTCTATCTACTGATGTTAACCTTGTTAAGAGTTTAAACCGAGGGGCTTCCCTGGTGGCGCAGTGGTTGAGAATCCGCCTGCCAATGAAGGGGACACGGGTTCGAGTGGTGGTCCGGGAAGATCGCACATGCCGCGGAGCAACTAAGCCCGCGAGCCACGACGACTGAGCCTGCGCTCTAGAGCCCACGAGCCACAACTGCAGAAGCCCGCACGCCTGGAGCCCATGCTCCGCAACAAGAGAAGCCACTGCAGTGAGAAGCCCACGCACCGCAGCAAAGAGTAGCCCCCGCTCGCCACAACTAGAGAAAGCCCACGCGCAGCAACGAAGACCCAACACAGCCAAAAATAATGATAAAAAAAATAGTTGGCTTAAGGATTTAAAAAAAAAAAAGAATTTAAACCGAGACTTTAAAAAAAATGTTTACTAATACATTTAATGAAAATAATATTTTCTAAAACAAGTCAGAGATGAGTGGCGGGCTCTGTGCTCCATCCCTGTGCGATCGCACGCCCACAGCCTCGTGACTCCACTGTGCACTCACGGTAGAGTGAACAGTGCAGTGTCGGGGTAATTACCAAAGTGGACCCTGAAAGGGTCTCCGGGACGCCCAGGCATGTCGGTGGCCTGGGCCACACTGAGAACTGCTACACTGCCTGCCAGGCGGCACAAGGAACACCTCTCTGATGTCGCCAACCATCACCATCATCATGTCCTCCTCTTTGAAAGCAACACTTAATACTTGGTTCCTTCTTGTAACAACCTGGAAAAAAAGGGAAGCAAGTAAAAACATGAGATCATACAGGAAGAAAAGTCACAAGCTGTACTATTAAAAATGATACGCCTTCAGTTTATATTACCCCTTTTTCTTGCAAAGCTCAGGCTTTTAGATGTATGAAATGTACTTAGAGTCTTCCCACAGGGCAAGGAGAAGCAGCAGCTGTAAGTCTCATTTATCCTGTGCTTGGGACGTGTGTGCAGGTGAGCGCTTTCTTGGAAACCCCAGGCCAGCAGATGCTTCCGGGAATGGAGAAATGGAGTTAGGTGGCTGCAGTCCTGGTGGAGTGAAAGAAATGGGGCTGGAGGACAGAAAAGCAGTGGTCCGAGCGGCCCTGTGGAGGCACCGCTGCCGTCACCTGGGCAGGTGTGCCTCGCTGGGGCCTCGCCGCCCACATTACCCGCAGGTGAGCGTGCTTTCTCAGGGCGGAACCCTTCTGTGTGACTGCGCCCCTGCTCACCTCCACGCACCCCATGACACGTTAAATACACGTCTCCACGAGAGGTAGGTAGCGTGATGTGCTTCCTCACCCCACAAAAGCATCTCGCTGTAAGCTGTTCCTTAAATAATTCACTTGAAAGAAAAGTGCCTACATTAAGGATGGCGAGAAGGCCACTGAGGACGGCGCTCTTTAACGCAGAGAGTCCCACGTGGGCCGCGACTCCCCTGCGTGTCCCGTACCCCCAATCCAGCACTGCAGGTGCAACGACAGCCTTAAAGCGGCTTTGTAGAAGCAGACCGTGATTTTAAATGACCTTGCAGATGTTTTCACAGCTAGTTCATATGTCAAGAGATGGCTTAATTACCACTGGAAGAGAAGAACAGAGCGAAGTCCCCATCTTCCCGGGTTACACGAGTCGGGGAGAGAGAAGATGAAGGATCTGCAAACAGGAGCTGCTGTCTCTTCGCCCTGCTCCACCCTGACTCCGGTGCGGGTCCTTCTCCCAGACCCCCACGGGTCCTCTGTGGACACCGCCACACGGGGCCCGTCATCTCCCAGCCCAGTTCCTGACTGGACGCCAGCCACTGACGCCCCAGGACCTGAGAGGCCGCCCCAAAGCCCTGTCATCGCTGCCATTTCCAGCAGAACACCCTTGGCCCCGCTTCCCGCGGAAGCTCCTACATGGCGATCCTGACGCCCTCGGGCCTGTGGGGCTGGGCAGTCCTGAGGGTCACTCTGGGGCCTCTCGGGTACAATGCACTGTGTCCCAAAGGTTCGCAGAGATGAGTGTAAAGCAGCCTTTCCAACAGATGCCCGCAGGCTCTTTTAATCGTCTGTCTACAGAAGGCTGCTGCCAGGCACTGCTCACTCCTTTATTCCTCCCAGCCGTCCTGCCGGGCAAACACCGGTAGAACCCCATGTTTAGACATTTTCTTGAGATGAGGAAATGGAAGCTGACAGAGGTAAGCACCTTGTCCAAGCTCGAATAGCCAGACGTGCGAGGGCCACCCCACGCCCGAGACACGCTGTCCTCCCAAGGGTGGCCAAGCTGCGGGCAGTCTTGGTGAAGGTCACCGAGCCCCGCTTCCCCTCCTGACGGCTGCCGCGGCCTCAAGCGGAGGCCCCTCAGGGGTTACGGTAGATTGTAACTTCAGGGAGGAGTGCCTTTGAGGAGCTGGCAAAAGCGATGGGACACAGGAACTCTAAGGTTTGCATACGTGCGGGGACGAGGGGAGCCTCCCCAGGGACCAGCCAGGGGACCGCAGCAGCACGAATTGCTCTCGGGGAGGCCAAGAGGGAGGCGCAGGCAGGTGCCCGGGCCGCCGTGCTCTCCGTGAGCGCTGCCGGCTGGCCGCAGGGCCAGCGGTGACCCGGAGGTGAGGGCCGCTCTGGGGCTGATCCTGCTGTGGATCGGACCTCCGACCACAACAGGCCCCCTCCCAAGGGGGACCCCCCTGCCGAAGGGCTGCTGGAAGTAGTCTGACGAGGAATTCTGCAAGTAACGAGAGACTGGTCTGCACTTCCACGCAAGGCAGGGCCCAGCGCGGCGCAGGCAGACCTCGGACACCGTCCCTTCCTGCAGGGGTCACACGTGCACCGTGTCCCACTCATGCCAACAGGCTCTGAAGCTCACTGAACTGTCCCCCCACCCCCTGTAGGGGGACACGGAGCAGCTACGGGGGGGACGCCAGGAGCATCTGCGCTGCTGCCGCCTGGCTGGACAGAGGGTCCCCCTGAAGCCGGAGAACTCCGAGGGGCCGCAGCCCGGCTGTCTCAGGGCTCTGTCCCTCCCTCCCGCACCATCGCAGCGGACACAGTGACCCTCCCCCCGGCCCCCCCCCCCCCCCCCCCCCCGTCCCGAGGCCACGCCCCACCTCCACGGAGCACGTCTTCACCCGAAGCTGCTCTGTACCGTCCCGGGATCCTCTGCACCCACACAGCAACGGGCTTCCAGTCGGCTCTGCGGACACGTGGCTCTAAAGCATGACTCCAACAGTGGGCTCGACTGGAGACGAGGACCCCGTCCAGGACGGGGTGTGTCTGCTCTCTGCTCACCAGCCCAGCCCTCGTGCTGGTCCCCAGCAGACCCCTCACCCACTCAGCAAGTCCTTCTCCCACACCCTCCCGGGAGCCCATCCTCGTCCTCCCCCGCTCTCCTCACCGAGGCCGCCTTCCCTCTGCCCAGGGAGGTGTGGTGCCGGCACCGGGCCCCGGGCCAGTTCCCTGCAGACGAGCTGGCGCAGGCCACGCAGGCTCTCCCTCCTCGGCGGCCCGGCTCCTTCCTCTCGGCAGGCTTCCCCGACCCAACCTGGCCGGTCAGCCCTCCTCGCTCCTCTGCTCCGACCCGCCTGCCTCCTCGGGCGGCCGTCCTGGCCGGCTCTGTGTTTGGGCTCGCACCCTGAACAGCACACTGATGAATAAATGCTCTCACTGTTACTCGGCCCTCTCATCCTTCACAGATTTGTGCTCAGCCCCATTATGAGGACAGAGATTGTATCTTACTCGTTTTTCTGCAGAAAGATTGCATAAGTGTCCAAACTAAATTTTATTCAACTGAATCAATGTACCACCCACTTAAAACATAAATTTGATCAAGAAAATGTTTTTCCCAAGTGTGGGTTTATTTCAAAATTATAAAGATTTATATATTATTTTTATTACATATAATTAGCAATTTTTAGCTTATAAAAATTTTCACATTTAAAGTTTTTATTTTAAAAAGATATTTTTAAAATGTAGACATTTTAAAACCACCAAAAAAGCTGAATATATCTTGCAGCATAGGTTTACCCTTAAATATACACATCTCAGATGCTGTTTAGAAAAGATTAAAAAACTGGCTAAAAATCATTTACAAGTGGCAATGATTAAAATCTCCTTATCTCTGGAAGAGCATCTTAATGACACAAAATGAATTTAACATCACAAGCATTTAACACTTTAATTAGCATGCAGTTTTTATCAGTATACAAAATGGTCTTAAATGGTCAGTGCAGTTGTTTTTTTGGAGTGATTACTGTATCAGGAAAAGTATACTTCACCAAAAACAGAACATCAGCTTTCAAATGGCCTTTTCAAAGAGTTTCTGATTTTTAACTCAGCAAAGAAGAACAGCATTTAATTACCGCATCCCTGGTGAAAAAACAAAAGAGGAAAAACAATATAATAATCTGCCTCCAGAGTGAACTTGCAAAAAGATTCCTGCCGAGAGACAAACACACGATCACCTTTTCCCATCAGAACTCAGTGGAACCCCCAGTACTTTTCCATAGTTAAAACTTTGTTGAATATCACTTGAAATCAAGAACTGAGACATGGAAATAATTTCTTAGTTGCTAAAATGGTATTTGTTTCGAAATCTTAAACAACACATATGCTAAGAAGAAATAAATGTAAATACCCAAAACAACAAAAGTTATTTTTAAAAAGAAACAGCGAACTGGATTTTAAAAAGCAGAACATTTATAACTATGTCCCTAAGAATTCCAAAAAAATTCATGTGAAAAACCTCATTCGCCTTTCACATTTCTCTTCACAACAGTTAGTTTGAACTGTTGTTATGTGAATACGGACTGTTAAGGCGAGCACCAACAGACTGGAGATGTACGGACAGACTGTATGCTGCTCTCAAGGGCAGGGTCCGACACTTCTGGGGAGGGTGGTCACTGCCCAGACACCCTGCCCTGGCTGTGAGCTCCAGCCCTACTGCAGTGGACATCATTTGGGGCACCTTTTCCCCTCGTTGAGAAACAGCAAGAGCTCTCCCAGCCAAGGTCCTGAGGACTGACTGGCAAGTTACCTCTGCGCTCCTGTTCTAAGCCTGCTCTCCTTTAGTTGACCCTGCTTTGCTTTTTCTCCTTTTAAGTGTTCATCAAAAAGAATCATCCATTTGAAACTGAATAAAAATAGAACCGCTATCAGTTTCCTTCACTGTTATATCAGGCACACAATTCTGCTGTTTTTCATATGCAACCTATGTTCCAAGTTTCACGAAGAAACAAAGCTGTGCCTGAACTGAATATTCCTCCAAACCGGTCAGACTGAAGACTGCAAGTAAGTATTGGTTTTTTCCTCCATAATTAAATTAGAACCTTTCTCTGAATAGATACAAGAAAACAGCAATTACCTCTTGATATACAAAGGGCAATTACCTCTTGACACACAGAATAAATATGTTTCTACTGGCTTAAAACAAACATTTCTATATCAGATTCATTTTTTCATTAACTTTCTTTTTTTTTAAAGTAGAATTTATTTTTGCTGAAGTCTCCATATCCTATTTACTGAATACTTGCAGTCGCGGAAGGATCTAGAATCTCTTGCCAAAATTCACTAGCTGCAAACGTTCAGGTGGTAAATCAGAAGTACATTCCCAGCCTACCTGTTACATCTGTTCAACATGTTTTTTACTTCATATGGCAAGTTTCTATCCCACTCATTTAAAAAATAATTTCCTTCTGGGAACAAAGTCAACCAAAACCAGCCTTTTAAATCACATTTTAATATGAAAATTATTAAAATTCACGTATCTGTGTAAAGAGAATTAGAGGAGCAGAAACAAGACAGAATTGAAACAAGCTCACCTTGCATACGGGATGTATGACAGACTATACCTGCAAGAAAAATTCAAGAACGTTGAAACTAAATGAGATGTTTTCCTTTTTACCAAATGGCCATATTCTAACACTATGAAAAATGAAGCAGTAGACTACTGCACAGTGATTCTCAAAGTATGACCCCTGACGGCATACAGCATCACCGGGGAACTTGTTAAAAACGCAGATTCCTGCCACCCCCCCCACCTCCTGAATGAGAAACTGCATCTCAGTAAGCAACGTGCTTTTAAAAAACTCTGATTCTGATGCCTGCTGAAGCCTGCTGTAATAAAAAGCCTGTTGTATTACCCCTTTCGAGTTATTTTTTTAAAATAAAAACTATAAAATACAGAATAAACTGCACTCTCCTTCAGGGATAAGGCAATCATTAAGTACAGATTAACAATAAAAAGCAACATATTAATAGAAAATAACAAAGATTTAAATTTTCCCACATTTCACTGAAAAAGAGTAAAACATCATAAGGTTCTTTTGTAACACGTAGAGAACTGCATTTAACATCTGTTGACATTCCATCAGCGGAAAGGTAGAAACAGCCTCAAAACAAAGACTGGGGCTTCCCTGGTGGCGCAGCGGTTCTGAGTCTGCCTGCCGAGGCAGGGGACACGGGTTCGTGCCCCAGTCCGGGAAGATCCCACGTGCCACGGAGCAGCTGGGCCCGTGAGCCATGGCCGCTGAACCTGCGTGTCCGGAGCCTCTGCTCCACAACAGGAGAGGCCACGACAGTGAGAGGCTCGCGTACCGCAAAAAAACAAAAAACAAAAAACACTGATCTCAGATTGGGTGATATCAAAAAGGAGAAATTTAAAACAGCCAAGTCAGGAAGGGGTTTACTGATGATTGCAAGGAAGCAAACAAGACTGAGCTCTAAAGAAAAAGGAAAAACACTCGTAGAAATATTTTGTACGTGAAGAACACCTTTCTGGCCTGACGTGGGAGCGTGCAAGGAGGGCACATTCAACTCAATCGTATTCGCCGGGCAGTCAGCTCAGGACCTGAACGTGGCCTGGGGAGGGAGCGATCAGGAAGGACGGCGTGACTGAACACTCGGAGGGGAGGACACCTCAGGGAGAGGCAAGGGCAGAGCAGCCTCGCTGAGGAGTCGGCACCACAACGAACTCAGTCGGCAGGTGCTCAGCAATACCAGGCAAAGGGAGCGGTTCCCCGCCGTGCCCTCGGGCTCTTCCTGTGACTCGGCCTGACTTCAGGGCTCGTGTGGCACCACCTAGCATTTCTCTTTCACACATTAGAGAAGAAGTGAACGCAGCCCTGTGTGCCTGGGCAAGCACAGCCCCCAACTCTCCTCAGCTCTCCCACATTTAGGCCCCCCAGGACACACTGCAGACCTCAGGTACCTGACCTCTCAGGAGGCCCTTCCCCTCCAAGGCACAGGCTTACCTGACCCGGTAAAATGCCAATGACCTTCCTAGGCTTACAGGCTCGGAACAAAACGCGTGGCACTGCTTAGGAAATTTTAACTTTCTATTTAGTGTAAGACTTACCAGGTCATTGACAAGAACTGCAATATGCAGAATAATAAGGCCAGCCCCTTCTTATGCCACTGACAACAGCAAAGACAAAGAAATAATGAGTTAAACATTTTTTAAAAAAGTACTTTTCACAAGCAAGTTCAGTTCCCCCCCTTCAAAAATATAAACGATAGCTCCAACTTATTTCATTAAATCCTAGTATGACAAATTTAAGATTCAGGAGATCTGAGAATTACATATCCATAAATTGTATCTTCTTTCTAGAATCCTCTGATTCCATTTATTCAAATGCTGCTAAGTATATGGCATTAAACATTAATGAAATAAATGTGCATAGGCCGAAAATATTAAATCTCTCTCATGTTAGGTCCTTTAAGTCAAGGTTAACCTTTCTAAAATACCCACTTGGTTATTAGATCTGTATCCTATGTGGAATTTACGTATCTTTCTCATTCACACTTGTTCATTTTCTTGAGTTATTTTTTGAACTAAAACTGTATTTTATTGTGATCTTCTGGAATAATGTAAGATAAAGTTTCCACAGTTGTTTTAAAATGATCTATTTTTAGAATTTCTTGTCCATCTTTCTTTTAAATTTTTATTTATTTACTTTTTCACTTATTTTTAATCTACTGCTTATAAACAGACTGCTGGACCTTTCCAAACCAGAAATCAATTTTCCATAGGGAAATGCGAAGATTGTTTACGAAAATTCTTTTAAGTTATCACTGGGAAATGAGGTATTAGGTGCATTCTTGCATAACTAAAGTCCGGTCCTTAAATCATCAAAATTAAAAGCAGAACATTTTTGATGAACGTTTCTGCAGTGTGTCGTACGCCACCCCATCTTCTTTAAAGTGCGCTGTGTTCTTGGGAGCTCAAGAACCTCCTCAGACCCCTTTGGAGGTAGATAAGGAACAATAAGCAAATGTAATGAAGAATCAGGAGCATCGACGAGTAAACTGAATTGTAATAAAGTAACTTCTCTGAAGGCTAACGAGGAGCCGTTCACCTCATCCGTAAGTGGTGCAAGAATAATTTAAGTCCTCTTGTCCCTCCGTGTTAATCTGTTTGGGCTTGTTTTCCGGCCCTTTCTCCTCACTGTGTGGACACCCTGATGCTCACGATACCCTCCCCACCCTAGAGCCACAGCTCAGCGAGGCTATCAGCACAGCAGACAGAGCACGCAGACCCTCAGCGAGGGCCTCTCATGGCCCTGGGCCTGAGAGAGGGGCCAGTCTGACCTGGACGCAAGCACGAGCTCACTTCTGTCTGTTTTAGGTGGCAGAATCCACTGCAAGCCTAGCCACTAACTAGGTTTTAGGGACACCCAGTCTTTGGTGGGTTTTAAGAAACCAGACTTTGAGCTCCTTGGAGATGATGGTGCGATGACAGTCTACCTGGTGAGGGGCCAGTTAGTAGAAAACAGATATGGTTGAGGTAACTTACCCAAAGAGCAGCGCACAGGGTAAGTATGAAACACAACTACAGGAAAGGAAAGAAAAATTGTCAATTTGAGCCTTTTCCAAAGCTTAACAAAAATGCATACACTATTCTGCATTCATTTGCATGACAACACACTAGAGAACAAAATTAATGAGACCGCTTACTCTAGTTGTCCTTATATATTCCCTGAGTATTATTTTAAAGTCTGTGACTGCTGCAATATTCCTTGGCAAACTGAAAGCACATAATAAATCACCTGTTGACTAAGCCAACAGAGAGACTGTCTCAAGAATGAATGAGAGTGACAGCAGCTGTTGTTATGGATTTATGAATGCTTGCGCTAACATTTACTAATTCAAGCTGCCACCACAGGACTCAGTACTACCGCTCCTGCACAGTAAGTTCTGTTTTACTTAGCTTTACATAGGAACCTGTTATAATGATTTCACACAGAAAGACTGCACTGTCATTCCACAGCTATGTCCCCCAGAGGAGGCAGGGGAGAGACGAGGAGAGGCAGGGAAAGCAGTGGGGCAGGTGTGGAGACAGAGGCCTAGGTATTTGTGCAACAGTCCAACGGGGGAGCGACAAAGGCCAGGTGACAGGCCACCAAAATTAAGCCAACTCTCGCTGAGAAGCCTCATATGGACCCAGAAGTGACCCGCCTTCCAGGCCCACCCTCCAGAAAGTACACACAGGGGTCCATTAAGGTGCTCCATGGGGCCCGAAAATGAAATACATGCAGCTCTCATTTTCACGTGCAATACACAGAGCTACACAGTTAGAATACACAAAAGAAAACAGGATTCACCCAGCCAATCATTTTAGGTAATGCTACATAATCCAAACTCTTCAAACACACAGCCTGAAGAATGTGACTGTCATATTCCACAAGAGAATTATAACATTAGTACCTCCCAAAGTAATGCAAAAAGAAAAGAAAAACTCGAAAAAAGTTTTTTAAAAGTATCATTATTTACTTACAAGCATAACAATCGTTGCAAGCAATCTCGTTGTTTCAAACATTTTCTTCAGTTGTTTCACGGGTCCCATTAAAAAGCATGTACTATTTGAAACGAATAAAAGAAATGAGAGAGGGAGCTATTGCGCGGCTGTGTAAAAATAAGTACTTTTAAGAAAAGAAATCCTATGTTAGTTTAATTAGAAAATCTCACTAAGTCTGTTGCATTTCTCCTTAACATTAGAAGGAAGCGTTAATCCTTCTGTCTTCTGCGACACAGGAACGCCTCTCACAAATCACTCACAGCGCCGGTGAGCGCGACCGCTGAGGCCAGTCCAGGCCGACAAGGCAGCCTGCTCTCCGTTGGTGCCAATTCAGCCACTGCTTCCTCACCTCTCCGCACGCTCCCCGTCATAACAGGGAGCACAGCCCCTCAGGCACTGTCGGCGTAAAGCTTCTAAGGGCAGAAGTGTGCAACTGCGCCCTCAGGCCTCTTCCAGGCTGCGGTCTGAGGAGGGGCATCGGGGCGAGCCCAGGAGAGCGGGCCGAGCTTGGCCACGGCTCACACCCCTGCACTGGGCAGCACCTCTGATGCAGAACGTCCCTGAAGAGGCAGGAGCTCACTCTGAAAGCTGAGAGCTCGTAAATGTGACAACTACGCTAACAGACATCAACTCCCCCAGAGATGCACCCGAGGCCCCCAGGGGGGACTCCCTGAACGCCCAGTGCACAGTCCTCAGAGTCACTGCCACTGTGTGGTCCTGTCCAACTCCTGGGCCCGGCACTGCCACCCCCGATCTGCTTCCGCCGCTGGTCGGCTGGGCATCTGACGGTCCCCTCGCCGAGGCAGCTACAAGCCGGGGCTCCGGAGGACTCTCGGGTGGGAACCAGGCCTGGTCACCTCACTAGGCACCCCCCCCGGGGAGTGACCCCCCGCCCCGCCCCGTGCTACTACACCCTGCTATAAGATGGGGTGATAACAGTGCCCACCTCACAAATGGGGTGACAGACACAGAACACTTAGGATAGGGCCTGGCACACAGTAAGTACCTCCAAATGCTGGCTATTCTCACCATGAACACTCTATGATGGCAGCTGGCACACAGCAGGAGTCTAAGTATCTATTGAATGAATGTAAATTTTGAATTCACAGTACGTGTAGATCTACAGAAATATATCCTATTAGAAAAGAAAATTTTGATAATGATAGCAAATGAAATATTTTGAGAAGCCAAACTTCTGTACATACCTGGCTAAGGCAGCAATATTTCCAAGGGTATAAAACACTGCAAAAAGCTTTATGCCACCAGGAAGCCACAGCAATCCAGTTCCCTGAGTTAAGACATTATAGTTATTTAAAAGTAATTTTACCACTGTAATAGGTTAAAATATAAATGTGCTACTATAGTAATAATAGAACAGTAATAATAGAATATATATATATTATAAAGTTTAGGTATAAATGTGTTAATATATAGTCTCTAATTATATAGTTTTTTAAAAAGTAGTTAATTTTCAATGTTATTTGCTAATTTGAATCTTCTGCCTATTTGCATATAAGTATATATAAATGAGCCATTACATAACTAACTTTATACATCTGAGTCTCACTCTACTTAAGTATTCTTTTTATAAATGGCAAGTCAAAAATCTAAATCACATCTAAATCACTGACTGCAACTCTCCTAATACACACTGATCTTTCTTAAATGAAATTATTTTAACAATCCATAAACCCTCCAAAATATTAATCTCTGCATCTTTTTATTGATCTCTACCCCTTTATTTCAGGGGACTAAATATGTCCCATCAGAACAGTCCAGATAAAGTGGACTGCATGTTGGGACTAAATGGAATGATCAGTCTCACGCAAAACAGAAATTACGGAGCAACATACAGCCTTAACGCACAAGAATAGAGAAGACGATGCCACTGGCGAAGCATATGGCAAACCATTTCAGCCTGGTGTTGAAACTGAGGGACGAGGCGTCCAGGACCTGAGGAAAGAAGAGGAATTAGAACGTGTTTTTAAATCATCACTTGCTGACCTGATGCTTTATACTACATTAAAGCAAAGCTTCATGTTAATATAGACAATGAATCTGTTTTACTTTGCACATTGTAGTGTTAAGAATATTACAATTCCATGGCCGTAAAGGGGAATATCAACAGGTCTGGGAATGAGACGGTCCTGAGGAGTCACTGTTAACTTTGCCAGGTGAGATAACAGCATTATTGTGTTATACAGTTTTAGAAAGCTCTCACCTGTTAGGGACAGGAGAAGCACTGATGTGGATGAAATGACGTAAGCTATGAGATACCTTATAAAATACTCATTGATTGAAAAGTAGGGGAAAGATGAAACAAAACGGGCAAAATGTTGACAGGTGTTGAGGTGGACTCATGGACACACACCTTCTCTCAACATCTCTATGTCCGAGGGCATCTGGGCAAAGTCCCTACACGCAGAGCCTGACACAGGGACTGTCCTGCCGGAACCTCTCTGGGGGCAGCGGAGGCGGGGGGAGCCCTCAGGCAAGGGAGGGAAGCTGGCCAGAGAAGGGGAGGGACGAGTGAGGCCCTGCTTGCAGCTGGAGCTCAGTGAACACCATACCTCACTGTCTGTGCCGCTTGAGGCCAGGCCGCCCTTCTGGAACCCTCCTCCCAGCAGCTGGTGGCTGGCTGCAGGCAGAGGGCAGAGGGCCCAGGCTGCTGCAGGAGCTACAGCGTGAGCACAAGAGGACAGCTGTGAGCTGCAGGGCGGCGGGCACGTCCGCCCAGTGACTGGGACCGGGGGAGCCCCCGCAGCGTCTACCACGGGGCACATCTGACAACCTCAGCTACAAGTCACGGAAGCCCTGGCGTCCTCACAACCATTATTAGAAACGCACTTTGGAACGCATGCAAATTAACTGCAGGGGGACGACATCCCCGCATGTCACATGGACTCCAACCAGATTATACGGGGCCGCACTCCACACACGTCACACAGAAACGATTAAGCACACATTTCCTTCCACTGAAGTACAGTGGAACTGAAGTACTAACAATATTATTATATTATTTAAATATTACATTCGTTTCAGCTGTACAGCACAGTGATTCAATATTTTTATAAATTATATTCCCTTTAAGGTTACTACAAAATAACGGGGATATCCTTGTGCTGTACATCTCAGCTGCTTAGCTATTTTATACACACCAGTTTGTATCTCTTAATCCCCTCCTCCTATATGGCCCCTCCCCCCTTCTCTCCCCACTGGTAACCACTAGTTTGTTCTCTATATCTGTGAGTCTGCTTCTGTTCTGTTATACACATTTGTTTTATTTTTTAGATTCCACATATAAGCAATAACATACAGTATTTGTCTTTCTCTTCATTAAGCTTAATACTCTCTAGGTCCATCTACATTGTTGCAAATGGTAAGCACACATTTACATTACTAAGTACACCATTAAAACTCATTTTCCCAACAAGGCTGAAAAAGTATCAACAACAGATGTTTCAAGAAACTAGAAATATACAATAAGGATTTATATTCCCAAATTATTATTAACTTGCATTATCATATACTTAAAAGACCACATGCTTATAATGTATTTTCAAGAATAATGATGCAAAAATACCAAGTTTTATATGCAAAAGCTCAAAATTCCTTACCTCAATAGACTGATCTGTGAATCCTTATGCAGCATGAAAAGCAGATAAAAACAACTAAAGATTCTGTCAATGTAACATCCATCATTTTTGAACACATTTTAAATATTTTTTAAAATCTGATTTAATCCACAGACATTCTTGTTTCCAGCAATGTCATCTGTTTATACTAAAACTGATCACTGTCTTTTAAACAAAGAATGAACCTGCCTATAAAAACATCTAAATTTCATTTTTATCTGATCAGGTAGAATACACATAGAACAGAATAAAGCCTGAAGACTGCATATCGCACAGGGAATCTACTGGTTTGTAAAAAAGGAGAAACGGTACCCTAAGTAAGCAGGGTTTCTAAGTGGTCAGTGCGAATACACGATGACGTGAGGACTTAATGAGAGTGGAAGAAGCATCTGTTTTTACTTCCTTTACAAGTTTCAATCACCCCATTGTTCTTAAGTTCAACTCAGTATTAAGCAGAGTCATTTGTATAAACAGTAGATATTTTTCCTGTCATTACCATCAGCCAAGTGATCTTTAAATCGAAACATGTAACAAATTCTTTCCATTTGTAAATTTGGAATATTTGATCCACAAGCAAATGACCTGTCGTAAGCCCTTCAGATTGCCCAGGATACAGAAACAAGTCACAGATTCCCTAACTCCCAACTGGGAAAATGATACAGTGCCCACCGTGCAAGAAAACCAGGCACTGCCCTGTCCATGAGGGAGACGGAGGGAGCCCTGACCCCGCAGACCCGCGTTAGCATGAGCTTGTAGGTGTGACGTGCTTGTCCAACGGGATCAGGAAGGAACCCACCAAAACCAGCAACTATTCTGATCTTGTAAATTTAGTCTTAGCAAAGAAATACACATTGAAGTGGCCACCAGTTATTTTACTTATTTGTTATCAAAGGAAGAGGAAGCCAAGAATAAACCTCGTGAGAGCAGGAGCGACTCTCCCATTCGCCGGTGCCCTCTTCCTGCTGCAATAAGTCAACCTCACCTGGAGCCAGAACTTATTAAAAAAAAAAAAGTTGGAAACAATGGAGGAAAATGTCTTCACCGCAGCACCAACATTACAGGTGAATGAATGAACCCATGGCACAGATACGAGCTGCCTTCCTAGGGGATGGAGAAGCCGGGAGGAGAAGGACACCATCACAAGGGAACAGCGTGGGCACCTGGGCCTGGCTCCCGGGCCACCACCACTCGAATAAAGGGAACCACCGCGTACATGGAATTCCTAGAACTGCTCCTCCAGAGACCGTGGTGGACGATGAGATAAAGACGAGAGGACAGCGAGCACAGAAGCAGGCGCCCACGGCCCCTCCAGTGCGGTCCTGACCCACCTCCCCAGGGGTCCCCTCCCCTACTCAGAGGCTCCTCATCGCCGTCACCCACCGCTCTCCCAGGCACCCCCTCTCACTCAGCAGCCCCGACCACAGGTCCTGCCCCAGATCCTAGCAGAGTCTCGGGTGCTTTCTACATGCACGTTGACAGCCCAGCCTTTCTGTTCCTCACTCTCTCCTCTCTAACAGCCTCTGCTCTCCCCTCCACTCAGAGACACTGGGACTCGCACTCCCCGAAATCACTCCAAGTCCAGGCCACACTGCTCTCCAGCTGCGACATCCTCCCCAGGGCACTGATTCAAGGGCTCCTGCCTGGATGCTTCGCAGCCTCTCGGGCCCCTTTATCCCCTCCTTTACTTCAATACAAAAGCGCAAGTTCCCTTTCTGCTCTATCCACCAGCAAAACCCTGGCATGACTCAAGCCCTCCTTCCTCTTCCTCTGGGTGGAGTCACACGGCAGGACGTGGCATCCTAACCAGGGCATCGCCAACTTCAGGGGGCCCTGGGCACTGCCTGCCAGGCGTCCCAAGTGCACTGCTGTTTAAGTTGACCTGCCTTCTCACTGTCACCCCCTGACCCTGCCAACCCACCTCCATTTCAACCTCCAGTTCCTGCCCTGGCACCTCCCCAGTCAGTAGACACACTGCCTCTATTTCCCACAGAACACAGAAGCCCCGTGGGGATGCCCTGCACCGCCTGCTGTTGCCAAACACCAAGCTCACCCTGGGAACACTCACCCTCCCTTCCTGGCCCCAGACCACAGCACAGGGGCAAAGGCCAACGTGTCCGCCCTGCTTTAGACAAGCCCTCTGACGTCCCAGGGAACTGACACGGCTGGCTTTTCTCCCCGTGTACAACAGTGAACCACATTCTTGCGGAGACCCCCTTCCATCAACCTATGAACACGCGTAAGCCTCTTCCATCTCAAACAGACAAAAAGCCTGACTTCACCCTCCAGCCTCTGCTCAGTCATTCACTGATTCACTCAACAAATACCTACTGGGTGCTCCTGGGTGCTAAATGCGGGGTGAGGGCCTGGCTCTTGGTTAAAAGGTGCGGGTTGGGGGGGAGCCTTCCCTGGTGGCGCAGTGGTTGGGAGTCCGCCTGCCGATGCAGGGGACACGGGTTCGTGCCCCGGTCCGGGAAGATCCCACGTGCCCCAGAGCAGCCGGGCCCGTGAGCCATGGCCGCTGAGCCTGCGCGCCCAGAGCCCCACAGCAGTGAGAGGCCCGCCTACCCCAAAAAAAAAAAGGCACGGGGGCGGGGGTGGGGGGGAAGCTGCCGGGCCCACAGCCCCTGAGAGGAGCTGCAGGCAAGGACAGCGGCTGGTCCTGGCCTTTCACCTCCCTGCACCCCCAGCCCCGAGGCTCTTTGTCTGAGGCCCTTAGGAGAGCTCCCTGTCCAACAGGGGACACGCTCCTCGTGACTCGTCCCCCTCGGCCCTCCCAATCGCCCTCCTCCCCCGACCTCAGAGTCCATGAGACTGCCTGACCCCAGGCCTCCGCTGCCCCATCAGACCCCAGATCACCGCCCGTCCCTGGTTTTAGCCCCGGGCTGGTTACATCGCAGGAAGTGATCTGCGGCTGAATTAGCCCCTTCATTTGTGGCTCTGCTTGAGCTGCTGAGCTCCTCTCTGCCAGGACCTGGCCCTCTCCAGGTTCCCAGTCTCCTGAGCTCCTCTCTGAAAGCTCCAGAGGTCAAACCCTGGGCCTCCTCCCTTTTCTACTTACCTACAATCCCTTGGTTATCTCAAGTATTTCCTCCCAGGAGCTCTAGAATCTGCACTCAGATGCTAGCTGGCATCTCACTCAACATCCAGATGACCCCCCAACGTGCGCCTTCCATGTCCCAGTCAAGGGCGACTCCATCTCTCCAGCGGCTCAGGTCAAAACCAGAGGCACCCGGGCCCCTCCAGCAGCACTCACACCCAACCCGTCAGCTCTGCACTCGGACCATTTACAGAGCCTGGCCACTCTCACTTTAAGCCACCGTCACTCCCACCTCCCTGACCCAGGTCTCCTCCCAGGACCACTACCCTAGTCCTCTGACCAGGCTCCAGCTGCCACTCTTGCCCCTGCAGTCTGTTCTCCTCAGACCAGCCAGGGCGACCCTTTAAAATCCAAGGCAGTCACATGCCCGCTCTGCTCAAAACCCAACGGCTCCTCAGCACGCTCAGAGTAAAGGCTGAAGTCCTTACGGTGTCCTGCGAGACCCCACATGACCTGGAGCCCACCTCCCACCTTCCCTGGCCCTTGGCTCCAGACACCCTGTGGCCTCTCTACGGGCCTTGAACGTGCTGAGCCTGTTCTCAGGATCTGTATTTGCATGAGTTGGGAGATATTTACTTGTACGGGTTACCCAGATATCCCAGTGCTCTTCAGATCTATGCTGTAATGTCACCCTAACAGACCATCCAACACAACAAGATGATCCCAACCTCATCCACCCACTTTACCTTCTTCCATGGCACTTATTATCACTGGCTGACATATTTTTATATTTACTTGTTTATTAACTGTTTTCCCCAATTAAAATGTAAGTTCCATGTAGGGGAGGCCTTTGTTTTGGTCACCGTTATAACACCAGCATCTTGAACAGAGCCAAACATATGCAGGCACCAAAATATTTGTTGAATGAATAAATGATCACCTCCTCTGAACTCAATGCACTTGTCCATTCCAGTCAATCACTCCAATCTTTGGTCAATGACTTCCCTACATAATTTTTCTCCCCTCTAGAGAGTGGGCTCAAGAGAAGTGGCACCACCACCTTCACGCCCCCAAGGTTTAGAGCAGCTCCGTCTAACAGGACTTTCTGCAATGGAATGCCCCAAGCATGTACTGTCCTATGCATCAGCCACTAACTTACTTGCCCACCCAGCACCTAAAACGTGGCTGGTATGGCTGAGAAAGGAATTTTAAATCTTATTTAACTTAAATTTAAACAGCCGCATGTCGCTAGGGCTACTGTTAGTACAGCACAGACCTAGAGCATAACGTGAAGCACAAAACAGTGGTTTAATAAATGAGCTGGGGGCTTCCCTGGTGGCACAGTGGTTAAGAATCCGCCTGCCAATGCAGGGGACACAGGTTCGATCCCTGGTCTGGGAAGATCCCACATGCCACAGAGCAACTAAGCCCGTGCACCACAACTACTGAGCCTGCGCGCTAGAACCCGTGAGCCACAACTACTGAGCCCGCACACCACAACTACTAAGCCCACGTGCCACAACTACTGAAGCCCGCGCGCCTAGAGCCCATGCTCCTCATCAAGAGAAACCACCGCAATGAGAAGCCCTCACACTGCAAAGAGGAGTAGCCCCGCTCGCCACAACTAGAGAAAGCCCGTGCGCAGCAAAGAAGACCCCACGCAGCCAAAAATAAAATAAAATAAATAAATTTATAAAACAATTAAAATTAAATTAAAGAAATAAATGAGCTGGGTAAGCCATTGCTGCCTAATGGACGTTTCTCATATTACCATTTATAGGTTCTTGTACTACCATTACGATTTGCCAAACTGGTTAGAGTTCACTTAGAGCAGATGCCTGGCTTTCAGTCTCTGAACCCTCACAGACTAGTCCAGAATCCTGTTCACAAGAGCTGCTGTTTATAACAAGAAAGGAAGTTAGGACAAGAAAAGGGACAAACAAAAGGTCCTTATGTAATACCGTTTCATTTTAAATGTTCCACTTCTGTGACAGGCAGGCAAGAATTTGTCTGCATGCAAATAACAAAGATACTTATAAAGCAGTTCCTCCTGCACTATTTTTATCCCTCCTTTTAAAGGAAGTAACCCTTTTCAAGTCTCGTGGGTAAAGTACGCAGACAAGGATTGTTTTTTAAAAAAACCGCTTATGAGGGCTCAACTGACAACTTTTAATTCAGTATTATTTCACTTCTCAATGACCTGTGTTTTTTTCTTTTCTCCCTCCAGTCTCCCTCCTTCCAAAAAACATACACTCACAACACCTCACTTAATTCCAGGGTCTAACAGATGCAACGAAGCTTTAAGATTTCAGCTTATGCAGCTGGCAGGACGAGCACCCGCACAGCTACTGCGCTGCCAGCCCGAGTTCAAAGTCCACACCAGGCGCAGAAAACCAAGCGGAGGCTCGGGGAGAGCAGCGTGGGGGCAAATGGGTTATTTGGGAAAGGAAGGCGTGCAGCGAAGTACGTTCCTGAGAGTCGCAAGGCCAAACTGGAGGGGGGGGGGGGTCTCAAAGTGAGCTTCTGTAGACTACATGGAAACCTGGAAAGCGCCCCAAGTTCTTCCCGGGAGGCCCGTGGCGCCCTCCCGCATCACCTCTGCAAGTAGAAGCGGCCCGCTGCCCACGCTCCGCGGCCCCGCCCCAACACACGTTCACCCCAGAGGCCGGAGGCAGGCTCCCTACCTGTGCAGTCAGGTCCTGCTCCTCGTCGTCCTGGCCGCTCAGGACTCGCCGTAGCTTCTCCATGGCCCTGCTCCCGGGCCGCGACGGCCCCTCTCGCCCGCCGAGAAACCCGGAACCGGAAACGGAAACTCTTGGGGTCGACCGGAAGTCCGGGTATCCCGCTTCCGGCGCGTCGGCGCGGCCCTTGCGGCCTCCGTAGCGGCGTGCGCATGCGCGTCGGGTTCCGCCGCTGGCCTGTGTGGGCCCTGTGGCCGCGGGCGGGGGTGCGTAGGGTATAGCGTCCACGTTGTGCTAGCTGCTCGCCGGCCCGCGGGGCGGAAGCTGTCAGGGAAGGACGCGGAGAGCCGCGGTCTCCCGCGCTCGGGTTCAGCAGTCGCTGCCTCCCGCCTCCGGGAGTCGGGACCCAGAGGTGCGCACAGCCGTTGCTTGTTGGATGAATAGACCCACGAACGCGGATCCTCACGAGTGTCCTCGAAGCCGCGTGCCTTGCGCCCACGTCCAGGCCTGCGGACCCGGGCTCCAGTGCCGGGACTAGAAGTCTAGGTCTGCAGACTCAGGTCCAGTACTGAGGCCCCGTGCCCTAGACCCGCTTCCAGGCCCGACAGAAGAAGGCTGGGGCCCTTGTGCCAATACTGGCAGGGATTCCTTTCTAAACTGCCGTTCGCCGAGTATCTTCGCTCGAAGGGAGTCCGGGGACAAGGGGCAGGCTTTGGGCGCTGGTGGTGTAATAGGGAAGAGCTAAATCCGACTCCCTGTTCCGTCTGTTTCTTTGATTTCAGCCTTTGCTTTTCGTCGCTTTTGTTGGTGTAATCATATACATATATTATGGCCTGCCCCAGGGAACCCTGCCCCTCTGCCTGAATGTTAAACTAAAGACCCTCTCTTCGTTTTCCAGGGAGACAGTCTCACCCTGCCCACCTGTAGATGGCTGCCAAAAAGAAAAAAAAAAAAAAAGACATTAACACATCCCCTCGCTCAGGCTGGCAGTTCCAGGGAATATTTGCAAAACGTATGGCCTTTTTACTTTGCTTCCTCGTCTCTAACCCCTTTCTGTGCTATAAAAGAAACTGGCATCCAAACCCCGATAAGATGGTTTATCGGAGACACTAGTCTGCCATCTTCTCGGTCTGCCGGTAGTGACTTCTTTTCTCTCTTATTCTCTACCTTGCTAAGGAGAGAGGAGAAACTAGGGCTTCCTGTACAGTGTGAATTCCAGAGAATCCAGGGGTTTTCCATAAATACACTCCTGCTTTCCAGTTTGGTGTGATCGTGATGAAATGCCTACTGTTTTGTTTTATTACGTCACCAACTCCGTTCCTTCCCTAAAATGTAACAATTAAAAGGTGGAGCCCCAAAGGCTTTTATTGCCCATCCTTACTGCCTTCAGTAGAATTTTATCTAATCTCAATGAGATAGAAAACACATGGTAAGACCCCTAGAAACACAGATGATACACTTGCTCTGATAAAACAGTCCAATGTTCAGCATCTTTTAGGTGGAAGATACTTATATTTGGCCTGTTTATACTGAAGTGTGAGATCCTATTCTTTTGTCCTTAACTTAAAAAGATCAGAAAATAGAGCGGAAAAAGTGCTATGAAATAATAAACCTGTGTGCTTCTATAATAAGAGTACATCTATACATTCCCTAAAATTTTTCCATTTGAAGTATAGTATCTTTAGTTTTGCGTATGCAAAAAGATGAAATAAACGGATACCTCTACCAATGGGGAGAAAGCTTTCCAAGGATATGTGAGGTTGAGCTGTGGAATTTGCCAGTGTCCAATTGTGTTTAACCTAAAAAGGGCAATTTCATAATTTTCAACCTGTACCTGGGTGTAAGAAATTTTACTTAGAAAAGAATATTGAAGATTTAAGAATGTGATTTGGGCCTTTTCACTTCTCATGCCCTATGAGCCAAGCTTAGTGTCCTAAAAAAATACCACATAAAATTTACTGAAGTCATAAGCCAATGGAGATAATTGAATAAGAGTCTAGGCTCCATAGTCAAACTGCCTGGGTTAGAATCCTGGCTCCCCCATTTTGTAGCTGTGAGGTTTGGGGCAAGTCAACCTAAACTCCTGTTTCACTTTCTGACATGTGAAAATCAAGGTGATAATAGTTCCTACCTTGCAGGGTTGTTATGAGGATTAAATAATACATCAATCGACCCTCATTACTCAGGGGTTCCATATTACAAATTCACCTACTTGCCAAAATATATTTGTAACCCCGAGATCAATACTTGCAAGCACTTTCGCAGTCACTCAGGACATGTGCGTAACAGTGAAAAGTTAGTCACCCGACACTCAGCGTCACGGCTGGGGTGGAACAAGGCGGTGATGTGCCTTCTTGTTTCAGGTCATACTGCAAACAGGCGCGGTTTCTGCGGTCTGCTTAGTGCTACATTTTCTCGCATACTTGTGCCTTTTCTTGGTGATCTCACTGTTTAAAATAGCCCCCAAGCCTAGTGCTGAAGTGCTGTCTAGGGTCCGAAGCACAAGAAGGCTTATGGGAAAAAAAAGTATGTGTTAGAGAAGCTTCATTCAGGCTGTTGTATGCTGACGTCTGTGAGTTCCACATTAATGAATAATACATACTGAATACGAAGTTTTTAAACAGAATCACTTCAGACAAGGTTATGGGTTGATCAGTTGAGGAACGCGCAGTCAGAGGCTCGCAGGACCCTGACCTGTGTCGGCAGGGGTGGGGCCTCAGTCTTTGTAAACCAGTGTTTGCAGCGACTTTATCAAACGTAACCTGCAGATGACAAGGATCGACTATAGGTGTAAGGACGGGGCCTACCACATGCCAAGTGCTGAACAAATGCTGGGTTTTGTGATTCTAACCATTATTGTTGTTTCATCGTGTCTAATGTCTGCTCTGGGTCCCCGTCTCCCTTCCCATCTGTGGAAGGAAAATCTAAACAGAGTCATTATTGCTCAGAGAGCTCTGTGACCTGGAACCAGGAAGCCACGGAGGAAGGTGACGTGCATGCCTCAGCCTGGATGGACTCTGACCTTTTGACCTGATGAAGTCGTCCAGAGCACCTGCCAGAAACGCAAGATACTTATCGGACCCTTACCCTAAAATAACTTGAGACAGTCTATCTCCTTATTGGACCCCTGCCCTAAAACAACTGACGGTGCCTTAAGGACAAATCTTCCCTCACTTGCGACTGTCAATCACGGTTCTTGCCAGGCAACCTTTAACAGCCTCCTGGCTTGTTTTCTTTTTTCCTGGCTTTGTGTCTTCAGAAGCCCCTGATCCTTTCTCTTCCTTAGAACACTCCTTTGGGGTTGCCCTGAATCTGTCTCCCAGACTGCAATTCTTAGGACCCCAAATAGATTCTTCCTATTTGCACCCTGCATTTTTTTTTTTTTTTTTTTTTTTTTTTGGAAGCCCGAAGTTAGCTTGTACTTCGTGCCCAGAATCCTAGAACAAAAGCCGGGAGCTTCCTACTTCCTTCCTCTTCCTGCTTCTCAGCCACAGAGCTTTCCAGAGGCAATGGCCTATCCAAACATGAGGCAGCCGGACAAGAGGAGACGGTTCCAAGTGGTGAGATGCGAAGCTTGAGAACATCTTTCCTGGGCCCCGAGATGAGAGTCCCCGCTTCCTTCCAGGCCCGCCAGAGGGGGTCTCCGCACCTGCGATCGGTCCCTCCTCCCTCCTCCCTCCACCCACCCTCCCTCTGTCCCTTCACCAGCCCGCAGGGGAGCCTGAGTGAAGGAAGCAACAACAAGTTCCAGCAGAGCCCCCTGTCAGGGAAGCTGAGGTCCCCCCTGGGAGACGTGTGGTCCTTTCCGGAGGCAAGCCCAGGGCCAGCCCACCCCCAGAGGCCACTCCATCCCACGTCAAGACCTCTGCCCCCAAGGGGCCCCACGCACAAACCAGCACCCCTTCACAAGCTGACTGTGGTGAAAGAGGCTGGGTTCCCAGAGGGGCCTTAGGAGAGGTAACACCTGGTGAGCCTCTGCGGGAACCCTTCCCCATGGAAACATTTTAAGCATTTTGAAACAAAGACAATGCAAAACATCTCAAGTTTCCTATTCCCATTTCTTAAGTTTCAGACAGTACTTTGTAGAAAAATGTATCAGACACTCTCCAGTGACAATTCAGGTAGGAAATTACACTTGAATCTGAGCCCCTGAGCGGCTAGAGGGGCCTTAGAAAGAGTGCAGCAGCCATGAGTTGGGATAGAGCTGGTGACAGTTCATCATTGGCCCTTTACTCTGTCTCATAAGCTTGCCTTAATCCCTTCTCTGGACATGATAGCAAAGCTGGGCACAAAATGTAACACAACAGCTTTTCTTCCTTGAGGACTGAGGCCCCAGAATGCTTTGTGAGTGAACCAAGTCGGCTGCCCGTTAAGGCCGTGAGGCTGCCCCAGGCAGAGGGTGGGGACCAGCTGTCATTGTGCAGGGGTGGGGATGGAGAGACCTTCATTCCTTTCTGCCTCCCGACCACACCCCTGGAAACAAAGTGGAGCGCCCTGACAAGCCCTGCCATAAGGGCGACACTCAGAGTGTCTCACTGGAACAGGAGGTGGGCACCGTCGCCACGCTCCTGGGTCAGCAGGGACCCTGAGATGATCGCCAGACCGCTCCCGCACCCAGGGGAAGGCAGACGGGCGGGCAGACAAACAGCATGTGGTTTGGCAACGCCACTGTCCCAGGACACACACGGCACAGAAGTGGCCGACGT
This sequence comes from Phocoena sinus, assembly GCF_008692025.1. Taxonomy (NCBI): domain Eukaryota; kingdom Metazoa; phylum Chordata; class Mammalia; order Artiodactyla; family Phocoenidae; genus Phocoena; species Phocoena sinus. Next base: position 2,784,478 of record NC_045774.1, on the reverse strand, counting down.
CAGCTCCAGCCAGTCCCTCGTCTGGCCCCGCAGCCGGCCGTTCTCCACATGTGGCGTGGAGGTCATTGTAAATCTATTCATCTCACTCCTCTGCTGAAAAACCTCCAAGGACTCCACTCCAGCCTCAGAGTAAAGGGCGCTATCGTGATAACAAAGGGCAGGGTAGATTAGAGAAATGCACAGAGCTGGTCCTGACCCAGCCCCGGCTCTTCTCTCCAGCCTCACACATCACCACATCTTTCTTTCCACAGCACATACAGGGGCACACGTACGTGCATGCCTGCACGCACACCGTGTAAACACACGTGGAGACCCACCTGTTTAGCCAGGCCTCTGTGCTCAGTGTCTGCAGCATCCACAGGCCTGTTCTCGTTGCTTGAAATCTTGCCTCCCGTGTCCCCCAAGGCCCACCCCCAACTCCTCCAAACTTCCTTTCTTGGCCAATGCCCACTTGACCTCTGGGTCTCCTCCTCGGGGGAGCCCTCCCGGACCTTTTACGATGTGGCCAGGGGCCCGAGCCCAGAGCCCTCCTCATGCTCTGTCCATCCCTAAGCAGGGTCACCAGTCTCTTCCCAGCTTTGCCTGGCCGAGGTCGGTCATCCCACTAGACTGCCCCGTGTCCAGACCCCACCCCATGATAGAAGCTCAGAGGATGTTTATAGAATGAATACATGAGTAACAATAACGAGAGCATATTTAAAGAATCTGAGACATAATTTGCCTCAATACAACATCTAAAGTTAATTGTAGGGGTGAAAGTAAATCTAGGTGTCAATAAATGAACAATTATGTGTTGAGCATGTTCTGTGTGTAGCTGTCCCTTCAGCGGGCTGGTGAGGTCTAGAAAGATACAGCTGAGCATTCAAACGGCCCAGATAAGCCAGGCATTTCTTCCACCGTGGGTGCTCACGGGGCCTCACTCCACTACGGAGGAGGAGAAGGTCCGAACGTTTGCCATGTGTGAGCTAAGTGGTGTGCAGTGTGCTTTGACCCTCAGGCTCCCTTCTCACACACTGAGCCGCGTGAATCACTGAGTGCTGAGTGAAGGGGTGTGTCCCCCAAAGATCTGCTCTTTTGGAAAATATCCTGCTTCTTAGTTTTGCTCAAATGTGTTATTCCAAAGAGACACAAAGGTGATTCTTTTTATGATTATCTGTTGGGCATTATGTCTTTCCAGGGTAGAAGGGTTTTTTTGTTTGTTTTTCTTAAGATTTTTTGATGTGAACCATTTTTAAAGTCTTTATTGAATTTGTTACAATATTACTTCTTTTTTTTTTTTTTAAATGTTTTGGCTTTTTTGGACCCGAGGCATGTGGGATCTTAGCTCCCCGACCAGAGATTGAACCCGCACCTCCTGTATTGAAAGGCAAAGTCTTAACCACCGGACCTCCAGGGAATTCCCCAGGGGAAAAGTTTTTGCAACTCAAACCCATTGACGAGAGAAAACGCCACCCCCAAATCCTGTTTCCTGAGAGAGAGCAGAGAGCCTGGTAGGTAAGAACAGAACTCTGCTCTTTCTCTGTCTTTCTGTCAACAGGTGGTGTTGTCAGCCATAAAATCCCTGCTGAGGTCACAGCTCTGCTGTAAATGGAGCTTCCAGTCACCCTATTAATGTCCACTTGAGGTCTTCAGGAAACTCCTTTACTAGTTCCTCAAAGCAAGGGACCCTCTCACGACTTTGAATGAGTGAACCAGCTATAAACGAGTTTTGGATGTTGCTTGCTTAAAAGCAAAGGTAAATCCAGCATTTTGATAATTTATTTCTCCCGCTCCATTTGCTATATCCCTACTGGATGATGGAAACATGACTGCAGTATTACACGAATGGTTAAAATATGTTCCCGTGGTAACTGCGACCAGGATGCAATCTATAGAAAAAGAGTGTATCAGTGCAACTAAATTACAATCCAATTAAAAATAACCCAATCTGCCTTTTGAGGAATTAGTAGATTAACGTGCGTTTGTTGTTACTTGTTATTTTGTTCAGAGAAGAAAAAGATACTATCTCACCCTTGAAGAAGTTGCAAATTAATTTTTGAAATGATATTTAATCATAAATGAACAAAAGCAAGACAGCACAGGGTGAATTTTAACTTTGGACATTCGTGGCCCCTGAAGGCAGCGCCTGGGACGGTTTTGGAAGCGTAGAGCCTCAGGCCCTGGAGTGAGGGCTTCCCGCTACCGGGCCCCTCGGGTGATGAATATGCACAGTGAAGTGTGCAAGGGCTGGCCTCCACTAGGGAGACAGGGAGATCCCTAGGCAGCTTTATTTAGGAGGCGGATTTGGAGGAATACTCGTATAAAAACAAGGATTTGCTGCCGAATTCCAGAGACCTTACTTTCCAAATCTGTATCGATTCCGTTCTTCTTTCTCCATCTCAACTGTCTCGGCCGAGCCCAAGCCTCGGCCCCCCTCGGCGGGCATCCCTTCTCCTACTCTGATGCGGCTCCCATCCCGCTGACCAGTGAAACGCAGGTGACAGCCCCTCGGCTTTCACACCTGCGTGCGGCTCCCTTACAGACAGGTCAGGTCCTTACCACCTGCCCCGACTGGGTTCCCACGGAGACAGTGCGGCAGGTGTCTGTGTGCAGGATGCAGGACCAGCCCCAACAGGGGCGTGACAGGAGCAGGGGTGCACCCAGACGATGGCATAGAATCTAGGCAGAGGCTTCGAGCCCATCCCGCGAGGCAACCCATCATGAGGGCAAAGGTCCAGGCCTCCACTTCTGTGTCCATCTGTCACTGGACAGTACTGCCCCTGGGGACAGGCGTGACCTGGTGTGAGGCGGCCATTGCCCAAGAGGACTCAGCCAGCACTCAAGTGGCTTCACCGAGGTTACGTGTGAGAGGGGCGGTCAGCCTGGGAACCAAGGAGAAGTGAGCACCGCCGTGGGGCCAACTGCAAGGTCAGTGTCAGGAGCTAAGCCACCGTCAGCAGCAGCCACGGCCAGCCGGCCAGTGTGAGTGGGGCGGGGAGATGCAGCTACAGCCGCCGTGGCCAGAAAAGGTTACTGGCCACAGGGGGACTCATGTGGGAACGGAGAGCGCTGAGTTAGACCCATACCCCTGAGTCCTGGAAGCTGGTTTGGCTGAAGAGGAAGTCAGTTTACAGACAGCTTGGGCACCGCTTATACCAATGTTGGGTCTCTGTTTGAATCCTGTCACTTATATGACCCGTTCACTTCATATCTGTCTCTGTCTCCTTTTTCTTCTCTGTAAATTGGGAATCATAATAGTACTGACATGATGGGGATGTTGTGAAGTAGTGATCTTGGACTGTGCCTGCTACACACTGAACGCTTGCTCAGTGATGATGGGTATTAGCATCATTTATTTGGATAAACCTGTAATTATATTCCAGCCTGGCCTCTTAGGTGCTGTGACCTTGTGCAGGTTTTCCATTGCTGTTTTTTTACTTCATGTCTCTGCTTAGAAATAACATTATTTCATGCACTTTTCGTTGATTGCATCTTTTGGAAATTCTATTCCCTGATTAAGAAAATGAATTGCAAATTTGTATTAAGATAAGCAAAGATTAAAAGGAAACATCTGTTTTGTGCTGCTACAAAGAATATTAACATCCAAGATGCATGAGCTGGGGTCTCACTTAGCACCCAGCACTCTCTTTCTTGGTGCTCCATTACGTGGGCTGACTGAATCACAAGCTATCTTTACACCAAAATAATGCATATTTCAACTTCAGAAAATGTATTAGACGTCTGTCACGATTGTCAAGTCTGTCTTTGTTTTCCTATCATCAGAACAGTGAATGTATTTTACAGGAATTTAGGCAGGGACTTTTCCTATGTTGTATAAAAAGCTCTTGCAAGTGCAGGAAATATAACTGATGCTGATAAAAGTTAACCGGCAAACTGTCCATTCTAGGTGCTTATATGAGTTTCTGTTGATGTAAATGGGATGATTTGTGACAATTATTATAAAAGCCAGGGTAACCCAAGAGATGTGTGCACTAGTTTTCTAACTAGGCTTTCAATAATCCTTCTAGAACCTTTGCCAGGGGAGCACACCTGTATACCTGGATTAAATGTCCACGGGGGCTCTCCAGCTTTACCCGGCGGTTGGTGTATTGCAGTAAGTAGAGGGTCATTTTTCCATAAGCTATGAGGTGTTTGAGCAGGTACAAGGTGATTTCCTCAGCTCTTTGCATGGTTTTCCTAGGATCAGAGTCTGGACTTATGATTGTGGTATCCCTGCCCATTGACACTGTACACTCTTCCCAGTGAAGAGGGGGAACAACTCCCCTCAGGGTAAGCTTGTTGAACTCAGGTACCACATCGATGTCATTCTGTTTGTTTCCTTTTCTTTATGTATTCCCAGAGTCTGGCAGAGTCATGTAACATAGTAAATGTTCCATAAATACTTTTTGCATGAATGTACGAACAAAAAGTTATAACTCCAACAGTTCACTAGAAATTATCTCATCTTTCCTCCTTCTTAAATAAATAAGGCAAGCATCCTCATTCAGTAACATTCTTACAGCTGGTTAAGAGCTGAGCAAATGTCACCCACATCAACAGACCGTTGGTGACGAGACTGGCTCATTTTGCTCGGCCTGAGTGGGAGAGAGGTCATGAGGACGGTTCCCAGACATCCTTCCTGACATGCAGGGTCTTCTTCACTCACCACTTGCGTTTCCTGTCCAGAGATATTTATGGAAGCAGACGGTGGTTAAGGGGTAGATTTGTTTTTGCATCAAGTTCATTGTTAATCACTCTTGCAGAAGGGTTGGTTACGAGCAAACAAAAAAATAAAAGTTGTACAATCTAAAGCACTTTGTTTTCAGACAGTCTTGGCCCTGCCTGAACTGGCCCAGACGCTAAATCTGAGAAACGTGTGAGCTTTTTGTCCTAGGTTTTCATGTGTATGTGTGTATGTGTTTTTTAAAGTGTTGTTATATTCCTTACAACAAACATTAGCTGAACACAAATCACAACTCCGTGACCTCAGGGTTTGAATCTTGTGAGGCCACAAGGGGGCGTAATTTGGCCACAAAAGAGTCTCAAGCCTGGAGAGAGCCGAGGAGGGCAAAGCCGCTTTGGGAACCACCTGCATCCGGGAGGAGAAGCGGGTGTCTGCGGTTTCCACCTTCTCCCTCAGGTGCTCCTTGCTCCCAAAGCCGGGGGCAGAGTCTCTTCCAGCCCAACCCAGTGACTGTGTCCCTGGGGCATCACAACTTAACACAGAAAGGAGATCTTAATGATTTGTGTATTTTATTGAAAACCCCAAATATTTCATTGGCTGCTAAAACCTACGACACACAAATTCCTCCCTCCTTCCACCCCCGCCCCTTCTCTTTCTTTCTAACTCATATTTAGGAGACTCCATCCCCTTTCTTTCTTTCTTTTTTTTTTTTTTTTGCGGTACGCGGGCCTCTCACTGCCGTGGCCTACCCGCCGTCGCGGAGCACAGGCTCCGGACGCGCAGGCTCAGCGGCCATGGCTCACGGGCCCAGCCGCTCCGCGGCATTTGGGATCCTCCCGGACCGGGACACGAACCCGCGTCCCCTGCGTCGGCAGGCGGACTCTCCACCACTGCGCCACCGGGGAAGCCCTATCCCCTCTATCTCTTTTGGCCCTGATCTTGCACCTCTGCCTGGGGACCAGCCCACAAGTGCCAGTGTAAACAGGGGAAAGCGCAGAGGGTTAGGCCTGCCCTGGGAAGGCAGCTCTGTGCTCCAGGCTTTCTGGAAGGACTTCTTCTCATACTGGTTGTGCTGCTTCCACAGGATGAAAATTATTTTCTCTGACTGTTGTGTGTTATCTGAGTTCCAGTTAGGAAAACTCCAGCTGGATGGCAGATGCCCGTACTCTTCTTATGGAACTTGAGCTGAGATCAGGTAAAATAAGACAGACGTCTTTGCTGCTGCGACTACCGGCAATTAACAAGTCAGAACTTGTCTTAGGTGAACGTTCCACGATTACTGGGGACTGAGGTTGACCATGTTGCTTAGCGGTTGGGTGGTGGGCTCTGGTCTTAAAGACCTGGGTTCAAACCCTGAGCCCCGTGCTGTGTGACTGATCTCAGACAAGCTATCTAACCCCTCTGTGTCCAGTCTCTATCTGTGGAAGAGGGAACATAGTGGGATGTAAAGTACCCAGAGCATCTTAAGTGACTCCTATACACTTGTTATTATAATGTCCTAATTTTTATAGGAGCTCATCTTTGTCCTTCAGGAGTCTCCTTTCAGAATAACTTTAGACTTGAAAAAATATTGCAGACATAGTAGAGTTTGCTCATAGCCTTCACCTAATTCTGCCTAGTGTTGACATCTTACATCACCAGACCGCAGAGATAAAACCAGGAAATTCACGTGGATGCAGTACCATTAACTAAGCTGTAGACTCTATTCGTGTTTCTCCAGCTGTCCCCCTAACGTGCTGCTTTGTGTCCGGGACCCAGTCCCAGTGGGTTCAGTGGCCACGACTCCTCAGCCCCTAGCGGGTCTGCAGGCTTCCTTCCTCTTTCACAACCTGAGCCCTTTGGGAGATTCCTGGCAAGTGATTCTGTAGAATGTCCTTTGCTTTGGGCTAATCTGATACTTCCTCACAATTACACTGAGCTTACGCATTTTGGGGCAAGAATACCGCAGAATTCTCAGTGCATCCTGTCAGGAAAGACGTGTGTTGATATGTCTTATTACAGACACAGTCGGTCCTCCGTATCCATGGGCTCCGAATCTGGTGGATTCAACCAACTGAGGTTGAATGAAAACATTAAAAATAAATTTTTCCAGAAAGTTCCAAGAAGCAAACCTTAAATGTCAGGTGCCAGCAAATATTTACATAGTATTTACGTTGTACTTACAACTACATGGCATTGACATTTTAATAGGCATTGTAAGTTATCTAGAGATGATTTAAAGTATAGGAGGATGTGCATGGGTTATATGCAAATACTACACCATTGTATACAAGGGACTTGAGCACCTGTGGATTTTGGTGTCTGAGGGGGGTCCTGGAACCAATCACCCTCGGATAATGAGGGACGACTCTTCTGTTAACTTTATTCCAGTGGCTGTAGAGTCACTGTTTTCCCATCTGTAATTGGTACACACCTTGGAGGAGATACATTGAGACTGCAGCTATGCTCTCTCATCATGACCACACCCACCACGCTTAGCACCAGTAGATGGTTCTGGCCTAGGCCCATTATTACTGTGGTGTCAGCCTAAGGGAAATTTTCTATTTCCATCATTTACATTTACCTTTGTAATTCTGCTATAAGGAAGAACTGGCCCTTCTCTGCTGCATGTATGTGTGTATGTGTGTTCATCCATCCATTCATTCGTTCGTTCTTCATTGATATGACTATGGACTTACAGGTATTGATTTTTTTCTATGGGTTGGTAATTACTATCATTATTTTATTGCCAAAATTGTCCCAGATTTGGCCACTGGGGCTCTTCAAGCAGGCTCCTGTGTTCTTCCAGCATATGCCCTCATGATTTTTTCAGCACTTCCTTAATTTCTGGCACCATAAAAATGTTCCAAGCTCATCGTGTGTTTTCCTAACCCCACGCTGGAGTTGACCATTTTCCAAGGAGTACTGTTTCCTTTATTGGAAACTCATACTTAGAAACGGGTATCTGACCTCTAGGTGTGCTCACTGCCCCTGGGTGTCCTTGACCCTCAGCCACCCAAGCAGACAGAACTGGATCAATATATAGACAGCATGAGTTGATTCTTATACCCCCCATTCATCCTGTCCTCCCCTTTGCCTGACTCATAACTGTCTTTTTCTGACAGTGAGAAACCTGGCTTTTATCATCCGTGGTGTATTTACATATTTGCTCCATCCTAGATTAAACATAATTCAGTTCACAATTTCTTACCCTCACTCCTTGGGAAACACGTTTCCTAACGAGAGTGAGATATTTGAACATGGATCGTTTTGTCCTGAGCTTCACCGTGCAGTCGATATACCGTTTTCCAAACGTAACGGGTTAGTGATTTTCTTCCCCACTCGCTTCATTGCCTGTGTCATTCAGTCTCCCCACAGCCAGGTTCATCTGGAACCAGTGCACTACATCCGGGCTACCCCACATCGTGGCTGATTTGAAGTACTTATTTGAGGGAGTTGTTCTAGAACCAAAGGATCCACAGAGGTGTCTCTCTCCCCTCACCTCCTTTTCCTCATTCCCTTCCCTTCACTGTCTCCACCCCATTCCCACACCTGCCTGGCTGGTGACTAATCTCATTAATTTCTAGTTTGTGCTTCTGCGTTTCTTTTGCACAAAGAGCAGATACATGCGTATTTTCCTGGGTCACCCTTCTCTCTTACACGAGGCTGGTATACTAAGGTACTCTTTTGTATTTCACTTTTCTCACTTAGCAATATATTCTGGAATATCCATATCAGTTCTTAGAGGTCATTTTCTTCTTCTTTTTTTAACAGCTGCATAATGCTACATTGTATTCTGCAGTTTTCTTAATGACTACTTAGGTTCTTTCTGCATTTTTTTCCATAACAAATAATGCTACAATGAATAACTTAATGCATACATATATAGATACATGTATATACACATACATATATGCACATACATACACATACATATACACATATGTGTGTGTGGAGCTATGAGCTATCTACTGCTGCCTAACAAATTCCCTCCAAATATAATATCTTAAAACAACGAACGTTTATCACCTCACGGAATCCAGGGCTCAGGAATCTACGCACGGCTTCTCTGGGTCTTCTGGCTCGGGTCTCTCCCAGGGTGCTGTCGAGGTTCCAGCAGGGCGGCGGTCTCAGCCGAGAGGACACAGGTGCAGGCTCACTCACGCGGCTGTTGGTAGGATGCCGTCACTCGGTGGCGCTGGGCTGAGAGCCTTGCTGGCTGCAGGCTGCTCTCAGTTCCCAGGTCATCCACAGGAAGCTGGCTTCCATCAGCGTGAGCGAGCAAGACAGGACAAGACCTAAGTTACAGGCTTTTTGCGGCCTAATGTCAGACGTGGCATTCCATCCCTTTGCCACACTCTGTTCATTAGAGGTGAGTCACGAGGTCCAGGTAACACTCGAAGAAGGGGAGTGCACGAGGGCCTGAATTCCAGGCGGTGGGATGCCGGGGAGCCGTTTCAGAGCCTGCCTGTCACAGAATGTATCTTCGGGGTAAAGCAGAGGATTGCTGGGCCAGAGTCCGTGTGTGTAGGTTTGCTGGACATCGCTGAATTCCCCCGCAAGGTAGGTTACACAGATCTGCATCCCCACCAGTCACATGTACGAGTGTGTTTGCCCACAGCCTGGACAACACGATGCATCACTGGGCATTTCTATTTATACCCATTTGACAGGTAAAAAATATTTCAATGTTGTTTTATTTTGATTTCTTTAATTATGAGTGAGTGTGAACATGTTTTACATACATTTAAGTACCATTTTAATATCTTTTAGGTGAATTGTCTGATGGTATATTTTTCCTATTTTTGTATCGCAATTTGGTTTTTTGTTCTTCAGTTTTAAAGAGTTTTTTATATATTATAGTTATTAGCCCTTTCTCTGTAACATGAGTTGCAAATATTGTCTCCCAGCTTGACAGCTGCCTTTTGACTTTGCATGTAGTGCTTTTTCCATGCAAAATTTTAAAATTATTTTGGTAAGTCAAATTTATCACCTTTTTTTGTATTACTTCTGAATTTTGAGTCATAGTTAAAAAGCCTTTCTGTCCACTAATGTTAAAGAGGAATTCACCCATGCTTTCTTCTAGTGTTTGAATGGTTTCCTTTTTCACTTATGTCCTTGTTTCATTTGGTGTTTATCCTCCTGTATGGTGTGACGTAGGACTGTGACAATGTCTGTTTGCAAATGGCTACCCAGTTGTCCCAGCAACATTTATCAAAGTCCTCTTTTTTTTTTAGAGTTTTGACTGTCTTCTTCTTCTTTTTTTTTTCTTAACATCTTTTTTGGAGTAAAATTGATTTACAATGGTGTGTTAGTTTCTGCTTTATAACAAAGTGAATCAGCTGTACATATACATACATCCCCATATCCCCTCCCTCTTGCGTCTCCTTCCCGCCCTCCCTATCCCACCCCTCTAGGCAGTCACAAAGCACCGAGCTGGTCTCCCTGTGCTATGTGGCTGCTTCCCACTAGCTATCTATTTTACATTCGGTAGTGTATATATGTCCGTGCCACTCTCTCACTTTATCAAAGTCCTCTGGTGTCCTGTTTTGCTATTGAGAAGTCCACTTCAATCTGACTTATTCTTTGCCCCAGTGACCTGAGTATATTACATTTTCATATGTGCTTGTATCTATCCCTGGGCTTCCTGTTCTCTGCCACTGGTCTCTATCTACTCATGCCCCTGCACCACAGTATTGTAACTTCAAAGGTTTCTGGCAGAGATAAGCCACCCTCATAGTTTTTCTTTTTTAGTATTTTCCTAGCTATATTTACATGTTTAATTTAACAAATGAACTTTTTTTTTTGTTTTTTGCGGTACGCGGGCCTCTCACTGTTGTGGCCTCTCCCGTTGCGGAGCACAGGCTCCAGACGCGCAGGCTCAGCGGCCATGGCTCACGGGCCCAGCCGCTCCGCGGCATGTGGGTTCTTCCCGGACCGGGGCACGAACCCACGTCCCCTGCATCGGCAGGCGGACTCCCAACCACTGCGCCACCAGGGAACCCCCCCAAATGAATTTAAAAAATTTTTTTTATTTAGTTTTGGCTGCATTGGTTTTTTTTTTTTTTTTTTAACCGTACGCGGGCCTTTCGCTGCTGTGGCCTCTCCCGTTGCGGAGCACAGGCTCCGGACGCACAGGCTCAGCGGCCATGGCTCACGGGCCCAGCCCCTCCGCGGCATGCGGGATCCTCCCGGATCGGCGCACGAACCCGTGTCCCCCGCATCGGCAGGCGGACTCCCAACCACTGCGCCACCAGGGAAGCCCTGCATTGGTTTTTTGCTGCTGCGCGCGGGCTTTCTTTAATTGCCGTGAGCGGGGGCTACTCTTCGTTGCGGTGCGCGGGCTTCTCATTGCGGTGGCTTCTCTTGTTGCAGAGCATGGGCTCTAGGCGCGCGGGCTTCAGTAGTTGTGGCTTGTGGGCTCAGTAGTCGTGGCACACGTGCTCTAGAGCACAGGCTCAGTAGCTGTGGCGCACGGGCTTAGTTGCTCCCCCGCATGTGGGATCTTCCCGGACCAGGGCTCGAACCCGTGTCCCCTGCATTGGCAGGCGAATTCTTAACCACTGCGCCACCAGGGAAGTCCCCGAAATGAACTTTAATATTAACTTGTCTAACTCCATAAAAAAAGCCTATGGATATTTTTATTTCTATTGGGGTTTTATTGCATTCATAAGTTAATCTAGGGAGAACTGACATTTTTATAAGCTTGAATCATCCTATCCAAGAACAGGTGGTGTCTTTCCATTTGTTCAAGTCTATTTTTGTGTCTTTCCAGAGTACTTTAAAGTTTTCCTCCTATAGTTTTTGCATATTTCATGGTTTTTTTATTCCTAAGTATTTCATCTTCTGTTTATTCCTAAGTATTTCATCTTCTTTGTTGCTTTTGTAAATAGGGTTTTCTCTACTACCGTGTCCTCCAATTGGTTATTGTTTGTGTAAAAGAACTCTTGATTTCTGTATGTGAGGTTTATATCTTGCTACTACATTAAATTATTTTATTGAGTTAGTTTTGTCATTGATTTTCTAGGGTTTTCCTGGTATGCTTTCATATCATATATAAAGAGAGAGTTTTTACTTCTTCTTTACCAATTCTTACACCTGTACTTGATTACTCTTCTCTAATTGCATTGCCTAGTATCCGTATACAGTGTTGAATAGTTGAGGAGATACTGGGCATCCTTAACCTTGTTCTTGATCTTAGTAAAAATGCCTCTAATGTTTCTCCATTAAATAAGATGCTGGCTTCAGGACCAAGGAATATGTATGTTATCTTTATTATTATTATATTAAGAAAGCATCTGGGGACTTCCCTGGTGGCACAGTGGTTAAGAATCCGCCTGCCAATGCAGGGGACCCGGGTTCGATACCTGGTCTGGGAAGATCCCACATGCCGCGGAGCAACTAAGCCCATGCACCACAACTACTGAGCCTGCGCTCTAGAGCCCGCAAGCCACAACTACTGAGCCCACGCACCACAGCTACTGAAGCTGCGCACCTAGAGCCCGTGCACCGCAATGAAGAGTAGCCCCCACTCGTCAAAACTAGAGAAAGCCCGCGCCCAGCAACGAAGACCCAATACGGCCAAAAACCAATCAATCAACCAATCAATCAATTTATCAACAACAAGAAAAAAAGAAACCATCTTTCAAAACCATTGAGTAATTTTGATCAGGAATGTGTTCTGAATTTTGTCCAAGGCTTTTACGGCATCTGTGGAGATACTGTAATTATATGATGTCTTCCTGGATCTGTAAATATGTGAATAATATTAATGGATTTTCGAATATTGAACCAACTTTGCTTTCCTGGAATAAGTCACACTTGGTCATGGTGAATTATTTTCCTAATGTGGTATTGACTTCTACTTGCTACCATCTTATTTGTATTTTTGTCATCCATTATATGCAATTTTTTGGTACCTTTCTGTTTTAATTATGTCTCTTCTAGACATCATATTATTGGACATTTTTTAAAATAGTCAATCTGAGAGTCTTTATCTTTTATATTTGTAAGTTTTATCTATTTATAATTATTATGGTGACCATATACTAGGATTTATCTTATTTCATATTTTGCTTTTATTGAACTTTTTTTTGGCTTCCTTTATTCTCTTTTCCTGTTTTCCTTTGGTCATTTTGAGTATTCTGCCAGTTTAAAAAGTTAAACATTATATTTTCGTTCTTACTGTGGCTACCCTCTATTTAAAACCTATAATTATGCATGTTTACCTGCAGTAGTAAACTTAGAAATGTCTTATTGTGCCCTTATAAGTCAGGATTTCCTGCCCACGATCAGGTCCCTTGGTCTCCCTCTTCCCTCAGCCCCATAGTGCTATTTTAGTTCTAGACTTATGGACAGTCTGTTTCCCACTTGGGTCCTATAGTGGACTTTACCTAAGCACTTGGTTATCCTTAATTCCACACCTCTTATAGCAATCTCCTGGATTTGTCTCTTTTCTTGTCTGAAGCCTTCCTTCAAGAGCGTTTCCACTGTGTGATAACATTTCTGAGGCCTTATATGAGTGAGAATATTTATATCCTCACATCTGAATGACAATTTGGATTAAAAAATCTGACATTCAAAGTTCTTTACTTTTACTACTTTAAAACCATTACACCAGTATCCCCGTGTACCATTTCCCTACCAGTCTGTCTCTTACTCCTTTATAGGTTAGGGTGAAGATAAAATTTATCGTTCAACCAGGACACATTTGAGAGTGAAGAGGGCACTACCAGTAATTAAGCTTGGGCGGTCGGTGTAAACCAGGATGACCCTGCGTAAACTGAGACATAATACTCTGCTTACTTACAGGTGGTTTAGTCACCCCACTTATAGATGATTAATTCTTTCTCTCTGGAAGCTTTTAGAATTTTCTTTCATTTGATATTCTTGGGTTTTGCTATAACACTTTTAGGTGTGGTTTTCTCTTTTTTTAAATATTTATTTATTTATTTATATTTTTGGCTGCGTTGGGTCTTAGTTGCAGCAGGCAGGATCCTCTGCTGTGGCCCGCGTGCTCAGTAGTTGTGACCCATGTGCTCGGGGGTTGTGGCACGGGGGCTTAGTTGCCCCGAGGCATGCAGGATCTTAGTCCCCCGACCAGGGATCAAACCGTGTCCCCTACATTGGAAGGCAGATTCTTAACCACTGAACCACCAGGGAAGTCCCTAGGTGTGGATTTTCTGTTGTCCCCTACTTGGTCTTCTATGAATTCTTTCCATTTGAGCCATATCTTCCTCCCTCCCTCCCTCCCTCCCTTCCTTCCCTTCCTCCATCTATGTCCCAGTGACTCCTGCTGTAATTTCTTTCACTCCCAGACTCTTTATTGTAGTCAAATGCAGAGAGTCACTTATCCTGCCAACAGGAGCTCTTTCAGTCTATGTGAGACGTATATTTATTATTGCAAATTTTTAAAAAGGATTTTGTTTTGCACCTGTGTCTCCAGTACATTTTAATTTTTGAGTGCTTTCACAGCCTTAGGCACTCTGGGCCTGCGGAGTCAGGAGCCCCACCCCCTGGCCTTCCCTAAGAAGACATTACACTAGGCTAATCGTAAAGGATATTTCCAGATGCCCATGGCTCTACTGACGTCTCATCAGGAATCGTGGACATGAAGCCTAAGACGTCACGTCCCTTGTCTCAGGATGGTTAGAGCTGCTGATTGCAAACAGTGGAGTCTACTTGGACCAGTTTAAGCAGAAAAGGGATTTACTAAATGCTTTGAGGTCCACCACGGGATCGTGCAGGACGGAAATGAGTTTTAAGACTATGTTTCCAGGACCAGCACCTGGACCGTGCGATGCGACTGGACAAGTGAGAAAGCAGCCTCCACCCGATTGAAGCCTGGGCATCTGCTGCCGGAACTGACGCCCCTTCTCAGTGACGGAAGCTGCACGGGGACCCGCAAAGTGGACGCTGTGTGGACAGCCTGCTTCCTGGGATCTCGCTTCCAAACGCGGGGTCACGTGGGAGGCCTGCGTGGCACAGAGGGAGCCCTCCAAGCCTCCCGGCTGCCAGGGAGGCTTAATTAGAAAGACTTTTAGAAGAAAATGGAATGTGGTTGGATTTAAATGGAGCAAAACTTGAAAGACTGGATCCATCCATTATAGACTGTTATTATCGTCTATATAATAATGCAGATTATTATATCTGTAGTGCTGGTTTAACAATACAGAGGAGGGACTTCGGCAGGCCCAGGGCAGGTGCCTGGAGCCTGTTTGAACGTGTTTCACCCCGTGCTCTTGTTTCACTCTTGGCCAGAAGCAAAGATACTGCAGCGAAAAGTCACTGCTGCACACATTAGACTTCCAGCTGGCTCGCTTGGACCTTTACCCTGACTTCTGGCAAAAATTGTGTCAAAAGTGGTGCTGCTCTTGCAAACTAAGCACATGTGGTCAGGCTAAACTCTTGTGTTTTATTTGTATTTTAAAAAACGTAACCATAGTCACTATAAGGTTTGAGGTGGGTGAACTACTTAGAGGGTATTTGATTGTGCTAGAAAATATATTAAAAAAGCAAACCCTGCATTTTGACTTCTGAGCGAAGAGAGGATTTCAGACAAAAATTTAAAAAATAAAGAGAGCTTGTTTTTACATGTGTTGCCTTTGCTTACCCTGTGGAATCTTGGGACCATGTGTCTCCTCAAAATCTCCCTACAAGAAAATTAAACACTGAGTGCATGCGGTTAAGGAAATACCAACTGAGAATTATTTGAATGTATGTAATGTAAGCCTTGGTGTGAAAATACAGAGCGTGGTATGCAGAAAATTTGGATATTATTTTTATTTAAAGAGAAAAGCGATAGCTCAAAAAGGGCACAAAACTTGCACGTCAGTACCAGATTAAAAAATTAAACTATGTAGGTTGTAACAGTACTAGAAATTAAGTAGGAAAAGGTAGAGTTGATTTGTTCAGCCAGAACCCATGAGTGTAGACAGACTTCACCGTCTACACTGGAGAATTGAAGCGATCATAGAGATGGAATTTCCCGGATAGTCATTTAACTGTTAGCCTGGCCTCCAATTTCCTGTACTAGGAACACGAGCCAGGAGCTGCCACCTTCTAAGAAGTAGCAGCTGCTAGAATGCAAGAGCCTTCACAATGAAAACAAATACGAACAACTGTGTTGAACTCTACATTGGGGAAGTGCTTGCGTAGCAGAGACAAAACATTATTTTAAGTGAATTTAGAACGATTACTTGGAACCTACATACTTGGGACGTTCATTCCAAGGACAAAGAATAAGGGAAATTTCGGGCTTGTATTCAGTAGTTTCATTGTTTACAGTAATAAGGGTGTGACCGAGAAACCATTTTTCTTTATATTGTTGGGTAAAGCAAGTAAGTAATGAAATGTTTGTGTTAGAAATAATGCAATTCAGTATAAAAGATTCAATTACGAAAGTGAAAGAAAGTAGAGGTACTATAGTAGAATTGACAGGGAAGTATCAGTATGAATGCATGATTTCTTTTTAAAGTCCTTTTGAGTACTGTGCGCTGAACTGGCCAAGGAGCCCTGTACCTCTAGCAGCAAGTGGGTACCGAGAGCCCGTGTGTAGGGCGCAAACCCCACTCCCCATATACATGGAGCCCGCGCTCCCCATACACGTAGAAATGTCTTCGTGGTGGGGAAGCGAACATTCAGAGTGGGCAGGAGGCATCGTGCCAGGAAACGTGGAGGCTTAATGGGATCAAAGCCCAAGAGACCTGGAGGGGGGCTCCCAGTGGCCAAAGTTACGACAGTTCAGCCAAAAAATGATAATAAACACTGTTGATAAAAACACTTTCAATCTATGAAAATTCGTGAGTCTGTTATGCTCAAAAGGGAAACTGCCAGAAAAATTAATTCAAAATAATGTGTTACAACTGAAACAGCTATTGAACCAGTTATACTTTAAAAATTGGGCAGAAAAGGAAAGAATTATTTATCCTGCCTTTTCAGTAGGGCCCATGTCCAGGTTAGGGTATAGTCTTAGTTAATGGAGTAAAGCCCTAGTTTATAGAAGGCCCTCTGATAACTGGACATAGAACACCACTGTCTAGCGGCCCTCATGAATGATTAGGTGAGAAATACTAGTTGGGGCTGAAATATTGTCTCGATGGCCTCAGCTGGACCTTCAGAGCAACTGAGAGGAATCAGAGCCGGGCTCCATCAGGAATATAGACCAACAGCCCGTTTTGTGCCCGCCGCCTTAGGAACGTTTGCCCAAGGTGCCTGCCAGCAAGCAGGTCTTGGCTTTGAGATCAGCTTTTGTAGTAAAGCTCTCAGGGAGGGTAGCTGATTCTCATGCAGCTTTTCTGTGGAGCTGGGAGCGCCATCACAATCCTGGGAGCCCCGTGGCCACCCCTTGGCCGGCACCTCCCCCCAGGCCATCCTCCGCCCTCCTCCCACCCCCCATGGCTCCAAGGCCACGGCCCTGCCTGGGGCTACCGCCCCCCAGTCACCAAGCTTTGCTCTTGTTGGCTCTCTCCTGGGCCTGAAAAAACAAATTATTTTGAGACAATGAAATTGATCTCAGAGAGGCAGCAGTGGCTGGTGGCTTGAAGCGCAATCTTAGTTCCCTGACCAGGAATTGAACCTGGGTAGCCTGGATGGAAACCAGGAATCCTAGCTGCTAGACCAGCAAGCCACCAGACAAGCAAATTTTCCCTGGCTCTTTCCCCCACTGAAAAATGCATTTCTCCCATAATTCAAAAAGACACATGCACGCCAATGTTCACTGCAGCGCTATTCACTATAGCCAGGACATGGAAGCAACCTAAGTGTCCATCGTCAGACGAATGGATAAAGAAGATATGGCACATATATACAATGGAATATTACTCAGCCATTGAAAGGAACTGGGTCATTTGTAGAGACGTGGATGGACCTAGAGAGTTTCATGAAGTAAGTCAGAAAGAGAAAAATAAATATTGTATATTAACACATACATGTGGAACCTAGAAAAATGGTACAGATGATCTTATTCGCAAAGCAGAAGTAGAGACACAGACGTAGAGAACAAATGTACAGACACCAAGGGGGAAGGAGGGGTGGGAGGAATTGGGAGATTGGGATCGACACATATATATTATTGATACTGTGTATGAAATAGATAACTGAGGAGAACATGCTGTATAGCACAGGGAACTCTACTTAATGCACTGTGGTGACCTAAATGGGAAGGAAATCCAAAAAACGGGGATATATGTATACGTATGGCTGATTCATTTTGCTGTACAGCAGAAACTAACACAACATTGTAAAGCAACTATACTCCAATAAAAATTAATTAAAAAAATAAACAATGCTGATGGGAAAAATAAAGAAAGAAAAATGCATTTTTCCCAAGGAGGCAAAAGCTGTAAAAACAGGTACAAGTTTATTATTAGAGATACGGCACCACAAGTGGGAGAGCACACAGAGAAGCAGTTTGTTTAGTTAAGACAGAAGCAGGGCAGAGATGCACCCCGGCAGAGAAAGGGTGTGGGCGCCCCCCACCAACGAGGAGGAGCGCGGTAAAGAGGCAGTTAAGCCATTGACAGGACACTCCTTCCAGGTCTTTGTTTGCCTTAGGCCAATTATCTGGTATCTTTCGCCACACCTGACCTCCCCTAGGACCCTCCCCACCGTGCATGTGCAACTTTTTTCCAAGATGGATTCCAGCCCAGAGGCCTATGGGGGGCCTTGGCATCACATATTATGGGGTGGTGCCCCCTCCTTTTTGACCCCCAAGGAGCCTTTCTGCACATGCGCAATGTCTCCCTTGCCCCAAGGATGGGAGATACGTGACCTGTGGATCTATTACTCAAACAAGGGTTAGCTCCTCTCTGTTCCTGCCGCTACTGTTATCTTAAAGTGTCCTCAGGAGGCAAAATCCAACTATTTACCCTGGTCCTGTTGTTACTTCTATCTCAAAGTACAAACAGAGGGCTGGTTGTAAATATCTAGCCTGGAGCCCACTTGCCTCCCGCCTCAGGAAATGTAACCAGGAGGCTGGTTGTAAATGCCCAGCCTGGAGCCCATCTATCTCCAGCCTCAAAATGCCTGGGAAGAGCTCTGATGTAATGTCGGGTGTCAGGACCTCAGATGTTGTAACAGCTCTTGCTGCTTTCCCGCTACTGTCTGCAAACCTTCCGTACACATGCACCTGAGAAAACGACTAAGAAATCCTGGATGAAAATGTAGAAAGTCAAAAGGAGTCATTGAGCTCTGCAGGGAGGCGTGTGGCAACTGTCACCACCGACGCTTATCACCTTTTGCTCCCAGGGAGGCACACGTCCCAGCCCAGGACCCACGCTGTGGGTGGGAAAGATGGGGCAGTGCAGGACGCACTTCACAATGGTCACCTCTGTCCCGTGACTTGTCAGAGGAAGGAAATGCTCCTGGGCTGAAGCCCTCGTGGCACTTTGGCCCTGACAGTCAGTGTCCCTTATCATGGAGGTGGCATAGTGCATTCGTAGCTTCAAATTCTCTCTGTATTTTATTATTTGAAATGAAAAATATTTTGAGATCTTGAGTATTTTTAGAGACAACGTTATATGTGGTAATTTAAAAATCTGGAAATGTATTTTTACCGACCCAAATCTGGGTCCACTTGCCCGCACGGTAAAGCCAATCCACTGACCCCGGGCTGTGGGGAAGGAAAGTGCAGAGTTTACTGCAGGCGCCAAGCAAGGAGTCCAGACAGCTTGTGCTCAAAACACCCGAACTCCCTGATGCATTTCAGGAAAGCATTTTCAAAGGCCAGCTGAGGGAGCAGGGGGGGTCCCAGGGTGTGTGATCAGCTCGTGCAGTTCTGATTGGTTGATGGTGAGGTCACAGGGCGGGGTCACAGGGGGTCACATGATCAATCCTTAGGTGCCAGTAGGGCTGGGGGCTACGTGCCCATGGTCGTCAAGTAGTTAATTTCTTCCATTTGGTGGCGGTTTTAGCATCTGTAAAACAACTCGGGAAAGGTGCATCAGATACTATGATCTGGGTACTTCAGAGCGGAGCTGATGAAGAGGACCTGGGGGAGGGGCCTGTTCCAGGAAGGCCCCATCGGGTCCTGCTCGGTTACAGGATCATTGGGCTTTTAGAGTAATTACATTTTGCATCAACCCAGTCCTTGTGTTTTCATGTTTTAGCTGTGCAGCCGTTACTGTAAATGTGAACTCCTATTCATTGTTAATGTATTTACGTATTTACATTGCTGGCAGTGTTCTCTACTAATACACCCCCAATGCTCAGGTATGATGCCCTGAGGACACCCTGAAGGGAGCAGGCACTGCTCTCACAGTGTAGACCAAAGAGCCACATTTTTTCTTTTAACTTTATTGGAGTATAGTTGATGTACAGTGTTGACCACCAATCTGTGATGACACACTTCAGATGTCTCCACAAGACAGAGCTCTTTAAGTTCCCAGGAAGAGCACTGAGCTTGCCCAGGCCCTGGAGTCGGTGCTCCCAGGAAGGCTCCTGTCCAGTCCCCACGGCAACGAAGTTTTCATGCCGTTTGGTCAGTCTGCTTGACTAGGCTTTCAGTTATAAATGGAACGCCCACTTGTTTTAAGTGTCCTGTTTGCTAATGAGACACTGGTCACTTTAAAGGAACCAAGAACCTTTACAAAATCTTGTTCCAGAGCACAGTTTTTCCTGTTGGTGTCGACGCTGTAGGAAATTAGGGGTCAGATGCCAGCCGTGGAACACTGCACACCTGCCCCACCTTTTCTCATTGTTCACTTGGAATCCTTGCCTCTGTCCTTGCCAGTCCTCGGGACACTGTGCTCAGAGAAAGAGGACAGCTGGGGGCTTCCCGAGACCCCATCAGGGAGCTGCCAGGGTACGAGACCCGCGTCCTCTGTCTGGGCCCCTCAGGACCCTCTCTGATGTGGGCCGTCCACCTTGAGGCTCCCACGGGACCCCTCCCCGCACACCTTCTGCCCGCGCACACGCCCTGCTCATCCGTGTTCATTCACAGCCTTAGTGACCTTGCTGGCCTCTGCCCCGTTTCCTCCCCAGGTGTGAGAGCAGCTCAGGGAAGCAGACCGTTGACTGACGTTATCGGGCCCTCTCCTGCTCCCATCTCTGCAGCATCTCTCCCGGGCCTGGGGCGGCATCTGTCCCGGCCCTGGGGCGGCATCTCGGTTTCCAGCTCGGCTGACCCCCGCGGGCTATCCCTGCTCCTCACTTAGCACTAGAGACAGGTAGGTAGGACGAGTTTCCCAAGGTGAAAAGGGAAGCGGAAGGTCCAAAACCACAAAAGCTAACAGTGGTGACTCCGGACAGACGGGACAGGAAGAAAGGCATGAGCGTGCTGTGGCTCCTTTGTATGCATCTGTATAGTTTGAATTTCTTACCAGTTATACTACTTGTATGTCAGATTAAGCAGGACGCACGGCTTTAACTGAATTAAACCCATCTGGGCTCTTATCGCCAGCTGCTTTCAACCACCCTCAACTCCAGCGAGCTGTGGAGGAATGCGCCTGAGGGCCCCCAGCCCCGGGTGGCGGGGCAGACGCAGCCGGCGTGTCAGGAGGCCCCGCCACGCACACCCCCTTGTACCCCGTGTGGAAGCGCACCAGTCCGGCTTCACAGGGCTGCGTGTGGCTCAAAGAACGCATCCGAAAGCGCTTTGAAAGCGGTGTAACGCCTCTGAAGGAAAGAAAAAGTGACAGAAGTGATTCAGAGGGGACAGGCTAGCTGAGGAGGTGCTGGGACACAGACCCGCCGACGTCAGCCCTGCGCCTGCTGCTCTCGTCCACTATTGCCAGGAGATGGGAAACCGTGCTCACGTTCACGGTGAAGGTTGAAAAACTCCAACTAAGTGCGTGATGTGACCTGAGGCGTGAGGACTGTGCTCTCAGGACGCTCTCGGGCCGCGGGTCCACCCCTGCCCCGCAGAGCTGGCTCCCTGCCCAGAGGTCAGCCTCCACTCCCGGGGCCCAGCGCGGCGCTGGCCACCAGGCCGTCGACACGTGCTGTGGGACTGCAAGCCCCACGGCTTCCCTGGAAACAGCACAGACGTTAGCTGACCTGCCTCGGGGGGAAACTCAAGCCCAGGATGCTTCCGGGCAGCCTGCAGTCAGCTAGTTCGGGGCAGTTTTAGGCGCAGTGCTTGGGTGCCTTTTCTAATACCTGCCCATTGCAAGAGCGCATTATGGATAGCTGGGAACGTGGATGCTTTCCCGAAACTGGCCCCCAGCTTGTCACTTCCCTAGCCATCTTAATCATTTTCAAGGAGCTCCACTTTTCACCTGTAATTGACCTTTTAGGGATATGGTTCTTCAGTTTCTTAAAAGGCATTTAATCATGCTCATTTGACAAATATTTAAATCATTTATTGCCATTAATTTACAGCATTTCAATATACACACTGCATGGAAATACAAATACCTTTTCAAACACTGGCAATGTGATTTTAGCTATGTGGCCAGCTGCCAGCTGTCTCATGGTCATTAAACGAAAGGTCAGGATTTCTGAGTACTTAAATGCTGATGGTTACAAATTTTGTTCTCGTCGGTTTTTCATTAAGTAACTTCTCACAGATAACATACATATTACTGCAGACAGAACCACCTCTGGGAATCATTACATTGATCGCATATGTGAGCTGTGCTTTCTGAAGAGAAGTAAAACATTCAGTACTTGAGTGGGTTTGGGAACTCCCTGCTATTTCTAGAAGAATCGTCTGGTTAGTAAAAATAGCATTCCGCATATTTCTCTTAGCAAGACTATCCACTAGGGCGGAATCTGTGACGCAGCGGCAGCTGGCAGTGCCACTCCTTCAAGAAGCCGGTCCTTCATTTTCCATTGTTATGCTGAGGCATTTTTAGACATCCTGGGAAGGAGCACAAAGACAAATGCAATGGGAAACACAACTTCACCGCCAGCCTCGAAGGCCTTGGGGGGCTTTAAGAAGACACCTTTACGTTAACGTGTATTTCAACTCGCGATGTCGTAAGAACAGTAATACCCTATTTCATGCTAATTTTCACGTTTGATAAGTGAATTCTCATCACACTGTCTCAACGGCGCAGTCGCTTCTCAGCGTATTTCTGCTCCGCGAGTCTCCCCAGCTGCAGTCACAGCCCGCCCCGCGACAGACACAGGCCTCCCCAGCTCCTCAGAACACAAAGGCTCAGCGGGATCTACTTACTCGTGCCGGAGCAGCCGTCCCCCCTGGGTGAGCTGGGCTACCTCGTTGGTGGCGTGGCAGGCGAAGAGCAGCCAGTTGCGAGGCTGCACCTTGTAGGCGAATCTCATGAACGTCAGCGAGTAACAGCAGAGGGCTGCCGGGGACATGCAGGACAGTGACCTACAGCCTCCAGCTGAGGGCTGCCGGGGACATGCGGGACAGCGACCTACAGCCTCCAGCTGAGGGCTGCCGGGGACATGCGGGACAGCGACCTACAGCCTCCAGCTGAGGGCTGACAGGGCTCAACTGCCTCAGAAAAAGAAGCTCTTCTGCTAAAACCTTTACAGATGATAAAAGCTATTGCTTAGATGCTTCCATGAATGGGAAACTCATCAGATGGTTGGCTCCCCTGTTAGGTATTCTGTTACTTATTACTTAAACAGTTAAAGAACATAATGGCAGTAAACTGACATCAGTTCTAACCTCCTTTTCTGTCCCCTAGAGTGGTTTATAGTCCCTTATCTGAAAGAACTGCTATTTAATCCCCTCAACGAGTTTTACGTTCAAATATCAGGATTTCAAGTAAACTTTAAGATACCTTTTCCACATAAAGTTCAAGAGGACACACTCCTTAACTAGGGGGACTACATCTGAAAGGCAAACGGGACCTTAACAAATACTTCCAACTACAGTAACCCTTTTCCTTCCTTACCATGAGGAGTAACACCCATCAATGACGTCAGGCGCTCTACGTTACTTTCTAAGAGTGACTTTAGTGTCTGGTGCTACAAACTTGAAATGTAAGCAGGAGCTGTATTATGCTATAATTTTATATATAAAGATCCTCCCAATTATTCAAATCTGCATCCTTACCAAATGTCATCCGCCCACTGATAATCTCCGGAGACTTTTTCATGTCATTGATGGCGGCAATGGGAAGACCCCAGTTGGCTACTGGGCCCCAAAAGTGCTGTTAAAAAATGAGGGGAGAAAGAAGAGGAAAAGTGAAGACAGAGCATGAACAGCTACAACTTCTCTTAAACAGTGACGTGCAATGTGCGGTTAACTGGGGAAGGTTACCGGCGCAGGCGTTCAGTGTGCAAGTACGGGCCTATGAATCAGCATTTCTCACAAGGTGAGCGCCCCAAACCAGAAGGGATCAGACACTTTACCAAGGTCCCTACCAGCTTCCAGATCACAACTAAGTAATCTCAGACCGTCCCGTTTAGAGAATTTTCAAATGAGATTCAATTCTTACACAAGTCACTCTTGCTACAACTTAAACCTGTTACGACCATTCTCTGTAATGTAACGTTTAAATCTATCAAACTTTTTTCAAATTTTCATTAAGGTATTTATTTGTGAACATCTCTTAAGATGCAGACCCTAAGTTGGATACTTTTTCTGAAGAAAGTAACTTAATAAGGGAAGAACTTGCTTTTCAGCTCATACGAGCTATATGAAGATCAGAGAACCTAAAAATCTACACTCAGAGCCCCAGATAATGAGAAATTAAACTGAAAATTAATTCTGAAGCAATCGGAACAGCCTATACTTAAGAAATGATCAGGAGTTTCTCATGCACGGCCACGGCCGTCCCAGGGTACCGAAATGAACAGCCTATACTTAAGAAATGGATCAGGAGTTTCTCATGCGCGGCCACGGCCGTCCCAGGGTACCGAAATGAAGTCGTCCACGTTGATCAGTAGCGACATGCAACTTAGTTTAACTTCCGAGGTTGAAATGAGTCCAGGGGCTTTCCCCATTAAATTAAAAATTGTTTTATTTATGTACGATTTGCAAATAATGCTTTAAAATATGAAGGAGGGAGTTCCCTGGCGGTCCAACGGTTAGGACTTGGTGCTTTCACTGCCCTGGCCCAGGTTCCATCCCTGGATGGGGAACTAAGATCCCGAAAGCAGTGCAGCACGGCCAAAAAAAAAAGTGAAAAACAAAAAATAAAATAAAATATGAAGGAAACCACACAGTTTTGGGTGAAGACCCTTTTCAGTTATCAGAACATTAAACAGTGCTTTATTTCTGCCTATCAGAGCATTTAAGATACACGCAGACTGCAAAGTACCTTTCTAGACCTGCATTTCTAATACTGACCAAGAGTCATTAAAATCCAAAAACTCCGTAAGAATGAGAAACAAGGAAATGCAAGAAAAATAAGTGAGAATTACCTTCGTCATGATTTAAGAATATTTTGAAACATTTACATAACGTGTTTAATGTAAGCACGAGGCCTCTGCCTTAAATAGCTATAAAACTGTCAGAGCTTTTCTACTGCCAGCATGGTGAGTACTGCAGAATCCCACACCTGAGTTATGGACGCTGCACCTCAGGCACAGTTGGTATAAAGAATCTTTGAGGTTCTGGGGAAGGCTATTTAGTCCTCCTGCTTTCAGACTGGATTTTGTCTCAGCTACTCATTGCTGACACTTTAATGTTTCTTGTACCTAGATGAAGCCTGGCCATTTTCCTCCTTCCTCATCCTCCAGACCTCTGGTGATGGAGTATCTATCCCTCCTCACCTACCCACCTGTTTCCCCTCCTGTCCTTTCCTTTGTGTCCCTTCACTTTCAACTCTCTTGTTACTCCAGTGATGTTTCTCTCCTCCTTTTTTTGACCACGTCAGTCTATTCCCATCGCTTGGCTGTTTAATCACTTTCCACCGCTCTGCTCTACTCTGCACGGTGGCCCCCAGATCCCCGCATTATGCACTCAGCGCTGCCCTGAGGGGCTCAGCCATGCCAGGCGTCTGCGCTCACAGCTGCAGCCAGGTAGTAAGAGGCCACGGCATAAATCTGAAACCTGAGGCAGCCCGGGGGACTTCTGGTCACAAGACAGTATTCAGAGTTTTACTGTGGTGAGTGTAGGGTTATATGAAGCAGCGCTCTGCAAGTTAAGGGCTATATATACACTCGTGATTATAAGCATTGAGATATACTTGAGACAGTTCATAAAAAGAACATAAAAGGCAAAGATAATTTCAACACTAGTTACTAAAATATCTAACCACAGGAAGTTAATAATGCATCTTTTCTATGGAGTACAAGACTCTAGTTCTCACTTCCCTTTCCTGGAATACATGTTTGGTCTGTGCTCTGTCAGATACTCGTCAGTCAATGCACCGGTCCTGCAGAGAAGTCAGTGTCCAGAGTGGAACCGGAGGACCAAGGGGTCACTGGAGGTGCCCTTAGCCCGGGACCCACAAGGATGTGGCATGATGGCTGTCTCCTGTCCATACTCTGTTAATGCAGAAAGTCTGCAGAAGCCCGATATGAAGTAGCGACGGGTTCTTACCGTACTATTTTGTGAGGAGTCACCGAGGTTCAGACAGGAGAGACATGAGGGGAAAAAAAAAGAAGATCAGATGCTTTGAAAGATTTCGGTTACTTTAACCTCATACACGTATTCAAGTTTCAGTAACAGAACTACAACGCTAGCAGCACATATTCTCTTCTTTTCCTTGAGAAGATCTAGTGATATTAGGTCAATAACTTTGACCTAATGAAAGTAAACCTGAATTTTATGAAACGTAAACTTAATCCTTAGAGTGGAGCTATCCAACAGGAATATAATGCAAGTCACGAACAGGAGTCACATGAAATTTAAAAATTTCTAGAAGTCATGTTAACAAAAGTGAAAAACAACAGGAGTTAATTTTATTATTTATTCCAACATTTCTAAATATTTTAATTTGAACACGTAATCAATAACAACCTATTGATGAGGTATTTTACATTCTTTTTCGGCACTGAGTCTCCGAGATCCGGTGGGTGTCGACACCGCTGCACAGCTCAGCTCGGACTGGCCACCCTCCACGAGCTCCCCTGCCACCTGGGGCTTGTGGCTCTCAGACTGGACAGCACGGGCTTATAGGGGGCATTTCTTTGAAAACGACAAGTTGGAGAGAAGCACAATGCTGCAGAATTCTACCAGCAACGGACTTTCCATTTTTACTTACCAACAGGCCCTCACCAGAATGTAAGCTCCTAAAAATAGGCGTGTAATTCCATATTCTGTTCACAGCTGAAACTCTGGCCCAAGCGGTGCCCAGAATTCACGAGGCACTCAAAAAATGTTTGCTGAATGGATGAAGAGAAAAGTCTTCTAATGTTAAGTGAATTGTTTTCCTGAATGCTAAAATTAATACCATTCAGAAATACGTCGAATTACTTTTACTTCTGAGATGGCAATTCTTCTTTTCAGGATATAGCTTCATTGTTCTGATAAGGCAAACTCTTAAAAGTGTAGCTCCTGAAAGAATCACTGAAATAAAATGATGAAATCCTCTATACACACTGTCTCGTCCAAACAGCTCCGCTAGTTGTTTTGATGTAGAGGTCAAGGAGGTTCTAATCTCCAGCATGACAGTAGCTGTTGACGATGCTAATAATATACTTCAAATAGGTTCTGTTATGAAATACGAACAGCCTAGAAAGAGTCCGTCTTTCAACGTTAAGGGCACTGTTTTCATAGATAACGTTTCCACTGCGGTAACAAATTACGTTGCCAAGGTTGTATTTCACAGCAAGTCCAAGCTGAGCACAGTGTTTGGACGGCAGAGAGGGCGAGTCCCTTATCGGGTCAGAGGGCAGGATCCAGTAGTTTATGGACTACAGTCACCTGTGGTGTCACTTTCCTTTGTTCAGGATCTGAACACAGGCCTTTTATTTATCTATAAATTACCAATGGCACATTTTTTTCCTACAAAAATATTTTAAAAGATGTGTTTCTTAAAATCGAACTTGTCAGCTCGGAGATAATTGAGTTTTCAATTCCGGACTCTTTCCTTGAGTTGTGCAATAGTTCAAGTTCTACCCTGTTTTACAACAGGCAGGTTATAAAGGAGTGCGAAGGAGGAATAACTTCTGCCATCATACCCTGCTCAATCCCAAAGTCCTATGTGAAAGCGACCGCAAAAATAATGTTGATCACGTCACTTTAATAGAGGTTTAATGACGATAAGCCAATCTGAGGATAAATTTATTCTAAACATCCCTGGGAAATACAAAAAGCCACAACTCAGCATCCCTTAATTCTATGTCAGAACTGTGTCCAAAACATGCATCAAGTACTCAGGCAAAAAATCTGAGAAGCATACTTGTGCAGAGCCAGACTGGACAAGAAAAGCTTCCTAGTGTGTATTAGTTTCTGTTCCAAAGAAAGATAAACTTATAAGCAACACAAACTGCAGCTGGCGGACAATAATGTTAAAACTGTGTGGAAAATACCCTTGACTTTCTCTTTATTCGGTATGTTGCCTGTATTTTATTTCAGTGAAGGTTAAAACAACCTCAAAATGCATAAGGGTTTTCTTGGTTCACTTATGACCTTGAATTCTTGTGGAGGAAAAACCGATCTCCCCCGTTAAGAATGATGATGGAGGTGACAAAGGAGGATGACTACCGTGAATAAACTTTATCCTCTGTTTCTCCTTAATTTGGAATACTGTTTGTTTGGCTCCAGGTTTCTTCTAAGCTCATTTTTATTTCCTTAGTGTCTTCTCGGCATTGCCAATCTGTTTCTTCCTTTCCTAAAATTACTGACAGTAACTGTTAGCTTTCTCTGAAAGTACTGTGAGTAATTTATAACTTGCTTACACAGTACTGAAAGGATCTAAGTGGCAGCCTAGCATAGTCTGTTTATGTCGTCACTGAGGGCGGGGTAAGGCTTGGAGACGCTCTAGACTGCAGTTCTCCTACGGGCTGAAAACGCTCACTGCCATTTCAGTTATGCTCAGCAACTTGTACCTCATTTTCCAGTCCAAGTTAAAATGAGAGGGAGTTTTAACAATCAGAAGGTGTGGTATTCAACTGTATTTAGGTGGTCAAAACTAAACTGGACGGCAGAAAAGAGATTCCTGTGGCCAGTTCTGCTTCAACACTTTCAGCCTCAGTAACTTTCTGAAGGTCATTTACATGGCAGGGAAGTAAGGCCAGGGGCGGGTCTGCAAGCAGCATGGCAGAGAAGGGAGGCAGACACAGGAAAAGCAGGTGCAAAGAAAGTACCTGAAACCTTCTTTTCAAAACCATTTTTGTGCATAACCATTTCCCTTTAAATCTGAATGTCATCTTAATGACATTCCTGTTTTGGCTTCACAGGTTTGGCGTCCAGAGGGTCTCAACTTTTCCGCCTGGTTTGGATCTGTTTTTCCATATGGCAGATGAAGTGTTGGACTACCTGATGTCTGAGGTCCATTCCAGCTCTAATATCCTATAACTTGTGAAAGACTCCCTGTTTTCCACTGCAACTTCTCACTTGGGCAGTAAATATAAATTCTTAAAGCTCTCCTGGAAACTAAGAAGTTAAAATAACTTAGAATAGATAACCTCATTAACTGGAGAATATTCACCGCCAACAGCCGACTCACTTCGGATTTACAAGAGCATGCTGACTGATTAACTGATTTTCAAATACTCGTGATCTAGGTTCTACCTAAGGAAACATTCTTTGCACATATATCCAAATACATATGTGCGCGTATACCTCTGTTCACTTCTCTGAGGGAGGGGAGTAAATCTCTAGGATAAATATACACAGACCTTGACCGACTCGGTCCCTAGAACATACATCCTACCTCAAAACTTAGTTGCTCGTTCTAATTTATTTTTCTTAACCAAAATTCAGGAGGGAGAATAAGGGCAAAAAAGAGACAGCTATCTTCTTTTACTCCACCAATAACGTATGTGAGGAAATAGCTTATTTAAAAAAACAAAACAAAACGATAATAGAGATCCAGGAAGTTCCTGATTCGAGATTCTCATTAAAGTAAGTAAGAAGAAATCAGTGAAAGGAAGGATGGAAGGCATCAGGAGCACTGGGAGCCCAGGGATTAAACACAGAATACTGATAACAGTAACAATAGAACATTTACTTCTGTAATATACACAGCGCTGTGCTGTGTTGTCAAACAGCTACCAAAGCCCCAACACCAAGCAATTTGTCCAAGACTACACAGCTGGAAAGCAAACGGGCTGGGCTGCAAACCCATCATCAAACCCATCACCTATAGGTGTAATACTACTGCCATCGCTTCCAACAAAAACTGTCAGGAATTACTTAACAGTTTAATACTAAGACCCAAGTTAAATGCCCCAGTTGTCCCAGTAATGCCGTTTATAGCTGTTTTTTCCCATATCAGATCCAATCAAAGTCCACACACTGCCTTTGGTTACAGCCTGTTCTTCTAACTCCCGTTCCTCGATGAAAAAAAAAATCAACATTTTAAAATACACTTGGAAATTCACTTTAGTAAGAAAGACATTTCAGTCTTGTCCATAAAATGTAATTGACAGGAGGTTATAATCTATGTAAAATATGACTTTAAATTTTTGCTAAAAGCTTCAACTATGTTGTTAATAAAATGACTTTAAAAATTCTAGAGCAGTTTTAGTTTGGAAAACCTCTACACCCCTTCGGCAGGCTGTAAAAAGAACTCTAGAGAGCTTGAGTTGTTCAGGAGTGCAAATGACTGACGAGGCGAGAAGGCACAGGGCCCCATCTCTGATTGGAAGAGAATATGAAATTGTCTCCTTATGGCTTTATTTATTTGCCAAAGCAAAGCAGGGGCCGTAAGCAAGAAGACTAGAGGAACAAACAGGGGAAACGTTCCTCTAATAAATGCTGGGGAGAAGGGACTCCTTTCTGGAGGAAAAGCTAATGAAAGAGCTGCTGCTGAGCGTTTTGATATCAGCCCAGTCACTCAATCACTGCTCTGCAGGCTGGCATGAAGTCCCCCTGCTGCCAGGAGCAGCAGGGAAGACAAGGCCAGCGGACATCTCACTTCACCTGTTCAGTCCACAGAAGGATTTCCAAGTCAAAATCGCAGAGCTTTACGCCTCATGAAACTGAGCAGGACCCTGCAGGGCCTTCCTGAGTACAAAAGCCCCTCTGTGTCCCCCGTTTCTTGTTGTAGAAAAAGGCTTTAGTCTTCCAGGCCTTCCCCAAGTTCCCAAGGGCGGACTCAAGCAGTTACTAACAGGGAAGTGAGGGAATGCAGGAAGAAGGAAAAGCAGTTAAGCAAGGCAAGTAATGACAGCTTAAACAATGGTTCAGCGATAAAACAGAGCCCTAGTTCCTCCTGAAGGGACATACGTATCAATCTAACACGTATCTTTGAGTTGTTCTGCGGGAACTAAGGCTCCCACCCGGGTGGAGGATGGTCACTACATTCCCCCCACGAGAAGCAGCCTTCAGACTAGCTGGAACCAGAAGGCTGACACTGAGATTCCCAAAATATCACCCTGTTACCTCACCACCCACCAGTCGGAAGAAAGTCCACAAACCGATCAGGCACCCTGCAACCCTCACGCCTCATGTGCCTTTAAAACCCCTCCCTGAAAGCCATCTGGGAGTTTGCGTCTCCTGAGCATGAGTTGCCCCTTCTCCTTGGTTGGCAGGCGCCCTGCGGTAAACGCTGCACTTCCCTTCCCCACAGCCAGTGTCAGGAGACCGGCTTCGCTGTGTGCCGGGTGCACAGACTCAAGTTCTGTTCAGTAACACTCACACTTAAGGTTTTAACTTTTCCCATATCAGTACACTTTTTTAAATGTTTCTGCTACAAAAATAGCAAGATGTACTAGAAATACGTAGTGATTTGGGGTTTCCAAGTATTCTCACATCCCAACCAGACAGGGCACTGTCATTAAACCCATCTCACAGACAGGGTAACAAAGTCCACCGGGATTGCCTGCTGGGGATCCCTCGGCTAGAAGTCATTCTTCAGAATCCTAGCTGGATGTCCTACCAGGCAGCACTATTCCTGGACACTGCAATTCTCTTTTTTTCCTCATTTAGTCAGAGCTTGATACAATTAAAGCAATACTAGAAAAGGCATGTAAACATTAAAGCTACATGAACTTGATCTTTGAAAAAAGGTTACACCATATATCAAAGTATTCAATTGAAATACCTGGCTCACAGACACCTGGCTAGTAAAAAAAACATACATTTAGAAAAGCAGGGCTAACTCTCTTCATTGAAAATACATATATTTTACAAATTCTTCTTGTGTAATAGAACGTTAGGTAATCATCAGCATATTTCTAATATGGATATGACTTTATTCTTAATTACATCATACAGTTTTACCCTTAGCTGTACTTAACTATTAGGAAGGCTCATACAAAGGAGAAACATTAGTAAAACCTAAGGTAATATGTGAAGTCATAGAGAAACTTGACTGCAGGGACTAATAACACAGCCTCCCATGACCACTTTCCTCCGATCTCCCCAACACATTACTCTGATAAATACTCTGCTCCACTGTGCTAAACATCTATCCTAATTAATCATGGTCCTATCCAAGTACACAAAGTTCGTTTTTGGAAAGTCAAGAGTGAAGCTTCTGTTTCCAAATTTACCACGTGGCAGACAATTATTTTTCTTACCCTACTGCCCTTTAAAATCACAAGCAAGCAGTATTTGCAACAAAATTCCGAATTTAAAAAAATAATCCTTTTTTTTTCTTTTACTGGTAAAATGAAGCTGCCTTCATACTGTACCCTATGGATAGTTATTTCTCCTCAGCTGTCATCACTTCACCTCTTTACTAGACTAACCTGTTGAAAAACACTGCAGCCCTACACTAACCCAGGTTTTTAAAAAAAATCACACAAAGAAAAACTAAAATGTATACACCTAAATAAACTATATTAAGACGGTTTTAAAGTTATATTAAATAAATGAAATAAAAAGCAAGCATCTCAAGATTACAGGCGAAAATAAAATACAGAAAGTGGGACTTCCCTGGAGGTCCAGTGGTTAAGACTAGCGCTTCCAATGCAGGGGGCGCAGGTGGTCCCTGTGCGGGGGCGGGATTAGGACCCCGCCTGACGAGCGGCGAAGCCAAAAAATAAAATAAAACATAGGAAGTAGGCTTTTCATCCCGCCACTGCCCTTTCTTTCTCATTGAAAGTAAAGACTTAATGGAAAGCAGAATATTAAAAAGTATGCCCTTGGTTGGCAGAATATTCGTATGTTAGATTTGATTCCGTCCCACGCTTGACGTCCTGAAGCTGCGAAATCCGAAGGGCGAGGTCGACCGGGCAGATTCAGTGCCCTTGTCGCGGAAAAGGAGCACCTGCGGCTCACCTTCCACCGAGCGATGCCGGGACGCGCCCTCCCAGCCCGCGCCCGGGGCAGGTCCGCCGCACACCTGGGCACACACCTGCCGAGCCGGAGCCCCGGCCCCACTCGCCGGACCGGGCCCGCTCTCGGCGCCCGCCCGCGCCGGGGTGGGGGTTCCCCCGCCGGGGCTCCGGCCCGCCCCGCTGCCCCACTGTCCGGAGCCCCAGGCGCCACTACCCCGGGACCCCGCCCGGCTGCCTGGACTCCCGCCCCGCGGCCGGGAACCCCAACCCCGCTGTCCGCAACCCACCGCCCCGCCGCCCCGGAATCCCCGCCCCGCTGCGCGGAGCCCACCCCGCTGCCCGCACCCTCGCGGCCCCTCGTCCCGGCGGCGTCGGCTCCGCACCCCGGACCCCTCGGTGGGTCCGGCCCCGGGGACTCGTCACCTCATGAGGTAGTCCCGGAAGTCCTTGCTCCGGACATAGTCCGCCGCCTTCCGCACCAGCGCGCCCGCCATGGCCGTGCCAGACACCAGGCCGCCCGCGGTGCCCTCGGCGCCGCTCCTCCGAGCCCAATGACGCCCGGCGGAGCGGACAGCGCGGACACCACAACCGCCCGCCGGCGTGCCTCACGACAGCTCGGCCCCACCGTACGGTCGCGGCCCGCCACCTGACTCTGGGCCAATGGGAGGGCGCAGGGCGGGAGGCGGCGGCACGGATTGGCTCGCGCTCGCCGCACACCTCCTCCCCGCCCCTCGGCAGCGCGTGGGGGGCGAGGCTTGCTGCCGTAAAACGGCCGGGGTCCGGCGGCGATTGGCTGGTGGTTGCCAGGCACCCGCGCTGGCGCCCTCCGGGCTGGCAGATGATTGTCCGAGGGCGCGCGGGACTGCCCGCCGCCCGCATATCGTGGGCCTTTGCTGCATCCGCGAGCCCCCGCGGCCGCCCGGGCCTGCAGGCTCCAGATTGGAGGTGGGCGCCGGGAGGAGCGCAGCAGCGGCGCGCGGGCTGCGTCCGCAGTTGCCGCTACACGTGCCGGAGAGCAGGTCCGCTAGCTCTGGACCAGCGCGGGAACCGCAGCGCCACGTGTGGGGCGCACCGCGTGGAGAGGGAGACGTGGGAGGCTCCGGCTGTTAAGGGCTTTGTTTTGTTTCTGTTTATTGTAAATGTTTTACCCTGGCCAAAACTGTAGACGGCTGCGTCATCTAAAATGCCCCGGATGAGAGCATGGGGGCAGAGACCCTTGGGCATCTCTAGCAAGGACTTCAGTTGGCATGTAAACACCATTATTTTTGATATGGAAGGATTGGAAATGAGTTACATACCCATCAAAGGGACAGAGTCAAATCGTGGTGCATCCATTCCATCATCGAATACTATACGGTAGTTTAAAAGAATAAGGGAACTATGTGTGCTGATATGGAAAGATCTTTAAAATTTATAGGGAAAAAAATCAAGGTGCAGAATCCTGTGTGAAGTATGCCAGTCATTTGTACATAGGGACAAAGAAAGTATAAATTTGTCTCCAAAGATAGAGGAGAAATGTTAGTGTCTACCTGTAGGGAGGGCTAAGGGGGTGAGGGATGGAGGGAAACTTCACTGTATACCCTTGTTCCTTTTGGAGCGTGTAAAATGAACATATGCTGTCTATTCAAAATAAAAAGCATTAAAGAAGAAACAAAATGCCTTTGAGAGTTAAAATAGCAATCGTTTCATTGAATCAGATTTATTTCCTGTTAGGCTGTCTATGGGTCACACCTAACCTTGATCTTCTGTGAAAGTATGTCTTAATACATAATGTTGCAATCCCATAGTAACACCAGGAAGGCCGTTAGATTCCACTGGTGCTTTATGGTGGAGAGAGGAATGTACGACCTAGAAGGACCAAAGCAGTCTTTATTATTCATAATATCATTAATACCTCCCATTTGTTGACCAAGAGGCACTTTATTTATTTATTTTTGGCTGTGTTGGGTCTTTGTTGCTGCGCATGGGCTTTCTCTAGTTCCGTCGAGCGGGGGCTACTCTTCGTTGTGGTGCGCGGGCTTCTCATTGCGCTGGCTTCTCGTTGCGGAGCACAGGCTCTAGGCACGCGGGCTGCAGTAGTTGTGGCACGCGGGCTCAGTAGTTGCGGCACACGGGCTTAGTTGCTCCGCAGCATGTGGG
Source organism: Phocoena sinus (assembly GCF_008692025.1). Classification (NCBI taxonomy): domain Eukaryota; kingdom Metazoa; phylum Chordata; class Mammalia; order Artiodactyla; family Phocoenidae; genus Phocoena; species Phocoena sinus. The sequence goes on along the minus strand of NC_045774.1, from coordinate 2,749,497 downwards.
ATCTTCCCGGACCAGGGCTCGAACCCGTGTCCCCTGCTTTGGCAGGCGGATTCTTAACCACTGGGCCACCAGGGAGGTCCCAAGAGGCACTTTTCAAATGTAATTTCTCCTCCTCACATCAACCCAGAAGGTGGATGTAAGGAAACTGAAGGGCTTTTTAAATAAAACCAAACTGTGTCTGCCCCCTGCCATGTGAGAAGGGGCTCCTGGATCTCAGTGGTTCAGTCTTATCCCCTAATATTTTTCTTTCCCTCATGAGCAGTGGTTCTGAAACTTGAGCTGTCAGAAGAGCCCCCAACCTCAAAGCCTCAGGAGGTCCAGAGTGGAGCCCTGAGCCTCATTGTCAAGTGACAGCACTTGGAGAAAGGCTGCTGAGGCCATCTGTCCCAATTACTGCTGTCCTCTCTCGGCCGGCCTCGAAGACTCAGCTTTCCCATTTGGGCCTCAGCTGGGCCTTTGAGCTTTCCATTGGTTTCCCATTTTGTGGAGGAATGTCAACTGGAGTATTTAAGTATAGGAATATACTGGATAAAGGAATATATAAATGTCCTACTAGGTAGCTAACCTGGGATCTGAACCCAGTTCTCTTACTCTGAGAGCCATACTTTCTGCACTATTTCAGATGGTGGGACAAAGAGGATTTCATGTTAATAGTATCTTTGCTGCTTTAAATATGGAGCAGGCAGTACGGGCTAATGTATAAGAAAACATAACAGTAGATAAGAAAGCCAGCTACATTATTCCTAAATCTTCAGAAAGGCCCAACCCTCCGTGGTCCCTGCACGGACAGAGTATGGGAGGTGAAGATGCAGACATCACTGGCTACTTTGAATCCCAGGTTTGCGAAAGTGACTGCAAAGGCCTAGCAGTGAGTGGGGAACCCTCATGCCCATCCAAGTCCAGGAAAGGCGGTCACCGCCGAGGCTGCGCTCTGAGCTTCCCTGTTGGCTGAGGAGCAGACTGTGAGCTTTGACAGATTGCTGAAGCCAGAGGTTGGAGGGAGGCTGGCCCCGGGTTCAGAGCACCCTCATGGCCAGCTCTGTTAGTACGGACTGTGTTTACCTACGGTGTGTGCAACGGCAGTGCTTGTGCTGTAGAAGGGCGGGGATGTCCCCTGGCTGGGTGTCCCGTGGAAAGCTTCACGGCATGCAGCTCCGTGATGCTTCGTACAGAAGAGCTTCCGTATGGTATAAACAAGCTGTATTTTCTCACCTAAGTATCAAAATAGAAAAACAATAAACAGTAGGTCTAATTATGAGCTGACACACTGAATTCCACAGGTCACAGACCATATAATCTGTTACGATGAAAAGAGGAAACATCTGAGGAAGTACTTAGTGGATGATAGAAGTGTCATAAATGTAAAGAGGTCTTGTTTTTGTCCTTCTGCCCGGTTTTCTTTTGTCCCAACACCTGCCTTTCTTGGGTTCCGGTTAGGCAGGCACGGGTCAGTTTGGTTAGCTTAGAGTAAACCAAGCAACTCCAGGACTTCGACGAGAGCCATGACACTTAAATTCAAAAGCCAAAGTACCTTTTTGAATCTGAAGGCATAATATCTTAGCCAAGTTAGCTCTTCCTGTCTGGCCTGAAATTAATCCACTGCGCTGCCCCCAGCTGCGCTGCCCACAGGGCTTGGAGAATTAGATTCCTCCCGGGTCACTGTTCTAGTACTGAGGTCAGGGAAACCACACACTTCACAGGCCAGGAATCTTCACTCTGCCTAGCGATTCAGTAATTTGCTGGTGAATAAATGGCAAAGAAATAAAGGAAATAGAAACATCACTGTTTTGCCCTTCGTGTGGAAATGTGTGACTCAGGCAATCATCAACGGACAGAACCCATCCACAGAAAGGTGAGAGGAGCTGAATCCGCCCAAGGTGCCCGGGTGTCGCCCACAGTCGCTGGCTGCTGGTCACGGGGAAACAGGCTCCACACACCGTGGAGACGGACAGCTTTCCGCAACTCCTGTGTCCTCTGGAGTTTTTAGGGGGGAAATGGTGAGAGCAGTTTTCTAGGTCAAAGGTTTTCGAAAACTTATTTGAATCAGACAAGGTTGTTTTTTTCTGCAGCTCCTCTGAGAGAGCCTTTACTAAGCTCCCGTGAATGAGAGCATAAAAGAAGCTTATTCTACGTTGCATTTCCCAAACTTCCTTAACCATGAAGCCCTTTCGGAAGGAGCATCTCATGGACTGTCCGTCCGCCGGGTCCAGTGTCTGGGTTCCTGCCTTCCAGTCCTCCGAGCCAGGGCGTGGCGAGGAACTCAGGCCTTGCAACCAGGCGTATGCTCCCACTTTTTAGCTGGCAAGTTATTCAAACCCCCCAGGCCTCAGTTTTTTAATCTATAAAGTGGAACCAATAAGTATCACATCATACACGTTGCTGGGTTTTTGTTAGAATTAAAAGGAATGGTGTCTGTGCAAAGCCTGACACTGTCAACAGTAGATTTCCACTTCCCTGCATCCCCTTAGGACTTAAATGTCCAGTTCTCCTTCCCTGCGTCCCCCTTGGGAAGGGCCTGGGCTCCCGCCTGCCCTCCTGTCTTTTGCTACTGGGTTGTTTGTTTTTTTATTATTATTATTAGGGAGAGGTTGTACCTTGCACCACCCTTTAATCCTCTGAGCATTATCTACTCTCCTGAAGGACAAAGGTGGAGAGAGGTTATCTGTGTGGATTTCTGTCCTTGGAGGAAGGTCGGAGGGGTCAGAGCCCGCCGGCGGGGTGGTGGGGTGGGGGTGGGGGTGCTCATCTCTGCTTCTCCTGCACGATCATTTGGTTCTGTATATGCGGAAAACCAGGTTGGGGGAAAACCAGGTCCACCCAAAGGGTAGCTCCCAGCTCCGACCCAGGCTTAGCTGGTGGTAGGACCCTGCAGGGGGAGCTGGCCCTGAGCCCTGTGAGGGGCTCTGGGGTAGTGGTTACAGGGGCCTGGGAAGTCCTCTCTCATCTCCAGCTAACACTGACCTGAAATTCTACCTCTGTGAGGACACTCTTGAAGACAGTCGGTGTTGTATTGACAGAACAGGAAGCCGTCCTTGGAGGGTCTCCCCCTGGCTAAACACAGGCTGAGTATTGAAAAGAATGACTACAGACAATGGAAACATGCATGCGATTTTGTGAGTTCACAGCTGTTAAAAAAAAACAAAAAGATAGATACACCACAGAATGGGAGACTTTTGTAAATCATACACCTGACAAGCGACTTGTATCTAAAATATTTAAAGAACTTTTAGAACTCAATAATACAAAGAACCCCATTAAATAATAGGCAAAGGATCAGAATAGACATTTCTCTGAAGAAGATGGACAAATGCTCAAAAAACGCATGAAAAGATATTCAACATCATTAGCAATCACGGAAATGATCATCAAAACCATAATGAGATACCACTTCACACTCTCCAGTATAGCTACAATCCAAAAAATGGAAAATGGTAAGGATGTAGAGAAATAGGAACCCCTGTGCACAGCTGGTGGGAAAGGAAAATGGTGCATCTGCTTTGAAAAACAGTCTAGCAGTTCTTTGAATGATTAAACACAGAGTTACCATGTGACCCAGCAATTCCACTCCTAGGTGTACACCCAAGAGAAGTGAAGACATACATCCTCATAAACGCTTGTATACGAATGCTCATAGCAGCCCTGTAGATAATAGCAAAAAAGTGAAAACAACTCAGATGTCTAGTCAGCTGTGAGGAGGTAAATATGGAATATCCATAAGATGGAATATTGTCCAGCAATAAAGAGAAATGAAGTTCTGACAGGTGCTACAACATGGACAGATCTTGCAAACACTGCTAAAGTACAAGAAGCCAGACACAAAGGAACACATGTCCTGTGATTCCACTTACGTGAAGAGTAGGCAAATCTGTAGAGACAGTAAGTTGCCTGGTGGCTGCCTCCGGCTGGGAGGGTTGGGGAAACAGAGATGCTAATGGGTCTACGCTCTCCTCTTGGGGTGATGAAAATGGTCCCACATTGGTTGTAGTGATGGTTGCACATCTGTGACTATGCTAGAAACCATGGACTTGTACGCTTTTAAGGGATGAATTGTAGGATATGTGAATTATATCCCAATAAAGTTATTTTTTAAAACTTAACAGAAAAAAAATCTTTAAAAAGATGCACAGAAAAGCAAACAGCAAAAATCCTGAAACCCCTTTGTCATAATCAGTACGCCAACTCTTGGTAATTAAAGGGGAAGAAGCATTTAACTGTATGAACTATTTCAGACAGCCCTAGTCATGAAGGAAAGCTCTTCTTTTCAGAATGAGTCCAGCTAATAAATATGAAGGAATGGCAGAATTAAAAGAACAACAGTCTGTAATCCCAAGTGAAATATTGATTCAGACAAAGATCATCAAGGACGCTAACCCTGTTCAGTAAAGGAACGGGAACTGGGGCTAGCAGGGCAGCAGTGTTATCCCAGGGATTATTTGCTGGTCTGAAAGGGGAAAATGCAAATTTGCAAGGAGGCATGCAGCTGGACCTACTCAGCATCACAGCTGACTCTTAAGTGCTTCCCGGCAGCACCTGGCCTACAGTACCCCCACCCCCAACCCCGCATCTTGAACCTGAATCCGATTAGGCATGTGGGTCCATCTTCGAGTTCCCAGGAAATGAAGGTGCTAGAGGAACTAGTCAAGGGAAACTAGTGAGGGAGTGACCCAGCTTCTCCAGTAAGTGGAACATTTTAATAGGACAACAGGACAACGGAAGCCCTCTCTTCCCTGGCCTGAGGAAGGAGGACGGTCCAGATCAGCAGTGCCCCGTAGAAGTGTAACAGGAACCAAAACCCAAGCTCTGAGTATTTCAGTAGCTACATTAAAAACGTAAAAAGAAACTGATAAAGTTAGTTTTGATAATGCATCTATTTAGCCCAATATATCCAAAATATTATTTCAATATATAATCAATAACATATATCACTGAAATATTTTATTTTCTTCTTTCGTACTGTCTTCAACATCTGGTGTGTATTTTACACTTATAATTAATCTTAATTCAGATGCTAAATTTTCACTGGCAATATTTGATCTGTATTTAAATTTCATAGCATTTACAGTTTAAAAAAGTATATTTACACACCCAAGTTGTTCCAAACATACTGAAAAAATTTCCAAAACTGAACCAAAAAAGAAAAGAAATCATTTTCCTTTAACATTTGCATTTGCATTGACAATTCAAAATTACATCAGTTCAATTTAAATTCACCTACTCTTGTTTCAACTCAGTCGTGTTAACCTTAAGGTCAAAGGTTAGTTACTGCCCGACTTCCCTGGTGGCGCAGTGGTTAAGACTCCGCCTGCCAATGCAGGGGACACGGGTTCGAGCCCTGGTCCGCGAAGATCGCACATGCCACGGAGCAACTAAGCCCATGCGCCACAGCTACTGAGCCTGTGCTCTGGAGCCCGCGAGCCACAACTACTGAACCTATGTGCTGCAACTACTGAAGCCTGCGCCTAGAGCCCGTGCTCCGCAACAAGAGAAGCCACCGCAATGAGAAGCCCGTGAACCACAACTAGAGAAAGCCTGCATGCAGTAACAAAGACCCAACACAGCCAAAAATAAAATGTAAATAAATTAATCTTTTAAAAAAAGGTTAGTTATTGCCTAAATGGAAAAGCATCTCTTTAGTCTGAGGGTAGTTTTTGCAGTTAATTTACATAATGCTGTTTATTACTATTAAAATGTCCTGCCTATGTATTCATGTTAGGAAAGCTTTGTAAAATCATTATTATTGATCTGTAGTCCAAAAATTTCAATTGCAAAAAAATTCTCATACCTGTCTAGCTAGGACACAGATGTGAAAAAGTTCACTTTTTTTTAAAGAAATTTTTTTTATTTATTTGGTTGTGCCGGGTCTTCGTTGCGGCATGCAAACTCTTAGTTGCAGCATGCATGTGGGATCGAACCCGGGCCCCCTGCATTGGGAGCGCGGAGCCTTAACCACTGCGCCACCAGGGAAGTCCCCCCTAAATTCACATTTTAAGTGAAGTTTTTAAGCTTCAGGTTTAGCTCATTCATATGCAGTGTGATGCTGGGGAGAAAACCCAAATCACACAGCTGTTTGTTGCCTTTGATTACTGAATATCTGGCCAACAGTCCCTTTATTTCAAGAAATCCTTGAACTGGAGGTAAAGTAGGAGTAAAACTCTACCAGTGAGCATTGGCACACATCATTACATTCCTCGTCCTTAATGGGTTCTTTCAACAAAACCATCAAACTGAGGATGGGTTATAGCACTGGCACACATTTAAGGAACAATTAAAAGAAAAACTATTTATGACACTCTTTGCAGTGTCTGCTTCAGAAAACCGGATGCGAATATTTTCAATACGCATCACGCAACGGAACAAAGCAATAAGAGAAACATCAGTGTCATGTTTTTAAATTCCAGGGACTTCCCTGGTGGCACAGTGGTTGAGAATCCGCCTGCCAATGCAGGGGACACAGGTTCGAGGCCTTGTCCGGGAAGATCCCGCATGCTGTGGAGCAACTAAGCCCGTGGGCCACAACTACTGAGCCCACGTGCCACAACTACTGAAGCCCGTGGGCCTAGAGCCCATGCTCCGCAACAAGAGAAGCCACTGCAATAAGAAGGCCACACATCGCAACGAAGAGTAGCCCCCGCTCGCCACAACTAGAGAAAGTCCGCACTCAGCAACGAAGACCCAGTGCAGCCAAAATAAATAAATAAGCAATTCCCCAAAATTCCTGATTTCCTCTAACATAGTTGGAGCGCCATCCATTGTGTTAGAAATTACACCCGTTTTTTTCACCTGTAGCTGACGCCCTAAAAGACCCCAAAATGCCCACCTTGGGCTCTATTTTCCAGGCCACGAATTGGCAACAATTCTTTCTACCTTTGCAAGTCAGCTGCTGGCCTGGTACGTGGCTTCAGCCTTGGACCAGCCCGTGCCATCTTCCTTCATTTCATATCTCGTTCCATATTCGACATGTTTAGGTGCGTTTTAGATCCGTTTATTATTATTACCTTTTGATGTTTCGAGCAATTGAAAGATGGGTGTATTCTGAATACATAATATTGGCAACTTGCCACCAATTTTTCATGAATATGAATTTTCTTTATCATAACATGCAGTGCCCACCCTGCTGTGTCAGTTGCTAGTTTCTTCGAGACACATTACAGACCGTTTCCTCTGATGCCCCATCCTGGTTTCTTCCTGTTTCACCTGCGGAACACCCCACAAGCTCTACCAGCTTTCCACAGCGGTGCCTCGTCTCAGGCTGAAGCCAGTGGGCTGGGAGCTTGGATTCTAACGGCTCCAACTAGGCCTCAGTTAACACATCTTCTAAATGGGAACAAGGACACAGATGAAAGTAGCTGGTGGCATTGGGGCATAGTTGAAGTGCATACCCTATCAGTAGAGTCACAAACACTGAAACCCAGGATAAGATCAATCGATTTCTTCAGAAATCTTTCACCCACAAAATGGGTTAAAGTTTGACTGGGTTAAGTCTATTGACTTGACCTCAAAGACACTTCCACATGGGCCATGCCCTGTGGTCTGGATTGCAGTTCTGAGTGGCAAATCTAAAAGCTAATATTTGCTCTGTCCTCATCTGTTATCCTCGGCCTAGGTCTACACTTCAAAAGAGAAGATGCAGCCTTACAGGAGTCTATGCTGATCAAGCAAACGCTAGTGTCCTGGGGTCATTTAGCTGAAGGAGGCGTTGCCTGCAACAGCAATAAGAGTTACTCTGGACGTTTCCACCGAGAGAGAGAGAGAGGGAACCTGTGAGGCACCTCCCGTGGTCCCCACGTGTCACGCAGCTCCCCTCCTGGGGAGAGAAACAGGACGGCCCCAACTTCACTCCACATTCCCTTCACCGACGCCCCTGAGACAGGACAGGTCCTCACGCAGCTCAGAATAGCCCAGGGTTTGAGCCTGTGGCTTCCAGGTGCCAGAGGGAATGTGCTTTTCTATTTTCACACACGGCTGGTACCAGCTGTGGACATGAAGTCTTCCAGTGACTTTGGGTGGGGTGGGGAGCGGAAGGAGGAGGTTTTCTCTATCTAGTGACCCCAGATCTTACATGCCCCGCCCCCCCGCCACCGTCTCTGCGCTGGCCCCCCTCCAGTCTCCATCCGTCCCACGGGTGCTGCCTGAGAGCCCGGGAGATGCCAGGTGGCGCACCTAAGGTTCAGGGAAACTCAGACAGATGAGGACTCTGCTCACATTCCAGCAGAGACAGACAGACAGACAAGGAGACGAAGAGAACGAATTAATGCGCTTCTGCCAAGCGCCAGGAGGGGCAGGCAGGGTGATGAGATAGAGCAGGACGTGGACAGGGCGGGCTAGGCGGGCCCGCTGCTGCTTTGGGTGGGATCATGGGAGAAAGCCTCTCTGAGAAGCTGAGGCCTGAAGCCCCAGCAGGAGCCGCTAGGGAAGGGTGTTGGGGCAGAGGAGATGGCAGAGAGGACCAAACCTCCTTTTGTTAGAGAAGCAGCTGGGAGTCGGGGTGAGGGACCGGGCTGGTCGCCCAGCACAGGTGTGTCGTGTCAGCTGGTGTCTCCGCCCCCTGGCACCTTCCACATGGCCTCCGGGGAGGCCTCCCGGACTGGCTGAGTGAGCCCAGCTCCTAGACAGCCCTGTGCAATCAGACGGCCCCCATCAGGCTTCTTCACACAACAGCTGTGGGCTCACGAGCGCCCGTCACCATGGACCCGCCCAGTGTCGTTTCTGCCCAAGGGGCTCGGAGCAAAGGGGGCGCGGGGAGCTGAATGCCGCATCCCCTCCAATCCATATGGTGAACCCTAACCCCCGTGTGATGGCATGTGGAGGGGGGCCTCTGGGAGGGGCTTAGGGTTAGACGGGATCATGTGGGGAGGGGCTCTTACAAGATGAAGGGACCAGAGCCTTCTCTGAACCAGGAAGCGGGTCCCCACCAGACACCGAGTGGGCGGGCGCCCCGACCTTAGGCCCCCGGCGCCCTGGACCGTCTGCTGCTTCAGCCCCCAGCCCGAGGAATTCTGCCTGAAGGCTGATGTCTCCGGATTCAGGGTCCTGCCCAGCTTCCTTAAGGCCTGTGCTGGTGTCAGGGTAGGACAGCGCTGGGGCCGCCCGCGGAGAGGTCACCGTGCGGGGACTGGGGTGTGGTCCCGGCCCAGGCGGTGGGCACTGAGACACCGCAGTTCTGGGGCTTTTCTCTGTCGGGCCCGAGGGGCTGGAGAATGAGGGGCGCAGGTGCTGGTGGGACCCAGTGGGCCATGAGCAACCCGTGTCTTGGCTTTGCCTGTGCCTTTGGGCGCTGCAAGTGGGGAGCGAGGAGAGAGTGTGTCCCCGGGGACACAAATGCAGCTCTATCAAGCCGGTCTGTCAGATGCCACCAGGCTGCATCGCAGGCCAAGAGCTGTCACCGCGTGGTTACCTCTCCTGATGAGCCGGCGGTGGATGAGGGCTCCTGCTACAGTGGGGAGGGAGGAGGCCCCCACGCACAGCTCGCCCAGTGGGGAATATTGATGGGGGACCGGGGACCACACAGTGAGAGCTGCCAGAGGCAGAGAACGCTAGACACAGGCCCGGACGAAAAGGAAGACAGAGTCCCAGCCAGTTCAGATGCTAGTGAGGGAGGGCGTTGGCCGCAGCAGGTGGCCAGGGAGCCACCACGGCTCTGCCAGCAGCCTTGGGGTGAGGGGGTAGAGTGAGCTGTCTCTGGCCGTGCAGCTTCCAGGCCTGCTCTCTGGAAAGTTCTGCAAGGTACTTACTCCTCTATAATAATTCCCTTTCTGCTTAAACTTGCTAAAGTGGATTCTCTTGTTTGTAACTAAGACTCCTGACCAATGTGCTAGAACAGTGCCATCCAGTGGAACTTTCTGCCTTCATGGAAATGTTCGAGAATCTGGGCTGTCCAACCCGGGAGCCCTGGCCTCCTGCGGCCGTGGGGCACTTGAAATGTGGCCGGTGTGGCCACAGAACCGAATTTTGGCTTTTATTTAATTTTAAGCAATTTAAATTTAAATAGACAGCCGTGATGGGAGTGCACCCTGTTGGACGGCACGGAATTATAAACTTAAGGTAGGGTGCGCCTCGAGATTAGCTGAGAACACACCGGCCAAGGTCATGGGGGTCAAATACCAGATAAATAGGCTGGACTTTCTCCAGAAGAAGCAGAGCTGCTGAAGCTTTTCCTTTAACACAGTGAAGGGTTACGGGTGCCACTGTCTGTTGATGGAATTTTAAGCCTCAGAGTGGACAATGGGCTTGGGGGGCAGTGCTGCAGCGGGGAGCCCAGTCAGGAGGTCACTGCGGCTGCCCAGGTGAGCAGAGAGAAGCGGGGATAACGGGAATGAAAGGAAGCCCCGGCTCAGGAGGCGAACCAGCAGGATCTGAAGGTTGATGATGCGGGAGGGGCTGGGGGAGAGGCTCTGGACAAAAGGATGGATCCATCTCTGGATGGATCCTTGGGAAATGGTGTGAGTCAAAGTGTCTCCACTGAGTTCGGGGATCAGGAAGGAGCGGCAAGTTTTGGGAGGCTGGGGTGAAGACGCAGGTTCAGGATTGATGAACCAAGATGAAGTGCTTGGCAAACGTCCGCGTGGTGACGAGCAGCCTGTAGTGGCCAGCAGCTTGGGTGTCCAGCCAGGGTAGGACTTGGTTGTTTTTGGAACTTAGAGCCACGCATGGTATTCCGCTTCTCCAACAGGGCCGATCCATGAAATCACGGGGATGCTTTAAAACTACAGGTATGCTCCAAATCTATTGTCTGAGCATCTCTCCTTGGTGGTTACCAGAGTCATTGATTCACAGCCATTTTCACCATCAAAGACCTTTTTTGAAATTGGTTTTCCTATAGACCTGTTTTAAGAAAGACTGTCTAATGAAGATGTATTTGTTAAGTAACTTTTCTGCTCCTCTACAGGAGCATTTTTTTTTTTTTTATAAATTTATTTATTTATAATTTATCTTTGCTGTGCTGGGTCTTCGTTTCTGTGCGAGGGCTTTCTCTAGTTGTGGCGAGCGGGGGCTGCTCTTCATCGCGGTACATGGGCCTCTCACTGTCGCAGCCTCTCTTGTTGCGGAGCACAGGCTCCGGACGCGCAGGCTCAGTAGTTGTGGCTCAAGGGCCCAGTTGCCCTGTGGCATGTGGGATCTTCCCAGACCAGGTCTCGAACCCGTGTCCCCTTCGTTGGCGGGCAGATTCTCAACCACTGCGCCACCAGGGAAGCCCACAGGAGCATTTTAAAAGTGAAAATTTTAAATTTCCCCTACGTGTGAGATAATTAAAGTTAATGTAAGCCAACCAAAGCCCAGAGGAGCCTGACGTGTTGCCCGTGTAGTTTCCTGGTGTGTAAATCTGTGCTCCTCACACAGCTTTTGGCAACGTTGACATAGATCTCAGACGCCCAGATCTGCCGAGAGCTCAGGCTGGCAGTCCCTGACCGGGTATAAGGAACCAGGGGCAGGATTGGGGACAGCTGCCTTCCCCCCACCGTCCCAGGGAAGCTGCGATCTGGGAGGGGTGCCGGGGAGGGAGGGGACACTTTCAACACTGCACTCTAGTGGCACATTGTGACAATTGCAAACTCACGGAAAGCCCTTGCTCTGTGCCTGAGGCTGTAGTGAAGCTTTGCGGGGAGGAAATGAACTCACGTGACTCTCCCTGCCCTGCAGTACCTGCCCCCCACCGCCAGGTGCTGACCCACCAGTGACGCCTCCTCCGAGCCTGTTTGAATTTGCCCACCGCTGCCCACCTTGTCCTCTGTTTCTCCCACAATGCTCAGTACCGTTTGAGAGCCACATCCTCTGTGTGGTTTGTTTCTTCTGATTCCCCTCACTAGGAAAAAGGCTGATGGAGAGCAGAGAGCTTTGTCTGCTTCCCTGGCGCCTGGCGAAGAGCTGGTGTCAGGAAATGTTTGTGTGAATGAACCAGTAGATCGAGAGCCGTCCGACGGAGAACCTCCCGGACAGTGGCTCAGCTTCCTGGACAGCACTGGACACCCCCTGTGGTGGGCCCTTCCCTTTCAGCGCCTCCATCAGCTGTCAGGAGGCTGAGACCCCCGCCCAGGGGTCACTGCCTTCTCCCATTTCCGCAGGGGGTCCTGGAAGGTTTTGTTGGAGGAAACGGAAGTCTGGAGTCACTAGAACGTTCGGGGGATGTGGGAGCCTGAGTCCCAGCCTGTGAACTGTAGTCTGGGAGGCGTACTGACCTCTGGCTTCCTTTTGTCTAAAATGTCAGGGACAGTCGCTTGTCCGGTTCCTGTGAGGCCAACGTTTATTATTTTATCATTAATCTTCTCAAGGGCTTAGACATTAAACTTTCACTACTGCTCATATCAAAGTCTTTTAGATCGAGTTCTATGTGAGTCTGGGTTTCCTTGGATGCTTTCCAGGTTTCACTGGGGATGTTTTGTAACTAGGCGAGAGTTTACGTTGTTAGCAAAACCTTAGGCTCTAAAAACGTGTTTTAAAGTTATGTGAAGAGCTTAACTCTGCTCTCAATTTCTCTTAAGCAAATCTTTTCTTTAGTCTGAACACTTACTTATTCAACTGTTATTTAGGACTAAAAACAAACCTGATCGATCCAGTTTCCAAGTCCATAAAGAAGCAGGGTTTGAAAGTCTGTGGGTTTTGATGTGTCTCCACGCGACCAAAGTTTCCCATTTCACAATCATCCATCCCTCAGCCCAAAGCAGACCCAGGAGAGCTGAGATCAGGGGCCAAACTGGCTTCCTAGTCCCTCGAGAAAGAAAACCCCGTGTGATAAAATTTGGGGAAAACACCGAAATGAACAGAACTTGCGGCCAACGATGACGCTCCGGAGCTCCGGAGTCACAGCTGTGACTGGAGATCGTGGCTTTCCTGCCCGAGCTCGGGTGTGACGAAAACAGCACAGTGAAGGTGGTTTCTCTGCCAAACATTTATTTGATGTCTCTCCTCACCACGGTAAAGGACAAACACGTGCCCACACTGGACGTATGTTGTAAACGAGTGTTCTTGATTTTGGATCCTGAATTATCGCCATTATCAGGGAATCAATGAAATAAAATTCAAAAGTCATGGGCTCAACATTGAAAGGTTGGTAACATCTGCTGCTGAGGAGAACCAGCAAATCTTAAGGATTAGTGCACGTTCTGAATTCCCTTCCTGAATAAAATGGCAAGTCCCCTTGGTCCGCTCTGCTTTTCCCTCAGAGGGCTCGCCACCTTGGCATCTACTGTTTATGTGCTTGTTACTGGTTTGCTTTTTCTCCCCTGCTGGAAGCGTAGCGTCACCAGAGGAGGGCCCTGCCCTGTGGCTGAGGAACCTCTTAGGACGGCGATGGGAGTGTGGTCCAAGCTCAGGAAATGTGTTTCGATTGAGTGAATCTCTGCTATGAGGGATCATCTGTTTAGTCTGAGTTTCCACATGCCAGGGATGAAATGACTGTCACTATGTGAAAGCACTGACAAGCTGAAACGGCTGGGGCGGTTGTCCTCCCATCAGTGGAGGTGCCCTCGACCCTTGTACGGCCAAGGAATCCGAGCCCTGGGATGGGGACGTGTCCACACCACACTGGCAGCAGAGCCCGACCCCATGCCCAGCCTCTGACTCGGGATCCCGAGTCACAAGCTGCCCTGCCACCTGCCCTCGTACACGAGATTTACTCATTTTACCTAGGAGGTCACAGACAGGATAAAACACCAGGGATTTGGTGGGCGGCATAACTGGGTGACCCGGGGGCTGCCTTGGAAACCAGGAGCCCAGGCTCGAGGCTCCCTTACCCGCACCACGTTTCCAGCATCTTGGGAAGCAAATACGGCCAGTGGTCTGGGTTGGCATTACTCAGGACAAGTGGCAAGTTGGATTTGCAAGTATAGATACAACGCTCTGCATGAAAGGCACCTGGAGGACTAGGTGACATCCTGCAAAAGATGGATGTGTGCGCTTGCGGCTGAGTTAGCGGGACGTCCCCCGAGACACTGCACAGCCGGGGAGACAGGACTGCGCCCCCGTCCCGGGCAAAGGATGGATGTTTGCCTGCAGCCCTTTATAAATGACTGGTGTTTCCCAAGTCGGGCCCCAGCTGTCACACAGCCCTCTGGGCAACCCTCGGCCTGGGCCACACTCCACCACCCCCGTGAGACCGGGGGGGCCAGGGGACTGACACACACGGGGTCTCGCTGTTTGCTATGGGGGTGGCTGGGCTCTGACCCGGAGTCTCGTGTCTCGGTCCGGCATCCACGAGACTGCGGCAGGTAACTTGTCAGCTTCTGAGAAAGCAAAGCCCCAAAGCGACACATTTCCTGAATCTCATCCCCCTGTGAACCACACACAGGCTGAAACGTGTGGCCAGATCTTCGCTGGCCCGGCAGACAGAGTGACGGGCCCCGCAAAGATGTCACGTGCTGGTCCCGGGGCAAAGGGGAGCTGAGGTGGCAGGGGCAATTCAGGGCGCTAACCAGCTGGCCTTACAGAAGGGAGCGTGTCCTGGGTGCTCCAGGTGGGTGACAGATGTGAGGACCGTAGCTTCGGCCCCTGCGGCTGGCTCTGAGGCTGGAGGGACACTGGGAAAGGGCTGGAAAGGTCTCCCCTGGAGCCCCCAGAAGGAATGCAGCCCTGCTCACACCCTGATTTCACCCCATGGGACCCATCTCGGACTTGTGACCTCCACAGTGGCAATAAAAGATAACGCACGTCGGATGGAAGAGATGCTTTCTCCAATTCAATCTCTTCCAGTTGGCGTTTCCTGAGCACGCTCTGGGGCAGCAGGAGAAAGAATTCCTTGGGCGTTATCGTTGGCCCTGAAATTCAGCGCTCCACCTGCAGCACCGTGAGGCTGTAGGATCTCGGGAAGGTCCCTCAGCTGCTGGGGAAGCAGCCCCCAAACGATGGCAGAGATGTGTGCGTGGGGGGGTCCCACCGGCTGACACGCAGGTTAGGAGCTGACCAAGAGAGAAGAAGAAATTAGGTTGCAGAGCTCACGACCGACAGCGTAGCTTCTTGTTTTTTATTACTGTACGAAGAAAAGCTGGGCGTGAGGTGGCAGGTGGCACACCAGCGAGAGACCGCGGGTATGGCGCCCAGCAGCCCACCCAGGCCACCTGCTTCACTACCAACATGACCACCCCGTCTCCTGCTGGGCTGCACGGGGAGCGGACGCACACACACGTGCTCACATGGGCTCACACGTGCAAACGCACACACACGCGCATCACACAACGCACTTGGGCACGCGCTTACACACCCACGCGTGCACGCACACGCGGCCCCGTGCGCGCACAGCTCTCAGGGTGGGGGACAGCCGTGCCGCCCGCCCCCACGAAGAGGCCAGCTGGTGGCAGCAGAGGCGGGAGCAGCCGGAAGGCGGTGCAAGGGGAGGGGGAGGGCCTGGTAAGAAGCTCACCTGCAGACTGTTACTCGTGACGGTATAGAAAGTCCAATATCACAGTTATGCTAGAAAAATATTACACTTCATAAAACCCATGTTTATTTAAAAAATCTATTCAGAAAGTCTGGAAAGCGTAATAAATATCGTAGAGTGGCCGCCCATCTCCAACATAAAATATAAAGCGTGAACACGAGAGTCCCCTGTAAACACGGACGCGGGCAGGGACACAGAGTGCTGGCGGTGTCCTCGGGGGACCGCGGGCTCGGCTGCAGCTGGCGGGTCCCTTCCCGGTGACGCCCTGAGCCTGCGGGTGGCTTCTCCTCGTCACTCAGGGCCTGCGGTGTCCTTTCCATTCTAGAATCCCACGGCTCTCGGAGCGGTGAGGGCCACCAAACCACGTGGGAGAGGACGAGTGCAGATCAGATCCCTCCTGTGCTGGAGGCACCCAGTGAAGCAAGGCCACCACCCCAGAGCAGAGCTGGGTCACGCCACTAGTGAGCAGGGCTGGCTCGCATCGGAGCCATGGCCACTCGAGCCCTGACAGCCGTCCGCGCAGCAACACACACGCGGGTAGTCTGAAATCACGCCCCACTGCCCCTGGGAAACAAGTGAAACCTCACTCTTGCCCAGTGTGATGTGGGGGGCAGCATTGGGAGAAGCTCTCCCTCCGGGGGGCGTCAGGTGTTTCTCTTAAAGTGGGCAGGAGCCGGGGTGGATGGGACTACAGTGGGTGCCACGGAGGGGGACCGGCAGGGCCAAAGGCCTGAGACCCCGGGCTCCGGTTTATCACAACCAAGTCTGGTTCTGGTGATCCAGAGGGGGTCTGACTCTACAGGAGGGCAGGGCAGCCAGTTAACTTGCTGGGCTGTCACACCACGTGTGCAAATCCCGCAAGGCCTTGCGTGAATGGTGGAGGTGCCCCGAATAACGTGGTGACGGCACCTTCATTCACATACCGACTGCCGGTTAGGAAGCCCAGCCACTGGCTACTTGAGACTTAAGCCAGTTCAATCAAACACAGGCTCTCAGCTTCTCTAGGCTGCCTCTCTGCAGAAGGGTGTCAAGTACCACTTTGTTTTGCAGAAGGGCGAGGGAGTGGAGGTATCTCAGGGCATTTGAGTTGGTTCAGGAGAGAGTGGGGAAGAGCCGGGGTGCCCCTGCCACGGGCGGGGTCTGGTGCGGGGCGAGTCCTGGGGTCCCTGTGGGGCTCTGAACGGTCAGAACTAAGGCTGCACACGTAAGGGGGCTGGTGTGACACACAGAAAACACGCACTGGCCGCTCTTCCAGCCGTGCTGCATCTCTGTCTCTCCTTTCTGTCCCCTTCCATCGCAACACACGGACTTCAAGCAAACCAGCAACGTGCCAACAAGCCCAGGACAGAGGCCCAGGCGGCTGATGGACCGGCCGTTGCCTGTGCGGCAAACACAAGATACAAGGACCACTGTCGATTTCTGGGAGGGCAAAATCTGTGAGCTGGGCCACCCAGGTTTTCCTAAGTTTCTAATAGCAGACAAAATAGTTCTGACCTAAAACAAAACTCTTGTGGGTGGAAGTCTTTTGAGCCTTGGGAAAAAGCACTTTCTATTGAGAAATATGCCAAGTGCCCAAGAGGGCTTTGTGGGAAAACAGGTACATGAATCTGTCCCCACCTTTTTATTCCTTGTGGTTCTGAGGGGAAAAAAAAAAAAAAAAAAGGCTCACGGGATAATTAAAGCTTCTGCGATACGTTTATATTTTCAGGTCTGAAAACCATTAGACCAAGCTAGGGAGCTAATTTTTAGAAGGCGGCATTGTTTTTGTTTTTGTCGGTCGAGTTGGGTACCAGAGTGAGTTAAAATGGAGGGACTTTCAGAAATTGTCTTCTTGGTGAAAACCCGGCTGAGACCAACAGGTGCCCCCCCTCCCCCCGAGGGCAGGGGGTGCCGAGTGATGCTGCCCAGTCACAGCACGGTGGGCAAGGGCCCTCCAGTCAGCCGGCCGGCGGCCCCCTGGTTTGGGGCCGGCTGGGAGGACACAGGCCTCTGTCCTCCAAGCCCCGGCGGTGGCTCGCCCTGCATCACACCCACTCCTGTGTTCACACGCCCCGGGGGAAACATTAAATATCCCTGACATGTCAGGTGAGCACAGACCTGTGCAACAGAAACACAAAGCATGACACAAAAGCGCAGCTTCCACAAAGGGCACCGCTGCTCTCAGCAACACATCCTCTGCTCCCCTCTGGCCCCGGGCAGGGGGCAGGGTCTCCAGGGGAACCGAGAAGGGACTGATGGGAGGCAACCCAACTGAGGGTTCCCACGGGCCACAGGGTTTCCATGAAAGGGGAAAGCCAGCACTCAGGGAAGCCCAGGCCCTCTCGGAAGCTCGGGGCGGCCGCGGCGACCCTTGAGCCGGGACAGGAGTGTGAAGAAGCCGCTCCTGCAGACCCCGGTCCTCAGGAGAACGCGAAAACATGGGCACAAGTTGGGTTGGCTCCCTCCCGGGGACGCGAGCGATTCTTGTGAAACGTGGCCACCGAGGCGAAGTTGCTGCTCCCGGGGCCGGGGTGGCCTCGCCCCATCAGATCTGCAACGGGAGAGAACATGGGGGCCTCAGTCCCAAGTGGGGGGCAATGAGACGAGGGCTCTTTGGATCATCTGGAGGGACCAGGCATCTGCTCCTAGGTGCCCTGTGCCCACCGGTCACTCAGCCGTGGGCAAGGGCAGAGGCGCAGAAGCCGGGCCCCCAGGGCTCTGCCGTTAACTGTCACCTTCGCACCGTGACACCCGGGCTGTGTGTGCCAGAAATCAGACCAGGTCACTGACTTTATAACTGGAAAACACATGTCTCCATGGAAACACAAGCCATGACTGGGCAAGACCCACGGGCTGGAGGAGCCTCCAGGCACTCGGCACGGTCCGCAGTGGAAGGACTCCGTCTGGTTGGCTGGGGGTGGAGATGACAAGGTCAGCACAGCCAGGCGTCGGGAGGTCACCCGCCTGGATCCTCTCCGGCTGCCTGAGAAGGTGCAGGATGAGCGGGCGCCGGGCTCGGCTACAGCCGCGTAGACGTGAGTCTCTTCATGCCCCGGCGCTGGGCCAGGCTGGAGGACAACACGGGCTCCAGCCGCGGGGCCTGGGGGGCTCTGTTCAGAGCGAAGTAGGTGGCGGCCATCGCTCCCTGCAACACAAGCGAGCGGCGGTGACGCTGTGCCGGCCCCCGACCCGGCCTGGGCCTCGCTGAGCCTGGGCTACGGGAGGCCTTCCTTCAGGGCCACGGAGCACCGGCTCTCAAACATCAGGGTGTTGCTCTGATTGCCGTGTCCACCCGCCCCCCCGACCCCATCTGTGAACCGTGCGGTGACTGGGGGTAGACGCTCTGGGCTCCCGGGGAGCCCCGGGGTGAGGTTCTCCCGGCCCCCGATCCGCTCTGCGGCTGCTGGGTCCCTGGGGTGCCCTCCTGGCAATGGCACCCCAGCTCTGCCAATCTTGAGGATCCGGGACCAACCTGGGTGACTGGGCCCCTCCTGGAGCAGCTCTAAACCCTCGGGTGGTCTTGAACGGGCGGCTCCCAGCAGGAGAACCCCAGCCGTGCACACCTCCCAGAAGAGGGGACACCCCTTCTTTGTTAACAGAAGTTGTCACTTACTCAGAGTCTGGCATGTGACTGCACGTATGGGATGAACCAAGTAACCATAAATACACCTGGGATGCCTATCTGGGCCTGTTGCGGGTTCCCTTCCGGCACCCCGTGACCCCTGGGGTTAGCTGTGAGGGTATCGGGGCGGCTCTCCGGAATCCCCGCTCCCACCATTCTGCCGTGGGGACCAGCGGTCGGTACCTTCACCAAGTGGACGTCCTGTCTGCGGAGCTGGTTTGGGGACAGGTACTCTCTGTTCACAATCCACGGGTGTCTGAGGACTTGGACTGCTGTCAGGCGCTGCTGAGGATCCACGTGGAGCATCTTGGACACGACATCCTGTGGGGGGAGGGCAGTGGGTGCCGCTGCTTCTCAGGGGCTCCCAGCCAAAGTCCTCCCCTGCTCACGGCGACACCCAACCACCATGCTGACAGTGAAGCTCCGGGCCTGGGGCCGAACGTTTACCCCCAGGTTTATACACATGTGAATTTTTTTAAAGTTTTAACCGTCGTCAATTTGGTGGATCACCCCAGGTTCATACAGTATTAAAGATTTTATGTCTGAAGAGAAATCAAATGTGGAAACGTTCAATAGCAGGTGTAAGTTACTGAAACAGCATTTGAGTAAAAACGATAATCTTCCAACGGGAGAAGTTGAAATAATGACTATCCCACAGGCATAAACCAATCCTAACAATGTCCTCAGTTACATTTTAGCACATATAATAAACATTACTATCCTCAAATCCACAAATATTTGCTGCAAATAATCACCAACTGTGGAATTAATAATCTGCTGCTCTTACTTGTGTCCAAAGGGGCTCATGCTCCATAGAGGTGATTTTCTTATTTGAGTTTGTTCGTTTTTTTTTTTTTTTTTTTTGCGGTACGCGGGCCTCTCACTGCTGTGGCCTCTCCCGTTGCGGAGCACAGGCTCCGGACGCGCAGGCTCAGCGGCCATGGCTCACGGGCCCAGCCGCTCCGCGGCATGTGGGATCTTCCCGGACCGGGGCACGAACCCGCGTCCCCTGCATCGGCAGGTGGACTCTCAACCGCTGCGCCACCAGGGAAGCCCTGATTTTCTTATTTGATTGTAACGTAATAGCAACAAAAACTCCTACAATGGGTTTAAAGACTGAGCTCCACTTTAGATGTACATGTGGCAATACATGCAAACGTGTGTACCTACGTATACACACACGTACAATCAGAACTCTGAGTTGCATCTGCATGGCTGTCCTTGGGGGAAAGAGGGTGAATATCACATCCCTGTTTTGTAGGTGAAGACGTGACGTGTATAGTTATTCACCAAGTGCCCAAGGAAGAGCCTTGGCGAGAATCTGTGCTTTTCTGCTAGCCTCCTCTCCTTCTTTTACTGTTGCCATCACATTCCAAAATGAAATGAAATCAATTAGAGTATCTGTTTAATGTGAAGTTGCATCACTCAACAGAATTTGTGGTCACCAACCGCAACAAAGAAATATTATACACTAATAAAATATCCTTCTTCTACAGAGAAACACAAGGCCTTTTGATATTTGATAACATTAATCTTGGTAACTTCTTGAAACAAATATCTCCTGGAAGGACTGTTCTCCCCATTTCCATGTGTGGAAAATGAAAGCAGGGAGACCTTTATTGACTTGATCAAGACCTCACAGTAGGGAATTCCCTGGCGGTCCAGTGGTTAGGACTCCGCACTGTCACTGCCAAGGGCAGGGGTTCAGTCTCTGGTTGGGGAGCAAAGATCCTGCAAGCTGCGTGGCAAGGCCAAAAAAAAAAAAAAAAACTCACAGTAAAGCAGTGTGTTTTTATACAAGGCATGCAGGAGGCGGATAAAGTATTATAAAAACATACAAATCCATAGGCTTTGCCTCTTTTTGGAGGATTGGAGGTTTTGTTGTGTGGCGAGCACAGAGTGGGGAAAGGCACAGGGGAACGAGCGAGGGGAAGATATGGCAGGGAAGGAGCAGGGAGAAGCCGGCAAAAGGTCCTGGGAGGTAGCGAAGCCCTCTCCCTGCAGCTGTAACCTGTAACGTGTCCTGTACCTGACGAACTCCTTTCCTGACACCTTTTCCCTGCCCCCCACTCCTGTTTGAAATCACCTCTCAAAGAAACCACCAGCACCCAAGTCCTGGTCTGTGGCTCTACTGTGGGAACCGGAACCAAGACAATTCCCATACCCATTCAAAACAGAGTGGATGGAAGGAGCAATGCGGGTGTCAGGGTGCGACACAGGGGAGGTGCTCACTAAATGCCGGCTGCCATTACCTCCACCATCACCTCCACCATCTCCTCCACCATGACCTTCACCATCTCCTCCACCATGACCTCCACCATCTCCTCCACCATGACCTCCACCATGACCTTCACCATCTGCTCCACCATGACCTTCACCATCTGCTCCACCATGACCTCCACTATCTCCTCCACCATGACCTCCACCATCTGCTCCACCATGACCTCCACCGTCTCCTCCACCATCTCCTCCCCCATGACCTCCACCATCTCCTCCACCATGACCTCCACCATCTCCTCCACCATGACCTCCACCATGACCTTCACTGTCTCCTCCACTATCTCCTCCACCATGACCTCCACCATGACCTTCACCGTCTCCTCCACCATGACCTCCACCATCTCCTCCACCATGACCTTCACATCACCTCCACCACTTCCTCCACCATGACCTTCACCACCACATCCACCATCTCCTCCACCATGACCTTCACCATCACATCCACCATCACCTCCATCGTCTCCTCTGCCATCTCCACCATCCTCTTCACCACCTTCATCACCTCCATCATCTCCTCCACCATCACTGTATGAGGTCACACAGAGACGGTAATGGCAGAGCTGGAATCAGAACCCCAGAATTTCTCCTCCTGTGGTCATTTTATAGAAACACAGGAAATAGACTGTTGATGCTGTTTCTTACCGTGGTTGGACTATAATTCACTATTTGATTAGAGAGGAACTCCAAGTCTGATGGACAGAGAAACAGGGCTGGTCACAAATGGTGCAGACGCAGAGAAGCCCCAATTCAAAGTATTTTTTAATAGCAGAAATACACCCCCGTACCAGAGTTTTACTTGATCAGTCTGTGAACACTCAGGGCTATCATTCTGCAACATCCCTAAAAGTGTGATGGTTAATTTTCTGTGTCAACTTGGTTAGGCCATGGTACCCAGTGTTTGGTCAAACACCTGTCTGTTTTATAACAATTATAAATGGAGTACAATCTTTAAAACTTGTGAATCACCATGTTGTATACCTGCAACTTACATAATGAACCATACTTCAATGAAAAAAAAGAAAAACAAAACAAAAGACACTCGTCTAGAGAACTCCCTGGTGGTCCAGTGGTTAGGACTCTGCCCTTTCACTGCCGAGGGTGCAGGTTCGATTCCTGGTTGGGGAAGTAAGATCCCCCAGGCCGTGTGGTGAGGCCAACCCCCCCACCCCAAAAAAAAAATGAACCAATAGTGATCTAGATGTTTCTGTGAAGGTGACATTAACAATTAAATCTGTCAACTTCTCCATAATGTGCGTGGGCCTCATCCAATCAGTTGAAGGTCTTAAGTGAAAAAAGACTGAAGTCCCCGAGGAAAAGGGAATTCTGCCAGAAGATGGCCTTTGGACTAGAGCCGCAACATCTACTCTTTCCTGAGTCTCCAGGCTTCTGGCCTGCCCTATAGATTTTGGACTTGCCTCCACAATTCCATAAAAATAAATAGCTCATCCTCTGTCTTAGTCTCTCTCTGTCTCTGTCTCTATACATACACATCCTATTGGTTCTGTATCTCTGGAGAACCCTAATACACCAAGGCTGTAGAAAATGTGAAAAGTGCGATGAAATATTTTTGCAAAATTTCTTTTTTTTAGCTGTGTGTCTTAAAAATATCTATGAGTATAAAATATCTGTATGATTTACACGAAAAGTATCCTCTAGTATTCTCAAAGATAAAATGGTTACTGCAGAATCTCCATACCTAAGAAGAGCATTGGGCAATGTACTCACCTTTGCCGCATCAGATATGGAATCCCAGTTTCCCCCGGAAAGGGCGTACTTCCCGCTGCCAATCCTTGCCAAGATATCCTCAGGGGTATCATCTGGTCCGTTTGCAAAAGGGGTAAATCTGTGTGATGAGAGAATTTGTGGTAATGAGCTTCCATTTTATAATCTAAGATAAAGTTCATTTCGCCTCTTTGTTGTAAAAAGAATAATATTTTCTTTCCCATCATGCCCCAAATCCAGGATTCAGGGTAAAGTGTAATTTATTTCTTACTGCTGTGTCTCTTTTCCTTACTCGGCCAGTGAAGGAAGTTCTGTGGACCCAAGGATGAGCCTTTCTGGACCGTTTCTGGCTTCCCTGGTGACAGTGTGGTATATAGTGGATGGGAGCCTGGGATTTGAAGTCTGAGAGACCCGCGGTCGATCTAGTACCAACTCTGGCTTCTCTGACGAATGAAGTTTTTGAACCTCAATTGCAACACGGGCAGAATAATACACTCGCGGGTGCGCACAGACACACACAAAACGCAAACGGTTCTTGCCCTACTGTAAGTGTGTGACAGATGTTTATTGTCACCCCTTCACACAAACCAGGGTGGGTCAGTGTAGCCTCCCCAGAAAGAAAATTATATGTAATCCTAACGCACTTCCTTCAGTGGCAGGGTTTGTACTCCTAGTTTATGTATTGGCAAAGTAAGCACCAGAAGAAACACAAAGTGTGGCATTGGGAAGAAACTGCAGGGCCTCCTTTGCTATTGCAGCCCTCAGGGCACGGCCCCAGGCTCGCCGGGGCTCCCCCCTCCACTGCGACACTAGTCACTGATTGACTAGGAAATAGCTCACTGAGGCCACGCAAAAAGCAGGGCATTCTCAGTCACTCCTGTGATTCACCCGGGAGCAGAGCTAGTGAGGGTGAATCCATGACCCCGGAGCTTGGGCTGCCTGCCTCTTCGAGACGCGGCTGCCTCCTGGCTCGAGAAGATGTCTGTAAGGAAAGATGCCGTGACCTCTGTGCAGAGGATGCGTGGTGCAGAGGCGAGAACGTGGACCCGCGGTCAGAGGCTTGGGTTTTTGTTGATGAGCTGGGCTGAGCTGTGGAGCCCCAGTTCCCTAATTCCAGAGACACACTTGAACGACAAGGCATGACTTTCTGCCCTTGCTCTCTGGTTGTCCTGCAGGGGCCTCGGGAGACTGAACTCAAGGTCTGTAGGTATGGGCCCACACCCGTGCACAGGGACAGGCCCACAAGGGCCAGCAGCCTCGGCTGGGGCGCCCTGAGCGCCGACACCCACGTGAGGGTTTGCGTTACCCCGCCAGCATGGTGTACAGCAGGATCCCCAGACTCCAGATGTCACAAGCCGCGTCATAGCCTTGCCGCTTCAGGACCTGCCAGGGGAAAAGCAGACGACGGATGAGCACTTGGCAGGGAAAATTCAAGGTCACAGCATGTTGCTGTGATGGATCCATAACGCCGGTGGGGGTCGGGGGGATGGCTGGGGATGCGGGGTGACTTCAGTGGAACTGTTGCTTACCGCCGCAAAGCCGACCCTAATTCCTTGCAGTAGGATTCCCCAAAGACCCGCGCACACAGGGAGCCCTGGCTCTTGCCAGATACACGACAGACTGAAGAGGAAACAGTTAATTTTTAAGGCAGAAGAATTTTGGGAGTTCCCCGGTGACCCAGTGGTTAGGATTCCGGGCTTTCACTGCGGTGGCCCAGGTTCAATCCCTGGTCGGGGAACTGAGATCCTGCAAAGCCGTGCGGTGCGGCAAAAACCAAAACCAAACAAAACCAAAACCAAAACAAAACAGAAGAATTTTTTTTACTCTGATAAAATATACTTAGCATAACATTTCCCATCTTTGCCGTTTTTAGGCGTACGGTTGAGTGATACTAGGTACATTCATACTGCTGGGCAGCTGTCAGCATCACCCATCCCCACAACGCTTTTCCTTTTGCAAAACTGAAGCTCTGTCTCCGTGAAACAACAACTCCCCCTCCCCTCCCCCCAGCCCCTGGGAACTACCATTTAACTTTCTGTCTCTATGAATTTGCCAACTCTAGGTCCCTCATGTAAGAGGAGTCACAAAATTGTCCTTTTCTTCCTGGCGTGTCACGCTCAACCCAGTGTCCTCAAGGTTCATCCCTGCTGTGGCGGAGGACAGGATTTCCCTCTTTCTTAAGGCTAATATTCCACTGTACCATCCATACATCGATGGACACGTGGGTTGTTTCCACCTTTTCGCCGCTGTGAACACGGGTGGACAGATATCCTTTCTTGCCTCTGCTTTCAACCCTTCTGGGTTTGTACCCAGAGGTGGAGTTGCTTGGTCACCTGGTAGCTCTGTGTTTGAGTTTCCGAGGACTAGTTAACACGGGAGAGTGTTCGTGTCCCGGGGTTACACGCTTCAGGGGAGGGCAATCCTCTGAGACGTTTACGGTTGAGTAACAATAAAGAAAGCAGCACAGGCACGCCGGGCGACTGCAGGTCCCTGGACTGACGTTGAACGTGAAGTCAGGAGAGCCGGGATCTTTGCACCTCAGGCGTGGTGCCTGCAGCATGGCAGCTCACCGAGGCGTGTGAAAACACCAAGCGTTCGGTGTCGAAGCCCTTGCCCGTGTTCACTAGCTGAGTGATCTTCAGTCCCTTCAACACATGGGGTCTGTTTTTCTTTTAACCTGTGAGCTGTTTGTGGCTAACAGTATCTACCCTGCCCACTCCATGTGGTATAGGCGGATAAAAGCAAAAAATACTGGTAAAAGTGCTCGGTAAATGGTGAAGTAATATACCAACGTGAGGTAGTCTCTAATCACTAAAACCAATACTATCAACATTAGTAGCGATCAAATAAGGCAATAGTATCGCTCAAATAGAACCAGATTGTTCTTAAAGGGGCTACGGGTGGCATCTGGACAGCCTAATGATGGCCCCAGCTGCGTAACCATCCGCATCCTGGCAGGCACGTGGACATCCTCCTCGTGGACCCCACCTGGGTCACCCCTCAGCTCACAGACTGGCCACTAGGGGCCAGCATGCCTCTCTCTTAGGACTTTCTGTACTTGTCACTGCACCCACCAGGGCCACCCTGGAGCAGCTTCACCAACCACCAGAGGGATCCACGCAGAACCTAACGTCTGTTTTCGTTCCTGACCTCCCCCCCCCCCACCCCACCCCCATCAGCAACGTCAGCCTCTTCTGTTTCCAGCTCTGCTCTCACCAGCATCTTGGGTTTGGTTGCTTTTCTAAAAAGCAAGAAACTGGATTTGTCTCCACAAACACATCAAGGAGTTCAGGACCTACCGGAAATGATCCCCAGGAGCCTGAAAAGGGCACAGCACATACGAGATGTGCTGCCGAGGCCTCTGATGCCCTGAGACGAGGGGGCGGGAGGGAGGGCCCGCGGGATTCACGTGCGTTCTCGTCCGCAAATCTCGGCGGAACCCCAGCGGTCGGTCCCATAGCACCTGACTCGCCCCTGGAGCTTTGGGAAACAACCTAGATCAAGAGCTCTGGCACCAAGTCCACGCACGTGCGCTCTCTCCTGGCGCAGCTGCTGGGTAGATTTCTGATCCCAGGTGACCCACTGGCTCCCTGCCCGGTTGTAGGAGAGACGGACGCATTATTTCTCACCGCAACTCCTAACAGACAGGCAGATTTGAGCGAAATCGTCTAGAGCACAGTGACAATTCCACGTGCAAACCTCACCATTACGAATTTTACGAATAGGAAATAAAATGATAAAACAACTGTGTTTGAGCAAAAAGAGACCGAAGCTTCTCATTTCTGCCCTCTAGAATTACTGCTGACGCCAACACACCGAACCGCGCGTGACTCTGAAAGTAGGAAAGGGCCGTCTTCCCGCTGGCTCAGTGGCCCTCTCACCTCCGGGGCAACGAAGTTGGCTGTGTAGCAGGGGGTCATCAGCAGCCCGTTCTCAGCTCGCAGCTGCTTGGCAAACCCGAAGTCACAGATCCGGATGGACTCGGGGTTTCCAGACTCGTCCATATACAGAATATTGCTTGGCTTCAGGTCTCGATGAACGACCTAGAGAGGCAGGAGGGGTCACGCCGGAGCTGGGGCCCAGGCTGGAGCAGGGGCAGAGCGGGGACGCACTCAGGAGATAAGGGCTTATGTGGAGTCGTTTATTCTGGGCAGGTCCTGAGGCAGGAGGCAGTCGGCTGGGATGCTCTCATCTCTGTAGGTCCTCCCCCCTCGCTTTCTCTCACACTGACACTCAACAATCGAGGACCCCACCTAAGCCCCTCGGATGGTCAGTGAGTATCTGGATGAAGAGATAAGTAAGCATGTACCCAAGATCAGGGAGGCCCGCTGGGGCCATCACACAGACACTGGTGGTGAGCTCAGTCACACGGATGGAAGATTTCTAAAGATAAACATCTGTTGTGTGATGCCACGTCCCAGCGGGCAGGTGTCGGGCACCCCAGCGGGTGATGAAGACAGGGAGCCTCTGTCATGCGCACATGGCCAGTGGACAGAAATCTGAGAGCCGCATCTGTGCGGAGTGAGCCGCACGGCGCTCTGAGCACCAAGGACGGGGCCAGAGGCGCCTCAAAGCACAGCGGCTATTTAGGGCACACAGCGGTTTCTTCTGAAGGGGACAGAGGCCGATTGTAAGAACATGTGGTGTGTCTGCATGTGGCTTGGGGCCCACGTGTCTCATTGTCCTGCTAATACCCAGGGAGAGGACAGAGAAGGGAGATTAAAGGGCCACGGCCGGCAGCCGGCTTACGGGGGCTCCGATGGCCGGGAGACAAAAGACTTCGATTCCAGGTCTATTGCCCCCCCTCGTGCAACAGAAGCCAATCTGCAAAACCGTCATCTGCAGGGCTGCTGCTACAGTCTGACCGTCCTGGGAAATGACCATCGTGTGGCCCTGGAGGAATGTCCTGGTCAGACGGGGCTGCATTTTAAAAGCTGACCGCCACACGTGCACGGCTGGCCAGGGAAGCACCGCTGCTTCCTGGGAGGTGCTGAGAACGTGGGGGTCCGGGGCTGAGGGCAAGGGGTCTAGAAGCATGGTGCTGGCTTAGAACCCGGCTGTGCGTGCAGCTTTGGGCGCGATCCTCGACCCTTCTGCGCTCTGGTCTCCTCATCTGTGAAATGGGTGTGATCCAGAGTCTAGAACTGCCCAGACGAAGAGCTTAGCGCAGCACCTGGAAGCCTCAGCGGTCGCTGTCGTTTTACCACCATACTCCTTGGCATTGGTGGAGGAATTCAATTCTAAACAGGGCAACCGAGGAACATTCCAAATTTCCCTTTATCAAGCCCAAACTACCTTTTTGCTATACCTGGTCTCGGGGAGTTTAATTTCTTGACCTAGCTCCTGGACACACAGCGTGTGTGTCTAAAATCATTTAGACCCAAGAGGGACGGTTGTGATTCACAAGGAAGACGAGGACACCTGAGTTCCCAGCTCTTGAGCCCGTGGCCTCTGAGTGCCCCCGGGGTCCCGCTCTTCCTCTGTCCTCCCCGCGGGGCTGCCTGGGGGCGTGGCCTTACCCCCTGGGAGTGGAGGTAGTCCATGGTCTTGGTGATGGTGCACAGCACGTCGCTGGCCTCCCGCTCCGAGAAGTACCTCTGCCGCAGGATACGGTCCAGCAGCTCCCCACCCCGCATCAGCTCCATCACCAGGTACACGAACTTCCCGTCGTCGTAGACCTGGGGGTGGGGCAGGAGAACACACAGGCCTCAGGGACCTCGCGGTCACCCTCGCGGGCCTGCTGGCCACTGGGAAGGAGGGGCCACCCCGGCAGGGCCAGGGGGCGTGTCAGTGCGTAGAGCCTGGAGTCCCAGCGCTCCGCTTGGAGCGGACACAAGACTTCTGTAGAAAATGAGTGAGGATTTTCTAGTCATGCCAGACGAGGCTCTTCTTGGGGAAAAAAACCGCTTTAATGATCTGCTGCTGGGCAGGGCATGGGTCAGCAGCGTGAGAGCTGCATGGATGGATTTAGCTACAGTGAACCCTGGTACTGCCCCGCCTCCGGGACAGCGATGTTCAGAGACGGACAACGCGATGCTGGCCCAGCCCCAAGTGGCAGCGTTCTCCAGGGCCGCGCTTCTCAAACCTTACCAAGCAGGTGGTTGGTGGGGAGCCTGACCGCGGGGGCCCTCTACGCTGCTGTGCTCTGTGCGGGGGACAAGCCCTGGGAGTCCGGGAGGAGAGGAGACAGGAGGGCTGGTCTGCTCTTATTTCAGAAAAGCAGTAGATGAAGAGAGCTTTAGTCATACTAGCGTTAATCTCCTGAACGTAAACGACACACCAAGCCAACAAGCTCTGGGTCTCTGTCAGGCCGATGGCCCAGCAGAGGGGCCGCCCAAGTGCTGAGAAGAACCAGAGAGAGACGGAGCAAAGCACCTGAATACGGTGACTTTCTAGCTTCCAAGCCAGTGATTTCAGAACAAATCACTAAAACAATCTGGCTGGCACAGAGCTCAGTAAAGGACGTAAAGTTCATCTTGTTGTATTTATTTCTGAGTTTATGAGCAAAGGCTCTGCTTTCAAGCATGTGCCCAGGGTGACATCACTCATCCCGAACACAGTCAGAGCTCTTCGGGAGTTTTCAAATTCGCTGATTTCTGTTTGCGGATCTTCACATACACACGGCAAAGGCCAGAGCAAGGGGACTGATCTCGTGCAGGGGAGCTGACTGTGACCCCCAGGGATGCAGCACTTTACGCTTTGCTCACACAAGGCCTGTTTCACGCTTTCCTCAGAACTGAATTGGCATCTGGAAGGCCTCTTACTCCAGGCATTTATGGGGCCCAGAGGAAACTGAGGTGGCCCCAGTATTTTGAGGTTTTGGGTTCACGACGCTGGGATCACTCTGGAGTTGGAGAGGAAGACAAGGCTCTCTCCCCTGCCTGACCCCAGAGGCCCAGCCCTAGGCCCCTATGGATGCTGCCAGGTGCATCCAACTGGCTCCAGTGTGACTGGTCCCTGCTCCCTTCCCCTCTTTCAGGGACAAGGGCCACAGATCGCTCAGTCGGGAAAGCGAAGGGAGCTGGGAGGGGCTCCGGGTCTGGAGTCTCAGAGCTGGAGCCCATCTCATGGGCCCCACGCTCTCCATGACAGCGAGGTGAAACACACCTGGATTAGAATCCACACCAGCTCTCTCTCCTCTTTCACACGTGCGCATTCTGTGATTTGGGAGGAGTGCGGTGCTGTCAATGGGGTGTGAATAAGCGGCCCGGCAGGTCGGGCTACCCAGCTGCCGGGTGACCCCGAGCTGTCCGGGCAGCAGCCCGCTCCGGCTCCGAGCTCCTGGGCGCCAGGAACAGCTGGTGAGCCGAGCGGCCAGCTTGCACCAAATCAACGGTGGCTTCTGGCGCCAGCTGGAGGGACACAAAGCACAAGCGACACCGCTGTTGCACGAAGGCGCTTACGTCTTTGAGGGTGATGATGTTGGGGTGCTGGCCGTACCGCAGGAGGATCTCAATCTCTTCCGAGGGGTCCCTTTTACTCTTATCGATGATCTGAAACAAACAGAGGTGGACGTGAGGCTTCCAGCTGGCGCCTGTGGCTGGGACCCTTTCTGCCCCTCCTCCCCTCCGGCTCAAGCTCAACCACGATAACCCGCAACTGCCTAGGAATTCACGGCAATCCTCGCTTTCCCACTGAGCGGAAGAGACTGACGTTAAAAAAAGAGAGCACCTGCCTCCACACGCTAATGTTAAGCTATGACAGGGCTGGATGGAGAAGGGTGGGTTTGGGGCGCTCACACAGGCACCACCGAAAACAGAGGGCGCTCTTCCACAGGCTCTGGGTTGGCGGCCTGTGCCCCCTGCCCCATCCAAAGTGGGCCTCCGGCTGCCGTGCATCTCTCTCCCTGTTTGGTGGTCGCACGCCGGCAACAAAGTGAGACCCAGTGTGGTTCTCACCAAGAGACGCCACGGCGGCGTGCGTGCCGAGGCTGCGCTGTGACTTACACATACGGACGCTCCTTCTGGCTCCTATCTCCTCCTCCTGGTCTTAGGATGGCAGATAAAATCCTCTTACCCCATGAAAACAGATGGCTTCCAATCACAGGGTGTCATGAATGAAAGCCCAGCTGGAAACAAGGGGTCACCTGTTGGTGGACAGTCACTAAAACCTCTGGGGACAGCTTCCTGGGCCCCAGCTCCTGCTTCTTACGGGGATGGAGCTGGCTGGGGAGGGGACCCCACTCAGGCGAAGGCTACAGCACATGTGTGGGAAACGACACTCAGAAGAGAAGGATGGTTTTTGTGCCTTAGCTTCACCCAAGTTCAAAACATTCGCCATGTGGACGACGTGCAGTCATTTCGCTGCTAGAGTGTGAGGGAAGTTCACTTCCACTCTCTATCACGTCCAAGGCTCTGAGCGGAGGCTTGCGTGAAACTCACTTTCTTCTTTAGATGAACTAAATGCTCAGGTGGCACAGGACCCAGTGTTGGAGCTCTGCCCGCCCGACGCCCTGCCGCCCCTTCACTGCAGTGGAAGACGGTCATGGTGCCCGCGCTTCTCTCAGTTTTAAACCCACTGCCAGGCTCTGACGACATTGGCGCCCAGGACCATGAGCCCCATGACACACGTTGTTCAACAAGGAAAAACCCAAGCTTCTTTTTTTAAAAAAAATAATAAATTTATTTACTTTTTGTTTATTTTTGGCTGCATTGGGTGTTCGTTGCTGCGCACGGGCTTTCTCTAGTTGCGGCGAGCGGGGCTACTCTTCACTGCGGTGCGCGGGTTTCTCATGGCAGTGGCTTCTCTTGATGCGGAGCACGGGCTCTAGGCGCACGGCTTCAGTAGTTGTGGCACGTGGGCTCAGTAGTTGTCGCTCGTGAGCTCAGTAGTTGCGGCACGCGGGCTCTAGAGCGCAGGCTCAGTAGCTGTGGCACACGGGCTTAGCTGCTCCGCAGCATGTGGGATCTTCCCGGACCAGGGCTCGAACCCGTGCCCCCTGCATCGGCAGGCGGATTCTCAACCACTGCGCCACCAGGGAAGTCCCAGTTTCCTTTCTTGACACAGCTTTCCTCCTTTTGTTACTAAAGTTCTAGCTAGGACACTGGGATTACTTCTGTTATTGATAGAAGCCAACACACAATGCATCCTTCTAGAGGAGATTTTTTTAAAGGCTCATTCAGTGGGTGATGGAGGGGATGCCTTAACATGTGGGTGCCTAGGCAGCCACGGGGCAGATCCTTACACTGCCTGGATCACATGTTGACCAACAGGGTTCTAGGACCGTCTCTGCCCCAGCTGCCTGCCGGGCCATTCAATCCCTGGGCTGCGATCCCTTTGCAATTTGAGAAGGTTAAAATCACTAGTGATTTTTTTAAAAAGTTAGTGGTAGATTCATATTTTTTCAAATAAAATTTCATGATAAAGGAAATGTATTTTTAGCACAAATCACAATAGAATAGGATGCAAGATAAACAAGAAAGAGGAAGCCTTTTCTCTATGCCGATGGCCCAGAGCAGGGGGAGGAGGGAGCAGTTATGGGACCAGAGGGGCGGCTGCACGAACAGGGCACCCACGGGGGCTGGGGGCTCTACCCTCCTCCCTCCTGTGGCGTCCACCCCGGCAGAACCGACTGGAAGCCAGAGGGCAGGCAGGGTGGGGTGATGGGGTCCCCAGCGGGCATGGAGGAGAGGGTGGGTGCCTGCCTGGAAGGGAGGCCCCCGGGGAGTGGAGGCAAGCACGGGCTCCTGCACCTGCCCAGCCGGCCGCTGCCTCTCCTACAGTCTGGGCAACGTGGGACCGACACACGGGAGCAAGTTCCGTTCAGACCCAGCGCTGTGATCCTGATCGCTGTCAGCAAAGGCTGACAGCTTCATCCACAAATCTTTTTCCCGGATGTTTTTGGGAGAAAGGTCAGGAAGAAGAGACACAGAGCAGTGAGGTGTGATGACTGGTCCCTGAGCACAAAGCCCAGGTCTGTGGGGTACAGCGGAGCCTGGGGGAGGGGGGCGGTTTGAGCACATTGTTCAGACGCATCCAGGAAGGAATTTCTTCTCCGTGGGGTCCATTTCTCGGGATTGCTATTGTGGGACTGGCTTCTAGTTCAAGCCCTGGCTAATCGAGTCCCGTATCTTGAGAACAGTATTGTTTTATAATCTGGCTTATGCAGCAAAACCGAGGGAGGCGCTCTCAGCAAACATGTTTGCCCGCAAGGCCTCCTCTCTCCATGCCGATGCTCAAATGATGCTGACGGACCACGAGCGGGGAGGAACGGTGGATCTGTCCTCACCCGCAGCAGGAGGCCACCCACAGGTCAGCACCCAACGGGCCTGGCAAACCAGACTCTCACGGGGCCGCTGTTTGACAAGCTGTATATTTCCACAGTCCCTGAAGCGAGGCTGGCCCCAACGAAGGATGGCAGACAACGTGATTCTCCTCAGCAGGTGAAGCGTGTAGGTGGGCATCGGTACATCCTTATTCCTGGTGGCTGAAGGCGGGGGCAGGACTGGTCCAGGCTTCACCACCATCCACGCACTCTCCCCTCTGCCTTTTGGTCTCTGCGTTTGCCCATCTCCCTCTTGCCCATCTCTCTCCAGCGCAGGCTCCCCTCCTGGACACTGAATGGCGTGGGGCTTCGAGGTGGACAAGAGGCGGCCTGAGTTCACAGGCCGGCCGAACACCCTCCGGAGGTGGGCGTTTCTGCTGACGTGTCGAGAGGATCCATACATTTGACACGGGAGGAGTAGAGCACGGAACCCCTTGTAAAATTCAACAGATACCTTCTCCTGTTCAATTACTTTAAACAAATGACACAGAGAAAGGACTCCAAGTTTTCCTGCCGGAAAAAATTAAAATGTCCATGCCAATCAGTTTTCCTTCTAAAAATAAGCTCTATTCACGTCAGGCATCTGTCAATTCCATTGCTTTTTCTGGCTGACAAATTACATACACAGTAGGAAAATGAGCCCAGAAACGCGATGTAATTGTCAACGGTCTGCTGTGAATACCAATTGGGGCTCCTTCTGGAGAGAGCCAGCCCAGCTTCAGCCCTGAGTGTATCAGCCACACTTCACTAGAATTAAGGACTGCACGACACAGACTCCTGTACAATTTCAAGGATCTCACTTTATTTTCACTCGATTCTATTGCTACTTTAATAACACAAAAATCTGCTCCCGAAAGGACACGCAGCTGTGCTTCCCTCCAGGAAAACGTGGCCACGGCTGGTGACATCCATCCATCCCTGAGTGAGCCTCTCAGACAAAGAAGGGGGCAAATGTGCAAGTGGAGCTTTGAATGAAGAGAAGCGTGTGTCTGCATGTTGGAAGATAAAACAGGCCAACAGGAAAGGCTACAGTGACAGAAAAGCTCCCTTAGCTTCTGATTCTTCAGTGACATTCCCCTTTATGCTATGGCTTCTGGTTCTGTGATCAGTAAAATCCCTCCATGGCTGGATTGTGAGTTCCCTGAGAACAGGTTTGTTTTTGCCTGGAACCTAGCACTGCGTCTGCCTTGGAAAAAGTGTTAATAAAAAATTTGTAAAAACGAATGAAAGGAACTGGTTACTGAACAGGGGAGTCCCTGCAGAATGAAATGCATTCTAGAGACAAGAAATGTTCTTTGGAGCAGTCGTACTGCCCACTCGACAATAAAAAAGCCAAAGAAGGGGATGAGGTGATTTCGAATTTGGAGAAAAGCTCCTGATTTATATTTCTCTCTCTCTTTTCTTTTTTTTTTTTTTGGCTGCACCACTCAGCTTGTGGGATCTTAGTTCCTCGAGCAGGCACTGAACCCAGGTCCCGGCAGTGAAAGCGCGGGGTCCTAACCACCGGACCACCAGGGAACTTCCGGTATCTTTCTCTCTTAAATAACATTGGCCCTCGACACCACCAAGCACCATGACGGGGGTGTGGAGACAGGAAATGAGCTGCGAAGAATGTCAGGGGTTACAAAAGCCCTAAAGAAGGTACTGAAGGCGAGGACGATGGGGGAGGACCACATCGGGGTCAGAGGTCAGCACCCAGGCTGGGGAGGAAACCGCTGGGCTCAGGGAAGAGTGTGTCGCCCTTGCGGGAGAGGGCTGGGGACAGAGGAGGGGCCTGAGGAGCTCCAGGAACGGGGCTGTGGGGCCCTGCTGGCCACTGCAAGGATCTGGGCTCCATGTGAGCGAGACAGGAACCACTGGAGAGGGGGATTTATGCAAATGGCAGTGTCCAGATCCTGGATCATGTCAAGCCACAAAGACCTAAAACCGAAGTAAAAATGAAACCTTGTGCAATTTTTGTAAAGTGAGTACAGAACCTTTCATGAAATAAGAACATTATCTTTTCCTTCCAAATACACCTCTCCCCTTTGAATCCTACCCTAACACAGTTACTTTCTGCAGTTCATCGTTGATTCCATTCCAGTCTTATTTTAAATGACAGGTGCATTAATGCCTTGGCATCTATGCAGCATTATGTCACGCTGATTTCAAAGCCCTATACACTTTCACCTCCTACCACTAGCCTCTGGGGCTGGCTACGGAGACAAAGGTGGACCTGAGTTTCACATCAGACTCCTGAGCTATTTTGTCCCACGGAAATAGCTCCGAGAGCTTGTTTGGAGGTTCTAGCAGGGGAGCACAGCTACTCCTATACCCTTGACCAAAGAACGGTCCTCCTCTATCGGGGAAGGTCGTCCTCTTCGACCGAGCGTACAGCTTTGGGAGGGACGCACGTGGAGTGGTGAGGGAGGAAGGGGACACCCGCCTAGCCAGCCAGATCAGCTGAATCAACCCTGGCGATCAATGGGGTGACAGATGTCACAGCCAGATGGACTTGAGGATATGGGGAGGGGGAAGGGTAAGCTGTGACAAAGCGAGAGAGGGGCATGGACATATATACACTACCAAACGTAAAATAGATAGCTAGTGGGAAGCAGCCGCATAGCACAGAGATATCAGCTCGGTGCTTTGTGACCACCTAGAGGGGTGGAGTAGGGAGGGTGGGAGGAAGGGAGACGCAAGAGGGAAGAGATATGGGAACATATGTATATGTATAACTGATTCACTTTGTTATAAAGCAGAAACCGACACACCATTGTAAAGCAATTATACTCCAATAAAGATGTTAAAAAAAATTGAAAAAAGAAATAGCTCCGAGATCTTAGAAAGTAGGGCACATCTGATGTGTCTGAGAGGACGTCACGGTTTTTCTCACTCAGCCATCCTAGCCCAAGGCAGGTGCACTGGGAGGACACCCCCAGCAGGTGGAGGGCGTCAGCACCCTGTCCTCTGAGGCCAGATTCTCCCGGTGGAGGATCCCGGGCAGCCTGATGGTGTTTTGCCACAGCAGAAGGGAGGGACCAAGCCTAGGGACCCAGACTCTGAGTGAACCCACACTTACTGAGTCGCTATTCCATGTAGGCACTGCCCTAAAGGTTTTGTTACGTGGTAGCTAGAATTGGTCTCACTAATTTAGGGCCTGCGCACAAGTATGCAGCTGAGAGCAAATGCAAAATCAGCAATCTTGTTGCCTGGGGTACACTGGGGCAGGCTGCTTGTTGCCTGGGATACACTGGGGCAGGTTGCTTGTTGCCTGGGGTACACTGGGGCAGGCTGCTTGTTGCCTGGGATACACTGGGGCAGGTTGCTTTACGTATATCGGTTAAGTTAAACTCAAATGCGGTTAATATGATGACAGAATAATTATTGTGCAAAATTAGGTACTTATAAGACAGACATAAACTTAAAGCAAGACACAATGGTATTTCCAAGAATGTGAGACCCGCTGTATCCCACACTCTTGAGTTTGGAGGCTGACCGTTAAGGGCTGGCACTGCCGTTCCCTCAGAAGGACCGCACTTGATTCCTACCCCTGCACAGAGGGTGGGAGCCACTGTGCTCTTGGTCTATTACCTTCCTGCTGCCAGAACAGTGAGCAGACGCTCAACAGAGAGGCAAAACCCTGCCTCATCTCCGGATACCAGCTGCTGGAACTTATCTACATAAGATACCCCTTTAACTCTATGCTTTCGGCTGGGGTTCCCAACCTCGGCACCCAGACATTTTGGCTGGGTGAGTCTCTGGGGTGTGTGGGCGAGCGTCCTATGCAGGAGGCAGGGCAGCACCCTGGCCTCTGTGCACCACATACCAGGAGCGACTCCCACCCCAGGCGTGACAGTCAGAAGGTATCCAGACACTGCCATTGTCCCCGGGGTGGGGGGCAGAATCACCCCGATACGACGGCCTCAGGCAAAGCCCGTGTACTCGGGCCACAGGGCTACAGTCCCCTGGGGACCTGCTCTCTTCCTGGTGCTCTGTACTCAGTGGGGAAGTTCCCGAACCCTCCCCGTAGCTGGATGGAGGCCCCGACGGGATTGTCTCTCAAAATGAAACGGACACCGTTTTCCATCCAAGAATCTGCAGAGCTGGGTTTGCAAACTGTGGTGGCCCAGAGAGGTGATGCTAAACTCTAGTGGCTGAATCTCAACGGGGCTTTGGCGGATCTACTCTCAGCCAAGTCACTGGATGGCACCCTTGGTTCCATGTTATATTCGAGAACACGCTGAGCCGTGCAGTTTCTTAGTTCCTCCAGCAGTAAGTGGGGGTACTTCTGCCCATCAAGATACAGAGTAGAAAAAAGCCCAAACACATTTCAGCTACGTTCTACCTGGAAAACGCTGGAAAGGGAACAGAATAGTGACCCTAGGCGGGTTACAGCAGTTTGGGTAGCAAACGGGCTCATTCTAAACACTTTGCCAGGGCACTCCTGCTCTTCCATCTTTGAAGGAAATCTGCCCTCGGATGGATGAACCGACCTGCAGCGCGCGGCTTAAAACGTGCCCCGAAACAGCCCTGGGTCCCGGGGCACTCATCTCACTGGAAAGTCTCTGCTTCTTCCTGTGCTCGGGTAGTTCAAGCATCTTCCAGACAATGAATCATGACCCACCAGAGTCTCGGAGAGGACGAGGGAAAGCCTTGTAACGTCCACCTGCCCAGTTCACCCCGGGAACTTCAAGGCTTGTAAAACAGAAACAGGACGCCTGGCTCTTTGTTTCTCCATCAGTTGCAGCCTCAGCTCCTGGCTTTGCTGCCAGAGAGGCCGGGGCTGAAATTCCCCAGAAATTCCCATCGCGGGGTCTGATCTTTGGGGATCGAGCTATAAGCCACTTGTTGACAAAGCTGATTCAGATGGTATCTTTTTGTGAGAGCTGGATATGGAGACATAAGACACTATTGCCTTTGTCTGGGGATTTATTTTCAGACACCTCCCAGCATCAGGCTGTTTTCTAGAAAGGCATCAGGGTCAGCGAGCTTGCCAAACACTAGACGGGTTTCTCTGCACTCAGTGGAAGCCGCGATTGTTTCTAGGACTGCTGCTGGCCACCTGATAAACTGTCTAAAGAAATTCTGCGAGAAATGACACATGCAGAAAGAATTTTAAGATGCCTATACACGCTTACGAAGTATGTGAAATATATTTAAAGTAAAAATGAAATTCTCTCGTCTGAGGCAGGACTCGTGTCTCCTCTCCATCATCGGCTCGTCTGGACATGGGAACGGCATCACCCGAGCTCCCCTACAAACTCTCCCAAGGATGGGGAAAAATAAAATTCCTCAACGATCCAAATCCCAAAATACATCAGGCCCACATGCCAGTGGCTCCCGTGCAGTCTCAAGGCCCTCTCCCAGGAATTTTAAATCGTGCGATGTTTCCTCCCGTCACCCACTCCTCAGCATGTTCAAGACACTGGGCAGGCTGATGACCACGGACCCAAAGGACCCACACACTGAGCCTTCCTCAATGTAAACATTCTTTTTTGTTTGAGGAATTCAAGATAAACTTGCCAAAAAGCCGCAAATTCCCAACCCCAAAGTAAACCAACGGACCTGCGTTTTTTGGGGCTGGTGACTTTTTGGACAGGGCAGAGCATTTCCTCAGGGCCAGAAGCACTCTGCAGACATCCCAGCAGATACGAGAGTGTATCTGCTTCCACAGAGCGGCCGTGAGCCATGGGTGAGGCGGAACGAGGCCATCGCTTCATCGTCACTGTTTTGAACAATTTTCTCAGAGCTTAGGAAAATCACAACGGACGGAATGACTCCTCTTACACGGCTGCCTGCTGGACAGGCTCCATCTGTCCCCAAAAGTTCTTTGAAGAGCAGGGTAGTGTCATGTGCTCCAGATGAGTTTGGGATAAGCCAGGATGGTCTGGTCACCATGACACCGGCTGGACCTGGGTCCTCAAGCGCCTCCAGGTCAGCTGAGTGGGTGAGTGGTGGACAGACCAGCTCTCGCTCCCTTGGAGGGAGAATATACAATTTATGCTTTTTACAATAATTAGATTACGACTTTAGCAGAACGCTTCAGCTTTTACACACCAGGAAACGCAAGAAACTGGTAACTTGGATTTCCAGATCAAATATTTAATTTAGCAACGATTATAGAAGCCAAAGGCAGGATGGAGAGAGTGCCCAACTGGGCTGTAGTTGTTATTCTTTTCTTATGTATTTACTTATTTATTTAGGCTGCACTGGGTCTTAGTTGCGGCACGTGGGATCCTTTAGTTTTGGCATGCGGGCTTCTTCGTTGCGGCACGCATGTGGGATCTAGTTCCCCGACCAGGGATCAAACCCCGGCCCCCTGCATTGGGAGCGCAGAGTCTTACCCACTGGACCACCAGAGAAGTTCCCTGTTACTGTTTTCTGTTCTTGATGATTCAGGGTAAAACTACCAGCTCTCTCCTTAAGGTTTTGCAAATATTACAAAATATTTGATTCTATTTATTTCTTTAAGTTTTGGTGACTGTAGCTTCCTTTCCCTTCTCCTTTCCTCCTTCACCCCCTCCCTCCTTCTTCCCCTCCTTCCCCAAATGTTCTGCCTGGCCCCCAACTCTATATTTTCCAAAATGCTGAGTGCCCAGAGCTTTTGTTCCAGCGTGTTTTATGTAGAAAGTTACTAAAGGTGGTCAGTACCTACACGTCGGCTGGAGCAGAACATATTCATGATTTGTAAAATAGTTTTTTAACGTGTGACCTAATATCAAAGTCAATGGAACGGCCCCACATCAGAGCTTAGAAGAGGCCGAGGGAGAATGTCTGCGAGGCTGGGCGTGCCCGCCGGGGCCTGGGG
The DNA here is from genome assembly GCF_008692025.1 of Phocoena sinus. NCBI lineage: Eukaryota > Metazoa > Chordata > Mammalia > Artiodactyla > Phocoenidae > Phocoena > Phocoena sinus. The sequence continues at coordinate 2,709,473 of NC_045774.1, read as the reverse complement.
CCCAGGAAGCTGCAGATACGGCCGCCGCGTGTCTCACTCTTACCTTCACGGCGTACTCGGCGTCTGTGGCCATGTGCACACAGCGCTTGCATACGGAGTAGGCGCCCACCCCGATGTCCTCCTTGACCTCATAGCCATCGGTGAAGCGGGTGTTGTTCCCGTGTAACTGCTGCAGAGAGAGCGGGTGGGCAGAGAGCGCGATCAGGGGCCTCTCGTGCAAGGGCACCGAATGTGGTGCAAAGGAGGCTTCAGCCCTTGCATGTGGGGACACGGAGGCCAGGAGGTGGTGGCGTCCTCGGACCACAGTCACGGAGCTAGCTGGCCGTGGTTCCAGATCTCAACCCAGCTTCCCCATCTGTCGGGTCACGACCCTGTTCTCAGACACCCAGCACCCTGTGTCAGCTGACCTGCCTGCTTCCCCACAAAGGTCCGAGAGAGGTGAGAGGTCAGACGGCCCTGAGACCGGGTGCAGCTCTGACGCTGGTGTCCAGAGCGGTGTCCGGATGCCGACGTCTGATTGGGAATCTGACCCCCTGACGCCCCCTCGCCACCCTCACCCTACTGACTAAGGGCGCAGAGAGCGTCACCCGTTACAGTGGACACTGCCACAGCAAGTGTCCACTCTAGACACGCCGTGTCTCCCCGGAGGACCTTGGGGAGAGAAGCATGGAAGTCCAACGCCATCTGCTGTGCCCTGCCTCGGCTCTTCAAGGAAACGTGGTCATGATCCCTTCTAAGATTCTCTACCTCTGCTTGTATTAATACAGTGGGAAACTCCTTATAAAAACAGCACCTTCACTGAGCCCCAAAGACTACATTTCGCGATGGGGATTGGTGCCCACAAACCCAGCCACTCTCTCGCGGTGCTGGCTCGACTCTGCACAGCAGAGACCCCCAAGCATGAGCCCTGCTGGGGCTCCAGGCACAGCCACACCACGATGACATCCTTCTCAGGACTCTTTCTGTCTTGAGGACGAACGTGAAGCACGGCTCAGATCACCATCTCGATGACCCCGGGGAGGCGGGGGGAGGAGTTCGTGAAGGAAGTGCACCCCAACTCGGCTGAGACAGCTCTCGGTCCATGGGTCGCCTCAGTGCGGCCACCTCCTTGCCCCAACCTGCTGGGGGCGAGCGGAGTCGGGCTCTACGGGACGCCCTGCACCACGGGGGGCTGATTACCTGCACGATGGGGTGAACCGCGGCTTTGTGCAGATCTTGCTGCGAGGGCTCCTGCGCCAAGCTGGAGGCCACAAAACTGAATCCTCTAAACAGGTGATGAGCGTTGGCACTGGGGGGGACGCCAGGTGAGTCTGCAGGGAACAACCAGAGAGTCAACAGCCACGACGCGGTGAGGTAACCCTGTGGGTGTGTGATGTGTGCGTGTGTGTGCGTGCATGTGTGTGCAAGGCGTGAGGCGTGTGTGTGCCAGGTGTGTGCGCACGTGTGCATGTGTGTGTGCATGTCAAGTGTGTCAGGTGTGAGGTGTGTGTGTGTGTGTGTCAGGTTGCGCACGCATGTGTGTTCGGTGTGTGTGTGTGTCGGGTGCGTGCACACGTGTGTTTGTCAGGTGTGAGGTGTGTGTGTCAGGCGTGAGGTGTGTGTCAGATGTGTGTGTCAGGTGTGAGGGGTATGTGTGTCAGATGTGTGTATGTGTCAGGTGTGTGCGCACGTGTGTTTGGTGTGTGTCAGGTGTGAGTTGTGTGTATGTGGTGAGTGAGAGAATGGGGTAAAACGGAGATCAGACAGGCTGAACCATATGAAACCACACTTTATTCTGGGTGGTGCCAGTGGTTTGATACCCGGCAAGAATACCCAGAACAAAAACTTGAGGGAATCATTGGTCCTCACTTACTAGACATTCATTCTCAGTGGCAACCCTCTGCCCTGCGCACTCCGGACTGAGCCCAGAGCCACCAGCAACCTCGGGGTGAGCTGTCACTCCCGGGCCAGAGGAGGCCACCCTCTGAGTTTCTCAGGTCAGCAGGAACCGGGCACAGGGACGCAGGCCCGGGCATCGGTGACTCTTCTGTCCCCCTGCCCCAGGCCTGAGGGGCTCGAGGGCAGCACGCAGGGTGCTCTGCTCCCGGGGACCCTCAGGAAGCCCTTCAATCGTGACCCCTCTAAGCTCTGTCGATTTGTTTGAAGGCTTGACTGCTGTTGAGATGCGGCTCAGTTCAAGTTTATCATTAAGGAAAACAAAAGGATAAAAGATTGGTGGAGAGAAAATATTTGCATCATATACAACAGACAAGGGACCAAACTCTCTACTATGCAAAGAGCTCCCAGAGATCAATGAGAAAAAAGGAACATGCCCAGAAGAAAAATGGGGGCAGGACTCAGATACCGACTGCTCTCCTACCTGAGAAGGTGCTCAGTCCCTCTAATGGGGGCACGTACACATTTAACCGGGGTAACACCTTGCCTAACAAATCAGCAAAATGTAAAGTAACCAGTTGCATGTAGGTTTGGCTGGGGCTGGACAGTGCGGTGGTAGGTGGGAGCCTAAGCTGGCATAATCTTTGCAAGGTAGAAGAGGAGTTATCTACCAAAGTATAAAATACACCTGTCTTTTGAAGAGCAACTAGACTTTTATGAACTTATCTGACAGAATTACTTTCAAAAGTGCTTAGAAATAAATGTAGAAAATGTTTGTCTTGGTGTAGATATATACTGATACAATGGCATATTACTCAGCCTTTAAAAAGAATAAAATAGTGCCATTTGCAGCTACACGGTGGACCTAGAGATTATCATACTAAGCGAAGTAAGTCAGAAAGAGAAAGACAGATACCATGTGATATCACCTATATGCGGAATCTAAAATACAACACAAATGAACCTATCTACACAACAGAAACAGACTCACAGACATAGAGAACAGACTTACGGTTGCCAAGGGGAAGGCGGAGTGGGGAACAGAATTACTGGGAGTTTGGGGTCGGCAGATGCAAACTATAATACGTAGAATGGATAAACAACAAGGTCCTACTGTAGAGCACAGGGAACTATATTCAATATCCTGTGATAAACCATGATGGAAAAGAACATGAAAAAGAATATATGTATAGCTGAGTAACTTTGCTGTACAGCAGAAATTAACACAACATTGTAAATCAACTATATGTCAATAAAATTTAAAAACAAACAAAATGTGATCTTTAAAAACGCTAAAGAAAGAGAAAAAAAGAAAATGTTTGTCTTAGCAATATTTGTAATAGCAAAACAAACAAACAAACAAAAACTGGAGACAACCTAAATATTCACCACTGAGGAAACCATGCACAAGACCGACAACGTGCATGGGTGCAGGTAACGCTAGTTAAGACTACGATAGCCGGGATGAGACACGGCTGTGTGAACTGACACAAGAGTCTGGCGAGTCAAAAAAGAGAAAACAAGCTGTAGAACGTACACACTGTAGGAAAAATTTTTTTAATTTTTTAAAACTTTTTTTAAACATCTTCATTGGAGTATAATTGCTTTACAATGGTGTGTTAGTTTCTGCTGTAGAACAAAGTGAAATCAGCTATGTATGTACTAAAACACATTACAATAAACTCATAAGCAATATATAACAGTGTGATAACATAAATTCTATCACTTAGGCATTTTATATATATATAAATCTATAATAATACACAAAGTATATAATGTGGATTTAAATTTTTCTTACAATGTACATATGTAAGATTTAAATCCATATTATGTGGAAAACTCTGGCGAGTGGGACTGGAAAGGCCATAGGAGCGGGTGTTTGCTTTTCTACTTTCTACCTTTTTACTTGGTCTCGATACTTCACTTTGATGTGGAAACTATACACTAAAGCTTCCATGGTGCAGCAGGTGGCTGGGGGCTTGGAGGGGTGAGCTGTTGCAGAGAATGTGGGTTTTATTCCTGAGCATTTTATTTTGAGGGAAAGGCGACTGGGGCGCTCCTTCCACACCCGGGAGCTGCACCACGAGCTGCGTGATGTGGGATCTCTCCCTGCAGATAAGCGGCCGACCCGGTGGCCCACACGGCTCTTCCAGGAAGACCTTGCCAGGTGACAGGGGGCTTCACGTGCCTGGCCCACCGCACCTTCAGCATCCTGGACCACGAGGGAGAGGACTCGGGTCTCAGCCCCGTACCTGTTACCTCGCAAAGAGCTCCAGAGTCACCCCGGAGTTAATGAGATCAGAGCTGACTGTGTTTGGAAATAAGCTGCGGGGCTAGAGAAGCTTAATTAAAAAGCACAAGGCTCGGCTGAGTCATTTGTAGAATTTGGAAATGATGCACCGCAAGACAGCAGAGGCAGCAAGTGTGCTCTGAAGATGCTGGGCTTTGCTCCCGGGCTGGCTTTGCGCTTTGCCTTGCTTTGCCCTGCAGAGAACCCTGGCTTTGAGATCTGCCTGCAATTAAAAATCCCCCAGGCTACCGTGTCCTGCCCTAGGTCTGCACCAAGCACTGGGCTGTAGCGTCGATTCAGCCACCGTCAAGCCCTGAGGCGCGGGTTTTAGATGGAAGAACTGGAGCCCGACCCAGGAACTAGTGTGAGCTGTGCAAAGGTTGAGGGCCGAGTGCGTGGAGGCTCAGTTACAGCACCTGGGAGTGTGCGCGTGGTGGAGAGGCACCGTCCGGTGAACTTGAACTGATACACCTTCCCTAGTGAATGGGAAGTCTGTAGATCAAATAAGCAAGGACTTTCAACCACCAAGGAGGCGTGAGGCCCAGGGCCATGCCTTCTGTGCTTGGGCTGCCTCTCTGTGTGCTCAGCTCGGGCTGTTCAGACCAAGAGATCAGCTGAGGTTCACACGTACTTCACGAGAGGCTGTCACAGCCAACACTGGGTCCGTGTAGCTAGATGGTGACCACGTGGTAGGTGGTATCAACGGCATTTAACACGCTTTATAAGTGGCTAGGGAACGCCGATTCTTAGCTCGGTACGAAGAGAAGAGCAAAGATGTGAGCTGGATGAAAGGAAATTTAAAGGTGAGTACAGTCAACCTTCGTTGATCCTAGGAGTGATTTCCGACTTGTGCAATACGTTTCTGGGTCTTTAAATCCTAGAGTGGCATCTCCCATCGGTCGGCAGGCTCTGATGGGCAGCTGGTGTGTCTTCAGGGAATATCCACCAGCTTCAGCATCGGTTTAAGTTAAAAAAGAAAGACTTCAAGGCCACTACAAAAAATTCCAACAGTGCAGCATCCGAGCCTAACGCAGGATGTGGGTTACCCGCTGTTTCAGAATCACGTCACCTCTGCTGCCCTTTAAGAGCCGTGCGCTCAGCTCATGTGCTTAGAAAATTCTACTCTCTTATAAATATATAGAGAGAAGGATTTTTCTGTGTCTCGGCACTTCAGTGACTACCTCCTCAAAGGCAAACTGTGTCCTGCAATAAGTTGACTTTAAGTACAATTGATTGGAGAAATCCAAATAGTAAGGAGTAAAAAAGCCATTTCTGGACGTCATTAAAATGCATGGTGTCTAATTAACATTTTCCTTCGGCTAATAATAAAATAAATTTGAATTCTCTGTGCACAAAAGGTTCATGAGGTGCTAAAAAAAAAAAGCCTGCTAATCACAAAGGCCGACTAGGTCGGTGTTTAAATTCTTCACGGATAACACAAAAAGCATGTAAAGGCGAATAATTTCGAGTTGGCTCTATGAGCATTTTCTTGCTAGGCAGCACAAACGTGGTCTTTATTTCAGTATTTTAAGCACAGAGTCCGAATGACGGAAACCCTCGGTGAAACAGTGCACATTTCATTACGGACCTGGAGGTCGTGTGGGTGGTGGTCACAGGCAGTGTCCTTTGTCAGGGTTAATCGTTTCTGTGTTCCTTTACGTTCAGGTAAACCACAGGAGGAGAAAGAAAGCGACCTGCTCAGGTGAGCTGCGGGCACACCCGGGATGGAATCCCCAATCCTTCCCCGTCTTTCCAAACTCTGAAGCTAAAAAGTAATCTGATTCTGTGAAGTGGTCAATTTCGTCAACATGAAGGACTGACCCCAACACCCAAGAACTTTCTGAGGCCGTTGAGAACTGGAGAAACATTGGACCGTCTCTACTAAAGAGGACAGACCTAGATGTCCTCCACCTTCTCGGCAGCCACGGTACATCTCGCAGCAGCGATTACCCCAGACTGTGACAGCAGGCATCACCCTAGCTCTGTCCCTGAGGACAGTCTTAGTTTTATCTGGGGGCTGCACGAGGACCCGAAAGAAATGAGTGGGCGTCTGCGTCCTGACTCCTTCATTGATAGCCCCCAGAATTTGCTTCTTTCTTGGTCCTGGAGCCCCTGCTGCGTGGGTCAGGAGATGCCCTGGGACCACCAGCGGCCCCATGGATGCCCCCAACCCTCTGTGTTTGCACAGAGCTCACACCCCTAATGTGCCCGCCCCCGGCATGTGGGACACAGGCTCTCACCAACAGCTTAAACCAGAGGGAGCCCAGTGGATTCTCTGTTGCAACTTTATCTACTTGATATTTTCTATCTGACCATCTATTTGTTTCTCATGATCCTTTTTTAATCACAGAAAATTTCAGATGCAATAACAGTGAGAAAAGCATGGGAACCCCCCATGGGCACATCACACAGCCCCAAGAGCTACCAACTGGCTGAACTTTTCCCACCCATATCTCCAGAAGGGGCATGTTAATTTGTTTTTTAGACAAAATCACCATACCTTCACTGGGATGAACTGAACCGTGCCCCACAAAATTCACGTGTTGAAGCCCAATGTGGCAATATTTGGAGAAGGAGTCTTGCGGAGGGTAGTTAAGGTTAAATGAGGTGATGAGGGTGGGACTCTGATTCAGCAAGACTGATGTCTTTATAAGAAGAAGGGACACCAGGGACTTCTCTCTCCTTCTCCTTGAGCACAAAGTAAGGCCATGTGAAGACACAAAGAGAAGGAGGCCGTCTGCAAGCCCAGAAGAGAGCTCTCACGGGAAACCAAGATAAACTTCTCTAGTTGAAGCTGTCCAGCCTGTGGTATTTTGTTATGGCCGCCTGGGTAGACTAGGACAATTACCATATCTAAAAAAGGTTAATATTAATTTATTCATATCACAAAATGACAAATTTTAAAGGGAGCTGACCAGCTCTGATTGAATTTGGTAGACCTTAGGAGTAATTTAAGACGTGTCATAGAGGCTAAATACACAAGTCCATCTGCCGTGCCGAGGTACAGCAGCTGATGCAACTTTTCAAACAGGTGTTTGTTCTTTGTATGAATAAGAACAATAGTCCACACATTAACAGACTTAAGAGACAGGCTCCCTCTTCCCAGAAAACCTCCCTAATTAAACAAGAGATTCTCATTGCCTTGAGGTTCTTTTCTCGAGCTTGCCCGGGTGTGTCCCTCTGACAGGTGGTCACTGGATTGACAACTTAGGCCAAGAGGCAGCATGAGGGGGGCGGGGGATACAGAACACCTGGGAAATTTCCCAGCTGGGTGTTACCTGGGGGCTAACTGATAAGTAGCTCTATCACGTTAAGCCTTTACTACGAGCAGAGGAACAAGAGGACTGAGGACTATATCCCATGGAAGGGCCCTTGAACATGGCGCTCTCTGGCTCCTGGATGCCTGTCCCTACCTGGCCAGGCTGGAGGACCCGCCATGCGAAAGACACACAGGCCCGCCCCCCTCTCCCTGCCTGCACACACCTGTGGGCGTCCTCGCCGTGAACTCGGGGTCGAAGTGGAAGGTGTCCTCTGGCCTGCCCACCGCCGGCTTGAAGGGCGGCTTGATCTCCTTCCTGTACAGCTTCTGCATGGACAGCAAGACAGGGCGCTGAGGGCCAGCAGGGAGAATGCGGGCGGGAAACCCATCTGTGCCACCTGCCAATCAGGTGCTAGCACACGGCAGCCCCTCCCAGAGCTCTGACACGTTCAGTAACACACATAAAATATGACGTCTGTTGTATACAACATAGAATATAGTTACATAGTTTATACAGAGACATAAAAGCCATAGCTCGAGGGAAAAGGGGCTGGGGACATCTAAGTATTCTTGATTTTAGGGCAATGGTTTTCAACCTCTTTTGGGCAGTAGAATCTTCTTCTTCAAGTAAAATCTGACAGGACAGCTATGCCCTGCCCCACCCCCAGGTAACAGCAGGAAGAGTCCTGCTCCTTGGCAAGTGCTTCCCACACCGGCGATCTCGGAGCCAGCACCCGGGACCCTGCTCTGCGGGGACACAGACCCCATCCAGGTCCTTCCTCACCCACGCCCCAATGCCTGTGCACCTCCCTGGGGCACCTACTCCGGCTGCCACCAAATTTGGGCGTCCAGACCCCTCTGCTCAAGTCGAGGGGCTGCGTCAGGCTCTTGGGTTTAGTTACACATTTTTGTGCACTTTAAGGGCCTGCCGAGCACCAGCCAGAGAACTGGCCACATGTGGCGCTGCCTTTGGTGGGATGCAGAGGCCACACCCTCACGTGCACTGTTCCAAGCCTCGCAGGCCCAGCAAGGACCCTTCTGCTGGAAGGGGTCCTGATCCAGGACTGTTTCCCGGCTGGAAACACCAGGCTCAGGCACTTTTTGGAGCTCCTGTTTCACCAGGTCTGGACTCAGGACGCGCCCCCCCCCCCCCCCCCCCCCGGTCGGGGGAGTCTGGAAATGGAGCCAGTGACTTGTGGAGATCCGCTCTCAATCTTTCAATAACACAGTAAAGCAGATTTTGTCACCCGAGTTTCCAGACGAGGAAATAGGCTAAGATTAGGTAAGACTCCCTCCAGGGTCAAGGGCGACGAAGGAGCAGACGGGACGAGGGCCTGGGTCTCCAGACTCTTCCCATCCCAGGGGAGACCCCGCCCGGAGCACACCCTTCCAGAAGGCGCCGTCAAACAGCTGCACTGACCGGTGGCCGCTGGGCTCCCTCCCAGGGCTCAGAGCAGCCGCGGCTGCAGGCACACATGTGGAGCTGGGTGGGGGCGCAGTGCACTTGGGAGCCACCGGAGGAGAAAAAAACGAGTTAATTCAGTGCAGCATTATTCGGTCATTTCCTGCCCTGGGTGAAGAGATGTCATTACGAATTGAGTTACTCTATAAACCCTTTCCAGATAGGAGGATGCCTTCCACGCGGACACACCAGTAGGGAGGGAATGCACCTCCCTGATGCATGCACTTCTCAGGGGAAGTCTAATAAGCAGGGGTGAGCTCAGCACCCCGATTCAAATGCTGCCCAGCCTGGCCTGCAGGGCTCAGCTCTCCCCTCCCACCAGCGATATTTGAGCTGGGTTATTAAATAAATATCTGTCCTGATCCAGTAAAAATCACATCCTCATCCCTCTGCCTTCACGAGTCCTCCTGTAACTTCCCAGAGAAGGGGGAGGGACAGGGGAATCTCCACCGCAGCAGGACTCCTGCTTCTACGTCGAGGGGGGATTTGTTTACAGGAGAGATTTCCATTATAAAAACACACGTGTGGCTGCCAGAGGTGGGGTGGGGCTTGGGAGAGTTTGGGGAGGGGGGTTGGAGGGGCTGAAATGGACCCAATGAAAGGAAGAGGATCGAAAGGTGCAAATTTTCGGTTATAAAATAAATAAGTCCTGGGGATGCACGGGACAGCCTGGTGGCTACAGTTCGTAAGACCGTGCTGCAAGTTCACAGGAAAAAAACCTCTTATAAGTGTGCGGTGATAGATTTTAAGTAGACTTATTGGGGTGATCACTTCACAATGCAAAGATCAAATCATTATGTTGTACACTTGAACCTAACGTGATGGTTTTTTAATTTATTTTTTTACTTTTAATTTTTCTTTTTCAAACAGTTTATTTGTTGTTTAGCTTACAAATGACCAAGTTTTTTTAGGGGGGGTTGTTTTTTGTTTTTTACAGCCCACGCTGTCTCTTTTTCTAAAATTTAATTAATTTATTTATACAGCAGTTCTTATTAGTTATCTATTTTATACCTATTAGTGTATACATGTCAATCCCAATCTCCCAGTTCATCCCACCGCCCGCTTTCCCCCCTTGATGTCCATGTTTGTTCTCTACATCTGTATCTCTATTTCTGCCTTGCAAACCGTGAACCTAACATAATGTTATATGTCAACTGTATCTCAATACACACACACACACACACACACACACACACACACACACACACACACACACAGAACTGCTTGTCATTTCATGCAAATGAGAGACATTTTGCATCTGAAGGCTGAAGCTCATACATTTCAGTTCCTCTCCCCACCCCAACTCCCAGGCCGATCCTTCTACTTGCCTCCATTGACTGCAGCTCACTGGTCCTGGCTGGGAGGCTGACCCCTTGGGAGGAGACGCAGCCCCTGACTTCCAAGTCCTCAGCCATAAGGAGAAGAGTTCGTCGGAATCAGACTGTCCCCTGGCCGTGAGCTGCTGTGGACTTGGTTTGGGTGGAGAGCATTGCACCCTTTTAACTGAGGTATCTAGTGATGACTCGGGAAGCAAGAGAGGACGTGGTACCCGGGGTTCCCCGCCCAGGACGGTGCTCGGCTCACGCTTGCCCCACCCTGCCCCGTGTAGAATCCCAACTCCAGACGCCCACCCAGTCCCAGAACCCGGTGTGCAGCGTGTACAACCTCTGGCTTCACATGGCAATGTGTGCAAGCACATGTCTGTGTTTCCTTGCATTTTCCAAACCGCCTCTGTAAGCCTATGCATCAGCTACGGAGAGCCTGACTGACCCGAGGGACAGCGTGGAAGAAAGCTTCCCAAGGCTTGCAGGAGGGCAGCAGGAAGTCCTCTCGAAGACCCCTCTTCACCCCGACACTGGTCCCTGCAGAGACAGAGCCTGTGAGCGTAATCTGCCCACCGGCCCCCAGACCTCCACCCTCTCTGTCTCCGGCGGTTGCTGTGGTTTCATCCTGGTTTCAAGTGGGCAGCAAAGAGCTGTGTAGGCCACCCGGGGTGTTTGGTCACCCTGCCCTTTGGATACACCCTTGTGTTTGCTGCAGTCTTAGAGGCCTGTCAATGTCTTCCTGTTACTGGATAAACATTTTGGAAAGTGCTAATATGTGTTATTCTTATACGTGTTTTTTCTTTCTTTCCAGGTGTCCAAACCTAGGAGTGGGTTTGAGGATTTAGGGAAAGGTGACCTTGCTTCTCATTCTGTAATGTCCGCTGCTGTGCAGGGGGTGAAATGGAGAACGAACAGGCAGATCCATTTTGTGGACTTTGAGCTTGACGAGATGCAGCGGAGTTCTGACCGAGATTCCCCTTTCTGAGCCTCTGGAACAATGTACCCCACACTGATGGAAAGAAAGTGGGATCTCATGACCAAGTTCGCCAGGCATCACTTTAAGTCATGGCATTTGTCCCAGGATCTCAGGATGAGGATCTCAAGTTGCAAGTTGTAGCAACGCTGGAACGGATTTCACGTCGCACATGTACAGGCTGGGATGCTCTTTGCAGGTGCATCGGAATTCTACTTATACCTAAAAGGCCTTCAGGTGACTAGGGAAGGAGAGAGGGAGCAAAATAAAAATAGCAACTGAAGAGATAATGAAGAGAAGACTGATTCTAGTTCGGGGTCACAGACCTAACGTCTGTTTTCTGCCAGCACTTTTGGCTCCGGGCATTTCAAAATCAACATGCTCCAATCAGGCAAAGGGCACCGTTAGAGATGATTCCTGAAATAGCAACGCAGAAATGACGCAGATCCAGATGCAGAGTGACGGCAGGACAGGAGGAGGAACACGAAGAATTTCAATGACTGCAGCATGCCGTGGGCGGATCTGGGGCGTCTGGTCCACGAGGTGCAGAGCTCTGCTTCCACTGGTGACCCCACCGTGAGCTGCTCCAACCCCAGTATCCGGATTTACAAAACCCCTGAGCCAAAGGGCGATTAAGTCTTTGAACAGACACCTGTCGGCTCCTTGGAAGGGTGAGTTCTCCTGGTGTACTTAACATGGAAGTAGATTGACAGCAATCTTCCAGTGGGCCGTGGAAGGGGCCCACGCACGGTGAGATGCCAAGCAGCAGCGGGTAGCTCCTGGGACCCAAACCGGAGGGGTCCCCCGCTCTGCGGCCCGGAGCTCCACTCTCCTCCTGCCAGCCCACACAGCCGGCGATCTGGGGGCTCTGCACACGATACCAGGTCGCCTAGGGATGGTGCGCACTCCTCTCTCAGTTCCCCCCCGGGGAATCCCTCCCATTTCACACCCGCCAACCGGTGATGTGCTTGGAAGGGTTTCAGAAAGTAAAACGAACAGCACAAACACACTCCCAGCGTTAATAAAAGTGACTGGAAGAATGAGTCGTCAGTTACAGGGCGGGCCTTGGCTGTAGAAGCGTTATTCCCGCTGTGAGGGGAGCCCGGCTCACGGGACCCGAGGTGATTAACTTTGACGAAGCTTATTTGGGGTCTGTGCTCATTTTTGTGTTCTCGGCACCGCTCCAGCCACAGGGGAAAAGTCAACGCAGCTTCTGTGCCCGACCCTCCCATCACCGGCTGCAGAGGCTTTCAGTCTATAACTAACTTGTAATTGTTCATTTCTCCTATCGCAGGGAGCGAGCTTTCAGGGAGGATGCCTCCTGGGCAGGTGCTAATTGCTAGGCTCTGAGGACAAGGTGATGGCAGAGCAGGACAAACGGGGCAGTGCCCCCCCCACGTGCAGTGTCCCTGGACTCACTCTGCCCCAGCAGGAAACCCGAACACCCCAGGGAGAAGCGCTGGACGACAGGTATTTACTTAAAAAACCCAGAAACTTCTGCTGGCAGTTCTGGGTCACAGAAGGAAGCAGAGGTGAAGTCATATCCTTGTATGTCCCAAGCTGGATCCTGAGGCCGGCTCTGGGGTAGAGTCGAATAGTCAAGGAGATGCCTTGTCACGGTCACGCTGAGCATCTGCCTGGCAGTGGGAAGGCCCGTTGGTACTAACGGCTTTTGCAAATGCATCTCCCTCCCCTGTGGTTTCCAGTTATCTAAGCTGCCGAAAGCAGAGCGAGCACATCTGGACAAATCTATCCCGTGCACGTCCTTCTAAAGCCGGGGCTGGTCGCTGGCCAGGACCCAGCGGCCCCTACGGGGCTGACCAGCTTGTGCCGGGGCTGGAGGGGAGGACAGCTCATCGCCCCAGGAAGGGCCCGAGCGGCTGGAGCAAGGCTGCGGTCCCAGGAGATCTTTGCTGCCCCCTCCCCCGCTCCCCCCTTGTCAATCCTCCTCAAATCTCTGTGGCGTCACCCGCTCCCAGACGGGACAGCCCCACCGCACGCCTCTTCCGCGGCTGGCTGACGGCACGCCTGCACCCCCGGACTTGAAGCAGCTTGAGGACACCTGTGTCTTTGCATCGTTATGTCCCAGACACCTGCTCACCTTGACACGCGCGAGCCCCAAGTATTCATTAAATACACCAATGCCCACAAAAGTGGTCTCAGGGTGCTCCCTATCTCTGGCTGCTTCATCCAGAGCGAGGGATGCAATGAGGTCTTTCCACGCCTCTGGCCCTGCCTGGCCATCCTCGGGGAAACATGGAAATGACAGTAGGTAAGGCTGTCCGAGTGCATCAGAAGGGCCTCTCTCAAAAACCAAACCAAACCAACACGAAATGAAACGAAACGCTAAAAGCAACGGAAGAAACTTCCCAACCTAACTCCAGCCCGATCGCTCTGACGTGACGCAGAAGTGCCGCCTTCTTGGTACAGGAAGCCAGGGGCTTTGCGCCGACCACAGAGCCAGGCCCAGCCGTGCACCAGGGCTGCTCTAAATGGCCGGGCGCCTCAGCTCGTGCTCAGAGCTCACGCAGACCTGGGCTTTCTGGAACGCACGGGAACCCGGCCTGCAGTGTTCTAGGGCCACTGCGCTGTGAAAATCCCACGCACCTCACGAAGCTGACTTGGATCCCCCCGTGACAAGCCCCTTCTTTGGCGCCGTCCTGGGGTGAGCATCTCCCCAGCACCTGCCCACGGCCCCCCTTCCAGCCAGGCTCTAGTGTTGAGCGGTGTGGCCGCCGGGACCCCCTCCTTCCCCTTCTGTGCTGGTCCCTTCCCACTGCAGCCCCTGCCCCAGCGATGCTGTCCCTATTTCCCAGGCGCCTCACGTCACCAGAGTGTCACCAGGTTTCTCTCTACTCTTACCTCTGAAACCGAGTCTAAGTGTGTGCACATATTCTATCATCGGCATCTAAAAGTAGGTTAGCAAACTGCCCCTACTGCCAGTCGGAGTGCTTCCTGGGCTGAGGTGGAGAGCGGAGGAGAGGCTGTAGGGGTGAGGCTGGGAAGCTCGGCGAGCAGCGGGTTTTACGTGCCGTTTGTGCGAAAATGTCCCCAGAGGTGAGACCTGGGGCGGGGCCTGCCCACCCACCGGAGCCGAGGTGCCACCCCTTCCCGAGGCTCGCGGACACCCCACACTCTGCGGGGAGGGGACGGGCAGACACGGGCACTGCCCCCTGCAGCATAGAGACTTTCACTTCGTAAACATTCTGGTCAAATCCTGGCTCAGGAAAAGAAAACCCCAAAGCTAAGAGCCGTGCGTACCCAGTGGGAAAGGACCAAGGACCTGCTCCCAGAGGAGGCCTGCCGCCTCCAGACGGGGAGCCTGGCCCGGTGGTCGGCTGGCGCCCCGGGAGCCGCCCGCCCTGACCCTCCCCCGCAGAGCCAGCAGCCGGGCGCCGGGGAGGTGAGAGTCGGGAACTTCTGAGCCGGCGTCCAGCTCCACGCGGCGTCCAGTTGGGCGGCTGGGAGCGCTGGACCCGGGGGTCCTCCCTGGCGGGGCGGGGGGGGGCGCAGTCCACATCCATCCGGCAGTGCAGAGCCGGTGACGTCCCCTGACTCTGACCCGACCTGCCCAGGCCCCCGAGCTCTCCCCAGCAGGCCTGACTGATGGATTTGTCTGGACACCTGACCCGGCTCAGCAAGAATCCTGGTCGGCGGGTTTAGCCGGAGGCCCCTTACCCTGGTGCCTCCTCTTGGTCCCTTTCTGGCCCCTGACACGCCCCCTCCTTCCTTGTTGCATTCGGAGTTGAGCCCCATCTCTCTCCTGACGGCTGGACCCCCTACCCCCCTGCAGTGGTCCCCACGCCATCTCGACAGCCCCCTGAGTGAAGTCTTCTTTATGTCTTTAACAAGCGTCCCGAATGGCTTTGTCTTTTCTGGTCTGGATAATGTTTTTCTGCAGCAACATCTACAGGACTGCTGAGTGCGGGCGTGATCCTGTTTAGAGGCAGGAAGCAGTACCGAATCTGGGCGCCCAGAGGCCCCAAACTGAAAGCTCTGTGCAGCCCGGGAGCGGCCGAGGGGCCCCTTCAGCCTTCTGCTGGGCCCAGGGTGGCCTCTGCTCTGCCCTCAGGGAGGTGGCCCGGCTGCAGGGCCACTGAGGCCGGCCGGTCTCTGACAGGGAAAGTGTGGAAGGGGCTCCAGGCCTGGAGCCGCCGGGAAGGGGTGGCGGTCCCTGGTCTGCGCCGGGGAAATGCCTGCGCGTTCAGAATCCCCCGAGGGAGCGCGCGCCCCCAGGTGACGGGTCTACACTGACCTCGGGTTTGTACCCAGCAGCTGCCGACTCCCCTGCCCCACCTCCCTGTGCTTTCTGTGCAGTCGGGACCCTGGCCTGCAACTTACGTTCCAGTCGATGGTGACAAAGAAAGGGTGGCGCTTGATCTCCTCCACGCCGTCCAGGCCAGCACCTGCCGTGACCACAGAGCAGAGATGAGCATCAGAGCAAACCCGTGACTGCAGTTCTGACGCAGCAGGGAGGGGGCTGGGGTCCTGATGCCCTCCAGGGGGAAGGAGCCCCCAGCTGCGACCTCTCCTGCCAGCTGCCCCCTCACAGCCCACAGAGGCCACCACTCAGCCCTGCAGAGCTGTGACCAGGTGAGGTGGCAGAGAGGGGGGCGGGCAGGCTAGAACCTCCTGCCGCAGGTGCGGGGATGCCCGGGCATCCGGGCAAGGAAGTGGAGGCCCATCCCATCCCAGTCTCCACTAGAGCCAGCATCAGGCCGGGCCTTCCAGAGGATGAGAAAGGATGAGAAAACGCCGGTGAGGGCAGGGTGGAGGCTACGGCACAGAGAGCCTTATAAAGGCTGCTCTGGGGCTTACAGGGAAGGGGAAGGAAGCCAGGGCCCGGAGAGGCCTTTTCTAGCAGGACGGGAACCTGGAGAGAGACGGAGGTGGCCTGTGTCCACCCGGGCCTGCGCGAGACAGAGGTTTCTTGTCACCTGGACACTGTGTACAAACAGTGCTGCTTCGCCGGCTCCTTCTGCCTGATCTCTCCCTGCCTTGTTGCTTATGTGAAATCCTGAGCCCCAAGGGAGGAGGGATGGGTGAGGGCGTGCAGAGGACTTCGGACACCTAATGGTAGACACGTGTCGTCACGCACTTGCTGAAGCCCGTAGCTGCCCCTCCCAGAGTGAACCCTGATGTGAATCGCGGCTTTCGGGTGGTAACGACGTGCCGATACTGCTTCACCACTTCTAACAAGCGCGTCAAGTCAGCAAGCGCTGACGCCAGGGGACGCTGCGTGCAGCGGGTGACGGAGCATGTGGGACTCGCTGTACCTTCTCTTCCATTTTTTCTGCAAACTTAAAATGGCTCTAAAAATAAGTCTATTAATTAAAAAAAAAAAACCCAAAACAAAATTCAAACAGCCAAGCCCTAAGGCCCCATGAGGTCTGCGTTCTCTCCAGGATGGGAAGGTGAGTCAGGGAGGGGCCGGGAAGCAGCGCAGATGCGGGAAGGGGTAGCAGGCAGCCTCGGGCCGGGCGACTCCTGCTCCCGCTTTGTCTGGGGAAACAGGTCCTGCGTCTCAATCGACCAGGTCGTGCGTGAGGCCCACACAGGCTTCCCGGTTCTGCACCCCGAGCGCTGGGGCCCAGCCCTGCCCCGTTCAGAGGCTCGGCCCGCGTCTGCCCCACTAGGCTGAGCCGCCCCCCTCATCCCCGGGAGGGAGGCAGGCGGCTGGGAGGCTGGAAGCAGGAAGGTATGGAGGACAGCGCGAGGCCCCCCGAGCCGCCGTGGTCACCGTGGAGCCCCTCGCCCGGCCTCGCCGTCCAGCCTGAGAAGCGGGAGGACTCTCCCCCCGGATGCCGGGGGTCCCGGGAGACACAGCCCGCTGTGGGCTCATGGCTTCCTGTTGTCATCTCCGGCCCTGTTTCCTGGTCAAAGCCGCGACATGGGCAGAAAAGGAGGCGCGAAGCTGCCCGTGGCATCAGGGTCGCCTCTAGGTGGACGAGGGCCCAGCTAGCTCCCACTCCCTGGGGAAGCCTGGCCAGGGCAGCACCCTGGGAAAGAGGAGCCCCTGGCCTTGTCACCACGCTGGACTCCGGTGACCTGGTGATGGTCACTTTGGTACGCAAATGGACGAACAAGGGGAGGAAGCTGTCAGACCCGGAATTTCCCCCTCTAGGGACACGGGGAAGTGCCGCGGGGCAGACACATCACAGACGTTCTCCCGCTAAATGCCACGAACACCCAGTGCCTTGGACACCATCCCTACTCTCTAGATAAGGAACCAGCCTGAAGGAGGCTGGGTAACGTGCCCAGGACCAAACCGGAGTTTAGGAGCAGAACTGGAAGACAGATTCCGCTCCCCGCCCCTGAACCCCACCCCGACGTGTGTATCCAATTTGGCCTTTCTCCTGAGACATTAGGATATAATAAGAAATACATATTTTGGTCTTTGTCTCGGGCTCCTGGCCAGAGCTCCTAAGATGCTCGTAATTTCCTGAGTGGTAAGAATGATGGAAGCATCTCCTGTTTTCTTTTTTTTTTTTTTTTTTTTTGCGGTACGCGGGCCTCTCACTGCTGTGGCCTCTCCTGTTGCGGAGCACAGGCTCCGGATGCGCAGGCTCAGCGGCCATGGCTCACGGGCCCAGCCGCTCCGCGGTATGTGGGATCTTCCCGGACCGGGGCACGAACCCGTGTCCCCTGCAACGGCAGGCGGACTCTCAACCACTGCACCACCAGGGAAGCCCGCATCTCCTGTTTTGATGTCTGGCTTTGGTCACTGGCTCCTGGAATGGCTCCAGGAGTGAAAGAGGCATCTCTTGTCATTCATAATAAGCCCCTCTCAACCACCCCTTAATTTGTCTTAATGAGGTGACTTGTGGAAAGACCCTACAGATGGAGCCAACCCTGTGACGAGGCTTGGAACTTTCATCCACCTCTGACGAACTCGCCCACATGCCCCAACTGCAGGGAGCAGAGAAGGGCTGAGACGGAGTCCAGTCGCCAACGGCCAGTGATTGAATCAATCACACCTACATAATGGAACCTCCAACAAAACCTGAACACCACGGTTAGGGGAGTTTCTGGGCTGGTGAACAACCAGGAGGGTGGCTCCCCCCAAACCCCGAAGGGACAGAAGCGGCTGGGCTGGGGACCCTTCTGGACCTCGCCCTATGCACCTCTTCATCTGGCGGTTCATCTGATCTTGTAGAACATCCTTTGTAATACATTGGTAACAGTAACTCACTAAAGCGCTTTCCTGAGTTCTGTGATCTGTTCTCGTGAATTATCACAGCTGAGGAGGGGGTCTTGGGAACCCTGGGTTTACAGCTGGTGGGCCGGAAGCACATGGACAACCTGGCACTTGGGACTGGCATCGGAGATGGGGTGTCTGGTGGGAGTGACCCTGACCCTGGGGTCCGAGATAACTCTGGGTGGTCAGTGCCAGAACTGAGCTGAATCGTAGGACACACAGTCTGTGTCTGCAGAGAAGTGGAGAATCAGTTGGTGTGGAAAACCCCACACGTCTGGTGTCAGGAGTGTTGCTATGAGTAGAGAGAAAGAGTTTTATTGAGGACCTCACGCTGAAGACCCTCCGGATGTCCGTGTCCATCCCTTGCTGTGTAAACCCCTGACCTGAGTCCAGAGGTCTGGTCTCAGCCTGGGCATCCCCAGCTAGAGGCCCTCCACAGGTGCCCAGGCAGCTGCTGGAACAAGATGTCGAGAATGAACAGTCTGGCTTCGTGCCCACCTGCGTGCAGCCCTCCTTTGATGGAGACCAGAGCTCGGGACTGAAAAAGTCCTCTGGCCACGACGATTAAAGAGAAACGAAAAGCCGCCTCTGACTTGTACCTCCTCCCGCTCTTTTTGGTGAAGGCGGGTTGCGTTGCCAGAAGCTCTGTGGGTTAGTCGAAGGTGGGAGACTGGTGCTCACACGTTGAGCCCGGGGAGAGGCACCTGTACGGTGACTCACTGACTGTGTGACTTTGAAACATCGACTTTGCATTTTGTACCCACTGCATTTCATGCTCATTCGTCATTTGCAAGAATGCTCAGCAAGAATCAAAATGAAGTAAAACAGAGGAAATGCAGGTGTCGGTGTGGCTACAGTTGTTTGCTGGTACCAGCTGGGCTGTCTCGGGCGCCTACTCAGAACATTCTAATCTGCGTCCTCGTTCTTCCACTGCAGTGAGATTTTGCACCACGTTCGTGCTTCGAGGCCTCAACAAACACTCGAGAGCGAATTAACACTTTGGTTATTACTCAAAAATTCCAGGTGTTCCAAAGAGGGGAAAACGTAAAAGAGAAAGAATTTCTGCACAGAGTTCTCTAAAGCCTTTGTCAACCTTCCTAGGGCACATGGGGTCATTATTTTGGATTCTAGTTCTATTTATCCTCTCCTGAAACATGTTAAAAGAGTCTACTTTGTGCTGGACAATTCCTTTTTGTTTAATACATTTGACAAACGGCAGCGAGCAGAGGTCCCAGCTGGGACAGTCCAGAGATTGTGTCTGTGTCTGTCTCTGAGTCTCGGCTGACTTGCTGTGGGGTCATCACCAAATGCACTCAAGGCTCACTCTGTCCCGAAGAGGAGGGCTCACGAAGAATTGACAAGAACAGGTACTTATGGACAGAAACATGGAGAACGGAAGAACAGCATTCTCTCTATGCAGTTTGGCGAGTCTCGATTAAGATCCCCAATGCCTGGCAAATACGCAGAAAGAGTTCACTGGGGCAGCAGATTCAAGAATTCATGCTTATTCTCTGGTGTATGAACATTTAATTACTTTTGTTCCAATCGCTTTTGGGCTGTCTTCCCGAACCTCTGTATCTGGACCCCCGTCTCAATTTCTCCGCGTTGGTTGAGGGGTAGCTTTGCATCCCGCTGGAACTGTCTTCCACCGGCACGTGGCTATAAAACGCAGTGCTGTGCCTGAGGCTGGGACCTGTTCTATGGCCCTGGGTACCTGCAGCCCTTCCACCTCACATTTTTAACGAGCCGACCCCGTTCCTTTCCTCCTGGGCTTAATCATCAACGGGCTTCCACTTCCACAGTAAATCATCCCCCAAAGGTTTGGGGATTGGCCAGAAATGTTTTCCTTGAATCTTCCTGTCCACAGATAGCTTTGGGAAATGTTTAATCCCTGGACCCTTTGTGACTCTGTTGAAATATTTGTTTTTGTCGTTTGAGAGTCACACAGAGTCCCTCTCTAATTCTTTTGGGCATGTTCAGAATAAACTCACGTCTGGCTCTTTTCCTTGCATACTTTGTGCGGGTCTGGTCTACCGGACCCGCACACTCCTAAAGGCCAGTCCATAACCACCCAGTGTCTGAACACCAGGTCTGCTTTTTCACTTCTCAATCACTTATAGATCACCTACACACTTTTAGTCTTAAAGTATTGCCGGTCAGCTTGAAATTTCATTTACTGTTTAAAATCTTTGCTTGGCGTAGCTTGTGTCTTCTGTGACCTTCTGGCTGAGGCGGGGCCCTGGCAGCACCCTCAGGGCTGGCTTGGGACCACCAGCTCCAAGCCAGGGGCTGGGGCGTTCGCTCAGCCTTGACCAAGCCGTCAAAGGCTGGCCCTTTACAAGAGGTCACAGCAATGCCCGTGGGACTGGAATGAGATGGTTGGAGCCCAGAGCGGACTGTGTTTGAAGTCAGAACAGGAGAGCACACCCTCTGGAGATCGAGTCTGGAACAGAAAATGGAAACACGAAAAACAGAAGTCCTGGGCGAGTGGACGGGCCCTGCCCACACGTGTTCTCCGGTCACCAGCGGCAGTTTACCGGCTGCGCTGTTTTATGCTCACGGGCACGTCTAACGCCTTTCTAACCTCTGCCCCGTGTTCCCCCAGGAGTCCAGCATGTCCAGGACTTAAGCTACAGATGCTCACAGGGGTGAGCTAGAGACGCCCCAAGAGGGTCTTTCTCTAAGTCACGACTAGAACAATCGATCCTCTGAGAAACAAGACTGCCGCGCTCCGCCTGCTGCGTCCTTACGAGGGTCCCGACCGGGGGACGTCGCAGCCCCGGCCTGGCCCAGGCCGCTCCGCCTGCCCTGCCCTCTCAGCCCCCAACCCAGGCCGCCTGGAGGGCACGCGTGCTCTCACGTGCTAGTCTTCTCCGCTTCTGCAACTGCGCCTGTGACATTCTCGGGCCTAGAACTCACGCCCCCGACTGCCCCCTCCCCAGCACACGCACAAGCCTGCAGATGCCGCCCAAGGTCCCAGGCAGCCCTGCTGGGCGGGCATTTTGCTCCTGCTTCCATCAAGGGCGAAACCCAAACAATCCAGTTTTCCAGCTGCCGGGTCCACACGCCACCGTGGTGGAAATAAACTCAAATTTGACTCCATTTTTGACAAGAGTAAAATCTCTCCACTCACGGCACGGAAAACCACCCGTTCCCTCCCTCCCCTCCACTGACCGCTCAGCCCTGCCAGGCCCGGCCTGGGTGGGGGCCTGTCTGCCTTCTCTATCTGTCTGTCCCTCCAGCACCACCCTGGCCCTGCCCCCGCCCCTCAGCCCTGGCGTCCTGCCCGG
Source organism: Phocoena sinus (assembly GCF_008692025.1). Classification (NCBI taxonomy): domain Eukaryota; kingdom Metazoa; phylum Chordata; class Mammalia; order Artiodactyla; family Phocoenidae; genus Phocoena; species Phocoena sinus. The sequence goes on along the minus strand of NC_045774.1, from coordinate 2,687,801 downwards.
AGGAGGGGGCTCCCTCTGGCTGGCTCCTCAGGTGTCTCAGGTCTGCAGGGGAAAGGCGGGGGGATCTCTACCTGAGATTTCTGGCCTCTTTGCCCACACGGCTGGGTTTCCCACGCGGCAGCATCCTCTACCTGTGTGTCACCAGCACCTGCCACAGGTGCATGGGGCACCTCACTGAGCAGTGCACACTGCAGTCAGCGGTGGGCTGGAGACTTAGACTCGGACTCTTTGGGTGAGGGCAATGCATCTTAAGGGGACAACGGGGGGAAACGCCAGCTCTAGCCTCGGCAGCCATGCCGCCCTGGGCAGGTGATCTGGGGCGAGGACCTCGGTCTCATCACCTGCCGAGCGTGTGACATCAAGTGGAAGAACCTCTGCCATTTCTTCCACTGCAGATGCTGTGGACACCCTCTCGGAGGCGCTGAACTGGGATCCTCCAAATCCAGACGGACACCCTCTCGGAGGCGCTGAACGGGGATCCTCCAAATCCAGACGGACCCCCTCTCGGAGGCGCTGAACGGGGATCCTCCAAATCCAGACGGTGAAGTCCTAAGCCCAGAACCTCAGCATGTGACCTTACTTGGAAACGAGGTCGTCGCAGATGTGATTAGAGAGGATGAGGTCACACTGGGGCAGGGTGGCCCCGGATCCAATATGACCGCTGTCCTGATCAAGAGGGGAAATTTGGACAGACAGGTCTCTTCAACAGTTCAAGTGTCAAGAGACAGAGATCTGGGCTGATTCGAAGGTAATGTGGTTAAACCACAGATCTACGTGAGGAACCGGGGTTTGGGTGAGGCCTTCTGATATTGACGAACTCCCCAAATGGCCAGCGGACTTTTTGGGGGGGAGTCAAGAACAAGGCTCAAGGCAATCAGAGGGGGAAGAGTCCCAGCCTCCTAGTCTAGCTCCCTGTGCAGACCACGATTAATCTACTCGACATAGTTTCCACCTTAAGGCTAAAGATTTTCAGGCAATTAAATTTAGTAGCTGACCCGGGTCCAGTTGGGTGAGTAATAATTCCGACTATAATTTCTTTTTATGTGAGTCTGGACATCTTGGGTATGAAATACTGCTGCAGGATGGTCCATAACTCCTGGAAGGCTTTATGATAATTCACTTTAGAAATTATCTGAAGGGCAATCTTTGGCCGTGGATGGGCCATTTTCCATGCTTCTGTGGGCTCCACTGGGCTAGTATCTTTTTTCTTTTTTGCGGTACGCGGGCCTCTCACTGCTGTGGCCTCTCCCATTGTGGAGCACAGGCTCCGGACGCGCAGGCTCAGCGGCCATGGCTCACGGGCCCAGCCGCTCCGCGGCATGTGGGATCTTCCCGGACCGGGGCACGAACCCGTGTCCCCTGCATCGGCAGGCGGACTCTCAACCACTGCGCCACCAGGGAAGTCCTATCTCTGCTTTTTTATGCATTTATTTGTCAAACACCCTAGAGTGTTTCCTACGTGTCAGGCACTGGTCCAGCTCTTTACGTCTTCCTAACAACCCTCTGAAGAGGTTCTGCTATCACCCTCGGTGCACAGGGCGGGAAAGCAGGCACAGAGAGGGGCAGCCATCTGCTCAAGGTCGCCCAGCAAGTAACTGCTGGGGGGGGGGGGGGGGTGGATCCCCGCCCCTCTGCTTGGTGCTGCCACTCAGGGCTCCTCGCTAGCTCCCTCCCCGGCTTACGTCTGTGCTCCCTCCACGTTCCAGCAGGCCCCCCGGCTCCTGTCCCTTGAGGTCTTCCCCCGCTCTTTCTCATGGCAGCCGAGGCGTGTTTGTGTGCCCCATCTTTTACCATCCTAGAGGCCCCATGAGAACGAGGGCCACAGTTTTGCTCCACTGTTTCCCCAGCGCCAGAGCCTGGAAAGTATCAGGGAACCGGTGAAGGTGTGTGTATTTCTGGGTCACATATACATCGTCCCTCTCCTTCCTAATTAAAGGGCCCTTAGTATCTGCCGACAGGAAGGCAGGCCAGGCCCCAAGCCCCCGACGAGTCCACACTCTTGCCATCTGCCCGTCTGGGCAGCTCCGAGGCCAGGGATGGGTTCCTGCACCACACAGGAGTCTCTGAATATCCCGTGTTTCTCTCAAAACCAAATTTTACAAAACTAGGCTTTTCATCATAAAACGAGCGTGTGTTATTGATGAAAGAATCAAACTATTGACGTGTCTGGGGTGAAAGGAAAAGCTCACCTCCCCACCCGGCCCTCCACACTCGCTGCTAACAGCTACTCGTGTGTTTCCAGAAATTTTCTTTGCTCACCTCTCTCCCTCTCTTCTAAAAATAGGATCATTCTGGACATTTGCTATTTTTCCTTAACTCTTCATTTCTGGCTGAGACGCATCTCCGAGCTAGTGGTGCAGACCTGCCTCACCTCCCGGGTAGATGGACCCCGCTTCCCTGAACCATCCGTCGGTGGTGGGAACGCGGGCTCCTTTCTTCCCCTCCTTCCTGCACTAACAACATCCCGTACGTCTCTGGGTACTTGTGCGACTACGTCCTAGGAAACATCCCAGAAGCGGAATTACTTGGATGAAGAGTACGTGCTTTACTTCGACAGACATTTTCAACTGATTTATGGAAAGATCGGGGCAAAAGCACCCCCTGCCGAGGGTTCCTCTGTCCTCACACCTCACCACAATGGATGGTTCCAGACATGGGCCGCCATGCCGGACCGAGAGGCTAAAATGGTCCAGAACACTTCTACAGTTAGGAAGAGGGCACAGCCACTGTGGAAGATGGTCAGGTTGCTCCTCAATAAATGAAGAAGAGAATTACCACAGGATCCAGGAATTCCCGCTTCTGGAACTCAGGGTCTTGAAGAGCTATTTGCGCACCCACGTTCGTCGCAGCGTTATTTACAACAGCCAAAAGGTGGGTCAACCCAAATGTCCACGGGTGGAGGACGGACGAGCACAGTGTGGTATACCCGTTCCACGGAATATATTCAACTTAAAAACGAGGGGAATTCTGACATCTGCTACAATACGGATAAATCTGTGGACTTTATGCTAAGGGAAATAAGCCAGACACGAAGAACCAAATTCTGTATGCTTCCACCGACATGAGGCCCCAAGGGGAGTCAAAACACAGAGACGGAAAGCAGAAGGGTGGGGGTCAGGGGCTGGGGGAGTGCGAATGGGGGTTTCTTGTTTCATGGGGACAGAGCTTCGGTTCTGCAGGATGAAAAGGGCTCTGTGGACGCACGGTGTTGACGTTGCCCAACACTGCAAATGTACTTGACTCCTGAACTGTGCCCTTAAAAACTGGTTAAGACGATACACTTTTTGCTACGTGTGTTTTACCACAGTTGGAAAAGACAGGAGGGGGATACGATATCACAAAGAACTGCACAGGCACTCGCTGGTTAAAAAGTATAGCAATTATGAAAAGCGAGAAAAAAATTGCCCTGGCTATGGCCGCTTTACGACATAGGGAGGTCTTTAGGTAAAAACTGAAACCCTCACCTCATGCTTGGGTCTGATAAATACACCATCTTATTCCTCAAGACTGTGATTTTATGTATTATCTCCCTTGTGTTTTTCTAAATCTTGATACCTTTTGTCCAATTTTTCCGCAGAAAGAAAATTCCATATAAAATGAAAACAAGTTGAGATTTTCACACAATTCATTAAATCCAATTACAGTGAAAATTCAGGGAGTTCGCTACAGGCGAAGGGAGAAGAATTATATCCTCAGCTCAAATTAAAGTAAAAAAGAATCAAGTTGTGAGCTAAAGATAGTTCGAGGGAGGGTGAGGGTTGAGACTTGGAGAGACAAGGAGGGCGGAGGGCGAGAGACCCCCCATATCCTATTTTACACGAAACACCGAGCCATTCTCCATCACTCCCATCAGAGAGTCAGTCAAACTGGGGGGGACTGTTTTTAATTAGTTACCTCCCAAAGGTGGATGGTCAGCCTGAGACCATCAGTACAGAGCCCCAGTATTCCCCCAGTTGCCTAAAAAGCAGGCATTTCTGAAACACCAGCGGGACGTGGTGCCCCAGACCTGCACAGTCCGTCAACCACAGGGACCAGAAGATGAGCTATGATGGGGCCGGTTTCCTAGGATGCATGATGAGGTGAGGGGGGCCCCGGGATCCCGGGGGCGTGGGGGGTACACGTGGGACCCTGTGCCCACAGAGCTGGGAGGCTCTGGTCAGGAGCCACCTCGTGCTCCCTTCACCATGAATGTGATGCCTGGAGCTGCAGCAGCTCTTTTGTGATCGTAAGGCACCATGTGTGAGGATGAAAAGGCAATACACTAAGGCTGGTAAACGAAGAAGACAGACCTATCGGGCTTTTGAGAGCAATAGTTCAGCTGCCCAGCCAACGCTTACAACCCTCTACTGCAACACGGCTTGTAATATGAGAAGAATAAGCTACAGTTTGAAACATTAAATTAGCTGGGTTAAATAATTTTAAATTATTTAAGAGTTCTTTACTTTGCAGCTAAAAGCAATTCTTAGGGATACACCTCTTTTCGTAAGTGAATCTAACATTTCTCCTTTTATCTACTTTGTAGTGTTGTGAGGATTTGAATGAGATAATAACTTTATTAGTGCAGAATTCCGTGCGTATCATTGTCATCCCGAGAGGAACCAGAGGCTCAGGAAGAGAAATGACTTATTTACCAGGTTTGTGAAAGAACCAATCAGCAGAGGACTGTGAGAGGCTGTGTGTCTGCCTTGCCCCTTGCCCAGCCCCCTGGCCTCTCAGTGCTGTACGGAGAGCCTGTGTCTACACTGGATGGGGGTAGAGCACCAGGAAGGAGTCACAGAATCAAAATAAAGGGGTAATTAACCCAAAGTAATTGTTGGGATCAAACATTAAAAGACTGATGATACCAGATGGGGATGGGGCTCTAGACTGGGCAGGCTCAGGGGTTCAGACAGGGGCAGAAACGATGTGCAAAGATGTTTACGTGCACTTTGAGGTTTCACAGCTCTGCAAACCGGATTCTGAGGCAGGTGTGTTCTAAATCGGGTTAAGATCTGCTGAGCTGAAAGACAAGCTGGCCTTAGACTAGCAGAGATCATTTCAGTGTCTCTGTTGAACTGATGGAGGCATTAACGAAAAGCAATCAATTAATTCATGATCCAAATCAGAACTGGGCAAACCATTATATTCTCTCTGTAACATTCAAGGACAAATTAGGTGGGGTGGCTTTTCCACCCCATCGAATTAGATGGTTCTGTCTTTAGTTTACGGAGTTCTAAAGTGCCACCATTTTGTGTAAAAACGGTGACTGTTAGCTAACAATACTTGGGCAGCGACCGTGTGTTTTTGAAATCCTCGGAGCTCGGACAACACGTGACAGAACTTGCCCCCCTGCGTCAGGGCCTTTTGCTGTCAGAGAACGTGGTGAAATGCGGGGCCAGACCAGAGCAGAGTGTGAGCATGTGGGCGGCCCGGGGCGGGCGCAGGGGTCTCAGGGAGCCTTACCCAGCCGGTTGCAGGGGTTCCGTTTGAAGAGGGCTCTCAGAAGACTCTGAGCCTCCACGCTGAGGAACTGCGGCATGCCCAGCTTGGCTCTGAAAAGCACAGTCGTATTTTCGGGTAAGAAGGATGAGCCCCAAAGGGAGCAGGGTTTTCTTCAGGGCTCAGCATTCACAGACAAATCCAATCACATCCACGTGACCCAGAGCAGCTGTTTACAACAGCTATATAATGATTCACTAAAAATAACAAGGCCACTAAAAATAAACAAGAATGATCCCACTAACATACAGAACATTTTAAATGGAAATTAACTATGGTTTCCAAGACAACAGCAAAAAGGCTTTGGAGAGATGCCAGCATGCTTGACATTTTAGGACTCTCCTCTTGGCTTGAGGAGACAGCTGGATTCTCTCCTCTGCCTCTGGTGTGGTCTGCGGCAACATCTGGGGAAGGAGGGCCTCGCAGGACCGCACTTTGGGAACCACGTGTCCACAGTTTGCTGCTGCCCCTTCAGAAATGCTGTCACTCCCAACGACAGGTTACAAGTTCACACCTGGGATTTGCTGGAGGGAATTATTCTACAGCTTTAGGAAAAAAGGTCTTGTTCCCTCTTAAAATTAAAAGGAACAAAGGCCATCAAAAAGAAAAACACATAGTAGACTGTAGCTACACATGTCATCCATAGTGTAAGGTCACGTGATACAGGGAAACACCGTTTACATCCTCTCTACGGGTTGTCTTCCAAGAACTGCTCTCCTGTTTATATAATGATGTATCTACAAAACCGTAAGCTTTGCAGGTGCCTCCTGGTTTTATAAACGTTGCGTGTCCACCTGCAAGCAGAGTCTGAGAGAGCTGGTCGTGAGGCCAAGCACCTTCATGGATTCTCCTGCAGGTGCGGTGGGCCCAGCCTCTCACTGAGCAGGGAGACAGTAACTTGGAGCCTGCCTGATTCCAGGGCCACTTCCTCACCCCGTCCACCCTCCGTCAGCTTCTCTCTCCCAGAGTTTTCCCTCTGACATCTCGCTCAGAGGAAGCCTGCTCTGATGAAGATGTTACGGCAAGGGACTTCCCTGGCGGTCCAGTGGCTAGGGCTCTGCGCTTCCACTGCAGGTGGCATGGGTTCGATCCCCGCTCAGGGAACTAAAATCCCGCATGCTGTGCAGCACGGCCAAAAAAATAAAATGATGTGGTTTTTTTGTTCGTTTTTTCTTTTGTTTGTTTTTTAAAAGCTATTACAGCAAGACTGGCTCTGGGTTTAGACTTCTTTCTAGGGTTCTAAGAGCAAAACCCATTTTTGTGTTAAAAGATTCTTCATGAGAATTAAGGAGAAAATTATGTTCGTACTCAGTGACTCGGGCCGTATGATTCCCGCTGACGTCAGGCAGGAGAGCTCAGGCACGTGCACGAACGGGTCAGCAGGCAGAGAAGGGAAGGCTCTCTCAGGAGCCCCTGCGGCCCTCTGCCCCCTGAACCTGCACTTTTGAAGGTCACCAACCATCATGTCTAAAGACCTTGCTGTTGGACAACTTAGCTGATTTTTACTGATGGAAAACTTTATCTTTGGTAGGAGATTTCATGAGAATCACTGAGAGATGCCACTGGCTTCACCCACTGACGTGAAAATGCCAAGAACGCTCATTACCGTGATTGCCCACTGAACAGTCCTGCTTTTGAAGACCGAAGCTCTCGATATCAGAAGGCGCTAACACGTACTGGGGTGGGTCCCAAGGTGGGTGTTTTACTCACTTGAGGATGAGCGCCATGGTCTCCTTCCTGTCCTTCCCCTGGAATGGCAGTGACCCCGTGAGCATCTCGAACTGCAGACCAACACAGAACAGAAGCAAGAGTTCAGAACCAACGAACTTCACAGTGGCGAGACCCAGACAGGCAAAATGCCGCCCAAGTTCACGTACCCATTCAAAATCTGGTCAGTTAAGTGCAGGCGCTGGCCTACATGCTTGGTGTACATCAGCGAACAGAACTGCATTGTGGACCTTGGCATTCAGTGGGGAGACTGATGGATGATGGACACAGTAAACGCTTCAGCTCTACAGCCGTGAGAAGGTGCTCAGTGCCATGGAGAGGGGGATGGGGGCCTGCAGCCCATGGCCACACACCTTCCACGGGGTCGACTGAGGACCCGTCCTTCTCTGGAGGGTGCCGTGGAGGGGCTGAGCGAGGAGGGGAGGACAGGGGTGGGGAGAGAGCGCTCCGGGTCCAGGTCGAATGGGAGGGTGCTCTGCGGACCCTGAGTGCCCGTGACGACCCTCCTCCCTCAGGCTACTGTGACCCGCCTCCCCAGCTGTTACGAGACACCGAGAGTGAGGGGACGAGTCTGTCAAAGGAGTGAGCAATTCAGGGAGGAATGTCCTGCGCCCGAGAGCAGGGTGGCGGGACCGTTCCCGGCATGTGGACCGCGGCAGACGGCAGAGGCCGGGCCTCTCCTGGAAGAGGCGAGGGGCCAACCTCTCCGGTCACCTTCTCCAAAGTCCAGGGGCATTTCCCGTCTCATGGGGGCAGGAGGCGCAGGGGCCGGGGGAGCCCAGGCCCGCTCTGCTCTCACTGCCTGTGGACCCTCGGGGCACAGACCTTCCTGGGCACGGGCACCGCCACCTGATCTAGGGACGCGTGAAGGTCATGCCCTGTGCCCGGGAGACCCTCACAGAGACGCGTGTTCACAACACAAGATGACAGGGCCCGTAAGAGCATCACGGCAAAGCACCAGCCATCGACAGCTGGGGAACCAGAAGAGGTTCCAGAAGTGTGTGGGGAGCCTGGGGAAGACGTGGAGGAAACAAGTGGGAAGAAGCCTGACTGGGGGCATCAGCTCAGAGCAGGTCACTTTCCTCCTCCCTTTCTTGTCCCTCCTCCTTCGCTACCTTTTTTTTGTTTGTTTTTTGTGGTACGCGGGCCTCTCACTGCTGTGGTCTCTCTCGTTGCGGAGCACAGGCTCCGGACGCGCAGGCTCAGCGGCCATGGCTCACGGGCCCAGCCGCTCCGCGGCATGTGGGATCTTCCCGGACTGGGGCACGAACCCGTGTCCCCTGCATCGGCAGGCGGACTCTCAACCACTGTGCCACCACGGAAGCCTCTTTCACTACCTTTGACTTCTCTCCTCTCTCAGTTGTTTTTCTTTCCATCTTTCTTTTTATGTCCTCACTGCCCCTTTTATTTGCTTTCAGCCTCTCCATTTATTTCTTTAACATGCAACGATTTTGATCAGAAAAAAGTATGAAAGGCATATTTTATATTTATGGGACAGATTTTATTAATATATCTAGAAACAGACGAGGGGGATGGCATATTCCCACTCCCTTCTACCCCAGAAACCTCACAAAACTAACTCCAGGTGGCTTTGATGTGTGTGTGGTTTTAGCTGCAGTTTTCTCTGCTGTGCTGGCCGGTAAGACAGTCCTTCTCTCCAGGCTTGGGCCGGCCTCCTGCTCTTTTAAATATCATTTCCACAGAGACACACGTGGCATTCTGTGACTTCAGAGCATCAGGCAAGGGTTCCCTGGAGAACCGCTGTATGGTCACTCGTGAGCCCAGCCTACATCGTTTTTGTTTTGTTTGTTTTTTTTTTTTTTGCAGTACATGGGGCTCTCACTGCTGTGGCCTCTCCCTTTGCAGAGCACAGGCTCTGGACGCGCAGGCTCAGCGGCCATGGCTCACGGGCCCAGCCCCTCCGCGACATGTGGGATCTTCCCGGACTGAGGCATGAACCCGTGTCCCCTGCACCGGCAGGCGGACTCCCAACCACTGCACCACCAGGGAAGCCCCCAGCCTACATCTTTAAGGGCTTCGCGAGTATCCCTGGGATCCAGGGACAGGACGAAGCCTGTGGTCTCCCTCTGGGAGCCCACCCCACCCTCCAGAGGAATGTGCTTCTCAGGCGGACGCGGACTTAAGAATTGGAATCACTCCCGAAGATGCAGAGCTGTAACCTCAGACCTGGGAGCCGGTGTCGGGAAGACAACATCAAACTTCCAGTAAAATCCGCAGCGAGGGTGCGGAGGCCCCCGTGCCCGCCCCCCACTACACACCCTCCAGACAGGGTAACGGGGAAGCACCCACGTGGACAGGAGCAGAGCCGAGGATGCAAAGTTACCCTGCCGAGGAAGAGGCTACCCTGACGGTCTCACCGACGTATCTAAAGAGAGGTGATCGGTGGGAAGGTAAGCAGAGCGGGACGTCCCTGTGGCTTCTGGCGTGGAGACGGACTGCACCCCAGCAGAGGCTATTCAAGGTCTGTATAACCACGAACACAGCAAGCGTCATCAGCGCCCCGGCAGCTGACGCTCACGGAGCCCTCGTCAGGTCGCGAGCTTGGGCCCGTCACTGCTTGTATTAATGTGTTTAATTTGTTGTGATTCTGTCTTGGGAGCAGTCTTCTCATTACAGCCTGACTTCCCTCGTAGGTGGCTGACGGGGGCAGAACGCACTGACCCTGGAGACGGGGGCACTGCCCCACGTGGTGTGACGTCACCTACTGTACGCCCGTGAGCTGGCATCCCGGCCGGAGCCGTGGGAACTGCCTCCCGAGCTGGTTTGACGTGTCTGCCCCCCACAGACAAGGGTCAGCCGTCCGTGCCGACAAATCCAACACAGCCAGCGCTTCCGAGCCCACGGGGCCGGGGACCAGAACCGAGAGACTGAGCGTGGCCTCCTGGGTACCAGCCTAGGGGCACCCGGCTGATGCCCTGCACCGTGAGCAGGACCCAGCCCAGAGGTCCCAGGGCGAGAGGCATGCGTGTGGGAAGGAGGCTCTGCCAGTGCTGGCTGAGCGACGCGCCTCAGTTTCCTCGTTTGTGGAATGCACAAGGAGGGGGCTGACAAGCCGGGAATGCCACGATGCTCCTCCCATCCAGTCAATGTGAGACTCACAGCCCCGGAAGTCTGGTCCACGCCGAGGGCCCAGCGGGCCCGGCTGCGGGGGACGGGTGGCAGGGGAGGGGGAAGGGAGGAGAGGAAGGACCGCGTGAGGCGGGGGGACGGCAGCCAAGCCCGCTTCTGTTGTGACTACAGACCGCCCCGGCTAGACCGCGTTTGCTGCACGCTCTGTCTGCGAACGCGTGACCCAAAGAAAATCCAAGTTTCTAGATGCAGATGTAAAAATGCTTCACTCTACGTGTATTTTGGTTCATGGTGATTTTGATGACTAAGTGGAGGGATTCTGTGTTTGAAATAAGAAAAAGATCTTTAATCTGGAGATAGCTGCATCCCTTCAAATCCTCCTGCTAAACCCATAAGAGCGTTAAGGATAAAGGTTTGACTCTTAACACATTTGCATCCTAACTTGAATCCCAGCTCTGTTTCCTGATGGTGGGAGTCTGGAGGGGGGACAGAGAGGAGGCTGCCAGGAAATGCTAGGGTCAGGAATTGGTGGCCCCCCTTGTCCTGAGTCACACAACGGGCACTGTTTTCCTCGGGTCACTCCTGGACCTCTGAACCCCAGGAGTGGGCGGGCGCTCAGGGGACAGCCACGCGGGCACCTTGGGGACGGCAGATGCCACGCCGCAAGCCCGTCAAGCCACGAGCACATCATATCCCAAGCATACCATCCCACGAGCACACCATCCCACGAGCACGCCATACATACCATGAGCACGCCAAAGGACCACCAGTCCGCGCTCTGCGTGTGGCCCCGCCGGTTCACCACCTCGGGCGCCATGTACTCGATGGTCCCACAGAACGAATAGGCCCTCTTGTCGTGGTCGATGGCCTCCTTACTCAGCCCGAAGTCTAAAAGAGAAAGAGCACACAGTGCTCAGTCTCCGGGCGGCACCTGGAGCCCTGCTGCCCGGCCGGCCCACCTCCCACCGCTGTCCTCTTGGGGCCGAGCTGCCCACAGAAGCTGAACCAAACCCGACACCTCCCGGTGAGCTTCTATAGGGACCCACACGTTCAGGAGTGCTCCCGAGGGCGCCTAGAAACTGCATTCCCGACGCCCGACACCAATTCCCCGGGAGCCTGTTTTTAGCAGGACACCCTGGACGTCAGCGGCCCCAGCGGAGAGGCCTGCGGGGCTACTCCGAAGGAAGGGCAGGAAGACGGCGCTTGTTCTGAAGGAAAGGGCGGGAAAGGGGTTACGAGCAGGAGGCCACTCGGGAAGGAGGTCCCCGGCTGGTGAGGCACGAAGGGGAAGGCAGACAAGGTGGGCGGGGCTTCAGAGCATTTGCCATGGGGTATCCTCCCCTGGACCTTGTCCACAAAACCTTCCGCCAAGGCCGTCGTCCTCCAGTGCCCGTGTTACTGCACCCAGTGGATGAAGGATGCAGTGAACACGCTGGTTCTGAGATTACAGAGCCCTCCACGTTCACCATCTGTGAGTTTAAGGTTGACATCCCTTCTTCCTGGGGCCACGTGAGGACCAAGTGAGCTCACGGCTAAGTGAGAGTCTCCAGCACCCACGTGGGGCTGCTCCCTCACTGCCGAAGTGACTCACTCGGCACGTCAGAGTCTCGAGGCTTGTTTGACCACAATGACTAAAACAGAGGAAGCCAAAACTCTACAATATGACACATAAATTTAACGTGGTAGCTCATACTTATTCCAGCTACCTCTGTACACGTGAGATTCATATAATATACGTGCGGTTCCTCACTCAGCAGAGAAAACCAGTCAAGTACTAGCAGACCCTCCAATCTCCACGAAATGCCACGCGGGCACTTTTGAACTGCCTTAACCAGTTGTAGAAGTCAAGTCAGGTTTACTTTCTCAGCTTGTTAAGGGTTAATTTCTTCTGCTGTTCTACACATGGGAAGGCACAGAAGGCCCCAGCAGGTCAAACTGGACTCATTGCGGGGGGCAGGTCCCACCAGCAGACACTGCGGACGCCCTTGGACCTGTGCAGCCCCTGCCAGGAGGTCGCCGTCTAAAGGTCTGTCAGATGAGTGCCGTGCTCTTGTGTGTAACTCATGAGAAATTTAAGAAGTCTCACCGTTTGACATTAACGAGCCGTAACTGTCAATTGTTCTGTGCGCTCTGCTGGGACTGGGGGTCCATCAAGAACGGGGTGAACCAGAGAAGGGAACAGGCGGAGAAGGGAACAGGCGGCAGCGAGACCACATGGCGTGGGGCTAAGGTGCAGAGGACAGGAGGCTCTGAAGACAGAACGGGGTAGAGCAGGTGTCCCGTCTAAGCAGAGACAGCTGCCACTGGAGGCGAGGGGGGAGCATTTGCGCAGGGACAGCCCGCTGGTGGACACGGGGAGCGGGTGTGAGTGGAGACCAGGCCAGGACCCGGCCAGTGGGGGGCCAGCGGAATGGCCCCCAGAGACGTCCACGCCCCAACCCTGGAACCTATCAATAGGTCACCTTACCTGGCAGAGGGGGCCCTGCTGTATCTCGAGAAGGGAGGTTATCCCGGGGCGCCAGGATGACGCACAGTAAGTACAGGTCCTTATGTGGACTTGGGGGCAGAGGCCAGAGTCAGAGAGAGACTGGGGTGCTGCCCCCTGGCTCTGAAGGAGAAGGATGGGGCCGTGAGCCCAGGGAAGTGGGCAGCCGGAGAGGCGACAGGACCATCCGCCCCTGGAGCCCCCACAAAGGAGTGCACCCCTTTTGATACTAGCCCTGTGAGACCTGTTTTGGACTTGTGGCCACCAGGGCTGTTAAGATGATGAGCTGATGCCGTTTTGAGCCACCGAGGTTGGTAATTGTGACACAGCAAGAGGAAACTAGCACAAGCGGGTGACACGGAACAAGGGGGGGCGGTGCTCGTTCTGGCGGAGCCGACGGCAGTGGGAGGGGTTTGAGGTTTCAGTGGGGAGATCGGCCCCGCAGACATGCTGAGATGAGATTCTTGAACACAACATCCAGTGACGCTGAGCGTCAGCAGGAAGGCACTAGAAGGCTCTTAAGTCAGAGGGAGAGAAGGAAGGAGGGCCGACCGGGGAAGCGCAAGCATCCCCGGGAAGACACACACCGACAGAACTGAGCCACGGCCACGGGGAAGGCAGCCCTGCGTGCACACGCTGGTGTGACGAGAGAGAGGGCTTGAGCTCTGGGTCGGCCCCCAGGTACCAGGGGCGCCAGGGTGACGGCACCGGTCGGTGGCGGGTGGAATTTTACAAACCTGTGATCTTAATATGTCCCTCTTCGTCCAGGAGGATGCTGAAAGAAAGGGGGGGGGGGAACAGATGCTTTAAAAGAGATGAGACACACGGAAGGGCACGGAGACCCCAGGGGAGCCGCCCAGGCCCTTGGGCAGCAGTCTCCAGGCTGGCTGGGGGGCGGCAGGTCACCTGCTGTTCGCAGACGTGGCCTTTAGACCACTGCTTCCCTAGTCGGCAGCTTCTGCTGGGTCAGGAGCACAGGCACATCCGCAGTGTGCGGGGGGCAAAGGGCAGCCCCATGTTCTTGTGGCTGGCTCAGCAGGCTCACACTGGGGACTGCAGGTGTGAGACCCTCTCAAGCCCAGGGGAAGGTCTGGGGACCCCCCAGGCTGTCTGTCCTGCATGAATGGGCCTGAGAGGGTCCGCAAGTGCCCTGGCTTGTGCAGACGCCGAGCTGCTCAGAGGGGACTTCCTGAATCCAGGCGGGCCCTCGACGGCTAGAGCCTGCTCTTCCGGCCAGACCGCTCCACGAGCCCCGCCTGACCCTGGGGACCACCGCGACCTCCGGGGGAGTCTGTGACGCCTCAGGCCTCAGCCCCCGGGAGCCATGTTGTGGGAGCCGGTCCCACGGGGTCCCTCCTGGTGCCCTGGACCAAGCTCTCAGTATGCCTGCATCTAATGTCCAGATGCCCCACGGGGAGCGCTGTCCTGTTCCTCCCAGCTCTCTGTAGTACGGCGAGGCTGACGCCCACGGGAGGGTGGAGGGAGCGTCTGAGGGGATGGACGCAGGCGAGCCTTCCACGAGGCCCTTCTCCAGCCCATCAGCCCACAGGCCCCCGGGGCTCCTGGCTTGCCCTGTTTCTTTCTTTGCTGTAATTAAACTCTGTTCCACCAGCTCCTGGGAGGCACCAGCCTGGATCTAAAGAGACCAGGACATGGGCTGTGAGGATTAATATGTGGTACGTTAAACACATGTGGGAAAGGAAGGAAGTTCTGACACAGGCTACCACATGGATGGACCTCGAGGACACCACGCCGAGGGCAATAAGCCAGCCACAAAAGGACAAATACTGTGTGACCGCCCTTACGTGCGGTCCCCGGAGCAGTGAGATCCACAGAGACAGAAAACAGAAGGGAGGGTGCCGGGGCAGAGGGAGGGCGGTGGGGAGTTAGTGTTTCATGGGGACAGGGTGTCAGTTTTGCAGGATGAAAGAAGTCTGGAAGATGGATGGTGGAGACGATTGCACAGATGGTGTGAATGCTCTTAACACGACTGAACTGTGTACTTGAAAACGGTCAAGGTGGTAAATTTTACGTCATGTTTATCTTACCACAATTTTTAAAAAGCTGCCATGGGAATAAAAACCATACCTACTATTTTATGGAAACGGGAAGGAAAAAGTTACAGTGTATAATTAAGATGACAACTTATAATGAAAGAAGCGAATGTTCTTATCTTTGCTTTTCAGTTATACTTAATCTTTGCCCAGAAGTGAGCAACTTTCAGGATTAATTCCCTACTAATTCTAATGGAAACAAAATCCTTTCTCTTCAATCCTGCAATTACATATTACTATTTTTAACTATAAAGATCCCTTTGACCTTTAACTAGAGGGAGAATCGGGGTGCCGCCTTCATGGTGCAGAGCTCACAGCGGAGGGGAGCAGGTCAGCAGAGCTGGCTGTGACAGTGGCCTCAGCGCCTGTTTTCCGAAGGCGATGCTGAGTTTGCAGGACGTGGCTCTTATGGGGATACTCAGGAGAGAGCCTTTCACAGTTATTTAAACATCATTTACGCGTGCAGGCAGTGATGCTGTACCCGGCTGGTGGTTAAGCTGAAGCCGTGCGTGGGGAGCACTTCCCTCTGGTCACAGGCAAATACGCTTTGCATCAGGGACATACACAATGTTCCTGGTCTCTAGGCAAACGCAGGCGTTTCCCTTAAACGACTGCCACTTCTCAGAGCAGAGTTTGCATTTTTCTCAGTTCCCTGCAGGTGAAGAAGTAAGGGACCAGGAACAAGGGCTGGGATCTACTTCCTGTGCCCTCAGGGCCTGGGCTGCCTTGTGCTCCAAGCCTTGGGGTCCCACCAGGCCCCACATATCCAGGGACAGGCATGGACCTCAGTCTATAGGGGGACAGGGGGCCGTTATCAACCACGTCACAGGCCAGAGGGAGAAAATCATCAACTTCACTGCAGGGACCACTGTCAGGTCAACCAAATGAACTTAAAATAGCATCCTCTAGGTCCTTCCTTTTCAAGTGGATCCTCCTAGTTTGTGCAGCTCTACACAGAAAACAGCAGGAAAAAAACCTGAAGTAAGAACATTATTATCTGGAGGGACTTTAAAAAAAAGATTTAGACTGGATTAGCAAAATATCCTAGAAATAATATTACAGATGATCATTGCCAAAGATACACAAATCTTACTGGAATTTGGGCTGGGAATCTGGTGCCACTGTCTTTTAGAAAAACTCAGAAAGACTCATCTGACTCGTCACCTAGAAATGGGCCTGTCGAGACAGCTGAAAGGGCTTTCCAAGGTGGAGGTGGAGATGGGGAAGAGACCGGCACAGAAGACACACACTAGTGAGGGGGTGGCGTGTGAGACATTCCCAGTGCAGGATGGGTCCCACCTAAGGAGGGAGGGCAGGGGGTGTGGGAGGAGGAATGGTGGGCTGCCTACCTGCCCAGCCTCCTCTACCTGCCCAGTCTCCTCTACCTGCCCAGCCTTCCCATCTGCCCAGCCTCCTCTACCTGCCCAGCCTACGCGAACTGCCCAGCCTCCACTACCTGCCCAGCCTCTCCACCTGCCCAGTCTCTCCACCTGCCCAGCCTCCCCTACCTGCCCAGCCTCCTCTACCTGCCCAGCCTCTCCACCTGCCCAGCCTCCCTACCTGCCCAGCCTCCTCTACCTGCCCAGCCTCTCCACCTGCCCAGCCTCCTCTACCTGACCAGCCTCCACTACCTACCCAGCCTCCCCTGGACCACAGGGATGCAGGCCCGGCCCTGCCTCCCTTGGAGGGTGTTACGAGGGTCAGGTGAGAATGGGCTGGGACCATCCCACACAAATCAGCACAAGCCACAGCTATGTCTGGGCACCTTTCCAGGGGCGGGCAGGTGGAATCCCTGCCTGTGGGGTGCTAGCACCGGAATGTCCCCAGGCTATGCCCTCCCTGGGGAATTAAGTACAGGGACAAGGCGACGTGGGCAGCAAGAGGGCCCTGCCCTGCCTTGTCCTCACTCACTTTTCTGGCTTCAGGTCTCTGTAGATGATCCCCAGACTGTGCAGGTGGTCTAAAGCCAAGGCCAGCTCAGCCAGGTAGAACTTGACATCCTCCTCCGTGAACATCACCTGGCAGGAGAGAGAAAAAGACTTCAGCCTGCTCTGTGGCTGCTGGCTTTAAAGACAGAGGCACTCAGCCCCACGAAGACTCCGCTCCGCTCTGCAGACCGCGGCCCCCAGACAAGGCTCTTCCGACTCCTACAGTGGAAACATGAGTTCTCAGCAAAGTTTTAGGACCAGTGAAGGGGTGGGGGCACTCCTCACAAAGCCCCTCGGCCTTGTGGGCGGAGCCCCGGGCAGAGTTTCCTCCCCCGACCTTTCTTGCCCCACAAACCATGCAGCTCTGGAGTGTATTTCTGGGTTTATGTTTCAATATGTGTGCTTCTAATGTAACACTTTAATACAAAAAACTAAACCACACTGTGAAGGTCTGATACAAACAGGCCTGAAGGATTTACTGAAAATGTGTCTCAAATTTCATCCCTCCTCCCTTCAAGTTCACCTCTTCCCCCTTGGGTTTATGCAAACTAGGAACTGCTACCTCCCCAAAGTGGGACGAGTCCCACCAAATACAACCCGCCCGTGGAGCATCGGTGGGCGCCCCTTGCCGGAGAGGCTGGTGGGAGAGGGACCCTGGTCTAGCTAAAACACACACGAGGCCATGGCGCCCAGCACACCTCAAGGTCATTGTCTCCTACTGTTTCCCTGTCCCTGCGGTTGTGAGAACCGCATGTAATTTGGTAGTCACCTTACCAGCAAGCCAGATGGTATCAGAAACCATTCTTTACCCGCACCATGAGAAATGAATGTCACAGAGACTAGAAATCCATGTCATGACTGAATTCTCTCTGAAGGCAGACGCGTGAAAAGTCAATACATGATCAGAAGGTTACCTGGAAAGCTCAGGATAAGGGCAACTTGGGGAATTGAACAGTGACTACATCAGGCTAATGACGGTGGAGCACATCCATTTCACTAAAGGGATGCCTCCCAGTGGGGAGGACGTGCACCCCAAGTCCTGGACGACATTTGGGTGCCACCAACCCTCGTTGCCCCTCTGGCCTCTGGAATCTCCTGTTCTGCCATCCACACTCGACCAGCACCTTTCCTGGTTGGGTATTTCTTTTCTACATTGTTTGGCATACTCAGTGGGCTTCCCTGTGAGAAGGATTTCCCTGTAGGAAATCCTGCTGGCTGTCGAATTCTCTTTATCCCGACTTCCTCCATCTCTGTCCATAACCACACAGGCACATCTACAGCTTAGTGCTCAGGGACGGCCGTATGACTCTCCTTGGCCGCTCTTAGGGCACAGATCTGCGTGGCCTCCAAGTGCAAATGACAAAGGGTTTCTCTATGGGAATGAAACACCCATGGATGTGAGTTCTTGAAGGCAGTCAGTACGGAGACCGACACACACAAGGATGTTGTCTAGTGGACTCGGTGAAGAGGATGGAAGGGAAGTACTTTTTTACATAGGGTTAGGGTTAGGGTATCATTCATTTCCTGTGTTTCTGTGAACCGAGACCCTCTTGAGCCCAGGCTGGACAACTTCACTTCTACTCTGAAATAAAGGGTCCTATGGGTACCCTGCGTGTTGCCTTTTTGGTCAAGAAGCCCAACAACAGGGTGTGTCACACTGGATTCTGGACAGACCAACCCCCAGTGGCCTGACTTCCTTCGGCCGGGGTGGGAAGGGAGCAAATCAATAGGCATCAGATGAGAAACTGGCCGAGGTCAATGATTCGCCATCTTTGGAAACGTGAGCTCAGCTGTGAGGCAGTTTAAGGGACCAGAGACCTGATCCAAAAGGGCTTTTGGAGAACTTGGATCTGAATCCTTCAGCCTGTGCTTTCAACCTGTATCACCAAGAGTCCAAAACATCAACTGTGCCATTGCCTGAGGGACCGTCAGGAAACAGAGGGAGAGAGCAGCCCGAGGTCTCGGGGAGCCCACTGCCGCTTCACCTTGACTGACAGCACTTCGGAGTTTCACACAGGATGGAGGGATCTCCTGCTGTAAAAGTGGGCAGTGAGGAAAGGGGGAGGCCAGCCCGAACCCCGGTGCCGGGTGAGGTTGCGTCAGAAGGGCCGGGAACCTGTTCTGAGCAGCGTGTCAACACACTGTCACCTTCATCATGCTCTTCTGTATGAAGGAAACTGCACAGAATCAACGGGATTAAAAGCCTGGCATCATCACTGCCTCGAGCAGGGTGCTGGGTTTCCCATCCCACGAAGCAGGGGGCAGAGAGCTTCCACACTGCGCTGCAAGACATCCCGGAAAGCTCCTAAGTCAGGCAGTGGGGGTCAAGGACAAGCCCTGGGGGGCACGGAGCGCTCACGGGTGAGCCTAATTAGACACTCCCGACGCCCCTCCCAGGATGTGTGGTCAGCGTGTTAATAGCGTCTTCCTACGGTGGAAAGTGAACCGTTGTGAAAGAAAGTCTTCCCTACGTAACATAAATCAAGTTTCCATCTGCTCTACACAGGGAAGGTTCTAGAGCTCCACGGGGGTCTTGGGAAGAGTCCGTTTTCTTAAGATCTTTCGAGCACGACAGATTTCTTCTCTGTGTGACTCGTGAGACATCTTTAAAACACGCGCGCACACCACACACCATATACCCTCACACCAAATACGTACACACACACACACCACACACACACACACGCCACCCACCACACACACGTGCGTGCATGTACACGCACGTTCACACATTCCCTTGCACACACACCACACACACACGCACGTACACACACACACCCCTCCCCCTGCTCTCCTGTCCCTCGAATTCTAGGCAGAAGCCCACAGCCTGCACTCCGTGTACCTCTTTGGAGAGCCTGGTGAAGAGGTCTCCTCCGCGCAGGAAGTCCAGAATCAGATAGAGTTTTCCCTCCGTCTGGAAGGCTGCGGAAGGAGAGAGTTGAGAGCATTTCGGCGTCACGGTCCCCTGCGGTGGACATCATTCCCCTGGGTCCAGGCTCTGAGTGCAAAAAGCCCGTCTCTCGTTGGCTCAAACAATACTGCGTAGCCTGTAACCCTGGGTCATTTCAGAAACAGGACTGGGGCCGGGCTGGAGACCGCACAGCGGAGAGGGCAGGACTTGGGGAAGGGAGTGGACGGTGATGAGTTCTGTCTCTCACTTTTACTCATGGTCTGGAGGTTATTTCTCCTCCTCTCCCCACCCCTTCCCCGCCTCCTTCCTTCCTTCCTTCCCTCCTTCTCTCCTTCTTCCTGCCTTTTTTTTAATCACAAAGGGACTGAAAGACACATGGAGAAAAGTATGTGTAGGTTCCACTTGCTCTCATCACCACTACTGACATGGGGCTTTGGGCAAAACCGTGTCTTCTTAGAGACTTGGCTTTGCTGGCAGGTGTCTGGTAAGGAGCAGGGCGATCGTAGGGCGATCGTCGTGAGCGTTTGGGACGAGTCCCCTCCCCTTCCTATGGAGTTGTGTTTGGTACAACTCAGGGCTCAGGGATATCCACCATCTGCTCCTTCTTTTACGGCTGCGCTGGGGACGGGTCGGCCCAGCTACCTGTACCTGGTGGCAGCAGCGCTCGTGTGCTCTCAGTTTGGTCCCTGAGGGCCACAGTTATGGGCATGGAGTTCACGGTTCAGCCCCCGCCCGCCACTAGCAAGGGCACGCCTTGGTCAAAGGTGGGGACGGTGCATGCGCGTGAGGCTCAAGAGAAACTAACCACCGTGGCTGCTGGATGGTCAGTTCAATGTTCCCGCTGGTCTGGCACGTGGCATCTGTTCTACACACAAAGGAGGTATGGCTGGAAGGGGTGCTGACATCCCCACACACTTGGGAACTTTTCATTTTCTAAAAGTCAATGCCAGAAGCATTATAAATGTTGGGGTTTTAGAAACATAAAGCCTCGAACTAGAAACTGCAGCGTGGATGAATGCTCTGTCCTAGGGCTTGACGGGCAGATAGAGGACAGGTATCTTTTTTTTTTTTTTTTCCGGTACGCGGGCCTCTCACAGTTGTGGCCTCTCCCGTTGCGGAGGACAGGCTCCGGACGCGCAGGCTCAGCGGCCATGGCTCACGGGCCCAGCCGCTCCGCGGCGTGTGGGATCTTGCCGGACCGGGGCACGAACCCGTGTCCCCTGCATCGGCAGGCGGACTCTCAACCTACGCCACCAGGGAAGCCCGACAGTATCTTTGGATCAATCACACAGGTAACGTGGAAGATGCCTTTAAAAATCTCTGCAAGATCCCAGTTCTCAACTTCTTCAGAAAAACACCTGGGAAACCAACCGAAATGACACCTGGATCGGATCTGACACCAGCGAATCAGCAGCGCTGAGGCGGCCGTGTGATAAAGGGGGGTCAGCCTGCCGCCACCGTTGGGATCTAAGGGCACCTGCCCGTGGCCCGAGGGATCCGGTCACCACGTGGCTGCCCGCAAGGTCACATCCACATTGGCTCTTATTATTTCTGAAAGGAGAGGCCATGGGCTTTCCAAACAGGACTTTCTAAACTGTCTTCTTAGGAATATCAGAAGTTCACGAGCAAAGAGCCCTGTCCTCCTGGCTTTGCGTGTCTTCATGCCTTCACTCCCAACGTCGGTAAAAGTCACGGACAGTCTCCTACAACTCTGCCCACCCCCGAGCCCCTGCACCAACAAGGTACGGGATTTGTCCTTGTTCCGCCCAGCGCTTCGCCCACATTAATTACTCAATTAGGGCACAAAGCTGTAATGCAGTCTGCCATGACTCTGGAGCCACCATCTCATTATTTTTAATTTGAAGGTTTCACTTATTGCTTCTCCGAGGAGATAAAACGGCAGAAGGCAAATGAAGAAGCCTTGTGTGGCGTCGCAGATACGTGGCCTCAGAAATCAGAATGATTCCGTCTGAGTCTCAGTTTTCTCTTCTGAAAACTGGAAACAATAGCCTACCTTGAAGGGCAGTTCTGAGGCTCAAAGCGCTACCGTCTTTCAAATGCCTAAAATATCGTCTTTACTTAGAGCGCAGGAGATGTTACCACTCTGGTTTAAAGAAACTATGGGGCCATAGGCACCCTACTCTGAAACAACACAAAAATATGTCATAGATTCACCCCATCTAGGTCGAGACCTTTTTTTAAAACCACTTTCTCCATGATGATGATTTAATTAAGGGTAACCTCTCGCTCCCTCAGATTCGGTTTTTCGAGATGAAAACAGGGCATCTTCCTCCCCCAGAGAAGGAGAATCTGAGGCTCAGGAACCCGGGGGGAGAAAGCTCCACCCCAGACAGGGCCGGAGGCTGAGACAAGGAATCTACATCGATTTCCTCTGATCTGGGGGAGGGTTGGTCTAGGTCCTCTCAACAATAGGGAATTGTTTTTCCTCCCTTTACCGTAATGAAGCTTTACGATGAAGGGGTGATTCACTTCTGCCAAAATGTCTCTCTCCATCTTCGATCTGACTCGGTCCCGAACTGCAAGACAGAAAAATCGAAGGCTTTCAAAGGCAGGATGTGAAACACAAGACATCAGATATAAATAATTTCCCCCGACTTTTTGTTACAAACTTTTCAAGCACACACAAAAGCTGAAAGAGTAGGTTGAATGGCCACCCCTAAGTCCTCCACCCAGACTCAACACCTGCTTACATTTCCATACATTTTCTCTCCCCCCTCTCTATCTCCCTCTCTTTCCGCACACACGCACACATTTTAGCCACAAATCTGACAATAAATTGTCCACACTGTGACATTCAACGCCAAGGTGCGTTTACATGCAGCATTCCCTAAGAACAGGGTAATCTCTTACATAACCCTACCGCGACTGTCGCCCTGAAGAACATTCACCTCATTCCACAACATCATCTAATATCTGATCCATATTCCAATCCTGCCCGCCCTGCCGTGTCATTTATAGCTGTTACTTTTTCCAACCTCGGATTCGGTCAAGGTTCCCACGTTAGATCTGGTTGTTATATTTCTTTATTCCTTTTGCTTCTAGAATACAACGGTCCTGCATCTTTTTTTTCCCCTGTGCTTTTTGTGGGCTTTTTGGTTAAGTCCAGGTCAGTTTTCTTGTAGATTGTTCCTACGTGTGTCTGATTGTTTCTTTACTGGTTGCTCTAACTCCTATATTTATTATAAACCGAGGTTAGGTCTGGAGGCTTTATACGGTTGAGGCTAAACATTTTTGGCAAAGATACCTCCCGGGTGATGCTGCAGGCCTCAAGGTGCAGCAGATGGGGGAGGGGTGCCGCGGTACCCTTGCTCAGGGATGCTAAATTCCACTGGGTCAAGGTGGCAAAGTCATCAGCCTCTCACTGCCAAGATGTGTACATCCCCTTGTAAGTAACAAGTAACGTGAGGGGTGATATTTTGGTATGGAATGACCTGTGGGTTCCCTTACAATCCTTCATCTGTTAGCTTACGTATATGATCCTTGCTTATACGGATCAAGGATGCTTGAGTCATTTAGGGTTACAAAATGGCAATGTTCTCATTTCTGATGGGACTAGAAATCAAGAGGAAAATCCCTTCTCTTCCTCTTCCTGAGGATAACTATGGATTATGGAATTTTTAAAAAAATGAGTGTGTTATAACCAATTACAATATTATTCTTTTCAGTGCTGACATTGCCTAAAGTTTAGCCATCTGGGAATACAGATGGGATTCGTTTTGAGGAAAAAATAAACAAAAAAACAAACAAAATCACCACTTGAGAATAAGGACAACTCCAAGATTCCACAAGCAAATTGGTACACCCAGGGCAACGTCCGAGTGACGTCCTACGGCCCCACGTGTGTGAAGGCAGAAACTTTCCTCAAATATTTCTAAGCGTGACAAGTATGATGAATAGCACCGTATGGACCAGGTATTTAAGTTGTTCATACTGTGGTCTTATGTACTTTTAAAGTTTTATTTAAAAAGCCCTTCCCATGGGCTTCCCTGGTGGCGCAGTGGTTGAGAGTCCGCCTGCCGATGCAGGGGACGTGGGTTCGTGCCCCGGTCCGGGAAGATCCCACATGCCGCGGAGCGGCTGGGCCCGTGAGCCATGGCCGCTGAGCCTGCGCGTCCGGAGCCTGTGCTCCGCAACGGGAGAGGCCACAGCGGTGAGAGGCCCGCGTACCGCAAAAAAAAAAAAAAAAAAGTCCTTCCCAAAGGATGGCTATAATAATAAAAAAAAAACCCACAAAAAAAGGAAAATGACAAGCGTGAGTGAGGATGTGAAGTTGGTGGGAACGTAAAATGGTGCAGCCACTGTGGAAAACAGTTAAACACAGAAATAC
This sequence comes from Phocoena sinus, assembly GCF_008692025.1. Lineage (NCBI taxonomy): Eukaryota > Metazoa > Chordata > Mammalia > Artiodactyla > Phocoenidae > Phocoena > Phocoena sinus. The sequence goes on along the minus strand of NC_045774.1, from coordinate 2,663,779 downwards.
CATATGACCCAGCAATTCCATTCCCCAAAGAACTGAAAACAGGAATTCCAACAGATACTGGACACCCACATTCACAGCAGTATTATTCACAACAGCAAAAATATGGCAGCAACCCAAGGGTCCACTGATGGACGCCTGAGTTAGCAAATGGGAGTTTGTCCGTGCAATGAACTATCACTCAGCCCTAAAAATAAAATCCTGACACGCACTACAGCAGGGCTAAACCTTAGAAACACTACACAAGCACAGTAAGCCAGACAGAAAAGGACGAATACCATATAATTCTACTTATATGAGGCCCCTGGAGAAGTCAAACTCATAGAGGCAGAAAGCAGAAGGGTAGGTGCCAGGGGCTGGAGGAGGGAAGTGGGAAGCGTTTAATGGGGACAGAGCTTCTGCCTGGGGTGATGAGTAAGTCTGGGGTAGAGACAGCGGTGATGGTCACACAACGTTGCAAATGTATTTAGTAACACCACTTACAAATGCTTAAAATGATGGATATCCTATTATGCATACTTTATCACAATTAAAGAGAACAGAAGTCCTTCCTGTCCCTGGGCCCCAGGACAGTCTCCTGCGTTTTACTCCATGACTGGTTTCCTCTCTCACACTCAGGAGCTCAGGATCCCTGGGGTCCACCTCTGCTTTGGCGCCCTGGCCGCTCACCTTCCCGGGAGGTCTCTGGCTGAGAGCCTGGGGCCCGCGGCCTGGAGCACACACAGCCGGGCCCCGTCTCTCCCAGCGCACGGGTGGCTCCATTCTGCTTCCTCCTCTGTAATCTGGGGTGAAGATGGCACCTGCCTCACGGGGTCACGACGAGAACAACGGGTAGCGTGTGAGCACGACGGTGCTGGTCCCACAGCCCAGGCCACGCCTGCACTGGGGTCACTTTGCTGCCTAGTACGTGGAGTCGGCTTCACTGCATGGTAAGAGGCAAGGGCTTGTCCCTCATCTTTCTTTCTGCTCTGATGCTTGGTTGTGCCCGGTCCGATACAGACCCCTATGACCGCAGTGGCCCCAAATCGCCCTGAGACGCTGGAAGGGCCGAGCGCCGGCACACAGGACGCAGAGCTGCCCCAGCAAGTGGGAGTCTGGGGGCCACAGTGTGAGGAAGGAAGAGGGGAGCCTCCCGAGGGCTGTGTGCCCGGGGGAGCGGGGGCCAGGGGCCCAGGGAAGTCTCCATGGGTGCCACCTTCAGGGGCCCCGGGAGGGCAGCAGCTCCTCCGCTGGGGACGCAGCCATGACCGCGTCCACCCCTCTGGAGGGAGGCGAGACACCGGGTGTGTGATGGGGTCGCTGGGCAAGACCCGAGGAGAGGTCGGTGTCTCTGGGTGGCTTTTTTTGGTGTCGTTTTAAGAAGTTTTGATATGCTTCTTAACTAAAACACATTTCATCTACTCATTCTTTAAAAAAGTAGTTTCTGGTATAGGTAAAAATAAGGGGGTCTGTTATCGAACACGACTGCAGCTACACCAGAGAGAAGGTTTTATGGCAGCATCTGTGCGGCTCCATCAGGACACGTTCCCAACACAAGCTCCTCCCTTGGTAGTTCTTGCCGTGGACACCCCAGCACGGCCGCCACTTAGGAGAATGAACAAAGGGGGCAGAAGCAGACAATTCCCAGGCAGACGGTACAAGGAATCTCTCCATTTCCTGTCTATCCCGAGTTACAGGTTCCAGTGGCTCTGCCAGGGAGAACAGCAGAGAAAGGGTTTCAGGAGAGTCAACAGAAGCAAAAGCTGAAACCCATTCATTCAATAAAAGACACAGAGGATGCCAGCTAAAGACCCTGAAGGAAGAAAGGGATCCCACGTAAGCAGTGGGATCCAAAAGACGTCTCTCCAAACACGTGCGCAGGCTGAGAAGGAGACCTTCGGTGGGACAGGGTCACAGGAAGGACGGGGGGATGCGTCAGTGACAGGGGGCCTGGGGCCGCCCCTCCCAACCCTGGCTGACAAGGCGGCTCTCTGAGCAGCTGCTGTGCAGACCCCTGGGCTCCTCACAGTGGGGACCTCATCCGACGCATCTCAGGCTCCTGCGTCCTTTGCCTCAGGGAGCGGAGCCGGCTGAGAAGGGCCCGCGGGAGACAGTCTTCTGTCACCCCCATGTACTGCCACCCCCAGGCACGTCCTCCTCTGGGGAGAAGCCCTGGCCCACTCCCACCCCCACGACGTGATCTGGTGAAGCAGGTGGCAGAGGACCAGAACACTGTGTCCCTACCCCCGTCTTGCCATCTCCTTGCAAAGCTCACTCTTTGACTTTGGTTAAGAAAATCTAAAAATCCTCTAAATGGGATTGACGTTATTATCATTGATGAAGATAGTATTTGTAATGGAAAGCAAAGGCCATAATAAGCCTGGTGACAAAATTAGAAAAAGATGCTTACATTCAAATTTCCAAGGGGCTGTCCGGTTATAGGGGTAAAATAAATATATATTTCTTCCCTACATTTTACACAACAATAAATCCAAGATCGATTAAAGAGGTAGGTGTTAAAAAAACAAGCTGTAAAAATGGTAACAAAGATGAATATTCATCTGATGTCTGGGTGGGAATCTTTTTTTTTAAAAAAAGCAATGGAAGAAATAACATAGGAGAGAGCGATAGACTGAGTTACCAAACAGATTTCCCATCCAAAAGGCCGTAAAATTAAAAGGCAGAGAAAAAACTCAGAGATTATCTGAAACAAACAGAAAAAGGGCCAGGAGCCTAAATGCACACGCTCTCTAAACACTCTTATTCTGTCTAAAGTAACAGAGGAGAAACCAAGACTCCAGCCCCAACAGTGAACTTAATGGAGCGCAGATAAGACACATCGGTTTGGGGAAGATGCTTTCACAAACATGTTTGGTAAGACTGACCCCCGGGGCATAAGCTGCTGGAACACAAGCATACTGGGTCCAAGGTGGCAGGAAAAGGGAAAGGCTGTGTTCATGCCGGGGCAGGATTTTATCACTGCAGATGGCCCACGGGGGAAGTGACCGGGGCCAAGCTAACACGATGCGGAAGGACAGCTGTCACACAGGCAATGCCCTTCAGTTGTGGAACAGCAGGCGTGAGGCCAACTCTGCAAAGGTGACTGGGCATCTCCGGGTCTGCAAGTTCTCGCTTTGCCGGGCTGAACCGGCACCTGACCTCACCACTGCCCGGCACCTGACCTCACCACCGCACCGACCACTCGGGCCACCAGGGATGGAGGGAAAGGCCCCGAACGGTGCCTCAGCCATCTGACGGGCAGCTACAGAGTGGTCCCTCCACCAAGAAAGAAAACCGACGTGAGAGCAAGTGCTTCATTTCTGACGCTGAGCATTTCAAGCTGCCTCTGGAGGCTAAGGATTCCAAGGGATTTTGAGTCCCAAGACTCAGATGCATAAAAAAAAAAAAGCCCAGAGAGATGCTTCGTACATCCTTCCATTGCTACCGTGCCAACGAGTTACACAAATGGTGAGACACGCCAGCCTGAGGCGAAATGTCCCCAGTAATCTGCCGCTGGGTGTTCTGGACCGGCGCAGGGTCTGGGGCCGGGCCGCTGCCTCCCCATGATCTTTACTCTCTGGCATGAGACGTGTGAGTCTGGAATCGAGCGGGGCTTGACCGTATAGATGGAAAAACCCAGATGTCCTAGACTATTCTGAGATTCACTAATAAACCGCAGACACCGGTGATAAATTAAAATCTGTTATACTTCACATCAACCCTGTACTTGTGGCTGACCCGCGACGAGAAGGATTAGAGTGACGTGCTTTCCATGGTTGCTTTGCTCTGTACGGTAACCTGCAGCTCCAGGTGCCGGCTGTGACCTTCCCGTGTCCTTCAGCCTTCCGGGCCCGGGGCTGCCCCTGGGGCTGACATGAAGGCGGGAGTGCCTGTAAATTTGTCCTACCTGAAGGGCACAGTTTCCTTCCCAGGAAAGTAGAGGATGAAGCCCACTGTGGGATTACCCTGCTGGACGTGACACACAACACAAAACCAGAGCTGCTTTCTGGAACCCCCGCCCCCACATTTTTCGGATCGGGCCCACGTCCCCAAGGCTTCCATGCCCCCCTCTCCATCAGACAACTTCAGGGGCACCTGCTCCCAGGTGCTCCTGTGGAACCGAAGGCGCAGGACATGCTACCCTGTTGATTTTCTTTCCTCAACCACGTGGCCTGTTCTGGACTTGTGGAGTTAAAAAGTTGGCTAATGCCCCTTGTGCCCTAACAAAAGGTCTCAACATCTGTAGCCCTTTGAAGTCTCTGGCAAGTGACAAACCACAATGCACGCAGGTGCCTTTTGCCAGCCAGCCGACGGCTTGGCGCCCTGAGCGGATTTGAGCCTTGAGGCCTCCTGGGAGTTCCTGCATCCCCACCCTCTGCGAGTCACCACAACTCTCAGAAAAATGGTCCATACGATCTCCTAGAGCCAGTCGGGAAATGCTCATGAAACTGATCTTGAAGTACGTGGCGACTGCAGGCTGCATAAGAATCCCTGGTAAGAATAATTAACCTACTTTGGAGGATGGATTTACTTAGGAGAGCCCCACCTGCAACGAGGCTGGGACCAAAATCCTCTCGTTAGAGTTGGACATCATTGCCTGTATTTGCCTGTTTTTAAATGACCTCCGTCAATACACATTACTTTTACGCTACATTATATATCATGTCATATCATGTTACATTACGTTACATTATATTCCACTATATAGAGACTGTATTTGAAAAGAAAATGAAGCGTAAGATAAAAACAAGTCCTATCGGTCACGGTGAAGATGAGAGATGGCCAGGTAGGCGGTACACCTTAGAAAAGCCCTGGGTCGCTGTGGACGGGGCTGCGACATCCCTCAGGGACCGCGGGGCGCGGGACCGCACGTGCTGCACGCAGCCACGCATCTGCAGGCGGCCGCGGTCACGGGGAGGCCTGAGCCTTTTAACTGGAGCCGGACACCAGGCTGGTGAAGAACTCAGGCTCTGCCCGGCTGAGTGACCACGCTTACTGCCTCCTGCCTCTGTCCACAAAAACCTGCCAGGTGTGCAGTTATATCCCAAGCGGTCTCCTGGATGCAGGATAAAAATCCACCTTCACACAATATCTTTGAGCCCTCAAAGGTCTAATTCATAGCAAAGAGGGGCCTCCCGTGGGAAGTTGTGTTGCTAAACATTTGGTGGCCAAAACTTTGTACTGCTCATCACTTCAGAGAAAAAAGGAAGAAAACCATGAATGATGACAATGAAAACGTTAGCCACATTGATGATCATATCAGGCACAAGATTTGTTGCTACACTAGATTATTTAAACCAAGACTGGGGCTTCCCTGGTGGCGCAGTGGTTGAGAGTCCGCCTGCCGATGCAGGGGACACGGGTTCGTGCCCCGGTCTGGGAAGATCCCACATGCCGCGGAGCGGCTGGGCCCGTGAGCCATGGCCGCTGAGCCTGCGCGTCCGGAGCCCGTGCTCCGCAACAGGGAGGCCACAACAGTGAGAGGCCCGCGTACCGCAAAAAAAAAAAACCCAAGACTGACATGGTTACTTAACTAACTTCTTTACCAGAGAATCCTTCTGTGGGTAAATCTTCAGCCCATTATGCTTTCATATTTACAGGCATTAAAGATGCAAGTAGTGAAAAAGAAATCTATTTCCTACTTTTTCTCTACAATGTAAGAAATGCAATTCTGGTAGAAATGAACATATAAAGGATGCCAAGGCACACAGCCGGTGTATTACAACAAACCGGAGAGCTATTACTTAAGGATGATGTTTACATGTTACTTTTTGTCTTAGATCTACTGGGAAAACAGCTCCCCTGAATAGTAAATATCCCAGGGACAGCTGGATGAGGCTTCCTGATGAGGAAATGATGCCCTGGGGGTGGGGGGCACGGCTGGTCCCAGGTGCCCCCCTCCTGGGAGGGGAGGAACACGGGATAGAGACCCCGCCACCTCCAAATCGTGTGATTCTGGGTGTGCTGCTTCACTGCATTGTGACTCAGTTTCCTCATTTGTAAAATGAGGATAAGGGCACTTAAAACGTGTGCTTGGGGTTTGTCTTACCTCCCCCCCCCTCCAGGAATCTGTGATCATCCCGACGTGAGTCAAACGACATAAATGCATCAGCGTGGAAACAACAGCTGCTCAAACTAAGGCACCGATTAAAGCTTAGTTTCTAAGTCAGTGTTTTTCAAACAAAGCATCTTGGTGTAAGAGAAGAGGAAATAAAATGGTGTCGGAAACCACATTCTGAGGTTTGAAACCAACCAGGCTAACTCTGACCAGGGGCTATTTCAAAATGTTGTAATCAGCGTGAATGTAATCCATGCATTTCTGTCCTGGTCACCCCGCACACTCCCGCATTCCTTCCTGTATCTGCTGACATTCGAGTGATGGAATCAGAGCTCTACTGAAAGAAAGGATAGAGGAGTGACAGAAACTGGGCTCCAAAGGACAATCCGACAGGCTCAGAAAGCACCGTTCGGGACCATTTGAGTCTTCTCTCCCAGCCAGGCTCTGGCAGTAACCCACACACAGCTGGCCAGAAACACCCGTGAAGTGGCCGTAACGGTCTATTAGTTACTTACTAAACAAACGGTCTATTAGTTACTTACTAAACAAAGAGATTTTGCCAGAATAATATTTTATTCCTTTAGAATCAACAGGACACAACTTCTTTCCTTCAAAGAAAGGAGCATGTATTACCTTTGGGCTTAGAAAGTTGACTTATAAGGAAAACGGCTGAAAAATTAGTTACCAGGCATGAGAACACAGATGAAGTCATTGCGAAGACATATTTCACATAGAAGCTCTCTCCACATCATGGAGCGGTGTTTCAATCCTCACTGAAATGAGAATTCTACACAAGGAGCCATCCTGGGGTGATGTTTGTGGTCCCCAGCAGGTACCAGGCATCCTTGGTCACTAACACGATCACAGGCTCTTCACGTAGTGGGAGGAACCAGGGCTGAACAGAGACGTTAAGTCTTTCTAACCAGATGGCAATTAATGCTCAACCCTCATCCTCGCCGCCCCCCCTGCCCCCCACTTAATCAGACCTAAGCCAAACCTAGACCAGAAGACTCCTAACACACCTCCAATGCCAGTTTTCATGGAGAAAACGACCAGAAATGAATACAGCTGACGGTGAACCTTGTGCCAGCAGCACCTCACGTGCATTGACGGATTTAATCCTCACATCAACAATGCTGTGAGGTAGATACTATGACTGACATCATCTCGTTTAAGTAGGAGGAAACAGAGGCCAGGAGAGGTTCCCCAAGGTGACACAGCCAGTGGAGTCTCAGCCGGATGGGGTCCCAGAGTCCAGTGTCTGTGCTCCCAGCCACCACATCAGGGTCCTCTTGCTGGCAGTACCCTAGAGACACCCGGATACTCATGCCCAGACCGCATCCAGACCAGGGATTCGAGGAGTTGACCCAAAGCGACCCCAGCATTTTGTGGAAGTCCTGCAGGCCATTCCAGCTTGTGGCCCAGGCTGGGAACCACCTTATTAAGGTTTTGCCAGCTCACTAGATGGGGCATATGGAGATCAGGCTTGCTTCACTTGTGGTCTCATGCTTGGGAATACACTGACAGTCTTTTTTGTTTTGTTTTGTTTTTTGCGGTACGCGGGCCTCTCACTGTTGTGGCCTCTCCCGTCGCGGAGCACAGGCTCCGGACGCGCAGGCTCAGCGGCCATGGCTCACGGGCCCAGCCGCTCCGCGGCATGTGGGATCTTCCCGGACCAGGGCACGAACCCGCGTCCCCTGCATCGGCAGGCGGACTCTCAACCACTGCGCCACCAGGGAAGCCCCACGCTGACAGTCTTTTAAACCAAATTCCTCTACAACACAAACTGGGGCGTCACCCTTTGGAATTCATTATGTTTGGAATTCCTTACGTAGAACTGTCACCTGCGATAATTCAGTGTTGAGTCACGAATACAGAAACTTTGTCAATCAGAGACATTGAACACTTTGAAAGGGTCCTCAAGCGACGGGGGCACAAGCAGCGCCATCCATGCTCGCGAGGGGGGCTGCGGGTTAGGCTGGGGGTGGCTCACGCCTGCCTGCTCGTCACACTGTCAGCTGCTTCAGCCGTTGACATTCTCCTTAGAAATGGCGTGCCACCTCTTTAAAGAAAGGCGGGGGCAGGCACCTGACCCCTCCAAACCCATTTAAAGGAGAAACAGAGCTGTCATAGACTATTATCCATTTGCCAAGTTATTTGGAATCCAAATGACGACGACGCTCCCTTCTGTACACGGGACAGCCATCGCGTTTCTGAGAAACCATCCGGAGGCTTGCAGTCATTGCCGTGGGTCCTCTGCCGCCCTCTCCGTTTTCCCCTTTTCAAAGTAATTTCACTATTGAAGTTCCTGGTCTGCACTCCTGAAGGGCACCGCTCTCACCCACATTTCTTTTCTAACCCGTTCTTCTGATTCACTAATGAGCCTGCAAACTGGTGATGCTCTGAGGATGGAGAATGGCTTACGAATATTCGAATCTCTCAGGCTAACAGAATGCAGAGGTGTTGGAGCCAAAACAAATCTAAACAACTGGCTTCTTTCACAAGGGAGGAGAAAAGAAGGTCTAGAAAGCTCAGAAGGCCCCTCGGTGGCTCAGAGACCTGGCCTCCGTGCTGGACGTCCTTGGTCCTCCTATCGTGGGTCCAAGCACCACCTCACACAAAGGACTGTTTTGTAAATCTTCTATATCTTCTCTTAGGGAAATAAGTTCTGATTGCACTTCTGGGGAAAAAAATCTGTTCTTTAGTGATGGACCATTTTGAAAAGCTAAAATAGTAGATGATACAAAATAACGTTTGGTTCAAAAGCTGGCTTTTAAAGGAGCACTCGGAAGTGGGAAACTTTTCTGACTTCACGCGTCTAAGTTTTACGCTTATATGGCTCACTCTCACAACGTAAAAATGATTTTACATAGTCAAGCGTATTGTTCTGGAATACTACACAAAAAACTATATTATACAAAGTCAAACATGTTCTATGTTTGTTGAAAAGTTGAAATATAGAACGCAGAGAAGAAAATAAAAGCTCCCAATAATCCTATGAGTGTTTTCGTTTTGGCATATTTCCTACATGCATGACATATATTCAATATTCGTACACACCTGTACACGTGGAGGCATGCGTGCATTTAACAACATCACTGTCGTTCTGTAACCCAGTTTTATATCCCGCCTAATCCATGTAACCTTGTATCAGGAGCACTTTCTCAAGGACACTGGATCGGATCATAAACAACTGTGGAGACTTGCGTTCCCGTGGAAGCTGAGATCACCGAGATGAGTGTTTGCACACGCGCTAAGAGGTCAAGGCTGAGGCCGATGGACGGGCTGAACAAGGGCAGCGCCGGCCCAGCTCCTGGCTCTCTCTCACGCCTCCAGAGCAGGGTGAACACACAAGTTCCCCCACGGTTCCAATTTCTCTCCCACTTCTCCCTCTTCCTCCTTTGGGGGCAGGAGAGGGTGAGATGGTATTTGATGGGAAAGAAGGAACAGTTACAACTTGAGGAGAAAGGGGACAATTTAAGGGCACTGAGCACGTGCTGGTGAGGTTATCAGATGTGCTGATGGAAGGTGAGATGGGCGGGGGATCTCACCAGGAACAATCTGGTCAGAGGATGAGCTGACATGGCTTCTGCTTCGACCTGCCTCGTCTTCAACCACAGGGAGCTGCCCGCTCTGTGTCTGAGAGAGTAAACCTCCATGCTTTGAGGATGAAAGAGTGGGTTTTAGCAAATGGCCATGTTACGTACCAGCTGTTCATTTGAAAAATAACAGCTTTACTGAGATATAATTCACGTACCACTCAATCCACCCAACGTGCACAAATTGATGGTTTTTGGAATATTCAGAGTTGTGCAACCATCACCACAGTCAATTAGAAAACATTTTCATCACCCTCAAAAGAAACCCCATAGTCATTAAGCCACCCCATCTCCCTAACGCCCCAGGCCCCGGCAGCCACTCATCTACTTTCCGTCTCTGTGGATTCTCCTCTTCTGGATTTTCACATAAATGGAGCCCTACAATATGGGAGACTTTGGGACTGGCTTCTTTTTACCCAGCATAATGTTTTCAAGGCTCCTCCAGGCTGTGGCATGCATCAATATTTCATTTCTTTTTATTGCCAAATAATATTCCGCTGTATGGATGTACCATACTTTATCCATGAGTTCTTGGATATTTGGGGGTTTTCCACTTTTTGGCTACTGTGAATTAGCTAGTGCTGCTATGAACATTCATGTACAAGTTTTTGTGTAGATGTATGTTTTCGCTTCTCTTGGTTACACCTAGGCTAGAATAGTTGCGTCATGTGGTAACTATTTAACTTTTGAGGCAGTGCCAGAGAAGCTGTTCACTTTTTTAGACAGTCCGATGATCTTGAACTAACATGTTTAATTTGATTTTCTATTGCTATGGAACTACTGTTTAGTGAAGAGATTATTTTATTCAAAGTTGGGGATAGAAAGTCAAAACCTGCTTTGTTTCCTATACATCTTTTAACGAACAATTCTTTAAAATTATATTATTATGAGGATCTTGGACTATTTGGCCACGATCAATCGACAAACAATTTTAGAAATATTATTATAGCTACAATTAAAAAACGTTCACTATAAATAGCACGGTTTAAATTATGTTGCTGAATTTAAAACTCCAGTGTCAACAATAAACTATAAAACCAAAACTATATCATAGAACCCAAAACTTTTGTGTACGGAAGAATTACTGGGACAGTTTGTTAGAAAACTCAAATTCTAGGCTCTGCCCCAAGAGATTACGATCCAGTAGGCCAGAAGTGGGGCCTTGGGATCTATTTTTAACAACTTTCCCCAAACACACATAGGTGATTCTGATGTAGGCTCCAGTCTGGCCAAAGTGGGCAGTTTTTGTATTTTCTTTCATGGGTTGTGCTGACAGTGTCAACTTGATTGCTGTTTTCTATAGAAATATTTACCCATCCTTTAAGAATTGTCTCGCTCACCTTCTAAATCCTTTTTTTTTTTTTTTTTTTTTTTCAGTATGCGGGCCTCTCACTGTTGTGGCCTCTCCCGTTGCGGAGCACAGGCTCTGGACACGCAGGCTCAGCAGCCGTGGCTCACGGGCCCAGCCGCTCCGCGGCATGTGCGATCTTCCCAGACCGGGGCACGAACCCGTGTCCCCTGCATCGGCAGGCGGACTCTCAACCACTGCACCACCAGGGAAGCCCTCTAAATCCTTTTTGAATGGCCTCATGTGGAAGAACTCTTTCTTCCTTTGTATCTAAAATGTTTAGGTCTATATATATTTGGTCTATGCATTTATTGTTCTATATTATTGGTTCTGTGTGGTTCAAAATATATCTTATTTACCAGCTAGACAGTAAGTGACCTGAAGGCAGAGAATGACATATTTTTGTGCTGTCCCCTGCATGTAGGTGCTGAGGACATTGTGATATAAGACCTACAAATTCAAGAGCTGCCTTGACATCTCTGAGTTTCATGGGCCCCAAAGGCTTAACCACGAGTTCCCCTGCCCTTGACAGATATGCCCCCCACCTAGCAGGAAAGACTCCCTACCCTGCTGGTTCCCTATAAGCCAGACCAGCTGTACCCCATCTGGTCTTTAACCTAACATGTTCAGTTCCCTGCCAGCCCACAGAACTATTCAAACAAGCCCATCACCTCTTCCCTGGAACCAGGGGCCACCCCACCCTCTTGTTACTACAAAGCCTGCATCTCACAGTCCCTGCAGCTCACTCTGCTTCTGTGCAGCCCCTCGTGGCCCAGCATGCTGTGCAGTGCCCTCCCCCCCCAGTGATGAGTATAGGTGACTGATAAACTGTCGTCTCACCTGCCCAGGCCAGGTGTTGTGTGCCCAGCCTCTAGCACTATTTAGGACACGGGTCCCTCCCTCACCAGTGGGTGAACAGGAGGTGGTCAGAGCTGACGTAGTTGGTGCTCAGCTGTACGTACTGCTGGCTAAATGACCCTGAGCTTAGAATAGAGATTTTAGATAATAGCTTACCTTGACCTGAGTTATGTGTGTACACTTCTCTGGAGGGGAGGAGTATAGAAGCAGGGAATCAGGTGTTGGACTGAATTTCTAAAACCCAGTCCGGGGGAAGAAAGGGAAATAATACAGCCGTGAATCACATTTTGTTTAAAACTGAGCAATCCAGTCTGAAGGATGAATTTAAGCTGATTTGTTGCCCAATGCAGCCAAAACAACCTCTCTTGCTTTCCTCCTCAGTGCTCTTTTCCCCAAATGGTACGTTACAGCAGAGCATATGTGGAGGATGGTATTTACACAATATGGCCTTCCCTCTGAAGATGGTGGAAATTGTGCAGGGCTCTGTTAAACACTCAGGAGCACGCCTGTATTGTGTATTATCCATCAGAGAGTAACACGTCGACATACAGAAATCATGCAACACTAAACGGAATGTCTCTTTCCCCCAGTAACAAGCAGAGGATAAACCACAGTTACGTGTCTCCCCCTCTGTGACCTCTCACCTTTCAAGGTGGCCTTCTTCAGAACCTTCATTGCGTAGAGCTGTCCAGCATCCGATCCCTTGACCTTCCTCACCAGGAACACCTGGTGAGAAAGAGAACACAGAACACCTGCAGTTGATATGACTGTAAATTCATTTTCCTTATTTGATTTGACACGGGGATACACAGGGAGTTTAGGAAACTCCAATAAAATAAATACACTGTAGGAAAAACCTAAATGTAAAATCTTCTCCAACATCTGGGATGTCAGGAAAAGTTCATCTAATTTATTACAACCCTGTGAGGAGCCGTGTTACGTGTTCGTATGAAGAATCACATTTGTTTTCGGCACCACTCACTTTCTACGAAACATTTTATATCAGAAGGAATAGCACCCTCCTTTGAAAAAAAGACCAGTTGTTTAGAAAAACAAACACCATTCAGAAGTTTTCAGGGAGGTCATTTGGTTTATTGTAAATACGCCCTGTAAATCCCCAAGGCGAAGGCCACCCTGAGAGTCACTGCCAACCACACAGGACACTCTGACTCTCAAGATGAGCTAGGCTCTCTTATTTTGATTTTTCTTCACCCAAATTTCAGCTTTGAGTAGCTTAAGTTTAGAGTTGGAGCTGGTTTCTAAATGGCTCTTACATAATCTCATGTGGACACATCTGCTGGGATACATTGTGACGTGTATCGTGGAGGAAAAGACAATTGTTTGAGAGGCTGAGCTAAAAAGACACATTCATAGTTGTTGAACAAAATTAGTAAAAAACCAACCAACCAACCTGGGGTATCCGTTACGAACAGAACACCTTCCACGCAGATGAAACAACAGTATTTGCTTTTCCTAACAGTATTTACCAATAGATGCAAAAATCTGCTATCGTGACAGAGACGCGGGTGCAGATGACATGTGTGTCCAGAAAGCACAGGTGCTGCCCGCGTGTGTGCTTGGAGCTCCACCGCGTGCAGTCGCCACGGATCGCGTTCAAACCACAGGGGCTGCAGGACGGAGTGATCTACCCACCGTACTGCAGTGAAGACGACTCATTACCCCAAGACGAGGCATTCGTCATGGGAACGCTAGTGACAAGAGTAAACCCCCTCTTTCAAAACGAGGGGACAACGGAGAAAAATGAGGACAGGTATATGCAGGATGTGCATTCAGGGAATACCCAGAGTCGGTCTTCTCTTTCCCCCTTTTCATTCCTTTCTCCGCCTCTTCCCCACAATATAAGGGGGGTCCGTAGGAACTCACACATGAATATGTATATGAGGTACATGCGTGGATTCAGAAGTAGGGAAGACTGTCCACTCAAGTCCACACGGAAGGCCGTGCTCACATGGCATCTGACCATGATGGTTTAGTTTCAAGGATGCAAATCTTGCATGGATCGCTTCTCATGAACCTGTTTTCTTTTACTGCAACTCAGGTCTTATTAATAAAAATGAGATGATGGATAATAATGGCTATCTATATTCATCTGTTTTAAAAAGGAGTTCTACTTTGATTTTCAAAAGAACAGGAAAAGAAACTCCACACTACCAATATTTGTCAGGCTCCTGCCACACGCCAGGTCCTGCAAGAAACGCCCTACAGCAAGCAGAGCACCCAACAGGAGACAAACGCATTTCGAGAGAAACAACAAAAATACGGTAACAATTGACTTAAAAGTGGATTTAATACGAGTGAAGAGCTTGTCTCTGTCTGCCCGGGGAGAGCCCTCCCGTCCGAGGCATCCCGTACCTCTCGCCTCTTCATCCTAACGTGATTCAGGAACACATTCTAATGTAGTGAGATAAGTTCCCAAACGACTGGACAATTTCAGCAAAGACAGCTGCCGAATCTCTAACACTTAACCCAGGGGACCTTTCATGTGCTCCCGCGTTTTATTTTTAGAGCTGCTTCTTCAGAAGCTCAGCCGAGACTCTGCAAAGCCCTTCCGTGAGCACACGTGGCGACAGATGCCGTGTCACCCGCAGCTGCCCTAGTCTCCATGTATTACCGCGATCAGCCAAATCACTACCTCATTCTCTGAGCGAGATTTTCAACTCTGTCTCAGAACTGGAACCTGGCAACTGGTCTGCAGCGTCCCCTCAACACACGAGCCTGGCAACTGGTCTGCAGTGTCCTCCCAGCGCACGACCCAAGTGGATGGCGGCTGTGCGCTTCCAGAGGACGCCAGGGTACCAAACTTCCCCCCAGAGGAAGACATTTACAGATAGTCACAGGGGAGCAAGGACGTTTCTCATTGGGGTTTGATCCCACCTCAGAATGCGGTATCACAATCCGGTCCTTATCTGCCTGGGGAGACCGAGGGGCGGGTGACGAGCCAGGGAGGGGGCAAAGGCTTTGTTTCCACCTTCCTTGAAGGTCTCGGGGAACATCTGGGCAGAGCCACACATTTTAACACTCGGACACCCTCTGCCCCATTCCTCAGAGTGTTTCACTGCCTTCCCACCGTCTGCTTGGCCGTTAAGGATAGGCTGTCTTCCTCTGGTCCCAAGCACTACCGACCCCCTGCTCTCCGGCCATCACTGAAATAATCATGGTCTGACCAAATTACTAATGGCCGGAAACTGTCCCCATTATTCCCAGCAAATTCCTCCGGCAAACGGGCTACTTGGCTCCCTGGGCTCTGCAGGGTGGAGCGTGGGGATGGCAGTGCACGCTGCCCCTTGTGTGGTCCCGTCTGGCCGCCAGCCTCAAACATCCCTGTGACAGACCCTAAGCCTAAGCCGGCCCCCCCTTGGGGTTGAGCGCTGCTCCTTTCCAGCAACGATCTTCCGGCTGCACAAGGGGAGAGCGGGGGCTGACGAAGGGGAGTGAAGGGTGCGGACGGAGGACAGTCACTTGGGCGATTCCCAGCAGCAGCGTGCGGCCAGCAGCAGGCACGAGCGAGGAGGTCTTGGTGGCATTTTATCCATTTCCGCGTCTCCAACAGCTGCAGTCACTGAAGGGGTGAGACAAAGAACACAGGGACCCGGTGGGGGGCGAACGTGAGCCCGGAGCCCAGGTTCACGCCAGCTCCCTACGCTCTGGAGTCTCTGCAAGAGACGTCTGTGTAACAGGAGCTTCCTCCAGGATGCAAACACGTAGTCGTGCCCTTCTTCTCTCTTACCGAGAGCAAAAGGAAGATACTCCTGCATAAGGACATGTGATTTCCATTTAGAGATGAAGAATAAAATAATATGGGCAGTAGGACACATGGATTTCCCCCTCTTGTCGTTAGTTTGGCTTTTATAAAACATTCATAACAAATACTGCTGTGTGGACACATAAGATTTGTCATCGTGGTTCTCTAGTGCCCACCGTTCACAGGGGATGTCTGGGTGGAGCTTTCCAGAGCCCTGTTGGGTCGGCACAGCAGCCTCGTCCACCGGGAACCCTGAATCTCACCTCCAGTGTCCACGACGGTCCTGATCCGGTGACCAGGCCCAACACACAGGCAGTGGTTGAGCTCGTGAGTCAGTAGTTAATGGAGGTTAAACATCTGTAGGCGTTGCCACTGCCTCTTCCTTTTATTTCTCTTCACTTACTTATTTTACTTTTAATCTCTTAATTTATCTGTTTATTTATTAATATCAGAAGATATTAATCTTTTAAACTTTACTTTTTTATGCCTCATACAATGATGGCTGGGAAGGAAAAGTGTGGAGTGTTACGAAGCTTATCGTTCCAAGGGGATTCCGCCCAGCACCAGGATTTCACTGGTTTCCCAAAGAATTTTTTTTTTTTTAATCAAAATTGAAATTCAGACTTTGCAGGGAATTGGAAAAAGTCTTTTCTCCTTTCATTTTTAATGCCCAGATCTCTGAGCAGGGCGTCGTCAATGTAGCTTTTGTTCAGCCGAGTTTTGAACGGACAGGCTCGGATCCATTTTCCTTGAGCTCAGAAGGCATTTTCCATCTCTGCTGCTTCCAGACACCCTGGCGGGAGGGCGCTCGGTGAAATCAGGGTCCTGCAATAGGCCGGGGTATCAGCCAGTGCCCACCCATCAACCCTGGGCCCCGCCTGCGAGGTGGGTCCCCATCTCCATCACTGGGGACAGAGGTGATTCAGCTGCACTGGTCCCGCGTGTCCTCAAGAAACAACTTGTGGGCAGCGTCTCTGAAAGGGAGCAAGGGGCACCTTGCTCGTCCCTATTTCCACGTCATGGTTCTTAGAGAAAGACTTATGCCGCTTCATCTTTTTCCAACATTTCTAATTAATGGGAAGACAGTCCATTACCACATAAATAGGTGTTACTATGTCACTATGTTTTAGTAACAGCTTTTTACCCTGAGAGCCTGAAATCTTCATTTCCCTACTTTCATAAATGCCTTATAAACCGTATGAAATAGCCATTTTTGGAGGCCACAACACTTTGAACACTGGTAATTTCATATGGTTCAAACGAACATGTCTGTAGATACATTAGTATAAACACATGTTCCATACCACATTGTGTAGAAAAGAAAAAATAAAATAAAAAAAACATTCTACCTTTTAAGAATGGCAAAAGAGAGGTTTCACAATCAAATTTTCGTGGTCTGTAAGAGATTATCTAGAACATCACTAACAAACTATTAATCCTACATGAAATCGACATGCGCTGGATTTCATCTTGGCACAAAGTCCTATGAAGACTGGGGAAATTTGGTGAATGTCCACATACCACATATACAAAAATAGTTACTTTAAAAAGCCAGGACTCTGTTCTGCTTAAACTCTAGGAAAGGTTGGCTTCATGGTTTACCTCAGGCCCTCATGTTCTAGAAATCTTAAGTCTGTATAATTTCTAACAGTTACACCAAGGACGTAGAGATATTAGCACTGCCCTGGAATAATTCACTTGTCCTCGTGAAAGATGTATTGACATGGTGCTGTATGTGGACGTGGCCCTATATAAAGAGACAACTATTTCTCATTTCCTGAGAGAAATCAGTTCTCATTTTAATTTGAAGGTGAAAAAGAAAGGAAACGAAAAATTCTAGTACACAGGTTCATCGTAGACGATTGCTAGACGTCTAGGAGTCATGTCTTATTTAATCCATAGAATAATTACAGAAAGTAGTTCACATGATGTCCCTTTCATAGACGGGGAAACTGAGGCTTGGACAGGCAAAGTATCTGCACAGTTTACACGGAGGGTGAGGGGAGCCAGCCTGCAGTCCCAGCCTCTTTGACTCCTTGGTGACGGTCACATGAACCGGTCCCGAAGGGCACCACCTTCTCTGTTCCTTTCTTCCTTGTTCTCCTACTTTTTCCTTCTTTTTGAGAAATACTTGTGGGGTATGCACTTCTAAAGATGCATGGTTCAAGTTCAAGGACCCTAGCCAGCACGGTGATACACTAAAGGCCCACGGAAGCTACAGGAGAGGGAAGGTGTGTGGTGTCCCTAAGCTCAGCTCCATGGTCACGGGCTTCAGGCAAACCGAGGCCCCAGCTCCAGCCACCACGGGACCCACCACGTGGGCGCTGCCTGTACTTCTCATTCCCTCAGCTTGGGGCCACCTCTCCCTTGGGCTCGGGAGGCACCTCTGCCGTCTCCTTCACCAGACATTCAAGTGCTTCGCCCTGACGGGCGGGACCAGCGCCAGTGGAATGAGACCCGCTTGGAGGGAACCATGGACCTAACTTACCTTTCCATAGGACCCTTGTCCCAAAACTTTTAACAGTTCAAACTGGGAAGGGTCGGCCTTTTCAAAGCCTGCTTTCACATGATGACTGATGTCAATCTCCTTCACGATGCCCTCTTCCTGCAAGAGAAAAATGACAAAAATACAAATCAAGGGGTTCCTCTGGATTCGTCCTCTGAAGTTACAACAAGTCAGGTACGTTATGGATTTTCAGGATAGGAGTTTAAAGCAGTAACACCACAGAGCTTTACAAAATCAACTTGCTTATTTATACCAAGGATTCCGTTTGTGAGCCTGTAACTGTTTCCTTTCCCCATGGAGTTGTGTCATGTTGTCTTACCAATATCTCAGTGAAATCCATTCTGCTTCTTAACAGTTTGGGCAAAATTTTGGACAGGGAGGAATGTGGGAACCATGGAACAAAACGAACCTCTGAGAACCTGTCTTAACGTCTACACTGCTGTGGTCAAAAAGGTTATCAGGGGCTTCCCTGGTGGCGCAGTGGTTGAGTGTCTGCCTGCCGACGCAGGGGACGCGGGTTCGTGCCCCGGTCCGGGAAGATCCCACGTGCCGCAGAGCGGCTGGGCCCGTGAGCCATGGCCGCTGAGCCTGCGCGTCCGGAGCCTGTGCTCCGCAACGGGAGAGGCCACAACAGTGAGAGGCCCGCCTACCGCAAAAAAAAAAAAAGGTCACCAATAGGGATCCACAGGCAGAAGTCGTCTGTGAATGCAGATTTTTTTTCTCCTCCTTCTTATAATTCTACTCGCCCTTATATTTTTGCCAGAGCTAATGCAAAGAATGATTCATTGCCATCCCAGAGCTTATATTTCAGAAGAAGCAGTCAGATAGGATTTTCTGCCAGTCCAGAAGCCTTCCCAGTAGGAAAAAAAAGCCCTTGATCTTTAAATTAAAACACTGGCAGAAATCACTACAAATTCTCATCAGAGAACTACCTGTCCCCAGAGACATACTACTTCAACTGTAAGGGGGTATGCCACCTATCCACCACCAGCTATTTGACATGGAAAAACTGTAAAGTAGGTGTTTTTCTGTGGGGAGGTGCATGAGGTCACTCAACCTGCTGTGACCCCCTCGGCAGGCAGGTGACCCAGCTCCTGCAGTGCAGCATCCCCGGAGGGGTCCGTGCCCCGGACCCCAGGATTCCCGCCCAGGGCCCCGCGTCACCCCTCCTGTGAACAAGCAGCCCAGCACCCAGGCCATCAGGTCTCCCCAGCCCAGCGCATCCCACCAACACGTCAGCATTCACCTTCCTGAGTCATCACTGCCTGAACATTTCGACTCAAAGGCTTAGAAGCAGATCTCTCTTAACATTGCATTTCGTGTAGATTCTTGCTGTCCAAGTACTTACAGCAAACGCACTCAAGGCACGTACCTAACCTCCTCCTCGGGAAGGGCGTTAAAACCTCAGGCTGCTCCCTGATAATGCTACAATGCAGTTAATGTCCCATTTAAGACCAGTACGGTCTAGAACAGCAAAGACTCTCAACTACCCATAGAAAAAGGAACCAAGAGTTTCACATTTTAGATTTTAGAGTTCTGCATTCATAGTGACATTTTGGCTTGAACTTGCTTGAGATATTTTGTTTTCCTCTTTCCCAAGGATTAAAAAAAAAAAGAAAGAAAGAAAGAAAAAAAAGAGAAAAGGTCTGGAATCCAATGCTGATTGCTGTGTGCACAGGAAACACCCAGATGGGAGCACGGGGAACGTGCCCGGGCCTGTCTGCTTCTAACTGTTTCCAGACTGGACAGTGATATTTTCTGAATCATTTTGTGACTACTGCCTTAAAGGGCAACCAGATATAAAATAGTGTCTGTGCTTCATTTTGAAATAAATGCCTTTTCCCTTTTATGAGGCAGGTCATTTTTTCTAGAATTCTATGTGGATTTTAATGCCATTCCCTTAAGAAAATAAAGTCTGTTCCCTCTACATATAGCACTGAAAATTTGGTTTGTAGCATAACTCCTATGAAAGAGTATTTTTTTAAATAACTTGAGAGATCTGTGGGGAGAACCTGGTGTCATGGTCAGGCCCTTGCTCTGTAAGCAAGGATTTCAAAAATGTTCTAATGCGAGAGAGAAAAACTAGAGAAATGACATCAACATAGGACAAAATAATTTATGACAGTGAATTTTAGACTCCCTGTTGAAATTCTGACAGATGGAGGAAATTCCTGTGCAGGTATTAGAGACACAGGGGCAGTGATGGAAACGGCCGGAGGGGACCCGTCGCGGTGCCCTCCGTGCTCTGCCCGCACGGAAGTCACCCTGGAAGGTAACTTCCTCTGTTCTGAATCATCCGCTTTTCATGTCATTAAAGGGAGAATATTTACGAAAAGTAAACACAGATTAAAAGTTGTGAAATATTCAATGTTCATTACAGCTCTATTTACAATAGCCAGGATATGGAAGCAACCTAAGTGTCCATCAACAGATGAATGGATAAAGAAGATGTGGCACATATATACAATGGAATATTACTCAGTCATAAAAAGAAACGAAACTGAGTTATTTGTAGTGAGGTGGATGGACCTAGAGTCTGTCACACAGAGTGAAGTAAGTCAGAAAGAGAAAAACAAATACCATACGCTAACACATATATATGGAATCTAAAAAAAAAAAAGGTTCTTATGAACCTAGGGGCAGGACAGGAATAAAGACGCAGACGTAGAGAATGGACTTGAGGACACGGGGAGGGGGAAGGGTAAGCTGTGACAAAGTGAGAGAGTGGCATGGACATATATATCCACCAAATGTAAAATAGAGAGCTAGTGGGAAGCAGCCGCATAGCATAGGGAGATCAGCTCGGTGGTTTGTGACCACCTAGAGGGGTGGAATAGGGAGGGAGGGAGGGAGACACAAGAAGGAGGGGATATGGGGATATATGTATATGTATAGCCGATTCATTTTGCTAAACAGCAGAAACTAACACACCATTGTAAAGCAATTATACTCCCATAAAGAGGTTAAAAAACAAGTTGTGAAATATTAATGACAAAGACGTAGAAAATAAGAATCGGGCAAGCGTCAGCTTTGTCTCCAAAAAAGGGGGACAAGGTCATTCTAGAAATCACTGATTTGCATGAAGAATATCATTTCTCAGAAAGAGCAAAGAATAAGTTATTAAACGGGTGACTCGTGAAAGTGCAGAAAAGAACAAGGAAATCACCGAAACTCTGACTCGCTCTGAGCAAGTCCTGCCAGGCTAACCCCGTCCCACTCCGGGCGCTGTTAACGCAGCGGTGGCCCGAGAACTGCAGCCTGGCTTTCCGGGGTCCCGCCGGGAGCTCAGGTCAGCAGAGGCCGACATCTCGAGGCATCTCCCATCAGGGCACCACGGCTCCCTCTTCTAGAGCCCAAAACAGGACGTCCTCGCCAGGGAATGACATCTTGTTCTGGAGGCTGTGGCCGTGGTGCCCCTGCATCAGAACCACCAGGGAACTCGTTAAAAATGCAGATTCCAGGCCCAGGGCGGGACTACGGAGCCTGGAATCTCTGCGAAGGACGGGGCTTCACCTCAAGCCCCACTCCCCGCCCTGCAGGGTGGTTCCCTGCAGCACACAAACAGGCTGTCCTGTCCGCATGCTTCTCAGGAAACACAGACTGCGTGGTCCCACCGCCGCCCACCAGCTCTTTGAAGGGATTTCCACACTCGCTGCCCCACCTCCCTCCTCTCCTCTCTCACACCCACTGCCACCCACTCTCTTCACCTCATCAAGTCATCAAAACCCTCCACTGGGGCTCAACCCAGGGGTCAGACCTCAGAGTCCACGCACTGGGCACCATCCATCACCCCATCTTCCTCGAAACGCTTCCCTCACTTAGATTCCGGGACATCACACCCCTCGGGTCTCCCGACACCCCCTCTCTCCCGTCTCCTTATCTCCCTGTCTCCCAACATCCCCTGGACCCCGGCTCTTCTTCCCCGTCATCACCCCCTCGGGACCTAGTCCTGCCTCGGGGCTTTGTGTTACCATCTGAACACCGACAGCTCTCAGGTCTGGACCTGCCCCCAGAACTCCAGACGTGAGGCTCATCCCAGGTGAGGTCCTGAGTGTGCGCGTGAGGTCGGGGAGACCTCGGGGGCCGGGAGCCTCCCGGGGCCTCTGCTACATGCGGGCGGGGGAGAGGGCTACGGGGCAAACCTGGCATTTGTTGCTGGCCCTCTGCCCTGTCAGCTGCTCTGACCTGGGGCCTGGCCTCTGAGTACTCCTACCACTTCCCAGCTCAACGATGCATTTAACTGTTTAAAAGAGATATTTTATCCATACTTTCAACTGTTTTTAGACAGAGGGCTCACCACACCTAGCCCACCGTACTGCTAGGAACAAAGTTCAGAAATGCTTTGAAAGTAGAGAGAAGTCACCAAGTAGCTCATCTGTCTATTTGTGAAGACAGGGGACCCTTGAAAAGTCCCTTGGGGAGGCGCACCCCACCCCCAGTAAAGCGTCCAGAATCAACGACACAGGCCGTTCACTACAAAGACCCCCGAGGAGACGGCTGTGCACACACTATAACACAAGGCAGAAGGACCAGGCGTGAGCCTCAGACTCAGAGCCAGAAGGAACCTCCTCCTTCTAGGCAGGTCCGGTGGCTTCTCCAAGGGAACCCAGGGGCCGAGCCGCAAGCGGATCCCGACCTCCCGGGGCCCAGATGGGATGCAGGCTCCGGGCAGCGCGGCTTCCTCTCCCACCCGCCCGAGGAAGCTTCTGAGACGCAGTGGCTCATGCACTGCACACTCTTCTCTGCTCTTTAAATTGCCCTTCACGCGTCTCTGCCAATGCGTCTGCTCCCGCTGGCGTGAGCAAATGTGAGATGGAGTTACAGGACCAGCTGCACTGCTCCAATCGGTTCCTCGGGAAACTATTTCTGCTCAAAGTTTCCAGGCCGTTTCCAAAGGGCTAAATATAAGCTAAGGCATTTAGGATGGCGACACTTCCCCGACGAGAGAACAGGGACGGCCCACTGAAGAAAAACAAAACCCTGCGTGAAGGCACAGGAGCAAGGGAACGAGACAGGAAAATGCTGGAGGAAGCCAGAGGCCGGGGGCAGCGGCTCTGAGACTCAGGAGAAGGACGAAGCACAGAGCGGTGGCCCCTGGGCCTGAACCGCAGACCCACCTGGTGCAACGCCCGCCTGGATGCTGCAACTCCCCGACGGAAAGATCGTACAGTGCACACAGGGCACTCTTCTCACGCATCTTGGAATGGCGTTTTCCCTTTTTTTTTAACCAAAGAAAGTGACCCAGCCCCCAGGGCAGTCACGGCAGTAACACACACAGGGACAACCAGCCAGGCGTGTCCGCCTTCAGAAAGAAACCTTGAGCTGCTTCTGAAGCCCCTCAGGGACTGAACTGGGCCGAACTTGGGACTCAGACATCACAGCAGGGGGAAGTGAAGAAACTCAGAGGAGAGGGGAGGAGAAACAACCAAGACACGTCTCATTTTTATTCTCTGCCTTTTCCTTCCCATCCAGACTTTTGCCCTCCACCTCCCTTTTATTAATTTTGTTATTAAAGGCAAGGTGGACTTTTCCCTCTGTTTTTAAATGAAAGTGCCACCCCTCACGGCTTCTGTCTTTCTTTGCCCTCGTTGCCTGTCGCTCCCTCAAATTATCTCCCCTTCCATCCTTCTGAAAGCCTCTCCGTCTGCTGGTATTTTTATAAGTCACAGTCTATGCAAATTGGACGCCCTGGAAGCTGTGATTATAGCGGTGACGGGCAGACAGAGCCGCGTTCCTGCAGGGGCCTCCTTGCACAGAGAGAGGAAGACACAGGCGCCCACAACACACGCGCTGCAGGCTCCCAGGTTCTGACACCTCGACGTCCCTCAGGTGGGTTAGTTCTAGTAAGTTCCATCAATCCTTGAGCCCCCGGAGAAAGCAACGCTCTGTGGAACATGAGCTGTGAAGTGACAGAGGCCCTGGAACCTGGGTGTGGTGTTTCAGGCGCAGGTTCTAGATGCGGCCATGGACAATTTCCATCTCACCTGGAAAGCCACCTTCAAGGACGTGCTTTGTAAAGAGTCACTTTGCACACGGATGAGGAAGTCATTATCTGCATTTGTCAAGAGGCACTGAGGAATCGCCAAAGGGCCTCAAAACTGTGGATGGAAACGTATGTCGCTATAGGTCCCGAAGCAGAGAAGTTTCCTTACGGAACACACAGCTCTGTACGGGGACAGTGTCTGTCCTGGGGCAGCGGGATGTGTGCTGACGGGGCTAAGTCTTTATTCTTTAGTACAACTTTAAAAATAGTGTCGAGTAAAGAGGGTGATAAAATGATACCAGGCTGCCTGCCTGCCTGCCGTGCACCGAACAGGCAATTATCACCGTTTCCCATCCGTCCACATACTCAGAACATTGTCACTTCGGATCTGAGATGTGTGGTGTGAAAGAGAGAGAAGCTGCACCGAGAGTTGAGAAAAGCTGACAACATGGGCTTGAAATTCCCAAACGAAAAACCTCCGCGACGATCACCCACTACCAGTGTAACTATAGTCTCATCCCAGTGAGATCGACTGGGACCGCTTCACGGTTTTTTCCAGAAAAGGGAAAATTTCACTTATCTGAATATCATCATCTCCAAGACTTAATTATTTACATATTTTCTGACTTGATATCCAATTTTTTTTTTCAAACTCGACATTTCGGTAAATATCTTATCAGAACAAGTTGTTGGTAACTGTGATGTTTCTGACAGAGGTAAGGACATGCTGAGTCAGCTGGTGTCAGGGACTCTGTGCCCGTGGGACGCGTCCCTCCTGCCAGGCTGTTTTCTGTTCCAAGTCTCTGTATCTATTGTCAAGGGAAGGCCCAGCATTCCCCGCTCACAACTGTGCTCTCTCCACAACAGAAACGGGCTGAGCCACCTGTACAGACAGCTGGATGTCAATTCTCACTATTCCATGAGGCCAGCTCGCGCTCCTTCTCTAGTAAAAGGTGACAGACTCATAGGGACACGTAATTAGCGGAGAACATCTACCAGCATCATTACAAAGGTTTCACTTATTTTTCTCTTCAGGTATGAAACCAAAGGTCCTCCAGAACCATCTGTAAGAATTTCTTTGCATTCTAAGCTGGTCGCCAGATGGTAGGTTGCAATGTTCAAAAGGGCAAGAATATTCTCAAAGATAATGTCAAAATTCAACGTCTAGTGGATTGTGTTTTTCTTGCTCTACTGGGAAGAGTATCACTGTACATTTGTGCATGGGGACATTTAAGCCAAAGGTACAAATTGTAACGAAAGTACAGATCCGCCAGCACCCACTGGCACACTAGACATAAACAGTGACTCAAGGGTAAACACCAAACTACAGCAAAAGCTCTGGGCTGTATCCATCCAATCACTCAGACATCCTCTGAAGACTCGGGTACCACAGACCAGTACACTGCACCCTCCTGTCCAGTGAGCAGGCACTGACTGGGCATCTCTAAGCAACACTTATGTGGAGAAGGGCCATTTGGTTTCTGCAAAGAAAACACTGCTAAAGTAACAGGCTTTTTTTAATGGTGCAAAAAACACACAGCAACAGTTACTAAAACTGATCGCTATGATTGGGAAAGTCTGATGCTGGAATGTCTATATTTATAGCCCTTCCTCAAAGTAGAGATCACTTCTTCTTCAAAGAATCCGCCTGCCAGTGCAGGGGACACGGGTTCGAGCCCTGGTCCAGGAAGATCCCACATGCTGCGGAGCATCTAAGCCCGTGCGCCACAACTACTGAGCCTGTGCTCTAGAGCCTGTGAGCCACAACTACTGGGCCCGTGCGCCACAACTACTGAAGCCTGTGCACCTAGAGCCCGTGCTCTGCAACAAGAGAAGCCACCACAATGAGAAGCCCACGCACCACAACCAAGAGTAGCCCCCGCTCGCCGCAACTAGAGAAAGCCCGCACGCAGCAATGAAGACCCAACGCAGCCAAAAATAAAAATAAATAAATGAATAAATTTATTAAAAAAAAAAAGTGACGTTGCAAACATGCACTAGCAAGCATGTCTGTGATCCTCATGAGGGTGGACAAAGCAGAATCCGTGGGGTGTAGATAAGGATGAATTATTCAAACCGGTAACGTCTTAGCAAACGGGAATAACTTGCAAAAGGATCGTAAGCTGCCGCTTGGGTGAGTGGAATGACGGCAACACAGTTTAACATGTGGGCAAGTGCGCAGGATGAGGTCATGTGTTTGGGAAAGCGATGATTGTGCCCTACAAAGAATTTTATATTTTGACAGAGAGTAATCAGTCACAAGGCAGGACAGGACCTAAAAACCACCGAGTCCACGTCTTGGAAAAATATATGCCGCTATGAACAGAAAGCCATTGGTCTTACTGGACAGCTGGGCAGACTGGTGGGCACTGAGCGGGAAGCCTGCTTTCATTCACACACAAATTCCACGGTCACCAAGAGGCACACACGTTCACACCGCCTGACCCAGGGATCTCACTCCTCAGACTTTATCAAAACAATCTGAATATGGAAAGCTGTTCGTTACAATGTTTTTTTTAATGAGGGTGAAGAAATGAGAAACAATTTAAATGTCCAGAAAACAGTGGAAGAATTAAGTAAATGATGACATCCACCAAACGAAATTTTACAAAGGCATTAAAAGTGATTACACCATTTACAGTTGCTCCCAGAATAATGAAATACTTAGGGGAAAAGGAACAAAACACGTACCGTATCTGTGTGCTGAAAATTCCCGAACGCGACTGAAAACAATCAGAGAAGAGGTAAAAAACTGAAGGGACATTCATGTCCACAGATTGGAGGACTCAGTAAAGGGTATAATTCTCCAAACATTGATCTGTAGGCATAACACAATTCCCATCGAAGTCTGAACAAGGCTCTTTGTAGATACAGATAAGCTTACTCTAAAATTTATATGGATTCCATATATATGCAATCACATACAGTATTTGTTTTTCTCTTTCTGACTTACTTCACTCTGAATGACAGTCTCTAGGTCCATCCACCTCACTACAAATAACTCAATTTCGTTCCTCTTTATGGCTGAGTAATATTCCATTGTATATATGTGCCACATCTTCTTTATCCATTCGTCTGTTGATGGACACTTAGGTTGCTTCCATGTCCTGGCTATTGTAAATAGTCCTGCAATGAACATGGGTACATGTCTCTTTTTGAATTATGGTTTCTCAGGGTATATGCCCAGTAGTGGGATTGCTGGGTCATACGGTAGTTCTATTTTAGTATTTTTAAGGAACCTCCATAGGATATATGTATGCATATGGCTGATTCACTTTGTTGTACAACAGAAACTAACACAGCATTGTGAAGCAATTATACTCCGATAAAGATGTACAAAAAAATAAAAATAAAGCTTATATGGAAATGCAAATGACCTAGAATCCCTAAAAACAATTTTCAAAAAGAATAATAAAGTGGGAGGAATCACTCTACTGATGTTAAGGCTTACAACGCAGCTACAGTAATCAAGACGGTGACGTACTGGTGGAAGGACGGACACACAGACTAATGGAACAGAACAGAGAGCCTGGGCATGAACCCATCCCATTCAAATACACCCAACTGATTTTTGAGAGGGTTGAAGAAGAAATTCAGTGGAGGAAGGAGAGTCTTTTCAACAAACGGTGTTGGAGCACTGGAACTCCAAGGCGAAAAAAAACAAAACAAAACAGACCTAAATCCCGTTTTATACAATGAACTGAAAATGGATCACAGACTTAAATGTAAAACATAAAACTATAAAACTTTTAGGAGAAAAGCTTCAGGACCTAGGAATAAGGGGGAAATTCTTAGATATGATCTCCAAAGCATGATCCATCGGTAAATTGAGCTTAATCAATGTTTGAAACTTTTGTTCTGCTAAGACTCTGCTAAGAAGATGAAAAGAGAAGCTATAGCCTGGAAGAAAACACCTGCAAGCCACTTATGCAACAAAGGTCTTGTAGCTATAACAAATAAAAATTCTCAAAACTCAACAGTAAAATAAAACAAATAATCCAGTTAGAAAATGGGTAAAAGAGATAAACAGTCATTTCACCAAAGAAGATATACAAATGGCAAACAAGCACCTGAAAATATATTCAACATCATTAGCCACGAGAGAAAGGCAAATCCACCGTAAGATATCACTACACACCTGTCAGTGGCTAAAACAGAAAATATAGTGATAACATCCAATGCCGGTGAGGATGCAGGGAAACTGGATCTCTCATCCATTGCTGGTGGGAATGGAAAATGGATCAGCTGCTGGAAAACAGTCAGGTAGCTTCTTACAAAATGAAACACGAACTTACCGTACAACCCAGTAATTGCATTCTCGCACATTCATCCCAGAGAAATGAAGAGTACGTTCACGCAAAAACCTGAAGGTGATAGTTCACGGCAGCCTTATACCCAAACAGGAAACAACCCAGACGTCCTCTAACTTAAATGCTAAGCAAACTGGGACACATCGTCGGCGACAATAAAAAGGGACACACTAAGGATACACGCGACACGAGTGTGTCTCCGCAGAATGACGCTGAGTGGAAAAAGCCAATCTCAAAAGACGATATTTATCCTGATGAAACAAAAATCCCTATTTGGAGGCAACACAAGAGGAATGTAAACATGAAACGTTTTCTCTGCCTGTTTGGGCCTCCCTCCCTCCCCTCTAGTTTGCTCTGTGCGTCTGCAGTATACATTAACCAGACCTCCCCAATGGCAGTAATACCAGCTCAGCCATGAAGATCAAGTTTACTCCTCCTGTGTCAGCCATACAACTCCTCAGAAGATAGCATTCCTTCCTCAATCCTGTAAGGGGTCACGATCACCCACCACTAGCCTTGTACGTGCAGACAAGCCTTACGTCCGATGCCAACACGTGGATTCCTTTAAAGATAGTGATGGGTG
Source organism: Phocoena sinus (assembly GCF_008692025.1). Lineage (NCBI taxonomy): Eukaryota > Metazoa > Chordata > Mammalia > Artiodactyla > Phocoenidae > Phocoena > Phocoena sinus. The sequence continues at coordinate 2,634,795 of NC_045774.1, read as the reverse complement.
CTGAGCAGTCTGGTAAAACAACCTGGGGAGATACTGAGCCACACCTAAGGGAAGGTCTTAGCTTAAATACCTATTTATGACCTTATTAATGTTACCAGTTACATTACTTGTATTCTGCCTCTTTTACAAGATTATTGGTTCTTGCATTACCAATTGTGTGACTGAGTCTCGGATAAAAGTAACAATGTTTAGGTGACTTGAAAAGATGAATCGAACATATAGTCCTACAAGGTGAATGATGGTAACAGTGTTGACTCTAGATTTGGGAAGAAGCCACAAGAGGGAACTGTCTCCTGGACCACAACAGACCAGTAAGACAGGTGGTCCACAGGTTTTTGGGTGCTGTTAACAGGGCCTAGCCCAGTAACAGCACTTGGAGCGACCTCTCGACAAAAACCTCCCCTGACCCGGGGATGAGCACTCCTAGCGCCTTGGGGCAAATGGGTCAGGAAATGCCTCCTAAACCTTGGTCAAAACTAAGATTGAAAGGGAAGGGATTGCAAAATAAAGACTGTTGCCCACCATCCAGTTCTACAAGAATCATATCATTAGCCACTGCAGTTGCTGACCTACAAGACACCCTGAATGGAATTCAGAACAAAGATAAGGATGAGGCCCTCTGTGCTCTGGGAAAACGGGCAGAACCGGCCCTCAGAGAGTTAGATATTCTCAGGAGAAGCTTTTTATGAACCTGGATTCTTGCATCTTCCCATACTTACAAAAGCACTAAAACCATTAACTAAGATGTCTTTTCCTTGTACATAGCAGTAACCTTCTATCAAGATGTATGCCTGATTGCATGTACCCACTTTGTCAAAATCACGTATACACTGGCCTCCCCCTTACCTCTTCAGTCCTCAGAGCTCTCTAAGAGCCTGTCTCTAGGGTCATAATGCCCAGATTGGCTCAAATTAAAATTTCCATTTCTTTCTTAGATTGACTATTGATTAATTCTTCATCAACAATATGATCCCCATTTGTATAATATCTTTTTTTTTTGGCCGCCTTGGGTCTTTGTTGCTGAGCGCGGGCTTTTCTCTAGTTGCTGTGGGCTACTCTTCATTGTGGTGCGCGGGCTTCTCACTGCGGTGGCTTCTCTTGTTGCAGAGCACGGGCTCTAGGCGCGCGGGCTTCAGTAGTTGTGGCACACGGGCTCTAGAACGCAGGCTCAGTAGTTGTGGCGCACGGGCTTAATTGCTCCGCCGCGTGTGGCGTCTTCCTGGACCAGGGCTCGAACCCATGTCCCCTGCATTGGCAGGCGGATTCTTAACCACTGCGCCACCAGGAAAGCCCTTTATAACATCTTTTTTTTTTTTTTTAATTAATTTATTTATTTATTTTTGGCTGTGTTGGGTCTTCGCTTCTGCGCCAGGGCTTTCTGCAGTTGCGGGGAGCGGGGCCACTCTTCATTGCGGTGCGCGGGCCTCTCACTGTCGCGGGCTCTCCTGTTGCGGAGCACAGGCTCCAGACACGCGGTCTCAGTAGTTGTGGCTCACGGGCCCAGTTGCTCCACAGCATGTGGGATCTTCCCAGACCAAGGCTCGAACCTGTGTCCCCTGCATCGGCAGGCAGACTCTCAACCACTGCGCCACCAGGGAAGCCGTATAACATCTTGAAATGACAAAATCTTAGAGAAAAAGAAGAGATTAGTGGTTGCCAGAGGTAAGCGATTGTGTGCGCGTGTGCAGGTGTGCATGTGTGTGCGTTGCATAAAAGAGTAACAGGAGGGATCTTTGTGGAGATGGAAAAATTCTGCCTTGATTGTGGTGCAGGTTACATGAATCTACACGTGTGATGAAACTCATAGAACCACACACACACACACAAAAGAGCACGTGTAAAACTGGTGACATCTGCATAAGTTCTGTTGATTGCATCAAGTGTCAGACTCCTAGTTTCTGTGCTGTACTATGGTTATACAAGATACTACCAGTGGAGGAATTGGGGGAAGGGCAGACAGGACCTCTGTACTAGTTTCTAAAACTTTCTGCTATTTTATAATTATTTCAGAATAAAATATTTTTAAAAAGTGATTTTGAAGTCTACTTGCAATGTTGAAAGAGCCTTGTTATAAGATTTTAAATTAAAGAAGGCAGTAAATAAATTTTATGTATATGATGACTACACTGACATTTAAAAGAGCTGTCGGAGAAACATCAATGGGAAATACATCAAGAAGTTAACGGTGACAGTGTTACAGAAGTATAAGTGGTTAATTTTCTTTCCTTTGTTTTCTAAATCTTTTATATAGAAATGTAAACGTCAGCAAGAAGACTCAGGCTTCCATGTAAGGAAATTTAAATCAATAAAGTCACCTTGTTAACCACAGATGTGGGATTCCTATACTCACCCACCGCTATCACATCCAGCTAAACTGAAATACAATGGGAAGCTTATGCAAAATGAACTGTGAGTTTTGAAAAGCAGATAAGATCAAATAACTTGCAGGAATACAAAAAGATGGAAGCCAACATGAAAGAATCTGGACACCTTTTCTGGATGCGGAGAATAAACCTACCATTTGGTGAAAAACAAAGGCTCGATATTTTTAAAGCTATTAAAATTTTTTTTTTTTTTTTTTTTTTTGCGGTACGCGGGCCTCTCACTGTTGTGGCCTCTCCCGTTGCGGAGCACAGGCTCCGGACGCGCAGGCTCAGCGGCCATGGCTCACGGGCCCAGCCGACCCGCGGCATGTGGGATCTTCCCGGACCGGGGAACGAACCCGCGTCCCCTGCATCGGCAGGCGGACTCGCAACCACTGCGCCACCAGGGAAGCCCTAAAGCTATTAAAAATTTTAAACTCAACATGCAAGGTTCATCTTGTGGAGGAATACAGTATTTCCAATCAGGGCACGGACGGTAAACACAAGAATGTGCAACGCGGAGACCAACACAAACTTCCCAGCCTGGCGGGCGGCCAGGGAGTTAACAGAATTTTTTCCTGGGAGGTGGGTGGTATGGATTTACTGGAAACTGAAAAATGAGGAAAAAAGGTTTAAAAGTGAAATTAGAGATGACTGTCTGCTATGGTGTACTAGACAAAATGGCTTGTGTGATACATTTATTTCTCTTAAATAGTTTCACAGATGTAAATATGAAGGGGTTAAATTTTTTTTTTCTTCAACAGCCATGAGTAGCAATCTAAGCGAAATCAACTGTAGTCACTGTTGTAACGTGTGTGCGCGTTGGATCAATAATCCCCAAACCTTCGAGGGGAGTTTCCACGTGGGTGGCATCCCCCATACAAGGCCAATGCATGAGGGCCATGCTTAGGGCAACAGACTAGAACTACTGTCAATACTCTGGTCCCAGCCATTTTTCCTGCTAAAAGTAGATCGTCCCACATATCCTTAGAGAAGACTGCCAATTTGGCTATCGGAGTCTCAGAACACACATGACATGGAGCTAGCCCTGGCTGTATTCCCTTTCTTATCCCGAAGATTCTTACACACAGAATCCAGACAGAGAACAGTCATGACCTTCAGAATTAAGCTTAAACAATTTCAGTGATAATGTGCTTTTATCAGGTTTCCAAACTTTTGAAAAGATGAAACTTTTGGCCGAAACCCTCAAAGAAGTTAGCTGAATAACCACCCCTCTTCCTCTTTTTAAAACCAACTTAGTTGACATTTAAAAGAAATATAAAACATTCTGCTAAAAAAAATCAGATACGTGTTAAAGTTTTCAAATGCCCCCATCAGCCCATCCACATCACACTGCCCTCCAACCCCGAGGGTGGAGCTGTCAGAGCTGCGAGAACTCGGCCCCAAGTGACCCCTCAAATGGAATGAAGCTAACTGGTGAACTCCACACATATGTACGCTTTTGCCACTACAAGCCAAAGATGCAGATTTCCAAACAGGCGTGAGCACAGATGAAGTATGTCAGGTGAGGTGACAAACTGATTTGGTTTAGAGGGTACAGTGGCCTTGTTGCCATGCAGCTCCCTGCGACCAGCATGGCCACGGTTCCCAAAGCACCAGAGACTGAGAATCCAAGGACCCCCGCAGGGCCACCGAGGGATCTGGACAATTGAAATTTTACTCCACGGTAGATGGGTTTCATCTGACTCAAGCTGATTGCTACCCAATGACCTGTGAGGCTGTTTGAGAGAGGCAGCTGGCCTGCAGACACTTCTTGGAGAAATCAGAGATTACACGCAGGGTAAATACAACATCACTGTCATTATCCCCCGTCGGCCTGGCCCCTCTGTGCAAATACCCGTTTCGTTCTCGGTGGTACCCTCCTACCTCAAAGCGCCCAGCGCACAGCATTTACTCGATACGTGTTTGTACAGGAATAAATGAAGACCTTGTGGGTGCTTTAAACAAGGTGCACTGAACGCCCTCGCGTCTGTTATCCCATGGGATGCTCGGTCCAGAGTACGTCTGCTGAACAAGGCCTGCAGCACACCGAGCCAGCCTGCTGAGACGCAATCTGGTTCATGGTGTAAGACACGGGCTTGGGAACTTCCCACATTCGTGGAGTCGTGATCTGCGTTATATACGATTTTGAAATCCAAAGAAATCGTATTATAAAAGTTTGTAAAAGTCTATCCTAGCTTGGGTTTTGCCAAAATGCTTCAGCCCCGTCCAGCAATTCGAGATATCTTGCTGTACTTCAAGATCACACACTTTGTCTACAACAGGCTTAAGTGATGGTGGCGAAAATCCTAAGACTTTTCTGAGACTCTGGTAGTAGTATGTCAAAAATTATTTATACCAGAAAAAGTGATTTGAAAATTTGTTTAGAAAGCCCCTTCAGCTGAGGCTATTATTCCAAACTGCTGAGAAAAGTTCTATCATTTCCTACAAAGACAACTAATTCTTTACTTGGTGATACAGCAGAGATGAACCAACCATTACACCTAAGCCCTGAACCTCGGATGCAGGCTGGGAGCCTGGCGACAGCTGCAGGTGCTCTGTCACTTCTGCGGTCAAGCTGTGACACGCCGTCTACCAGGCTAGGTCAACAGTGTCCGATCTGAACGGTTCCATAATCACTAGCATACGAGCACACTCATATAATACTGCCGGATTTAAAATTCTCGCGGTAGGCTGAGCTCATACGCTGTAGGTATGAAGTACCTTGGCCACTTAACGCATGTTTTTTTCACACTATTTTTTCTATTTTTTTGGTTAAACTCCTTGATACAAGCAATGCTTACAAGGACCAGGATTCATTCAAACAGACTGGCAACCACTGGTGATGTCGTGAGTAGCAAGCATCCCGGGCAGAGTAGCAAGGACCCTCCCTCCCAATGCCCTCTCCTCTCTCTACCCGCTGGGTCCTGCCCTGACTCAGCTGTCCCAGTATCACACGTGTGGCGCATCTCCCTGTCGATGACTTTGTTCCTGAGCCAAACGTGGCGTGGCTTTAAATGGACTTGGCTGTTTTCTGTCGGCAGTTACACACTGAGAGACTGAAGAAGGACAACCAGCCTGCTGTCATCTGTTTCTGAATATTTCCAAGTTGCTCTTCTTTCCCAGAATGATGGCTTTGGAACTCCAGTGCAAATCCCACTGAGATTTCCAGCATCCTCTTGGATCTTACCCAGAACTGAGTCCCACTGGAAAAATCACAGGTTTAGGTCAGAGACTGTTCATGGGAAAAGAGCATCTGTGTCTAGGAAGGGGCTCTCGCCAGCAGGCTGCCCCAAAGTGGTGGCTGAAATTGCACCCAGCCCTCCGTGTGCGTGTGCGTGTGCGTGTGTGCACAGGGGGACTCCAGGGAATGATCTCAAGCAGCTCTTGGAGTGAAGAGCTCTTGGAATGATTGGTGACGCAGCTGACACAGTTCATAAGTTCAGCTTTCAGCTACTTCTTCCCACAGAGTGACACAGTTTTCTCATTATCCTTCGAACTTTTCAAATAATGATTCCCTGGGAAATTACTCCTTAAGTGCGAGCTCTGCAAATTTTCACTAGTTGGTGCACACCTCAACTTCTGTCTCAAGCCTCATGACTACAATATTCCCAGATCGCCAGGCCCGCTTTATAAGATGGATGTGAGACAAAGTTTAACCTGTCTCTTTTGTTGTGAAAACACTGGACTTCGAGCTGCTGACTGAATAAAAAGCCAGGTGAGCTTCCGTGCCCGCCTCTCCCCGGATGCGCACGCTGTTTCGAGGGGGTGGACAGAAAGGCTCAGGAATAATGCCTGAGACTCGAGCCTTCACTGGACGAGAAGACAGAGGCAGAGGTGCTGGTGGCAGTGAGGACACGGTCCCCAAAGGACACACACTGGCCCATCAGACATGAGATCAAGTCAACGTGCTGTCGGAAAGAGTTGCGGGTTTCTCTTTTTGGTTTTTTGAGAAAACAGTGTGACCTTCCACCCCGGGTAAAGCTGAGGAGACACTCTGGACGACACCACCAGCAACTCTCTCGGAAGTCTTAAAAATACTCAAATTGCACGTACACTCAGGGCCCCGCAAACGAAAGGCAGTCACGAGTTTTACAAAGATAAATTAATCGGTAATTTTAAAAACCTGAATTTGAAATGAGTTTAGGGATTTTTCATTCCTTGACCTTTTCCCTATGTAGCCAGAATACTGTCCCAAGTGATGACAGAAAACATCCATTCAATAAACACCATGTAAAAATGTCCCATTTCTTCAGCAGTTTGGACTCAGATGTACTGAAACAGCTTGAACCAGCAACACTGCACCTAAGCAAACAAAGCTGCTTTCCTTGCAGGTACGTGGCAGGATCTACACGACGGACAAGACGGGGTCCGTCTCCACATCGTGGCTTTTCACACCTCTCTCTATGAGACACTCCTATCAGCTTCAATATCTGAGATTTCGGGCTTCCCCGGTGGCGCAGGGGCTGGGAGTCCGCCTGCCGATGCAGGGGACGCGGGTTCATGCCCCGGTCCACGAAGATCCCACACGCCGCAGAGCAGCTGGGCCCGTAAGCCATGGCCGCTGAGCCTGCGCGTCCGGAGTCTGTGCTCCGCAACGGGAGAGGCCACGACAGTGAGAGGCCCACGTACCGCAAAAAAAAAAAAAAAATCTGAGATTTCTTCATTCTGACAGAGGACACAGAGTCATCATCGATCAAGAGCATCCTTTTTGAGGAAAGGAAAGGGATTGAGGGACGCTGGCCTCTAGACAAGGGACCACTAAGGGTGAAGGTGACAGAGACGTGCCAGGACACTGCCTTGAACTGAATGTGTCCCCCGAGATTCAAAGACTGAAGCCCTAACCCCAATGTGATGGTAATAGGAGCTGGGCCTTTGGGAGGTGATTGGTCAGGAGGGTGGAGCCCTCAGGAATGGGATTACTGCCCTTACAAAAGAGACCCATGGAGCTTCCTCGCCCCTCTGCCACGTGAGGACGCAGCGAGAAGACGGCATCCATGAACCAGGAAGCGGGTCCTCACCCGACACTGAATTAGACATTCAGCCTCCAGGACCTCAATAAGTAAATTTCTGCTGTCCATCAGCCACTCAGTCTGTGGAATTGTGTAACAGGAGCCTGAATGCACCAAGACAAGCATGAAAGTACGTATGTGCGGCTCTTGAGGGGGCAGAGCGTTGGAGACAGTGAGCGCCGAACGGAGGGGCTGTGTCTGGAAATCTGGGGGAAGAAGAGGTGATTTCTGATTCTCTGTCTCTGATGAGCCAGGAATGATCAGCACGTCCTTCATCCAGAGCTAATCTCTGGGGATTCAGCAAGCAGTCTGTTCCCGGGCCGTTCTTCGCTCCTTCTCCCAAGTTCTAGGTCATCAGGAAGCCTCCCTTCCACAGGAGACCCCACTCCAGCTCCTAAGCAGCTGTGTCGCCTGCCTGCCGTGATGTGAACGGCCGTTTGAAGGACCTGGCCCTGCACACTAGGTGCTCAATTCACCAGAATGGGTTCCTCTGTGTCATTATCATCGCATTTTCATTCTTCTTGACCTGTGAGCCCCTGAAGGCTTTCCTCTTAATACTTGACATTATGGGAAAGACCATTCCTACACCCACTGAAAAGTACCTAAATATGCTCATTTCCCCTCTGAATCACTGGGTCTTTTTCAGCAAACCGGTCCTTCATCTTAGAAGGAACGTGAACTTCCATAAGAGCTGTGGTTGAAGATCACTTAGTACTTAGAGGGCAGGAGAATCCCACGCCCAGGAAGGAACACCGTCGGAAAAGGCCTGGAACAGACACGTGTGGGCAGGAGCACTTGGTGAGGCCAGATGAACCAAGAAACAACGCACACCTTCCTTTAAACAGAGGACCATCATCAAGAGAGAATCTGAAGTTGCTGTTCTCATGCAGGACATAACACTTTCGCATCCAATTGTCTGAACTGAGCATCTTTATTCCAGGTAAAGGATCTACAGTCTTCCAAAAAGTTCTACCAGACACCAAACCAAACCCAAAGGCTTGTCTGGGTACCCTTGGTAAGAGTACACTGCTCTAAGAAACGTGTTCCATCCTCTTACCGAGGCCACCTTAAGAGCCTGTTGGAGTCTTGGGGTGACGGGCATGAACTGGGTGTATCACTGGTGTCCGTTGTCCCAACAACTCCACACCTTCCCAGTTAGACCAGTGCCAAGAAGCCAAATGCCAACACCCAGATGCCAGGGGCACTAACCAGTACCTACGAATCATACCCCGCTTTACCAAATATGCTGTCTTTTCCGGTCGTCCGACGGCGCTGACTGTGCACGGGCGAGAGCCCACGGTGAGTACGCCCTCATCCCGTCTGCACAGTGGGCCGGGCAGCTCCCTGCCCCGACACACAGCAGCAGACACAACGGAGGCCTGAGTGCACAGGGATACACTCCCGGCTGCAGGGCGTCCTTCCCAGGCTCGCCTGCGGAGATGAAGCCCTGAGGCCTCTCTGACCAACATAAATGGGGTCCTGGGAACCAAGCCCCCGTAGACTTTCGACAGCGGGCAGCTCGGGGCACCCCAGAACTGGACTGTTCTCACGCTGAGTGGTGTCTCGTAGTGCCTGGCTGTGACTCAGTTAAAGTTAACTTGAAGTTCTGTTGTGGAGCTTGGGGAAAATGAACGGACTGAATTACGCCAATATCTCCTCTACCCAACATCCTAACTGAGAGAGTTTTTCCATCACCCAAGTTGAAAGGAGAAAAATTGGTTTTGGGTTTGCATGGCTGTCCGTTAGCAAAAAAAAAATGTTAATGAAGATATAATGCCACGTACTAAAACATCTAGGGTTTTCTATAATGTAAGGAAGTAACAGAGGTAAATTACGAGACAGTCAAGTTACTCCCAGGTAAGTATCAAGAGATCAAAATAAAACCTGAAATCATTCTGGGCTCTAATTTATATACGGAATCCCCATGTCTGAACCCTCACTTTCCTAATATCCCCTATAATGACCTGCAGGACGTGTTCCCCCCAGTTCACCCGCCATGCAGGAAGCCTGGGACAGCCTGGACCACACGTGTGCCCCAGCGACAGCCCTCAGGACCGATGAGAGGGCGGGAGAGGCTGCTCTCCTCCCACAGGATGGGGGCCGTGCCCAAGGTGTCACAGGTGTGGGGTGTCACTGTAGTCTGCCCCACCTGGGGAAAGGAAATGTCCTCTAAGATGATGGAAAACCCCATGAAGGAAGTGGGTGAGTCTAAGGGGCCGCGAAGCCTGCCCAGTGGGAGGAAGTTCAAAGTCAGGACACTTGAGAGGTGAGCTTGTGCAGTTGGATGTCAGCCGTGGCTCGTCCGAGACGGACCCCACTGTGAACACGGGGACAGCCAGCCTGGGTCTCCCGTGCTTTGAGTCAGGCAGGAATCCTGGGGTGATGATCCTGCTGGAGTTTCAGAGAGTTTTAGCGATCTTCGGGGAAAAGGAGTATGCTTTCGAGTCGGTGGAGCTGGGGACATAGTATAACGTTTGCCATTTAGAATGAGGGAATACAGGGTTCTGACGTTCACAAATGAGCATTGTGAGGATGTCCAAGTCCTCACAAGAGGATTAGATCTGGGTGGAGCGGGAGGCCTCTGGGACTGGAGCGTGACCCTCCAGGCACTGCCATCTCCTGATGTGTGGAGTGCGGAGAGCAGGGGTTCAGCAGAGCTTGTGTTTTCTTTTTCGACACACGGAGAGCTCCAAGTATATAACTCGGGAGGACACACTGGGGCAGGAGTATATGACCTATGAGTTTTACTGGTACCACCTCATTTCCCAAACGTGTACCCATCCGCCAAACATGCAAGTCCTCAGACAGTTTCTGAACACTGAGACCTTCGGTCAGAATGGGTGGAAAAGCATGGTGCTAAGTGATGAACACTTTCCTTATTAAACACTAGTTAATAATTACGCTGTAGTCAGTACACACATCCTAGGCCTAAAGTACCACTAGTTCAGTGACACGTCTGAGTAAAAATGGCCATCGTGTTCTCTTAAATGCTCCCAAAAAGAGGACATCTATGCTAGGACCAATGGCCCAATTTTCCAAGAGCTATCAATCATTTCTTACGGTGTTCAGGAAGACACTGGAGAAGATGCGGGTGTGAGCTGACCCGGAGTCACACCACGGGAAGCTTCCTGGTCACTAGTGCTGCAAGGTGCAGAGCAGAGCTGTTTACACAGATGTGTGCTCCGTTCAGACTGCACACCCCCTGCCACACCTGGACACAGGCCATGAGCCACGACACCGACGCACACCGCGCCCCACACCTTCCTACCTTATGGGTCTGGATCTACTGTCCAATCCCTGGGACTGTAAGCACATATTTCAATGTGCTTCAATGAAATAGATTTTTATTTCAAAGAAAAACTAGTCTCAGCATCTCTTTAAAGGTCTTAACAAGCACCTTACAGTAAACAGTAACCAAGCACAACGAAGGAAGATACAAAGCTAATACATTACCTGCTTTGTCTTCCTGAAGAAATGACTCTCCTAGGGCATGTGTCACAAGGCGGCGTAAGGAACAATGTCTTCCATGCCCGCCCCTTGAGATACGTGATCAGAATTCAGACGGGGTTCAGGGTCTTGACATGCCCAGAGGGGATGTGCCATTGGGTAGGGGCACAGAACCCACGTCCACAGGGACAGGTAAGTAGTAGCAGAAGAAGAGAATGGAGTTGTCACCAACATCCCGGGCGCTGGGCACAGGGGACCAAGTGCTACAGGGGAGACGGGTTCGGGTGCACCTTCCCCCCCCATCGCTCCCCCGCGAAGGGAAAGACCGGCCTCCTGGTCCGAGCCTGCGCCATCCTTAGAATTGTCTTATTTTTCTTTTCTCTTTTCTTCTTCCCTGACCCTTCCTCGAGCGTAGGTCCCAAGAAATGCCACCAGTGGTCACTCATTCCCATGCAGGTGGCCTGTCCCGTGATCCTTTGGGAGCGCTTCTCAGCCCAACGTGGTGTTTTGTTTCCCGGGGCTCCTGGCCTCTCACCAGCGTGTGCATCTGGGGTGCAAGCCCTCGCTACCACCCTGAGGGAAATGTGTTCAACCTACCGACCATTTCAAAAAGAAAAGAAACCCAGGGCTATTACTTTCAGCAGTAGTAACAATAATTTAAATGGACCTTCCTCCAGGTTGGGGTGTACATACATGCTCTCCTCGAGGTCACCTGATCCTGGCCACCACTAGAGCGTCCGTCCACTGTGGCGGAGGACAGCCTTTCCTCAGCGGCCCCGAGTGGCCAGGCCTCGTCTCAGCAGACCCGGGTGTCCAGGAGGGGACGGAGGCCTTAGGATACGGGATGCCCCGTGTCGGAGCCGTCCACCTGGGGCCATGACCTGGCAGTGCTAACTGAGAGGCTTTGACTTAACTACCCCTAAGAGGTGCAGCAGAGAGCAGAGCAGGCGACCAGCGGCTGCCGGGTAAGGTGGGAAGGGTGCTTCCTGCTCCAAGTTCATGTGAGTGAGAAGAGCCCCCTCATCCAACGGGACTTCAATACCACGGGGCTTAAGAAATAGAAACAGCCCCTTGTGTAACAAGGAATCAGCTTGTCTCCTCTCAGAGGCTCATGAAGTAAATCCCTAACACTTAAAAGAAAAAAGGAAAATGGGTCTTCTACAAAAGTCTCACCCAAAGCCACACTTCGTGTTCTACGGTATAAAACTGTTTTAAACGATGCAGATGTGCTTCAGAGAAGCCAATTGTATTCTACAACCGAAGCAGTGAATCTAGGTTAACGGCTCGCACGGGGCTCTTATAAAAGCTCAACAGTCCTAAGACTGGTCCCGCTCGTCCTGGCCTGTGACACGAGAGCAGCGTGAGAATGACTCTGCTCGGCCACCTGCTGACGGGTTCTGGCTCCCCTGCACCTCCCCCCTCCAAATAATTTAATTTACAACCAATTCCAAATCATTAAACTCAGGGGACAGGACCACTCTTTAAGCTGAAAGTCAGCCACGACGATGAGAAGGAATCTTAAGAGTCCTGGATTCTCTCTCACATCTTACGTTTGTCTTTCCTCCAGCACCCCCCAGGAGGCTCTCGATGTGTGTTTCATTCTGGCTCACCAGGCCCTGGATCCAAATGTCAGAGCTGGCAGTGACCCTGGGCGACGTCGGTGACGGTCAGGGTCTCAGTGGTCCTGCCCCGCCGCCAGCCCAGAAGGGCTTCCCTGAGTGTGCTCGGCCCCTCAGCTGCACACGTGGCCCAGTAGCAGCTCCCCAAGTGGGCCTGGCTGGTCCCCAAGTGCTGTCAGCTCTCTGCTCCTCAGCTGTGCCGGGACCTGGCAGCAGAGCAGAGCCAGGCCCAGATGGTTTAGACCATAATCAGCAGTGGATGCCCTGAGCCCGTCAACTGCCAGCTGGCGGAGCCCAGCGCCAGCCCGGACAGGTGGTGTGCAGCCTGTGGAGAGCCAGCACGGACCAGGGTGGACGCCCCGCCGCAGACAGCATCCCTGAAGACGGCAAGCTCTGGGTCGCGTGCAGGCTCACAGGATCCCAAGTGGGTCCAGCGTCACCTCGGGCCATCTCAGGAGACACTGTCCATGAATTCTGTAGCCAGGAGGCCAGGAGGAAGGCCACCTGTCTGGGTGTAAAGCTGCCACGTCGCTCTGATAACTACCTCTCAAGAGAGACACCTGGAAGCCGGGAAGGGATAAAGAATGAAAGGTTTTCACATCAACCCAGACTAGGATTTAGGGCTTCGCCTGTAAGTGACGCCTGAACACGTGACCACTTATCATCAGGTGGGCACGAGATTCTTCCACTCCCAAACCCAATGTACAAACCCAACCTCTCACTGCCAGCACTGTAGGACGAGGCTACCTTCCTCTGTAGGAGGGGCCTACATCAGCGTCATTTCTGAATGTTCCCCCCTGAAAGTGCCCACCGGCTGTTTCTCAGCATCTGCAAAGGGACCCTCACTCGTGCCGGGTCGCAGCCTGACGAGTGTGCCCAGCCCCCGCTTCCCCCTGCTCCCCTGCCCAGCCTCCTGAGGGGGGAACCATGCTGCCTACCCTCTGTCGCCTTGATTGACGACGTCCCTGTGGGTGTGGAGCTTCTGCCCCCAGGTACGGCCAGAGGTTCATCTCTGGATGACTCGGACGCATCGGCCCTGGGGGTCCCGTTGGGGTAGAACTCACCAGGTGGGGACAGCGGCGTTTGTGCAAAACCCTGTCCTCTTCCCCAAGGCCTCCCCTGCGTCTGGTCTCCTCAGTTTCTGAGCATCGCCCAGCGCTGGCCTGGAGTCTTCCCAAGCCTTTCTGTTCACTTCTGGCCCTCAGGCCTCTGGGCGAGGGGCTCCACCTGCTGAGAGGCTGGAGGGAGAGCGCTCCCTCCTCACACCTGCACCCACCTGGACCCAGAGAGGCTCAATGATGGCTCAAGGTCACACAGCAGACGCCCAGAGGTCTAGGGCCAGAGGAGCACAGGCCATCATGTCACAGAGGGTGAACTGAGCAAAAGGGATTTTCCCTCAGATTCTACCGACTCACAAAAGAGAAGTCCTATTTACACAGCAGACGGCAAATGTAAAGTGAAGGCCCAAAGAGTTGGGGGTATGCAGAAAACAGCTTCTAGAACAGGGTCAGATGAATTAATGGATAAAGAGATCCATGATGAGCTACTGAGGTAAATTAGGAAGACATTAAAACATCAGGGGTCCTCTTAACACTCTTCTGCAAATACCTTTTTTGCTAAAAACAGACTCTTAAATTGAGTTGACTACAGGTCAACCATGACTTGAGAAGTGGTGCTCCAGGGACCTGCTAGTGACGGCCTGGGTCCTTGGCTGCTGGCCTGAAAACCTGGACCTGTTCTTGGTATATGTTTTCCATACATGGGGCTGGGCATGAGCGATTAACAGAAGCTGCAACCAGAAGATTCAGAGCAGTGACTCAAAAACCAGAATGAAAAATGGGCGGCCAAGTTAGAGAGACAGTAAGAGATGGGCAACACCCAGAGGGGAAATAAGAAGAGAACTAATTTTGGTCCATTTCCCAGGGCTCCAATTTAATATAAGAGTGTAGACTTGGACAGATTAACTACACAGAAATGCTGACGTGTTAACAGTACTAGGTATCCAAGAAAATAATTTTTGACCGGGAGGCTAGCTCCAAGCAGAGAGAGCCACACCAGCAGGTGATTATAAGAGGATATGCAATTCACTGCATCGCTGAAATGGAGCCGCGACTGAGACCCAGCCCGTCTGCACTGGAAAGTCTGCTCAGAGGAAACCCAGGGTGCTGCAACGCGACAGGGAGACCTGCTCAGACCAGCAGAACACAGGAGCGTACAGCTCTCTCAGGTAATCCGGGATCAACTTAAATTCACCAAGCGTCTGCTAAAAAATGGCCCAGAGAAACCCATCTCCTTTGTCTTAATCTAAAAGCCAACTCGACTGCGGAAAGAGCAGCACGGAAGTGGAATTCCTGCAGCATCCACGCCAGGGCAGCCCTGCTCCCAGGAAACCCAAGGGCTGGGTCTCATCTCTGGTCTGGAGGATGAGGACAGACGCCCACTGCCCAGAGCGCCCTCACCTGCGGGTCCAGGAATCAGCCCGTCCCCCAACTGCTGCTCCCGGCCCCCTGTAACCACCAAAGGGAACTTCGTCGCATGCAGCAGCGAAATCCTTGAGAATGTGACAGAATCCTTGGCCTCTTCTTCCCAGAAAATCACACAAGGGCACACAGGCAGGACACGTGTCACAGGATGTCCAGAATTCCTGAGAGCCATCCAAGGACACAAAGGGGTCACGCAATCTGGTCTCAGCTGCCTTCTGCCCACCGACCTGATAGGAAGTTACCTGGACAGCTATAACCGGTCCACAGTCAGAGATTAACGTCGCCAACGACAACGCTTTCATCTTTCTTTCTCGTATTTCATCTGCAAAAACAGAGACAACCGCCCCCCGCCCCCGCAAACTACAGGGCTTGCAAAAACACACATAATTACCGTCATTATTTAACAGTCCCTTGGAAATTCTAGAAAATGCAATAAGCACGGAAATAGAAATAAGAACTACAAATGTAAGTCAAAGGCAGTAGCGAGTATGTTTAGCATAAACCAAAAGAAATATATTAGATCTAATGATAGGAGGTTTGGATGCAAAACAAAATACAAAACTCAATTCCATCCTTATAACTCAAAATTATCAAGACAGTGAATGCAACAGGGAAACGAGATAACATTCAAAGGAGTGATAAAATATTAAAATTAACAACTAAATGGTATATAGAAAAGTAGACCAAAACATCACGGAGACACAAAAGTGGACTTGAATGAGTAGAAGGAAATGCTGGGAAGGCTGGATGTTGTTAATTCTTTCCAACATAATGGATGTTTAGCTCAGTTTTTCTGTTATTTTAAATTTTCTTAAGTTTCAGCTTAACTGAGGTATAACTGACAAAATTGTAAGACATTTTGAGAGTACATCGTGGTGGTTTGATCTGCGTGTACATTGTGAAAGGATTCCCCCCGTCGAGGTAATTAACATCCACCACTTCACATATTTATGACGCTGTTTAAATTCAAATTTTAAGGGGCTTCTTTAGAGATTTTTTAAAGACATGATTTCTCTAAATTTTACATGAAATAATAAGGAGTAGGATAGAAATCTGGGGGAAACGGAAAGCATTCCAGGGGAGTTTGCCTGTCAAGCGCTGACCTAGATTGTTAAGTCTGGAACAGGTACCAAGTGTGGAGCAGGTGCAGGGGCTGCCAGCTTGGTGGGCAGACCCGCTGGACACAGAGGCTGACCTGCGGGGGAGAGCCGGCACTCGGTGACGCGGAGAACAGCCTGGTATCGGGGGAACCCAGCCCCTCTCCAGCCAACGTCAGCTACCAAAACACCTTCCGGCTGGTTTAAGGTCAAGGCACACACACCGTGGAAAACTAGGAAATGCAGACATGAAGGCCTCCTGCTTTCAGGATGGGAGGACAGGAGGGAGAGGCAGGGGCAAAGCAGAAAGAGATGGAACTACGGGAAAAGTTCTAGATGTTAAGAGTCCATAAACAACACTAAAAGGCCAGTGTCAAACAGGGAAAAATACCTGGAACCAAAGCAACAGTTAGTGTGTGTGTGTGTGTGTGTGTGTGTGTGTGTGTGTGTGTGTGTGTGAGAGATGTGTGTGTCTGTGGCATGACTTGTGTGGTTTGTGTCTATGGTGTGATGTGTGTATATGTCTGTGATGTGATGTGTGTGTTTGTCTGCGTGCAGGTGCGGGCACTACAAAATGAAAAAGTGGTCAATGGAAAGACGAGAGGGTTTACATGTAAGGAAATTAAATCTCCAAGAAAATTATTTTTTAAAGTACCTCACCAGTTATCACAGATTCTAGATTGGACTCCCTATACCATTAAATAGATGAGACTTTTCTGTCTACCTAGCTAGCCAAGATGCTGAAAATAAAAATATCCAACGTTTGCCAAATTGTAGTGATCACCTGCTGGCAACTGTCAGGGCAAACTGAGATTAAACACTTGCTCTGGAAAGCAAGTCGGCACCTTTGTACCAAAAACCTTAATCTTGAAACAAGTGATTTCACTTTCAAAATTTTTGGAAATAATCAGAGGGAGGGACAAATACTTACATGTAAGGATGTAAGGATGCCATTTTAGCATTAATTACAGTGAAACACACGAGGGAAAAGAAAAGCACTGAATATTCTGTGTTGTTTAAAGACATACAACAGATCTTTACATATAAAATAAAATTCATTTATGATAATATTTAGTGACATGGAAACATACTATAATATTCAGTTATTTTAAGGGATACAAAATTCTGTGTTCAGAATTATAGCAAAATTATGCAGGCACGCACTTCAGAAAGAATGAAAACGTCCCCGAATGTCATCTGCTTAGGTCTGAGTGGGATTTATAAGGATTCTAACCTTCTTGATCATTTTCTGCACGCTGGTGTAGTGTCTTCCACATAGTAGCTAATAAATACTGGTAAAAAGAAGGCAAGTGTTTCCAATTTCTGACATAAGCATACACAATTACTAATTTTATATTAGGAAAAGAACAAAAACCTCTTGTAAAGCTAAATTAATTAAAAACTGATCAGTGTAAGAGGACCGTCCTCCCGGTAGCAGCCGGTGGCGGTGGCCGTCGCCTGGCGCTCCTGAGCGCGGAGGGATGCGCACTCCTCAGGTTTCACGGGAAGGAGCCCTCCAGCTCTGCGCTGGGAGCAGCTCCCGAGAGGACTGAGATGCTTTCTACGGGTCACGAACGAAACAAGTCCCTGATCGGCTCTCCCGGTGGCCGGTCCCCTCGTCAAAGGCTCCCGGCTGAGACCCCGGGCCCCCTGGGCAGGGTTTCGTACCTGGGACGCTGGGTGTGGAGCCGGACCTGCCAGCGCTCCTGTCCCTCCGGCTGCCCGGGTCCCGAGGGGCAGCAGGACCCACACCTGGACCGGTCACTAAGGACACCATGGGTGCCCCCTACACGGAGGATGCGAGACCAGAGCTCCCAGGGCCCCAGGGTCCCTACAGTCTGGGAGAGGAGCCCACTCGGGCTCGGGCACAGAGGCCGTGGGGTGGGGAGACCCCTCCCCCACCAGGGGACGGCGGCGCCCGGCGGGTGCCCGGGACTGTCAGGAACCACTAGGAAGTGCCCCTCCCTCTCTGGCGGGGGCAGCCTTCTGCCTTATCCTCCATCTGTGAAGCTGCACCGGAGGCGGAAAGGCTGTTTCAGAGACCAGGCCAGCCCCGCGAAGCCCGGCCACGCCTCACCAGTTCCGGGCCTTACACGCCCCGGAGAAGCCGCCCTGACGTCTGGTTGGCGCCCTTGAACCGCAAGCTCTGTGCGCACGGACGCAGGCATCACCCTGCGATCTGCTGCGGAGGAGAAGGGCGAGGCCTGCACGGTGCATCCGTCCTTCTCGGGGTCGAGGACAGCGCGCCGTGCGCACATCCACCAGCGGGCTGCTGCTTCTTCTCACCCGGGCGGGAGCGACAGACACCTGCCGGGGAGGTGGCCAGGTGTCTCCGTGCACCCCGCCCCGGGAGCATCCAGGGCAATCACTCTGCTTACAGACCGTAAAGGTCCCACGGGCTTATTGTATCGACTGTCCTGGGATAAGTTCTTCCTGAGATTCCCATGGTCATTAGAGCTGGAGAGGGAGGGAGTCCAACCTAGAATCGATAAGCTGGGGAGTGAAGTGGTCTGGGATTTTTGCCAACTTTGAAATAAAGTTATAGATATCCCCAAAAAAACCTTAAAGAGTTCAAAGGCAAAAGATTTTCAGTTCTAATAAACTCAAACCCATTTCTATGCAGTCCGATCAGGACGCAGTTAGGCAACATCACAGGTAATTATACATCTCTCTATCCCACAGACAGGTAACACACGGACCCCACACGCTTCCCATCCGTACGTCCTGATGCACGGACTCACGGCGGCCCACAAGAGTATGTCACATGTAACTGTACATCGATATGATGGTAAAACGGAAACAGGAACCATACAAATAACTGCAGGAAAACCCTGTTAATTCAGCGGGCGGCTTGAAAAGCAGGACTTTCTGAAGGAGTAAAATATCTGAGTAATGGCCTTCATAAAAATAAAGCTTTTATTCCTTTAAAATATAATAGTCTTATTAAGACAATCAGGAAGAGTTCCGAGGGGGTCCTATTTTTACCAACAGACAAGAATGATTTTAAACTAACAAACCACGATGTAGCAAATACTTAAAAACCCACGGTGCTCACTTCCCAACAACCAGAGTTATTGCCGCAGCCAAAACTGTAAACATAAATCACCAAGCTCCTTGCGCATGGCTTCTGCTTCTACGAGCTGCACGTTGGTAAAAGCTTTACAACGTCTCATACCACACTGGAGGGAAGATTTTTTAAAATATAAAATGGTGAAGTTAAACTGTGAAGAATTACAATGGCTTCTGTGAACCTCTTTGTCTTTACATTAAAAAGTCAGAAGCGTGACCCCAGGTCACACGCCTGATCGGGGTTGGGGAAGCAGGTAGGGCTTCTCCCAAACGTCCTGAGAAGAGCCATTTCCAGCGCTGGCTTCGGCGTGGAGTCCAGACTTGCCAAATCCAGCAAGAGTGGGTACCTTATTTGCCAAGACAAAAAGCACTTCATAGGAGCGAGAGTGTTCATTTCCTGTTTCGTTTATGTGAGAAGTGGAGCTTTTCAGAGGAAAAAAGGCAATTTCTGTTCTTATTGACGATGCACTGATTGGCCAATGTGTTTGGTGTTACTTCTTGTTTATTCTCTCTACGTCTGGAAATATCTCACCACTTAACTTCTTTTGCAGGATCTTTGTTACTAAACACTTTATCTGAAGAGAGTTAAGAGCTCACAACAACACCCACCCCCTGGATGAACCGAAAAACAATGAACAACGAAAAAAACCTGATGGGTTGTTGTCTCTTTACCAATAAGGATCACCGTGTCTTTTTAAAACAGAAATCTCTCCATGGATTCAGTTGGAAGAATAAAATTTTCAGGCAAAAGGGAAGTCGTCAGGACATCCATCATTTCAGATGAAGAAATGATTCTTAAGTCGAGAGTGAAATGACTTGGAGTCACTAACAGCACGAGGCAGGGCTGGAACCCGGGGTCCTGTGACCCCAACACTCACCTAGTGCTCCTTCTATCGGGAAGCACCTGCTGTGGCCCTTCATCCCTGCCCCGAATACGTGGCTGCCACACACACAGATGTACAGACATTGCGTAAAATGAGTTTACATTCGGAAATCTTAGGAAATAAAAGGCTTCTGAAACAGTGAGTCTGAAAGATACACCTTAGGAGAGCACGGGAGCCCACGAGCACTGAGCCTGGAGGATGCTGGTGTCGGGGGGCTGCCTGGGTCCAGGTCCTGGCACCAGTATCATGGGCCGCGTGACCCCGGCAAGTACCGTGGCCGTTCTACACCTTACTCACTTCTCTCTTCTGCAAAGCAGAGGCGGGGGCTTCACCAGTGAAGTCTAAGCGCGTTACATTATTCAGAGCAAAGCGAGCATGGGAGGAATCTTGGCTCCCACTGTAACCACTCCTTGCTTCTCTCCTGGCTTAAACACTCCCTCTTGGCTCAAACGTGGAGGTGAGGGTTTGCAAAACTGGTCCTCCGGGACAGACGGCATCTGAACCCGTAGGGGTGCTGAAATGCAGGGTGCAGGCCCGCCTGCTGAATCAGACCTCTGGCTCAGCTACGAGAACTTCCACCAGGAGTCTCATGCCGTTTGGCTCAAATAAAACTCTTTTCTATTCCTTTTATAGATTGTTTATTGATTATTTCCGTGGACAATTCCCACCAAGGGTAGCACAGGTCAAGGTCACACTTGCCGGGGGAACTTCCCACCTGGGGTGGGAGTTCAGACCAGCCCCCTCCCTCCTGGGGCTGCCTGCCCCTGGGGGAGACCAAAGCCGCCGGGGGAGGACTGGACGTTGGATCTGATGGAGGGAGAATGAGTGGGGATGTTAAACCTTTAGATGGAGAAAGACACAGAACACAGCAATTAAATCACCCCGCTGCATATCCATATTGCCTATAATTCTCTGTTTGAAAATTCACTCAAATAGCCAGTCCACCTTTGATATCGTCTACTTTTCCCACTACAAACACTTTCCCTGGGACACATGTGCCAGGAACATGGACACAGGAGGCTGAGCCTGCCTAGGTGCCCAACCCGACGGCCCCTGGGCCTCTCTGACTGCCAGGCCTTCTCCACCAGACCCGCCACAGGCCCACTCCCACCCGGGCGCCTGGATCCACCTTGACCCCCGCCCAACCCCAGCGAGGGAGCTGATGTCCCCTCTTGGCAGTTTTTCCTCCCCCGAGAAGGGATCCAGTATTTCCCAAGGGCCCAGGGAGAGACCCGAGCAGAAGGTCAGGCCGTAGATGAGGGTCAGCTTCTAGCTGGTTGGGCGGCTGGTGTCATTGCGAACCTCTCCTCCACTGTACCCTTCACGTTGAATTACGTGGACGTGGGCCAGACACATGACTTGAAAAGCCCTTAGAAATCATCACTTGCATCTCACCTTGGCTGAGCAGGTGCAGCCAGGGTAGGAGGGCCCAGACAAAGGACCCGGGAGAATGCAGGCCAGGGCCCATCTCAACTACGGGTCATCAAGCGTTATTTGGATCTGCTAGGCTGGTTTCCAGGGACACGAACTCTTTGAAATAAAGCCTTTGTATCTGAACGGGGACACATCCAATAAAACCAAACTTCTAGGCAAAGTGAAAGATGTTTAAATGACCATTACTAACCCATCGCATGGACCACTCCCAGCGGCCTGGCACCAGTGACCTCATTAACCGGTGTCCATGAACGTGCAGTAACCTTAGAAGCACAAATTATATTTCACAACTCAAATGTGTCACGGAACTGTGAGAGTTCTTTTTTTAATGACAAGTTTTATAGCATCAATTAATTTTTACCGAATTCATAGCATAACAGAAATGCATACAAAATTTAATAGGCATTTATTTTCTCTATGGAAAAAGTGCCAAAAAATAAACAGAGAGTAATAAAATTTCCACTATTAAAAATGTTAGTTGTGATTTCCATCTTAACTGAAAAAGCCAGAATACTTTGAAAGAAACTTTTAGAGTTTTATGTAAGGAACATTATTATGCATCCAATTTACCAAGTAGGGGAAAAAAAAACAAAAAAAAACGTTGAACAGTAAAAGCTATAAATATTTTTTGTAATTTGATGTGGACAGTACTTTGAAGGAAAAACACCTCAGTATATTTTTATCCTCCATGCTTTCTTAGAACGTACTTTCAAATACATTCAATTTAATTTTGTTTATTCACAAAAAAATCATTTGTGGAAAACAGAATTAAAGCACATATAAATATTGAACTTGGAAAACAAAATAGTTATTCCAGCATCAATTCTAATTAAGATATAGCCATTTTAAAATCCATTCCTCCCACCCCCACCCTCTGCTGCTGGCAACCACCCCTCTGTTCTCTGTTTCTGTGAGCTTGTCTTGAAATCCATGAGCACAGACTATCTTTCCATTTGTTTGTGTCTTCAATTTCTTTCACAAATGTCTTATAGTTTTCAGCATACAGGTCTTTCACTTCCGTGGTTAAATTTATTTATGGGTATTTTATTCTTTCTGGTGCCACTGTAAGTGGGATGGTTTTCTTTATTTCTCTCTCAATTGATAAGTTTTACTCTAACTTTGGGTGTTTTTTTCAAAGTATCATATTACACATAAATTAGTTCCTGGAAACCACCAAATTACTATTTATGAGCTAAAAGCACTGAATTTGTGCTTGTCGAGAAAGCACATGGCCAATCCAAAAACGGGCAGAAGATCTAAATAGACATTCCTCAAAAAAAGATATACAGATTGCCAACAAACACATGAAAGGATGCTCAACATCACTAATCATTAGAGAAATGCAAATCAAAACTACAATGAGGTATCACCTCACACCAGTCAGAATGGTCATCATCAAAAAATCTACAAACAATACATGCTGGAGAGAGTGTGGAGAAACGGGAACCCTCCTGCATTGTTGGTGGGAATGTAAATTGACACAGCCACTGTGGAGAACAGTATGGAGGTTCCTTAAAAAACTACAAATAGAACTACCATATGATCCAGCAATCCCACTACTGGGCATATACCCTGAGAAAACCATAATTCAAAAAGACACATGGACCCCAATGTTCACTGCAGCTCTATTTACAATAGCCAGGACACGGAAGCAACCTAAGTGTCCATCAGCAGATGAATGGATAAAGAAGATGTGGCACATATATACAATGGAATATTACTCAGCCATAAAAAGAAACAACATTGAGTTATCTGTAGTGAGGTGGATGGACCTAGAGACTGTCATACAGAGTGAAGTAAGTCAGAGAGAGAAAAGCAAATACCGTATGCTAACACATATATATGGAATTTAAGAAAAAAAATGTCATGAAGAACCTAGGGGTAAGACAGGAATAAAGACACAGACCTACTAGAGAATGGACTTGAGGATATGGGGAGGGGGAAGTGTAAGCTGGGACGAAGTGAGAGAGTGGCATGGACATGTATACACTACCAAACGTAAGGTAGATATCTAGTGGGAAGCAGCCACATGGCACAGGGAGATCAGCTCGGTGCTTTGTGACCACCTAGAGGGGTGGGGTAGGGAGGGTGGGAGGGAGCCGCAAGAGGGTGGGGATATGGGATATACGTATGCATATAGCTGATTCACTTTGTTATACAGCAAAAACTAACACACCATTGTAAAGCAATTATACTCTGATAAAGATGTTAAAAAAAAAAAAAAGAAAGAAAGCACATGGCCCTCATCTGTGG
Source organism: Phocoena sinus (assembly GCF_008692025.1). Classification (NCBI taxonomy): domain Eukaryota; kingdom Metazoa; phylum Chordata; class Mammalia; order Artiodactyla; family Phocoenidae; genus Phocoena; species Phocoena sinus. The sequence goes on along the minus strand of NC_045774.1, from coordinate 2,611,134 downwards.
GATGTCCAGTGTCAGTGACCAGGGTCTAAATGACCGCGTCCGGGCAGGACCATCACACTGTCCCCTTTGACCTGTGGGAATGACTCCCTTGATTCTGCTCGCCCCACACCTTTGTGACCATCCACCTCACACCCCTGCGGAAGGTTTGCATGTGACAGTATGACATAGGAAACTTAGGCCAAGCCCGTCAAACTCCTTTTGGATGTTTATTAAAAGCCCAAAGAAATGACAACTATCACCAGATTCCTGGCTCCCCACTCTCAGGGGCCTTGGATGTCTCTGTTTAGGTTCATCTCCACCGAGGAATCACTGTACAAAGTGAGAAATGAATCTGTTCAAAAAGAAATGTGCACGTTTGCCGGTTCTCATATTCTTCTACAGCATTTTATTTCCATAAACGTACCACAGGTTCTATTTAATGGTGACATAGCTAACAGCGCAACAGTCAATCCATTTATTTAGAGCAGTTTCATAAGCTCACCCAGTGGTGAGAGAGACACTCCAATTAAGGGCCAATAAAAATTTACATCTTAAAATCTATTTTATGGCCAGGATATACCATGCAGTCATGCCACGAAATACTGTCAATAAATGAAAAATGCTTAGGCACTCTATGCCTAGCACACAGCCCTACAGTATGCAACATACTGAGTCATACAGCGCACCCAATTGGCTCATTTCTATCTGTGATTGTGATCACATCTGTCACTTTTCCAACCTTAATTTACAGTGGGTCCAACTGAAAGTTTAATGAGACAAAGCAGTTAGGCTGCCATGCCAAGTTTTCAGTCAATAAATTCAGGGAAGAGCTGTGGACACAAAGATCATTCCAAAAGGAATCATCTCCCATTGAGCAGATCGTGAATGATCTATTTGCAATGATACTGGTCCAGAAACTCAGGAACATTTGGCAGAACTCGGGGGTTTAAATGAACAACAGCGACTAAAGATTCATCGGGGGATATTTTAACGTCATCGGAGGCGGTGGCACGTCAAGAGTGTCTGAGAAACACACAGCAGATTTCTACTATGGCAACTGACGCGGGGATCTGCACGCTTCTCGGCGTCTCTGCCCCTCTGGAGGCCGCGTGCGTACAGACAAGCGCTTGCAAGGATGGGGGCTCTGGAAGCCTAGGTTCTCTCCATATTTTCCTTTCCCCCCAGAATGTCCCAAAGTAGATACAAGTAGATATGACACTGGCTACGTGTAGGTGGTAGTGAGTACAAGGGCTGGGAAATCAAGACACCCCACTGGGGTATCATTTCATTCTCACACGTTCAACTACAGCTTCTGAATTATAAGTGTTTCCCTTTGGGAAGTGAGGAACTGAGGTGTGCTCACATACTTGTATTGATTAGTTAACAGTTCTCCACTATGGCTGGCTGTCAACCTAAGTACAGACCTAATTTTGAAATTTATTTACAACTGTGTACAATTGCCCAGGATGATTTTATAACATTAAAGGGAAAAACTCAAACACGCTATCAAAAGATTTTTTAATAATGCTTAGGAACTACTCCATAGAATTACCAAGGTTTATTCTGAAGTAGTAACAGACAATGTAAATCATTTACACGTGGAGTCCCATTTCCTGAATACCACCGCCAACAGCAATCCACCTTCTCCCCTCATAGGTGGGAGGCACGATGAGGGCCTCCCAGCCCAAACTACATTTCCCAGCGCTCCTTGCGGCCAGGTGTGGTCACGTGACAAGATCTGGCCAATGGGAGGGGAGCAAGGGTGGACCTTTCAGAAGCAGCTGCACTCTCCTTCAGTCTCCCCCCTCTCCTGGGAATGCAGAGCCTTCCAGGCCCTGGCAGGGGTGGAACTGTAAGATGAAGGAGCCTGGAGCCCTAACCTGGTGCAGGAGAAAACTGCCCACCGACCAGGAACACCGACATTTGGCTGATACTTGAGCAAGACACGAATCTTGCTTTTGGTACCTCACTGCAGCATCACACAGGGCACGGCACCAAAACAGCAGTAGAGTCCAGAGCCCCCGGGTGACGCTGCAGCCCGAGAAACGCTGGCTTAGCGGACGTCTTCTAAGCTCACACACTGTGGGTCAGGACAAAGTGACTGCAGAATAAATGAGCACAAGCTGGGGAGCCGCCCACCCAGGCCAATTCCAGTCACTGTCATTCTAGGCAGGCACCTTACTCTTTATTTCCGTCCCCTCCTCCGCCGAATGGGACAATCCTACCTTGATTGGCTGAAGTGAGAAATAAATGAGGTAACGCATGCAAAACACTCGTCCCAGTACCTGGCACATGGCAGGCCCTCAAAATACTACTTGTCATGAGACATTACGATGATGATTCCTGAATATCTGATACGGTGACACAACACCTTCCTTGAAAAAGTTCGTGCTTCTGTAGTAAAAGATCAAGAAAGCAAACCATCAGAAAATAAACATGATATATAAACAAATTTGGAAGCATAAGACGGAAAGCCTGAATCTCTGAAGAAAATACATCTTGAGATGATAAAACCAAAGGTTTGGTCTTGCTGAAATGTTCAGCAGTGTGATTTCCTCCTGGCTCTCATGGTGGTGACAGTGGCACATACGGCACGATTTCACTAACACTTGCTTCCCTGTAGCGTTGGGAGGGCCTGGCCCCCTGCCCTGCATAGATGTGAGCTCCCCCTCACTTGTGACAGTTCAAGAATTTTAGGACCAGGAACTAAACCTGGACTTCTCCTAAAGAAACAGGAGGTTCCTCCATTTTGCTCCCCAATTTAAAAGCCTAAGTCGAGATCTGAAGTAACCCAGGTGCGCCCAAGGAGAAGGTGGGAACTCAGCCCCCCACCCCCCTGCTCACCCTCCACCCTCGGCTGCTTTTGGCGTGAGGTTTGAAAAGAGGGTCAGAGACCTCCAAGGAGTCTGCTCCACATTCAGAGGGGATGCGGGCAGCATAATCAAATGTTTTCACGGAAACGGTATGTGTGTGTGTGTGCATGCATGTGTGTGCACCGGTCTTTGGATCAAATGAATCTGCGCTAAATTCCATCACCTCCACCGTTTAACAGCCGTGGACCTTTGTTCCCCTCCATGAACCTACTTTCTTCCTCATCAGGACGACGTGGGAGATAATATTTACAGTAAGATCGTTCTGAGGATCAGATAAAAAATTTTAAGTTTTAAAGAAATATTCAAAGCACCACTTAATAGGCCTGCCACACGGAAGTTGCTCAAAAAAAATGAGTCACTATTTTCAGGCGGGGAAGGAGTAAGTCGCTGCTGGGTGGGTGAGCAGGACACTCAGGGGCGCATGGACCCAGGGCACGTGGCTGCTGGGACTCCGGGGCTCAGGGGACGCCTCCCCGTTGCTGGCACAGACACGCCTCACTGCATTCTCTCCAGGCAGGGCCTCCCAGCACAGGGCAGGGAAGTTCTGTAGCCTCCACCCCTCACCCAGGCCAGGCTGAGGACACTGAGCCTGGGAGCGGTTTCCAGGGCTGATTTTAGCTCTGCACGAGCATGGTTCATATTCCCACAGGAAAACCATCAGCGGCAGCGTGGACCCTGACCTCAGTTCCCACAGCTGTCGACTTGGTGGCTGGGGTGACTGAGGAACACCTGCGGCCCAGGGTTTCTACTGTGGCCCTGATGATGGACCCAGGGGTTCCTGGAGGCCCGGGGACCCGAGAGCGCAGGAGAGGTAGCAGCGCCCAGGAAAACGCTGCTGCACGTTCAGCCCAGGGCCAGACACACGTCCTTGCTCCGTGTCCACAGGACCAGGAGACTCTGCACAGAATCCCGGGTGCCGCCCCTCCGGCTGTGGAAGGGGTGGGGTCGCTCCCGCAGGGCTTATTTGCGAATGGACAAGGAGGAGTGAATGGGTCAGGGAACCTAGGAGGTGGCTGGCCAGGGTCGGCCCGCTGCAGAACAGGAGGAAAAAGCTCTCAGCCTTTGATGAATCGTGACGGAAATCAGTAACGTGCCTCCCAAGGACATCGGGGTGTCGCCCCTCTTTCAAAAATTAAGTGCCTTACAGAAGAGCCCAGACGTTCTGGAAACAGATGGTCAGGTTGAAAATGAAAACACTGGCCAAGGGGCCGGTTGCCTCCTGCCACCCGCAGAAGCCGGAAGTCCTCGTGGGCACCTTTGCTCACTTTCACGGGAAGAAAGAAAAGGGACGGGCGGAATTCGTCTGCAGAACTGCTGGACTAAGTGGGAGGTTTTGCAAACGCATGTTCTAAATTACCACCCTTACTATCCACCCTGGAACTGGAGGGTCAGCCAGCCTGACTCACTGGCCCAACGACCTTGCCCCCGTGATCAGAATCGATTCTCCTCCTGGCAGGAGGGGTTGTAACTTCCAACCGGAAATCAGTTGAAATGAGCCATGATTTGTAGAAAAACTGCACTCACGATGCCATTCTGCCCTTAGGTCTTCTGTTTTATCCTTATTTTATTTTTTTCCTTCCATTCCATTTTATTAATAAGAACTTCTAACCCAGCTCAAAAAGTGCATTAGGAGACCGGGACCTCTGGACTTGCAGCTTCGCTTCAATGCCGATTTCTAGAGGAAAGCAGTGCAGAGTAGGGCTGCGTTTTAGACACGCAGCTTTTCATTAAAACAGGGCGTGCAACGTCAGTCTCATAAAAAGACTCTCATGGACTATTCAGTGGTAACTGTTTGTTAGAAACATTTTCAAAATGTCTAACTCCCTTACTTTGTATACAATACAAAGTGAACTCGGTAAAATGAACAGAATGGAAAGAAAATTGTAATCTAACTGGAGAGGCAGATCATCTATCCCCAAACACAGATGTCCAAGATCATGGACATGCAACGTGAGATGCACGAATGATAACAGCAGGAGAGGTCACAGGAGCGGGGACGGGCTGGTGTGGCTGGGGCCCGCTTCCGGGAGGGACCGAAGCTTACGGTGGGGCAGGGCATTCCAGGAGGGACAAAGCAGCCCAAGTGAAAGACACAGGGGCTGGCGCTGGCGCCATTCGAACAATAGAGACTACGTCTGCCATTGTTTTGTTTTGTTTTTTACTTTTTACATAAAACTTGGAAATAGTCGGAAATAAGATCAGAATAGCAAGTTACTAGTTTCCACGTCAACAGGCCAAGAGGAGCAAGGACGCCCCAAGATCTGGGAGGTGTGAGAGGCACTAGGGTCTGGCAGATAAAACATCAACTTAAAATTAATTTACAGGTTATCGGATGTGACCTCAGATCTCCCTCAGATTTGGGAGAGAGAAGATCCTATTTCAGGGCATGGAGCACATGAGACGGACTGCTTTAATTTTTAATAGATGCAGGGAATGGAAACAGAGCCGATCTGAAGGCCTCAGCAAAGATACCGACCAGGCCGTCTTCTTCCAGAAAGTACTGAAAGCGTATCTGAGTGACGTCAAGATATGGAACAAAGCTAAAAGCTGGGCGATGGAAAACTTCCATGTGGCATTAGCAGTATGGTTTTAGACGGGCAGTGGTGGGACTGCTCTGGTCAAAATGGTCATTGGCACGTGTTATAGGTTGAACTGTGTCTCCTCCAAAAATATATGTTGAAGTCCTAGCCCCCAGTCCCTGAGCATGTGTCCTCATCTGGAAATAGGGTCACTGCAAAGGTACTTAGCTAAGACGAGGTCAGGCTGCAGTAGCGTGGCCTAATGCGGTCTGTCCTTGTAAGAAGGCCGGCCGCGTGAAGACAGACACACGGAGGAGAGCCAGGTGACGGCAGAGGTTAGAGTGACACATCTCGAAGCCAACAAGCACCGGGAGCCACCAGAAGCTGGAGAAGGCGGGCAGGACCCCCCCCACCTCCCGCCCCCCGAGGGGCTTGAAGAGAGCACGGCCCTCCTCACACTTTGACTTCAGACTTCTGGGCTCCAGAGCTGTGAGAGCATGGATTTCTGTTGATGTGCCCACTGGTTTGTGGTGGGTCTGTTCTGACAGCCACAGGAAACGAACCCAGCATGTAGCCAGCACCGCGACTTTTCCTAAACCATCACCAGGACACCAACGGCCCGCAGTGACCCACCGTGACCCCTTCCGAGTTTGCCTACTACTCTGTGCAAAATCGGTGTCACAAATTTTATAGTAACAGCGACCAAACCTGAACCAGCCCCAACCCAGAGGACTGATGAATCTCTCGTATCTTCAAGGAACAGAGAACATCTGTGACAGAGAACTCGATCAGAGCTTAGAAAATGAGAAAATGATGGAAGATTTACTTAATAAAAAAAAATCACCCTACAGCCTTGCTGGACAACCTGTCAGGATGCAGCAATGGATGGGAAAGTTTGCAGAAAGCCTGAAAGGTGGGAAAGAGGAAACTGATGTTACAAATCAGCAGAAAGAAAACTATTTCTCAAGGGAACTGCAGGGTCAAAAACTATAAATAGTAGGTGGGAGTCACGAGGAAATCAACAGGGTAACTGAGGAGCTACTGCACTGGGAAGAGCTGGCCTCCAGCGCATCAGCTGGGTGTTGTCTCCAACTAAAACCAGAGGACTGCTCTCCAGGGAAAGAAGGGGCCTGGCGTGGGCACTGCGCACACTGACAGTGACCACTGACCCTTAGTGGCTACCACGTGCCAGGCCCTGTCCTCAGAGCGCCACGTGCGCTAACGGATTAACACGACCTTACGAGTTAGGCCCTGCTTATTAATAAGCTCACTTTACACAAGGGAGACAAAGTAACTGACTAGTTCCTCACCTGACTAGCAAGTGGAGTCTGAGGCCAGGACCCAGAGTCAAAGTTTCCGACCACTCTACCTACTACAGCGCAAGATACACAGAAAGAAGCGAGTCGGAACTTGAGTTAATTAATGCCTGTCCCACATCAGACCCCGGGGGATAAAAGAGAGAGGCACGGAGGGGCGGGGTCTGAGTGGGGAGAGCAGGCAGGCAGTCCCGGAGGAGAGGGCTGCCTGGAGCACTTCTTCCAGTGAAGCATCCTTACCTGGCAACCTGCGGGGTCCCAGCCCACCTGCTGCCTGACGGGAACACCGCCCTCCACTTGTCCTCTCTTATTTCCAGAAGAGGCTTGTGGAGAGAACAGACCATACCAGCAACCTCTCCTAATTACATTCATTTATTCATGAGTATGAATCAATAACAAGGGATCCTTAGACATCTGAGAACAAAATCATCAGCATGAATCCTGGAGGGGAAGGATCTTGAACCTCTAAGTCAACATCTATCCCAGTATTAATCACACGAGAGGGCAAAACAAAGGTATTGTAGTTATTCAAGGCCTCCGAGCTGATCACCCCGCAGCCTCTGTGACAAAAGTGCTTGTTTGCAGGAGAGCAATTGGAGAGCTCCAATTACGTGTATCTGGGGATCCTGAAATCTCAATGTGGATTTTTGGATCCTGAAAAAAGAATTCTAAGTGTTTGGAAGAAAAATACTGTAAAGGTTATACCATCATATAATTCCTAATGCAACTTTGTCCTCTGAAAGTCTACGATGCTGTGTCATAATTCCAAAACCCGGGGCTCAACAATAGGAAAGCTCAGGGAGGTGGGCTGGGCCCCAGGTCCCCCCAGACGAGGCCCATCCACTGGGACTTCACTCCTCAGATAACTTTTTAATCGTAAGCCCCTCTTCCACTCTGAAAAATAGAAAAGTCACAGCTGGGGGACAGTCACAGCTGGTTCTATTTTGCCAGTAAGGCATAAGCACATATTTTTACACATTAGTAACCTCTAGAAATCGTAATAACTTCACAAAAACCCTATGTAACAACACTGAGACCCACACTGCTAAGAAGCTGTCTTGTTAGGAAACCCAGCCCACACGTTTTAGAGACTCATCTAATGTGCGTTGACCTTCAGAGACGTTCTGTGCCGACCTGATCTACTCTGACAAAGATGCGTAAAGGATAGAAAAGAACGACAGAAGAGCTTATAACGAATTCAACTGATTATTACCGAATCAACGAACTGGATCCCTTACTGGCCGGCCTGATGACCAATCCAAGCCAATCACAGATCAAGACCTCTAGACGTGGAATGCCTCTTAGAATTTATGGGAACGGTATTCAGTCAGCTTTAACAAGCTTAAAATAAGATAGCGTGGAAGTCTAGAGCCGGGTCTGGATATAGACATCTCTGAACACTTACTGGTATCTGACCTTGCAGGAAGGGAAAGCGTTTCGATGGGTTTAAAATCTGTGAACTGCACTCGGATGCCAGGGACGCTGCTCTGCAGGTGACATGCAGGAAAAGTCTGGAAGGCGTGGTCACCAGTCACCGTGGGGAGGGGACAGGGTAAGGACCAGAGTGAAGGAAGGAAAAGGTGACCTGGATGTGGGAGATGAGAGGCTGGAGGGTTTCCACCACTGAGATTTTCACTGTGACTAGGAGAGAGGTTACAAAACCAACACACAGAGATACGGAGAAGGGAGCTTTGGAGGTGCACGTGGTCTACCTCCGCAGCTGTGCAGCTAGAGACGGGGGACCGGATGAGGGGTGTGCAGCTGGGGCAGGGAAAGGGCTGAGAACCGGACTCTAAGCACCTAACTGTGGAGTCCGCCGCGTTTGCTGGGGAAAGGAAAAATCAACGAACACCTCGCTGAGTGGGATCTAGAGAGAAAGGAGGAGAAACAAGACAGGCTGCCACGTGGCAGGAGGGAGGGAGGGAGGGGAGGTGGTACTAGATAAGGGCTGTGCAACCGTGGAGAAAAGCGGGGTCTTCACAGGGGCTGGCTGGCACGAAGCTCTAGAAAGCGCAGCTCCAGGGCTGAAGCTGGAACACGGCTGGTGAGGGGGAGAGAGGTGGGTGAGCAGGTGAGGCGGCCCTGGTCTGAGAAGAGGGCAGAGGAAGAAGACGGAAGAGACGTGCTGGCAGCCGGTATGGCCCAGGGACCTGCGCATCCTCCCAGCGCAGGAGCGGCTGTCGATGCAGAAGGGGAAGCGTTCCCAGGGAGGGAGGCCTGCAGCCAGAGGAGACAGGGGTCTGGAAGCTAGGGGAGAATTCGTCAGAAAAGAAGGAAGAATTTCTCTTCTTCCGGAACAAAAGAGGGGGAGAGACTGGTGTGCAGATAAAGATATTCAGTAGATAAGGGCAAGTTCGACGAAAATATCAGGGATGTTAGAAAGGGAATGAAATGATTCTGATGATACACAAAACTGTTGATCTGATCGATAGCACAGGCAAAAGCAAAACGTTCATGAGTTTTTCTTTGGATTTAACAGTAACATCCACATGGACCTTTCAAATAATTAAACATAAAGAGACAAGCAGCACCCAAGGGGCACGACCCCGTGGAGGGCAGAGGAGGAGAGCAGAAACAGGTCCAGAGCCTGAGGACGGCGAGAGTGGTCCAGCTGCCCGGCTCTGCCCTCCACTCCGCCGGCCGCTGCGCCCGGCCTGGGCTGGGCTTCTCTCCACCCGCATCTCCGGCTGCATCGGGAGTGCTTGCCCGCCGCCTAGAAGCACCGCAGCCATGCAGCAGAGCTTGTGTGCAAATGGCATTCTCCTTCCTCTGTTAAAACGTGCCACTCTGGTCCCACCCAAATGGCTCAGGAGACACCTCCAGCCCCACTGGGACACGGTTTGCTCTTCCAGGGGTTCCCAACAGCCATAGCTGTTGCTGTTATTTCCCCTTACTGTTCACCTCTCAGGCAGAAAGCACATAGAACACTTCTCAGGAGGGAGGGGAGAGAAGGCGTGGGGGGCAGTGGGAGCACAGGAGCTGCCCCTGCTGAAGGCTTCGGCTTCCTGGGGCCTCACCCCTCTGCCCTCCTCCCTAGCCTGGTGGGCAGGGGTCCCTGCCGGAGGCAGTGGGGCAGACATACCTCGTTTTATTTTCTCGTGGGCATGTATGCTCTTACAGGAACGATTTAAAGAGGCTTATGGATGGATGAAATGGTTTGCAGAATTAACACCGGACTCCACAGTGGAGACAGGCAGGGCAAACGAAGCGATTGAGAAGCCACCCACATTCAGGGCTGATGCAACTTCAGAGCGAGCTCTGGAGAGAGAAGTTGGAAAAAGATGACCCTTTGAACGTCAAGACTTTTGGTTAAACAACCTGGAATCTGCTCATCATGAACTAAATCCTGTGTGGTTTGTGTGGGTAAAAGCTCTAAACATTTTGGTTCTAAGTGCCTCTGTTTATACAACATTCTTTCCTCTTGTGTCAGGAAAAGGAAGCCTGTTTTCTTTGGGAGAATGGAGGCGGGGAAGAGAAATCGTGTCCCGATTCTGTCACGATCCAGGAAACAAAGAGGGTTTTCTTTGTCTAAGCACCCAGCATCTCTCTTTTCTGCCTCTCTTCTTTCTTCCCTCCATCTCTGTCCCCTTCCCAGTGGATTAGGACTCCGCCCCATCAGACACCTGGGCCACTCTCAGAGGATGGGACAGATCGCCGGTCCCTCACGACCCAGGAGGGGAGGGATGGCTGGGAAGCAGTGTACAGGCACTGCCCAGGTCACCTGTACATCTAACATGTTGTAACTGCTCACCTGGGTTTACACCCGTGTCACAGCTCAGTGACTGCGACTTGAAGACCTACTCTTGGTGATTTTTGAAAAGGCTGAACTGATAGCAAGAACTGAAGACATGCAAAGGTTTTTAGGAAGGTGCGTTCTGTAAACTACAGGCCAGGAGACTTGAGGGCAGTTGAGAACATGTGAGATAGAAAGCTGGGATCAACCATAATCAGAGGGTTATACTAAAGGTAGGCAGACTTCCTTTTCTACGTCGTTGAGGTTACCTGACAGATAGGCGAGGGAGATGGTAAACATGGGAAGACGTTTTATGACGTTTCTCATTGGTACACTGAATAAAACGAAGAAATAATGACCAATGGGTTAATAGCTGACTGACTGCCTTAACCAGAGCAGAGTAATTAACCAACCCACGCCAACCGGGAAAGCTTCTGCCGGGCCAGCCTTGCCTTCTTCTAGGCAGCGTTTGTCCGGGTGCCTGTGTGAAGCAAGATGCTTCCTGTCCTTTGCAAGAAGACAGAATACATGTCACCAAAAGTACCGATAAATTGCGAGGCTGAACTTACCAACAAGCTAAAGCAACAAAGATAAACGTAAGGTCTTACTCTTGTCAAACAAAAAACGAATAAGCCACAGACTAGAGGAGCCAGAGTAACGACAGGTTTTAGCCCAACATGAGTTCACCATGTGATGGTAACATGGATGGGATGAGCTCTACACGCAACAGGGAGATGACAGCGTGAGTCTTCTCTGGGCGGGTCAGATCACGTCCAGTGGGGCCCTGCCACACTTGCTCCCAGACACACTCTTGGGCTTCGGCCTGTGCTGGTCTCTCTGTCCTCCCCTCCCAGACTAGACCCTTCAGTTACATGCACCACGGCACTCTCTACGACTCCACTCAGGACGCTAAAACTGCGGCTCCAACGTCTGTCTTCCCAAGCAGACCACGGGCTCCGAGGGCAGAGACGGTCTCTGTCTCATTCTTGGAGGTTTTCCCAAGGCGGCGCCTGGCATGTTGTCGAAATTCCATACGGACGTGTTCACAAAGAAATGAACGAGTCATTCCGTCAGATGTGGCTTTCCTATCTGAATTCATCTAACCTGTCCTCTTTGACATACTCCTGGGGAACTCAGGGACATCTCTTACTCTTGATGGATTTAAGATCCTGTAGTGCAGGGAGTGTGCCTAATTCATCTTTGAACAAGCACCTGTGAGAGTATCACGCCCAAAGGCTGGTTGAATAAATGATGGGAGAAGAAATGATAATTCTTTTAACATAAAAGTTGCTGACTAAATAATAAAGCTGCATGTAGAATTTTTTAAAGTGAAATGAAATTCTGAATGTGTAGAAATCAGTGAAAAAAGCTCTTTAGTTCACAAAGTGAATACAATGGCAAATGGTCTTATCAAAATCAGTAGGAAATTAAATTTGAAACTTGAAGCCACTTTTATTATAATATTCCTATTAAATTTGTTTTGCTTTTGCCTAGTAGACAAAGGGGGCAATTTATTAAAATACCTTGTGTATCCAGTACTTCTTAAAAGAAAAAAAAAACCTCCTGCCCTCACCTCAAAAAGATGTGAATAAAGGAAGAGTTAGAAATACTAAAAAGAAAAAAAAAAAAACCCAACCAACCGAAGAGCTAACTCATCGACCTTGAGCCTGACTGACTGATGATTCCATTCAGACAATATTTACTGAGCACCTAGAGGCTACATGACATTATAAAGAGAAAACAATGAAAATCAGGCCATATTTCTTTACTTGTAAGCAAGTTACATACTAGCTGATCCATGGAATACATAAAATTTTCTTAAATCCGTAGAAATCACAACGCTTTCGTGATGTAAATACCCACAACTTAAATCTGTGCAGCCCCCCACTGCTTATAAAACACTTCCACAGAAAACATCTTAATTAACCTGAAAATAAGTTACTCCAGGTAGGTTCAAGATTTGTGTCAATGCTAAACTGCCATTGAAGCTAAGATGATACTGAAGGAAAACAACGTGGAGGCAGGAACGCCCTGCTGAATTTGATACCAAGGTTTATTTTAAATCAACAGGAAGTGAGGGTGGTTTCGGCACAGGTTAGACAAATGGGACAGAAATGGACCCAGTCCTTCTGGGAACCCCGCGATGTGGCAGAGTGGCCGTGCGGTGGAGAAAAGATGGACAATTCAACAAGTGGGGCTGAGAAAATGGTTACATTATTTACAAAGACAGGAAACAAAATTAGTTCCACATACAAAGGCTGTAAAAAGAATTCATGGCCAGTAGTTAAAGGCCAAAATAAACTTTATAACTTTTAGTTGAAAACAGACTGTCTTTATGATTTCAGAGTGAGGACAGATTTAACGCAGAAAGCGCCAACCATAAAGAAAAAGACTGAGAGATTCAGCTACATAAAAACTAAAGACTTCTGCATAAAAAGGGTAAAAGATGGGTCACGCACTAGAAGCTGTCTACCTCACATCTAACTGATGAAGAATTCTTATTCAGAATACATAAACAACTCCCAGAAAACAATTAAAGAGCCAGAGAAAAGGAGAATTAAAAATAGTTACACAAAGGGGCAGTGCAACTGGAAATGCGAATGACCAGTGACACGTGAAAGAGGGCCAACTGCACCCGTCGTGGACAGAGTGAGTTGGAACCACGAGACATCACCCCACAGGCATCACTGGGCAGACACCTGACTTCCGACGCCTGCTGACAGCGAGAATGCGGAGACCGGGGCCGCGTCTGTTGCTCCTGGGGGTATGGGTTATACCACCCACTCGGAGGGAAATTTGGTAACATTTCGTAAAGTTGAAGACCTTGTGCTCCACAGCCCAGCAACCTCACTCCCAGGAATATGTCCTAGAAAATACCTTCCCCCATGCGTACAAGCAGTACTGCTCACAGTAAAGACAGAAGGAGCCTGCAGGCGTCCACCCACAGGAGGACTGACGATGAATATTCATAGAGTACATAGCAAACACCACACAGATGCAAACATAAGGAACCCAGCTATTGGATCAACATGAATGTATCCCAACAATATCACAGTGCATTAAAATATATGCAATGTGATTCCATTTATAAAGCATGTACATCATGAAAAACTATGATAGTGTCTAGGATATATACATAGGAAAAATCAGAAGAAATGAAGAGGGATGATGGCATAGAATCCGGGAACGGTAACTTCTGGATGAGAAGGACAGGAACGAGGTCGGGGAGCTGTATTGATCATGTTTATTTCCTACGCTGAATTATGGGTATGGAGGTGTCTGTATGGTATTTTTTATTTGCATTTATGTCTGAAATATCTCGTAATAAAAATGAGAAAGGAGTTAAGTCAATATTTCTGTTTATCGAATTAAGGCCCTTTTCTGCAGAGCAATAGGCTACGTACGTAGTCGCGAAACGTGGAAAGACGTGGCTTTCACCCTCTGGATGAGTTTGTCCGAAGACTCAAAGCTCAGTGATTGTCAACGTGAACATTCACTTAAATCTACATAGGCTGCTGACGTCATGTTCTTCTGAAATGATGATATAAGCCCTCAGTGTAAAAGGGAGGTCAAGAGCTGAATATTCTAGATCCAGAAAGACCTTTCCTTCTGCCAACTCTTGCCTCTCTGAGAGCCACGTGACCCACACCGCGGCTGCTGAGGGAGGGAAGCTGTGCTGGACTCCGCCAGGTGCATTCTTGCCTTGATGGGCGTGGCGCTTCCAAAAAGCACTCTGCTCCTCAGTTCACGTAGTCACTCAGGAACTGAATGCAGTCTCGGAGCACGGGGTGGGGTGGGGCAGCGGCACAGCTATGGGAGCGGGGTGACGCCCTCCTTCCAGTCCGTCATCCGCCAGGAACATGGGGCTGGGGTCACACGTGGGCTCTGCAATGCTTCATCTGGCTCGAAACGGGATCGGCGTTGGGGCGTCCCGAGGACGCCTGGGTAGAGAGCTCTCCCGCGAGACACTGGGGTTCCTGAGAGGTCGTGGGGAGGATTTTAACGGTGGTTTTCCCCACTTTCCCTGGCAGAGTGCCAGGAAAGATGGCAAGTTCAAGCTGACCCAGGTGCCAGGTGAGCAAAGTCACAGGCATCACAAAGGACCCTCAGTAGCGCAGAGCCTGGGAGGGGGCGGGCCCAGGTGCACCAAATGAGCCCCCCGGTCCTGAGCAGCAGGGCGGAATGGCAGGGCTGGTGGAGGATCCAAAGACCCCTCCCCCAACAGCCGCCAAGCTGGCGGCCAATGCTGCCGCCGGCAGAGACTGGGCAAGCGCCACGTGTCCACGCGGGAGGGGGTGCGGCTGTAGCTGAGAGCTTCTCCAGCCGGGCCCACGCCTGCCCCTCCTAAAGGTCACTAAGGAAAAAGGCGAAGGCCTGCAGAGTAAGAGGAATGAGATGCCAAAATATTTAAAAACAAGTGATCATGAAAACATTTCTAAAAGCTCTGTTCTTACTAACCCTCCATGGAAACATTCCCAGCAGGAGACTGTTCCAGTTTAAAGTTTTCACCGTGAGCAACAGTGTTTCAGAAGGCATGTGTACTAATACTTTCCCCTGCAGACACTCTGGCATCGAGATGAGATTCGGACAAATGGTCTAGGAAACAACTGCTTTAAAATCAGTGTCTCGAAGTTTCGGAGTTTACTTAAATGGGAACGTCACAGTGCGCTAAGAAAAAGCAGGAAAATGTCTTACTTTCTTCTTAAAACTTTCCCCCAACAGAGGTTTGCTTATGTGACCTATCTGGGGGTTTTGGAATGAGCTTGTGGAAAACTCAAAAAAAAAAAAAAAGGAAAAAGGAGAAAGCCAGCAGCAAATAAAGGGACGAACTCCACATTTAATACTGTCCACAGGGGCCCATGGCTCCCCGCGAGAGGGACTGAAATCGTCTTGAGCTGACTCAACTAGCGTGCAAACAGCAGACTTCTGTCAGACAGGATGGGAAGGCCTTCTGGGCTGGCGCCAGCTGAGCTGGAGGTGAGGCTGGGACGCACACGTGGTCCCGCGGACCTTCAGCCAGTCATGGAATCATTTGGTACCTTCACGGCCTCACCTGCAGGGCAAGTGAATAAAAGCACTTACATCGTGGGGCTGTCGTGAGGATCAAACATAAATATGAGTGGGAAGCAGCCGCATAGCACAGGGAGATGAGCTCGGTGCTCTGTGACCACCTAGAGGGGTGGGATGGGGAGGGTGGGAGGGAGGGAGACGCAAGAGGGAAGAGATACGGGAACATGTGTATATGTATAACTGATTCACTTTGTTATAAAGCAGAAACTAACACCATTGTAAAGCAATCATACTCCAATAAAGACGTTAAAAAAAAAAACCCATAAATATGGGCCTGCTTAGAGCACAGTGCATCTGGGGCCTGAGGAAGCCAACCACTAAGAAACGCGGAGATTTCTCCAGCAAAGCAATGGTTCACGTTACTCCAGACCACAAAGAGGCCCGCGCAAGCCCGCCCCACCTAACGGGCGCCGGCCGGGGCTGTGCACACGGGCTCCCCGCAGCTGCTCCCCTACCAGCTCCACCAGGGGCTTCACCGGCGTGGTGTCCTCACTCGGAGCACCCGTCCACTCTCACATTCGCCATCCTACCCCCTCTGTGCCTCTCCTAAAACCTCCCCCAATCAGACTTTCTCTAAAGATTCCGGCTGGGTGTAAGCTGCAACCTGCAACAAGTCATCTGCATTCGGGTCCTGGTGCCCAGGGTCAACGGACATGAGTTCATTACATCAATGAAGAGCTCCGCCCTCAGAGAACTTCTCTTTCTTCGCAAACCCTATGGTCTTACGGTTGATTTACAATAGTAGATTTATGATAGGTAATTTATGCCATGCATGTGACAAAATCTTACAGCATTCATAATTACTGCAAGAATATTACTTTTGTCTCCTTAATTCGATTATACGCTCCTTAAAAGGCAACCCTTGGGTCATCACTTAGCCTTGAAAACGAGATGAAATATGGCTTGGAGCTTAAACTTGCTTGTTTAGGCTTAATCCAATTAAAGTATCAGAATTTATCTTTGTAAGTTTCTAGTAGATTTTCCTATTTAAGTTTTAAAATATCATGCTTTCTCTCTAGGCACTTAAAATTTGATATGACATTATAGCAACAAATGAACATGCAGGCTATGATTCTAACTGTGAAAGGGCTGTGGGGTAGGCGTTTTAGATAGAAATGCAGGCAGAAACACCCATACACTCCCTGTTACGCATTCAGCTGAGATGTTCTAAAGGTGACATAAAATAAAAATAGCATACACATTTTACTGAAAAGAGCAAACCCAAAGATTGCTTTCTGTGGTAATAAGGCCTGAAATGAAAATATATGATCAATGGGTGAGATATAAAGGCTTTATCCTGCCAAAGACATGACAACCCAAATAGAAAGCTTTTTACTTTGCAGGCTGATACGAATTTAGCCTAAGGCACAAAATCACCACCTGTTATCAGATCATTGGCCTCTGGGTCCTGATTCCCTACTGCAGGTTCAAAACCTTGATTAGCGTTTACATGAAAGCAAAGCCAGTGCAAGGCTACCCTTGCACTGGGATGGGACGGGAGCGAGGCAGACTCCATACATGAGATTCTTCAATCCTTTTTTGTTACAGCTACAGCCCTGGGTTGTGGTTTCAGCAATTCCTGCCCATTTGAAAACAAGATGGTGGACGCAGTACAGGAATAAATAGATCAGATTTCAGCCAACTGTACCCTATTTCTTTTGAGACCCATAGACCTGAGTACTTGTAGGAGTTAAAATGGATTCCTTTGAAATACGCCTACCTGTTCACAGTGGGGAAACCAAGCTAAGGGTCTCCCTTGCCTTCCTTGCTTTATTACATGAGAAAATCAAGTGGCCCTGTGAATTCAATTCTTCAAAGATATATCCCATAGGGGTGGGATGGGAATAAAGACGCAGACCTTCTAGAGAACGGACTTGAGGACACGGGGAGTGGGGAGGGTAAGGTGGGACAAAGTGAGAGAGTGACATGTACATATATACACTACCAAATGTAAAACCGATAGCTAGTGGGAAGCAGCCGCATAGAACAGGGAGATCAGCTCGGTGCTTTGTGACCACCTAGAGGGGTGGAGTAGGGAGGGTGGGAGGGAGACGCAAGAGGGAAGAGATATGGGAACATATGTATATGTATAACTGATTCACTTAGTTATAAAGCAGAAACTAACACACCATTGTAAAGCAATTATACTTCGATAAAGATGTTTAAAAAAAAAAGATATATCCCGGACACAATACCCACCTGGAAATCTGGATGTCCAGCAGGGTTGGGAAGGGCCTTGAAAGTGACTGCAAATCACGGTGGGATGATGGGGTTAACACAGAAGTCATGGCACTTATGCCGCAAATGATACCGTCAAGAAAACGAAAACACAACCCACAAAATGGGGGAAAATATTTGCAAATAATATAGCTGGTAAGGGACTTGTATCCAGAATATAAAAAAACAACTCTTACAACTCCATAATTAAAAAATCACCTACTACTTAAAAAAGGTGATCTGAATAGATATTTCTCCAAGGAAGATGTGGCCAATAAACACATGAAAAGATGCCAATACCACTAGTCATCAGGCAACACAACCCAAAACCACAGTGAGACACCACCTCACACCCACTAGGACGGCTCTAATCAAAAAGGTGAGCAGTAACGAGTGTTGGTGAGAAACTGGACACCTCGATCACTGCTGCTGGGAACGTAAAGTGCTGCAACCACTCTGGAAAAGTCTGGAGGTTCCTCAAAAGCTTAAACATAGAGTTACCATGAGACCCAGCAATTCCAGTCCTAGGTATCTACCCAAGAGAAATGAAAACATATGTCCACACAAAAACCTGTTCACAAATGTTCACACCAGCTTTACTCACAATAGCCAAATAGTGGAAACAACCTAAATGTCTATGAGCTGATTCCTGGATAATAACATGTGCTATGTCCACGCAATGGAGTATTTGGTGCTCAAGAGAAGTATCTGGTACAGCACGGATGAACCGTGGACACACTGTGATAAATGAATGAAGCCCGTCACAAAACACCACCTATTCTATGATTCCACTTATATAAAATGTGCAGAATAGGCCAACCTATAGCGATTAAAAGCGATTAGCAGTTAACTTGGGCTGTTGGAAGGAGGGGCAGTGGATGGAGAAATGGAGGGTCATGGGCAATGGGTCCAGAGTTTATTCTGGGGTGATGAAAAAGTTCGAGTTGTGGTGATGGTTGTACAGCTCTGTGAATATACCTTGGCACTGTACACTTCAAAGGGGTGAATTGTGTGGTATGTGAACTAGATCTCATAAAGCTGTTTATAGAAACAAGAAAAAAGTCATAGTATTCAAGGGAACTTAGGACAGAACAACTACTGAGGTGATTCAAAGGAGAACTTTCTCGGTACCTTTCATGAAAGTGCACGTTAAAAAAAGAAGCAGCGTACACGCTTCTCACGTATCTGATTTTAATTCTGCGTCAGTTCTCAGGAAAATTTTTGGAGTTTTTCACAGAGACAGCCCCCCCCCAACACACACCCAGGAGATACTGGCTGAATGTATGATGGGCAGTCTCCCAGGATATTTGCTTACTGACAGTGCAAGAGAATTTAGGATGGGCATTCAACACATTTTGGAAACAGAGTTTCCAGGGTATAGACAACCCTCCCTTAACAATGGTATAAAGCAACCACTCACAGTTTAGAAGTTGGATAACTTTAATTGTATGTGGTAACAACAAGTATCTCTATATCCAAGAAAACTTAATCCAATTTGGTGCTACAAAAATACAAAAATGTTTGGCTCAAAATTCTCACATCTAATTTAACAGTCTATCAGTACATGGAAGAAAAAAATCCCCATCCAGAATTTCCAGCTACAGATTCGGAATTATTTCCGTCTGTGAGGGAGATGAAAGCAGGAGTAACTTTTGAGTCTTGGGGAAAACATAACATTTTGCCTTACCGTTTAGACCTAAAAGGCATATATGAAAGCAATGTCCCTGGATCCCACACAGATAGAGGCCACCCCGCAGAGCTTGGTAAAAGGGTCTGAGGACTTCTCCCCACGAGCCTGACGGAAGGCTCCCTGACCCCTTGCCAGCCCTGCTCTATGAGCAAAGACCTTCTCAGTTGTGGCCGCTCTCTTGGATGGGGGTGTTTATTCTGTGTCTTCCACAGCTGATAAACAGCTAGACGTAAAGTCATGTTTATTCCCAGATCCAAACAACCAGGATGCTAAGGACATTTTTAAAAAACAGAACTTTTACGAAAGAGAAAAATGAACTAAACGTGAATAACTAAACAATTTAGGATCGGGGACTGACTCTGAAGCACAACTTCAAGGACATACAGTAGGGTCAGCCCAAAGCCAACCTGGCCTCTGCTGGCATTTGGAGAGAAGAGAGCAGGCTGCTCTGTCAACTTTGCTCTAGGACGAATGTGTGGAGACAATAAAGGGGACAAGGCTGCTATCTAGTTGCTTGTCTAGACTGGTTGCTTTTCAAACTGGGGCTCTCTGGGACCCTGGGGTCCTGTGATCTGGCCACAGATCGATGGGGGAGAGGGGAGGCCACAGGGAGGCCAAGACCCTCTCATCCCCTTGCAACCAAAGTGGCTCTTCTTCAAAA
The DNA here is from genome assembly GCF_008692025.1 of Phocoena sinus. Lineage (NCBI taxonomy): Eukaryota > Metazoa > Chordata > Mammalia > Artiodactyla > Phocoenidae > Phocoena > Phocoena sinus. The sequence goes on along the minus strand of NC_045774.1, from coordinate 2,591,076 downwards.
TCTGTTTCATGTACTGCAGTTCCGCATGAGATGTTTGAAAACAGGGTTCCAGTGTAATAGACAAATGGAAAAACCTTGATTCAAATTTACTTTCAGGGTAATTACAGAAAGGACCGCTGAGCTGCTTGACCGTTAGATCAAATGATTCCATCGTTTTTCTATGATACTACGGTATGGTTATAGCTACGGTGCTGGACCACAATGTTGGATATTTATATTGATGACCTAGGAATATGGAAACATCATAAAGTACATTCTGAATTATCAAACGCTTAATTTTATTCAGAGAAGTTTTAGTGCCAAGTATATTTTGTTAATTTGTACTTACTTGGAAATGGGGAATTCACAGACTAGAATACTCATGTAATCAGATAATATCCGTCTACACTCTTTCAAGATAAAGAGAATTTATTAGCTTTAAATCACTTATTCTTGTTCTTTTTCTATCCTTCTTACTCTTTTTTTCTTGTTTTAATTTATTTCTCCACTCCCTTCTCCTTACTATATCTCTTGCTATTTATTTCGAGACAATATCTTTCACTACTAAGTAGCTTGCTAGAAACAGCAATATTTACTGGTAAATATCACGTAAAAATGGTCTTCTGAAATGGCTCTGTGAGCGTGAAGGCATCTACTACAGGGTGTGGCTTATCATTTAATAAATGTATGAAAGCAAGTCATTATTCTCCAATCAAGCAGTATGACACCACCATGGAAGAAAATGAAAAGGCTCTCTCTTTTTCATCCCTGTGAATAAAAAGACAATCAAACCAACACAGACACTGGTGGCAGAGCGAGGCGCAGGAAATTAATGTGAATTTCCTGAATTCTGAAGGAATTAGCTGTCCATCATTTATAAGCAAAAATCAAGGACGCAATTCAAAGGAAAGAACTCATGACGGTTAAAAAAAGATAAAATCCTATGCAATTAGGTTACGCGTTCCATGATGCCAAACACTTAGAAATGCACTGAGTACAAAGTTTGTGGATACTTCCAGGGTAGAAAAGGCTGCTTGCTCACGAGTCTTTATCTTATATACCATAGTTTCGTACATTGTTTTATATAACAAATTCTTTCTAGCAATTTATCAAAATGTGACCACTACAGTTAAAAGGTAGTGTTGGCAAAAATTTGGATAAAAAAGTATATGAAAAATAATGGCAAAGAAAACAATGTTACAGTGTTTTCACAAAATGTATTCTATAAAATGAATATATGCATATCCATTTTTACATAGAGTTATATGGCTGAATGATTTTAAGAGCAGGAATCTAAGTATAATAAACAAAATACTCTTTCTAGAATCAATACCACTTCTATATTGTGACTCCTTATTTCTTTAAATTATTATTTACATAGTCTAGATTTTAGACTGGAGATAGTTATGACAAAGAAAAGTAGACAGAAAAGGAACAAAAGTATTCTTAGACCCACTAAACACACTGAAAGAATGATTGCAAACATAAAATAATACATTTCAGTTTTTAGCACAGAGAACTATATTCAATACCCTGTGATAAACCGTAACGGAAAAGAATATGAAAAAGATTGTATATATATACAAATATATATACATATAATATATAATATATATTATACATATTATAATGTATATATAATTACATACATATATAATAATATATATATTATAACTTAATCACTTTGCTGTACAGCAGAAATGAATACAACATGGTAAATCAACTATACTTCAACAAAATAAAATTTAAAAAACACATCAGTTTTTTAATGAATAAAAAAATTTAATTTTAATGTTCCCAATTTGCCATCTCAATTAAACTGGAAAATCTGAAAAAAGTCTTTCTACTATGTTTTGAAACATAAATTTAAAGGTATTATTATATTTTCCAAATAATGTATGTTATTATCCTATGATGACACGTCCCTATTCTTCACTGACAGCCATCTGGCAGAGCTCTCTCTACATTTGCAAAACCGTTAAATATACCACATATGTCCCTTCATCCAAATGAACCAACAACACAAATGCATCAGCAGGACCCAGACCCCAGGCAGAGATGCCAACAGGCTGTAACGACCTCTGCGGACAAGTACAAGCCTCACTTGTACTTTCCTCATCCTGCCTCTCACTGGGACCTTTACCTCGGGACACAAAAGGTGAGCAAAAAGGAAGATGGGGACATGCCTCTTCTGTAATTATAACAGTTATCCGTAATTATAATATAATTATAATTACGGATAACTGTGTTTTAGTGGAATCTGGAACCCTGGACCTGGAGGGGCTGGCCCCACTGAGCTCTCGGGTCCCCCGGGAGAGGGCCAGGAAGCATTCACACGCTCACTCCTTCACCACTTATTTTAACTGAGCACCTAGGTACACCAGGCACCTGCTACAAGGCAGTCCAAACCTTAAACATAATGTATAACCTGTAAGCAAATCCCCTTGTGATTTTTTTAGACAGAAAACGTCTTCAGGAGAGCAGTTTCCTGGCCAGTGTGAATAGAACAGAATTACCTAGTCTAAACGTGTTATTTTAGGTCTAGTATATATCACAGTGGTTAAAGGCACAAGCTTTGGAGGCAAACAGAACCAAGTTTGATACTTGATTCCCCACATACTATCGGGATGACCTCAGTCAAGTTATTTGATCTTTTAATATAGTTGCCTCATCTATGAAAAGAATATAATTGTACTCATTTTTAGGGTTCTAGTAAAGAGTTGATTAGATAGTAAGTGTATCGGGACGATTCTATTTGCATAAGAGAAAACCCAAATCAAACTGGCTTAAACAATAAGTGGAACTGGTTCGATCACGTAACCAAAATGCCCCAAGGTAATAAAGACTTCAGGCATGGGCTGATCAAGGCTCCAACCTCATTTCTCTACGGTTTTCTTGGCTCTCCTCTCCTCTCTGTGTTGGCTGCTCTGTAGGCTGGGTAAGCTCCTGGTCTCAGAAAGCTCCCAGGCTCCACGCCTCCTTGTTCCTCCACAGCCGATGAACAAAGGTCCCAAGTTACATCCCATTTTGACTGTCTTGGACCGCACGCTCAACTCTGAGCTAATCACCGTGGCCAGGAAAACGCCACATGCAGTGTGCGCACTCGTACACACACACACATGCACGTAGTTAAAAACATATGTACATAAAAACTTAAATATTTATAGAGAGCTGATCATTTTAATCTCCAGGTTGTCAGAGTGAATATTTCAAACTCGTCTTTGCTGAGAAAGAAAACTTGTATTATTTAGTTTTCAAATGGTTCAGACCCCTTCACCTTAAAACCTATAAAGTGCATGAAAGACCTGTTGGCTGGAAAAATAATAGTCATTTTAATCCTGATTTTGTCTCTACTTTTTTTCTCCCAGAAGGAAGAGCTCTGGGGGTGAGAGTATCTGTCACTACTTCAGTGGCAGATGTGTGTCTTGGAAACATGGAATGCACCTGAACGGTAATTACGGATAACCACGTCTTTTCAAACACAAAGGTGAGTTGCTGATGCTGACATAAGACTGTAAAAGAGTGACACTCATAGAATACGTTGGTCACGAAGAACTCGGGAAGCGAAACAAACCCTTGTAAGTTGCCATTCTGGATTCTTTCATCACAGACATTGTAAAAACTCTTAAAATCAGTCCTGTGGGCTCCTAAGAAATGTTTTCCACTGTTGTGTGGATGACAATACAGTACCTTCCTACATTTCCATAAAGCTTTAAATCGTTTTCAAAACTCATCTTGCCCCACCAGTGGGCCAGGGATGTCCCCACTGGGCTGGGGGGAAGGCACAAACGTGGATCTCGAGAGGGGGTGGGGGGCTGTGCACGGGCAGCCAGTCACCTAAGTACCAGCATCCTCTGAGAGCAGGGCCACCTTGCTCTCCGTACCTGCTGCATTTGCTAACTGCAGGAGAGACACTGTGAATTCACGAAGCCTATGACTTTGTGTCCAAGGTCCCTTTCCAAATCCTGTTTGCTTCTTCCTCCAGTTTTTCTTTGCTGTTCCAGCCCTGGATGCCAGGCTCTGCCCACTCGTCTCAGGGAGGGCTTGGGGCGGCAGGAGGGATGTCTTCGGCTGTTCCCCCAAGAAGGGCCTGGAGATTCCCGGTCCTGTCCTGCCGTGTCCACCAGGTATGGCATAAGCAAGGAATCCGCGACTCCAGTATTTCTGGTACCTCGGCCATCTGCTCCCCACCAGCGCATTGGCGGAATCCCGAATCCTAGCTCCTCTTTAGAAGGAAGATTTCACGTGCTTCTGGGTCCCCTACAGGAATGTAGCCTTCACCCCAGGTTCATGTTCTGGAACTTCCCACGCCTTGTGCCTCAGCTACAAACAGGGCAAGGGCACCAGAGTGAGGAGCTCTGTCTAGGATCCCTGCTGGCTGCTCGCTGACCCTTTCCTCTTGACTGTGTCTAACCCTATGACTCTAATTTAGCCAGAAACAACTTCGGGGAGGCCACAGGTGACCCTCCGTCTATTACAGGGCTAGGCGTGTGCTACTCTCACGCTCGGGGGGGTGAGGGCGGCCAGGCTCTACAGTTTGCATGTAACTGCTTCCCACATTCTGGTGTTTTTCCCTAAGCGGCCGCCTCAAATCTCCTCAATGCCAGTCCCCCTCCTTCTCAATGCATCTCCCTTTCCGTATCTGACCCGCCTGTCCCTGCTCCCTCATGGCCTCTGCTGCTGGCTTCTCCCTGTTTCTCTCACTCATCCTCCCCCTCCTCTTCCCTTCCCTGTTCCCCCCCCCTTCTCTCTCCTCCAGTCCCACTCCTCTATTACCTTTCAAAACTAAGTAGCAGTTTGGTGTTATCAGGGCTCAGAGAGAAGGCTTAGCCACAGGAAATGGAGCCGTCCATTTGTATTAAATTTTCAGAACCTTTCCTTGTATTTCAAGCCTGTAGTGAAAAGCATGTACCTGCACTGTCTAGGTTGGAAGGGAAGTTTGATTTAGTGTCAGGAAAAAGTCCAGTCCTGAGATGTGAGTGCCTCTGCCTGGAACCCTTCACCTTAAGTGGCATTTGTAATTTTTTACTAATGCTTCTGATGTTGTATTTAATAAACCCCCTGATTGCAGCACATCTGGCTGCTGCCGGTATGCAGGACCCCGAGACCGGCGTGCGGGACCCTGAGGCCGGCGTGCGGGACCCTGAGGCCGGCGTGCGGGACCCTGAGGCCGGTGTACAGACTAGAAGCAGCGGTGCAGGAAGCTAGGGCTGAGTGTCGTAAACAGATTGCAGTGTAATGGGAAACATGGAGTTGTTGTTTTTTTTAACTAAGTGCCCACCGGGGCCCGTGGACAGGCCATTCCCTCTATTCCTGGCTAGATCCCTGCAGGCAGGTATTGTACCAATTTTCAGCGGAGGAAACTGAGCCTCAGGAAGGGTTAGCTGGCCACCTGCCCAAGTCACACAAGTACTAAGTGGCTGAGCAGCGACAGAAACGTGGGGTCTCCTCTGACCCCACCGGCCACTTGTGTCACAGGCAGGAACAACCTAGCTGGCTGTGGTGCAGGTCAGGGTGAGGGGTGAAGCCAAGGCAGGAGAAATAACCGCACGTCACTGGCAATGGCTAACGCCCTGCACAGCCAGCAGCCAGCAACGCACCCCTGTTTCCTGAGCGGGGTCGTCTCAGCCACACTCCCCACGGGGTGGGTGGAGCTCCTTCTCAGGGCTGGGGGCTGCTCGGGGCCAGAGATGCCAGGAAGACAAACTGGACCCTGGGCTTTCGGGCACCTACTCCCGGGGACCCCGGAGGCCGGCCGGCCTTGTCCTGCTCTTGCCTCTGCCTGGGCCACACGCCCAGGACGGTGGGGTGGAGCACAGCGATCGGCCCTCCAGGTACAGGGTTTGGGGGGCCGCAGGTGGGGCACACTAGGGCCTTCCTACAGGGGCGCAGGCTCACGTGCTCCGTGGGCTGCGAGTCCAGGTGTGGCGCTGGGAGCAGAGGGCGCCCAGCTGGCCGCTGTGTCCCTGAGGAAGGGGCCCGAGGTCCCACGCACAGAGGGAATCCTTCAGAGAACCGGGATCCTCCAGAGAGGAGGGCACTCCACTCCCTCTCCAGGGCACAGTCGTGGGCTGGTAGGCTTTAAAGTGAAATCGCGCATCACAAAACTCAACGTTAGGAAGTCAAAAGCTTTTAAATTTGACTAGAAATTGCTTCAAGATGTCATAAAAGCCATCTTCCTGGAATTAACTCTATTCCTCTGTAAGCACCGGCTTTTAAAATAAAAGCCCCCTTGACTTTTAGCGTTTTTCAGTTTTTAAAAATTGCTAGTATTCAAACATTTTGAAATTTCTGAATTTGCTTTTAAAATGTTGACAGTTTTCACCCTTCGAAGATATTTTACTGAAAATTTTTTAAGTGAGGAAAATGATTTCTTTGGTTTTTCCATACTTTTTCCTGCAGGTGACACTCTCTCAGCTATACTGTGAATGTAGATGAGACAGTCTTTCTATGGAAGATTTTAAATGCCAAACAGCAGACTTGCAGTTTGTGAGCTGCGTATGTGGGCCTACCTCAAGCGGGCGTGAGCTTTTGTAACGGCTTCTTAGTTACTTCACTTCTACAGAGGTTTTAGTTCGCCACAACTAGTCTTAGGTCAAGGCCATTTCTTTCTACTTTTTAACCCTCTAAACGCAAGTCCTACAGATAATCGCCAGGCACGCGGTGAATGCTGAGTTAATACCTAAGACGGAAGTTCCGAAAAGACCTCCACAGACTTCTCACGCGTTGACCCAGAAGGCGCGCACCACAGAGAACACGCGCGCGGGACACAGCAGGGCACCCACAGCCACCCACAGCTGTCCCTGGACACAGAGCCACCGGAGCCGAGCCTGACGTGTCCCAGACCAGCCACAAGCTGGCTAAAGGAGGTTTCGTGCAAATTCACGCACAGCAACGAGGCGAGGCTCGGAGCTCGCGCAGAGGTGCGGGCGGTGTCCACACGGAGGATGCCCTCAGAGAGGACAGGGGTATCTCCCCAACAGCGGAGGCAGCACGCAGCTCCCGGGCCCGGCCTGGCCCCGCGGGATGGTCTGTGATTCAGTGAACTTCCTTAAACCCAGAACTTGACGGAAACGGATGACAGAGCCCAAGCCCCCGGGAGGAACTCTTCTAGTGGCTTCTCTGCCCAGCACCCTCCTCTGGAGATGGGGTGTGATGAACACGAACCGCCCTGGCGGGCCCCGACTCTGGCAGCGGGCTCCACGCCACCCTGGGCCACACGGCAATGACTACTCCTCCCCAATTCCCACAGATCTCCCCCGTCCAAATCCAAGTGCCGCAGGCCAGAATCTTCGGAAGAAAGCGATGGCCCTGAATCTAAGCCACGGGTCAGCTCAGAGCCAAGGGGGAGGCTGGGAATGGAAGCAGGTGGATGGGTGTGGGCTGCCATGTGCCTGAGTGGCAGGAGTCACAGGAGGGAGGGCATGGAGGGGCGGCCGCAGATGGAACAGGCTGGGTGGAGGGAAGGAGGGGTCTCACGGAGGGGGACAGGGGCTCTGCGAGCTCACTCAGCTGGGTGGGAAGTGGAGGCATTGGCAAACGTCCGTCACCCCGCTGAGCATAAACCCCATCCTCGTGCACATACACAACGACTACAGCCGGTTCATTCTGACAAATCAGTCCCACTTCCTTACACCCACTGCTGGAGTTCCACTGTGACGACCTCAACAACAAGTCAAAGAAGAAAGTGGGACACGCTGATGGAGGCGTAAGACGGGGCTCTAAGTGCCCCAGCTGTCCTGCACGCCGACCCTTCACAGATGGGTTTCAGCATCTTCTGACCAGGTTCAACATTTTTATTCACATCTCTGTCGGGGTGGATTCTGCAAAGTCTTAACTGAGTCACACATCAAAATTCATGCCTTCGGGGGTTTCCCTGGTGGTGCAGTGGTTAAGAATCTGCCCGCTCAAGCAGAGGACACGGGTTCGAGCCCTGGTCCGGGAAGATCCCACATGCCGTGGAGCAACTAAGCCTATGCACCACAATTACTGAGCCTGCGCTCTAGAGCCCACAAGCCACAATTACTGAAGCCCATGTGCCGCAACTACTGAGCCCGTGTGCCACAACTACTGAGCCTGTACTCTAGAGCCCACAAGCCACAACTACTGAAGCCCACATGCCGCAACTACTGAGCCCGCGAGCCACAACTACTGAGCTCATGTGCCACAACTACTGAAGCCCGCGCACCTAGAGCCTGTGCTCTGCAGCAAGAGAAGCCACCGCAACGAGAAGCCTGCGCACCGCAACGAAGAGTAGCCCCCGCTCAGTGCAACTAGAGAAAGCCCACGCGCAGCAACGAAGACCCAACGCAGCCAAAAAGTAAATAAATATATAAATAAGTTTTTTTTTTTAAAAAAGAGAGAGAATGAAGAAGGGGAATCCTATTAAGAATATAAGTATATATATAAAAAAATTCACGCCTTCTCTTTTTTGCTGAGGTCTAGAAATACAAAAGTCACACCCAACCTCACGCTGCTTCTTGGGGTTCTCTGGGGCGAAGGCAGGGAGCAGTAATCGCTACCTTGTTCCAGCAGCCCGTCTGCCCTGTTCCCTAAGCTGATTACAAACTAAGCAGGATGCAAGAAGCCGAAGGTGCTCTAAAAGGAAGTGCTCCTTTCTGGTTTTTCTGGTTGTTTTTTCTTTACTTTATCTTCAAAGTCAACCAAACAGAGTCACTGTAGCAAGTCAAGAGGCAAGAGTGTCTGTCCCCTGTGGCCCCCTTGCACGCTCAGCTTGGGGGTCTCGGGGTACACAGAGCCCGCCCAGCCGCCCAGCTCTTGCAGCTCATCTCTGCCGCTGCCCTCCCCACCTGCACCCCCAGCCTCCCTCCCGTCAAGGCTCTCCAGAGCACCTTCTCCGATCTGCGTTCTACTCACTTTTCAGAATAAGAAGTTTTCTTAATTTTTCATTCTTAGAAATTCCACACTATATTTTGATTGTCCACACTATATTTTGCATGTTAAATATATATTTGGAGGTTAATATTATATCTAATCTAATATTATATTAGATAATATAACTAACTTTCCTTAGTCGTGGAAAGTTTGCAATTATCCTGGGCCAAAAGTGTTACAATTGGGACCTGAATGAGCGATTTCCTAGGTAGTCACTAGAGCATTTCCACCGTAGGCATTCCAAAAGAGAGTCTTTCAAAGTAAATCCCTCCATCCCTTTTCCTTAAAGATCTGACCGCACGTTTTAAGGAGTAAAAGCCACCTCGGGCAGCCTGGTGTGGCCTGGGTGTCCTGACTCAAAGAATGTCACGGCTTACGTTGACTACACAGACACGTCAAAGAGGTCCCGGACTCCAGGTCTGGCTAATATCCACCCGAAAATCCCAAGACTGATGATACGGCACACAAATCACCCAAGCGTGTGAGGCAGATTTTTCAGAGCTTTTCAGTCTTATTCAGAACCTTCTTTTCTTGGGCAACAGGAGGAAACACGCAGGCCAACAAAGTAAACACTCCTCAGATTTGTGTCTTTGAATCATTAATTTAACATAGGAGAGTAGACTAGCCAAAAGAAAAAGCAGTTCTTCTCCCTAAGAAGTCAGATCATTTCTACCAGTTCCTCAGCCCCTGGCTACAGGGCTGACACCAGGAACAGGATGAACCTCTCTGCTTTACAAGAGCTGCTGCTTCCATGAATTATGTTTAAAGTGGCAGCAACATGGATAAGAGCGTCACTCCCAGGAAGCTCAGCGTAGCTACAACCTAGAAAAGCTGGCTCCGTGGTGACAGTACTAACTTGAAACAGATGAGTCCTCAGAAGCGTGAGGGCGAGGAGGCTGGCAGACGAGGAAAAGCCTTCTTTCCCCATAATGTAGTGCAAACCCCCTTCCAGACGGGGTCCAATCAAAGCCAGCTTATTTGTGTGACATCACAGAATGCCAAGGGCGAACTCTTCCAGGCGCATTTCACCTTCTAAGCATTTAATAACCTGAGGACACAGCATTATCATGGGGCAATCCCTGTTTTGCAGCTGAGGAGACAGAAGCTCAAAAGCATGAAGTGGCCTGGTGGGGCTGACAGCAGAAGAAGGAAGCGCCCAGGGCCAGGAGAACAGTAGGTCCGGGCACGTCCAGTGGAGGGAGCGTGGGAGCCCTGGGCCGGGGAAGGGGGCCCAATGCAGGGCGAGGGGGAAAGCACCTGCCTGGCCCACGGGGACAGAATCTTGGGGCTCTTAGCGGGAGGGCGGCCTGCAGACCCTAGGGACCTTTGCAAACCAAAGCTCATGGAGAAGGATAGGCTGCTGAGTGTTTGCTGGTTGGAATCAAGTAGGGCTCTCTGATCAGTGGTGTTCCTGGGACCCCCGTTAAGAGATCTCAAGGAACACATGCAAATTACTACTAATAATAGGTACTGCTCGAGAAAAATTATTCTGGCACTTGTTAAAGATGGTGAGGAAGACTTTATTCAAGGGACCACTGCAGTGGGGCTTGCCGCAGGGGTAAGAGATGGAGCTCGGACCCCACACAAGAAGGACATGTGGGGATCTGCAGCAAGGGGCAGGAGCAGGGCGGTGGGGTAGGGCAGCTCCTTCTAAACTGAGCTGAAGGCAGGTCAGGGTCATCTCATCTCACCTGCGGATGTGGGGATGGGGAACTGGACCAGATATAGAGGGTGATCAAAGGCCGAGGATGGATCGGGGTGCTCTCTAAATCAACTCAGCAGAATTCTTGCTAAACCGGGTTTTGCAAGCCCAGCAAGGATGACACAGAAGCCCAAGGTCCGGCCGAGGTGAAAAGAGGGGCCAGAGAGCCGGGCTAAAGTTTGAGGGAGGAGAGCTTCGTCAGTGCGCATCTCGGTGGTTGCAAACACTGGCTCTTGCCCACTTGGTGCCAACCACAGTGATGCGGCCACTGCAGTCACCCCCATAGCCCGGGGGGCAGGTTCCCAGGTTTAAGTATAGCTGCACCGCCATTACGTCTCCCTAGCCAGCTCACCAGCAGGAAAGGCTTCCTACACAGCTGCAAATCAGACACGATGAACAATATTTTATACTGAATACATTTGTGTCTGAGCCATTTGCTTGATTAAATCACACTGTAGCTTAACAGACTATTTGTTGATAATTCCTACTTGAGTTTAATTTAATAGCTTTTACCAGTGAAAATGGATCAGCAAACATATGACGCTGGGGGAAAAATACAACACAACAGAGCCCAGCGCCATCGGAAATAAAGGCAGAGCATTCTAGAGAATGCTTTTAGTGCTGCACCGGCTTTACTTACTTAACAAGCCCAGAAGCTTGGACCAAAGATGAAGAGCATTTCTGGCTAAACTGCTGGTTACCAACTGGATTTCATACAGAACAAGCTCACCCCCAGTCTCCCCACATTTGGAAGGAGCGCTCCCCACTGGAGCCCTGCACTGACTAATCCCCGGCTCACAAGGCTCGCTCTTCACCTGCTGCCCAAGCCCCTGCTCTCTCCCTGCCCCAGGGTTCCGACGCCTCCTACCCACTTATAAACTTGACACATCTAGGAAATCGCCCACCCAGCATGCAAGAAACAGAGCGAAATCCTGGGTAAGCAGCAAGTCAGATGATGTGGACATCAGATATTCCAGTTTTCACTTAGTGTGATTTCAGTTTATTCTTGTACTTCGGAATGCATGAAAAATATACATGAAGAGTCTTTGCTGCATCGGGATGTGTGGTGGAAGAGTCTCAGAATGAATAGGTCAAAGAGGTGGAGAGAAAAAAGGGTGAATCTATGAAACAGACTCACAGACAGAGAGAACAGACTTGTGGTTGCCAAGGGGGAAGGGGTGAGGGAGGGATGGATTGGGAGTTTGGGATTAGCAGATGCAAACGATTATATATAGAATGGATAAACAACGAAGTCCAACTGTAGAGCACAGGGAACTATATTCAATATCCCGGGATAAACCATAATGGAAAAGAACATGAAAAAGAATGTATATATGTGTATAACTGAATCACTTTGCTGTACAGCAGAAATTAACACAACAGTGTAAATCAACTAGACTTGAATAAAATAAATTTTTTAAAAAAGGGGTGAAGTATGGGCTTCCCTGGTGGTGCAGTTGTTGGGAGTCCGCCTGCCGATGCAGGGGACACGGGTTCGTGCCCCGGTCCAGGAAGATCCCACGTGCCGCGGAGCGGCTGGGCCCGTGAGCCACGGCCGCTGAGCCTGCGCGTCCGGAGCCTGTGCTCCGCAACGGGAGAGGCCACAGCGGTGAGAGGCCCGCGTACCGCAAAAAAAAAAAAAAGGGGGGTGAAGTAATATTTTGGGTTGTCTTTTCACATATTTTTAAATAAGAAACAGTACTTTGGGGAGTTTTCTTGGATGTTAAGGAGAGAAAAGTATGTAATGAAATTGCAAAGATAAGGCAGACCACAAATAAGGAATTAAGTCTAGTGTCTTCAAAACGGAACAAAGCATAAATAGGCAAAACAATAAGCAAGTTAAGTATTCACTAAAATGGACTATTTCTTGTGGTCTTCTCTGACTTTTTGGTGTTGTTATTGCTATCCAAAAGCCCAGCAAAATCAGGATGAACACAGAATTTCTTTGGGTGCATTTATTGAAATTACCTGTAAATTATTTTTAATTAGAAATGGTTTTCCTGGAAACCTCCCAATATCAAGAAGAGTTTACCAGTGAAGGACCAAGAATAAGCTCGAATGTTTAACTTTCCAGGAAGTTTTCTTTCTTTTTCTTTTTTTCATGACCGGAGCCAACACGGCTCTATTTACTAAGAGTCCCTTAACATTCAATTTATTAGGATACCATGCTTCCTTTAAAAAGGGGTAAGCAATTAAAATACACTCATGTGTGCACATGTGCACATAGATAATGCTTGATTATCTGTGAGCGTTGGAAATCGGAACAGATTGACAATTCATGTAATCCGACCATTGAACTCCAATGATGCCAATCATTTCACAGGACTTACACCCTACACAGCGGGCTTCCATTTACGTGTTTGGCTCTCTCTCTCACTAGATGTTAAGTTCACTGAGGGCAGGGATCAGACCTTTATATCTCAACTGCTTTGCACAACGCACACGGTATACACTAAAAAGTCTGAGTATGTAGATAATTGAGCTAATAAATAAATGCAATTCTTCTCCACTCAACAGTTTACCACTATCAATACCCCAGAGAGAGGACTTATCTTTTGTCCTTCTCACTCACCCCCAGCTGTCTTTCAGTAAAAATGTCAAAACCAGATGAAATGATAGGTAAACAAAGAGAACCAACTTCCCGTCTTTGGTGATAACCTCAAGCAAAATAAGTACTCCCTAAATGAACCGACACTGAGTATTGATACGTTTAGCAGATTGGTAGATAAATGAACCCACACTGAGTCTTGATACGTTTAGCAGATTGGTAGATAAATCTTACCCCGAGTAAACAATATCACTTTTCACTAACTGAAACCCAATATTTCCTCCCAAGCCTTTCCTGGCCAACCTCTCTCAACCTTCCCCAGCCCCAAGGCTAGGCTTTGGAGTTGGCTCACACTTTGGAGGTTTTCCTGGGCTACTGAAGGATGAGTAGGCAGGCTTCCTTCCCAAAGCTCTGCGAAGTCCGGACGTTGACGCTGGGGCAGGTCCTGACTCTAGAAGCAACCTGAGCTCTGGGTGCCGCGGCTCCAGGACCTGCGCTGTAATGCATTCTCGGATCCCAGGGTGACAGGCAAGATAAGGAAAAGGACTGTCACCATCCCAGCCAGATGACGGACTGGGGCTGTCATCTTAGCAAATGGGGCCAGTCCTATCGAATGAAACAGGCTGGAATCCAGCCTGGGAGGATTGATCTCTGCCTATTCTTCCCCAAGGCACTCAGCAAGGGCGCCTCAATGATTAATTAATTACCAGGCTGGGAGACAGCACAAGCCATGGGCTCCGCAGGCCGTAGGGGCAACCTCAGCTTCAGACAGAACCAGCAGACACTGAGCAACATGAAAAATATCAATGAACCCGGGAAATATTTTATCAATATCCATAGGTAACAATGATTGATTATTGATTTTATCACCCAGACTCCGCATTAAGCCTTTACATATGTTGGCTCATACCCCTCATACTAACCCCAAGAGGCAGGAACTACTACCATCCCCATTTCACAGTGGAGAAAAATGAGGCTCAGGGAGCTTAAGGAACTGCCCTGCTGTGAGAGGTAAAAGTGAGAATCCAATTTTAGTAAATCTGATGCAAAGCCCAAATTCACCTGGAACTTTCTAACTTCCAGAAAAGGTTTTCTAGAATAACTTTAGGTTACGAAGCACATTCCAAAATGTCCCCTAGAGTCGTTTCCTTTTAAAACTTGGCACAGCCTTCACTCACGCGTCATCTAATACTTGGTAAACTCCAACAACCACGCAACCTGAAATGGCTAAAATTAATAATAAACGGTACATGCTCTTATAGTAAAGAACTCCCTGTCAAACATTTTAGGAGCATAGCAAGTCATTTTGCTTCCCTGGGCCCCATTTTCTCATCTATGAAATGGACAGTTAGATGAAGCAATGGTTACACCTTCTAGAGGTACTATGGCTCTCAGGCAATGTTGTCAATGACCTGATATCAGAGCTTTCTCGGGGGTGAGGGTCTGTCTGGCAGACGCTGAGCCCTGAAACCATTCTAGGCCATGCGCAAAGAAATCTGTGCAAGACATCCAAGTTGCCTTTAGAAACCCCCAAAATCATCCTTGTCAGAGTCCAAGATCTAGCCGTCTCAGCTGCTGCAATGCTGGTACACTGTAAAAACATCTAAGCTGTAATTCATAAACCGATTCCAAATCTGATCAAACAACCTGGCTTCTCTGATGGTTTGAGTTGACCAAATGCTGAGTTCTAGATCAGAGAGTCAAGTCAAATTTAAAAGCAAGTGTGAAACACTAAGCCTCTCCCTAAAAGCCTTTTTGACAAAGATGATACTGTTTCAACCTTAAAGTACGTACTGTTACTTTCCTGTTAATGTCACTAGATTCTGAAAGTAAACAAAAATTTTCAAAGTCTCTGTGTATATTTTAAAATATAAATTTCACACAAAGAGTTTAAAAATAACCACGATTCTTTTTACAAAATGAGTTATCTTTTTCATTAGTCCAAACAGAGGACTACATACATATCCCTCTTAAGTACTTTATATGTCCTACTTCTCAACCTCAAATTATTGACAAACCTGCCTCCTAATTTTCACAATTTTTGGTGAGTGCCTCTTGGTCTATAATCTGCTCTGACTATACAAACGAATAGACAGGCTTCTTTGGGAAATGATGGAAGGTAGCCGGGCAGGAACATGGAATTTACTGGACTGAAGCACTGGTCAGTCAGTCACTGATTCGATCCCCCACTAGGTGGAGGCACCATGAGGCCAGGGCTGCTCCGTCTTATATTTTTTGGACCTACAATGCCCAGAAAAGAGCTGCACACATAGGAGGTTCTCAGTAAACACTTGCAGAGTGAATTAGCTGTTCGGTTTTCAGCATGATTCTCAGGTTTTGTTCTCAGGGTTTTTCCTCCCTAGCAGTAGAACGAGGAGAGTAACACATGTCTACCTGGATTTTCACAAGTATCAACTGCAAGCAGCGGCTGAGAGCATCTGCAAAGAACAGAGCACTGTTATCAGTGCTGGGCATCTTTATCAGACCTTCTGTCCAGCCCCCACAAGCACCTGGGTCAGACAAAGTGCTCACTGACCACATGCTGACAGACTACATTTCTTCCTCGTCGGCTTGACCTTCTGCATAGTTGATGGTTTATTTATAGTTTTATTTTGTATACAGAAATTTTATTTTCACATTGAAGCAACATCGTTTCTAAGCAACACTTGGTTCCTATTATATATTTTTTTGAGGCACTTCCACAACCCGGCTCTCCTTGCCGAACCAGAACACCAGAGGTGAGTATATCGTGCCGAGAGGACTCCTGACCCCACGGCTTTGCCAGTGTTTATGCCCCTCTTCTTAAACGACTCCGGGACTTTACTGCCTCGCCTTGACAAGGACAATAAATGGAAGGAGACAGGCGCTGAATAATAAACTTGGCATTCCCAAGAATAAAGACATACTAGGTACAGAGGTGAATACTCTCCTGAGTTTCTATTCTTGTCCACTTTCGTTTTTTGAGTGCCTGAGACCCAGGAAAATGACTTATCTCAGTGAACTTACGCTTCATCTCTGTCAGCCTGAGGTTTAAAGCAAGCCCTCCTCCACAATTTAATGAATAGTTGTATTTGTTTGAAAGATATGTTTTACCCTCAGAAACCTAACCTAGTTCTTAAAATTCTGATTTAGTGATATCATAACAGAAACTTTTAAAACAAGTAATTCCCTGTTGCTTTCATGTCTATTCCTGAGCTTTCCCTAAAGCCCTCTTAATTGTTGCAGAACCCATGCCTGTATCTAATATCATGGCAGCCAGGACAAAGAAACTCAAGATGAAAAATGTGACATTGTTCCAATTGATTTGACTTCGTTAGAAAAGAACACATCAAAACCTCCATAGGTGCCAGCCTTGTGGCACAGGCGAGAGCAATGTCAAAAGAAATCTCTAGGCTGTGTCATCACCTCCCACCCCTCCCCCCAAACCCCACAATGTCTTTTTCTTTTTTTTTACTTAAACATGCTTCACAGTTAGGTCATCTATAGATTCAACCATGTACTCTGGACACTGGGATGAAGAGAATAAGATGTGATTGTTGAAATACAAAACACATTAGAGAGCCGTCCACAGATGACTTGGAAACCTGAACATGACATGATGCAGGACCCGAGGAAAGGACACTATTTTCAGGGTCCTCCGGCTTTCGGGACGAATCTACATCAAACCCCGAGCTGCAGAGATACTGCCTCGGGCACTTTACTACTGAGCACCGTTTCAGGCTGGTCCAAGTAAATTGTGTTGCTGCCTTTTTTAAAAAAAGAAAAAATCCCTTTTTGTCAATTCTACACTGATTTCAAATACACGAACAATCTACACTACATGGTAGTATTTGTGTGGCTCTGGGTCAAAAGGCAAAATAAACCCGATCAACACCAGCCTAGGGTGGGGCTAGGCAGGTTCTGTACTTGGGACTTCTGAGGTGCCACAGCGAACGACACGGGCTGAAAAGCCCTCCCCACCCGGAGCACCCCTGTGGGCACCCAGGGTGACTACCCCAAACCCTGCGCAGAGCGTGTAACAAAATTAGTTAGAAATTCAATGGGGGCAAAGTTTAGTCCCTGTTGAGGACCCGAGGACCGGTCCAGTTATCAGTAAGTCCCAACAATAACGTTCGGTTTTAGGAAAACCGGACCAGCTTTCAACTTTAACTCCCTGACATGGATCTCAGGGTGACCGTGCATGTGACAATAGGAAAGGGCTCGGGATGGATGGCCCCAAGACCCGCAGCATCCTCCAGGGCGCGGCGGGGACCTGGGTACCTGCGCGCTCAGAGGCTAGGGCATTTACCTCGAGTCGGCTAAGACTGGAGCTCTTGGAGCGCGACTTCTTGCGCAGGTACACGGAGAAGAACCTGCGCACGGTGAACTTCTTCATGCTCAGCTCCATCGCCCGGCGCCCAGCCGCGAGGAGCCGCAGGGCCGGAGGACGCGCATCCCCGGCGCATCCCAGGCGCGCGGGGTTAGGTCCGTCTGCGGGCGCGAGCGGTCGGGAAGCCCGGCGCAGCGGCCATCGGCACGGGGCGCGGGCTGCGGGCACAAAGGGCAGGCCGAGCCGGCCACGGCGGCCGGGGGCCCAGCGCTCCCTCCTCCTCCTCCTCCTCCTCCTCCTCCTCCTCCTCCTCCTCCTGCCTGCGAGGACCAGCCCCAGGCAGCCCCGCCCCGCCCCGCCCCCAGCCACTACTGCCAATCAGCACCTGCCGCCCCGCCCGGCCCTCCGCCACTACCGCCAATCAGAGTCCGCCGCCCCAGGCTCTCCCTCCCCCTCCCTCTCCCCCTCCTCCTCCTCCTCCTCCTCCTCCTCAGGCCCAGGGAGGAGCCGGCCCCCGCCACTACCGCCAATCAGAGCCCGCCGGCGCGCCCAGCCACGCCCACCTCCTCCTTCTCAGCCACTACCACCAATCAGCGCCCACCGCCCTACAGCCCCAGGCTCTCACTTCTCCTCCCCACCCCTCCACCCCAACCCCCGCCTCCAAGTACTCGCTCTCTGCGGCTCTGCCCCGCCCACCACCCCTCCGCCAATCAGCGCCCTCGGAGGCGCATGCCTGATGAGCCCGAGGAGGACTGCCGCGCCGCGCGGGGCGGGCGGTGAGGCAGCTCAGCTGCGCCTGTCGCTTGCTCTCTGTTCTACTTCCTTGGCCTGTTGGGCTTTTTTCTAGCTTGGGGTGTCATGTTTTCTTTCCTTAAAGCACCCATATACAGACTTTGGAATCATGCTCTTCTGTGCCGTACAAAACTTTAATTGCTGATTAGCAAACACTTCTAGAACCTGGAACAAAAGGGTGGAGGGGTGCACCATGAGCCTGCACATGTGCGCTCTGCACCTCTCCTCGCCCCTTGGCCCCTGCGGCCCTCTTCTTGAGCCCGTCCCCGCGGCCCGGGCTCCCGGCCTGGGGGTCCGCCAGTCCTTGCCCGGGTGATGAAAGGATCCCCACGCAGCCCGGGACGCCGGCAGCCAGCTGGGGAAGCCTCCCAGGGCAGTGTTTGGAGAACAAAGACACATCCGTTCTCCATGACCTCCGACTCCATGTATAGAAAATTATCCAAACGGATGATTATCAGGGCCTAAACACAGAGTGTCCCGAGTCAGGGCTCTCAGAAACCAGCTGCAGGGCTGCAGGGGATTTGCCTTAAAGGGGAACACCCTTTGTTTTTCTTTTTTTCCTAGAAATGCTCACCAGAGGGCTGTAGGCAGTTCCAGATTTGTGAGCTTAGGACTCGGTGCAGCCTTTTGTTTTCCTCTCGTGCACTGTCCACGTATTTTTATGTTTAAAACAGGGCCAAACAATCTCATTAGCATACTGCCACCAGCCCCTGAAAAGTCCAGAAGCATTCTTGCACCCGCTGCTGTGTGCCAAGCACCGCGTTGCTAGGCAGATTGTGAAAAATCTACATGTCACATCATCCCTTGGCTTAATCAAAGGTCGCATTAATACTTGTGTCAGGCTATCTTTGCTGAAGTGTGTAAAGGCAGCGGATGCTCCCAGATAAGAACTGGTCAGTTCGTGCTGCATCTGGGTCAAGAGGTGAGGTCAGATAGTCTCCCCGGGGTTCAGTGGTGGTAAAAGCACAGTTTGGCATCACGATGCTGGCACTGCCACTTCCTTGCTTGATGAGCTTCAGCACACTTGCATGTTCTGTGTTCCCGCTGTGCATCCCCAAGATGAAAATATGCCCCAAACCGGTTCCTGCTTCCCGCAAGGATTCTTCTGCTGGAGGGCCATTATCCCTACGCCGGGAATGAGCTTCTTACCACCCTGGGTCTCCCGCCACCACCACTCAGGTATCCCAGCTCTAAGCAAACAAAGACACGCCAGGGCTGTGCCACGTTGCTTCTCTGGAAAAGACAGCAGCTGACGGACATCAGACATCAGGCTGGTCACCTGCTCCAAGAATGAGGAAGAAGCCGGCTGTGAGTAGATGGTACAACTAGTCAGAGACAGGAGTATGGTTTGTCAATGATGCTAGCTCAGGGGCACCCTGCTCAGAGCAATAGCCTTGGGGCAGGCTTGCGTTTTACCAACAAGAGCATTTTGAGACTTCCCTGGTGGTCCAGTGGTTAAGACTCCACACTCCCAATGCAGGGGGCCTGGGTTTGATCCCTGTTCAGGGAACTAGATCCCGCATGCCGCAACTAAGAGCCCATATGCTGCAACGAAGACCTGGTGCAGCCAAATAAGTAAATAAATTTTTTTTTTTTTTTTTTTTAAAGAGCATTTTGACCTGGTGTAACAGGACTGGGAAGGCAGGGTCTTATGGGACATCCACGATCCCTCACAGCTGAGTGCTACAAAATGGCTCTACTGAACTTGGACATCTCAAAAGAAAAGAAAAAGCAGCTTCCATATTTCAACTGAGAAATTCATTTCACTGCTAGAACAAGTCTGTTTGCCCTTCTGCCAGTAAAGCAGAGGTATATCAAAGTCTCTGGCAATCACTTACCACCAAACCCTCCAGACCACCAAATCTGGGGTAGGTATCAGGGCCCACTTTAACTTGGGTCCAAATGATCCCTAGCAAATTTTGGGAAAGAAAAAGTGAGCTTAATAAAGGCTGGGCTGGTGCCCAGATGATGGGGTGGGGAAGCTTGGAGAGAAGACCAGAAGCTCAGCAGACACGTGATCATCTTGAGTTTCTCCCTGACTGAAGCACGATCGGTCTGGGACTGAACTCCACGGCTAATGCTGCTTCCAAGAGAGGACCAGCCTGGCTGGCGTGCATCCAATTCAGCTGAACACACGATTATGAAGCTCCTCTGAGCACCTGGCCCAGTGCTTGGCCCAGGGGAAACGGACGTGATTATGACACGGCTCCTGACCTCCAGAAGTTCACAGCCGTGTGTTAGAGAAGGAAAGTGAACAGACAAATCGGATGCAGGTTTTACATAATGTGAAAGAAACATGTAAGAAAATGCTACAAGAACAGAGATAAACGAGGAGCGAATCCTAACTGGAGAAGCCGAGGAGGCGGCATTTGGGGTGAGCTCCGCGGACAAGGACGTGGGTCCTGGACAGACAGAGGGGACGCGGTCCCCAGCCGCGGAAGAACAGGATTATTGAGAACTTGGAACAAACAGAATTTCATGATTGATGAACGGAAAGTAAAGTTCCAACCAAGTCCCCGATACACAAGGGGTTAATGATTTCAGAATTCCAAGGATGATAACTGACAGCCTTCCAAAGCCCTGGAGCTGCCCCTTCTCTGAGAACACAGGACGCCCTGGGCAGGAAGGGGAGGGAGGCTTTTGTCAGCAAGGTGACTGGCAAAATCTGTGCCATTCCACCTTCCCTTCCCTCCACCCAAAGGACTTTCCGGGGTTGGGGGGATGCCCCCTCCTTTATTTCAAGCCCCACCATGACAGCTGTGATGTGCTGGGGCCTGGCTTCTAAAGGAGGGAGCAGGGCGGCCATGGCCCCGGGGAGGCACCAGGAGGGACTGCTCACAGAGTGGCCTGCGTTCCCAGGGCCTGTGGGGAAAAGGATATACCAATGTCTCCGACAGATGAGACGTGGCCGTGCAGGAGACGGGCACGTTTGGAGGTCCATGAGGCCCTGCCCGGCACCAGGCCCAAGGCTGAGGGAAGAATTCTAAGTAACTCCCCAAATGAAAGGCGCTGTCCTGTAAGTGGGCTGCAGCTGGGGAGGGAGGGCACGGGGGGGAGGGTCTCCAGCCACAATAACCTCGGAAGAAGACGAGACAGCTGACCATGAGAGAAGGGGTCAGCTGGGCCAGGAGCAGTCTAAGTACGTCTTCATCTCTCCTCTCCTCCCGCTCTGACCCTGAAAAGGATGCTGCAGGCTTCCAGGGTGATGGAAATTCAAGCTGGGCAAAGAGAATGTCTGAGTTTGATCAGTCCTAGGACTGGAAACACTAACTTGCCGATCAAGTTTAAAACCTAAAGTGAATGCAGTTGTCTCTTGTTCAAGAAAGGGAAGGAAAGCCGTCGAAATCGCCAGCGTCCTTTCACTGTCCACTCTTCCGACAAAGAGTGGAAGGTGTGTGATGATCCAAGCACAAGCCAGGTTTGTGCAACAAACCAGTTACGATGGAAGTGGTCAGTGCGGAGCCGAGAATGCCGTCCAGGGTTGCAACCTGGAGATTCAAATTTAACCCTCAAGGGCCACAGAGGTCAGACGCCCAGCCACGCAGGGTGGGGTGGCAGGGAAGGGAAAGAGCACAGCCAGCCCTGACACAGGCCTGTGGACCTAATTCACTTTCCATGTAACCAAAAACAACAACAAAAACGCAAGTTGAGAACTTAAAGAGGTCTCAGCTGGTTCTGAGCCCAGGTGCCCAGCAGAAACACACAGAAAAATGCTCTCTAGAGAAATCCACGTTAAACCTAGGATTCAAAGAACTCCTCGCACACAGTTACCAGGAGCACAAGCTCACAGCCACTGAACGCACAGTTCACGAGGACACGGGGTATCGGCAAAGCCAGCAAGACAACCGACTACAGAATCAGACGCGTGGACTTCAGCTGCTGGACTTAGCAGACGTCGAATGGAAAATTATCAAATCTAACATGTTTTAAGGAAATAAAAGGAAGAAATGAAAATGTGATGCACGAAGAAGAGACCGTAAAAATGTATAAAATACTTCTGGAAATGAAACGATGTAGTCCTGGACACGGAACAGATGTAGCTGAACGTAAATGTCCTCTTTGTTAAAGAGCAAATACGATATAGCTGTGGCTCGGGGAGCGATATCTAAAAACGTACCGTGGTAAGAAGCATCGCATCGTGGAACGTACGTCAGAAAGTGAAACATCTTGAATTAAATTTCTACCCACTGTTCCGATTATGACTTCACCTTTGCCAAAATCCTCCGAGCCTTTAGAACTGGGGGTGACTTTGTCAAAGGGACATTTGGCAATGTCTGGAGACGTTTTGGGTTGTCACAACTGGGGGTGACAGGAAGGATGCTGCTGGCATCTAGTGGGCAGAGGCCAGGGATGCTGACGAATCTCCACAGTGCACAGGACATGCCCACCAAGAACGATCCCATCCGAAACGCGTCAGCGCTGAGGTCCAGAAAGCCCACACTGTGTGATGAAGGGGGAGCGGGGGAGGGGAGGGGGGAGGGGAGAAACCTGTCTACTTTCCTCTCAAGGTTGTCACCTACAAAACTGGCAACTCCACACAGTAAACCAGTATGAGGAAGTGCTCTGTAAATTGTAAAGTGCTCAACAAAGATGCTACTTGTTAAAATCCTGGAGTTTCACACAGAAAAACCAATGACACGCCTGGGAAAGGAGTAGATCCCCCTTTTCTAGAATTTTAACCTGAACGCTCTCTCCTTTAAACTCTATTGTCCTGTGCAGGGCACGGCCAGTCACCCCACCGCCTGAACCAGAAGATGAGAAGTAGCCACTCTGTCACTCCTTCATTCCGTACGTGTAACGACCCAGACTTGCGACGCTTTCTAAGTAGCGTTCCTGTCTCCCTTCCTTCCAGCCGCATCAGTAACCACTGGTGCAGGAGTATAGTAACTCCTGGCTCCATGCTGCCCCCGCCCCGCCCCGCCCCGGCAACCCGTCTGCAATCCCACTACCAAAGCGATCTGTTTAGAAGCAAACAGCACGCCATAGCTCCAGCGTCTGCAGGAACGAAGTGCGACCCCAGAGCCAGGAGGCTGTGTTCTCCTCCATGACGGCGCCCTCCCCTCCTGGGCCCGCTGCACGGACACCTGTGTCAACAGGAACATCCAGCCTCCACTGCGCTGTGGCCACTGCCTGGACGTCCTTCCCACCCGCTTTCCCACCTCCTTCAAGACTCACTATTGTTGCTGGGAAGCCTAATGGAATCCCCGCACCCGCAGGCTGTGCTAGGGAGTCCTCCCCTGGGGCCCTTGTTTTACTTACTACGCTGGGTTACGACTCCTGGCTTCTGCGTGTCTCTTACCCACCTGGAAGCACTCAGGATGGCCACTGTCTACAGCAAGCACTCCGTGCGTGCTGGCTTAAAGGGATTCTGTGGTGACTGTTATCAGGGATTTGTTGGTTATGAAGATCTGGGCCTACATTATTATTCCATCTCCGTGACACACTGGGAACTCCATGAAACAGACACAGTGAACCCCATCTTATGAGGTGGGTGGAGAAACTGAGGCCCAGGGAGATGAACCAACCGTCTAAACTGACACAACGAGAGAAGAATTCAGACAAGGTCTGCATATCCAGGACCTCACAGATTCACAGTGTATCAAGGCAATAGCGGCTGGGCACCAAAAGAAAGCACTAGAAGGGGTGGCAACCGAGGGGAGACAGGCTGGGGTCCTCATTTCCCTAGACAGCTGCACTTGCCCAGGAAATGCCCCTGGGGCCAAGGGTCTGCCATCAGAGCATCTCACAGACAGAAGCCCGGGTGGCAGCCGCCAGCGGCTCCATTGTGGCCTTGGGGACAGGCAGCGTGAGTGCCTCTGGGAGCAGAAAGCCTAGGTTTCCTTGTGAAAACTTAGTTTACACAGGATGCAGCGGAGGGACGCCAAGGTGAGGCGTCTGACTACGCGTCCGTGCCGCGGCAGGACACTTGAAAACATTAATGCCGGTGCTCTCACTTGGTCTTTTCTAATTATCAGTGTTTTAAAGGGCGGAGGGGCAAAACCCCACAGTCTGTCAGCGGGAGGCGACAGCATCCGTAGGACTTCCGGGTTTGAGCTTCACTATTGTTTACATGTTGTTACAGGTTGGGTTGTGTCCCCTCTAAAAGCACGTTAGAACCCTGACCCCCAGGACCTCAGAATGTGGCCTTATTTGAAAATAGGGTCATTGCAGACACAGTAAGATGAGGTCATGCTGGAGTGGGGCGGGCTTAATCCAGTGAGACTGGTGTCCTCGTACGGAGGCCACATGAAGGCGGACAGTGGAGGAGGCCACATGCACGGAGGCAGAGAAGGGAGAGACGCAGCCATGGCCAGAAGCTAGAAGAGGCAGGAAAGGTTCCCTACAGGTTTCAGAGGACCAGCGGCCCCCCGATGCCTTGATCTTGGACTTGTGGCCTTCAGAGGACCAGCGGCCCCCCCGATGCCTTGATCTTGGACTTGTGGCCTTCAGAGGACCAGCGGCCCCCCGATGTCTTGATCTTGGACTTGTGGCCTTCAGAGGACCAGCGGCCCCCCCGATGCCTTGATCTTGGACTTGTGGCCTTCAGAGGACCAGCGGCCCCGATGCCTTGATCTTGGACTTGTGGCCTTCAGAACGATGAGACGATACAGTTCTGTTGTTTGAAGCCACCCTGTTGGTGGGGCTTTGTGCTCGCGGCCCTTTGCTGTGGAGACAAACACACTCCTCATCCCACAAATGTGCAGTGAACCTTCATGACAAAGACGGTCAGTAGGAAGGCTCACGACTGAACGGAGAATCTGGAATAACAGTATGTGAGGAAACTGACCTGCGAATAGAGACATAAGGGCTTTTTCTTGCCAACCTGGGCCTATACATAAATGAGAGAGGAACTTTAAAAGGAAGGGAGTTAGCCGGAAAGAGGAAACAGGTTACAACTATAGCAGGAAGGATTTTTGCAACTTAAAAAGAAAAAAAAAAAAAAAGACCTCTTATAATAGAAAAGTCTCTCAAGACCTGGAATTGGGTACAAAGGAGAATGTGAAATCCTTGCCAGAATTTTTTTTTAGCAGGAAATGTTCATCTTTTAAAAAATATTTCATAGACATCTACAGCCTTTCAGGCACTAGATATTTATTTTAGGGATGGGAACTAGATAAGCACATTAAAAAATACTCAGGGACACTAAAAACAAAACCATAGGGGTTTAGGCTCCATGGCGTGTGGTGTCCTGCGGTCCATCCCTCATCACCCTCATGGGAAGGCCACAGGATCAGGCTGGGGCAGGGTGAGGGCATTCTTGGCAATACGGCGGGTTACGTATGTAGAGGCAGATTTCCTGAGATACGTAAA
Organism: Phocoena sinus; assembly: GCF_008692025.1. NCBI lineage: Eukaryota > Metazoa > Chordata > Mammalia > Artiodactyla > Phocoenidae > Phocoena > Phocoena sinus. The sequence continues at coordinate 2,565,540 of NC_045774.1, read as the reverse complement.
ACAAAGGGAAAATCCTCTCTCTTTTTTTTAAAGCGTGGAGGAGCCAATAGTAAGTGGGGGAAAACAAACTTCGACAAAGGATGAGCATGAGAAGATGTTCTCCAAAGGTAAGCAGCATTCTGAGCAACATTTGTCCTGTAGCCAGTGTCAATCCCCGTGATCGAGACCCAGGTCTTATCAGGCTCTGGGGAATGCGCGGGTTGGGGGAGAACTGGAGAAAGCCTGGGGCCCATGCGCAGGGTAGGAGGGCAGGTCAGACCCACCCTGAAAGTCAGGACCCTGGTGGGGCAGAGCCTAAGGTAGGCTGGGAAATTCTCTCCCTGCAGGAGGAGAGCTGCTTATGCAGGTGTGAGCGCTGGAAAGAGACAGAGATTCTCCTTTGATGTTTCTGTGACTCCTCTTCATGCTAGTGGAGGCCAAAATTCACACCCTGAAAAACTCCAAGCCACATATTTACTTTTTTTTTTCCGTTTTCTTTTTTGCGGTATGCGGGCCTCTCACTGCTGTGGCCTCTCCTGTTGCGGAGCACAGGCTCCGGACGCGCAGGCTCAGCGGCCATGGCTCACGGGCCCAGCCGCTCCGCAGCACGTGGGATCTTCCCGGACCGGGGCACGAACCCGTGTCCCCTGCATCGGCAGGAGGACTCCCAACCACTTCGCCACCAGGGAAGCCCAACTTTTTAAACATCCCAGCTTATAGCAGCCCAAGGACCACATGGAAGCAAATGTCAGTACTCTGGAGGGGTCTCAAAGTTTAACCACAGAGAAAATTATCAGGAATATGGGCTCACGATCATGAATTGCTAAATACACGAGTAGGTAAGCCACCGGGAGCAAACAGTGAGTAGAAACAGCAAGTTGCAGAATCAGATGTGTGAAGACTGCAGAGGCTGAAACTTTCGTATAAATAATATAAAATACATTTGCTTAATATGTTTAAAGACCAAAAAGGGGGCCTGAAGACATTACAAGGAAATTAGAGGTTATAAAATGGTCCAGCAGATTTGTAAACAAAAGTAGAACTTTAAAAATAAAATCGTGGGCTTCCCTGGTGGCGCAGTGGTTGAGTCTACCTGTTGATGCAGGGGACACGGGTTTGTGCCCCGGTCCGGGAGGATCCCACGTGCCGCGGAGCGGCTGGGCCCGTGAGCCATGGCCGCTGAGCCTGCGCGTCCGGAGCCTGTGCTCCGCAACGGGAGAGGCCACAGCAGTAAGAGGCCCGCGTACCGCAAAAGATAATAATAGTAATAAATAAATAAAATCGTAATGATGTAAATTTAAAAACAGGTAGATTAAACAGCACTTTAGACAAAGTCCAAGGAAGAGCTGATAAAGGAAAAGTTAGATCTGCTGAAAATGGACAGAATGCAAACCAGAAAGACACTTCCAGATCAAGAAGCTGAGAAAGTTCACTACCAATGAAAACATATGGGGAGAGCTAAACGCTCATGGACTGCATAAGAAGAAATAAAAGTCAAGTTAGAAATGAAACCTTGATTGAAAAAACAGCATATGCATAAGGAGGGTGATCAGAGTTACAATCTTCTAACGTCCTTGTATTTTTTCTGGAAGTCAATAAAGATGCAGATTACTTTTAGACTAAGTTAAATATACATGCTAAAATTTCTAGAGCAACCAATGAAAAAGTAGAAATTCACTGTGTACAGCTGTCCATTGGTATCCATGGGGGACTGGTTCCAAGACCCCCTCGGACACCAAAATCTGCAGATGCTCAATCCCTTATATAAAATGCTGTCGTACCATCGGTGGATCCAAGGTTGGTTGAATCCATAGATGCTGAATTTGCAGATATGGGAGAGCTGACTGGAATTCTTAAATTAATAGAGACAAAAGTATAGAGCAAGAAAATATTCCAGAAGTAGACAAGAAAGAAGGGGAAAAAAGAAATTCAGAAAAAGGAGGATAAGTGGAAAACACAAGCTGTTGGGAGTGGCAACCACCCGGGGCAAGCGTGTCTCTGCATTCGTCATCCATTCATGCCGAGTGTGTGAGGAACATATTGCACACTGAGCATTCTTAACCCATTTCTCAGGCTTGTGTTTGCAGCGAGCAGCTTTGCAGGATGAGGTAACATTTTCCTCCAGGACAAAGAACAGGCTTGCTTACCCCTTACTATAAACACGAGGTCGCCAAGCTCAGTGTTCCTCGACTGGGATGCAGGTTCACTGTGCACATAGCATCCATCTGCTTCCCCTTCACTGCACCTTGAGTGGTGGGGGGCAAAGGAAACCAATGCAAATATGGCACTCATGTCACTAGACTGGTAAGGTCCCTTCTCTCTGATCCTGGAAGCTTATGTCTTCTTGTGACACCCATAAAACAGGAACGTGCTAATTTGTTAGTTTGAAAGTAAGGCAAAGTCAGATCCTAGACCTTACACAAACTAACAGCATAGGAACAAATAAAAATACATCAAAAATTACAATCAGTGTGAGTGGGCTAAACTCTCCAGTTCAAAGACAAACAGTGCCAAACTGGTTTAAAATGAATTTAGTTATAGAGACACTTCTAAAATAAGAGACACAGAAGATCTGAAATAAAAGAATGGAAAAGATATATCGTGCAAATAGTAATGAGAGGAGAGCTGATGAAACAATATAAATGCAATACGAATTACACAACAAGCGTCTGAAGATAGAAAAGACTCACTACATATTGATGAAGTTTAAATTCACCAGGAAGATAACAATATTTCCAAACCCGTATGCCCCAGATAATAAAGTTTCAAAATATATTAATCAAAAATTGACAGAATCAAGAGGAGAAATTGACAAATCCATTATCGTTTGGGGAAATATCCAACACATCTCGCAATAAATGATAAATCAAGCAGAGGAACAAAAATCAGTAAATATTTGAATAATTAACAATACATTTAAGAAAGTTGACATAAAGAATATGTATATATATCCAACCACTTTAGACTGTGCATTCTTTCCCAGTTCATATGAAATAGTCACCAAAAGTTGACCATGTTTTAATCTAGGCACAGCTATCTAAACCATCTAAAACACAATCTCACGAGTAATCGTTGCCATGCAGATTGATTTTTCTTACCACACCACAAGGATCACTTTTATGTCATTATTAATAACCCCATACGATTGGGAAATTTTTAAGTACAATTTTAGTAGGATTCCCTCTATCAGGGGCTTTAAGAAACAGCCATAATGTTTTTTTTTTTTAAAAGTTTGATGGAGTCCAGTCTATCATTTTTTGTTTTTAATAATTGCCACTGTGTTGCAATTGTAGAATGCTAATTTTGTTTGCTTATTTATTTATTTATTTATGGCTGCGTTGGGTCTTCGTTTCTGCGCGAGGGCTTTCTCTAGTTACGGCAAGCGGGCACCACTCTTCATCGCGGTACGCGGGCCTCTCACTATCGCGGACTCTCTTGCTGCGGAGCACAGGCTCCAGACGCGCAGGCTCAGCGGCCATGGCTCACAGGCCCAGTTGCTCCGCAGCATGTGGGATCTTCCCAGACCAGGCCTCGAACCCGTGTCCCCTGCATCGACAGGCAGACTCTCAACCACTGCGCCACCAGGGAAGCCCAGCCATAATGCTTTGACACAAATCTCAAACTTATTTCCAGATCAGTGCCTTGGGCTGCCTTTCTTTCCCTACAAACCCAAGCAGGGCGTCCAGTCACACCCAAATCTATGGAAACAGCCTGATGTAAGAACTGAACTGACCTCAGCCCTTCCGACTCATCTCTCCACACTCTCCTCCTGCTCCCGGGCTCCAGCTACACTGACCTGCTCTCAGCTCTCAGATATGCCCCCTCCTCATTCTCTCGGGGCCACTGCACATCCAGTTACCCCCAGCTGGACCATGCTGTGCTCCCACTCGCACTCACGAGGTTAGACTCCACCTCTAGCTCTCGCCTCCAACACCAGTCCTTCAGAGATGCTTTCCAAGAACCCCCAGAATCAGCCAGTCCCCACCTGAGATGCTCTTAAGGCGACAGCAGCTATTTAGACTGGAATATACTCAGGTGTACACGTGTGACGATTCGGTTAATTCTTGTTCCCAACGGACTGTAGACTCTACGGGGGCAGGAATCGTGTCTGTTTTGCAAACCACTAACCACACTGCCTGTCATGATACCTGAACATGCAAAGCAAAGATCTGCTGAGTGGACGTATGAGCGCACCAGGCAGTGGACTGCCAGGCCGAGCGCCACCAGTGCTTCCAACACAATGTGCTTTGTGACGCAGGACGGAGGGCAGAATGAGGACTGACTTGCAAAGATCAGATGCCCACCCTCTTCTTCTCTCCCTCCCTCTTCCTGTCTTTCAGCCAGTAATTAGCACATCACCTCCCATAACTGAGGGCCAGATCAGCCGTATGCTAAGGACATATGACATATAGTTTCCAAAAAAAAAGAATTCTTTTGCAGGGAACAGATGTTAGACTCACAATGGTACATCCTGAAGTTCGACGCTGTGTACAACCCACATTTCTGAGCCAACATGCCCCATCTCCTGTGTCTGCTTCTCCAGCCCGTGACGTCACTGCTTCCGGTTATTCTTGTGACTGTGCTTCCTTCCCGGGACAACTGGCTGCGGAGTCTGGTGACTCCAGGAAGTCAGAGACTCCAATCCTGACACCCTCTGCCAGGAGCAACTGCCTCAGCTACATCTCCCAACCTTCTCAAGAAGGATTAGACTGAAGTTGCAAACATGAAAGCATATTGCAAAAGCATTTTAGCTTGGAAATATTTTAAACGACGGTCTAAAAATGTGAAAAACCTGGGAATTTGTCGTTTTCATGTAGCATTAACGTGACTGGGGGTGTGGTTGGTGTCCCCCAAAACATAGTTTGAAGTCCCAACCCACAAAGCTGTGAGTGAGACCTTATTTGGAAATAGGGTCTTTGCAAATGCAATCAAGTGAAGATGTCACAATTGGATGAAGGTTGGCCCTAAATCTAATGTCTGGTGCCCTTGTAAGACACACATCACAGAGAGAATACCATGCAATACCATGCAACCATGGAGACAGGGATTGGAGCGATGCGTCTACGTGCCAAGACTCGCCAGCACCAGAAGCTGGAGACAGATTCTCCAGCACCTTCAGAGAGCACAGCCCTGCCAACGCCTTGGCAAGGGGAGGGCATCATGAGAGCCGGGGGTAGGGCGGGGGCCTTGGGGGTCACTTCTTTGAGAAGTGCTGGTTCAAGAAGCCCCCCTGTAGAAAGAATTAGGGTCCCCGACACTGCATCCCAGAAGATGATCCCGCCTTCAGGGAGGGCTGGGTGAGCCAGGAGGACGTGTCCAGGATAGAGGCTGAGCCCCAGGACAGGCCACCCCGGCGGGGGGCTCCCTCTGCACAGACACAGCCTCTGGAAAAAAGAGTAGACCCACGCTACTTGGGGTTTCCTCCTCTCCTAGGACTTATCCTTTCCATGTCAATGCCGCTGACAGTCAATTCCACGGCTTAATTTTGTTCTTTGAATACTACAGCTCTTCTTTTGGTAGCAGATTTATTTTGTTTTGTTTCTCCTACAGCCTCTGGGAATGTACTGATTGTGGGGTGACCCAGCCCCGCTCAGAATGGGCATCCATGCTTCCCGTGTTCAGTCTTCCCTTGTCTGAGCTGCTTTCCCTTCTGTCCACAGCCCGGCTGTGTGGACTGACCTCTGCTGGTCGAGGTATTACACACTTGCACCGCTGTGCCCACAGCATGCCAGCCTCCGCGCTCAGGGCAGGAAACGGCTGTGGAGGGCGTGTGGGAAGCCACCTGCCTCCCGTGGCCCTAGGAACCTCTCAGGTATGCGGTGAGGGCTTCTGAGTTTGGGGGTCATTCCACAAGCCATTCGGATATGTTTTAAAAGTCTGGTCAAGCCCCCCTTTATCTATGACTTCTATGATTTCCCATACTTTTAAGGAAAAAGGTCAAGTCCCTTAGATGAACCCACAAGGTGCCCACGTACCTCTTCAACCTCTTTCCTTGCTTGTCAACAATAGGAACTCTTCACTACGGTGGTTCTGACTTACTTGAAATCACCCAGACAGAGTGTTTCTGTTATTTCTCAAAAAATAGAATCTTCATTTGTCCAATTTCCTCTGATCCTTCAAGAATTCATTTAGAACCACCTCTTTTGGGAAACTTTCCTACACACGCACACAGGCGTGCACACACGTGTGCACACACTGATACAGACATCCCCACACACACATGGCCCCACCCCTGATTTTCATGCCTGTGCGCCTACGCTGTGATATACACACACGCATCACACACTTTACAACCACCACGATAGCTCATTCGCCTTTGTATCTGTGACTGGACAAACAGCCAAGAGAGTGGAAGCTGTGTCCCAGCTGCCAAGAAGGCAACTGGTACCAGAGGGACATTTAACAGATGTTCCTTGACTGAATGAATAAAAGAATTCAGGTATTTGTGAACCAATGATCCTCACTCAGGAGCTCACCATTTGAGCATTTTCATCTATCATCTTTACACAGCTAATTTCTGACCCTATACTTCCAGCTCCGACAGCTCTCGATGGCTCCGATCTCATATTTATAACTGCCTGCTGGATGGCTCCATCTGGACGCTCCGATCTGTATTTGTAAGATTTATTCCCACACCTGCGTCTCCTCCAAGGCCCTTACCTTCAGAACGGCATCACCCGTCCCCTGCTCACTCAGCTCTCAGACTCGGAACGAGGGTGCCCGGCACTAGCGCGCGTTGACTCCTTCCTCGCGCTACCCCTTAGGCGTTCCATCAATTGCAAGGCCCCGTGGAATTCACCTGTGCGGCGTCTCAAAGGTTCACTTTCCCGTCGACCGCCTCTGCCCCCGGGTCTAGGCTCTCCTCGCCGACCTCCTTCCTCAACTTCAGTCCAGTTCACACGTCACTAACAGACTTGTGCCTCTACACTGCTCAGCCCTCAACCTCCCCTGCTGTGAGTGATCCGTTTGCATTTTTCGATAAGTTAGCAATACAGTAATTTTTTTTAATTTATTTATTTTTGCTGTGTTGGGTCTTCGCTTCTGTGCGAGGGCTTTCTCTAGCTGTGGCAAGCGGGGGCCACTCTTCATCACAGTGCGCGGGCCTCTCGCTATCGCGGCCTCTCTTGTTGCGGAGCACAGGCTCCAGACGCGCAGGCTCAGTAGTTGTTGCTTACGGGCCTAGTTGCTCCGCGGCATGTGGGATCTTCCCAGACCGGGGCTTGAACCCGTGTCCCCTGCACTGGCAGGCAGATTCTCAACCACTGCGCCACCAGGGAAGCCCAATGCAGTATTTTTTAATTAAAAGTTGTACATCCTTATTTTTTTAGACATAGCGGTACTGCACACTTAATAGACTACAGTGTAGGGTAAAGAGACTTTTATAAGCACCAGGAAACCAAAAAATTCATGTCACTGGCTTTATTGTGATATTCGCTTTATTGCGGTGTCTGGACCCGAACCCGCAGTGTCTCCGAGGCCTGCCTGTATTCGCTCTTGTGTGGTCCTTCCTGTTAAATCAAACGCTCCCTGCGGGCAGGGATCTACGTGACTCCATGCGGCCTCCACTTTGAGGACAGCATCTTGCATGTAGCAGGTGTTCAGTGAGAGATTAGGGTTTGGGACTGGACTGCAGACACTTGGGTGGGCTGATGCCGGAGGATCCCCTGCACCTCGTCAGGCGTGCGGGCTTGTGTGCAGGTGAAGCGGGGACCACGGTGATGTCTCCCATGATTGGTGCTACCGGAAGCACAGGGCTGTCTGGAGCCTTGTCTTCCTGCCACCTTTCACAACAACGGGCTCCTAGCACAGAATCTGGAATCGTGTGTCAGACCTAAGTTGACAGGTAGTGGTCACCGTGAGGGTAGAAAGATGGTGGTCTTTCTTTAAACGATTCTGATTTACAAAGTCGTTGTTGGGCTTCCCTGGTGGCGCAGTGGTTGAGAGTCCACCTGCCGATGCAGGGGACACGGGTTCGTGCCCCGGTCCGGGAGGATCCCACGTGCCGCGGAGCGGCTGGACCCGTGAGCCATGGCCGCTGAGCCTGCGCGTCCGGAGCCTGGGCTCCGCAACGGGAGAGGCCATAGCGGTGAGAGGCCCGCGTACGGCAAAAAAAAAAAAAAAAAGTCGTTGTTGCCCTTAAAAGAACAAAGGCCTGAAGGCTGAACTGTTAGTCGGGGTGACATGATGGGCTCTTGTCCCTTAAAAGCAGAGATTTATATTCAGGAGGAAGACTCCCTCAGCATCACGCTCATTTGTTTTGCTGGGAATTACCATTTCCTTACACCCCAAGCTGCCGAGCCAGATTCCCTTTCTCCCTCTGTGGGAGTGAGACTAGCCCTCCTGGGCTTTCTATTCTGGGGTCCTCGCGGGAAGTCCTTCATCACTGCATTCTTACTCACAGACACTGCAACAATACGACATCCGAATTGCAGCAGGCACTAGGAGAGGCTGACAAGAGAGGAGAATCTCCTGCCACCCAGAGGCAGAGGGAGTGGGGGTCCCTTTTTATCGTCCTCTTTCCACTATCATCACTTTAGCGTCAAGAAACGATGACCTTTTTTCACACCCGTGTCCTGTATGCACTACAGCTTGCCTCAGACGCAAAGCCCTAAAGCATCAATATTCCTGTAATGCTGGGCATAAAGGTGAGCTGATTCAGGCATGTAAGCAAGGGCGACGTTCCATGGGTGGGAAGAATTGAATTTGTTGGCTTCAAACTCCCCAGTTCCCGCTCTCTCTCTTTCCCTCCTTCTCGTTCTCTCTCCCTGATGTCTCAGCTGAAATTCTAAGTGGTGTCGACCCTCAGAGCCATCTGTAGAAAGGTTCCCCCCGGGACCTCGGACAGGACTGCAAGACTCATCCGCGTTGGGCAGCTTCTCGGGTTTGAGAAGGTGCGGAAGCTGCGGATGCTCAGGTCGGCTTGGGTCTAGCCCCTGGGCAGGCCATTTTGTTTGTTTCCGGCATCTAAAACTATGTCCCATGGACGGCTCCGTGCAAAGGTCCCCTGTCTGCAGGACCTGTACCCGAGGGGACCCCATTACAGAGCCTCACCCAGCACCTCCTCTGAGAGCTGGGGACACCTGCCCACGAGGAAACACCAGTGCTTTGCTCACGAGCACATTTTCGGTTGGAGCCCAGAGCTTTCAACTTCACTGTGGTCCTTTCTCTACTCTATCTCATGGTTACATCTTAATATTATAATTTTTTTTGGTGAAAAGCAGAACATATCTTCTTGTAATCGACCATCTGCAACCATGTGTGCAGCTCAGCAAGTACAGAGAAGTGTTGTATCATGTGGGCAGCGATTCAAAGATTTTTTTTTTTAACCAGATTACACAGCATTATGTAAGTGCACCTGAACAACAGGCCGTTACAAGGAGTAAAACTAGAGATGTGCAGTTGATTCACTTCTGGTGTATTTCTCAACCTTGCAAAGGATTTGTGATACCCACTAGGCTATTTCCTTGCATAGCAAGAGCATTTTATCAATAGGAAACAATCCTTCACAGGATGACAAAGGAAACCCAAGGAAAAGTATGACTGCTTTTATCTCAAGGAAGGGAGAAAAAATGTCCTTGAAGCACTTTACGCTGTCACTTTGAAATCCTGGTGGCAGCGATCAAAGATGCCACCAGTTACTAAGCTTAGAAGCCAGAGAGACGCCAACAACCCTTACGCAGGATTCTTAAGTAGTATGAATGGGATGACACGTGACATTCAGGTAGTGATGTGTGTATGCTTAAGAGGCGTGGATACAGGGACTTCCCTGGTGGTCCAGTGGTAAAGAATCCACCTTACAATGCAGGGGACGCGGGTTCGATCCCTGGTCAGGGAACTAAGATCCCACATGCCGCGGGGCAACTAAGCCCAGGCACCAGGACTACTGAGCTCGCGCGCCTCAACTAGAGAGCCCGCGTGCTGCAAACTACAGAGCCCACGTGCCCTGGAGCCTGCGTGCCTCAAGTAGAGAAGTGAAAACCTGCACGCCACAACTAGAGAGAAGACCACAAGCCACAATGAAAGATCACGCATGCCTCAATGAAGATCCCGCATGCCGCAACTCGGACCCGACGCAGCCAAAAGTAAATAAAATACATAAATAGTAAATAAATCTTTAAAAAAAAAAAAGGGCTTCCCTGGTGGCGCAGTGGTTGAGAGTCCACCTGCCGATGCAGGGGACGCGGGTTCGTGCCCCGGTCCGGGAGGATCCCACGTGCCGTGGAGCGGCTGGGCCCGTGAGCCATGGCCGCTGAGCCTGTGCGTCCGGAGCCTGTGCTCTGCAGCGGGAGAGGCCACAGCAGTGAGAGGCCCGCGTACCGCAAAAAAAAAAAAAAAAAAAAGAAAAAAAAAAATCGAAGCATGGATACAGCACACTGTCAGCTGAATATTCATTTGAACGCATCCTGAGAGCTTTTTCCCTGGGCCCATTTGCAAAGTGCTCTCTCCCGAGGAATCCCCGTGTGAGCTGCTGCTCTGTATTATCTCAGGCGCCCACGTCACAGTGAGCCAGACCAGTCCCTCTCTGTTCTGCCCCAAATGCTGGCAGTGCACAGGTCTTGGGGGCAGGCGGCCTTTTGAAAGCGTGTTCTCATTACTGCTACGCTTTCACTAGACCTTCGTCTATTTCTGCTCTTGGGTTTTCAAAACCACTGATGCTAAAAGAATTTAAGAATGGTAGAGAAGGTTAAAACAGAGGCTATAGGAGAATATTGCCCTTTGAACATTTTCACTACACAGAAAGTAGAAGCCGGAGGGCTAGCGCTGCAGATTGCCTCGGAAAGAGGAAAAACCTGAAAATTACACGTGGCAAAGGCCATTTTGGGGTATTACACCCTCTCATCTCTCTTTGCTATTTTAAAAAAAAGTCTTGACAGAAACTTATTATTATGTGCATTTTACATTCCGATTCTCTTCCCAACTTCGAACAGTTTACATAGCTAAACTAACTTTTCTTGGGAAATTCACACCAACTGGGTTTACTCAAAGCATGGTTCAAAGTGCTTAGCCAAAGACACACGGAGATGGCTTTCGGGTGATGGGACCATGAACCCAGTCACCATTTCTTGACTGAACCAAATTATTTCCTCTTTTTTGCTCCTAAGGAGCTGCTTTACGTCCTTGATAAACAGCCCGCCCCCGTGGCAGAAGGTGACATCATCCGATGCTGCTCCAAGCACCTCGTTGGGGTCAGAGCATGTCCAGCGGCTTGGAAGGACTGCTGGTCCCTGGGAGCTGCTCCGGGGTTTTCAAGCCCCCTGTCTTGGTCAGTGTAGACTAAGAGACGCTCTCTTTATTTAAACAGGCAAGCGCCGTATTTAAATTCTCCCTGCCATCAACCACACCGAGCACACGTGGTATGCCATCCCCCCCCCCCCCCCCCCCCCCCCCCCCGGCTGCACGTCGGGATGCGGGAGATCTGTTCCCTAGAGTAGCCCTGAGCTCCGGAACCTGCCACGATGTGGTTCATTATGACACTCTTTTCTCCTAAGTCTTCTTTTGAGGAGGTAAATCATTCTCATCCAACCACCAGGCTCAATCTTGGTCTGAGCTCCAATCAAGCTGGGCCCCTCTGTTCGTGAATCAGGCAAGAAGACAGAATCTACATTGTCATCAGCATTTAGAAAGGCTCGTAAGCCCTTGCGCGAACCATCTTCTCTTCCTAGAAAAGCACAGATGTTTCCCTGGACTTCCTATTAATAACCAGGAGTGCAGAGTGCAGAGGAACCCAACCTGGTACAGATTTCCTATGACCTGATGAAAATAGCTAGTGGCATTTTATTTGTGACCCTTGGTTCATTTTATCAACTAAACAGATGGAAAAGAGAAAGGAACGATAACTGACATTAGGTCTGAGAAGTGCTGTGCGACTCTAAGTAAGGGCTTCCTCTTTATAGTAAGAACAGAAATAAATGGAGTGGCACCGAATAGAAACACATGTTCAAATGCTTACTACTGTGGATCATAATGCTTTGCCCAAGTCATGAATAGTCTCAACCTGTGTCACAAGGACATCCTTCCCACCACTCACTGTGATGCCAAGCAGAACCCTCGTATGAAAAATATCTATTGTGAGACGAGGAAGACGAATGAGATCTAATAGCAGGTTGTATTTTTAGCTAAACTGAATTATTCTTCAACCATGTTGGTCAAGTTTTCAAAAACACTTCCCCATACTCCGGGGTAAAAGATTCTTAATGTCTTCTATTTAATAAGTGTTTGCCTCCAAACTATTAAAAGGAAAAAGAGTAAATGCTAGAAAAGAAAGCAGCCACTGTTGCACGTTACTCTTCTGAAAATGAGATGCTTTTCTGCAGATAATATTACAGAACCACAATAAAGATAATCAAATGCTTTCCATCAAGTACTGAACGTGGAACAAGCAACCTTACTGGCTGTATTGGGTATGAAAGGGCTTAGGTCCCGTCTGTGAGCTCCGTGAATTACAGCAGACCTTCGCACAGACACAGAGCTTCGCACAGACACAGGAGGTGGGGAAGAGGTGTGGGCGGTGAGGCTGAGGCTACGGTGGGGTTATGCTGCGTTCTGCATTTATGATCTTAGGCAGCTTATCGCTCTCAGCCTTTAGTCCTCTGTAAAGTCAGCGTGTTTTACTGGATGATCTCACAGATAATTTCCAATACGTTATGATCAAAGAATCTCATTTTCTTAAGGAAGAGGAAATTACTGGGAATTTGTGAAATACAGTCCATCAGGATGTCTCCCTGATGGAGCTTCTTTTTCCACATGGCATTTCCTTTCCACGTCACCCAGAGCCACGTGGCAGGAGTAGGGGTGGGTGATCAGCCCCCGAGAGGGTGAAGAGCTGCTATGGACCCCGAGGCCACAGGGGCCTCAGAGGCCTAAGGGACGCTGCACGCCTCCTGCTCTGCATCTTGTCACCCTATGACTTGGTTATGTTGTCAGAGACCCACTAGACCAAGGAACGCAATGGAGCCAACTCCCTCCATGGCCATCGGCCTGCAGCGGGAGCCAGCTTAGGACTGGAAAGGGAGTTCCCAGAACCTGAGAAATCCGGTGGTGACGTCACTTATTTCCCCCCAGAGTTTTATTAGACGTCATTTCAAACGCTTCTTTGTTCTTCAAGGCCTGTTAGTCTGCCATTTGCATTTTTCTTTTTCTCTAACTTTTTATTTTTGAAAAACTGAAAACCTACAGAAAAAGTACAGTGGTCCTGCACACCTTTTCACCTAAATGCACCGATTTGTGAACATTTCGCCACATTTACTGGTTTTTTCTCATTCATATGCGTATGCATATAACTATTTCTACACATGTTCTCACTAGGTGGTTTGGAAAGCAAACTGTAGCTAGCATTCACCCCTAAAATGCTTCAGCATGCATCTCCTAACAAACTCGACACAATCACAGTCGTTAACACGGCCTAGAGAGTTAGCACGTGTACAATGTTATTTATCTAACTGGCAGTCCGTTTTCAATTTCTCTAGTTTTCTCCCAAATACCCTTAAAACAGCTTATTTTGCTCCATCCAAGATCCAACCAGGGATCAAGTTTTACATTCAGTTGTCACGTCTGCGTAGTATTCTTTGATCTACGGGAGTGTCCTCTATTTGTGTTTGGTTTTATGACATTTACATTTGTGAAAAAGCCCCAGGTAGTTGTCCTGGGGGAGGCTTCACAGCCTGGACTTGCTTCGTTGTTTCTTCTCGATTAGAGGTAAAGATAGAATATTTGCAGGAAGAGTGCAGGCAACCAGAGCACCTGGCATTGCATTGTCTCTGGAGGCCCGGGAAGCCAAGTGACCGTCACTGAGTTACCACGTGCCGTCTGGTGAGATCCTCTTTGTAAAGATGACATTTCCCTTTGTGACGGTGAGCACGACGGGAATGATAGGTGTGACAGATAGTTCAGGTTACGTAACTTGTGTCCCAAGTTCAGATTATGTAACTTGTGCCACAACCAACTTTCCCCTAACGGTCTTACCATCCTGAAGGAGAAATGTAAAGGAAATTGCCTGAAAAAATAATGATCTTTTGCTCCTCTCTCTCCGTATTATTTACTAAATCCCCCAAGAAAACTGGAGAAAGATACATTCGGTTTGTTGGGCAAGTCTCAGCAGTTGGATTATAATGCGTGGTTTCTAATGGATGCTCTCGGGGGTGCGTTCTAAACCTTCCCCCTCAATACAGTTACGCATTTACACGAATAACCAAACTCTGGTAAATGCACCCTCCTCCCGACCTTGTGGCCAAAGGTTCTAATCAGGAGGAAGGAGAAGACAGGAAGGTTACTAGGACGCCTGCACGTACAGTGTCCCGCTGGGCACCTCGGGAATATCCCACCTCATCCTCATGGTGATCAAGGAGAACGCACAGCCCCATCCTACCGATGACGACACTGATAATCAGCAAAGTGAGCTCCCTGTGCGAGAACGCTCGGCTGGAGAGGTGTGAAGCTGGGATGCGAGGCACCTGCAGTGACAGCAGCACCGTCTAGGTGTCTCCTTTACGTTCTTCATGTGACTTATCGGCACCTGGCTTATTATACACCTCTGTCTATCGCTTCGTTTTCTGGTTCTCCCGATTAGAAGGCAAGCTCCCTGCTGATGGAGACTTTGCCTGTTCCTTCCGCTGTGGTCCTCCCAGCACTCAGAAGAGGGCCTGGCAGGGCAAAGACCAGCAGTACATACACGCTGAGGCCATGAATGAATCAGGTGGTCCTGTCTCTGGAGCCCAACGCTCTCCCACCTGCAGACCCGGCACAGCTAAGAAAGAAGGTCTTTTCCTGTGTGATGTGAACCAAAACTGGTAACTAGCACCACGACTTCCCTCTGCTCCCAGAGGCCATGCTGGGTGGGGTGAGTCCAGGGACAGGAGTATGGGGGGTGTGGGGCGCCTGCAGGCAGAGCAAGAGCTCGGCTTTCACTGGGAGGGAAACGGGAGGGGCAGCTCCAGCTAAAGTCGCCAAGGGGCCTCGGCTGTCACCGTGAAAACAGTCCACAGCTGAGCTGTCCAATCAGGAGCCACCTGCCGCATGAGGCTCCTTAACTCCATATTAACTAAGATTAAATACAATTTAAAGCTGAGCGCCATTAAAGGAAAAACGGATAAAAATCCAAGTCAAGTCTGCAGTTTAGTCCATAATAATAACACACCAATGCTGGTTTCTCAGTTTTGACAACCGTACTGTGGCCATGCCGTTTAGATGAACATAGGGAAACAGTGAGGAGTGCACAAGGACCCTCTCTCTTAGCAACTTTTCTGTAAATCTAGGAGCATTTCAAAACAAAAGCCAGAACAAAACAAAACAAAATGTAGTTTCTTAGTCGCACTGGCCACATTTCCAGAACATTTCCATCATCACAGGAAGTCCTAGGGTTCAGTGTCTGTCTATGAGCAAGAAAGGGCGGGAACTCCCGCCATAGCCCAGGGACCAGGGCAGCAGGGGTGCTAAATGCTGTCACATCTCAAAGCACAAGACCATTCAGCCTACAGATTCTGCGTTCAGATATACAAGCGGGTGTGCTCGGCCTCCAAAAGCCAGCTTGAAAGGTATCCAGCTTCCGGGGCTCACAGGCAGCCTACACAGGCACCCTGGAGAGACCGCGCACCTCCCCCCCACCCCGAGTCCACCCCCCCACGCCCCCTTACGCCTTTGTTTCCTCCCAGGACTCAGCAGAGACTGTCTCACCTGACCAGTCACTACCAGCAATGTATCAGGAAATGTGAAGTTTTGCTTAAGATAAAGGAAACTATGAAAGAAATGAGATCAACTCCCCAAACACTCTATTTTAACATAAAACACATGTATTTATTTGCCAAATGTTTTAGGTAGGCTTCTTTGAATGTGGGTCCATTTTCTTCTTTGGCTAAACCATACCCCCGCATACGGGACTGTAGCAGGCTATTTTCAGTTGCAAGCCATTCGAACCGGCATAAGTAATGACAAATTCCTTATTCCCGTATCTAGGGCTCCAAGGGTTAATGCCAGCTCAGGTCCCAGCTCATTCCCACTCTCCCCTGCAATCCACAAGGTCAGCCCGATGCGAAGTGCATCTCTCCTCAGAGTCATAAGTGAAGCAGGGCTCCATCCATTCAGCTGGAAAGTGAGAACTTGCCCCCATTATGGAATCCTATACTTCATCTCTTCGGAGATGCTACCCATTCTAAAATGCATTCCATTTTCAGTAGTATTAACATGTAAAAGAAAGGTACATCTCAGCACCAATGAGACATGAGGAAATTTTACCCTTGGTTTAATTGGCCAGTTTAGGTCACAGGCTCACCCCCAGACCAACAGCGCTGTAAGAGAATGTCAGGTGCCAGTGAGATGCTGCCTGCCGCAGGGAGCAGGACTTAGTGCGGTGGGCTGTGCACCCACTCTTGGGCTGAGATGAACCTGTCCCGAAACACATGGGTGTAGAGATGAGGGGAGAACACCTGAACAAACGCAGCACCCTGGGAAGAAGAGAGGGAGAAGCTGACGTGGGTGGTCACCAGCGGTTTCCAGCACCCCACGATTTCCAGGTGTGAATTCTCAAGGTAGAAGAATAGGGGAGAATTTAAATTAACTTTGCAAAGCACCCCAAGGGCAGACTCCCTCGAAACAACTGTAACTCTCCTCCCCAAATGTTTACGAGTATCTCACCCAACGCTTTTCAGTAGCAGTTCTCATTCGTGTTCACGTACGTTGATTGTTTCCAAAGTATTCAATTTACCTTCCACAGATATTGCTTTCTTTTCTCCACACTCAAGGTTCATCTGTTTGTAGTAATTAATTATCATACCTCGTGAACCTCAGGTAACACTGATTGCAGGGGGCACTATTATTTACACCCCACCCAGGACGCAAACACACTGCCCACTCAATGTGACACAGCGTGATTGTAAGAAGCGTCAGAGTTCAGTGACGGTGTTCACTCCTATAAATGATGCCACGTGCACAGAGTAACGTGGACACAGGTTAGGGAACCAGTACAGGTGGTTCTTGGAAAGCCTGTAACTTCACTGCTGGAGCTGAGCCACACCGACCTGCTGGAGGATTCCGCCCTGGCCATGGCCATGGCTGTGCAGCCCAGGGGTGTGGGCTGCATGCTCTGCACATGGGACGGGGCTGAGAGCAGGTTAGGCTGGTGGGCGGGTGATGGGAGGTCGGACAAGAGAGATTCTATTTGTTACTGACTTCACAAAAGTTAGCAAATAAAAAATTAACAGTATCGAAAAGATCCATTTTCCTTTCTTGTTGAAATTCGAAATAGCTGACGGCTGTGAAAACCCTGCTTGCTACTCAAGGCTGGCAAGAATGCAGGGCAACTGGCTGGGAAGACAGTAAGCTGGTGTGACCAGTCTGGAAAGCAGCCATCTGGGAAGGCTGCAGGTCTTCACGCCCCGTGGCTCAGGACTGCAGACCTCAGCCACCATATGGAATGTGGCAGCTGAGTGCTCAGAGACACGCCCAGGAAGCCGCCTCGCGCTGGAAATGACCTGTCGTGGTGGAAGGAACACACACACCGAGGCAGAGCAGGCAGGAGAGCATCTCCACCGAGAGAACAGGGAGCCGCAACCACACGCAGTGACACGCAGACTCTTCGTGCGTGTAAGGATGAGCGAGAGAAGAGAGACACAAGAGAAAGGGCGAAGATGGCTTCTGTTTACATGAACTTCAGAAACAGGGGAAACACACTTCTGGCTCAGGACACACTGCGGGGGTAAACTCTAAGGAAACAGAGCCAGAGCGTCTGTGTCCTCTGGAAGGGGAGGAGGGCCGGCCGGCCTGAGGGGGGCGTCTTGTCATTTCTTCAGCTGTATGTTTGTCCTCCAGGTTCCCTTCGTGCAGGTGAACTGTGTTTCAGACCATTGAGAGGTGCTCTTCCTCCCAGCCCAGCTCAGATGGCCCCTCCGAGGTCTGAGGTGCCGTGAGCCCAGATGGAACTCTGTTGACCGTGTGGGTGCTCACCCCACATGCCTTACAAGGTGTGACTCAGACACCGTGCGTGTCCCCTAGTTCATTGTGTGCTTCCCGAATTAGAGACTGCAAGTTGCCTAACATAGAGCCACTCGCAGGAGGCTGAAGTCAGCAAGGGTGTATTGATGAGCACGGCACGCAGCGGTTCGGTCCGTGCCTACGTAATCCTCCTGCTCAGACGCAGATTAGGAGGCAGCACGGTGCGGTGCCTGACTTCAAGGAGCTCTCGATTTAGGCCGAGGGGAAGACAAGCGTTTGCACCGCAAGCTGAAGGCCATGGGCACCAGGATGCCCATGACAGGTCCACAGAGAGACATCATCTCTGCCCACCACTGGACTCAGTTCAGCATGGAGCAAGGCAGGATGTGCAGGGGGACGGCCCTGACCCAGAACACAGGCTCTGGCACAGGCTGGAACATTACAGAACCTCTCAACCCCTTTTGTCCAAGAAGATACAGCCCCTCCCAAGAGCTGTTGACCAATAGCCGATGGTTTGGGTAAATGTCCGCTCAACCAACGGAGCTGCTCTTGTCAGCATCTGGGTTTGCTGAGACCTTGACCGAGAAAAGAGGACAGGACAGCTGCTCTGTTCTTAGGACCAGGATCTGAGTCACTGACTCCCTTCATGGCCTTGGGCAAGAGCCTTCAGCCTTCCGGGTTTCTGCTTTCTCACCTACAAAATGGGAATAACCACCTAGTTAGGAGAGGGGATGAGCCAATGAGATAAGAGACAGAAGGTGGGCTCGAGGCTAAAAAGCAGCATCATTGGTCCCTGAGCCCCAGGAGCCACGTCATCACCAGTGGGCAGAAGACCTAAACGGACATTTCTCCAAAGAAGACATACAGATGGCCCACAGGCACATGAAAAGATGCTGATCGCCGTTAATTATTAGAGAATTGAAAATTGAAACTACGAGGTACCCCCTCACACCAGTCAGAATGGCCATCCTTAAAAAGTCTACAAATAACAAATGCTGGAGAGGGTGGGGCGAAAAGGGAACCCTCGTACATTATTGGTGGGAATGTAAATTGGTACAGCCACTGTGGAAAACAGCATGAAGTTTCCTCAAAAAACTAAAAATAGAGTTGCCATATGATCCAGCAATCCCACTCCTGGGTATATATCCAGACAAAACTATAATTTGAAAAGATATATGCACCCCTATGTTCATAGCAGCACTGCTCACAACAGCCCAAACGTGGAAGCGACCTAAGTGTCCATCAACAGCGGAATGGATAAAGAAGATGCGGTGCCTGTATACAACGGAATATTACTCAGCCATTAAAAAGAACGAAACGATGGCATTTGCAGCCACATGGATCTACCTAGAGATTATCATCTGAGCAAACTAAGCCAGAAAGAGAAAGACAGACACCTTATGACACCGCTTATGTGTGGAATCTAAAATACAACACAGATGAATGTATCTATGAAACAAAACAGACTCACGGACCTGGAGGACAGACTTACCGATGCCAAGGGGGAGAGGGGGTGGAGGAGGGATGGAGTGGGAGTTTGGGGTTAGCAGATGCAAACTAGTATATATAGAATGGATAAACAACAAGGTCCTACTGTATAGCACAGGGAACTACATTTAATATCGTGTGACAAACCACAGGGGAAAAGGATATAAACAAGAATGAATATGTATGTGTGTGTGTGTGTGTAACTGAGTCACTTTGCTGTGCAGCAGAAATTAAACACAACACTGCAAATCAACTATACTTCAATAAAATTTTTAAAAAGTCATCACGGGATATGAAATCCACCACCTGGGCGAGGGTGTCACTTCCAGTTTAAAGAAACAGAACAATGAGTAAGGCTGGGTGACAGCACCAGTGTCCTTGTGTTGGGTAAATGCTAGATGCTAAATAGTTTGTCCCACCGTTGCTGATTTTCTAAAAAAAGAAAACTTTAGGGAAGCTTTAAATAGACACTAGGAGAGACAAGTACGTTTTAATGATAAAAAAACATAAGTTCACCAAATGATGGCATAGATGAGGCTCAAATATGCATAACCGTAATATTCCTCATTTCCTGTAACAAAAGACTAACCTCTGGGGAACTGCAGAAAGGCTGTGTGGAGCTCGCAGCAAAGGACCACACGACGGAAAGCACACGCAGAGCCGCGTCCTTTCTGAGCCAGGATGTGCAGAAGGGTGTCGGGGGGAGGAACTGGAGAGGGGCAAAGCCTCACATTTAAGCAGGTTTCGCCCCTAAAGGACATAGGGAAAAGCAGGTTTTGAGGCAAGAAGCCATGCAAATACATATGAGACGTCTTATGAAAGAGAACGGAAACTTAGGTGCAGTTCAGCCGAAGGTGAGCTGGGATGAACTGACTGTTCTCAGCCAGGGCTGATTTCTGACTCGAGTATCATTTGTGACAGATGGGAAGCAATGAGGAAGGTTGCCCCGGATTAACCACAGGTGTCAACACTGAGCGTCTACTCTGTGCCCATCACCCTGCTAAGAGCTCATGTAGATTCTCCCTAATTTTCCCGACAGCCCGTGGTACACAGGTGACCGAGGCCGCGGAAGTTTAAGCCGAAGACTTGGGACCAGGCTCCATCCGAGCCCTGCCCGGGCAGCATCACACACCCTCTGCCGCTGCAACTCGCGGCCTCTTCTCGTTACGCTGGCTTCAGACACGACTCGCATCAGGGCAGGTCAGCGTCCTGGGTCAGAGGCTACTGTAAAATTATGTGCTGAAGGTCTTTTAGACAAAGAGGCCGAACGGCTTAATAAGAGCCATCATCAACCTGAGAATGCACCTTGACACCTCAACAGAATCATCCAGGGGCTCTGGGAGCAGAAGACACCAGAAACAGCCACGAAACCCACTGAAGTGGGAGCCGCCGGGCTTCCCCACGTGGTTCGGCTGTGGCTTTCACGTGGGCGATCCTGACCTCCAGCATCTCCAGGGGGCTTGCTGAGCCACGTAAATCCAGGCAACGCAAGACCCTAAACTTCCCCGTCCCCGACAGCAGAGGACAAGACAAGAGAGTAGGAGCTGTGGCTGGAACGTGTCCTTGGGGGCTGGAGTGGACAGACTCCGGCCGTGAGTCCTTGGATGTGGACCAGCGGTGTGTTCTTGGAGCAGAGGCTGCGCCCGAGACGGGGAAGCGGCGAGGCATCGACGCAGGGTAGCTCGGCCGACTCTGCCCCATTTCCTGTCTGCCCTGTGCAACACGCGTGTCAGCGCATGACACAGGAGCGCTCGGACAAAGAGAGGGGATGTGCTGGGAACACGCCTCGTAGCCCTGATGTAACATCCCTGACATTTAACCGGATAATTAAGTACCCTGGAACGAAGACCGCCAAATCTGCCCCCTGACAAGTACCAACCTCCAGCCCCTCCAGGATCATATCTGCCCCCCCCAGTGAACTCCCCGATTCATGTGACCATCTGTCCTTCCCTCCTCAGCCCCACCGCACGTGACCATAAAGCAACTTCACTGCCAGGGGCCTTCGTGGCACTTACGCGGGGACCACGGAGTCATCAGCTGAAGATACAAATTGGACAGATGTCTGAAAGGAAATGCTAATGCAGCAGGAAGAAAAACAAGTTAAATATGGTAAATATATGAAGACAAAAAGCACCCATTTCCCAACATCAGCTCTATTAATTAAAAATCAAATTTAAAATTATGTCGGATCACTCATTAAGTCTTTCTTTTAAATACTGGTCAAGAAAACTAATTGCACTAAAAATCTCCCCCAGCTGTTCCCTGCTGGCCCTGACAGTCCTAGGACATCTCCGGGTGATGCCAGCCGCAAAAGCTCACCCGCCCTGCAGAAGGACAGAGCTGAGGTTATTCAGGGGTGATGGGTTTACTTGTTTTTCTTCACTACCCTGCAAAGAAAGTGTTTGCTTCCAAGTTTTGTTTTCTTCTTTCCTAAACGGGGACTAGAGCCATGAATGTGCATTTCACTTCCTGCAAGTGTAGTGGGTTATTAATTCCAGGGACTTGGGTGGAAGGAGGAGGGTGGTTCAGTGCCGCTAGTCCCCAAGGCAGTGATGGGACTGCACCGGGGTGAGTGTCCAGACTCAGCGGCCTCACTCTCCAGCCCCTGTCCTGCTGTCCTCTGGCTCCTACACCAACCACGTGACCAGGGATAGCACCTCCTGGACCCCATCTCCTTAGTGGGAACACGAGGGGATGTTTGCTCTTAGTGGGTGAATCAAAGGAATCAAGGGAAATTAAGAATACTCAAAAATTAGTTTTATAAACTGGAAAGCACTAGATAAGCGCAGTGCATTAATATTTCCCACTAGGAGAACTAAGGAATTTCACTCTCTTAATTCCTTTACAGTACTTATAATGGGTCATTGTTTCATAAATTGGATGGAAACATAATGGCATGTTTTTTAAAGTAAAGAATCTTACTTATATAACAGTACTATTATTTTGGTATATTCTCTTCCAGTGTGTGGGTGTGAGTCTGCCTGCATCTCACTCTGTGTGTGCGTGTGCGTGTGTGTGTGTGTGTGTGTGTGTCTGCCAGAGAGAAAGAGAGAGATTATTGAACAAATATTTGAGTGCCTGCCTAACACACAACACAGCATGCTGGGAATATCCTTCCTGGGGGTACAACTAAAATAAACACAGTTCCTACCTCAGGAGCATAAATTCTATCTGGAAAAGCACAAACAATTATTTTCACAATTAATGGTTTAATCACAAGAGGTCAAGTGTCGCAAAGAACAATTTGGGTGACATGAGAGTGTATAATAGGAGAACACCCACCAAACTAAGGCTTTACAGGACATTCAGTTTTCAAGCCTGACTGTGTAACAGGCATTTCCACAGGCTTTCTAATGGTTTCATCATCGTATCATGATATGGGGTAGTGCAGTTTGATCATTTCCCCATTGTTTTATTTCTTAAGTTAAAAATAATACTGCAAGGAGTATTCTTGAACATAAATCATTAATTAACGTCTTATTTTCTTAGAATATTTTCCTACAAGTTGGAATACTGAGTTAAAAATCACAAAAATTTTGAGGTTAATAATACATATGTCAAGTTGTTTTCCAAAAGCTGAATCAATTCACGCTCCACAGCAGAGCTAAACCACATCACTCAAAGAACACCTACTAGTAGTAAGTATTGCCCTTAAAAAAGTGCCAATTTGCAAGGTCAAAAATCATTTATTGGGACTTCCCTGGTGGTCCAGTGGTTAAGAATCCGCCTTCCAATGCAGGGGATGTGGGTTCAATCCCTGGTCAGGGAACTAAGATCCCACATGACGTGAGGCAACTAAGCCCACGCACCGCAATTACTGAGCCCGCGTGCTCTGGAGCCTGTGCGCCACAACTAGAGAAGCCCGCGTGCTGCAATGAAGATCCCATGTGCCGCAACTAAGACCTGACGCAGCCAAATAAATAAATAAATATTTTTAAAATTGTTTACTATTTTATTTTGCATTTTTTCAGTATTAGTAATGTTTAAAAAAATTGGCGGCTGTATTTTTTTATTTTGTAAAGTATATGCATATCATTGGCCCATTTTTTCTATTGGCAAGTTAGTATTTTCTCACTATTTTCCAAGAGTTCTTTATATATTAAGGAATTAGCCCTTTATCAAAGTTTGGGTATATATATTTTCCTAGTCTATTGCTTTATCATCTTATTTATAAAATTTAACATATAATATCAAATTATTCAGTTCTCAATATTTTAGTAAGTCAAATCAAATGATGTCTTTTTGTGAGATTTTTTCCTCCCTTTCCATTATATGCTTTGAAAGCCCTTACCCATTCTGAGATCAGTTAAATACTCAACCATATTTTCATTTCTTTATGATTTAGTAATTTCTCTTTAACTATAGCCCGTCTGGAGTTGGTTTTGGAGCACATAATAAAGTGAGGGTCTTCATGACTCATACTCAACTTTCCAACATGACTTATTGATCGTATATATCTCCCCCAATTTTGAGGATTTTGAGGTAGTCCTCAGGCTGTTACACCCCGTGCGGCACCTCACCGACACGAATTCTTCGTGGGGTTTGTGGGAATCCTTGCCTTGTTCCCGACTTAACAGTGCTGCCTTATGTGAAGAAGACAGGTTTTCTTTACCATCTTACAAATATTTCTAACTATTTACTATCTTAAGATTACAAACACCTTAGATTTTACCAAATTACTCTTTTCTCTTTTAAGATTATCGCTGCTGTACAATTCATTGCTTCACATGAATTTAATTCTTTGGTCCTCCTCTTTCTGGGATGTTGCCATTCTAATATGTGACGCAAAGTTGGGGTGAAGGCTTTTGGGGGAGGTAATTTAGCTCTCAGTGGGCAGGCAGTGGCCACATCTGATGCAGCAGTGGTGAGAGATGGCTGGCTCCGGGGATACGGAGACTCGTCAGATTGCAGATTACAGGACTCCAGTGAGTTGTCTGCTTTCGGGGGTGGGGCTGTAGGAACAGCTCTGCCTGCAAGCCCAACCTCCCTGTTTCCATATTTGGAAAGCGTCACTTAGCATTATGAGGGGCTGTTTATGTATCAACATCAATCAATTAACACCAGGTCCGGGCATGCAGAAATATGGAAAGAGACCAGAAATGAAATACAAAAGACTGATTTCTTAATGTAAGCACAACAGGTGAACAAATATTCCGTCTGGAACCAGCCCATCCTCATACAGAACCATCTGTGCCTGCCTGGCTCACTGCACTCAGTGTAAACGTGGAAGCAAACAGAAAATAAGCTTAACACAGCGACATCACTGAATGCATGTGAGTGTAACCAGACACAGCGTTGGGGGCACAGAAATGTGACTCGTGTAGCACATACCTGGGCTCTCTGATTTTGCGTATAAAACCAACATTTCATCACAACCCACTAAACAAAAGTAACTGTTATGGGCTTAATTGTACCCATCTCTCAAATTCAGATGTTGAAGTTCTAACTCTCAGGACCTCATAATGTGACGGTATTTGGAGATAGAGCCTTTAAAGAGGTGATTAAGTTAAAATGAGGCCCCTAGGGTGGGCCCTGACCCCATCTGACCGGTGTCCTTATAAGAAGAGGAAATCTGGGCCCAGACACCAGGGGTGCCGTTGCACAGAGGGATGGCCATGAGGAGGGGCAACAGGAAGGTGGCCGACTGCAAGCGGAGGAGAGAGGCCTCGGAAGAAACCAACCCTGCCGACATCTTGGTCTTGGACTTGCAGCCTCTGGAACTTCGAGAAATAAACGTCTGCTGTTTTATCCGCCCAGTCTGAGGCACTTTGCTATGGCAGCCGGAGGAGAATAGTACATTAACAGAAAACTGGCATGTCCACTGCTTCCCCACCAGGGATCTGAACTGAAACACTGTCATGAAACAAAAACCGATGGATAACCGTCCTCTCTGGACTTGCCCGTAAGAATGAAATCTTTCCTCTGACACGCTAGGCTTCACCGGGGAGCTATTGACGCAGTCTGTAAAGACAGCTCTGGGGGAGTAGGAGGGCCTTGCAGTCTGCAGCTGTGATGCTCAGAGCCCCTGCTTCCCACCTCACCCCCAAAACCCAGAGTTCACCCCTGAAAACGCAGAGACCAGGTGGCTTCCCCACCATGTTGAGGGGTGCTCCAGGGATGCCCCAAAGGATGGGGGGCATGAAAGGGGCACCCCCCTTTGTTGCTCCAAAAGGAGTACCTTCTTTTCTGGATGGTTAGAATAATGATTCCCACTGTCCTTCAAGGAACCTGGATCACCTAGAACGGCACCTGGACGAGAAGTAGGTGCTGGAGGTCCTCACCTCCTCCTGAAAGGGCTTTGGAGGAGGGGGTGGCAGGGGGGAGGAGAGTCCCCGCAGACAGAACGGGAACACGGCCACGGCGACTGGCTTGAGCGCCCAGGAAACCGGCATGTGGCGCTGTACGCATTCACTGCTGAAAGGGAGGAATTCAGTACCAGCGAACGGCAGATTCCCTGTCCGGGCCGGCCTTTAAGCTCTGAACTGGTGATCCGTCAGCTGTGGGTCTTTAAACAGACTACTCGGACGAGAGATGTCTCAGTTTTATTACCCGTAAAACAGGACAAGCTCTACCCAGCTCATAGGTTTTCTGGAAAGTTCAGTAATGGTTGAAAATGCTTTGTAAACTTTCTATTTATAGAGGAAACTCTTAGCATCTTACTTGTCCATCTGCACGTAGCAAATGGTGCAGGCCACTCCTTTTAGCATCACGCTTGGACTTGATTTAATTTCCCTTGTTCTGTTCAGCTTCCAAGGCCATAATGAACATCACCATGATGTTTCTGTTTTTGTCTCTACTGGCCGTCACTCTGAGTAAACCTTGGCAACAAACAAGGCATTATGCCTCTTCCTACAAAGCCCAGTGCCACCAGCAAATGGAAAATAAACACAGTTTAAGAGAGACAAGAGTCACAGCCAATGTTTGGGATATTCACTTACGAATAAAATGTTCTTAGAACCACTCATACAAATACTCAGTATCAAATGTGGACTTTAAAAGATGCTTTAAAGGGCCTGTCCTTGAGAGATTAATACACACACACACACACACACATACACACACACACACACAAATACTTACGCACATACACCCCCTTTTGTTTTATTTTGTTTCATTGTGTTTTACTTGTTTAAGAATAGGAATTGCAAAGCCATCGGTAAAGAATCTTGAATGGTATAATAAACAAATTATTAGGCTGAGTCACATTCAATTTCCAAAATTTTGTCTATTTCTAAATTAAAATTACAATTTTGTATATTATATTTTAGAACCTACAGAAGAAGAAAATGGCCTGTTACATGGTATTTGTGAGAGATTATTCCACGGTGGCTGGACTAGGAAAAGAGGAGACGTTACAACTGACAGCACCTCCTAGATCTGGGGTGCAAACGGCAGGCTTCACTCTCCTTAAATCACATAATCCTCATGACCACCCCAGGGGCAGAGGCTCCATTTCGCAGATTTGGAAGTTGAGGGTAAGAGCAAATAAGTCACTTCGCAGTTAGTGAATACAAAATCAGAGTTCAAATCCTGATCTGATTTTAAAGCCAAATTTCAGCCAAAGATTGAAGACTTTGAGCTGGTGGGATTGAGACGGTTGGCAGGAAAAGGGGAGTTGCCAGGATTTGGTCACGGAATCAGCCTGCTAAGCAGGTGTCCCTTCGATGCTGTGTGGCGGTGTCTGTCCCGACAGAGACAGGGCACGGGCCACGGGCTTCACCGACCTTCACGGCCTCGTGAGCCAGCCTGCGGGGCTGGGAGCTGATGCCGCTGCTCCCGGGACACAGACAGCCCTGGGCTCCAGCCACGACGCTCCTTCCGACAGGTCACAGGGGAGGCATCTCACCATCCTCTCCTCCCTCTGCAAAGTGTACCGCTTGGTGTTCTGAGTCCACGGTCCTGCCGACAGAAGCACCGGGAGCCTGAGAGCGGCGCTGCGGCCTCTGTGAGCCCTTCAAGCACAGCCCGAGGGCACAGATTGGCCACGGCCAGGCCTGGTCCCCGCCTGAGCTGGCGGCCTCACCAGCCTGGTCGGTGATGCTGCTGCAGCCGCCCCCGTGGGCCTGCGCCTTCCTTACTTTATCCCGGGGTTTAAGGGAAAGTAACTCTGCAGGGAGGTCCCTGAGCCTTATGAAACACATACCCAGCTCTGGACACCCACACTGACTGCAAACAGGCTGTCCCTGTCTGCTCTCCAGGCCCCCAGCCTCCCTGGCCCCGGCTCTTCTCTGCCCCCACCTGAACCCTGTACCACGTTGCCATCTAGGAGGCGTCTCCCAAACCCGCATCCCACCTTCCTTCCCAGCCTCAACTCCCCTCACCACTCACGCTCTGGGGAGTCTGAGTTCTCGCAGGTCTCAAGTCACCACGTTCCACCTGCACCTCCTGGGGCCCCGTCCACTCCCTGGAGGCCCTGCCACCAGCTTCGGCTCAGCACAGCTTCCTCTGGGAGGCCGCTCGCCTCCCCTCGTCCAGGGCCGCCTTTCTCGACCCTTCCTCACCCGGCGCTCCTCCCACCTCAACGGTTTCGCTCACTGGCATGTCTCCAGCTGGACGAGACCCACCCCCAGCAGCCTGGGCTTCCCGCCCTGGCGTCCCGTCCCCTGCACGGAGCCCCTCCCGCCGCGGGCGCCGAGCGCACGGGTTAGGCAGAGAGATGCGATGAGGGGATGCGGTCCTCATTTGACCCCCTTACTTTCCAGAATAGGACTTCATTTCCCAATTTCATAACGTTGGGCCTGAGACAGTGGTGCCTACACAAAAGTCAACTTTTCCTTTTCCATTTTGGCTTCATCCTTCCCCAAAGTATAACAGTAATGAGTTTATTTTTTAATTTTTTAAAAATTTTATTTATTTATTTTATACAGCAGGTTCTTATTAGTTATCCATTTTATACACATCAGTGTATACATGTCAATTCCAATCTCCCAGTTCATCCCATCACCACCACCTCCCCCTGCCACCTTCCCCCCTTGGTGTCCATACGTTTGTTCTCTGCATCTGTGTCTCTATTTCTGCCCTGTAAACCAGTTCATCTGTACCATTTTTCTAGGTTCCACATATATGCGTTAATATACGATACTTGTTTTTCTCTTTCCGACTCACTTCGCTCTGCAGGACAGCCTCTAGCTCCATCCACGTCTCTACAATGACCCAACTGTGTTCCTCTCTGTGGCTGAGCAACATGCCACTGTACATACGTACCACATCTTCTCTACCCATCCGTCCATCGAGTTTATCTTTATACCTTGAAAATTTTACTAATTTTAATAGACTGCAACACCGAGAGCGAACCCCAATGGGCTATGGACTCTGGGTAACTGGCACGCTATGGACTCTGGGGAGTACGGTGTGTCGATGGAAGTCCATCAGCTGTGGGCTATGGACTCCGGGTAACTGGCACGCTATGGGCTCTGGGGAGTACGGTGTGTCGATGGAAGTCCATCAGCTGTGGGCTATGGACTCCGGGTAACTGGCACGCTATGGGCTCTGGGGAGTACGGTGTGTCGATGGAAGTCCATCAGCTGTGGGCTATGGACTCCGGGTAACTGGCACGCTATGGGCTCTGGGGAGTATGGTGTGTCGATGGAAGTCCATCAGCTGTGGGCTATGGACTCCGGGTAACTGGCACGCTATGGACTCAGGGGAGTACGGTGTGTCGATGGAAGTCCATCAGCTCACACTGATGTGGATGCTACCAGTGGAGGAGGCTGTACATGACTGAAGGCAGCGGGCATGTCGAAAACCTCTGCACCTTCCTCTCAGCCTTGCTGTGATCTAAATCCGCTCTAAAAAATAAGGCCTTTTGGGATTGACATATATACACTAATATGTATAAAATGGATAACTAATAAGAACCTGCTGTATTAAATTTTTTTTTGAAAATAATAAGATCTTTTGGGTTTTTTTGCACTGATCATAGAATTTTTTTTTTTTTTTTTGGCTGCTCTGCGTGGCATGCAGGATCTTAGTTCCCGGACCAGGGATCAAACCCGCACCCCCTACAGTGGAAGCGTGGAGTCTTAACCACTGGACCGCCACAGAAGCCCCTCAATCATAGAATTTTGACACCAGAAGAAGCTTTAGAAACCTGACAAAGAATGTTATTCTTGGGATCCCTGTGGCCTTCTTAAGGAATAATCGTGTTCCCAGATTTTCAAATTTTGAAAAGCCTCTTATAAAACTTTTTCCTATGATAAAACTGACAAAAGAGGTAAGTCTCCATGCTTTTGGCTACAGTTATAGCTACTTGGCACGATACAACTGGTTGACTTATCCTGATCAGAATTTGGCAGTTATGTGTTTGAATAATAGAAGTTCTCTGAAAATATATTTTGCTTATTAGTTTTGATACAAAAGTCTTAGAAAACATGGAAACGTAAGGACAAAGATGATTAGAAGGCTGGGACCCACTGCTTTCGTCAAATATCTTATTTTGCACATGAAGAACCCGAGGCTTAAGGACCCTGGTACATTTAAGACCATCTGGGGACGGAGCCCAGGCTCTTGAACTTGGGTCCAATGCCATCCACACAACAGCACGTGCAGAAGAGCACCAGAAGCAAACCTCGAGCTGGGACCGATTTCCAGGTGTGTCCTCACAGCTCGCTACCAGTTTGCTTTCTGAGATCAAGAGCAAGTGTCTGAACCCCAAATCGCGGCCACACAACCACCAAAGATGCCCAGCTTGGCTCGTCTTACACACTCTTCTCTGTCACCTACGCAGTTGTGTAAGGAAAAACTGGACACACAGGCTTAGGATGTGGGAGGATGAGAGGACGCTTCCTGTCCGTGGCGGAACCCCCCTGGAAGCCCACCGTGCCAACAGGTGTATCAACGGGATTCCTACACCTGTCAAGGGGCGTCCCATTCATTTCCCTCCACGGCTATCAGTTCAGGCTGGACGGTCCTGACTGTGTTACCACGTATGGATCAACAACACTGCAGTCATGCTGCTTTGATCTCCGCTCTGCTGTGCGCTCGCGACCCAGCACCAGGGTGGGAAAACGCAGGAGGTCATCGAGGGACTGTCCCATGAGGACTGCAGGGTGAGGTCTCTGAACTCCCGGCTGGGCTGGCTAATGCAGAGAGACAGTAGCTGTGGCTCTCCAGAGTTCTGGCTGTCCCAGTGGTTGTGGTGGACGAGGGGGGCACCTGGGCTCATCTTGGCGTTTCTGCTTCCTCTGGGCTGCACAGTCATGCTGGCCGTGCTTGGCAGGGGAAGGTAGGGCGAAAGGGTCACTGCTTCACGGTCACCCCCGTGACTGAACGGTGGCAGCAACAATCCAAGCCATCAGCCGCAGGAAGATCTTTAAGGTGAGAGTGTTCGCTCTGGGTTTAGACCTGGGGAGAGCCAGACGGTCCGATACCAGCGCTGGGTCAACACGACACCAAAATGGTAAAGACCAAATGGATGTTTAAAAATATCTTACTAGGGGCTTCCCTGGTGGCGCAGTGGTTGAGAGTCCGCCTGCCGATGCAGGGGACGTGGGTTCGTGCCCCGTTCCGGGAGGATCCCACGTGCCGCGGAGCGGCTGGGCCCATAAGCCATGGCTGCTGAGCCTGCGCGTCCGGAGCCTGTGCTCTGCAGCGGGAGAGGCCACAACAGTGAGAGGCCCGTGTACCGCAAAAAAAAAAAAAAAATCTTACTAATCATTGGTTGATCACCAGTTCAAGCAGGCCGTGTCAAACTTTGCAAATCAATCTTTTACTTAAGGCTACAGCATGGTTCCTTCTGGCCAAAGTGTATGTACCCAAAATTAGCTGCTGGAATTTCCAGCAGACCTTCCACAGGCCTGTGGATGTCTGGAGCGTGGACTCTCCCCTCTATCCCCACTATCCACATACAAAATTCAATACAGCCTAGCTTTTTGGCTTCTTCTATATCAAACAGCAGGCATACATACTAAAAAAAGATGGTAAATGAATAGAAATTATAACCAGTTACCAAGGTCCAGTCGTGGTTCGGCCACACAGCGGCGTGACCTTGGCAAAAGCTCTGGACGCCTTTGGACCCTCACCTCCTCCCCGGTACAGCCGGGGTCATTTCTACCTCACAAGCCTGTAGCATGTTTCCACAAATGAAGCTATGGGATTCCATATCCAGTTGAGAATAATGGCCCTATTTTAATCCTTACTTTAATAAACATAAGCTAGAGGGCCCAATATTTTTATGCCAATAAGATAATGTTACTACCGTAAATGTCTTGAATTCTCATCCGCGTTCCTCTGCAGCTCTCCAGCTCTTCCCTGAAAAGCACAGTGACCTCGTTAAATACCCTCCTCCCTCCAACCTGACTGCATAAGTCTGAGCACGTCGCTCTCCCAGATTCCTGTCCCGTGGGCTCAGACATGCACGTCCCACGTGGCGCTTTGTGGGTATTATTTTAGCTGACATTCTAGCTTCTGTTTTCGGCACCACCTCCTCCAACAACTGGTGCGCATCTCCAAGGCCCACTCTCCTCTGTGCCTCAGGGCCTTTGCTCGTGCCATCGCGTCCGCCTGTCCTGCTCTTCTCCCGACTCATCTGCACAGGGTGGTTTGGTGCCCTGCCTCGACAGGCACCTCGCCGGCTGGCACAAAGTACTTCATTTGTTTCTTATCACGGCATTGAACGTGAAGCCGCAGCAGTTAGCCCATGAACCGTCCACCCACGAGGGCTGCATGTCCCAGCTGTGCTCTACTGAGACCTGAGTCTATCGAAATACCGCTACCTGGCCCACAGCACATGGTTAATAAATGTGAAGAACGCATGTAAGAACGATTTTATAGAACCGCCTATTACCAAGTTTTGGTACAGCCATCTATCTGTATTTGAAATAGCTTTCAAAAATATTTCTTCTTTAATAAAGGAGAAGAGTTCTAGATCATTGGAAACATGGGGAGTGTGGAAGCTACCAGAATGCTGAAAAGAGACATTTGTTTATGGGATTCTCCAGGAAGGAAAAGCAGTACACCTCTTAAGTGTATCCATTTATACTCAGAAGATCAACACTAAATAAAACCAGCCTGCAGCCTCACAGCTGCTGAGATGTTCAGGTGGGTTCTGCTTTGCAAACAGAACAAACTCTACAGGGCAGGTGCACAGAGAAACGGCCCCGGATGCCGCTGAGGCAGGTGAAGGAGATCCCTGGGGATCTGTCGTGAGGCACACACACCGTGGTTGAATTTACAGGGCACTCAAGTCACAGCGTCCCTAAATTGGTGTTAAGAAAACAAAGTAAAGGCTTAAAGGAATCAAAGTATGTTATAAAACCTTTTGCAGGGCTTCCCTGGTGGCGCAGTGGTTGAGAGTCCGCCTGCCGATGCAGGGGACACGGGTTCGTGCCCCGGTCCGGGAAGATCCCACATGTCGTGGAGTGGCTGGGCCCGTAAGCCATGGCCGCGGAGCCTGTGCTCCGCAACGGGAGGGGCCACAACAGTGAGAGGCCCGCGTACTGCAAAAACAAACAAACAAGAAAAAAAAAAAAACCTTTCGCAACTGGCACTGGGCTTTCTCCTGTGAGTCTACAGGCACTATTACCAAACCTAACGAAGGCTCTATTGCAGCAGTGGTCAGACAAAACCTCCGGGAGCTCAGTCCCACCCTCTCCTCTGGGAAACCTCCAGGTGGCCGTCCCCATTTGTGCAGACAATCACAGTTCAGGAAAGAATCAAGTACAGAAACCAAGCACAAGCACGGAAATACTCAGAGTCACATTTACACTCTGGGAGACCCCAGAGCTGGTGCAACCCTCATTCAGAACAAGACCAGAGGCAGGAAGTTACTTTCTAAGATCACCCAGCGAGCTGGAAGCAAAGCCCCAACCAAAACCCAGGGTGGAATGAAAAGCGCATCCCTCAGAACTCGTTCCGAGCTTCGCTTGGGGACTAATTTGGTTTTCTGTCCCCACGTCACCAAGAAGGAAGCTGAGGGAGGGAGAAATCAGGGACCTTTGCAGAAGCAGGAGCGGCTCAGAACAGAGCAGATGACCCTGCTTGGCTGGCGCAGCCCGGCTGCCGCTGCAGGGAAATGCAGAGAAGAAATTCACAGTCCCGAGAATCTGCCTTGAGTCAGGGTGCTGAGCCAGATTACACACGCACGGCTTACATCAAAGTGGGAAACATCAAGGGGGCTTATCGTCCACTTCATCCTCCCGTGGGCCTGTGAGCTGAAAAGAGCAGTGATTAGCGACCCCAAAATAGAAGAGTTACTGAAAGGCAATCTTCTTCCAGCTGAGGGATCCAGAAATGACAGAAGAAAAAGGCTGAACCCTTGTCAGAAGTTCGTGACCTTGGCAAAAGCTCTAAAATTGGAGACTCGCTCTATAAGGCACGCCTGGGTCACCCACGCCCACTGGGCTCTGCATGTTCTCCTATAAGTCAGAGAGACAGCAGGTCATGTGGCATCTTCCCGGGGACACAGGCCACAGGGGCACTCTTTAAATGTCGTTGGTGGTTTCTAAACCAATCCCTCTTCCTGCTGATGTCAATAATGTTCCATTTGGTTAAACGGTCGGTCAGGTATCTGAATCGGACATTTGTCTCATCTGTAGAACTACTATAAGGTACCACTTTAAAATGCCAATATATTTTGTTTTCATTTGTCAAACATGAGGATAAATTTTCCAAAGAAGATATACCAATGGCTAACAAGCACATGAAAAGATGCTCAACATTATTAATCATTAGGGAAATCCAAATCAAAGCCACTTTGAAAATACCACCTCACACCTACTAGAATGGCTATAATAAAGAAAAAAAAAAAACACAGGAAATAACAAGTGTTGGTGAGGATGTAGAGAAATCTGAACTCTTGTGCACAGTTGGTGGGGATATAAAATGGTACCGCTGCTCTGGAAACAGTATGGCAGGTACTCAAAAGATTAAACATAGAATTATTATATGATCCAGAAATCCCACTTCTGGATATATACACCCCAAAGAATTGAAAGCAGAGTCCCAAAGACATCTGCACACCCCCATTCGTAGCAGCATTATTCACAATTGCCAAAAGGGGGAAGCAACTCACGTCCATCAACAGTTGAGTGGATAAACAAAATGTGGCCCATGCATACAGTGGAGTGTTATTCAGTCTTAAAAAGGAAATCCGTTCTGCCACCGGCTACAACATGGATGAACCCTGAAGACAGACCTTATGCTCAGTGAAGTCAGTCAGTCACAAAGGACAATTACTGACAGTCACCAGCTTCAGAGACAGAAAGCATTGGTAGAAGGATGGGTGCCAGGGGCCGGGGGAGGGAGATGGGAGTTACTGTTTAATAGGTGCAGAGTTTCAGGTCTGCATGAGAAAGAGATGCATGAGGAGATGGGTGGTGATCATGCCTGTACAACAATATGAACGCACTGAATCGCACTAAGCCGGACACTGAGAAATGGTTAGGACGGTAAATTTTACGTTACGTGTCGTTTACCACAATTAAAAATTTTTTAATGTGAGGATGAAAAACTGCTGCAGATATAAACTCAATGAAAACAGCTTGCTGTCCTGCTATTCTGTTTTAACATGATCGAACCATAGTTGAATTTATAATTCATACTGAAACTTTTTGGTGTTGCATGTATCCGTGTAAAATCTGAACTGTCAGACCTCTTCACAGAACAGGCACACCGGCCAGATTTCATGTCATTTAGTCAACAAAATGTATCAGAAGACTGCACAGTTCTTTATAGACAGCAGCCTTCAAAATTTCCCACTCTGGACCACCTGGATGGGTCAAAAAGAGCTCACTGCAATCCTGCCCGTTGTGAAGATGTAGAAACATGTGCCGAAGACAGTGGCCGGGTAAAGAGCACATCGTAAACAACTCTTGGGGGAACCACACTTGTAACGCCATTGGTTACATATTTTGAATATGATGAAATTCGGAAGATCTGGATGCGGGATCCAGAGTACTCGGTATAAACAATACAGGATCTTTCGTGGGAGCCCAGGAGAAGTTCGGGAAGTGAGTAACCTCCCCACTGAACAAAATCTCCCTGATGGAAGCAGACAGCGCACGGGAGCACGGGGGCCCTGGAAGGCCAGAGGGGCAAACACAAATTTGGGGGACTGATCCCGGAATGTGAGACCGTGGAGCAATGATGAAGGGTTACTGGAGCATTTGGACAAACTGCAGAAAACAGAGCGAGGAGGCCGCCTACAGCCCAGAACGGAAAAGCACGGTCACAAATCCCTCCGAATTTCCTCCGCGCTCAGGGGCCCTTTGAACTTTGCCCCTAAGTTCACAGGCTGACTCAGCACCGAGAACACGCTGCTTCCAGCCCGACTATGGCCGTTTTCATCCCCAAGTCACAGAGCATCCACACACGAACTTTCTCGCAGCCGGGCACAGTCTCGGCATGTGGACGACTCAGGGCTAATCAGGACACTAGAAACCACACCAGTTATTTTAACAAACAGTGTTTAATATAAAGACCGAGATCTAAAGACACTCAAGTGTTCTTCCACGCCTCCTTGGGAGGCGTGGCCCGGCAGTCACCAGGTCTGGGGGCCGCCCTCGCACGTGCAGGCGCAGAACCTCAGCCCTTCCGGGTGGCTCACACTGACCAAGCTCACAGACGTGCAAAGCAAAGCACCACCACCTTAATTTAGAATAGAGAATATTCTTTCCCAGTCAGTGCCGTCGCTCAAGTCCCGTCCTCAGGACGGCCTTCCCAGTGTCACTAACCAGGAGGGTAACTGGCACCAACGCCCCAGTTCTTCACCCGCCCACGGAGCCCTGTGCTCTGCCACGTCACCTGCAGCCACTTCACCCTGAGATGCTGAGTTCGGCCCATGACTTGCTCTCGTCGGTGGGCCGCTGGCTGACGTGACTGACACTCGTGTGATGGGGCTTCCCTGTCGCACTCTCTGCCCTGGGGGAAGCGAGCTGCGCTTCTCCACCGGGTCTGACTGGAGACGAGAGTCCTCCCCACGTGTCCTCCTGCTTGTTTAAGAATGCCATGGAGTTTCCTGACGGGGCTTGGGACGGGAAAACACAAAGAAGAAGAGAACAATGACAGGACTGAATTTCTGGGCCGCCCTTGCTAGTTTGGGGGGAACAGACTCAGAGCAGACTAAATTGGTTTAAAGGGATTTTTTAAAATGGCATTTCTTATATCCATGCTATTACTGTAAAAGAAATTCATGCCGACTACAGAAAGATCTAGGCAACAGTGAATATTAACCCTCCATAAGATCTGAACTTTGCTTATAGAATTTGTGATTCAGGAGTGATCCTTCTTTTCCAGTCTCACGGCCTTGAGGATTTTCACAACGCTGACAAAATAATAGCAATAATCGTCCTCTTCTCCAGCCAAAAGAACCAGAATAATACGGAAGGAAGAGGTTAGCTGGGATCTTGCTTTCTCTCCTCTTTCCCCATGAAATGAATAATTCCTGTCTTAAGCAGCAGTGTCCTGGGCAGCCTGCGAAATGTCCCAAATGATCCTTGCCCCCTGGCATTCACCCGCTTGTACAATCCCCTCCCCTTGAATTCCAGCTGGAACCAGTAACTTGCTTTCAACACGCAGAATACAGCGGAAGTGACGGGATGTAAGTTACGGAAAGACTGTGGCTTCCGTCTCGGTGCTTCCTCGTTACCCCTTGGATGGCTCGCCCTGGGGGGAGCCAGCTGCCATGCTGTAACTCAGACCTGTGGAACGGCCCATGTGGCGAGGGACGGAGGCCAACAGCCTCATGAGCGAGCGGGGAAGCAATTCCCCACCAGTCAGGCCTTCAGGTGAGACCACAGCCCTGGCCACAGGCATTAAAAAATGCTTGTTTTTTTAATGCCGATAAGTTTGGGGGTACGTTGCTAACCATTAAGAGGTACTTAATACAGGGAGTAAAAAGCTGAAACATATTAACTCTGAGATCACGTGACTCGACTCCCAGACTTTGAGATGATTAGTTTTTAATGCTTATTCCTCTTCAAACATAAGCATAATCTTATGTGCTAATTCATCAAGATTTGCCAAAGCAAAGCAGGCAACTGTGCACCATGTCACAGTGTGATCCTCACCTCCGAGAGCCTTTTATCCAACGTTTTACTTGTCACCGTTGAAATGTGACAACTTATAGTTCCTACAGATGGTAGGAATGAAAGGCATTGCTCTACAATTCCACTAAGTGTCCAAAGTGTTACTTACATGCAATTTTCCTGATTCCCTTTTTGCCAGCGCACCACAGAGTAAAAGGTCAGACAGGTTTAAGTGAAGTACAACTCGGGTAGAGGGAGCATATCTCATCCATCCCTCTAGTCCCACCTAAGCGGAGCGCGTTAGAG
Source organism: Phocoena sinus (assembly GCF_008692025.1). Lineage (NCBI taxonomy): Eukaryota > Metazoa > Chordata > Mammalia > Artiodactyla > Phocoenidae > Phocoena > Phocoena sinus. The sequence goes on along the minus strand of NC_045774.1, from coordinate 2,527,882 downwards.
CAGGTGTGTCTGGTAACCGCCTCGACGCAAAATTGGACACAACGCACCGACCCGCAGCTGCGTCAGGTAGAAGGCATTTCTTATTAACAGCTGTGATTACCGGATGTGAATTCCCCAGGCAGGTGGTGTCACCCCCAGTGGTGTATGGACGGTGGAGGGACAGCCGCCCCAGAGCATGACTCTCCTCAACATCAGTAGACAGACACGCACGCTCAGTGGTACCAGCCCAGCGAAGCTGTCATGCTGGGAAGAGGCATCGCACAGCCTCAGGAGGCTACGTCAGCTTCACCAGCATCCGCCTTCACCTCTAGGCTCTGAGATCAACCGAGCGAAGGGAGAAATGCAAAGCCTGGGCGAAGACACGGGCTGAATGGGAGACGCTGCCCAGTAAGCCAGAGTCAGGGCTGGACCAGCCCACGCTGGGAATCTCAGGGGGAGCTGGATTTTCTAACTCCACATCTGTGAACCAGCAGCCTCCGAGGTCTGAATCGGGATAAGAGTTCTCCAAGGCTCAGATTTACGGGGAGACGGGGCAGAATCAGAAAGGTCGATGCTCAGTGGAGGGGGAGACGCTGAAGGTCCGAAATCAGCCTTCCTGCCAGAGGCAGCCCCTGCCCACCTCATCCTGACTTACAAGTCGGAGCCACGTACACAGTCCCTGAGTCCCTGGAGGGTCCTACCAGTTGAGGGATTACAGGTTGTGTGTATATTCTGACGTCTGTCTGGAGAGAATACATAAAAACAAAGAAGAAAATGGTTTTGAGATATAATCAGTGGAGACTAAAGGCACACAGAGTTCCGTAGAAGGAGGCCCTGCCACGGCGGGCGCGGGATGGAAGAGGCGACACACCGGCGAGAGCGCCGCAGGCCTCCGGAACCCAAGTGACGTTCCTCCAAAATTCAGGGCAGGTAAGAACAGTCAGCTCGCGACACGCATCTGTTAGTGTCACACACCAGACAACAAGCAATTAATTAACCCACAGGTACTAAATCCCAGTATTTCCTGAATTCCCCCTCTTTGAACACTCGGCTAGTAATAGGTGGAAAACTTTCAAATCTCTACCTTGGTTCTTTGAGTGCAGTGGAGACAGGGTGATATTTCACTCTCATCAGATCTCCCTGCATCCTTTCCTTGATCCCAGACAAGAAAAATTCAGAAACTGTTCAGTCCTGTAGACCATCTGTTGCGATTCTGACAGCTGTGAGCGTTTTACCAGGACACGGTCTCAGACGGGGTAAGCTCGCCAGACACCAGAGCGTCTCGGGACATGCGGCCTCCCCTCCCGTCCCGGGAAGCCTTCTGACTCCGCGTGTAGAGACAGGAAGTTCTTGCCTCTCAACAGGGAAGCCTTCTTGGCTGAGGGACGAAGGCTCACCTTGCGCCGAAGCCTTCGCGGAAGCAGGCCTCACAGTCTCCTGTGCCCCCGGCTTTGGGAGCCACGGGAAAGGGGCCGGAGGGGGTCCAGCCCTGGACAGCCCTCCTCCCGCCCTCCCCACCTCCTTCCACCTCCCCGTCAGACACACGCTTACTATCAGGACAGTCCCGTGGGACCTGGGCCCCTCCGTGCCCCCTGCCCTGTGCTCAGCCTCCGTCCTCTGCACACACACACATCTAGGGCCCCAGGCAGTTGGCCTGAGAGCTGGGCTCTGCACTGGGAAAGGCCTCGGGGAGCACTGCTCCCCGGGGCCGGAGCCTCTTCCCCCTTTGCCGACCCCGGCGGGCAGCGCACGGAGCCCACGGCCTGGTGGGCCCTGGCCGCCTGGTCACCTGCCAGGGACCCTCCTGAAGGGGCTCCTTGAGTCCCCGGCCGACCCCAGCTCCGGAGCACCTGCAGGTATGCTGGACGGGGTGCGCGCTGGCCGAGGGCACACACAGAGGGTGTGCAGGCTGCAGCCAGGCTTCCGAGGCGGGCACCGTTTCCTCCCCATTTGCACTAAAAATAGCCTTGATTTTCACTGGTCCTAATGTGCTTGTTCACACAGGCTGCCATCCGATAAACAAAAAAGAGCCCAAGGACTCCCGCCCTTGGCAACACGCGCTGTGAACACTCCTGTCCGCAGAGTGTCCGCGGGCACCGAGGGGAGGTGCTGTCTTGGGGGAAAGAGTTCTTCTTTCTGATAAAGAAAATGGGTACCAGTGCTCTCACATCCCTGCAGAGTCCAAAAACAGGAAATGTCGAGAGCTCCTCACCAAGACACTCTTTTATAGTCATCCGTGGCAATAAACAGATTATTTTTAAAAGGAAAGCAATGTAATGCGTTCAGGAAGTTATCTCTGCGAAACAGGAAAGCTCTTAGAAGATCCGTTGCCTCTGATTAAGGACAACAGTGCTTTGAACACACAGGCAGGTGGGCCCTCAGCGGGAACCCTGCCGGGCCGGGCAGCGGGCAGCAGGTAGCGAGCGAGGGGAACACTGTGCTTCCGTCCAGTCCCGGGGAGGGAGGGAGATGGCCAGCTGTCAGCGCCTTGGGTCTGAGGGGACGGCCGGCTGCGAAACCCGCCGGACACAGAACAACGGGCTGATGCCTCTGCAGGGGGGCGGCTGAGTTGAGCATTTGGGAATTAGGAAGCACAGAACAGGAAATCTAGGGAGGCGCTCACGACTTATTTGCAGACAGAGCTCCTACTTGAGAGAAGTGGGAAGTGAACCAGAAATAAACACCATGATCCCAAAGCAAACTGTTTCAACTCGTGTTTCTACAAATATTTCTGACACTAACACAGATACATGAACAGTATCTGCGGCAACAACGAAGTCAGGTCCTGAGGTTCCAGAGGTCCTCCTCCTGCTTCCAGGGCCCTCGGCCTGGGCTCTGCACTGGCCCGCCCAGCTCGCGGACAGACAAGCGCCCGGTCGGTGTCAGCACCCACCTTCTCATTTGAAAAGGACTCAGGAGGAAGCAGAGAGCCCCGGGCAGGCCTGTGGAACCTTGCCCCTCACTTGTTCCCGGGGGAGGGGAGGGGACCCGCACCCCCCACCCCAACCCCGGCACCTTCAATCCCTCCCAGCCCTGCTCCCAAGTCGCCCTGTGGTTCCCCTCAGTTCATAAGCCCCCTGTGTCACCCGGTCCTGGTTTCAGCCCTTCTGGGTGGTTCCCTCCGCGGGTGTGCACAATGACCGGGTCCCTTCCTCCCTGGTGAGTTAAGAACGCGATGGACTCACCGCCATGACAGATGAAGATCTAAGGAACTTTCTTCTCTTTTCAATCATATTTTCTGTGTCTTTTTCCTTCGTACTAGAAGAATTCGTCAGCATTTCCCCACTATTTCTGGGTTTTTTTTTTTTCAGCAATTATGTTTTTGTTTTTGTTTGTGGTACGCGGGCCTCTCACTGTTGTGGCCTCTCCCTTTGCGGAGCACAGGCTCCGGACGCGCAGGCTCAGTGGCCATGGCTCACGGGCCCAGCCGCTCCACCGCATGTGGGATCCTCCCGGACCGGGGCACGAACCCGTGTCCCCTGCATCGGCAGGCGGACTCTCAACCACTGCGCCACCAGGGAAGCCCGGCAAATATGTTTTAAGTCTAAAAGAATGCTTTCTTCTCCCTCAATTACTCCTTCTTCATCCCATCCCGTTTAGTCATGGCTTTAGTGCCGTATGTTCTCAGATCTCTCGGGTTTTAAAGTCTCATCTGTTCCCCGAGCTCTCTTTGCTTCTCTGAGGTCACTGTCTTGTTTTCTCTCCAGGTAAGGACAGAAAGCCGAGTGCAAACTGGCTTTGCCTCGGTACAGGAATTTACCGCTCACAGATGACAGCTCCAGGGTGGACCAGCTTCAGATCATCCTTATCCATCTCTTCTCTCCTGAAGTTCTGAAACAGCCCTTCCCTGGTCTCCCCTATAAAACGGGGCAGATTAGTCTCCTGAAGGGAATTCCATCCCTGCCCTTTTGCTCCTGAAATCCTCAGTGGCTCCGCATCTGTCTCACACTTTCTAATCCCTCGTTCTCGTTTACAGTCATGAAGGTAAGATCTCACCCACCCCGAGTAGGTTGAGGCCCCAGATGTTCCTGCTTCCTCCTGCGCAGCCCCTCCGGGGGCGCCCCCTTGCCATGCCCACCGGGAGCAGACTCTGTGGACCCCCGCCTGATAACACGTTTGAACTTGTGGTGTGAACACCACTGAGAGTCTACATGCTTACTCCCAGTCAGATTCAAACTCTGGCAGTTCACACCTTTGCATGTTACCTGCACCACCGAGCACGGTCATGGCTGATCATCACGAATGAACTATTTTTCCCGTTGCCTCCACGCTTTGACCGATCACTTACTATTGAGGGAAGACTCTCCTGTCGCAAATGGACTCAATTCTACCAAACTTAGGGGAATTTCCGTGTAGCTGTTTGCCTATTTTGAAAATGTATAAAGACAGAACTTCTGGAAATCTCAACAACTCCCCCAGGGAGCTGGGTCAGTGCTGGCTCCCCTCCCCGGAGACCCAACTCGGCTGGATTTTACACACAGGAGGTGGGATCTCCTGGTACTGAGAAATGGGGACCAGCGAGACACACACAGGAGGAGCTACGAGATCTCACCGTAGAGAACTTAAAAATAATAATAAACGTGTCCACATCAAGTTCATCTGCCAACCTGAAGTAGGTATTGGTGCTACTTAATTTTTGCCACTTAAAAAACTGAGGGAGGATATTGTTGGACTAAATTATATGATGACTACGATTTGTCTCAAAATAATCTGGAGTGGGGGCAGGCAGAGAGGGCAGATGCATAAATAAGATAAGACTGGCTTTTCCTTGATAATTTTTGAAATTATGTAACTGTGGTGACACATCCGTGGAGGTCTGTTCAACTCTTTTCTTCTATATGTGCTTGCAGGAAGGGATTTAACCTCTCAAGCAAATGACTGTGGTTGTACATTATTTGTAGAGGTTATGGCTTTTAAAAAGCTTCTAGTACCAAAACCACTCCCAGAGCAGCATGGAATAAGCCACTTTTAAAGCCGGTATGCTCAGACGTAGCTGGGACCCTGAGCAAATACAGAACTAACTTTCTACACTGAACCGCACTTGTGCGGTGTCCCCCTGGCTAGCCCAGCTCAGGGACACACGGCCGCCAGGCTCTGTAACGTCCCACCACAGTCTCCCACCGTGGGGGGCCACGTCCTCAGCCCCCTCCCCGTTTCACCTTACTTCCCTCCACTCAGCTGCTCTCAGGGCCTCAGATCCTCTCTGCTCCCTAGAAAGGCTGCTCCACTGTTCAGAGCATCTCCTCACCCCCCTGAATGTGCCATCAGCCTCCACCCGTGGAATCAAATCCATCCACAGCTACAGTCTTCAAGATGCCCCGAAAGTCCACGGAACAAACGAAGATGAATCCCATAACAAGTTAGCTCGAAGTCTTCTCCAAGTTTATTTTACTTAAAAGCAATTTAAATAAAGACACAAGTTTCTGCCTTCATTTCTTCTCTCCTTTGTTTCACATAAGAAATGTTGGTTCTCCTAAGACTGAAGCTCTGCCAGGTAAGGATGATGCAGTAACATCTTTCCCAACAGGTAAGATCGTTTCTGCAGATGTTCTCATACCTCACCCGATACATGGGGATTGAGGCAAGGTGAGAGACTGAGCTTCAAAGAGGCCAGGAGACCTGCATCAGACTCCAGCTGGGAAACGGCCCAAAAGGCTCAAAGTGTGGTTTTTTCTTTTCTTTCCTTTTTCAATTGAAGTATAGTTCATTTACAATGTTGTCTTAGTTTCAGGTGTACAGTGAAGTGATTCGGTTATGTATACACATATCAATTCTTTTTCAGATTCTTTTCCCTTAAAGCTCATTGCAAAATATTGAGTATAGCTCGCTGTGCTATATGGTAGGTCCTTGCTGGTTATCCATCATTCCAGTTTCTACACCTTCTGCCGCAGCCCCTGCCCACCTTGCTCACCATATTTAACACACAAGTACATCGGAAATATTTGGTGACCGCAAATGAATTTCTAAAGTGTGGCAAAAGAGTTTAAAACTCTAGGAACTGTGCAGATTTAGATGTGTATCCCAGAAGTGAATTAATTATTTCCTAGAATAAATTTTGGATCGCTTCCATTAGTACATAAAACCATAATTTTTTTAACCACAAATATTAATGCTGTAGGATTTAGTTCACATCGCAAAACCTGGCTTCACCAACTAGCACCAACTTTCTTCTTACCTAAGAAAATAGTAAGTCTTGAGAATAAAACTGCAAACAAAAAGACAAGTGGAAGATGTTGCTTTTTAAGTCCCAACACAACAAAAAAGTAGTACAGTCTACCCTCCATACCCGTGGATTCCGCATCCTTGGATTCAACCCACTGTGGATTAAAAATACTTGAAAAAAAAATGACAGAAAATTCCAAGAAACAAAACTTGAATTTGCAGAGTGTTGGCAACTATTTACATAGCATTTCCATTGTATTTACGACCATTTACATAGCGTTCACACTGTGTTATAAGCAATCTACATGATTTACAGGATTACGGCAGAGGGTGCATGTAGGTTCCTTGCAAATCTTACACCATTTTAGATAATGGACTTGAGCATCCACCCATTCTGGTAACCCGCGAGGGTTGTGAAACAATCTCCGGCGGATACTGAGAGATGGCTATAAATATTTTCACTTAGATTTGCCATTTAAGACAATGCAAATTAAGAAAAGCTGAGAAAACATGCAGGACATAGTCAAAAAGAGGACATAAATGTAAAAGGAGACATTCTGCAAGCAGCAACGCAGGTCAAGTCTCAGCCAGATGTTAAGTCAGAAATGCTCCCGCCTCACGGCCGTTCTCGTCTTTTATTCTGGGAGGCCTGCCTGTGGGCAGCCTGAGCAGCTCCAGAATCAGGAGTGTGCTCTCTTCCCCATCAGTCCCTTGTCTCCTCTGTCTCTTCTTCTCCGTTTCTGCTCTAAGTAAGCCTCTGTTCCGCAGTCAAGACCAAAGACAGGAGGGGAGTCAAAGAAAAGAGCCAGAAGGAAAACGGGAGTGAACGTTAGAGCAGGAGCAGAAGAATCCTTTCCACGAAGTATCACCAGATCCGGAAAAACTCGAAGACGTATAAGCAAGGCTCCACAGCTTAGAACACCGCACTCTGAGGAAGCATCCGAGGACCAGAAATAGACACCACACTCCAAGACAGAAGGAATCGGCGGGCCGCATGGTGGGCTTGACTTTCACCATCCCTAATACAAATGACCCTCATCACCCCAGCAAAATGAGGCAAAGCCGACGGCCTGGGAGGCGACAGTATACACGGAATCACTGCCCCGCTGGAAGCCAAGTCCCAGTTCCAAGCTCTGTCTGGACACACAGGACAAGTCCCCCATCAGCAAGCCCGCTCGGCACCCTCACCCGGCAGGACTGCCCTCGGTTCTTCTCTCACGCCTGCCTCCTGGTGCTGGCCTGGACCCCAGGAAGGCTGAGCCTTCTTTCTGCTGGTTGCACCAGGGATTCTGGGCATCGAAGGGGAGACCGTGCCTGGGTGGCTCCCAGCCTCAGTCCCCTCCTCACGAGATCCCAGGTCCCAGAACTGCGCTTCTGCTTAGTTTCTGCTCCAGATTTGCTCCTGGGGGCCTCTCTCTCAGAGACAAACGTCCCATCTTGACCCCCAGGAGCTGGGGCTGGGGCCCTGACACCCCCGACACATCCCCCAGGATGCTAATCCCGTCGACCCTCCAGGGCCCCTGGCTAGCGGTCCTGGGAGGGAACCCTGTACTCAATTCCCTCTGCATGTCTCTCAGCCTCCACCAGGCCATTCTCTCTCAGGATGGGGGCTTAGGTTTAAATCTTATGACGATAAATAAGAATATAAAAGAAAAATGGCCTACACAATATATTGTTTATTGTGAAATATTGCTCATCCTTAAGGAGAGTTCTAAGGGTTTTCAGATGCTGCTTTTACATTTAACCTGTGGGCAATTTACCCAAGGAATATGTTTCAAAATAAACTTCCACTGAATAATTATAGGCAATAAAATGTACCAGCTTCTCCTTTTCCTTCATTAATGAATTGGGGAACATAAAAGCTCAATTAAAATTAAAGGCACAGGGACTTACCTGGTGGCTCAGTGGTTAAGAATCCACCTGCCAATGCAGGGGACACAGGTTCGAGCCCCGGTCCGGGAAGATCCCACGTGCCGCGGAGCAACTAAGCCCATGCACCACAACTACTGAGCCTGCACTCTAGAGCCTGCGAGCCACAACTACTGAGCCCGCATGCCGCAACTACTGAAGCCTGCGTGCCTAGAGCCCGTGCTCTGCAACGAAGAGTAGTCCCTGCTTGCCGCAACTACAGAAAGTCCACGCGCAGCAATGAAGACCCAGCACAGCCAAAAATAAATAAAATAAAATTATAAAAAAATATTTAAAATAATAAATAAAGGCACATGCACCACTTAGCTCTTCCTTCAGTCCCTTTAATTTAATAAAGCACTGGTGTTGAAAGGCCACTGTAAGACAATGAATATTAGTGCTCGGGGCTGACACCCAGCTCACACCGTCAAAGCAGGGCACGTCCGCTCACCTCGCTCCATCGGAGCCCAGAGCTCCCGCAGCCCGCAAGGTGTTGGCCCTGTACAGGCCAGGCTGGGAGAGTGGGGATGAGGTGCGGAGGGCGAGCTCCAGAGGGGGTGGAGGCTCTGAGGCTCCCCCAGAGTCTGCTGAGAAAAATACAGTGACACAAAGGAGACAGGGGTTGTTTCATACCTAGAACAAGATGATTCAGCAGACACTCTGAAATGAAATTGGAAACCAAAAATAAGTCTCCACCCCCCACCCAGTAAAACCACTGCCTTGTCTGTCTGTCCTCAGAATGTGCTTTGACCTCCCACTTGAAGGAAAAACACAGCCGTGCTTCCATGGCGTCCTAAGACTTGCATTCCCTTCTGTAACTGATGTTCCTTGTAAGACCTTTAGTCATTCGAGTCCTAACTTTTATCATCATGTTCTTTACAGCCACATCACTCTATTTAAAAAATGAAAAAATAAATGAGAAAATTATTAAATGAGGGATGATGGGAAGGAAGGTCAGGCAGCAGGTGGACATGTGGTCCAGTCGCTGGTCTGGTGAAGCCAGCCCTGAGGTCACTGAGCTGCATTCCTGTCAGAAGGGACTCCCGCCTCACCCCAAGGCCAGTGTCACCCACAGGGCAGGAGCTCCCAGGAGGGCCTCTGTCAGCACCCTGGCCACAGAGGCAAAGCTGAACACAGAAGCCAATGCATCCTCAATCACAGTTAACACAGGGCCTCTGTATCGGCAACCACTGCAGATCGCAGACGTCTAGAGCCTCTGTATCGGCAACTACTGCAGATCGCAGACGTCTAGGGCCTCTGCATAGGCAACCGCTGCAGATCGCAGACGTCTAGAGCCTCAGAAGGTTTTAATTTAGAAATGATACGCACTTATGTTCTCTTAATTAGGAGAAAACATTGAAAAGGCAAGAAAGGACACAATATTCTCCAAATCCAGCAACAAGTAAATAGCAACAAAACGTCTGCCTCTCGGAGTCCATTACAACCTACAGGCCACATTCCCTCCGTCCCAGAGATCAGAAATATTTCAACTGGTCCCAGTGTGGACGATTAGTTTTGAATTTACCTAATTACTTATGTGGTCACGTAATGTCGAGTTTCATTTGCAATAAATCAGTGATTCGTCGAAGGATGAGCCAGAACTAAAACAGTTCCCTCCATTAATCAATAAAGGTCCCTTTGCCCGGCAGTGCGTCCCTGTCAGGAAAATCACTATATACACAAAAATGCCCCCAGAGCATCTCGGATTAAGAAGCACAGAGGGAGAATGTATCCAGAGCCTTGAACCCTGAGGGGTGGAAACCCACGGCTTAGATGGCGGAGCCGGTCCCCACACCAGCCACAGACTGTGAGCCAGAGAGGGGTCTGGGGAGCGTCGGCCGCCACCTGGCCTCTCGGGATCAGACCCAGACCGGCCGCAGGCATCCAGCGACACAATGTCCCCTCTGCTTCCCGCGAGCTTCTCCTGCATTGAGACCCAGAGCCCACTGGGGTTCACAGCAAAGGGTTCCAGAGCCCGAATTCCACCTTGCACCATCAGTCCCACATGTCCGGCAACAAACTAGGGGAGCGCGTGAGTCTATTAGGAGGTCTTGTCACCCAGCTGTGTAGACACCGAGGGCCAGGTAACCCTCCCAGGCAGAGCTGGGGCCTCGCGGCTGCCTGCCCCAGAGGGCCCAGGGACCCCACAAGCTCTCATCAGCTTCACCTCTCAGCATGAACGTTTATCAAACACTTTCCCCCAAACAGCTCGATTTGTTTCCCAGAAAGGATGCTGGGGGCGGGGAGATCGTGGCGCTGGGCAGCAGCCTCCAGCCCGCCAGGGCCTCCTGCTTAGCCCCTTGCAGCAGGCAGCAGTGTGTAGATGCTCACAGAGGCTTTAAGCACTGGCACAGATGCACGGGTGCGAGGACGGAGGGGCTCTGAGGGCTGCGGGGACCATGATGCCCTGGTCACTTCCGTCACTGTGCTCCCGCCCCTCCTGCCTCGGCTACTGGATCCAGAGTGGAAAGACCCTCAGCCTCTGCCCTCCTCTCTACCTTCGGGTCATTCAGGATAAACCCTGCCCAGCACACACCACGCCCTGCAGCCTGTCCTCTGCCTGCAGACTCAGGCGCACCCACAGCCCTTTGTGCCCCAGCCTGTGTGCCCTCCTTTCTGCCTCCCCTGGCCCAGCCTGTTTCTCCTGTGGAACTTGCCACTTCTTCCAGGAAGCCTGCCTTGACTGCCCTAGGTTACACGTCTTTCATCTGTCTTTCCGCAACATCTGTGGCAATGCTTTCAGTCCAGCTGAGGGCCCCGTGTTCATCTTTGTGTCTCTGCGGTGGGTGCTCATTCGTCTTTGTGGGGCTCCTTCATCAGTGGTGGCAGAGTCAGGCCCCAGGACAAGCCGGGAAGGACCGAGTCCAGTGTGAGATGCAGCTGCAGGTCACGGTTACAGCAGCCCTTCCCCGCGCTGTTGGAACAACCCACGTGGAAGAGAGGAAATGGGCCAAATCTCTGGTCACCTGCACTTCTGCCCACAACTGCTCAAGGCCAGAGAAACGGAAGCGCAGCTACGTGGTCCTCCCCTCCCCCCTCCTGCTTCCACCATCTCTGACAACGTGATAGCCCCTAATCACGACAGCTTCGCGTGCTTAGCGCCTACTGTATGCAGAGCAGAGGTGACCGCTAGCCCTGCCTGACCTCACCTGATCTTGACCTTGGGCCGAGAGGCAGGCACCCACTTCAGGCCCAGCTTTCAGACGAGGAACGTGAAGCTGTGAACTGCGCTGGACAGTTACATGCTCAAGCGCTTGACGGTGTAAACCACTATTATGGAGGGTAAATTGGTGCTGTTGAAATACTCATTCCTGAAAGAGTGGCAGCAGCCCCTTCCTGTCCCGGGGCATCCCTCCAGGGGCTTGGGAGCCAGGGCCAGCCCCGCAGAGGCAGTGGAACTTCCTGCCACTAAAACTGAAGAACAGGTGGTTTTGAGGAAGAAGAGTTCGCTAAGAGATTTTATAAAACTGCTGGTGTCCATCTGATGTCATCATATGTGTTTCTCCCTGAAGACAGCTTACCGCATTATTTGGATTGCACGTATCCAGTCATTTATATTTGCCCAGATGGAGCTTGTTAGACTTTGATTTTCTGTGCTGAAGAGCAAACAGAATGTTCAAACAAATTAAATTTGGGAATGTTTAAAGAAGGCCCAGCACCGTCTCTGAGCAAGCAACAGTGGCTCGCAGACACCGTCCCGCGTGAGGCGCTGTCGGGGTTTGTCAGACAGTGAGCACAGCCGCGAGTGACCGTGCTCCCCAGAACTGCTCTCGCACTGCGTGTGTGCTCACGACCAAGGCTCCGGCCTGCACTGGGAGGGTTCCGTTGGCCGGAGGGGTGCATCACCAGTCCGGACCTCCCGGCTTGGGAAGAGCTGGGCAAGCAGAGCAGCTCTGCTTCCCGGTCGGGTGGGACTGGAATTTGACGGCAGGGAGATAGGGGAGAGAAGGGAGGGGGGAGGGGGGGAGGTGTGGGGGGATTCGAGCAGGGGCCGCTGGGCCTGGGCTTGGGTGGGAAGGCTGTGCGTTGGGGGTGGGAAGGCCAGGGCAGGGGTACAGCGGGCGGGGGTGTCTGGAGGTAGAAGATGCAGCAGGATTTCTGGGTTTCCTGTGAGATGGTGGGTGTAGTCGTTCTCCTTCTCTGCCTGCCCCTCAGAACCTTGGGCCTGTCTTCCCTGCTCCCCAAAAAAGCTGCACATGGGGACATCCGGGGCGATGTGAAAAGGAGCCGAGTCTGCGTCTGCGCCTGGTGGACCCACTGCACCACAGGGGCCCGGGGCCAGGGGGTGGAGGCTCTGCTCTCTCACCCCCAAGGTCCCCGCTAGGGGGTCACGTTCCCACACGCGAGCCACACCCCTGCAGAGGGCAGGACTCCCGGAGAGGCCGGCGATGAGGACCCCGCGTCCCAGGTCAGCACTCGGTTAGCCTCACCACGTCCACTCGTGGAAACTCAGCAAACGGCAGAAGCAATTTATCCTCACTGATAAATTTCTAGGGAAGAAAGACAGCTAATCGAGGGCACACAGTGACATGACACCTGGGCAGGGGAAGGTGTGGGTGAGGCCGGCCGAGTGGAGCCGGGGTGACAGAGGAGAACCACAGGTGTGTGCGGGGCTGAGGAAACGCCCAGGTCAGCTGCCCGACGCGATCCTGTATGCGAGGAGAGCTTGGGAACAGCTTTATACCCACCGACATACTCACATATAAGCACCTCGGTTTCCTCACCTGTAAAATGGGATAGTAATTGTGCGGGGGGGGGGGGGGCAAGAATTACGAAGAGTAAATGAATTATTATGTGGGATGCACTTGGCAAACTTTTAATCGGGGAGTGAGAATTTTAGATCTCTAAGCAATGAGGACCTATTGCATAGCACAGGGAATTATACCTGATATCTTGTAATAACCTATACTGGAATATAATCTGCAAAAAACCCAAATCACTGTGCTGTACCCCCAGAACTAACACAATACTCTAAGTCAACTATCCATCAATAGAAAAAAGCACCTTGGATTCTACCCCAACTTCACTTTCCAGATTTAAAACCTAAGGTCCAAAGAGTTTGACTGGCTTTGTTAACATCACGGAGTCGGTGAATTAGGGAAAGACCCGGGGTGAGAACATATCTGTCATGGCAGCTATGGGAACGAGGTCGGAGCTGAAAGGTGGAGAGGAGATGGACCAGCGCAGGGATCAGGGATCCCAGGATTGTGAGCCACAGGTCAGCCCCCATGCATACGTGCACACACCTGCACACCCACGCACACCTGAGCCCCAGGAAGTCATGACCATCAAGAAAACCTCGGCGTAACCCCCAGTAAGCAGATATGGGCTCATGGTGCAAAGGGAACCCCTTCAAGGTGGAGGCCAAAGACAAAGGAAGACCCCCAAATCCACGGGGTGTACAGACAGAGCGCGACTCCAGGGACACGGGAAGGAATGAACCCCAGGCCGTCCACCTGCCCCAGCACACGCTGTGCCCTGACGGCAGCCTGTCCCTCCAGCAGATCCCAACCGCTGCCCCCAAGACCCCGACTCATGGCGCGCCCACCTCTCCTGGCCCGGAACCTTCCCTTCCCCTCATCTGCACCGTCCCCCCTGCTCAGAAAAGCTCACTCATCAGGGAGCAGAGCCCGGGCTTGGGAAACAAGGAGCGCGTTTGCCAGCACGTGGAGGGCAGACGCAGCCCAGAGGTGCGTGTACCTCCGTCCGTGACGCCACGGGGTGCTGTCCCTTCCCATCACCATCTCAGGCCGCCTTTGCCCAGTAGTCGCCGGGCTCAGCTCCTTCAGGGGAAGAAAGGGTCCCTTTGCCCACGGGGCTCGGGCAGCATCTGTTTCTCCAAGATGCAGCTGCCTAACGGGCCTGCTTTTCACCTTGGCCGTTTCTGTCAAATGACCACATTTCCTGAGAAAGGGCCTCTGCCTGGCCGTCCTCTGAATGGAAGTGAAGCACTATCAGCTGAGTAGAGATACCTTTCCCTTTCTTCAGTCCAAACAACTGAAACCACTTAAACGTAACCAAGCTCCACCCAAAGGCGGCCTCTAAAGCCACCTTCCTCTCGGCTCTGCGTAAGACCAGCCGGGATCAGTGCCGGCCCCCAGACCTCACTCTGGGTACTCAAGGCTGCTGCCCTAAGAACTTCATGCCATAAAACCACTGGTTTCCCAACCCCAGGTCCCTCACGCTTCTGTATGAATTTATACTATTTCTTCTACTGTAGAAGGACTGGTTCCCCTTCTGCAAGCAGAATTCATGTCTGAATTCACAGGAAGAGACACTCAAACCTGGGCACCTGGGATTGAGAGCAGAGATTATGACAATTTCAAGGAAACCTCCGACGCAGACCTCTGAGCGCCCCGCCACAGGTATGTGTGCATGTGTCCCCTCAGTCTGACGAAAAGAGCAAAAATACAGGCACCATCTCCTTGGATGAGCGAGTAAAGGATGCCGAGGGGAGGAGGTGGGGTTTGAGCCGTGCCAGTCCCACCGCTTAGGTCCCAGAGTGCTCCTCCCGGGTCAGACCCTTCCTGCTGCCGCCGCAGCCCTGGACCAGCTGGACGGACCCCACAGGACAGGCGTGGGCAGTAGATGCAACCATTTCAGCTGCTATAGCCGCCTCGTGCATTTATTGTTTTCAGATCCTTGGATGCTAACAGGCATTAGACAATATCCAACATCCATTTTTTTAAAACTGACGTATAGTTGATTTACAGTATCACATTAGTTTCAGATATACGGCAAAGTGATTCATTTATACGTACATATATCCATTCCTTTTCAGATTATTTTCCTTTATAGGTATTACAAAATACTGAATAGAGTTCCCTGTGCTGTACAGTAGGTCCGTGTTCTTTATCTATTTTATATATAGTCATGTGTATATGTTAATCCCAGACTCCTAATTTATCCCTCCCCCCTTTCCCCTCTGGTAATCATAAATTTGTTTTCTACGTCTGTCTCTTTCTGTTTTGTAAATAAGTTCATTTAAATAAGTGCCCCCCACATAGTCCCTACGCAAATATTTGGCACCTCTCTGAACAAAACTGTCCACCTGTAACTCAGGAAGCCGGCACCTGCCGGGCCTTCACTGCCCGGGGCTGAGCCCAGATCCCGGGGCAGTTTGCTGGGAGGGTGCCCCACACTGCAGAAGGAGGCCGTGACTGGTGAAGCCACCCGCCAGGTTGGTATTCTGCCTCCAAGTTGACTGGCAGGAAGTTGGAGTGGGACCACCAGCATCTCCGAGGTCCCCGATCTTGCTGGCGGAGCCAGGGGTCCTGACCACATCCCTTCCCACGAGGGCCCCGGGAGGTGGCCTGTCCAGGGAAAGTCCATGGTGGGAGTGGAGGGGGGAAGATAAAGGCGAGAAGCTGTACATCCCTGACCCCCAGATGCAACAGTCCCAGTCAGGAACCCCTGCCCTTGGTCACCTCCCAGCTCCACACCCATCGTTAGCTCCACTGTTGGAGCTGCAGAGGCCTTTGTCCGAGGCTCTCACACAAATGTGTACGATGTATCCAGAACGACTAGTCAAACCTGCTCTGGGACACAGAGCGGTCCAGCGTGCCACCTGCCCGGCCAATGTCCCCAGACACTTCTGCTCTGGGCCAGCCGCTCAGACGCCTCCCTCTCCCCGTGGCCCACTGCACTCATCGCTCCCACGTTGCACCCCCCATCCCCAGTCCTCCAGGGCACAGGGCTCTCAGCCAGTGTCCCCTCTGGACGCCTTCAACCCTGCAGGGCCCAGCGAGGCCTGACCCTCTCTGTGATGCTTTCCTAACCACGGCACGCACCGGACTCCGGATTCTGTCTGCACCCTCCATTCACACCACCATGTGCGTGACACACAAGGGATGGAACGGTTTCTAAGGACCCCTATCTAAACAGCTTATCCTCAAAAGGACCGAAGGCACATCCCAAAGAACAGTGCTCAGTACATTTCAGGCATTTACTCAGGTAATTACTTACTTATCCACAGACTAGAAAAGAAGAGCGAGAAGCACAGTAGGCTGGAAGGAAGCTACCCAGGCCACAGGCCGCTGCAGCACTCAAGATGCTCAGTGAAGCACCGTCCGTGAATTAAAATCACCCCTTTACCTGGGATCAGTAACGGGACAGGGTATCCCGTGTTGGGGGAAAAGAACTACAAAGTAGCAAAGATGCAGTTAAATCGGACAACATTCTAGAGGGGTAACAGAGAGATGGGAGTGAGGGTCCTTGAGACAAAGTCCCACAGACCAGGCCCAGGACAAGGATCCCACCTCCCGGCTGACCGTCACCCTCCCAGCAGCACCTGCTGCCTTAGGGAAGGAAGTATAGGGAGGAAAAGGAGGAAAGGAGAATAAAATCGGGAGAAAAAGACAAAGGAAAGATGGAGAGAAGGAGTACGAGAGAAACAGAAAAGAAAACACCACTCTCCCACTGGCTCGTACTGAGGCTTCAGATAAACTGAAATCATCCCTCACTGTAAAGAAACCACAGGGACGTCCCCCGTAAGCACGCAGCCCTGCGAGCAGAACCTGTGCAGAGACACACGGGACAAAATGAACTTCAGCAAACTCAAGAACAAGATTAAGTAACAGGAGAAAGAGCGCCTGCTCTGCCGAATGGGGCACTTCTGCGAGCCCAAACTGAAAGGAAAACAGAAATAGAAGAGAACGAGGTTGGACCCAAATGAAGACAAAAATGAGAAAAGTGAATGTTTAAAAAATCATACTCGGGCTTCCCTGGTGGCGCAGTGGTTGAGAGTCCGCCTGCTGATGCAGGGGACACAGGTTCGTGCCCCGGTCTGGGAAGATCCCACATGCCGCAGAGCGGCTGGGCCCGTGAGCCATGGCCGCTGAGCCTGCGCATCCGGAGCCTGTGCTCCGCAATGGGAGAGGCCACAACAGTGAGAGGCCCGCGTACAGCAAAAAAAAAAAAAAAAAAAAAAAAAAAAAATCATACTCGAAGTCTGACATTAACGAAAATAAGGAGAGAGGGGGGAAAAGGGTTACAAATGTCATACATGACTTTGAAAAAATCACTACCTAAGTGACCGGGCAGTTGACTTCCAAATAGGATTGGGGACCGTGTTGAAAAGAAAGCCCTGCACACTCCAAAGGGCTCTGTAGAAACGTAAGCCAAGGTACTTACTAACAGTGCCCCACAGAATCTGGAGAAGGCTTGGTGGAGGCAGGAGAGCATGACCCCTAATGAGAAATGATGTCAGTTATGGCCGGGGAACCAAGCAGCCTTCCTCTTCAGGCATCGAGGCTCTTACTCATCCATGTGTCAGAGAGCAAACCTCCAAGAGAAGTTTGTAAACATTCAGGCAGGTTCGTCACCCGAAAAGGGGGCGAGGACACAGCTCCGCTTCCTTGGGGCCAGGGTAAGTCAGAACCACTTTTAGTAACTGACTTAATCGAGCGCCTTGGGGTCATTTACTTAATATAGGGTCTGCTATTTCCATGGGTGGCAAGCTTTCCAAGCGTGGCCACCTGTTCTGCTGCAAGCCTGCCCGTCTTGAGCCAGCCACTGTCGTGCAGCCAAGAGGTGACAGGGCGGCACAGAGCCGCGGGCATTGGCCTCACGGCCACGTGCAGTGCTGTGGTCCCTCCGCTCACCTGGAAGGCTGCAAAGTGGTCTCCAAGAAAGGGATTCTTAACGGCATTGTTGATATTGTTTTTATGCACTTTTTTTTTCTTGGAGACTCTGTTGGTGTCATTTTGAAACTCTGACCTCCTTGCACCCTGGGTAGGTCCTCTCCGGAAGAAACTTAACACTGGGAGAACTATGTCCGAGGCCACACAGCTTGACCACAAAGCCACAAAGAGGATTCTCTGTTCCTCGTGTCCAGGCTGTTCTCCTTACGGTCCTAAATCAGAACCTCTCTCCCAATCTGTAGCCACGAGTAGCTAAAGTAGACTCAGATTATTCAGACAATGTTCCCAGCAGTTTTGTAATGATGTCGTTAAAAAAGTCTACAGCGGCGAGGCGGCGTTGTTCTGTTTCCCCGTTAGTACAGCACGTCCACCAACTGCAAATTCCTGCCACAGACGCTAGATTTTGGTTCTGTGCTTTCCCAAGAGCAGCTGAATTGGGATTAGCAATTTTGGGGGAAAGTAGCAAAATAAAGGCAATTCGTACAAAATAAACTCCACCCATCATGCTCTGGCTGACACACCTCTTAGTCAAAGGTTACTGGCCTGGTTTGCTGAGCGATGGGGCCGGAACCTCAGTTCACATGACCTTAGTTATAAGTGTCTCTCCGTCCTCCCTGCAAGGACATTCTTCCCTCACTTAATTATGAGTCTCACCATTCTGCTGAATGACAAAATCAAGAAATGTCTCTATCGTGCATTACCTGGATTTGCTATTCCTCGGAAACTTCTTTAACAAGGATCATCTTTAACAAGAAGGTAGAGAGTACCTTTGTGCCCATAAATCTCCCAGGGAGGCCCGTCCAAACGCTCTCCACTGCCCACACGTGGTTTATCTACCACGTGGAGACTAAAGGCTTGGAAAAGAATTCCACCGGGCAGATCATAGCTACACAGAAACCACGTGTTTGTTTCCTGGTGAAGCGATCACCTGGGTCTCAGAAGAGCAGAACTTCGTCTGCTTTTTTTCCCGTGTCGCTGGGAATCACCCCTCTGTCCACCCATCGTCTTCCAGTACAGTGAAGTCAGCATCGTGGTGACTAGTCTCGGTAACTGTTGCAGTGCAGAGATTTCCAGTAACGTGGAAGAGATGAGGATGGAGTTCCTGATCAAATGAAAAGATCTTTGAAACTGCCAGTGCCAAGGCTGGCCGTGTGGGCCTCCACCTCCCATTATGTGCGATGTGTGTGGCCAGAGTAAATGGCAGGGGACACTGTTGGCTGTTGTCGCTGAGGCTGTAATTCCAGGCCCCAGGAAGGCGGGGCTGGTTTCTACCCACGGATCTAAACATCACGCACAGCCTGCCAAATCCAAGCGAAGTCTCGAGCCGACACCTACTCCTGAGCTGCAGAACCCGGCACCTACCACCTGCTGAACAGGTCCTCTGGGCGTCCAGCAGGCAACGCGGTTCCAGACATCCACACGGAACTCCTTCCCCACCCCCTCCCTGCTTGCGCAGGACATGGTCCCAGCAACGGCACGTCCTCCACCCAGTGACTCAGGACAGAAAAGGGGACGTGGTTTCTGTCCCCCACACTGACCCGTCTCTCCGCCCTATCTTTGTATTGCCAGCCTCGGCCCCCCGGCGGGGGCTGCACATCCCCTGGGTTCCGGCAGCATCACCACCCCCGGCCCCGCCCAGGCCCTCCAGGTCCAGTTCCGTCTCAACCCATTCTGCACGGAGCATCCAGACCGACTCTAAAATGAGAACCTCAAATCCTCCAGGACCCTCGTCATCCTCAGGGAGGAGCCCAAAAAACCCCTGAGATCGGCGCCCGAGGCCCGACCTGCTCTCCCGCTCTGCCAGCCCGGCCTCAGCCACCCTCTCCTCGGCTCGGCACCTTCAGCCCGGACGCTGGCTCCACCCATTCCGCTCTCAGGGGGCACCTCCGACCCACCCTCTGCGCTTCCAGAGCACTCTGGGCCACCCTGCCCGCACACAGCCGCGTCCTGCTCTGTCGCCCCCTGTCCGCAGGGCCCTGCGGGCCGGGGGGTACCTTACTTGCCCTCATAAGGACAGTCGCACCCCCAGACCCAGAGCCTGGGCCCGCGCTTCAGGGGTCCTCGCCTTCACAATCCCAGCACAACCCACGCCCCAAGGGGTCGGTGTCGCGACCAGCTCTGTTCAGGATCCAGGAACTGCTATTCCAAACTCCCAGCCGCAGAGTCAAACCCCACGAAGGTGGGTGCCGTGAGGGTGAGTGTGATGACCTGGGAGACAGACGGACGGACACGGTCCACGGCGCGGGTGTGGACGGGCCGCACCGAGCTAGAGAAGGCGAGTCAAGCCCGCTCTCAGTGTGGATGCCCTTCCCACTGGTGCCACCTGCACGTTTTCTCGCTTCTCCTCACGTGCCGACGCACGATTTACGCAGCACCGTGGGATCCGCAAACTTGCGGGGGCAGCTGAGGAAGACTTTACGATATTCAACAATTCGCATCCTTCCTGAACGTGTACCTGCTCCCCTAAGCATCCGTACACACGCATGAACGTGCTGCTGGCTCTTTCACCTCCACTGTGTGGAACCAGAGGCTCCTCTAAGAGATGGTAAAAACAGCAATGTGAGTGACACCAATTTATATGACGAAATACAACGTTTGGTAAAATTTTTTCTGATAACAAAGTTATGAGACCTCATTACAAAGGTGGAGCAGGAGATACAAAATTCTCAGTTTATATCTAAATCTAAGCACGCCTTAAAGAATTTTATGGATGATTTCAGTTGCTTTTGGCAGAATTAAAGTTTTCTAAAATTAAATGAATAAAAAGTTAAGTACGCTGACTCAAAAAAGGTTATGTAATTTGGCATTACTGCTCATAAAGCAGTGTATGTGAAAAACCTGACTGTAACAGCGTAATTAGTTAATTCTGCTGAATTTAAGGGAAGGAAAATAAAATGTATGGAATAACGTATTTTGTACATTATGTATGCTTTAATTTTATTACTCATCCAACTGTCATTAGCCTGTCACCAACCAGACATGAATATTTAAATTTAGTCATTATGGGTATTTTATTGATTTTCAATCATAGATAACGCATAGTTTTAAACTTATTTTTTGAAATTTTGGTGTTTGGCAACTCTATTTGTTGGGGTGGGAATAGATAACATGTTTTACTTACAACTTTTAAATGTTTTAAAACATGGGATAGGAGGGCCTCCACTTACACACTTCTGGGTCTGTTGTGAGAGTGGTCACTGATTGCACACCCACTGGTAGCCTGCCTGCTCACTATGTATTTCTGAAATGAAATGCATGTGTATATATGTCTACGGTTACACAGGCAAATTTAAGAGTTATGTGAATTGTTTAATACTGCAATAACATTTCTGAAAGGAATTAATGACTCTCTTTCTCTATCAAGATAGAAGATACCATGAATCAACTCACATTAACACATCAAGCCGCTCAGAAAATCCCAGCTTTGAGGTGTGTTTCCCCTCAACAGCTGAAACACACGGTCGTCAGGAGAGAACGTCTGGACTCTGGTTCCATCACCTCATGAATGCACCTTTCCTCCAGCTTGGTCTTAGCTACCAATGGGATCAGTGTGTTACGTGTTTACGCAATTCTGCTCGCAATATCCATTTATTCAGGAAATCAGTACTAATCCCTGAGGCTGTGAAATAACCTCTGAAGAAGCAGTGGTGAACAGGGAGATGCTGGCTTCACAGAGCTGGCCTTCTGGTGGGGGAGCAGTCACGGAACAAATGACAACATAGTTAACTGTGCATGTACGGCTGTCATGGGAACAGGTAACAGGAGGGCCTCATCCCAGGCCAGAGAGACAGGGAAGCCCCAGGGAAAATGAAAAGCAAAGGGTGAGTTAGGTATTATCCTGGCAAAGAAAAAAAAGGAAGAGAACCACCCACACAAAGAATATGGAGTCCTGATCAAAACACAGCCAACCCCACGTGAACAGCCCCCGAGCTTGAGACAGCTTGGTGTACTCAACGCCCGTGAGAAGGGGCCTCCAGGGAGGACAGGGGCCCGCCTTCCTCTCCAGAACTTTAGGTTCTGTCCTGAGTGCAAGGGGCCACTAAGGGGCTTTAATCAGAATGTTTTTCTCCGATTTTACACTCTGTGTGGTAACTGACTCTGATCCAGGAAGAGCAGGAAAAGAAGGGTAAGAGGTGCTGGCACATCTGCAGGAAGCAGACGGTGGGGCTGGGCCAGGGCGTGGTGAACAGCAGGCCCGTGGAGACCTCGTCGGCGGGAGCATCAGCTGGACTGGGGATGGACCAGATGACGGGCGGACAAAACCGAGAGGGCAAAGGTGATGGTCAGAAACCTGACAGGGTAGCTAGCTAGAGACACACCATTTATACTCACATGGTATCTCCATTCTTATCTCTGTCCCAGACTTATCTACCAAGCTTCAGACAAATGTATCCACTCGCTGCTGGAAACTGTAACTCCACGATCTCCCTGGAGACTCAAGTAACACATCCAGACTGAACTCATCATCTTCCCCTGACTCAGCCAGGAACACAAACAGCTCCTCCATTTTTCCTTATCATAGCAAATGTCCTACCATTTGCTAATCACCTGTGATGGTTAATTTTATGTGTCAACTTGACCGGGTCAGAGGAAGCCCAGAATTTGGTCACACGTTATTCTGGGCACGTTTGTGGGGAAGTTTTTGCACGAGGTTAACATCTGAACCGGCAGACAGGGTGAAGCAGATGGCCCTCCCTAGTGTGGGGAGGCCTCATCCCATCAGCTGAAGGCCTGAGTACAACAAACATGAGAGAGACTTCCACCTGCCCGGCTGCCTTGGAGCCGGGATATCAGCCTTTTCCTGCCTTTGAGCTCAAACTGGAACACTGGCTCTTCCTGGGTGTCAAGGCTGCCAGCTTTCAGACTGGAACATATACCACTGGTTCTCCTGGGTCTCCAGCTCTGACTGCAGATATGGGACTTGTCAGCCTTTGTAATCACATGAGCCAATTTCTTGTAGTAAATCCCCTTCTGTCTCTGTCTCTCTCTCTCTCTTTCTCTCGCCGTGTGTGTGTGTGTGTGTGTGTGTGTGTGTATATATATATATATATATATATATATATATATATATGTATCTCCTATTAGTTCTGTTTCTGGGGAGAAGCCTGACTAATACATCAGCCAAAGAGGGGATGGTGTTGCCTGGGAGGAAGGTAAACTAAAAAACGAAACACACAAAAGCCCCCAGAAAACTCGTATAAGTTACAGGGTACCCTGATGTCATGAATAAACTCTAGAGCAAAGAAAGAGAATGAGGCCAGAGTTTACTTCAAAGTCATGCAGGTTGGACTGTGGCAGAGTTTCACTGGGTGCATGGCCACCCCGCTGGGGGCTCTACCTCGCAGACCTGTATACTGCTAAGTGCGGCTGTGTGGCTAGGGTCAGACCAACGGAACATGAGGGGAAACTGATGTAACTCCAGAACATCTCAGTAAAGGTGAAGTCATCTTCCTAGACCTTTACCTCTTCTGGTTTTTGAAGGTCGGAAACCTAATTTGAAAATGGTCTGCTTTTAACCCCAGGGACCAGCACCACACTCTGAAAGATGCTGGAGGAAGGAGATGGAAGGAATCAAGGCCCCTGAATGACCTCATGTAGCGGAGCCTCCACACCAGCGTGGGTTGTCGGTCCGTCTCTGGACTACGTTCCATTAGAGAGATGAAGCTCTCCCCTATTCGTCACGATATTCTGGAGTCTCTTTGTTACAGCAGTTCAGCTTTATCATAACTGAAACAGACACATGGGATTAAGCACATGGGGAATCACTGCGGTTCCACACAGTGGGGACAGAAGTGACATTTGTCTTCTGTGTTCACTGCTGCAGCCCAGAGGACGGAACTACTGGTATCTGCACGTAGTAGGCACTCTGCAAGCATGTGTTGAGTGAATAGATAGGGGGAGTCAATGCCAGATTGGAATTGAAAGGAAAGTGAAGAAGTGGGGGCGAGGGTATCGAGTGACATGTCTGTTACAAAGATCTGCTGAAGAGAAGGGAGCGGCTCTGAGGAACCCTCTGAGTGTCTCTGCGTGAGGATGAAGGCACGTGTGCGTGAACGTGACACTGCAAAGACAAGGGCAGAGCTAAACAAAAATGGAACACGTACAGTATGAGAAAGGAGTGAGACGAAAGAAATGAGTATTGAACAGTCTTGTGCATTTCCTGATTACCCTTAGCGGGGGTAAGATACTTTCTTAACGTTGCTGGAAGGGAAGAAGGAGGGGCTGGGTATAGACAAGTATCAGCTGTAGGGTCAGAAGCAGGTATCTGAGGATGTTTCTGAGTGTTGGCTTCTATTTTTTTCCTCTTTCTATAGAGTAGGAAGCAGGGTGAACCACTGGAGAGAATGGTGCCCAGAATAGGGGCCCAGCTGATGTGAGCAGAGGAAGTTGAAAACAGTCATCGTGGAGAAATAGCAGAGGGAGCGCAGGACCACGCTGGGAAGAAAGGGGCATCCTGAAAGGCTCGCTAATGAGGCTGTTACAGTCACGATCCACCCGGTATGTGTTTCCCTGGTAATCTACTGTCAGAGTTCAGACACAGACACGGAGGACGGAAAAGGACTGGCTTCTTCCAGGGTTGTGCTTTTCCCAGATGAACAGAATTAAACGGCTATAGGACGAGACGTTTCAGAGAATCACACTAGACTAACTGCTGGACCCTTGTTGGATGAAAGGGAAGTGGTGGCAGGAAGGGCTGGTGGGGCAGGTGGGTGGACTCATCGATGGCCTGGAGGGTCTTAACAGGAGGATGAGAACCTACAGTGTGGCCCCATACCTGGCCAGTTAGGACAGGAAACAGAGGCAAACAGAATGGTTTTGTAAATTAAGACTGATTAATTTCCAGCATGACAAAGTTGAGAGGAGGGGGCCGGTCTGGAGTAGAAGAAAACGTCACTGCGGGTGAGGGGGCAAAGGAAGTAAGAGACCATGTGTACGAGATGAGTTCCTGGTGTGGATGTCGAGGGCCCTACGGGAGGGTGCTCTCAAAGTGGCCAGAGAAGGCGCCACGGCCACACCAAGTGGGGCAGACAACAGCCAGGAGTGGAGGGGAAGGCGGTGAGGCCAGATCGTGCGAGATTTACAGGAGCAAAAGCTTTCCAGCTAAGAGAAGAGCTGTGGTCGGAAGGCTACCCGAAGGGCAGGGAGACAGTGACCCAAGCTCCGGCGCTCGGGCGTGAGGGGCAGTGGGCGGGCAAACGGCCTCCACCGGACAGGATCCCAAAGGATCAGGAACCAGCCAGGTCGCGGTTACAGAGCAGAAGGGATACGAGAGGAGCGTCTAGGAGTCGGGAAGGGTGGGTGGGGAGAGGCACGTCCCAAAGGCTGGGTTTGGGAGGCTGTGTGGAGAGACAGAGCGTGAGTGTGGGAACGGTAACAACTGGCTGACGAGGCTGCACCTTGAGTGGTGACGGGACAAAGGGACACAGGCTCTGGTCAGCTTGCAGGGACCGCTGCACACTCTCCTGGGGGTTGACAAACTCATCCGATGGCTGTAGCTCCATCTTTCATCCTTGACAGAGACTCCACTGTACCTTCCCGAACAGTCTGTCTGTCGCTGTAAACGGGGTCGGTCTGAGATGGCCGGTCCTTTATCAATCAGTTGCTGTTCCTTTTGTCGATGCGTGTGGACTGTCCTTTGTAGACACCATCCGTCCTGGACCTCATCTAGTCATCCACGGGCTTCGGACATCTTCAGTTTCACAAACTCATAGATTGATGTACACATGTAATCCGTGAGGAACCTTGTCCAGACCAGGAGACTGGGACCCACAGTGAGCTTCAAAAGAGAGGTTTTATACTCCTTTCTCTATTACTATTAACCTTGTGTATCCCCAAAACAAGAGAGCTTGGGCCCTGAGAACAGGTCTTCTGAGCCCTGGCTCTGCCGCTTACAAGCCCTGCGACCTTGAGAAGCCTACAGGGAGCGTCCCACAAGCCAAGAACCGTAATCTCATCTTATAAAGGGAGATAAGTGCCCTACGGTGCCTGCCTCGTACGCCACTGTGGCCGCTGAGCGGTAAGAGGTACACGGTGCTCTCACGGTCACAGCAGGAGTGCAGCTGACCATTCATAGTTCCGGGCAAACATAAGATGGCGTGTAGGTTCAAAATGCCTGTTTCCTAAGCGGGGGCTGATTCCTTCTGATGCTGTGATGAGGGATTTGTCTTAATCCCCCTGGTGTGTCTGCTTCTGGCCTTTCCCACCTGTGCTTTTCCAAGCTGCCCCTGGGAAGCTACTTGTGGGATCAGACTGGATTTTTGAAAATAATTTCTCCCTTTTCCTTTTCATTAGGACCACGTGAAGTTACATTGCCTAAATTGTGCACTGAGAATGTCTCTTGGGAGTTGTTTCCCTCTGGCTTTGTCAAAGCACCTGCTTCATAAGGCCTGCCTCCTTGGAGCCTGGGACACGTCTGACCACCCAGCTCGTCCTCCGTGACACAACTGTCCCCGTACCTCTGCTCGGACCTCCCCCGATAAACCGCTCCCATCTCCTTCCTTACTGGCTTCCCCTGATGACCCACGGATTTCCCTGCAGTCACAGGCCTTTTGCTGGGGGCTCAGCAAGTACAGCATCGTTCGTTCTGACTCCCCCATCCATCCGTCTCTCTGAATCTGCTAAAACTTTCTTAGTCGCTCTCTAACCATGACTCATCTCACCAAGCAAAACGGGTAAAGCCATGTTATTAACTATGTTGTCATTTTAAGTTTACAACCCACGGAATACTTATTCACCGGCGGATGTCGACAGCTAAGCATGTTGATTTAAACACCCTTTTCCAATTATGTCATTATGGGAATAACTGGACACATTTTGAATCTTAATTATCTTTTTATGCTATACCGTAGGCCATAGGTGAGGGATGACAGCTTTCTTTGGACTGACACCCTAGCTTGTACACAGGGGTCAAGTCACATGAGCTGAGATCCGTTTTAAGTTCAAAGAATATACGTTTTAACTTCCTGAGGAAGCAGAGACCATGATTTTACCAAGTTGCCACGTTAATCAAACAGAGACACAGCCTTGAAGGGGAGTGAGTTCACAATCAGAGCTCAGGCAGGTCAACGGTGTGTCCCGTGAGAACGGCGGCCACCAGGGGTGTGCCATTGCTTTCGGAACCCGCGTCATTAAAAATACATCTTCTCTTCTCCAGTGTTCCCCTTGGTTGCTCAAAATTTCTTCACAGAAGAAATACAAAGAAGAAGAAAAAGTAATACATAGCACACGAAATCAAAGAACCAGGGTTTCGTTTAGAAGAATGCAAAACTGTATTTACCGTGATTACGATTCAGAAAAACTGGCAGCCTCCAATTTCTTTTCTGCAATTCAATTAACCTTATGCGTACCTTTCTGCTTTAAGGTGTTAATTTTTTTCCACTCAAGTGAAAACAAAAGGAGAATGAAATAAATTATGAGAATATGAAATGTAACTGATTAAAAAAATGGAAGAGATTGGCATTTCTTCCTCGGGGAACATTTGTTTTAGGGGTCACCTTTCCATTCTTCTAACTGCTGTCTTCAGAAAGACTTATATTATTAATTCTGGATATTATTAATTCTGGATATTAATTATTTTCATTTTTTTGAAGAAACTGGCTCACGTTTCTCACAATCAAGGAGTTGGAACTTGATTTTGCATAAGATATGAGCATTGCATCTGGAAAAGAACTGCCCCATCTCCCAAATAATTAGGATAAGTTCAAGGAGATCATAAGTAACAGACGCTTAAATACCCCTCACACTCACAAGGAAATCTTCAGATAGAACAGTACTATACAGTCTGCAGCCAGGGTGGTTCAAGGTCAGTTTCTCCTTCCAGATGCATCTGCAGACAGTCAGCATCTCCCCACCACTGGACCCTCTACAAAAAGCACATCTAGAGATACGCAAGCTGTGGATGAAATGCAGCGGGTTTGCTAGGGGCACGTGTTTTATAACATGCATGTGTAACTGATGGACTTGGGACCGACCAGGTGTGAATATAACGTAAAAGCTGCAGCGGGCGTGGACCAATGTCTCTGGCGCACAAGGGTTGTAAGTCACGACACTAAACACAAAAGGCTAACACAAGTGAGCAGGGCAGGACGCAGAGGCGCGCTCTTCCATAAACGATGCCCTCTGACCCCACGCTGTCCCTCTTGGTCCCGTCTGGTCACATGTTCCGCCTTGAAAGTGTCTGTTGCACGCGTCTCCGGATCTTTGTCAAAAGAAACAAGCGCAGACAGTGGTCCAGAACGGCCGGCGCTGGCATCGCTGCGTTTGCCTGTGGCCATCCACCTCTGTCCTCGTCTCCAGGGCCAGGCACCTCCACCCGTCCTCCCCTGGTCTTTCATCAAGCCGCCTTTGCCTTCCTCTTTATTAAAGTTCTGTGTGTACCGCAGCTTACTTCATCTATCAGGAATTTCATACGCCCTTTCTGTGCAAGGATCTTAATTAGGATTTTTTTTTTTTTTTTGGCTTAGTGTTCCGGTTACAAAATTTCCAAGGTTTTGAGTATTCTATCCCAACCCTACGTCTTCCCAAATCCTTGCTATTCTCAGTGGATGAGTTTGCAGGATGCATACTTCACAGTAACACACCTGCACCGCCAATCCATTCCTGAAAACTTCAAAGGTAAAACAGCTCACTGCATTCAGTGTCTCACTAACTTTTAACCCAGTTATGGTGGTGGATGTACGGAGTTATAATTCATGTAATTAAAATATATTCGTTTCTTCATAGTTCACAGTTGTTACTAAAACTTTGAAGAGTTTATAATTATTCACTTACCTAGACATTTAGGTACAATTGCTATAATTTGTGATGTAATGTTTAGCCCTTAGGAACAAAACTTTCTGCCTGAATGGGAGCCTCTTCAATTTCCCCTGCAACACCTCTTTAAACTGGGTATTCTGATCTTTTCCCAGATAGTTATTTTCAGCCGTGTCTCTGATTACTGCTTCTGTTTCTGCTGTTCCATTCTGCCCCTCTGTAACATCGAAAATACTGAAGTTCACACTGGTTTCCTAGTGGTCCATATCCATTAGCTTTCAATGAGGTTTGAGTCTAGACTGACCCAGATCCCTCTTCTGCGCTCCAGGCCCCTGGGTCCTGTATCTACCCAGCACCCTACTGTGACTACCTCGAAGACACGTCCATGTCACCTTGTGCAGCCAGTACCTCTTGCCGTGTTCCCTACCCCAGCAATGGCGTCCTCCCAGCTGAGCAAGCCAAGAGCTGGCAGTCAGCTCTGACATTCCCTGTTCCTCCTTCCCCACATCCTGTCTATCACCAAGTCCCATTAATCTCCCTTTAAGCAGTTCTCAGATGACTCACTTCTCTTTGTATCCACCGCCACCCACCCTCCTGACGCAGGCTGCAGTCTCGGACTTGGGCCACCGCAGCAGCCCCTCTCTGGACCCTCCGAATGCAATGGCCAAGGTGACCCTGAAGAGACACCAGACTGAGCACATCACCAACCCCCATCTAAACTCTTCCAGAAAACTGGGAGTGGAAGAAAATGTCTTCAATGTGGTAAAGGCCACATTCCCCAAACATTTAGCAAATATCACACTTAGTGGAGAAAACTTAAAATCAGAAGCAAGGATTCCTCCTTAACATCACAACTGTTAAACAAAGGTCCTTACCAATGCAGTGAGATAAAAGAAGGAGAGGGAGGAGGGGGAGGGGAGGGGAGGGAGGGGAGGGGAGGGGAGGGAGGGGAGGGAGGAGCGGGAGAAGGGGAGAAAAAGGGGGAGAGGAGGTAGGAAAGAAACGAGTGGCACACGGTTTGGAAGGGGGAAGGTGAAAGAATATCCTTATTGGCAGATGACACAGTCCTAACCATAGAAATCCCGACAGAACAGAGGGACTTAAAACTAATGAAAGTTCCAAAAGACTGAGGGATATAAAATCTGCTTAAAAATCAATAGTATTTCTCTATGACTACAATAAACAAAGTTTTTATCAAACTTCTGTGTTGAAATTTCATCAACTGCTTTTTCTGTATCAATAGAGATAATCACATGGTTAATGTACTTATCAATGAGAAAAGACAGGAACCCAATCAAAACATAGGAACATTCTGAAAGCAGTTTGGAGCAAGCGAAATCTACATGACTGGAAAGTACATGAAGACACTCTCAACTCATTAAACATGATGAGAAAAATAAAATAAAATGAGGAGACGTCACTTTACAACCATTATATAAAATTTTAAAAGAACGATAGCACCAAGAGCTGGCGAGCAAGTAACCCGTCATGCACATGCCCCCGCATCACCAGGGCCTGTGAACAGGACTTTATTTGGAAATAGGGTCAAAATAAAACAAGTCCGAGATATCCATAATCAGTGATTGGGAAGAGGAAAATTATCCAGAAAAGTCTAGAATAAAGGATGCTTAGGGAAGAGAATTAGTAGGAAAAGAGAAAGAAACCTAGCATCTACTAGGTATCTACCTTGTGGTTAGGGCTTGACATCTATCATCTTATAAAATGTTCTCAGTAACACTGAAGTAGGCGGTGTCATCTCTTTACATAGATAGAGAGGTGACTTCCTTAAAACCAGACAGCAGGACTAGAACCCAGCTCCATCTCACCTGGATAGCTACAGCTCAGGAATAAGAGAATAATCAGTTTCCAAATGCAGCATTAGTCTTAATGAGGAAATATTGATGATTTACTAAGAAAAAGGTAAACAGTAGCCTTCTAGAAACAATTTCAGTGGCATGGTAAGGGACAAAGCTGGGTTAGCGGTAACAGAAGAATTCAAATTACCTTGACTTAGGTCTTCTCTGGTGGCGCAGTGGTTAAGAATCCACCTGCCAATGCAGGGGACACGGGTTCGATCCCTGGTCTGGGAAGATCCCACATACCGGGGAGCAACTAAGCCCGTGTGCCACAACTGCTGAGCCTGCGCTCTAGAGCCCGAGAACTACAACTACTGAGACTGCGTACCACAACTACTGAAGCCCGCGCATCTAGAGCCTGTGCTCCACAATAAGAGAAGTCACTGCAACGGGAAGCCCGCGCACCGCAACGAAGAGTAGCCCCCGCTCGCCGCAACTAGGGAAAGCCCGTGCGCAGCAATGAAGACCCAATGCAGCCAAAAATAAATAAATAAAAATAAATAAATTTACAAATTATCTTGACTTATACTAAAGGTTAGTGAATGTCTGGGCACATTTAAAATGATGGAAGAAATATAGAATAAAGGTGTTAACAAGAAAAAGGGGAGGGGGGACCTTGAAGATGGCGGAAGAGTAAGACGCGGAGATCGCCTTCCTCCCCACGGATACACCAGAAATACATCCACACGTGGAACAACTCCTACAGAACTCCTACTGAAGGCTGGCAGAAGACCTCAGACCTCCCAAAAGGCAAGAAACTCCCCACGTAACTGGGTAGGGCAAAAGAAAAAACAGAGACAAAAGAATAAGGACGGCACCTGCACCAGTGGGAGGGAGCTGGGAAGGAGGAAAAGTTTCCACACACTAGGAAGCCCCTCCGCGGGCGGAGACTGCGGGAGGCAGAGGGGGGAGTTTCGGGACCGCGGAGTAGTGCACAGCGACGGGTGCGGAGGGCAAAGCGGGGAGATTCCTGCACAGACGATCGGTGCCGACCGGCACTCACCAGCCCGAGTGGCTTGTCTGCTCACCCGCCGGGGCGGGCGGGGCTGCGAGCTGAGGCTCGGGTTTCGGTTTTGGACGGAGCTCAGGGAGAGGACTGGGGTTGGCGGCTTGAACATAGCCTGAAGGGGTTAGTGCACCACGACTAGCCGGGAGGGAGTTCGGGGAAAAGCCTGCACCGGCCGAAGAGGCAAGAGACTTTTTCTTCCCTCTTTGTCTCCTGGTGCGCGAGGAGAGGGGTTTAAGAGCGCTGCTTAAAGGAACTCCAGAGACGGGCGCGAGCCGCGGCTGAAACCGCGGACCCCAGAGACGGGCGGGAGACGCTAAGGCTGCTGCTGCCGCCACCAAGGGGCCTGTGTGCGAGCACAGGTCACTCTCCACACCCCTCTTCCGCGGAGCCTGTGCAGCCCGCCACTGCCAGGTTCCCGGGATCCAGGGACAACTTCCCCGGGACAACGCACGGCGGGCCTCAGGCTGGTGCAACATCACGCCGGCCTCTGCCGCAACGTCACGCTGCCTCTGCCGCCGCAGGCCCGCCCCGCACGCAGTGCCCCTCCTTCCCCCATCCCCCAACCCCCGGCCTGAGTGAGCCGGAGCCCCCGAATCACAGGCTCCTTTAACCCCGTCCTGTCTGAGCGAAAAAACAGACGCCCTCCAGCGACCTACACGCAGAGGCAGGGCCAAATCCAAAGCTGAGCTCCTGTGAGCTGTGAGAACAAAGAAGAGAAAGGGAAATCTCTCCCAGCAGCCACAGAAGCAGCGGATTAAAGCTCCACAATCAACTTGATATACCCTGCATCTGTGGAATACCTGAATGGACAAGGAATGATCCCAAATTGAAGAGGTGGAATTTAGGAGCGAGATCTATGATTTTTTTCCCTTTTCCTCTTTTTGTGAATGTGTGCGTGTATGCTTCTGTGTGAGATCCTGTCTGTATACTCTTGCTTCCACCATTTGTCCTAGGGCTCTATCCGTCCATGACTTTTTTTTAAAAATTCTTTTTCTTAATAATTAAGTTTAATTGTAATAACTTTATTATACTTTACCTTCGTTCTTTCTTTCTTTCCTTCCTTCCTTCCCTCCTTTAGACAACGAATCACCCCAAATTGAGGAGGTGGTCTCAGGGAGCAGGATTTATGATTTTTCCCCCTTTACCTCTTTTTGTGAAGGTGTATGTGTATGCTTCTGTGTAAGATTTTCTCTGTATAGCTTTGCTTCCAACATTTGTCCTAAGGTTCTATCCGTCCCTTTTTTTTTTTTTTTTCTAAATATTTTTTAATTCAATAACTATATTATACTTTATTTTATTTTTACTGTATCATCTTTCTTTCTGTCTTTTTTCCTTCTTTCCCTCCTTCCTTCCTTCCTCCCTCCCTCCCTCCCTCCCTCCTTTCTTTCCTTCTTTGCTTCTTTCTTCCTTCCTTCCTTTCCTCCTTTCCTTCTTTCTTTACTCATACTTCTACTAATTCTCCCTACTTTTTCTCCCTTTTATTCTGAGCTGTGTGGATGAAAGGCTCTTGGTGCTCCAGCCAGGAGTCAGGGCTCTGCCTCTGAGGTAGGAGAGCCAACTTCAGGACACTGGTCAACAAGAGACCTCCCAGCTCCACATAATATTAAACGGTGGAAATATCCCAGAGACCTCCATCTTAACACCAGCACCCAGCTTCACTCAACGACCAGCAAGCCACAGTGCTGGACAACCTATGCCAAACAACTAGCAAAACAGGAACACAACCCCACCCATTAGCAGAGAGACTGCCTAAAATCATAATAAGGCCACAGACACCCCAAAACACACCACCAGACGTGAACCTGCCCACTAGAGAGACAAGATCCAGCCTCATCCAGCACAACACAGGCACTAGTCCCCTCCACCAGGAAGCCTACACAACCCACTGAAACAACCTTAGCCACTGGAGACAGACATCAAAAACAACGGGAACTACGAAAGTGCAGCCTGCAAAAAGGAGACCCCAAACACAGTAAGATAAGCAAAATGAGAAGACAGAAAAACACACAGCAGATGAAGGAGCAAGATAAAAACCCACCAGACCTAACAAATGAAGAGGAAATAGGCAATCTACCTGAAAAAGAATTCAGAATAATGATAGTAAGGATGATCCGAAATCTTGGAAGTAGAATGGACAAAATGCAAGAAACAGTTAACAAGGACCTACAAGAACTAAAGACGAAACAAGCAACGATGAACAATGCAATAAATGAAATTAAAATCACTCTAGATAGGATCAATAGCAGAATAACTGAGGCAGAAGAACGGATAAGTGACCTGGAAGATAAAGTAGTGGAAATAACTACTGCAGAGCAGAATAAAGAAAAAAGAATGAAAAGAACTGAGGACAGTCTCAGAGACCTCTGGGACAACATGAAACGCACCAACATTCGAATTATAGGGGTTCCAGAAGAAGAAGAAAGAAAGAAAGGGACTGAGAAAATATTTGAAGAGATTATAGTTGAAAACTTCCCTAATATGGGAAAGGAAATAGTTAATCAAGTCCAGGAAGCACAGAGGGTCCCATACAGGATAAATACAAGGAGAAACACGCCAAGACACATATTAATCAAACTGTCAAAAATTAAATACAAAGAAAGCATATTAAAAGCAGCAAGGGAAAAACAACAAATAACACACAAGGGAATCCCCATAAGGTTAACAGCTGATCTCTCAGCAGAAACCCTACAAGCCAGAAGGGAGTGGCAGGACATACTGAAAGTGATGAAGGAGAATAGCCTGCAACCAAGACTACTCTACCCAGCAAGGATCTCATTCACATTTGATGGAGAAATTAAAACCTTTACAGACAAGCAAAAGCTGAGAGAGTTCAGCACCACCAAACCAGCTTTACAACAAATGCTAAAGGAACTTCTCTAGACACGAAACACAAGAGAAGGAAATGACCTATAGTAGCGAACCCAAAACAATATATAAAATGGAAATAGGAACATACATATCGATAATTACCTTAAATGTAAATGGACTAAATGCTCCCACCAAAAGACACAGATTGGCTGAATGGATACAAAAACAAGACCCTTATATATGCTGTCTACGAGAGACCCACTTCAGAACTAGAGACACATACAGACTGAAAGTAAGGGGATGGAAAAAGATATTCCATGCAAATGGAAACCAAAAGAAAGCTGGAGTAGCAATTCTCATATCAGACAAAATAGACTTTAAAATAAGGACTATTAAAAGGGACAAAGAAGGACACTACATAATGATCAAGGGATCGATCCAAGAAGAAGATATAACAATTGTAAATATTTATGCACCCAACATAGGAGCACCTCAATACATAAGGCAAATACTAACAACCATAAAAGGGGAGATCAACAGTAACACATTCATAGTAGGGGACTTTAACACCCCACTTTCACCCATGGACAGATCATCCAAAATGAAAATAAATAAGGAAACACAAGCTTTAAATGATACATTAAACAAGATGGACTTAATTGATATTTATAGGACACTCCATCCAAAAACAACAGAATACACATTTTTCTCAAGTGCTCATGGAACATTCTCCAGGATAGATCATATCTTGGGTCACAAATCAAGCCTTGGTAAATTTAAGAAAACTGAAATTGTATCAAGTATCTTTTCCGACCACAACGCCATGAGACTAGATATCAATTACAGGAAAAGATCTTTAAAAAATACAAACACATGGAGGCTAAACAATACACTACTTAATAATGAAGTGATCACTGAAGAAATCAAAGAGGAAATCAAAAAATACCTAGAAACAAATGACAATGGAGACACAACGACCCAAAACCTATGGGATGCAGCAAAAGCAGTTCTAAGGGGGAAGTTTATAGCAATACAAGCCCACCTTAAGAAGCAGGAAACATCTCGAATAAACAACCTAACCTTGCACCTCAAGCAATTAGAGAAAGAAGAACAAAAAAACCCCAAAGCTAGCAGAAGGAAAGAAATCATAAAAATCAGATCAGAAATAAATGAAAAAGAAATGAAGGAAACAATAGCAAAGATCAATAAAACTAAAAGCTGGTTCTTTGAGAAGATAAACAAAATAGATAAACCACTAGCCAGACTCATCAAGAAAAAAAGGGAGAAGACTCAAATCAATAGAATTAGAAATGAAAAAGGAGAAGTAACAACTGACACTGCAGAAATAAAAAAAATCATGAGAGATTACTACAAGCAACTCTATGCCAATAAAATGGACAATCTGGAAGAAATGGACAAATTCTTAGAAATGCACAACCTGCCAAGACTGAATCAGGAAGAAATAGAAAATATGAACAGACCAATCACAAGCACTGAAATTGAAACTGTGATTAAAAACCTTCCAACAAACAAAAGCCCAGGACCAGATGGCTTCACAGGTGAATTCTATCAAACGTTTAGAGAAGAGCTAACACCTATCCTTCTCAAACTCTTCCAAAATATAGCAGAGGGAGGAACACTCCCAAATTCCTTCTACGAAGCCACCATCACCTTGATACCAAAACCAGACAAGGATGTCACAAAGAAAGAAAACTACAGGCCAATATCACTGATGAACATAGATGCAAAAATCCTCAACAAAATACTAGCAAACAGAATCCAACAGCACATTAAAAGGATCATACACCATGATCAAGTGGGGTTTATTCCAGGAATGCAAGGATTCTTCAATATACGCAAATCTATCAATGTGATAAACCATATTAACAAATTGAAGGAGAAAAACCATATGATCATCTCAATAGATGCAGAGAAAGCTTTCGACAAAATTCAACACCCATTTATGATAAAAACCCTCCAGAAAGTAGGCATAGAGGGAACTTTCCTAAACATAATAAAAGCCATATATGACAAGCCCACAGCAAACATCATCCTCAATGGTGAAAAACTGAAAGCATTTCCACTAAGATCAGGAACAAGACAAGGTTGCCCACTCTCACCACTCTTATTCAACATAGTTTTGGAAGTTTTAGCCACAGCAATCAGAGAAGAAAAGAAAATAAAAGGAATCCAAATCGGAAAAGAAGAAGTAAAGCTGTCACTGTTTGCAGATGACATGATACTATACATAGAGAATCCTAAAGATGCTACCAGAAAACTACTAGAGCTAATCAATGAATTTGGTAAAGTAGCAGGATACAAAATTAATGCACAGAAATCTCTGGCATCCCTATATACTAATGATGAAAAATCTGAAAGTGAAATCAAGAAAACACTCCCATTTACCATTGCAACAAAAAGAATAAAATATCTAGGAATAAACCTACCTAAGGATACGAAAGACCTGTATGCAGAAAATTATAAGACACTGATGAAAGAAATTAAAGATGATACAAATAGATGGAGAGATATACCATGTTCTTGGATGGGAAGAATCAACATTGTGAAAATGACTCTACTACCCAAAGCAATCTACAGATTCAATGCAATCCCTATCAAACTACCACTGGCATTTTTCACAGAACTAGAACAAAAAATTTCGCAATTTGTATGGAAACACAAAAGACCCCGAATAGCCAAAGCAATCTTGAGAACGAAAAAAGGAGCTGGAGGAATAAGGCTCCCTGACTTCAGACTATATTACAAAGCAACAGTAATCAAGACAGTATGGTACTGGCACAAAAACAGAAAGATAGATCAGTGGAACAGGATAGAAAGCCCAGAGATAAACCCACGCACATATGGACACCTTATCTTTGATAAAGGAGGCAGGAATGTACAGTGGAGAAAGGACAGCCTCTTCAATAAATGGTGCTGGGAAAACTGGACAGGTACATGTAAAAGTATGAGATTAGATCACTCCCTAACACCATACACAAAAATAAGCTCAAAATG
This sequence comes from Phocoena sinus, assembly GCF_008692025.1. Classification (NCBI taxonomy): domain Eukaryota; kingdom Metazoa; phylum Chordata; class Mammalia; order Artiodactyla; family Phocoenidae; genus Phocoena; species Phocoena sinus. Next base: position 2,490,752 of record NC_045774.1, on the reverse strand, counting down.
GATTAAAGACCTAAATGTAAGGCCAGAAACTATCAAACTCTTAGAAGAAAACATAGGAAGAACACTCTATGACATAAATCACAGCAAGATCCTTTCTGACCCACCTCCTAGAGTAATGGAAATAAAAACAAAAATAAACAAATGGGACCTAATGAAACTTCAAAGCTTTTGCACAGCAAAGGAAACCATAACCAAGACCAAAAGACAACCCTCAGAATGGGAGAAAACATTTGCAAATGAAGCAACTGACAAAGGATTAATCTCCAAAATTTACAAGCAGCTCATGCAGCTCAATAACAAAAAAACAAACAACCCCATCCAAAAATGGGCAGAAGACCTAAATAGACATTTCTCCAAAGAAGATATACAGAATGCCAACAAACACATGAAAGAATGCTCAACATCATTAATCATTAGAGAAATGCAAATCAAAACTACAATGAGATATCATCTCACACCAGTCAGAATGGCCATCATCAAAAAATCTAGAAACAATAAATGCTGGAGAGGGTGTGGAGAAAAGGGGACACTCTTGCACTGCTGGTGGGAATGTGAATTGGTTCAGCCACTGTGGAGAACAGTATGGAGGTTCCTTAAAAAACTACAAATAGAATTACCATATGACCCAGCAATCCCACTACTTGGCATATACCCTGAGAAAACCAAAATTCAAAAAGAGTCATGTACCAAAATGTTCATTGCAGCTCTGTTTACAATAGCCAGGACATGGAAACAACCTAAGCGCCCATCATCGGATGAATGGATAAAGAAGATGTGGCACATATACACAATGGAATATTACTCAGCCTTAAAAAGAAATGAAATTGAGCTATTTGTAATGAGATGGATAGACCTAGAGTCTGTCATACAGAGTGAAGTAAGTCAGAAAGAAAAAGACAAATACCGTATGCTAACACATATATATGGAATTTAAGGGAAAAAAATGTCATGAAGAACCTAGGGGTAAGATAGGAATAAAGACGCAGACCTACTGGAGAACGGACTTGAGGGTATGGGGAGGGGGAGGGGTGAGTTTTGACAGGGCGAGAGAGAGTCATGGACATATACACACTAACAAACGTAGTAAGGTAGATAGCTGGGGGGAAGCAGCCGCAAGGCACAGGGATATTAGCTCGGTGCTTTGTGACAGCCTGGAAGGGTGGGATGGGGAGAGTGGGAGGGAGGGAGACGCAAGAGGGAAGACATATGGGAACATATGTATATGTATAGCTGATTCACTTTGTTATAAAGCAGAAACTAACACACCATTGTAAAGCAATTATACCCCAATAAAGATGTTTAAAAAATAAATAAATAAATAAAAAAAAAACAACCTCAAAAAAAAAAAAAAAAAAGAAAAAGGGCAATTATGAGAGAGTTATTCTAGAAAGGTGAAGAGGAATTAGATTGAGAAGTGGACTAAAGAATTATCTATTATTATTATTGCTCATCATATTTTATTTATTTATCTTGGCTGCCCTGTGTGGCATGCGGGATCTTAGTTCCCCAACCAGGCATCAAACCTGTGCTCCCTACATTGAGAGGGCGGAGTCTTAACCACTGGACTGCCAGGGAAGTCCCTATTACTGCTCGTTATCTTTAAAGAAGAGACTTTTTCTTGCTAATCCTGCACAATCACAGAAAAAGGAAAATATTCCCTAGTGTAATTATATCTGTGTATTGACAGTTAAAATTCATATTTAGTTCATTAAAATGTTTGTGTTCTTTATTGGATCCGGAAAAAAACTAATTTAACTCAGCATATTTTTGTCATGACTAATTCTGTTGGAAACATACTAGGACTAAGCTTGATATCAAATACAGAGTTGAATCACTTGGATTCTACACAGAAAATTTCCATCTCTCAACAGCTGAGCTGTACCAATGGCCTCCTTTATTAGGATGCTGTAAACAGGATGCTTGCTAGGATGTTAAAAAGTAACTGGTGTAAACAAAGGCTCTTCCCTGCAGCTCCCGTTTGTCCTGCCTTGTGATTCTGGCTCGGAGCCAGGAATACAGAAGATGCTGGATGACGTCTCTTGGACGAAGCGCCTGTGATCAGCAGTGTGCTCTGGGAACCAGGCAGACCTGTGCTGCTGCTTACATCAGTGGTCCTCAGCCCTTTTAGCACCAGGGACCGGTTTGGTGGAAGACAATCCTTCCACAGACAGGGGCGGTGGGGTGGGACGGCTCAGGTGGCAATGGGAGCGATGGGGAAGCAGGTAAAGCTTCACTCCCTTGTTCACCGCTCACCTCCTGCCGTGCAGCCCGGTTCGCAACAGGCTGCGGACCGGTAGCGGTCTGCGGCCCGTGGGTCGGGGACCCCTAGCTTAACGATTAACAGCTGTTAACTTACTCTAGGTTTCACCACCATGGCTTACTTTCCCAAACAACTGAAATCTTTACACTGACATTTTCACTATGTGATCGGAATAGGTGACTTCTAAACTGAAGTCCCCACCACTGGTTTCCGTGAGCAAGAAATAATAGACATGATCAGTTGTACCACCAAATTAAAATGTATTGAGTTCTGTGGCTTAAGCTGAGCTAAGTATGTACACAGCTAGGAGGAATAAGAGACAGTCATGAGCTGGACAGTGTGTAGCCGTCAGAGAAGAAAAGGAGGAGCAGGGTTACACACGTGCAAGCCGGGAGCCTGGACAGGGCTCATCCCTGACTCTGCCACCTGGGACATCACTTATCCCAACGGGGGCTCAGTTACCTCTTACTTAAACTGGGCATAATTCATATACGTACCTCCCCGGGTCCTCACAGGGATGACGCCTGTGGAGTTGCCCGTCAAGCTGGGCACAAATGTAACAAATCACTACTTTCATTGATGGAGGAATAAGAACAATGGCCCCAGAAGCCAGAAATAAAGACGGACATGGGGCTTCCCTAGTGGCTCAGTGGTTGAGAGTCCGCCTGTCGATGCAGGGGACACGGGTTTGTGCCCCGGTCCAGGAAGATCCCACATGCCGTGGAGCAGCTGCGCCCGTGAGCCACAGCTGCTGAGCCTGCGCGTCCGGAGCCTGTGCTCCGCAACGGGAGGGAGAGGCCACAACGGTGAGAGGCCCACGTACCGCCAAAAAAAAAAAAAAAAAAAAAAAGATGGACATGTACTTAAGGATAAGTACATGCAGAGAAGAAGAAACTACTTAAGATAACTTTGTACGCTACCTTAATCTCAAATCACATTCCATTTCTTTTTTTTAAAAATTATTTATTTATTTATTTTTGGCTGCACTGGGTCTTCGTTGCAGTGCGCGGGCTTCTCATTGCAGTGGTTTCTCTTGTTGCGGAGCACAGGCTTTTAGGCATGCGGGCTTCAGTAGTTGTGGCACACGGGCTCAGTAGTTGTGGCTCGTGGGCTCAGTAGTTGTGGCTCGTGGGCTCTAGAGCACAGGCTCAGTAATTGTGACGCATGGGCTTAGTTGCTCTGAGGCATGTGGGATCTTCCCGGACCAGGGCTCGAACCTGCGTCCCCTGCACTGGCATGTGGGTTCTTAACCACTGCACCACCAAAGAAGTCCCTCACATTCCATTTCTAATCATTCCTAATCTTTACACCACCTTGTTCTCAGGAAAGTCAGAATCTCCAATGAAATTGGTGAAGACCCTGAGGTAGAGGTGGGTTGAGAGGATTAGTAAATGTCAAATAACAAAAGAGAAGAAAGGATGAATTAAATCCTGGTCCATTCTTCAGTGAGCTGTATGCAATCTTTCTGGTCCCCGCCATCTCTTGGATTTATAGATGTATAAACATAGCCTCTATTCTCCAGGATGGATTTAATTACCATCAATGAGTATTTTTCAAGTAAACACTTCAGTTTCTGCGTCTGCCTCTGACTCAACACAGCTGAAAGCAAATTACAGGTTAAAAAGGTTCATATCATGTACAGAACAACCATGATTTTCTAAATGGAAGGACATCTTTAAACATCTGAGAGGGCTTCAATTTTCATAGACGCCATATTCTATATTTAACTAGAATCGACAGTATAATGTTCAAAATACCCATGGAATACTAATGAAATCAATGCAACTTAAGTTTAATCATGTTTATGTCTCAAATCACCATGCAATGTCTTCTTCTCCTTTCCTTACCAATCTCTTGATTTATTGCTGTAACGATACTCCTTCGGTACCATCATGGGCAAGTCAACTGAAAAATGTATAACTTGAATCTCTGAACATCTGCAAGATTCAGTCCAATTTTGCTTATGTTAAGCCTTATTTCAAATCTGGAGCATTAAAGCTAAAACTTTAGCCTTAATCCCTGAAGCATGCCAGGGCTTTAAATCAATAACAATGGACAGATATTCGCAAACGCTGCCTTCAGTATTGTGATCATTTCCCCAGCAGAATGCACTTTGCTCTGAATTCTTCACTACACTTTCTTGTAAAACAAGGTGCACATGCACACACCCGCACGTGTGTGTGTGTGTGTGTGTGTGTGTGTGTGTGTGTGTGTGTGGTCCAACACCGTCTCTTTTAATTTTTTCCTGGAAGTACATATATTACGTCTTCTACTTCCAGGAAGATGGAACACATGCTCCTTTCCCTATTCCTCTCATTATGAACAACTGAACATGCTGGACATTTCATATAAAACAAACATAAAGACTCTGGAAGGGGGAGAGAAGAAGACCTCAGCTGAAGACTTCAGGCCCTGAGGAACGACACAGTGGTGATGAGTTCCCTGGGTTTGCTTTTTGCCTTGTGTATCTCAGACTTGCAGCTGAAGAAACCAGTAACCCAGAAATAGCAATGGGCACAGACCAAAAAAACCCAAGAAGCCCCAACAAAAGCCTGCTGTCTCATGTGAGAAGCCTATTGTCCTCCCTCACCAGGCTGGAACAAGATGCCCCAACACCACCACCGATGCCCAGTGGACACAAAGGCTCCAACCACTGCCCAGTGGTATTGACACCCTTCCCCTTGGTACCAGTGGAGGCTATGAAAACCTGGAATTCTTGCACCCATCCCTGTGATAATGAGGTAGACCCTCACTTCCTCTGCTGGAGTGGTGTCCGAGCACACCTGTTAAACAAGAGCCTTAGACGAGATCCAGAGTTTCATAGCAAAATACCCCAAAAGTCCAGGTTTCAATCAAAAATCACTCATCATACCAAGAACCAGAAAAATCTCAATCAGAGTGAAAAAGAGAACGATGGGTGTCAAACCAGGATGACAAAAATGTGAAGAATTACCTGACAAACATTTCAAAGCAGACATGAAAAAAAAATGCATCCACAAGCAATTTCAAACAGGCTGGAAAAAAAAAAAAAGATAGAAAACTTCAGCAAAGAGATGGAAAGTCTCAGCTAAGAAACAGGAGATATAAAGAAGAACTAAGTGGAAATTTGGAATCTGAAAGGCACAATAACCAAAATAAAAATTCACAGGTTGAGCTCAAGTAGCTGAATGAAGGGAAAAGAGGAAGGAGCGGGTGAGACGGAGAGTTAAGCAACAGAAAACGCTCATCTCAAAGACCTCAAGAAAGAAGAGCAACGTAAACCCAAAGCAAGCACAGGGAAGGACATAAATAAATACAAGGAAATGAATGAGTGGATCAAGGAACAGAAAGAACGAACAGAAATAAATGAAATTGGAAAGAGAAAATCAATGGAACAAAGAACTGTGTTTTTTAAAAGATCAATAAAACTGACAAATCTCTAACAACACTAACAGAAAATAAGAGAAGAAAGCGAAGACACGGATTACAAATACATCAGGGATGAACGAGGGACATCACTACAGACCCTGCAGACACGGAAAGGTTAACAGGGGAATCCTAGGGACAACTCAGCACACATATTTGACAACATGGATGGAATGGACACGGGGATGGACACACCGCTGGCGTGGTCCACCCCTGGGGCGGATGGACCTCCATAGGAGTCCCACAGAGGCTCAAGAAGGAGGCTTGGTGGTCATGGGTACAGGAAATTCTGGATCCCAGGCACCTGGAGCATAGTCTAGAAGGGAGGGGAACAGAATCTGGAGGAGCACACCTTTAGTGAGGGGCAAGGCCAGTGCAGGCCAGAGGGAGCTTCTAGTACTCAGGGCCCAGGCCCAGGCTCCTCTTGTCCAGGTGTAAGGACTGTACTGATTAAAGATTTTTTTCTTGCTACTGTGAGGGGATGACCGTGAGTTAGAAGATACAGAAGACTACTGGGGATTTGGGGCCGGAGTTAACACCCATCCTGTAGGTTTATATGTGGCTTTATTTAATAAGCATTTATGGGTCTTTGCGATGAGCAGGAGCTGGGCTAAGCTTACAGTCTGGTGGTAAAAGGAGACCCCAGCGGGGCCATGAGAGCGTGGGGAGAGAGGCGCCAGCTTGCCTGCAGCACTGGCATGAGCCCCGCACGCCCTGGGGAGGCCACTACTCTCCCCGTGCTGTCTCCATGTGGTCCCACCAAGGTCCACAGCTGTGCTGTGTCCCTACATGTCTAGAAAATTACTGAAGCCGGAGGGCTCTACCGTCTCAGTTCCTCATCCTATATGTCGTCATGATTTCTGTGGATGGACAAACGTGATCTACATGTGGCCACTGAGACATAAAGTTTATCCCGAGTTTTCTTCTTTTACTGGCAAGGAAGTAAGCTACTCAGTATCTCATGGAGGTGGGTTAATTAGAACACACCAGCATGCAGATTTGGGAGCTGAGCATCTGAGACCTTCCACCTGGCAGTTATTCCTGTAACAGCTGTTTGTGTTTAATTACTTGCTCTGCTGCCCTCAGGTGGGAGTGAAGGTTCTGCTGGGAAGAGAGAGGACTCTCCACCAACGAGGTCTGGCTTCCTGACAGCTTATTTAGAATTAAGCCAAAAACTACAGGAACAGATCATGAAAACACAGTCATAAAATCACTAGGAATGATCAGTCTTTCCTCCAAAGCTGCATCATTGGTCACGTTCTCCAGGGCTCGGTCCCAAATTTAGTTTTTGATGAGTTTCCATCCTTCCCCTGTAGCACCCTGGCTATCACATCTCCCTGCACAGGCACTCTGCCTCACCACCTACACTCTCCCACCACTGACTTTCACTCACCACCCTAGTCTAAGAATACATTTTTTTCCCCTTCAAAGTGTAGGAACCCTGTAGCCACAGATTGACCCTGTGGCCAGCTGGATTGCTATAAACTAGAAGAACACAACAAGGGAAAGTAAGTGTAAGAGTTTTTTTAAAAAATCATACTTGATAGAATAAAATGAGAAAAATAAATCTAAGGGATACTGAAGGGCATGACAGAGGATTTTTATGAAAAATTGGTGCAATCTGTGCAGATGGATTGTGCAAGAAAAGTACAGAAAACAGCCACTGCTTTTTGCTCTGTTCTTTTAAACAACAAATGTCTAGATATCTGGGTCATAGCCCTGAGCAGAAATATAAAAACATTCATGCATGATACAGAAGGAAAACAAAGAAGAGGAATATCTAGGAGTGGCTGAAAACACAAAAAGAACAGACAAGGAATGGATGATGAGTCCCAGAAGTGAGATTATTCCAGACCCAATGAGTCATTTGTTCAGATTCACTACATGAGCAAGCGAAAACCACGACACTCCGAGTTTCATGAAAGATTCAGAGTGAAACCAGAAGCAAAAAATAAATAAGACCTTTTTGCCCGAGGGTCAGTTTTGGCCATGTTACTTGCGTAGGTGATGGATGTCATGGTGACCAGCTCACCAGTGCACCCGTCACAGCCGACCAGTCCCCATATCCTGTTGATGTTTTCCACAAAGTCACTCTGCTGTCACCACATTAACCCCATCACTGTGGCCGCCACCCAGTCCCAAGCCTCACTGCTTCATGCCTCAACCCCCATGGTAGCTGGTCTGACCCCGCCTCTCCCTCCCAGGTATCTCAAGAGCTCTACTGGGCTAGTTTTCCTGACACCTGCCCCACCGTGTCCATTCCCTGCTCAATCGTCTATGGTGGACCCTTTCTTCCTGACCTGTCCAGTCGTTCCAGCCCCACACGGCTACACTGGTTATGTCCCCAACATCCTGCAGGGGGCGAGCAGGGAGGCAAGGTACTCGAGTTTGGATGGTGTGCCACTGGATTGAAACATGGACACATCCTCATGTGGAAGCAACACTCTGGACCACGTCTGGTTCACAGAAAAGCCTTTGACTCACAGCTGAGCCCCATAATGCAGGCTCAGGTCTCAAGAAGACAGAGCCATGAGATGGAGGACGAAGGAGGAGAAAGAAAGTATGGGTTGAATTGTGTCCTCCCAAAAGATATGTTGATATCCCAAACCCCAGAACCGGAGAATGTGACCTTACTTGGAAATCGGGTCTTGGCAGCTGTAAGTAGCTAGAATGAGGTCATTAGGGGGGGCCCTCATCTGATATGATGGGTGTCCTCATAAGACGAGAAGACAGAGACACACAGAGAAAAGAAGGTCCTGTGATGACAAGACAGAAATTGGGGTGATGTAGCTACAAGCCAAGGACTCCAAGGACTGCCCACAACTCTAGAAGCTAAGAGAAAAGCACGGAACAGATTCTTCTTCAGAGCTCTTAGAGGAAGCAACTCTGCTGACACCCTTCAAGTGTGTGGCTGCAGACTTGCGGGAAACTCAATTCCTGCAATGTCACCCAGTCTGTAGACCCTCACGATGGCACACCCAGGACACTATTACCTGTTCCTGGGCAACTTTTTGTCAGAAGGCACAATTTGGCTTCAGCACCATGTGTTGAACCCTGTGTTCTAGACTGTTCTCTATGGTCTGAGGGCCCAGGCCTCATGCTGCCCTGGGCACGTGTGAGGTGGCCACCCTCACCTGGCCTCGTGTCCTGCCATGTGCTTCTCTGGCTTTGGATCCAGCCTAGGGACGTGGTGACATAAACACCGAACCACATCAACACAGTGGTTCATGAGAAGCCCTGGAGAGGCCTCTGCAAGGGGACAGTGAGAACGGGTAGGAGGGACCCTTGTGAGGGAGGCAGCTGTGAGCAGAGCCCCTGCCAACGCTCCTCAGTGCCCTGCTCCACACCTGGGCTCAGGTGAGCTGGCAGGACTCCACTTCAGGAGGAGGGGCTCGGGGCGTGAACTACCCTCCTGGCCCGCAGCTCTCAGGTGGGCATGTGAGCCCTGCCGAGGGAGCCCTACCAGCCCCACCAGCTGCCTTTTATAAAGGAGTATGGGCGGGGTGAGTCAAGGGGGTCAAAGGGTACAAACTCCAGTTATACGGTGAATAGGACTTGGGGATGTAACACACATCTCACGACTATAGTTAATAAGTTGATAACCTGACAGCTGCTAGAAGAGTTCTCGGAAGGTCTCACTGCTGCACACTTGAAACACCGTAAATCAACTAGACTTCAACAACGAACCATTCCAAAAAACAAAAAAACAAAAAACAGTCACATCATTACATTAAAATCACTTTAACATTCAACTTGTCTGTCACCCATCAAAAGAAATTCTTTAAAAAGCATAGCTTTCATGTGAAATACTCCATCATAAGCTCAAGGACATTCAATCTCCAATTTTATTTCTAGAGTGCACCGGAATAAAATGAGTCCTACAGAGAATTTGACCTTTTTACAGTCGGTACCAACGACTGAATATCTGTGCGGGTAATTTTATGATTAAAATATAATTTGATCTTTTTATAGTAGGTACCGACTGAATATCTGTGGGGGTAATTCTATGATTAAAATATAATTTGATCTTTTTATAGTAGGTACCGACTGAATATCTGTGGGGGTAATTTTATGATCAAAATTTACTTATGCACTTTAGTATTTCACAAACTGGTTAATCAATGCACAAAGAAATGACTCACCATTTTTTTAAAAAGTTCTCATCACCAGAAAAGAAATATGTAACTATATGTGGCAACAGATGTTAAATAAACTTATTGTGGTGATCATTTTGCAATATTTACAAATATCAAATCATTATGTCGTACACCTAAAACTAATATAATGTTATATGTCAATTATATCTCAACAACAAAAAAAATCACACAAAAAAATAAAATAAAAGTAACTATACTTATCTAGGAGACTAAATCTGTGAGAATAGCCCAGAAATCCCTGGAGAAGAAGAGGAATGAGAGGCAGCTTATCTTAGCAAATATTAAAATATAATATCTCTCAGTCTTTCGGCTAAGATCAAGTGTAAAATATAATATCAAAAATAGTATGAAAATTGGCAACAAATTCTTGGGTATGACACCAAAGGCACAGGCAGCAAAAGCAAAAACTAAGTGGGACTACATCAAACTAAAAAGCTTCTACTCATCAAAGGAAACCATCAACAAAATGAAAAGTCAACCTACAGGATAGGAGAAAATATCTGCAAACCATATATCTGATAAGAGGTTACTATCCAAAATATATACGGAGTTCATACAACTCAACAGCAAAAACAAATCTAATTTAAAAGGGACAGAGAACTGAATAAACATTTTTTCAAAGAAGACATCTAAATGGCCAACAGGTATATGAAAAGGTGCTTGCAACAAGTGTTGTCCAGGATGTGGACCGTTAGTGGAAATGTGACCTGGTGCAGCCACTGTGGAAAGCAGTATGGAGGTTTCTCAAAAAATTAAAAATAAGAGCTACCATATGATCCAGGAATCCCATTTTTAGTCATATGTCCAAAAGGAAATGAAAACAGGATCTCAAAGAGATATCTGTAATCCCATGTTCATTGCAATATTATTCACAATAGCCAAGACATGGAAACAACCAACAGACCTAAGCATCCATCAACAGATTAATGAGTAAAGAAGATGTGTGACATATACATTATTCATTCATGAGGCAGAAGGACATTCTGCCATTTTCAACAAATTGGATGGACCTTGCGGCATTATGCTAAGTGAAATAAGTCCTACGCAGAGAAAGACAAACATTGTATGATATCACTTATATGTGGAATCTAAAAAAAGTCAAACTCATAGAAACAGAGAGTAGAGTGATGGCTACCAGGGGCAGGTGCTGGGGAAAACGGGGAGGTGTTGGTCTAAGGGTACAAAGATCAGTTATAGGATGAATAAGTTCTGGGGCTGTAATGTACAGCATGGTGACTGTGGTTAATAATACTGTATTATACGTTGGAAGTTACTAAAAGAGTAGAACTTAAATATTCTCACCACAAAAATGAAATGGGAATTATAAGTAGTGATGAAGGTGTTAGCTAACATTATGGTGGTAATCATCTTGTAATATGTGTATCAAATCAACACATTGTACACTTTAAATTTATATAATTTTATTTGTCAATTATATCTGAATAAAGCTGGAAGAAACAGTATGAGGAGGCAGGCTAATGTAGGAGAAAAATCCAAAAACAGAGCAGGTATATACGAGTTTAGGACATAAGTGATATCTGTAGTCAGAACAGAAAAGTTATCATAACAAGTGATTAGAGAATAGGTCAGCAATTTGGCAAAAATTAGTTAAATCCCTAGGATACAACGCACAACCTAAAATGCCGGAAAAATCAAAAGTCTAAATGTGACAAATTTAGACCAAAGTATTAAAATAAAACAACATTTATGTCATCCTTTGATGGATGCAACTTTTCAAATGAAATCAAGACTAAATTTAAAACTTTTGGATAGCAAAACCAAAACAGAAACAAACTGCAAAAAAAAAATAATTCATAACATGTATATAACAAAGAGTTAATGTGCCATCTAATGAGCTTATGCAAATTAGTAAGAGAACAAGGAAACTGTTTATAAGCTGAGAAGGGCCCAGTGAGTGGGAGGGACTGGAATTCCAGGACAGAAAATGGGCGGATGGACCAAGCCTGGGAGGAGAGACAAAGCGGGAACAAAGGTGGAAGTTCAAGAACAGGATGGGGGGGGGAAGGGGGTGGGCGCGCTGGACACACAGAGCATATCTGTGTAAGCTCCAGAATGTCCCAGTAATACAAACTGGCATCCTGGAAATGCCCCAGACATTTCATCAGCAGTGCTTTTCATAACTAGCTTGCTCTTGAGGCAGGTACATTCGACAGAGATTTTCCACTCATGACTGTTTTACTGGGCACTTTGCTACAAAGACAAAAATAGCTTTATGAGTCTACCTTCACTTCCCCTTAAGAGCTTCCTTAGTTACAGGCACAAAGGGAACCAGCGAAGATCTTATCTCCCACAGGCTGCCATTCTGTCTGCAGATAGCAGTTATCAGGGGCTGGCCTTGGGAGGAAGTTACTGCAGGATGGTCCTTAGAAAACAGCGCTCAGCCTTATCTGTCAGGCTGAATTTTAGTTTACAAGGGGAAACCTAAGCCAGTGCGCATCAGGAAAAACTAAAAGCCTTTGAAAATAATTTTCCCTTTAAAAAGACTAAGCGTTCCATGTTTGTTTGAATAGAGTGGATAATCTTAAGACCGTATCAAAATCTAAACCAATACATATTGACTTTTTAACCATACAGTAAAATACAAATATGCCTGAAAATATAAGACAAAAGAGTTTGGGCATATATTCCTCTTAAAATGATCAAAATAACTTGACCCCAAAACATGGATTAATGAGGTGTTTCTAAGAAAGTAACTAACACATATTTCAACACAGACATATCTCAAAATCTCACCCACTGTTGTAAGATATCTGCACCCTCCCACACACACGGGCAACGTGAACTTGGCAAACACTTTGAGATCAGTTATGTCTCAATAGCTGACCTTGAGGTTATGAAAAGTGAGATCCCAATATTTCTAGACACACTGAACAGGCCTTTTGCTTGCAAATAAAATTGGGGGTGGTGGTAAATAAAAGGTCAACCAGGTTACAAATCCAGCCATTAGATATTTTTCTTACTTGTATGTGTGTCTGTGTACATGTACATATATGTGTGTGTTGATAAGTAATTGGACATCTGAAAGTTACTAAGAATGGCAGGAAGCCAAAGAACCTGAGGGTTGTCTAATACCACAGAGATGAAATCCTCAATATTCAACCAAAGGTTGACTCTGAGAGTCAGTGGATTAAAGTCTTCCTGTAGAAGGCAGATAGTAAATATTGTAGGGGCCACCCGGCCTCTGTCACAATCACTTAACTCTGTCACTGCCGCAGGAAAATAGCCATAGACAACAGGTAAATTAATGAGCGAAGCTGGGTTCTGATAATACTTTATTTATGGATGCTGGAATTTGAATTCCACATAATTTTCATGGGTCATGAAATATTCTTTTTTGATTTTTTCCCAGCCATGTAAAAATGTAAAACTCTTCCTAAATTTAAGGACCACACAGACAGGTGGTGGGCAGTGGCTTGATGACATGGGACTGTGGTGCCTCCATCCCTCGAGGGTCAACAAAGGATGACCACATCAGTGATGAAACTGGGAATGAACGGTAGCCAACCGGTGGGAAGGCCAAGAGGAGGGTCCTGGCCCTTCCGGGGGACCAGAGAGCAGGCCCCTCCTGAGGCCCCTCTCCGCTCTGCTCTGGGGGTGGCCTCTGGTGCTGTCCACTTTCTGGTCTTCCCACGATGCTTTCTAACCCTTCAGTGCCACCTGCTAAAATGGCCCCAGGCACTGACGGAGCCTTCTTCTTTCTCCAAATGTCACACAACCAGAAAGCAGGCGAGGTTTGAGATCAGGTAGAACTTGGAGCAAAACTCCATTTGTTTCAAAGTCATGTATGTGCTGCCCTACTCTGCCTTCTCTCCCATTGAAATACCGTCAATTGAACAACATGTTGCCTCATTTTTCTGTGTATCCACTTCTGTTTTGAATGGTTTTCTTAAACCCCACGATGGATATTCTGGCTCCAGTCCACTGATCGATAATGTATTGTTAAATATATCAGATGAAGGAATGATTAAATGATGCATCTCAAATTCTGCTCACTTATCATCAATAGCAGACGGCCAGCCAGTGGGCACGTGAACAGATGCCCAACGTCGCTAACCATCAGGGACAGGCAAATCAAAACCACAATGAGGTATCACCTCACACCTGTCAGAATAGCCGTCATCGAAAAGAACACAAATAACAAATGCTGGAGAGGGTGTGGAGAAAAGGGAACCCTCGTGCACTGTTGGTGGGAATGCAAATTGGTGCAGCCACTATGGAAAACAGTACGGAGGTTCCTCAAAAAACTGAAAATAGAACTATTATTTTTTTAAAGATTTACAACATATATTTATTTTATTTTGGCTGCGTTGGGTCTTCATTGCTGTGCACGGGCTTTCTCCAGTTGCGGTGAGCGGGGGCTACTCTTTGTTGCGGTGCGTGGGCTTCTCATTGCGGTGGCTTCTCTTGTTGCGGAGCACGGACTCTCGGCGCATGGGCTTCAGTAGCTGCGGCACGTGGGCTCAGTAGTTGTGGCTGGCAGGCTCTAGAGCACAGGCTCAGTAGCTGTGGCACATGGGCTTAGCTGCTGCGTGGCATGTGGGATCTTCCCGGACCAGGGTTCAAACCCGTGTCCCCGACATTGGCAGGCGGATTCTTAACCACTGCCCCACCAGGGAAGTCCTTAGGCCCCTTAAGAGCTGCTTCTTATCACTACTATTAATAAGACTTTCACTTATATAAGCCCTTCTTATTGTAATAACTCAATATATGTATTTTAAAAAATGTAATATAGGCATTTGCATTAAATATCTATTCATATTTTATTTTAGGTGGTAAGTGCTCACATTTGGAAAATCACTCCCATTTAGTGAACTCCTATTATGTGCTAAGAATGTGGTAGCTACTTCATAAACCCCTGAGTTGGGAGCATGATATTAACTACTCTTCCAAGCTCACTACAAAGAGTAATGTTCTAATAATCGCAATGAATGGATGAATATGTTAATTCTACAAAAGAACTAATCTCTCCACAATCGAGAGACGGCATTGAAAGTTGAATACCACTGATGTACTTCTTTTCCCCAAATTAAGCCAGGAGCCCAGAGGAAACCCAAGGCTGTCTCACCCAGAAACAGAGCCGTCAACCTCCACAGAAAACTGCCTTTCAAGAAAAAAGGCAGGGCTTCCCTGGTGGCGCAGTGGTTGAGCGTCCGCCTGCCGATGCAGGGGACACGGGTTCGTGCCCCGGTCTGGGAAGATCCCACATGCCGCGGAGCGTCTGGGCCCGTGAGCCATGGCCGCTGAGCCTGCGCGTCCGGAGCCTGTCCTCCGCAACGGGAGAGGCCACAACAGTGAGAGGCCCGCGTAACGCATAAAAAAAAAAAAAAAAAAAAAAAAAAAAAAAAAAAAAGAAAAAAGGCATAAGACAAAAAATGCATTATCGAAGGAAATTGAGTCAGTGCTTGAGTGAGAAACTAGCATTGAGTAATTACCAGCCTCATTTCTTCCTGTTAAATCATCACGAACTTCCTATCACCTCCCACAAAGAGCCCCAGCGTTCACATAATAAACTCCCATATTTAACCTAAGATATTTGAGAAGATGATACTTTTTAAGAAGCTGCTTGTTCAGTAATAAAGGGTAATTTTGCTGTTAAAAGTCCTGTTATACAAATGTCACAGAAAACGGAAGTGACTTTCCCGGCTTGCATATTTTATAACACCTGAGTTCATACAAATACTCTATGTTATTTTATGAGATGACTAAATGGCTTAACGATTCCCTGAGGATCTCAACTCAAAGTCCGTAGTTAAAATTGGTGTGACTAATAAAGTGGTTTAATTTGGAAACAATTAGGGATGAGGGCAAATGAAATAACAAAAGGGTCAATGCCTGAAGCGTTATGGTGCCACTTGGACAGAGTTTCCAAAGCGCTCACAGCCACCAACAAAAAGTTAAAGCACCTGAGAGGAAGAGTTATAACCGAGTGAACTTAGAAGGGGATTCGCTGTCCAGGACCCCTGTGTGGAAGGCCACCCTTCGGGAAAACGTCCAAAACATTTGATTCCACACCATGGGGCTGGTGTGAAAGGAGGTTGTGTTGCCGGGGAAGCCAAACGAACACCACGGGTTTCAGGTGGGGTTCAGTGGAGCTGCCGGAAGTCAGTCTGCTTCTGTGTGGACGGAAATAGTCACTTGGTGAGTTTCCTCATCCTTAAAATGAGGAAGTTGGAGCCTACAGGGCTGGGTCCTTCCCAGCTCTGAAATTCTGTCAACTCTAAGGCTACGGCAGGAGACTCTTCGGGCCAGGTGGCAGTTAGCAGAACAATGGTCCTGAGATACTCATGCATCATTGTTAACAACAGAAAAAAAACACAGCTCTAAATGCCCATCTATATGGAAATAACTTAATAGGTGACGATGCTTGCCAGCTGCTGCTGAAAAGGATAATGGAGAGTTACCTCCAAGACACGCTGTTGAGGGAAGAAGCAAGTTGCAGTTATGATAATTATATGAATCCTCTCAAAGTACTGCTGTACACTTTATATAACGAAATATACCTTTCTGCAATAAGAAGAAAACCCACTCTAGAGACAGGTACGCTTGGTAGGATGGAATTTTAGGGCAGGAGTACACTCTATGGTCCAGCAAACTTTCACCTTATCTGTAATGTTTATATTTTGGCAAGGACTTGATATTCAAATAATCATGAAAAGTAAACGGCATCTAGGGCATCTGTCATGTAATTTTAGCCACCCTAAGGCTTCAGTGGTCCAGGTTTATTTGGGAGCTTGGTCCTAAGGAACTGGCCTCCCGCTGGGCTCTCAGGCTCTCTCTCCGGCAGCACCTGCCTCTGGAGCAGCTTCTCCAAGCAGATGTGGAGCCCAGGAGAGGATGTACAGCCCAGCTACTGGGACCCGGCCCACAGCACCCACTCTGGCCAGCAGGGAGCCCCTGGAGACGGACAGAGCCTGGGTCATGGTCAGTTAGGGACCTCCCGGGCAGTTGAGGGACCTTGAGGGTGGGAGAGCATGTGAACGGGGTCTTGGATGAGCTTGGAGGACTCTGGGGCCCTGTGTTTTATGGAGAAGAAACTGCAGAGCAGGCATCCAGGTTTGGAGTCAGGACCCCCGGTCTGAGCCCTGCACTGACTAGCAGAGGCTTGGGCATGTGGTGTGGATTCTCTGAGAGCCAGTCTCCTCATCTGGAAAACACGGATGATCAGGACCACGTTTGTACTTCACACGGTAGGTTTGGGAACCAATGAGACAGGAACATCAGCTGTAGACTGTACAGCGCTTTAACTATGCACCTGTAACAAAATACTGACTTCCCCAAAGACTTCAGTGTTGTTTAAAGCCACAACTGTCACTACAGAGTAAAGGGAAGCCAACAAAAGAAGAGCTGGCAGGTATGATGCCAACGCCCTGGTGAGTCAGGCAGGATTACAGGGAGGAACAGTGGAGGTGGGCAGGTATCAATGGACTAAACAAACAGTCTTGCAGCCGACGAAAATCTCCCACGTTGTCCATCACGACACACAGAACTTCATGTAGTGGGTGAGGGAGCAGACGCTGCAGTCAGATGCTCAGGTTCAAGTTCCATGTCCACCTATCACCAGCTGTGTGACCTTGGGCAAATTACTTAACCTCTCTGATCTTTGGTTTCCTCCTCTGTACAATGTAATGATAGTATGACCTCATAAGTTGTTATGAGGATTAAATAAGTTACTACTGATAACGTACTCAGAACAGTGCCTGGCGCGTACATAACAAGTACTGTACCATATAGTCATTTGTGAAATAAACAGGACAACCTCGGTCTTCACGCCCACCACCAGGATGTCCACTACCGAGACCATCTGGACTTTCTCGTACGTTCCCAAGGTGCTTTGCAGCTGATTAAGTACATTTACATGCAGCATCCCATATGGGCTGCCTTGTGCCATTCACGGTGTCCTGCTGTTTCCCACTGGATACCCTGGTTGGCGGATACTTGGTAAGGCGGGGTTTTAAAGTGCCCTGTGAGAACATTCTTTCATTCAAACGTTGCAAGGCTCTTTGCTGGGAGCTGCAGAAGACAGAAAGTGGTGGAAGTTACAGGGGTTTTCACGGGGCCGACGATGTAGAAAGGAGCTGTCATCTTTGGAGAGAATCTGATTTTGGGCAGCCGGTGGTTCTCATTTCCAGCTCTGTCTTTCACCACCCAGTGAAGACAGTTACAAAAGGAATTGTACCTCCAGCCTGGCATCGCTTCCCCGCAGGGGGCACACGTGGCCAGGCCCTTCTCCTCTGCATCTCTCCATTCTCAAGTCCCTCTCTCACCAAGGATTTTTTTTTTTTTTAAAGAGGGTGTTAAAAAAAACACAAAAAACTTCTAGAAGATGTAGCTTTTTTTTTTTTTTTTTTGCGGTACGCGGGCCTCTCACTGCTGTGGCCTCTCCTGTTGCGGAGCACAGGCTCCGGACGCGCAGGCTCAGCGGCCATGGCTCATGGGCCCAGCCGCTCCGTGGCATGTGGGATCCTCCCGGACCGGGGCACGAACCTGTGTCCCCTGCATCGGCAGGACGACTCTCAACCACTACGCCACCAGGGAAGCCCGAAGATGTAGCTTTTTAAATGGCTTTTTGTTTTCTGAGCAAAAGTCACATATGAACATGTCAGAACTGCTTAAAAACTAAAGGATAGTGTGCTCTCCTCATAATGCTGGTTGATCCCAGTCGATCTGCGAATGAGTCCTTTCCCCCAAGGCAAAACCCCAAGGAAAGGCCAGCACACGGAGCTGCTCTGGGCTGTTTCCCTGGATGGCAATGGAATTAGCAGAACTGGGAGCTCAAAGTAAGCCCCTTCTTTGTTTTGCAACTTCTGTCCATCAGCTGAGCCATTTGCCTTCAGGGGCCGCCAACTCAGAGCAGAAAGGCAAGTGCCAGAGACCCCCGTCCTTCCATCCAAAAACAGCCCTATTGCTACTACACGGCTCTGCCTGCTAGGATGCCACCGAAGTAGTTAGCTACCCATGTCACACGCATAGTCGTTAGAACAGTCGATTTTATTTGGAATGTCATAGCAGAGTAAATATAAAATATAGTAAGAAAATAAAACTGAGACAAAATATAATCAGAAAAAACCCCAGAAAATATAAGCAGAATAAATCAGTAGGCGCTGGTTTCCTCCGAGTCTAGTTCTGAAACACTGGACTGCCCAGAAAGGCAATATACATTTTGGGTACTGGTTACATGGAAGTAGGGGATGGTTCAGAGATCCCCAAAGGTCATTCCAAATTCTGGCTCTGTGTTCTAACCTCTTTTCAAAGTCATGTCAGGGCATGCATGCACTTAGAGGTCAGAGATCCCACTTCTTTTCTTCAAGGGGAAGGAAGGGTTGACAACAGATTTAAGGTGGAGTGTTTTACAAGGTCCGGCAGACATTCAACAAAGCAGATAAAAAGGAAGAAATGGACGGGCAGTGGGGATGGGGAAACAGAGGCAAAGCTCGTAGGAAGCCTCACCACATCTTAGGTTCCTCTTTTGGTCGTGAGGACAAATGGGTCATGGCTCTAAAAATACCTGTGCCGCATCCCGAGGCACCAGCTGACCACTGGGTCGTACACTATGGAGCTGAGCACCGTCTATCAACCATCTGACGGGAGTAAGATGCTCACTCGATTTGGGTTCACCGTTGGTTCTTTTATCATCCTTTCTCTGCAGTTCTAGAAGAAAAATGCCAGGACCCCTTTCAGTTGGGGTTGCCTGAAGTTTGTTGTGGCCAGAAAGCTTTTTCACTTTCTTTGACCTCGTCCTCCGAAAGATCTGGTGCTTTGTGCATCCCTTTTGGAGATTTGCCCTTCTTCCGTCTACTGAGATTTTACTTTCAATTATTCTTCTGTGGGATCAACCACTTCATTTTCAGTTCATGAATCCTGTTCCTTTCTGCATTTCTGGAGTAATTTCAGCCACTCTTCTTTGAGCAGCCCCACTCCTCATGACTTCACGTGGCACCAACCCCTCCCACCTTGGTCCATCCCTGTACTGGGGTCCTGGGGGAGATCTGCATGCTGACCGCAATCTTCTGGGCCTGTATTCCCAGGGGGAATTACAGAGACGTTCTGTAAAGATGAACAGTACAAGGGCCTAGAATACTGTCTGAATAGGGACCAGATAAAACCACAGGTGAGTTAGGGAAGGTGTGCCTTCAGGAGGACCCAGCTCAGTGTTAAGAGCCTAGGCCGTGGCCAAGGGTCCTGTCCCTGGCTCGGTGAAGAATCTCCAAGGTCCCCCTTCTGAAAAGTAAAACCCTAACTCCTCAGGACCAATGAGACACCATGTGGACGCATACAAACCTACCGATACATACACGTGTGTGCTATGTAGACATGAAGAGAGAGACAGAGAGAGAAATCCACTCCGGAAAACAGACTCTACCTGCCTTTGAAGCATCCACAAAGCATATTAGGGAAATGTACTCTGATTTTTGTCCTCAGAGAAAAGCTCTGTCATTTCCTAAAAGTAGCTTCAGTTCAGACCATAGTCTCTGATCACAGCGTATTCTCTGATCACAAATAATGTCCTCACTTTTTTTTCATTTTCCTTCTGCAATTTGACTCCAGCTGCCCCCTTGAAGAACGGACACCAGCCCCCTGGAGCTGCTGGTGGTCCCCAGGGTGCAGGGTGATGACAGGTGGATCTGACACACTTTGGGGGCAAGGAGAGTGCTGGGGAGACCAATGTATCCCAACAGAGGCGAGCTGGAATTTCCTAACTTGGGGATTCTTTGCTCTTGTATTTTTGGCAGGTTTTGCTTCATTGCTTTTGACACTGCTGCTTGATTTATGGCTTCATGACAGTTAGAACTTCATTATCGATTGTACCTTTATCGTCATAACGAGTGCCGTTTAATGTCCTTGCCTTGAACCTTCTTTGTTATGCATCTTGCAGACTTTGCTTCCCTTTTTATTTGAAATTCTTTTAGTCTAGACTTTTAGAGTCAATCTTTCACAGATACACTATTTAGGATGCATTTTTTAAATACAGATTGGTAGGTTTTGTTTTTTAACTTAATCTGAGAATGTTTTAAATGTATGTTTAACCCATTTATATGTTTTGAAATGACAGCTGTGCTAGGTCTTAATTTTGTCATATTTCATATCATGTTTCTCGGTTTTCTTGTTTCTTTTGTTTTCTGTGTTTTGTCACTTGTCTGTTTCCTGAGTTTTGTCCTTTGTTAGCTTGGACCAACTTGTTTTAATTAAACAGTTTTATGATAAATGTAAACATTTATCCCTGATTCATCAATCTTAGACAGACTCCCTTGGTGACCTAGTTTGAAAGACAAACATGTTTGCTTACTTCCTCCACCTCCCCTCTACCTTTCATTTCTGGTTTATTAAATCACAATATTTAATTTTTCTAGTAATTCAAAAACTTTACGCTTGATTTATCAACTTGAAATACTTTCTCCTGACTCGTGGCTCTGAGCGTTGAAGAGACAGATGCAGGCTTTTCCCACCTCATCTTCCCCATCCCATGTCTGCGTGTTCCGATTTTACATGGTTCAAGTCGGTGACATTTACGTTCTCTTCTAGAACAAAATCCCGCAGTTATTTGGCTTCGATTCTGGATTTAAATAGACTCAATGTTTTCTATTTTCCATGGCTTTCCCTATATCCCTTAGCTTGCTGGGCTTAATTTAAATTTTTTTTTTTAAAGAAAGGCTTATTAACATTGCACCATTACCTGATTTCTCCTTTATTTAAAAAAATGTCTCAAGGGAAAGGATATGGGGATATATGTATGTATGTAGCTGATTCACTTTGTTATACAGCAAAACACAACATTGTAAAGCAATTATACTCCAATGAAGATGTTAAAAAAAAGTCTCAATTTTCCTTATCTTTGAAGACAACCTAGGTTCAGAACTACATTTTTATGTATGTATTATGCCACCACGTTTTCTCTTTTAAACATAACATTTGGAAAAACTGTATGTATTATAGCATCCTAAGTTCTACAACTTATTTTTTAATCTTTATTTATAATATATCAAGGTGACCAACTTGTTGAAAATTATGACTGAAAATCATCTGAGATAACCTGAACATTCAGATAATGGTTTAAGAATCTTACATATCAAAAGACAAATATTCGGACTTCCCTGGTGGCGCAGTGGTTGAGAGTCCGCCTGCCGAGGCAGGGGACACGGGTTCGTGCCCCGGTCCGGGAAGATCCCACATGCCGCGGAGCGGCTGGGCCCGTGAGCCATGGCCGCTGAGCCTGCGTGTCCGGAGCCTGCATGTCCGGAGCCTGCGCTCCGCAACGGGAGAGGCCACAACAGTGAGAGGCCCGCGTACCGCAAAAAAAAAAAAAAAAGACAACTATTCAAACTTGTATTTGATTTAAAAAATTGATGGTGAACATGATCAACTCTTGACTTGCTTCCACATCCTATTATGAGCAAACTTTGCCTTAGCTTTCTCAAGACCTAGATCTTGTTAGCTGCTAAAACTGCCTTTTATGTCTAAGTTACTGTAAGTAAAATACTTGCAATCACTTTGAAGGTACCATCACAGAATTCATGTAACTGTGATGGGTAAAACACAACTGAGGACAGTCAATCCTCTATCAAAGAGTGTGACGAAAGCCCTAAAAGGAAAACTCCCCTTTCTGAGTGAAAACGTCCTACGAACACGTTGAGCTTGGTTGGTTGAGCTTGGCTGCGACAGGCTGTGCCTTTCTCTCTCTCCCCTATTCTACGGCCACGTGGAGGAGCCAGGGTTTGCTTTTATACACATTGTCCATTTATGTATCAAGCTTTTATTCAAGCTCAGAAACTGACAGCCCTGCTCTTCTGCTGTTGAGCAGTTAGATCAGGAGAGCTGAAGGAGGGAAAGACCCACTCACAGGGGAGAGGAAGCAGGCGACGGTCTCCGGCAAAGTGCGGAAGTGCTGGGGGAGGGGCCAGGGTTGCTCCCTGGAGAAAGAAGGCGGCCAGACAGCTGGACGTGCTGGACGTCCTGCAGGACACAGACTCAGGCTGGAGCGAGGACAGGTGGCAGGGTGTCCTTTCCATTATGTCTCCTCATTTATTTCGGCTCAAGTACCTCTGAAACCCCTGAGATGAGCCGCCTTCCTGCTGCTGGTCCTAGAAGTGCCGAGAGGTGCCCAGCGTCCCAGTCACTCTCAAGAGGAGACCCGGGCTCTTGCTCCACAGAGAAGGCCAGGGCCGTACGGCGCGAGTCGCCCGTTACTCGTCCTCCACCCTCGGGTCTTCTGGACTCTCCCACGCCCACCCCGCCTGCTGCTTCCCGACTCTGTCCCGGCCCTGGAACCTGCATCCACTGGTGTCCCTTCTAGTTACCATTCTGGGCAGCCCTGCCCGTCCGAGTCCACCCCCCACTGCACCACCTGCTTTGCCCCTTTGCTCAGCAGGCTCTGACCCCTCATCTGCCTTTCCCGATGGCCCCCCAAGCCCAGCCCTCGCCCCAGCGACCTCTCTGTCACACGGCCCTCGACTTCCTCCTGCCCTCTCACCATGCTTTCCACCACCTCAGTCCTTTACGGCCCCTCCCCTCCCCAGGGGTGACCCCTGCTGCTCGCCCTGGGGACATCCATCCAGTGATGTGCCTTCTACTGCCACTTACATGTCAAAAATTCATCTTCTCCCACAAGCTGCCATTTAGCTCCTAAATTCTAAAATCTGCATTTCTAAACATCACCTGGAGACTCAGGAAGAAAGTACCCCAGAAATCTCAAAAGCAACACGTCTGACAATAAACTTACCTCCTTCCCCCCAAATAGATTTCCTATCTTAAGTAGCATCACAGTCTCCCCGCTCGCCCAGGCTAAAGACTGGGGTCTGATTTGGGGCTCTTGCTTTTGCACTATTGCATTCCATTAGTCATAAACGCTTCTCAAGTCTACCCGCGAGGCTCTAACACGCACGCGTCCCCAGCCATGTTGTCCTCCAGCCCCCCTCCCCCCGCCCATCTCACCTGGGCACTGACCTGGAGTCCAGACTCCTGGGTTCCTGAAATAGGGAAGTAAGTGCTCAATCCATTTTGCCAAATGAATGAACTGAATGGGTGTGAAGTCCAGGGATAATAAATTCCCATCTGCATCCAGCACTTCTCAACCTCTAAGCACTCAGGAAGTGCACGCCTGTGCAAGCTGACTCTTCCCCAGCAGTGTTCCTGCCACAGTCGCTGACGTTGCCACACTCAGCGACCTTACCCCCATGAGGCGGAAACCCTGGCAATGGGCAAGCCATCTGACTCCCCTGTGCTGCAGGGCCCTGACCAAGTGGGACCCAGGGGAGCTGACAGCAAAGAGAACCACTTCTCCTTCCACAAGCAGGTGCCCTTGCACATAGACAAACAAGGAAAAACTTCTTTTATTATAAAAGGAAAAAGCTCTCCCCTTCAAAAGTGGTGCTCAGCTTTCTAACGCAGGCATCTGATACACAAGGATGACCCGGACCGACCTGACAGGCTGCTTCATTCCCTGAACATTGAGCCTGCTGGAGCATCACCGCTCATGCCTCCCCGCTGGAAGCGTCCCTAGGGGTGGAGAGAACATAATGTAAACACAGCGTTTGCTTGCTATCTGAAATAAGTGTCTTTCTTAATATGCCAGATAAAATTAAAAGTACATTGCAGATAGCTTCAAGACAGCGGAGGAGTCAGACGTGGAGATCACCTTCCTCTCCACAAATACACCAGAAATACATCTACACGTGGAACAACTCCTACAGAACAGCTACTGAACGCTGGCAGAAGACCTGAGACCTCCCTAAAGGCAAGAAACTCCCCACATACCTGGGTAGGGCAAAAGAAAATAGAATAAACAGAGACAAAAGGATAGGGACGGGACCTGCACCAGCGGGAGGGAGCTGTGAGGGAGGAAAGGTTTCCACACACTAGGAAGCCCCTTCGCGGGCGGAGGCTGCAGGTGGCGGAGGGGGGAGCTTCGGGGCCACGGAGGAGAGCGCAGCCACAGGGGTGTGGAGGGCAAAGCGGAGTGATTCCCGCACAGAGGATGGGTGCTGACCGGCACTCACCAGCCCGAGAGGCTTGTCTGCTCCCCCGCCAGGGCGGGCGGGGCTGGGAGCTGAGGCTCGGGCTTCGGTCGGAGCGCAGGGAGAGGACTGGGGTTGGTGGCGTGAACACAGCCTGCAAGGGGTTAGTGCGCCACGGCTAGCCGGGAGGAGTCCAGGAAAAGTCTGGAGCTGCCGAAGAAGCATTGTTTCGGGGTGCACGAGGAGAGGGGATTCAGAGAGCTGCCTAAACGAGCTCCAGAGACAGGTGCGAGCTGCGGCTAAAAGCGCGGACCCCAGAGACGGGCATGAGACGCTAAGGCTGCTGCCGCCGCCACCAAGAAGCCTGTGTGCGAGCACAGGTCACTCTCCACACCTCCGCTCCCGGGGAGCCTGTGCAACCCACCACTTCCAGGGTCCCGGGATCCAGGGACAACTTCCCCGAGAGAATGCACGGCACACCTCAGGCTAGTGCAACGTCACGCCAGCCTCTGCCGCCGCAGGCCCGCCCCGCACTCCGTGCCCCTCCCTCCCCCCAGGGCCTGAGTGAGCCAGAGCCCCCGAATCAGCGGCTCCTTTAACCCTGTCCTGTCTGAGCGAAGAACAGATGCCCTCCGGCGACCTACATGCAGAGGCGGGGCCAAATCCAAAGCTGAGCCCCTGGGAGCTGTGAGAACAAAGAAGAGAAGGGAAATCTCTCCCAGCAGCCTCAGGAGCAGCGGATTAAATCTCCACGATCAACTTGATGTACCTGCATCTGTGGAATACCTGAATAGACAACGAATCATCCCAAATTGAGGAGGTGGACTTTGAGAGCAACTGTAGACTTGGGGTTTGCTTTCTGCATCTAATCTGTTTCTGGTTTTATGTTTATCTTAGTTTAGTACTTAGAGCTTATTATCATTGGTAGATTTATTGATTTGGTTGCTCTCTTCCTTTTTTTTAAATATATATATTTTTTCTTTTTCACCTCTTGTGAGTGTGTATGTGTATGCTTTTGTCTGTAGCTTTGCTTTTACCATTTGTCCTAGTGTTCTGTCTGCTTTTTGTTTTTTCTTTTTTTCTTTTTAGTAGTTAATAGTGCTTGCTATCATTGGTGGATTGGTTTTTCGGTTTGGTTGCCCTCTTCTTTCTTCCTTTCTTTCTTTTTTTAATTACTTTTTTATTTTTAATAATATTTTTTATTTTAATAACTATTTTATTTTTCTTTCCTTCTTTCTTTCTTCCCTTTTCTTCTGAGCCATGTGGCTGACAAGGTCTTGGTGCTCTGGCCGGGTGTCAGGCCTGAACCTGTGAGATGGGAGAGCCGAGTTCAGGACACTGGTCCACCACAGACCTCCCAGCCCCACATAATATCAAATGGTGAAAGCTCTCTCTCAGAGATCCCAAACTCAATGCTAAGACTCAGCTCCACTCAATGACCAGCAAGCTCCAGTGCTGGACACCCTATGCCAAACAACTAGCAAGAAAGGAACACAACCCCACCCATTAGCAGAGAGGCTGCCTAAAATCATAATAAGTTCACAGACACCGCAAAACACGCCACCAGACGCGGTCACGCCCACCAGAAAGACAAGATCCAGCCTCATCCACCAGAACACAGGCACCAGCCCACTCCAAGAGGAAGCCTACACAACCCACTGAACCAACCTTACCCACTGGGGGAAGACACCAAAAACAACGTGAACTGTGAACCTGCAGCCTGCGAAACGGAGACCCCAAACACAGTAAGTTAAGCACAATGAGAAGACAGAGAAACATACAGCAGATGAAGGAGCAAGGTAAAAACCCACCAGACCTAACAAATGAAGAGGAAATAGGCCGTCTACCTGAAAAAGAATTCAGAATAATGCCAGTAAAGATGATCCAAAGTCTTGGAAATAGAATAGAGAACATACAAGAAATGTTTAACAAGGACCTAGAAGAACTAAAGAGCAAACAAACAATGATGAACAGCACAATAAATGAAATTAAAAATTCTCTAGAAGGAATCAATAGCAGAAAAACTGAGGTAGAAGAATGGATAACAGACCTGGAAGATAAAACAGTGGAAATAACCACCGCAGAGCAGAATAAAGAAAAAAGAATGAAGAGAATTCAGGACAGTCTCAGAGAACTCTGGGATAACATTAAATGCACCAACATTCAAATTATAGGGGTCCCAGAAGAAGAGAAAAAAAAAGGGGGGCTGAGAAAATATTTGAAGAGATTATAGTTGAAAACTTCCCTAATATGGGAAAGGAAATAGTCAATCAAGTCCAAGAAGCACAGAGAGTCCCATACAGGACAAATCCAAGGAGAAACATGCCAAGACACATATTAATCAAACTATCAAAAATTAAATACAGAGAAAAAATATTAAAAGCAACAAATAACATACAAGGGAATCCCCATAAGGTTAACAGCTGATCTTTCAGCAGAAACTCTGCAAGCTAGAAGGAAGTGGCATGACATAATTAAAGTGATGAAAGAGAAAAACCTACAACCAAGATTACTCTACCCAGCAAAGATCTCATCCAAATTCGATGGAGAAATTAAAACCTTTACAGACAAGCAAAGCTAAGAGAATTCAGCACCACCAAACCAGCTTTACAACAAATGCTAAAGGAAATTCTCTAGGCAGGAAACACAAGAGAAGGAAAAGACCTACAATAACAAACCCAAAACAATTAAGAAAATGCTAATAGGAACACACATATCAATAACTACTTTAAATGTAAATGGATTAAATGCTCCAACCAAAAGACATAGACTGGCTGGATGGATACAAAAACAAGACCCGTATATATGCTGTCTACAAAAGAACCACTTCAGACCTATGGACACATACAGAATGAAAGTGAGGGGATGGAAAAAGATATTCCATGCAAATGGAAATCAAAAGAAAGCTGGAGTAGCAATTCGCATATCAGACAAAAAAGACTTTAAAATAAAGACTATTACAAGAGACAAAGAAGGACACTACATAGTGATCAAGGGATCAATCCAAGAAGAAGATATAACAATTGTAAATATTTATGCACCCAACATAGAAGCACCTCAATACATAAGGCAAATGCTAACAGCCATAAAAGGGGAAATCGATAGTAACACAATCATAGTAGGAGACTTTAACACCCAACTTTCACCACTGGACAGATCATCCAAAATGAAAATAAATAAGGAGACACAAGTTTTAAATGATACACTAAACAAGATGGACTTAATTGATATTTATAGGACACTCCATCCAGAACCAACAGAATACACTTTCTTTTCAAGTGCTCATGGAACAGTCTCCAGGATAGATCATATCTTGGGTCACAAATCAAGCCTTGGTAAATTTAAGAAAATTGAAATTGTATCAAGTACATTTCCATCCACAACACTATGAGACTAGACAGCAATTACAGGAAAAAAACTGTAAAAAATACAAACACATAGAGGCTAAACAATACATTACTAAATAATCAAGAGGTCACTGAAGAAATCAAAGAGGAAATCAAAAAATACCTAGAAACAAATGACAATGAAAACACGATGACCCAAAGCCTATGGGATGCAGCAAAAGCAGTTCTAGAGGGACTTTATAGCAATACAATCCTACCTGAAGAAACAAGAAACATCTCAAATAAACAACCTAACCTTACACCTAAAGCAATTATAGAAAGAACAAGAAAACCTGGAAGTTAGCAGAAGGAAAGAAATCATAAAGATCAGATCAGAAATAAATGAAAAAGAAATTAAGAGGGGCTTCCCTGGTGACACAGTGGTTGAGAGTCTACCTGCTGATGCAGGGGACACGGGTTCGTGTCCCGGTCCGGGAAGATCCCACATGCCGTGGCGCGGCTGGGCCCGTAAGCCATGGCCACTGAGCCTGTGCGTCTGGAGCCTGTGCTCCGCAACGGGAGAGACCACAACAGTGAGAGGCTCGCGTACCACAAAAAAAAAAAAAAAAAAAAGGATGCTATCTCTACATTAATTCTTTTTATCATCCACTGGACTTCTAGAGCATTTTAAATGAAACTTTCTTTATTTTTAACGAGGATAAAGTTCTGCCATTTCTGTCCAGGAATCTCAGGATTGAAAAGAACACAGAGGCCATCTAGATGCATTTTAGATACAAAACCCCCTTTAGGATGGCCCTTCCCTAGCAACACTCAGGTATCTGCTCTTCAAAAAGAGCCAAGAATGGGGAGTCCACTGTCTCCGGAGGTAACTCCAGCCCTGGCTGTGATGGAGGAGCTGCGACCTTGCTCTAAAACTGACTGGCTCCCCCCAACCCCTTCTCCACATTTGTTCCTGTTTTATCCACTGGACCTGAACAGAATAAACTTAATTAGGTTCCCACATTAGCACCTCAAAGATTCTAGCCCAGCTACGCATTCTAGCCCCCCAACCACGTGCTTTACGTATACAGCAGTTCCGCTTTCGGGGGTATTTATGTATTTTATAAATTTGTCTCATGAAATATTAAGCAAGCTCACCTTTCTCATGACAGCCTTTTCATACACAGAACGATAAAATATCGCGGATTTGAAAAGTTCCTATCTCCTTGTTTCCACAATCAGTAGAACATTACTCCAACAGAAAGGAGTCTCAGGTTACAAACTATAAAACTCTGCACCTATATCCTCGTGCAACTTTACATTCAGTTTCTGAGTCTTGGTTCACGGCAAGACAATCTCGGATTAAATTTCCATCTAATCTGAAAGAACGCTGAGAAGTCCTTTTGCTTGTCCATATGGGAGAGCCATCAACAGCATAAGGAACACTGGCTATGACTGTCCTTTGTTCCCCAGCTGCTCTGCTTTTAGGCACATGCCATAGATGCACAAGGAAATGAGTTGATGGCAATGATTTGCAACACAAAATAATAATAACACCAAAAAAGGAAAAAATCCTGAATGTCTATAGGTGAGAGAATTGATAAAAATACCCTCATGATGGACTAGTCTACGTTTACGGGGACACTACAACAGAGAGCTCTGGAAAGCTAAGAGAGAGGCGGTATAATGTATGATTTATGGGTACAAATTGAATCCCACGGAAAAATGTACTGACTGTTTTATTAAAAATATGTTACGTAGGTTCCCAAATGATAAACTTCATGGTAAAACTCCCTGAAACAGCCAG
Source organism: Phocoena sinus (assembly GCF_008692025.1). Lineage (NCBI taxonomy): Eukaryota > Metazoa > Chordata > Mammalia > Artiodactyla > Phocoenidae > Phocoena > Phocoena sinus. Next base: position 2,460,828 of record NC_045774.1, on the reverse strand, counting down.
ACCCATCAACAAACGCAGAACAACCAACTTTCTAGTTGTTTACCACTGAAATGACATTAATCATATACAAATAATTTGGAAATTAAATCTGCACATGTGACATTATCTCTGTTACCTTCCGAAAATTCTTGAGGCTCGTGGACCTAAAGACATCTGTACTTCACATCTAACGAGATAGGGCTGAAGTTACTTGTCTCAAAACATATTCAACCCACCGAGTCATGCCGTTCTGTTCTTTTCTGGATGTTACTTCAAAGCAGCGATCTCTGTTGAGATTTTTCTCCAGAGCCACACAAAATGGTTTTATACAGGAAGAGCACATCGTCACTGTGTATCACCTACACACTATTCTCAGGTGAGTCCCAAATTAAAATTTTATTTCTGCCACCGCTGCCATCTCAATGGAATCAACAGAATGGACTCTGTAATGTTTTTGCTGTTTTTTTCTTCCAATTCCTTTTCATTTGGCAGTAAAATTTATCCAAATTCAAGAAACAGGCACAAAATATCCAGGTTGCGTGTAGTGGGGAAGGTCAAGACCACTCAAAAATTCTTCTTGGCCACAAGAAAAATCCATTCCAAATACGCAAAACACTAAAAACGCTAAAATATCAACAGCTTATCCTGTCAAAACAGCAGTCCTGTTGCTCTGCCAGCTCCCCTGGGCTCAGCCCCCTACCCCACCCCCCAATCCCTGCACAACCCCTGCAGATGATCAGTTTGCGGGCACAGGCTCTCTGTGGAGGGGGCGGTGCAGCTAACTGATGAGGGGAATTTCAGAGGGAGTAGAAGAAGCCTTTTTCTTCCAGTTAGAAAGTTCATGAACCACAGCCTAGCTGACAGTTATAATGGCAAGAGGAAATGCAAAATACCTCCTGGCAGATTTGACAAAATTGGAAAATCCCTGAAGACCTGTACTTCCAGAACCAGACTGATTAAAGGGAGGGAAGACAGGAAAGGGAGGAGGGGGAGGGAACAGAAGAGAAGGCAAGAGAGATGGACCTAACAGGGGCAACAGGATAGACAAGGCAGGTTGTCCTATTGCCGGGAAGGTTCTAGACTTTGAGAAATCCTAAGATACAAAATTTTCAGGTCATTTCCTTTCAGTTGCCAGATAGTGATTATTCTGTGCTCTATCTACAGAGAAAGGGACGGCACTTGTAAATTACTTATAAGCAAACAGGCCTGCAAAGCTGTCAACTTCCTATTACCCAATAAATCACGCTCGGCCGTGACCTTCGCCCCAGCTGCAGCTTGGTGTGATACAATTGGTATGTACTCACAGTTTGCTTTTTACTCCAAAAAGTGCTTAATTACCTCCTTTGATTCCTAGGCGTGTGTATTCAGGCACCTTGGGAAACGACTTGTGTACTCACCCACCTCTATCGTAATCGTCATCATGCAGACCGTGAAAAGTAGGTAAGTGAGAAAGGCGCTGTACACTCCGGAGGCAGGGAGGACAATTCCAAACTTAACAGAATGAGCCTTCTCACCTAGGAGACCCACGTACTCCTCTACAGCTACGGAGACAAACTCAAGCGAGGAGCCCCGCCGGCCACGCCTGCCTACGCCAGGATGCGGCCCACAGGTGTGAGGCCCCCTGACTGGCTCCTGGTGTAAAGGAGCCATTGACACTCGTGAACCCGAAGACGTGGTACCAAGGGAATGGGTCTCTGTGGGAAGAGGAGCTGTGATCCTGCCACTTTAAGTGTGATCCAGAAGCTCATATAACGACCCTGACATCGGAAAAATTGGGCCGAGCGGTAGAGAAAACCAGTGGTTCCCTTCCAGGGAAGGAAAAGCAAAGCACGGAAAAGGGATGTGCTTTCTCTGAAAGGGCTATGAGGAGGGTTCTGTGTCTGAAACTAACGTCACTTGTTTTACTCACTGCTCCTTGCTTTTGAACGAGCTAGTCACCCACCCCACCCCCAAATCTGCACAAAGAACTCACACGTGCCTTTGACATGGTCCCCAGTGAACACACCTCCTGGGACTCATCCCCTTGTGCTCCCCCTTTCCCCAAGTGCGGGTCAGACTCAGTATCTTGCTTCTAACCAACAGCATGTAGCAGAGACAATGGAAATGTCACTCTTGCAAGTAGGTTACAAGAAATTATAACTTCGTGTTGCTAGCGATCTACTGCATTCTCAAGTTTGCAGGCTCTGAGAAAGCAAGCTGCTGTGTCCGAGACGCTTGTATGCCAAGAAACTGAGGCCCTTGGTCCAACCAAGTGAGGTTGGAAGTGAGTCCTTCCCCAGCTGAGTCTTCATTCGAGACCAGTCCTGGCCAACACCCAGACTGCAGCCTGTGAAAGACCCTGAAGCTCAGGACCCCGATTCCTGACCCACAGAAACTGTGAAGTAATAAACCTGGGTTATTTTAAGCCACTAAGTTTTGGGGTGGTTTGTTACACAGCAGTAGATAACTAATGCACTCCTCTTTTATTGCACTGTCCAAACACCACCTTCCCCCTGGAAATTTCTTGGTCCCCCCACCCTCTCCCCCCTCCCCTCCTTTGTACTTTCACAACCTGATCTGTCTTCTCCTCTTGTCATCACTGTACTTGCCTCTTTCTGTCTCAGAAACTCTGTCTCAGAGTTTTTTTGAGCCTATGGTCCTAGCTAGATTACATGCTACCCGAGGGCATCAGTGCCAACATCCTTCTAGCCCCGATGTGGCTATGTACACAAGAAGAGCTCAAATATTACCTGATGTAACTTAGAGATAAAAAAATATGCCTCTACTTTTGGAAAATTTAGGGCAGGAGTCACATGACAATTAGAGGACAAGAGACCGCCCACAGAAGCAGACCGCCCACCTCACTGCTCAGAAAATATTCTGAAAGCATTATATTCCCTGCTTAGATGAACCTTAAATCCCCTTTATTTTACCCTATTTATTAATTTTTTCATAAGGAGAAATAACCTTATTTTTCCAATTATGAAAAAAACTACTATTTCTCATTACAAAAGAAATGGGGGCTTCCCTGGTGGCGCAGTGGTTGAGAGTCCGCCTGCCGATGCAGGGGACACGGGTTCGTGCCCCGGTCTGGGAAGATCCCACATGCCGCGGAGCGGCTGGGCCCGTGAGCCATGGCCGCTGAGCCTGCGCGTCCGGAGCCTGTCCTCCGCAACGGGAGAGGCCACAACAGTGAGAGGCCCGCGTAACGCATAAAAAAAAAAAAAAAAAAAAAAAAAAAGAAATGGGAAAAAAGTATACCAAGTAAAATAAAAAGTCTGTAACACTACCACTTACAGAGAATCACTTCTGACATTGTCTTTTATGTCCTTCTAGAATCTGTATGTATAGATAATACTCATTTTTAATTAAAATATAATTTTTGCCAAATGACTGCATAATTCGCCTTTCGCATTTCATACATGTGGCTATTTTTATCAACTAACATTTCAATATCTATTTTATTGTTGAATGTTCCAATTCTGTATTAATGTACAGGATACAGTCATATACTTATATAATCCTGTATTAATGTAGGTTGTTTCCAGTTCATTATTATCACAAGTAAAATGACAGAAAGGAAAGTTATAACTCAACAATCCTAAAAAACTACTGTTTTGGGAGGAAGTCTCCCAACATTTTAGAAACGCTTCCAGAAAATTCCATAGGTCCGTCCCCCAGATGCATTACTTACTGGAAGGCAATGGAGCCCAGCTCTGGAGGAGGACTTGGAAGGACAGGCGCAGGGAGAAGGGAAGGGCCAGGTACCAAGACCATTCAAGAGCAGAGCCAGGTACTGGGCAGCAAGAAGGCCAAGGCATCATGACACAGAGGGCTCCACTGTGGCCGTCACAGTCAGACAGCAGCGCTGGCAGCAGCTCACACTAGAGCCTTTCACGGTGACTCTGAGCCAGGTGCTGCCTCACACTTCGGCATATTTAACTGTCTTCCAAGCTTGACCAATTCCATTGTCCCTAGAGCCCTAGAAGCTGTATTACCAGAATGGGTCCCACTTCACAGATGAAAGAGAATATGGCTTTGAGTTAAAAAAATCTACGTAATTGGATACAGTGAGATGAGCCAGGGAGACGGCAAACTTTTACACAGAACTTGGGTGGTACCAATCCATGGAGTTTCGAAAGAAAAGTCCTGAAGAAGAAATCTTTGATTCCAGGAATGGGATCTGCCACCAAGAAAATACCCAAAGGCATTAGAGGTTATTCAGTCCTTTCCTGCCAATGGTTCCATGACACATTCCCGAGCCTAACACAACAGGGGCGTGATTAGAGCCCAGACACATCGATTGTATGTTTACAAGATGAGTATCTGTGAAAACACATATGGGTTGAAAATGTGAACAGTCTCGGGCTTCCCTGGTGGTGCAGTGGTTGGGAGTCCGCCTGCCGATGCAGGGGACACGGGTTCGTGCCCCGATCCGGGAAGATCCCACATGCTGCGGAGCGGCTGGGCCCGTGAGCCATGGCCGCTGAGCCTGCGCGTCCGGAGCCTGTGCTCCACAACTGCAGAGGCCACGACAGTGAGAGGCCCGCGTACCGAAAAAAAAAAAAAATGTGAACAGTCTCATACAAATGCCAGCAATATTGTTTCAATGGAAACTGTAGAAGAAATTAAGAGTTATTTTTAAACAGAGAGGGAGAAAAAATAAACCCTAACATCAGAAATAAAATTTACAAGAGTTATAGCAGATACTTATAAAACTCAGGACAAGGGCTTCCCTGGTGGCGCAGTGGTTGAGAGTCCGCCTGCCGATGCAGGGGACACGGGTTCGTGCCCCGATCCGGGAAGATCCCACATGCCGCGGAGCGGATAGGCCCGTGAGCCATGGCCGCTGAGCCTGCGCGTCCGGAGCCTGTGCTCCACAACTGCAGAGGCCACGACAGTGAGAGGCCCGCGTACCGAAAAAGAAAAAAAATGTGAACAGTCTCATACAAATGCCAGCAATATTGTTTCAATGGAAACTGCAGAAGAAATTAAGAGTTATTTTTAAACAGAGAGGGAGAAAAAATAAACCCTAACATCAGAAATAAAATTTACAAGAGTTATAGCAGATACTTATAAAACTCAGGACAAGGGCTTCCCTGGTGGCGCAGTGGTTGAGAGTCCGCCTGCCGATGCAGGGGACACGGGTTCGTGCCCCGATCCGGGAAGATCCCACATGCCACGGAGCGGATAGGCCCGTGAGCCATGGCCGCTGAGCCTGCACGTCCGGAGCCTGTGCTCCGCAACGGGAGAGGCCGCAACAGTGAGAGGCCCGCGTACTGTAAAAGAAAAAAAAAAAAAAAAAAAAAAAAAAACTCAGGACAAGCTTAGTGTCTGCAACGAGCTATTCAGATTTAACTTGTCTAAACTCATGTTTTCACCAATTTTAACATTTCCTCTTTGCCTTGATAGTTTTCACGGTGCTATTCCATATTTAAAGTGTTCTAAACCTGCAAGTCACTTAAAGCTGTGATGCAAAAAAATCCTTGGTCAGATAGAATTATGCACTCCCAGAAACCCGCTAGGTGTAAGGACCCCCAAATGGATCACTTGGACAGGATTGTTAGGTCGACAGCACAACCCTAAACATTTATGAAAACACTCTAGCTTCTAATCAGGGACATCCTTATGAGAGCTTTCTCTAAAAACGGCACCGCCAGTTAGACCAGACGGGAGTCCGTCGGCTCCATTTCTTAAGGTTTCACTGTACCTGAGTCGGGTGACTGAGACAGAAAAGCATGAACCCTGTAAATTCCATAGAGGACAGAGAAGGAGCTTGTTGTTGACGGACCGGGAGCCTCAGGCTGAGGACCACCAGGATCACGGAGGACACTCACACTTCTGCACAGCCCGCCCTCTGGCCAATGCCACCCCACGTAAACCCCCAGTACGGGACATACATGTCCACTTAGGTGAGTCACTGCATCCTGGGAAGGCTCCAAATCTGAGAAGAGCTTCGTGTAAACCAGACATGCCTCCCCACGGCCTCTGCCCACTGCACCCACGGTATCCAGAGCCCCTCTCCACAAAATGGCCAAGTATTTGGAAACCTAGCCTGGTTTTTTTGGGTTTTTTTGCGGTACGCGGGCCTCTCACTGTTGTGGCCTCTCCCGTTGCGGAGCACAGGCTCCGGACGCGCAGGCTCGGCGGCCATGGCTCACGGGCCCAGCCGCTCCGCGGTACGTGGGAGCTTCCCGGACCGGGGCACGAACCCGTGTCCCCTGCATCGGCAGGCGGACTCTCAACCACTGCGCCACCAGCGAAGCCCATCCTAGCCTGTTTTTACTGTGCTCTTTCCCGCATGTTACGACACCAGTTCCTTCATTGTTTCCTATAGGACATGCTTTACAGGAACTTATTCACTAAGTATTTACGGAGCCCCTTCCAGGGCCAGGCCTGCTCCAAGTGCCGAGGCCCATGTCCAAGGCCCTTACATTCTAGCAGGTGGGGGAAGGGTGCCCCTAAGACATCTATGAACCCCTCCTGGTTTCTGTTCCCTGCAGAGCGCAGGGTGTGAGCACAACACAGTAACCAGGTGTGATCTGCCCTGCTCTGGGTCCAGATTCAACGCCTCTTCTTCTGCATCCTAAGAAACAATTTGACTCCAGTCCAGCATGGTTGAAAACTATGATTCAGAATGATCACGTGTCCTAGTGCCTATGTCAAAAATAATTTTCAGCCTAATAATCTGTTTACCTCCCTGGTGGCTAAGGGGCTCATAGCACCTAAAATGTACAGAGAGAAAAAGAGGCAACTCAAAGATGGACTGTTCAATGGATCCATAGAGAATAACTGTCTCTCTACAAGAAATATAAAATTAGATTCCTATATCACCATATACAAAATCAAATTTAGTACAGTAATTTAGTATTAGGAGAAAAAGGAGATGGTCTTTATGTTTTTAGGTAGGAAGAACTTCTTAAATGACAAACAAAGAGAAAAACAACAAAAATACCGATGGGTTTGAAGAGCTCAAAACCTTCGTATTACAAAAGACCCCGTACACAGACAAAGTTAATGACAATAAACCACGTGAAGTTATTTGGAGCCTTAATGACAAGGGATGAGTGTCTAAAATTTATAAAGATCATCAGGGATCATTGAGGAGAAGACATAACCCAACAGAAAAATAAACAGAGGACGTGAACAGACAATTCACATGGAAACCCAAATGGCCAACAAAATATTTCAATAAATGCCCAACCTCACCAGTAACAGAGAAACACAAAATATTTCATGCACTAGTTTGGCAAAATGTTTAAAAAAGTCTGCAGACACCAAGTCCTCCCACTTAGTAGAAACTGAAACAGAGAGCAATTGGCAGCACCTAATAAGGTTGAAAATGTACACACTTTACGATGCAATTCCACTCCTATGGCTGTAACTGCAGGAAACTCGGGCTGCCACTGCAGCCGTGTCTAACAGCCCAAAAGTGGAGATAATGTGAGTGCCCGTGAAGGGGAAAGACAAAACAATCAGTAACATGTTGAAGGAAACAGGCAGTGGCAGAAAAACCTGTGCCCTGTAATTCCACTGATGAAATGCTGAAAACGCATCAAACAGTTCCACGTGCTGTTTATACACAGCTTGGTTACACGTACGCTTTAAAACACAAAGATGTGGAGAAGAGGGACCGACCACACGTCCAACTGAAGCCAGTGGCTGCCTTTGGCGGGGACTGGGTGGCGGGTGGGACTGAGGGGGTTTTCGAAGGGGGCTCTGGTTGATTTTAACACGATCTGAAGCAAACGTACTCTATGTTATTCTGGCGCCGTGGGTACTGAGTGTTATATCTGAGTTCAGACGCTGAACGTCAAATCATCCTTTACAGGTCCCTAAATTTAATTTCCTCCTAATTGAAAATGGAAACTCACAAAAACAAACAAGCTGGCACTTGAGAGTAACTCAACAGCCCCTAAGGAGCACACACCTAACTGAATCGGGATAATTAGGATCCTCCTGTCATTAAGAATGTGCTGAGGACTCATGTCCTGCTCACACCCACCCCGCGCGCGCGCAAATGAGGAAGGGCCCAACCCAGCAGCTGTGTGAGGGCGGAGACACAGCCCACCCTCCTCCGGGTGCTCGTGCCTGTGGCTGAACCTGGACCCTCACCCCTCCACTCGCGCCTCAGCCTCCCCCCCTCCCAGCTCTATTCCTTCTCCGCCCTTTACTTTTCTCCACGGCATCACAGTCTCACGCCTCCGTATACTTTTACGACTTACAACGTTCACTTAACGAATTGCTTACTCAAATGTAATTTCCATCCGGGGAATGAGAGGACAAGGACAAACCACATTCCAGGTGGTGCCTGCTCCCACACGGTGAGGCGACACGCAGAGACCCCAACACCACGGAGGCTCCCGGAAGGAAGCGGAGCTGCTGGGGATACAGGCGCCGGGATAGACCGCGACCAGCCATCCGCCCGCCAGCGCCAGAATTCTCCCCAAGACATTTATGATGGAGCTAAGGAATTGTAAAAAAAAAAAAAAAAGTTAATATATTTCCCCAAAGACTATTCTGATAGGGAAAAAGAAGACAAGAAAGATCTGTTCGCGCTGCCACCCGAGCTGCCTTTTCTGTACTTTGTTTCCGCATATTTCTCTGAGAAAGTAGGCAGGCCCAGAGCCAGGGCAGACTAGAACTACCCTCCTGCACGGGGCTGAGCTGTCAGCCCCACAACGGGACGCACAGGGAACCTCCAGGCACCGTCTGGGGACTGAGCCACCACCTCCAGGAAGGCGCCCAGGAGAGCTTATGTCCCAGCATCTCAGGCTCATAGGCCCCGTGGCAGGCGAGGACCCCTCGGCCCACATGGCAGGACTGGCCCCTTGGGGAGGACTTGGAGAGCAGTACCCGTGGGAAACCACGGAGCCAGACGCCCAGGCAGAGTGCAGAACAGGCCTGAATCTAAGTGCATTCTGAATTCCAGTGCTTCACCGCGGCCCGCGGCCTAAGGCGTGTGGGATATAAAACCACCATCTGCTACTATATAGAAAATAGATAACTAAGAAGGACCTGCTGTAGAGCACAGGGAACTCTACTCAATACTGTGCAATGGCCTATATGGGAAAAGAATCTAAAAACAGCCTGGATATATGTATATGTATAACCGATTCACTTTGCTATACACCTGAAACTAACACAACATTGTCGATCAACCGTATGCCAATAAAAAATTAAAAACAAAAACAAAAACCACCATCGGGCAGATGCTTCTGGCCGTGCATACTTGAACAGGCAGAGGAAGTCAGTGGCCCCCGGTTGACACAGCAACAGCCCTGCTACTCTGCGGAGAGCACACTATGCCCCCTGCACCCAGGGGGCCACCCTGTTCCCTCGGGACCCTTGGTGCAGCGAGACCCGCACGAGGATTTGACGAGGCTTTGACTTACTGGGCGGATCTGTGCACCGTCTTATGGACACAGATGCTGCAAGGGGGCCTCTCCCTGTCCCTCCTCACCTTTCCCACCATATCATGCAGGCCCTGGCCCCCTATCTGGGCTGGGCCTGGTCTCCCTTCGAGGCAGAAGTAGAGAAAACGGAGATTCGGAGGGACAAGGGAGTTTTGAGCATTTTCCTTTGCGCACCAGGGGTATTTCCTGCCTTTCAGAACACAGGCCTCCGCGACAACAGGCAGGAGAAAGAACCGGGCTGGCTCTCTGCGCCAAGGAGAGCCGGAGCCGCAGGTAGAGGGGCACAGGGAGGAGGGCAGAGAGCGCGCAGGGATGACGACTCAGCCGGAGAGGCTGGGGCTGCACCTGCCTGCCTGATGGCTCAGACACACTGCGGTGTCCTTAAGGGCGAGGCCACAAACACCGGGGAGAATGGGGGTCCTGCTGGCGGTGCTCCGTCCCCGCTTACAGAAGGACTGCAGGGGCATCACCCCAGTGCACTCAGTGACTAGAGCCTGAACTTGGACTCCAGCTGCAGACTGGACGCAGCGCCCTCAGGAGGAGGGGCCACCACCCCAACCTCCAGGGCAATGCGTCCTGGCAGGAACACCCCTGCCCTCTGCCTTCCTGCTCAGCACTCTTCACTGCATGAGTCAGCGAGGGCTGCATAACAAACAGCCAGACTGAGGGCTCAGACAGCAGACGTCTCATCCCACAGTCTGGAGGCTGGAAGTCTGAGACCAGGTGTGAGTAGGGCTGCTTTCTCCGGCCTCTCTCCTTGTCCTACCCCTGTGTCCTCACACGGTCGTCCCTCTGTGTGTGTCTATGCTCTGATCACCTTTCTTATCAGGACGCTACTCATGTGGGATTAGGGCCCACCCTAATGACGTCATTTTAATTTACTCGCCTTTGCAAAGGTCCCTTCTCCAAATATGGTCACATTCTGGGGCCCAGGAGGTGAGGGCTCTAACATGTGGACTTTTGAGGGCATAGCTCAGCCCCTAACAAGGACTGGATCCACTTGCTGAGTTTCTGCAGGCCACTCATTCAGGGAGCAGGCAGGCACGGCCAGGGCTGCTGCTGTGAGCATTACAAGCTCACAGGTCTGTGCGGGCAACGCTTTTCCACCTACCTCAGGCCCTGGGGGACTCCAGGCCTGGCAAAGAGTCTCTAGCAGGTCACTGTCTAAAACGATCTACCAAATGTGGAGATGGTAATCCATCGTCCCTACAAATACAGATGACTCAGAAGACAGGGGCTGATAGGAAAGAGCCGTGGCACGTTCGCGGTGCTACCGCGGGTGCCCAGTGAGGATGCCGCCAGGCGGTACCCAGAGCGCCTGACAACAATCTCAGGACGACGGGGCTGCCTAGTGGCCACTGTGTGCTAAGGATGCCCCCTCCACGTCCCCCAGCAACGCCCGTCCTGAGTCCCGAGGCGGAGTACGTGTCCTCACACGGCGAACCTGCTCACCCTGGTTGCCAGGAGGCCTCGACACAGTGTGGACGCGGGGCACCCAGTGCACGCTCACGCCGGCTCTCCCGGGCCAGGGACCCTCCTGCTGAGTGTCTTTGCTGCCTCAGCAGGAGGACAGTGGGGCCTCCCGCTGTGGGGTGGCCACAGCGAGAAGGAAGCCCGTGTCCCGACACAGGGTCCTCCAGGTGCACCATCCACGGGAAGGGGCAGATGCCATAAAGCAGATCTGCCGCGTCGCTGTGACCCATGAAGCTGGAAATCCCATAAATCCAAGCTCCCCGCGTTGAGTCACTCAAAACTGGCCCAGAGGTGCAATCTCCCTCTTGCTGTGTAGAGTGGGATCACATCCAGAGCGGAAAAGCACAGCTCTCGGGGGACAAATTCTATTTGCCCTAAACAGAGGCGGGGCCGCATCCTGGCCCCACTGAAGGTGTGAAACGTCCTTCCTTGGGGTGTCAGCAAACCACTGAGCTCACCAGGCTTAAGACCTGCAGCTACAGGTCACGGCAGCCTCCTCGGGTCAGCGGGGAATCAGCACAGAAATAAGATATTACAGCATTAGTTCGGCAAATCAGCAGGAGGTTTTGCTAACCCCACACTGCCCTGAAAACTTCACAGTTGTGACTTCAACAAATACCGTATGCTAACACATATATATGGAATCTAAGAAAAAAAAAGTCATGAAGAACCTAGGGGTAAGATGGGAATAAAGACACAGACCTACTAGAGCATGGACTTGAGGATATGGGGAGGGGGAAGGGTAAGCTGGGACGAAGTGAGAGAGTGGCATGGACATATACACTACCAAACGTAAAATAGATAGCTAGTGAGAGGCAGCCGCATAGCACAGGGAGATCAGCTCTGTGCTTTGTGACCACCTAGAGGGGTGGGACAGGGAGGGTGGGAGGGAGACGCAAGAGGGAAAAGATATGGGAACATATGTATATGTATAACTGATTCACTTTGTTCTACAGCAGAAACTAGCACACCATTGTAAAGCAATTGTACTCCAATAAAGATGTTAAAAAAAAAAAAAGCTGTGGGCTTATTCTTTATAGGTGAGGTATGGGAAGACCCTGTGGCCAGGAGAGATCAGATGGAGAATCTCACAGGCCAAGGGGACGGATGAATTCCAGGGGAGGGGGCTGCACAGTCCTGTGTCAACAACCCCAGTCACGGGGGGACTTCTCTAGGTTCACTGCGGGCAATCTGCTCCACTGCAGGAGACGGTCAGCACGTGCCTGAACCCTCAGAGGGGAGCCTGAAGCTGGTATGGGCCTGTCCCAGGGCCTGTCCCCATGGAGAACTGCCCTTCAGTGACAGATTCCAGATGCTGACAGCAGGCAGGGACGAGGACCCTGTCTTCTGCTGAACCGCCTGTGTGAGGACATGAGTCTGAAACAGCCGGTGGCCACAAGGTGGAGCCTGGGAAGAACACACCCAGGCCAGGAGCCTGGATGGAAAGTGTCTCTGAACTCTGAATCACGGATTTCTAAATTTTCAGTTTGTGAGCCCCGTAAGTTCCCATTTTTTTGCTCAAGCCAGATGCATCGCATTTTGTATCACTAGTGGATTCTGATACTTAGCTTATTTGGGGGGGTTTATGCAAAGCCAAACAGATGCACAGACTCCTGGAAATTTATAGACCAAACAGAACTGTCTTCGTGACATTCATAGTCATACCCGAGGAGCAAAGAAAATCCTGAAAGGCGGAAGCCAGTCATCTCACGAAAAGGGGCCCTAAAGAACACAGAAGCAAGACCAGGCAGGGGCTGTGTAGACTGCGAGTTACCGCTTTCTTCCTGTCCAAACAAGAGGGCGTTTAATCTGCACCTGGCTGCTGACATTTTAAAATCTTGCTCTGAAGGCTGTATCAATGGCTCATGTGCATTTACTAGAAACTAGATCCAATTGATACATATCATTTTACATAAAGACTTCGCTTCTGTGTTAGTTATTAATCATCTGTGACCCTCCAGACAGGGCTAGCCTTAGTCCCCTGGGCAGTACCCACCTAAGGCCCATCTGTACACATGCTGGAGACTTCACACAGGGGCACAGCCTCTGAGTCGTGGGTCTGTGAAGCACACCCACGACGCTGAAGGGAAAACTAGAGCACAGACGGTCTTTGAAAACCGCTGCTTCAGGTTCAAGAACGGCAGGAGGCACTTGAGTGTAAGGAGACAATTTAAAATAAACAGAAAGAGAGAGAGAAATCTCATTTTATGCAGTAGACAGCAAAACTGTAGGGAGGGTTACTTCAAAAGATGACACTGGTATAGAATATTAATGAGTTATTAAGTATTTAAGTTAACTCAAGGATGGTAGATCCATAGTGAGTGATACGGTTATCATAGAGGAGGAGGATTCTTGGCCTTGGAGATCGTTTACTATCTGTTGAGATTACCGCCCCCACCCCCCACATCCTCCCCACAGTTTTGTGCTGGTGTCGGTTCATTTCTTGGTGAACTCTGGGCCGGATGGATGGATGCTCTTGGGGACGATTTACTTGGGAGGTTGCCGAGGCCCCATCCCTGATCCTCGTAGCAAGCCTTATGTATTCTGCTAGGAGCTAAATATTTCCATGCACCAACTGCACCTGGCCTACGTGCTCTGATACACAGGGCCCAATCCTGAAGTTTATTCTGCGGGTGTAGTCACTGCGGAGGGCAGAAACAAGATGCCGTTTCCCTTGCATTAAAAACGAACTCCTCTCGTCTGCAGTTTTGCTATTTCTGTATCTCACTCCTCAGCATCATTTATCTAGGGCACAGGGGCTGACTGTCCTGCAAGACTGTAAGCTACTGAGCGTAAGCCCACCTGTCTGTTAGGGCTGTACCCCTAGACCCCAGTTGGTGCAAATCAAGTGCCCCATCAATAAGTATTTATGGAGGGGATGGACCATCGTCCTCAGGCAGAGCAAAGAGATGCCATCTCTTACGGTTATATAGCGGGACTCACCCAATTTTCTTTGTCCATTTCAAAATAACCCTCTTGCAACTAAAACTTTAGCCATAACTTCAGAAAATTAATCTCTGTAAAGACCCTATATCTTAAAATCTCTTATATTTTCCAAGGCAGGGGCCATCTCAGTATTTTCTTGATACCGCCCTGCATGACAGAAAGTGGATCCGCGTTTCTTTCCACTCTGTTTTCAAACCGCCACAAACAAGGGGTTTTAAGAGCCACAAGGATGGCCCCGAAGCTATTGGAGTCACACCCACAGTAAGAATACTAACCCTTTCTTCCCTGGATTCTAGCTGCTGACCTTCTTAACCCTGTCTCCTCAGCTTCTCTGAAGCTCTGCTGCTGTGAACTTCCTCGGAACGTAAGTTCTCATTGATAACATGGGAAGAGAGAATCAATAAATCGGCAAATGTTTATTGGATACATTTTGCAGACCCCGCCCTCTCCTCCTTGACGTGGGTCATGTATTTCTGCAGCCACTTTTTAACAATTCAAATAGCAAATGTTTGGGATTAGCCATCTTCACATCATCTCAAATACAAACTGCTTTTTAAAATGCGTCTCTGGGGCTTCCCTGGTGGCGCAGTGGTTGGGAGTCCGCCTGCCGATGCAGGGGACGCGGGTTCGTGCCCCGGTCCGGGAAGATCCCACACGCCGCGGAGCGGCTGGGCCCGTGAGCCATGGCCGCTGAGCCTGCGCGTCCGGAGCCTGTGCTCCGCAACGGGAGAGGCCATAACAATGAGGGGCCCACGTACCGTAAAAAAAAAAAAAAAAAAAACAAAGAAACAAAAATGCGTCTCTGTCCGTGACTCTTAAATGTGGTAGAAATCTGTCACAATTTTATGTTTTTTAAGACAACACAATTACATTTCTCCTCCCTAATCTGAGCAAGTCAAAACTCTGCTTACACTTTATATCACAATATAGCTGTGTATGATGCTGTCAGAAGTTTTCCTCTCATCCTTCATTAAACACAAAATGTCCTATATTGATATAAAAATCACCATCTCTGGGTTGACGCTATACAACATTCTTCCACAGCTGTCTTTTCTCATGTTGTAAAAGCACAAAACTTACTGACTCAGATGGCTCTGAGAATAAAATCCCATCACAGTTTGGAAGTGTACCCACAGGGAAACAGATGAGCTGTTGTCAGCATGGGAACTCATCACATCACTGGAAGCCCATTTGGACTGCTACCTACGTCGACTGTTAACGTGAGGTGTGACTATCACGAAGTTCCTATTAGTATTACAGGCAGTGTGACTGTGAGACCGTCCTCAGCATCTGTGAAACCGGAAAAACGCCCGTGGGCTATCAGGGGTTAACCATGAAAACACGAAGATGCTCACTTACCTGAAATTTTAGGACAGATCAGTGTCAGTAACCCAGTAATCCAACGCAACAATGACGAGGAACCCAGATTCTGGGAGACACCTTTGCTCAGCCGCGCACTTCACCTGTAACGCGCTCCTTTGCTGCCCCCCAGGCTGGGCGGCCCCAGACCTGCAGCCCTTAGCTATCTCAGCCCCTCGCAGGACAGGGCACGTAGCACCGCAGCCTCTCCTTAAAGCAGAATCTGTGTGGTCTTTGCTTTCATTACAGTCACTCCTGTGCCCGTCCTCACCTGGAGTGGTTTCTCAATTTCAGGAACTTGGTCCTACTACTGTCTCATTGCCCACAACATACGTGCTGAAAGTTTCAAAAACAACTAACAGTGTCTTAAAGTCCAGGTTTCATTATTATTATTTAGGTGTGGCCAGGCCAGTGGATCAGGAGACAACGACCACTGAGAAGACGGTTTGTTACCCACAGATCCCAAGAGGGAAGGAGGCCCCTGGCTCCCTGTGTGGGGAGGACTACGAAGGGAGGCCGGCCAGTCAGGAGGGGGGAGGAGGGCGGGGGTGAGCCTTTACTGTAGTTTCCACGGGAAGGAACAGGCACAGCTGGGTGAGCAAAGCTCAGCACAGGCTAGTCTGAACCCCTCCTGGGGCTGTCCCCAGCCGTCGGGTACCTGGCCCTGGGGTGATCAGGGCAGGGGACGGTGGCCTGGAGTGGGAGAGTGCCACAGAGCGAATGGTTAGGGTGTGGGCTCTGGGTGGTTGGTCTGTATACGGAAGGTGCCCTCCCGAGCAAGGGATTTGGAATCTGCCTTAGCTAGCCCGTTGGGACAGCGCGGTCACTCCAGGGTCAGCAGCCCCATAATACAGACAGGGTTAACACAGGCGGGGAGACACACTTCCAGCCCTCTAGCGGCTCTGCTGAACCCTCCCCACCATGGGATAAAGGGAAGAGCTCAGGAGTGGGTGTCCGAAGCTTCAGGTCTGGCCCAGGCTCTGCCACTCACTCATCCTGTGATCTTGGGCAAAAGGCATTTCAGCTTCTCAGGCCCCCAGTCTCTTCATCTAGAAAATGAAGTGTATGGGCTGTGAGATCTCTAAGAGCTCTTCCAGCTTCCAAATGTTATGAGCCCCTCCTCGTAACCTGCGACATAGAGAATCTGCACTCCTGTACTTGTCAAGGAGCCCAAACTAAATCCTAACGAAATTTATGGATTTCCTCCCCAAAGCTACGGAGAACTGTCTGGGGGTGTGACATCAGATGGCTTCAAATGTCCCTGGATGATGCAGCCCTCCAGAGAGCTGTTTACCTGAACCACATACAGCTGACTTTGGATAGAAGTGCTTTTCTGCTCTGTACTTTGGGCTGCCCCCTCCACTTACAATTCACAGCATTACAAAAGGCATTACCAAGAAACGTGCTGCACTTCCCAGAGGCTACCCTTAGGCACACGGTTCACTGCATTTACGCGGTGCCCTCTTTAGGAGGACCCGCGGGAGATGCTCCTCTCTGGGCTCAGGGACAGAAAGAGATGTGTCCACCCGAACGACTGGGTCTGGGCTATTGTCTGCCGTGTGAGCTCACACTGTGCCCACCCCTGGGAAGCCAGCCAGCTCAGAGCTGGCCTCCAGCCTGCTCTGCCTTGCTTCCTTTGCCTCAATATCTGCACTTACTCACTTTTTAATCTCTTACTGAATGTATTTGCTAACTTTATCGATGTCTTTGGGAATAAGAAGGGGTTTCAGTACGGAAATACTCCCAGAGATGTGAGGTTCATTTACATCAGGGCAAAGGGCCACATGGGGAATGAGGGTAAGGACGTCGCAGACGTAAGGGCTGGGTTGGGTGAGGGGCTGGGATCCAGAGGGTGCAGCTTTTACGAGTAGATCTGTTCATGCTTCTGAAAGTGGGCATGTGCCCGGTTCCTTAATGCCTCGGTTTTCTTAACCCCTAAACTGGAAGGAAACGACTTTCATTTCCCTTTATAACATCATTAGAAATATTATTTCAGGAGTGATTTTAAAGTGAAACATAAGTTTAGTTCAATATTATATTTTCATGCGTACAGATCTACACATAAAGAATATTTATTAACCACAAGTTTGCGATATATGCATATGCACGCCTAGAGATAGTTACTAAAACAAGAGAATCAGAACATTTCTTGCCCAACTTAAAAAAAGTTATATGCACGTTGTTGGAAAGTCACAGAGTTTCTTCAAAAAAGTGTTATGACTCACAAATCCTATACCCCTGCGTATGTCTGTGATTTTTAAGACCCTGTATTTCATACCTATCGTTTTTAAAGACAGATATGAGATACAATGCAAAGTAATTTCTCTAACAAATCCAGAGAACAGACTGCAGGAGTTATTCTGCATGACCCGGCTTGGACTGTAATCTGAGGCATACTTATTACATATGACTATTACGTGTTTGAGTTATTTCACTTAAAAACGGGCCAACTCGGCAGGGTGGGGCAGGAGGAATGGGGAGTTATAATTTCATGGGCACAGAGCTTCAGTTCGGGAAGACGAAGACGTTCTGGAGACGGACAGTGGCAACGGCTGCACGACAATGTGAATGTACTTAATGCCACTGAAAGTGGCTAAAATGGTAAATTTTATGTTATGTATATTTTACTACAATAAAAAGGTTCTAAAAAAGGCAAAAAAAATGTTTTTAAGGGCAAACTTCTAAATCTGATTCTCTTCACCTTTTAGTAATTTTACCTTTTAGTAACAGCTTCAATAAACATCAACTTTGTCACGTTTTCTCCCCTTCGCTTCTAAAATTGCAGGAAAATGACTGAGTGGCCCCGGTTGCCCTCGACTGTGAAAGCACACGAGAGCATAAGATTAAATCCATTCGGGCTGTAACACAACCTCAAAAAGAGGGCGACCGCCTTCACCCCAGCTGCCGACCTGCTCTTTGCCTCCATCTGTGATCTACGACCCTTTCCCATTTAAGGACACACAGAATTTCACTCTGTCCCAGAAAACAACTTTCGAACTTGCCCTTCACCTGCCAAGATCTGTCACATTATCGGTTTCCCAGCAGAAAATAAAAACCGTCAAAACTTCCCCGGACCCCAGTTCTAGTGCGAGGGCTCGCCCTACCTTTCTGAGAAACAGTTTCTGCAGCTTCTTGCGCGGCAGCCCGATCATCCTCCGTCCCCTCCGTCCGCAGGCCCAGGGGCTGCTGGGCTGGTCTGAGCCATCGCGCGTCCCGCATCCCGCATCGCCGCCTCCTCCCATCCAGCATCCCGGCCACCGCCCAAGACCACGCCCCCCGCCTTCCCCGCCCCTCCCCTCCCCCAGCAGAGGACGTCCGCGGGGCTGGCAGGGCTCTGGCGGCGGGACGCACGTGCTCTGGCCGCAGCCCAGACGGCCTGCGCGCCCACCGCGGGGGGGGGGGGGGGGGGGGGGGGGGTGGTAAGGAGCGGAGAACCAGCCCCCAGGCTGCCCGCGTCCGTCTCCTCGCAGAGTTAACGCGCAGCGCTCGCAGCCTCAACAGGTGTACCCGGCCTCCGGCCGAATCGCCGAAGCCGGAGTCCACGTGGACCGAGTCAAGTGTTCAAAACTGGGAAATTTTCAGAGACGCCACGAGGGGCGGGCTGTGAGCCCCTCGCTGCAGCACACCTGCCACCTGCCGGCGCGCGAAAGGCACCCCCAGGCACTGAGAGAAGGAGACAGATAGAGGAGGGGGCAAAATAAAAAACGGTGGCTTATTTTTTCAGGTGGCACCGGGTCAACTAATGCGCACTGATTGTGCAAGGTTTGCGTTATTCGGTGTTATTAGTCCTTTCAGTAATCCTTCCACATGGACGCCTAGATAAACACACTCACATGCACACACACACCTGCACACGCACGCACACAACACTCACACATGCACACGTGCGCACAGGTGCACGCTCTCCCATGCACATGCACTTTTTCTCTCCATCTACTGCAGGCCAACTTGGAGTATGTCCCATGTGGGTAACAAAAAAGTCTGCTTTGCCTTCCCTGTGAAAACTGAATCCCTATGTTTCCTCCAGAACGATCAGCCCTGTATGGCTGTGCGTCAAGCTGTGTCTTGGTACAGCCAGAAGCATGCAAGGTGCAGCATCAAAGCAACCTCTGAGAGGAGAGCAGCAGCTCAGAGGTGGACCTTTGCTGGTTAAGAGTTTCCTTTTTTAAGCTTCTTTTTAATACATAACCAGGCTCCTCCTCTGAAGACCTAAACATGAAATATGAAAAAACTACCAACTAACAGTCAGCTTTTTAGGTGACGGATAATACAAGTCATGGCTAAGGGTGTGGGTGTAAAAATATATTGGTATAAAATGACAGGACCTGAAAAGAAGGAATTGAAGATAAAGAGGATATTCAAGACTGAAATGGACAGAAATGGCCCAGATTTGGGGCAGTGCACAGCCCTGCCCATCTCGTCCTTTAATATGTTAAACACATCTTTCCAATCAAATGAAAATGGCTGAAGTACGGTTGTTGTTTCTCAAGTGGTTGCTATTCCAGGAAATTTGTTCTTCCAAAACAGCTTACCATTCATTCCATTGCTTCTGGAGCACATGTTCTATATGTTCTTTTTCCTGAATAGGAGAATTGATTAACATGCAGTTATCCAAGTAAACATTGTATCTGTCTGAACAACCCCGACCTAAAACAATCAGACTCTCTGTAACACTATCCTAACTGCAATTCAACTCAAACTTCCACAGGAATTAAAAGGTCATTACCTCGGGCTTAGTCCTTTGGAAAATGCATTAGCAAAAAGATGGGGTCTTGGGTCTCTGGCTAAGCCACGGTCATGTCAGATCTAGTGGCTTTGCGATAGAAACCCTTCACTGCCGATGGAATTTAACGGCAGGTATGCGTAAGTATGTGAACTGAATGTTGCCATGGTGACTATAGCAAGAAACTGCCTTTTATTTTATGCCATAGAAAATTGTCATGACAATCTTGGCTTACTCATCTTCCAAATACATTTTTAAAAGAAATTATTTTGAAAAACAGCTACCACTGTTTTCTGGTCCCTGCTTGAAAGGAACCGCTATCAGACTGGGCATCTCTCCTCCAGCAGCCGAATCAAAAATGCTGGCACAATCAAGCCCAGGAAATAAACCACCATCCCCACTCTAAAAAGTACCCATCTTGTGCTTCCATGACACCATAATGTCACCTTTGAAGCATCAGGCCGTGGCTTCCTTTACAAAACCTAGAATTCCACTTCTCTGGGCCCCCAAGGGATCAGACAGACATCTCAGAGCTGTAGTGTCCAAAGCCACCCCACGTGTTCACTACGTCTTTCCTCTTCCCAGGCCCGGGATGCAGGCGGGTTGGTTAGGATGGGACCACGTGGCTGAGTCCTCACAGCTGGGATCAGGAGTGCAAGTGACGTTAAAAGGGCGTGGGCTTCCCTGGTGGCACAGCGGTTGGGAATCTGCCTGCTAATGCAGGGGACGCGGGTTCGTGCCCCGGTCCAGGAAGATTCCACATGCTGCGGAGCGGCTGGGCCCGTGAGCCATGGCCGCTGAGCCTGCACGTCCGGAGCCTGTGCTCCGCAACGGGAGAGGCCACAACAGTGAGAGGCCCGCGTACCGCGATGAAGAGTGGCCCCTGCTTGCCACAACTGGAGAAAGCCCTCGCACAGAGATGAAGACCCAACACAGCCAAAAACAAATAAATAAATAAATAAAAAGCCAAGCATTTGAAGCCCTTTAAAAAATAAAATAAAAAGTAAATGTACACGTGGTGTAGCTTGCAAGTATGAACAGCACGATGAATCATTCATTTCATTTAGAGGCGCCTAAGGATTCGTGCAGCTTTGCTCAATGCATGGATAACAAAAACGCAACCACTGGGATGTGGCTGGGCGGCCTGTGATTTACTATTGTTTTCATTTTAAACAAGGAGTCTCATACTAAAAAAAAAAAAAAAATTGGGGACCCGCTGACTTAGAGGTCCTGGAGCAAAGGGCAGGATCTTAGGAGGAGCCCGATTTCTTGCCTCAGAGTTTCTGACTTCCAGGCTTAGCTGAACCCTGCTTGATGTCGTTTGGTTAGCATGGAAAAAGTGGAGGCTAAGAGTAATTTCAAATTCTTTATGAGTCATCAAAGGGTTATATGAAGAGAATGTAAAAATGTTATTTACTTCCACAAAAGAAATCACAGGAGAAAACCGTCTTTGATTTTGGCAAATGTCTACAACTCAGCACCATCGCTGGGCTAAGACCCTAGAGCCAGAGAGCTCAGGTTCAAGTCTCAGCTCCACCCTCAGCTGTGCGACCCTGAGCAGTAACTGCCTCAGTGTTCCCGCCTGTAAAACGGGGACAGTAACGATCACGGTGACTACTTCATACGGATATGAGCATTAAAGAGTTAATGTCTGTAAGGTGCTTAGAGCAGTGCCTGGGACATAAAAGTATTATACAAGGGTTTGTTAAACAAATTAAAGGAAAACAAAAGATAAAGAAATAATAAAAACCAAAGAAATCAACAAAGCAAGAGATACAAATGTCCTTTTATCTTGAGAAAGAGCAAAATATCAAGTAGTCCTTTAAAGATTTTTCCTCAAATTTATGACCTCATGATTCGGTTTTTGTCCACACGTCCACCATCCAATACTGATTATATCACACATAACGCTTTTCAAGAACTCCTATTTTAGGATTCTTACTGTTTAGCTAGAAAGAGTGGAAAGCACGCAGAGTTCTAAATGGAAGGGACATGTGTGGAGTCTGCGGACACCAGGGCTGCTGTCAGTGTCTTAATACCGAGCATGTGATCACACCCGCACTTTGGGTATCACTGCTCAGGGGCTGGTGACCCCCAGTGGGGGAGGGGGCCCACAAGGAAGAACCACAAGGCCAGGGGAAGCCAGGGGCCTGACCCACCACCGCTAAAGGGAGCAGGCGTTCCCGAGAGGGAGTGTGGTCCACGCTACTGCCGCTGCTGGAAGATCAAGCTGGAAACGTACCAGGAGGCCATGCAGGGGATCTAGCAACACGGAGCACATTTCCCTTCTCCTAAGAGCGGCTGTGGTGAGATCGAAGCCACCAGAGTAGGTCACAGGCAGACAGAGAGGGCTGGGGGTGGGAAGGGGCGAAGCTGACACGCGGGGACGTCCCGACAGGAAGGCTGGTCAGCCCACCGCCAGCAGGTGTGCAGGACCGGGGGTGGCGGGATGCTGGCCTTTTACCACCCGCTCGAGTCAGGGCCATGAGCCTTCCCAAGCACCGGAGCTGGAGGGTCAATACTCTCAAAAGTGCCGTGGAAACCCCTGATGACAAATGAGCAACTTCTAATAACGTGAGCGGAACGTTTCTGAAAAGAATCTGGAGACCACAAGCAACAAATATATCTATATTTTTGTGAACGCATCACTTGTATACTACACATTTATATATTTATAGAGAGAGTATATCTGTATGTGTTTATGTATATGTATAAATATATACATGGAAGAAAAACTAAGTACTTAGAAGATCTGACAGTTTGTCTCCTGTTCAGCTCCATCGTTTCACAGCCACCCAGCCAGGTGACCTGGCCTCTAACCAAAGTCATATTTACCAAGTAGCCGAGTGGGGCAAGGGTAGGACTCCGCCCCAGGTCTGTGAGCTTCTGGTCTGGTCCTCTTCTCATCCTACAACGTGACCACACTACTGGCCAAAGCCAGTGCTGTAACGAACGGTATAAAGAACGGTCGCTGTGTGCTGAGGAAGGGAAGCATCCCCGAGTAAAATCATATGAGAAGCATCACAGGACTAGGGCGACGTTATGCCTTCGAGAAAGGAGTATGGAGAGCTCTTTCTGTTGAACCAGTCGCGGGTGTTGACATCGTAAGGCCAGGGGCATCTCTAGCCCAATAAGTTGTGTTTCCCAGGCTATGCTCCACAGAAAACCAAGGGCTGGGGAAAGCTCCCAGGCGTTGCCGGGGCCACTGCTGGCTGCTATTCCGCAGGTGCGTCAGGTACGGCTGGCCGGCCAAGCAGCTCCCCACTCTGACTTTTTTTTTTTAAATAAATTTATTTATTTATTTTTGGCTGCGTTGGGTCTTTGTTTCTGTGCGCAGGCTTTCGCTAGTTGTGGTGTGCGGGGCTACTCTTCATTGCAGTGCACGGGCTTCTCATGGTGGTGGCTTCTCTTGTTGCGGAACACAGCCTCTAGGCACATGGGCTTCAGTAGTTGTGGCTCACGGGCTTCAGTAGTTGTGGCTCAAGGGCTCTAGAGCACAGGCGCAGTAGTTGTGGTGCATGGGCTTCGTTGCTCCGTGGCATGTGGGATCTTCCCGGACCAGGGCTCGAACCCATGTCCCCTGAACTGGCAGGCGGATTCTCAACCACTGAGCCACCAGGGAAGCCCCTCCACTCTGACATTTTTAATCCCCCCTGGAGTCACTGCATCTGTAGCTGATCGACAGGCTGGGTGCACACTAGTATAGAGCCTCATACAAGGCCAACTTGTAATAAAACAATAGTAGCTTTGTTTAACTTTTAGGAGATTATAAAAGATAGCTCTGATTTCCCACGGCTCTTTTCTCCCCCATGAGACCATGATTTAGAAAATGCTACCCTAAACTGCAGTACCAGGTGTAAGATGGCGAGCTGGCATTTAGAAGAGAGAACTGAAAAGCTTCCTGCTTGTTTGAAAGACACAAGACTCAGCATCACCTTTTGGTTGTACTGACCTCCAGTCCCTCGTCTGTACGAGCAGTACCAACAGTAAGGAAACAGTGACCCCGTGAAGCTGCCTGACCGATGGTAGGTACACAGCTCTGATGAGTGGAGGGAGTGAGAAGGAAGTGAGGTGCTGGCCTTCACGAGGGCACAGTCCTAATGCCGTTAGAAATAAACAGAGCACTTCCTCCTTCTCTGATTCGCCACAGGGCAATGTCATTACAGCCCTGATTACGACTGAGACATTTACAAGGTGAACTACAAATGTCAAGCAGAAATCTCAAACCCTTTGGGTTGCTTGGGTGTGTAACTATGATGACAGCTCTTATGCTGCATAGCAAATGGCAATGACTTGTCAATTAATGAACTGACCACTTCTTTTCATGCCATTTGTCACTAAACGCCACTAAACTTCCCCTTCAGTTGGTGAAATTATGTACGCTATTAGTTAGCCATCTGTTACGAAATCCCAGACATCTGTAATATAATCATCACCCAACGATTATAGTTATTTTAATATTTTTAGGATGACTTGAGTCTTGGCTAATTATTTCTTAAGATACGATTATTGCATTAGTAGTTTAGATTTCTTTGGAAATTATAGAAAAGCATGAGGAAGAAAAAAGGATCACCTGGGATCCTAGAACATAATGAACAGGCTTAGGAATTCTGGGATGTTTTTGCCTGTAAATCTTGTCAGTTTTGGTTGGGGGATGGGAATTAAGTTGTAGCTGAATACGTTAAAAGTTGGGGTGAGTTTTTCCCTAAAATTAATGTTTAGTTTTTTCCCCAGATATCCCCAAAGGAAATTTAAAAGTATGACCTCGATCAAAGGATATTCCTAGCTCCACATGTGCCTCGGAATACTTAGCTAGTTTCCACTGAAGGGCTACACGCAGACTGGGAGACATCGTCCAACAACTACAGAAATATAGGAATGAGACTGTATTTGTCTCTTTCGTACTGTTCAAGGAGGGAATGAAAAAAAGCGCAGAGGTTGCACTGTGCTTCTTTTTAGTTGTAGGCATCTCCTCTGCTACCACCACTGCTCTGGAACCGTCCCTTGGTGCCCCACCTGCCCCGTGGAGATGTCTGCACCCATCCTTGTGACACTGCAGTCCTGATGTACCTTCGTTTACCTGCCCCAGGTCTGCGATGGGGCGGGGGGGGGGGGGCAATGTAACCCCTGCCCCGCACAGACGTCCACACACCCACTGTGGCCTGAACGCGGGAAGAGCCTTAACCCGGAGCTGAGTTAGTGGGGGTGGAGGCAGCTCAGCTCCACGGTAGAACTTCTGTCCCTGAAAACAGACTGAAAACCCAGATTCCTGCCTTTGATTCCCTCTGCTTCACACATCTGTTAATGTCCCCCATCACCGTCACCTCATCAACACGCAGAGTGCACCTGTGAGCATCAATTCATACGCTTCAGGACTCAAGGCAGAGGCAAGAAAAGATCTGATGACAAAGACGCAGTAAAACAGAAAAATCACCCTTATTCCAGGGCTCCACAGCCTCAGAGGATCAATTCGGTCTTGGATGAGCAGCTTAAGGCATGGTCATTACAAGGCAAAACAGAAAAGAGAAGCCAGCTCACGCTCCCCTTTCAAACTGCGAAACTGAAAGCTACTTTGTGACGCAGCTACGGACTGTCTGTCATACAGGAGTGTCTCAGCCGGGCCTCCACTCGCCAGGAATTCCGGAAAAGAGGCGAAGCCGGGTTAATGTTCCACCAGTATTTATTGAGTGGTCACCGTGTTCCACGCACACCAGCAGAGTTTTAACTAAGTTTCTTTTCAAAGGGTTAAGTTTGAGTCACCACCTTATTTAGTTGCATACTGAGGTATCTGGCAAAAGAATGGATTGTTTCAGAAATTATTAGGAATTAAAACAACATCAGGGCTTCTCTGGTGGCACAGTGGTTAAGAATCCGCCTGCCAATGAAGGGGACATGGGTTTGATCCCTGGCCCGGGAAGATCCCACGTGCCGCAGAGCAACTAAGCCCGTGCACCACAACTACTGAGCCTGGGCTCTAGAGCCCGCGAGCCACAACTACTGAAGCCCGCGTGCCTAGAGCCCGTGCTCCGCAACAAGAGAAGCCACCGCAATGAGAAGCCCGTGCACCGCAACAAAGAGTAGCCCCCGCTCGCCGCAACTAGAGAAGGCCCGTGCGCAGCAACGAAGACCCAACGCAGCCAAAAATAAAAAACAAATAAATAAATAAATTTATTAAAAAAAACAAAACACCAAACAAGCACAACACAAACACACACACACACCCTGATGTCAGGCAGGCGGTGGACAGGTGCGTGTGGGGCACAGGGCCTGACCTCACACCCGGGCACAGCCTTGGCCTTGCTTTTCATCTTCGTGCAGGACTGTATGTCTGCCCTCGTCTCCCTGGTAAAGCTGCGGTCTGGCCTCAAGTCCTGCACGGTAATGACCAGGAGTGGCCTCATTCCTCTGCTCCAAACAGCAGGAAACTGAGGGAACAATTGCTTTTTCTTTCTTATAAAGTTCCGCCCAATCAATAGCTCACTGAACAATCCACTCTCTAAAAAGGGCATGTGTGTTCATTCCAAAGCAGTAAAAAAAAAATAAAGAAAAGAGGAAAAAGAGGGAAAAGACCAAAACCACCCTTAGAGGGGCAGAAGCTGCTCTAAAGAAGCCACCCTTCTGTCCTGTGCAGGGTGAGTGCTTGGGCAAAGAAACGTCCTCCCCTTGGAATGTTAACCTCCTCTGTCTCCTTTTTAAATTTCTTCTTATAAAATCAAATAAAGAGTGAAACCATAAAAGAGAAAGAGGAAATTCAATTCGCTGTTAAACAGGAGGCCAGCGTCGGGGGTGGCGGGGGGCGGGGGGCGGTTATCACGTGAAAGATGCAAATGACTAATCGCTGTGTCAGCCAATCAGCATCTTCCACGACATTCCTGGTAAAATATCATTGTATTTCCTATCAAAGTTGTAAGTAGCACCTGCTCACACCCCAGCAGCTAAATCTGTTAGGATTTTAAACAGGAGCCCCTCTAATA
This sequence comes from Phocoena sinus, assembly GCF_008692025.1. NCBI lineage: Eukaryota > Metazoa > Chordata > Mammalia > Artiodactyla > Phocoenidae > Phocoena > Phocoena sinus. The sequence goes on along the minus strand of NC_045774.1, from coordinate 2,433,979 downwards.
CTCTCAGTTGGCGTAACGACCTGTTCAACACAGAGTTTTGCAAAGTCTTATTAAAAATACATATGGAAAGAGAGGGGGAGAGAGAGAGGGAAAGGAAAACTTCTGTGATCCACGGCTGTCCTAGGACCTTTTCCGCACTTTCAGGTGCTCCCAGGCCTGATTCGTGGGTTTTATCCTCAATATAAGAAGGGACTCCTACTCATCACATTGAAGGTGGATCTGAAAACACGGCCAAGCATTTTCACCCACTGGAGGGCGAAGAGTCCTAGAGGGGACCAGGCCACCCCCAGCAGCTGCTCCCGGGCTCCCAGAAGCCTCCACTAGGATGTGATCCAGGCCTGATGGAAACAACCACCCTCCTTGAAAAGCTTTGCAGTCCCGACCGCGGCTCTTACAGGCCACACCTTGTAGGCCTGGCCATCGATGGCACAGGAAATGACGCCCAAGGGCCCCGCATCTCTATCCCACCCCAGCACCCAGTCCATCACCCACCAGACTCCTTTTATTTGCCTACGTTCATTTCTCCGACCAAGAAAAGAGACACGTGCTCATCCTGAAACGCCACTCCTGTTCGCTGTGGCTGGTCTACATGGGGATCATACGATGAGACTCGATTTTTCCAACAGACACACAGTCCCTCCCACATCTGTGTGCTTCCACATAAAGCCAAATGAAATTTTCCTAAGAATCACCAGCTAGAGCTTAATTATTCTTTCCTTGAACAGGTTATTAACTAGACCTAGAAAAGGTTATGAGAAAAGTACAAAAGGTCCATTTCGTGCCACAACTCACTTTGCTTCCTGAGTTTACTAAAATTAGGACGCAGTTCAAAATAGTCCTGACATCTGTCTAGTCACTTAGCTAAAATAATTAGAACCACCTTGATTTTATATAGCCATGTAAAAAAATCATTAATTTTTAATTCTACTGACACAATTTTTATGTCTAATAAGGAAATCTAATTCATACAAGCTGACAGTAGCGAGGACCTTTTTTTCAACCAAATTCTTTGTGTTGGGCTGTTGATAAAAATACAATCAGACCCAGAGAGGAAAAGCCCAAGTGTGTAAAAAGTAAAACCCTGGCATTCGGTGATAAGCATTGTTTGCACGCATACCGGCAACCAAATGCAAGCTCGGCCACTCACAGCCCCAGCTTCCTTTGCTCCAGGAATACAGGTCCTGGAACTACTGGGGCTCCGCGCAGCCCCTGGGGACCCCAGACCCACGGTGAGTTGCTGAGAAGCCATCACTTCTTGGAGCAGCTCCCGACCTGCACGGGTTCCAGGTGGCCCAGCACCTTGACAAGGCTGGTGAAACAGGACTATTAGAAAGATGTCAATATGCCGAAAACCAGGAGTATTGCTGTCTAGGAGGAACAGAACGCAGTCTGATGCAATCACGTAAATTAAATAAGGCTGACCTGAACCCTGGCTTCTGTGACCTGTTTGGTAGCTACAGGGAACGGGCCCATCGTACCTGCCGTGCCTGCGGGGAATCTGCAGCCCCGACAATTACAGGTGCCTTGGCTTTGCTAGTACACGTAGCATTACTATTGCTGGGATCGTGGGAGCTGGAGAAACAAAACACCCAGAAAACCGCCTCATAAAATTCCTTATTTACAATGTGAGTATTCGAACCAGATAGCTACTTGAAATACTACGAGAAATCTACCTCCATCTAAAACAATTCATTTTAGGCCTAATTCCTGCAAAAGCTTCTGATGGACCCTGAACACGCACGCAGTAGGGTCCGGAAGCTGGCCGGCCGCCAGCCCACCAATCCCCAGGCAGACGGCGTGCGACACCCGGCATCCCAGCCCTGCCTTGCTTTGATATCTCACTTGCTGCTTTTAATGCCAGCGTATTGTGAAGGCACGTAATAGAGTTTTAAAAGAATGGCTGCACATAAAATCACATATATGATACCCCCAATGGCCCACAGACTCAGAATAAAACTCTCAGTCTTCCTGGGAAAGCAGGATGACTTTCCCAGTTTGACGCACAAGGCAGACCCCTGCCGTACAAAGACGTTATTACACAACTCGCGTTTCTGTGTTTCACGCAGAACATCAAAGAATTTAAATTGTACTGTGTAGGGCTGTGCTCTTCTGAAAGCGCACCACGGCTGGCTCTGCTGGACTTTGGGCAGCGTAAAATAACCAAAGAAAATTGAAAAAGACTTCACGTTTAACATTAAAAAAATGTAACTGACATTTGCATGCTATGTGAGCGCTACTTACCTCAGCTGATGAGGCTGCCTTTGTCTCAAGCGAGGTCAGGTCACACTTGCCCTGTGGGAGCAGAAAGTGAAGAAAATTCCTTTAAGTCACAGGGCCTCGTTGACGGTAGCTCCTTAGTGAGGACAGTTACACGGACACTCACCAAGCCTGGCAGTTTTCTGCTTCTAAACATAAATCTCCACATGATTTTCAATAATTTGAGGAGTTTCACTAGCTTTCAGGAAGCCCTTCAGTAAACACCGAAAGAAGGGAACTGGCAAACTTTTGTGCAACTTTTACGATTCAGCCAAAGGAAGTGATGTTCCCATCACCAACCTCAAAACGCAACCAGAAAAAAAAAAAGTCACTTGTTAATCTCCAAACGCACAGCATTTGACTAAGGAGCTGTGCTTATCACCAGGGACTGGGCTAACGTCTTAAGGTGACTTCAAGGCCCTCCATCCTACAGAAGGTGTTCATTCCAGCTACAGGGGAGAAGAATTCTAATCTGTAAACAGGCTAAGGAACGCCTAATTAAAATTCCAAACATGTTCAGTCATCAGGGTTCAGCCTAGAGACACACACACATCGAGGACACTCTTCCTCTTCCCAAGCCTGTCTTTGGCTGGAATCAAAGTTTGAAATAACCTGAAGATTTTACTTAGGAACGTGACTTTAGGGTCTGGAGAACAGAACTCACGCCTCTGCCCACTTCTGCACACACGACCTTGTGGATGTGCAATTTTCATTCTCTGCGTTATTCCTCATTTCTCCTCTGTTCTCTGTTCCTGGGCTCAAACCCACTAAAACACAAGATGGAGAAAGGGGCCACATTTAAGTTAATCTCTTTCACCCCTGACTAATAATGGTGGCTCAAGGGTCAGAAGACAGAGGGGCCGAATCCCCCCCATGACTTCGGGACACGCTCTTGCCTAACAGGCGAGAATGGGGGCCCTGGGGGTACTCCACCGAGAGAGAAATCTGCACAGCGGTCACTACCATCCCAAGCTCACCCTGCAAGGGTGACACCGCCTCTGTGTCCCAACACCACTGACAGAGGACAGTTACCTGCAAGGGCTTTAATTTCTTTACATTCCTGGTTCTCCACATTGGATGCACGTTAGAAACAAGCTCCCAGATCCAATAACCCAGTGCGTCTGGGGACAGAATCCTGGCCCATCAGTCCCTGTAACACCTCCAGGTACAGCTCAGTGCAGACAAGGCTGCGAGCCCGGCCCCTGCTCTTCTGTCCTGGCTTTATGTCCCCTGACCGTTAAACGGCAGGAACACGTTTCCTTCTACGTGATTTGCTGCTTGTTTTTGCAGCTCCTATACCGGCTTGCACCGCACGAGGCACATAGGGCCAACGTCTACGGTCTTTCCACCCACAGCGCTTCTCCCTCCGCAGCCAAAGCTACCTTTCCTTCTGTGGGAAGGAAACCCCACGCGGTCCAGTGAAAGCGACCCCACCACAATCACCCACCCCCGGCGGGGGTGTGAGTCAGGCCCCGTCATGCTTGGGTGCAGTGCTGGCTCAGAGACAGGCATGAAACCCACAGCAGGAGAGGCCGGCCAGGCTGGAGCCACTGGTGGCCACTATGCGGATGCTCTGAGCCTGGAGTTTGTTACCTAGGAAACGGGCCTGGGATCAAAGATGCAGAGAAAGTCCGCGTCCTACTGACAGTTTCAAAACCTCTGGATTCACACCTGCCAGAAGCCACCTCTTCAATGACAGGAGCTGATAAACTGACAGTTTTGCTTAAGCCAGTTCGATGTGGCTTCTGCAACTTGAAAAAGGGTGGAGCCCTGACGCCACGTAAGTGATGTGTTTACAAATGAACGCCTCACAGCAAGAAATGGGGGTCCCCAGCGCACCACAACACCATGCATCCACCCATTACCTTACCCCACGACCAAGCCCCAAGGACCACCTTCTCATACGGGGTGCACCCTGACCCCGGCCATCCCAGAACCCAGGGACTGTGCACACGGGCACGCAAGGTTTGGGGTTCTCCCTGAAAAAGACAAGTTGCTAAATTCTGCATATTCCCTCCTTTAGGATCACTAATCCTCGTTCTCGTTTTTCTGGGTCCCCACTTTGCAGATAAGGTTTAGAGAACTGAACGGGGGAATCAGGAATGACTTAGAAATGATGACTCTCCAGTCATTCCGCAGTCACACTCTCCCGCCATTGGCTTGTCCTCTTCCTCCCGCTGCCCCCCGGACGTCCCCTCCACTCCACGGTCAGCCAAACTCAAACGTGGGTGCACGGGGGCAGGGGCTCTTTCAACTTCAACGGTGAAGCCCCAGGCCTTACTACTGCAGTCCCCGGTGAGGTGGAGAGCACAGGGTGCCTTTCCAGATCCCACCTCCTTCCCCGGAAGCACACGTGCAGGTGGCAGGCGGGCTGGAAGACAGAGAAGGCAGTGGGGCGGCGAGGATGCGCACAATTCCCGACGACACCCCCGGCTCAGGGTTTGCTATCGGCCCAGCGGGAAATCCTGACTCTCAAGCGGTCCATGTTCCTTCCTCTTCCTCCTCTTCCCCAGAGCCCATCCTGTCACATCCCGGCCACCTCGTTCACGTCAAAATGTGTCTAGCGTGATTTCAATAGCATCACGGCTAGCTCTGCTAGGGAACAAAAGCTAGAGTGCAGTGATGTAAGACCCTTCGTGCAAGTGGACTGAACTCCAGGCGTATTCTGTGAAGAGGAAACTTGTCAGCCTTGTTTGTGGGAAACAAACCTGGGCCAGCAACTATTTTTGTGTTTTATTGGTTTGAAATAAAATACCAAACATTTCTAAACAAAAGATCAATGACCATTTTGGGAAAAAACGTGGCTTGAATATTTTCGTAAAGCTCTAGAAAGTAGTCGTGTGCCGTGGGTCACATGTGAGAGGCATGCGCTGCTGTGTTCACGGTGTTTGGAATTTCTCGTCTGGATGACAAAGCTTTATGTGACCTTTGTGGGTCTTTTAACAGCAGCCTTTAGGTATATAAAGCTGACAGTCCAGTTTTATAATGCGAGAGGGGTCCGGCTCGCTCCCCTGTTTACTAGAAGACTTTGTGTGCAGTCCTCAAAAGCTGCATTTAGTTAGGCAAGCAGTTGACAGAATGAATGTGCTCTTACTTCCTGAATGAGATTAGTACATGGGATTGATTCTTGGAGAGCTCGGTCCTCTCAAGCCAGGACTTGGCTGGCGTATTGCCGATGTCTTTAATTAACAAATGTGCACACAGGTGACGGCTGCCGGCCTTGGAGAAGGCTGGCGCTCACCCTCCTGCCTGGCCCCGCCACCGGGCCCAGCAGCCAGCACTGCTGACCATTCAGGAGATGCAGCAGCGTGGGGCTGGGGCTCAGGCCCTGGAGCAGCAGACCAGAGGGTGTTTCCGGGCACCAGGCGCTAGGCGAGTCACTTAACCTCTGTGCCTCGGTTTCCTCATTTGCAAAGCTGAGATGAGGCAGTACCTGCCGTCTGGGGGAGCTGGGAGAAACGAGCTGTACATTTTAGGCGCCCAGCATGCAGGAGCCTCAGTCAGTGTTGGCCACGGGGATGCTGTAGGAAGATGAAGGGGCTCTCCAAGTGGAGTAGTAGACAGGGGCCCCAAGACAGCCCGCCCTTGTCTGCGAGCACTGCCATCCGTTCTGGGATCCCCGAGGAGTCAGCATCCAGGGGCTTGAGTAGATCTAAGGGTCCTTTATTCCACCTGCTGGCTTGTGAAGGTGGAACAGCAAAGCAGAGACAGCAGAGGGCACCAGAGACACTGGTACACAGGACTGAGGCCTCCTTGACCCGAAGACCGCGCTGGACACCACGCAAATCCTACTCGTTATAAACAAGTACGCTACAAATCAATACAAGGGTCTGTTGTTTTGGAACCCTTTAGAAATTACCAAAACAGTTCACTTAACCTGTTGGATAAACCGTTCCTCTGCCGTACTGAGTCTTAAGTGTCTTTGCATGGCGGTGGCTTCAGTGTCCACATCCACCCCTGCCCCACACACAGCCCTGCAGCGGGGCCTGCTGTTTTGGGCGCGTCTGTGGGTCCGCGTGTCCTATGACCCTGGCTCATCGTGCTGGCTTCTCCCGCCCAGCCTGCGTCGTCCACCACGAGGTGGCAGCAGAGGACGCAGCCCGGGAGAACCTCCTGCCTGGGCCCCTGCTGCCGGACAGGCCTCTGTCCTCAGGCCCTACCGAGGCTCCCGGGAATAACACGCTGCCTTCACACGCGGACCAACTGTAGGGAAGGCAGGGCTTGTTCTCCATCACCTCTCCCTTAAAGACCCTCCTCTCCCCCTTCCCTGGGGACCCAAAGCTCCAGAGATCCGTGGGCCGTGTCTGGGTTTCCACGGGCTCTAAGGGGTTAACAGGTGTGTTACAGTGTCAGCCAAGAAACCTGCCCTCTTCAGCCGTTTGCTGGTTTCTGGGCTGTGCCCTGTGTCCTTTCGAGATAAAACAAACCAAGGGGTGTGTCACTAGTTGCAGGGGAGGCCAAGCCCTGACTGGATGGGAATGGGTGCCCCTCCTGGCAGCTGCGGCTCCTTCCCCTCTGCCCCGCGATTCATGGACGGAGAGCCGCTCACAGGACATCTGCCTCCGGTGAGAAGCAGATAAAGGTACCCGAGGACTGTCAGTGTGCACACTTAGAGATGAGGGAGAGCAGAACAGAAAGTGGCTCAATGAATAACTGAGCTGTAAAAAGGAAGCAAGGAGAGGTGAACCCACGGGGGCTACAAGGGGGGGCCCAGGGGGCTGGACCACCCCTGGGGTCTGCAATCTCTGTTTAGGTTTTTTTAAATTTTCTACATTGAGGTGAATTTCACGTAAGATGAAGCAATTAAAATGTATAATTCAGTGGTTATTTAGTGCATCCACGGTGTGTGTAACCATTACACTATCCAGTTCCAAAATGGTTTCATCACTTCAGAAGAAAACCCCGTGCGCATTAGGCAGTCCCTCCCCACTCCCCGCCCACACCCAGGCCCTGGCAACCAGCAGTCTACGCTCTGTCTCTGTGGATGTACCCTCTGGAAATTTCACATCAGTGGAATCAGACTGTGAAAATAAATAAGGAACATCATTTAAATGGAGCTGGGGAGCCCTGAAGGGGCAACTCTCCCTTGTACACCAGCCCTTCATCACCAGCGGGAAGAAGGAAGATGAGAATCATTTTGACGAGGAAGGACACTTTTCACCCAGGAATTTCATCTCCTGCTTTAAGAAGAGAAGGAAGGTCCGATCCCTCGCTGCCCCAACGATAAGGCGCTAGCTACTGTTTGCAGCCAAGGAGAAACCGCCAAACCTCAAACTCCAGGTTCTTCCCTGGTAAACCTGGGTTCAAAACAACCCTCCCCAATTTCCTCCTAAAACCTAATACAGGCCAATCTTCCCCTCGTCTCTTTGGATTTGGCTACGGTTTACCATAGCCTGCTTGTCCCAAGTCGCAGTTCCTCTGCTCTTCCCAAGTAAACTCATTTTTGCTTAAATAAAATTGTTCTTTGTTCCCTCTAAGGTTGACAAGACAATACGTGGCTTTCTGTGTCTGGCTTCTTTCACTTGGCCTCAACTTTTTGAGGCTCGTCCACATTGTAGCGTGTGTCACTACTTCATTCCACTGTCTGTACACCCCGTGGTCTGTTTATCCATTCCTCTGTTGATGGACCCTTGGGCTGTTGCCACCTTTTGGCCTTTGTGAACAATGCTGCTATGACCGTGTATGTACATGTATGAACGTGCGTGTATATGAATGAACATGCGTGTCCGGGTTTGAGTCCCTGGGTATTCATCTAGGAGTAGAATTTCTTTGCTCCTACAAACAGCATGAGTGGGACAAATTGTATCCAACGGCAGCTGGCGAGTACTATGGGAAACAGGAAATCTCATAACGTTGCTAGAAGGAGAATAAATGAGTTAACCACTTTGCAGAGGAATTTTTCAATACCAAGTTAATTTGAAAATGCACGTGTCTTGTGGTGCAACAATTTCATTTTTAAGTCTCTAGACCAGGGAGAAAAATTCTAGTGTATGTTCATGAGACATACAAGATTTTCCACTGAGCACCGCTTAGAAGAGCAAAACAATGGAAGTCATCTAACTTGGTTCCTTGGTAGCGGAACAGAAAAATAAGCTGGTATGAAATACCATGAAATACCATGAAATACTACACAGCACTTACAATGAATGCAACAGAAGCACATGATCAACATGAATAAACCTCAAAAATACCAAAAGTTTTTTAAACAGTAAGTTTCAAAAGGGATCCATGTAAAAATTTAAAACACACCTATCATTTATAAATACAAACTATTGTGGGCTGAGCTGTGTTCCCTCAAAGAGTCATATTTTGAAGCTCTAGCCCGTAGCGCCTCAGAATGTGACCGTGTGGGGAGATGGGGTCTTTACAGAGGTGATTAAATTAAATAAGGTCATGTGGGTGCCCCTAATCACATATAACGAGACTAGGGCACAGCCACCCACAGAGGGACGCCCACATGGGGACACAGGGTGATGCCAGCCATCTGCAAGGCAAGGAGAGAGGTCTTAGAAGAAACCATCTCTGCTGACACCTCGATCTTGGACATCCAGCCTCCAGAACTGAAAGGAGATACATTTCTGGTGTTTAACCTGCCCAGTCATGGTATCTGTTACAGCACCTCTAGCTGACGAAAGAGTCATGGAAGCCAGAGGATTCCTTTGTGGGTCAACCCAGAATAGCGAGAGAACGAGGTCAAAATATCCACTGAGTATTTAAACAATTGTAGTAATTAGACTTGAAATATAAGCCAGTCCTAGACATTGAAGAGTCCACTGGGATTGTCCTATGCGCGCTTAACGTGCTGTTTACAGCCTTTCTCTGCACCTGTAGAAAATACATGCTTAGCTAATACTCAGGCGTCCACAGCACTGCTCTGCAAGTCAGTCCTGCGTGGTCACCATGGTCACCAAACCCAGTTTTTCTGACTCTGAAATGTCTTACGCCAAGCAATCACTGCTCGTTCAGTAACACACGTGGCCCATGGCCACCTTGTCCAAATCACAACCGCTTGGATGTCCTGTGTTGTTTTGCTACTACAAAGAGACTATTATCTACTTATTATCGAATCCGACTAGAACATCAAGCTCCTCTCCCAGCCCTTGAGGACTAGAAATCCGTCTAAGTAAACAGTATTGCAGGACTGTGGGGCAGAGCTCTCTCCTCTCATGGAAACACAAACCATCTCGCTCCTTCCTCTCTGCCTCCGTTTAAGAAGGCCGTGCCTTCCGAAGACCGATCTGTATCTGTATACGGATTAAACTGAGGGCAGAGGACCCGGGTGTGGAGAAGACCCACCTCTCCCACCAGCCTGGAAACAAGGGTATTTAGGACCAAGTTGGGTATCAACTACTCTCCCAAAGAAGCTAGAAGCTATTTCATTCTTAACTGTCCACAAATTGATGGTGCGTTTTTGGATTATTTGAGATAATATGAGGGGCTTCTCCCGTCCTTGGAGTGTGTTCCTACTTAACTCCCCGACTCCCGGTATCCCGTACACTCCTGGGGTTGGGCAGGTGGTCGGCCGGCAGGCCCAGCTGCAAACGACGGAGGGACCGAAGGGCAGCCTTCTTGCCGTCAGAGGGCAGAGCAGCCAGGTGTGGACACGGCATCTCAGATCAGAGAGGGGGCTGAGCCGTGAGCCACGAGACAGCGGAACACAGGAGGGGCGGATCCGGGAGGTTCCAGAGGCGGGCTCTTCCCAGGGAATCGCGGACGAGCAGTCAGTCATCCCTTACACCTGTCAGCCGCCTTCCCCGACCGAGCCTGCTCTGTTTTCACAAAATCTTGCTCGTCCTCCAAGAGGCATGTGGCCTAAGCGATAAGATGTTTGCTTGAGTGGTTTTTTCGGGACCTTGGAGTCAGCAGTGCCCAGTTCGAGCTCAAGTTTGTTAAGACTGGTTGGGACCCACGACCCGCCAACTGGGCATGCGCGAGTGTCCCCTCGGTGACCATCTGACGCCGGAAACTCCACCCTCGGAGCAGGCCAACGCTGCCATGCGTCCCAGGGAGAAGCCTGTGGGTTAGGTGAGCCTTCACAGGGCCCTGACGACCTCACCTTTTTCTTCTCTCCAGTCACCTTTCCCCTCCTCCCCAGACCTCAGCTTACCCCGTGAATGCCGCGAGGCCCTCGCCTCCGGGGAGGTGGATTTTGAGATCTGTCTTCCCATCTTCTTGCGTGGCGCCCCCCGTGAATAAACCCTTTCTCTGCCACTGAACCCCGGCTGATGAAGCTGGCGGGGTACCTGGAGCCAGCATTTGGGGCCCCTTGTCCCAGCCTCAGCGCCGTTGACATCTGAGGTGCGGGGGGCCGTCCTCGCCCTGTAGCATGTCTAGCAGCATCCCTGGCCTCTACGCGCCGGGTGCCAGGAGCACGCGCTGCCGCCGCCCTCGGCGACGGCCAAAACCATCTCCACAAAGTGTCAGGCATCCCCCGGGCCGGGGCGGGGCAAGGTCATCCCTCAGCGAGAACCAACCACGGCTTTAGGGGCAAGACTCCAGCCTGTCGGGGCTGCGGGCTGGGTTTGGAGGCCGAGGACCCGGGTATCACAGGAGACTCACACCCACACATGGGGCCGTTAACAGGTCCTGGCCACGCTCTCCAGAACAGCTCAGAAGCCCTGTACTAAGACTGTAGCTCAAGGTCAGAGCCACCAGGAGAAATCGTGCCTGGATTCCGAGGCCCAGGGAGCGGGGCCGGCTGCCGTGAACCGTCCCTCGGCACGGGCAGGATCCTTCCAGGCCTGATCCGCGGGGCAGAGGCGAGCGGCTACACCAGGCTCCAGAGGGAAGCAGCCAGCCGCGCCGACCAGGGCCTCGCTGCTGTCAGGGACGGTTCCCCCCGCTCAGCCTCGTGCCTGACAGAGACCAGGGTGTGTGCAAGGCAGGAGCATGTGCTGACAATGTGTTCACGACCCCCCAGGTGTGGGAGCTTCCCAGCACACCGGTGCTGCCCCCGCCCTGGATGGGCACAGAGCCCCGCCTGGGACCTGTCTGCTCAGCCTCAGCCAGAGATACGCCGTTGCTTACCGGGATGGCGAGTTTATGTGTCAACCGGGCTGGGCCACAGTGCCCAGAGTTCAGTCAGACACCAGTGTAGTTGTGGACGTAAGGCTATTTTCAGGTGCAGCGCGGTTAAGATTTAAATCACTAGGCTCTGAGAAAAGCAGATGACCCTCCCTGCAGTGAGTGGGCTGCATCCATCAGCTGAATGCCTTAAAAGGCAGAAGTCCCCGTGCAGAAGGAATCCTGCCCCCAGATGGCGCATCAGGCTACGTCCTCAGCTCCTGCTGGAGCAGCCAGCCTGCCGGGCCGTCCCGCACACTGCAGACCTGCCGGCCCTCGCAGCCGTGTCAGTCAATTCCTCATAATAAATTTCTTGCCTGTCTCTCTCTGTACAGATATACACATACATCCTGTGGATCTGTTTCTTTGGGGAATCCTGACTAGCTCAGTCCCTTTCATTCCTAAGGGCACTTCTTATCCTGAAATGACAGGATTCTCACAGTCCTTGCAACACTCAAACCCTCCAGCTCGATGTGAAATCTCCCCCTGCCCGGGAAGGGAAGGGACTCGCTGCGTGGCACCACCCACTAGGCTGCCTGGGCAGCTCAGACCGGCTCTGGAGGCCTCACCGCCATGTCAGGGGTTCGAAGGATGGATAAACACTAGTCGCCCTGTTGGTTTATGGGAGCTATTGCTCTTTTCTTCTACTTACTACAAGGTTTATTATTTCTAAAGTAATTACCTCCTGTACACAGTGTTCCAGAAGACATCTGAAGAACAGCAAACAGATTAGATGCCTCCCTGCCTCGGTCCCCATGGTAACTCCACGAGGTGCGAACTCCACGTTTCTGATGATGAAACGAACACTGACAGAGGGTAAGAAATTTTCCCAAAGTCACACAGCTGGTAGAGCTGGGATTTGAACTGAAATTCACTGAATTCCAAAGCCTATATTCTTAACCATTATAATTTGCTTCCAAACATTTTGTTTTTAAAAGCATTTTGTTTTTAAAAGGCTCAGCGGCCATGGCCCATGGGCCCAGCCGCTCCGCGGCATGTGGGATCTTCCTGGACCGGGGCACGAACCCGCGTCCCCTGCATCGGCAGGCGGACCCTCAACCGCTGCGCCACCAGGGAAGCCCCTAAATACTTTTAAAGCAGCTGTGTATGATTTCCAGATCCTCAACTCTTTTCTAAAAGTTATGTAAGAACTCCTCCGGCCAGTTCCCCTTTTCCACCTGCCCCTTCACAATCTCTGCTTCCACTTTGCAAAATAAAGGTACACCTCTCACCCCTCCCCAAACCTTCCTCTGGAGGATGGAAACCCCGAGTGTGGACAGAGCTCCTGTTTGAAACACGAGTAGCTGACTGCACTCGGATGACCGAGGAACCAATCTTCTAGCAAGTGTGACAGTTTCCAGTTCTTTACTTCCAACAAATTTGAAGGAGAATTTATTCAAATTTTCAGCTGATAAGAGCTTTAGAAATAATCTTTTGTAATAATCACAAGGTGATTTTTGGCATCCAGCTTGGAAGGAGCTTGAAAACATTCCTGGCATTATTCTATCAAATCTTTTTCCTTTTCCATCTTTCACTTCTATTTATGTGACCACGTTGCCTCAGCTCATAAGAATGAAAACTAAAGAAAACTCGGATGCTTGGTCCTGCTCACTGTGGCAGCACTCTGTGGATACATGAACCTGGGGGGCTGTCCTTGTCACTCACATACTCTGAATTTCCCATCATTTTACTTGTTATATTTAATAATTATCAAGTTAAAATATTTTATTTTAATCAACTGTATACCAATAACTCTAATAATTGAAAAGAAACTTGAGTCTTGTGGTTATAGAAAATTAAATTTAAAAATCAATTTCTTTTTTCTGCCAGAATATAAGGAATAAAAGACTTTCTAGCAAATATTCATGTATATCACATTAGGATAATATTCTAAGTGGCAAGTGGGACGGAAATCTGAATTCAAGGAGAAAAAGGAGTCACAAAACATTTTTGCCTGTTTAGAGAAAAGCATTTTCATGTATTTTTTCAGAAGAATCATGGTAGGTTATCAAATTGCTACAGCATTTAGATTCCAGGGGAAACGCTTAAGAGTGCTGCAATTGTTTTCTTTGGAAATACCAACGTTTTTAAATGTCAGAAGATATCCCCTTTGTAACTAACAAAACTTACTGTTAGATGCAACTCTTTTAAAAGGGTTATCTGCGGGCCCCTCCCCTCACGCCCAGCTAGGGAGACCCCTCTGTCTGGTGCGGGATTTGCAAAGTAGCAGCTCCACTGGGATTAGGGGCCCTACAAGACCAAAAGACAACCCTCAGAATGGGAGAAAATATTTGCAAATGAAGCAGCTGACAAAGGATTAATCTCCAAGATTTACAAGCAGCTCGTGCAGCTCAATAACAAAAAAACAAACAACCCCATCCAAAAATGGGCAGAAGACCTAAACAGACATTTCTCCAAAGAAGATATACAGACTGCCAACAAACACATGAAAGAATGCTCAACATCATTAATCATCAGAGAAATGCAAATCAAAACTGCAATGAGATATCTCACCCAGGTCAGAATGGCCATCATCAAAAAATCTAGAAACAATAAATGCTGGAGAGGGTGTGGAGAAAAGGGAACACTCTTGCACTGTTGGTGGGAATGTAAATTGATACAGCCACTATGGAGAACAGTATGGAGGTTCCTTAAAAAACTAAAAATAGAACTACCATACTATCCAGCAATCCCACTACTGGGCATATACCCTGAGAAAACCATAATTCAAAAAGAGTCATGTACCAGAATGTTCATTGCAGCTCTATTTACAATAGCCAGGACACGGAAGCAACCTAAGTGTCCATCATCGGATGAATGGATAAAGAAGATGTGGCACATATACACAATGGAATATTACTCAGCCACAAAAAGAAACGAAATTGAGATATTTGTAGTGAGGTGGATGGACCTAGAGTCTGTCATACAGAGTGAAGTAAGTCAGAAAGAGAAAAACGAATACCGTATGCTAACACATATATATGGAATCTAAGAAAAAAAAAAAAAGGTCATGAAGAACCTAGGGGTAAGACGGGAAGAAAGACACAGACCTACTAGAGAATGCACTTGAGGACACGGGAAGGGGGAAGGGGAAGCTGGGACAAAGTGAGAGAGTGGCATGGACATATACACTACCAAACGTAAAATAGATAGCTAGTGGGAAGCAGCCGCATAGCACAGGGAGATCAGCTTGGTGGTTTGTGACCACCTAGAGGGGTGGGATAGGGAGGGTGGGAGGGAGGGAGACGCAAGAGGGAAGAGATATGGGAACATATGTATATGTATAACTGATTCACTTTGTTATAAAGCAGAAACTAACACACCATTGTAAAGCAATTATACCCCAATAAAGATGTTTAAAAAAAAAATCAGGCACTTGTTTTGCTTCTAGCAGTCTAGCAGTCTCTGATGTGATGAACTCATTTAAATCCTGGAGAACAGTTGTTTCAATTAGGACAACTCCTCAGGAGTTCTAGAAAAATATTTTAAGTCAGTGATTCATCTGAGTCCCAGATAGGAGTACACTCTGGTGCAATTAGGCCCACAGAGTAGGAGTCCGGATAAAAGGTTTTCGGTGATTCTGACACATCTGTGGCAGTGCCTGCCCTCAGCCCACCCAGAACACAGGCAGGGGACGAGATGCAGCCCAGCTCCTGACACGGTCCATCTCCACGTCCTGGTCCCCTGTTAAATCAGGAGCTGTGAGCGGCTAAGTTTTTTTTTTAAAAAGGAAGGGGTTGAGAAGGGAAATGTAAACTGTAAGAACGCGCTACCCGCCAAATCGCACTTGTGTGTATTTGCGTAGTCAGCGTTCCTGCACCTGGGATGATTTCAAATTCCCTCGCCCTTAACTTCATCATCTGTCCCAGGGAAAATACTTTACTTCATGAGAGGCACTGGAAGCATAAGGCTTCAGTTTGCTCTTAATTGCAAAGGACATTTATAACGTAAAATAACTGACAAATGATTCTTCACTTCAGCTTTTAAACAGGAAGAACCCAGAAGGAATAAAACTTCGACCCTACAAAAGGAACTGGATAAATGCCAAAAGTTTTAGATATAACAGAATTAACAGTGAAATTGAGAAATTCATGAGGTTCTTACGGACTCAATGTCTCTGCAGAAGAAGACAAGGAAAACAATTTAAACTGGGAATTAGCACTTTCGTAAGTGGTTTTTCAGAAGTGTTGTCATCAGTTTTGTAATAATTTAACCGTGTATCTTTTAAGGACACTTACTGTGTGCTTTTAAAGAAATTTAAAGCATTTAAAAGGCTCTGATATGCTAGACTTATCTAGCATATCAGAGCTAGAAAAAGCATAATTGATAAAGTTATCGATCCAAAGGTAAAACATAGAGGATCCAGAGAAAAGAGAAATGAAATAGGAGGGGCAGGGGGGAGGGGAGGTAAAGGGAAAAGAAAGGTTTATACAACTTTTAATGAAGCAAGTTTTATTTTTATAATTATATTCAACTTTTAAACTCTAAAAATTTTATATTAAAAATGTTTCACATACATATATCCACACACATAATTTTAAATCAATGAGTATATCTGATTGCAAAAAATTTAATATTTTGAGAAATCAAATTTGTTCAACTTATGTTTTATCACTTATTAGTTATGCAAATAGTTTATAACCAATTAAAGGAAAAGGATTAGGAGGAATAATTATTTCATAGTCTTAAAGGTGTGCAATTTGAAAAAGCCAGGGTAGGGTTTGGCGGGGGGCCGTTTTCAGAAAATGTTTTTTTTAAATCCCTCCCTAGACTTCAGCAAACACAGAAGAGAAGTGAATTACTTCCAGCTAGTTGTAGGGACTCTTTACTTTAACTTATTCACGAAAAAATAGACTAGATAATAAAATAAGATTTTAAAATAAGACCCAGTCTTAGATTTTGGAGGGTCTTAAGTGCTTAAAATAAGGTAGAATTCTGACACCAGGAGATGGGGACATCCCCACAGCAAAGCCACCACCTCTGCTGGCTGATGCCAGGTGCCAGGCACTGGAGCGGATGTTTTTAGGTCACCCTCTCGGGGCGGGGGTGTGGTACAGCAGGCACCCCAACCCCAGTATGGAGAGAAACTGAGGCCACGGGAATTTGGGAGCACTAAGCCAGGGTGCGCCCAGCCCACCACTGGACCCAGAAGCTTCCCCTGGACTAATTACATCAGAGCAAAGTTTAACCAGTGGGTTGGAAGCTTTACTAAGAAATAGAGGAAAATTAGACAAGTCCACCTCCACTAATAAACACAAAATAATTTATTCGTATGTAACCATAAGGTTTTAAACTTACTACCTTAAACGTATAGTTACTACTATTGAAGCGATCGATTCTCTGTGATCAAATGATACACAGCACCTAACATGTTATAAAATGATGAAATGAGACCAAGTAGAACAATTTTTTTAAAACCTAAATTGACTGTATGTCATTTCTTTTAACCAATACTCCTTAAATACTGGGTATTAAATATGTCTTTTTGGCCCTGAGGTTTTGTACAGACTAATTAATTAGGCCTTAAAAAGAGAATGTCCAGAAATGGGACCCAGAAATTATTGTACAGTTTGACTAATATCCTCCAAAGGAAAATCAAAAGTATTTGAGACATGAAGCTTCCACTGGTGAAGTGCACGAGAAGCAAATCGTTTATCAAGCCCACTGGGTGTTACCTGGACAGGTAAAAGGTATTCACATTTACAGCGTAATTGTACCAAAAGTAAGTGCACCCGTGCCCACAGTTCATAAATGCTCCACCAGGATGCGAGATGCAGACTCAAGTGGCAAGTAACAGCCCTTCTATTCAGACGTGGTTTTTGTTTGGGAAACAGAGGCCCGAGCCAGGCTGGACATCACAGTTATGGGCCCTTAAGCCCCGCTCACCTGGTCAATCTGTGAGGTGAGGACCCCAGCCAGGGTGTCCCTGCCCTTCATCCAGACCTGGCCACGCTGAGGAGGTGAGAGACATGGGAGAAGGCACAGGTGAGAAGCCACTGAGAACAAAAAGCCCCCGTGGGCAAGGCGGGGGGGCAAGGGTCCTGGTGAGGGTCCTGCCCCCATACAGGTTCCATGGTCGTTCCTGAAACCCCAGCAGGAGGACGTGGGCTGGGCACCCGCCTCTAGCAGGAAAGGAAGGAGGCACTGAGGAAGCAAGAAGAAGAAAGCATCCCTGTCACGAGCCCCACACCGGCAGTTTACCTAAAGATCTGAGTCGTGGCAATCACAGGCAGGAAGTATCCCGACAGCCCGGCAACGAGACCTGAATCACAGGCCTGGCCAGGACCACCGGGCGCCAAATGCCTGCAAACCACGTCCCACACTAGACTTTACAGGATCTGGGACTCGGCACCCACAGGGCGGGGCCTTGTTCCGCTCTTCTGCGTTGCTCACGGTCACCTCGGAGGGAAGAGCTGGGAAGCATGTGATGTTTTAATTTGCATAACATCTAGAAAATGTCCCCTGAATTTTCCATAGCTGCATTTCTAAGCCATTTTCTAAGATTCACACGTGGAAACTCCCGAGGGGATGAGCAAAAATCGCTGAAAATTGTTTTTAAGATGTTAGAGGATGGCTAGATGTACGGCTGCTGTGGAACTGCCACTGAAATCACATATGTCATTATCAGTCCGTTCTTGTGGAACCCATACTGTACACACATGAGCCTCTGAGAATTTTCCTCTTGAAATTTCTGTCAGGTTCCTAAAGTCTTGAAGATTCTGGTTGTTGTTTCGATTATGCTTCTGATCTCCCTAACTGGCTTTTAAAAGTTAAGCGCTACAATGTGAAATAATAAATATGGACTAAGATACTATATAGACATAAAAATAAATTCATTAATAAGCTGCAGTTAGGGCTTCCCTGGTGGCACAGTGGTTAAGAATCCGCCTGCAAATTCAGGGACATGGGTTCGAGCCCTGGTCTGGGAAGATCCCACATGCCACGGAGCAACTAAGCCCGCGAGCCACAACTACTGAGCCCACGTGCCACAACTACTGAAGCCTGCACGCCTAGAGCCCGTGCTCTGCAACAAGAGAAGCCACTGCAGTGAGAAGCCCAAGCACCGCAACCGCGTGCAGCAACGAAGACCCACGCAGCCAAAAATAAATAAATTAAATAAATAATTTTAAAAAAGAAAATAAAGCTGCAGTTAGCACTAAGTTTCCTATCATAAGATAAATTATGACCCTCAGGCCATAAAAATAAAGAGTACCATGAAAGGTCCAGGCATTACCAAGAGTATTGTATATTTATCTGTATATAAGGACCCTCTACTTGTGTACTTTATCCCTCTTTTGTTATTATCCATTAATGTTAAAAATTCTATGAAAGATATAAGCATTTTGTGCATTCATGTCCTCTGGAATCCCCCTGTGGGGAGAGCAAAGTTATTCTTTCCTTGAACGGAAGGGATCTGTGCACCTGCACTGACAGGAGAGGTGACGTGGAGCTGGGAGATGAAAAGCATCCCAAATACTTAGCCTTCAATCAAAGAAAATGCATGTAGTAAACCCGCAAAAGGAAACCAGTGCACTGGCAGGTCCAGCAACCAAGGCAGCAGGCTGGCCTTTCCCCTCTCCTCCTGAGAAATTATTATTATTATTATTATTATTATTATTATTATTAAAAAGAAATGTGCCAGGCTTCCCAGGTGGCGCAGTGGTTGAGAATCTGCCTGCCGATACAGGGGACGCGGGTTCGTGCCCCGGTCCGGGAAGATCCCACATGGGATCCCACATGGGAAGATCCCACGGAGCGGCTGGGCCCGTGAGCCATGGCCGCTGAGCCTGCGCGTCCGGAGCCTGTGCTCCGCAACGGGAGAGGCCACAACAGTGAGAGGCCCGCGTACCGCAAAAAAAAAAAAATTTACTCTAGAATCAACACTTACTAATTTAAAAAGATAGTTCACATGTTCAAAAATTCTTTTTAATCTTTGGATCAAAGGCAGGTATCCCCCGACCTTTCAAAATAAGTCCAAAATAGCATTTTTGGAAATCTGAGTCCAGCATGCAAGCTATAGTTGCATGATCAAGGAATGGAAAGTCTTGGTTAATTGTTCTTCTTAAGTCATCATATATACAATGCCTAGAACAATAGCTCTCAAAAATTAAAACCTACTTAACAAGAAAATTGCCTGGAATATAATGCAGCCTTTCTTTCTCCAGGGGTTCCAAAGTCATCTCAGGTATTTCAGTACCTGTTTCAGGATGTTAATTATAAGCTGAACAATGGTTACCAGTCACTGTAGGCTCAGAGCTGTGCAGACGGAACGTCTTATAAAACCTTACCACCGTCTCGTCTTGGAAGATGAGGGGATGAAAGCAGGTGTCCAACCCATCGATACAGCCCCCTTTGGCTTCAGTCCAAACATCACCCTAAGAGGGGGGCCCCCAGGCAGCACTGTGGAGTGGAGTCCCCTGTGCCCAGGACACCCTCTCAAGCCTGCAGCGTCCTCTGGGTTTCTTTCCTGGCCTTTAGCACAGTGGAAACCCTGATGCCGCGTGTGTGTTGGACACCTGGCCCCCTCCCCCGACTCGACAGTGAACAGGAAGAAGCTCAGGTGACCGGCTCCCAGCACCTTCTCAGGCAGGCTCCTGCAACTTCACACCTCATTTTATGAGTAATTTTAAACTAAAAGCGTCAAACACCTTGAAAGGCCCTACCCAGCTTGCATGTTTTCGAGTGATCTAATGAGCAGATCAGTTTAACAGTGTCACGGGTTTTCCACCTTTTAGGTCCACTGTTCCTCCACCGAGAAATCTGCCAAGGAGCCTCTGATGGGCTATAAATTCAACGATCCCGTCCCAAACTAAACAGCGCCCAGATAAAGAGTACTTCCTGTAAAAGTCAGAAAACTCTCCCTTCCTAAATGAAAATAACTTTAAGACAATTCAGAGGAAAAGAGGTCTCATAGGTTGTATTTTCAAATGACTCAAACTGAATGATGAGACCCTCGTCAGGGCGTCTCTGTGTCCTCTGGGTCCTGTCTCTGTGTTCTTGACCCTCCAGGGATCGAGGTGACATGGAGGCTCCCAGGGCGGGAACCAGGAGCCACATCTGACAAATCCCCTCCCTGCTGCTGCCGCCCAAACCTCACTGTCACCCCCACGACCAGCTTCCTACAGCCAGCAAAACCTATAAGGGTGATTCTGCTAAAACCAGATGTGATTATGTTACGCTCTAACAAGATTAAAAGGAACTGATTCTATATTTTATCATTTGTTTTTCTGAGTTTATTTATAATACATTGTATTAGTCTCCGAGGGCTGCCATAACAGAGCCCCACAAACTGGGGGGATGAAAACAAGAGAAGTGCTTGTCTCACAGTCTGGAGGCCGGGAGTCTGAGGTCAAGGTGCTGGCAGGGCTGGGCTCCCTCTGAAAGCTGCAGGGAGGACCCTTCCTTGTCTCCTCCAGCTCCTGGTGTGGCCGGCAACCCTCGGTGCTCCTGGGCTTGTGGAGCATCACCCAACCCCTGTCCCCGTTGTCACGTGTGTGTCTGCGTCTCTTCTCCTCCTCTTGAGAGCCATGCTGGGCCAGGGCCCACCCTGAAGACCTCACCTTCGCTTCTTTACATCTGCAGAGCCTCTTTCCAAAAAGGGTCACATTCACAAATACTGGGGGTTAGGACCACAGCACATCTTTAGCGGGGGTTCAAGTCAACCCGTAACATATAGTATTGGAACATTTACTTTCACTATAAAGAAAACTCTTTGGACATTATTGCTGTTGTTTTTTTCCCAAAGGAAGCATGTTAAAATTATAATTGAATTTAGAGCACGTTATGGAGTAATAACATGGGAGATAGACTAGATTTCTACTTCACCTTCCTCCAGCACATGTATGATGGATATTTAAGTTGGACTGTCTTGTACATCAGAGCTGAGGGATGACTGGTACCTAGTATTCTATCTGGCCCACAGCAGACACTCAATAAATATTGACTGGCTGGTTGATAGTTACTGATCAACTCCATGTCACTGGTATACACACATTTTTAGAATAATAAACATAAAATATATTTAAAGTTTTTCAAAGATATTGAATGGCTTTATGCCCAGGACTTCTAATTGCACCCAGACCATCTTACTGGGACACCACATCAAAGATATTATGTTTTATAAAAGGATTGTCTGCAAAACCAATTACAATCAAGAACCATTTTCAAATGTTGGCTATGTTAACCCATAAAGAACCATGAGAACACATTTTTTTTAAAAAAAGAGAACATATTTTTAAAATCTAATCTAAAAATCATATGAGCCCTTTTACCTAAAGGCACAGCAGAGCAAGAATAAATATCTGCCTTTCAAATTGCCCATTATTATTCACTGAAGCTAAAGGAAAATATCTTGGCAACACGTGCTAATGCCTTCTCTAAAGCTGGATCTATCTGAGCCTAGCATTTGAGAGAGCTCTAAGGGAAGTGCCGTTTCCTGTGCAGGATCTATGATCAAAGATTGCTTTTTATGAACGTAATACATGAATTTAGAAATTATTCTGCAGCCGCCAATCTGCAGTCTAGGAGAACTCTCATCTCTTCATTTCCCCTCCCACTGTCATGGGGACCCAGTGAGACCTGCGAGGCGAACCAAGGCTGTGGTGGCACTGACCGACTGAAGGGGCTGGGCCGCAGCGCACTGCCTGCAAAGGCTGCCCACCAAATACTTTACTGGACGTGACACGGGCAGGGATGAACCCTTACTTCTTCAAACTGCTGAGCTATTGGGATAGTCTGTACTCTTTCAGCCTCCTTTGATTTCTAACTGCTAACATACAATAACGCCCGTATGACCTACATACTATTGAAACCTAAATTCAAACGAACATACTTTACCAAAATTGTATCATCTAGCCTATAACTTAAGACCTACAGATACTAATTAATTTAAGAAACAGTGCAGTGCTCAGAAAGAGAAATTCCCACTGAGAGGTGGCGCTGCCTTTGAGGGTCCATTCCCATCTCTTCCCCCCATTCAGCCAACAGGACAGGCATTTCAGAGAGAGCGCGAGGGCCTGAGATGTATCCATGGCAACAGAATCAGACAGAAAGAGACAACAAAAAGAGAAATTCAAAGGAACTGCTGAGTGAGTGCGCAGGGAACAATCCCAGAAGTTTTTAAGCCCGAGGAGGGCTCAGTACCATGGACAGGGATATTGTATTGCTCTTTGCCTACTTTGCCTTAGTTTTCCATCTATACTAATTCATTCTACAAATAAAAGGAGTGAATAAAAACCACAGCGTAGCTCACCGAGGGTAGTAGCCGTACTATCTGCTTCTACACAGCACCAAGCTGATAAGACAGTTTTCAGTAGTTTTAAAAAACAGTGCTGTTGATATTGATGCCTGTTCTAAAGATGTCAAAGATGAAGAAGTGTAAAAACTATGCCGCAAGTTTTTTGGTTTTTTGGTTTTTCTTTTTTGGTACGCGGGCCTCTCACTGTTGTGGCCTCTCCCGTTGCGGAGCACAGGCTCCGGACGCGCAGGCTCAGCGGCCATGGCTCACGGGCCCAGCTGCTCCGCGGCATGTGGGATCTTCCCGGACCGGGGCACGAACCCGCGTCCCCTGCATCGGCAGGCGGACTCTCAACCACTGCGCCACCAGGGAAGCCCTATGCCGCAATTTTTAAAACATGAGTATGGGTGACAGATATACAAAAGACTTCCACTGAGATTTTAAAATAAGGGAAGAACCCGTCCACAACTTTACATGGGCATCCTGCTGTATGTTCCACAGCTGCATGTGCCACATCGCAAGGCCTTGCAGGGTCTACGTGTTCTTAGTGTGTGTGCAGCGTTGACCTCAAGACATCACTGAAGTGAACTGAACTGGAAGATGGTAGGAACACCTTCCGCATTACTCGTTCTCTGAGGAAAATAAATGGTAAGTGGATATAAAACAACTCAGTCTGATTTCAAAATATTTGAAACCAGAACTTCTTGTATGTGTTACTCAGTGGAAGCATTAAAAAAATTAGATAACCTCTCAGGAGGTTATCAAATGGGCAACTAGGGGGAAAAGAAGCAAAGTTTCAACTTCACACGGATTCATATGCTTCCCTCCTAAGACAGATATGGTTCAAAAAAATAACTCACAAGGCACTGGTCCGTAGAGCAGTAACCCACTGACAAATACCTGGGTCCAACATGGGTCGGGACCACTAAGTGCTCATGCACCCAGGAGTCCACGCCCAAGACACAAACGCACAGGCTTCCTCCGGATGGGGCTGCAGTGACCTAAACCGGGATTCCAACAGAGAAGTCAGATTCTTATCTTGTACAGAAATAGGATGAAATGTGTGAGCCTTTGGGAGTAAAGGGTCAAAAGGAATAAAACATATATGTATTTCATTCTAATAGCGTCTAATAAAAGTCACAAATCTGACCTGAATGTCAAAAAGCTACGCTCTTCCCTTTCCTGTGCCTCTCTCCCTCAGCACCACGACGTAAGCACTGGATGTGAAAATGTCACCAGAAGCCGTGATATTTCCCAGCCACAAAATTCAGGACCACTCCTGGTGGCTCAGTGCAGCCATGCACAGATCACTGCTCTGTAATCAGACGGGAACACAGATCCTCGTGAGCCAATCAAGAAAGCAGCACACACGTGCATGGGCACACGCACACACACTGCGCACACACATACCACGGACCACAATCAGCAAAGCAGAACCACACACAGGTGTGTAAAATTAAAAACCTGCCCGCCAGCTGCTATGACCCCCTCTGAGATCTGCTGAGAGTCTAGCTTTTCCTCCAAATGTTCTATGTGAAACAATCACAAACCCATAGAAAGGCGGACAGAACAGCAAACACCCATGTGCTCTTTGCTTTGGTTCACCAACTGCTACCATTTTGCAATATTTCTTTTATTTCTCTCTATATAATTACATACGAATTTTTTTTGGCCAAACCTATCAAAAGTAACTTGTAAGCATCTTGACATTTCAACCTCTTAATATTTCAGCATGTTCTTCTAAGAGCCAGGATGTTCTCCATGGTCACAATAATATTATCATGTCTGAGAAATTTAAAATTAATGATATTATAAAAAGTACAGTTTCTAATTAAATTTCTCCAATTGTCCCTAAATGCCTTTGCAGCATTTCTTTTCTTTTTTTTTTTTTTTAATCTTTTAAATTTTTTTTTTGGCTGTGTTGGGTCTTCATTGCTGCACGCGGGCTTTCTCTAGTTGTGGTGGTGCACGGGCTTCTCATTGCGGTGGCTTCCCTTGTAGCGGAGCACGGGCTCTGGGTGCACAGGCTCAGTAGTTGTGGCTCGCGGGCTCTAAAGCGCAGGCTCAGTAGTTGTGGCGCACGGGCTTAGTTGCTCCGCAGCACGTGGGATCTTACCGGACCAGGGCTCGAATCCGTGTCTCCTGCGTTGGCAGGCGGATTCTTAACCACTGACCCACAAGGGAAGCCCTTTGCTGCATTTTTTTAAGCCAGGATCAAAATGTTGGTTATTCTACATTGTGCTGTTACAGCTCTTTAGTCTCACTTAATCTAGAAAAACTCTCACCCTTTTATCTCTGAAGAGTCCAGGCTAGTTGCATTGCAGACTCCTCCACAACCTGAATTTTTCTATTTGTTTCCTCCTGTTAGAATGAGATTAGACCTTTTTTTGGCCAAGGATGTTTTTGGCGAGAAGGCTGCGGAAGTGGTGCTGTGTATCGTCCTTTGCCGCTCATCAGAGGAACGTTACTGCTCATGCCATGTGTGATCGGATGATAAAGGAGGTGTCTGTCATACCTGTCACTGCAAAGGTCCCCTTCCTAGTCCCTGGTCACGAGTGGTTTGTGTGGCGATACACGGAGATTGTGTGACTGCCCTGCTTCCCAACCTGTCACCCGGTGGTTTCAGTGTCCACCCAAGATCCTTGCCTGTACTCCTTAGTAACTGGAGGTTGAAATGGTGATTTTCGAATTCTATCATTCCTTTGTCATTTATTAACTAACTTCCTTCTATTAAGAAGAACTCCCTCTCGGTGGCAATGTAAATTGATACTGCCACTATGGAGAACAGTATGGAGGTTCCTTAAAACACTAAAGATAGAACTACCATCCGACCCAGCAATCCCACTACTGGGCATATATCTGGAGAAAAACCTGGTTCAAAAAGATACATGCACCCCAATGTTCATTGCAGCGCTGTTTACAATAGCGAAGACATGGAAGCAACCTAATTATGTCCATCGACAGCGGAGTGGATAAGAAGATGTTGTCTATATACAATGGAATATTACTCAGCCATGAAAAGAATGAAATAATGCCATTTGCAGCAACATGGATGGGCCTGGAGATTATCATAACTAAGTGAAGTAAGTCAGACAGAGAAAGACAAATATTATATATCACTTATGTGGAAATCTAAAAAAATGATACAAATGAACAGAAATAGACCCACAGACATAGAAAACAAACTTATGGTTACCAGGAGGGGAGGGATAAATTAGGAGTTTGGGATTAACATATACACACTACTATATATAAAATAGATAACCAACAAGGTTATAGCACAGGAAACTGTACTCAGTATTTTGTAATAACCTGTAAGGGAAAAGGATCTGATTCAGTTTTATATATATATATATATATATATATATATTATATATATATACACACACACACACACATATAAATTTTTATATATATATAAAACTGAATCATTTTGCTGTATACCTGAAACTAACACAACACTGTAAATCAACTACACCTCAATTTTTTAAAATTGGAAGAAAAAGTGAGAGGCCCCTCTCACTTTTTTTCCTTTTAGTATCACAATAGATTCATCAATTTTTTACATTCTAGGCTTGATAATCTATTGCCACTATTATTTGTTTTACTGCATAACTTTTCAAAATTTGGTTAATAGGTCTTCTAAAGAAGGCTACATGTTCTACACGTCTCCACCAGGCTTGCCTGTGCTTTGCCTGCTCCAGACCTGGAATCATCCGCTACTCCAAGCATCCTCCGTCCCCTTCAGTGGGGATGTAACTCAGAAAACAAGATCTAGGTGCAGGTTCTCTCATGACTACTGGGGTGTCCTCCTGGAAATCCTTGTCAGTGGACAAAGCCATGAAGTTATGGCTGTTGGTATATAAACACCCCGTTTAAAAGTCAAAAATAAACTGTTTGAAGTATATTAAAAGTACCTGAGAAGTCTCAATCTAATCCTTATGCTTTCTGCACCATTCCTACTCACGCTATATTCATTTTTGGTGTATCCCCTCTGTGTGGTGTTTGTTTTTACAAAATAAGCAACTATTTATATTTATACTTAATATTTATAAATATTTAAAGTATATATGTGCATTTTAAGTTTCCCTCACTTCTATTTTTTTCTTTATTTGAGTATAATTGCTTTACAATGGTGTGTTAGTTTCTGCTTTATAACAAAGTGAATCAGTTATACATATACATATGTTCCCGTATCTCTTCCCTCTTGCGTCTCCCTCCCTCCCACCCTCCCTATCCCACCCCTCCAGGTGGTCACAAAGCACCGAGTTGATCTCCCCGTGCTATGCGGCTGCTTCCCACTAGCTACCTATTTTACATTTGGTAGTGTATATATGCCCATGTCACTCTCTCACACTGTCCCAGCTTACCCTTCCGTTTCCCTCACTTCTTACACAAAAGGTATATATATAACACGCTATATACATATTATACTTTACAAAGTCTTTTAGTGAAAAACTTAAAAGTAAATCCCAGAAATCAGCCCCATAATATTTCACAGGGATCCTTCTCATTCTTTCTCAGGGCTGCACAGCACTCCATTCTGGGGATGCCCCACAGTTTATTCCATTAGTTGCCTAAACAACAATAGGTTGTTTCCAGTAACTGGCTACACAAGTAAGGCCACGAGGAGTAACCGTTCCTCCGTAAAGTATTCCCCAATTTCCTTCCTCTACCTCAACCTGAGATTGAGTTCAGTGTCTCTCCCTTGAGCCCCAGTTATCGGATTGAACTTGGTTTAAATTATGTTTGGATTCCTGGGCTGCATCAGTGGAATTTAAGGAGAGGCCTGAGCAGGCAAGGCTTTGTCTTGGGAATGTGAAGCCCCCAGGCTGGTCAAAAAGATAAAAAACATTCACGTGCCTGTCAGTGTATGATTCAAAGCAAGCCCTTTATCTCACTACCACAAAGTTGAGCGACTGAATGTCTCTTTGCTGCAAAGAACCAAACCCTTTCTTATAATATTGAAAGGTTTGTTCCATGATTCCAAGAACAGCTGACTTGTACCCCTGAATTATACACATGTTATAGGAAACCAAGTTCCTCAGATTTGTTGTAAAGAATTGCGCTCGTGAAATTTTAAACTATGTTTGTCACAAGAGAGTAAACCGCCTCCTTAACAAAAAATAACCCACTTACGATAGCCTTAAATTATAATGAATCAATTGCTGAGTTAAAAGTGCCCTGTTAATTGCTAGTTTAGGAACATTATTTGAAATCTCTCCTCCCTGCCTAAATTCTATGTAAGTAAAAGTAATAAGTATCTCCAACAGATAAATTTTTAGACATAGCACAAAATAGTATTTTATCACAGAGAAAGCTAGGGACTCAGAGCTATTAAGATTTGAGCATCTATGTTGATGGAACCATATTTATACTCACAGGCCAGCTGAGCTAGGATGTGTGAGTTCTATGCATTAATTAGGATGAAAGAGTGTAAATTAGGCACATTTGAAGTGTTATTTCAAACTGTCAAATGACTTTATTTTTAAAATATAGATGTGGGCTTCCCTGGTGGTGCAGTGGCTAAGAATCCGCCTGCCAATGCAGGGGACACGGGTTTGAGCCCTGGTCCGGCTGAAGATCCCACATGCCGCGGAGCAACTAAGCCTGTGCGCCACAACTACTGAGCCTGTGCTCTAGAGCCCGCGAGACACAACTACCGAAGCCCACACGCCTAGAGCCCGTGCTCTGCAACAAGAGAAGCCACGGCAATGAGAAGCCTGCGCCCCGCAACGAAGAGTAGCCCCCGCTCGCCCCCACAGAAAGCTCACGCGCAGCAACAAAGACCCAACGCGGCCAAAAATAAATAAAATAAATAAAAATTTAAAAATAAAATAAAATAAAATATAGATGTGACCATATAACACCTAGACAAGCATTTTTTTAACTCTCCTTTTCCATCAGAAACACTCCAGGAATGACAAATGACATTCACGTGATACCCATTCAGAGAAGACTGCATTGCAGTGAACCAGGAATGTCTTCTATTATGCAGATGGCACTGAATCCACCGTGGTGTGAAAAGTACAGGAAATCATTTATAAGTACTGGGTACAAAACAAGACCTCCTTGCCTCGCCTCTCAGCAGCTGGAGAGGAGCTGGTGAATTCAGGCCGATCTGACGGGCAAGGATCCAATCAATCCCATCAAGTCTCATAAATGCTTCAAATGACTTGGTACATTGATATTAGAAGTTGGCTCTCTTTTTTCCTGCCAAGTGGGAAAGAGTTTGTCACACAAGCCCTAGTTAACAGGAAGGAACATGTGGTCTCTAGGAAGTCTCCAGCTTCTCGAGGGGGCAGCAGACAGGCACTCAGGAGGCCCTGCTGTGCTGCAGGGGACGTTGAGAAATCTCTCCTGCAGAACACTCAACAAGCTGCCTTTCCGCAAGATCCACAGGAAGAGCGTGACACCCTCTCAGGCAGAAATCTGGAAAACCCGCCACACACGTGACTCAGTGTACGTTTCTTTCAGCCTTTCTGTGTCCCCTGTATTGTGGACATTTGAGGCAAAGTGACGTGAGAAAATGCTGCTGGGACTTGAGCCTGAAGCCAGAGCATGAGTCCTTCAACACAGGTGCTGACCATCCACTCTGGGGCCTCTGCGCTGCCCAGCCCACGAATGTGGTTCCTGCGGGAGGGGTGGAGGGGTGGTGGGGTGGAGGGGTGGCGGGGAGGAGGGGTGGAGGGGTGGAGGGGTGGAGGGGTGGCGGGGTGGAGGGGTGGCGGGGTGGAGGGGTGGAGGGGTGGAGGGGTGGAGGGGTGGTGGGGAGCAGGGGTGGAGGGGTGGAGGGGTGGTGGGGTGGAGGGGTGGAGGGGTGGCGGGGAGGAGGGGTGGAGGGGTGGAGGGGTGGAGGGGTGGAGGGGTGGAGGGGTGGAGGGGTGGTGGGGAGGAGGGGTGGCGGGGAGGAGGGGTGGAGGGGTGGAGGGGTGGCGGGGTGGCGGGGAGGAGGGGTGGAGGGGTGGCGGGGTGGCGGGGTGGCGGGGTGGCGGGGTGGAGGGGTGGCGGGGTGGCGGGGTGGCGGGGAGGAGGGGTGGAGGGGTGGAGGGGTAGCGGGGTGGAGGGGTGGCGGGGTGGCGGGGAGGAGGGGTGGAGGGGTGGAGGGATGGTGGCCCCGGGGCGCAGGTGGCAGGAAGAAAGCTCTGGATGTAGGGGAGGGGACTGAGCCTCACTTTCTCTACTGCTTCCTGCCCTTTCCAAGACCTCTCTCTGGAGCTAATCCTTGGCTTCTCCGCTGGTCATTAATGGACGTCTTAAGGTGTTCACACCACAACTCTGAAAAGTCTTCTCTCTCAAACAGACTTTTCTCCGCTGTCCCCCTTCCCAGTTAACAGTGTAGGCCCCTCCTTGAATTCCTCTCCCCCATCACACCCGGGGCGTCCGCCGGGTCGAGGCCTCCCCCTTTATCTGCAGCACCAGCCGCTGCTCCCAGGCCACCACGCGGGCGCCTCTTCCCGAGCAGCAGTGGCCTCCTGGCTAGCGCCCTGCTTCCCCTGCACCTTGGCAGGCTTGTCCTCACAGCTCAAGTCAATTTTAAAGCAAATCAGCTCATAACTGTGCACTGCTCGACATTTTCTACAGTCTTAGGGGCTGAAGTGTGTCCCCCAAACTGGGGTCCTAACTCCCAAGACCTCAGAATGT
This sequence comes from Phocoena sinus, assembly GCF_008692025.1. Taxonomy (NCBI): domain Eukaryota; kingdom Metazoa; phylum Chordata; class Mammalia; order Artiodactyla; family Phocoenidae; genus Phocoena; species Phocoena sinus. The sequence goes on along the minus strand of NC_045774.1, from coordinate 2,403,780 downwards.
GACTGTATTTGGGAATAGGGTCTTTAAGAGGTGATTAAGGTAGAATGAGCTCATTAGGCTGGCCCTGTTGCAACGTGACTGGTGTCCTTCTAGGAAGAGGCGGTGAGGACCCAGATGCAGAGACACAGACACTGTGGGCAGAGGGACGAGCCCATGAAGAGGCAACAGCAGGCGGCAGCAGCAGGCCAAGGACAGAGGCTCAGGGGAGCCCAACCTGCCAGCACCCTGCCCTTGGACTCCCAGCCTCCAGAACTGCGAGAAATATAGATTTCTGTTGTTTATGCACCGCCCAGTCTGTGGTGTACGTCTATGGAGCCCGAGCGAACCAGCGCAGACGGCTTTCAGGGACGCTGAGCCTAAGTCACACTCCTGGTCCTGGGGTTCCTGTGCTGTGCCCACGTCACGTCCAGCATGGTCCCCACCACGCCATCCAGCTGCTGTATTTGTTTGTGGGCTGCTCTCAGCCAATGAGGAAATCAGCACAAGACCATCACCTGTCTGCCTCACTCACTGTGTGTCTCCACCGGCGAGGTCTTCAGAAAATCAAACCTGAATAACAGTAAGACTCAAGATCCAACTTCCAAATTACAGGAGATACAGGGGGACAGGGGAACCCGTCCGGCGACACCGTAAGGAGGAAGTAAGATTCAGAACACTGGAAACGCTACAGGACAACTAATCCAGTTTCTTTAGCAAATAAAAAGGCAATAAAAACAACAGGTGGGAAGGAGATTAAAGATTAAGTGAGACTTACCAGACCTATCAACCAGTCACAAGATACGACCTCACTTGGCTCCTACTTCAAGCAAAGTATTAAAAATCAGATAACTGGGGAAAGTTGCAGACTTGACACTTGATGATATTGACAAATTATAAACTTTTATTCACTATGCTGGATTTGTGCACATCTGTGTGTTTTTAAAGAGACATCTTATCTTTAGAGACATTGCCTGAAACAGCTGTAGCTGAAATGATATGGTAGTGAATTTCTTCAAAACCATCTGGAGAAGGTGGGCTCGGGGGAAAGGGGTGGGGGAAGTGAACCAGGTTTTCTGAGGGACACTTGTTGAAGCTGTGCAGTGGATGAGACAAGTCCATTATGTTAGTCCCCTATCGCTTAAAATCTTCCTGAATAAATGTATGTATAAAAACAGAAACTAGGGCTTCCCTGGTGGCGCAGTGGTTTAGAGTCCGCCTGCCGATGCAGGGGACACGGGTTCGTGCCCTGGTCCGGGAAGATCCCACATGCCGCGGAGCGGCTGGACCCGTGAGCCGTGGCTGCTGAGCCTGCGCGTCTGGAGCGCAACGGGAGAGGCCACAGCAGTGAGAGGCCCGCGTATCGCAGAAAAAAAAAAACAAAACAGAAACTATGCAGCGCAAAGGGCATGCAGAGGCATTTCACAGGAGACAAATCAATGTAGCCACTAAAAATACAAAAGGACGTAAACTTTATTTGACTGAGAAGTGCAGTTCTACCCATTTAACTGGTAAAAAAATTTTAAAGTCTGACTATACCAAGTGTGGGAGAGGGTGGTGAGCCCCAGAATCTCTTGTGTTTTGCTGTTCGCGTGTAAATTAGCACAACGGATTTGGAAGATGGCATGGCATTCCTCCTAAAGTTGAGTAATTATATTCTCCACGTGCATGTTTACTCAGCAATCCCATCTCAGGTGGTGTGTGTGTGTGTACATGTACTGGTACACACACGACAACACATCCAGGAGAAACTCTTCTGCATATACTCCAGGAGTGTGTAGAAGAATGTTTGTAGAAAATAAATAAATCACTAAACAAGTCAGGAGAGCTGTGCATGGACCAGTGATGAAAGTGTGGCTTGAACCAAAACCAGCACTGGAACTAAGGCCATCCTCTGCCACTAAGTACAGAGCAGCCCCCTTTGCTGGGTGACTCACGCCAGCCTGCGGCCCGTCCAGCCTGTTAGCCCTGGGCTGTGTCAGCAGGTAGAATCAGATTTTCATTTTGTAAGATGCTGCAGGGACACATTTCCCAACTGCACTTGAAATAAAACTTGAGTATTTAATCTGATTTCAGGTCAAGTCTTTCTGGCTGTGTGTGCACATGTGCCTGTGTGTAACCTTGAACTTGTCCCATTGCGACAGTTAAAAGCCAAAGCGTCACATGCGTCAGAATCACCTGCTGCCTTGCAGTCCCAGCGCCCTGCCCCCGCCCGCCCAGCCTGCTGACTTGCTGCATCTCCAAGCGAATGGAGAAGCCTGGGCTGGAGGTCCTGGGCGGACAACGGGAAGCGGGTGTGCACCTGCCGACTGGCCGGGAAGGGACAGGACCAGACCCGAGGGAAGAGAAGCCAAGGTGAACTTGCTGCTTTTCCCCACAGCCCGTGAGCCCCGAGTCTAGGGAGCCGGGACCGCGCAGAAGGCAAAGTTTTCTAAAAGGAGGTAACGTGGAACTCTTATTTTAGGTAGTGGCACGTTTCAAGAGACACCCACCCCTGCCCGGACTCAGCCGGACGTCACCCTGGTGAGGGGGACCCCGGACCCTGCAAACCAAATCTCCCCGCAGTAAAGACCGGGGCCCTTGGTGTGGCTGTCACCCTACTGTCCTGCATTTAAGGTCAGCAATCTTGAGAGAAAATAAAGACAACGGAATTCAATTAACCTGAAAGAATGCATCAAGGCAAATACAACGAGTCATTAAATAACACTTTGGACATAAACAGATGTTCTCTTTGGGCAAATTTTCTAGGTTGGTGGGTATTTTAAGCTTTACTGGGGACAACAGATGCAAAGGTTATTAAGTGGCTGGAGTAAGTGGAGCATCACCCATCTGTCCCTTGTTTTCTCCGAATCAACTCTAAGTCAGTATGTGTTTATGTTTGTAATCTAAAAATTCATCGGAAAGTTTCTGTTTCTTCTGAAGAAACAGAAAAGTAATAATACCTGTTGACTATTTCCACATCTTTCTTACGTTTAGAATGTTCAATTCTATTATATACAATCAACCCAAAGAGCGGTTAGTTGTCCGGCCCCCACCGTGTCCCAAGCAGGGTGCTAACACCATGGGGAACGCGAGCCCACGTCCTCAGAAAGGAAGGTCAAGGATTTGAGTCAGGGGTGCACAATTCGAGGAGGACTCTGCCACCCTCCTGCGTGCAGAGAACTCTGATTGGCTCTTACAAAAGCTTAGTAGGTAAATCACTTTCCTTGGAGATTGCCAGAAAAGTGTTCCACCCATGCACTTTCCTACGAGGTATAAAGTTGCCCCTAAATTAAGCTGGAGAAATCACAGGCTCCACCTTGTACCACATGCCTTGTCTCCCATGAAACTGTTCACTGACCTCTGTTTTGCCATAAATTCTCAGATTATATCTATAAATACTATATGAGGGATTATAGAAAATTCAATGCTATATTCACTGTGGAGATTATTTCTGAGAGTGATGTCTTTATACAGGATACCCTTGATGGGCACATAACGGAAGAATTAACTTCAGACCACATAGCTCTAAGAAAGGCCGTATTCTCCTGTGTTTTAATGTGTAGATGCTGTGAACTGCATAACTGATAATGCTTCCCCTTTTGCATCAACCTCCGGGAAGCTCAGAGTTAAATTCTAAACCCTCCTTTAACAGTTGGGAGAATGGGATTTAGCTCCTGTTTCACTTCATTTTCCCCATCACCTTGATCTGGTTTTCAGTTTCAGGCTATTGTGTCGGGAGCATCGTTAATGACGTGGGTCAGATTCCTCTTGGCATGTAGGGTAGATACAAACGTATTTAGGAACCACACAGATGCCTGTATTCCACGGAAGAGATGTCATGCTGCAAGTCAACCTCACAGAATGTGGTACCACGAACCACGAACACACACTGGAGGGAAAACATAAAACCCCACGGATAAAACCTCACAATGGAGAAAGTCAGCACCCGGGGCCAGCACGTGATACCCGTGCTCACCCTGTCCTGGTCCAGCCTCAGCCCGTATTGTTGCCAGCGGTGACTCCTCTGATGGCCATAGGATGTGGGAGCAGAATCTGTGCCCAACAGCCAGAATGGCATGGAAGGCGACCCCCACCAGCCTGCCCTTCTAGCCCTTCCTCCTGGACTCCACACCCCACCCTTTGCCCCAGGACAGAATTCAAGCAAGATGCTGCCGTAGCACAGTCCCCAGGACCACATGACAAACCATCTGGATTCACCCCATACCCTGCTTTTTCCCTGACTCTTCCTTCCAGAATTCTTTTTGCATTTACTATTTCCATGGTAGAAGTGAAGAAAGTGCTTTGCTCATGAGAATAAATTTATCACAAGAAAACCTTACGAAGGCCAGAGACAAAAATGTTCAATGTACCTTAAGAAGTGACATCGTTGATTCAACAAATGGTGTTGGAGAAACAAGATATCCACACGCTAAAGAAAGAAGCCTTACCTTACACCATATACAAAAGTTGACGCAAAATAGATCAAAGACCTAAACATAAAACCTAAAACTATAAACTTCTTACCACAAAAAAACCCAAAAAAAAAAAAAAACTATAAACTTCTAAAGAAGAAAGCAGGGAAAAGCTTCACGGCATGAGATTTGGCAATGACTTCTTGGATATGACACCAAAAGAACAGCAACAAAGAAAAAATAGGTGCATTGGACCACATCGAAATTTAAAACTTCTGAGTATCAAAGGACACAATCAACAGAGTGAAAAGGCAACCCAGGGAATGGGAGAGAATATTTGCAGATTATATACCAGTTAAGAGGCTGATCCCCAGAATGTTAAATAATTCTTACAACTCAACAACAAAAAAATTCCTGTTAAAAAATGGACAGAGGACTGAAATAGACATTTCTCCAAAAAAGACATACAAAAGGTCTTATAAGCACATGAAAAGAGGGTGAACATCACCAATCATTGCAGAAATGAAAATCAAACCCCAGTGAGATACCACCTCACAGCCAGTAGGATGCCTACCGTAAAAAAAAAAAAAAAACAGAAAACAGCAAATGTTGGCAAGGATGTGGAGAAATTAGAACACTTGTGCATTGGTGCTGGAAACGTAAAACAGTGCAACTGTTGTGAAAAACCGTATGGAGGTTCCTCAAAAAATTAAAAATATAATTATCAGATGGTACAGTAATTCTACTTCTGGTTATAGACACAAAAGAAGTGAAAGCAGAGATTCAAATGTCTGTGCACCCATGTTCACAGCAGCATTATTCACAAGAGCCAAAAGACAGAAGGAACCCAATCTGTCGATAGATTAATAGATAAACAAAATGTGGTCTATACACACAATGGAATATTATTCAGCCTTAAAAAGGAAGAAAACTCTGACACCTGCTGCAACATGGATGAACTTAAAGGACATGATGCTCAGGGAAACAGGCCAGTCACAAAAGGACAAAAACTGTGTGATTCCACTTACACAAGTGGTCGAGATCATGGAGACAGTAAAAGAATGTCTATTTCTTGTGCGGGAGAGAGTGACAGAAGAGGGGATGGAGAGTTACTGTTTAATGGGTACAGAGTTTCAGTTTTGCAAAATAAAGAGATCTTCTTGCATGGTTGGTGGTGATGGTTGCACAGCAATGCAAATGTACGCAACGCCACTAAACTGTTCACTTTAAAATGGTTAAGACAGTAAATCTTACGTGTATTTTACCACAATTTTAAAACTATCCCCCCCAAAGAATGGCGTCATTGATCCAAAGTATGAAGCATCTCTCTCAATACATGCACGAGAAATAACATATACCAAGTTCATGGACATCTTTCTGCAAGGCAAGTGAGACAAGGACTGTTGTCCTAGAGGTGGAATTCAGCAAGTTCACACCAGTCTGCATTCCCACAGGTGTGCTTTTCATCCACCCAGTCCCTGCTCTCTCAGCTCCAGATCCTGAAAGCAGGTCTGGAGTTGGCGCTGCTGCCTTGCCTCCCCTCTCCAGGTCCGGGGTGGGATCCCAGACGCGTGGGCTTCCATCCCGACTTCTGCGCCAAATTTTAATATCTTTTATTTGATATTTTCGGTATTTTTTCTACTTTCCCCTTCCCTTCTACACTAGAACCGTTTCCCACACTCTTTCCATCTCACTAGAGCCCTGACCACTAAATGCGCACGGCCAGATCCTCTCTCGTCTTTGGAGCTGGACCATGCCATACAGTGGGGGTGTTAACATCTATAAGGAAAGGCCTCCCTGTAACCATGGAATCACCAGGTGCCTGACTGCAGACTGGGAGGTGCTGCCCAGATCGCCAACCCCACCCCTGCAGGATGGGAGCACATACCCCCTCCAGCTGTTGGGGGTACTAACACCTTCCAGGGAATTGCCTTCAGCTCAGAGAAACCCCTCACCCAAATCTCACCCCGTTCCTGGGGTATCCCACATCCAGGGATGGGGTGCAATGACCCGGTCCCTCCCTCCTATTAGGATTGGTGAAGCCCGTGCTGTGACTGCACACGTGTGTACAACCTCTCCCTCTGCCTAATCTTTCCCTTCATCCCCACAAGTGGGGACCCAGAGAGCACTCCTGTGAAACTTACTGGAAGGCAGGTGTTCATCTCAGAGTCTGAGTTCCAGGCAGCTGAAACCAGAGGCCCTGTCAGAGACCATTCCCTCAGGACCTTCCTCGACCCTGGAGATCATGACCACAGAGCTTCCCTGAAGAAGCAAGTGGACTCTAGGGCCGGCCGGGAGAGGCGATAAATACCCCTCCCACTCAAATTTACCCTTAAACCTCTTTGCGTGTCTCTATACAACCATCACACCTCCCCTTCCCCCTGCCAAAAGAAAAGGGATCAACTCTACACACAACGAGAGCAAAGCCCCTGAGTCGACTCTCTTGTCCTTCTCTGCACCTCTTGACAGCAGTGGTCCTCCTGCAGAAGAGGTTTCACCCTTCCTGGCAGGAGTTCCCCTAGGACACACATTCTCTTTCTTCTTTCCTTGCAATGTTCATTCTCATCTTCCCTGTGCCTAGTCAAGTAGCTAAAGACTACACAGAGAAATTCTAAAACTGAGAATGGCAATGACAACAGCAAGTATTTCAAACAATTATATTCCACCATACATACATATAATCACGTAATTATGTGATTACCTATGGATAGGTAGGTAGATAATAGATTGATATATAGCAGATAAATGGATGGATAGACAGATACACAAATGATAGATAATAGATGCACAGATAATGGATAGATAGATAAGTAATAGGTGGATGGATCAATAGATAAATAGATATCAGTACACAGATAGACAATAGGTGGATGGATAAATAATAGATAAATAATAGATGGATGGATGGATAGACAGATGGACAGACAGACAGGAAATGTGTACACAGTAATGGGTGGGATGAATCGTATAACAGAGGTGGAATACAAGAGGCATACCAGATTCCTGGTTTGGCTTTGAGAGAGACCTGGGAATACTTTTAATGATTAAAGGAAAGAGAATACACAGGAAGAAAAGAGTGGTGACGGCATTTGCAAGCCTAGAGAAGGCAGGAAGAAGAGGGGTCACAAGGAGTCAGATTTGGCCATGCTGGGCTTGAAGCTGGGGCATCGCCCAGTGGAGCTGGAGTAGAAACCTAGACTGTTGATGCCTATTTGCAACTACTCGAACTTGTAGAAGCCAAGCCAGGATTTGAATTCAGTTCGAATCCAGTTCTGACAGGCTGTAGATTCTAGGCCTGGAGCCCTGGGCATTCTGCCCCTGGTCCACCACTACTGCTTCTAGAGACCGTAACACAACACACAGGAAACAACCAGCTCTTAAAAGTAATAAACAGCAGAAAAGTGGGAATCACATTGGTGTTTTCTCTGTTAGGTCAACTCAAGAGAAACTAGTTTCATCTTGAAAACAAATTTTTTCTGAACTTCAGAAAGTCTCAAAAAGTGTGCCAGGAAAATCAAAATGTCCCACCATTTCAACATTAAAAACGTAGAGGAACCAGAAAATTGACAGATGTATTACTAAACTTTTGTCTTTGAATGTTCACTGTCATTAATTTGAATTCAGTGGAAAAACAAACAGCCTGAATTAATAAAAACCATGACCGATGCATAATATTTTCTAAATGAACCTTTATTACTTTCAAGCCCTCATAATTAAAGGAAGTAAATTCTGGGAAAGCACTGTTCAGCCAAAGCTTTGTCCACGATGCCTTAAAGAGCAGAAGTTTGTAACTTTCACATTAAAATCTCTCATTGTGAGTACATCTTGCCAATGTATTTGAAAACAGCATGCTCCCTTAGGTAAGGGCGATTTAATTTGCCTAGCTGAGACGTTCCGCAAGCTTTTCCTCCCGTGACGAGGTCGATAACCTTAGCACGAACATTTACTGAGGGCTCACTGAAGGCAGGCCGTTAGCCAAGCACTTGCAGAGCACTCCCTCGTTCAATCCTCAAAACACGAAGAGGACACAAACGTTATCCTCACTCACTCACGACGCAACTGAAGCACAGGGAGGGTCACACAGCTGCGAAGGTAGGAAATAGGTCAGCCAGGGGATCTGAGAGACCATGCTTAATCAACAAGGGGAAGGGTCAGAAGCAGCACAGAGTCACCCATCCACAGTCCGTACTGATGAGGGCCTCATTCGTGGAGTTTATGGCTGCAAGTGTGGACTTTTCCTTTATTACATCATCTTTCAAACTGTAGCTCCCCAGAGTTTATACATTTTTAAAGTCAGGTTTATTGAAATATAAATTGTCTACAGAACAATTCACTTCCTTTAAGTATGCAAGTCAATGAATTCTGACAGATTCATCTGGTCATGTAACCATCACGACAATCAAGATATGCAACACGTCCCTCATCCTAAAAGCTCGTTCATGTCCCTTTGGGGTCAATGCCCTTCTGCAGTCCACGTTCTCTGGAAACCACTGATCTAATTTCTGTCCCTCTATAATGGAATCCTAGAGTATACCGTCTCCGGGGTCTGGCTTCTCTCGCTGGCATAAGAACTTTGAGATGCAGCCATGTTGCTGCATGTTCTTTTTTTTGCTGAGAAATATCCCCTTTGTAGAGATGTGACACAATTTGTTTATCCATTCACAAGTTGGTGGACATCTGAACTAGTTCCAGCTTTTTGTTATTATGAGTAAAACTCCTGTAAATGTTCACATGTAAGTACTCGTGTGGACACAAGATTTTATTTTTCTTGAGTAAATACCTAAGGGTGGAACCGTCGGCTCGTATGGTAAGTGTATGTTTACTTTATGAGAAGCTGCCAATGTGTTCTGAAGTGCTGTACCATTTTGCATTCCCACCCACAATGCAAGAGAGTTCCAGTTGCTCCACAGTTTTTCAAGAACTTGATATTGTTGGACTCTTAATTTTACTACGTATGAGGTGGTATCTCACTGTGGTTTTGCATTTTCCCAAGTGACTAAGGATGTTGAGCATCTTTTCATGTACTCATTTGCCATTCTTAGATCTTCACTGTTAGAATACCTGTTCCAATAGTTTGCCAGTTTTTACTGGGTGTTAGTCTTCTTATTTCTAGTTTTAAGAGTTCCTTATGTAATCTGGATATAAGTCCTTTATCAGTTACGTGTTTTGAAAATATTTTCTCCTAGTCTGTGGCCAGTCTTTTTTCTGATGTGTCTTTTCAAGGACAGAAATCTCGTTTTTTAGAAGTCATATCTATTCTTCTTTTATATTTTATGCTTTTTGTGCCCTACGCCCTCCCAGTGTCTTAGGCTTTCGCATCACGTGCTGGGCAGGGGTTTGTGCTGTGCATACTGAGGGGCTCCCTCAAGGCAGGCCCTGACTTTACACCATATACCTCCAGGGAAGGCCCACGGAGAGAACATGTGAGGGAGGGTGGGATCCCGTACCTGGGGCCCCTGGATTCTAGGCTGGTGCACGAGCCCACACTCGGTTGTCTCCTCCTCACCCACATTCATGGTGGCCGTATCTTCTACCTCTTCTCTGCCCAGGAGAAACAGATCATGCCCCAGCCCTCCCTGAAGGGGCTTGTCATCCTTTAGGGTGAAGTTCACTGGTTGCCTGCTCTCTGATGGGCTCAAGGAAAGTTATAACTTTGCAGGTTACCTGGTTTTTTCTCACTGTTGACAATGTTCTCTGTTTTTCTACATCCTAAGCAGAACCAGAACAACAAAGCATTTTGTTGTTAATTGTTTGCTTACTGATTTTACTGATAACCTATCCAAGAATTAAATACAGCTTGCATGTGAGAAGTGACACTCAAGAAGCAGAATTTGTCCTAATTCACAGTTAGCTTAAGAGCTAGTTTTCACTCCTGCTACCAAGGCACACAGAGCCAGCGCTGGCAAAGGCTGCAGGTCACAAACCCCAAATCCCCGCGTGGGAGACACAGAAGGCCTGAGTCATGGGCTGGGCACCCCCATCCTTAAAAGCCTTGGAGGAGGAGGAGGTCAGCAGCGAATGCTCTCAGTTAAAATTAACAGCTAGAAATCAATGCTCTGTCCAACAGAGGTACAATTTAGCTAAACTGATTTTTTTTCAAGGAAGTAAAATGACATGGAGAGAAGGGTGGGTAGCTTTTAACTTATAAAGTGAAATGTTTTTGACCTTCCTGATTCAGCGGTTTTGGCGAAGGCAGAATGAAAGCATCAACCTCTCAGTCACAATGGGCACTGTGCTTACGCAGGAAAACATTCTTCCTTTCGAGAGAGGCATATTGAAATATTTAGGAGTGAAACGTACGGTTCACACACTTCACCTAAAAATACTTAAGCAAAAAATATTCACCGAAAAGTTAACCAAAAAACTCAACAAAGGGCTTCCCTGGTGGTGCAGTGGTTGAGAGTCCGCCTGCCGATGCAGGGGATGCGGGTTCGTGCCCCCATCTGGGAAGATCCCACATGCCGCGGAGCGGCTGGGCCCGTGAGCCGTGGCCGCTGAGCCTGCGTGTCCGGAGCCTGTGCTCCACAACAGGAGAGGTCACAACAGTGAGAGGCCCGCGTACCGCAAAAAATAAAAATAATAAAAATTTTTAAATCTGCAAACAATAAATGCTGGAGAGGGTGTGGAGAAAAGGGAACCCTCTTTCACTGTTGGTGGGAATGTAAATTGATACAGCCACTATGGAGAACAGTATGGAGGTTCCTTAAAAAACTAAAAAAAGAACTACCATACTATCCAGCAATCCCACTACTGGGCATATGCCCTGAGAAAATCATAATTCAAAAAGACTCATGTACCAGAATGTTCATTGCAGCTCTATTTACAATAGCCAGGACATGGAGGCAACCTAAGTGTCCATCGACAGAGGAATGGATAAAGAAGATGTGGCACATATATACAATGGAATATTACTCAGCCATAAAAAGAAACGAAATTGAGTTATTTGTAGTCAGGTGGATGGACCTACAGTCTGTCATACAGAGTGAAGTAAGTCAGAAAGAGAAAAACAAATACCGTATGCTAACACATATATATGGAATCAAAAAAAAAAAGGGTTCTGATGAACCTAGGGGCAGGACAGGAATAAAGACACAGACCTGCTAGAGAAGGGACTTGAGGATATGGGGAGGGGGAAGGGTAAGCTGTGACAAAGCGAGAGAGGGGCATGGACATATATACACTACCAAACCTACGGTAGATAGCTAGTGGGAAGCAGCCGCATAGCGCAGGGAGATCAGCTCGGTGCTTTGTGACCACCTAGAGGGGTGGGATAGGGAGGGTGGGAGGGAGGGAGACGCAAGAGGGAGGAGATATGGGAACATACGTATATGTATAACTGATTCACTTTGTTATAAAGCAGAAACTAACACACCATTGTAAAGCAATTATACTCCAATAAAGATGTTAAAAAAATAAACAAATAAAATAAAATACCTTTCTGCATCATTTTATGCATTTATCACTGTATACTTTGTACCATAGTTATCACTGCTCCTACACAACACACACCCTGAAACCAGTGGACACGTGTCATTCATCACCGGGTCTTGTAAACTGCCTTTTACAGGACAGATGCTGAAGAAATATTTCTTAGATAAATAACTGGATAAATGTTTACTATTCCTAGAGTAACTTTTAAGAAAAATAAAAGAAGATGGAGTAAGGAGAAATGGGGAAATACACCATATCTGAGAGTTTAGTTACTTTACATTTATTTTCTAAATGTAAACTAAACTGTCTTACTTCTTGTCCTAGAATGGAGACTTTTGAGTTTACCAGTTTAAAAACGAATGCCATCCCAGTGTAACACAAGTGTCCTTAAAAGAGGGAGGCAGAAGGTCACAGTCAGAGCAGGAGTCACAGAGGAGAGAGGGTGCTTGGCTCTGCAGATAGAGGAGGAGCCACCAGCCAAGAAGTGTGGGCGGCTGAGAAGTGGGAGGAGACATGGAAACGGATTCTCCCCGCGGTTCCCACAAGGAACACACGTCTGCCAGCACGATGATTACGGCCCCATGTAAGTGACGGTGGATGTCTGCGCTCCAGAACTGTGAGATTAAAAGTTTGTGCCAGGCTTCCCTGGTGGCGCAGTGGTTGAGAGTCTGCCTGCCGATGCAGGGGACATGGGTTCGTGCCCCGGTCCGGGAGGATCCCACATGCCGTGGAGCGGCTGTGCCTGTGAGCCATGGCCACTAAGCCTGCACATCCGGAGCCTGTGCTCCGCAACGGGAGAGGCCTCGACAGTGAGAGGCCCGCGTCCCCTGCATTGGCAGGCAGATTCTTAACCACTGCACCTCCAGGGAAGTCCCAGTTTGTGTTATTTAAAACTAGTAATAATTAAAATGGAAAAGGACAAAAGCCTACCTCCCCAGGAGATCATCAGCTGAACCACTGAATAAAATTAGTATTAGTCACATGTTTAGCAAAATATTTGTGACACAGCAATAAAAGCAGACACTAGCAACAGCAACAGAAAAGCAGATGCCACAAGGCCACTTGCTGGAGAAAAAAGGATCTGGAAGCCAGTGACAGACAGTGTTCTCACAGACTGCCCCAGGCGGCTCCTTTGCTCCTAGAAGTGCCTTCTCTGAGTACCGTGCCCTTGTTCTGAGGGTCTGTCCCCATTAGAATTCGGAGTGTGGTCCAAGGACCAGAAGAACCTCATCCCTGGGAAGGAAGCCAATTAGAAATGCAGACTCTCAGGCCCACCGAGGCCCACTGATGCTGACGTGCAGCTTCATCAATATCTGCAGGGGATTCTCGAGCTCGGCAAACAGGACCCAACGCCCGCAGAGGGTCCGCACCTCCGGGGAGCTGGATGGCTTCCTCCCTCTCATCCCTCCTCCCAGCTTGGGCACAGCTGACCCTCTGTGGGGCAGCCCAGGCCCGACAACCACAGGAAGCTTGCCTGGCACAGCCTGTGCCAGGGTTGGGCAAATGGTGGTGGGGGGTGGCTTCCAAAGTGCCACCAAAAGCCAAGAGTAACGCAAAGGGACCGGACTTCACCTCCTTGTCAGTTTCATCAGCAGCGCTCTGGACACAGAACCGCAAACGTGTTCTAACTTCTGCAGTGGCCACTGGGAGGCAGGGGTCTCAGGTCAGGACTACCAGCCACCAAGGGTGGAAGACGAGCAAGTCAGGTGTCAGGAAAGCTGCAGAAGACACAGCCTTTCAAAGTTACAGGAAGAAAGATGACGGGACAAGAACGGAACCTAACTGCAGAGCAAGAAAACAGAAATGAAAAGGTGTGAGGCTGCAGCTCTTTACAGGTGTGTAAGAGGACAACGCGGGGACTGCACCTGGGCCCCCAGAGATGCATGGCGGCCGGGTCAGAAAAGGACCTGTTTGTCGGGCCCCTCTCTGAGAGAAGGCGAGAGAGGGTGTCCACAGCACAGTGACAGGACCTGTGTCGTGTTCCTCCCTTTCACTGGTGTCAGCGTGACACCCAGCTGACTACCCTCTAAATGGGACAAGGACTGGCCAGGGTAAGGGTCGTGCAGGTAGAGGACAGGGGTCTGATGCAAAACCACTGCAAAGTATTCTCTGGTCTCAAACTGGGCGCCCCCAGCACCGGGAGTTCGGGGTGGCCCAAGTCTCGGGTGCTCGCCTGTGCTCTGGTGCCCTTAGACAAGCCTCAAAAGTGACCCAGCCTCTGCTGCGTGAAAGTGTGTGCCGCGCAGAGCGCAGCAGATGGGACTAAGCACACGGCCTGGCGGGGGCAGGAGAGCCAGAGAGGGCCACAGAAATCCAGTCCGTGGACATTCACGGGCTTAGTTCATGCCCGGAAAAGCACGGTCTCTGGCCAAGACTTTTGAGACCTGAACCCAACAAAACTGAGAGTCCCAAGTGTCATATTTGTTATGGGTTGAACCCTGTCCCCAGAAGATCTGTCAAAGCCCTAAGCCCCAGCGCCTCAGAAAGTGCCCTCATTTGGAAACAGGGTCTCTGCGGGTTAGTTAGGAGAGTCATCAGGGTGGGCCCCGCTCTGATACGACTGGTGTCCTCCTCAGAAGACGGCCAGGTGAAAACCACACAGGGAGAGGCCACGGGAAGACAGAGGCAGAGACCCGTGATGTGTCCACATGAAGGAGCCCCAAGGACCGCGGCCGCCACAGAGGCCTGGGGCAGAGGCCTGGGGGGAATTCGCCCTCACAGCCTCAGAGGGAACCAACCTGACACCTTGATCTGACCTCCAGCCTCCAGAAGAGCCAGGGAACGGACTGCTGTTGTCTAAGCTGCCCCGTCCGTGGAACTTCCTTCCGCAGCCCAGGAAAGGATCCGGTACCGCGGCCGCAAGAGGCCCAGCTGTAACGCGGCGACAACTCGGGACTCTGCACCCCAACACCCCGCCCCTCGCCGGCTACAACACGGCGACACCTCGGGACTCTGCACCCCGACACCCCGCCCCTCGCTGGGACCCGGCGGCAGCCTCCTAACCCGTCTCCCTGCCTTCACTCTTTCCCCACGAACTCCCTACTTCCCCACCCAGCAACCAGAGGGACTGTGCTTTAAGAAAATCTACGCCATCACACCATTTTCCTGCCTAGGAGTTGCCAGTGGCTTCCCAGAAAACTCAGAATAAAATCCGAAGACCTGCCGGGTCTCCGCATCCCTTCACAGGGCCTTCCTCTCTTCCCTCAGCTCCCGCGAGCCTGGGCCTGCTGTAGGCAGGGGCTGCTCCGTCCCCGTCCCGTCCCCACCCCACCCCACCCCGCCCCCCAGCTGCCCTGCGGCTGCCTCTGCCTTGAACCATCTTCCCCCAGGTCTGGGGGGTTGGTCTCTTCCATCGTTTAAGTCCCAACCTAAATTCCACCTGCTGGATGAGGCCTTCCCTAACCACTGCTCTGCTAATCTGGCCCCAGCTCAAATCACTCTCGGTTTCCTTGCTTTCTCCCTCCATAGCCCTCACTGCTACACGGAATGATCTTATTAGTCAGTTGTTTACTTGCAAGAACACTGAGATGTAAGGTGCGTGCTGCGGAGACTCTAGCTGACCTCATTTATCTGAATCACTGAGTCGCAGGAGCCTGGCACAGTGCCAGGCTCGGCACCATCTCTCAGTAGACATTTGCGAAAGAAATAAGAAGAGGGAGGCAGAGGGAGGACAGGGGCGGGGGAGGGAGAACTGGCTTGAGCCAGAGGTATAGCCGTGGGCTGTGTTGCCCACGGCAACCTGCCACACCCACCCGGGATACACCTGAGACCGTCCATCGTTCTAGGAAGGGTGCTACAAATCACCCTCTTGTGTTTATCCTATTATTTTAAAAATAGGCACTTATGTGTCTGGATCCTCAAATCAAATCGGGACTTGGAATCCTTCTTTTGTCTTCTCCGTATATGTTACACGCGGTTGCTCCGTTCATTCTACCTGAGACAGAAGGTGAGAACCGACTTACGGATGGAGGAGCCGGGACCCCCCGCTGGTGTCCCCAAAGGTGCCCGGAGGAGGGAGCAGTCGGGGAGGCGTCTGCTGCCATGAGCCAGGCACTTGCTCAACGCGCACTTGGCAGTGTGGGCTGTTTTGGAGCCATATCTCGGAAGAAGTGTTTGAAAGATTCCCTAGAGATTTGTATGACTCACATAAATTGCAAAGTCCATGTCTCCGCACCCGGCTCCCAGCTGCATCTGTGTCACAAGAGCAAAAGGGTTTTAGGGGGCTGTTTTACTTCAAAGTAGCTGAAGGATAAGACACTACACAATTTTCTGTCTCATACTTTGAATCTTACCCACACATGTACAGCATTATTATGGAGGAAGATCCGCTCTCTCGCTCTCTCTCTCTCTCTCTCTCTCGCTCCCTCTCTCTCTCTCTCTCTCTCTCTCTATATATATATATATATCTCCTCTCTTACCATAATTATTCAAATGATCCATTTCATGTTAATAAAGTATAAAAAACTTTTGTGATTCTAGTAAGTCAACAATGTATCCCACCCATGACAAAGACACCCGCCAAAAAAGCAGCGGTGGGGTGTGTAATCTTTCAACAGGACCTCCAGCTCAAGCTCCCCTGTGTTTTCCATACACATAAAAAAAGATCAAGTTTTCTATTTTCCCAATTTGAAGGAAGAAGGAGAGAGAATTTTGAAAAGAGAAAAGGGGAGAGAACCAGAGTGACACTGCAGGGTCAGTGGGCTCCACGCGGCCACTGGAAATAGATGGGGCTACAGCAAGGCTGCTTCTAAGCCCCCGGGGACACGGGGCAGGGTCCCCGAGGCACCTGTAATGTTGTTTTAAACCCAGAGAAGAGGACAGAGCATAGCCTTTGACCCCAGGCCCTGATTCCACTAGCCAACAATCTACCATCTAACGTCAGGTATCTTGAGAGCAATCAGTGATTTTAGGAAGAAAAAATAAGCCAGTAGAAAAAGCTTTGCTTTGAAGTCCCCTTTTCGTTGGTTCTCTGCTATAATTAGCAAATTACATCACTTTTGACGCCTCAATTTCACCACCCGAAAAATAGGGAAAGTAACAGACCTCCCTTCCAGGTCCCCGAGTCTGGGAAGATGGAAGAGGATATAAATCAGATACATTAAAAGCAGGGTTCTTACAAAGCATCTCTGCAGGCAGAGGTGCATGGTCATTCCTATGGGGGTTCAAACACAGGAGGCCCTAAAAGACACCCAAACTCGATCCCAGGGCTTCCTCCAAGCCACCGCTATGCATTAAATTGCAGGGAAAGGGCAGCTTTGACTAGCGGTTTTGCTTCATGATTTGGCAACCATCTCAACACAGGAGGTTACTCTTGGCCATGACAGGGTGGGCACCTTTTCCCGGCGAGACCACCCGTGAAGTCACTGTGCTGGCAGGGAAAGCCCTGCCCCCCAGGGCTGTCAGGAAGACGCAAGCCGCTGGCTTGTTCACACGGGCGACGGCTGGTACCCAATAAGATGTGAACAATTCGCTCTGCTCGCCCAAAGATGGGGCGGCAGCAGACAGCGTCCCACACGGGTGCCCAGGGCTCTAGAGACTGTTCCTGTGAGCACGGAGTAGTCCTTTTATTCTCAGAGAGAAAGCACTCTGAAAGGTGCTCCTGCTGACTTGGCTACAGAAGCAGGAAGACAAGGATCGCAGAAACCGGAAACAGCTGCAAGCCGGCTTCCGGCTTCCAACAGTGGTTACGGCGGACACTTAAGGATGATGGGATACCCGAAAAGGCCGATGTCTCCCGATGACAAAGCCAGGCTTCCTGGCTCACGTTGATTCTTGCCAATAACCACCACTGACACATCAAACACGCTCCACCAACTTTCAGCCCCAAATCGTGCCTTTTCCTTCGTGTCTGCCCCAGTAAGTGCTAACGTCTGGTGAAGCCAATGTTACGGTTACAGCCGTGCAGGGCATTTAAACGGTGGCTTAGTCACGTTAGCCTTTCTCCAAAATGCACTGTGTTGACATTGCTCTTTTCTAGACTTTCCGTAAGGCTTACGGGGACTCCTGCCTTTTGCTGGGCAGAAAACAACACGGAACGCAAATGCAAACAGTGACGTGGTCGACATGCCTTTGCCGACTCCAGCCCCCAGAAACAGGTGGATGCTGCGAAGGCAGCCTGCCGGCAGGTAACAAACAAGCTGGGAAGATCATCTGTCCATCTCTTTTCAAACTCGCAACCATCTTCTTAAGCTGTAACTGCACTGCTCGTAATTTTTTTACTCGTTCTGAGGTTCCATTACTCTTCTTGTCTCATTTCTATGCAATCCAGTTTGGATTGTTTCTCCCGTCTGTCTTTTTTTTAAGGAACAATGAAACTGTCTAGATTCCCGGGGCGGGACAGGTAAGAGGCCATCTGCTGGCATCTGCAGGTGACCTGGGTGCAGGCGGCTCAGTCCTGACCCGGCCGAGAGCCTGCTGTTCCCATGACTTAGGCCAAAGGGCTTTGAAAACACTCTTGGGTGATCCTCTCCTTCAAGCTTAAAGGGCCCCCCCAAAGCTTGTCCCTGTCCTGCCCCTCGCCCCTCTTCCCCAGCAGAGAACTGCAGACGTCCCCCGAGCTGCAGCTGCTCCGAAGTCAGGCGGCTGGCCACTGAAGGAGGTCAAGCTGACAGATGCTTGGGGGTCACGGTACACCTGCCCGAGGAACTGCCCACTCATCCCCTGAACCCCGAGAAGAGGGTAGGGGCCGGGCAGCTGGCACTCGGCCCTGAGAGCTGCATCTGCCTCCCTCTTCCACACCCCTCGGGGGCAGGTCTCTGTGACAACAGCGCTCTCCTGCCAACCGACGGCTGACAACAGGACGGCTGACAACAGGACTGCCACCCCACCCCCGCTCCATTCTGCCTCCAAGATGCCAGAATTTCTGCTATGAAAACCGAGGGCAGAATTTTAGGAGGAGAGGGAAACACCTCAGGAGTCACGAGGAAATAGAGTGAAACCACGATAATGTTGGAAACAGCTTCTCTGGACCTGGTCTCTAAGGTTGACCAGAGAAGAAAATGGTCTTTATTAATAAACAGACTCCTGAAATCTAAGCACTTGAGAAAACACATGCAACAAGTTCTAATGTTTTCCACAGGTTGTTCTGTGAAATTAGAAACTCGCCTAAAAATCCCCCATGTGTCTGAAATACCTGGAGACGGAAGGCTGAAGGATGGAGCAAGGATGCAGGAGCTGCTGCTGACCGGCACCAAGAGGCTCAGCACCTCCATCTCTGCAACGTGGAAACGGCCCGGAGCCGCGGGCCACCGCTCCCCCCGGCCCCGCTCTCCCCTTTCCACACAGCACCCCTCCCCCACCTTCAAGATCAACCACGGGGCTCTCGTGAGCAGGGTTGGGAGGCTGCGGTCACCCGTGGACTAACCTTCCAGAGGCTCCCACCCTGCACCGCAGTGTCCCAGCCCACCGAGGCACGTGCTTCCGCGTTAAACTTTTAACTCTGTCCGGTGTCCTAATTTCCCAGCATTTCCACTGGCTTTGCTACGCACCACCTGCCAAAAGGAGCAGGGAAATAGGACCACAAAACCCCACAGAGCAGGTGCCTCCGACTTGTTCTCTCTGCCTGGCCCCTTCCAGGAACCCCTCGAACAAGCAGTTGAGGGAATATCTCCTAATGGGATCTGCTGAGGCTTTTCTGTTTTGTTTTGTTTTGTTTTCCAGAGTATAAAGGGTGATGGCCTCTGACGGGTCAAGTGAAATCACGCTGAGTCACCCCCCTGTGAATTTATGACACGAATCCCTACACGACACGCACTCTCCGAGAGAGGAAGCCTTTCCCTCCGCAGAGGTGAGGAAAAGTAAGTGGCAGGGACACGCAGCTTCTGACACCGACTCCTGTCTCAGTTTCATCTTTAGTCTTGACCTTCACCAGAGCTCTTTTTTCAGAGGTTGGACAGAGCTGTGGCATGAGATACGAGTGGACAAGAGTCACATGTGGAGATACTTATGCATAAACTATCCCAAATGTGTCCTATACTTTATACATATATGTATTAATATACACACACACGTGTACCTGAAGAACACTCCACACGCAAGAAGCCGTATCAGTTAAAGGTGCTACGAGGCTGGAAGCGTCACAGTCACTCCCGTTCATCTACTCATACTTCCACACCGAGCGCGAGGCTTTACCCACAGGCCTCCAACAAATACGCGTGACTGACTGAATGAATGAACGCACTGTGGCTGAGGTGAATATTTTTTCCTAAACGAGACTTTTTAGTCATCGTACACCTTCAGACTGGCAAAAGGTGTGAAGCCTTTCACGCCCAGTTCAGTTGCCATCTGATTTCATTGATCTGAGCCACAAATCCTCTGGTTACAGATGGCTTGCAGAGCGCCACTCTGAAGGCTAAGGGGGACGCACAGGGGAAATGTGGCCCCAATAAAAATTAGACAACTGCTCAGAACCCCCAGGTGACCTTCACCCGCTGCTGGGCTGAAACCCGCAGCAGAGTTTTCAGCATCATCTGTCAGAAGCAGCCGCCAACAGCTGGACACCCCATGTCTTTCAGTTCCCACAAACGCTACGAATGCACCTACACATCAGCGCTGTGTCCTGTAAAATACTCCTAAGATACTCTGCATTCATCAAGAGCCAAAGACATGCTGGTATTCTGTCATCCGGACTAGGTGACATGGCGAAACTGTAATCACTGCCTCTATCTCGTGTTCTGTTGTCAAAAATAACTTCAAGGGGCTTCCCTGGTGGCGCAGTGGTTGAGAGTCCGCCTGCCGATGCAGGGGATGTGGGTTCGTGCCCCGGTCCGGGAGGATCCCACATGCCGCGGAGCGGCTGGGCCCGTGAGCCATGGCCTCTGAGCCTGCGCGTCCGGAGCCTGTGCTCCGCAACGGGAGAGGCCACAGCAGTGAGAGGCCCGCGTACCACCAAAAAATAAATAAATAACTTCAAGGGGGTCCGCTGATATGACTGCCTTCCTGCGGTAAATTAACACCCACCTTTCCATCAGAAGTGTGAGGGATCAGATGACTTGAGACCAGGAGGTCTCAGGAAATCACCGTAGTTCATGAAGTAACAGACTGTCGAGGGGGTCCTGGTACACAGGCAATTGTGTCGCCGGTTTGATCACCACTGTGAGCACCGCGGAGCCTGCCTCTGGCAGCTGACAGCTGAAGGACCTCAGCAGTCTGTACGCAAGAAATACGCCGAAGGTTCCCTGGAAATCAGAGTCCCCACACACCCCAGTGGCAGGCGCAGCGTGGTTTGGATCCTCGGAGACCCTGACCTGGGGCCTCGCTCATCTGCAGGGGTGGGTATTCCTTCCGTACTTGCCCCTGCCCCTGGGCAGGTATGCAGTTGAATATCCATCTCTTCAAATAAGCCAGGGGCTCACCTGTCTATTTACCCTTTGACCTCTTTGGAACTGGCAAAAGCAGGGCTACACCTACCAGCCAAAAGTTCTCTTCTTTTTGTTTTTTTGTTTGTTTGTTTGTTTTTGGTTTTTTTTGCGGTACACGGGCCTCTCACTGTTGTGGCATCTCCCATTGCAGAGCACAGGCTCCAGACACACAGGCTCAGCGGCCATGGCTCACGGGCCCAGCCGCTCCGCGGCATGTGGGATCTTCCCGGACCGGGGCACGAACCCGCATCCCCTGCGTCGGCAGGCGGACTCTCAACCATTGCGCCACCAGGGAAGCCCCCAAATGTTCTCTTCGTGAACGCAGGAAGATGACCGCAAAGCCAGGAGCACAGCTAGGCTCCACGCTCCCAGATCAGTGACGAAAGCACAGAAGGAAAGCAGCCAGAGCTAAGGATGAGGCAGCTTCTTGCTTTTCTTCTTTATTTAACCCACATGATATGTCACGTGATCATAAGATCCAGGGGCACTGGGCTTAAAACGTGTGCGGTGTGGACGCGTCTGGATGGAAGTGACACGCTTTTTCAGCATCCCAGCAGACCGTTTGCAAAGCCCGCAGTGTCCACGGATCTGCCCCTCCCAGCCCAGCAGACCTCCCTCACCAGCCATTTTTAAAAGGCCACAGAGTTGCAAAACTTTACAACTGTTATGGTTCCAAGTGGCACGGGGCTGAGCAGCTTCGGTAGCTGAGGCCTCCATTTAACTGCCTTGTCGACTTTCCAAGGCTGCTGAGGGAACTTCTTTACAAGGGGTGGAAATACGTCTGCTTAAACAGGATTCCTTTACTACAGCGTCATTCTACTTTGGATGTAGCTCTTGGATGTCCTAAGTGCCCTCTGAGAGTGCTCGTCGGTCACGTTTCCCCCACGACGCCAATGCCGCCTGGACCTTCCCCTCGGCGAGAGCCCATGGGGCCCCTGCCGCCCGGGCAGGAAGTGGAGGACCAGGCGGTCAGCGATGCCAATGCACTTTGTTCCCTTCCACGTCCACCGCAGGACACCCCCCTCCCGGCAACGCCCATCACTCCTTTTCCAGACCCTCTCGGCCCTCCGCCGGCGCACGCCTCTCCTTCCGCCACCGCTGCAGGGGCTGCTTCCTGGCAAAGGGAGCGCACCTCCGCCCGGGGCTCCGACCCTATGTCACCAAACATTCTAAGAGGCTACATTACCTGACATCCGGCAGGTAAAACGACTCATCACTTCTCTATGCCCGACTGGCTTTCTCCACATTTGCCTTAATTGGCAGTGACGTGCCTTTTCCCCTTTGACAAGTTCACACCAGAAGGCTCTGAATCTTACCTTGGTTGGTAATTTTTCCTCCTACGTTCTAAGTATCCCTCTTGAGGGAAACTGTTGACTATAATATGCATGCAACCTATCCGTGTGCACGCGTGTTTGTGCGTATGTATATATACACGTATTTCACTAAAATAACCACTTGGGGGCTATTGATTTCAATCTTCCATTTCCTCCCTCTACCCCACCTTCCTCCCCCAGATAATAAACTATATAAAGTTACTTCTTCCACAGCGTCTGTTACGGTGGGCTCCGAGTCGAGGTTCAGATCCTCCGCGGTGGCCTGATGACAAAAGATACACATTAAATGCTGTTAGCATGCCTACATTCTTGTAAATAGCACCACACAGGTGATGAATGCAAATGACCAACTAGAGACTCAGTATTAGGATAGCAGGACATGGGAATGGCATCAGGGTCCCTTTCCACCAGAGCTTGTCTGACACCCTACGATGCTTCATGCCAGAGACAGCTCCTTTATATAACAGGAGGCAAATAAGGCAGCGAGTGTTTCTATCCATGATTACAAATTACGAGATCAGTCAAATGTGTGTGGCTTATACCACAACTGCAAGGAGAAGCAGGTAGTTTATAAAAAGCCCTGACCAGCAAGGTGAGGGCGGGGTGCAGATTTACATGACCCTGAGAGACTCGGGCTGTCAGGACAGAAACAGCTTACAGGGGAGCTGTCTGCGTCTGTCTGTCAACTTCAGAATCTCAGGCCAAAGCGCAGAGAACGAATTCAATCAGAGAGAGTCAAGTCTCCGGCTCATGAAAACATAAAGCGCTGTGTCTCTGCACGAGGTAGGGCTTGAACAGGAGGGTCTGGGTCTGAGCTCTGCTTACCACTTAATGACTTCAGGCGACATTGCTTACCCCACACCTCACTTTCCCCACATACAATATCAGGACCGTAAGAATATCTACCGCCTAGAGACGCGGACAGAATTCAGGGAAATAAGACCTCACAGCACTTAGCACTGGCTCTGCTGAGCAAGCAGTGGACACTCGGAGTTGGGTGCTGTCATCACCTCTCCTAGTTTCATTTCTAGCCCAGGAGCCGTGAGACAATCGTCCCTGTACAAGCTGCACTGTGAACTTCAGGGAGTCCTGTTTGATCTGCACCGTTTAAAAATGGAGCTTCTGCTTTCTCTAATGCGTGATGACATCCCCGAAGGAGAAATCGTGCTCACTCCTCGGAAGGAACAAATAAAACGGGCGGCCGACCCCTGTGGGCTGGTTCCCGCACTGCCTTCCTCAGGACACCGCCGGTGTCCTCACCTCTCCCCAGAGCACGCCCTGGGTGCTGGGCCCCCGCTGAAGGCAGTGACTGAAAAGTCCTGCTTTGGAGACGTGCGTTTAACTCGCTGAAACACCATTCACACAACACTGCATGCTTCTTTGTGATGCCAGCTCCTTCCGGGATTTTATGGAGGTCCCAGTTTTTAATTAGCATACGTTTCCTCCTCAACATGCCTCATTCGTGGGTAAAATACGCCTTCCAAAATACCTCAAAACAATTCACAAACCATAAATGCTTTTCCTAGACAATGAAATGAATTTCCCCTGGTCTGTGTGCTGAAGCAGAAATGATTTCTGTAAGGATACAGTACACAAGGATACAGTCCACTGACCCTCAAATCCAACCTAGTTCAGTTCCCTCTCACTGCAGATGAGAAAAGAAATCAGAGGGGAAGCAACTCATAGAGGCAGGAAAAACCTAGCATCCAAGAGCGTTGATTGCTACCCCTGGAAAACCAATGATCGGTCATGTTAAATGCGTGTAAAAGCAAATACCGTAAGCACTAACATCACACAGCAGGTTTTCCCGTGAAAAGCACGCACACTCTTTATGCAAGGATTTTACGACATCTAACTTGGAGTTCAGAGGCCAAATGTACTCCATCTGGTTTTGCCCAATTTCCTGATATGTGAGCTATTTTAACATCACACAACATAAAACATGGGCAAAACTGGAAAATAAAATCAGCCTCTGAGCTCCAAAACAGAGAGATTTCATATTTTCCCGAGAACCTGAAATATCTCAGGGTTAATAGTTGAGGCTTAATCTTTCTGTGGAAAGAGCCCTCACTTCTGGGTTCCAGATAAGCAGGGATGAAATGCTCTACCTTAACACGCTGCATAGGATCTACTACCCGAAAAACATTTACCCAGGAAGCCTGAAGAAATTTTCTTTTGCCTCAGGACCATTTAATTTATGGCATTTTCATCATTTGCTTTTGCATATACACATCAACCTCAAAAACTTATAAATTTGCCCTCTCGATGGGGTGGCAAGGCAGTGCAGTCTCTCAGCCAGCTCTGCTTCAGATCCTTCCAGTTTGCAAGGTCTTTCTAGGATCATGGTATCATTTTTTAATGATGTGAGTATATTCATTGCCGGTCCACTCTCAATCATTTTGGAAGTATTTCAAGCTCACGCTACTCCTCAGAGCTTGGGTCAGCGGCCACGACGTAGAGTCCAGAGTCCCAGGAGACATTCTCCAAGCCTCCTTCATTCCTCGCCCCCGTCCTTTTTTCTAAGCCCAGGGCCAAATCCTCCCCCCTAAAGAAGGGCTTCCTTCACGGGGCCTGGCTGCTGAGGGGCTGACAGCTGGGCCTCTACCACCACCAGCAAGTTCAGATAACCAGGAGGGGTTCGGAAAGCATCAGGAAATAAGAGTGGGACTTCTGGTCCATCGCTAATTCAACTTTTTAAAAACCCAATCTTTCTCAAAAGAAAAAAATAAACATGACTTGGCAACCTTTGTAAGCGAGAGGCTCTTTCTCAGGCACTGCCGCCGCCACCAAGAATAACATGGTGTGCAGAGGCATCAACAGCCCCGGAGAGCCTGCTGTCATCTCCTTCCACTTAGGTGCTCCTCACCAGCAAAGCGTCTGTGTTGTTCCATCTAAACACTAGGCTTAATATCTGTGCTATGCCAGACGACCTCCTTTGACCAAAGTATACATTCCAAGCATGAATAAGTTAGTCGGGCTTCCGAAAAAGTATTAAATATAAAATATTAACTAACTTCTCTTCTAAAACAGAATCCTCCTCTTCAAAATTCTGTGAATGTCTCAGTATATAGTACGTATATATAAAAATAAGTAACATTTAAAATAGTAAGAATTGAACTTATAATGCCGCATACAGGAGATAAGGCAAAAGTTAAAGGTTGGATTTTGCAGAGGTAGTCAGTCACTAAAATCTGCCATTTATAAATGCGATCTGAGTTGCTGTAAACACAGCACAGGCATATCAATTTAACAGGTTTAATAACTTCGGGGAACTTTCTCTTCTAGGAAAAATATACGCTGATTGTTTCTGATTCAAATTTAACAAATCAAAATCCATGCAAGGAGAGCTCCATGTCCCTGGGGGAGAATACGGTTAAGCGGTGTCAGAGGTGCTCCCCACAGGCCAGCCAGCCCTGACACATTCACTTCACTATCTTTTCATCTTCAATCGCTCCCCTTTATTCAAACATACACCCTATTCAGGCTGCATGCTCTTTACGCCTTGTTTCTTAAACAAGAATTCGTCGCTGGTTCTCCCTTCTGGTTTTATCCTGCACTGCAGCAACCGGGGAGGTCTTAGCATTTACAGCCACTTGTTGAAGGAAATCGCGCCGAGGCAGATTAGTTTGGAAGCATGTGGCTCCTTTAAGGCAAACACAGACTCTAAGAAGCACCCTGAAGTTTGGCTAAAGAGCAACCATTTTTTTTCCTTCAATTAACTCATTTTCATTCATATTGTTACACCACACACGACGCCTTGTGTGGGTGCGTGTACACACAGATATGTACTGTTCCTATGTGTGTACACACATACACATCTATGCTCGTTAAAAATCCCAGACTCGCTCACGTACTAGCCACTCAATAAACATGAATTCATTACGGTAAACAGACGGTCCGCCGGCCGCAGAGCCAGGGTTTTTCAGGATACTGTGGAAAAGGACACTCTTTTCTCACCTCTATTTCCATGGGCTCCACCTCTATCTTTTTCCATAGCTCCAGCAACTGTGCAATCGGCATCTTTGAAAACTTTCCCTCTGATCGAGTACTGAGAGTGAGAAAGATGATAACCAGAGGCCCCAAACAGCACAGAGATGGCCAGACAGGACGTCAGAGCCCGCGGCGGAGGCCGGCGCTGCTGGCAGGAAGGGGGCTGCTGAGGGTGAAGTCAGGCCGGGACGACCGCGGGCGCCGGCGGGGCCCTGGGGTTCTGGTGTGCGGAGGCGGCCGTGGGGCTTCAACACGGCTGCTCGGCTGGCGCGTCCTCCCCCGCCCCACGCTGGCCCTGGGGCTGCGCCAGGGGCTGCGGCTGCGTCCCGCTCGCTCGGGCTGGGCGGGGGAAGCAGGAGACAGAGCTGCAGCTTCAGACTCCGTGCTGCGACTTTGGCGGAGTGAGCGCTCCCCTCGCAGCCTCGGATTGGATTCCCTGCTTCGCCCCCTCCCCCTTACATTGCCACTCCCTCCCCCCTCCCCCCACTATTTTACCTTAATTGGCTCTAAATGATGGGTGAAAGTTGGGTCTGAGGATGCCGCTGCCATAGAAACCTCATAGCAACCGAGGGCTGGGGAAGAGGGGAGGAGAGGAGGGGGCCTGCAGCAGGTTCTGCCCTGATCCCTCCCAGCGCACACGCGCGTGCACTCACGCACACACACCCCTCCCTTTGCCAAGGACTCCTCTGAGCCCCGTGGAGCACTAGGGGCGAAGGCAAGAGGCCAGGTGCCGGGGAGCTGCTTTTCCTACATCAATATTTCAGAAACTCCCTGCATCGTGGAATTGCCGCTGACGGGGCAGCTGGAGCAGCAGCCTCTCCCCTAGAGGGTCCCCCCGCCCGCCCCCCAAGCGTTAGGACAACACCCTCGGGGAAAAGGAAAGGAGGGCCCAGGAGGGCTGGGAGTGAGCCCAGGGTCCCGGCGCCCCGCTGCCTCTCCCTTAGGCCTTCGGCTTGTCCTGCTCCAGCCAAAGCCGCCCTGGGGCAGAAGTGTGGCCGCAGCACCTCGGCAGTGTAGCAGCTGTGCTGTTCTCGGGAGACAGGATGAAAAGAGGGTGGGCTGCTTAAACTCCCAAACGATGGGATCTGTTGAAGTCCGGACAGGGACTGGGCAGGGAGGAACGTTCATCCAAACAACGTACTATCAGCCGTTTGCTAAGTTCCAGGAAAGATGCCGCGTGCACCACGCACAGTTTCTCATTTAATTTTCCATCTGATGTGGATTTTACCATCCCATTTCATAGGTGAGAAAACCCTGAGGCTCAGAGGGAGGAACTTGCCCAAAGACACACATTCCCCCAGTGGCAGAACCGGAAGTGAAGTCCCGGCTGGCTCAGCTGAGGATCTATGACCCCAGTTTTCTGCAGGAGGGAAACCAGGAGTGCAATTTTCTAGGGAACATTTCCCTCCTTTATTTCTTTTTTTTTTTTTTCTTGGTCTCTTTTGTCTATTTTCTCACACCGTTTCTGTCTTAGAACAAAAGACATGTGCACGTGGAAATACATTCATCTCCCCACATTTCTGAGGCTAATCTGTTTTTGATTCCCTCTTTTGGGAAATGGTGTTAAAGTCTAATACAATTTAATGCTGCTTCTGGAAGAAGTGTAGTCATTTCTATGGAAAATTCCTTTATCTCTGGGAAAAATATCTAAGAAAATGGCTTACTTCTTCCAAAACTTATCAGTAATCTCTGTTTTTATTTTTAAGTAAAATCCCTAAGAAATCCAATTCACTATCAAAGTGAACAACAAACTCGCTCAATTCCCAGATACTTCATGTTTCAGAGGAAAAAATATAGTCAGAATTAACAGTAAAGTTTCTGTTCTTAGTGTTGATTTACAAAAGTCACTTTATCTTTCTATAAAATGGGACCAGTAAGGATCTGAAAAATTAATTCCATTAAAATAAAAATAATACCAGTATTGTTTGTTTTCAAAGGTTGCATTCACTGATTGACAGATCAGAGCGAAGGGTTCCAATGTGTTCACCAAAGTAAGGTAATTTGGGGCATAAAGTAAAAGGTCACAGATTAATAACAGATAAACTGAAATGGTTTTGCGTAATAAAGAGAAGGAAATCACTGATGTAAAAAGTAGTGCTGACGAGATGTCAAGACTTTTCCATCTGAAGGACTGAGCACAGGGAGATCTTGAAGCGCAGTGGGGAGAAAAGTAAAATGGGGCTCCTTACTGGGAGTTCATAAAGCCTACACTTTCTGGAATTTTCCACAAGTATTCGGAGATGGGCAGACTGAAGGGAAACACTGGTCCTTGCGTCTGGGGGAGGAGCAAGGGGGAAAGGAACGCTGGATGGGACCTCCTGTGATGGACCAGCCACCTGCATCCCTGGGCTGATGGGCTGGAATCGTACAGATCAGACGAGCTGTCTGCAGACACAAAAGAGCTCATAATAAAGGTATATCTTAGGAGTCGCTGAAAACACAGTGCATCGTTTAGCATGTCATCTCTTTTTAAACTATGCAAATGTGACACTAATAAAGAGACTGAAGTCTATTCAGCGGTTTCGCAGGTGAAGCAGAGGCTCCTTGGAGGAGTGAAGTGATCAATCAAAGGGGCGGGACTGGATTCTGTACCCAGGAGCCTGGGATCACGTGTCCGTGCCCACTGCACTCTGCACGGCTGCCTTTCAAACACCGAAGATTGTTACTCAAAAGCAAACAACTACCTCAGTGAAGTCTCCTCCCACGTCTGCCTCCATGGGTGCCACCTGCCCAGACAGGGTACCTAGCAACCCGGATGGAGAGGAAAGAAGAACAGACTACCTAGGAAACCAAAACATAAAATAAAGTAAAAAAGACAACTTTCAAAAAGATGTATCTGTCCGGTAAAAGATCAGCCCCATTTGTAAAGCTCGAATTAGGAAACGGGAACAATGAGAGGACTATTTCTCAGAAGGGAAATAATGATGACACCCAAATAACTAAAAGGATAAAGGTGCAAATAAAGGACAAAGAAATTAAGTCCGAAATCCCAAGAAAACTTGAACAACTTTTTCAACAACACCTAAAGAAGCTGATTTCCAAGAACCCCACACACAAGCATCAATTTCCAAGAAGAAACAGTAGTTGAAGCATCCTTGCAGAAATGAGTCTTTCACGAAGCAAAGCCTGCAGACTAAAAGCAGTGGGAGTGTCTCAAGAGCCCCTGGTCACAGTCACTGTGAAACGAGATGTGCAAATTGACATCAAACTCACAGAAACCAGCCCCCAACAAAAATCCTCTCTCTCCTGAACTAATGAAAAATTCCCAGCACCTCCTGTACTCACTACGCCTTGAATCTTAAAAGGGGTCTCTTTTCTGAGAAAGACGGGCAGGAGGGAGATGGAGGGGCGGCGGAGGGAGAGAGCCCGTTCGCCCTGTGGATTTCCACAGCCAAAGGACTCTTCCCGGAACAGAGGTGGGAATCAGAAAATCTGATAGCGGCCCCACTTCTGCCACCAAGGCCCAACTTCTCTGCAGTTCACCTTCTCGTCTGCATGCTGGGGTCTCTCTCACAGACAACACGGCAGGAAATGTGTGTGTAAATGTGTCTCCTGACCTACAGGAAGGGACCCCGGCTGATTTCGAGTTACCCGGTACTTGAGATGATAAGACGGGCTTGACGTCCGCGCTAAATGACCCAACGGTTTACCCAGGGCTGTTGCATTTTGCAGGTTGCTGTGACCAAAGGATTTGGTAAAGTGAAGAGAATTACTCATTTCTAGTGAAGTGATCACCAGCCTTGGTATTTCACTCTCCAGGTTTCACAAATTGCTCCAAAAACCTCAAAACGAAATTAATTTTCATTTAAAGAGAAAGGCATGGTATCCATTGTTACAGGCTGAATTGTATTTTCCCCAGCTCCCTCTGCCACAAAATTCACAAGCTGAAGTCCTAACCCCACTACCTGAGAATGTGACCTTATGTGGAAATAGAGTCTGTGTAGCTGTAATTAGCAAAGATGAGATCATACGGGCGTAGGGTGGACCTTAATCCATTACGACCGATGTCTTTACAAAAGGGGGAAATGTGGACACAGGGGGAGGCCTTGTGAAGACTTGCTTCTGCTGCCACAGCCAGGGAGCTGGCAGAACCGGAGAGCGGCCTGGGGCAGACCCTCCCAGGGGCCTTCAGAGGGAGCCCGGCTGCCAGCACCTGGATCTCAGACTCAGCCTCCACACCTGAGAGACAGAAATTTCTATTGTTTAAGCCCCTCAGTTGGTGGTCCTTTGTTATGGCAGCCAAGCTAACACCCCCCAGGGGACCAGGGGCGGCTATAACAATGAATCAGGAGTCCCACAGTGATGAGGACCCAAAGGTCCAGTCAGACTGGTTCACAGAGACCCCGGTTCACGCCTTCCCTCTTCAGGGACGAGCCAGGGCACAGGGGACAACATTTCAGTTGGCGACTGTTAAGCTTCAAAGAAGCCTAAGCCTCCAAAGAGGCTTCCAGAAGCCACTTTATATACTAACATCCTGCAGTTTGGTCCAGAAAGACACAAAAGCTCACTGGAATCCAAAGCCCCATTTCCAACACTACAGAGTCGTGACGCTGAACCAGAACCGCGGCTTCTTTCCAGAAGAAATTATGCACGAGGAGGAAAAAACGGCTGAGCACAGAGTAAACAGCATCTCTTTATTATGAAAAGTAAATTATATGCTAGGAGAACATTCTAAAGAAGAAGCCTTGTTTGCAGGCTTCCCAACTAACGCCTCATCTCTGCTGGGGAAAGTCAGTGTGACCCCAGCCGCAGGAGCTCTGGTCGCCTCAGCTGGGCCCCAGGTCTTCTGTGCCATGAGGGCACCTCACCTCCGGGTAGAAACACAGCCCTGGGCTCCAGCCGCATGAATGTCATTCGTAAGAAAGAACATGCACAGGCAAATACAGAAGACAGTAAAAATGATGAAATAGCTACACTGACCTCTTCAACTCACTCCTTCGCCCACATGTAACGCTTCCCAGAAATTAGCACCATCTTGTAAAAATACTATATATACACTACCAAACGTAAGGTAGATAGCTAGTGGGAAGCAGCCGCATAGCACAGGGATATCAGCTCGGTGCTTTGTGACCGCCTGGAGGGGTGGGATAGGGAGGGTGGGAGGGAGGGAGACGCAAGAGGGAAGATATATGGGAACATATGTGTAGCTGATTCACTTTGTTATAAAGCAGAAACTAACACACCACTGTACAGCAATTATACCCCAATAAAGATGTTAAAAAAAAAAAATACCACCTGGTGATGTGCAGCCTCCCGGTTGGGAGTCTTACTAACTTGCCGGGCCTGTCCTCCTTTCTAGTTCGGTATACGCTGCAGTAATTGTCAATTAAGTAATTTTCAGGGATTTATTTAATTTAGCTTTGAGCCACATATGTTTGCTCCAAAATTTATTTCCACTTTCATAGCCTAACCATGCAGCACATCAGCTAACGCCACAGGAACAAAACATCATATGAAAGATGTGGGACCTTTGCCGTTTCCCCTAAGCCAGTCCTCATCTGAAAGATGCTGGCCTTGCAAATGCCAGGCATTTCTGCTGGAATTCACGTGAGAAACCATGGCCTTCAAGAAAGAATGCTGGGCTTCCCTGGTGGCGCAGTGGTTGAGAGTCCGCCTGCCGCGTAGGTTCGTGCCCCGGTCCGGGAAGATCCCACATGCCGCGGAGCAGCTGGGCCCGTGAGCCATAGCCGCTGAGCCTGTGCGTCCGGAGCCTGTGCTCCGCAACGGGAGAGGCCACAGCGGTGAGAGGCCCGCGTACCACAAAAAAAAAAAAAAAAAAAAAAAAAAAAAAAAGAATGTTAAAGGAAAATAAATATATTTCTAGATTTTTTAAAAAACCACTCCCTGTTGAAACAACTCAGGTTCCTTTTGAAAACAAAAATATTAATAAGCTGAATATATAAAATATATAAATACCTCTTTAAAAAGACAGTGTGGGGCTTCCCTGGTGGCGCAGTGGTTGAGAGTCCGCCTGCCGATGCAGGGGACACGGGTTCGTGCCCCGGTCTGGGAGGATCCCACGTGCCGCGGAGCGGCTGGGCCCGTGGGCCATGGCCGCTGAGCCTGCGCGTCCGGAGCCTGTCCTCCGCAACGGGAGAGGCCACAACAGTGAGAGGCCCGCGTAACGCATAAAAAAAAAAAAAAAAAAAAGACAGTGTGAAGTCTGTGGAAACCGTAGACACAGTGTCTGGCCTTGAGGAGAAGTGAAGACTATCAGTAACCAGCCCAGACCGATGATTCGGACAGCAAAGTGACTCAGTTATGCAAATACATATATCCACTCTTTTTTTTTAGATTCTTTTCCCATATCAGTCATTACAGAGTACTGAGCAGAGTTCCCTCTGCTATACAGCAGGTTCTTCTTAGATATCTATTTTATATATAGTAGTGTGTATATGTCAATCCCAATCTCCCAATTTATCTTCCCCCCACCCCCACTCTTATCCCCTGGTGACCATAAGTTTATTTTCTACATCTGTGACTCTACTTCTGTTATATAAATAAGTTCATTTGTACCCCATTTTTTTAGATTCCACATATAAGCAATATCATATATTTGTCTTTCTCTGTCTGACTTACTTCACTCAGTATGACCATCTCTAGGTCCATCCACCTCACTACAAATAACTCAATTTCATTCCTCTTTATGGCTGAGTAATATTCCATTGTATATATGTGCCACATCTTCTTTATCCGTTCATCTGTTGATGGACACTTAGGTTGCTTCCATGTCCTGGCTATTGTAAATAGTGCTGCGATGAACACTGGGGGGCACGTATATTTTCAAATTACAGTTTTCTCTGGTTATATGCCCAAGAGTGGGATTGCTGGGTCATATAATAGCTCTATTTTTAGTTTTACTTATGTTTTAATAATAGTTGAGTCTCTTTACTAAGAAAGAAATGACCATCAGTTATCAGGTTAAGAATGCAAGAAGGCGAGAAACAATAAAAATAACTAAAGACCATAAATAGTAAAACTTTGAAGACCGTTCTGCCCCAGACTCTATACTAGACCTTGGAAGGAATTGGAACCAGTCATAATTTGTACTGACATCAGAAAATTAAGCATATGCACGAATGGCACTTGGTAAATTCTTAGAACCATGAGAGTTACTCTCTTAGAATACAAACAACCACTAGAAACACAGGAATCTTCCGAATAATCTACGGAATCAAGTGTCTACTCCTGGTGAAAGTATTTGAAGTACACGGTAATAGTCACAATTACAGAATAATGACTACAGCGGTACAGAATTCTGTTTTATTGGAGAAAATGGAAATGAGATGGGCCATTTGAAACCACAACTGAATTAGGCTCCTCAAGAGAGGAACCCAAGGGCAGGAGCATTTCCAATGTGAGATGCACTTCTCCAACTGCAAGAACACACCAAATTCTAGGTGCCGGAAGCCCCAGCTCTGGCTCCTCTGCTTGTGTGGACTAGTTTTTCTTCATGCTCTTAACTTTGTCTACATCTGATTTTCTTTTTAAAGATTCACGCTTGCTTATCTTGTTAGGAAAATCTAAGAACAGAGCGAACAAGCTAACCTTGACACAAGGTCTTACAAGAAGAAAGATTTTCTTTGAAGCATTTAGCTTAAGGGATGACTAGACCAGTAAAAACAATGGCCATAGCCATTTCTGCATCAGCATTTGAGATCTGAAAAGAATTCTGCAAAGCAAAAGCATGGAAAGATACCCTTAGGATAATAAGCTACTAAGACCAAAGGACCACCACCACCAACACACCTAACACCGTACCCACACTCACCCTGACGGGTCTCAAAGGGCGCATTAAAATTCCTCCGAACCAGAGAGGTGCCCTTTCAGGCTGGGATGTCAGGGAGTCTGTGAGAAAAATGGTGCAGTGACAGTCCTCCCCTGGTCAAGACTGGAGGTGTCCCGTGTGTGGGCCCAAGAGCCTCAGTCTCACCTGCAGGCTGGTTGGGGTAGCTCTGTCCCTCCTTCAGGAACAGGGTTTATGTTTATTAACGTAAACCAAATGCCAATAAATGCTAGAGGACAAGTTATTCTGCATTCACCAAAGCACCCAACGCAGTGCTGAATATGTGTTAGCACTTAATAAATGATAACTGATAGCTGCTAAGGGGATTTTTTTAAGGTGTCAGCAAAATAGTGTGTGTGTTTGTGCACATGTAACTAACCCATGCACTTCCTGGAAAAAATGAAGTTCCAGAATTACCAAGCACTCTCTACCCCTTTTGTCGGGTTCTTCACTCTTCCAAGCAAAACCACGTGGGCTGTGGCTCTGCTGTGGGCCCCTCCCTGAGGGCAGGACTCTCACTTAGCAGACAAGCACAGCACTGGGTCTACATTTTGTCTTTGGACAAGTCTTTGCTGGATAAAGGGATATTTGAGGGGTGGTTGTTGGGAGTGGTAGGGGTAGGACATAAAAACAATGGATGGGACCCAGCAAGATCTATCTCCCAGGATGCATGCGTTGATCATTGATTTTGCCAAAGTGTTATAGGGGTAGAAGAGTGATGATTTTTTTCCCCCAGTTTTAAATGCAAATTCTTTAAGATGAATACTGAGTGCATTAATGAAAACACTGGTAAAGGAATCTTCATAGCAGGACATTGTTTTTTTTAATGGAAGTGTCCCTTTAGTATTGCTAGGTATTTCTCGAGAACAGTTCAACCTAACCTTGAATTCTCAAATTAATGTAGGGAATTAAGTAGGATGCATTTCTTGCAAGGATAAGAAGTCTTCGGTTAAGCTAGTTCTGGGTCTTCCCCCTGAAGTCCCCAGGAAACTGATCCTTCAAGGTGATGGCAGATAGAGCTCCTGGGTTGAGCTGGGACATCCAGCCAGTGAGGGAGGCCCTCTGGGCCTGAGCAGGAGTTTGCGTCAAGGATCCATGGCTTCAGGGGCCTCCGTTTTGCCCACAGCACACCCCTTCCTCTCCCAACCACCCCAAGCTCGCAGCACACAGGTTCCCCGTGGATGAACACAGATGCCTAGGGAAGCAGCTGGACCTGGAGGGAACAGGGAGAAGGGGCAGTAGGTGACCAGAGAGGACCCCGGTGCTATACAGCCATCGTATAACTAGGGGGAGACTTCCGGAGGTCCCCCAGGGGTCTGGGATTTAATCTCAAAATTCATTCGATTTATAGAAAAGAAATGCAACGGTTTCTGCACAACTGTGTTTACAGGCTGGGTCTTCTAACACGCGTTAGGTTTTCCCTGCGATGGACAGGGGGTCAGCCTTGCCCTGGATGCGATCTCACAGCTGTCAGACTTCTGGGCTTTTGAATGACAAAATCAGGTGTGGAGCTGGGCAAGCTTGAACACCCTTGATAATGTAAGAAGATTACTTTGCGCTGTTCTTTCCAGCTTTTATATTTGATCCCCAGCATGTCGCATCCACAGCGTAGCTAAAATCAAAGTGCTTATTCAAATCCATGTCCCACCTCTCTGGGGACCTGCTGGACCCACCTGGAGCCCGAACCGTGGGACCAGAACATTCACACTTTCTGCCAGCGATTTCATTACGTGTTTTCATATCCTGGATTCCTTTCACATAAAAATACTGAAGTCTGGGTTTTTTAAAACAAGCCAAATAGCCTTCTGATTTGTTTATCTCATCCAGCTTTTTTTGTTATCTGGCTTGATTTTCTCTAGAAACAGCCTTTGTCTCGTGTTCTGAATATGTCTTTCTTCCACGCAGCTGATGACCGCAGCCTTTTTAGGTGGCACTTCCGTCAGCTGAGAAGGCTCAGCTAGACTTTTTTCCTTCGGTAAAAATAGACGTTTTCTGATTGGAGCTTACGGAATCTTCTCTGCATTGTCACATGCCGATCCCTCATCCATATAAATCTTTACTGTCTCTGAAGAAATAGTTTCTAAACAACTTTTCAGAAAGCCAGAAGAGAGGGAGAATAGCTTTTTAGGACGTCTAGACTGTGTGTCACTGGTCGTCTGGTCGACCAGCCTGGGGGACGGGGGTGTGAGAGCGATGCCCAGCTGTCAACCATGCCTTCCTCCGAGAAGGGCAGGAGGCTGAGATGGTCGGCTTGAGTCTGGCCAGCGCGATACGCAGGCCACACTCCCTGAGCCTCTCTCTGCATCTGCCTTCTCCCTCCCTGACCGACTCAAAGTCATCAGACCCTGGGGGGCAGGAAGTTCCCGAGCAGGGGCCACTCTCATAGGTAAGGGTCCTCACACCTGCTTGAAACCTGGGAGCCTTTCCAGCCCAATCCAGAGTGAGGGAGGGGAGGGGCGCGGGGAGGGCATATGCTCCTCCGCCGCTGAAATGGCGACACCCTTCCCACCTAACTCTCACCCAGGGAAGCAGCGCCCTCCCGGCTGTTCTGAGACCCGCCCTCAAGAAACTGGTCGGCTGTAGCCCCTTCGGTCAGCCCTGTCCCTCTCCCAGTTTTTTTTATTATCTATTAGATCCTCAGTAGTGAATACGGATGGGTGTGCAAAGCTGCTTCTAGCAGGAGCCAAGCCAGCTTTCTCCATCCTCACTGACAAGCTGATGTAGCTAAAATAAGAGAAAATCAGTAACACGATGGTCCCAGGCCCTCTATCACTTCAACTTTGCTTACAGCACTTGTTTATGTGCCCAGGTGCCTTTCCATCTGGCCTGGGTATATGACCTGAACAAAACAGACAAAATTCCCTGTCCAGGTCACATTTTAGCTGGAGGAGAGCGACGAGAAACCAATAGCTAAGCACTCTGTATCTAACACATGACGACTGGCAGGTGGATGGGGAGCCAGGCAGGGGCTGAAATTCCAGATGGAACAGTCCAGGAGGTCCGCACAGGAAGAGAGTCTGTGGAAAGACTTGGAGATGGCGAGGGCACGGTCATGCGCCGTCTGGCGGTGGGGGGACCGTCCCAGCAGAGCCAGCAGGTGCAGAGGCTTGAGGGCGCCATGACCTCGGCATGTGCAAGTGTGAGAAAAATCAGGGAGGCGGTCTGGCTGGTGGAGAGGGAGCGAAAGGGGAAGAAGTAGGAAACATAAGGAAGAAACGCTTACAAGTGACGCACCATCCTGCAGCATCTTTCAAAACACAGCGTATTAAAAATGCTTCCGCGCTATTACATCCTCAAAATCACTGGAAATGTCTGTGTAACATCCCATTATTTGACATACTTGAATTTGTGGAATCGCTCCCCACAGAGGACTGTTTCTGCCCCAGTGAACACCTCTGTGCACAGAGCTTTTGTGTTGTGCTTCAGAAAATCCCCAGAACGTGGCCTTGCAAGGTACATGGCTATGAAACGTTTTCACAGCTTCTTGTTATAACGCTACAATAAAATAGCTTTAATGCGAGGTTCGCTTTACAATAGGCGACACGAGCTTTGCTTCTCTGGGTGATGTTAGAAGTGTCCTGAAAGATTTCTACAGCTCAGACACACTTTCCGTCCTGGCCGACTTTCATGAAAGTAGATATGGGAGCTTAAACCGATTGACTTACTGACATGAATAATGAAGTCTTATGTCATGTTTCCTGAACTAGAAAAGCTGAAAATGTACATGTGTATGGTCTACAAAAATTAATTTTAATTGTATGGTGACTACAGTAAAAAATCCAATTGTGGTTTATCATTTAGAAAAATAAATAAGAGTTTAAACAAAAAAACAATAACAAGAACAACCCCTGCTATATCAGATATAACATACACTCTCAAGGCACATTAATTAAAACAAAGTGGTAATGGGACAAAAATATACACATAAACCGTGGGTGAGAGCAGTTCAGTTAGTAGCTGCAGAAAATATACGGGGACTTAAAATATGATAGAAGAAATACTGAATACCAAATTACCAAGTGACAGATTATCTGAGACCGTCGTGGGGAAATTGACCATTTGGAAAAAAAACAAGTAGTTTAAATCTCACTTCCCAAATACACAAAATTAGGGATAATTAAAGGTCATTATTATAAAACATGAAATCGTAACAACAAAAAGAAAATATAGGTGAATATTTATGTGACTTGGTTGGGGAATAACTTTTTAAACATAAAAATGGAATAATCACCAAGGAATAGACTTAACAGATTTGTCCTACACAAAATTTAAAGACTAAGGACTTCCCTGGTGGCCCAGTGGTTAAGACTCTGCTTTCCCACGGCACAGGGTGCCGGTTCGATCCCTGGTCGAGGAACTAAGATCCCGCGTGCCACGCAGTGTGGACCAAAAATTCAAAAAATTTAAAGACTATACTTAAAATCCCAAAGTGACAGAAAAGGTCTGCCACGACCACCTTTGCATAATTCATGTAATTACATTTGAAATAGATGGACAAATCCACATCGTTGTTAATATGAACGTATTTATGAAATCTTCCCTCTCCTTTTTGGCTTAGAAACAAAACTTTCTGCCTCTCTCCTATTTGGGGGGAGGGCGTCTCTTCAAACATGAAATTGAAGCATTATACATATATTTCATTACGTGTCTGTAACACTTTTGATGTTTTCTACTACATTTTAATGAACCATCTGTCCAAAAATTAGTTTCAAAAATTAAAAAATTAGTAATTGGGTAAATTATAGACTTCTTTTTGCTTACATTCTTGGTGGTGATCTAACGGTTACCATCTCATCTAAATGTTCCAAGAAACCAGGATGCAACTGTACGTTTAGACGTAGGACCCCAGACGGCAGCTCAAGGTGAGCCGGTGAAATGTACAAGTGTGTCCCGAGTACTCTTCGCAAGGACAGGGATGTACATCACCGTGTAGCCTTGAGGAAAACTTCCAAGTGGATTCAAAACAAAACAAAACAAAGCTAAAAAGCTAGATTCATTTGGGTCAGATCAGGGCGTGAGCAGAGCGGTGCAGAATAGTCCCCACATAAAATACAGAATCGGGAAGGTGGGGGAAGGCGGCGGGTGAGCCCCTGAGCAGATGACTCAGCAGACGATTCACGACCTGAGCGTGAATAAAGAGAAGGTGTTAAATCCACTACGGAAAGAACACGAGCTTGGGCTAAAAAGACCACAGAGTCCAAGCCCAAGACCCAAGTCCACGCCCCGGCTTTGTATTATTTACTCATCTCGTGACCTGGGTTGATGGCTTCCCTTCTCTGGGCTTCAATTCCTCCACAGCAACAAGAATGTTGGCCTTACAAACACCAACGATGGCAGCCACACCTGCCGGACACCACAGTTCACACCAGAGACAGGCTGGGACCTGGGCGCCTTTGCTGCACCTGGACACACGTCTCCTCCAGCAACAAAATACAAAGAAACTATAAGGGACTAAAAATAACTGTGCATGTGCAGCTGGGGAAAATTATGGACGAAAAAGGATACAAAAACACCAAAAACCCAACTGCCACTTCTGAGGAGCCAGGAGCAAAAACAGGGTGTTGGGGAGCAGAAGCAGGGGCACTGCGCATGCCCCCTGCACACACCACCACCTAAGGGGGGTGGGCAGACCACCTAATGACCCCCCCCACCCCCACCCCAAATAAGGAACCAGCTTGACCCTCCCCACACCTTGGAGCAAGCGAGCAAGGGAAACTGTCACTTGTCCTCACTCCGCCCTGCTACAGCAGGGGCCCCAATAGAGCCTCGCCTGGATTTCTTGTCTGGCTTCTTATCAATTTCTCTTATCAGCTAAAGAGGCCAAGAACCCTGGTCGGTAACACACCCAGGATGATCAGTGAGCTTCCCGGCTCCAAGACAGGCAGGAGCATCTCCCACTTACGTTACAGAGTGGTGCAAACCCAGAACCCAGGAAGGAAGGGCTGCCCCCTGAAAGCTGTCCATGGGTCAGATGGTGAGGGAGCTAAGTGCTCAGTGAAGCGTCTGGAATAAGTGGAGACAGTGAGTCCTGCTGGGTCGGGAGAGCGTGTGCTCTCGGTGGCTGGTCTTCCCTCCTCCATGTGCTGGCCACCACCTCCTGAATGGGAGCCCCAGCTGGGCATGGAGGACGGGAACCTGTCACCTCTATTAACTTCACCAGGTTGTTGGGGATCAAGTGGGTTAATGCCTGTGGAAGTGTGGAGGGCTTTTGTCTATCACGATCAACTCTACAGATATTAATGTGTTCTATCATTGTTGGTGACTGATTATTCGTACTTCAAGTCTTCCTTCAAAATTTGGTTCTCCTTGAGGCTTTCTTTTCTTCTCCTTGAGGCTTTCCCGTACTCTTCCAAGGCCACTGTGCACCACTGTGCACAGCTCATGCCGGGAGGGGAGCTGTAATGCCAATGGTGCCACTAGCATTGTCCTGTGCCTACACAGCTGTATGCAGTGACCCTGTTCCCAGGCTGCTTTGCATAAGCCTTCTCTTAAATCCACACTGGATTTCGTTAGGACCTTTATAACAATTACCTAAGCGTGTTGTACTTACTTTCACACACTGATGCTTTACGCCCGCCTGTTCAGTCTTCTGACCTGGAATCAAATGATTTGAGAGCTTAATTCTTCAGCTTTATCTCTAACACCTACAGAATGCCTTGGAATTTGCTCAATGAATTAATAAAGTGAATTATTATTATAACTTTAACACTGCTTCCGTCACAGAATGATCAAACCTCATTCCAGCTGGAGCTGTGTGTCAAGTGGTCCAAGGACCAGCACAGGTCAGAAGACAGACCAGATGGTAGGGGAGGAAGTTAGCATGGGTTTATCAGGGGAGTTTACAGGTTGGACTGACACTGGTCCAGGCGAAAAAGAACCACAGCATGAGGGTATTTTTACATTGGTTGACAGTATTGATAGGGGTAGTGTTTAAGGATTAAGTAAAACGCTTTTTTTTCAGAAAAGATAAACTTTGTTGTCATCACTCAACAACCAACCTCCTGAAAGTAACAATCACTGACTGTATACAAAATACTAAAGCACCTACCCGAAGGCTCTGAGGATAAACGAAAGCAGGTTCTGGAAGGGAGACAAAATTTGGAAATTAAGAAATAACACACGGTGAGTTTCTTCTTTTATGATTTTTTCGGCATCGTCACAGTACGGTTCAGCTAAAACTGATCAAAACCCACAGGAATTTCTGTTTTCAGCCAGGATGAAGTAACAGGGTCTGGATTTGCCCTCCGAGCTTAAATAAAAAGATATGAGACAAATATATTTTTCAAAATATGTGAAACAATGGATATGGATCATATTCTGTTCCTTTGCTTGGCTGATCATTTTGACTGGACACTGGACATGTTAAATTTCAGCTCAGGACACAGATCCCACTGACCACTTGCTTGAAAGAAGAGAAACAGATAAGGTGAAGCCTAGGACTGCCCCACATTACTGCCTGAGAAGAGTTTCCAGGTGACAGAGCAGGAAGTAAGAGTCTAAACAGAGTCTGGTGGTCCCCCTGAATTAAGGAAACAGATTTGGGATTTGGGAAGATAACAGCAGCTAGAATTTCTGGTTTTAAAACCAATGAAGGGGGTCCTCCCTGGTGGCGCAGAGGTTAAGAATCCGCCTGCCAATGCAGGGGACATGGGCTCGAACCCTGGTCTGGGAAGATCCCACATGCCACAGAGAAGCTGTGCATGCCACAGAGAAGTAGTGCGCCACAACTACTGAGCCTGCACTCTAGAGCCTGCAAGACACAACTACTGAGCCCGCTCGCCTAGAGCCCATGCTCCGCAACAAGAGAAGCTACCGCAATGAGAAGCCCGCGCACCGCAACGATGGGTAGCCCCCGCTCACCGCAACTAAAGAAAGCCCGTGCGTGCAACAACAAAGACCCAACGCAGCCAAAATAAAAAAAAAAAAAATGAAGGGAATCCCCTGGTGGTCCAGTGGTTAGGACTCCATGCTTTCACTGCAG
This sequence comes from Phocoena sinus, assembly GCF_008692025.1. Classification (NCBI taxonomy): domain Eukaryota; kingdom Metazoa; phylum Chordata; class Mammalia; order Artiodactyla; family Phocoenidae; genus Phocoena; species Phocoena sinus. The sequence goes on along the minus strand of NC_045774.1, from coordinate 2,361,529 downwards.
GGTGAATGGGTTCGATCCCTGGTTGGGGAGCTAAGATCCCACAAGCCATATGGCACAGACAAAATAAAATAAAATAAAATAAAACCAATGAATGTGGGGGATATATATATATATATACTGAGCCTTTAAAAAGAATGAGATGATGCCACCTGCAGCAGCATGGATGGACCTAGAGATTCTCATACTGAGTGAAGGGAGCCAGAGAACAATATCACACGATGTCACTTACATGTAGAATCTGAAAAAATCACAAAAGAACTTTTCTACAAAACAGAAATAGACCCACAGGCATAGAAAACACACTTATGGTTACCAAAGGGGAAGGGGGGGAGGGATAAATTAGGAGTTTGGGATTAACATATACACACTGCTGTGTAATAAATAGACACCCAACAAGGACCCTATTATATAGCACAGGGAACTATACTCAATATTTTGTAATAACCTATAAAGAATCTGAAAAAGAATATATATATGTATTATGTATGTGTATGTGTATATATATTATATATATATATATATATATATATATATCACAGGAAAGGATATTATTGATAAAATGCTCTATATATAGAAAATCCTAAAGAATCTATGAAATAATTACTATAACTAATAAGTGAATATAAAATAGTGCTAGGTAATCAGGTTAAAAAACAAAATTCATATTTTTATGTATTAATATCAAATAAATGGAAAATTAAATTTAAAACAAGCACATTTAAAATACCATCAAAAAATAAAATATTTAAGAATAAATTCAACAAAAGATGCAAAAGATCTCTACACTGAAAACTACAGAATATTTTTAAGAGAAATTAAAGAAATTCTAAGGAATGGAGAGATACATCATATTCATTGATGGAACACTCAGTACTGTTAAGATGTCAACTCTTCTCAAACTGATCTATACATTCAACCCAATGACTCAATCGCAATCAAAATCTCAGCAGATTTTTAAAATAAAAATTGGCAAGTGGATTCTAAAGTTTATATGGAAATTCAAAGAACCTAGAATATCCAAAGAAATCCCTTAAGAGGAAAACCAAGTTGGAGAACTTGAACTACCTGACTTCAGGATTTGTCAAAAGCTACAGGAATCAAGCCAGTAGGATAGAGTATGATTCAGCAGAAGTACTGACAAACAGATGGGAGTATAATGGAGACCCTAATAATAGACCCCCATTTATATAGTCAACATGATTTTCAATAAAAACGCCAAAACAATAATGAGGAAAGGAATGACTGTATAACCATGTGGTAAGAAAAGGAATCTTGACTCCTCATACTCTACACAAAATGATTTGCATTTGATCACAGTTAAAGCCACAAAACTTTCAGAAGAAAATGTAAGAAGAAACCTTTGTGACTTAAGAATAGTCAAATACTTCTTAGATAGATCGCAGAGGGAAGTACCATGAGAGAAAAAAATTAGATTTATTCAAATAAAAACTTCTCATCAAAACATATCGTCAAGGGGCTTCCCTGGTGGCGCAGTGGTTGAGTCCGCCTGCCGATGCAGGGGACACAGGTTCGTGCCCCGGTCGGGGAGGATCCCACATGCTGCGGAGCGGCTGGACCCGTGAGCCATGGCCGCTGAGCCTGCACGTCCGGAGCCTGTGCTCCGCCACGGGAGAGGCCACGGCAGTGAGAGGCCCGCGTACCGCAAAAAAAAAAAACAAAAACATATCGTCAAGGAGGGACTTCCCTGGCGGTCCAGTGGTTAAGATCCTGTGCTTCCAATGCAGGGGGCGCGGAATCAATCCCTGGTCAGCGAATTAAGATCCCACGTGCTGTGTGGCACTGTCAAAAAAAACAGAAAACAAAACAAAAACTGTACCATCAAGGAAATAAACTAGGCAAGCTACAACTTCAAAAAATTACAAAAACCTATATCTGACTAGAACTGGTGTGCATGACACGTAAAGAATTTCTACTCCACAATAATAAAAACACAAACAATCCCCTGAAATGGACATGAGATTTGATTAGACACTTCTCAAAAGAAGATACAGACATAGTCAATATGCACATGAAGAAGAGCTTAACATGATTTGTCACCAGAGGAACGCAAATTAAAACCACACGAGGTACTACCACCAACCTACTAGAATTCCTACAGTTAAAAAGGGCAGTGCCGGGGCTTCCCTGGTGGCGCAGTGGTTGAGAGTCCGCCTGCCGATGCAGGGGACACGGGTTCGTGCCCCGGTCCGGGAAGATCCCATGTGCCGCGGAGCGGCTGGGCCCGTGAGCCATGGCCGCTGAGCCTGCGCGTCCGGAGCCTGTGCTCCGCAACGGGAGAGGCCACAGCAGTGAGAGGCCCGCGTACCGCCAAAAAAAAAAAAAAAAAAAAAAAAAAAAAAAGGGCAGTGCCAATCTGTATGGAAACACAAAAGACCCCAAATAGCCAAAACAATACTGAGAAAGAAAAACAGAGCTGGAGGAATCAGGCTCCCAGACTTCAGACTATACTACAAAGCTTCAGTAATCAAGACAGTATGGTACTGGCACAAAAACAGAAATATAGATCAATGGAACAGGATAGAAAGCCCAGAGATAAACCCACACACATATGGTCACCTTATTTTGATAAAGGAGGCAAGAATATACAATGGAGAAAAGACAGCCTCTTCAATAAGTGGTGCTGGGAAAACTGGACAGCTACATGTAAAAGAATAAAATTAGAACACTCCCTAACATCATACACGAAAACAAACTCAAAATGGATTAAAGACCTAAATGTACGGCCAGACACTATAAAACTCTTAGAGGAAAACATAGGCAGAACACTCTATGACATACATCACAGCAAGATCCTTTTTGACCCACCTCCTAGAGAAATGGAAATAAAAACAAAAATGAACAAACGGGACCTAATGAAATTTAAAAGATTTTGCACAGCAAAGGAAACCACAAACAAGGCGAAAAGACAACCCTCAGAATGGGAGAAAACATTTGCAAACCAAGCAACTGACGAACGATTAATCTCCAAAATATACAAGCAGCTCATGTAGCTCAATATCAAAAAAACAAACAACCCAATCCAAAAATGGGCAGAAGACCTAAACAGATATTTCTCCAAAGAAGATATACAGATTGCCAACAAACACATGAAAGGATGTTCAATATCACTAATCATTAGAGAAATGCAAATCAAAACCACAATGAGGTATCACCTCACACCAGTCAGAATGGCCATCATCAAAAAATCTACAAACAATAAATGCTGGAGAGGATGTGGAGAAAAGTGAACGCTCTTGCACTGCTGGTGGGAATATCCATTGATGCAGCCACTATGGAAAACAGTATGGAGGTTCGTTGAAAAACTAAAAATAGAACTACCATATGATCCAGCAATCCCAGGGCATATACCCTGAGAAAACCATAATTCAAAAAGAGTCATGTACCACAGTGTTCACTGCACCACTATTTACAATAGCCATGACATGGAAGCAACCTAAATGCCCATCGACAGATGAATGGATAAAGAAGATGTGGCATATATATACAATGGAATATTACTCAGCCATAAAAAGAAACAAAATTGAGTTATTTGTAGTCAGGTGGATGGACCTAGCGTATGTCATACAGAGTGAAGTAAGTCAGAAAGAGAAAAACAAATACCATATGCTAACACATATATATGGAATCTAAAAACAAGTGGTTCTGAAGAACCTAGGGGCAGGACAGGAATAAAGACACAGATGTAGAGAATGGACTTGAGGACACGGGGAGGGGGAAGGGTAAGCTGTGACAAAGTGAGAGAGTGGCATGGACATATATATCCACCAAATGTAAAATAGAGAGCTAGTGGGAAGCAGCCGCATAGCACAGGGAGATCAGCTTGGTGCTTTGTGACCACCTAGAGGGGTGGGATAGGGAGGGTGGGAGGGCGCCGCAAGAGGGTGGGGATATGGGATATACGTATGCATATAGCGGATTCACTTTGTTATACAGCCGAAAGTAACATAACACTGTAAAGCAATTATACTCCAATAAAGATGTTTAAAAAAAAAAAAAAATATATATATATATATATATATATATATAAAAAAAGAATAAAAACAGCAGTGCCACCAAATGTTCGCAAGAACGTGGTGCAACCAGAAGTCTTACACGTTGGCGCGAGGATACAATGACATAACCACTTTGGGAAAAGGCTTGCAGTTTTCAAAAGTTAAACAGATACCTATTCTCTGACCCAGCAGTCCCAATACTAGGTAATTACCCAGGAGAAGCAACATATATGCCCATCAAAAGGTCTGAACAAAATAATCAAAGTGGCTTTATTCGTAATAGCCAAAAATGGGGAAAATGCCACTGCCCGTCAACAGAATGGAGGAGTAAACTGTTCTGATACAGTGAAATACCGCTCAGCAATAAAAGGAAGAAGCAGCGACTGATACAAACAAGACGGCAAATCTCACGATTGCTATGCAGATGTGGCCGGGCAGACAGAAGATGCCCCCCCCGTAAAGACACCCAAGGGCTAATCCCCGGAAACTGTGACTAGCCCAGCTTATTCGGTTTCCCTTGGCCAAGGGAATTCAGGTTGCTAACCAACCCATCTTAAACAGGGTAAGTACCCTGAATTACCCAGGTGGGCCCAGAGTAATCACAAGTCTTTAAAAGTCACAGAGGGAGGCAAATACAAATCGGGGAGCTGCAGTGTGAATGCCTGATGGGCCAGGGCAGGACTTGAAGATGGAGGAAGGAGGTATAATGTGGTCATATAATAAATATAGATCCTGGTCTTTGTCTACAGTTCTAGGCTCCTAGCTCCCAACACCTTATAATTTCCTAAGTGATTAGAGCATCAGGGGCACCTTTTGTCATAATATTTGGTTTTCAGAGGCCTTGCTTCCTGAAATAGCTTCAGAATAATAAAGGTGAAATGGGTTTTTTTGTTATTCATAACAAACCTCTGAGTTCACATTAACGAGGTGACTTTTGCGAAGCCCCTAGGTAGGGAGGGGTGGGCGCTGATTGGCAGGGGAACCAGCCATGTGATTAGAGGTTTCAGCTTTCAGCTCCACCCCCAATCTCCAAGGAGGGGAGGGGCCTGGAGGCTGAATTAATCACCAACAGCCAACGACTTAATGTCAGGCCTACGTAATGAAACCTCCATAAGAACAAAATGGGATATGGGGTTCAGGGAGCCTCCAGGTTGATGAACAAAAATACGTCCTCGTGCTGGAGGGTGGTGCATGCACATTCCGTGGGCACAGAAGCTCCTGTGCTTGGGAGCCTCTGGACCCTACCCTGTGTACCTCCTCATCTAGCTACTCATTTGTAGCCTTTAATACTCTTATGATGATGAGACTTTTTGTGTTTTGATTCTGTCAACTTAAGAAAAACACGCAACATAGGAGTTGTGAGTCTCAGTTTTCTTCGGGGACCTTACTGAGGACTTCGGCCCTGGAGACGGCCTCCCAGTAGCTCTGAGCAGCTGCTCTGAAGAGGAGCGGGGAAGCCAGTTTATGGGTGCTTTTTGTCTGGGGAATGTGTGACATCAAGTATACACATCTTGGTAAAGGACTACTGCTAGTCACAAAGACGAGACATCTCAAGTTAATGCTTTTAGTGCTTTTCTGTGTTTGGGAAGCTACAAGAACCTGGGCTCATTGAGTTCCTCCTGAGACAGACAGGCACCTGTATAAGGGGCTGCTCGTCCACAGCACAGAGCATCCTGTTACCCTCTTAACTCCATCTCAGAGGGCACATGGGTCAGAGCCTGCCACAGGGTGCGACTCCATCCTTGTAGAAGTGGGTGGTGAGCAAAAACGCTCTTCGTTCTTCGTTGTTAAGAATTCCTACTCATCTTGTGTGAAACTTAGAGAGTTTAAGACATGTTTAGTTCAAAATGGAGTCAGAACGGCTAACGTGAATTTCTGCATTAGCTGTTCTGACAAAGCCGCTGTAGGATGTGAGTGCCTTAGAGTGATTCTAAGAAAAATTACTCTAGACAAGAAGTCTGATGGGCAACGGACGTCACCGGGACAGACAGACCACTGGTAGAGTCAAGACCCCTCCCCTGGGGTAACACTCCTTAAAAGGAGACCACTGAGCCCAGTGACCTGGAGGCTCTTGGCTGCAGGACCCGACCCCAGTCACCGAGAGCTGGTCCAGGTTCCACAGGAGGCCCTGGGGGAGAGGAGGGGACTTACCCCTCAGGCTTGTCATGGGACCCTTGCCAGACCAGAGCCACTGCTCGTCCTGAGATGCCTTGTCCCCGACTTCTCCTTGGAGTGGCTCTTTTCCCCTTTTCCCTACTCTGACTAACCTGTGTTGTGCGCTCACTGTGTGTAATTAACCCGGTGATTCGTCAGTTGAGTGCTGGCTACAGTTTTGTGTTCCTCTAATTCTCGCCTGCTAGGCCCTGCGACAGAATAATTCTTTATAGTAAGCCAATACTCTGTAATAGTAAGTAAACCGTCTTCCTGAGTTCTGAGGGCCGAGCAGGCAAATCAGTGGAACTCAAGGAGGAGCCTGTGGAAACCTCTGATGTACAGAAGCACAGGTGACAGCCTGGACGCATGTCTGGGATCTGAAGTGGTGCGTGAGGGCAGCCTTGAGGGACTGTGCCCTTCACCTGTGGAGTCTGTGCTCTCTCCTGGTAGACGGTGTCAGAACTGAATTGAATTGTAGGCCACCCAGCTGGTGTTGCAGAATCGCTTGGTGCTGGGAGGGGGGGCACCCGCACATTTCATAGCCAAAAGTGGAAACAGGGTCTTTGCAGATGTAATAAGACGAGGTCATATTGGAATAGGGTGAGCCCTAATCCAATGACTGGTGACCTTACAAGAAGAGAGAAATTTGGACATAGACACACAGGGGAGCGGCCACGTGAAGACAGAGGCAGAGACTGGAGTGAGACACAACCAGCAGCCTGGAGAGGCGAGGAAGCATCCTCCCTACGGCCTTAGAAAGAGCACAGCTCTGCCCACACCTTGGTTTTCGACTTCTGGCCTCCAGGCCTGGGAGAGAAGAAACGTCCGTTATTTTCAGCCACCCCGTTTGTGGTAGTTTGTTATGACAGCCCCTCGGAAATTAAGACAAGCAAGACCTGTCACTCTAGCTCCACCTCTATCCTGTGTTAACTGCCAGACCTGCCATCTCGGCAGGCAGTGACAAGGGAGTAACAGCTAGAGCCCCAGCCCCGGGCAGGTTTCTGCAGCATCTCTGCATCCCCTTCGCTTTGACAAGAGCCTCTCCCCTTGCAGGCAGAGTGGAACGTCTCACAGTGTTTATCGAGCAGGTGACAGGGGCGGAAGGTGGACTGATGCCCCGAGGACCAACCTGATTCTTCTCCTGTGACTCCTGAATGTTAGAAGGTGCGCGCCGGCCTCACTCCCTGTGCAGAGGGAGAAGGGACAGATTGTGGTAGAGGGAGCGCAGAGGGGCTGCCGTTCTGAAAAGGCTCGTTCCTTCTCTTTCCCCGGGGCCTTCGGTCTGTGTTTCATGGGCTCTCAGAACCGGGATACAAGGACCATCTCTTGGTCTGTCTTTCCTGAGTGGAGACGGACGACGTGCAGGCTTTTTCACTCCGCAGCATCTCTGTCTGGTGCCACCTGAAGGCTGAACCCCATGCAGAACTGAGGGGGACCTTTGCCTGGTATCACTCACTGGGAACAGCTTTTGGTGGATTTACGGACAGACTTGAGCAGGCCCCCCAATTTAATTTTCCCTCCCAGCATTTAGAGAGCGTATGCTGGATCCCTCACTAAACGTCCGTGTTTCGGGACACGACAGACATGAGATACTGAAACGAGAGACTGACTGTCAGACAGAGAGCATTTCCCACACCCACTTGCTGGATGTGGCCCTGTCGCTGGCTCTGGCCGATGGGTGTGAGAGGGACGGTGTCCGTCCAGCACAGGCATAAGAAGTGACTGTGCTTTCGCTGCCTCTTCTTCCCTGACTCGTGCCCGGAGGTCTGAACCTGGGTCAGAATTCAAGGGCGTCTGTGAACTCGAGCGCCAGGAGAAAATGACATTTTTATTTCTAATCTCTACCCGATCTTTAGCGTCTCCTTCAGTTATGAACGCAGGCAAAAAAAGCAGCTGCACCAGGATGAATGATTTTGTATTAATAGAAATCACGTTTTCATATTACATACTTCGCTATCCTATGTGCTTTTCAAAATGTATTTAAAAACACTATTCTGAGAAAAAGCCCATTCACGAGACCACCACACGGGGTTCATGGCATAAAAAAAGATGAAGCCCACCGATAAGGAGAAAGGGGACCCACGGAACCACCACACCAGGAGCCTGGACCCCAAGTCACCGTGTGGAATCTGCCCAACAAGTAAAACATGGGTGCTGGACATTCCAGAAGTGAGAAGTAAACTTGCAGGGTGGGGAGCCGCTGAAACGCTGGGTATGTTATTACAGCAGCTAGATTGCCCAAGTGGTACAGAACACACCAGGCAATGGGTGGGAGCGGGGGTCTCTGCAAATCAACAAGCCTGGTTTGCACACTGGTGTGGACGGCCCGGTGTCCTGCGATCTCTGTTCACCTCCCCCGCATCACAGCGCCATCCTGGGGGTAGAGGCGGTTCTGGGCCAGCCCGAGTCAGGCTGCATGGACTGTTCCTCCAGCAGGTTCACAAAGCTCCGCCCATCTGAACTTTCTCTCGGTGAGACGCAAGGCCAGTGATGTTAGGTCATTATCACCCTGGCCTTGGAAATGAGGCCACAGGTCACGTCGCCCACTGGCTTCACAAGGGTTGTGGGAGAGTGGAAATGGTTGTGGAGTGACACCCTTTCATGCAAAGGTGTCCAAGATTTGTTTAACCAGCAACTCTCTTTCCACCACAGGGGATGGGAAGTCACATCCACGCTGGAACGCAGCCACGTTGCGGGAATGCTGAATCCTCAGCAACGTGGGACAGGAGGACAGGAGGCTGGGGCCGTGGGTGAGGATGGGACCTCCACCCGCAGGAGGGTGGGCCGCCTCCCGGACCAGGGTGATAACTGCGAAACCCCAGCTCGTGCCAGAGTCAGTCTAAGCCCTTTATACCTGCCACTCCCTAACGCGTCCCATTTCACAGCGAGGAAAGTGAGTCAGGAAGCCGGCAGGTACCACAGGCAGCTGGGAGGCAGACCCAGGGCTCTGCATCCCTCCTGGACCCTCATGATCCGAGGCCCCTGCCTATGGGTTTTGTTGCTGTTCTCACTGCCCACAGCCCCCGACCCTGTCTGTGTTCCTGGCTTGACTCAGCCTCTGGTTGCTGTCTCAGTGGTTGTGAATATACATGGGTCCATGCCCTAGATCTAGAGCCCTGTCCTACATCTGCCTGGCCGGAAGCAGCGTGGCACAGAGAGGAAGCTTCTGGTCTTCCCGTGGGAAGGATGGGGCAGGGTCACGCAGGCCACAAGACCTCCCAGCTCCAGGCCCCTGGCTGGTGTGTCACCTGAAACCACGCTTCTCACCCTTCACCAAGCACTGTCATCACCTGGGACCCTGTGAAGATGCAGACTCTGACCCGCAGGGCTAGGCAGGGCCCGAGACTCTGCATTTCTAACCAGAGGTGCCGATGCTGCTGGCCCGGGGCCCACACTGGAGTGCCATGACCTCTAGAGCTGTTTTTCACATCCTTTAGGATGGGCGTGAGTACACCTGCCCCACTCCCTCCCGAGGGCCGCTCAGAGGACCCGGTGGGTAGCAGCAGGAGGAAACAGTGAAATCAAAGCTCTGCCCACGCCTCCGTGATTTGCTGCCGGAGGGACCTTTTGGGTTCCCGCTGTCAGTCCCTGAGGAACCAGAGCGGAGATCTTAGCTCAGAAGGCTGACAGCAGGGGCCGGCTGGCCGCCAGGCCACACAGAAGAAAAAGATGCAGACCGCAGGAGCCGGCGGGGAAAAAAGCACCCACAAGACATGGCTCCCGGCTGACAGTTCCCTGGTCAGCTCCCGACACGGTGAGATGGACACCAGCAGCTCGGCTGTTACAGTGCCGGGGGCAAGAGGATGCCGGGTAAATCCCAGGTGAGCATCTCAGCTGGGATGTAATTTAAGGATGAAAAAGTGTGTCACTTCTGGTCTCTCCCTTACTCCTTGAGGGTTATAATGTTAAAAGGATGTTAGAGCCACTAAACACTTGCCCAGCAAGTCCCAGCTGGAGAAGTAAAGCTCAGGGTCAGCTGGGCCTTCTGGTCTACCCAGTCACGTGGCTCCGAGCAAGTAACAGCACGTGCAGGACCGTGACCCAATAGAAGGGTGCAGGGCCATTCGGTGCAGTGACTGTCTGGGGAGCAAAATACCGCAATTGTAGCCTCAGCCCAACTCGATAGATGTGGGCTTTGAAATTCAGGTCACAATTCCCAGCACCGAGATTAAGAAGTCCAGCCTGTGGCTCTGTGTTTCCGCATCCTGGCCCACCTCCTCCCTCTGCTCCAGCCTTGGCTGTGGTGGGAGGGGCCCCCAGGCTGAGCTGGGTTTCCATGGAGGTGCAACGGCTCACAGCACTCGGCTCTGGAAACTTGCAAGAACACATTACGTAACGTCCACAGCAGAAGGGCAAGGACACCCAGTGGTCTTGAACTCCTGAAGGTCTTTGGGGAGGTTTGGAGAGAGATTGAATTTTTTTCTGTTCTGGAAACCACAGACACAGGGCAGGAACCAAACAGAATGTGGAAGCAGATAGAAGAGAGACACTTGGGGACTTGGGCAAGATCACTCGTGACCTGGGACGTCCCCCGAGGGCCTCCCGACCCTGACCTCACACCTCACATGGGAGCATTTAAGCGTCGTCTTCTCTGATGGGCAGGAAGAGGGAGGGGCCACATTTCTCCTGCTCACATGTGTCCGCAGCCTGGGGCTCACCACCCCTCCCCCCAGCAGGGACTCCGTGCACTGCTGTTGAATAAGTGAATTAACAAGTGAAGACGACACTGGGTGGGAAGCACAGGAGCTGCAGAGGACAGGGTGACAGACCCTCCCTGGGAAAACGTCCACCACCATAAATAATGAGCCCGCAAACCACCCATCTCAGAAATGTAAAACACAGCTCCACGCGTATCCAATGTACATTTTCTCCCTCCAGAGTTCACGCGTTCTTTTCCTTAGGACAGATGGGACACTCTGGTAAAATAATTTTTGTCCAGGAAGCTACTAGGAATCCTGGTGACTCTCAGTCTGGGATTTCCGGAGGGGCCTTTCGCACGGCCTCTCAGTCATTCCCAACAGAATGTGCTGTGGCCCTTGACACCCATCCCAGCCATAGCCACACACCCTCCTTCCACTCCACAAGTTCCGTGAATGGTTCTGAACCCCTGCAGTGGACAACCGTTCACTCGAGTGCCGGGTCCAGCTCTGCCCTGCCCCAGCCTCCTTCTGCCCCAGGCCTGGTCCTCCTGCTTCTTCCCTCACTATCTCTCCTCTGTAAGCTCTCCAACATTCGACTGGAATTGGAGGTGTTGGTGTGAACTCATGGTTTGCCATAGACGTGGATCAATACAGAAATACGTGTAGATGTTAGCGGTAGAAAGGTATTTTTTCTTTGGAGAGAAGGTTGGTTTCAGCACTGGAAAGTACGACACGACCTTGAGAAACACTATTGTACCAGAAAGTCAGGAAATGCTCAGCTGATAACAAAGACGTGTGGAGGGAACAGGGCCAGCCCACAGGCTCCCGCCAGCCGAACTGGGGGCTGTCTGCACATTAGAACAAATAACAGAAGGAATGGATTGTTACTCAAGGAGGAACATAGGAGCCTTGAGTCCACAGTGACTTCAATTACTAAACTGAAAGGATGATAAGAAACGGGGTATTAACGTAACTCCAAATCTGTCCACACACAAAGCCGTTTTTAATTACAAAGAAGGAACTTGGCACCTGCGGGGGTGCTGACAGGCACCCGCCTGACGGGTCACGTAGGAACCAGGCACCGGCTGAGCGGGGCCCGCGGAGACTCGGTAGGCGTGACAAAGACGCGTGACCCGAGGAAACATCAGACGAAGCCACGTGGGGGACAGCCTACCAAATACCTGCCTGTGAGTTCACAGGTGCCAAGACCATGAGAGGCACCTTAGTCGCGGGGAACGGCCCAGACTGAAGCCGACGGTGGCCACTAAGTGTGGGAGGGGGTCCTGGGTGATGCTTTGCTCCAAAGGTGATGTCGGGACAGTCAGTGGAGGTGGCGTGAGGTCTATGGATTGGGCAGCAGTGGGGCATCAGGGCCGCTGTCTGGATCCAGGCGGCTGGGTTGTGAGAGTGGAAGAGAACGGCCTTCCTTGTAGAAAATGCACAGTAAATGTTTGGGGATGATGTGTGTCGTGGCAGCAACTTACTCTCAAAGCCTTCAGGGGGGCAAACATTCTTTGCACCATTCTTGCAACTTTCCTGAATACTTAAAACTCGTTAAAAAGAGGAAGAGATATGGTGTCAGGTGGCCACGTGTCCCTGAGTGACTAAGGGGTAGGATCAGGAGGGAGGGCCACTGGTCATCACATACTTTGGTTCCACGTTTTGCCTGTTTCCACCTATTCTGTTCATGTTGGTAGTAACATCTGTGTATTAGGGTCCCCAGGGAAACCTGCAGGTTTATAGGATAGAGATACACGTAAGAGGGGATTTATTGTAGGAAGCGCCTCATGCAGTTATGGACACCAGAAGTCCCACAGTCGACCATGAGAAAGCTGGAGACCCAGGAAAGCCCATGGTGTGATTCAGGCTGAGGTCAAAGGCCTGAGAACCGGGGGCTCCCATGACCAAGGGCAGGAAAAGGTGGCCATCCCAGCTTCGGCGGGAGAAGAATTCGCCCTTCTTAACCTGCTTGTTTCATCCGGGCCCACCTCAGGCCACTGAATCACACGCTCTTCTCTTCCGGAAAGCCCTCACAGACGTAACCAGGAGTCTGGGCACCCTCAGCCCAGTCAAGCTGACACAAAGCATTAAGCATCCCAGTCTCTATCTGCATGTGCTCATTCTTTCTTGGACGTGGGGACCCTGCAGGACGCCCGGCATGAAAGCGTCAGATGCTCTCTTCATCTGCCCTACAAAGGAGAACACCAACAAAACAGCCAGCTCAGAGGGAGACCCAGGAGCTCAGCTGGTGGGGGCCTTGCACGTGTCAAACAGGCAATGCGTAACTCAAAGTGTATACATGAGCCAGGGTTCTCCAGAGACACAGAACCAATGGGTGCGTGTGCGTGTGTGTGTGTGTGTGTGTGTGTGTGTGTGTAGAAAGAGAGAGAGATTTTAGTTTAAGGGCTGGCTCCCATGATGATGGAAGCTGGCCAGTCCCAAACCGGCAGTCCAAGTCTGAAGTCTGCTGCGGAGTCCCCTGTTGCTCAGGGAAATCAGGCTTTGCTCTGTCCAGGCCTTCAGCTAGTTGGCTGAGGGCCACCCGCAGTGCGGGCACCATCTGCTTTACTCCAAGTCCACCCCTTTAAAAGTTAATCTCATCTAAAAACACCCTCGCAGAAATATCCAGAAAAATGTCTGACCACATATCTAGGCCTTGTGGCCCGGCCCAGCTGACACAATAAATGAACCGTCACAGTGGATCAAGACATTGACCACAAAGCCCAAAAGGAAAGCAAAATAAATTTTCACTTCTCCTAGGCTGTCTTTTCATGATATAGTTTCATTGTTTTAATACAGGGTAAACTGCCTGAACTTCATGGCTACGGCCCCAGTGCGGCGACATGTTCAAACATCCATGTCCCTGTTCCCCTGCGTTACCAAGTGTGATGGATAGCATAGTGGCCCCCCGTAGCATTAAAGACAACACAAGGGCAGACCCGTCCTGAGCTCAGCGGAATGGGTGACCCGTCTGTGGAATTTACAAGGCTGGCAGACTCTTTCCTAGAGACACTGTCGACCACAGAAAGTCCCTGGTGAGATGTGAATCCCAGCAGCCAGGGAGGAAGGTAGAGGAGAGCTCACGGATCGAGGGCTGACCACCCAGCCGCTTCTGCAAACCAGGAAGTGACAGCAGTGCCAACAGCAAAGCCGAGCGAAGAGGAACCAACAACTAATTTTATCGTAACAAGCCACACTCACCTGCCATCTGCCTGCCGTCGCAACCTTGGGAAGTTACCATTCGAATCTTCTGATCGACAGACATGGTCGTGCTGTCCTTCCTCAAAGCTGGCCGGACTGGGTACAACTCAGAGGTGAGAGACCCGGGACTGCGGTGTGAGGCCGATAGGACACAATGTGGAAAACGCTTTGCTTCCAAAAAGGCTCAGATCGTCTTCAGGGCTCTTGTCCCCGGAACCCAAGGTGTCAGTGAACCTGTCATCGTGCTTCCCACAAAAAAGGAGGCACCCAGGCCACCCAGTCCTCCTGAGACTCAGCACCCTCGAGGCTGTGCTGGCTGCAGGTGACACATGTGGAAAAGAGGTCGCAGGCCCGAGTCAGCGCCATCCTCTGCTCCAGCGAAGAACTTGGGGAAAAGGCGTCACCACAAAACCAGCCGCCCCTGATGTAAAGCACTCCCGCCAGCAGCGGGGCCGAGGGCAGCTTGCTGTCTCCGGACAGGACGCGACCCCGGTGTCACGGCATCATCGGAGCCGCCGGGGGCACAGGTGGCCAGAGCGCCCCTGCCCGGACGTCCACAGAGCCATTTGAGGAGGTGTCCGGGGGTCTGTGTCCGCAGAACCCCAGCAGGGTTGTTCTGCTGACCCCCGACCTCTGGGGACCTGGACAGCCCTGCCCCGGCCAGCGGGCCCCCGGGCCCCAGGGCAGCCTCCACCAAGTCCAGAAACTTCTCTGCGCGCAGCAGGGCCCAAAGGAGAGCGGGACACACGCAAGGCCACACCTCGGGCCTCTACCCAGAGTTAAAGAAAGTTGGAGACGCCCCCGTAGTAACTCAACAGAAACTCCAAACAAATACAGCTGAGCGGCCGGAGGGGCAGCCTTGTGCCCTGTGACCTTGGCGGAGCCCGACGGGAAGAGAAGGACTCGGCCAATGACCGTGCGAACCGTGACTGTGGCCCTCCCACCACTTCCTCTTCCTCCCGAACGCTCTCCGGCAGCTGCCCCTCGGGGACTCGCACGGGCTCGCGACCCCGCCCCCGCACTGCGAGTCTCTGCTGATCCCGGGAAACCCATCTTTTTTTTTTTTTTTTAATTGATTTATTTTTGGCTGCGTTGTGTCTTCCTTGCAGCGCACGGGCTTTCTCTAGTTGTGGTGAGCGGGGGCCACTCCTCATTGCGGTGCCCGGGTCTCTCATTGCGGTGGCCTCACCTGCCGCGGAGCACGGGCTCCGGGTGCACAGGCTTCAGTAGTTGTGTCTCGCGGGCTCCAGAGCGCAGGCCCAGCAGCCATGGCGCTCGGGCTCAGCTGCTCCCCGGCACGCGGGATCCTCCCGGACCAGGGCTCGAACCCGCATCACCCGCACTGGCAGGCAGACTCCCAACCACGGCGCCACCAGGGAAGCCCAGGAAACCCATCTTTGCCAGGCAAACCCCTGCCAGGCTGTTTCAACCAGCAATCGGCCCGGGTTGTCCGGCTGAGCCTGTGCCCCCAGCGCCAGCCTGGGAACAGGACCGGAGGGCCGGCGGGGGAGTAGCCTGGCCTGGGAGCAGAGGCTGGTCACCCATTTCCGCCCTTCACAAGCTTGATGGGCAATCTGCCCTGGGACCGGGAGTGTGCTCGGCTGGCATTTCTAAAAGTTCCAATGCATTATTCATGCCAGTAACCATCACTGTGTCCTTAGCAAGTTGGTTTACGTTTTTTTCCCCCTCTGTTCTTAGTTAAAATGGCCAGGATTACACCCTGCAGGGTTGTTACGAGAATCAAATAAGAACATTCATGTAAAATAGCTCGTATGTGACTTTAGGCACTTATTATGTATTACAATTAAGCACTAAACATAAAATGTGGTTTCTCTGCTGGAATCCCCCAGCTCTGAATAGTGCCTGTAAGAAGGGGACCACTTGACCTTCTATGTCTTCTACAGAAGGAATGAAAGAGAAAAAGGAGTTTAGGGAGACTCGGTTCTGGAGAGAGTTGTTCTGCTTTACAAAGGAAATGACCTGGAACCTGCTGCCAGGTGGGCTGGAGGCCTGGCACAGCTGCTGCGGTTTTGTCCCACGTGGAAGCCAGGCTCAGGGAAAAGCCACCATGTGGAGGAGGACAGAGCCCAGCCAACTGTGCAGTAATGGAGCTGGGCCCCTGATCAAACTGTACCTGAAGGTAGTGTTTTCAATTACTTGAACCAATTAATTCCCATCATTTTAAAGATAGCTTCCATTTTTTTTTTGTTATTTATAAGTGTAAGTGTCCTAACTGCTAAACATACATGCATATCATGTTTCCATGAAGGTATATGTTTATATTTATGATGGTGATATATGAATGTGAAAGAAATACCTATAAATGTGATCATGGATCACTAACACACTTAAAAGGGAAGATTGTCCTAATTCTAGTAAATCCTCCTTCATTGCTGCCTGCTGGGTAATATTCTACACCTCAGGTCTTTCAGCAGTAAGTGGCACCCCACTGTCCCCCACATCGCCAAAACCACTGGGTTTCTAGGTGTTGCTATAGATTAGACCCTCAGTTATAGCAACATTGAATTATATTCATGGGGCTACCCTAACGGCACAGTGGTTAAGAATCCGCCTACCAATGCAGGGGACATGGGTTCGAGCCCCGGTCTGGGAAGATCCCACACACTGCGGGGCAACTAAGCCCGGGCACCACAACTACTGAGCCCACACGCCATAACTACTGAGCCCACGTGCCTAGAGCCCGTGCTCCGCAATAAGAGAAGCCACCGCAATGAGAAGCCTGCACACCGCAAGGAAGAGTAGTTCCCGCTCGCCACAACCAGAGAAAACCCGTGTGCAGCAATGAAGACCCAACTCAGCCAAAAATAAATAAATAAATAAATAAATTTGTTTAAAAAAAAAAAGATATTCATGGATTTAAATAGAGCTGCCTACCCAGGAGGGAGACACCTAGCACCCTGGATGGGGCCACTCAAATATTTCTTGCTGTGGCTGTTTCTAGTCTGCTCTAAAAGAGAAAAACAATTCAGGTGACATTCAAGTCTCTGATTAATGGGGTACCATACACCTGAATAGGGGGAACATATTGGTGATTGGCTGAATTTTCTATTTTCAGCCGCTAAGTGGCCATTGATGAACATGGTCATCTTTGATCCATTGCTGACTGTCTCTCTCCAATTCTGGGTAAACATTTACTAAGTACCTACCATGTCCAAGCAGCTGTCAGGACACCGAGGCAGCAGGAAGAGCTCACATCTCGTGGTGGGGCCCGAAGGTACCCCAGTAACCAAGAGGGCAGCACAGGTAGGGACCGGGTCACCCCAGCTGTGCAAGCTGGGTCAATGTCTTTGCTGGTAAAAATTGGCCTGTGTTATTCTGTGGGCTGTTCAACATCAAAAAGGAATAGGAAAAGTTATTGCATAATTCTCCTCTAGAAAAAAAGGGCCCGTGAATGTATGACAGCTGCACAGGTTGAAACGTTCAAGGCAAACCCGTACAGTCACTGCAGGATTTTACAGGTCCTCACCCTGTACATCTCCAGCTTCCTAATAACCTCACCTCATCTGAGCCTGGGATGCTAAACCTGTCCTTTCTGCCTATAGTAAATGCAAGACTCACTATAGTCACTCATAGAAATGGAATTCCCATCCCAAAAATTATGTAAACTTGCAGCATTTCTGTCTGTCAAAGGTTTTGCTCAGGACAAGCAAATCCTAGTCACTGCCCTCCTCCCGTCTATGGGAAACTGAGACCATCCCATAAATGATGCAATAGATTTATCTTCTTATAGAAGCACAAATACTGATTTAAAACCAGGGATTGTGTCCTGCTCATTTCGTTTCCTGAGCCAGATCTTGTGAGGAAAAGTAGCTTTCTTATCTTCCCCTAAGGGTTTTTCAGCCCTCTGCAGTGATGAATAGAGCCAAAAGAGCTGAATTTTGAAAATAAACACTTACAGTACAAATTCAGTTGCCTTAGGCCCTGGATTAAATTCTTTTTATTCCTGATCGAAAGTTCACAAAACACCACGGAAAGATAAAACAGACAATTAGACAATTTGTGAGCCCTCCTCCTCTGGGCAGGATGTAAGCTAACATGCTTCACAGATGTCTCTGCCACATGCATCTCTTCCTTCATTAGTTCATTCATTAATTCACACAATGACTAGACAACATTGGTGTTGAGCTAATGCCCCTCCGGACTCTTTGGTGATTCCACGGGCACAGAAATAACTCCCTGCCTTTAAAGGTTGAGATGACCTTTGAGGCCCTACACCACTGCTGCCTGCTCACAGCCCAGTGGGCCAGTCGCAGCGGCCTCCCTGCTTTTCTCAAACACACCAGGTGTGCTGCTGCCCCCAGGCCTTTGCACTTGCTGTTTTCATCACCTGGAAGATTCTTCCTCCATGGTTGGCTGCCTCACTTCCTTCAGGTCCTTGTGCAAAATTATATTGAGTGAGGCCTTCCCTGATGACCCTGGCTCCTCCCCTGGGTTTCAGGCTCTGAACACCAACTTCTACCTCCCCTGTCCCCTACGGCCTGGTGCTTACTGGATTTGATCCAAGTTATTAGACATGTCATCACTACCTGCTACTATGCTCTAGGCCACACGGAAATGTTGATTAAAAGTCATAAGCATTTACTGGGCCATGAACATGTTACGAACTGCTAAGCCTGCTCTTCTATTTATCCCATTTGGTCCACAAAACAGCTCTGAAATCACGACGGTCGACATTTTACACTGTGCTGCGTTTCACTCCTCAGACCACCCCCCTCACTGTTACACCATCCTGCTGAGGTCCCAGTCTACCCTCAAGAAATGCTCAGACTGTATAATAATAATTTTTAAAAAGACTCCATTTTTAAAAAGAGTAGCCTATTAAAAAGCGCACCCAGGGCTTCCCTGGTGGCGCAGTGGTTGGGAGTCCGCCTGCCGATGCAGGGGACACGGGTTCGTGCCCCGGTCCGGGAAGATCCCACATGCCGCGGAGCGGCTGCGCCCGTGAGCCATGGCCGCTGAGCCTGCGGGTCCGGAGCCTGTGCTCCGCAACGGGAGAGGCCACGGCAGTGAGAGGCCCGCGTACCGCAAAAAAAAAGAATCATTGAGTTTCAGGTGTATCTCTTTCATACACCATAGTTAGGTTTTGCTTTTGAGCCAATTTGAAAAATCTCTTCTTTTTAAACCCACAGGTGAAGTCCATTCCCATGTATTTACATGGCTATGTTTGGTCTCAATTCTGTCAGTTATATCACGTTGCAATTACTGTGTGCATTATGTTTCGTTTACTGTTTCCCTGTGTGGTGTGTCCTTTTTGCTTTGTTCATTTATTTTGGTACTTAGGAAGGTTTGTGTTTTCACTCTAGTGATAATCTTTATATTAAGGCTCTTCACAGTGTAATTGTGTTACCGAGTCCAAGCTCGCTCTGCTCGCCCGCTGCACAACAGGCCAATGAATCAGAGATGAGGTGTTGAAGCAAGGAATACGACCTTATTCGGGAAGCCTGCAGACCAAGAAGATGGCAGAATAAGTCTCAAAATAACCATCTTATCGGGGTTTGGATGCCAGTTTCTTTTATAGCACAGAGAAGGGGAGGAGATGGGGAAGTAAAGTATAAAGGCGATAAGCTTTGCAAATATCCCGTGGAATGGCCAGCCTTGGGGAGAGAATGTGTTAATTTCTTCTTTATTGCAGCCATCCCCAGGTGGACAGGGCCCGGATGTTTCCCTGAACAAAGGCACTTTGATTTAACCTTCAGGCAGAGGGTCAGGGTTCCTTGAGGCAGGCCATTATGTGTAGACAGTATCCTTTTAGTGAACAAAAGCGGCTGAAAGCAAAGGTTAAACAGATCAAACATGTAGTCAGATTTGGTCCTTCCCTGTTACCGTTGGTGTCCTCGAAGAAGAAAATTAAAACATTACAGAACTAACATTTAAAACTATAACCCTTGAAAACATTCCAGAGATAAAAGACATGAACCTACATATTTGAAAGGACCCACTGGGTACCAGGAGAGATTGAACCAGAATGATCGCTGAGACACATCCCAGCCAACCGTCCCCATGGAACCCACCTTCACAGCCCTTCTCAACCATCCCGCCCCCCTTCACCTTCTGCCCCCGGGGTCGGGCTGTTTGCTGCCTCCTTTGCCTCCAGAAGTTGATGCATATAGAGCACACCTGAGGGCCCACCTGGCTGTAACTAAGCTACTTCCATCTTGAACATACACATTGTGAGAACAGACACATCTCAGGTGCTGCTGTCTCATCTGAGTCCTCGTGCATTATGACAGAGGCAAAAGTGACAAAGAATAACCTTAAACTTGTCTAAGAAACCCCTTCAGCCCTGACCAAGTCAAGCCACTCAATCGCAGGGGTTTTACCTGTGTTCATTCTTCAAAGATTTCCTTCTTCATTTTCTTATGAGGCTAATAGGTCAGTGGAGAAGCTAGACAAGGCACTGAGCAAGGTCTGCTCGAAAGGGTACAAAGGTGCACAGCCCGATGGGTCCTGCTTGTTTGCAGGTGTTGTGGGTGAATGTGTCCCCAAAAGATATGTCTGCATTCGAATCCCCTGTGAATGTGAACTTGTTTGGAAATAGGGTCTCTGCAGATACAGTCAAGTTAAAATGAGTTTGTTAGGGTGGACCTTAGTCCATACGACTGTGTCCTTCTAAGAGAAAGAGGAGGGAGATTTAGATGTAGAGACAGACAGACAGACAGACACACAGAGGGAGAAGCCATGTGAAAACACAGATGGATTGGAACAATGTGTCTATAAACCGAGGGTTGCCAGACGCCACAAGAGACGGGGAAGGATCCTCCCCTGGGGCCTTCAGTGCGAGGCTGACACTTGGTCCCAGATGTCTGGCTTCCAGAAATGTGAGAGAAGCCATTTCTGTTGTTTCAAGAAGCCCCGTTTGTGGCAATTTGCTATGGTGGCCCTAGGAAGACACAAAAAGCCTTGGAGACTCACCAGAATGGAAATAAAATTAGGATTTCCTCTGATGAGAAATTCACTATTTTTAAAAAAACTTTATGCTATTAGAATCAATCACACTTGCTTGTTAGCTAATAATAATTATACTGTGGGGCCTTTAGGGACTTTCCACCCCCTCACTTGTTCCCGTAAACCAATTCTTCTCCCTATCGTGCGCCACTCCTTCTCCCTATCGAAACCAATTCTTCTCCCTATCGTGCGCCACTCCTTCTCCCTATCGAAACCAATTCTTCTCCCTATCGAAACCAATTCTTGGAGTTTTTCAGTTGACGGGGACTTGCCAGACAGCGGGTAATTTTCCAGTTGCCCGTAACAGGTATACGCCCTAACCGCCACAATGAACAGACAACTATAACGGCCAGAAGGTGGGACAAAAGTTCCTAAGCCAATGAATTCAAAAGTCACCACATTTACCCAATCATTGTGAGAATATACCCGCCCTATGAGTAAATAAACCTATAAAAAGTATGTGATTCCGCTTTTAGGGGTTCCCCATCGGCCTCCTGCGTGAGGTTCAGGGAACCCCGGTGCATCGGCTCCTAATAAACCTCTTGAGTGTTGCAGCGGCTCTCGACTCTTGGCGGTTCTTGGGCGAGTTGGAATCCCTCGTAGACCGTTTGGGTCTAACAATACAACATGAAAAAGCAGACTTTATTCCTAAGTGTCACCTTTCATAGTGATTCAATTTAATAGGTTAATTTTTTTTTTAATTATTATTTATTTTTGGCTGCATTGGGTCTTCGTTGCTGCGCGCGGGCTTTCTCTAGTTGCGGCGAGCGGGGGCTACTCTTTGTTGCGGTGCGCGGGCTTCTCATTGCGGTGGCTTCTCTTGTTGCGGAGCATAGGCTCAGAGGCCGTGGCTCACGGGCCCAGCCGCTCCGCGGCATGTGGGATCCTCCCGGACCGGGACACGAACCCGTGTCCCTGCATCGGCAGGCGGGCTCTCTCTCAACCACTGCGCTACCAGGGAAGCCCCCAAGGTTATTTTTTAAAGATAGAATTATTTTCAAAATATGCTTGTTCTTAGGATTAAATAATATTTTTAAGTGCTTAACATAACGCCTGGCACATAGTAAGTTCTAATTTGTTAAGTAAAAGAAACAGGGCAATATCAACCTGATTAAGACAGTGTTGGGCGTCACAGTTTAGCCCACACAGCTAAAAACATCTTAAAAAAGGACAGAGACTGGGGAGAAATAATGTTAAAAGGTAGTTTTAATAAAGCACAGGAAGTCCATTTCACAGACCACTTTAGGTATCCTCACTTTACAGGTGAAATGCCATTCAGCAGGTAAGGACCATGCATGCAGCAGCCCACCTGAGGCTGGGACTCGCATCATCTCCGAGACAAGCCCTGTCACCGGCATCACTACCCAAGGATGCAGCCTGCCCCTGGGGCCACGTCAGCCCCAGCACTCTAAGGCCTGATGCTGCCTTCCGACAGAAGGAAAGGAAAGCAGATATAGACTGACCTGCAGCATTTCTGGCCTGCAGGGAGGAGAGCCCACTGACTGGGGGTGCTGGCTGGCACTCGGTCATGCACCCAGATTTCCTCTGGCGAGAAGAGAGAAGCCTGCAGCACCCCGCCTCCCCACCCCTCCCCCGCCACAGAGCATCTCACCCTCAGAGGACATGTCCATGCCCACCCATGCCAGGTCACCGAGGGAGACACTGGGGGGTGACCACGGAACAGGAGCCGGCAGCCCTGAGGTCGGAGGTGGAGACGCCCTCCTGTGCACCCCCTGCGAGGTGGCCCGGGCTCCTGCTCGAGGGATGGTCCCAACGGCCCCCCAGGAGTATTCAGAGCGAGAAGGCAGCTCACTGAGAGGGACACAGGAGAGAGTTCTCCTGAATCGGTACCATCTGCCCAGATTTGTCTTCCAAGGCTGTCACAGAGATTGATAAAGCAGAGAAAAAGAAAACCATAAGCTGTACTGCAGTCACAAAGCAGCCAAGGGGCGGGGAACTTTCCTCCCTTTCAATGTACCCAATGTTCACCCCATCTTTACATGTACCACGAAAATCAACTCCCAGACACAGAGTGCAAAGCAAAACAAACAGAACAGGCTTAGGTAAAGGAGGTTGTAAACAGGAGATTTCACTTCGGAGTTGCTTTTTAAAAAGCAGTGGTTTGTCAATTCCTCTTGCTTTTCAAAATAAAGACTATTTACAAAATGTGGGCCTCAGTGATTGGTCTTGTTGAGTGCGGGGTAAAAGAGGACGCCGTCCTTGCAGATCTCCAGCCCCAGGCTCGCCGCCGGCCTTGCTTCCGGCCCTCGGGGTGCCGGCTCCCCGGGTTCCATGCAGTTTTGCAGCTGCAGGTCCTTGGAGAAGCACACCTCAATCTGCGCAAGGAGCTGCACCTCCTCGTCGCCCTGCAATGAGGAACAAAAGACGTCTTAGAATTCAGGTTGGACCATCATGACGGTTCTATGATCAGCGAGTTTTAGAACTTGAAGAAAAACAAAAGCGGTGGCTCTGGAGCCAGGGTCCATGTTCCAGGAGCAGGCCTAGCTCCAGCAGTGCAGTGGGGCTGGGGCCCAAGGCAGCACCTGTGGTCACCACCCAGCCACTCCCCCGCGCCAGGCTGGCGGCGTGAGGGAAGGGACCCCACTCTCAGCTTAGAAATTTACACATCGGTAATGGTGCGTGCAGACACAGCCGGACGCACCGCATCTGCTTCACAGTCCCAGGAGAAGACACGGCTTTTTGTAGATAAGTAGGTAAACAGCACCCTATCGCTAAACGAATTTAAGACTTCATCAGCTGACAAAAGAAAGTACAATCCGTCTATGAGTTGGACAGGTAACTACAACTGAAACGTCTAAGACTAACAATGCGAACACTGAGAAATGTTTACCTGCAAAATATACCCACACTGCCTCGCCCCTACTGCACCACCCCTCCAGGACGGGAGCCTTCTCGTTAGGGGGAAGCTGCCAGAAAACAAGCCCCATCCTAGCACGCTGTCAAAAGACAGTTTATTATTTCAAAGCGCGCGCGCGCCCATGCACACACAGCACAAGCCCGTTTGCACACCCACACGTATACCACTCTGCCCTGGGAACTTCACGGTGAGGACAAAGCTCTCAGAAAAACTGAAGTTGTCTTCTTGATGCGGACAGAAAGGAAGACATCACACGTCTGACCTGTTTTGGAAGACACTGGACTTTGGGCACGACTCCGTACACGCTGACAAGGGCATCTTTAATATCTGAAATCTGAAAATAGATAAAGTGCATTAGAAATGAAACTTCAACAGAGAAAATGAACAGTTCCGTTTTACTCAGAACGAGTGACACGGGTTTCTGCTCTCACGAACGCAAACAACCGACAACAGCGTCATCCCCCTGAGCTCCCCTGGCTCACAGATAGAACTGGAAGATGCTGGTGAATGAACTGCCCCACCCCCGAAGGAGACGAGGCTGCCCCCTTGGGCTCCCCGCTCCAGACCGGAATCCACACAAGCCGCCCTACAAGGGTCTCCGTTCTCCTCGCTGTCCTGACCCAGGGCCTAGAGGCCGGGTGCTTTTAAAAGCAGAGACTCTCCTGCTAGGAGATCAGAGGTCAGGACCCTGCCTGTGCCGTGCATCACGCTACTTCAGACACCAAACCTCATGCCTCCAGTACAGAGAAGGCGCTCAGAAAACCTGTGCTGTCACTGTTGCTTTTGCTAGAATCGAAATCAGTTCTCTGAATGTCAAGATCTGGGCAAGGATGTAAAAAATTCCCTTTATGTACTTAAACAGGAGTCCAGATGAAACCAAGGGGCCGGCAAGCACACTGCCTCACGGCCTCCTGGCAGGATG
The DNA here is from genome assembly GCF_008692025.1 of Phocoena sinus. Taxonomy (NCBI): domain Eukaryota; kingdom Metazoa; phylum Chordata; class Mammalia; order Artiodactyla; family Phocoenidae; genus Phocoena; species Phocoena sinus. The sequence goes on along the minus strand of NC_045774.1, from coordinate 2,336,755 downwards.
GACGAAGGGCAGCTGATACTCCTGAAGGGCACTGTTCCCTCTGGTCCCTACTCTCCAGAGAGGGACGAAAATAGCAGATACAAAGAGCAAGAATCAAGTGCAGACTTAGCTCCACCGACTGTCACGAGACCAGAACGATGGTTCAGCAACCACCCATGGCATCGAATTCAGAATTGCAAAAATCAGTGACTTTCAGGTCTTTTTATATTCTATTTCGGGCTTTTTTATAGCCACACCTTCAGGCTTTTTTTATATCTGCAAAGGGCCACAGAGCAGAGACTTCAGGCCTGTGGTCTGGCGGCCACCGATGCCAGGGGTGGCCTGGCTGAGCACAAACACAGCTGTGCTCACAGAGGGTCACCCTGGGTGGAAACAACGACCTTCTGTAGAGGCCACCAGCCAACAGGCTCTGCCATGTTTCAACTTCTAGTAGTCTCACGCAACAAAGCATAGTTATATCATAAAAACAAATTTTCACTTTCTTCCTCAAACTATTATAAAACGGTGGTTTCCAACTACATATTCTACCTGCCTCTCAGAACCCGGAACACACTTCTCACCATGAAATCGTCAATCTGCTTCAAAATCATCGGTTTAAGTAGCCTTTAGTTTACACTCAAAACACAGAGGAAAACAAGATTTAAATAAACCCTATTTAGAAACATAGTAGTCAGGTCGGAGGGTCTGGTTTGGGTCGCTTTAAAACCTGAGTGTAGCTCACAGGCTGGTGGGACACTTGAACGTGGCCAGGTGTCCCCAGTTAGTGGATACACATTTGATTAAGCTGAAAGCAAGACTTACCTGGTAGTAAGTAGATGGTATTATCCCCAATTTTTGAAGCGTGCTAAAATTTAAAGTAAAAGAAAAATAACTATAATGAAGGTCCATTTTCCTTTCTTGTTCTTACCATATTTCACAGTAAAAATGAAGACACTTAAAGGAAAGTGTGTACTTTCTATTACCTGGGGCAATAAATCTGTTGACAAGGGCAGCACATAAATGGTGCTCAGGCCGCCTGGACCTCCCCTTACCCTGGGCGCACGCGTGTCTGATCTGGGCCCCCCTTCCAGCACCAGAACCTCTCGGCAGTGGTCTGGATGGCTGCGACCAACTGGAGCTGCTATCACATAACCACACATCTGCCACGCCTGTCCTAAATGACACTTAGCAATTGATTTGGGATTCTAGCCTTATCCTAACAACCTTGCATTTGGTCAGATCTTTAAAACAGGTTCAATCCCTACAGCCTGGAATCACTTCCTAAAGCACGTGGTTTTAACCAGCTCTAGTGAATGCTAATCACAGTATGATATGGTTAACTTACTAAATGACAGAGTACGGCGTGAAAATAGTCTCAGATTAAATAATTCCAAAAATGCTCTGTATCCCCCATCACGGCTCTGGATCATCCCAGCTGTGACCACGTGGAGAAGATGCAGGGACCCCAGGCGCTGACATCATCAGACAGGGGTCTGCCTGAGGGAAACAGGACTCCAGCCGGGCCCTGCCTCCTTCAGTCATGATTTCTGGCAAAAGCATTAACGAGACAGTTTCTCTAGAGACCGCACATCGGTGACCTATGGATCTTTGCTGTGTGGTCCTAGAACAAGCGGGAAGAGGTCCTTGAAGACACACACCCACTGCCCGTCCTTGCGCTGTCACCGTAGGATAAATGCCAGATTTCAAACACTTTATGCCCCCACATGCAAAACTTCTCAATGATTTTTAAGTATTTATTACAAGTTGCAGTGATATTTTGGATATATTGGGTTAAACGAAATACACTATAAAACCAATGTTTCTTTTTGCTCTTTTTAATTGGGCTACTAGAAAATTTAAAACCATGTATGTGGCTTGAGTTCTATTTCTTTGGGGTAACACTGCTCTAGAGCCTTCCTAGGTTAGGGCATCAAGGAAATAAGGCAAAGAGAGGGAGAAATGTTGGGGGAAACGCGGTATCTAGACCAGGATAGAGTACAATTTTTCCTACCGAGTTGATTAGTTTGGCATTAATCCCCTGGTCCATATCTGTGGGTAATCTGAGAGCTTCGGTTCGGTTCAAGATATTTCACATTTTTCCAGGTTTGCTACCTCTATATTATAAATTGAATTTAAAACTGCTACTTTATGATAATGTGACAGGCTTACCTTTGAGAAAATTACAATCTGTAGTAATGGTTTATAATTAGAGAAAACAGAAGGGATGTTTAAGTTTTGACTCAATTTTAATTTTATGAGTACTAAGAGTTTAGGTTTTCCTTGGAAAAACTGGGAAAGAATAGGATTTCTCTGTGGTTGTTCTACATAGTTTTTTTTTTTTTTTTTTCGGTACGCGGGCCTCTCACTGCTGTGGCCTCTCCCGTTGCGGAGCACAGGCTCCAGACGCGCAGGCTCAGCGGCCATGGCTCACGGGCCCAGCCGCTCCACGGCATGTGGGATCTTCCCGGACCGGGGCATGAACCCGTGTCCCCTGCATCGGCAGGCGGACTCTCAACAACTGCGCCACCAGGGAAGCCCTCTACATAGTTTTTAACAGACATTCTATTCCCAGGAGTGCCTTTCACTCCGCGGGCCCCTGTGAACACACTCCAGTGATTCCAGAATTCAGCAGCTTTGCACCCGTGTGTATAAAGGTAAAGCCACCGGCATTCAAAAAGCGTTAAGCAGGAGGTCCTTAATAAATAGCTGCTGGATGAAGGGACGAATTATTCAGATATTTGACTTTAAAACTGTCAGCATGTTGGTTTATTCCCCTTTTCCTGTTTGATTCAATAAAACCTGGGCTGCAAAAAGGAATGAAACTGGGTCATTTGTAGAGACATGGATGGACCTAGAGAGTGTCATACAGAGTGAAGTAAGTCAGAAAGAAAAACAAATGTCGTGTAATAACGCATATATGTGTGGAATCTAGAAAAATGGTACAGCTGATCTTAGCTGCAAAGCAGAAATAGAGACAGAGACGTAGACAACAAATGTATGGACACCAAGGGGAAAGGGGTGGGGTGGGAGGAAGTGGGAGACTGGGATTGACACATATACACTACTGATACTCTGTATAAAATAGAAACTGATGGGAACACGCTGTACAGCACAGGGAACTCACCTGATGCACTGTGGTGACCTAAATGGGAGGGAAGTCCCAGAGGGAGGGGACACCTGTATGTGCATGGCTGATTCATTTCGTTGTGCAGTGGGACTCATGCTGCTCATGAATCGGGACCGTGAGGTCCGTAGTGGGAAACAGAGGGCACCTTCCTTCCCTCGGGGGCTGGTGGGTGGGAAGCACCCGTGGCTCTCGTGCGCTGGGCGCTGCCCGACACGCCCTGGGCTGCCTCTCCCCGGGACCTCTGCAGTGGGGAAATGTGTTCACAGGGCCTGTTCTTCTGCTTCCAGCACGAAACCCCTGCAGGACACCCAGGATGTGTAAGAGGCTGCCATTTCTATCACATCCTTAGCGCGGGCACTCAGCCCTGCAGATCCAGAGCTGGAGGCGACCTCGGGCTCCGCGGGCGGCCCCCAGCACCTCACAGCAGCGAGCAGACCCGAGGAGGGAGGAGCTACACGACTGCACAACTGGCCCCCATCGGGAGCCAGGGCGCTGAGCGCCTGATTTCGGGTGTGCCTTGTGGTTCCCCGTCTCCCGAAGGGTGCTCCCCTCCCGCCTTGGCCTGGATCCTTCCCACCCAGATCCCAGCTGTCACTCCGCTCTGATCGCAGTGAGCGGGGCGGGGTGTGGGACGGGGACACGTCCCGTGGAGCCCCCAACGCTGGGGCGTCGGGGCAGGTGCAAGGAACCGATGGGGGTGTCCTCGTCTCAAGGAGATGCAAAGGTTCTCCACAGGACTTGGGCGCGCTCTGCTCGGCCCAAGTGAGCTGTGTCACCTCCCGCCACGGCTTTTACACTAGTTCCCGGTTTGTTCTGAGCACCGAGATGAAGGAGAGGAAGAAATGCTGCCTATATGGTGGGCCGGCCTGCCCCCAGCTTCCTGGGTCAAACCTGGCTCTCAGCAGGGCCCTCGCTGGGTTTCCGAGTCCCCAGAGCTCACCCGGGGCCTGATCATCGCTAGGGGTTCAAGGACCTCACCCCGAACCCCCTCCTGCTTGTCGCGGGGCACCAGAGCAAAGACCTAAGATTCCGGGCATGCGGGTCTTGCTAATGCAACACGCTTCTATCAGGATCCACAGCTAAGAGGCGTGCCCCCGTCGGTCTTGCCCGCCTCAGGCTCAAGTACGTCTGATGAGCCCCCCGAGGCTCTCAGGCTGCTCTGAGTGGCCGGGGCCCCCAGGCATCTGGAAAGGCTCAGGGGGGGAGTGGCTGTTTCTCAGGGACGACCCCACTGGCCGCTTCCCCGGGTCCCCAGCAGCGGAGGCAGGGATGCTGCTCCAGGGTTGGGGTGACTTGGGAGAGTGGGGCGAGGAAGGCGAGGCTACAGGACCAAGTGACCCACCTGTTCAGGGCAAGCTCCTTAGACAGATCCAGGCTTTTGCCGAAGTATTTCTTCTGGGAATTGAGGGCTTCCAGCTGGGCGGCACAGGTCCCGTGCTTCTCCCACTCATGCTTCCTGTAAGGATGTTTTTTTAAAAATCTCTGGTTAAAAAGTAATGAAACTACCTCCCAGTAAACCGTCTGCATGGGCTCCTCTCTGTGCAGGGCATTCCCGGGCAGGCATGCTGCTGCTTTCACAAAGCGGGAGGGGTAAAGTTCCTCACCTCAACACGGGCAGCTACTCAAAGCCCCCCACCCCCGCTCAGGACTGAGGCCCCTGAACCCAGCACGAGCTCCACGAGCACTCGTCACTGCCCTCCAGGCATCCTCTGCTCATCTGCTCCAGTTCGCTTCGACAATTAACAACAAACCCAAGCTGAGAAAAAAGAGAACACCATCGCTCAGGCACCCACAGAATCCCATGGCACTGGGCGTCCTCCCGGAAAGCCACGGCTTGCCAGCCAGGGGATTTCACAGGAGCGGCTAAACAGCCACTGGCACAGAAAAGGCAGGCTCACTAATCACCAACACTGCCTGGGGCCAGTTCCCCACTTGCTTACGGCGTAGACGTCCGTCTACACCGACACCTGTTCTGAAGCAACAGCCCAGCCAAGTGTCTGCGAACAAGCAGCTACTTGTATTCAAGAAAAACACTGCTATTGGTCATAACTCCTCACATTTTATCAACGATTAAAGTTCTACAAAATGTCTTCCCATTCTTCATTTGATTCTCACAACTCTGCAAAGTGAAAACATTATTGCTGGTTTAGAAACGGGCAAACCGAGGCTCAGAGGGGCTGGCTAGGAACCTGGCTTACCTGCCACCCGGCCAGGTAGCCCCTGACCTGCACCCGACCCCAGGCTCAGGGCCCTTCCCACTGCCTTGCGCTGCCATCCAATCAACTGCTGAACGTAATTTATACGCATTTTAGAATGACTGACAACTTGTCAATTCAGAAGTTAACCATGGTTAGCATGGAAAAACAAAACAGGCATCAGCTTTCCTCAGCTTTATCAGTGATTAATTCATGAAGAGTTCACAAAAAATGTTCATGCAAGCATTCAAGAGGAACCCACATGCAGTCTCCCAGAAATACAATGTAAATGTGCACTAATCCTTTGATAACATCACCCAGAGTGCCAGTTCTAAGTGACTGCAATGGCTGTAAGCTACAAGTCTCTCAGACCTAAGAAAGCCATGAGGAAAAATAAAAGTAGATTAAGTAATTAACTTTCTTCATCTAGAATAGCTTCCAGGGTGATGTATCTGATAACTTTCTAAATTCTATGAAGGAGAAAAAGGAGACTCTTTCCAGCTAACTGAACATGTAACTGAATTATGGGTGCCTCAGTTTCTGTGGGACAGGGGCAGCAATTCTAGAACGTCCTGCAGGGGCTGTTGGAGAAGTGAGGGGCTGAGGCTCACAAAGCACGTCACACACGCCCAAACATTCCTAGCCTGCAATAACAGTCAAGATGTCCACTGCTGTTATTCTTGGAGAAAGTTGTTTTTAAATTTTATTTATTTATTTTTGGCTGCGTTGGGTCTTCGCTGCTGTGCGCGGGCTTCTCACTGCAGTGGCTTCTCTTGCTGTGGAGCACGGGCTCTAGGCACACGGGCTTCAGTAGTTGTGGCTCACGGGCTCACTAGTCGTGGCTCGTGGGCTCTAGAGCACAGGCTCAGTAGTTGTGGCACATGGGCTTAGCTGCTCCGCGGCATGTGGGATCTTCCCAGACCAGGAACAGAACCCGTGTCCCCTGCATTGGCAGGCGGATTCTTAACCACTGCACCACCAGGGAAGTCCTTAGAGCAAGTTTTTTATAATTAGTTAATTAATTTTAGTTTATTTATTTTTGGCTGTGTTGGGTCTTTGTTGCTGCGCGTGGGCTTTCTCTAGTTGTGGCGAGCGGGGACTACTCTGTGCTGCGGTGCGCAGGCTTCTCACTGCGGTGGCTTCTCTTGTTGCAGAGCACGGGCTCTAGGTGCACGGGCTCAGTAGTTGTGCCCCACGGGCTCAGTAGTTGTGGCCCGTGGGCTCTAGAGTGGAGGCTCAGTAGTTGTGGCTCACGGGCTTAGCTGCTCCGCGGCATGTGGGATCTTCCCAGACCAGGGACAGAACCTGTGTCCCCTGCATTGGCAAGCAGATTCTTAACCACTGCGCCACCAGGGAAGTCTCCCTGGAGCAAGTTTAACTCAATAGACGTTAGAGATAAGAGGATGCTAAAGTCCTGATATTACCGTCGTTCAAAACATCGAATCACACATCTTTTGGAATCGGACACTTTCCATTTAACATGAAATTGTCTGTCACCAATCAGACGCGACTATGGTGTGGCCCTCTCACCCCCAGCAGGCACTTGAGTGGCGTCACGTCACCCTCCACCACGGCCTGGCCTGGTCTGTCTCGGGGATGAGAGGCAACGATTCCTGCTGAGGCCCAGGGACACCATCCACAGTGAGGCTGCATCGCCAACCAGGAATGACCAAACTCTCGCTCTTTTTCTTACAAGAATCAAAAAACCAACAAAAATCCTCCTTTGCAGAGGGTCGTGCATGTGGTATTTTTCAGGATGGCTGATAGTGTTAATAGATTTAATCTTAGGGAATTACCTTGAGCACCAAGAGATACCAAGACCCTCTCCTTCGCATATATGAATCTTAATTGAGGTTGAAGAGAGAAGTTTTCGGACGTGAGCCTGCCCCTTAAGGACAGGAGAGGCCGGGGTGCCTCCATGGACGCTTTATCACCTGCACACCAAGGCGACCTGGGCCACAGCTACCCAAGTGCAATCACCAGGGGGCCGGTAATGGCAGGGCCACGGGGGCCGAGTCCACATCCAAAGGCATAAATATTCACCAGAGTGCGATATTACCTTTTCCATTTAGAACAACAGTTTTTAAGTGTGTAATTTATCCTGAAAAGGTAAATCATTTTGCCTTTATTAGAACACAAAGTTGAATGTGTGTTCCGCCCACACCACTGGATCAAATCTTGAAGGACTCAGCTCATGGGAGGCCATCTTTGTGTACATTTAGTGATGTGTTCTTAAACCACTTGACAAAAATCTGATTGACTCTATCACGGAACATCCTAACAACTGGAAATATTCTCTTTTGCTCACTTAGTCACCAAAGACTCTGCTCTGAAGTATACTGTGAAGTGCTATCCGAAAGTTTTTTACTGTTTTTCACGATTTCAACTCATCAAGGCCATAATCTACTTTGAAACCGCTTCCTAGAACACAGGCCACACAGAGCCAGCACTGGAGACCTGGACCGCTCGTCTCCCGAACTTTCAGGGGGGCTTCTCTCTTCCCGTGCAGGGGGCACTGCAGCCCCCAGACCCAGACCCACGCGTCCTAAAACACCTCTCCCTGCCACGCACCCTCGAGTGAACTCAAACCGAACACCAGTGAACCAGGGGGCCAGACGTCACTGTCACTCCATTTTGTTTCAAAAAGCTTTTCTCCAAATTTAACTCTTCCTGAAGAGTCTACACAAAAAATATTTCAAAGTTAATTAATCACTTGGGACAAAATCTGACTCATTGTCATGTGAATTATAAATTACCACCCTGCAGTGAGGGAGAAACTGAAGAATCATCTTTGGTTAACGCAATGTAAATAAAAGGAATGTCAACTTTATCTTCTCCAAAAGCAACCATTTAAAAAGGTCTGCTGAATTAAACAGAGCACGTTTCTCCTCGGCTCAGCTCTCGCTGAACTGAGGACACTGGGACGGACGGGGCTCAGCCTCCGTGAAGACCTCACCTTCTCTCCGCCCTGAGTCACAGGAGAGAGGTCATTGTCTTGTGGGGACGTCTTCTTTTTTCTTATCAATTTCAGGACAACAGCACCATTTCCCTGAGAAACATTCTCTCCTGTCTGATTTGGAGCGATGGCATCTTAGATAGGCAAGTATTTGGCTTAATGAAGCCTCAGTAGAGGACATTTTTAAAACGAAGTCATGAACGATCTAACAGATTAAAAAGCAAGTTTACAAAGTAAATTCTACCTGCCCTCATTTTTTTATCCGTTGAAGACCAGCTCCAAAAATGGCACAGCAGATGAAAGGCCACTCCCTCTTCTGAGCCTTGGGAGACAGGTTCTACATTACCTGTGCTCCCGTAGTTGCATCCGGAACAGCCCCGAAGCTCTCACACCTGTGCTTCAGGCTCGTGACGGCCCCCAGAACTCACTCACCACAAATGGAGGCTGCGGTTAGGAGACGGATGCAGCAGATCAGGCCAGTACATCCTCATGTCTGGCAAAAGGTCCTGTGCAGAGTGACAGCAATAAGAATAAATCGAGGTAGGACCTAACAACTCAAAACCTAGAAGGCAAATCTGAGAAGCTAATTCATAAATAGAACTGAGCTCTGCGAATTAGTAACACTCAGGTGAGTAAAGTGATTCTGGGCTTATTTGGCATGAAGTGTTTCTTAAGACACATCTAAATGTGAAATCTGGGGAATCATGAAAGTGTATTTGAAAATACAACTCTGACAGGTGAATGGATAAACAAATTGTGTCCATCCAGATAATGGAATATTATTCAGCGCCAAAAAAATTAGCTATCAAGCCACGAAAACACATGGAGGAACCTTAGTACATATCACTGAGGTAGAGAAGCCAACCTGAAAAGGCTACCTACCTACCGTATGATTCCAACTACGTGACATTCTAGAAAAGGCCAAACAATGGAGACAGTGAGAGTCAGGGGTTGCCAGGGGTTGAGGCTGGGGAGGGATGAACAGGCTGAGCACAGGGGATTTTTAGGGCAGTGAAACTACGGTCTATGATATTATAACGGTGGATACATGTCATTTCACATTTGTCCAAACCCATAAAAACCACACAACACGAAGAGTGAACCTAACATAAACTATCAACTTTAGTTGGTAATAAAGTATTAATACTGGCTCATCACTTGTAACACGTGTACCTCACTAACGCAGATGTTTGCACTGGGGAACGCTGTACAGGGTAGGGGCATGGGGGTAAGTGTATGGGAACTCTGTCCTTTCCACTTAAATTTTCCGTTTTAGGTTTCTAAAACTGCTCGAAAAAAATAGTGTCTACTAATGAAATCAAACACAAAATACAAGTTCTCGCTGTCCCTAGAGAAGAGCTTGTCTGGGCTGGGCAGTCTTAGCCCTACACCGGTCAGTCACCCTAAACTGAACAGCGTTCAAGTTTACTTTCCAATTCCCACACACACACGAGGCCAGGAAAGGTTCCATTAAAAAAAGATGTGTAACCAGGCCCAGGATGACCTCACCTTCTCAGTCCCGCCACCACTCCCGCCGTGATGGGTCCTTCCCATCAACCCAGCAGCTATGAACCGATTTCACACACCGCCCCCGACCCCGCACAGCGGGACATCTCCCCGGACGCTGCCCTCCCCGACTGTCTCCATTCCCACCTACCCTCCGCCTGCCCCAAGCTGGCTTCAGCCCCCATAGCCCTCGGGGAGCAGGGCGACGATATACTTTATTGCCCAAACTAGGCTGCTTTTGTTTGGGACAGATGCTAGATTGGACACTCTGCTACAAAGCAAGTAAAGCGGCACTGTTCTGAACAAAGGGCAGCTGCCGGTCACCTCCTGGCCTGGGCCCGCAAGCCCTCCATCCAGAGGGCCCCCTGCCTTCCCTTTAGGAACCCTGGCTACACTCCTTCGCGAAGCTCCCCTCTGGCTGCTTCTCTGCGTGGCCCTCGTCCCTCCTGCTCTAAACGCCGGGGCTACTGGAGGCTGGTCCCTGCCAGCTCCACACTACCCCATCCGCACTCACGTGTACGCCTTACTGACTGCGCTGATGCCGAAGTTCATCTCCAGCTCAGACCTCTCTCCTGACACACTTACCCTACCTGGATGCTTCCAGGGCACTTCAAACTCAATGTGTCCACAACTGACCCTCGATCCCATCTGCCAAGGCGTGGTCCCCTGGGCCGGGGAAGGAGGCTGACACCCACCTAGTTAGACAAGCCCCCACCCGGAGTCGGTCCTGCCTGCTGCTTCCTCCCCCTCCATCCCCACAGCCTCCGTCTATTCCAGGCTCCTGGCCTCTGGCAGGGACCCTGCAGAGCCTCCTCACTTAACAGGCAGGCAGCCGGGGCAACCACAGAAAAGCCACACTGGCTTCCTTCACTCTCCAGTTTGAATGCTTCCAACGACTTCCCTCTGGGTCTTCACGCAGACAAACGACCCTTAACCAGTACACAGGCTCTGTAGGACCTGGCCCTCAACACTGCCCCGGCCCACTGCTCACCCCCAGTTTCTCAAAAGCTCCGTCCTACCCCGGGGCCTTTGCACATGCTCTTACCCCAGCCTTCCTCTCCCGTCTCCTGGTTAAGTCGGATTCCAGCTCTCTATCACCTCCTCAGGGGAGCCCGGCCCAGGTCCACTGTCCTAGGCTCTAAGTACTCTCCGCCCAGGCACTCTGCTTGTCACTCTGTGATGTGTGTGCTGGCTCCCGGCTGCAGGCAACGTGGCCAGAAACCTCGTCCTGCTCTGCTCCCCACGTCCCCAGCCCCTGGCCCGGTGCCCGATACCCCGCAGGCACGCAGAACACCGTTACGAGTGAATTAACCTGGACGCCGCTGCAGGGTCACAAGGCTCTAACCGGGAGCGTTAGGGGCGGTCGAAGTCAGTCCAGGAAGAGAAAAGTATGTCTGAGGAAAGAGACCTCACCGGGCTTTGGGGCTCCGGCCTCTCAGGCCTCTAGGCTCACAGCACTGAAGGTCCTCATGAGAAGGAAAGAGGAGGAAATAATTCCATTTGGACTCAAACCTGTGATGGGTTTGGAACAATTACCTTGTCCTCCTGGGGGCCATATACTCCTGGAAAGGGTCCGTAATTCTACCCCATGTTTTCAGGGAGGCCTCAGTAGCCGCACAGGCCCTGCCCTGTGAATCCAGGTACTAGTTACCTCGACAGCTGACTAGTCACACATGAGGGGTTGTCAGCACCCGGTGCAGAGGTGAACACACGCGTGTGCACGTGTGCGCGTGTAGGTGTGTGTGCACGTGCGGAAGGAGCGTCTGCTACCAACTCTCGTATACCCCAGTGCCAGGAGTCCCTCTGCACCACGAGCCTTTGTCCTAGAAAGGCCCACCGCTCCCTCGCTGCTCACGGGGCCCACTGAGAAACCCACCCTGCCCGCAGCCAGCAAGGACAGCCTGGGGGCCACGGCGCCTCTGCAAGCCAGGGCCGCGCACACACGCCTGAGCACACGCTGAGCGGCCGGGGGTCCCGGAGCAGGGATGACGGGCCACGGGCTGGGGCCAGGGTCACCTCACCGTCACTGCGGCGCTTCGGGCCCAGGACAGAGGAGGATTTAAGTAAATGCAAATCGCATTTACCTTGTGGGACTATCTCAGATATCAGTAAATGCCGGTGAATACACCTTAAAGCATGACTTCGAGGGCACACTTAGAGGAGGAATGGATCTATTGGGAGACTGGGATTGACACGTACATGCTGCTCTATTTAAAATGGGTAACCGTAGCACAGGGAACTCTGCTCAATATTATGTAACAACCTAAATGTGAAAAGAATTTGAAAAAGAGTAGACCCATGCGTATGTATAACTGAATCACTTTGCTGTACACCTGAAACTAACACAACATAGTTAATCAACTATACTCCAATATAAAATAAAAAGTAAAGAAAAAAGTTAATACCTTGATCTCTTCTGGATTAAAATGCCAGGATCGGTTACATCCTTCACTTTTATCAGGCCTTGAAATTAAAATTGAACAAATAAAGAGAAATTAGTCTTGGTTGGGCTGGTTCCAAACGGCATGAGAAAACACCTGCGTTAAGGTCTGTGGAGAACGAAAGGGAGGTGACTTCTAACTGGGAATTCCTTCTGCCATGTGAGTCATGCTCCGGTACAAGCGGTCACTATCGGAGTTTCTTTCAAAGTGGAAAGTCATTCAAAACATCCAGGCACAATGCAAACCGGCCGACTTCCTAGCAGAGGAAGCAAAGTAAACAAGCCGGTAGGGGGCGCCCCGGAGCCGGCCCGGCGGGGATTTCTGGCCGGATTCTGAGTCTGCAAATGTCCACTCATCAGCCACAGTGTGAGAAGAGCATGAGTTCCCGTCTCCTTAAAGGCGACGAGGATTAATGGGACAACATATGTATCGTGCTCAGAAGTGCCTGGTGACGGCTTAAGATTGGCTGGTATGTTTCTTTCAGCACCGAGCACGTGTACCCTCCCGACCTGCGCATGTGACGCTGTCCTCACGTGTCTAATTCTGGACGTGTCAACTCTCAGCCTCCACCTGCAGCTGACATCATGAGGGACAAACCTGCTTTCTCCAGGGTCGGCAGGCCAGCCCAGCACCCGAGACCAGCCCCGCTCCCACAGCGCTGGGTGCCGTCCCCCAGCTCAAGGACAGCCGAGGACGTGAGCAAAATCGCAGAAACCCAAAGGTGGGATGAGGCCAGGTCCTCAGGCCCCGGTTTAATTTGCTTCCTGCTGACCCCTGTCCCTGAGGAGCAGCCCAGCACGAGCCAGGATGTCCCTCCTCTCGGGGAGAACGGGGACCAGGCCGGTCCCTTTGGGTAAATTAGCACACATAGTTTAACATCACAAATATACACACATACAACAAAAAAATAAACTAAACAAAATGCAGGCAAAACCAGAAAAATAAATTTGGGTGTCTGTGAAGTACGTATACTATACATACACATCATATATATGTAATATACACACATTTATTTATTTATTGTTATGCATTTACTTACTGGCCCCAAAAGAAAATAAGAAAATTAAGATTTAGTGATCTAAAATATACTGAGAATCCTTAAATGCATATTTAAACTAGACTGTTACTGTTCTATCAAAACAGAACTCAAGTACAACAGAAGTAGGGTTACGTTAGAAAGACTAAAGATGTTTTTCAATAAAGATCTGGTCCATTGAGTAAACTCCTAACAGAAATCGCAAGGATACACATCGGGATCAGACTCAAGCTAGATCTCCAGGTCAGCCAGCTTCTGAGGCTGCTGAAGTTTTAAACGCATGAAGTACTTGCCATAATCCGTGTATGGTCCAGTAATCTGGGGGGTCTTTGCAGTGGTTCTTAACTTCCTATGGAGAAAAGACAGAGAAGACAACTGGTTTGTTGTTTGTTAAATACACTTAACAACCTTCCTTTCTTCTGACAAGTATCAGTGAGATCCAATACACGACTAACACGAAATAAGTTCCGTGGTAATCTACCATAAGCGATATTCATGAGAATACCACGGGGAAGGGGGCGGCTAGATATTCCATTGGAAATGAGTGAACCAACGATTTGGAAAACAGAATTTAATAGCTACTTTTGTTCTTTTTATGTGCTTGAAAATTAAGTCAATCTGATGGATACACTCATACTTACCCATGAATAATTTTCTCGTCATACAATCAAAAATGAGAACAAGAGGCTGACGGTATCCTGCTAAACTCAAGTTTGTTCAGGCACCAGGCCCAAATACAACAGTGGAATAAGAAGTATTGAAAATCTGGAGCCAAGAAAAATGCCAAGGTGAGAATAGGAGCATATCCTTAACATTAAAGATAAACTCTAGAGATAAAAATCTCAGTGTAACACGTTTCAGGGACCTCCAAATTGTTTAGCTAAAATGGGGTTTTTCCAAAGCAATAATCACCTCAGCTATCAGGCAGTGGGTCAGAACCCAGGCCCAGTAGCCCCACAGTGAATAAGCAAATGAATAGTACATGCCGGGTCTGGTGAGGAGTGCTGAGGCATCCTGCTGACGTGCAAGCCCCTCCTGTTTGAATCACCTTTTGACGTAGGGAGGCTGCTGCTTTTTACGGCTGCTCTGGAAATGAGGGCAGGCCTGGTTTAGGTGCCTGAAATGTCTGATGTGAGGCTACAGAACAAGGGGACAGAGGGCGGGAGGACAAAGTGTGGGATCAGAGCAAGAGGTCGTGGACTTCATCTCATCCCCAAGGAAACCACATGCAAAGCAGGCGGGCCCTTTCCCACAGTGCGAGGCTGGGGACGGGCAGACAGGCCCCAGCGGGGATCTTCTACCCCAGCTCTACACCCAGCGTCTCAGATGAGCCTTTACGGGGGGAACTGAGGTCAAGGTGCCGCTTCCTTTCCCGCGTCAGCAAGCATTCGTGAGGGGCCATGCTGAGCACTGAGGACAGACCTGTCCCTGCACCTGTGACGCGTACGTCGCTCACAGGGGCAGGAGCCCAGAGACGGCACTGTCCCCGGGATGACACTTGACTGGGATAGCAGGACCCTTATCGTGGCCGCCCTGGATCAAAATGAATCCGCTAACAGTGATATTTTGCTAGTAATTGATTTTTTTCATCTCATTTCTGAAGCCTCAAGGCAGGAATGCACTTCCATGCATATTTAGTCAGCACACGGGAACACCCACAAGTTTCGTCCCAGGCCCTGAAGGCAAATCTCCCAGTGTTACCCAGGGTAGGAGCTCCACACACAGGTCCTTCCTGAAGGAACCCACGGCTCCCCTGCGTCCTCACTACGTAGGAGTGAGAGCTAGATTCCCAACAAAACTGAAAACAGCTTACAGGCAACTCCATTCTACCCACCGCCAACTGTCCTCCCCACCCTGGAGCAAAGAACCAGCACCAGAGGGAGAAAGACACAGGAAGTTGTAAAGTTTGGGAAACTAAAACCAGAGCAGTCTAATACAGTAAGAGATCCCCTGTTAGAAATGAGTTTCCAGGGGCAGCGTGGTGGCTGCCAGGGGCGGGGCTGGGGAAATGGGGAGAGAGATGCTCCTCAGAGGTACAAACCTCCGGTTATAAGATGAACACGCCTGGGGATCTAACGAACAGCACGGTGACCACAGCGAATAATGCTGTTTCACGCACTTGAATGCTACGAAGAGAGCAGACCCCAAATGTTCTCAGCACGAGAAAGACGTGGTGGCCGTGTGATGCGGGGGTGGTAGCTAATGCTATGGTGATGAGGCTTTGCCATTTACACATGTCTCCGCCTCCCAGCACTTACGGAAAGGCCTCAAAATTGAGAATTTTCAAGTCAAAATTTCAGAAACACTGTCAAAAAAATTAGGGCCAGCTGAGCAATATGCTGAAACGACTTTAGAGTCGTGGCACCAACAACAGGATCGGCGCGACAACTGCCCCCAAGATGCACGGGGACGGGACACGGCCCGCAGGCCGCAGGAGGGGCGCCAGCTGGCTGCGCTCGGGACAGAGCCTCTGCAACACGCTCTACAAGGACAAGGGCACCAGGCGAGGCAGGGCCAGACGGAGGCCACCCTGAAGGAGGGAAGGCGCCATCTGTGCCAAGCGGAGCAAAGGAGGCCGGCAAGGCTCTGGCGGAGACATTTTAACGAGACTTGCGATAGTGGACGAAGGGGACAGGTCAAGGCCTGTCCCCGGAGGGCATGCTGAAGTCCTAACCGCAGGCCTTTCTGAACGTGACTTTATCTGGAACAGGGTCTCTGCAGGTGTCATCAAGTTAAGAGGAGGTCAGACTGGAAGAGGGTAGGCCCTCAGTGCAATCCCTGGGGTTCCTATAAGAAACAGACACACGGGGGCTTCCCTGGTGGCACAGTGGTTGAGAATCTGCCTGCCAATGCAGGGGACACAGGTTCGGGCCCTGGTCTGGGAAGATCCCACATGCCGCGGAGCTACTAGGCCCGTGAGCCACAACTACTGAGCCTGTGCGTCTGGAGCCCGTGCTCCACAACAAGAGAGGCCGCGATAGTGAGAGGCCCGGGCACCGCGATGAAGACTGGCCCCCGCTCACCACAACTAGAGAAAGCCCTCGCACAGAAACGAGGAGCCAACACAGCCATAAATTAATTAATTTTTTTTAAAAAAAGGAATGGAAAAATAAAAAAAGAAACAGACACACGGATGGAGACCACGGCGCGGAGGCGGGGCAGAGGCTGTGCCTACAAGCCAAGGAGCGCCGGCACTGCCACAAGCCAGGAAGAGGCCTGGAGCACATTCTCTCTCGAAACTTCTGGAAGGGCCTTGCCGCACCTTGCTTTCAGACTTCGGGCCCCCAGAACTGGGAGGATACATTCGTGATGCCTGAGCCAGCCCCTGCTGTCTGTGGGCCTGTGTCACCGCCCCCAGAACCTCGCGCAAGGCCCTCCCCGAGGGATGGTCTCCGGCCGGGAAGGCGCCGCCTTGTGAGGCAGGACGGGCCAGGAGGTTCCGTCAGCAAGAGGCGCTTGGCGAGAAAACCTGCTGGGCAACCTCCTCTTCACCGGGGGTGGGGGGGTCACTGGTCAGAGGGGCCGGTCGAGGCAGAACTCACCTTGCACACTGTCGCAGGCCAGTGGTGAACCATAATTAGTTTATGCCACTCATGGCTGTCACTGTTAAAAGACAAGGGACGTATTTTTCAGGAGCTTTTTAAAAAGTTACACAAAGATCAATTCATCCATCCACTCACGCCAGCGTTCATTCGGGGAACACGGGGCGCCCGCCGCAGGCTCGGCGCTGCGGCTGCGCACGCGGCCCTGACACGGCTGGGGGGCCGGGTCCCTACCGTCCCGCAGCGCACCTGCCAGTGAGGGGGACGACGGCCGTGCCGAAGGAGGACGCGCGGGGACGCACAGCGCCGAGGGCCAAGGACTGTGACTAAGGAGGACGGCAGGCCTGCCCTGCCAGGTGGGGAGAGGGTGGAGATTCTGGATCAGGCAGCTAGGAGGGGCCGCGCTGAAGGGGAGCAGAGAGTGGCAGTGAGGGAATGAACCAGAAGGCGCCCTTCCCCTCAGGTGTTCACGCGGTGCAGACACAGACCCCTTACCCCTCGGCAGCATTTGTGAGACCCAGAAGCCTGAAAACAGAATGGTTTTCGTAGCTCACATGGCCACAGAACACCACCTAGGGTGGCACGCGAGGCTGCTGCACCACCCCACCCACCGGGAATCTTTACTCATTCTCTGCAGGATGGGTGACGTCTGATCCTAGGGGCTCCTTCCCACGTCCCCATGAAACCCACCCGTCCCTCCCTGAGACTCCATGAGGGGTCGTGGAGTAGCATTCACACGGGGACCCTCCCTCCCACCAGGTGTGCAAGGCTTAGCACACACAGAGACAGAGGCAGAAAGACCGGCTTGTGAAAATACTCGCTGTACAGACGGAAAACAGCAGCAGCAACAGGGGATACAACTCGAGCAGACACGTAATTCAGGATAAATGCATTTTTAGAAGCAAAGACTCAACAGCAAAACAGTACTAAGTTCTTACACATTCGTTTTGTAAATAGTTGAGTACTGCTGAATAAGTAGAGAATTCACGATATTTCGAAACTTTTTTCAGTCTGAACTAATGAGCAAGTGCTCAGTACAAGAGAAAAGAGAACTGCAGCATGAACATTAGGGCTGGGAGAAGCATTAGAAGAGGTTTTCTTTGTTTTTTTTTCCGGGTACGAAAACCGTCTTTCACATAGGTGGAAACTGAGGCTGGAAGGTCAGGCAGAGGCCGGGAAAACTAGACCAGCAGTATGCAGTTTACAATCAAACTACCAAGACTCACAACGTCTGTCACACAATAACCACCTACCACCCAGAGAGAAACGTCCTCCCAAGGCGGCGGAGGTGCTGACTGTGCTGTAAAGAGAAAGGCCCACTAAGCAGAGAAAGAGGGCCTGGGAAAACACCCGCTGACCCGTGAGGCCCTCAGGGTCTGAATCACCCGCATGTTCTCGAAGCCATGCTTGCCCGCCAATTGTATCAGTGGTACGAATCGCGAGAATCAGCTGGAGGTGACCACATACTACAGCCTAACGTCTTCGCTGACATGGATTGATTACTATCGGGCAGGCATGGTTCTAAGCACAGTCTGTACTTTAACTGATGTCTCCTGGCACCAAGGCTAGGAGGCAGGTGCTGTCACTCTCTCGACTTTAGGATGAATGACCTTGATGGAGAGCTCCAAGGTCCTACATCTGGATATGAGCTAGCAGTTCATACTCAACCCGTGCACCGCACTACCTCTCCGATGATACACTCTCAACTTGACATCAACAATTAGTTAATTAATGGAGCTCTTTTTCAGAAAATACACTTCCTGGGAAAACTGAAATTTAATGGTACTTTTTAAAGTGATAAAACAGCAACGGTGGTTCCCTAAAAAAGAAAAACAATTTACGCTCCCACCAACAGTGCAAGAGGGTTCCCTTTTCTCCACACAGCCACTATGGAGAACAGTATGAACTTCCCTTAAAAAACTAAAAATAGAACTATCATATGATCCAGCAATCCCACTACTGGGCATATACCCAGGGAAAACCATAATTCAAAAAGACACACACACCCCGATGTTCACTGCAGCATTATTTACAATAGCCGGGACATGGAAGCAACCTAAATGTCCATCGACAAACAAATGGATAAAGATGTGGTACATATATACAATGGAATATTACTCAGCCATAAAAAGAAACGCAGTTGGGTCATTTGTAGAGATGTGGATGGATCTAGAGACTGTCATACAGAGTGAAGTAAGTCAGAAAGAGAAAAACAAATATCGTATATTAACGCATATATGTGGAATCTAGAAAAATGGTACAGATGAAGCTATTTGCAAAGGAGAAATAGAGACACGGATGCAAAGAACAAACGTATGGACACCAAGGGGGGAAAGAAGGGGGTGGGATGAATTGGGAGACTGGCATTAACATATATACACTACTATGTATAAAATAGATAACTAATGAGAACCTGCTGTATAGCACAGGGAACTCTACTCAATGTTCTGCGCTGACCTAGATGGGTGGGATGGGGGGTGGGGGAGGGAGGGGATGTGTGTATACATACAGCTGGGGGAGGGAGGGGATGTAAAGCAGCTATACCCAAGTTTTTTAAAAAAGAAAACTGACCTTTTCCCAGGCCTGCTTAGTAAGTATGAAATCCTTCTGTTAACTGAAGCATTACCCAAATAAAACAGAAGAAAATTAAAATCTGGTTCTCAAATCTCGGTCTCCACTACATTAGTAAAATGAGACTCCTCTCCCAGACAGCCTGTTTGCCCCGTACACTGTCAGCTGCAACAGAAAGGATGGAAAGAGGGAACGAGAGGGAGCGGAGGAAGGGCAAAAGAAACCTGGAAAGAGGAACCACGACCACCTCACCAGGATACCGGACCCTGGACGGAAAGCGTGCGCGCCAGGCCTCCGGAAGACGCTCGGTGGCTCCGGGCAACCGTGTCCCCCTGCAGGCCCTCCCGTCCCCCCGAGCCCCTCCGCAGCTCACCTCCTCCAGAGCCCGCGCGCGCCGCCCAGGCAGCACAGCGCCAGGCACAGGGCGCCCAGGCGGGCCGCGGGCTTCATCGGCCGAACCCGGCGGAGGACCCCGCAGGGGTACCAAGGCGCGGCCTTCCGAGGGCGCGAGGCCTTGTCCAGCGCCAGGCCCCGCGCTTCCCTAAAAAGGGGCAGATTTCCTTAAGCCGACCTTGCGCCTGGCCGGCGGCCACCGAGCAACGCGGCCAACCCCTGCCCACGGCTGAGGACGCGGCGGGCCCCCGAGAGGCGCCGGAACCCCGCCCGCCGACCACCGGGAGCCCCATGGGCTCCGCCACCTCACCGGGACCTCCAGGCGCACAGCAGTCCCAGCCCGCGCGCAACGCGACCCTCGCCGAGACCCTCGCCTGGACCCCGCGGCCCAAGCCAAGCCCTGCTTGTTTCCGCCCCGGGCGCCTGACGTCACGCCCCCAGCCCGGGACCAGCCCACAGCCTCGGACTCGCCCAGGGCGCCCCAACGCCACGCCCCTGTGCGACGGACGCGCGCCCGGCTGGCGAACACGCCACGTGAGGCCCCGACGCCACGCCCCTTCTGGAGGCCACGCCCCCATCGGGAGGACAAGCCCCCGGCCCAGGTCAGTCCTTCTGCCCCTTTGCCTCTGTGACGCGCCTTCCCTTTCGGTCTAGTTCCCGGCCGCCGTTGGCCCGGGCCCGTGAAGTCGGCTTTAAAGCCACCTTCTCTGATGTCCTCGTTGCCGCGGCTCCTCCTCCCGGCGTTGAGCTGCCCGGGAGCCGGTGCGGTCAGGGCCAAGTGGCCAGCCCGTCAAGGAGTGGGACGGTGTGTGGAGACAGCGGCTTGGGGCCGCAGAAAAGTGCGGGGAGGAGGCTGCTCCCTTGGGGCCAGGCTGTCTTCAAGGAGGTGCGACCCTCGGGACCCAGCAGGCAGAGAGGCGCGTGTGCCATGTCCTCCCCACCACAGGGGTGTTAGGGGCAGCCTTCGATCCCCGGGCAATCATGTCTGACCAGCTCCAAGACCGCAGAGGGCCCCCCTACCGTGACCCCACGCGATTCCCTTGGTCTCTGCTCCATTCACATGGGCCCCGCTGTGTGCAGCACTTCACAGACTTAGAGCTGCAGGACCGTCGGGGCTGAGCCTGCCCCCAGGAGCAACGGGCAACGGCAAGTCAAGCCTGTGCCGGCTCCCTCCTCCAACCACACAGGGAATGTCCTGGGTCTAAGAACCAGGGAAGTGCAGATCCATCAAAGCGATGCTCAGTTCCATGGGCGGGGGAGAGCGGGCGGTAGTGGACTCCTGTATGACCGCCTGCCCACCGCTGCCACATCCTGCGCAGTCCTGTATCCACACTCCTCCTCCTGCATCCTCAGAAACTAACCCTCAGAGATTGCGCCTGGCCCCTGGGTTCTCTGTGGCTCTGTCAACTTTCCCTTTCCCCTCTACGGCCAAGGGGTGGGCAAACCAAGTGGGACCGTAGGTGCCCTCCCAGGTACAAAAGCCTTTCTGGGTCCCCATTTCTTGTTTGTAGCAAAAGGCTTCAGCCTCCTAGACCTTCCCTGAGCTCCAAAGGGTGGATGCAAGCAGTTACTAATTAGGGAAGTGAAGGAACACAGAGACAGAGGAAAAGCAGTGCAGCGATAAAGCAGAGTCCTAGTTCCTCCTCAAGGGATAAATATATATACACACACACATATGTATATATGTATCGATATATCTTTCTCTACAGGAACTAGGGCCGCCACCCGGGTAGAGGATGGTAACTTCAGGCTGAGCACAAGATTCCTGGCGCCCCGCCCTGTTACCTCATCAATCAGAAGAAGCCACACACCCCACAGCCCTCACCCCAAATTTTGCCTATAAAAACTCTTCCCCGAAAACCATTGGAGAGTTCGGGGTTTTTGAACACAAGCTGCCTGTTCTCCTTCCTTAGTTCTGCAATAAACCTTTCTCTGCTTCAAATTCCCATGTTTGGGTCTGTTTGGCCTCACTGCATCGGACAACAGTGGCTCTACAGTTAGGTGTGGATCTAATTAGGTCACTCCCCTGGAAAAACTTTCTGGGTCTCCCCACTGATCTCTGTTTTGTTTTGTTTTTTTGCGGTACACGGGCCTCTCACTGTTGTGGCCTCTCCCGTTGTGGAGCACAGGCTCTGGACGCGCAGGCTCAGTGGCCATGGCTCACGGGCCCAGCCGCTCCGCGGCATGTGGGATCTTCCCGGACCGGGGCACGAACCCGTGTCCCCTGCGTCGGCAGGCGGACTCTCAACCACTGCGCCACCAGGGAAGCCCTGGTTTTTGTTTTTTATGGCCATACAGCATGCAGGATCTTAGTTCCCTGGCCAGGGATCAAACCCGCGCCCCCTGCAGTGGAAGTGTGGAGTCTTAACCACTGGACCACCAGGGAAGTCCTCCCCATTGGTCTTTGGATGAGCATCAAAGTTCTTAGCCTACTCGGACCTCACAGCTCAGCGGACCAGATCGCTGTGCAGGACGGAAGTGCACATCCATCCCAGAGGCCCTGGCTCCAGCCACCCCACAAACGCTGGCCTTGTCATTCCTCAGCCACTGTCTCTGCTAAGATGCTCCCCTCACACCATCCCCATCCCCACATGCTACCCTAGTTAATGCCCATTCGTATTTACCTTTTGAGTAAAATATGCCTTCCTTAGGTTCCTCTGCCATCCAGGACTGTCCAAGTACACGGCTTGTTACTCACCCACATAGTACACACCACTGTTTGAAATGAAATATGTGTGTGATTATTCCATTCACTTCTGTCTTTCCCTGTAGACTGCAAGTCAAGACTCATATCTAGTTTACTCACCACCGAGTCCCCACTGCCTGGCACGATGGATGGCAAGTAGTAGGTGCTCAGTAAAATAGCGCCTGTGGATGGAATGCATGAGCTCCTCCGTGGTCTTATGCAGCGTTGTGCCTTTCTTGCCTTCCCTGTTTCTCCAACTGCTTGCCTCTTTCAGGCTCCTTTAACCACTTCCTCTAAACAACCTAGGCACACCCCACAATTCTGTCCTCTTCCCTCTTTTCTTTTAGGCTAAAAATATCCATTTCTTAAAACAAAATCACCTCCCATAAACCTAGTTCTCCCTTGAACCATTGTTCATCTGTGTAAATCACTCCTCCGTGGGGAGGGCTTTCCTAACCACAGCCGAATAAAAACAGAACCTGATTTAGAAAAGATTTTCTTCTTGAGGATACTGCAGGGCGAGGGGACTCTAGCAACAGCAGAAAGCTCTGACTTGAAGGTCTGCAAGCTTCTCAAGGGTTAGGCAAAAAGGGCTTTCTTTACAGAGAGGGGTGAACACAGCTAGAAAGAACCGGGGGTGGGAGATGGGCTGGGAGGGTGGCTTCCTAGGAGAGGACGTCAGGAGGGGCTCCTGCTGGCCTGCGTGTGCTCGGGAGGGGCTCCTGCTGGCTCTGGGTGAGGCTGGGCCAAAGGTCTAGGCCTGGAGGAGGGAGAGAAGCTGAACGGAAGGTTGGTTACTGAGCGTCATGTTCCGAATGACCACTGGGGACGGAAGTGAGTGGAGGAATGGGAATTCGGAGGGTCCGTGTCTGGCCTTGTCCCAGGTAAACGGGCATCTTGCAGTCGTATCTGAGTCCTTGCAGTGAGCTGTTTTCTGGAACACAAAGGGCAGGGGGACTTTTTAACCTTCGCTGTGGTTCAGGATCACAGGCTCAAGTAAAATTCAGCATCCTCACCACTGGCTACTTCCCACTGCATCACCTTGTTTATTTTCAGCAAGCCTCTCTTCATCGCCTTTGAGTTTCCTGTTATCTCTGTGTTCATCCTCTCCACCCCTTCCTCACCCCACCCCCCAGGGTGCATTGACCGTGAAGCTGATGAGAGCTCAGCCCAGGCCCCTCACTGGCATGGGCCTCCAAGGCCCTGTCCCTCATTTTGAGGGACCTCCAAATTGTACAAGTTTTCAACCCCCAAACCTGGATCTGGACCTGGGATGTCATCTTGTTCAATACTGTCCACCTAGCTAGATCCTAAACAGAGCAGAGGGAGAGTCCAATAAACGTACAAGAAAGAAGGTATAGCACAGGGAACTGTATTCAATACCCTATGATAAAGCATAATGGAAAAGAATAAAAAAAAAGAATGTATATATGTATGGCTGCGTCACTGCTGTACAGCAGAAATGGACGCAACCTTGTCAATCAACTAGACTTCAATACCAAAAAAATGTAAAAAAAAAAAAAAAAAGGAAGAAGAAGGTGGGAGGGGCAGCTGGGGTCCAGGCCAAACTGGGGCTCTGGAAGCTGGAGAGTTGTCACAGGGACAGGTGGAGACGCTTGATGGCTGTAGCCTCAGGAGGTTGGGAGGAACCCGAGTGGTAAGGTTACGGGCTCCCACAGTGCAGCGTAAAAGAGTACAAATCATGCTGTTTAAGAGATAGAGTTAGCTTGTGAAGAAGCATGTCCACAGGAGGCAGGGGACGAGACGGCAGCAGCCATTTCAATGACCAGATCGGCCTTAAAGCGGCGCTGATGCCTCAGACTCTCAGGAACCTTTATTACACAACTTCTTATCGGTTTAACTCCCTTTGCTCTCCTGTTCCCAACTCAGGAAACACTGCAGGTTAGACTGCGACAGCAAACACCTCCCAAGTCTCAGGGCTTCACGAACTACACCAACAAAGGTCAATCTTTGCCCGTGTTCCATGCTGGCGGTGGGTCAGGTTCTTTTCACTCTGGGACCCAGGCTGAAGGAACAGCTGGAACTGGTACCTGCCTTTCCAACGGCCCAGTGGTGGCAGAACCACACCCGGGCTCCGATCCCTCAGCATCTGACATCTGGTCTTCTATTCAAATTCTTTTGGCCAGAACACGTCACATGGCCAAGCCTGGTGACAACGAGGAAGTGTACACCTCCCACAGGGGAGGGCATTGTAGTCACAGAGCAAATGTTGAGAGCGTACGGGAGCGTCAGCCAATAGCTGGGAAAAGTAACATGGTCCACCGTCAATGAGGAGGCAGAAAGAAGGCCTTGGAAAGCCAAGCGGGCAAGCGGAGGGTGGGAGGTGGGCGCAGGTTGCTCGTCTGTGCTGGCCGGGGTGTGCCCCTGCTTCCCCCCCGACCCCACCCCGCTGCAAGAGATGCCCAGTGGGCGGCGTAACAGGAACCACGGAGCAGCACAGATCTGGCTGAAAAGCCCCGGGTGGGTGCGCAGCACCCCCTGGTGGGGGACTTGTCAGATGCGAACTGATAAACACTGAGCGCTCAGCTGCAAAGCAGGCACCTGTGCTGAACGTCAGAGAGCAAAGTTTTCCAACAGTGCACTCCGCGCTGGATGTCTGCTTTGGCTCTCAGGGAACAGAGCCCGGAGCTGGGGACCGCGTGACCCGCAGGAGCCACGGGAGGGGCTTGCCAGCTGGGGTCCCGCTCACCTTCATTGGCGTCGTCCAGTCTTGCCGCCCCGTCCAGGCCAGGGGAGGCTCAGGTGAACGGGGGCTCTGGGTCAGGTGTCTCCAGCGGTTGGGAACGGGCCTGTCTGGGGGTGAGTTCAGACTCTTCACTTATGACCTCTGTGACCTTGGTAAGCTAACTGGCTTCAAGAAGCCTCGGCTTCCTCATTTGTAAAATAGGAAAGCAACGCGCTCTGACGACCTGTCATGATGGTCAAAAAAGTGTCGTTAGTGGCTTAGCGCGAGCCCGCTGCGCCTGGCACGTATTAGGAGCTCAGTGCTGCTTTGTTTCTTATGACAGAGCCTGTGGACCCTCACCCGGGAGGGAAGGACCTCAAGGGGCTCCTGGGGGTCTCGGCGATTCTGCCTTAGCCCTGAGCCTGGTGCCGGTGGGCGTTGGTTTTAGACCTTGTGTGCTAAAAGCCATAACAGGAGAGAATGTCTCCAGTCTCTGTGGCATCTTTTTAGGTTCTGAAGCTTTAAGTAGCTTTGTCACACTTTGGGGACTCTTTCCTTAA
Organism: Phocoena sinus; assembly: GCF_008692025.1. Classification (NCBI taxonomy): domain Eukaryota; kingdom Metazoa; phylum Chordata; class Mammalia; order Artiodactyla; family Phocoenidae; genus Phocoena; species Phocoena sinus. The sequence continues at coordinate 2,311,077 of NC_045774.1, read as the reverse complement.
AAACTCCTTTGCATTCTAAATTATTTATATATTGAGAAAGTTGGGACACTTTCTGGGTGTTTTCCCTCTGACCTTTCTCCGACTCTCATAGGACCAATACGTGTGGCCTTGCCATGCCAGCCTGGCTGCCGAGGGAGCTGTTCTGTGGAGCTGCTTTACTCTGAGCTGTGGTTATGACAAAACAGGAACAAGAAAGGAACAGAAAAAGATCAGCCAAGTGATTTTCACGGTGTCGTTTTTCTTGAAGATTCACTTTAATAGTTGGAACTATAGGGAAGAAACGTTTTGGAAGCGAGAATAAGACTACAACAAGCCAAACAGCATAATATTCTAAATGTGAAATAAAAGAATGTATCACTTCCTGAAAAAAGAAAGAAAAAATTGAGCTCACTGACACACACGTATGCACCTGTGCACACATCCCACACACATTCCTACATGGATATTAGAAGAGACTGTTTACTTGGATTTTTAAAAAATTACTTATCTTGGGCTTCCCTGGTGGCGCAGTGGTTGGGAGTCCGCCTGCCGATGCAGGGGACACGGGTTCGTGCCCCGGTCCGGGAAGATCCCACGTACTGCGGAGTGGCTGGGCCCGTGGGCCATGGCCGCTGAGCCTGCGCATCCGGAGCCTGTGCTCCGCAACGGGAGAGGCCACAGCAGTGAGAGGCCCGCGTACCGCAAAAAAAAAAAAAAAATTACTTATCTTAAAAAAAAACTAAGCAGAGGAGGAGGGAGGGGGGGTGTAGAGGAAGGCTGACAAAAGGGACAAACTTCCAGTTATAAGATAAGTGAGTACTAGGGATGTCACGCACAGGATGATAAATGTAATGAGCACTGCTGCATGTTAGATATGAAAGTTGTTGAGAGAGTAGTCCTAAGAGTTCTCATCACAAGAAAAAGAATTTTTTTTCTATTTCTTTAATTTTGTGTCTATATGGATGATGGATGTTCACCAGATTTACAGTGGTCATCATTTCAGGATGTACAAAAGTCAAATCACTATTCTGTACGCCTAAACTCTATTCAGCGCTGTGTGTCAATTATATCTCAATAAAACAGGAAGAAAACCAAAAATTAAGCAGACTTAGACTTCTGAGATTTTACGACACGACTGAGCTGTTTTCCCTTAGATAAGCACTTCTGCTTTACAAATAATAGTTGAATATTTATTAACAGTTAATGTAGTGGATATTCTATTAATATTTAGTCTTGGTCAATAGTGTTTAGTAGCCGATATAAATACATATAACTAATGCTCAAACATACTGGAAAGGGCTCTGAAGTAAGCCATCGAGTGGCCTTAAAGCTACTGTGTGACCTTGAACAGGTGCAGCTGAGGTTTCCAGCTGTGCCCATGCATGCCCGGGAGAGGGCCTGGCACCCTGCATTCATTGCACGGGCCCTGCCTCCCTACAAAGGCCTCCTCTGAGTGAGATGGGTAGTGGGAGCCCATAGGCATTATATAGGAGGCTGCCGTGCAGAAAAAAGCTTGTGCAAGCTTGTGCTTGCTGTGAATATAAGTCCCAAATAATTATCCCGTATGTACAAGCACTGACAAGTCAATTTCAAAGAAAAAAAATCCCAGCTCATTCAAATAGGATTCCTCCTTCCCTCAAAGGAATGAGAAGCGTGGGCCTCCTGCTGGCCTTGCAGCGCAGCTCTGGCTTCCTGCTCGCGCCAGCTTCCCCCTTCTTGGGGCCCCTGTCCTTGTCGCCACCAGCACCGTCCATCCTTCCAAGTCCCCTCCCGGATCCGCTGCCTCGTGGAATGCCTTTGCAGAACTGTCCCCATTCTTCTCCCGTCTTCAAGCATTTAAAACGGATGGACAAACCGAACTGCATCCCAGTGTCGTGTCATTTTCCAAAGTGGCCACGGCGTTCTTGCCAGCCCAGAGACTCTTCCAGAACCTTGTCCTGCTCCATGGAGTTACGGAGGCCCCTGCTTCAGTGACCCTGGGTGGGATTGCTGACCCTTCGCCTGGGAGAACGTAGCGGAGGGGACGCTGTGTGGCTTCTGAGGTCTTACAGCCTCCCTGGGCTCTCTCTCCTGGGATGCTCCCCGGAGCAAGCCTGCCAGGCGCTGAAGCGCAGACTCAGGCAGAGAGGCACGTGGGACGGCCAACTAGGAAGGACCGGAGCCAGCAGCACTGCCCCAGGTGACCCCAACACCCAACCTGACTCTTCCAGCTGAGACCCGACCCGACATCGGAAAGCAGAGTCAAGTCACCCTGCGGGGGGCGTCTGAGCTGCGGCCCCAATGAGCGAGTGTGATGGACGGCAGTGCAGGGCACTAGGTTTGGGGCATTTTGTTCTGTAGCCTCAGTAACTGGAACAACTGGTGACCAGTGGAGGAAACTAACCAAGGGACAGGACGGAAGCCGGAATTCTTTGACTGTAATTGTTTGGTAGATTTAACTTCAGAACAGTGTAGAATAAATGTTTTACATAAAAATTCTTAAAAGGCCACCCCTCAAAACTAAAAGCAAAGTGAAAGAAGTGTCTGTCGGTATTGGGTAGGTTGCTTGACCACACAGGAAGAAGTATTTCAAGTATTTTTTAAACACAGTGATTTTACTTCCCGATACTTCCTAGTGGGACAGATCCTAAGGCCAAATTCCCGCAGAGGAAACTTACACCGTTTTCCGTTTCCATTTTGTTACTAAGCAGGGAGTATTGTTACTGTGAGACTAAATAAATAAACACAGCCAATAAGTCATGAAATTAATGCCACTAGGGATGTTTTAGGTCTGCGGGAAAGCCGGTGTAAAAAGGGAGGTTAAAGAAATTAAGAAATGCATGAAAACTTAAAAGTTGTGTCATGCTAAATTTGAATTGTAAATGTCAGTGAACTCACGATATATTTTCTTTAAAAAGAAAACAGAAAGGGCTTCCCTGGTGGCGCAGTGGTTGAGAGTCCGCCTGCCGATACAGGGAACACGGGTTCGTGCCCCGGTCCGGGAAGATCCCACGTGCCGCGGAGCGGCTGGGCCCGTGAGCCATGGCCGCTGAGCCTCTGCGCGTCCGGAGCCTGTGCTCCGCAACGGGAGAGGCCACAACAGTGAGAGGCCTGCGTACCGCAAAAAAACAAAAACGAAAACAAAACAAAAACCAAAAAAAAAGAAGAGATGGTATATGTTTATATACACGTATATATGAGACATTTGAAGAGGCTGGGGTTTCTTTCAATGGACATATCCTGATCTTTGTGTGTTGTGTATATTTTATTTTTCTTGTTTATTTTTTAGATTCACCAATTAAAGGAGCCTAATTTTCTATATCACCCACGTTTTAGAGAATGAATTCACATCTATCTTGGACTTATAATAGTATTAAATTCTATTTAATTTAATTAAGTTAATGGTTTTAATTAATTTATCCTAGCTCTAACATACTGGTCAAGTTCTGAACTTCAGCATCAAGGGTATTTGACTAATGGCTTAAAACAATGGATCAAAATAGTAACGACAACTCAAAGTGATTTTTAAAAATCCCAATTCTTCAAGAATGAGTAGTAAGTACACAGCTTCTAAAACACAGAGAACGTACGTTTCCAAGGTTTGAATGTACCATACACTGATATGGTACCATACAGATGGCTTCTTGTACCAGCCACTTATGCTCAGACATGTACTTTAGCAGCAACATAATTAAATTCATAAAGAGGGCTAAGCGTTGTAAAGCTAAATAAGTAAATAAAACCTGAGAGAAGTCGTGCGGTAGAAGAAAACCACTTTCATATTGTCCTCGGCATTGAAGAATATCTAATTTAAAGGCATCAGCTAAGTGGTGAATCTATTATCTATCTGACAGTATTAGCTATCATATCTTAGAGCAGTTAATGAGAATTAGTGAAAAAGGTGATCCTTGCCAGTTGTCCTGGTGCACGCTGCCCCCTGGTGGCTCTTAATGCATCTTTGAGAAGGTAGACTCACCTTTCCTACCTCCTGCAGTCCATGTCTTCATCCAATCTTTTTTTTTTCTATTTCTTTAATTCCATTTGATTTAATCAAGTTACATTATCTAAATGTAATAGAGATATTACATTTGGGAGGAGTATTTCCATAAAATATTTTGAGAACCAAGTAGACTTGGATGGTTCATCTTAGCTGCTGTGTGACTGTGGGTAAGCTGCCTAACTTCTCTGAGCATTAGTTGTCTCATTCATAAAACAGAGCTTAGAAAACGCAAAAATTAGCTCAGAGTATCATGGAAAATATGCAATGAGGCTGTATATAAAACCAACTCATAATAGTTAATATTCTTATCGTGCTCTCTGTTTTAGACATTCAATACTATCTAGCAATCTTTCTAACTATACATATTCCCACACACGGAGAATTTTACCCCATTTACAAATCGGAAACCAAGGCACAGAGAGATTAAGGAACTTGCTACAGTCAACATAACCAGTAAGAGGATCTGAACTCATGCAACATGGCTCAAAAGTCCATACTTTTTTTTTTTTTTTTTGCGGTACGCGGGCCTCTCACTGTTGCAGCCTCTCCCATTGCGGAGCACAGGCTCCGGACACGCAGGCTCAGCGGCCATGGCTCACGGGCCCAGCCGCTCCGCGGCATGTGGGATCTTCCCGGACCGGGGCACGAACCCGCGTCCCCTGCATCGGCAGGCGGACTCCCAACCACTGCACCACCAGGGAAGCCCCAAAAGTCCATACTTTTAACCACGACACAAAACCTGTTATCAGAAAATCTTCGTTGAAATAACGAACTGAGTAATTTCAGAAATGTACGATGAATATGCCAACAGGGGAAGTACAGACTTCTCTCTTCCAGCGTGTTCGTGTCGTTCGCACAGTCTATGAAGCATTTATGAGAACTCACAGGTCATGAAGCACATCGTTCATTCTTCACCTCTGTCTAAACCATCCCGACCTCTCAAGCACAGGACGGCTGACCTCGAGAGAGAAAGCATTAACACTCCTGAGTGCAGATGGAGGGACTATAGCCCCATGAGTCAATATGCATTTTCAATTTCTTGATATTAAAGAAACAGGGACTTTCTATGCCAAGAATATGCAAGTAGGAAGTCAGAAGGCATTTCCCCTGCTCCAGCCTCCTGAACTTATTATCAGAATCTAATAAAAGAATTTGTTTCTATAACATAGTCACGTCTCTTCAGTCCATCTTCTCTGTACCCTCACTTCCGCAGCATTGCAGCATGAGTCCAGGCCCTTCTTTTTCTTCTTCTTTTTTTTTTTTAAGGCAAATTGTCTATTTTTAGGTGTCAATCAGAAATACATTGAAAAATATATGTTCACACAAAAAGTTGTACATGAGTGTTCACAGCAGTGTTTTTCATAATAGCCCAAACTAGGAAGCAATCCAAATGTCCACTGACTGATGAGTAGATAAATAAAATGTTATAACCATACAATGCAATATTACCCCTTATTAATAGTAATACGAAACGAAGTACAGAGTCAATGCCACGACATGGATGAAAATTAGAATGCGGTGATGTTGCACAACTCTGCAGATGTGTGAAAATCATTGACTTGTACACTTTAAATGGACGATGTACGACGTATGAATTATTTCTCCACAAAGCTGTGACGAACAGAGTGATACACTGAGTAACTCCCATAAGGAGGTGAGTTCAATAACGTCAAATCATCAACTGGGTGCTGTTTCTCTTAAATAAAACACGGAGGCTAAATTAGAAAATACAAGAACAAGCGGAATGTGAGCACATAAACTGGTACCACATCTAAGGGCATCTTTTCTATCATTTCATTGTAAGCATTTTTTTAAACTTTTAATCCATCAGTTTTGGTGAGATAGGGAAATTAATAAATGAATAGCTCTCTTACCTCCCAACTCAAACAATAATGCATTTTCCATTTCTTCTTCCTTAATTTAAGGCTTATTTGGGACATTTTAAAAATGTAATGGTATGTTTCCTTCAGTTAGTAAAATAAACTTTAAGCAGTAGTATTAAAAATCCCATGTTTACAAATGATAAATAGTGACATCTTCGGCCTTAAAGTGCTCAAGGAAGTCAATGCTTTTGCACAGAGCTTCTACTTTGTTGACTTTATGATAGGAAAAATGCATGCGTTTTAAGGCAAATTCCCCCGTTGTATAAACGACTCCCTGGGAGTGAGGAGTTATACTAACTTTTATGATAGAGTAGTAATTGAAATAATACCCTAGTGACTTCGAAAGTTATCTTACAAAGCTGCTAAAAGAATCGAAATGGAGAACCGTAGCTTAGCTGAAAGAGGAACTCTAGTTGCAGACCTAGAATAAGCCAAATAAAGGTCAAGTGCACCGTGGCCTACTCACTGCCCACAAGTTCCCTCTGCCCGCGTCCATCTCCCCTCACCCCCATCAGCAACAAATCAGATCCACATTTATGTTATTTTAAATTACAAAACTCTATGAGGTAGGTTAATACTTGACAGCTGAGGAAACCGAGGCTAAGAAAGGCCAAGAGGCCTTGAGAAGTAACAAACGGTACAAATCCTCAGACTCAGGAAGCCCAGCGAAGGCAGATGTGCTAGTAAACGTTTAACACCTGGCTCTCTGTTTCTTCTTTTTTTAAAGCCCTCATTTACAGTATTTGCCCGTTTCCTTAGTGTTTCCTACCATAGTGGGTTTCAAGCTACCAATGTGATATCATGGGAACACGCCTTGGGTTGATAGTCGGCTGTCATACTCTTCCTTCAGCATTTTTCTATCATTAATTAAAAAAAACCTGACTCCACAGTCTTTAAAATTTACCATTGTCCCCATTTCCACAAATGCAGAGCCCCCCGCCCCACGTGCATCCCCTCCCGCTTAGTCACAACTGCAAAGCTGTGGCACCACCCCGGGGGGTATGGCCACCCCACTTACTACCAAGGGTGGGTCCTCGTGGCCATCCGGCTGATGAGTACCCCGATTCCAGAACCCCCTTCCCAGGTCTGCTTCACATGACCCGATCTGGGGCGACTGTCTTGGTTTGAGTGCCCCAGAAGCAGAGCCTAAGATAAGGCTTTGGGTGCAGTTTATTTGGGAGAGGATGCCAAGAAGCACCAGTGGGGAAGTAGGGAAAGGGGACCAGGCAGGGAAGGAACTAACAAAGGCTGTGTTTTCAAGCACGTTTCTATTTAACTAGAGCTCAAACCCGAAACACTGGAAGCTAGTGGACACAACTTAGATGGGCCTCCTGCCCCCAGGGGGGAGGGGGCTAGGGCTCCTTACCCACTCATTGCCTGTAGGCCCTCTCGGGAGGTACAAACTCCCTGGCACTTCAGGTCTTCCTCAAATGCAGGCAGAACAGGTTTATTTGGGACGAGCAGAGATTTTGCAGACAGCTTCTTTTCATAGACATGTTACAAACACACAAGTAATTTTTCTACTTCCCTAATTTGGATCCTTTGCTTACCGTCTTTTTTTTTTTTTTTGCGGTACGCGGGCCTCTCACTGTTGTGGCCTCTCCCATTGCGGAGCACAGGCTCCGCACGCGCAGGCTCAGCGGCCATAGCTCACGGGCCCAGCCGCTCCGTGGCATGTGGGATCTTCCTGGACCGGGGCACGAACCCGTGTCCGCTGCACCGGCAGGCGGACTCTCAACCACTGCGCCACCAGGGAGGCCCCACTTACTGTCTTTTAATTTACTAATTTCACTTCATAATTCCTAATCATCTCTCTCTCTCTCTCTCTCTCTCTCTCTCTCTCTCTCTCTCTATATATATATATATATATTCTGCCTCATTCTCTTTAACTCCTGCATTCTGTGTAAGGATGTTTCACAGTTATGCTTTGTAACTAGACTACGGTCCATTTGCATTTGTCTTGTTGCTGTGGAGGTTACTCATATCAGTGGTTACAAACACAAGGGGAAAATACTGAAAGGTCTCTGAGTCCTCCCTGTTCCCCTACGCACCACCTGGTACCATACCCTAGACTCAGCTACAGTTAAGTTTGTTTTTAATTCTTCTAGTTCTTTTCATTATAACTCTAAATAATATACATCCCGACCCATCAACCGTAAATAGCATATTTTAAAAGGATAAAATTTTACCTTCTCTTTCAGCTCCTAATTTTAAAACTTACATTACTTTTAGTTCTAATGGTGGAAGATTTTGTGACTTTATTTACCTAAGTCATTATTTATAAACTTACATATTCCCTATTGGCTCCCTGCAAAGGGAGATGAGGAAATTAGTATATTTACTCTCTCTCACCCCCCCACCAACGTTATAAGTCTGAGTTCTACTTTTATACTGTCAAGAATTTGCATTCGCCTCTGCAATTATGATTACATCTTTCAAACTTTGCCCATAATTGACTGAAAGCACTCAGCAGCGTTCACGATATTAGGGGTACAGCAGGTCTGTAGGCAGCTCGCATATGCCTTTCAGCTGAACCTTTTCTGCACCCGGGTCAGCCTCCAGCTGTCAGCACTCAGATGACTTGGTATCAGCTTTGGCTTTTACCGGCCACCCGAACCTCCTCCGCTTCGCCCACCGCCCCCAAAGCCCCCGCCTCCGGAGACGCCCGAGGCCCCGCCCCGCGCCCGAGGCCCCGCCCCTGCGTGACGGCTGGCTGCGCGCCGGCGCCGGGAGCGTGGGCTGACCCGTGTTGCCGCGCGCCGTGCGGGCTGCGGCAACCGTCGGCCGTCGGCGCGGCTTGGGCGGTTGTCTTGGAGAAGCAAGATGGCGGCGACGGCGGCCGCGGTGGTGGCGGAGGAGGACACGGAGCTGCGGGACCTGCTGGTGCAGACGCTGGAGAACAGCGGGGTCCTGAACCGCATCAAGGTTGGGCGGGAGGCCGGGGGGCCGGTGGAGGGGAGGCCGGCCGCGGGCGTCACAAAGGGGCAAGGGACGCATCCGGCGGGCCGCCTGGGCTGAGGTCCGAGCTCGCGGGCCACCTCGGGGCGGTCCGCGCTCGGGTCGAGGGTCTCTCCCGGGGAGCTTCCGGGCCGCGCGGCGGCGAGCGGGTCGGGGGGGGCCCGGCCAGCCTTCGTCGGAGGAGGCCGACCGCGGCGTCCGGTGGTCGAGTCGCCCGCTACCCACTCTGGTCCCGTTCCAGGCCCGGTGGTCGAGTTGCTCCCCGCCCCTGGGTCTCCCCCGCCCCTGGGTCTCCCCCGCCCCTGGCCTCTGCTGCTGGGCAGCGAGCCCCTCCCGCTGGCGGTGACGAGCGGGTGGCGGGCTGCTTCTCGGAGTGTACTTTGCAACCTTGACGCGACCGATGGGCGTCACGAAGGACCGGAAATCAGGATCGCAGCCAGAGTGATGGGTGCTGACAGTGCCAGAGGGACAGACGGTGGGCACGGGGCACAGAGAGCTTGCGCCCCTTCGTCAGGACGTCTCGGGACGCCTTCTGGTCTCTCTTTGCACCTGCCTGCTGAGCGTTATCATCTTGCTAGTTTTTCTTTTGCCTTTTGAAATTTCAGCTGGTGAGCTTCTTGTCCTGAAAATGTCCTGAGATCATTTTTGTTCCTTTACCCCTGCCCCCCGCTTTTTTTCAAGGCTGAACTCCGAGCAGCTGTGTTTTTAGCGCTAGAGGAGCAAGAAAAAGTAGAGGTACGAAATCTACAAAGTTTAATGACTGTATTCGTTTATGTTTAATTTCTAATTACTTAAAAGCCACTCTAAAACAGTGTTTAGAGGAGTGTGTAGCCAGGGACAATTTTGAACTAAGGATTAAACTTCTTTACTGTTGGGAGAGGGTCAAGATTATTCTCTTTTCATGTATATTTTAGAGGTTTGGAGTAATCTAAAGAAAGTTAAGGCACCACAACTCTGAGGCCAATAGTAAATCTCATAGATGTCTTTCCCTAGGGGAAATCCAGAACACCTGAAGAAACGGTTTCACAGTAAGTGGGTTTACTGCGGGACCCCTTAGAACCTTTGATATGCTAATATGCACTGTGAATCCCCACCAGGTGGGAGGAATATCGTATGCAGCTTTTCTCCAAGTTATCCGGTCACCCAGTTATTTTATTTCATTTTATTATTTATTTATTTTTGCGGTACACGGGCCTCTAGCTGTTGTGGCCTCTCCCGCTGCGGAGCACAGGCTCCGGACGCGCAGGCTCAGCGGCCATGGCTCATGGGCGCAGCCGCTCCGGGGCATGTGGGATCTTCCCGGACCGGGGCACAAACCCGCGTCCGCTGCATCGGCAGGCGGACTCTCAACCACTGCGCCACCGGGGAAGCCCCACCCAGTTATTTTAAAATCATGTACTGTTTCTTATGTCAAAGGTCCTGTCACTTCTCTCTGTATAAGTGTATTTAGTTTTTTCTCTCTACGGCACGTCCTGCCACCATCTTGAGTGAATATCCTGGAACCTGCCGTCAGCAAGTGTTACTCCATAATCAAGGCCTTCACCTTCCTCTGTGACAAATCAGCCTCTTCTCCTTCTCACTTTAGACCGAGATGCCTTGCTCCTCTTTCACTTCATGAAGATTTTCACTTCTGTGTTTTTCCAGACATGTCTTCTCTTAGCTGCCTCTTGTTCTTAGCTGGTCTGGACCCCATGGTCCATATCTCAAAAATCCTCACTACCTCGGGCTTCCCTGGTGGTGCAGTGGTTGAGAGTCCGCCTGCCGATGCAGGGGACACGGGTTTGTGCCCCGGTCCGGGAAGATCCCACATGCCCCGGAGCGGCTGCGCCCATGAGCCATGGCCGCTGAGCCTGCGAGTCCGGAGCCTGTGCTCCGCAACGGGAGAGGCCACAACAGTGAGAGGCTCGCGTACCGCAAAAAAAAAAAAAAAAAAAAAAAAAAAATCCTCACTACCTTGCCTTCCAGCCATACTTGATTTGGGGAAAAATCTTAAGGGTCATTTAGTTGAGCCGATTAACGCCCCTCCCCGTTTGTGTCCGTCTGCGCTCGAGCGGTCCCCGCGCTGGACTGCTCATGTTCCCGGGTTGGCGGTTCCAGCCTCTGAGGCCCTGAGCTGCTGACCCTGATTCTCGTCTCTGCTCAGCAGCTCCCACTTCGCCTTCACGTTAGCCTCCTACATCACCTGATTCCTTCACTGTTGACAGACGGTCTTGTCTCTCGCTTCACTAGATAATAGAAGCATCAGATCCTAACTTTTTGTGTCCTCCCCCACAATCTGTCACTCATCTCAGAAAAAGCTCCCCTGCATCTGTGTTCATCTGTTTCTCGTTCCTTCCTGCTTTAGTAGAGGCGACTCTATCTTGTCCAAGAATAATCACTTTCTCTGGGTCTTACCTTCTAGGTGTTACGGTCAGTGCCTCTGCTATACGCTGTTAATCTTTGGCCTCTCCCTTTCTGCTGGCTCTTCTGTTGAGCATGGAAACATGTTTACATCTCTCTCAAGGAGAAAACTGATTCCCTTGACTCATGTTCTGCTTTTTAATACCTCTGCAACTTTTTCCCTCAGTTTTGAAAGACTGTGTCTGTCTTATACCTTTCCTTGTGCTCCAGGCACCCTCTAATTCATTAACATCTTAAATCCATCACTACTACACCTAAGTAATTTCTTTTGCTGCTGTCAAGAAGAATCTCCTAATTGAGTATATCTCAGTCCTTACCTGTCTCAGTCCTTACCTTAGCAAAAAGTAGTTCCTGTAGTAATCAGTAGTTATAGAATGGGTTTAGCCATCATTTTGTGAGTGACAGTATTTAACTTAGTATCTTTGCCAAAAAATTAAACTTTAGTCTACATTTTGTAGTCATTTGGGGATAAATGTATAACACTTAAAATGTTTCATTTTTTAACAGAACAAAACTCCTTTAGTCAATGAGAGCCTGAAAAAGTTTTTAAATACGAAAGATGGTAAGATGTTTGTTGTTGTTTATTTTGTCTGTCTCTGAATTTTCAAATCTTGACTCCATTTGGGAGAAATGAGGAATTTCAGATTAGTTTTTGAAGTATCTGATTCTTCTAGGTTCTCATTTTAAATTGTATATTATTGTACAACTGATTTGCCATTAAATATCAGTGGTCATGGGAAATTGTTGGTTACAGCCAATTTTATTGTGAAAAGCTGATTTTCCTGTGAAAAGCAAAACACTCATCCATTTATGAAATGTCACATTGTGTTACTGATAGTTCCAGACCAATGGTCCTAATGCGGAAATGGCGGAACTGAGATGTTCATCACTTCATTGTATTATTCAAGAGAAGAAATTTGCACTTTGAAACATTGAGAAACTTCTTTTCTCCCTTTACTGTAGTTCTCTTACTTCCAGTGTCAGTGAGGAGGCCTCGGGTTCCTAAAGACCCTCTCCCACCTTCTCTTTTGCTCTTTGCAGGCCGGCTGGTGGCTAGTCTCGTTGCCGAATTTCTTCAGTTTTTCAATCTTGATTTTACCTTGGCTGTTTTTCAACCTGAAACTAGCACAGTAAGAATGATGCTTTTTACGTCTGTCTCTGAAACTGCCTTTGATACAGATGGGTTCATTACAAGCTGAAAGTTAACAAAATTTGACAACTTAATTAGTTTAATCTTGCATAAAGATTATATTTTATAGTTGATTATCTTTTTCTCAAAAGCCATCTGAACTGTCAGATAGCTGGCATCAGTGTCCCTGCTTCACATAACTTGACAGAAGTGTTGTTATAGAGTTAACTTGTTCTGCTCTAAGCCTATACCTGGTAATGGAGACTTTGAATGCAGAGACTTGGTAAAAGAAATATATAATTCTTAAAAATGGATGTTTCATTCCTTAGAAAAATGGCCTCTTTGAGTTTAGAGATGTCTTTAAGTTCTGAAAATATTTTTCTTTAATCTCTGAAAATAACTTTTCTATATTTTGGTGCATTTATACTTCTTTATATCTTATTTCTTTCCCAGTTTCAAGGTCTCGAAGGTCGAGAGAATTTAGCCCGAGATTTAGGAATTATTGAAGCAGAAGGTACGGTGGGTGGACCCTTATTATTAGAAGTGATCAGACGCTGTCAACAGAAAGAAAAAGGGCCAACCAGTGGGGAAGTAAGTACAGTCCTGCCCTTTGTTACCTGTTTCTGTTTTCCAGTCGTTGCCTGTCCAGTGCGACCACGCAGATTAGTGCCTACGTAATGAGTCGGGTTTAAATAAAAAGAGGTTATTCCTTCAAAACAAAAGAAGATGTACTCAGAGATTGTATAAATGCACGTTTTGATGAAAATTGGAGATGCGGTAGCTCTGAGGCTGCTGCCGCACCTGTCCTGGGGAGCGATGCTCAGATCAGGGAGTTCAGGGGCTGGGCTGTGTGGAGCCAATCCCAGCTCCTCCACTAACTAGCCTCCGGCCTTGGTCCTCCTTTGTAGATGGGATGGTAGCCTTCGTTGCAGGCGTCATGGGGCTTAAAAGCATGAGTTAGTCCACGCGTGAGTTAGTGCATGTGAAATGCTGAGAACACTCAGTTGTTGGTTGTTACTTTTACTACTATTTTTAAACGTAGAAAGGCTGAATTATAGATTAGTTAACAATTTTTTGAACTTAAAGGCTTTTTTAAACTAGGCTTAAAACTTTAAGCTGTTGATTTTGCAGTTTCTAAACATTTTCATACTTGGTTTTTTTGATTAGCCATTGTTTTTCTTATCCTTTCTTTTTAGAAATCGTGCTAATGAGATTAGTGGTCTGATTTCCTTTACAAACACTAGTTTTACATAAAGATACTGTTTCGTGGATGTAGACAACATCGTGACTGTTCTAGATACCTGGTCAAATGTGTGCTTTTAGGTCAGGTTGGTCTGTAGGAATGTGGAAGGTAATGGACTTTGGACTTGTGATGCTGGAAAAGAAAACTAGATGTGGATTAGCCCACTGAACCCAGTGAAGCTTTTACCAAAAGTGCATTTTAACCCCCCCTTAAAAACCAGGTTGCTATGCCCACATCTTTTCAGTCTTTTCTATTCATGATTGCTGAATTAATTGAGCTCTTTCTCTATTTCTTTCCTCTTTAAACATTACAGTGACTATGTAATGGCGACTGAATAATCTCCAGGTTCCTCAGCTTGAAAATCCTGCGTGACGTGGCACCCACCTGCTCTCTAGCCTTATGCCTTTTTTTGAAACGTGCAACCTTGTGCTTAGGCCAGGTGGAGCTTACCTGTGAAGTGGCTTTTGCTTTCTTGCCTTCCCCCTTTTCTCATCTATTTTGCACCTGAAATGGTACATCCTCTCCCATACCTAGCTGTGCAATGTTACCATCCATGTTCTCTTTTTTTTTTTTTTTTAGTAAATTTATTTATTGGCTGTGTTGGGTCTTCTTTGCTGCGTGCAGGCTTTCTCTACTTGCAGCGAGTGGGGGATATTCTTTGTTGCGGTTCGCGGGCTTCTCATTGTGGAGGCTTCTTTTGTTGCGGAGCACGGGCTCTAGGCACACATGCTTCAGTAGTTGTGGCTTGCGGGCTCTAGAGCGCAGGCTTAGTAGTTGTGGCTCACGGGCTTAGTTGCTCCGCAGCATGTGGGATCTTCCTGGACCGGGGCTCGAACCCGTGTCCCCTGCATTGGCAGGCAGATTCTTACCCACTGCACCACCAGGGAAGCCCCACCATCCATGTTCTCTTGACTCTGACTTCGGGGACGTTTTCTCTTGTTTTTACTTACTCCCTCTTGGCAGCCCCTGTAATTTAGTGCCTCATCCCGCATAGTTGTAATAGTTACCTGTTTTGTTTTTTAAATTTAATTTTATTATTTCTTTTAGACAGCAGGTTCATATTAGTTATCCATTTTATACGTATTAGTGTGTACATGTCAATCCTAATCTCCCAGTTCATCCCACCCCCCCCCACTCAGTTACCTGTTTTTATGAGAGTCGCTTATATCTATGAATAACGCAGCACCAGGAGCCACTTTTGGAATGTACTCCTGTTTTTATGAGAGTTGCTAGTTGTTTTTTTTTTTTTTTTTTTTTTGAGACAGTGAAGTAAGGAAGCAAGTCAAGGGAAGGTAGAAAGAGTAGATCTTTGAGAATCGCCGGACAGTGTTAGTGTGGCGAGTTGGGAAAGCAAAGTGAGAAGAAAGCAAAGTGAGAAGCAAAGTTAAATAACTCTGGAAAGGAAGCTTGGGGGCATGTTTAAATGTGGCCTGAGTATAGCCTGTTCAAGGTGTTTGGGTGAAATACTCAGCAGGTAATTAGAATCACAAATCTGTTTGCTTTGTGTTTTGGTAAAATTTGAAGAAAATCTAATGAGGATATTTATATTAATAGGAAGAAATAAAAGTGCCAATATTGTATAGTGGTTTTAAATGCTGATATTCTGTTGAGGTGTAATTGGTATGTTCATGCTTTATTTTTAAATGTTTTAATTTTAAACTGTGAAATATTACAGGGTGCACTAGATCTATCTGATGTACATTCTCCACCAAAGTCACCAGAAGGAAAAACAAGTGCACACACTCTTCCCAGTAAGGTGAGTGGGCTAAGGCTCCACGGGGCTCTGCTTTCTGTCTCTACTCTTGTTACAAGTTTTGTTGTTGTTGAAGTGCTTTTTTGTCTTTGATGAAGTATATATTTTAATGTTTATTTATTGATTTATTTAGAGAGTCTTCTAAAACTTGAATAAGCTCCTTTGGGACCATTATGCAAGACAATAGGTTTTGTAAAATGCCATGTAAATATGCTCTTAAATTTTTTTATCAACAATTTATATGTTGAGCCACATGAGATTTTGATCTCAGTACTATACTTTCCATTTTTAAAATACTGAATTTACTA
The DNA here is from genome assembly GCF_008692025.1 of Phocoena sinus. Lineage (NCBI taxonomy): Eukaryota > Metazoa > Chordata > Mammalia > Artiodactyla > Phocoenidae > Phocoena > Phocoena sinus. The sequence continues at coordinate 2,295,445 of NC_045774.1, read as the reverse complement.
AAAAAAATTTTTTTTTAACTTTTGAAAATTCTTTTGCTTTGATATTGTTTTGAATATTGTATCGTAGAAAGAAATATGGTGTTAAATAACAGAATTGTAGGATATTTGGATTCATTTGGTACTTTGAGCGTTTTGTCCTTCAATTAACAAGGAAATTTACTTTTCAGTTATAAATTGCTGTAATTTGAGAATACCAGGCTCCAGCATATAGAATTGTTGTGTTGAATACTGTAGACTTGGAATTGTAAATGACCATGATTTTTTTATACTAATGAGATATTTTAAGGATTTATAAAAAGTCTGTGCACTCTGGTTATATTGGTATGAGCTGTTAAAGTTAAGGCCTTCTGATTTCAGGGATTTGGATTAACGGAGAAAACAATTGTGTGGAACACTTGAATTTAAAATCAAGGCTCTCTGTAATAGGAGGAATGGATAGAAAGGTGGTGGCCTGGCCTGGCTGAACACAGCACGGTGGATGAACCAGCCCATCTTACCCCAGGGCGGGCTTGGGTCTGATTGTGTTGTGTGACTTCCTCTGACTTCTGTTTGGAGAGGTGCTGTGGAGTACATCCCCAAGGTGGCTCCTGGTGCTGTGTTATTCGTAGATACAAGTTGTGTCTTTTTAAATTAGGTGAACGTCTGGAGGGCAGCAGTTGTGCTGCTAGGTTCCTTGCTTTTCCAGATGCCTGGGCGTAGACACCAGTGAATGGTTCCTGTTGCTGTTTATTGCTGGTTCTTTGATTTTGTTGCTCCTTTTTATTTTTTAGATTTAGAAATCAGAGGAGTGCTGTGCCTTGGGAACGAGGCTCTCATGCTGCTGGTAGCTGTTCTTTTTCCCGAGGCCTAGTTAGCCTTTCCTAATAGGGTCGGTTGGTCGTGGAAGCATTTTCCCGTGATGCTCATTGGAGGCTGGAACCTGCTGTACAGGGAGAACAAGGTCGTGAGTGAATCTAAAATTCACTTCAAATTAAGTGCCAGATATAAGAGCCTTAGTAAAAAGAAAGGTTTGCTTTCTGTGAAAATATCTGGCTTTAGAGCGATTAAAATTAACCATATTCCAAAATACGTATTAATACCTATAGTATTGAGTTATTTGGAAGTTCTCTTTTTAGCGTATTATTTTCTAAAGCATATTGGCAGTACTAATTTTCCACATATTGTGTGTCTTCAAGATAAAATGTTAATGTCTGTTTTACATATCCGTATGCTCTCTACATAAAAAGAGTTTTAAGCTCTATCATGAGAATTATCAAGGGAATCTTAAGTTTTAAGTCAGGAAATGTTGCTCTAAATACAGAGAAGTGATGGTGATTTTTAAGGTGTCTCCAGGTGGTCCCTGCTTCTGCCACCTTCCGATAGTTTTCAGCCTTGCCTGGGCTCTCAGTCGCATCATCGGCCCGCGGGCGCGGTGAGCACTTCCGATCACCGTGGCCCGTCTCTAGTGGGGCTGGATGGGGTCTGTTTTAAGACAAGGCATTCTTTTGGCAGTTAGACCGCAGTTCCCCTGTCATCCTACAGGGTCTGGATTTGGGATTCCCGCCCTTGCCCCACCCTTTTCTTGCCCGCTTTCTTCTCTCTCTGAGGTCTTTGAGTGGTTTGGGGGCTCTACGAAGGGCCTACAGGGCGTCTCATCGGTCTGGAGAGCACTAAGAGTTCCGGGAAGTTGGGGCCAAGCACAGGGTCCAGCCCGGCCCTTAGAAGCGCGCTTTGTGTCCTCCCGGGGAAGGAGAGGTGAGGCCAGGGCGGGCCTCAGAGGAAGCTGCCGAGGCGTGCAGGCTGGCTTTCTTAGCGCGCTGCTGGACGGAGCGGGACAGGAGTGAGTCCCCACCCACGGGGAGCTGAGCAGGGGCTCTGGTCCCTACGTTGAACCCCGTGACTGTCGGAGGGAGAAATTAAACGTGAGCTGAACCACTTTAGGAAGAGTGTGAAGAAGAGACTAAAACAGTGGATTTCAAAATGAAGCATATTAGTTAGATTTTCCATTTTTAAGAAATTTTCTAATAGGAATCTGTATTGGTTTGGTATGAATTAGTTTATTTTTAAAGATTTATACTTTGTGGTAAAATGTCATTTTATTCTCATGCTCAGATACCAAGGTATAAAGGACAAGGTAAGAAGAAGCCAAGCAGGCGGAAGTCTGGTGCCAAGGTAACGCGGGGCGGCCGAGGAGGAGAGCGGCCTGGGCCGGGCCGACCACCGGCCTCATGCGGGCCTCCTCGGGCGCTGAGTTCCCACTGGCCTAGGGTTACGTTTTCCTTCGAAATGTCACTTTCTTTTATCTGTGATCAGAACATGCCAAAGTCATGGTGACGTAAAAGAAAAGGTAGTCTGACTTTCAGTTTTTATCCAGGTGAAAATCATAGTGCTGTATTTTAAAACGCTGCCCTCGGTTTTGCTTTGAGAATTCCTTGTTTTTTTGGCAACAAAAACAAGTTGAAGATACTTACTTTCCTCTTGAATGGATGGTCACCTATGTATTCTTAACATTATGATTTTTATCTGAGGTAACTAGAACATCAGACTACTTTTTGGATAAGTTCCAGTCGATGAGTAAAGGCCAGCCCTGGTTTCCTTCAAGACACTTCTGTTTGTGTTGAGCAGCTCGTCAGCCCCTGCACGTGTTAGACTTTCTGAGCGCTGCCCCACAGCAGACTCATGGGGGTGCCGCTGTGTCACCGCCTTGGCTGCTTTTTCTCCTTCCCAAGAGATCTGAGAATTCGACTAAGCTAGTAGATGAGCTGCTTATAAAATTTAAGTATTGGAGTTCTCAGAAGCATTAATTATCTGTATAGTTCTTACACTTATTTAGAATAAGATCAAGTTATTTAACGTTCAATTGTGAGAATATCGCTAGTCCTTGTCGAGCCTGTAGGTTTATGTGTAGATTTTTTCACTAAGTTGAGGGCTTCCAAAATTAAAGGCTTTTGAAAAATTGTATTTGCTGTGTTAGCTGGCTTTAGTTCTAGTGGTTTCAATGGTAAGTTCCTGTTACTATATTTGTTCACACTATTCTTTATGCACTGCTACATGAGAAGATGTTTTTAAATGTATTCGAGTGTGTTTGAACATTTACATAGTGAAAGTCTTTGTTAAGTGCTGGGGGCAAGACAGATTTAACATGGGTCCTCACTTAAGCAGTTTATGGTCAAATTGGAGACGTGAGACAGACCTTAAGAAAAATAATTAAGCATATAAGCTAGCATTTTTTTATAGATGTTTTAAGTCAGTTTCTTGTACTATTTTAAAGTATATTTCGTAATATTAAATTTTAAAAATCTTGTTGGTGTCATGAGTTTTAAAGAAGTTAAAACATTTGAAAGAAGTTGATACGTAGAACCAAAGCCACTAGGGGACACATTTCACTTTGTGTGCTGGACGCAGCGGGGAGGGTGCAGACATCGCCCTCCCTCTGCGCCTCCCTCTCACGTGCTCTGCGGGTGACTGAAGAGGCTGCACAGGCCTTATTCTGGAGCTGCAGGCTGCACGTCGGGCCCCTTTTATTTCACGATTGTATTCCTGAGCCCAAAACACTTCCTCAGCAACTTGGAAACCTTTTCCATTCTATTTCCCTGTTCTTGTTTCCAAATTGCGTCTATAAGAAGTCCGTGTTGTACCCAGCGTTGCCTGTTTCCAGCCCAGCAGAGGAGCCGTTAGCTCCCCCTCCCTCTGCCTTCACCTTTTGCCCTGTGCACGCAGCAGGGTCCCAGTACCCTTAGTATCCTAATTTTCTTAACATCTTAATAATCCAAAACCTGAGCTGCATCTGGTCATGGGGGTTGTCCACAGCCAGGCTCCAGGGGGAGCCGTTCACAGGGTAGGTAGTGGCACCTTCGGGTGGGCAGAGCTGGGAGTGGTAGCCCAGGGCGCCCAGTAGGAAGTGTCTGTGTCTTACCGTTTCTTTTGCCTGCGGGAAGGCACAAGTATTAACCGCTCATTCAGAGACTTCTGGCGGTTTTCAGAGAAGCTATATTCATATCAGAAATGAACTTTAAAAAATCAGTTACATGTTTAACTGGTTTGTACTTAGTATTGTAAGCCCGTTAATATGCAAAGCAAAATCTAAGGGTTTTGAACTAATTTAATTTGAGTAAAAATAAAAGTTACGTTTCTTTTTGTTATTGTTGTAGGACAATAAAGGATGCTAGAAGAGTTAGAATACAAGATGCATAAATATTAGATGGGAGGGCATTTCTTTAACGAGTTCAACATTTTAAATGTGCATTAACACTTCCAAAGTATCATCCGTAATAATCTATTTTGGTGGGAACCATTTTGTTGTACCAAGCATGGTGCTAGTTGTCTGAAAAAAATAAATGCATTTTATTTATTATAACAGACTTTTGGTAGGCTCCACTAAGGTTTTTACCATTCAGTTGAAAAAACTAAATAAGGTATTTGATGTTTTCATTTGTTTTTAACACGAAGCTGTTTTAATCATCACATTAAATGTAGCATGGAAGGTTATCCTTTCTTTTCATAATCGATTTTTAGGTGTTTTAAAACTGATTTGTGTTGAGGTGTTTTTTTGCTTCAAGTTCTTAATAAATGACATTTCTAAATTTGTTCCTTGTTTTCAAAATTCTGGGATAAACCCAGCTTTATGTTGATTTAGGGCATTGATGGGGATCACGTGTTGTGTACGTTTGGGAGCGTGTGTTTCCGCATCTTTTGCGGTTGCCTTCGGGTTTTCGAGCTGTAGAAATGATCCCCGAAAGTATAGTCTCACCTTAGGGTTTTCTAGATGAACAAAACAGTATTATTCTGTACACACACACGTGCGCGCGCACACACACACACACACACACCACCCCCTCAATGAAGGAATGCACGTGGGTGAACAAGATGCCAGCACTTGGCCCATAACCCATAATTGTGCCAGGCCTTCTGCTTCAGATCCCAGACTTCTTGTCCGCTGAACCTGCGAGCTGGCTGCACAGGGTAAGAGAGCAGAGCCGCTGGACAGAGGGTAATCTTCAGGCCGATTTCACAGCCAGACATTGGTTCTCATGTGCGTCTGTGGGAATTACAGATTGTTTATATGGCATAGGGATAGCCTTTCTTTAGAAAAACTGAGTTTTTAGAAAGAGGGGCTTGTATGTCTGTTTTGTGGTTTTCAAATTCCATAGTGTTTACTTTCTAGATAAGTAAATTAAACCTTTAAATATATGTGTGTTTTACACACATATACAATGGTAGTAAAACTACTTTTCTAAAGAATTCATTAGTAAGTCATGGGTCACAAACTGTCTTTGGCGGAGTCGGGGAGGGGAGCTGCAGGCTGAAGTATGGGCGGGGAAGAGAATTAGAATTGCACAAGTATTTTTGAATACTTTTGCAAAACGGGGATGTTTCTTTGGTTTTGCTGTTCCTCCGTTATGAACAGTGCAGATTAAGCCTTTAGTTTAGAAAAACAAAATTATTTTTTCCAGGTTTTTAAGACATTCTACTGATAATTCAGTTTTTGGCTACTGGAAAATTGGTAGTTATTTCTCTGTGAAACTTCTTTATGATGCTGATTTGCTGTTAATCTAGAAATGATTGAAATCTTGAATGTGTAAGTATACTAGTAGAAAATTAAACATACACTAGAACTTCTTTACAGTTTGGCTGTAATTTACCATAAAGCTTATTAGCCCTGGGGTCCATCCAAGGAATTAAGTGACTGCTGTAGTGCTGTGCAGTAGGCCTCCTTATCTGGAAAGACAAGACTTTGTTATGTTTTATTATAATTACCTCTTAGTTCCTAGGGCAGCTGTAACAAAGCACCACAAAGTTGGTAGCTCGAAACAGCGGAAGTGTACTGTCTCACGGCTCTGGAGGCTGGAAGTCTGAGATCAAGGTGTTTGCGGGATTGCCTCCTTCTGAGGCTGGGACTCTGTTCCCGGCCTCCCTCCCGGCTTCTCGCAGCTCGCAGCAGTCCTCGGTGCTCCTTGGCTTGTAGACACATCGCTCCAATCTCTGCCATCATGTTGACGGGGCTTTCTCCCTGTGTGTGCCTGTCCTCTTTTGTTGGGACACCAGGCGTATTGAGTTAGGGGCCTGCCCGCCTCCACTGTGCCCTCCCCTTAACTGGTTACATCTGTAGTGACCCTACTTGTAAATGACTGCACATTCTGAAGTACTGGGTGTTAGGACTTCAACTTACCTTTTGGGGGGATGCAGTTTAACCCGTAATAACCTCCAAGGCTTCTGAGGTTGTCCAGGGAATGAATTCTAAGGCATTGTCATAGGAATTTTTTTTTTTTGGTTGCATTTCTTTATTTTAAACAATTCTTAATCTTAGCTGTTTAGATTTATCCTGAGTCTTAATTTGTCCACGTCTAGGTGATAGAGACTTAAGTAACTGAAGTTTGTGTACGAGAATTGTCTTAAGCCATGATAAAAGTTTTTTAAACAGATCCCAGTCTATTTCAATTTCAGTTATGAGAAATAGACCTTATTTTCACTAGACCAATTCTTCTTCCTGTGTTCTCAGTATCAGTTGATAGTCTCCAAAACTGAAACAGGGAGCCATTCTTAAATCTCGCTCCTCTCGCAGTTCCCATATTAAATCCATTACCAAGTCCTGCTAACTTAACTTGTATATACTTGTCTGAACTGTCCCGTCTAATTAATCCTTATTCTAGCTGTCAGTTTCCTCATAGGCAAAATGGAATGATATTGTGTCATTCTTGTCAGCATTATTATGCCAGCTTTACAGATAAAGAAATGGAAGCATAGGGAGATCAGGGCCTTGTGTAAAGTTACATAGAAGAGTTGGGATTTACACACAGCATCCAGCTGCTTCTACAGTTCTAGTTAAATCCCTGGTACCTTTTTTTTTGGAGTTTTACTCACACAGCCTCCTAACTGTTCTCCTCTTTTAAGGGTTTTGGCTCTTCAAGTTTGTTTTTTACGTAGTCACGTGATCTTTCTAATATGCAAACATGACTCCTCCGTGAGATATCTCTGTGATCTGGGACCTGTCTTTATTCTGCTGAGCCTCGCTTTAACGTCACACTTTAGCAGTTCTGGGCTCTGTGTTTCTTGGTGCATATCCGTTGTTTCTCAGTTTTGTGCCTTTACTCTAGCTAATCCACTGCCTAGAATACCCTGTCCTTAACTCCTGTCTTCAAAGTTCTGTTTATTTTTAAAACTCAGCTTAGACATCTTTACCTCCAAGAAGACATTTTAAAGCTTCCTTTTTTTTAAGTTTGTATTTGGTGTCTCTCTGTACCCCGTGTGTATCTCCATCATTAAACTTACCATTTAAAAATCTAAAAAATAAAAAAATAAATAGATCCCAGGGTATATGCATCGTGAGTTGATCTGTTGTTGCTCAGAAAATTTGGACTTCCTCCATGGAAAATTGCTCTTAAAGTTTTGCAGTACTTTTGTTTCAGTCTACAGAATGTTTTGATAAATGCTTCTCCTCTTAGTGTGGATTTTCTTTTTAACAGTAAAAAATATTCGGAATTAAGTTTAGTGAATTCATTACTAACCCGGTTAGGTAATGGTCTTTTTGATAAAAAATGAGCCATAGTTACGAAGTGATGACACATTCCTATGTGATTTAGAAATTGATTTTGACAGCGCTTCCAAAGCAGATTGCGTGTTTTTAAAGTTTAATTTTACTCCATAGATAAATAGAGCTATAATTTTAAAACAAATTATTATTTTGAAAAATACGTATTGTGTTGAACATCATAATGTGCTACTCCATGAAACTTGTCTTCCTAAAACTAGTCTTTTGTTTCATAGCAAGACTAAAACCTGTCAAAAATAATCATGGATCTATATTGGTTATTAAGTTCAGATAGTTCATTATATGGACTTAAATTATGTTGCTGTGAATTCGCGGGGAGGAGAGACTTTGTTGGAATAACGATTGTTTCCTGTGATGTGCTTTACGTTTGTATTTGTCCGTTTCATGTCAGGTGTCCTTTTGAATTTTCTCACGGATGTTTTGAAGGAGACAGTCTTTCACTGTCTCAGTATCTGTCATCATAAATGCGTTTAAACAGCACAAGAATGCAGGGTATTTATTTCCAAATGCATATTCCTTTGAAAAGATATACATCAACTTTTAAAATATTTATAAATCAGAAATTATAACGGGCATGAACATACTTAAGAAATACATAGGTGGGTGGTGCTTCTCTGTAATTGATAATAATAGGAAAACTTCGAGAAAGTTATTGGGAAATTGAAAATGTGTCTGCTTCTTTGAACATATCCTGTGTTGTCTAAAAGGGCGATAACTTGGTATTTATTTCTCCAGACATCTCTTTTTACAACCATGGATGTATCTGTATTAATAACGTATGGAATGCATGGCTCTATACAAGGCCCTAAAAATTGTATAGCATATATCTTACCTTCTGTCAACGAATCATGGCCTCTAATTAGTGTAAAACTATAAGTGTATATCGTACTGCATAGCACCTCCTGTCTATACACAGATTGAAAGGGCAGTCATCCTTAGTGTCTCCTTGAGTGATTTCTAACCCGCATTATTACCACTTTTCCCCAGCTGCCCATCCCTTTTTTCGTACCTCCTGGTAATAATTTGACTTGGGAAAGACTACTGTGGTGCAATTCTTGAGGAAATTCGTGCCTGAGAACAGTAAATTCCTTACAATGATATAGTGAGTAGCCGAGTATGGACTACGTTACACATCCCGTGTTTCAGGAGAGTGCTCGTCTCACACGCTGCGGCATCTTAGGCAGCACTGCTCTGTGTAGTGTGAAGGCTGAATCTTGGGAGACTGTCATTTTTAACCCATAAAAACTACAGTTTCATATGACTCAACCTGATAGCAGAGCATAAGCCTTTAGAGCTAACCTCTGGAATCAGACTTTGATATCAGACGCCTTTACTCCCTGGCTTGACAAGTGACTGCAGTGTCTCTACATCTCCTTTTCCATTTCTGCAGAGAAAACAGAACCTGCCTCTCACACCATAAGGTTATTTTGAGGATTAAAATGAGGTAACACGTGGGAAGCATTTGAAGACTTTCCATAAATGTTAGCTACTTTTATTATTACTATCATGATATTTTGGTTTCGTTGTTACTATTTTTATGTTGTTGACATAGAAGTGTCTAAAGACAAAAAGAAATCTGACCAAGGATAGAATAAAATTAGGTTGTGAGGGTTAGGGCTGCCTGAAAACAGGGAAATACAGTGTGCAGTATATTTTCTGCTAACATCACCAGATCAGTAGGACGAGTAAAAATGCTTGAGGATTTTGTATGTTGGTTTCAGATATATAGAGACATATACATCAGTACATGCATCCATGGACGTTGAAGGGAGGTGTGGAATGGGGAGTTACTCTGAAAGTCTAAAGACCAGTGGTAAAACTAGCAAAACTTTACTTTAGAAATGTGAACGGTAAAGGCGGCATCTTTCACCTTGATGTCCGCTGTATTTGGCACTGGATGGAAAACTAGTTTTATTGACGACCACTTTGTTTTAATGCTTGGTTCATTTATGTGATGGACTAATCTTCCTTATATCCTTTATTAGTAATGCTTTTTATTTTCCAGTTGAAAACATATTAAGGTAATTTATGAAGCAGGGATACATATGTAAGAGGAAATGGGAAAGTTTGTGTATAAATGGGCTAGGTAAAGGTATTGCCATTTAGGGAGGGAGGAGAGGAATGGTACAAACATGTTTGACGTTTTTCCCCTTCAAAAGTTAGTTATGCTCTGAAGCCTGGGGATGAACTGGTAGGTCCGGGGGGTCCCACTGCACCTCATGCCGTTGCAAGACCCCACGTGTGTATGCGCGTGCATACACAGAACTGCGTATGTTCACGTGACTTTTTTTATTATTTAAGATGTCTTATTAAAGTTTTATTTCGCCAAGGAGACCTTTTCTCTTTCCCTCTCTTTTTCTAGAAGGCCAGCAATGACGCTAGTCAGAGTGATACCAGTATCTCATCATCAGAACCAAAGAGCAAAAGTAGTCTTCACTTACTGGCCCATGAAACAAAAATTGGATCCTTGTTAAGCAACAAAAGTCTAGATGTCAAAGACAAAGCTGGTCCTTGTCCAGATGAAGATGATATGGAAGGAGATTCTTTCTTTGATGATCCCATTCCTAAACCAGAAAAAACCTATGGTTGGTGAGTAACCTGTGCTTTTATATTATCAGACTAGCAGCTTAAAAATAGAATTTCTAAATGTTTTATGTTTAAGAAATAATGAGCTACCAGTGGTTCTGTAATTAGTGAATTTGTAAGTCTGATTTTGTGTCATTAAAGCCTTTTATGTTGTCAAACAGTTCCAAGTTTTGAAGGACCTAGATGTTAATGATTTCAGCAGGTAGGTTTGTACTGAGTGCCTGCCGTTTGCCAGGTACCGTTTCAGGTACAGGTGCAACAGTGATGGAGCAGGCAAAATCTCTGCTTCCGGGAGCTCATACTCTGGACGGCAGCAGCAATAAGTTAGGAGTCCCCAGGTGCTGTGTCGCGTAGATGCAGCCCGTGTTACAGGAACTGAGAGAACGGAACGGCGGAGGGCGGGAGTGTGGGTGTGGAGGGCGGCCGGTGCTCAGTAGCTGTCGGAGAAGGCCTCACCTCAAGGGCGAGCTTACGGAGGGGAGAGCAGGCCAGGCGTTGAGCTGGGCTTCCGGAGCCCTGCACAGGCGGAGGGGAGTGGTGCGGTGGGTCCGAGGAGCTTGCAGGAGGTGGAGTCGGGCCAGGGGCCGGGGCCACCGCAGGGCTTGGCCTGAACCCGAGGGGCCCGGAAGCCCCGGGCTGTGAGCAGCAGCGTGACTGCTCCGACTTGCGCGGTGACGGGGCCCCCCGGATGCTGGGTCTCCAGGCGGGAAGCTCTTAGGGTTTTCCAGGTGAGGGGTGATGGCGGAAGTGGTGAGCAATAGGCAGTAGGGGATGTATTGAGTTTGGATCCAAAAGGATTTGCTGGTAAGTGTGCGAGAGGAAAAGCAATATCAAGGGCAGCTCCAGGGTTCTTCCCAGGCTGAGTAACTAGGAGTTTTTCCAACTGATCGAGGTGAAGAGCAGGGGGAGCGAGGCTGGATCGCGCAGGTGAGCCGCGCGGCGGTCCAGAGCTCACTCTCGACCAGCGAGTTCAAGAAGGTTGTCAGTGGAAAGGTGAAGCCTGTTTTCGGGTGTGGGTGTGGGCATTCAGGGAGAGGTCTGGGCTAGAGGTGACGATTAGGGAGTCATCAGTCTTGGCTGAGGTCACAGCCGGGAGACTGGAAGAGATCACCAAGGAAGGGGCACTGCAGCGGGAAGGGGACCCAGAGAACCGGAGGGAGAGGCGTCCTTGGAGGAGGAGGCCCAAGTGAGCAGCCGAGTTAAGTTCTGCTGAAAGTCGCCCTTTGCACTTAGCCCCGATGCCCCTCGCGGGCGGCCCTGGGGCAGTGTTAAAGGGTTAGCGTGGGTTCAGGAAAGCCTGAGGCGAGAGGACTGTATGTGGCAGAATGATTTCCTGATGAGTTTTCCTGTACAGGGTGCAGAGGGATGCGCGGTGGCTGGAGAGCGGGCGTGGGGCTAGAAATGTTAAACTGCGAAGAACAGTAGCGCGTGCGTGTGTCGATGAGAATGATCCGGTTTTAAAGAGGAAAGATGAACGAAGTAAGAGCGGGAGGGGGGAATTCCTGGAATGCTGCACCTCCGTGCCGGCGCCGGAGGAGGTGAGAGGGCGCCGGGCCGGAGGGCGAGCCTGCGGGCTGCTGGGCACTGCCCCGCGTCCGCTGCAGGCTGGCGGTCAGGGCTGTGTGCTGAGGTCAGCTGGTGGCGTCATTTGCGGCCCGCTCTCCGGGGCACGTCTGGGCTGTCGTGCTGTGCTCGTCAGCTTCTGCGCTGTCGCTTGCCTGCATCTCTGGGCCACGGAAGGGGCTTCCGATAAAATCCCCGACAGTGAAGCCCATGAAGCGGAGCGGTTTAATTTGTGAGACGTCGCACGCAGTTCTAGAGAGGGGGAACTTCCTGCGCGAATCTGCAGTGATTCTTAGTCTGTTTTGCCTTGCCAGGTGTACTTCATGATTTTGAATCTGTGAAATGTATATTCTTTATTTCCCAGCTCCTGTGTTGCCTACAAGATATATTCAAGCTGCTTGTGTTTTAATGGCAGAATGTAAGAATCCCATTTAACTGTACACTTGTTTCTTGCTAGGAGAAGTGAACCTAGTAAGCAAGTAGGAAGCCTTTCATCGCTCTCGGACGCCCCCCCCTTAAAAAGTGGACTCAGCTCCCTTACTGGAGCTCCCTCATTGAAAGACTCTGAAAGTGAGTGTCTGGAAGTCCCTAGGTTTGCTGACTTCTGAAGACGTGGACTTTGAATGCTGATGATATTTTTTTCTCTAATTAATTAAGTAGTGTATGATCATCGTATATTTTTTCAGGAAAATATATGTAAAATCATAAAAATAGCCCATAATTTTACTACTCAGTGATATTTCCTGTTAATATTTTATTTTTAAAATTTCTTTTGAGCATGGGCCTATTCTCTATATTGTTTTGTATTCTGCTTTTCCTATGCCATGGAAATGTTTTTAGGAAATTGACTTTTTAACCGTCTTCTATAATAAATAGGCACTATAATTTTTAAGCCATCTCTCTTTTCTGGACATTTAAATTGACTTCTGTAGGATTTACTTACAATTAATTTTTAAAACTTAGTTTCATAGATTCTGCAGATACCACAGTAATCATCGTAGGAATGTTAAACTACTACTCTCCCTCTAGGGATTTGGATCAGATGTATCTTTTTGTATGCAGCAGAGGTAGGGGTTGTCAGCTAGACATGGCACGGCTCTCCTTCTGCACACAGATGGTGACAAGACCAAGGATTTAAAAAGCAAAGCCTTAAACATGTAATACAGATGAGCTTTGTACACTATGTCATAGTAAATATAGGATTTAATTGGCAGAGTGTTTAGCATTTAATTTAATCCAATTAAATTAGGATTTAATTGGCAGACTGCCTCTTTGAGTAGATCTTTATTAGGAAATTGCTGTGGGGTTTTGCATAATCTCGTAGTACTTACTAACCATTTTGTGGTATGTGATACCACTGTAGTAGGATTTCTTGGGGCACATAAAGTAAACTAGCCATGAGTCTGTTAATTCGGCCCAGTTTCCCTCTTCTTCTCCTTTCCCTTGGTATTGTCACCTTCAGTGAAGGAATCCAGAGTGTCATGATCATGTCACTCTTAATACTGACTAGGAAATAATGATTTAGAGAGGGCCTTGAGAACTGGGCACTGAAGAAATAAAAACCAATGAGATAAGTTTGGTAAATGAAATAGCGATTAAATTGAAGCAAAATTTAGAAGTTCAAAGGAAAAATAAAACCGATGAGAATAATTAACTGTAGTCTATGAATTCATACCCAGTAGGGCTTCTTATAGAAGGCTGATATCTGATGGTTGGGTAGAAAATGATTTTGATGGTCAGGTTCCAATAGAAAGTAGTATGGCTACGAAAAGGATATGTAATAGTGTGGTTAAAAAAGGGATGTGTGATACGTAGTGTAAGCGTATTATATTGTGTAATGCATAATAATGCATAATGCAGTGTAATTAATCACAGTTTGTAATTTTCTTCTTAGTTTTTGGTTATGATGTATCAACAAACCCTGTACTGCAAAAAAAAGTTGACATGGTTTAGAGACTATTATATTCTAAAAGTCAATTTAATGTGACTATTTTTTCCTGTTCACAGGTAAAAGGGGAAACACAATTCTGAAAGATCTTAAATTGGTCAATGATAAAATCGGATCACTTGGTTTAGGTCAGTAGATTTCCAGTTGCAGTATGGACTGCTTTAAGGCGATTATTATTATTATTTTTTGCGGTACACGGGCCTCTCACTGTTGTGGCCTCTCCCGTCGCGGCGCACAGGCTCCGGACGCGCAGGCTCAGCGGCCATGGCTCACGGGCCCAGCCGCTCCGCCGCACGTGGGATCCTCCCGGACCGGGGCACGAACCCGTGTCCCCTGCATCGGCAGGCGGACTCTCAACCACTGCGCCACCAGGGAAGCCCTAAGGCGATTATTTTTTAGAATAAAATCTTAAATGAAGTGTCAGTCAGTCTACCGTGAGCACCTCATGCACAGATGGTTGGACGGTTTTTATGTATCCAGGGTTACTGTGTCGGCCAGGGGTGGAGGGAGTAGTAACCACAGCGGATTCTGTCCTTGTGGGGTTTAAACCTAGCGGGAAGATGGCTGTCAAACAGGTGCCTTACGGGTACTTTGAGTGTTAGAAGAGTCAGGCCGCAGCCTTACGGAAGCAGGGAGTAGTTTGACTTAGCCTAGCCTTGGCGATGGGGGAGCCTCTCCCAGGAAGTGACTGCCCTGCGAGACCTGCTGGGGCAGGCAGAGGGGAGAGCCTGCCGTTCGGACCGCGAGCACAGTGCGTGCCGAGGCAGGGGCGCTTCCCTGGGGCTGGCGGAACGTGGTCCGGGCCCCAGGGAGTCAGTCTGATGGGGATGGACGTGTAACAGGAACTCTGGGGTGTTGTGCCCCGTCCTGTGGCCTGGAGCAGCAGCGGGAGCGGTACTCCTGCCGCAGGAGAAGCCTCCGAGTGCCCTGGGCCACTTGTGGACACCGTACCGCCTTCAGAACCTTGACGCTTCAGGAATAAGGCTTTAGAGCACAGTTTAGTTGGGGAGACAAAAGTATTAGTCAAAGGCACTCATGTTCACAGACAGGTGCTTCATATGTGTAAAGCACGAGTTGGCAAACTCTTCCTGTAAAGGGACAGAATGGGTATTTTAGGCTTTGTGGGCCACACGTAGTCTCTGAGTATTCTTTGTATTTTTACAATCATTGAAAAATGTAAAAGCCATTCCTAACTTGCAGGCTGTAGAAAAACAGGTTGTGGGCGGATTTGGCTTGCAGGACAGGCTTGTATGTGTGACCAGGAAGTCAGAGGCTAATGTTAGGCTCCAGCCCACTCTTCAGTGACTATTTTGTCCTTGAATTGGCTACAGAAGCCGGAGGAAGGTGGGGGAGTGGGTGGTTAGTTTCCCCCAAATCCAAACTGCAGCCCAGCTGTTCTTTTTAATGATGCCATATAATTCAGTAGTGTAGTTTTTGAAGGAAATGTGTGTCTAACTGTAGATAAATTGTGAGGTGTATTTCTATAAATATAACATATGTATCTTTTCTTAAACTTACCAGGGACTGGACAGGAAGACGACTATGCTGATGATTTTAACAGGTGAGAAGAACGGTTGGACAAGAAATACCTAAATTGTAAACAGTTTCTGAACAGGAAAGTATGACAGAATTACGTTGGTGCTTACTTTAGTCTTAGTTAATCCAGAATTATACATTGGACTTTGAAGCGTGTTTTTGATTTTACATTAGAATAAGAACATCTGTATTATGTGCAGGGAACTTGGTAAGAATAAGAAAAGGAAGTAACATTGAAGGATCGACTCAGAAGCCAGCAGAAGCAGTTAGGCCACTGGATTGTCAGTGCTTTAGTTCTCCCCTTTCTGATCTCAGTGGGGGGAATTGTCTACATTCGGCTTAAACAAATTGCCCCCTCAAATGGTTTTTCTGATTCACGTGACATTTCTTAATATTTTGTTTTAGGTAATTTTTTTATGTATGTAAAGAAAATATAACCTATGACTTGGCTAATAATTAATTTGGAAGTAATATTTGTTGTAGATATGATTAGAAATTTTAAATCAGAGTTTGAGAATTTTATGTAACTGATAGTTTTTTTCCCCCAATTTAGAATTTGTGTTTACTTCCTAACATACAGTTTTTTGAGAGATGAAATTTTTAAAATCTGGGTTTGCTTCTTTCATGCCATTGTGACCATAGTCACTAGTATGAAGCTTAGTGTTCTCATCTGGTAAATGGACTGGACTATTCCTGTGCCCTTGCTGAGTTATTTTAAGGCTCAAGTGAGATGAGATGTATGGAATTAATGATGTGTAATAGTTTATTCTATTTTATTTAAAGAATTAAAGAAAGATTGAAGAATGCTAGTTACTCTCTCTAAATGTTTATATTCAAAGTTCTTATTTTTCTTTTTTTTTCCCCCTGAAATTAGTACCAGCCATCGCTCAGAAAAAAGTGAGCTAAGTATTGGTGAAGAGATCGAGGAAGACCTCTCTGTGGAAATAGATGACGTCAATACCAGTGATAAAGTATGATGTGCTTCTCCCGTGGAGCGCTGTCTGTGCCTGTTGCCTTGAGTTACTGTAAAGCTTCAAAACTTTACACTTTTTGCAGGGCAGGAATAGAAAGGCAGACTTAGAGAACAGATGTGGGACACAGGAGGGGAAGGGGGGAGGGTGGGATGAATTGGGAGATTAGGTTTGACGTAAATACACTAGCATGTGTAAAACAGATAGCTAGTGGGGACCTGCTGTATAGCACGGGGAGCTCAGCTCGGTGCTCTGCGATGGCCTAGATGGGTGGGGTGGGTGGCGGGGAGGGAGGTCTAAGGGGGAGGGATGTGTGTACGCGTAGGGCTGATTCACTTTGCTGTGAGGCAGAAACTAACACAACGTTGTGAAGCAATTATACGCCAAAAAAAAAAAAAATTATACCAACGAGGAGGAAAGCAGTTCCGTAAAGTTTATGACGGAGTTTCCTGGTCCAAATCTGAAAAGAACGTCTGTAATGAACGCGGAAAATTGTTTTCAGTTGTCGCCTGCTTTGTTAACCGAGTGCTTGGGAAATGCTGGCGTGTTATTACTGGGGCTTCAATTGCTGTGGGTGTAACTGGGCCATGGTGGGTCAGGATGAGAGTCAGAATCGACCACCTCAGGGTGTAGACACTGTAGGCAGGAGGTCCTTTTAAGAGACGTCAGTATCGAAGGTTTGTGTGTATATAAGAGCCCTGTGAATGCAGGAGCTGAAGCAGAGACTGGGGTGTGGAGTGTTCTGAGCAGGCAGGGAGACAAGACAGCAGAAACGGGGAGTCAGGGTGTGAAATTAGGCATGCGTTTTGGAGTCACATTTGACCTTTGCTTGGGCAGAGAGCAGAAGATGCCTAGGTGTATGATAGATCTGAGATGTAAGGGAGCATCTCAGGATCAGATGTCAGTGCCCACGGTAAACTGTGGGTGAGTCTGCCTTTGAGGTTGTAGGTCGCTACAGCCTGGAGGTGAACCTTGCTTTCCAGAATGAGGAAAGACTCTCCAAGTGCTTGTGGCTGTCAAGGACTGTCATGTAGGGAGAAGGCCTTTGAGAGAAGCAGCATTTTATAATGAATCTGGGCCCGCGTTCCTATTCTTTTATGTATGTGCTTTCTCAGGCGAGCTGCAACCTTTAATCCTCAGTTTCTTTATTCATGAGAGGAGGTGTCAATGCCTCCCTCACAGGCTTGTTCTGAAGGTTAAGTGATAATATATAACGTGCCTTCTCTAATTCCTGAGACGGTATAAGTTTGTAATAATTTGTCTTTCTCTTTTTACCTTATGTCATCCTAAAGAGGCCTGAAAATGTTGCTTTAAAGTTACAAAAAGAGCTACAGATGGGTTATTTTAACAGCCAGTCTTCTTGTTCGTGTAGAGTTCAGCTGTTACCTCAGCTTTCAAAAAAATCTCAGAAAAGGAAGAAGAAAGTGAGGGCGAGGACTTCTGCCTTTGCAGCAGTTTGTAGAGCATAAGACGGCGCTTAAGCTACAGCGTAGATGTTAAACATTGTTTAAGACTCTGCTTGCATCCTGACACTAGTTCTTTTCTTTCTTTTGAACAACGAAGCTTGATGACCTGACACAGGACCTGACTGTGTCCCAGCTCAGTGACGTTGCGGATTATCTGGAAGATGTTGCCTAGGCGATGAAAGAAGGAAGTATTCTAATCGGCAAAGGGACAAAGGACTCTGATCAGTTCTTTTTTTTTTTATCCTGGACAATCTCTCTTTGCTGGAATGTCTGCTCCCTGTTGGTGCCTGTGTTCCAAAAAGATTACAGATATTAAAAAAATTAACTGTTGGGCTTCCCTTGTGGCGCAGTGGTTGGGAGTCCACCTGCCGATGCAGGGGACACGGGTTCGTGCCCCGGTCCGGGAAGATCCCACGTGCCGCGGAGCGGCTGGGCCCGTGAGGAGCCATGGCTGCTGCACCTGCACTTCCGGAGCCTGTGCTCTGCAACGGGAGAGGCCACAACAGTGAGAGGCCCGCGTACCGCAAAAAAAAAAAAAAAAAAAAAAAAAAAATTAACTTTTCATTATACTAAACAAAATACTCCTATTTGAGACCATGCGTGGAAGATTCAGTATTCTTAATTTGGTTTAGGTGCGTGCTTCTCTGTGGAAGTTGATTACGCTCAAATTCGCTACGAGGAGCGAGTCTGTGAAATGCCAGTGTAAAGCGCGTAACGAAGGCGCCAGTAAAGCCGTAGGGTCCCAAAGCTCCGCGTGCGCACCTGTGGGGCAGCCGCCTGGGGTCAGGCACTTCGGCAGCAGGTGGTCCGTCTGCAGTCAGCGCGTTCGGCAGCAGGTGGTCCTGCAGGTAGTTGGCAGGTGGCCTGGGATTTCTGCAGTCCTGAAGCCCATCACTGTAAGTTACATTTGATAGGTTGACTTTCTTTTATATTTCCTTCCGTTTGGAAGGTTTGTTAGACCATTAAGGTTATATTAAAATACTCGTGTGTGCTACTTAGTTTTGCTTGTTCTAAAGATTAAAATCCAGATGTGGTTATGACTTTTGATTCGTGGGATTGTCTCTGACAGCACTTGCAGTCGCCACGCTATGTCCATGTAAGAAGCTTTATTCACAGGTTCTCCTTGTCATAGTCATAATTTATTATTTGTAAAGATGCCTTGAAACATATTAAACACCAAAATGCATCTGAAACCATTAAGCAGTGCTTTTATTTCAGATCTATAAGTTGGTTATATTAAAATCCAAATTGGACTGTAACAGTAGTAATGGCCTAAGACCATATCCAGTTTGACAAGCTTTATACACTGTACATAGTTTCATTGTAACCCTTAAAAGTTGAGCCAATGATAGAATTTCAGGCAGTCTCGTTTACATTCTATCCATTGTGCTGCTATTTATGTAGGTTGCTGACATTACTGATCCTGAAGTATCAAAAAGAACAATTGGAAGTGATGCATGCATGTTCATGTTGATGTAAGTAAAGCTGTGATTGTGTTAAATTTTGTACTTTTTAATTTCAGTTAAATTAAAGCTTTATATTGTCACCTTTATTAATAAAAGGAGCAAATTAGACCTAATTCATTGATCTCAAGAAGTGAACAGACTTTGTGGTTTGTCTAATGTTAGTTTTTCATTGCATACTAGTCTAAACATTTCAGAAATATTTACTAGGCTCCGAAATGTAAAGGGAAGTGATCATGTATGGATCAAGGTTATGTGACATTAGAATCTGATTTTATACAATTTAAGTGAAGCTGAGCCATGAACACCAAGAGGAAGCAGGACAGAATGTGGGCCAGGGCAGCCTGGGAGCCGCTCTGCCAAGCTGCCCTCAGTCTGTGGGCCGTGATCTCAGTCTCGGTCAGGCTTTTTGTTTCATGTGAGGAAATAGCGCCGCGTGAAGGTGTCGTCTGTTGCTAAAAGTCCCCCAGTGTGCTCGCTGTAAAATGTATTTCCTTGGATGTCATCTCTGTAAAAAGTCATTTTCTATAAAGATTGTGGTTCTGTTCTGGCCCTCTGGAATCTGTGTCAAATGTGTGATTTATTTTTGATATTATTTGATAGGAGCTAGATTTCTGTGCAGTGATTTGAAATCATTTCAATGGAATGAGCATCGGGGTGTGGCGCTTTAATTTTGCAGAAAACTTTTGAATAGTAGCATCTGAAATCTGTCATTTTTCTGTTACCCACAGAATCTGATCTTTTTATGGTATCTGGGAGGATGGGGAGAAAATGCCAACTATGAGACTCGCTTTGTCATCAGCAATACATACATCTGATCCGATAGTTTTAATAGCTTAAAATTCAGCTGTGAAAAAGAGCTCTGTTTCCACATGTGTCCCTTGATTAGATAGAAGGTTTTGAGGGTGATTAGCGTTTTCTTTTTGTTGAGAAGTACATATTGAAACATTAACCCAGGAAATACGTTTTTATGGTAAAACCTGTATTGTACGGTGGAGTTTTTCAGATGTTTCTTTGTGTGTCAGATGTCAATAAAAGTCTCGTTTTATTGATGGTGACTGAAGTGAGCGAAAGCTCACGCCCTTTGTATTTCCTACTGACAGTAACCAGGCCCCAGCTGTGCTGACCTTGGTCCTGCCCCGATGGCCGCCGCCTGCCTCTGCCCCTCGCCCCTCTTTCCTCGCTCCCCGCCCCAGCGCCGCACAGCACCTGCGAGCTGCCAAGGTGGGTCCTGTCTCGGGGTGTATCTGCCTCTCCTTGTCTGGATCGTCCTGCCCGCCGAATCCTGCCGGGCTGGCTTGTTTCCGGCTCGTTCTCAGAGAAGCTCTAGCCGGAAGGGGATGCCCGTTTTCCCTCCCGTCACTGTCACGTTTGCCCTGTGTATTTTATTCATCTCTCATTGGTGTCTGAGATGCGCTGGGTTATCATCCATAAGCTCCGTTGGAGAAGGGACTTTGTAAGCAGTGTGTATCCCTGGTGCCTGGAGCAGAAGTCGGCCCCAGTACGTGTCTGGTGAGGATCCAAGGCGACCACATGCACAGATCCAGGGGTCTGGGAAGCGCAGGCTGGGGCTGGGCAGCTGCCGCCCGAGGACGACACGGCACGCTTTCGGGGGGACAGCTGACCTTACCCTGAACCCAGGGAGGCCCCTGCTTCAAGTCTGAGGAGTGGCTCAGGGACAGCGGGCCTGGCTGCCCCACCCGCCCCCCCGGGCTGGTCGGAGCATTGCTCCGGACGGACGTGGGCAGGCCTCCTGTCTGCGGCTCAGTGTGGACACTGGCACAGGGCAGCAGCGGGGTTCGAGGCCGTGCACTGACGGCCCTGTTGGACGTGCCGGAGGGCAGCGCTCACCTGGGGAAGAGCACGCCCCACGGCCCAGGTGCAGACCCTCCTGGACTCGGCCTCGGGCTGCCTGGGACCCCACCTGGTCTCTACCCTTGCACACTAACCCACCCCGCCCTCCTGACACGGTCTACACTGCCAGCCCCCATGGTACGAAGGGGCGTATTTGGTGGAAACAAGTGCAGAGGAAATGCACTCTCCTGGGTCATCCACACTGGACGGAGGAGGAGAGTGAACAGCATGTGACGAAGGCTGAGATGAACCAGCAGAATGGCTTTTCTTGGGGGAAGCGATTCAGAGAACAAAGTAATTTTAAAGTAAAAACCTAATTGCACTACTTGAGATTTGAGAACGTTTGTACCTAAAAAAGGCCGCTATGAAAATGGTGCAGTCAAGATGATCTTTTAAAATTAGTTATCTTTGGCTGCGTTGGGTCTTCGTTGCTGCGCACGGGCTTTCTCTAGTTGTGGTGAGTGGGGGCTACTCTTTGCTGTGGTGCGCGGGCTTCTCATTGCGGTGGCTTCTCTTGTTGCGGAGCACGGGCTCTAGGCGCGCGGGCTTCAGTAGTTGCAGCACACGGGCTCAGTAGTCGTGCCTCGCGGGTTCTAGAGCGCAGGCTCAGTAGTTGTGGCACACGGGCTTAGATCTTCCCGGACCAGGGCTCGAACTTGTGTCCCCTGCCTGCATTGGCAGGCGGATTCTTAACCACTGCGCTACCAGGGAAGCCCCCAGAATGATTTTTGATTAAAAAGTTGTGCCAAGTCATTCGATGGACGGATTGAATGATGGGATAATGCAAAAAGAAAAAAATTAGTAACCTCAAAGGTAAAAAACTCCCTGCATGTGTAGCAAAAAGACCAAGGTGGAAACAGAATGGTCAGGAGATGTGGACAGAGGATTGACTAAGGACTGCAGCAGCTACGTGTCCATCCACAGGGTTAAAACTGAGGCAGGAAACATTGGCAGAAACGTGCATAGGTTCAGAGACACCTGAGTGTCTGGATGAGTGAAAGCCAGGCCCACGGCTGCGTGGATCCTGATTAGTGTGAAAAAAAGACTCTTCCAAGATCATTTTAAAGGAATGAGAATGAAATTGCCTGACCGGATGCTACAAGTAATAGAGCAATAACTACAGTTAGGAGGGAAAATGAATTTTGAGCATAGAATTTCTACCCTGATGGAAAAAAAAAAAAAAGCAACCTTCCTGCCTTGTAGGAAATGGATTGCAAAGCAAGGTAAGATGGGTCTGGCCTCTCATGTGGCATCAGGCTCCCGTCACGTCTCTGCGGGGCAGTCTGTGCTGCTACCGGCAGTGGGAGGGGACCTGTGGACCCCTCCCCACCTTCTGGAGCACGCTGGGCCTTTACCAGGGCTTTGCCTCTGCAGAATGGTGACTCTGGGTAAAGTCGGGCCTGCTTCCCCGGAACCAATGAAGGAGAAGAGAGGGCAGGGGGTTCCCGGGCCTGCATCTCAGGGTGGATGGAGAGGAATAGGGACAGGGGAGCAAGCAGGATAGAGGTGTCTGGGCCATGCCTTATATACAGGGGTCATTTCTGATATTTTCACCTGAGTTTGTTGTTTTGGCAATTTATGAAATCTTCCGGTTTGATAATGAAATTATTTTTCCCGTAAATGTTTAATTTTCAAACACTTCTAGTTGCTAAAAGCCAATTTGGGCATGTTTTATAAATCACTAGACTATTGGATATGGATCTTAAACTCTCTTTTAAATCATTTATAGTTTGTAAAACTGAATGGTAGCTCTTCCGAAATGGAAATTTTTGATGAATGAGTTCCCTTTTTACTTAAGGCATTTAGCATTTCTCTCCCCTTTCTGTCTCAGTCCATGTGACGTGTGACTTTTTATCTGACCTTACGTTGAAATTTTGGTATACAGAATGCTGTGCTGCACCCACCGTCCTTAGTCTGGTGTTGGGTCTCGACGGCAGGCGCTCCTGCAGCCCCAGGTGCGTTGGCTGTTTGGCTGGGGTGCCACCTTCCCTGACCCCTCTTCCCCATTGCACACACCTGGGCTATGCTTACGCTTTCTCCTCTTTCAAGGCCCAGGTTAGAGGAAGCAAGTGTCTTGTCTCCTCGGTGTGCCAGGTACTTGTCTTCTGTCCCTTTGACTCCCTGCACATCCCGTTGTGGGGGAAGTATACCAGAATTCCAGCAGATGTTTACAAACGTTTAAGGTGCTGGGGGCCAGGTGCCGTGCCGGTGTGCGCACGCTCTGTGCACAGTCGGTAACGGGGACTTGGGAAATGCCACATCTGTGCCGCTGCGTGCTGCTCACGGGCCCTGTGAGAAGGTTACAGCAGGACCACCAGAAAGATGCTGTTCGAGATGATCTTTGGACTTTGGTTCCCTGGAAACTGGTGGGCTGATGGGTTCTGCCCAGGGTTGCCGGACTCACGGGGAATGAGCCAAGGGCCCTTCTGAGGAGGAAGGGTGTCACCAGCAAGGAAGTGTGGGGGCAGCGGAGGTGCAGGGGGCTGAGTAGCAGAGGGATTGGGTGTACATGTTGCAGCCACTGCACAGATCAGGGTCCTGGACACCTCACTTCCTGGCTGAGTGCTGTCGGGCGAGTTACTTATTATCAATGTTCTCAGTCTGCCCATCCGTACAAGGGGGAGTGAGTACTGCCTGACCGAACGGGGCGGTTGTTGTGTAACATAAGTAACGTATACAGAGTGTTGAGCGGTGTTCTTGGCAAATAATACTCAGTAAATATTAATTTTTTTTCACTAAGAAGGTAAGAGTCACAGGACGTAGTTTAACTTGGATGTGGAGGGCAAGGAGAAGAGAGGGTGCCTTGGGTAATGGCAGATGAATTTCTGTTCCTCTCCCGAGGCCTGATTCAGATGCCACTTCCCACCAAGCCTTCTTCCGGCCCCACCCACGAGCTACCCGCAGTGTAACGTGTTCATGGTCTGGGTTTTCCTTGTGTCCCTGTCAGTGGTGTCCCAACGGGCGTTTCTAGCTGTGACTGCACACCACTTAAAGGAGACCTGGTGTGGTAATGGAATGAAAAACACCCAGACTGTTTGAAAAGTCACAGTTTGCCATAAAAATTTACATCAACTATGATTTTAACACCCCAAAATGTGTTGTAATTCCTTTCACAAGAGAATTATGGGATTAAAAGGTAATTTCTTAGTGCACTACAGACTGAGCTGTTAAGGGGTGAGGTTCAAGCTTGGATTTACAGGATGAGCGTCTTTGTTCAGTCTTACTGCTGGGGGTCTGTGTGGTGAAGATGATGGAACGTCAGAAGTTATCCCGACGTTAAAAGCTAATTGTAACAGGATACTTTCTCAGATCGTACCAAACGTAGTAATTCATGAGTTAGATTTTGAATAGAAATAATCACTAGGCTCTTGTATTATTCGATAACCCAATGAATGAAGAGGAGTGCATCATGTAAATACGCTGTAAAAACATTTAGATTTACTACCGATTTGACACAAAATGTTGATGAAGACCATATAACACTATGATATGCTGTATGACGAGAACATTAATGAAAAACTGGTGAATGGACGTAATTAAAAGAGAGCATGTATGTTACTAAAATGTTACTAGTCACTGAAAAAAAAACTGAAACGCTATAAATTCCAAACTCATGTGAAAAAAGAACTCGAAAAAGGTTTCCAAAATTTGACAGTTCTAAAACTTTTTTTTTTGTTTGTTTTGTTTTTTGTTTTTTGTTTTTTGCGGTACGCGGGCCTCTCACTGCTGTGGCCTCTCCCGTTGCGGAGCACAGGCTCCGGATGCGCAGGCTCAGCGGCCATGGCTCACGGGCCCAGCCGCTCTGCGGCATGGGGGATCTTCCCGGACCAGGGCACGAACCCGTGGCCCCTGCATCGGCAGGCAGACTCTCAACCACTGCGCCACCAGGGAAGCCCAGTTCTAAAACTTAACATGCATGACATTTCCAAAATGAATTGTAATTGAATTCATCCATCGATGAAACTCTTAAAATATGTCAGTAACTGAAAAACCATTTTGATCAGTCATTCTAGAGTAAAATTATTTTTTTATCTCCATAGGAAGATGTTTTTAAAAGTCATTGTGATATGAAGAGGTGATACCAGAAAGTGTGCCGTTAAAGCAATGTAGGAAGAACGTATTACAAAAATACAGCAGGCAGTTAATGAAAGTATGTATTTTCCTGTATTTTGTGATGTTTGTGGTATTTATCAGATTTATTTTTATTTTTTATATTTTTACCATGCCACCAGTACCTATTTATTATTATTCATGAATGGTCAAAAGACTTACAAGGCCCATTACTATTAGTATAACCACACATATGGAATATCACTTGGTGACATGGAGTGAAAAGGACAGTTTCAGACATATTAAAAAAATACATACACATACACACGTTGCTCACCGTTCACCGCTACAAAAGCAGGAGGCATCAAGCTGCAGGAGTTCCAATATACATAACAAGTTGAAACATCTCAAGCGTAAAAACTACACTTAAATAGCAAAAATAAAGTTTCTTCAGACATTTTGATCTGAGCTCAAGCAAAGCAAATAATGAACACCAATGAGTTTTATACTATTTAACACACTTTAAAACATAAAAGGACCAACAGGTGCAAAAGTCCTGAAAATGTAGAGGTTATTTGTAGGAATGAACAATGCATTTCATCCCCAAAAAAAAGTCTACAGCAGACGTGTTTCATCCTGGCTCCCAAATATTTGAGAATCATAATTTACTATGTTCAAACAGCAAGTTAAGCCAGAACGGAATGATCAACAGAAAACTCATTGCTTCAAACAAGGCATTATTGTCCTTGGTTTCCTTAGTTTCACCAGTGCGAGAGCATCGTTCACCTGAGAGACCATGAGTCACAATTAGAGAGCGCTGGTTCAGAACGGTTTCCTTTTCTCTTTAAAAAGTGCCACATACTTCTCGTTTAAACAACAGCGACAACACACGTAATGCTAATGAAAGGCCGTTTGTCTCCATCTCTTGTCAACGAGGAAAGGCCAGAGTGATTTTTTTTTTTTTTTTTTTTTGCGGTACGCGGGCCTCTCACCACTGCGGCCTCTCCCGCCGCGCTCCGGACGCGCAGGCTCAGCGGCCATGGCTCACGGGCCCAGCCGCTCCGCGGCATGTGGGATCCTCCCAGACCGGGGCACGAACCCACGCCCCCCGCGTCGGCAGGCGGACTCCCAACCACTGCGCCACCAGGGAAGCCCCAGAGTGATTCTTTGATTCCAATTCGAAGTGGTGTTCACTGGCCAATGCCTAAGGTCTCCAATTTGGAGGAGTCAAGCTGAGCGTTTCTCAGACGTTGTTGTGCTCCTGGGACAGGACTGTCAGTTATCAGTCGTAAGTGGCTGCTGGGGAGCTTGAAGGCGTGTGCAGTTGCGCGTGCTGTTCCATACTTAGTCATCTGCTCATTGCCAGACCAGTGAAAGGTTCCGTTAACTGATGGATCCTGCATCCTCTCCTGTGATAACTGACGACACACAGTGCCACATCTTTGACGTGTGTGGGGAACCGCTGCTGCCGGTGGTCCCTGTTCGCAGACTTGTTGCTGAACTGCACTTTATCAAACAACGGGCACAGCACTTTCCTCAAGCTTTTCAACTTCTCCATACAGGACAGGAATTCTCAAAACAGCAGCTCCTAAATTGTTCTCCAGGACGGCCCTTTCTCCTTCTAGTTTTGTTTTGCCATATAGATTTAGGGGACATGGTACGTCTTCCTCTCCATAAGGTGGGCTTGTTCCAGCAAAAAATAACCGGAGCTAATGTAGATTAGAAATGCTCCGATTGCAGCAGCTTTCTTCCCCGAGTTCCCGGAAGCATCGACATCAGGTTGCCAAGCAGCGTCCGGCTGATTTTCGACATCTGGCCTCTCTGCCTCACAATGTACTGGGACATGGGGCTGAAAGTCATAAGTGATGTGATGAACTGCTTCAGACTCCAAGAGATTAAGCTGCTCACATTTGGGTCTTGCTCTTCTAAAACCACAGCCCACAGCATGCCGATTACTCTGCTGAAATTCTCAGTACACAGCTCTGCCAAGAAGCCTGGTGGCACCAGTAATCGGAACCCGCCAGTTGGGGCTGCTCACTTCCTCCTTCACCAAAGGGCAGTTCACGGGGACGAAGTGGATACAGAGCTCTGTCTCCCGCCCGCCGTGCCCGCCGTGTTGGCGTCGCCGCAGACTTGTTTTCACTCCAGCGCCCTCGGCCCTCCTCCCCTAGGTCCGGGCCGGCCGATCTGTCAGACTTTTAAAATTTATAGTTTGCTGGGCTCTTGTGTCTCTTCAGAGTATGTATGTTTATAGCTAACTTTGTATAGGTCATTTCGTATCCCTCCTCTAGCAGAAGGTAATCCCAGATGTTACAGGCTGCTAAGCGAGGCCCTGCCCTAGTCAATAGGCTAGGAGTCTAGCCAACAGAAAACAGTGGAGACAGAAAAACAGTTTAAGTCTGTTATCAAGGAGCGTTGGTCATTGAAAATATGTAGGCGTCTGAAATTTGAGCAGATTCTGTAGATCAAATGAGAAATATTGAAAGTTTCTTCATGAAACTCGAATCCTGAGAACCTTTGGTGGGAGAGTCCGCAGCGCCGTTGGCACCCATCTCCTCCCCGTTCTCACAAGCCTTCACGCAGCGGGCATGCAGCCTCCTGGCCACCCGTCCAGAGGGACACATCTGGCCGTCTCCCGGGCATCATGCCTGCTCCAGGGGTTTCAGCGTCACAGAGGCACTCGGCAGCCTGCTGCCGTCAGCTGCTTGCTTTGTACCCTCTGGTTCAATGGCAAGCTTCCTGGTTGCAGACAACAGTCTCAGTCTATCCCTAACTTAGACAGAAATGCAGTTTCTTGGAAAGATACAGGGTGAGAATCAGGCGTAAAACCAGCCAGGAGCCTAGGAAGATGGGTAAAGACACAGCCTGGTGGTACCGCAGCAGGATTTTTATTTTTTAATTTTATTTTTTCCATAACATCATATGGAAAAACCCGAACAAACTTCTTGGCCAACCCTATACATATTGGATGCTCAGTTGTTCGAGCACCATTGGAGAAAAAACTGTCCCTTCTCCACCGAACTGCCTTTACTCCTTCATCAGAAATCAGACTGCATTAAATTTGACGTTTATAAAGACCCCTCCCTGAAAGTTTCTCAGCCAGCAAGACTGTTTAGTACATACCACAGAAATGTAAGGAATGATAGATGTATTCTCATTTGTTTTTACCTTGCCTCTTAAAACAAATGATTTGCATTGGGAACTGTTACTAATGGCTGTTACTAATAACCGCCACTCATAGTAATAGACAAAAACAGCTGAAGACAACCTTTTCAGTTGGTGGAGCGCTCTCCCAGGAGGATGGGAGTTCACCCCAGGCAGGAACTTTGTTTCAGTCACCGCCGTCCCTATAGGTCAGTGACAGATGCTCCCAACAGCTCAGGGGGAATTACTTATTCCTGTTTTACAGGTAAGACTGTGTAAGTTGTAGAGGCGGGACCTCAGCATTTTCTGACAAGATGAGCAGGGCTTCTATCCACCGGCAGAACCAGGACGTAGTTCAGAGAGCGAGTTGTGGAGTCTGAGGAGTGGGGCTGCTCACTGCAGACACATCGGGTAGTGATTTGCATTGAAGTTTTGGTTGAAATCTGTACGGTGGCCTAGACTTGATTCTGATGGTGGCGAGGGCCGGAGTGGACACACCTTGGTAATTTTTCCACGCCCATGTTTATTTGTGTTGTCCTGAAAGTCGAGCTGGGGTTTCCTGGGTGGGGACTGATTATCCCTAAGAGCGATAACCAGATTTGTTTCCTTTGCTCTAGTGTTTCCCCTTCTGTGGTGAGGTGGTGAGGGCCAGATTGCTGTCACCTTACCCCTTTCGGGGGTCTGTACTGTAGGTGAGAAACCCAGAAATAAGAATCTACAGGCTTATACGCACATTGTTCCTCTCTCCTCCTGAGAGAGGGAAAGCGACTCGACTCTCCCAGTATAAGTAAATCCTCCTCAGGAAGAAAGGGGGAAGGCTCCTGGGTTCTTACTCTTTGGAATGTAATTAAATGTCTCCAGGAGGAGAGACTGCTGGAATATCTCCACGGCTCCAGGGTCTCAAACCCTTTTGAAATGTAAGCACAGATCATGAGAAAGGTGAATCTCTATTCAGTAAAGACCTGCCCTTTGTCCAAGGTCCCAGTAAAATTTGTTCCGTAAGCCCTAACCATGCAGAAATACAGAAATATTTTCTCTGCAGCCTACGGTCCCACACCCAGTTGCTGGGTGTAACTCACCAAAGAACAAGCTGGAATAGCTGAGACAAACTTCGGGGCCAGAAGATGGTCAGGGTGTGCATTGCAGGCCGGAACATGCCGTAATGCAGCTCCTCTCACTTTCCAGTAATTTAAACAGCTTTATTGAGATACGTACACACCATGCAGTTCACCCATGTCAAGTGTTCAACAGTTTTTAGTCTATTCACAGAGTTGTGCCACCGTCACCACAGTCAGTTTTAAAATATTTTCATCACCACCAAAAAGAACCGCATACCCACTGGCAGTCGTTCTCCCTTTTCCCCACCCCTCCGACCTTCCCCCAAGACAAGCACTTCCTGACTCTCGAGAGTTGCCTCTTTTATAAATGGAATTATACGATATGTTATAATATGTGTTCTTTCGTGACTGCCTGCTTTCACTTAGCATAACGTTTTCAGGGTTCATCCATGTCGCGGCATCTATCACCACTTTAGTTCTTTTCATTGCCGAATAATACTCTGTATGGATATACCATATTTGATATGTCAGTTCGTAAGCTGATGGACATTTGAGTCGTCTCCACTTTTTGCTGTTACGAATAATACTGCTAAGAATATTTGCACAATATTCACATGCAAGTTTCTGGGAGAACGTTTTCTCCTGAGTGCATGCCTAGAAGTGGACTTTCTGAGTCGTATGATAACCCCACGCTTAGTATTTCGAGGAAGTAGACTTTCTGAGTCGTATGATAACCCCATGCTTAGTATCGCGAGGAAGTGGACTTTCTGAGTCGTATGATAACCCCATGCCTAGTATCGCGAGGAAGTGGACTTTCTGAGTCGTATGATAACCCCATGCTTAGTATCGCGAGGAAGTGGACTTTCTGAGTCGTATGATAACCCCATGCTTAGTATCGCGAGGAAGTGGACTTTCTGAGTCGTATGATAACCCCATGCTTAGTATCGCGAGGAAGTGGACTTTCTGAGTCGTATGATAACCCCATGCTTAGTATCGCGAGGAAGTGGACTTTCTGAGTCGTATGATAACCCCATGCTTAGTATCGCGAGGAAGTGGACTTTCTGAGTCGTATGATAACCCCATGCCTAGTATCGCGAGGAAGTGGACTTTCTGAGTCGTATGATAACCCCATGCTTAGTATCGCGAGGAAGTGGACTTTCTGAGTCGTATGATAACCCCATGCTTAGTATCGCGAGGAAGTGGACTTTCTGAGTCGTATGATAACCCCATGCTTAGTATCGCGAGGAAGTGGACTTTCTGAGTCGTATGATAACCCCATGCTTAGTATTTGGAGGAACTGCTAAACTGCGTTCCACAGCAGCTGCATCATTTACATCCCTGCCAGAAGTCTGCGAAGCCTGCAGTTTCTCCACGTGCTCGCCAACACTCATTTGTGTGTGTGTGTGAGATGAAGGTGGATATGATTTTATTTTATTTTTGAAGTTTTGAAATTTATTTATTTTTTATACAGCAGGTTCTCATTAGTTATCCATTTTATACATATGAGTGTGTACATGTCAATCCCAATCTCCCAATTCATCCCATCACCACCACCTCCCCGCCACTTTCCCCTCTTGGTGTCCGTACGTTTGTTTTCTACATCTGTGTCTCCATTTCTGCCCTGCAGACCAGTTCATCTGTACCATTTTTCTAGGTCCCACATACGTGTGTTAATATACGATATTTGTTTTTCTCTTTCTGACTTAACTTCACTCTGTATGACAGTCTCTAGATCCATCCACGTCTCTACAATGACCCAATTTCGTTCCTTTTTATGGCTGAGTAATATTCCGTTGTATATGTGTGCCACATCTTCTTTATCCATTTGTCTGTCGATGGGCATTTAGGTTGCTTCCATGACCTGGCTATTGTAAATAGTGCTGCAGTGAACATTGGGGTGTATGTGTCTTTTTGAATTATGGTTTTCTCAGGGTATATGCCCAGGAGCGGGATTGCTGGGTCATATGGTAGTTCTATTTTTAGTTTTTTAAGGAACCTCCCTCCTGTTCTCCATAGTGGCTGTGTCAATTTACATTCCCACCAGAGGGTTCCCTTTTCTCCACACCCTCCCCAGCATTTATTGTTTGCAGATTTTTTGATGATGGCCATTCTGACCTGATGTGAGGTGATACCTCATTGTGGTTTTGATTTGCATTTCTCTAATGATTAGTGATGTTGAGCACCCTTTCATGTGCTTCTTGGCCATCTGTATGTCTTCTTTGGAGAAATGTCCATTTAGGTCTTCTGCCCATTTTTTGATTGGGTTGTTTGGTTTTTTAATATTGAGCTGCATGAGCTGTTTATATATTTTGGAGATTAATCCTTTGTCCATTCATTTGTTTGCAGATATTTTCTCCCATTCTGAGGGTTGTCTTTTTGTCTTGTTTGTAGTTTCCATTGCTTTGCAAAAGCTTTTAAGTTTCATTAGGTTCCATTTGTTTATTTTTGTTTTTATTTCCATTACTCTAGGAGGTGGATCAAAAAAGATCTTGCTGTGATTTATGTCAAAGAGTGCTCTGCCTATGTTTTCCTCTAAGAGTTTTATAGTGTCCAGTCTTACATTTAGGTCTGTAATCCATTTTGAGTTTATTTTTGTGTATGGTGTTAGGGAGTGTCCTAATGTCATTCTTTTATGTGTAGCTGTCCAGTTTTCCCAGCACCACTTATTGAAGAGACTGTCTTCTCTCCATTGTATATCCTTGCCTCCTTTGTCATAGGTTAGTTGACCATAGGTGCGTGGGTTTATATCTGGGCTTTCTATCCTGTTCCGTTGATCTATATTTCTGTTTTTGTGCCAGTACCGTATTGTCTTGATGACTGTAGCTTTGTAGTATAGTCTGAAGTCAGGGAGTCTGATTCCTCCAGCTCCGTTTTTTTCCTTCAAGACTGCTTTGGCTGTTCGGGGTCTTTTGTGTCTCCGTACAAATTTTAAGATTTTTTTGTTCTAGTTCTGTAAAAAATGCCATTGGTAATTTGATAGGGATTGCATTGAATCTGTAGATTGCTTTGGGTAGTATAGTCATTTTCACAATATTGATTCTTCTAATCCAAGAACATGGTATATCTCTCCATTTGTTTGTATCATCTTTAATTTCTTTCATCAGTGTCTTACAGTTTTCTGCATACAGGTCTCTTGTCTCCTTAGGTAGGTTTATTCTTTTTGTTACAGTGGTAAATGGGAGTGTTTCCTTAATTTCTCTTTCAGATTTTTCATCATTAGTGTATAGGAATGCAAGAGATTTCTGTGCATTACTTTTGTATCCTGCAACTTTACCAAATTCATTGATTAGGTCTAGTAGTTTTCTGGTGGCATCTTTAGGATTCTCTATGTATAGTATCATGTCATCTGCAAACAGTGACAGTTTTACTTCTTCTTTTCCAATCTGTATTCCTTTTATTTCTTTTTCTTCTCTGATGGCCGTGGCTAGGACTTCCAAAACTATGTTGAATAATAGTGGTGAGAGTGAACGTCCTTGTCTTGTTCCTGATCTTTGAGGAAATGGTTTCAGTTTTACACCATTGAGAACGATGTTGGCTGTGGGTTTGTCATATATGGCCTTTATTATGTTGAGGTAGGTTCCCTCTATGCCCACTTTCTGGAGAGTTTTTATTACAAATGGGTGTTGAATTTTGTCCAAAGCTTCTTCTACCAACACTCATTATTATCTCTCTCTCTCTTTTTTTTTTTTGCGGTATGTGGGCCTCTCACTGTTGTGGCCCCTCCCGTTGCGGAGCACAGGTTCCGGACGCACAGGCTCAGCGGCCATGGCTCACGGGTCCAGCCGCTCCGCGGCATGTGGGATCTTCCCGGACCGGGGCACGAACCCACGTCCCCTGCCTCGGCAGGCGGACTCTCAACCACTGCGCCACCAGGGAAGGCCTGTTTCTCTAAAAGTGTAGCAGTTCTGGTGGATGTGAAGTCGTATCACAGTGTGGTTTGGGTTTGCATTTGGAGCATGTTTCATGTGCACTTAAGAAGGTGTATCCTCCTGCTGTTAGGTAGCATGTTCTATAGCCGTCTTTTAAGTCTAGTTAGTTAGTAGTGCTGTTCAAGTTTTCTGTTTCCTTGATCTTATTCTTAGTTTTTCTATCCATTATTGAAAAAGGGGCATTGAAATCTTCAACTATTACTGTTTAACAATCTATTCCTTCCTTCAATTCTCTCATTCTGTCCAAAATGC
Source organism: Phocoena sinus (assembly GCF_008692025.1). Taxonomy (NCBI): domain Eukaryota; kingdom Metazoa; phylum Chordata; class Mammalia; order Artiodactyla; family Phocoenidae; genus Phocoena; species Phocoena sinus. Next base: position 2,262,097 of record NC_045774.1, on the reverse strand, counting down.
CTGTATTTTGGAATTCTCTTATTAGGTGATTGTTACGTCTTCCTGATGGATGAACCTTTTATCATTATGTCCCTCTTGATCTCTAGCAATTTTTTTTTGTCCTTTTAAAATCATTTTGCCTGATATTAGTATAACCATTCTTGCTCTTATGGTAGCTGCTTGCATGATGTACCTTTTCCTTTCAGCCTGTTTGTATCTCTGGATCCAAAGTTTGCCTCATGTACACAGCATATAGTTGGATCTTTTTTGTTTTCTTTCAGTGCAGTCTGATAACCTCTGCCTTTTGATTGGATTGTTTAATCCATTCATATTTAGCATTACTATTGATATAGTTTGATTTATGGCTGCAATTTAAATTTTTTGTTTTCTATATGTGTCATGTATTTTTTGTTTTTCTGTCCGTCCTTTGCTGCTTTCTTTTGCATTAAGTGTATCTTTTCCAGTGTAACTGTGATTCCTTATTTTTTCTAGTGTAACTGTGATTCCTTATCTTTTCTAGTGTAAATGTGATTCCTGTATGTGGGTGTGTGTGTGTGTGTGTGTGTGTGTGTGTGTGTATTTTCCACATATATCACTATGTAAGTGTAAGGTGCTAAGTCCAGCATGATGGTTTGATTTACATGTATTGTAAAATGATTACCACAGTAGGTCTAGTTAACATCCATCAACTCATAGATAAAATAAAAAGAAAAAAAATTCTTCTTGTGATGAGGAATTTCTCTTGTGGTCTGCTCTCTTAACAAGCTTCCTGTGTATCATCAGTATCTTTTTAAAGTTATTTTCATAGTGGTTGCTCTGGGGCTTACAATATACTTCTCAACTTATAAAAATCTTTTTAGGTTTATCCTAAATTATTTCCACTGACATATAGAAACATGTTTCCTGTCTAGCTCTATTCCCTCTTCCCTTGTTTTTGTGCTGTTATTGTTATTACCTCTATATGTGTTACAAATCCAAGAATTGCCTGTTATAATTTTTACTTTATACAATTTTATGTCTTTTAGAGAACCCATGTCCATAAAGTGAGGTGGAGAGGCAGGAAAACATATGGAAAGGGAACTGTGCCTCTCTTAGTGGATAGGATACCCTGGGCTATTTGTTGAGGGGGATCTGTGAACTTCCACTTGACAACTCTGCAACAAATGAAACCCCCCTACCCTGCATCTGTTAGTCAACAGTGTATCCTGATTCATTCCTTACCTATTACCAGGCCGCCTGTTCTAGGGGTCGTATCTCAAAGTGACTCAGAGTACTCCTATTTTTACCTCAAACTTTGTTGAAGTTGTCATATACTGTGTCATTTACTGTGATTTCTCACAATTTGGATTACTCCACTTGAATTTAAATAAAGTTTAGGCAGCAACCTTTCATAGCTGTCTATGATCTTTCATGAAATGGTGAACATGTACAGAATTATGAATCCAAAGGGTGATGTGGTATATGTGCTGCAGAGCCTCAGAGCAGGAAGCAGAGTTGAAATAGTAAATTAGGAGATGAGCTGACTTTTGGAGGTTGGCCCCTTGCTTTCTACACTTCGTACGCATGTTTCTACAAAAAAAATGAATGTTAACCTGCTGACTTACCAGTGAACTTTTTGAAATGTCTTTCAAAATGTGAAGCTTTAGTCATTTTCTTTGGTTGTACTCTGTATCAGTGGAGAAGGAGTTTGTATATAATCAAGGTAAATCATAGTAAATGAACATTTAAATGGCTTCATTGACCTGTCCATTACCATTTACCATTACCAAATGATTGTTCAATGAAATCTGGACATTTTCTAGAAAGTTGGTGACCAAAATATTCTGAGCTTTAAGTGCTAAGTCAAAATATTTAGGTGTTAACATAGGTGTTCAAATGAGCCTCAGGAAAAAGAACTGGTCAATTTTTGCCCAGTAGGGTATGTACTTTAGGTGGAATTAGCAAACAAACATAATGAGGAACGAATGCTCATTGGAAATTGGAAGTGGTCTGTTTGAAAGAAGGAATCCTGGGCTGTAGTCAAACTAACTGGGTTCTGGACCTCTCAGCTCGGCCCCTTCTGTGGACTTTGCCTCTCACGAGTCAGCTGGGGGTGCTGGACGCTTGGTTCCGTGTTTTCACACTGGGCTGTAGGAGCCCAGGCCTCTCAGGGTGCCTCGGGGGCTGAGGAGGGGGGAATGGAAAGCCACTTATCCGCCCATGACACATAATCAAGTTCTAATATTTGACAAGAAGAATTTCCCTTTAACAACTGCCCTGAGGGAAGCTGCTGGGCTGCGTGCCAGAAGGTGTAACCACAGGGCAGAAGAAAGCAATGTTCTGTAAAGGAAGCAGATGGGACTTCTCAGCGAGCAGCCAGCATATTCTAAGAAAACATTGCGTGCATACTGTTGTCTAGGGAGTCTTGCTCAAAGTTACTGAGACTAATTACTAAAATTAATGTATTAGAAGCAACCCTCGCCCCCCAAAAATCCACCCACCTAAAACTGTGTCATGTTTAGGTATTAAATAACATCATCTGTTGTGATATGCCTAGTAGTAGGAGCGAGTCAAACTAGCTCATTTACCCAGCATGCGTTCTGAAGTCTTAGCGCTAGAGGAGGAGGGGCGGTTCATCTGCAGCTATTTCCAGCTCTTTGAAAAAGAAAAGAAGAATCACCACGGGCTTATACAGACATTCGGCAATGGGTCTCCTAAGAAAGAGCAGAGAACCTTTAAAACTTCCTACTGGGAAAATAGAAGACTCTAAAAACTTGGCAATAGAGTGTGTAAACACTCTGTAAGTTTATAACACTGTAAGTCTATAAAATGGCCAACTTTATAAGAACAAAGAAATAAATGTTGGTTGATTCATTATGGTCAAGTAAGGATGGAGAGGGAGAGCACAGGAGACAGACAAGGGAGAAAGTGAAAAAGAGAAATGGGTCGGGAGGAGGGAGGCGGGAGGAGGGGGCAGGAAAGCGCAAGGACTGGACCCCAGGAGGGAGTGACCACGGGGGGGGGGGGGCGGGGGGATCGATGATTCCTGCAGGGAAGGAATGTGAAGCTGTCTTTGTCTTCCTCTTAGGAGACTGGGCCATCAGCTGATACAGTAATGACCCACCATACACAGTTGTCTTATCACTTCTACTTCTATCAGTGATTGACTTTTCGGGATCAATTAGCAGCAGAAACTTCCTGGGAAGAAATATTCTCAACTGCTGCGGTGTGGACAAAATCATCTACTAAATTACTTGCTTCAAGATATAAAATCCAGCAGATTTTCCCTCATCCAGTTCTGAGATTACTAGAATCCGAAAGGCAGGGAGGGAGGTATATATAGATATCAGGCTATTTTTATAGGTGATGTCTACTCCTTAAGTAATTCTCAAAAAATGAGTTGATAAAAAACTCCAGGATTCTCTGAGGTCTATCTCTGCATGTTGAAAAAGGAGTGAGACCTGTAGTGCTGTGAAATAGTTTAAATATCTCCCAATATTTAAAGCCTGTCTGTGAGACTGAATACAGGACCAGAGAGGCAAACTCTCCAAAAATACACATTTTTTTCATAGAGACTAACTCATCGTGTGGGCTTTCAGAAGCATTAGAAATATAGGTCACCTTAGAATGCATACCTGAATAGGAAACTTTGCAGAAGATAACCTTGCTATTTCTCTCCAGAGTAGCTGACTTTTCCACTGTGGTTTGGCCTCTGTGGTTTTAGAAATAATTTATATGCTAAGTGCGTGTTCTGTTATATAATAGCGACCATACTGTAGGTATCCTTGTCCATCAGGACAAGGATATTCAGCCACACTTGTATGAGGTAAAGCCCTTCTTAGTAAGATGACTCATAGGTGGAGTGCTCTCGTTAATTAAATTTTACCTTTAAATAAAAGATTTGGAAACTTTAACATAGAAAATGTTTAAAATGCAAATCCATTAATTAATAATCTGAATGTTCAGACTAAGACGTCAAAGTAGCTACTGTAATAACGCTTCTTGTTTTTTTCAGGTAAAGCTAATTTTAATAATAGATTTTCTCAAACACAACAGATCCAACATGCAAAAACATATTTATGTAACCCAATATACTTCACCGTGCAAAAAGTATAAAAATATTAATAAGCTATTTTACATATTTTAAGTTTAATTTTAAGTTTAGTTTTAGTTAGTTTAGTTAGTTTAGTTTAGTTAACATTACTTGATTCGTAGTTAAAAGTAACCATGATAGAAATCAGGTTTGGTGCTCCAGTTTTTGAAAGTTTGTTCCCCAGCTGAGTGCCCTGTGTCCAGAAAGAAGGGGAGAATAGAATTAGTGGGAAAACTGGCCATCAGTTAAGTTGCCTTTTTCTGTCCAAAATAAAACTTCATCAGTTTATCAAAAAACCAGTTAAATTTCTGATTTCTCCTTAAGAGTACCCGATTTGAGTACTCCCCTTAAAAGTACTCTGATTTCAGTCAGATCGGAGAGGGAGACAAAGCAGCTCTGCTCTGGCCTGGGCCTGGCCGTGGGATGGAAAGACGAAGCAGACGAGCTTTCTTCAGCTCCCTTTACAGCGTTTCTCCTCCCTGGTGTGTCCCGTGGCCTTATTCCTCATGATGCGGCTGGCCAGGCACCGGATCGTTCTAGCAACCTCCAGAAAAACGTGGCTTTCTTGTAATCCACTTCTGAAACACCTTGTACCATCACGTGTGGGGAGAGCACGGGCCACATAAAGGACAGATTTTGGATTGAAATCTAATTCTGATATGCAGTACATGTATTAGGGCCAAGTTATTTAATCTCCCTCCAAGCCTCAGTTTGTGCGTCTGTAAAATGGAGATAGCACCTCAGTGGCATAAAGGTTGTGAATACTGAGCAAGAAGGCAGCACCCAGCACACAGTGGGCTCTCAATTCGTCGTCTCCCCCTCACCTCTGTTTTCGAAGACTATTATTCCTAAGCAATATGTGTGGATTTTAACCAGGATCTGTGGGGCCACCAGTATAAAGTCAGCATCTCCAGATGGTATGTCTTCTGTACGTAGGGTGTGGGTATAGAGATAAGTCAGTATGTTGTGAGTACTCCATTTACTAAGCACATAACGGAGTCCTGGGGTCCGATCCTGGTTTCATTACTTCCTGGCCATGTGACTGTGGGCACGTTTCCCTCTCTGCTCTCAGTTGTGATGTTTCCTCCTCGGAGGTGTGTGGAGGGAACAGCAGATTACCCATGCAAAGTGCTCATTGGCACACTGCTGGGTGCAGAGGTAGGGACCCAGGCATGGCACCCAGAATTGAGTGCAGCTTTTCTAATACCCTCTAGGAGGTGGAGCCCACTCTCTTCAAAGGGCAAGAAAGGACTAAAATAACCCTGCTTTAGAGCCATTGAAGCACGCCTCTTGAAGAAGTGTTCTAAGAAGTTAAGAAAATTTTAGATCATTTCTCTTTAGGGAGATCTTTGTTTACCTTTTGAGTTTTCCAAACTTGTCACTTACGATAAACCAAACAGGTCACTCAGGGTAGGCTAGATTCTGCTACGGTGGCAGCCTCATGTCTCGCCCAGATCCGTGTCCCTCCCAGGTGTGGCCCACACCGCCATCACTTGGGGAGGCAAGCTGACAGGGCTCCCCCGTTTGGAGCGCCACGAGAGGAGAGAGGATGTGGCTACTTGGATGCCAGCACCTAAGGGGCTTGCCTTAAGTGCGAGGGATCTCCTCCAGTCTCGCTCACGAAGGAAACCAACTCGGTGGGGAGCTGGAATCTGCCCTGTGCATGTGTACGGACATGTATAGAGAAGCAGGGCGTTTGAGCACACCAATTCCACCTCGCCCGTGAAAGCACTCTGCGTTTCAGGCAGCGCTGCACTGGGGGATGGCAGGGCACGTGGTCCTCTTTGATTCCCAGAGGAAAATTCCAAACAAGACCCACCATTTCACGGTTGAATTTACAGTGATTTTTAGGAATAGCTTTTTCGAGGAACTAACGATCAGATAAAGATGGATTTGGGACCTAGAGACTTGGAGCCCGGAACCGTGATTTTATCTAAAGTGAAAAGCTGAATGTCATTGCTCCTAATAGAAATTAAGTGTTCAATAATTTTTGCCACTGAGAGGCTGATAACAAAACCTCTAAGGAAAAGACAAGGGGTTCATATGGACCATATTCCCATTTAAAGTATCAGCAGGAAGTTTTTTTTTTGGTGACAACTTTCATGCCAGCAGATCTGTTATTAAATAAGACCCCACGAGTTCTGTGTTACGTTGGGAACTGGTCTTTCTTAAGATGTGTGCCCAGTGTACACATCTTCAAGTAAGGGGTGACTTTAGACGATCTCACCGATAGCAGCAGATGTCTGGTTGGCTTTAGCATAAACTGTGTCCGCTGACTGAGATGTCACTTAATATAGAAGAACACACAGCAGAAACACTCAGGGATTGTGAGTAATGGAGTGACAAGGGTACGCCCTTCTGCTGGGAGGGTAGATTCCAGGGGTTAGGGGAAGGATTAGAGATGTGCAGACAAACTGAAATTGACAAACAATAGGCTTGTATTTTGTCCCAGGCTTATGGTATTACATTCATTTGTAGAGTGTATTAATGTGGAAAGGTAAGTAAATAATGAACACGGGGTGGGGGGGGTAGCAACATACCTAAAATGCTTGGTGCCTGGCTCAGAGTGGGTGCTTGATAGTTGCTTTAATGGAACGCCATCAGCGCTTTTGCTGTGTGTTAGCTCTGTCCTGGAAACCTGGGGAAGTCCCGGTTGCTACAGCGAGGCCCTTCACAAGAGCCTCAGTTTCAGGTCCTCAAGTTGAGACATCCTTTTAGTCAACTTGCAGAGTTACAAGTTGCCCCTCCCAGGGTTTATTTAGTGGTGGGAGAGCTGGGAGGGCTGCAGACCTTCTAGGAGCGCTCGGTGGATCCTAGATCAGCGCCCGGTCTGTGTTCTGGATACCTGCTGCCCAGCGAGTGGTCCCTGTACTGTAACAGCACTGTGTCTCCCGGGGCTTGTTAGAAATGCAGACTCTCGGGCCCACCCCAGGGCTGTGGTCCCAGTGTCCGTGCGTTCACAAGATTTCAGGGGATTTATGTGCTCCTTAAATTTGAGAAGCACGAGACTCTCAGAATTAGAAATGATGGTTTTCTGGGTTCTCATCTAAGAACGGGCTGTTGCACAGCTAAGCAAAGAAGGCTGCTTCACAAGCCCTGAATCTTAAACTTCTGGGAGGAGGAGACATGTCTTCTGTTTTCTTCCACACTTTGATCTCTAATGACCACACTCGGGGCTCCTCATGGAACAGAGAGATGACACACAGCTCAGCCCGTAACAGATGACCGGAGGACAACCACGTGAGAATGTTCTCGCCTCTGCTGCTTAGACGGGTCCGTAGGCCCCGTCCTCTCCGGCCACCCTGGCTCTGTCTTGACCGCGTATCAGCACTTGCAGTGCTCTAAGTCAGCCAGCCGAGGACAGCGCACCCTCCCGAAGCGGCACGCGTGAGAGGGGCTTCCATCTTAGGACGTGGCCAGTCCTTTAACTGTCTGCTTGGGGGCTGTCTTTGTTTTGTGTTGTTCCTTTCATCTTATGGAGTAATCTAATTTTTTAACTGAAGTGTAGTTGTAATATTATATGTTACAGGTGTACAGTATAGCGATTCACAGTGTTTAAAGGTTATTGACTCCATTTATAGTTATAAAACACTGACTGTATTCCCCATGGTGTACAATATACCCTTGTAGCTTATTTTATACCTAACAGTTTGTACCTCTTGCTCCCCTCCCCCTATTTTGCCCCTCCGCCCTTCCCTCTCCCCACTGGGTGACCATTAGTTTGTTCTCTATATCGGTGAGTCTGCTTCTTTTTTGTTATATTCACAAGTTTGTTGTATTTTTTAGATTCCACATGTAAGTGATATCATACACTATTTGTCTTTCTCTGACTTATTTCATTTAGCATAATACCCTCCAAGTCCATCCATGTTCCTGCAACTGGCAGGATTTCAATCTTTTTTATGGCCGAGTAGTATTCCATTGTGTATATGGACCGCACCTGCTTTCTTTGATTCGTAGCTTTCATTGCTGCTTCTCGTGTATCTGGCCCTGCTCTGGAGAGCTAGCCCCTGGTTTCACCTTCTGCCCGTCCTGGGTTGCAGCCTCTGGTCACCCTCGCCAGGTGACCCCAGGTGCCTCACAACCCCACTAAGCTTTGACCCTGGTGCATCGTCTCCTCAGCCTGCTCAGGGCCCTTCTGGATTCTACCGAGACCCCAGGATGCGGGAACCTGGACACACGTTAAAACGTGAACTTCTTCCGTGAAGGGGCTGAATTTGTTTGTTGCAGCCCCTGGAATCACGCAAGTGTTTGTTCAGTATTAAATGCCGGATGTTAGACGTCCACCTCCTTTTACGACGAAGGAAGCCTCAGGAGAGATTTGTTCCCATCCTAACAACAAGGAGACTCCAGGTCATCTGTCAAATCACAGCATTTCTTAAGCCCTTCAGAGAGCTTCAGGTGCAAGACAGCTCTGTGGGCCGAATTCCGAAGAGAGGGAGAGCCCCGTAGAAGAGAGATGAGATGCATGAAGCATCCCAGGCTTGGCACGGGAAGGAGAGAGAGCTGGCTGTCTTACCGTGGCAAAGAGAGCAGCTGATTGCAAAGGATCCTTAAAGGCCAGAGATGGGCTGGAAGATCAGGTTCAAACAGCGGGGCCTGGGACACAGGGACGTTCATACTTGCTGGCAGGCTCTTTTCTTCAGCCTCTCCAGGTGATCACAGGAGTGCTTGGGGGCAGGACCCTGGAGAGAGTCCACTCAGTGGCACAGTTTCCCACGAGGACTTCAGACTCCTGGGAAACAGACATAAAACTCTGTCCTTTCCCATTACCCTTTTCTGTCAGGAGGCTAAAGCCTTGAGCTACTGAGAGAAGAGCTGTTAAATCTCTCGTCCAAGGACAGGCAATGATCTGTTGCCGCTAGGGGTGGGACAGGAAACTTTCTCCCACCCAAGACCAACCGCAAATACAGGCAGAGTGGAGCTTCCATGGGAAGGAGGGGCAGGAATGCTTTGAAAACCTACGTCAGTGGTCCCCAACCATTTTGGCGCCAGGGATCAGTTTCGTGGAAGACAATTTTTCCCCAGAGTGGGGGTGGGGGGCGCTTTGGGGGTGATTCAAGCGCATTGTTTATTATGCACTTTTCTATTATTACATTGTAATATGTAATGAAATAGTTATAGAATTCACCATAATGCAGAGTCAGTGGGAGCCCTGAGCTTGTTGTCACTTGCCACCCACTGATAAGGTTTGATATGAGTCTGCAGGCAATGGATTTATTATGGTCTCTGTGCAGTCAGACTCTCTCTAATGATAACCCGTATTTGCAGCCGCTCCCCAGCGCTAGCATCACCGTCTCAGCTTCACCCTAGGTCATCAGGCATTGGATTCTCAGAAGGAGCACGCAGCCTAGATCCCTCGCATGCGCAGTTCACAGTACGATTTGCGCTCCTGTGAGAGTCTAATGCCGCTGATCTGATAGGAGGCGGAGCTCAGGTGGTAACGCGAGTGATGGCGAGCGGCCTTAACTACGGATGAAGCTTGGCTCGCTCACCCGCCACTCACCTCCTGCTGTGCGACCTGGTTCCCAACAGGCCACGGACCGGTACCAGTCGGTGGCCCCGGGGTTGGGGACCCCTGCCTTATGTCAAGGCCCAGATTCATAGGGCTTACCTAAGACTCAGGACAACAGAAAATTCCTCCTCCTACCACCAGGAGCTGAGCACGAATCATAAACAGTAGCCGTCTATTTCTGCAGCAGGGGCAGGGGCAGGAGACAGAACCTCGGTCTGGCACAGGGACCCAGGAATGGCTGAGGGCGGGGGATGGAGCAGGGACACTGAGAGAAACCCACCAGCGCCTTACCCACTGTAAGGGAAGGCAGCCTGTAGCGCACCGGAAGTAATGATTAAAGACCCAAAAACCTCAAACCCAGCCCGACTCCTGACTAGATAGACAACCTCCTTACCCCTGGAACCACACATAAAATGATTTGTTATGAGCATAAAAACTACTTACTTTGGTCTCTACTGTTTCTTTATGCATGGTTTTCAGCAGTCAATCCAAAGTTGATACTTTAAAAAGCAAAGCAAAACCAAACCAAACCAAATCATTGCCAACAGATAAAGCAACCAACAGAGCGAGAACTAGCGATGACCCAGCTGTTGGAAGTCTAAGATAGGGACTTTAAAATAACCATGGTAGGGAATTCCCTGGTTAGCCTGGGAGTTAGGACTCGGCGCTTTCACTGCCGTGGGCCCGGGTTCGATCCCTTGTCAGGGAACTAAGATCCCACAAGCTGCACAGTGCAGCCAATAAATAAATAAAAATAAAATAACCAAGATAAATATGTTAAATTATCTAGAGAAAAAGATATATAGTATGCATGAACAGATGGGAAATTTCAGCCGAGAGACAGAAACTATAAGAGACAAATAGGAATGCTACAAATTAAAAAGAAATGATATAAAACAAAGAATTCTTTCGGCAGGCTTACCAGTAGACTAGTCTCAGCTGAGGAAAGGTGGATGAACTTGCAGATAGGTCAACAGAAATTGTAAAAAGTGATACACAAAAAGAAGAAAAGACTGAAGAAAAAAACCATAACAGGGCCAACAAGAGCTCTGGGACAATATCAAATAATCTAACACATTCAGTTGGAGTCCCAGTATAATAAATAAGAGGGAAGGAATAGAGCAGAAGAAACATTTAAGGAGATAATGGCTAAAAATTTTCGAAAAATAGTGCAAGATAACAAACTCCAGATCCATGAAGTTCAGAGAACCCTGACAGTAGAAACACAAAAATAAATAAGTAGACTCCTAAACCCAAAAAGCACAAAAATCTGCCTAAACATATCGTAACTAAACTGTTAAAAACCAAAGACATGGAGAAAATATGGAATGCATCCGGGGGTGGGGATGGGGGTGGGGAACATTACAAAAAGAAGAAAAACAATTGCAGTAGATTTCTTGTCAGATGTTCAGCAAACTAGAAGGTAATAGTGTGGTGACACCTTTAAAGTACCCAAAGGAAGAAACAATCTATTAACCCAGACTTCTGTATCCAGTCAAAATACTTTTCCAAACTGAAGGCAAAAATTAAACTTCTTCAGACAAACAAGCTGAGATAACTATGTGAACAGACCTGTGCTGCAAGAGATGTCGCAGGAAGTTCTTCAGGCTGTAGAAGATTACACCAGATGGAAATTTGGATCTACGCAGAGAAATGGAGAGCACCAGAAACAATAACAATAAATATTTAAAGTATTTTTTCTTATAGCTTTTCAAAAGATTGTTGACTAAAGCAAAAATAGTAAATGGGGTTTATAACATATGTAGAAGTAGAATATATGAAAATAGTTGCACAGATGATGGGAGGGGGAGGAGTTGTAAGTATAAGGTAAATGCAAACTACTAAGATATGATACTTTGAAATTTTCAAAACAAAATATGTAGGCTTAAAGGAGTCATTTCAGGTCAGTTGCTAGTATCAATGAACATGGTTGTACGTGGAAAAGTATAATGTACGAGGGTCAATCTGAGACTTAAAATTTGAGGGAAACAAAAAAAAAATACTTATCATTTAGTTCAGTGGTTCTTCAGTTCAGCCAACATCAGAGTCATGTGGAAGAGTTGGTTTAAAAATGGAACCTTCTGGGCCCAGTGCTGCGGATCTCCCCGAGGCAAGGCCTCCTGTTTCACGTGGACCCTCCTAACGTGTGTCCTCCTGTAGCGCATGGTGGCGACCCTCAGGGGAACAGGTGCTGCGTCCTTGGTTATGGAGCCGAGTCAGGGTAGGCCAGACTCGGGGGCAAACGGACGTTCTAGCTGCTGAGAGACTACAGCCTGGGCTAACGTCAAGAAAACCCCCTCCTTCTAACAAGGAGTCGTATCTTGCAGTGGTCAGCGTGGAGAAATCAGGATCCCTGGGAACAACTGGGTGTCCTTGATGAATCCAGGAACTTGGGGACCATGGAAACTGCGGGCCAAGTGTGGTCGACCACAGCAGCCCCTTGGTGTGGGCCTCTGTGTGGTTCAGAATACGAGGCTCTGGGTCATGGCGAGATCCCACTGCCCTCTTTCCTCCAGACAGAGGTCACAGACCAGCAGTATCTCTTCAGGGAGCCAGGTTGGCGTTGGGTCACGTGTGCAGCATATTCCTTGGGGCCAGGGTTGGGCAGACAAGGTTGCCATGAGTTCCTGAATCCACCATGGCTTTGGTCTGGAGGTGAACATGAGAGCAGAAGTAGCCATCGGTGTTGGGCCGAATCACCAAGAATAGGGATCAGCCGGTGAGTGGAGAAGTGCGGTTGGCGGGGAGGGAAGAGCTGCATCCAGGCTGGGCTCCTTGGAACGCGCTGCGTGGGCGGGATGGAGTGGGCGACTCCTTCACTGGAGGACCTCAGAGGGTAGCGGGAACTGGATCTGTCCCCCTCCTTCCACGGAATAGCAGGTGAAGGATTTTCTTTTTTCCTCTTCAGAAGGGGAAGTTTTTAGGCTCTGCTAAATAATCAAATGAATGGAAACTGGCGTCCCCTTAATTAGCCTTGATTTCCGCCAGGTGGTAGGAAGAGTGGCCACCCCACGTCTCGTGGCTGTTTTGTTTCTTTTCTCGTTCCTCCGTACCTACTTCCTCCACTTTGGGGGTTCCTCTGTAAAGCACTGGCTGACACAATGGTTGTATCTGCAAACCTCGTACCTGAATGAGTCATTTTCCTATTAACCTTTTTTTCTAAAGGGCTATTTATTTATTTAATTTTTGGCTGCGATGGGTCTTCATTGCTGCGCCTGGGCTTTCTCTAGTTGTGACGAGCAGGGGCTTCTCTTGTTGCGGAGCACGGGCTCTAGGCGTGCGGGCTTCAGTAGTTGTGGCGCGCAGGCTCAGTAGTTGTGCTTTGCAGGCTCTAGAGCGCAGGCTCAGTAGTTGCGGCACACGGGCTTAGTTGCTCCGCGGCATGTGGAAACTTCCCGGACCAGGGTTCGAACCCACGTCCCCTGCATTGGCAGGCGGATTCTTAACCGCTGCTCCACCAGGGAAGCCCTCCTATTAACCTTCTAAAGAGATGGTTCCCAAAAGGCATTGTCAGCTTCAGGTCTGGAGCTGTAGTTTAGCTGTTCAGTGGAAGTCTTTCACAGTCTTCTGACAAGCTGGACCAACATAAATTAGATCTACGTCATTCATCTCTTACGATGACTTAGGCATCACCTGTCTGTTCCTCCCCCTCTTAGGTCTTCCTTTTGTCACATCTGCTACCTGTCAGATGCTTCCCTAGGAGGTGGCTACATCCCCATACGTCACACACGAGGAAGCAGAGACTCAGAGAGATGAAGTAACTTACACAGACCTCCCAGTTAATGAGCAACAGAGCCAAGCTTCAGATGCTGATCTAATTCCAAGGTCTGTTGAGCTGTATTACACCCTAGTCCAGTCAGGACCTCTGTCTTGGTACGTCTTGGTACGTACCCCAGTAACCCTCCCACTCCAGTCACGTCCTGCAGTGTCCTATTGGTTGTATACTTTCATGTCCTAGGCTTGTAATCTTTGTTTAACCAAGGGGGAATTTTAAGTTTAAAAGGAAATCCAAAAGTAATGTAGCCCAGCATGGGATTCCATCTGTTTCCCCGAGATGCATTTGTCCAATGGCCAATCTTCGTGTATTCCGTCAAACTAAGGAACTTCATCTGACGAGACGGTCGTAGCATCTCTGTGGCCTCTGGTAAGGTGGCAAGCGAGGGGTCGAGAGGGAGGAGAAGCCGGAAGGGAAGTTGCCTGGCCCCACTGAGCTTTGAGCACATGTCCCACAGGAAGGCCACCTACTTTTCTTTCTCTTCACCTTAAAACCTCTTCCCCTTTTGAGATGACAAATCACAAAATCGGCCTGTCCCAGATTGTGGTGAGCTCCCCCACCTACGCATCAGCGAGAGGTGGATACCTGATCAGCAATACCAAGATTGCTGCAAAAACGAGATAAGATTTTTTTGTGTTTTTTTTAGCACTTTTGAGATAAGCTTTTGAAAAACCCACACTCGTTAATTTTTGCGTGCCGATCATACTTCAGTCATGCATTCACTCAGCAAACCTTTCTGGAGCCCCTGCCGGTGGTGAGGCCCTGTTCCAGGTGACTGGGTCTGCAGGAGTCAGCGGGCTCCTTCTCTCTGGGGAATGTGCACACTAGAGGCTGCAGACAAAGGAACGGCTGCTGGGACAGTGAAGCAGAAGCCGGGAATGGGCCTGGAGCTGATCGACTGCCCGCCAGTGGGCAGGGAGGGAGGAGACTTGGAGCAGACACCCAAGGAAGGGAGGGCCCCCCGAGGTTGTCTGGGGGATGCGTTCTCGGCAGAGAAATCCCAAGGACGAACGCCCTGAATCAGGGATGTGCTGAGCAGACTCAAGGAAAAGCCCGGATGCCAGGGTCCCGGGCGTTAACAATGGAGGGGGTGGGAGATAAAGCAGGGAGGGCGAGAGCGTGGGGCGGGGGTCCTGTGTTAGCGTGCCCTGTAGGTCATGGTTAGGGTGCAGACGTGTACTGGGGGCACCCTGGAGGATTTCGAACAGAATACAGACATGACTCGAATAACTGTAGAAGTCCCACAGGTCTGTCGCGTGGAGGACAGAGCGCAGAGGGCAGGAGTGGGCCGGGGACCCCTTGGAAGATGAAAGCACCGGTCCAAGTGGCCGGCAGGGAAGGAGTGAGAAGCTGAGGGGTTTGGGTTACAGGAGTTATGTTACATCCCGAGGAGGTAGCCGAGGGGATTGGCTGATGTGCTTGGTGGGGAGGAAGAGAGAATTGGAGTGCCCCAAGGCCACAGCCTGTGCCACCAGGGTTGAAGGGGTTCGGTTGCCTGTTGCTGAAATGAGCTTGTGGACAAGCAAGTTTAGGGAAGGAAAACTGAGTTTGGTTTTAGACAGGAGATACTTGAAATTCTTCTCAACGTTCTGAGCAGGGATCCTGATGTCTGGAGTTCCAGAGAGGGGTCTGGACTGTAGACACAGTTTGGGGATTGTAGTCAGTTGAATAGTGTCTCCCCCAGATTCATGTACACCTGGAACCTCAGAATGTGACCTTATCTGGAAATAGTCTCTGCGGATGTAATTAAGCTGAGGGAGGGGACACAGAGACGCAGAGAGGAAGGTGGTGTGAAGGTCGGGCAGGGACGGCAGTGATGCCTCTGCAGAGCAAGGAGCCCCGCGGGCTGCAGGCCCCTCCCACAGCCAGGAGGGGCCCGGGGGTGGCCTCTCCATCAGACTTTCAGGAGGTACCAGCCCTGACCCTGCACTTCTGGCCTCCGCAACCGTGAGAGGTTACATTCCTGTTGTTTGGAGCCATCAGTTTTGTGGAACTTTGTGAAAACCTCCCCAGGAAACTAATACAGGGTCTCAGGGTAGAGACAGTGTTGAAGTGAGGTCCAGGTGAGGTCACAGAGGGCCCAGCCCAGGGCAGCCAGGTGTCCAGGAAGAGAAGGTGAGGAGGGCCCAGCAGAGGAGCCTGACGAACCTCTTTTCTTTCATCAATTCCAACGGAATTTAGAGCTAGTAATAGTGGAAAACAATAGGGCGAGACTGGGGGCGAGTCTGCAAGTCGCTGTGGCAGAGGCGGGAATGAGGCTGTGCTGAGCTAACGGGTGTCGAGTCTCACTCCTACCCCTGGGCCCAGTCCTGGAAGTCGGCCTACCTGCATCTTTAGCTGCTTGGGAGGGGTGTCACGTGTTTTAAAAAGTCACCTTCATTGAGATGTAATTTACATGCGACAAAACCGCATTCATTTTCAGGATTGTTTCAGTGAGTTTCCACGAATCTGTACCAGTGCAACTACAGCCACAACCAGAACAGGAAATGTCTCCACACCCTCGAAGGCTCCCTGCGCTCCTCTCCTGTCGGTCTCTGCCCCTCCCCGCTCCACGCAGCGCTGATGGCTTTCCTGTCACCGTACGTTAGCTGCTTCCCCCTAGATTCCGTGTCACGGCCTCACTCGGGGGGCCCTCCTCTGGGGTGCCTGCTGCTCTCCGAGTCTCCCACGGGCGCCCTTGCATCCAGGGTGTCCTGGGCCTGGAGGCGCTGCTGCGTCTCTTCCCAGAGTCCTGCGTTCAGTGACGTCAGCTTGGCTGCTCGACGTCGGCCAGAGTCGGGGGAGCGTTTGCTCCGCAGGAATCGTCACGCCTACCGGTCAGGGCTCTTTCACTCCTGGGGAGCCGGCTGATAAACACGTACGAGTCCACCACCGTCCCGTCTGTTCACAGAGTTACTTCCTGATCGCTGTTCCGGCCACGCTGTCAGGAGACCCGGCATCTACGCTGCTCCCGTCTCCTGACGCTGCTCCCGTCTCCTGGCCCTGCTCACACCTCAATCCCCCAAGGATCCTGAGAGCTTGTCCTCGAGGGCCTGTCCCGCTCCGCTCGCAGAGGCACGGCTGGGGGAGGAGTGGGACCTCTGATGCGTCCCCTCGCTGGAACAGGTGGGGGGCGTTTTCCGTTGTCACAGCTTCCGCGACTGGCAGAACAGGCATCGTGGCGGGGGGCGAGCGCTCCCCTGCTGTGCTGGGTCTAGAGCGTCGCACAGGCCAGAGGGGTTGTCACAGGAAGCTGATGGCACCGCCGAGTGTGGGTGCCTTCTGAGCGCGCGCAGCTTGACTTTATTCCCGGTGCGCTCGGCTCCCCGCTGCGGGGGCAGAGGCGCCTCGGACCCATCTTGTGGGGGAGCCTTGGGTCCCGGTCACCAGGCGACGCCTCCTTTCTTCACGGCTTCTTTCCCCAGGAGCTCTGGATGCTCTCCTGGCCAGTGGACTTCAGCCGAGACCACCCGCATCATTGGAAATTTTAGTCCTGCTGAACCTAAGCAGGAAAGGTATTTCTCTTCTGCTAGGGGCACCCCGGCCCTGAGGCAGCCCTTCATGCAGCTTCCCCCCGGAGCTTCACAGTGTTGCACGCTCGGAGTCCAAGCGCAGCCTAGCGGAGCCAGCGCAGAAGGTCTCAAGGCAGCTGGCCGCCGCGGCCTGCGCGCTCCACAGTTACGTAACAACTTCTGAGAACCAAGGAGATCTGTTCCAGGCCTTCCTAATGTTTCTGCTGCGGAAGAACGGAGACTGTCCCCCTTGAAGTGACACCTCCAGCATATCCGCTGTTGTCACCTGTGTCTCCACAGCAGCTCCCACCGTGAATTCCTCCAAGGTTCGCGATTATCTTGTATTTGTAAAGAAACGGCAACAATTCAGTGCGATGCTGTTTATCTTGACACAGACCCCTACACCAGCCGCAGGAGAACAATGGGTCTCCCAAGACCCCAGGACGCAAGGGCGTTCCCTCTGGAGCTGCGGTCAGACAATCCGGGGACCGTGTGAGCTGCATGGGTCAGTAGCCACAGCCTGTCTCACTTCCAGTTTAATCTAGTGGTCTCATGTGACCTAAGTCACTTGACCATCTGTACTTTGTCACCCTTCTGTACAACAAAATCTCCTGAACACCTTGTAACTCGGGGCTGCTTTTGTTTTTTTTTTTTGCGGTACGCGGGCCTCTCACTGCTGTGGCCCCTCCCGTGGCGGAGCACAGGCTCCGGACACGCAGGCTCAGCGGCCATGGCTCACGGGCCCAGCTGCTCCGCGGCATGTGGGATCCTCCCGGACCGGGGCACGAACCCGCGTCCCCCGCGTCGGCAGGCGGACTCCCAACCACTGCGCCACCGGGGAAGCCCCTCGGGGCTGCTTTTAACACCGGTCGTCGGTCTCTGGTTGGAGCACTTTGTGAGTCTGAATGTGTCTGTGAGCACAAAGCACGCTCAGGCGCTTCCCCACAAATCAAACAGCCACAACCGTACAACCGGCTTCTAGAACTGGGAGCTGAAGACCCCTCAGACGGCAGCTCCGGGGCCCACACAGGGGAGGGATTCCCTTTACATGGCCTCCAGCTTCAGAACTCACTTGAGGCTGGTGAGTTGGCAGACAGTAAAGATTCTTTTCATCTGTTAGAAAGTTCTCCTTTGGGGGAGCCGGTATCTACTGAAACTTCCCTTATTCTACTTCTGTTTTTGCGTTTAGCACAGTTCCTGACATAGAATTAACCTTCAGAAATTATTAGGGGAACTGAGAACAAGACTGTTCCTTCCACAGGCCTGCTCTTTACAATTTGAAGATAGCTCTCAGGTCGTCCCTGATCGTCTCATTTTGGAAGCAGACACATATAGTTCCTGTAATTTTTCAGAAAGGGGCACAGCCCCAAGTACTCAGCCATTCAGAATGCATTCCTGAGCGCAGCTCCCATCACTTCTAAGATGTGATACCCAGGCCTGGAAGGAATGATCCATTTGTCTGCTCAGCATAGACGCCTGCAGTGCACCACCTGAGCTGGGTTGATGGCACCAGTGGCCCCAAATAACAGGCTCCAGCACCCCATCCTCTGTGACGTGGTCTCACAGATCTCCCATCAGAAGGTAGACTCAGCTTCCCAGACAGTGAACCTGCTTTGAACCTGAGACTTGCTTTGGTCAATGGGATGTGGCAAAGGGATGGAGTCCAGTTCTGAGTCTAGTCCACATGTTTATAATTTCCTTAACTCCTCTTAGAAATCTCCCTTATCACAGGAGAGGCTTGGGCTATCCTGGGAAGGATGAGAGAACACATGGGGCACAGACGGGCTGTCCCAGCCGAGGCCATTCTGCACCGGCCAGCGGTGGCTCACCTCTTGGCTGAGCACAGGTACGTGAGCAGGCCCAGTCACATTGGCTGTCTGGCCCAATCAGTATAACCACCTAGCTACCTGTAGGCTCATGAGCAATAATAAAGGGTTAGTGTTGCATCCCATTAAGGTCTCAGGGTTGTTTTCCATGCAGTGTTATTTTGGCAATAGATAACTGATATATCATATAACTAGTGCCACCCAAGATTGGATTATCTATTATAGTGGCTTACATCAAACTTGTGATCAGTTACCTTTATCTGATAATTTTTACACATATCAGTTTCTTTTTTAAAAAATTAACTAACTAATTAATTTTTGGCTGTGTTGGTCTTCATTGCTGCGCGTGGCTTTCTCTAGTTGTGGCGAGCAGGGGCTACTGTTCGTTGAGGTGCGCCGGCTTCTCATTGCAGTGGCTTGTCTTGTTGCGGAGCACGGGCTCTAGGCGTGTTGGGCTTCAGTTGTTGTGGCTCTCGGGATCAGTAGTCGTGGCTGGTGGGCTCTAGAGTGCAGGCTCAGTAGTTGTGGCGCACGGGCTTAGTGGCTCCGCGGCATGTGGGATCTTCCCGGACTAGGGCTTGAACCCATGTCCCCTGCATTGGCAGGCGGATTCTTAACCACTGCGCCACCAGGAAAGCCCCATATATCAGTTTCTTGACCTGTGCTGTTCAATAGGGTGGCTACCAGCCACGTGTGGCAATGGTACATTTGAAGTGCGGTGAGTCTGAATTGAGATGTGCTCTACGTATCAAACGCACATCTGATTTTGAAGACTTAGTACAAAAATGGTGAAGTATCCCATTGATATTTTTTATACCGATTACATATTGAAATGGTTATATTTTGGAATCACTGAGTTAAAATTTTTGAAGATTGCTTTTCCCAGTTTATTTTGACCTTTTTAAATGTGACTACTAGAAAAATTTAAATTACACATGTGACTCACATCATGTCTCTGCTGGACGCCATTCAAGACAGTGCCCTTCTAGCCCACGTTTATAATTTTCTTATCTCTGTGTCTTATTGCTTTCACCTCAGAATTCCAACCACATGAAATAATATAGAATCTTGAGCATTATCTATACTATTAGTTATCCATCTCAAATCTTATAATTCAGCAAATTTGATAGGCATTTTTTTCCTACTTGTATCCAAGTCATTGATTTAAAATAATTCTGATGGCCACAAGATCAATATAACCCCATAGCATTTCACCAATGAATTATTTCCATACTGAAAAAATGATTTACCATTTCTGGTTGTAATTCAATCTGCTGAGAATCTGCCTAAGAGTAATGTCATCCAGCCTACATTTTACCAGTTTATTCAGAAGGAATTTTAAACGTTTTTCTGAAATCAAGGTATATTTGATAAAATCAGGATGTGCAGGAGGTAAAGTCAAAGTCTTCAGTGTGGGAGGTGTTTCCTGATGCACCAACACACTAACATGTCAAGAAGGACGACAAAGCAGGAGCCAGTAGAGGTGGTGACGTAGGAGGCTCCTGAGCTCCTGTGCTCTCAGAGACATGCCAGATACACAGCTACACAGGGAGCAGTTCCCTCTGAAAGAGGGACAGGGACTAGCTGAGTGACTCCTATTCTTCAGGTGAATGAGAAAATACCCACTTCTAATTCTGTAGGAAAGACAAAGACACACTCTTGCCATCCCTGGCACAGTGCCACACAATCTGGAGGGAACCCCCAAATCCCAGCTTTCCCCTGAGGAGCATCAGGGGCTGGCTGCCACTTTTCCTGGAGGGCGCTTCTCATGCCTTCTCCCTTCATCCCGCTGCAGTAATAAAACCAAATCTCCAGTGTCTCCCTGAAGGGAGTACGTACCCACATGTGTACAGACGGAGTGACAGGATGGATACAAAAGTAAGACCCAACTGTATGTTGCCTACAAAAGACTCATCTCAGTTTTAAGGACAGAAGTAGATTGAAAGTGGAGGGATGGAAAAAGATATTACATGCAAATGAAAATTTAAAAAGCAAAGGGTTTTATATATACTTATATC
This sequence comes from Phocoena sinus, assembly GCF_008692025.1. NCBI lineage: Eukaryota > Metazoa > Chordata > Mammalia > Artiodactyla > Phocoenidae > Phocoena > Phocoena sinus. The sequence continues at coordinate 2,241,421 of NC_045774.1, read as the reverse complement.
CTTTACTCATAACAGACAAAATAGACATTAAGCCAAAGACTGCAATGAGACAAAGAAGGTCATAATATAATGATAAAGGGATCAATTCATCAAGAGGATATAACAATTGGAAATATTTTTGCATCCAACATTGGAGAACCTAAATATATAAAGCAAATATGAACAGATCTGAAAGGAGAGATAGACAGCAATACAGTAATAGCATACAATACAATGCAATAATACCTCACTTGTAACAATAAAGAGATCATCCAGACAGAAAACCAACCAAGAAACATTGCACTTAAACTACATATTACACCTAGTGGAGCCAAACAACATACATAGAACATTCCATCCAACAGCAGCAGAATACACATTCTTCTCAAGTGCACATGGAACATTCTCCGGGAGAGATCATATGTCAGACCACAGAGTAAGTCAATAAATTAAGAAGATTGAAATCGTATCAAGCACCTTTTCCAACCATAATGAAATGAAACTATAAATCAATTATAAGAAGAAAACTGGAAAATTCACAAATATGTGGAGATTAAACAACAAGCTACTTTTTGTGGAGATTAAACAACAACAAATGGGTCAAAGAAAAAATAAAAAAGAAATTTAAAAGTATCTTGAGACAAATGAAAATGAAAACACAACATTCTAAAACTTCTGTGATGCAGCAAAAGTAGTTCTAAGAGGGAAGTTTATAGCAATAAACATGTACATTAAGAAAAAAGAAAGATCTCAAATGAACAACTAACTTTGCATCTCAAAGAACGTTACACCTCAAGGAACTTGAAAAAGCAGAATAAACTTAGCCCAAATTTAGTAGAAGGAAGGAAATAACAAAGACCAGAGCAGACCCAAATTAAGTAGAGGCTACAAAGACAATAGGAAAGATCAATGAAACTAAGAGCTGGTTTTTTGAAAGGATAGACCAAATAGACAAATCTTTAGCTAGACTTACCAAGAAAAAGAGAGAGAGCTCTCAAATAAAATTAGAAAAAGAACACATCACAACTGATACCACAGAAATATAAAAGATCATAAGATACTACTGTGAATAATTGTACACCAAAAAAACCGGAATACCTGAAAGAAATTGATAAATTCCTAGAAACATACAACCTACCAAGACTGAATCCTGAAGAAATAGAAAATCTGAACAAACCAATTACTAGTAAGGAGGTTGAACCAATAATCAAAAATCTCCCAAAAAACAATGGCCCAGGACCAGATGGCTTCACTGATGAATTCTACCAAACATTCAAAGAAGAATTAGTACCAATCCCTCTCAAACTCTTCCAAAAAATAGAGCAGGAGGAAATACTTCCAAACTGATTTTATGAGGACAGTGTTACCCTGATACCAAAACCAGAAAAAAAGCATTACAAGAAAAGAAATTACAGTCCAGTATCTCTGATGAACAGATAGGCAAAAGTCCTCAATAAAATATAAGCAAACTAATTTAAACAATACATTGAATGGATTACACACCAGGATCAAGTGGGATTTTTCCAGGAAGGCAACAATGGCTCAACATTGACAGGTTAATTAATGTGATTCACCACATTATAAAAATGAATGATAAAAATCATATCATCATCTCAATAGATGTAGAAAAATAATCGGGCAAAATTCAGCATCCTTTTATGACAAAACTTCTCAACAAACGGGGTATAGAGGGAATGTATCTAAACATAATAAAGGCCAGGTATGAAAAACTTACAGCTAACATCATACTCAATGGTGAAACACTGAAAGTTTTATCTCAAGATCAGGAACAAGACAAGGATGTCTGTTCTCACCATTTTTATTCAACACAGTACTGGAAGCCCTAGTTAGAGCAATTAGGCAAGAAAAAGAAAAAAAGGCATCCAAATCAGAAAAGAAGTAAAATCGTTTCTATTTGTAGATGACATGATACTATACATAGGCAACCTACAAGACTGCACAGAAAAAAAAAAAAAGGTTAGAACTAAAAATGATTTCAGTACAGTTGCAGGATACAAAATCAATATAAAAAAATCAACTGCATTTTTATACCCCAGTTAATGATCAGAACAAAAAATAAGGAAAACAATTCCATCAAAAAGAATAAAATACTTAGGAATAAATTTAACCAAGGAGGTGAAATATCTGTGCACTGAAAACCATAAAACATTGATGAAGGAAATCAAAGAGGATACAAATAAATGGATTGGAAGAATTAATATTGTTAAAATGTTCATTTATCCAAAGAGATCTTCAGATTCAATATAATTTCTGTCAAAATTCCAGTGGCAATATTCACAGAAATAGAGAAAATAATCCTAAAATTTGTACAGAACCACTAGGGACTCAAAGGAATCAAAGCAATCTTGAGAAAGAAGAGCAAAGCTAGAAGCATCATGCTCCCCGATTTCAAACTCTATTGCAAAGCTCTGCTCATCAAAACAGCATGGTATTGGCATAAAAACAACCACATAGATCAATAAAACAGAATAGAGAACCCAGAATAAACACACATATATGGTCAATTCATTTTCCACAAAAGAGCCCAGAATATATAATGGGGAAAGGACAGCCTCTTTAATAAATTTTGTTGGAGAAACTGGACAGCCACATGCAAAAGAATGACACTGGACCCCTATCTTACACCTTACACAAAAATCAACTCAAAATTGATTAAAGACTTGAACATAAGACCTGAAGCTGTAAAATTCCTAGAAGAAAATATAGGCAGTAGACCCCTTGACATTGGTCTTGGTGATGATTTTTTTTTTTTTTTTTTTTTTTTTTTTTGGCGATACGTGGGCCTCTCACTGTTGTGGCCTCTCCCGTTGCGGAGCACAGGCTCTGGACGCGCAGGCTCAGTGGCCATGGCTCACGGGTCCAGCCGCTCCGCGGCATGTGGGATCTTCCCAGACCGGGGCATGAACCCGCGTCCCCTGCATCAGCAGGCAGACTCTCAACCACTGTGCCACCAGGGAAGCCCGGTGATGAGTTTTTGCATTTGACGGCAAACACAAAGACAACAAAAACAAAAATAAGCAAGGGGACTACATTAAACTAACAAGCTTCTGCACAGCAAAGGAAACCATTAACAAAATGAAAAGGCAATCTACTGAGTGGGACAATATATTGGCAAACCATATATCTGATAAGGGGCTAGTAGCCAAAATATACAAGGAGCTCGTACAACTCAATAGCAGTAAACAAACAAACAAAAAAACCCAATTAAAAATGGGCAAAGGACATAAATAGATGTTCTTCCAAAGAAGACATATAAATGGCCAACGGGCACCTAAAAATGTGTGCAATGTTACTAATCATCAGGAAGATGTAAATCAAATTCTCAACGAGCTATCACCTCACACTTGTTAGAATGTCTACTATCAAAAAGACGAGATAAATGCCAGTGAGGATGTGGGGATAAAGGACACTTGCCCACTGTTGGAATGTCAACTGGTACAGCCACTATGGAAATCAGTGTGGAGGTTCCTCAAGTAATTAAAAATAGAACTACCATATGATTAAGAATCCTACTTTTGGGTATATATCTAAAGGAAACTAAGTCACCATCTCGAAGAGATATCTCTCCTCCCATGTTCACAGCAGCATTATTGACAATAGTCAAGATATGGAAACAACTTGAGGGTCTGTCGACAGATGGGTGGATAAAGATGTGGCACCTTATATACAATAGAATCTTATTCAGCCATAAAAAGGAAATCTTACCATTTGCAGCAACGTGGATGAACCTGGAAGGCATTACGCTAAGTGACATGATCTGCACAGAAAAAGACAAGTACCACATGGCATCACTTATACGTGGAATCTAAAAGAAAAAGAAAAGTCAAACTCCTAGAAACAGAGAGTAGAAAAGTGGCTGCCAGGGCTGAGGGTGGGGAAAATAGGGAGAGTCTGGTAAAGGTTGCAGACTTTCAGTCTTCAGATGATGAATGTCTGAGGATCTAATGTAGAACATGGCGATTGTAGTTGATACCACTGTATGCATAATTGAAATTTGCTAAGAGGGTAGAACTTAAATGTTCTCTCACACACAAGAGTTAATTATGTGAGATGACGGACGCGTTAATTAACTCAGTGAGGGGGAGATCCTTTCACACGTATACGTGTGCTGAATCATCGCATTGCACACTTTAAATATCTTACAGTTTCATTTGTCTATCACACCTCAGTAAAGCTGGAACAAATAAAAGAAATGAAGTTGCGTTGTGATGATGTGCTCATAAAATGCTCACAAAAGTACTTATGAAGCAATGTGTTCTAAAATATTTCTGGGGTGCCAAGTCTAGTCTTTAGTGATCTTTCCCCCCCGCTTCTCCACCCCTTCCTTTTTGGGCATCAGGACACTGGTCATCTGCAGTTCCATGGGCATCCTTCCCCCTCTCCATCCTTCTCAGGTGTTAGAGGCCATTAGCCTCTTCACGAAACTCGCTCGGACCATGCAGAATCTGAAGAATCATCACTGAACTGTCTTAATCAAGGGAATTCTGTGTATCCGTTTCTAGCCTAAAATTAAAAGTTATGTTCAAAATCAAAACTGCAATGAGGTACGACCTCACACCAGTCAGAGTGGCCCTCAACAAAAGTCTACAAACAATGAATGCTGGAGAGGGTGTGGAGAAAAGGGAACCCTCCTACACTGTTGTTGGGAATGTAAACTGGTGCGGCCACTATGGAGAACAGTGCGGAGGTTCCTTAAAAATGAAAAATAGAGCTACCATATGAGCCAGGAATCCCACTCCTGGGAGTATATCTGGAAAAGATGAAAACTCTAATTTGAAAGATAGATGCACCCCAATGTTCATCACAGCGCTATTTACAATAACTAAGTCATAGAAGCAAACTAAATGTCCATCAACAGATTAATGGATAAAAAAGATTTTGCATATGTACACAATGGAATATTACTCAGCCATAAAAAAGAATGAAATATGCCATTTGCAGCAACATGGATGGGCCCAGAGATGATCACACTAAATGAAGTGAGTCAGACAGAGAAAGACAAATATCACATGATATCACACATGTGGAATCTAAAAAATGGTACAAATGAACCTATTTACAAAACAGAAAGAGACTCACAGACCTAGAAAACAGACTTACGGTTACCAAAGGGGAAAGGGGGGGTGGGATAAATTGGGTATTTGAGATTACACACTACTATATATAAAATAGATAACCAACAAGGATCTACTGTCTAGCACAGAGAACTCTACTCAATACCTTGTAATAACCTATCATGGAAAAGAATCTGAAAAAAAATACATATATATATACACACATACATATAACTGAATCACTTTGCTGTACACCGGAAGCGTTGTAAATCAACTGTACTTCAATTTTAAAAAAAGAAGAAAAACAAGAAAAAAAATGTTTAGAAGTTATGTTCATGGAAGCAAGCTCAGTTTTTCACTTAAAAAGTGGAAAAAGTTTCACCTGGAAGTTTAATAACAGTTCAGTACCTTTGCTAATACCCCCTACAGCAGAGGGGGACCTGTTACAAATGCAAATTTCCTTTACAAAAGGAAAACTTCTGCCGTAGTTTTAGAGCTTTTCCTGTGTCTGCAGGTACTCAAGAGCCTTTAGCTCAAAATAATCCATACAGCAAAGAGGCACATCTGGAGCGCATGTCCCACACCCCTCGCCCACAAGTCCAGACCAACACACAAGCCTGTTGGCGCATGGCGGCGCTCAGCCTGCTGGCCTCCCGGGAGCGGTTGGATTCCTGACGCAGGCCGTCTCATCCACACCTGGGCCGACCAGGACTTCCTCCTCTCCCCACCTCTGCGGCGTGTTGGCTGGCTATTCAGCACGACTGGCTGTGTGTTGTTATGTATGGTTTTTTGGGGGGTTTTTTTGGGTATAAAACATTTATTGTTTCACTAGGTTTTTTTAATCTGTTTTTAAACAAATTTTTATTTTATACTGGAATGTATTTGATTAACAAGTTTGTGTTAGTTTCAGGTATACAGCAAAGTGATCCAGTTATACATATACACGTATCTATTCTTTTTCAAGTTCTTTTCCCATTTAGGTTATTACAGAATATTGAGTAGAGCTGCCTGTGCTATACAGTAGGTCCTTGTTGGTTAACTGTTTTAGATAGAGCAGTGTGTATATGTCAATCCTTAAAAAACTAAAAATAGAGCTACTGTATGATCCAGCAATCCCACTCCTGGGCATATATCCAGAGAAAACCGTGGTTCAAAAGGATACATGCACCCCGATGTTCATTGCAGCGCTATTCACAATAGCCAAGACATGGAAGCAACCTGTGTCCATCGACAGAGGTGGGGTGTTTAAAGATGCTCTGGGAAGTTATTCTCATGGGGCCAATACAACCCAAGATATCCTGACATGGCACAAAACCCCACCGATTGAGTTTCCACCCTTTAACAATCGCCCAGTAGCATACAGGACAGAATTCTCTCCCTCTCCTTCATCCTCTTCCCGTGTCCCTAAACCCCAGATCTCCTCGACGCTGCTCTGGGCAGGAGGTTCAGGGGCAGGTAAGACGTCGGCCGTTTATTGTTTGAATCCCTCGAAGTGAGTTTCCTAAGATGGACGAACACCATGGTCCCCCCACATCAAACACTGCTCGAAAAGCCCACGTCAAACCTCCTTATCCTGTCTCCTTTCCAGGACCAGCCAGTCTCCGCACTGTCCCCAAGCCGCCCAGAGGGACCTCCCTCTGTCCATTGGCTCCCACCATTCATTCTCAGGGACGGCCTGCTCAGGGGTCCGGTTGCTGCCCAGGGATCCCCTTTCCTGCCCAGGGGTCCTGTTGCTGACACCGTCTCCTTGCACACCTGGCTTCAGGACTCCTCCCAACTCTAGCCCGGGTATCTGTACTGTTTCACACCCCCAGGAAACCCCCTGGTGGTTGGTTTATGCTATCTTGTATCTTTTGTGTGTGTCAGGTGGCACTAAGTGGTCCTACACAGAACAGAAAACTGAAGGCCGTTGAGCCTTCAGCAGGCAGGCATTGGAGTCTTCTGTCCAGGTCAGCGGGGCCAGCTCTGCTCCACCAGCCCTCAGGCAACCCAGCAATTCCTGCTCAGCCGTCCCCAGTCGCTAGGGGGTGGCCCCAAACTCTCAAAGGAGGTGGCATCCTTGTTCCAGCCAGGAGCATGGACGGACAGACAAAGAAGAGGGGCAAAGGGCACCCACATCTCACAGCCAGCACTTCACCACATGGCCGCTCCAAGATACCAGGGAGGCTCGTGTGCAGACTTGGGGCCTTTTTTCAAGGCGCCTCTGTGTCCAGGCAAAAATTCTATTACTGGGCAAGAAAGAGAGAACCGAAATTGGGGGAAATTAGTCTCTATTACAGCACCCACCTTTACAATCTTCACATATTCATGTCTTAAAGGAGCAAAGATGTCCTTTATACTTGACACAGGATCCTTTATACAGGATCACCCATGGGCCTGAAGGCAAAACAATCAGGACGTTTCGGGTGCCTGTTCCACGGGCTTTTGCTGGTTCAGATGTGATGCTGTGACGGCACCATCTTCCCCGAGCACAGCGTAAGCGTGTTGTTTCCATTCTTCCTACAAAAGATGCAGGTTCAGCCAGTTCAAAATCAGGAAACGAACATGTGAATGGTTGGAATCTCATGACACAGGGAGGAAAAGCTGTTATCATCCTAGATTTGTCCTACAAATGGGGCAGCCACTACTGAGACCCAAGGAGCTGGGACAGGGCTCAGTGCCCGCCACCAAGAGCGGTGGGGGAAGAGGAAGCCAGCCCCGGGGGGGGGGGGGGGGTGCGGGTGACACAGAAACTGCCTGTGGTGCAAGGCCCTCCTGTCAATGATGGTAATTAGCACGCCCGGGGTTTGGTTAAAACCACTACCCCCCAGGAAGTGAATGGGGTGACACGGGGAGCAAAATAAGAGACAAAAACTTTTGTGGACAAGAAAAACAGGCTTTGTTTACAGGCTGCTTAGAGAAAGTATGTAACTAATGACTTTTACTGGTATCAACTAGGATGACTAGTCATGGACATGTCATTTCTCTCACTTTTGTTCGTCCCAGGAAATGTCCCAGAAGCCAAAGGTCGTGACCTGGAAGACATTCTGATTCCAGGGAATGAATGAAGAATGGAAGTGTGGACTTGGAAAAATCCTAATAAATCTTAATGAAAAGTTTCAGATTTTAGCACAAAGCAGACACTTGGTAAGTATTGGCCAAGTAAGTGAAAGAAAAATGTTTGAGGACAATTTTATTATTTACAAGTTTTATCAGATGGTTGGAAAGAAACACAGCTCATGAGTTCGCTATTTTAGATATCTTTTCGTAAGTGCTGTTATGTTAGTAAACATCTGAAGAACGTCAAGGAGGCTGGAAAGGAAACTATGGTCCAAGGTGGCAGGTTGAAAAACACAGACTGTGCTCGCTGGAGTTGTGTGGGGCACGCCCTGTGTAACTCTGAACAGCAGTCCTTCTCAGGGTCACTTATGTTTAAATTAACATTCAAGAGCCCTGGAGAGCTGTGATGTGGATACAGAGCCCAGGTGGGTTAAGGAAGGTGTCCCTGGGGGGTGTGGATGGCAACCCAGACTGGAGATCAGAACCAAAGCAAAGTGAGAGGGTAGCTGCTCAGGAGGGCAGCGGTGGTGATGGGAGAGTTGTTACGAGGAGGGAGGATTGATCAAATTGGTAAATATTCTGAGGATTAATGGAAGCCATGTTTCTCATGGTCAAAGAAGGAAATTATAAATGTGGAAAGAGTAGAGTGAACCCTACAGTGCTGATTTCAAATTGGAGATTTTGGTGAGAGTCGGGGTTTCAATATATGTACATAGACGTAGATGTAAATATAGATGTATCATACATGTGTATGTATGTGTCTGCACTACTGCATGTATGTGTGTATATGTAAACATAAATACACTCTTTAGATTTTTCCACCAAAATCGGCTGGGAGCAGACACCCCTGTAGCAATGAACATGCTAGACCCAGCTATTAGATTCTATGTTCCATTCTCCGCAGAAAAAAAGCCCAGACTTGGAGAAATGGCAGATCCCAGGGCTCGGTGGGACTGGGAAATTGCAAGATGGGCTGAAAACAGGAAGTAAGGAAATGCTCAAACAGTGATAGGATGTCAAAAGGATATTTTGGTCAAACCTGGAGAGACTTTTTTTTTTTTTTTTGTGGAACGCGGGCGTCTCACTGTTGTGGCCTCTGCCGTTGCGGAGCACAGGCTCAGCGGCCATGGCTCACGGGCCCAGCTCCGCGGCATGTGGGATCTTCCTGGACCGGGGCACGAACCCGTGACCCCTGCATCGGCAGGCGGACCCTCAACCACTTCGCCACCAGGGAAGCCCTGGAGAGACTTTTACATCAAAATAAATAATGATGTTATTATTAATGAAAGTAATAATGGGTTATTCTATTGAGCAAAATAGGAATCCGTGATCCTGTTCTGCCATGAATAAGTCGGGAGAGGAGAAAGCTTTCGGTAGCAGAATGCCAGCCTTTCAGCGTGGAAGGACAGGTGGATGGCAGCATCACCAGTGGGTCCACTCGTAACTATAAGCAATCCAAGAAATATCCAGGTATGCTAGAGCCGCAGTGAAGGTCTGAGGAGGGTAGGGCTTATTTGCAGTCTCAAAACTTCCCCTCATACAATACTTACTCATTACAAAGGGAAAAGAATGACTTCACAGTGGGGAAGTCTGGCAGATACCACATTCGTCACGTGATCACAGTTAGTACAAGCCCAGGGACAAGGCACCTGGTGGGGCCCACTGAGAAGAGCACAGCACCAGCTCTGTGACATTTCTGCCAGAACTGTGTATCCTGTATCTAGACGTAAGGATACGCGAGACAAACCCAAACCGAGGACTATTCTACAGTTGTCTGAGGTGTCAAGGTTGGGAGGCCAGGGAAAGACTGAGAAACAGATTGTGAAGGAGACTTTGAGAACTAGGCACAATGTGAGATTCTAGGTGGGATCCTTTTTCCCTGAATGACTTTAATGGGACAAGTGGTAAAACTTGAAGGGTCTCCGAGGACTAGCTGGGGGGTGTGGATCTGTGCGAGGTGCACAGGAGCTAATTCTTCCTGCCTCGGCATCTCAACACAGCCTCAGCCCTGCTTCCTAAGAGTGCAAAATACAAAGTGGCCACAAAACGTTTCTTTTAGGGGCTTCCCTGGTGGCGCAGTTTCAAAGACTAATATATTACAGAATATCTTCTCTGATCAAAATAAAATCGAATTTTAGAAATAAATAATGATGTTTACAAAAGCCCTAATTATTTGAAAGTTCAACAATATGCTTCTAAATAATCCATGAGTCAAAAAAGTTATGAGAGGGCTTCCCTGGTGGCGCACTGGTTGAGAGTCCGCTTGCCGATGCAGGGGACACGGGTTCGTGCCCCGGTCCGAAGTTTCTTTTACATTTTCTGCCCACTTAGAGATGTAAGGCATGATGATGGTAAGGAAAATAGAAAAAATATGGTGTCAGTAAAGGAGAGAAACATAAAAGAGGATTTGGAAGAAAGTATTTAGTGGAGAGTAAGAAATGAGAGAAATATGTTCGTCGGTTGAATGGCTCAGCCAGTGGAATCAGTATTTTATTTGTATCATCACTGTCCTTTTGACATCAGACATTTGGTGCTTTGATTAACTTTTTATTTTTATTTATTAAAAATTTTAAAGTTTGACCGTATGTTGGTTCTGAAGCACTAACATATGGAAACAGGCAAAACCAACGAAAACCTTGCCCTTGGCAGCTCCCATCTGAATGCCCTAATGTGACAGCTGCTTAGAAATTTAATTCTAAGAAATAATAAGGTTGTGCTTGGGAATGGTAATGACTATGTTCAGCTTATTCAGAGTTTAAGACTTCACACTGGCACCTTTTCTTAGGAGACGTGGGAGGGAAAGCAAGCAGATGAAAGATTGAGCCTTTTTGTTCTAGTCATAGAAACTTTGCTTTTCATTAATAATTACGGCGATCCAATACATACTATTAGATGCCAGCAGGCAATATTTCTAAATAATTACATCTTAATATGTATATTAAAGGAATTACACTGAGGATTAGAATGAATAAGTCTTCATTAATTATATTCACACAGAATCTCCAAATTCCTTGCATGTGGTAGCACATTCTCAGATCTTCACAATTCAGTTTTTTTTTTAGCAGTTGATGGTTCTTATTTAAAAATCATCTACAACATTGTTCTTTTTGCTCTATAGGAGGCAGAATGTGGACCTATTTTATTCTTTCAGAATTAATGAATTTTGTGATTAGCACTGGTTTCTTCAGCAAGCATGAAAAATTTTACTTCCAAATGGCAATTTTGTTTACTCTGCTAGGGTCCCATTGGCATCCTTGTAATTAGGTATTTCAATAAACAAAGCCAAAACACTCAATTGTAAAATACGTTTTGTACATATGGAAAAAAAGTATGTATTAAAACGGAAGGACACATTTATCCCAGGATGAAACTCCGACAGTGTTTACATGTTTCATAAGTTCTGCATGGCTTGGGGTTTGCTAGAAGCAGAAGCTGGATTCTAATGGAAGTATTTTACAACCTGGTGGGTAGTCCAGGACCCTGGAGAGCGACCGAGGGCAGGGGGAGAGGGGCAGCCAATGAGAGCAGTGCCGTCCTGCGAGGCCCCTTGCAGCAAGGACCCATCGTGAGTAACTGGCTTGATTCCCCTGGGAGACGCTGGCTCACCAGACACGGAGTGGGGCCACTCCTGTGGGTGCTGGTTCTGCAGCGCGTCCTGTCTGCCGTGCTTGGGTCAGCAGGCTCTCGTTTCACAGAGATTCCGGGCACAGAGGGAAGATACCTGAGGCTGGAAGCCTGGCCGCTGGATTAGAAGGTCGAGGCCTGAGGGCACATGAAGGGCATGCACGGTATCTGCTTGAAAATCACTTTATGTAGAAACAGTAAGCGTTAACTAAAACGTCTGGATAAATGAATGTGGAAAAAATTGTGTCGCTACAGCTTACTCTGGTCGAATGAATGTCTTATTGGTGATGAAAATGTAATTCTTAAACTTACCGGTGTTTGCTTCTTTCTTTCAAGCTGAATGTCTTCTTTGGCTCTTACTAATTTTTCTTCAGCAATGGCAGATATTGTCAAGAGCTAACTTACGTGTTTATGATAATGAAAGATGACTTCTTGGAAGGAATATTCATGCTCTGCACAGTTCTCAGTCCTCTTGGAGGGGAGTGGGAATCAGAACAAAGTGTCTGTTATTTTCTGAGCTACTGTGTCCTCATCGGTAGGTGAGCACAATGCTGAGGACCTCACAGGCTCCAGCGAGCACTAGGGACACAGTATAAAATGTGTGCATACAGCAAGTGCTCCATACAGCAAGTGCTCCACGGATGACCAGGTTGCCACCTTAGCAGGCTGTCCCAGTTTTTTTTTTTTAAATGAAGAGTGATATCTTCCCGCCCAACTATTTAATTAATTAATTAATTTTTAAGATGTTGGGGGTGGGATTTTATTAATTAATTTATTTTTGCTGTGTTGCGTCTTCGTTTCTGTGCGAGGGCTTCCTCTGGTTGCAGCGAGCAGGGGCCACTCTTCATCGCGGTGCACGGACCTCTCACTATTGCGGCCTCTCTTGTCGCGGAGCACAGGCTCCAGACACACAGGCTCAGTAGTTGTGGCTCACGGGCCTAGTCGCTCCGCGGCATGTGGGATCCTCCCAGACCGGGGCTCGAACCCGTGTCCCCTGCATCGGCAGGCAGATTCTCAACCACTGCGCCACCAGGGAAGCCCCTGTCCCAGTTTTAACGTGCATTATTTACTCTGATGAAAAATTTCAAAATCTGAGTGAATTTTGGTTTCAAAGTGATGAAGACTTGAACACCCATTGAAACAGACAGTCTCCCGGTCAGCGGGCTTATCAGTGAACCAAGGTCATTACTTTTGGAAGGAAATGAGGATGTGTGAGTGCAGGAACTTCTGAACGCCATGAGTCTCCGGAGTTATGTAGATGAGGTGTGTGTCACAGCAATGCCTCTGCAGAACTGGTTGCTTCCTTGGAGGAACACGTGAGCTTGCAGTCGATCCCGGTAAGACACCTTGCTTGCTTTCTTCGGGGTGGTTTATCGATTCTTTGAGGAGAGTTTTCAGGAGATCTGGCTGAAAGACAGCCATGCAGGTGTGACCGTCACCTGGAGCTGGAGGAGTTTGTGCCGGACACTGGGTGGGGCCTGGGGCAGCCGCCTGGGCTGGATGGGTGAGGTCTTCCAGGGGGTGTAATGTTTGAGAGCGATGTGTAACTCTGGTGAGCTGGACCTAATGCTATGAGGTGGCAGTTCTGTTGGGAAGGGGTGGGGCAGGTTCCCGGGGGTGACCTGGATGGGACGGTGATGCCCATGCTTCCTGAAGGCAGTAGAAATTCCCACCGTTAATCATTCTGAGAAACAGATCTTGGAATGAGGGGCCAGAGCCATGGGAGCACAGAGGGACGTCTCCCTGCCCAGCGCCTCTGCTGCTGGGGCTTGGGCTCTGAGGCTGACTGACTGCCTTTCCAGTGGGAGCGGCTAGTGCCTTGCCCAGTGCAATGGCAGTGAGGTGACCACCCAGGAGCCAAGCAAAGAGGGCGTCTGAGGGTCCCCTGAGGACGGCTCTGGAAATATGAAGTCACTTCTAATAGCAACCTAAGTTCCCACATGGATTGGAGCTTCCTTTTATTAATCCTCAACCTTCAGTAAGATCTCGTTTAAGAACTAGTCTTTAGCATGCCGTGGGAATACAGATCAGGGCTCAGTCCGTGCCTGAGGGTAATAAGGCAGGGGGAGCAAAAGCCCTCTCTCGAGGACAGCATGGGAGCGGCAGCAAACACTCCAGCCTGGACCACCCTGGGAAATCCTATCTTGTTCTTGGACCCATTGAGAGCTGGCATCTTTTCAGATCATCCAGTAAATGGTTTAGGATAAGATAGTCTCATATGTCACGTCAAACCCCAAAGAGGGCAGATAGATTGGGGCCTTCCTTGCGGTAACGAATTTCAACCCAGATGCCTGGGTCCCCAGGAGTATCCTCGAGAACACAGGCTCTTTCGATGTCAGAAGACTTATCTGCCACCCTATGACCCACGTGCGTCTTTTCAAAGCAATACGACTTTCTGCTTCTGGGTCTTCTCGGCCATGATGGCACCAACGTAGTGAAGCAGTGTGCTGTCTGGGGTGATATGCCATGTGCTCAGATGACTAGATTAGTCCAGAAGGTAAGAGTCAAGTAAGCAGCCTGATGGAGAGGAACCCAGGATCACTTTCCAATTTCACGCTCATCTGTAGTGTGTTGAAAGCTTGTAGGGTCATGTGGACCACGGCAAGGCCTCTCTCGGGGATGCTCGGGGATTTCCAATGACCCGGGCAGCCACTTTCTCTGCTAACACCCCCTCTCAACCCCTAGGCACGCTTCTCTTTCCACTGTGGGTGCCTGATTCTGAAGACCATCTCTTTTCTTCATTCTTGGAAAGCACCTCTAGCGTACGTCTAGTGTGCACAGCAGAATTTCACCTAACATTTGGGGGTATTGGAGTGCTGGTTACATCACGGAAAAGACCAGGAAAACCTAAAATCAAATATTAGAAATTTCTGCTCACGTTATTTTACTATGCATGAGTAATGTCTCCCAAACCCTAGCCCAGACTGGTGTCTGGACCTACATTTGTTTGTCCAAAGCACCGTTAGCAAAATTTCCTAATCAATAAGGACAGGTAATACCAAGATTACTAACATTACTAACACTATTGTTACATTTCTACTTGACATCAAAGAGGGCAATTATATCCCATCAGAATGTATTCCTTGGTACCAATGTCAGAGACATCGTCAGTGCAGAGACCCATGTCAACCGTGAGCTGGACAGACCCCGTTTCTGAATCTAGATGGTGATCGTTATGCTTCTTTTCGATGAATCTGTCTGTGGGCCATCACTAGACTCTCGTGGGGTGGAGTGATCCTTGGATGGTTAGAAGGCCATGTTATACTTTCATTGCACAACCCACTGGCCCTCCGTCTGTCTTACTCAGCTGGCTAAACCACAGCTCTTGTTGGGTTCAGCTCTCCTACTCCCTGGCTCTTGTGTCTACATAATGAATGTGTCTAGAAAAGGATAACAAACAGTCGTTGTGACTGGTCTTGCTTTAAATTCATGGTTGCTCACTGATGTTGCCTGGAAGGTATGTAATTCTGTACCCCTTTCATTCTCCCTCTTCCCTAGATGGCTGGTGCATTTCTTTTCCTCTCTTGTCAAAGCTCTGATGCCTCTTTTTCCATCTTCACTCTCAGCCAATGACCTGGTTTCCTCTTTCACTGTGAACAAAGGAACAATCGGAAGAGAACCTGCATAAACACTCACCACCACATCCACCTGTGTACTGTACCTGTGGACGCTGCCGCCTTGCCTGCAACTGAGGAAGTCTCTTGCTGGTGTACAGTCTCCCAGCCTCCTCGGTCCACTTGGGGATGAGACCGAGTGCTTCTCCCTTTTCTTTCTGGCATAGTCAACATTTTCCTCCTTACTGGGTCATTCCCACCAGTGTGTAAACATCTCTTATTTCTACCATCTTAACGACAGATTTTTGGACCCCAGCGTCATCTCTAGCTCCTGACCATTTCTCTCTTTCCTCTTGTGTAAACTCTCTGAAATAAGTGTTTGTATCCTCTCCTATTTCCAGCCCCCTTCCAGCTAGGTTTCCCCATGCCACTCCGCAAAGACTGTCAGGGTTGCAATGATTGCATGGTGCTAACTCTAATGGTCTTTTTTTTTTTTTTTCTTTTCAGTTTTGCGTTGCTTGGTCTGCTAGCAGCATTGACATACTTGATTATTCTCCCCTTCTTGAAATACTTTTGTGCTTGGCCTCCAGATCTCAGGCACTGAACCTCTTCTCTTATCCATCTGTGCCCACTCCCTTGGTGATCTCGTCCACCCATAAGCTCATGACCCTTAAATTTACATCTCCAGCCCAGCGCTGTCCTCTGAGCTTCACACTCAGATAAGCAATTATTTATTGTATTGGTATCTCCACTGGGATATTCTAATAGGTATCTCTGACTTCTCAAGTTCCTAGCTAGATTCCTGATTTCCTCTTCCATCCTCAACCTACTGCTTCTGCAATATTCCCATTTTATTTCATCAACTTATCCTGCGAATGTTCAGGTCAAACACCTTAGAGCCATGTTTTTGTGCTTCTCTTTCTCTCAAATCCAATATCCAGTCTGTTGGCAAATCTTGTTGACTTTATCTCCAAAACAGACCCATCGTATCTTACTGGGATGTTCTTCCTAATTCCATCTGGGTTCCCTGTAATCTACGTTTCACATTGCCACCAGAGTAATCTTCTTAAAAGGTAAGTCAGACAGTCCTTAAAATGTAATGTCACACAAAACCTTCCAATAGCTTCCCATCTCACCCTAAGGAGAAAGGTAAAGTCATTACAATGGACTGGAAGACCCCCTACCTGGCCCCTCTTACCTCTTTTATTTATTTATTTTTGCGGTACGCGGGCCTCTCACTGTCGCGGCCTCTCCCGTTGCGGAGCACAGGCTCCGGACGCGCAGGCTCAGCGGCCATGGCTCACGGGCCCAGCCGCTCCGCGGCATGTGGGATCTTCCCGGACCGGGGCACGAACCCACGTCCCCTGCATCGGCAGGAGGACTCTCAACCGCTGCGCCACCAGGGAAGCCCCCCTCTCACCTCTTTGACCTCAACTCTCCCCACGCTTCCTGGGCTCACTCTAGTCACACTGCCCTCCTTGGTTTCCCCTGAACATGTCAGGCAGATGTCTGCATCAGGGACGGTGCCTTGCTGTTCCTTTGTCCTGAAATGCCCCTCCCCCATATAAACACATGACACACTCCCACACCTGTCTCATGGCTCCACTTAAGTGTCACCTCTCAGTGACACCTTCCCTGTCCACTCGACTTAAAATTGCCTCAGTAATCCCTATCTGTCCTCCCTGCTTGATTTTTCTCCATGGCACTCATTACTTTCTACCGTATTGTAGATCTTTTTCTTTATTTTGTTTATGGCCCAGCTCCCATGACTGGAATGTAAATCCCATGAAGTCAAGGAATTTGTCTGTTTCACTCACGGCTGCAACACTTTGGCCTAGAAGAGTTCCCGTCACGTAGTAGAAGCTCAGTAAGCATTTGCTGAAAAAATGAATGAATTGTGGCTTGGTGTAAAGAGGACTTGGAAGACCCAGGCCTTATTTTTTTGAATCCACTACTCCTGGTTTATAGACTCTTGAGAAAATTACCTGACATCTTTATGTGCTAGTAACTTTCCACCTGTAAAATGTTTTCCCAAAATAGTTTGTCAGGATTAAGCGAAATGATAAATATGAAAGTTCTTTCTAATTTTATTAGATGTGTTGACATTAACAATACTATTTATAATCATATAAAAAAGGAAGGAGACAGTTAGACAAACCAGGGATGAACATTCTCACTTCTTGCCCAGCAGGGTCACCGGTGTTTTCTACCAAGGGCCAATTTAGAACTTTCCATAGGGGGATTTGTGGCTTGACTGATTCTATTTTAGATTTCAGAGAACGTGACCCAGATTCCCCCTCAAATTACAGGACTATTCCCAAACTGAATAGTTGCTCTGGGGATATAGACACTCAGGTTTCTGCTATCCCTGCACAGGTCACGTTATAACATAATGGCCACACATTGTAGAAAGTGGTGGAGAAGGCAGTGTGAATCTTCTGAGGGCAATATTTCTCCTTTACAGCTGGGGTATGCCTTCGCTGATCGCTGACCTACATTATTTGTGACGTGCAGATTCTCAATTTATCACATCTTTACTTTTAAAGGATAAGTCATGTGGTTTTTTAGGCTTTTAAGCCAGAATGTGGGTAGATGACTATAAAGTTCATTAGGTACCATGTGGAGCTTTTCAGAGAACTTTATAATCATTCTGATTAATTTGTAATTTCCAGGAAGACTAAAAAGTATTTCACAGACTAATGATTCTGAAACGAGAAAAAAACTTGTCTCTGAAATTGAAATTATTAAGTGACCTAGTTGCATCAGCTTGCCTTCCTTCCTCCATCTTATATTTTACCTCCCTACGATCTGAGGTGTAGCTGGAAGAACGAAGCTTGCGGTGAGACGTTCACCACACCACCCAGTGTGGGCAAAGTAAGAGCACGAGCGCAGGCACACGTGAGGCCCAGGCGCTGAGCCCTCAGCATCCGAGCCGCTTTAATCCGAATGAAGGCCAGTGGCCTTGCGCTGGCGGAGAGAAGTCTAAAGGTTAAAGAAACTTGACATTCAAGAAAGAAAACTCCTGTGGCTGTTCATTTGCGGAACAAGAAGCTACTTCTTTACTGGTAAGTTTTTATTTCATCCTGGGATTTAGGAAACATTGTATCCCTGTTGTCTTAACCGTTTAATGCTTTGAAGATAAAAGAAAATTGCGAACATTTATGGTATCGAGCCAGGCATTGATTGTCGCTTAGACCACTTAGCCGCACCGTGGGGAGAGAAGGGGAGACACTAACTTGTGCTGAGTCCGTGATGTGCCGGCCACTGTTCTAGAGACATCACCTGTGTTAGTCTAAGCAATCTTATGTTATGTTATGTTACATAATTCCAACTGCAGTCCTGAGAGCAGGTGTGGTGAAAAGGTTAGGGAGATGAAGTTACACCATCCGTGGGTAACGTGGGAGGGGAATCGAGTCCCTTCAGGTCGCCTCTGCCCTGTTGATGGTGACTAGCACTTGCGAAAGGACTGCAGGAACAGTGGCGAGGAACCTGATAAACCACAGCCACCTTTGAAAGTGCCATCACTTACGTGAGCCATGACTGTGAAGAAGAAACGCACACTCTACAGACCAAAACCAGACACAGTCTCCTTAACTTACCATTTGTGAACATGCTGGGCTGCACCCCTGTGCCCCCGTGGACAGAATGAGGGGTGCTGGTGGATCTAAATGTGGATGAAGCATGGCGGGGCGGGGTGGGGGGTGGGGGGAGGTGAGCGACTGTGTGAAGGAGGATAGGAATGGACCTGGAGAGCAGGGCGGTGCTCTAGGTCAGGAGCACAGGGCAGGGGCGAGTCCCACATCACGAAGAAGAGAGCCCCAGGGCGCTGACAAATGGGGGGTGGGATGCGAGGAAGGGCTGGGGCAGCCTGGAGCCGGCTCAGCAGAAGGTACAGATCCGCGTGTGGACATACATCCACATGTGGACCTACTCACGCGTCTGGTTCAGGAGAACGGATGAGGCTGCATTCATGGGAAGAAGGTCTCATGATAAAATCATCTTTCAAGTGAAAGTGACAAATGGGTGGCAATGAGTTTCACTGCGTTGTGGGTTCATCATGTATTTATGCCATTTAAAAAATACTGTTATTCCATTAATGTGACAATACTGGAGGCATTTGCTCTAATCTTGCAGTATGTCTTCGCTTACTAAACATCCTAATCCTTCGGAGCCCTCGCCTACCTGGAGGTCTCTTATCTAACAACATCAAGCCTCTAAGACAACTTGAGAAAGAGGAAGCGAACACAAGAAGAGACTTGCAGCCAAAATAGATACCACAAAGCCCATCCCCTCTCCCAGGGGAGACCCTCAGGTGCACATTCAGATGTACCGACTCTTATTTCAGGTGAGGTTCTGATAAGTAGGGCTGTTTGGTTTCCCAGCCCAGAGCTTAGAGAAGCAAAAAGTTTCAAGCGGGAAGGTCACTCCTGGAGTCAGACGCCGGGAGGAACGCGGCAGGAAAGAGGACAGGGTGGGATGGGAACACCCCGATATACAGAGAGGACGACTCGATATATTTCAGTCTGGGGCCATGTAACGCACAAGCAAATAGCCCTCAGTATTTGAGCGACTTCTGCTTGGAATTTGGTGCTTTCCTGTAGAGGAGAAAAGCTCACGTCTGCGGTGGTGACCACAAAGGCATCAGAGGCAGGGCTGGACCACGGCAATTTTATTAGAAGATGCATTTGAGCCAGAATTTCATCAACCAGGTCTCAAATTTTAAAATACTTAAAACTGCAGACGATCAACCTCAGTTGAAAGTTAATTCAGAATTACCTTCCCCCAGGACAAGGTGAATTAGACATTGCCAAGTTCCTCTGTCAAGTACACTCAGCATCCAGCGAGTTCTTCATGATGGCCGGGCGAGGTCTTAGGATCGACAGAGGATTCCATGTCAGAGAAGGTTGATATCTGTGAAATGCGTTCCATTTTACTTTGCACAACTTCTTCCGTTTGGGGAGTAGAGTGAGGAGTTGGATGCACGAAGAAAGAGAAAAGGGAACAAAGAAAGAATGAAGATGTGAAGGAGGGGGCGGTCTGAGCAGAAGGTAAGGAGTGAAATAGAGGGGAAGTGTTAAGATGGTGAGCGAGGCCATCGAGGGGGAGGTGCAGCCACCCAGGACCAGGGGAGGGCCGGCGGCAGAGAGAGCAGGGCTCGCCCTCAGCCCTTGGCAGCAGCCACTAGGCCTGGGGTGCGGCCAGGCCTCTGCACTTCCCCCCTCAGCCTCCTTCTGCATGGAGTTGTGAGGACTTCACCCTCCCCGTTGTCTGTCTCCCTGCTCATCATACCAACCACCTGAGATTCTGGGGGTGAAGGGAGGATGAGCCACAGGTTAGCGCAGCCGCTGGTCTTTCCTGCTCACGTGTGGCCTCCTGGGCAGCAACAGCCCCAGGGGTGTTAAGAACTGCAGGCCCACTCGGTCAGAGTCTGGAGAGGGGATTCAGACCCTCACTCCGTCTGCTCACTCGGAACCCCTACCTGGCCCCCCCGCCTCCGCCCCGCCTAGGCAGAGAAATCCTCAATCCAAAGGCTCATTACTGTTTCGGAGGCGGTGGCTCCTGCTGTTGTGTTGTTACGTTTCTCTCCCCAGCCATCTTAGTGGCTGCTGAGGTGACGGCTAGGAAAGCAGTGGGGCTGTTGTCACATTATCATGACCTTGTCCTTTCTCATTTCTGTAGGACCTTTATAAGTCAGCCTGGCTGTTCCCGTTAGACAGGATGAAAACAGAGGCCTGAATCTGGGTCACCGAGGAATGCAATGAATCAGTGGAGGCCCCAGGCCCTTTGCTTGGCTGCCCTCCCTCCCATGCAGAGAGAGCACCGTCGGGAACTGGGGCAGTGATGTCTTTACGGGTCAAAGGAAGGAGGCTACAGATTTTATTTGCGGGTTTATCTAACATCAAAATTGTTTGATTGGAGGTCCCCAACATAAAAGGATGTGTGGCTTTCAGATTTGTTTCTGACCGATAAACAGAGGTTTTAGGAAACTAAAAGCCACTGTCTTGTATGTAAAATTAAATGAAAATGCAATAAAATAGCTTAGTCTTCCTTGGCTTTTCTGTCACTTTTAGCCTTTTCAGATTCTGTAAAATAGGCTGAAGTGATTTGCACAACTCCTCCCATGTGCTCTGGTCAGGGGTGGGCGTCCTCTCTCCAGACCCGAGGTGGAGGGACTTGCTGGCCTCCTATGGGGTGTCTGCCGGGGACCAGCCCCAGCAGTGCCCTTCCTGTCCCCCTTCTTGATTTGGTAGAACAGGTGGAAAGGGGGCCTTTCTGCTGTTCCCCACTCTGTGATCTAATCCTGTCTATCCTGATAAAATTAGTCATGCCCTCGTTGAAGAGTTTTGTGATATTTTTAAAGTTAAGTCTGAGAAAAGCCAATCCCACTGGAAGTTAGTTTTAATGCTACTTAGAGCTCTTTCATTGATTGTAATAATCTCACTCTGGTTTTCCTGTTCTGAGCCGGGAGTCGTGTCCAACAATTCCTTTCACCATTTACTGTAACTGATTTGAAGCAAAATAGCATGTTCACTGTTCTGGAAACTGATGGAAAAAGTGGTGAATATGGGAGCAGTGAGACAATGAAGATTAACAGGAAATATCTAGAAGGTGTAATTTTTCCAGAAGCGAACATTAGTGATATCGGCAACAGTTACTACAATTAGTCTTTCTACAGCTCTCAGAGATTGTTTCATTGTACGACCAATGTATCTCGTTATTAAATACATGGAGAGCACAAAGATTTAGAAACAAAATTATATTTCTTATATTTCTAGCCCCGCCACCAAGCAACCATAGTTATCATTTCAACATATTTCTTCCCACACCCCTCCCCCACACACTCCCCCACACCCGCCCGCACACCCTCCCCCATGCCCCCACACCCTCCCCCACACCCTCCCCACGCCCTCCCCAAGCCCCTCCTCCACACCCTCCCCCACACCCTCCCCACACCCCTCCCCCACGACCTCCCCCACCCCTCCTCCACGCCCTCCCCCACACCCCTCCCCCAACCCTCCCCACACCCTCCCCCACACCCCTCCTCCACACAGTCTCCCCCACACCCCATCACTCCTTCCTCCCAGCTTTTCCCTCCTTCCACCACCTCCCAGAGCTTCATTTTTTAGATCGGGTTAATCTTTTCTGTTTAACCCCCTTTCCTCTGGCACACGAGCTAACAGAACCTTTCTCTCCCCAGCATGTCTGGGGAAATCAGCAGGAGGAGGGCACTCACTCCATGGCTGGGCAGCCTGGGTGTCTCAAAATCCCTCCTTTCTCCCGGCTGAAACCACCTCCTCCCACTCTCATGTGCTTTGGCCCACATCCTCCTTTTGGCACAGTGGAGAATAAGGCCGTTCCTTTTCCTTGCTGGCTTTCTTCACACACCGAAGGCTGCATCTTCCCTGAGGTCCCCTCGCGACCCCCTCCTTCCTGGCGTGTGCTGGTCCCAGGCCCCTTCATCTCCCTAATCACGCCCTGCCCTCGCCATGGCTGAGTAGAAGGGCTCCCCGCCCCCGGTCCTCAGTGCCGTGACTTCTGTTAGATCCTGGTCTGCCCAGGACAGCTGCATTCTGGGAGACCAGGACGGCTGGCCACCCTAATCCTGGCAGCCCACGAGGAGGGGGGCTGGGCGGCTGCTGCTGGCGTGAAACGTTGACTCCCGTCTCTGTGGCGTGAGGGCTGACTCCCCTCCCGCTGCTGGTCCGTCAGGGGACACCGGCTCCTCTGTACTCCTGGGCTGTGCCTGAGGGCTGAGCAAAGCCTGGAGTCAGAAGACCAGCGCTTTGGGCGTTGAGATGGGGACTGTGCAGGGGGCAGTCTCTGTTCCCACAGTCACAGCTAAAAGCGGGCGTGGGCCGGGGGTGTGGAGTGGGGTCAGCAGTGGTGTCTGCTCAGTCCCAGGGCTCAAAAAAGAAAGCCTCACTTGTGCCTGCTGCCTCCATCACGCCATTCTACTTCTTGGCGTCTTACTGCCAGGTTTTGGTTTTTGTTTGATTTTTTATTTATGCATTTTAAAATTGAAGTCTAGGCGATTTACAATGTTGTGTTAGTTTCTGCTGTACAGCAAAGTGATTCAGTTATACGTATATACCCTTTTTTATATTGTTTTCTATTATGGTTTATTACAAGATACAGTAGGAACTTGTTTACCACAGCCAATTAAAATTTTTTTTTCTACATCTCTGGTCTTTATTTCCTGAGGCCACACTGTCATCTTAGATCCTTATCATAAAGCTTTCACTTGAGCATTCAGACTGAAAGTTTATCTTCCAAGAGCGCTGCAAACACAAGTGATTAAATCCAGAGGTCAGTTTCAGTCCTCAGAGTCTCTACTCCGCAGGTCTTTCTCCAAGCACTTTTCTCCCTTTGCTCCAGTAACACTGTATTGATTTCAAGGGACCTATTCTTCTGGCCACTTCTTTTCTGTCCTTTTCCTCACTTCAATCTGTTCTCCTGTTTCCTGTGCTTAAGTGCAAGCTCCCAGGGCTTTCATCTGCGTCTCTGAGTTCAGTTTCAACCTCCTGTGCATAACGCTCCCTGCGTCTCATGCTAGAGCTCCTCTTTAGGACAGAAGGAGAGGGGTTGGAGGCAGAGAGGGAGGAGGGGGAGGGGAGGGGAAGGAGGGGGGAGAGGTCAGCTCTGGGGGTACGTACCAAACATGCGGGAGATCTGCACTTCCCGCGTCTCTAGTCTTCACCTGAAGCCTTCACAAATCTCTCCGCTTCATTTTATTAATGAGGAGACGGACACCCAGGAATTAATTTCAAAAGTAGCCAGCATGTGGCCGACCCAGATCTAAAGTCAAGGCTCTCCGGTTACACAGTACTTCAGTCTCCTCACACCCCCATGTACCTTAAATGAATCTCATTTCCTTCCCCTTACATCAGCTTCTATACCTGCTCTGGTTAGAACTATGTTAGAAACTTAGAAATAAGTTTCCATTTCTGATTTCCCTATTTCTGTTGAGGTGGAAAATCTGGCATCATTTTTACTCCTTCTTCCTCTTGCTTTTTACTGATTTTTCAAAACGTCATTTCTTCTTCACATTTATCCCAGAAACGCATACACTTCAGGGTCGGATGACATGGCTTTGCGTCTTGGCTCTCCAAGTTATGAGATGCGTGAACTTGAGGAAGCTGCTCTATTTCTGAGTTTCAGTTTCACAACACCAGCACCCTCTGGGCTTCTCGTGTACATGAACAGAGCAGGGTGAGGGGAACAGCGAGACGCCTGGCTGTGAGCCATCGGCCCTGCCAGTCGCTCTGGGGCTCTGGGCTGCCTACCTCTGGACGGTTTCCTGTCCACGTCGGTGCTGGGAACTTGCTCCCTGTCACTCCACAGCTCACAAAACTGCCACATCTTTGCGTCGTCACTGAGACCAAGTCCCGGCTCTTCGGCCAGCCTTCGACTTCCCGCTGCAGCCCAGACCCTCCACGGCTGCCCAGGCTGGTCCAGGACGGTGACCACGCCTTCGCCCTGAGGCTCGCCCCCTCCCCCTCCCTACTTGGCCAGTGGGTCAGCTCTCCTGGCTGAGCTCTGGCCCGTCCCCACAGACACTGCGCTCTATGCCCGCTCAAGCTCTTCGCATTCTCAGTCCTGTGCAGCATCACTCAGCCTTGAACTCACTGCCTGAAATGTCATGTGTTTGCGCCTCACCTTGGCAACTGTGGAAGTCCCTTAAAGGCAGGAAATAAATCACATACTTTAAAGCGCCTCTGTATGTAGTGTAGAGCACGGGGTAGCTATCTGAGAGTTTAATTTACAGCAGGCAAAGGAGATCGGCGTGCCCCTGGCTCTCTAGCAGTACAACGTTCAGGCTGGATCGTTTAGCGCGTAGAGTGAAGAAGAGTGTCAAACTGTGCAGGCCCAAAGCTACAGCACGTGCCCCGAACACGAAGGCTGTGCAACCCGAAATCTTTGTCAGTTCCAGAATACGAGGGGTCAGCGTGGTCGACAATTTCGTCTGTAAAATGCACCTCTGTCCCTACTGGGGAATTTGCTGGCAGAATCTGATGAACAGCATTTCCGTATTTCTAGATGGAGGAAAAGCTACCAAGCCAAACCACAGGGCACAGACCTAAGCCGCTGCTGGATGAGATGTTCTGTTTTTAGAGTCGCCCGGCTTCATCTCTCCAACAGCATCGCTGGCTTACATTTCTTATCCCCCCACTTCTAGCATCTCTTCTCACTGTTGGCTTTCTTGGGGAGGATAGTTTTTAAACAAAGAAAGTCCGTTTTTGTTTTGATTGTTGTTATTTGTGACACATCTCGTTACTTCAGAAGAGGATTAGAGCTCAAGCTGAAGAGGAGAGAACGGCTCCCGTTACTCGTTGCTACTCAGCAAACGACCTCCGACTGTGGTGGCTCAGAACGATTTATTATTACCTCTCAAGGCTCTGGGGTTGGCGGGGCTCAGCTGAGCGGTTCTCAGGAGGGGCCTGCCATGCAGTTACACCCAGAGGGTGGCTGGGACCCGAGGAGTCAGAAGGCTCCACGGTGCTGGCTGTTGTCTGGGGTCTCAGCAGGAGCTCTCCGCACGCTGCCCACACGTGGCTTCTCTGCAGAGCCCGGGCTTCTCAGCCCAGCACGGAGGCTGGGTTCCAAAGAAAGCACAGCCCAGTGGGGAGCTGCAGGGCTCCTGTGAGCCAGCCTCAGGAATCCCGGATCACTGCTTCTGACAGAACGATTGGTCAAGCCAGTCAGCAAGGCCAGTCCAGACCAAAGAAGAGGGAAATAGATTTTACCTCTTGACACGTGAGCCGCACGCTTGTTTAGAAGAAAAGGCATTGAAGCTGGCGGTCTCCAAAGACTATCTAGCACACGAAACGGACATCTCGTTAAGATACGGGTAACACCGACATCAGCTGCGTTCATTTTCCAGGTCCCCGATATCCCAGCACTCCAGCCACCAAACCGAGACTCAAGCGTGTCCCTCAGAAACCCTGCAAAGCACCATCTGCTGAGCCTGCACAGCGGCCGGCAAATATCAGACACCGGAACTGTTGATCAGTGAGGGCCGAGGTCCTCTGAAATGCCAAAGGCAATCGGCTTTATCCGCCGCGATCCCATCGGCAGATACTGGTGATCCGGGCGTCATGCGTCTTTGGAAATTATCCACAAAGTTGAAAATGTATGAAATCCTTGTTATGGGTCTTCCCTGGTGGCGCAGTGGTTAAGAATCCACCTGCCAATGCAGGGGATGTGGGTTCGAGCCCCGGTCCGGGAAGATCCCACATGCCGCGGAGCAACGAAGCCCGTGCACCACAGTTACTGAGCCCGCGTGCCTCGAGCCCATGTTCCACAACAAGAGAAGCCACCACAATGAGAAGCTCACGCACCATAATGAAGAGTAGCCCCCCCTCGCTGCAACTGGAGAAAGCCCGCGTGCAGCAACGAAGACCCAACACAGCCAAAAATAAAATAAATAAATTAAAAGAAAGAAAGAATTAAAAAAAAAAAAACCTTGTTGTCCCTTAAAGGAACATTCGATATCATCTGTGAGGAAGTCCATTTGATTGAAAAACTTTATGAAATTTTTGCCTAAAATCACTTTAACTCTTATAATGAAAAAATGCGTTTGTTCATAATGTACACACATTTCTCAAGTTCCTATTTTTCCTTTTAAATTCTTCTTCCTTCTTAGGGGAACCCACTCGTATTCTCTGCCCTGCTTGTGTGGCCAAGACTCCCCTTCCTTCTAATTAAACAGGGACCTGCAGCTGGACGAGCTGCCTTTCCACACCCCAGGGTGAACCCCGCAGTTAAGAGGAGGGGTCCCCGGGAAGCCCAGACCTACACAGGAGTATCACAGCCAGCCTCACCGCAAAGTGTAAAGCACTTCCTGCTTGGCCATGATATTAATCTACCAAACTGTCCCTGGACTTTGTTCTGAATGAATTGTTCACACCCACTGTCAGACTTTCAGACTGGAAACTATTTATGTAAAATGCATCACCGCATTGTGTACTTCTTGCCTTTTACATCCCTCACAACGCCATGCAAATGAGCAGCAGATTTTATTTAAATGAGGTGAGAGCTCCCAGGATCTGTAACGTGGGACATGTTCTGGAGAGAGAAAACAAAATGGTCTGAGCTTCCCAAGGATGACATGTAATTTGGATTTTACTTTGAGGTACAGAAGGGGTGCTGGGGCGAAGGCCGTATGAGGACCACACAGGCCTGGAGTCCCACAGAGGAGCAGCCCCGTGGACGGCGCGGGAAGGCCAGAGGCCCAGGGCTGGAGCTGCTTGGAGGCCAGGGCCAAACCCTCTACGGATTCTCCTTCCCTCTGGGGGCAGAGAAGTCGTGTGAGGGACAGTGGTCCCTCCTGGGGGTGTCTCCCACTCTTCTGACCGGTGGGCCAGCACGGGTGCCGAAGCGTGTGGCTGCAGTGATGGAGCCTCCTGGCCCGTCGTGTGGCCTCACGGCGTCGCTTTTCTCAGCATGCTGAATCCTACTCACGGTTCTGTCTTGGTCTTCAGCGAAGTCAAAGCTGTTTTTTTGCTTCAGGCAGAGGCCGGCTCTAAGGCGATAATGAGCTGCAGAAGGGTTTGCCTTCCCACTTTCTTGCTAAACAAGACCATCAAAGGGGATTTCGGAAGGAACGGGCAGAAAAGGTGTGTGCGTGACACCAGCCCCTGAGGTGGCCTGTTTTCTCCTCTGCCAGGAGCCTGGGGCCTGGTAGGCAGCCCTTCCAGCAGCTTCCACCCAAAGCAAGAAGCAGGACCTCGGAGGAGGTGGTGGGTGGTGATGAGAAGCAGGGGATGTGACGGGGCAGCAGTGGGAAAGGCAGAAAGGACACACTCCCTTGCTCTCCATCCAGGGATCAGCGGTCCAGGTCAGGGACCCCGAGGGATGTCACGTGAAGGGCTCTTTTCAAACAGAGGAGGGGATGGGACACCCGTGTCAATGCAGAATCGTAAGCTCCGTCAGAGAAAAACAAGTCAGGACTTGGAAAGAAGCGAATGACATTCAAAAGGATCATTGTGAGGGAGGGAATGGGACTGTTGTGACATCGGTGCCCTGGGATCAGAGGTCGGCACGCACCTCAAAGTCAAACAGAAAAAGGCTTTTCTTCTATAGGGTTGGGGAAGGAGACAGGAATCAGAAACTTTGCAGGGAAATGACCCACAATGGCCGGGAAGAGGGTCCCGCCGTGCTGACGATTCCCCAGAGAAGCTGACGAGGGGACAGGTCCACGTTCAGTGTTGCTCAGACTTGGGGACAAGCTGCGTTCTGGGGTCTGTAGGAAGGAGAGACCCCTGACTAGCTCTTAGTAAGACAAAGCAGAGGGTGGGCCGTGGGCAGCTTGCTCAACTCAGGAAGAGAAAGGAAGCTAAAGAGAAAGGAGGAGGGAACATGTCAGTCAACCTGGTCTTGCTTTTAATTGATCTTTGCTATAAATTTTTTTATAAAACTATTTCCTGGGACTTCCCTGGTGGCGCAGTGGTTAAGAGTCCACCTGCCGATGCAGGGGACACGGATTCGAGGCCTGGTCCGGGAAGATCCCACATGCCGCAGAGCAACTGAGCCCGTGAGCCACCACTACTGAGCCTGCACTCTAGAGCCCGCAAGCCACAACTATTGAGCCCGTGCACCACAACTACTGAAGCCCGTGCGCCTAGAGCCCGTGCTCTGCGACGGGAGAGAAGCCACCGCAATGAGAAGCCTGCGCACCACAACGAAGAGTAGCCCCCGCTTACTGCAAGCAGAGAAAGCCCACGCGCAGTGATGAAGACCCAATGCAGTCAAAAATAAATAAATAAATGTATAAGAAAAGAATAAAAAGTAAAAAACCTATTTCCTGAGACTTGAATCACAGCACACTACATCGTGGTGAACACTTTTATGATTCCAGAATTCTTTTTCTTTTATTTTTCTGTCATTTTTTTTTTTTTTTTAAATCACTTGTACCCAAAAATGAGTTCTCCAAGTGACTCATCAATTGCTTTTCCTTCCATCAACTGCCATACCTAATGACAGGGCACTTGTTAGATCTGTCTCCTGCCATCTCATAAAGATCAAGTGCCCAGCTTTTTAGCATCTCACGCTTTTCTTTTTTTTAAATTGAGAGATAATCGACATATGACATTATATTGGTTTCAAGTGTACAACATAATGATTGGATATTTACATGTATTGTGAAATGAACAATAAGTCTAGTGAATATCCATCACCACACATGGTGTTTTTGATCCCAAATGATACAATAGTAATACTTGTGTTTTTTTTATCCCCCCAAAAAACTAGTGTTTATTGAGTAGCTACCTCATCCCAGGCAGTGTCCTACCAGCGTCACATGAACTGAGGCTGCTGTCCTCCGTGACACTCTGAGGCTGCCCCGTCATGGTCTTTATTGTACAGACGAGGGAATGAGGGGTGAAGAAGGTCAGTACCTCCCTGCGGTGCACAGCTTTCGGGGTGAACACAGGCAGGGGGCTCCAGAGGCTGCATCACTAACCACAATGCTCACACGGCCCTTTCTAAATGCTTCTAAATCTTTCCAGGCAGCCGGCAAAGTGCCCTTGCTCCTAGAGGTAACTGACCAGGAGACGGAGTGAGTGTTTGAGCATAAACTCATTGTCACACCTTGAAAGGCAACTCAGAGTCCTTCTTCTGGGAGATAACAGCACCCAGGT
The DNA here is from genome assembly GCF_008692025.1 of Phocoena sinus. NCBI lineage: Eukaryota > Metazoa > Chordata > Mammalia > Artiodactyla > Phocoenidae > Phocoena > Phocoena sinus. Next base: position 2,211,511 of record NC_045774.1, on the reverse strand, counting down.
CCCTCCCTTCTCAGCAACTTTACCACCAGCTCCAGGGAGTCATATGATTATTTTATAACCTACAGGATATAGATGGTTAACCATCTGTATTTGGGCAAATAGGCGTTCCTTTTACATAGGAAGTGGTAATTCAGCGATTTGCTTTTGGTTAATTCTGGTCTCTCACTGCTTTTTTCTTAATGACCATTAGAAAGTGCATCTGGTTAAGAGAATCACACCGGTGCCGTGCGTTCCTGGGGTGTCATGAGGGGCGTGTAGCCGAACTGGGCACTTTGGATCACGGCGTTTCTCAAGGTGAGCCCTGCTAAGCCCCCTCGACTCCTTTTAAAAGTGTATTTTCTTCTCTGATACCCACATCTAAGGAATATTAGACATGGAAGTGCTTTACTCTTAAGAATTCCAGAATGCTGGCATGTTGTCTGTGTTTACACTTAGTGAAACATTCTCACTTTCACACATACAGTGTCCTACTAGTTTTAGGAATAGTACTGTGTGTTCAGGAAGCTCGCTTTCCCTCTAAATGTACAGGAAGTGATTTCATTCTAATTGCCTCGAACTGGAGCTTGGGCGATGGTTCGGGCATTGCTTCATAGGGGAAAAGTCCAGGGGGTACCTGTCTGGAGAGCAATTCTTTATTTAAATAAGTACGTAAAGAGTTTTCAGAGCTAAAACCTGAGCTAAAATAATGTTTTGGCGGCCACGCGACAGGTGATTTACGCACCGAAAGATGACGAGTGAGGGTCTCGAATAGCTGGGGATTGATTGGGAAGGAGCTTTTCAGGCAGTCATTTAAGAGAAATTGATTGGGTGGAAATTTTTATGAGACTCAGTGAAATACACGAAAAGCTCTGATAATGGCTGCAAATGCCACAACGATTGTGGAGTGAGTGTCTCATGACCATAAAAGAATGCGCAGTGGTCTTGAAAAGAGTCTGCCGTAGGTTCCATCCAAAGCCTATGGAGTTGCAGAAAACAGCTATTGCAGATATCAGTAAGGAAACAAATGCAAGGTCTGAATTAATTAATCACTAATTCTGGAAATGATTAGAGATATGAAATATAATTTCTGTAATGAAAAAGAAAATGTAAAAGTGAGCTTTTAAAGAAGCAAAGGGAACCAAAAGAAAAAAAATGCAAACTTATATACCAATCACTGGAAAAAACCCTCTGGCTTCTTTCTTAACCACTCTTATTCAAAAGCAGAAGGAAGCCAGACTAGGGTTTCAGCTCCACCGATGTTCATCTAAAAAAGGATAAAACACCCATGGTTCAAATGAATTAAGAGAACCTACATTTATTGAATACTTACTTTTGTAGTTTGTGAGATTCTGATATACATATCGTTTAAAAATAAACATATTATTTAAGATCTTGTGGGAATTTTATAGTCCTGGAGACAAGGTGAATTAGGTCTCTAATTCACAGCCCTAGAGGAACTGCAGTCTTCCCATCTATAAATGGGTATAAGTCTACCTTAGAGGGTTTTTGTGAGGCTATAAGGGATAATGGATGTAAAGCAGTGATCCCAATGCCCAGTGTGTAGTTAGGACTTAATTTCAAGCGTGCACACCCGCTTTCCACACACTCAACAAACATACACACGCATACACGCAGGCAATGCATACACCCGTATATAATATACCTACATATGACTGACTCTATGTGTGTACACAACATATATACATGCACACACATCACACATGCATGCAATGCATAACACGACATACCTACATATACCCATACACACAATGTGACACACACATGCATACACATTACACACACATGTATGCATGTGCATACATGTACTGAACATATGTACACATACACATTTAGTTCTTGTTCCTTGTCTTGTGGGCCGTCACTATTTATGAGAATAAACACAGATTTAAAATCTTCTGCCTTAACTTTAACAAACTATTAAACTTGCTATTAAATTTGTTTAAATCAAAAATTTAACAGTTTCCTTGCTGATAATATTTTGTTAAAATTATTCATGTTTTCCCTGTATTTAATTTTGTTGGGTAGATTCTGCCCTTGGCCAAATGCACAAAAAGGTTGAAGTTGGTCTGTTACCCACCCCCTTCTGCTTTTTCAGCCACCTCTTCTCTTCTCTTGGGGATCTTACTTCCTTTTTGCTGCCACCCACTCCTGGTCCGAACAGAGAGCAGACCAGTAATTGACAGACAGACCCTGCAAGGCTGTCCTTGGTCAACTGATACCAGTGAAGACGCTGGCTGCTAATGCCCTAAACTGTTTTCTGCCTGTCCCTGGTCCTCTGCATGTGACCAGAGGGCTTCCAAAGCCCTCAAAGACCAGAGCAGAGGAGTAGCTCCTGTGAAGTGGAGACCCGGGGGGCGGCCTCTGGTGGATTTGAGAGCAGCTGAGTAGGGAGAAGGGGCACTGCCTGGAGTTTTTTTTTTTTAATTTTTTTTAAAAAATTAATTTATTTTATTTATTTATTTTTGGCTGTGTTGGGTCTTCGTTGCTGCACACAGGCTTTCTCTATTTGCAGTGAGCGGGGGCTACTCTTCCTTGTGGGGCAGGGGCTTCTCATTGTGGTGGCTTCTCTTGTGGAGCATGGGATCCAAGCACATGGGCTTCAGTAGTTGTGGCACACGGGCTCCAGTAGTTGTGGCTCTCAGGCTCAGTAGTTGTGGCTCGTGGGCTCTAGAGCACAGGCTCAGTAGTTGTGGCTCACGGGCTTAGCTGCTCTGCAGCATGTGGGATCTTCCTGGACCAGGGCTCAAACCCATGTCCCCTGCATTGGCAGGCGGACTCTCAACCATTGTGCCACCAGGGAAGCCCTATTCTTTTCATTTTTGAATGAAGTAGTCAATTAGCTGTTAGTTTCTGAGATACCTTCTTTTGCATATTGTACCTAATGAAAATGGTACTAGGAAGCCACAGTGTTTAACTGCAAAAAAAAAAAAAAGTAAATTAGCATTTAAAACACTATGTTAAAGACGGTCATCTAATTAAGTAACATTAAGTTTTCCTTGAAGTAACACTTTTTTTTTCCTGGGTCGTAACAAAATCTTTGAAATGTGACAGTTGGGAGGCAGACGCTCTCGCCATGTGCATACGTTGAATCTTGGGACTTTAGCACATTTACTTTTCATCTAAAAGAGTAACATATTTATGGTTTCAAATCTTAAATGCAAATGTCATATGAAGGTTCAACTTATCACCGTGTGTCTCTATAAACGGACGAAAAGCCATTCAAAGATACATCTTTTAGGGGCTTCCCTGGTGGCGCAGTGGTTGGGAGTCCGCCTGCCGATGCAGGGGACGCGGGTTCGTTCCCCGGTCCGGGAGGGTCCCGCGTGCCGCGGAGCGGCTGGGCCCGTGGGCCATGGCCGCTGGGCCTGCGCGTCCGGAGCCTGTGCTCCGCGGCGGGAGGGGCCGCAGCAGTGAGGGGTCCGCGTACCACAAAAAAAAAAAAAAAAAAAAAAAAGATATACCTTTTAATAATAGATGAATTCTAAGTATGTCCACGATGAGAAAAGAATCCGTCAGGAGTTAGCACAAGGCCTGTGTGCTTTTCCTTTCATGCAATTTCTGAGTGGGGGATACACTCCTAGTTGGAGGCCGGCGTGGAGACCAGCTTGCTGACTGAAGATGGGGGATCTGTTCGCCTTAGTGATGTCCCTCACCACCAGGAAGTGCCAGCGCTGGACAGAGCCTGGAGCTGCTGGCCACCAGGCGGCATGTGGGCCTGGCGTTTATACTTGTCTTGGAAGGAAGGAAGGAAGGAAGGAAGGACGGGATAGCTCCTCTAGGTCAGCTTTTTCCAAAGTGTTTTCCAAAGAACACCGACTCTAAACTTCCTGTGGGTGGGCAGGCTGGGAAGGTGTGCTTACTCAGCAAGGCTCTGAGCCGTGGTAAGAAACCGTGACATAAATACCCAAGAGGAGGATGCAGGTGGCAGCATTGCCCAATCTCACTCAGCCCCAGAGCAATCTTTCCCCTGCTCTTCCTTTCTCGCTCTCTCCCGCTGTTCTTTGTACCCAGAGCATCTCCCAGGAACTCACTTGTAAATGCTGATCTAAATTCCAATGATCTAAGTTGCTGGACGCTGGAATTCGCGGTGAAGTCCCAGTTCTCACACACAAACGTGCGTTAGAGTAACCCGGAGACAGTGTGAAAGGAGATGGTCCATGATCACAGCGGACATGCACAGGACTCCAGAGCTTACGTCACCCCCAGCTTTACTGATGACTCAGAAGACACAGGCAGGCACAGGCACAGGGTGACGTCGCTTTCCTGGAGGCGCCCCGAACCATCAGATACAGCTTACTAAACGTGGGTTTTGGTTTCAGATCAATATGGAGTGCCATGAGCAGCACACGTGAAAACACTGCTCTCAGGGCTCTGCAGGTTTGACCTGCTCACCGCACAGTCGGAGGCTGCCTCTTTCCCGTGCCCCGCACCCTCCCGTGGACGGGGCTCCAGCGGCCCCCATGCTCCACATCCAGGAACAAGGGTGTTGTCCGCCTCAAAGCTTCTCCGTCAGGGCCTCCACAGGCAAATGCACTTAGCTTGGTTCCAAGGAGGCCGGTCAAGGTTAGTCCTGCCCCCGTGTCTCCAGCTGGAAGGGAGAGCTGCACCTGCTTCAACCCTTTCCTCACCAAAGAGCTCATCACCAGAGACTCTGATTCAGCAGGTCTGACCCATGTCACACCCACCTCGTGTTCTCTAAGGACTCACCACTGTGCCTGCCAGAGAGTTTGCCGTCCCCCAAGGCAGCTCGTGTCATTCTTACTACACGGTTCAAGTGTTCTTTCTAATGTTTGGTCAAATCTGTGGATACCGTCTCCACTCACTGGGCATGGGCACATTCTGACCCTGTGCGGGGACGGGTAAGCCTAGACCCTCTTTCGAATGACAACCTTGTGGGTAGTTGATGACCTCATTCTTCCCCGGCCCTCCGTCCGTTCAGGGGGAACATCTCCAGTTCTGGCACATGGGGGTCTCTCTTCACCATCATAGCTTCAGCTGATTCAAGCTGGCCACTTTTTCCGTAGCTCAACTCAAAATTCCTATGTAAGTGTGATCAGCATAGACTTGATGAAACCATCACGTACCTCATCCTAAGCCTTGCGATAATTTGGCCTAAAAATAAAACATCAATTACTTTTAACAGGCTACATTTATTGAGCATTATTTTAGTTTTCTATTGCTTCCATAACAAATGACCACACGTATACTTAACTCTCAGTTCATTAGAGAAGGTACGAAACATCTATTTTCAAAATGTCTTAATAGCGCAATTTTCATAACAGAAAGTCCGCAGATTCTTTCTCCAAAAAGTTGACTACTGCTGCTCGAGATTTGAGGTAATTTACTTGAGGAAAAAAGAAAGGTTCTTTCCATGTTGTGGTGCCCCTGATGCCAATCTGTCACCAGCACAATTTCCTCCAAACGACTCACATGATTTTTGTAATGAAAATGGTGGCCTGGGGCAGGGTGAATTACCCAGTGACGGCGAGTGCCTCGCGCACGTGTCAACCTGAGAGCAGCCTTTTTGGAGAACACTGATTCTCAACCACAGAAGCGTTATGTTGGTCATCACGCAGATTTCTATATGGTTTACACCCAACAGTTATGTAACACTATCCCTGAAAGATGCAGAACTTAACAAATTTGGGTTATTGTGATTTATTCTGCCATTCTAATCAGAAATAAGAGTAAATCAAAGGAGATTAAAATAATGTCTCAGGAACAGACATAAGTCAGACCGAACCTCTAAGGTCTCTGCTTGGAGTGCGCCCCCCAGCAGCATGGCCTGAATATCTGGTTTCTTGTGGTGCCAGCTTCGACCCTCCTGCCGACACTCATGACAAAGACTTTCCTGACCCTGGCCTTCTCCTTACCAGAGGGAACCCCTTGTTTTTCTGTACACCCCACTATTATTGCTAGTATTGCACAGTTTTTAATGATTTGTTTACCTGACAGCTTCTAGAAGCTGGAGCTGACGTTCAATGCATCTCTGCATCCTCTGTGTTTCTCCTCAGTAGATACTCATAAACATTGGTTGAACTGAATTCAATTTGAATTCAGAAAACATTTCTACCACGGTGTGGTTAAAAAGTATCTTCCCTAAGTGGGGTCCCAGCTGGGCCAAGCATGCTGGGTCATCCCTTACTGCATTATAACTGGGCTGCCGTTCCCACCGTTGCCAACCCCACCTCCATATGGTATGAAGGCCTGACACCCCCGCACCCCGCAGCTGCGTCTCACCAGGACCCATGTTGCCTCCCCAGGTCTGGACTCCGTCTGGGCTCGGTCCCTGCACCGCTCCCCAGCAGCGTGGTCTCCACGGCAGCCCTGTGTCCCCGCTTCCGTGGTATCCCCTCCTGCTCTGCTCCCAGCCCCCTTCCCATGCACCTGTAGTCCACCCCTCCCTCAGTCTGTACCTTTTCCTCCTTCTGGAGTCCTTGAAAGTCCTTCTTCCCACACACCTTCCACAACCTCCTCAGTCCCAAGTGAGGACAAGTCCCCCGCATCAGCGCATTTGTGTGAAGCTGTGTGCACGTTATTTTTATTAGCTTTTTGAGGCATAATTTATAACAGTAAACGTCACCAATTTGAAGTACACCCTTCAGTGGGTTTTGACAACAGTCACCGTCCTGACAGGGAGCATCTCCCGCACCATAAAAAGTTCCCGAGCCTGGCCCAGCCGGTCTCTTCTTCCGACCCCTCACCCACGGCCCAGCCGGTCTCTTCTTCCGACCCCTCACCCACGGCCCAGCCGGTCTCTTCTTCCGACCCCTCACCCACGGCCCAGCCGGTCTCTTCTTCCGACCCCTCACCCACGGCAGTCACTGACTTGGTTCCTGCCACTATTGTTTTGCCTTTTCTAGAATTTCATATAAATGGAATGATGCAGTACATGGGTCTTATATGTTTGAATTCTTTACCCAGAAAAATGCTTTTGTAATTCACGTGTGTGGAGCGGGCGTCAGTATCCACTTTTCATCTTCTGACTGCGTTCTAGTGTGTGGATGGGGTGCAATCCACACATCTGTTCCCCAGCTGATGGGCACTGGGGTTCTTTCCAGTTTGGGGCTGTTAAGAATAAACCTTTGAGTACAAGTCTTTCATTTTCATTCTCCTGGGTGAACACGCAGGGGTCACTTGTGGTTCACGTGGTAAGTGTGTGTTTAACTTATGAGAGACTTTGACTTGTTTTCTCAGAGCGGGTCTCTGTGCTGCGTCCCCACCACTTTGGTGAGCACGCGAGGCTCCACATCGTCTTCCACAGTCTTGTTTGCCTTTCTGATTTTAGCCAGTCTGGTGAGCATGAAACGACTTCTTATTGCAGTTTTAATTTGCATTTTCCTAATAATTAATGACACGGAGTGCCTTTTCTTGTGCTTATAAATACATCTATGTATTTTCTTTGGTGAATCGACTTAAAATTTTTCCTGATTCTTCTTGAGTTGTTTGTCTTCTTGACATTGAGTTGTAAGGGTTCTTTGAATATGCTGGCCACAATGATCAGATATAAATTTACAATTTTTTCCCCATGCAATGGTCTTTTTCATTTTCTGAAGCCTTTCGAAGGGCAGAAGTTTTAAATTCTGATCAGTTACAATTTATCAATTTTATAACAGTTCATGCCTTGAGCAATTTATACAAGAAATCTCTTTCATTCCCAAGGGCGTGAAGATTTTCTCCTATGTCTTCTTCTAGATGTTTTATGGTTTTAGCTCTCACATACAGCTCTATAACCTGTTCTGAATTAGTTTTTTGCCTACGGTGTGATATAAGGGGTTTGGATCAACTTTTATACATGAATATCCAGTTGTTCTGGCACCATTACTGAAAAGACTGTTTTTCCCACTGAATTACGTTGGTAATTTAGTTAAAAATCTGTATTTATTCTGTTCTATTGATTTATGAATCTATCCTCTTGTCGTAATTGCTGTAGCTTACAGTAAGCCTTGAAATCAGGTATCGTGAGTCCTACAATTTTGTTCTCTTTTTCAAAGTTGTTTTGGCTATTCTAAATCCCTTGAATTTCTTAATAAACTTTAGATTTACCTTGTCAATTTCTACAAAAACCCTTGCCACAATTTTGATTTGGGTTTTGTTGTATCTGTAGATCAGTTTGGAGAGAACTGACATTTTAACAATATTGAATTGTTTAATCTACATATGACGTATCTTTCCATTAAGTTAGATGATTTAATTTCTCTCAGCGATGTTTTGTAGTTTTCAGGATATGTACACATTTTGGTGGATGTATTCATAAGTATTTCATTTCATGTTTTCTGATGCTATTATGATTTTTTTTTCAGTTTCAATTTCCAAATGTTGCTGGGGCATAGAATGACAATTGATTTGTGTCCATCATTGGTGTCCAGTCTGATGTTAACCCTAATCAGTGTATTATTATTATTATTATTATTATTATTATTTTTTTTGGCTGCACCGTGAGGCATGTGGGATCTTAGTTCCCCAAGCAGGGATCGAACCCATGCCCCCTGCAGTGGCAGTGCGGATTCTTAACCACTGGACCGCCAGGGAAGTGCCCCAATCAATGTATTTTCATTTTACATACTGTGTATATCACCTATAGGATCTCTCTTAGGTCTTCTTATATCTTTCATGACACTCCTCGTCATGTTTATGCCTTCCTCTACCGTCTTGATCGTGTGGAGTATATTTACAGTAGCTGTTGGTGCATCTTTTTGTGCTAATTCTATCATCTCTGTCATTTTTCTGTTTCTTTGTGTAGATCATGGGTCACACTTTTCTGTTATTTTAAATGTCTGTGTTTTAGTCAGTTTGAGCTACCATAACAAATTACCACAAATTGTTGTCTGTTGCTGAAACAACAAACATTTTATTTCTCACGTTCTAGGGGTTGGGAAATCCAAGATCAAGGCCCCAGAGGATCCAGGTCTGATGAAACCTTGCTTCCTGGTCTGCAGTCTTCTCACTGTGTCCCCACAGGGTGCAGAGCAGAGAAAGGAAGCAAGCCCTGTCGTGTCTCTTCTTGTAAGGGCACGAATCCCATTGAGGGGGGAGGCCCCATCTCTACCTGCCATCACACTGGGGGTTCAGCTTCAGCATACAAATTTTGGGGAGCTGCAAACATTCGATCTACTGTGGTTTGGAAATTTTTGTTTGGTGCCTGACATTATGAGTTTTACATGTTGAAGGCTGAGTTTTGTTTATTTCCTTAAATAATTTTGGGCTTTATTCTGGAATGTAGTTGTATTATTGGAATCAGATGGATCATTTGAGACTTCCTCTCAGGCTTTGCTCTGGACGGCAGGTCCAGAGCAGCATTTAGGTCCGATTATTTTAACCCCATTACTCCTAAGATGGCACCCTTCTGAGGATGCTCCCAGGGCTCTGGGATGTGGAAGGTCATGGTTGCCACTGATGCCGAAACCCCGCCTCTCTTTACTGGTGCTGAGTAGAAATGCGGAGGCAGAGTTTTGGGTGAAGTAGAAAAGAGTGCTTTTATTGCTTTGCCAGGCAAAGGGGGCCACAGCAGGCCAGTGCCCTCAAGATGTGCCCTCCCTTGAGAGTACGAAAGGCTCTATAGTCTCGGGGTGGGAAATCGGGCAGCAGACAAGGGTCAAGCGGCACATTCTTCTTGACTTCAGCAAAGTTTCAGAACCATCAAAGCTGGCGTCAGGTGGTCCCAGGATGGGCTCTGGTGGCCCTTGAGGCTATCGTGCCATGACCTTCTTTCTGGAATGAAGAAGGCTCACAAGGGAAGGGTTGTTAGGGAGTGTTTTCTCCAAGAAGTAAACACCAGGTGCATAGTTCAATTCTAACCAGAGAACGATCATTTTCAAACGGCAGTTAAGCAAGAAGAAAAAGAAAAAAAAATATATATATATATTTGTGGGGGAGAGTGGCTGGATGGGCTAAAAGAATAAAGTTTAACGTGAGGGAGGCTATCAACTGGTTTCTCTTGCAACAGCGATCTGGCCGTGGGAGCTATTTCCAGCCTGGAAGGACACTGCGAACCCCGCTGCTCATCCTTTCTGGTGGTCCTTCCCCCAGTCGCGTGTCGCTTCCTGTTAAGGACACCACTCTGCTGGTCTCCTCGTTTTTCTGTGTGAAGGGCCTCCTCTCCCAGCCGCCCGGCCTCCCTGAATTCTGGTCCCGGTCTCCTCAACTCAGCAAGAGGGCCATTCTCTGGGTTACCCCCCTGCTCTGCACTTGGGAACTGCTCCCCTTGAGAGCTGGGGGCTTCGCAGAGCTCAGGCCATTGCCCACTTCACTGGTCTCCTGTCGGGGACCATAGTCCTGTGATGTCTGTAAACTGTGATTTAATGCATTTTACAGGCTTTCTTGGTTGTTTAATGCGTAAGGTGCATTTGGTCTCTGTTAATCCATCATGGCTGGAAGCACAAGTCTTGAGTTTTGATTGATACGTTTAATCTGATAATCTGATCGATGTGTCTACTTCCTCAATATGCTTTCGCAGAACAGAAGCTCCGTATTATGCGTCTTCTGCATGCTCTGAAGTGCCCATTAGGACTCTAAACTTGCAGGCAATTGCAAAAGTGCAGAGGGGAGCCCAGCCTCCCTGCAGTCCTGTGTCCACAGCAGGGACCCGAGCGGCAGCGAACACTCAGTGTCCAGGCATCCGGGAAGGAGTGGGTTCAGGCCACCTGATCTGTGATTGGGAAGCAACAGCAGGAGAATCAAATGATACGAGAAGTACGTTCAGAAAATCCTTCGGGGTGCCCTCTGTGATCTAACGAATCCTTCCCCCAGATGTCAGTGTTGACTCTGGAGGTGGGGACTGACTTGGCGCAGGTAGATATGTCATGGGACACATTTCTCCTTCCTGTCTGAGCCTCTGAGGCCCGCGTTTCTGTTGTTCCTCCGTCTTCTTGACCTTGCTGGGCCACGTGGCAAGGGGGGAGCTGAAGGAGAGGGAGTGTGCATTTCACAGGGGTGTCAGGATTCCAGGACAGGGGTTTTGTCGGGGGTGGGGCTGGATCATAAAGCAGGATGATGAACACCAAGCAAAGAAGGATGAGTGAGTATGCGAAGAGCAAAGAATCCTTCTTTCCTTCCTGTTTGTTTTAAATGATAGATTTCAGAGTCCTGCGTGCTGGGACTCCAGCTCCATCCTTTCTTAGTCTCCTGGTGAATTTCTTGAGCCTGGACCCCGTGTCCCCCCTCTTGGCATTCCCAGCATGTCACATGCTCCATCAAGGGTGTTTGGACGGTCAGGCTGACCCGGCCAGGCTGGTCACACCGTTTCACAAACACGCAGCGCTCAGTATTCCTTTTCAGCCAGAGCGGTCACCTGCAGGTGACCTGTTCTCCAAGGACCCAGAGTGGGCCTGTCCGCAGAGCCTTCCCTAGCCACGCCGACCTGAACCTTCCTTCCCAAACTCTGGTTTCTGCGGACTATGCTGTGTTTGCCCCAGTAGATTAGTGGTCGTTAGCTAGACTGTCCATTGGACGTATCTGTGGCTTTTCAGGATTATATATATAAAACCATAAATATATACCCAGCCTTTAATATCATATATAATATTTTCAGGCTAGGACTATAAATTATAAGTATCCTAGCAACAGCTACACTTCTATAGGTTTTGTTCAGTGGACTCTTGTGAATGTAATTAGTTTGAATTTTGCAGGAGAATTTTTTCTGCAGATCAGATCTGTGGTTTTGCTGATATCACCCTTTTTTATGCTCTAGATCAGGGACCGGCAAATCACAGCCCATGGCACCATGTCTGGTCCGCCCACTCATTCGTGTAGCTGTCTGTAGCTGCTTTCACACTGCGCCCGCAGATTTGAGTAGCTGTGTCAGAGACTACAGGACCCGAAGATCCTAAAATATTTACCATCTGGCCTTTTACAGAAAGAGGCTGCTGACATCAGCTCTAAATGAACATTTCTGTGTAAAATAGTATACTGTGCACTCTTTGTGTTGAAATGGGAAGAAATCTATTTCCTTAATTCTCTGGATCTCTGAGAATACTTAACTGTAATGCATTTTGCTTTCTTTCCTCCTTAGATTCACTTCTCTCCTATTCTCTCCGCTGTGAGCCAGAGGAGTTGAAAATCCACTCCCCTTCTAGTCCAGGCCCGGACTCTCTGCCCAGATCAAGCACCACCATGAGAGAGGTGAGCATCTTTTTTTTTTTTTTTTTTTTTCAGAGTGGCTAAACCGTTTTATTTTCCCACCAGTGACATGATGTAAGTTTTCTACGTACTCGCCAGCATTTGATGTTGTCACTATACTTTTTTTTTTTTTAACATCTTTATCGGGGTATAATTTGAGCATCTTTTTCATTTTGGTTGGGAGTATAATTTCGGTCAATCGTGCTCCTTGAAAATGACACTACTGCCAACTCTGTCTTTGTTCACTTTCCAGGAACCCGTGAATTCCACCAACATCTACGATGCAAATGAGGATTATTTTGGGTTCGCTAATAGTTCCGATTACTCACTCGATGTTGATAGCTTTCTGTGTTCCTTGCAGGAGGTCAGAAAGTTCTCGGGGCTATTTGTGCCACTCGCTTACTCCTTGATATGTGTCTCTGGCCTCCTGGGCAATATTTTGGTGGTGGTCACCTTTGCTTTTTATAAGAAAGCCAAGTCTATGACAGACGTTTATCTCTTGAACATGGCCGTCGCAGACATCCTCTTCGTCCTTACCCTCCCGTTCTGGGCCGTCAACCACGCTACTGGCGAGTGGATTTTCAGCAACGTCATGTGCAAACTGACCCGGGGCATCTACGCCATCAACTTTAACTGTGGAATGCTGCTCCTGACCTGCATCAGCCTGGACCGCTACATCGCCATCGTGCAGGCCACCAAGTCCTTCCGGTTCCGGTCCAGAGCCTTGGCCCACCACAGGATCATCTGTTTGGTCGTGTGGGTCGTGTCGATCTTCATCTCCAGCTCGACCTTCATGTTCAACCAGAAATACAAGCTGCAGGGCAGCGACGTCTGCGAGCCCAGGTACCACGCCGTCTCCGAGCCAATCCGGTGGAAGCTGCTGATGCTGGGGCTGCAGCTCCTGTTCGGCTTCTTCATCCCGCTGGTGTTTATGATATTTTGCTACATGTTTATTGTCAAGACCTTAATTCAAGCTCAGAATTCCAAAAGGCACAGAGCCATCCGCGTGATCATAGCTGTGGTCCTTGTCTTTCTGGCTTGCCAGATCCCACATAACATGGTGCTTCTCGTGACCGCCGTCAACCTGGGCAGGACGGACCGCTCGTGCAGCAGCGAGAGGCTGCTGGGCTACACCAGGAACGTCACCGAGGTCCTGGCTTTCCTGCACTGCTGCCTCAACCCGGTGCTCTATGCCTTCGTCGGTCAGAAGTTTAGAAGCTACTTTCTGAAGATCACGAAGGACCTGTGGTGTGTGAAGAGGAGGCAGAAGTCGCCGGGCTTCTCGTGCTCCCGGCTGCACTCGGACACCCTCACCTCCCGGCAGAACAGCGAGACCGCGGACAACGACAGCCCGTCCTCCTTCACCATGTGACGCCCCCCAGGCTCGGCGCGGACGGGCGAACAGGCAGGACAAAAACGCACGGGGCGTGTGGACACGAAGCCAAAGCGAGCGGGGTCTTTCCTGCAAGATCAGGGCTGCACGCGCTCGGGGTGCCAGCAGGCACCGACGTGCAGCGTCCCCCAAACTCACTTGACGGGGACGCTCTGTGCCCCCGTCCCTGCTGGCTGGCATTCCGCAAAACAGGCTTTAGGAAATGCTGAATGAAAATGAATTGCTGACAAATGTGAACACTTTCAGGAATATTCACGAAGCAGCCCTAGACCACAATTTCTTCTGGTCGTCGCAAAACATCCCACGGCTTAAAAACCCAGAATGGATGGGCTTCCCTGGTGGCGCAGCGGTTGAGAGTCCGCCTGCCGATGCGGGGGATGCGGGTTCGTGCCCCGGTCCGGGAAGATCCCACACGCCGCGCGGCTGGGCCCATGAGCCATGGCCGCTGGGCTTGCACGTCCGGAGCCTGTGCTCCGCAACGGGGGAGGCCGCAACAGTGAGAGGCCCACGTACCGCAAAAAAAAAAAAAAAAAAAAAAAACAACAAAAAATGGAAAAAACAAACGAATGCCCTCTTGTAACTCATTTTAGGCAGAAGCTTAAACGTCTTTCCATCGCGATGGTTACTGTTGGTGTCATAATAGCAAAATGGGCTGGCTTGAGCTTTATCTCATTTCCCTGTGAAAAAGTGTGAGTTTTTTCTCATTTCTCAAGCGTGAGCTCATAAAAAAAGCAGAAGGAAAACAAGCTCAGAGACAGAAGAGGTGGCTGCATAAGTACTAGGGACACTTGTCACGGCGGATAAGGCAGTTGAGGTTGTAACAGGCCGTCAGGAAGTATAAGTTTGCTTCATTTCCCTCTGTGACTGGAAATTCTCTAAAAGTCCATTAGACTGCATGCATTTAGCGTACAGAAGGGGCTTAATAATTATTTGTTTAACAGAACACAATAAAGTTGGAGCTTATAGTGCAGTTTAAGGAGTTAGTCGTTTAAATTTTTTGTTTTTTAATAAATAGAGTACTTTTTAAAAAAGAACCAGGAAACTTTACTGAGACAATAATGTAAGAACTTTTGTTCACTTCCATCATGGAGTTGAAGAAAGCTGTGTGCAGGGGACTCTGGCTGTGACGAGCTTCAAATTAGCTTCTCAGAGAGCTTGGATCACGTTGGCTTCTGCTGCAGTAAAGTGGTTTTACCTAAAGTCTGAGCTTAACTATGGAATCAGTTTTTCACAAATCTCTTTGCGTCAAAAGTTCATAGAACTCAAGTTTTGAAAGTGCTTTGTAAATATATGAACCTAAGTGGAAAAGCGTCAACCCATCTTACAAAAACACAAACACGGGAATTCCCTGGCCGTCCAGTGGTTAGCACTCTGTGCTTTCACTGCTGACGGCCCAGATTCGGTCCCTGGTCGGGGAACTAAGATCCCACAAGCCTTGAGGCGCGACCAAACCAAACCAAACCAAACAAGCAAACAAAAAACCCACCAGTGCTTATTAGAAAAGTCCTGACATGAGCTGCAAAGATACTGATGTGTATTTAATGTGTTATCTGAAACTTGCTCTTGTTCTTACACGCTTCAGCTACATCTCTACATGAAATTCAACGTGATCTCTTAAGATCCAAAGCCTGTATTTTTAACACGTGGTTTTGGCTTTGCAAAATAAAACTGTTCTGTGGGTGAAGTAGAAATTGTCTTCCAGTCTCAGGGCTCCGACTGGGAGACCCTGGTGTTCAGGGGTCCCACGTCCTTCAAATCTGTTAGCGTGTGACTTCAGAAATCAAAGCAGAGGAGGCGTTACTCAGATGCTTCTTTCGGTTTGACCAGAGCGCTGATGAGATGCGTGAAAGCGTGTTTCAAAACCGGCACAGAAACGTCATACTGACCCGGCGAAGCTGGAATCAAGGTCTTCTGCATCTCAGTCTCCAGAGGAGTGAGACTTGCTTCTTTATGCAATAACCCTTTTCAGATTTCAGCCATGATGAATAAAGGTGTTTCTAAAATGTGCTACATATTTTATTAACGGCATCCTTTTCTCGTGCTGCCTTGGGCATCAGAACAGGTGCATCAACGACCGTTTGGTGCTGCAGAGGCCGACGCCCCCGGGGACCCGGGGCTGCCGGGGTCTCTGCTCTTACGCTAAAGGGCTCCGGACTGTTCTTTAACGGTTCCCGGGTCTCCTTTTCATCTGTTTCTCGTATCTTCTCTCACTGTCAGGCTCTGGCTGGACCTTAAGTGTGTGCCTTTCGTCCCTCCTCTGACTCTTTGCAAACATTGTTCCACTGTGTTTGGGGATCATCTGTCTACACTTGTCAGGACTGTGTATTAATAGGGACAATGGGATCGCGCCTGCCAGGCTGTTATTCATGCGTTAATCATACGCACATGTGTAATTTATGGCACAGGCATGTGTGTGTGTTTATGTACAATCACATCTATGTGCTGACCAGAGGATAATTTTTCTTCGTTCCCGTTACAAAGTAGTTGAGACGCGGTCTCGATCAATTATTTCTGGATAACTGAGATTTTACTATATGTATATCTCAGCAAAGGTGAAAATTCAGGCACGGAGGTATTATCTTGCAAATTGTATGTTGATTTGCTTCTGAGGACAGATAGCCTAGCTTTTAAGTGAAGCCAGGAAAGTACAATATTTTTAAATCCTTTTAAGGTTTCTGATAGTGTGTGCAAATTCTAGGCGTTCGGGAGGTATGAGGACACGGAATCTGGTCTAAGGGAATACAGTGTGTATGTTTTGAGCCTACTGGTGTACCACTTTGGGAGGGCCGCCGTAACAAAATATCACAGACCAGACTGCTCAAACAACTGACGTTTCTATCTCCCCGTCTGAGATCCAGGTGTGGGCAGGGCTGGTTTCGCCCCAGCCCTCTCCCCTTGGCTTGCAGACGGCCGTCTTCTCCCTGTGTCCTCACACAGTCGTCCCTCTGTGGGGGAAGTGTGTGACCTCCCCTTCTTACAGGGACACCAGTCACATGGGATTAGGGCTCACCCTGATGGTATCGTTTTAACTTATCAACTGTTTAAGGCCCTCTCTCCAAATACAGTCCCGTTCTGAGGAATAGGGGTCAGGACACCAACGTGTTAATTTGGGGGGACACAAGTCCAACTAGCCCATAACAGCTAGGTTTCTAAAGGCAGAGCAACTTTTCATATTCGAGTTAATTTCAGACACGTGATAATTCATTTCCGGGTGGTGTCCCCCTTTCTGGTAAGTTGGGTTCCAGGTAGTCATTCCCAGTTCAGGCTTTCAGTTTTCAGGTGCATATCCCCATAACATGAGGACGACAACGGACACTGTGGTGCTGGTCAGCCACACCTGCCTGGTCAGCCCGCACAGTAACTGAGTGCTGATGCTCCCACCGCGGATGGCCCTCCTCTGAGGATCTCTGCTGGCCAGTCTGCCGCCCTCCATGCCCCTTTGGGGGAGGGGGCTTCTCCCGCCTCCCTGCTTCACCCTCCAGCTCTTCAGTGCAGTGGGAATTTCCCCAAACTTGGGCCACTTCTGTACTTGATGTCGAGAGCACCCTCTTCTCTCAGGGGCCTCAGGGTGGTGGGCAGCAGCTGTGGCCGCAGAAGGCAGCTGTGACGGTGCCGGGGGGGGGGGTGGGACCCCCTTTGCCCACCCATTTATACGAACAGGGCACTCCTGGCTCGAGACTTCAGAGGCCTCTGTTATCTCATCCGATTCCTAGAGCAGCCCGTATCCTCCCTCACAACTGCGGGAAGACCATTCGAATCGCTGCAGCCCTCACGGAGTTCAGGTCCTCGGATGTGGAGCTCACTGCCCTGTGGGAGCCAGAGGTACATATGCCGTCTTTGTGCTCAGGGACTTTACACGTGGGGAGGCTGCGGAAGCAGAGCTCAGAACGAACAGCTGTGACTTATTTTCACGTTTTATGGTTCAGTATATGAACACCCGCCACACTCACTGCGAATTGCGAGATTGCTTTCTTACGTTCTTGCTTGAGTTGCATTTGCAAATATACTAATTTTCCTGATGTTTTATTTAGGAAAATCTACAAGAGAGCTAGCAGTAGGAGCTGTATCTTTTCTGATCCCTTGGTTTATTTCTCTCTTGTATTAGAGCCCAGGTAGACAATCCAGGACACTAGCGGGATGCCGTTGTCCTCAACTTCAGTCTGTCTTCATGGTGCAAGGGGGCTGCTGTAACTCCCTCTTTCACATTTTCGCCCCAGGCAACAGAAGGAGGAAAAGGGGGAGGCAGGTGGCCTTTCCCTTAAGGGCACAATCTGAAAGTTGTGGGAATCACTTCTCCCAACCTATTGGCCTCAACTCAGTCGTGTGGTTACAACAAGGTGAAAGAAAGTTGGAGAAATGTCTCCCACTGGGCGGCCACGTGTCCACACACGTGTAATAACAGTGAATACACCACAGTTCTGTCACCATGGACTGTTACTCTGTGGGAGGGGAGGGGAGGGGAGACGGTGGGAAAATGAACTTCAAGGGAAGGAAGGGCAGCTGTACCACTCACTTCAAAAAAAAGAGCAAAGGTTGCAAATTTTAAAGACACGTTCAAGTTGCAGTAGAAAGAACAGAGCACAAGAAGCGGGGATGGTCTTGGCCAGGGTCTCTGAGAAGAGGGGTCGGTCCAGCTCCCTCCGCCCAGGAGTGGCCTCCCTCCCCACCTTCGTGGTAACCTGGTCAGTCTGAATTGCCCAAGTACCGTGTTTGGAATCAGGGTTAATATTTTAATGAGAAAGTTTTATTTCTCTGCCTCATTTTGAAAGATTAACTGGCTCCTTGAATTTAAGAATTTGAGTTTACAAAGGACATCTGGGGGTCCTTTTTCTGAACCGAGCATGTAGGCGATGACCCAGCACATCTCTCCACGCTAGTAGTGAACAAGTGCATCTATGAGACGCTGTAAAGGGGGTCCTTACAAGGGTCCTTACTTCACTGGAGATGCGCTGCCCACTGGCCTCCTGGACGGGGCGCTGCCGCCACCTGCTGGACGCAGGCTGCGGTCATAGGGGCTCCAGGTGAGATGTCCCTGCATCTGGTCTGCCGGTGTGAGTGATGGGCGAGGAGGGGTGGCCGCACCGGAGATCCACATCAAAGGCTGCTGACAGCCTTGCCTTTGGGGAAAGCTTTCCCAACGAGCTGTCCTCGGTCACCCGCAGAGCTGACTTCCAAGGTCAGGTCTCTGCCACCACGCAGAGACCCTCCGCTGACCCACCACATCTGGGGAGCAGGGGCTGCGGGGTGGCAGTTCTGGAGACGTTCATGACCTTGGTGGCCATCTCCTCAGACCCAGGGACCATCTGCCTCTCAGCAGCATCTCCAAACGTGTCCTGGCCAGGGGCGTTCTCTCCCGCGGCTCATCCTCTGTGCTGCCGTGGGGGCCCCTCCTGCTCTACCCGCCCCCACGACACAGAGCCGCTCCGACTGGACTCCCTCCCTCCCCACGTGCCTCCCACCCAGGCCGCCTCCCACCCCTGGATTTCCGGACCCCACCCCCCCCACATGCTGATGACACGTCTGGAACTTTCCCTAAAGTTCTGGGCTGGCAGACAGACCTGTCTCTTGGATGTGCCCGCCAGATACCTCCACCAGGCCTCAAATTCCACACTGAACTTGACGAGCACTCCATCTTTCCCAGAGAGCTGATTTGCACCGGTCTTTCTCTTCTTGATGACTGTTGCCTCTGCCCACCGTGTTTACCAAGCCCACTCCCTGGAAAGCCCCCGTTCCAGGCTGGCTTTCCAGGCTATCTCCAGGCCCGCCGGCTCTGTCTCCCAGCACGTCTCTGCATAGCGGGGCCCACTGCCCCTCAACCCACCACATCTTCTTTCACACAGACCATTGCAGTAGCACCATGGCCTGTCTTCTCACCCTCCCTTCTGCCTTCACACTGCAGCCCGAGTGGATTTGTAAACCCCAAGTGCATCCTCTCCGTTCCCTGCTTAACCCCTTTCAGTCACTGACCTTGCAGTTAGAAGACAATCCTGACTGCCCCCCGCTGGGCCTGACATCCTGGGCCCCATTGCCCCCTACCCACCTCAGGCCCCTCTCACGCCCAGGGTCCCAGCCAGAGCTTGGCCCCCTTCCTCCCAAGGCCGTGCCTTCCCTCCTTGGCACTGTCCTCTCCACCTGGACGCTCCTCTTTGGGCACGGATCACGCTTGCTCTTCCCGCCAGGTTTCCTTGGAAGGCGCCCTTCTTGGTGAGGCCTTCCTGACGTCTCTCCCTGACCCGGGTGGGTCCCCATGCATCCTCTTGGTGGCCTCCTAGCCTCTCACACATTTCGTCCTCCGTTTGTTCTATGTATTTCACTTCTTAGAGTCTGTGCCGAACTCTAGACGAGCCGGCGTTAGGGCAGGATCTTGTCTGTCTCACCAGTGACAGCCAGTGTCTAGCACGTGGTTCCACACCCAAAGCGTGTTTGTCTAATTGACACACAGAGGAAGACACAGATTTTAACACTTTCATACTCAAGTACCTTTTCTGCCCGACTCTCCCTGACCTCTGGGGCTGGGCTGCAGCTCTGATTCCACTGCACTGTGTGAAAAGCACACATTCTTCTGTTCAAACGGCAGAAGGTCCCCAGGGGCGGCCCTGTGGTCAGGGGGCCATTTTTCAAGTCCGCACCCTGTGCCTAGAAAGCCTGGCCTGTCGTCGGCACTTGGTTCCTAGCTTTGCTCTCCATAAATACTTCGGTCCCACTTGAAATGCCAGCATTGCTGTTCCGATTTGTCTGGGCAAAGAGGGTGCAAGTCGCAGGCCCCGTGAGACCCAAGCTGAGTGTGGAGGTGGGACAGCAGACCCAGAGGAGCAGACGCAGAGCCCTCTGTGTGGGAATTATGACGACCCTCCTGTTAAGTCACAGCTGGGCTTCCTGAACCCTCACCTGGTGACTTTCATACCCTGTGCGCCCACCCTCGGGGCTGAAGGAATCTGTCGATGTCTCACAACTGAGGAAGAGACACCAGCCGGACACTCGCCAGGAACTTCGGCCCCGAGGTCTCTCCAGGCTGGTGACGGCCACCATGGCTACCAGGAAGCTGGGCAGGACCAGGAGGGGAGCATCCGCCTGTCACCAGCGCCCAGGAAGCCCCTTCCCACCTGCAGACACTCAAGCTGCTGTCCAGTGTGAAAGGGCAAAGAGCCCGTGAGTCCTCTGGTCAGAATCCACTGGACGCCCCTTCCATCACTTGCCCACTGAGGACGCAGAGTCCCTTTGTCTGCCTCTCTGCTGGTGAACCTGTTCACTTTTCTCAGTCTCCTCCCATCACACACACACCCCCACACCCCTTAAATGTCAGGTTGGGAATTTAATTTTCAAGTATTGCGACTGCTAAGTTACCATGGTCTCTAGGTAACTATGGTCACTTTCCAGGTAATTTTGCTACCACGTTTTTATTGTTTTCTCCCTTTATCTTAACGGTGTTTACCTTTGTATTGGCAAAAGTAATAGCCAATGCGTTTTTCTAGGCAGCCAGCTCTTAAAATTTTTGGATGCTGGTGTTGGGAATCAAACTAAATGTTTTAGCCATAGATTAAAGCTGTAATGCTTTTAATGTGTTGTGGGTAAAATAATATAATCACAGGAGAGTCCCAGGCTTGTTAATAAGAATAACAGGCTTGTTGCTGTGCAGCTGGACTGCAGTCTCAGATAATAGAAGTATGATTGCATCACAGTTCCAGTAAAAATGAGAAAAGTGAGTCATTAAAGACGTCGGGAACTTCTCCCACTCGACGTTGAAATTCACATTTAGAAACAAAAACAATGCACCTGAGTCTCCCCCTAGCCGAGCTTGTGGCTGCCTGGAGGAATTATTTCCCTGAAACACATTTATTTTCTCTAGAACGGCCAGTGTGTTCGCGCCCCAGTTTCCTGTTCAGGGTTAAAGAAGGTTTCTTTTGCCTGTAGTTTTAATTTGGGAATAACTGCTATTATGAAATATACCTTTGTTGAGTTTTAACTGAGAAAAACGTAGTTCAGAACTGGTGATTGCATTTCATGCAGGTGCTGGATGGGGTTAGGATTTTGGTGAGACCTGGCCGCTTTTTTCTTGCTCAATGAAAAAAGGTATCATACGAATGTATAGATAACAGAGCAGTTTGAGCTTTTGTCCAGAGGTCAGAAACAAACCTGCCTTCTGCACTGAACATTCAAGTTTAACGGGGCTGCACAAACATACAGCCGGACCCTATATAGGCTGAATCTAACCGAGAACCGTTCGGGTTCATGTTGAACAGAAACCAAATGCACGAGCTCTGGGGGCTCTGGACTGACCCCAGCGCAGGTACAAGAAGATCGTAGAGAAAAGCCAGAGACAGGGGTCTGAAAGCGTGTCGGGGGAGAAACGAGGGCGTCAAAGAACAGGAGGACACTCTGGATGAGAAGGCGGCAGAGGCCCAGGTGAAGCCTGCAATTAAGAGCATGAAGAGATGTGAGTGAGAGAGACTGGGGGTGATGGAAACAGAAATAAAGTGATAAAAGCAAATCTTTTGAAGATCTGCACTGGCAGCCGTCACTGGGATCGCTGCCTCTGCTAAGTGGGAAGGCGGACAGCAAGAGTGGAGGAGAGCTCTCCTTCCTGAGGGACAGAGCAGGTAGCAGACACAGCTGTGTGCACAGATACAGGGATTCTTTAGAGGACTTGACTCCGACGTCTGTGAGGGTGACAAGGCTGAATGAAGCTCACAGGGCTGCAAGCTCCGGCGGGTTTCTGTGTTCGGTCTGGGGGCAGAATGCCTCCTTCTCTGGGAAACCTCGGGGCTCTGTCTCTAAGGCCTTCTCCTGATTGGACGAGGCCCACCACGCTATGTGGGGGGGTCTCCTTTGCTCACGACACTGACCTCGTCCACAGGCACCTTCTCGCAACAACTGGGTTTGTGTCTGATGAGTTGCTGGGCACCACTGTCTGGCCAAGCGGACGCAGACAATTAACTGTCACACTTACCCAGGAGGGGAAACTGAAAACTGCGTTTGAAACTCAGTGAGGTGTAGATCAGGGTCTACGATGGCGTAAACGCTCGCTGGGACCAGGAAGGACACCCACCAGCCGAGACGCAGGGACTGGTAGGTGAAACCCACCCGAGGAGTGGGGCTCCAACCCCACCAGTGCCGGGGGAGTGTGCGTCCAGGGCTGGCGGATCTGCCACTTTTCAAGAAGAGCTGAAAATCTGAACTTTTAAAAAGGCAGAGCCTTGGGTTTTTTTTTAACTACGTGTAATATAAAGTCATTAAAAATAACTTGTGAGTCAATCAAAAGCCTTCTGTGGGCTGAACGCAGCCCTTGGGCAGCTGTTAAAGAATTCTGAGATTGAGAATGATTTAACCATCCAGACGCAGCAGCAGACTGGAGAGACGCCTCCCAGGGCTGTCAGATTGCTGCAGTGATGGCGCAGTGCACAGCCGGGTGACCGGGGCAGCGGCTGTGCAGGGTCCCTGGGGTCTGGGCCCGAAACCCCGTCCCTTCCTCCCTCTCTCTCCCCCCGTCCACTGCACACAGATCTGTGTCCTCCCCTCTCTGAATCTCTGTCTGCCAGGGCTGCCCGGGCATCGAGGATCAACAGGAATCGTCTGGAGCACCATCTCCTGCCGTGATCTCCCTTTACAGGATCAAGAAACTGCTTGGATGTAACGTAAAATGTCACAGAACGAAGACTGTTGTCTGGTCCGTGCAAAGTGGCCCACTGCGCAAACCGTCCCATTTGAATGAAAATGTGGAAAGCGTCCTGTGCTGCTTGTCAGGGGCTGGACCTCGGGTAGAAGGTTCCATTGTGTTCCCTGACAGCCCAGCCTGGGGCCAGGAGCGGCCCTGGGAGGAGGGGGGTCTCAGCTCCACCCAGCCCTTTGGCACATTCAGGTGCCTGTTCCCGCATGACTTCCGGTGGCATCTCCGCGTCCGGGGAGCAGGCGCTGTCTGGAAGTGCGGCCCCCAGAGCTCACCAGGACGGACACTAGAGCACCCCGAGGTGTAGAAAGGAAGGCGGGGCCCTAAGGAGGTCGGCGCCCACGTGCTAAGGACGGCTCGAAGAGACCCCACCTCCTCCCCCAGTTCCCGCTGTGCCGTAGTCAGTTGGTTTAACTTAGGAAATAAGAATAGTTTGGACCTAATATTCCTGCTGTTACTCTTTTTTTTTTTAACATCTTTATTGGAGTATAATTGCTTTACAATGGTGTGTTAGTTTCTGCTTTATAACAAAGTGAATCAGTTATACATATACATATGTTCCCATATCTCTTCCCTCTTGCGTCTCCCTCCCTCCCTCCCACCCTCCCTATCCCACCCCTCCAGGTGGTCACAAAGCACCGAGCTGATCTCCCTGTGCCACGCGGCTGCTTCCCACTAGCTATCTACCTTACGTTTGGTAGTGTATATATGTCCATGCCACTCTCTCACTTCATCCCATCTGATGCTCTCCTTGATTAGAACACTTAAGAAAGAAGTTCTGTGTTATTATATACTTCTCCAGTAAAATACGTGAAAGGGAGATCTTGTAGCGGTTTTGGTGAATATCACGTGCATTTGTAAGTTTTCATTTAAGATATTCTCCAAAAATCATCTTAGTTCCCTCTGTCTGTAGATGTGATGCTGTTTTATTCACTCCTTAGGGAAAGGAGGACTGAGCCTGACCCAGCCAGGGCCCCGAGCTCAGTGTGTCCAGACGTGTGGGACCAGGAGGTTTTATCATGCGAGCATCTCAGAGGACACACCAATCTCACTGGGCACACACTCGCATCACCTCCTCGCTGCAGACGTGCAAACAGCGTGGCCATGCAGCTCTAGGGGGACAGTTGGAAACCGTAAGTGGAGAAGCTGGAATTCCAGCCTGAGAATGTCCGACCTCTTCACGTACCATCTGCCGAAGCACATTGCTTCCTGTTAGTTCTTCGGAAATCCGAGGTCTTACCTTCCGTTATCCTCCACTTACTAAAGCTCACACTTCAAGCATCCCACTAGGTTTCTTCTGGGTGCCTGGGTTTGACTGGACTTTTGGTGGCCTTTAAGACAAGCTCTCTTTGCAGGATGTTTCCAGAAGTCTCCAGAAGGGACACGTGATACTTTTGGTTGACAACGAGCAGGGCTGACAGGGTTAAATGCTGGCGCAGGATCACGGGTGCCTTACACCCTTACGAGCATCCCCCTTGCCAACCCTTAGTGGGAACTTCTCCCCGCCCCCCGCCCCGAGGTCTGCGGGAGATTCTTCTCTTCTTAGCGCATTTCATTTTGTCCTTGTCGGATGACCAGAGGTGCGGGAGTGACATGCACATCATTCCCGGGGACTGAGGGCCAGGACAGGGGGAGAGAGGGGGCCACGGCTGCGGACTCATCGGGGAGCCTTCGGGAAGCCGCTGTGAGTCGGTCACAGTTTCAAGTCAGCCACATGGGAGTGTTGACACTTCTTGACTGCTGCAAGTCAGGGCTGTTGTCTCTTCCCAGACAGCCTGGTACCAGCACACGGCTGCATAGAAGTGGGTCCAGTACTGGCTGGCAAAACTCGGCCCAGCACGCCCTGTGTGTGCGAGTGTAGACCATCTACACCCTCAGACCACCTGCCTGATTAGTGGAAAGCCTGTCGGATTACAGAGGAAGAGAAGATAAAAGAGCCCGGACCATGGAGGAGCGTCTGTAACCCCGCATGAGAGGGAGAGGCCACGGGGCTGGGCTGGCGTGTGCGGCAGAGAGAGGCGGGCAGAGACTGGGCTGTGGGTGCCGGGTTGGGGGAGGGGAAGGGTGTGAAGTGGGACGGCGCCTCGCACGTCCCGGTTCTCCTTTTTTCTGATCACAGCCCACAGACTGCTGTCCTGCAGGGGCCCTTTCACTGAAGACCCCGTGACATCGAGCGTGGATGGGTCAGGACATGGCCCTGGGTGGTCAGCTGTCCTCCCAGCCATCCTTCCAGGAAAGGGTCGTCGCCCTCACTTTTCAGATGAAGATGTAACCTCCACAAGGTGATGTGCCTGAGGTCCCTTGGCCAAAGAGCAGCAGGGCTAAACTTCAGCCGGGGCCGAAGGACTCCCAGCTGGACGGCAGCCTGTCTGGTCCTGACTTTAGGGCCAAGGGCACGGCCGCTATCTGTGGCTGAGATTTGGGAGAGGAGAGGCACGACTCTGCATCCAGGGGACGGCCTCTCTGACAATCCCCCGTGCACTTGTCCTCAGGCCTATGGTTTCAGTGAAAAAGAGCCTTAGAACCAGACACTGTGTGAGATCTCGGTGGGTTAGAGAACAGTCTGGCCACAAACGAACTCATGGTGGGCCTGGGCCTGGTGCTCCGGGATCCAGGCACACGATGTCTTCTTCTTAGTCTCTGACGTTACCAAGCATTTCCCGATTTTCAAAGAAGCATTTCTCCACTTCACGTCCATTAGGATGGCTACTGTAAAAAACAAACAAACAAACAAAGAAAAAACAAAACCAGAAAACAACAAGTGTTGGCGAGGGTGTGGGGAAATTGGAGCCCTTGCACTGCTGGTGGGAGTGGACACTGGTGCAGCCGCTGTGGAGGCAGTATGGAGAGTCCTCAAACAACTAAAGCTAGAATTATCCTATGACCCAGCATTCCTCTTCTGCGTATAGACTCAAGAGAACTGAAACCAGGGTCTTGAAGAGATGTTTGCACACCCATGTTCATAGCAGCGTTATTCACAACGGCCAAGAAGAGGAAGAAACCCACGTGTCCACTGACACCCATGGATAAATGGAACGCAGTGCATTTGTGCAGTGGATGATCATTCAGCCTTAAAAAGGAAGGAAAGACTGACACAGCCTGCAACATAGACAAAATCCGAGGACGTTATGTGCAGTGAAATAACCATTAAGAGAAAAGCCAAGTACTGTCTGCTTCTACGTATGTGAAGTTTCTGGAGGAGTCAAACCCATAGGGACAGAAAGGAGGGGGTGAGGGAGGAGCTGGGGGAGGGGCAGGGGAGCTAGCGTTTAATGGGGCCAGAGCGTCAGTTTGGGACGACAAAAACGTCCTGGAGATGGATGGTGTCGATGTCGCATAGTGGTGTGAAGGTACTTAATGCTACTGAACTGTGTGCTTAAAACGGGTCAGATCGTACATTTTACCCCAGTTTTATAAAAGAGACATTTTGAGGATGACTGTTGTTTGTGGAGGGGGTGTTCCCGTGAGCACGGGCGGTGTGCTCGGGAAGCCTCTGAGAGGTACGTGATGCATTTCCCAGTTCCCGCCAAGGCCACGGCCAAACATGGTATCCGTTCGCCATCCCGACCCTTAGATAGATCAAAATCGTTGCCTGAATTCTTGGCAGAAGTTATTATGAAAATATAGAGGAAGATTATATTTTCCTTTGTATTGTGTTTCCCTAGAAGATTCTTTACGATACAATTTTAAGTTTGCCTCTGGATCTAGTGTTTCAAAGTGAATTAAAAAAAAAAAACCTATTAAATAGTGGATAAAGTGAACTTTTTAACTTTAAATCTGGTTGATTTGTTTATGTGTTTATTCCACAGATTTATTAAGCGTCTACTGTGTGCCAGGCCCCGTGCAAGGAGCTGACTGGGTGGGGAGAGCAGACGTGAGGCCCACGGAAGGCCTTTGGGCTGGGTTGAGTCAGGCGCTATGCTGGGGTCTGGCTGGGGCATGTCAGAGGTAGGTCCCAGAGGCTGGACCTGAGTGGCGGGTAGGGATTCCCAGGACAGAGACTGGAGTGTCCCAGACAGCACACCGGCACCTGCAGGGTGTGTGTAGGGAGGGCTTAGTGGCCTCTGCTGGATTTTGGAAAGAAAAAGGCGTAGATGACCAGGATTTTGAAACAGGGATGGCATTACCTGAATAGGGAAAGAAATGCACCACTCACATGAAGATCTGGGCTCCTGAATATGTCGGGATTAAGACAGTTCTGAGATTTACAAGCCTCGCAGCCAGGGCTGGGTACCTGCTGTCTTACAAGAAGCGAGTCACACGGGAAAAGAAACCAAAATCTGCTACTGGTAGCAAATAGCTGTGGTTCTGAGGCCTACCGTGTGCTCTTTAATCACACTTTCATTTTGAGTCTTTTCCTTTTCTCAGAGAAAATAATTTGGAGAACACGAGAACCTTGTCACTCTACGTCTTTAAAGCAGACAACTGTCTGAGTGCAGAGCTGGTGTCTTTGACGGGAGTGACAGGACAGGGTGACCAAAACATCCTCAGAGATGGGTGTTCAGAGGATCCTGAAGCTTCCACTACAAAGCATTGTCCTTTCCACAGAATCCTTAGAAAATATGCAGAAAAGAATTACTAGAAAGAAAGAATAGTAATAAAGCTTTGACCTAGCAGAACGGCTTGACACCCAGTTCACGAGGCTCTGTGTTGAGGGTGTACTGGCGAAAAGCTGTGTCTGCAAAGGGCCCACAGACTGTTGGAGACGTAAACAAAGATCAGGGTATAAACCTATCACTTGGAAACAGCAAAGTAACACCCACTGAATATTGTCGTGTGCCAGGCTCTGTGCCCAACAGAGTTTTATGTATTATTTGGTCTCCACAATAATCCCGTACGGTCTGTTGTTATTATCCCCATTTTATGGAAGAGGAAAGTTCAGAGCGGTTCGGTGAATTGTCCCGGGTCACAGAGCAGGGAAGTGACCGAGCAGATGCTGACCCAAAGGCTCTGACCGTGGCCAGTAACCCAGGGACTCTCAGCCCTGGCTGCACAGTAACGGGGTTAATGAAGGGCCTTTGAACTTACCCATGTCTCCCAGACCAACCGAGTCAGGCCGCCCCGGAGTTAGCCGAGACATGGGGGTTTCAAAGCTCCTGGATCCCACGGCAAGTCCAGGAGAAGGTCAGCAAGAGCCCGAGAGGCAGTAATGCTGTGAGGAGACCTCCCCGTTTCGCCAGGCAGAGCCACTGGCCGTAGCATCGTGGAGGGAGCCAGGCAGGACCGACCGTGCGTGAGAAGTGTTCGTGCCCAGCGTTCACCAGCAGGCCTGTCTAGACAACCACATGAGCTGGATTTGCCCCACCTAAGGGCGCCTGATGTCTGTAGATGGGTACATGCTTTTGGGGTGTGGAATTTACTTGTGTGGGGAGTAAAGAATCTAGATGTCATCAGCAGGGAAATGGTTAAGAAACAGCTTCTGGGAAGACGATTAGGTCATCAGTAATGCTTACGGGGAATTTATCATAATATGGAAAATATTTATGTTAAATGTTGGATTTTTTTAAAAGGAACATTAAAAATTGTATATGCAGTAAGACCAAAGGAAGAAAAATGGAGACATTTCTTTTCTTTGAGAGGGAAGAAACACAGCATAGAATGTTCCCATCAGAGAATTTTATTTGACCTCTTTGCATCTCATCTGGTCACATTTCCCTTCTAAGACCTTTGAAATTCTGTTCACTAAGGAGGAAATAAAACCCAAGAAAATAGCACAATGCTGCTGATGGGACCCTCGCTCCCTTGGGGACCACTGGGCACATTACACTACGGTGTCAACAGGGTCTACATCCTTCAGAAGCACAATAGTGGGGGTCACGCCGCATTTCAAGTCTGGTTCTGGTAAAAGGAACCTACCCGGGAGGCAAACAGCTCCGGGAGAGGGTGAGGATTTGCCCTTTTCTATTGCCTAATGCCAGCAGTTTTAACCTTAACTATTACAGCGATCATAGGACTACCTCCTGGGAAAAGCAGAGGTCTCTCCCTGGGGGCAGTACAGGTGCAGCTCCAGGTGAGGTCGCCTGGTGTGGGCTGCATGGGACCCTGTATTACACGCAGACCCCAGGCCTCTTCTAAGCACTTTGGTGAGTCCCTTTGGGGGAGAGCACAAGCGCCTTGAACAGAGAGTGAGAGATAAGGCAGATAGGAAGCGGACTTCCTAAATCCTTTGTCACTGGCATGAGCTACAAATTTGGGACATAATTTAAGAAGAGTGAGAGGAAAAGATGCAGCCGTTGTTGGTGTCCAGGGGCTGTGCCCACCCTCCCTGCAGTGGCCTTGCACCCGGGCTGGTCCCTAGCTGCTGTCCTCAGGAGTTGCCATTGGGTGGAAATCACCAT
The DNA here is from genome assembly GCF_008692025.1 of Phocoena sinus. NCBI lineage: Eukaryota > Metazoa > Chordata > Mammalia > Artiodactyla > Phocoenidae > Phocoena > Phocoena sinus. The sequence goes on along the minus strand of NC_045774.1, from coordinate 2,181,999 downwards.
TTCACATGCAAATTGGTATCTCACGCTGTGTGTTTCTCCCAGGAGGCTTAAAGTACAGTGATTTTTTTTTAGAGCAGGGGAAGCAGATTGAGTTTCAAAAGTATTCAGGCATTCAAACTTAAAAAAAAGTACTAGAAGCAATTTTGAGACGTTTAGTAGGAAAGTATTCCTTATAATAAACGAGGGCGCTGACGGTGTTGTCTTGGATGTAATGTGTAAAATCTGTGCAGGTGAAGCTCAAGTTTACCAATCAGTTGTGAGCTAAGAAGAACTGAGCTCAGGACACTTACACCCTGCGGAACCTGTTTTTAGACCCAAAGCCCCACTTCGCCATGTCAGTTACCACGAGTCTGTGCAGTAAGTAGAAAAAGCGCATAGAGTTTTTGCATTTTTTGCATTCAAGCATAGAAGGATAAAGTGACTTGCCAACACCAAACGGAGTCAGGACCGCGTCTGCAACACCGCCTTCCACCGCCTTCCGCGTCACCGGTCCACCACAGCATCTTTTTCCAGCTATGACTGTGTCTTAGTCATTTAGTGATTGAACCTGCATGGGAATTGTGTAAAGGAGGCTCTGCTCGCTCATTTTGATGAACTGCTCTGCGACACAAAATAGCTGAAGGAAATCCTGTTAAACAACAGTGACACTTGCTGAAGTTGCGTTCAAGCTTGGAGTGCAGAATCTTAAGTAACCATCGTGACTGCTCAGCGCCCCCCGGGTAGTTGTCGTGGACGCGAGGTGGGGAGCTGGCCATCCTCAGGAGTAAGAATCTCTGAGCTCACAGCCCGGAGCCTCTGCTTCCTGCTTTCGGGCCCTGAGGGTGAGGGTGTAGAAGAGCTTGCGGTAGGAGCGTCTGAAGGCGGGGTTCGAGAAGCAGTACACCACGGGGTTCAGCACGCCCTGCAGGTAGGTGAGGCTGCCGGTCACGTCGGCGGCGTGGACCATGGAGCTCAGGACCCCGCAGCTGAGCGCCCCTCGGAAGATGGCCAGTAGGATGCGGGCCAGGAAACTGGGCAGAAAGCACAGCGTGAACAGCACCCCAACCATGGCCACCAGCGCCTGGGCCCTCTGCAGCTTGGGCTGCTTGTGTGGGTCTCGGAGCCGCTTTTGGAGAGTCCTGATGAGGCCGGCACTGCAGAACAGGATGAGGCCGAAGGCAAGGATAAACTGGAGGAAGGAGAGGGCTTCCTGCCAGATGAGGCTGAAGGAGGACTCCGTCCTGGGCTCAGAACTGGGGCACTCGGCCTCAGAGAGAAACACGCTTTGGTGAGTGAGGGCTGCCGTCATGAGCCAGACCAGGACCGAGATCCCCCAGGCCGCCCGCACGGACAGAAGGTTGACTTTGAGCCGCGAGTGGACCACCCGGAGGTAGCGGTCCAGGGCCACGGCGGTGAGGAAGGCGACACCCGCCCCACGGCACAGGGACCGCAGGAAGAGCATCCCTTGGCAAGACGCACGTCCCAAGCCCCAGGTCTTCTGCCGCAGGTAGAAGGCGGCGTGAAAGGGCAGGCAGGCAGCCAGCAGGAGGTCTGCTAGGACCAGGTTGAACAAGTAGACGGCGTAGGGCTTCCACACCTTCAGACGGAAGAAGAAGGTCCAGAGCGCCACGGCGTTGCCCAGCGTGCCCAGGCTACACTCCAGCAGCAGCAGCGAGGCCGTGCTCACCTCCGCCGCGTAGCTGTGCGCCACCGAGCAGTTGGGTGGCAACATGTGGCCGAGTCCCCGCCGCGGCCGAGCCTGACGCAGCGGAGCACAGGGACGCAGGCCCGAGTTCGTTCTTTTTCCCACAGAAGGACAGAAAGCACACTGACCGGCATCGAATAAGGTAAAAGGCAAACTAAAATTTGTCTGTGGAAAGAGGATCGGGGCAGAGGGAAAAAACCTCTTGCAGTTTTGTTTTGCCCTGAAAGCAGGGAAATTGTGTTTCACTTCCCACATCTGGCATTAAACTGAAGTCCTAGTGTCCTGAGAGTGTCCACGTGAGCACGGCTCTCCATCCACAGCTGTCACTGAAGGAGCTTGAGAAGTTTGGGAAGACTTGCTGTCTATAAAGTTAAAATAATGATGGAAACAAATAGACGGTTCTCTAAGTCTGCATTGTTTTCCGGTAGATCTGGTCCCGCATTCCCCTCGAAGAGGGTATGGGGTGGGGGGGACCTGGCCATTTTGTAGTTGCCCATTTTCACCTGTCCTTTCATTTTGTTAGATTTGATTTTCTGCTGAGGAGGCTTCCCTGACCAGGGATGGAGCCCGTGCGCCCTGCAGTGGAAGCTCGGAGTCCTAACCGCTGGACTCCCGGGGAAGTCCCTGCTCAGCCTGGTTCGGGCTTTGGAATCAAACGGACTCTGGTTCTGTCTGGTCTCTCCACTTAGCAGCAATGTGGGGTGAATATGACAATAGCTACCTGCGGGGTCCTTGTAGTTGAGGTACTCTTACAGATACAGCACTGTGCACTGTATCTGGGGCATCTCGGCTGCCAGATACATTTGCTGCAGTAATTACTAACTTCTGTCTGATGCTTAGACTTTTAACAAAACGATGCTTAGACTTTTTTTTCTTTTTTTGCGATACACAGGCCTCTCACTGTTGTGGCCTCTCCCGCTGTGGAGCACAGGCTCCGGACGCGCAGGCTCAGCGGCCACGGCTCATGGGCCCAGCCGCTCCGTGGCATGTGGGATCCTCCCGGACCGGGGCACAAACCTGCGCGGCAGGCGGACTCTCAACCACTGCGCCACCAGGGAAGCCCGATGCTTAGACTTTTAACGAAACTTTTTTTTTTTTCCCAATGTAGTAATACAATTTCGCACCCAACTGCAGTTCCACGGTGCGTCGATGCCTTCGTTTCTGAGACCTAACTTGGAAGCTTTAAGGGGTCTCAACAGTAAGAATTACTATTTTGCTGCATGTGTTCCACGTGTCATGTGCTCTCCTGTGTTATTGCAACGAACCGAGCAACACGAGGTGCAGTAGGTACAATTTTAAGCTCTATTTTTTTTTAAATAAATGTATTTATTTATTTTTGGCTGCGTTGGGAAAGCCCTATTTTATGGATGAAGGCGTGGCAGCTCAGAGAGGTTAGGTCACTCGCTCCAGGTCACAGGGCAGTCAGCGGCAGGAGCAAGGTCCCCCCAGCCCAGCTTGCACCAGAGCCCAGGGTCTTGACCACGCTGCCCACCGCTTCCCTGCTGGCAGCAGCCTCACTCCTGTGTGCATGAAAAGTCCATGTCTCAGGAAGCCCACCACGACTATTGATTTACATGACATTTTGGGTCATTTGACTTGCAGTCCTTTTTGCTTTAATTTTATCAGGGTTTTCCTTTCCAACTGGGCCACCAGCCCACACGTCCCCCCATCTCTGCGTCACGCAGGTTCACCTGCCTCGTGTTTCCTAAGAAGGTGCGCTTGGAGAGTCTTCCAAGCGTCCAGAGCTGCAGAAACATCCCGACTGGTACCTCTAGTGACACCTCCCATGAACTGCATGCCTGTTATAAAGGGTTCCTTGGGGGCACACAAGGATGCGTTTGCTCCAGGTGAGAGCTGGCTGGGGACCACGTGTCTCACCTCCAGGGATGCCGTGGCACACGCACGGTAACACCAGAAAAGCTGGCACTCACTCATTTTTTCAGGGACGGGAGTTACACAAATGCAGGGAAGAAACGGATGAAATCCTTTCTGTCAACACGAGGATAACTTGAGAGACGTTAAAAGCTACCCCTTAATTGCAGATTTCTGTCCACAGTCCACCAAAGACTTTCTAAATTATAAATATTCTAGCTCAATAGGTAACACAAACATTAATAATTACACATTTTCCTTTTTAAAGATAGAAAATCAAAGTTACAGAATTTTTGAAAATTCTGCTTGTCTTTATCAACACCCTGGTGTATTTCCCTTACTTCTGAAAGACTGAATTGTCCTTTACTTCCTCTCTTTTAAAGTTATAATATTCGAGCTTTTCCCTTAGGGATCTTGTTAAATCTTTTTATCCTTAGAAACTCCATTTTCAAAAACCATTCTATTTCTTCAATACTCTTCCTATTAAGGAAACTTCTGTGTTTTCACTCCAGTTGGTTTCGCTTTTTGTTCGATGTCAATAAATGAAGAATACTTGGTCAGTAAACTGTGATTCTCTTTCAGAGTTTCCCTACCCTTCAAGCCCTGTGGGAATCTACCACCCACTCGCCCACGAGGGGGCTGCCCGTCCAGTGTCACAGCTTGGGGAGCGGCCGTCTCTTCGTAACCACAAGCCTGAGAAACAGGAAAAGGAGGGCCTGTCCCTGAAACTCACACTTTGGCGGGCCGAGTACAAGTTCTCAGAGCTGAAGAGACCTGGGGCGAGCCCAGCGAAACCAGGCTGGAGGGGTATGTCTCAGGTCACTGACAGAAGGACAGGGCTGCAGCTCTGCCGGGACGTGACACGGTCCCAGGGGTGCAAGTCTGGGTCAGGGGGTAGGGCCTGGTGTCCGTGGACGCAGGGTCCCGTCCTTGGAGAATCCACTCTCAGTGCCTCCTCGGCAGGTCCCCTCAAATTATTTTTCTTCCCCGGATTCCTGGCCTAATAGATCTAGAAAGAACACCAAAGGGACGTAAGATCTTCTTTGTCAACGTTACACCTATTTACTAGAAACAAACAACAAAAATTAAAATCAAACACACACAAAGCCCTCCTATACCTCGGACACAAGTTCCATGTCTTAGAATCTTTCATGAAGTGATAGCTAGTGACATAAGCAAAGACTTAGTGACAGAAGATCCCTGTAATATGTCTATGATACCGATGTTCTAAATATTTCAAAACACAATGACATGAGAAGTTAAGATTACAGATTAAATGGATAAAAAAATCCACAATGTTAACTGTGTAGAGCAGCGCCTAATCTTGCTTGTTTATAGAAAGTACTGGGAGGAAATTTACCAAATTTTTAGCAAGTAGCTATCTCCAAGTAATGGGATTATAAACGACTTTTTTTATTTTTACTTTAGAGCTTCCTATATATTCTATAACAGAATAGATCACTTTAATAATCAGGAAATAACTGTAAATTTTAAAATTAAGTTTTTAAACTGTGAGTTTACACATGAGAGGGAACCATTTTCTTTGGAAGCGTCAGTCCGAGACTAAGGCTGGCAGTGTACCTGTGTGGTTAATTATGTCCAGGTGGGCATCACACCCTCTGGGTGAGAGAGAGACACACACAGAGACAGAGAGAGGGAGAGAGAGGGAGAGAGAGAGAATACGTGTGATTAAGATGTTGTGACTGAGCTCATGAAAACAAGGGTTTAAAGTCCACTAAATGCCTTTCCGACAGCTCTCACAGCCAGAGACATGATGTCGGCCCATCTCCATGCCTGGGGAAAGAAGAGCTGAGAAAGAGAGGAAGAGAGAAGAAACTGCAGGCAGTGCTGACCAGGGGAGGCTGAGGAGGGGGTGGGCAGGGGGCAGTCCCACCACCCGCCAGGGAACCCGCCCTGCAGCATCGTGTCTTCTGATCCGGGAAAATGATCAGATAAGCCACAAAAAATAGTTGCTGTGTGACACAGTTTATGCTTAAAAATATATGTGTAGGGCTTCCCTGGTGGCGCAGTAGTTGAGGGTCCGCCTGCCGATGCAGGGGATACGGGTTTGTGCCCCGGTCCGGGAAGATCCCACATGCCGCGGAGCGGCTGGGCCCGTGAGCCATGGCCGCTGAGCCTGCGCGTCCGGAGCCTGTGCTCCGCAACGGGAGAGGCCACAGCAGTGAGAGGCCCGCGTACCGCCAAAAAAAAAAAAAAAAAAAAAAAAAAGTATTTTATTGAAGTATTGAAGTAAATCAACTGATTTACAATGTTGTGTTATTTTCCGCTCTACAGCAAAGGGATTCAGTCATACATAGATGCATTCTTTCTCATATTCTTTTCCATTGCGGTGTATCACAGGATATTGCCCTGTACTGTACAGTAAGACCTTGTTTATCCATTCTATGTATACTAGCTTGCATCTGCTGACCCCACACTCCCAATCCATCCTCCCGCCCCACTTGGCAACCATAAGTCTGTTCTCTACATCTGTGAGTCTGTTTCTGTTTCACGGATAAGTTCATTTGGATCGTGTTTTAGAGCCCACACATAAGTCATATCGTGAGGTACTTGTCCTTCTCGGTCTGGTGGACTTCACTTAGTGTGAGCATCTCCAGGTCCACGACGTTGCTGCATAAATAAGGACTAAGATTCCACTGCTTCCCAAACGTGGTCAAGGCAGGAGGCTACTGGCCACCTCATAAACCGTTAGCAGCTATGCCCTGCTTGCCCGTCTTCCAGGTTTCGAGCTCCCGCGTGTATCCTCCGTCTGAAGGGAGAAAGGGGGCCCGCGTCCTGGGGTTACTCATGCCTGTTTCCCTGGTGAAGACACTTTCGGTGAGTTTCCCCCAAGACGTGAGGTCTCCTCCAGCAAGTGCAGAGCCCTGGAGGTGACGTCCCTTCTCCCTGCCTTTCCTCGACGTGGCACGGCTTCCAGTGACCTTCGTCTCATTTACGGCATGGAAATTTCAGCAGCGGCATGAAGGTCATTGCTGAAACCTGCCCCCTGCAGGGTTCCTGGCCGGGACAGCGGGTGGCACTCAGCTGGCCACACCCCATGCCGACCCCGCCCGCTGGGAGCCTGTCCCCTACGGACCGTCTCTACTCACTGGTGCTAGCTCCACAGAAGGGCGTCTGTGATTTCCTATGATGCGACAGAAGGAAAATTTTAAAATAAAAGTACAAAATATTCAAAAGCAAATTTATCACATTCTACATATTTGACTTTGTTTCTTTACTATTTATTCCCTTCCACTGAACTTTCAACTTTCTACTTCTGCAACAAGATGAGATTGTTTTAATTTTCGTAACTTGAGACTACGTGGTAGTATCTAATTTAGAAAATGCTCTGGATACTTTTACTTATTCTTGCAAGAGAAAGTCACAGAAACTCCTTCAACCTCGAGGCACCGTCGTGCCTGTCTCCGCGCCACACGCAGACGCTCCTGCGCTCACTTCCCTTCAAGAACTCGCTTCAACTGTCACTTCTCAAGAGGGCCTTCGGGGACCAGCCTTCGAAAATAGCACTGCCGTCATCACCGCTCACTCACCACCACTGGGTGACCCAGGTGTGTCACCTGGATCAGACGCAGCTCCACCCCTAGGGGCAGAGAGGGACTGTGTGTGTGGCAGTGATCCACCGATTTCTTTTTTGTTAATTAATTAATTTTTGGCTATGTTGGGTCTTCGTTGCTGCTCGCGGGCTTTCTCTAGTTGCGGCGAGCGGGGGCTACTCTTTGTTGTGGCGTGCAGGCTTCTCATTGCGGTGGCTTCTCTTGTTGCAGAGCACGGGCTGTAGGTGCGCGGGCTCAGTAGTTGTGGCACGTGGGCTCAGCAGTTGTGGCTCACGGGCTCTAGAGTGCAGGCTCAGTAGTTGTGGCGCACGGGTTTAGCTGCTCCGCGGCATGTGGGATCTTCCCGGACCAGGGCTCGAACCCGTGTCCCCTGCATTGGCAGGCAGATTCTCAACCACTGCACCACCAGGGAAGTCCCCACTGATTTCTTGAATAAACAACTGAATGAATAAATAATTACAAATTCTCAGTTTCACAAAAAATATAAGGAATGCCATATTTTGATATAAGTTGATTTCTCCAGGAGCAATGAAACTAAAAAGAACACCTTTGAAAACAAGTCCTGTGCTGTCACCTTAACTTCTGTCCTCATCTTCCTCTTGTGTATCCACTCAGGAAGGTCTATGTAGGGGATTTTCATCATTTTGAGTTTGAAACTCAGTTCATTTACACCTGTCCTGAAAAAAAAAAATGAAGAAAAACCTTAAAGGGCTTTTTTTTAAACTAGGAAGTGCGTTTGCACACCGTGTGGCAGTTTAAGTGCAATTACTCAACTTCTGCTGAAATTTTACTTTTGTAAGATTAAAAATTTTTCCGCAACAATAAATGATGCTCAAGGTGATTTCTTAGGCATGAAACACGTGCTATTCACATCCTAGGAACATTCTGAGGGTGCTAAATTTCCTTGACATGAACCATAAACTCAGACTGGTGCCCGGGACCCTCGCACACTGCCCCAGGCGGGGACTTCCAGCCTCTGAGACTGCTTCCAGCGTCTTCCTCTGAAATGACCTCTTTTCCTGGAAATGACATAGCTCCTTTCTATAAGGTCCCCCTCCCAAGCCGGAGGTGAAACTCAGATGAGAGAGTGAAGAGTCAGCAAGTCTCCTGGAGAGTCAGCCCACGTGGGATAGAGCAGAGGCCCCTTGGAAAGGGGAAGGGCAGGACTCTGGCCCGGGCCGTTGCCTGGCTCCGGGGACTTCTGAGAATCTGTGGGGAAGTCGCTAACCGAGGCTGAGAGAGGTGGGCGGCCCTCCCAGCATGGGACTGGTGGGCGGTCCACAGCTGTGCCTGAGCTGCGGTTCCACATCCCTGGCTGCCCTTTCCAGGCGCTGGGCCTCTCCCTGCGCCTGGCCGCCTCGGGATGTTTCTCCTTCTTCCCTGACCCCGCTGCCACTCAAGTACACATTGTATTGCATTATATATCATGTCGCTCTTTACAAATGCGTGTCCTCATTGGTCTTCCTCACTGGTATATAAATTGCTCAAAGCTGGGAAGTATTAGAAGAATTATAAGTATTTGTAGTCTCAGCACAGAATGAGCAACACAATACCTTCTGGATTTTTCTGAATAAAAAAGAATTTAATTTTGCCCAAAAGATGTCTGCCCCACGGCTCTCAAAGCCCACTTACCTGCCCTTTGTTCCTTCCCACCGGCAGGATTCTGCCCCCTCCTCTGGGCCCACGCCACCTCAGACTTGCTTTGTGGAGCACGTTACAGCCATTTGTGTCCCTGGAGACCCTCTTGGTCAGTCTTATGGCCCTGGCGTCACTCCGCCTGGGGTGATGGAGACCCTCGGCTCTTCAACGTTTGCATTGCATTCAGTCAGATGTCTCCCAGCAGCTACGGGGTGCACCAGAGTTAAATTTTTTCCCTTTGGTAAGGTTTGTCACGGACATTGTTTACCCTATTTACCCTGTGTGGTGACCACCCAGCACACAGTAGGCCTCTGCCTGTTTTCTGGATTGGCAGTGGGTGGGAGTAGGAAACTCAGCTGCAGAGCTGGAGGGGCAGGTGGGACAGCGAGGGGGCTGAGGAGACAGCAGCAGAGGGGAGGGGCTGGGGGCAAAGACCTTCAAACGGTGGCACTGGGGTTCCTCACGTTCTTGGAACCTCCCACAGACCTACATTAAATGTAAACCCTCCCAAACCTGGTTTTCTTTAAGGATGTTTCCCTCGCCTCAGAATTTCATCGATGGAATGCATGTTTCCCTGTGTGTGTCCACCAGTGAATCCTTGTGGATCTCATGGCCACAGGTTAAAATCTCCACTCGGGTCCCTGATCACATTCCAGGGTGGTAGGTGGAGGGAAACAGAAACCCCGCAGAACTGGAGATTGGAAGGAAAGAACTAGTCTCTAATTAAGGGCTGCTCCATACAGTATGAAAACATCCTGAGGGCAGACATGGACGGAGCCTCATAGGAGAATGACCTGCTTCTGAATTCCTAGATAAGAGGCTTTCCCTCCCAAAGCAGCCTGGTGGGGAGGCTTGTGGTTTTTTGTTTTATTTTTGTAGGGAACTGGGGGAGAAGAGGTGAAGGAGCATTGCGCTGAGGGTCGGACTGATGTTCTAACAGAAATAACAAGCGGGCCACTGAACCAGAAGAAGGTGGGCCAGGAGCATCACCTGTGGCTGGAGCATGGCCCGGGGAACTCAGGTGAATGACCGGCCCAGGACCGCCCGCCCGCGCGCTCTGTTCCGCCCGCCCCACCCGCCAGGGGGCGCCGTGCACCCGTCGTGCCCGCTCCCGCAGCCCGGGTGATGCGGCACAGCCCGCGCGGTCCCCACGGCCCCGGACACGCACTCCTCTCCCACCTGCTGCCCCTCCAGGGTGCTGAGCCCTGGCGGGAGGAAAGGACAAACTAACCGACTGCTGCTCCAGACCCAGGTTCCTCCAGCTGTGGGATCTGCCCACGTTCCCACCCTTACGCTGGGAGGGGACAGAGAAGGGGACAGATTGTTATCCCGGGAGGAGCCTCAAGGGCCGGCGAGGAAGAAAGGGCAGAACCCTCTGGGGAAGCCATGGAAGGGCACCTGAGCCAGCCAGGCTGCTGCCTGGGGGAGGTTAGGGCAGTTTTAAAAGACTTCCCCTAAGGAAAGACATCTAAGGGGAATTTTGAGCACTAATGTAGGCCAGGAGTGGAGGAAGAAAGGAACTTTAATAAAGCCAGCAATACCCGCCGAGATGCAGAGATGATTATCTTTGTAAGTAATACACACATAAACTTGTATTGGGGGAAGTGTATATTATATCTCGGGGAGAAAAGGGATGGTGGGGGAAAGGACGAGAGAGGACCGAATCCTGGAGGGTCCTGTAAACCAGGCTAAGCCGCTGGATTTCACCCTGAAAGAAAAGGACCACGGCTGGTGGCTTGTGGGCAGGGAAGCAGCACGTGACCCCGGCAGTTTGGAAGGTTGTTGTCGGCTCGTGAAGCACCAGAGACCAAGGAGAGAGGGGCTGGAAGCTTTCGCAGAAGCAAAACCCACAGGGGCTGACGACCGAGGGAGGTGATGCTGGAAGCAGAGGAGTGTCTGGGCCCTGGCGGGAGAGAGCCGAGAGCCGAGGCCCAGCCCCCCCGGAACTCACGAGTATTGTCTGCCCGTGGCTGAGTTGGGGGGCAGAGATCCACAGGGGAGGCCTGGCCCCCGGAGTGGGTGGCTGGAGGCCGGGGGGAGCAAACTGCTGCAGTAGCAGAGAAATGACACGATTTTAAACCCGGGGGAGCCTCACACCGGCTACACTTTCAAACACTTGGGGAGCTTTTAAAAATGCTGATGCCTGGGCTCCACGCCAGGCTGGACCCCTGGGTCAGAGGTCGGGAGAGACAAACCCAAACGGCCCCCAACCATTAGGATGAAATGAGCTAACACACGCAGAAGGCTCATGGCTGGTCAAGGGCTCAGCAAGGTGGTGGTGACGGCCCTGTGGGGGGCAACCGCGTCGCCTGGGCTGGGGGCGCCCCTGCAGCTCACGAGACGCCCCCTGCCACAGGCTGCTTTACCCAGACGCTTAGCTGAGCATCTGGAGGCCAGCAGACGAAGCACCACCGTGAATGTGTCCCAGCTGGTCTTGCCTGCAGAGCCTCACCTCCCCATGGCACGTGAGGGGGGAGACTTGCCCTTGAGCAGAGACGAAGCCCTGGAGACATACCAGGAAGCTTGGGCCCCGTGAGCCGGAGCGGAGGTAATTTGATGGAGCAGTTGGAAGCACGTGGGGAGGTGGCAAATGGGAGATGAACACAGGTGATGGGCAGGAGGGAGGCCTGGAGAGGGCCGTGGGGCTGGGGGAGGGGGAGGTTCTGAGACCAGGTCTGGAGGGGGCTGGAGGGGGCTCAGGGATGCAGAGGAAAGCTGCGACCTCGGCCTGGAAAGGGACTCGGGAAGAAACACCATCCTCGTTTTTGATCTGAACGTGAAACTGGAAAGGATTGACAAACACCTTAGTCCTTTTTAACCCTCACATTCTATGTGATTTATTTTGTCTTCATCTCTGACTAGTAAACTGGCTTGTATACTTTACTCCCTGACTATGTAAACCCTGTTGGAGCGGTGCTAGTGCGTTCTGCATGGGGCTGAGGGTGTGGGTCACCTAAGGCCCAAAGCCTGGCCTTGAGTAGAACTTTCCAGGCTCCTGGAGGGCTCAGTGGGAAGTGACTGACCTTATTCACCGAAAGCCGCCCTCCTGGCCCTGCAGCACCCCTGGCCCTACCTGTCCACGGAATCACCGTCCGGCAGAAGTCCCTGAGCTACTGTCAATGGTCACCAGGACCAACCAGCCAGAACATAGACAGCATCCATGGGCTTGTCCACATTCCTCACCTGCGACCCACATGAATACTCCTTTACATCTTAGGACCTCGGAAACTATTCTCTCAGGACCTAGGAAGTTATTCTCTTTTGAAACGCTGGCAAGCCTCCTTGTATCAGATAATGATCGTTAGGCCATCTGTGCTCTTTTTTATCGCCTGGGCTGCCAGTAAACTCAGCACTCGTTTTAGACAATGACCGTGAGTCCGGGAGCATAAGCCTAGATGACTGCCATGCTCACTTTCTCCTTATTATTATATGCTTTGAACTTTGCTATTTCTACATTTAACATTTTATTTTGGATATACCATTAATTTTTAGGAAATTTTTAACAACATATTGTGATATTCTTTCATACATTATATTTTTAAAAACCTTGCCCTCATTAATTACTCTGAGCAAGTAGTAAGATTATACCTTTGTTTTTGAGCCCTGGGAGGTGGGTCAAGAGATTTACGATTGTTGGATCCAATCCAGTCGAGGCTTGTAATAACTCCACCGGCGTTCAGAGATAGACAAAACCGTTGCATTTTAACCTTGGTCTGGGGTGTTCATTCTCTTCACTCCACTGTGTGCAGCCCTTCACAGTGTTTTATAATAACACACTGTCTTTTTAAAAAAAATTCGAAGCATTTTATTTTTTTACATATACATATTCCCTCTCTCTCTCTCTCTCTCTCTACTCTTTTTCAGATTCTTTTCCCTTATAGCTTATTATAAAATATTGAGTATATTTCCCTGTGTTCTACAATAGGTCCTTGTTGTTTATTTTATATATAGTAGTCTATGTTAATCCCAAACTCCTAATTTATCTCCCCTGCCCCTTTCCCCTTTTAATAACACACTGTCTTACTTTTTTTTTTTTTTTTGCGGTACACGGGCCTCTCACTGTTGTGGCCTCTCCCGTTGCGGGGCACAGGCTCCGGACGCGCAGGCTCAGCGGCCATGGCTCACGGGCCCAGCCGCTCTGCGGCATGTGGGATCTTCCCAGACCGGGGCACGAACCCACGTCCCCTGCATTGGCAGGCGGACTCTCAACCACTGCGCCACCAGGGAAGCCCGCACACTGTCTTAATGATTCCTTACGAAGCAGGAAGAGTCCCATTTTGCAAATGGAACAGTAAGAGCAAGATTAAATCACTTGCTTTCTGCCACCATTCAGCCATCCCAGAGCAACGCTGACATGACGCAGGGGCGCCACTGCTCACCCTCCCCACCTGCTCCTGCCCAGGTGGAGACAAGAGCCCCGAGGACTCTGCCTCTTGGCCCCGTCGTTCCAGGGCACCTGGGCACACGCCCAAGTTCAAAGGATGAAGAGGAAAGAAACGGCCCGAATGCCGTAGGCAGCCCTCTAGGAGGGCCAGAGTGCCGGCCCCGCAGCCGGTTGGCAGGTGGAAAAGTGTTATCCAGCTGGGAAGCTTCGGCAGCCCTGGCGGCGGCCCTCCAGACGCCCAGGCCTGCGTCCAGCTGGACCTGACGCCCTCCCGTCGCCGGAGGGGCTTGGGCTCCTGGCACAGTTTTCTTTGGGCAGCAGCAGCAGCAAACAGAACAAGGTGCTCAGCCATCTGTTCGGAGCCTGGTGACGCCTCGGCCTCGAGTGCGCTCTTCAGGCAGTGGGATCTGCCTCAGGGCCACGCGGAGATGCCCTCCGCTTGGCTTCTCTGCCTGGAACTGGGAGACGGGGCAGCCTTGGGCCGCACATTCAAGTCCGGACCTCTCTGCCCACATCCCCCTCATTTCTGGGTGTCCGCTGGATCTCTGCAGGCAGAGTGCCCCCAGCACCAGCACCCAGGCTCAGGAGGACTGAGCACTCCCAGCAAGGGTACTGAGCGTCTCGCGGCTGCCTTCTAAGCCAGGTCAGCCCATCCTCGGGGCGCAGGCAGCTGCTCAACAGCACACGGCCCTGCGTCAGGTCACACCAGTGCTGTCAGTCGCCGAGGGCGCCTCCCCGGCTTCCGAAAAATTAAAAGAAATCAAGGAAACCCAGGACTGCCTGGGGGGCCCCTGTCTCCGGGCTCTGATGCTGGGACACTGTTGGACAGCGTGCATCCCTGCAGGACCCTCAGCCTAGGGCATACTCCTGGCGCCACTGTGTCTCGGGGCCAAGGTCTGAGGGATTCCTGAGCAAGGCAGGGCACCTCAGGTTCAGATGCTCTGAGCTGAGGGAGCACCCAAAGCCCAGCTCCGAATCAGGCCGTGGTCAGCCTGATGTGCAGGCAGGGCCCACGTGGCTTATGTACAGAGTCTCAGCGCTGCAGGTCGGCGGGTGGTCCGTGCTACCCAGCCCTCGTCGAGCGCCTTCTGCAGAGATGCTCAATGAGCTTTGACTCGCTGTGAAATTACTTGAGCTCCGCATTGGGGGAATGCAAAGGGGTCAGGCCTCCTGCAAACAGACACAGCGCAAGGTGGCCAGCAAGACTGGCAGAAAAGGGGAAACGGTGCTATGAGATTTCGAGAACGTAAAGCGTCAGTGGTGTTAAGACTATAGTCGTGGTCCGTTCAGACCGTGAACTTGAGAGCCCTCAGAAGGAGCTGGGCTGTGGGATGGAGGGGGTTGGTCCTGGGCGGAGGGGAGGGTCTGGCGCCGGCAGGAAGGACTGGAAGTTGGGAGCTGTGAAAGGCAGGCAGGACGTGATGGGGAGCGGCTGTGTGTGTGTGTGGCCTGGAGGAGACCGGCCGGAGGACGGAGGGGAAGCACAGCACCTGAGCTGTCTGACGGACGGGTGGGGCAAGAGGGTGCCACACAGACAGGACGGCCCAGCCTGGACGGCGGGGTTTGCAGAGCGCAGCCAGTCCCGGAGCTGGGGGTCCTGGGTGAATCCCAGCGGGGGCAGGTGGCATCTGAGAGGCCTCATGTGTCTACTCACAGCAGCCAAAATGTTTATTTATTTGATTAACACCTGTCTTCTCTCTTGGCTGAAGCTGAAAGCTGCAGGAAGGAAGGACAGCGTGTGTATTGGCTCAGCTTTGCATCTGGGGCATCTGGGGCTCGGTTGGTACTGAGTGAGTGAACCAACGACTGAGGAAGGGCCAGGCTTTGGCTGGAAGCTCGTGGACAGGCCAAGGATGGGTTCATCCTTCTTTGAATTATTGCTACATTTTCTTCACTCAACAAACCTCCATTAGGCACCCACTAGTATTACATAGTGGACACTGGGAGGCTTGAGGTCCAGCAGGGGGAGATGCTCATACAAAAGACCGAGGTCAGAAAGTGTGTGTTCATGGGCCACGAGCATAGCCCAGACAAGCTCGATGGATAGGGGCTGAGGGCAGGAGAGTGTTCAAGGTCGACGAGGCAGGTGAGCAAAGCCCTAGAGGCAAGAGTGCCCCTGAGAGCGGCCAGGTGGCCTCCTGGAGGGCGCTGGGCTGGGCTGAAGGACGCACCTCGGAAACACTGGCCACAGGGGGGTGGTGTTTAAACAGCCATCTAACTGACAGGTCCATGAAAGGAGAAAAGAGGAAACACGGGGAACACTGTCTGAGAGGTGCCAGAGGGTTGGGATGCCTCAGAAAGAAAGCGGGGCTCAAAGAAGGGCCGTGACCGCGTTACCAGGTGTTCCCGAGCCGTCAAAGATGGTGAGGAAGGAGCAAGACAGAGGGACGTAGGTACTGCTGGTGAGTGGGCAGAAGGCATGTGACTGGCATGCCCCACCTCCAGGCTCATCGTGTTATCAGCCTCACATGTCGTATCCTTTTGGAGATTACTTCTATACATTCTTTTTTAAAAAAAATTTATTTTAGCCAGGACATGGAAGCAACCTAAGTGTCCATCAACCGATAAATGGATAAAGAAGATGTGGCACATATATACAATGGAATATTACTCGGCCATAAAAAGAAACGAAACTGAGTTATTTGTAGTCAGGTGGATGGACCTAGAGTCTGTCATACAGAGTGAAGTAAGTCAGAAAGAGAAAAACAAATACCGTATACTAACACATATATATAGAATCTAAGGAAAAAAAAAAAAGTCATGAAGAACCTAGGGGTAAGACGGGAATAAAGACACAGACCTACTAGAGCATGGACTTGAGGATATGGGGAGGGGGAAGGGTAAGCTGGGACAAAGTGAGAGAGTGGTATGGACATATATACACTACCAAACGTAAAATAGATAGCTAGTGGGAAGCAGCCGCATAGCACAGGGAGATGAACTCGGTGCTTTGTGACCACCTAGAGGGGTGGGATAGGGAGGATGGGAAGGAGGGAGACGCAAGAGGGAAGAGATATGGGGACATATGTATATGTATAACGGATTCACTTTGTTATAAAGCAGAAACTAACACACCATTGTAAAGCAAGTATACTCCAATAAAGATGTTAAAAAATTTATTTATCTATCATTTATTTTTACTTGCATTGGGTCTTTGTTGCTGTGTGCAGGCTTTCTCTAGCTGTGGCGAGTGCGGGCTACTCTTCGTTGCGGTGCGCGGGCTTCTCATTGCGGTGGCTTCTCTTGTTGCGGAGCATGGGCTCTGGACATGCGAACTTCAGTAGTTATGGCACGCAGGCTCAGTAGTGGTGGCACATGGGCTTAGTTGCTCCGCAGCATGTGAGATCTTCTCAGACCAGGGCTCGAACCCATGTCCCTTGCATTGGCAGGCGGATTCTTAACCACTGCGCCACCAGGGAAGCCCTGGAAATTACTTTTGTCTGTTGTCTCCAATGGTCTACAACAGGGTAATGTGATGACTTGTGTGTGTGTGTGTGTGTGTCCAAAGTATGTGGACAAGAGTCAAGTCCATAATGTAATTGCATTTATTTAGAAACTCATACTCTATAAGTTTTAAGAGACATAAACCCTAGTCTGGCTTTGTCACTTACTGACTCTCAGAGGTAGTCACTGACTTGCCTGGACCTCAGTTTACCTGTTTGTAAAATGATGGTGTTGGGCTGCAATTTTTTTTTTTTTTGGTGGTACGCGGGCCTCTCACTGCTGTGGCCTCTCCCGTTGTGGAGCACAGGCTCCAGACGCGCAGGCTCGGTGGCCATGGCTCACGGGCCCAGCCGCTCTGCGGCGTGTGGGATCTTCCCGGACCGGGGCAGGCTCGGTGGCCATGGCTCACGGGCCCAGCCGCTCTGCGGCGTGTGGGATCTTCCCGGACCGGGGCACGAACCCGCGTCCCCCGCATCAGCAGGCGGACTCTCAACCACTGCGCCGGCAGCGAAGCCCTGGGCTGCGTTTTTTAAGCAGCCTTCCAATTCTTAACAACAGCAACAAAAACAAGCATCAGCTGTTACCCATGATTCTAGGCAAGTTCTGAGTGGCTGATTGTACCCTGAGTTTGTATCTTTCACGTATACTCTGGATCTCTATGGATGAGAGGGTGGACTGAAAAATTTGATAAAATAGAAAAAAAGATTCACGTAAAAAATGAAATGTTGAAGTAGTCATAAAGAATCAGCTATAAACTCTGAGGCATCTTCAGGTAAAACTCTCCCGCTGATACGCTCTGGGTTCATCCACCATGGGGTTTGTTGCTTCATGTTTTTGTCTGTGTTACTCCTTCCTCAGCTGGTTTTGTCTGCTCTTCGGTGAGCTGCCTGGCCACCTTCTTGGACCCCAGATACTCGACAGTTCCATATGCCGCCATGGCCAGACTCAGGACGCCCAGGAGGACGTAGAGTTTGACGCTGACACACAGAAACATGCTGTATCCGAACGCGATGACGAAGCCCAGGGCTTCCCACAGGCGGTAACTGGCAAAGGCGGCCTCCTTGTTCTTCTCAAACAGGACCCCGAAAAGAGCTGCAGGGGGGAGACGGGTGAAAATGTGGCTGTAAAACCGCAAACGACCTTTCTGATCATTACCGAAAATATGCAACTTCCCCACGGCCCAGTTTTCCTAATAAAACCAGGACCTTCCTTTGTAAAAACTGGAATTATTTCACGCTGTGGATGATAGCAAGTCAGGTGATGTTCTCTAGCAGTGAAGAGCCATCATATATACAAGAAACAGAACGGATGAAAGTTAGCACTGTAGGGGACGTGGCCCAAGCCCGAGCTTCGCAGGTGAGAAAAGCAAGGCCGAGAGGTGGGACCCGTGTAGGTGAAGGTGAGAAGGGGGAAGGCCATTCATTCCTGCACTTAGGGGAAGTGCACAGTACATAAGTTATTCAACCGTGGGGTTTTTGGTGCCTGCCGCAGGGCAAGGGGATTACCACTGTGTGGGCCTTTCCTTCCCCTCCTGGAGACTTTAGGGGTAAGAGCGTTCAGCCAGGTGAAGCCTCCAAGCGAGACTGCCCCACACCGAGTTCTTGATGAAGGGACTCAAACCCCCTTGGGTGGCTTTTTTTTTTTAACATCTTTATTGGAGTATAATTGCTTTACAATGGTGTGTTAGTTTCTGCTTTATAACAAAGTGAATCAGTTATACATATACATATGTTCCCATATCTCTTCCCTCTTGAGTCTCCCTCCCACCCTCCCTATCCCACCCCTTTAGGTGGTCACAAAGCACCGAGCTGATCTCCCTGTGCTATGCGGCCGCTTCCCACTAGCTCTCTATTTTATGTTTGGTAGTGTATATATGTCCATGCCACTCTCTTTGCCACAGCTTATCCTTCCCCCTCCCCATATCCTCAAGTCCGTTCTCTAGTAGGTCTGTGTCTTTATTCCTGTCTTACCCCTAGGTACTTCGTGACATTTTTTTTTTTCTTAGATTCCATATATATGTGTTAGCATACGGTATCTGTCTTTCTCTTTCTGCCCTTGGGTGGTTGTCTGAAGGTTTGGGAGAGAAATGACCTGAGTCTGTGATAGGGGCTGAACTGTGTCCCTCAAATCCACATGTACTAGTTCTGGCCCCCAGGACCTCAGAGTGTGACTGTATTTGGAGTTGGGCCTGTAGAGAGGTGATCAAGTTAAAGGAGATCATCAGGGTGGGTCCTAATCCCGTGTGACTATATAAGAGGTGTCCATATAAGAAGAGGAGGTCAGGACACAGACATGCACAGAGGGACGGCCACATGAGGACACGGGGAGAAGATGGCCGAGTACACGCCCAGGAGAGAGGCCTCGGGGAACAGCCCTGCCACACCTGGATCTCAGACCTCAAGTCTCCATTTCTGCTGTATTTTGTCATGGCAGCCCTAGCAAGCTAGTACAGTCTGATAATGCTTCTAGGTGAAGGTAAATGATTTTCTGTTCCTGTTTGCAGTGTGGTAAAGTTTCGCCGAACGGGAATCAACCCCATCCCCAGGACGTGAGCGAGGCAGCAGTGTGTCTGGAAGGGGGACACTGAGGAAGGGAAAGTTTTCAACAGGGGGACCTGCCTGAGCATCCCGGCAGATGTCCTGCTGCACTGCCCGGAGCTGCCTGGTCACCACGCCTACCATTTTGGCTGATGGAATTGCCCTGCGTCCCCCTGTCCTCTGCTAGGCCGTGGGTTCCCTGAGGCAGGAACCCATCTTATCTGGAATGATAATTCCAGTGCAACCCAGCGTCAGCGAAAATCCTTATTGAATGACTAAGTGGACGCATGGCTGGATGGTGACTCATGAAGTGGCAAAACGCTGAGCCCGGTCCTGCAGTGTCAGCACACCCCTGTGGGTCAGCACACCCCTGCGGGTCAGCACGTCCTGCGGGTCAGCACGTCCTGCGGGTCAGCACACCCCTGTGGGTCAGCATGTCCTGCGGGTCAGCACACCCCTGCGGGTCAGCACACCCCTGCAGTGTCAGCACACCCCTGCGGGTCAGCACACCCCTGCGGGTCAGCACACCCCTGCAGTGTCAGCACACCCCTGCGGGTCAGCACACCCCTGTGGGTCAGCACACCCCTGCGGGTCAGCACACCCCTGCAGTGTCAGCACACCCCTGCGGGTCAGCACACCCCTGCGGGTCAGCACACCCCTGCGGGTCAGCACACCCCTGCAGTGTCAGCACACCCCTGCGGGTCAGCACACCCCTGCGGGTCAGCACACCCCTGCAGTGTCAGCACACCCCTGCGGGTCAGCACACCCCTGCGGGTCAGCACACCCCTGTGGGTCAGCACACCTCTCAAAGGACAAACAGTAACCCAAGTAAACGGTGGGCAGTCCTGGGGGGAGAGCTGCTCCTTCCTTTTCTCCCCTTCTCCTTACAACCCAAAAGCCCACGCTGGTGAGGCAGTCCAGGTAACAAAGGATACGTGACCACACACAGCACGGCACGGGCCAAGGCACCCCCTTTGCATGTGGGTCAGATAATGTATGAACCAAAATGTCAAGCGTGGACTCCAGAGCGGGGGGGGATGGGCAGACAGCCCCGAGCCCAGCGGGACCAGACAGAATCTGCACCCGGAGTCCTTCATTCCCAGAGGCAGCACAGTCCGCAGGGCGGCGGGCATGTCCTCAGAACTGTCCCGCCTACAGGGCGGGCAGCTGTGGTGGGGAGAGCTGATGGCAGAACTTTCATGCACATATTCATTTTTCAGCTTTCATTCTGTTCCTTTAACTTTGCCCCTTTCCTTCTACCCCTCCCCTTCTCCCCCGCGTTTAGAACAGGAGAGGGGAGGCTTGTAGGGGGGAAAGGTCTGAGGGCAGCAGCAAGGTCTCCTGCAGCCCTGCCTGGAAATGTCAGCGCCCAGGAGACGCCCCTTGGCATTTGGTTACTCAGATATCCATGTGCACAGGAACCGCTCAGGGTGGGGGTCCATCGGGCAGATATAAGACATGACATAAGATACACATTTTAAACAACACATGCCTATTTGGGAAAACTGGAGGCTGTCTGGAACATTCAGAAGGAGGTGTGCTTCTTGTGTGGAGTCTGCAAAGAGCCCTCTCTGATGGAGGTGAACGCACCAAGAGAACCTAATAACCACACCCTGGCACTTAACTTCTGAGATTACTTAAAGGTCTCTTGTCTTTCTTCTGAGGGTGACTCTAAAATAGGACCTAAAAACAAGATGCTAGAGAAGAAAATCCAAGGTGAGACACTATGGCTACAAGTGGTGGATTATGTCCTGTTCTCCAGCAAAAAGGTCCAGCTGCTTCCTTAGTGACTCTAAAATAGGACCTAAAAACAAGATGCTAGAGAAGAAAATCCAAGGTGAGACACTATGGCTACAAGTGGTGGATTATGTCCTGTTCTCCAGCAAAAAGGTCCAGCTGCTTCCTTAGTGACTCTAAAATAGGACCTAAAAACAAGATGTTAGAGAAGAAAATCCAAGGTGAGACACTATGGCTACAAGTGGTGGATTATGTCCTGTTCTCCAGCAAAAAGGTCCAGCTGCTTCCTTAGCGGGTTGTGGTAGCTGACAAATGCGCCCTGATGTTTTGAAAATCCAGTAACACAGCCAACTCTAGCTTTAAGTCAACGCTTTTGGTCTATAGGTTGGGGTCTTTAAGCGAGTTCAAGGTTAAGTTTAGGTCGTGACAATTATAGACCACTGTGCTCCAGGATAAGGGGACCCACTGCCCACTCTCTCCTGGGCAAGCTCTGGTTCAAGTCCAGTTCAGCCTTTTAAGTGGCTATGGGATCCTCAGCTTCCTGAGGTTTTCCCCTAAACTTAAACTTTCTGGGCCCCCAGAGCCTTAAATGCCAAATGAAGAACTCGCCATTCTGTGAGTCTGATTCTGAACTGTGACCCTGGTGAGGGGATCCACCCGCAGCCAAGAGAGGTCGAGTGGCTGTGAGCTCACAGCCTCGCGTGCAGAACAGCTCAGCAGTTTGGGAGGCAGGAGGGGCCCTCACTGGGATGACCTGGAACCCAGAAGTCTGTGGGAAGCTGGCTGTGCCTCTGGATGAACGACAGAGACGGAAGAAGACGTGTGACAGCTGGACAAGAGGAAAGGACCCCTCCCTTGCCCCCTCCTCAGATGGCTGTGTCCAGGAGAGGCTGGATCACGGCTGGCAGAAGGCTGATGTCAGCAGCCGGAATTGCCGTCTAAGAAAACACAGAGAAAGGGAGTCTGGGGGACTCCATTTGCCCCCACTTGGGAATATGGCCCAGCCTGAGGAGAGGGCAGAGCCAGTCATAACTAAAGTCAGGCTTTTGGGGAAATTACTCATGATCTGTTTCCTATTTTAATCCAAACGTAAAGAAGACAGCACATTAATTGTGTCAAATTCCAACCGTTAAGGACACGGAGGGCAGAAGGGAAAGACGTGAAAAAGAGAAGTATTCTCAAAGCAATAGTTCAACAATTCTGAAATTACATGTGAGCTAGGATTGAACAAATAAGCAATGTGGTATACAGAGTGGAAACTGGGTTTCTCACGGTCAAAGATCAGCAGTGGGACAGCGGGTGAGAAGGGGGTGCTAGAATGAGCCTGTGTGCTGGGACGTCAGTGTGAGTTCAGCCTTATTTTATAGATAGATATAGATAGATAGATATGCAGATACAGAAGTAAATAGGTGTGTGTGTATATATATGGGCCAGTAAGCATATGCCCATCTCCTCACTCTGTCCACTGAGAGTGCCTAGAAACGGTGTCATCTCAGTAGCAATGAGTACACCCAGCACCCAGATCTTACTGCCTAATACCATTCTCCAATAAAACACACCCAGGCTTCTTGGAGAAATGGCTAATCTAGGGCTGGCACAGGAGTTACCAGATGAGCCTAGACTGTTCTGGAGTGCCTAACAGTGAGGAAGTACTAAAAAAACCCAAAATAGGTAGTGGTGGGGAGGGGGGGGGGGCGAGTCGAAAGGACACAGGTGCCAACGGGAAAGACCCCAGTCGCCAAAGTTGGAACAATTAGAGCAAAGGAGTAAGTAACGTAGCATTGGATTGTAACCCAAAGGATACCATAAATACATGAGCCCATACTGATGTAGACAAACTTTTGAGTAAATAGCTAAATAAACTGGGGAGGAGGGACAAATGTTCGTCCTAGAAGAACTATACCTAATGCAAGTACACTCCTCTTCCAGGAGGTGAGGGGTAATTACTTCCCCATGAATTGTAGCCTTGGTGACTGGCTTCCAAAGAACTGACAGTGGAAGGGAAGAGTAGCCCTCTGTGTGGGAGGAGCCAGACCCTGGCTTGACCAGCGATCAAGGTCCACAGCATCAATGACCAGTTACGTGCTGTTCTGTACCCAATCAATGTGATGAGAAAGGCACTTCACTCTGGGGTCTTCCTCCCCAAAACCCTTAGCTCTAGCCTAATCATGAGAAAACATCAGATGAACCTAAATTAAGGGACAGTCTACAAAACACCTGATCAGTATTCTCCAAAAGTCAAGGTCATCAAAAACAAAGAAAAATGAGAAACTGGCACAGACCAGACAAAGGAGATGGGATGGCTACCTGTAATGTGGTGCCTGCCTGGGATCCGGGAGCACACAGAGGATGGTGCGGGGGAAACCTGGAGAAATTTGAGGAAAGTCTGAAGCTTTGTTATGTACCGATATTAACTTCTTGGTTTTGACAAATGTACTGCAGTTTTGTAAGATGTTCCGGTTAAGGGAAACAGAGTGAACAGTATATGGGAACTCTGTACTGTCTTGGCAACTTTTCTGTTGATCTAAGATTATTCCAAAAGAAAAAGGAAGAGAAAAGCCTGCTGGCAGCCTGACCTGGGAAAGGCACCAGGTGGAAGTGACCGGATGCTGACCCCTGTGGTCGGATGGCAGGATGTGAATGAGTCTTGTTTGTTTAGAAAAGACAGGATACATGAACTGGACATGTAAGAGAAGACAGGTTTTTTGAGTTTATCAACATGAAAACAGCCCCATTGGTGGCTGACAGGGCAAAAGAGTATTTTTAGGCCAGACATTCTGAATCTCAAGTGCAGGCATTGGCTCACAAGGGTTGCCATGGCAACGGTACCCCCTTTCGTGAACTGTCAGGGCGGATAAACAGAAAGCCGCCCAGATCACGGGCTCCAATGGCCGGAGGGATCCCCGGAGCCCAGTGGGAACACGGGCAGCGAGAAGCACGGTTCTGCCCCAGGACGGGGGGGCCTGGATGCTTCCCGCCCCTGATTTGCCTCTAAACTGGAGAACTGAAACAATCAGTTTGTAAACTGAGAGGTGATGACTGAAAAGGAGGGTTAAATTGTACTGACTTGTATCCAGTCTCATTAACTAGGAAAGTATGTGACTCACAGATCTTCTTAGAAGAGAGACACGTTCAGGGAGAATAGGATTAGAAATCCAACTTGCTATTGAAAAAGCAAAAATGAGAGAGAGCTGATCTTGGGAGGTGGCAAAAGCTACACAAAATGTCCAGTTTTTGAAAATACAGAGATGGTATGGATGGACCACGCTGCAGGGTGGTGAGCCCGAGAGAACCTGGTGGAGCCAGCCTGCAGGGAACTCAGTCATTAAAGCATCCCTCCTAGGGCTTCCCTGGTGGCGCAGTGGTTGAGAGTCCGCCTGCCGATGCAGGGGACACGGGTTCGTGCCCCGGTCCGGGAGGATCCCACATGCCGCAGAGTGGCTGGGCCTGTGAGCTATGGCCGCTGAGTCTGGAGCCTGTGCTCCGCAACGGGAGAGGCCACAACAGTGAGAGGCCCGCGTACCTCAAAAAAAAAAAAAAAAAAAAAAAAAAAAAAAAAATTCCTCCTAGCCAAGATGATCGCCAGTACAGACACCAAAAGGAATTCTTAAATCGTACAGGAAAACAACAATCTTCCCCGGCAACTGATTTTTCCTTGAAACAAATTACTTTTGATCTGAACAAAAAGACAGAAATAATTCATTTTAAATGAGCATTCCTTATTCAAGGAGGTCTTTATCCAAGTTATTCACTGGACCTCATGTAACTCTGCACAATTTTGACAGGCTCTGCCTGAGGGTCTCTCATGTCCGTGGAAAGAAAAGGAGAGTTAAAGCAATTACTCCTATATCTCAGGGAGAAAGAAATCCAAACATTTTATTTGCAATCATTTGAAACACCTAAGGAATTATCGTATGGACTATTGCATGGCTGCTGACTTCTAATGTGTAAATACGGTAAAAAATTCGAGTGAACTCAGAGATGTCGGCTAATTAGAAAGCAAGACGGCAGAAGCATTTGGACTGTTCAGTAAAATAGTGGGGGTCTTTCACACCTCCTCTGGGATGTTGAAAGCAATTCTTTCCTGACGCTCCCTGGGGAAAATGCCTAAGAGTCCTACGGGGGAAGTTGTGACCTGCACTCGTTTAGAAGTCTGCACTGCCAAGAAAAGCTAGCGTGGTGTCTGTGTACCTTTCCCCTACCGATTAAGTATTTCTTCTGTTGAGCGACATTGCAGCCCAGCCTGAGACTAGTTTGTCATTGCTTCCACCAACTGACCTTTGTCCAAACACACCAGATTATGGCACTGAGCCTCACACACCTTTGTCACCTGGTTCAGAAGTTCAGGAGAGCCTCCTGCCAAGATTGTGAAACCCAAACCCCTTGGTTCCAACAGCACGGGGTTTGTTCAGTGATGTTTTCAGCTGTTTCATAAGCCAGCAACAGATAAGATAGTAAGGAGAGGCCGTCCTGGAGTACTGAGTCCACCATGGGTGAGGTCACGTGTACCTGTTCTCTTTGGGTGTAGGGACAGCGGCCAGGCCTCCTGTCCCTGGAAACGCTGGCCTGTGGCTTGTTTGTGGATTGGCCTGACCCAGTTTCCAGTCCCGGGTGTTTCCCCGATAAGGGCTGAATGGTGGGTGGTGTTTCCAAAGGAAGAGGCTCTCTTCTGAGCCAAATTCACCCCTGGGGCCCTGGGCTCACGCATCTGCAGGATGCCGGCTGTGTAGACGGCTCACGTCCTGGGGCCTCCGACATCCCCCCGCCCGGGGCCAGGGTTGTAGGTGGTTCGGGAAACTCAGGGCCAAGGGTTCCCGCCCTCAGCCCTCGTCCCATTAGGTCACACAGAACTCAAGCTGCCCTCCGTGTCCTCCAGTGGTCTCCCCCCCAGACCCAGTCAGCTACGGCTCATCCCCTGGCAGGACACACCGCCAACCCACCAACCCAGGGCGCCTCTTGACACGCGGGGAGCCTGCGTCCACAGGAGGCCTCCCTGGGCCTCGGCTGGACGTCTCCTCCTGGGCTGCGGCCACTCCCTTCCCACCCGCCGTGGGCAGCCCGTACTCCCACCCACTGCATCCCAGGGAAGAGCTCCCTGCACCACAGTCTGAACCCTGGGCCTCCAGCCTAGGCCTGGCTCCGGCTGTCCAGCTCCCCACGCACTCGGGGCTGCCGGGACCTCTTGCCCTGATGCCCCCCGCCTGCCTCTCCCGTGTCCCTCACGTCCACAGCCTGGCCTCCGAGGTCTTTGTCGAACGTCTGGTGGCCGCCGTGTCGGGGTGCAGGGCCCCGCAGGGTGCCGGACAGCACCGGCCACGCACACCGCTCTCAGCGGCCTGAGGGCAGCTCTCCAGTTCCCCTGCGCTGGCGGGGGCACCCCTGCCCTCAGCGGCTCTGCCCGCCTCGCCCCTCACCCGCCCTCTTTGCAACATCAGCCGAGCCTGCGGCTGGACCTCCGGCCGGGGTCCCGCTCTGCCCCAGGCCCAGGCCGGTGGCCGCGCTTCTGCAGGAGGCGGCGCGCTGAGGCCGATGCCGCCTGGCTGGCCTACATCGGCGAACGAATCCTCGCAGGACTGACGGCCAGCTCGCGTTGAAGACCGTCTGTTAGGTCGTCGCTAGCTGTGGCTCCTCTGGGAAGCCATGTGTCTCAGGCGTGAATTAACTCCTTTCCTCGTGGTGACAAAGGGGCCGTATCCTTCCTTCTGACTGCCTTCCTCTGTGTTCCAAAGAAAGGGCACCCCTCCCCTCCCGGCCAGGGGCCTCCCTCCCCCACCTTCTCGGCCTCCTTTTCTGGCCCCTCCTCTCACAGCCCTTCAGTCTGAATCTAAAATCCTACGAGAGGGACTTCCCTGGCGGTCCAGTAGCGAGGACTCAGCACTCTCACTACGGCGGCTCAGGTTCAATCCCTGGCCAGGGAGCTAAGATCCCGCGTGCCGTGCGGCGCAGCCTGAAATAATCGTAAGTGATACGCGCCCCAAACAGCCCCTTTTCAGTGCTGGGTCCCCCCGCTGGAGTCCTCTCTGTGTCGCGTTCAAGCTCAAGCCGAGCCCCTCAGCTGACGCGTCCAGGTCTGTGGGCTCTCTGCCACCTTCAGCCCGGGGATCCCGATGCCCAGCCTGGCCCGGGGACCACTGAGTCCCTGCGTCCAGGAGCTCCGCCCCTCGGCCTCCTTCCCAGCCTCCGCCCCTGCCCTCCGCCTCCCGGTGGGTCCGCGCGGTCTCCTGAGTCACGGCAGCAGTGACCCTGCCAGCCCCCGCCCCAAACGCTTGCTGCTGCTTCCACCAGGGCTGAGGGAAAGTGGACCCTTCAGCGGTACGTCGGCCCTACATCGGGCCAGCCAGCCTCTCCTCTCAGTGTCTGAAACCCCAAGGCGACGGCCTCTGGGAGGGGCGAGGTCGTGGGGTGTGGCCCTCAGGGAGGGGTCAGTGCCCTTGCGAAGGGGCCCCAGATTGGCCCCTCGCCCCTGCCTCTACATGAGGACACGGCAAGAGAGAGCCTCTGTGAACCAGCCCTCCAGACGCCGAATCTGCGATGCCTTCACCCTGGACGTCCAGCCCCAGAGCTCTGAGCAGTAAATGTCTGCTGTTTACAAGCCCCCCAGTCTGTGGAGTCCTGTTGCGGCACTAAAGCGACAAAGACGGCTCCCTCCCGGCCTCCCCACCTCCCTGACTCCCCCAGGCTCCCCGCTGCTTGGAGGATTATCCGACAGGAGCCCACTTGGGCGTGGCCCCCACGACGAAGCCTCTGCTGACCCTCCCGCCCTTAACTCCGTTCTCCCGAAAACTGACACCCTCCCCCCCACCAGCCCTAGAGCCACTGCAGGGACGTTGTCACGGTAACCTGTAAGCGCTTCCGCCTGTCCCCAACCTCAGCTGAGAGTGGCTGTTCTGTTCAGACCAGCTCTTCCAGGGAAAGCCACGAAGGAACCATCATTTCAGGAAAGAAAGTTGCACACTTCATGGACATCATGGATCTGAGTAGACGCCCAGAGAAAGCACTGCAAATCCCCAGTGTGGAACTGGAGCCCTCCCACCTGTGTGGTTCCCGCTCCACTGCCCTTATTGCACATGTCACCACACCCCCCTGGGGGGCCCTCCACCCACCACGTGTCCCCCCACGACTGGCCAAGGCGGGGCCACCTGAGCAGGAATGGCTCTGTGCCTGGCACTCACCATTGTTCTGTGTCTGCCAGACGGCGTCAGCCGCGCCCCAGAGGCCCGGAAATACGAAGAACAAAGGCAGCTGGCGGGGGTGAGGCTTCCACAGCAGGAGGCCGATGATGCAAGACAGGTGGATCGTGGCACCTGTGAGCAGGGAAAGGACTTCTCTCAGATACTCTGTGCTACAGGACAAGTCTTCTGATCATTTGCTTCCAGGCGGGAACGATGTTTCCTAAAATAATTCAGACTGATTTCTTCAGGTGGGTTTTGACGTGGCCCATGGAGACTGCAGGTGAAATGCAGGGCACGCCTGGCAGGTGTGCGATTCCATCCACCTCTGGCCTCCACATCATCGGGTGGGGAGCCTGGGGGTGACACACCTCTGTGTCTTAGAGGAAAGTGTCGCCTTGCTGGGCAGAGGGGTCCCCAGGTTATGGGGGCTCAGAGTGGGAGAGAGAAGGGCTTCTTCATTAGGAGCGAGTGGTGGGACCCCTGCTTCTCACTGAGCAGGGGGCATGAGGAGGGGACGGGAAGGGGTGCCCCCAGCGGGGGAGCTGGGGCTTCCAAACAGGACAAGGAGGGAGAGGCGGGGGGAGAACTTCCTCCTTCCTCCTGACTTTATCACAATGAATCCTAAGCCCTGGCCTGGTGATTCTGCAGACACTGTGATGTCCCTCGAATGTGGGAACAGAGCAGCTTATGACCCTCAGGGACTGCCAAGGAGCAGAAACAGCAGGTGCATCCTGGGTTCTCCGAGGCTGTGTGACCTTAGGCAAGTTACTATGCTTCTCTGTTCTCTCCTCAATATAAAGCAAATTACTTGGCCCCCAGTGAGCACTGACCAATGGTTAATGTGTTCCCTCCCTCTTGCTGCATCACCACAGACCCTTTGGGCCTTGACTGGGCCACCAGGTAGCTGTCTCCTTAACGCCCTCATTTCTCCTTATTCACGCTGTCTCCGATCTTTCTTCCTCCCTCAAGAAAAATAGAAGGTGATGCCCGTTTAGAAGACCAGCTTCATCCCCCACGTGAACACAGATCTCCTCCTTCTGGAAGGCTCCCTGTCTCCTGCCTTGGAGACATGGCCCCCACTGTGGGTGTGGGCCCCGTTTCTGTGCCTCCACCAAACCCCATCCTTACCCCAACCCTGGCCCTCATCACACACGCTCTAATCGCCCGCAGTGGAGCCAGACCTGCCCCAGGAGCGCGTCCACGGTGCGTCCACGGTCCACCTACCTAGCGCGAAGAGAGCGGTCCTGCCCGTGTACTGGGCCAGCTTCCCATACAGCACGGAGCACAGCGCGTTGACGGCGGAGAAGCAGATCATCACGTAGCCCACGAACTGGATCCCCAGGGCGCAGGTGATGTAGGACTGGAGGAGAAGCACAGACCAGTCACCTGCACTGCCTCAGGTCTGCTCCAGGGCTGGGCTCTGAAGTTGCAGTTTGGGGGTTCACTTTGATCCGGGAATACAGCCCATGCTGAAACGCTTTCTGCCCTGTGACCGCTGGCCCGCTAAGCTGGCCCGCGAAGCTGGCCTCCAGCTCCCAGGGTGGAGAACACCTGTGCTTGTAAGGAAAACCCTCCTCTGGGTGAGAACTAACAGGGAACGCTCTGGATGGCTGCCTGGCAAACTTCTCCCCGCGTATCTGTACCATATGTTATTTATACAGGGGCGAATTTGAACTCTTCTTGCTGGTGTGGGTCATTTCCCATCCTGCTTATAAGACAGCTGGGTGAGGACAGAGCCAGGGAATGAACAGGCAGAACTCAGGGGATTTTTAGGGCCTTGAAACTCCTCTGAACGATACCATAATGATGGTTTCATGTCATTATGCATCTGTCCAAACCCTGAGAATGTAGAGCACCAAGAACGAGTCCTCAGGTAGGCTGTGGACTCGGGGTGATGACGATGTATCCATGTAGGTTCCTCAGTTGTAACAAACGGACCCTCTGGAGGCAGGCAGCGGGCGAGGATGTGCCCATGTGGGGGCAGAGGGTGTGAGGGAACTCTGTCCTTTCCGCTCAGTTTTGCTGTGAACCTAAAACTGCTCTAAGAAAATAAAGTCTTAATAAAAAAGAAGAAGATGGAAGGAACAGGAAGGGAATCTCCATAGAGATGAGAAGAAGTGCTCCTGCCACGACTCGGGGGCAGGGTTGGGGACAGACAGGAGACTGGCTAGGAGGCCCCTTGCATCTGGATAGCGGGAGGACTGTTTGTCATTCTGTCTTCATTCTTTGAAACTCCAAGACCCCAACAGGACTGTCCTAAGAGTAGGGCTGCCAGAGAAACTCTTGGGTGTCCAAATACTCAGGACCATAATTACACTGAGAGATATTTGTGGTTTATCTGAAATTCAGATTTTTACCCTGCCTTTTATCTGGCCCATTTGGCAAGCCTTCCCGGGAGGGAGCTGGGGTGGGGATGGAACATGGAAGCAACCTGCTGATGTCCACCAACAGAGGAATGGATAAAGAAGATGTGGTGCATATATACAATGGAATATTACCCAGCCATTAAAAAGAATGAAATAATGCCATTTGCAGCAACATGGATGGACCTAGAGATTATCTTACTAAGTGAAGTAAGTCAGACAGAGAAAGACAAATATCATATGATATTGCTTATATGTGGAATTAAAAAAAAAATGATACCTCTGAACTTATTTACCAAACGAACTCAAAGACTTAGAAAAAAAACTTATGGTTACCAAAGGGAAAAGGTGGGGGGATAAACTAGGAGTCTGGGATCGACATGTACACACGGCTATATTTAAAATAGAAAACCCGGGCTTCCCTGGTGGCGCAGTGGTTGAGAGTCCTCCTGCCAATGCAGGGGACACGGGTTCGTGCCCCGGTCCAGGAAGATCCCACATGCCGTGGAGCGGCTGCGCCCGCGGGCCATGGCCGCTGAGCCTGCGCGTCCGGAGCCTGTGCTCCGCAACGGGAGAGGCCGCGACAGTGAGAGGCCCGCGTACCACCAAAAAAAAAAAAAAAAAAAAAAAATAGAAAACCCACAAGGACCTACTGTATAGCACAGGCAACTCTGCTCAATATTCTGTAATAACCTAAATGGGAAACGAATTTGAAAAAGAATAGATATGTGTATATGTATAACTGAATCACTTTGCTGTACACCTGAAACTAACACATCATTGTAAATCAACTATATTCCAATATAAAATAAAAAATTTTTAAAAACTAGGTAATAAGGAATTTCAGTGTTATTTGTGGATTTCATGGTTTTCCCTATTTTTCACTCTAAAATGAGGACACAGAGGACAATGAGGACACAGGCAAGTAAGTGTCCCTGCGATGACTCCGGAGCAGCTTTGGTCCTTTCCCTGAAAACACATCTCAAGTGAGGGGTGTTCCCAGGTGGGCTGATGTCCTAACCACACGGCGGCTCTCCTGGGGCCGGGAAGGACCCAGCGCAGCCCCGGACCCCGTGCC
Organism: Phocoena sinus; assembly: GCF_008692025.1. Classification (NCBI taxonomy): domain Eukaryota; kingdom Metazoa; phylum Chordata; class Mammalia; order Artiodactyla; family Phocoenidae; genus Phocoena; species Phocoena sinus. The sequence continues at coordinate 2,150,515 of NC_045774.1, read as the reverse complement.
GGCCCCGCCGGCCTCGTGTCCTACCCGCGTGTAGTCGCCGGCCAGGAAGGCTTGCTGGAACCCGCTGTACAGCGGCAGCAGGACCAGGAGGCAGAGGCGCTTGTCTCTGAACAGCTTGACCGTCGACAGCAAAGTGGACCAGAACGGTGACGCTTGCTTCTCTCCCTCACTTTTCTGCTGAGCGTCTTTTACGGGCTCCAGAAACACGGCGGTGAGCAGGATCGCCAGGAAGCCGCTCCCTGAAAGGACAGGGGAGGGGTGGACAGGGCTAGAGTGGCACCGTGCACGCGCGGGCTCATCTCCTCACTTCCTCCTCCTCTCGAAACGGAGGGTCGGTTTCAGATCCACATTTCAGGTGAAGGAGGCAGGCTGAGCCCCTGACCCCTGTTGTGGACTCGGAGGCCACACATGTTGCCTCGATCCTCGTGTGCTGGTTCTGTGACTGTCGGGCTGTCTCACCCACAGAGCAGGTGATGGGAAACACAGACACCTGGGGAGAGACCCCCGAGGTCCTCAGGGCCCTTAACCATGCACCATTTCTCGTCAGAATCCTCAAAGTAATTTCTACCAACAGCTAGGCTCCCTTCTCAGGGTTATGGGTCCCGCCAGGAAAGTTACCATTGGCTTCTCTTCATGTTCATCCCAAATCTCTTCATCCAAACGTCCTGTGGTAGGAGCTGCATGTATTAGGGTATCTCCCAACCCCAGTGGGATGACGCGTTTGGAGAAAGGAAAGGAGCTCTTTGCATACTGAGATGGGAAGTTTCCCCCCAAGACAAATGGCTGAAAGGAAAAGCCAGGTGCAGAGCTGGGAGTCTACTGTGCTCCCATTTGATTTGGCTAAGGAGGGGCATAAAGACATATTTGTTTAGACGTGCGGTCGGTGTGTCTAAGAATTAAAGACTATGTGGGTTGTCTACGGCTGCGGGAAAGCTGGGTGGCGGTGAGAGGGGGATTTTCCCTTTTACAATATTTGTATTTGGGACCATGTGAACAGGGGATCTATCAAAAAAATGACTCAAGACAACTATTCCTTTCACCCTTGAGGGGATATCCTGTACTTTCATGATTCCAGAAGGTAATGACGAGATCTCTTTCTCTGTCATGAACCCACCTTCCTGTCTCTCGAGGGAGAACAAATGTCTGTTTAATCTTCCTGTTCTTTACGTGGACACCTTTTCGCTCCCTCACTGAGGCTGAGGGCCCTTTGTCATTTCTTATGTCTCTACTGTTCCTCCATCTACAAGGATGATGATACACATGGTTTGGGATCCACAGGTGAATTCAGGACCGGTGGTGGTCTTTCCTCTTCCTGGTGGGATCGGGGACACTTCAGAACAGTTTTTATCGCTTATTGCTGGCTTTGACCCATCACCCTTTAAAGAGGATTTGAGCCACTTTGTGTCTTTACTGGCCCCCAACCTTGTCTGCTATTCTTCCATCTCTTGTAGCCACAGACGCCCAAGGCAGCAGGCTCGCCCCTCACTGTGGTGTAGCTGCCTGAGCCGTACCGAAACGGTGAGGCTTACCAAGTCAGCCCTCCTCCAAATTGCCTGAGAAATGGTAAAACCAGTCCCCCCACGCATCCCAGAGAAGTCCGTAGTTAATAAATACATTTCCATGCTGAGGAGTTCCACTTTACATCTAAGCTTTATCTCTGTAATTCAGCTACTTTTCCTCTTGGCTAAGCACTGGTCCCCTCCCCCACTTCACGGTAACTCAACCTTGTGACCAAGTCTATTAGGCCGGACTCTTGTCCGCAGACATTTCGCAATGGCACCGACGTCCTCTGGGGTCGTGATTCCCACTTAACTGTCAAAGCAAGTCAGCGCACGCAGGCGCTCCTCCAAACCGGCACATCAGCTGGCTGTGAACACCCGCCACCTGCCACAGCTCCTTCCCCGGCTTGAGCTCGGAGCAGCCCCAGGACACAGCTTCCCCGGGACGGGGGCTGAGACACAGCGGCGGTGGCCGGGGGTAGGACTAGAAGCCACATGTTCACCAGGGCACAGACGCGTGTCCAGAGGGTCCCTTGGTCCAGGGCCATCTGCAGAGGCGTGGACTGGGCGATTGCTGGTGGCAGGGCTAATATGCTGCCTCGTGAGGACAGAGCTCAGGAGTCCTAGAAAATTACTCCAGGGAGATGGTGCTCTCTTTGCTTTGGTCTCTTTTTCTCCTTTCTTACTTTAGTTCTGTTTTTTATAATTTTCTTTTCTCTTTGTGGTAACATGGCCTTGCTTGAAGGAAGAAGGTTGTGAAGCCCTGCGAACCAGGATCCAGATACTAAGAGAGTTTCCCCGTATGACGTCTGCAAGGTCCCTGCTTTACATAAACGTCTGGACTTAGGTGGCTGGATTCTCTGTGCACCAGGACCTCTGGAAGGTCCCTAACTGCCCAGGGGACTCACTGTTCTGCCCTCACATCAGGCTGAACGTTTCCCAAACAGAATGTCGGCCCATCCGCTCCCATATCCCGTGTCCAGTCTTGCTAGTTGTCGCTCTAACTCTCTTGAGCCGCCCCTCTCTCGCTCTGCACACCGTCCTCACTCCCCTTCGTCTTCTGGGTCACTGTATCGCCCCTGCATTGGTTTCTGTGTCCACAGTTTTTCTCACGCCCACACTAAACTAACACGAGAATCTGTCTACAAGACAAATAAGTGCGCGTCCAGACTCAAGGCCACCGCTGGTCACGCCCGTCTCTGGCTCCTCTGCCCCCTCCAGGCCCCTGTCCTCCAGCCACTCTGGCTCCCTCTGGGGCTTCTCCGCCTTCAGTGTTGTTCACGTCCCCTTCTCTGCCTGGTAAACTCCTACTCACCCTTCAACACCTGGCTTGGGTACCACCACCATCAAAGCTGCCCTAGAACGCAACTTCCCCAGAAGATGTAACTACATGTCAACTGGGAACTTTGTTCAAAACATGTGTCCTATCAAATATTGGTTAGTTGAAGGCACATCTGGACTCTAAGGTCACTGAAAGTCAGGGTCTTGTCTGGCTGGTTTCTGGGCCACAGAAGTTCTAGCACGTTGCTCGGCGTCTGCCAGCGCTCGCTCTGCCTTGCAGCATAAAGGGCTCACTTGGCACCCCTGACTTGGAAGCAACCTTGAAAGAGACCGGCGTGTGGGTGGCAGCTTATCTCACAGGCGAGACAAACTGACCATGCACATGGCCTCTGGACCTTTGATTCCCAATGGAGTCCTGCACTCAGTCCCACCAAATCCGATACCTAGCAGACGCTTGATCTTTAAGAAGGACACAGTCCAAGACCTTTACAGATTCTAGAATTCAAGAATGACAGGGCTTCCCTGGTGGCGCAGTGGTTGAGAGTCCGCCTGCCGATGCAGGGGACACAGGTTCATGCCCCAGTCCGGGAAGATCCCACATGCTGCGGAGCGGCTGGGCCCGTGAGCCACGGCCGCTGAGCCTGCGTGTCCGGAGCCTGTGCTCCGCGACGGGAGAGGCTGCAACAGGGAGAGGCCCGCGTACCGCAAAAAAAAAAAAAAAAAAAAAAAGAATGACAGAGAATACCCTTAAATTTTCTTCAAATGGTGACAACAACAACAAAACTAGTCTAAGGGTCAAAGTGGTGACACATCCGTAAGAGCAAAGTCATCTAGAAAGCTATTAACATAAACATTTTCCATTCAAATGAGCGTCTAAGGATAAGAACCATAGGGGTTCACTCCCCCGGGCAACCATCTTTCATGAACTTCCAATGTCCTGTGCCTTCCGCTGCCCTGTGACCAGCAGTGGGAGCCCCAAGGCCTCGCCGATGCCCGGGGGTGGGTGCCGGGGAGACCCGTGCCCAAACCCAGCCTCTCAGCAGAAACCGTTCAAATGTACTCCTTGGGAAAAGGTGATAACACCGGGATTTGGGACTCCCTAAACCCACCTGGACGTACTTAGAACACAAGTAGCCAACCCACCAAGGCCGTGGTCCACTTGAAGGGGCCGCCATTGCTCTGCGTGGCTGCTGTGAGCTCAGAACAGTGATTTTACTTTTCGTTAATTAGAATTTAAGCAAGTGCACGTAATGGCTACTGGCCTGGACGGTGCAGACGTGAAGTGCTTCTATCACCACCGAGGCCTCGGTCAGCAGGGCTGCTGCATTCGGTCTCATGTGGAAAAGGCTGAGTACAACCCAGCTGAACGCGTTTTGTGGGGCTTTTGCAGGTGAAGAGAGACTATTCATACTTTGAGCAGGTGGTCTTTTCAACCCAGGAAGGCGATGGGCTCGCTTAGCCTGGGTTCCTGGTGCCGAGCACGTACCCGTGTAGACGCCCAGCAGGGTGTAGATCAGCTCCTGGGAGGGACGGCTGGTGCTGTTGGTGGACGCCGTGGCCATGAGGCAGTCACTGGCCCCGCAGGGCAGGAGCTGCTCCTCCGGGATGGCCCCTGTGAAGGAGGAAGCAAAGAGGTGCTTTGAGGACATGGGTAACTTGACAGGAGACGGTACACAAGGAAGAAAACGCCCAGGGAAAAGGAGCCTGGACACGCAGAGGACAAGACATCACCATAGGTCAGAGTCACGAGACAAGGGCTCGTTTGACCCAGTGTCCCAGAATGCTTTTCCCATTGGGCACGTGTCTGGGTACTTGATTTTAAGACACTCTGGACCAATGTGCAATGAATGTCGGTGACTTGTTACATTCTTGACGTAATTGAACCTCGTCCCCTTTTCGGAATTAATTCAGAACTCGAGTACATTAGACTGGGTGTCAGGCCCACTGGGTTCTCTCTCAGATTCATCTGGAACCAGTCCCATGACCTCCGGCAGGTTATTGCATGCCTTCTCTGAATGTTACTTTCCCCTCCATTAAAAGAATAAAATTTGAACGATCAACGAATCTCGGGAGAGAGACGATGGATGTCATGGAGGAAAGAACACTCAGTGTTTCATTGTTTCCATCAAACAGATTTTATCACATAAAATGCTGCAAAATCCCCTTGGCCGGTGAGATGGGCAGCTCGGCGGATGAGAAGGCAGTGTGGAGGCTGGAAGCCTAGAGAGGTTGAGAAAACTTGCAGTGTTCTCTCAGTGCCTTCCGGCGCTCACATTCTGTGTCCTATGATTGGGCAGAGACTGAAGCTCGCTTGTCTGTATGTCTTTAAAAGTAAACCCGTTCGCCCCTTCACCACAGTCATGTCAGAGACTGAACCTTCACCCCAGCTTCTGTTGGCTGATTGCTGACGGTTCCTCCATTACTGAGTAACGATTGGTATCTGTCCACCGTAAAGGTTCCCTTCTGTGGATGCACTTAGCAAGTGATGACATCACATGGGCAAAAAGGGGAGACGGATTTTTTATTACTGTTTCCCAAACGTGGGAGTTTACATGGGTTAACGGGATCAGGGCTGAGGGAGAGAGACATGATCCCGATAAGAGCAGGAGAGTTAGAACATTTTTCCCCATTAGTACATTTCCTGTGAGAACTGAAGGTATTTATTTCCTCTGTCCTTTTGGTCTAAGTCCTCAGACATCAAAGGGTGCAGGCATAAGGCAGGTCCATACTTTGCAGCCCTGTCTGAGTGTGGTCAGGCAGACGGATGAATTAAAGCATCCGTCACCAAACGTTCAAATCTGTTAAGTGATAAGTGGTCCTTTGTGTAACAAGGAAAACGCTGGTGAATGGATCAATTCGGGGGCAAAATAAATCCATGGGACCCGTTCTTAGTCTAGAAGGATAGTAAAGGACTCCGTGAACCCGAGTTCCACAGTTGAGTGGTGGCCCTAAGTTTCCCCAGGGCACCTCAGGCTCCCCTGTGCTCAGGGGAGGCCAGGGTTGGAATCGCTGGGGCACCCGTGGACCAGACGGACCCTCAGACCCGACCAGACTGCCTGGGGAAGAGCCGGGGGCCAGGTGACCCTGAGGCACAGGGAGCCTGAGAGCCATGCCTTGCGGCCTCACGGGACCACCTGCTCAAGTCCTGAATGAGGACGTGTGTAGAGGGACCAGGGGCCCTCCACGGTCACCACTTCCTTCCTGTTACCTTGAGCGGGTGTCTGGCCAAACACCAGAGACGAGATCAGGTTGCCAAACACACCAGACGACTGGTATATGAGGAAGAAGATGCCAAAATACTGGCTGACCACGTCTCTGCCAACCTTTCCTCTCTTCTCTGCGTGCGTGTTTCCCATGATGGTGAGGTAGGTGCCCTGCGCGGACCACAGCGGGGCCGCTCCAAGTCCCAGCAGGATGGAAGTGGGGATCAGTGTGTACCTGAGAAATGAAACGCGGGCGTGGGTGCCTCGGGCTCTCCGCTCTTCCCTCCGTTCGGGGAGAAGGAAGCTCCTTGCCTGGCCCAGAGAAGCACTGCCGTCTGTCTGCTTGACACAGTCGCCCCTTAGCCTCAGATGAACGCAAAAATCTGTGTCTTTTCTCGTTCAGCATCATTTGTAAGAGTGAAATTCGGTGCCAGCGCAGTTTCTTTGTGTTTGGACGTAGCTATAATGAGCTGGGGTTACAAATGAGGCTGGGCGGGTTCTAGGTATTTCTAACGGCAGTACGTTAGAAACGATTTATTATCTATCAATCTATCTATCTATCTACTTATCTATCTATCTACCTATCCATCTAGCTGTCGCTCTCCTCCATGAGGATTCTGTATGAGAACTCTACGGTAACAAGAAAAAGAATAACGTGAAGCCATCCTATCACTACATCCTGGATGGCAGTGGGGTGTCCCTCAAAGAGATGCTTGATAAGTGTATGCCTGGCAACAAGGGCACGTGGCCCTTGCCCTCAGAGCTTGGTCCCCGAGGGTCCCTTTCCGTCAGGGTGCAGGTAGAGCTCAGGCCGGCCTGGGGCACTGGCTCCAGCCCTGTTGCGTCCACTCCCTGTGATGGGGTGAGGGTGTGGGGTTTGCTCCACAGGTCACATTCTGCTAAATCCCCCTGAAATTCACCCTCCACATCTTAGGCAGATTCTCCCCTCGTTGCTGGGCCATAAAAGTGCCCTGGCCCAGGAGGAAAGCTGGAGGCCTCAGGAGAGGCCAGGATGGGCAGTCGGGGGAGCATGGGCCCAGCAGAGGGGACAGAGACATCTTGGTGGGAAAACATGGGAAGAAGGCCACGCTACCGTCCTGTCCCAGAAGCCGAGAGGGGAATCGGGAAGCATCTGAACGTGGGCGTACCAGCTGGCGTAGAAGTTGCCCAGGGTGAAGGTCACGTAGCAGCACATGGCGATGACGATGGTCCACTTGCAGCCGAGCTTCTTAATGAGGATGGGCGGCAGGAACACGGAGGACAGCAGCATCCCGCCATAGAGCGTGCTGAGCGCCGCCACCCCCAGGCCCTCCTCGCTGTACAGGCTGCTCTGTGGGGACAAGGTCAGCCCGGTCAGGGGCCCGGCTGCCAGGGCGAGGTGGTCTGGGTCATCCCCAGGTCCTGGAGACCCCCAGCAACAGGCTGCCTGGGCGGGCGGCCTGTCCTCCAGCTGAGGGATGGGAGGGGAGGAGACTGCGGTGAACTCTGGTCAAGGGGAATCAGCAAGTGGAGACGAGGGGGAAGCAGCCAGTGTGGCCCGCCCGGGGCAGAGGGGCCCTCACGCTCCCTGCTTCCCGCAGCCCCTGCCTCACCCCTGAGAAGGCGCGGTGCCAGGGCAGCCAGGGGCCGCGCGCGTCTCCAGGCTCCTCCTTGGAGACCAAGGTTCCCGCTAGGCCTGAGGCGGAGCCAGCAGCTCCAGCTTAACGCTGTGTAGACACAACGCACACTTTTCTTGTTTTTGTCATTCCTCACTTGGTGCCTAGCATAGCGTGGTGTGAAGCGAACAAAAGGTCAAATAGGTAACCAGAGCCAGCTCAGGCCAAGGCAATGGCAGCGGTGACTTCTGGCTTTTGCCGTGAAAGAAAAACCTATTAGCATAATTGCTTCCTCCATTTATTTCACTTGTAAAGGGAAAGGGGGGGAGGAGAAGGGGGGAGGAGGGAGAGAGGGGAGGGGGAGGGGGTGGAGAGAGAGAGAGGAGGGGGAGGAGAGAGGGGAGGGGAGGGGAGGAGGAGGGGGAGGGGGAGGGGAGGAGAGGGGGTGCAGGGAGGGGAGGGGGAGGAGGGAGGGGAGGGGAGGGAAGGGGAGGAGGGAGGGGAGGGGGAGGGAAGGGGAGGGGAGGAGAGGAGGGGTAGAGGAGGGGGCGGGGAAGAAGACTAGCGCTTCCCTTCGCAGCCAGACCTTCTTTCACAAGGGTCCGTCAGTGTGTTTCCTTCGCTTCCGCATCCAGCTCAGCCCGACCCTGTGGTCACCGTGCAGGGGGTCCCCGCTGTGCCCCACACAACTGACCAGACATCAGAGAAGAAAACTTTGCACACAGGGTCTCTTCCCTTGCAGACGCCAGAGCCCCAAACTCAGCAAACCAGCACCTTAGAGCGTCGGCAAAGTGCGAACACCGGAATGAGAGCTGTCGTGCTCCTCCTTTGTGGCTGAGACAGGCGTTACTACCTCCACGGGGGAAAGAAACACGCGGCGTGGGATCATACACTCAGCTAATTAGTCCAGATGACCCCAAAGCCAGGACTGTAACGCCTGGACTATTACCATTCCTTCCTGCCTGGTCCCCCAGCAAGACGACAGAAGATCCCACCCATCAGCCGGGAGCCTCTCTGAGGCCCTCCCCGCCCATCCTTTTCCTGTTCTCCTGGAGACTCCAAGCCCCATAGGCTGTGTTCTCACCCCAGGATTTCCTCTCCCTTTCCACCCCTCAACACACTCTGACCGCCTTCATCCTCTTTCCAGATGGTGCCCTTTCTTCAAGTGCATGCCAAGGGTCTCCAAGGGTCTCGAGCGCACGGAACGTTCTGCTTTTTCTGAATCTCTCCCAGTGCCTTGCCCCAAACAGGTACTTAGTCATGTTTGCTGATTAATTGAAACAGAACAAGAACATCTGGTCCCATGAAAATTCTAAAGTCTGGTTGGAAGACAAAAGTTGAACAGTCTGCCTGAAGTGGGGTTATCTGGAACTCTGCTCCTAACTCCAGTTGCTAGGAGTGTGGAATGTGGGAACTGCTTCAGCCGGGGCCCTTTGTTTTCTTAATACTAACGTATTAAGGTCTCATGTATTAGTGACCTTGCCTCTCTGTGTGCTAATGAGAGGCTGGCAGCACTGCTCTGCTCTGGAATTTCCTTTCCACCCACAGCCCTGCTGCCAGCCGGCGGCGAGGTACATTTGTTACTTATAATGGAGTTCCGCTGCTGCCCACCGCTGGGAAGGAAGGCCGATTTCAATCTCCAAAGTGGGAACCAAATTTCGAAACCAAATGTCTTTTTTTTTTTTACAGGAGAGACAAATACCTGTCTCTCCATGTGTTAGGAGAGCCAGCCTGCAAAATCCGTGCGCGAGGAGAAGCCCGTGGGAGGGACCTGTATGTAAACAAACAACGAGGACGGTCGCTCAGCCTGTATGTAAACAACGAGGACGGTCGCTTAGCTCACTCAGCAAATCAATCGACTGTAAGCACTGGCCGACAGAGGCTTATGTGTGGCTCCTGGGATACAAAAGGGAAAGACACCAGCCACCAGCCACCACGCAGGAGCGGGTGATGTTCAGGACTGCCAGGGCCAGTGATGCCTCCAACAGGCCACTTGCAGTGGGACAGTGAGTCCTGCAGGGGGACGCTCAGGGGCCGAGCTCCTGGGGGGGCATGAAGTCCAGTCCAGAGGCGTCAGAAGACTTTCTGGAAGGAGTTAAGCCCTCGCGAGACCTGCAGGGTGCGGAGGTGACCAGGGAAAGGTCGGGAGGTGTGGGTGAGGAGGGACGTTTAGGGGACGTGTTTACAGAGGCCCCATCCTGAGAGGAAAGGCCCCAAGGAGGTCTTTGGGGTCTTTGGCCACAGCTGTTGAGCTCTTCTGGTGAGGTGAGGCTGGACAGCCAGCCAGACTAGACCAACAGGAGCCCCAGACGCCATACTGGGGAATGGATTGGATCCACTGGATCCAGTGCTGAGCGCTGCCTGAGGCAGGGGATACAGTGATGGACGGGGTGGCGAGGGCCTGGCCTCATGGAGCTCACAGGCACCGTGTGGTGTGTGCCAGAGGACCTGGCGTGCACACAGGGGTGCCTCACCCAGATGTGGGACCCAGGGCACAGGGAAGGGGGAGAAGGAAGTGTGGTGTGTACACTGAGATCTGAATAACAACTAAGAGATCGTCTGCCGTGGGGAAGGCGGGGTAGATGCGTGTCTGCGTCCTGGGCAAGTGCACAACCGAGTCCAGACCAGGGCTGGCACTCTGGGGATGCCTATGACCACCTTTGCTGCCTCGCTGGGGCCTGAGAAAGAAGCCAAGCAGATGAAAGCAGAAGGAAGTGATGGAGACCGGCAAGTCCCTTCAACGTGGCTGGGATCCAGCCATCCCTAGGGCCACATCCATCCCTGTCCTTACCTGCTGTTCCCGAAGCCAGTCCTGACTGACAGTTAAACCATGTTTACATGTCCTGGAGCAGTGGGCAAGGAAATAGGGCCAGATAAGGGCGAGGACAGAGCAGTGGTGAGTGGCGGGTGGGATAGTTCCCCGGCAGGGTGGGAGGGCTGGTTCTCTAGCATCTCCGGTCTTCTGGAGAGGAAGAGGCCACACCAGTGACAGCAGTGCCCAGTGACAGCAGTGCCCAGCCCAGGAGCCCTGCGGAATGTGGAGGCCAGTGTGGCTCCCCCTCAGCTGCGCTGCTCTCTCCACACAGACGCCACTCTGAGAGTTTCCTGAGTGAGGCTTCCACGTGTGTGTGGCCTCAGCGTCCCACAGCCATAGCCTGAGAGAAGGGACTTCTGGCAGCTCCTAGGGTCCCCCCACTCCCTCCCCTGGCTTCCAAGGGGGCCAGTTTGCCGTCATTCAGCGGCAGCTGTCAGATCACAACTGCTTCCTGAGAATTCGGACCCCATCAGTCACGCCCGAACCCAGGGGAGCTGCCCCACCTGCTGACAGCAGGACTTCCTCCCGTGGGGCAAGCTTCTGTAGGGACAGCGTCACTGATGGGTCCATGGTCTCGCTACGTTCTCCTTCCAGAAAGCACACACTACATTCGACGTGAGCTCAAGGCAGCAAGACACAACAGGTGTTCCACACACATTAGCATTTTACAACATCACAACGTTCTGAGCAATGTCTACAAAGTCATGGAGTATCCTGGCAAGAAAGAGGGCTGTGCTTCCCCTTCAACTTGATTCTGGGAATCACCATGGGCTATAATTTCATTCTCTGTGACCCTAATCAGAAAAAAGACTGAATAGGGGTTCATGGAGGAAAACATGTACTTGGAATTCAGGGCTGAATCTGAGCTACCTCGCCAACCTACAAGTCCAAAGGGTTTGTACTGTAACAATGAAGACGGAAATTTTGAATCTCTCCTCTCTTGTCCTGCACCTCCAATTCTGAGCCCCCCGCACACGCTTTTCTTGTTCAGCTCTGTGCACACAGTAGGCGCTACTTCTTGTCGCTGACTGACAGACCTTCCAGGACCACACTAACTCGTCATCAGAAACCTTGCAGATGCTTCTCTGTGTGGCAGCCCCCAGGCCACAGAGCGCGAAGCTGGTGAAGAAAGCACAAGGGCGTGATGACAGGCTGCTTCCTGACCAGCCCTGGGGCTTCCTTGCAGTTTCATTCACAGTTAAAGATCAGACTTAAAATGGAACTACCCGGGGGAAGATCTAGCAGGAATCTATGTGGTATCAGGACCTCTGATGAATTCTCATTACTGCCCCTGACCACAAATTCACAGTGATTCGTCTTGTGTCTCCTTTTACCCACACAAAGGCAAAGTGGATTTTATCACTAACCCAAGACCAGCTCTCCTTGTCTGAGGGTCAAACACCCCCGGTCGTGCCATCCTGCTGAACTGGGAGTTGGGGCTGCACATAAAAACCGCTGTGTGTTTTAGAGGATTTTGGAGGGTGAAACCCCACGTTCCTCGCTGTCTGTGCCACGGGAATTCTTGGAGTCCCAGAGACATTCAAAAGGTAAGATCACATGGCGACTGTACACACCTACCTGCAAAGTCTGCAGACCCCCGTAGGCAGTAAAGAGAAGCAGAAATCCAAAGGAAAGCACCAGAATGTTCTTCAGGCCTCGTTCCATCGTGCTGCCCGAAAGCTGCAAGCACCAGGAGATTTGCAGTCCCCTAAAGGAAACCAATCAGGGCCCAGGAAAAGCAGTCAGTACCTAGAAGTCACACGTTCTGTCTTGGAGTCCGAGTTAGACGTTTATCAGTCACTAAGGCTGCTGCGTCGTAATGAACTTGACAGTCACTGAAGCACCCGGGGCTGTTACTCATTCACCTTCTCTGGAACCCGCAGTAATCACTTTCTAACTGGGCAAAAATTAGGACTCTTATCAGCTCATATGGACTGGAACATTTTTCTACTAATTTCTGATAGATATGGTCCTTATAGGAAAGTGGTGATTTTCATATTATATATATTATATAATCGCATATATTATATAATTATATATATTACATAGTATTACGTGTATACACACACACACACACATACATACGTATAAATGGTACCTTCCTCATTAAGAGAAATTGCCAATGGTGCAGAACTTGGAATGTACTTCAGTCTTAAAGAACAAAGAATAAATGTCAGCTTCAAGAGCTATAGTTCAACTTCTGAAAAAGAGTTAACATGATTAGAAGATCCAAGGACCAAAGTATTAGTACGTCAAAGACTATGATTTTACAACACTGCAATAATTAAAAATAATTATGTAACACTTTATAAGTTGCAAAGCACTTTTACCTGCTGTCCTCTGACAGTGCTGTGATACTTATCATTAGAATTTAGACCCATTACCAGACAGGAAGCAGCTTCAGAAGACTTTGGAGGTTTTGGATTGCAGGTTTAGAGCAGTGCTGTCCAAGAGAACCTTCTGCACTACCCAGTACAGTAGCCACTAGTTACAGGTGGCTTTTGAGCGCTTGAAACGTGGCTAACGCAACTGAGGAACTGGATGCGTAATTGCACTTAATTTTAATTGATTAAAATTTAAATTTAAATAGCTACCTGTGGCCAGTGGCTATCGTATTGGACAGGACCAGTCTGGAGTTTAAACATACCCCACATCTCACAGCCAATAAGCAAGCGAAATCATTTGTCTTTCCAATTGTTAGTTCAGTTGCTTTATTCCATTGTTGGTAAAATTTGGAGTTTGGGGATTGTTTCCAAAGTTCTGTGAAATGAGTTATTTTCATCTAGTTGGGATCAATAAGGCAAACCTTACAGTGTAGGTAAATGTCACACGGGGTGGTGACACAGCTCAGGGAAGCAAACCTTTTACCATTTGAACAGCACGCCCTTGCAGCTTAACTTATTCCTATGAAAATCACATTTTGGGGAAAATAAGAGTTTTGGGGATTGACTAAACACGTACTTTCACACTTAACAGAGACATGTGAGCAGCACAGTCTAGGAAAAGGGCTGATAACCCTGGACACGAATGAGATCTGGAAGTTCTAACCCTAATCCTGTAACTTCTTATCTGGACCATCTCAGGTGGATCGCGTGACTTTCCAAACCTCGGTCTCCTCTTGAAAAAGGAGGGTTGCAGAATTTCAAGAAGATAACCATTGGGAAAGCCCTTGGAACAGCCCTGGCACATAGAAATCACCAGTGAATGTAAATCAGCTAAGATGACGTTAACTCTCAGTGAAATTATCAGTGGGGACAATATTTAAAGAAATGCTCGGGGGCTCAGGGAGGCCTCTCCACGTGGTGCTGTGCCAGCCTGCGGGGAGGGTAATGCGGTCAGCCTGTGGCCGCTTTCTTACCTGGCAACGCTATCTCTCTTGGTCCCTGGGGTCAGGGGCGCTGCAGGGTCAGCCCAGAGTTCTAGGGTTCTCTCAGAGCTGTCTTGTTCTCGAATGTGGTTAGTTGCCCTTCTTGTGAGGGGAGCAAAGTCGGGAACGACCTATGTCAAACCATCTTGGCGACATCACTCTCCCAAAATACTTCTTAGAAGAAACGTCCGCCAGGACTGCTCCCGAATTGTTACTGGATGAGGACAGTAATGTGATACTTTCCTCATAATCAAAGGGACCCAGTGGGGACAAGGGTGTCCCCACTGACTCACACTCCTGCAAACACGTGGTTGGGATGGGAAGACCATGGGAATTTCCAGGACCCTGGAAGGTGTCTTGACCTTTCAGTCAATTTCTGCACCATCGGTGATGTGTCCCCAGAGCCGTGAACCCCAGGCCAGGGCACCCCTCAAGTGGCCAAAGAGATGAGGATGAATGACTCAAAAGACGCCAATAGTCATTTCACTCTCAATATTAACGTCAAAACCATTTCACTTTGAGGACAAAAGATGATTTTGTAGACCCGCTTAAATTTTCATGATCGCTTATTGGATAGCAAAGTGATGGAATGTTCTAGAGAACAGGGGACAGCTGATGTGGGGCGTGATTCTACCAGCCACTAGGTGTCACTGTTCTGTTACCCGAGTTCACCAGAAGCCGCGTCGCATGGATTTGAGAGCTAAAGAATCACATTTAAAATCAGCAAACTTCCTGTTAAGAAGCTAAAGATTACTCCTAATTTAAGGGAGTCCCATCAACGGTTTGTTTGCTCTTTTAAAGAAATGACTTATGTAAGAAGATTAATATCACCTTTCCTGACATTTAAATGTGACATCTTTCTTAATAAAAGCAGTGCCATATGAATTCATATCTGTCCTATACATTAATTAAACTTTCACCTACATAAAGATGAAAAATGTATAGGTAGGGCATGGAACAAATTATTGCCTCAGTTAGGAATTCTTACACTTTGGAAATAAATGTACTCAGTGCTTTGTTTTTAAGGAAAAAAAAAAAAAAGAAAAGCGATTTATGTTAGCATGACTCTGGCTTGAGAAAGCGTCTTCTCATAGCAAGTCTTCCAAAGCGGCTAAAGCCTCGGAGCGGCAGCCTCGCCTGCTGTCCTCTGCGTTGAGACGGGGCGGGGACAAAGACGCTGGAGCTGGGCGGGGGTTCTTCTGGGCCGAGCCCTCCCTCTGTCAGCACCCTTTAGTTCATTCCCGTCACTTATCAGAGACAGCAGAGACCCTGAGGGAAACTCAGCTGAAGCAGGGCCACAAAAAGACATGAAACAGTCCAGCTATTATACTTCCACCCTCACAACACTCACACGTGGTATCAGCCCCCCGCCCTCTCAAGATTCTGGGTCTTCTCTGCCCTTGGGGTCCTGAGCACCCATTTCCACCTGGGACATTTGAGAGGCTTAACTCTGCAGCCAGAACCTTCCAGGGGAAGCTGCAGAGCCCCCTGCCCTGCGGCATCTGGTGAGGTCACACGCCCTCTGTTGAACTGAGACAGGAGGGGAAGGGGCAGGGCACAACCTTAAAAGAATGACATAGCCATTGAGGACGACATAAACTGGTTAGAACTAAGTACGCCCAAGATGGCAGAAGATTCAACTTCCAGTGGACCTTGAGCCTCAGCAGACGCTCATGGTAACACATCAGCTAAATGACGCGCCCACTGGTGCCATCACAGTTCCCAGGCCGACCACAGGAGGCCAAAAAGTGGGCGGTGGCCCAGTTCCTGGAAAGCCCCGCCCCTCCCCCAAAGAGTTGGAGTAACCCTCCCACTCATTAGCCCATGAAATTGCTCAGCTCGTGGAAACTAAGCACCCCACACCTCGGGGCGCACTAGCCTTTTCAGAGGGACCACATCCCGTCTATGGAACGGGTGTCTCTCTCAGTAAACATGCTTTCACTTGACTATGGCTTGATCTTGAGTCCTTTCCTGCTTGAAGCCAAGGACCCTCACTTGACAGCCCGTCCCAGGGACTCCCCTGAGACCTGGGACGTGACCATCCTCTCGTGCCCCGTTTTCCTGCAGCATCTTTGCAAAGGAAGAGGAAGCAGGTGGTCTTCTCTCCCTCCCCACTTTTCCTTTGGTTACAAAAAGTAGCTCACCAAGTTCTCGGGGCACAGCCCTCTCACCTACCCGTTGATGTCCCTCGCAACCGTCCTGTATTAATAAATTGACTTCTTGTCTACCGCTTTGCCTCTCGCTGAGTTCTTTCTGTGCTGGGACATGAAGAACCTGAGCTTCATTTAGAGCCTGAGCTGAGTTGTGTGGTTTCGGTTAGAAGATTGTGGGTTCGAGTCCCAGCTGAGGTGCGACCGGGTTCAAGGCCCCTCCTACCTAAGGCAGAGACTGTGGGTTCGAGTCCATCCGAAGGAGTGCGGTTTCAGAACCCGGTGGAGGCGGCCAGCAGGCCACAGCGACCACGCCTTTCACTCGCCCCATCAGCCGTGCAAAGTGGAATGAGTCAGAGGGGGCGATCTTCACCGCCCCCCTCCCTGGGGTATTCAGAGGGATGATGGCGGCTCCTGGGGTAGAACGAACACACTCGTGCGTGCCCAGACGCACACACACGTGCTGTGCACACAGGTGCACACACGCATGCACACCTTTCTCCCTTTCCAATGGGCCCTCTGCTGCCTTAGACAGAGAACTGCTTCCACAGGCATTGCGCGCGGCCTGTTGGGTGCCCACCTGTGCCAGGTGCCCCTCCCGGTGCTGGGGCTCCACACGGAAGGGATGGCGAGGGCTCCTGTACTAGCGGACGAACACGAAATGGACAGCGAAGCAAAGAGAAGAATCAGACGAATTCAGGGGAGGTATGTGTCATCCCCCAAATAAAGCAGGTCATCTGATAGAAAGTCTGGGGAGGCGGTCCTATTCGGTTCCCAGCCCCACATCTCCACAAAGTGGCAGAATACCCTCAAGCCACTGATACAGCCGTTCAGCTCCCCAGATGAAAACCTAGACAGGGTTCTCTCCACGGCAACCGAAAGTTCTGCAGCTCACAGCCCGGCGCGGTGAGCCCAGCACATCGGAGCAGGCAGCTCAAGCGAGGCCCGGCCGGGCGCTGAGTAGCTAAGGAATCTGAGGCCATAATTTGGACAGCCGAGGGCCAAATGCATATGGGCGCACGACGCCCGATGGGGGCAAAAGTGATGACAGTGCTGTAGTTTTCGATCGATTGTATGTTCTGTACGGGCAAAGGCACAGCGATGTAGCGTTACGTTGGTAAATTGCCAAAGACAATTTTGTGCCTTTGTGTCCACCACACACAAACATCTATAACATTTGAATTTTGTCCCCAAACCAAATAATGCCAAATAATTTGACCTAGTTCTGTGACCTCCTTAAGTCCCAGTCACCATCCTAGCGCGCGGCTTCTCAGTCTTGGAGAGCTTCCGAACGCTGAGATGTTTCCCTGGTTTGCTTTTGGTTGCGGGGAGATAACTCCTTTCGATAGGATGTTGGGGAATCACGTGGTCACACCCATTGTCGCTCCAGCAAGTGGCAGGAGCTGTTTGTAAATTACAGGTGCCCTGACAGCTGCTGACCTGGGAACTACTTTGGAAAAGTAGTTGGCAAGATGTAGAGAGAGAGAGACTGGAAGAGGACTTGGTGTGATTAAATGAGAACATTTTGTAAAGACCTCTATTGAAAACGATTGCGTGGGTTCTGAAGAAAAATGGTAGGAAATCATTTTAATGAAAAAGATCATCTACATCTGCGTGTATGCATGTAAGAATCTATACATATGGACGCGCATCTATACAGGCACATGCATACCTACATGCAATGAGTCTGTAAGTAGATTCACATCAAACCCGTCTCTGGAGAACAGAACCTCTGGGGCTGGAGAAGCTCCAAGAGGTGTGGGAGGAGACAGAGCAGTAGCACCCTCTCTCTCTCCTTCCCTCGGCCACTCGTTTATTGATAGATTCAGCACAGGACACTTGGTTCTGGGAAGGGTACCGTTAGCCAGGTTGCCATCGGAGACACCGCCAGCAGTGGGCAACAGAAGCCAGACCGACCCCCGGAAATTCGGGAGTCCCTGTGCAGGTCTGGGTTTAGAAGTGGTTTTCAGACAATGGATGGGCATCACCTCATTTCAAAAGAGGGCTCATCCTTCATAGCTCTCCTCTCAAGTGAAGTAAATTCTTGCGATTTTTGATTGATTTTGCGACACTGGGCGTTTTGTGCTTTATTCAAAGATCAATTAGATACTGATTTCACAAGGAATTGGATTTACCTTTAGGTCAGTGAAGCTTCCAAACAAGACCCCCGCCCTGTTCCAGGACAGAATTCCCAACATTCCTAGTCCCAGATGTGCAGACCTGGGTCAGCATCCTGGCTTCAGAAGATAAGAACTGAAGTATGATTTTATGTTTTTTGGAATTTTATTTTATTTTATTTTTAAACAGCAGGTTCTTATTAGTTACCCATTTTATACATATTAGTGTATATATGAAGTACGATTTTTTTTTAAAGTGAAAAAGAACACAGAATGGGAGAATATACTTGTAAATGATGTATCTAATAAGGTTCTAGAATCAAGAATATATAAAGACTCTTACAACTCAACAATAAAAAGACAATAAAACTAAAAACTAGACATTTATTTTAAAAAGACATTTATCCAAACGGTCAATAAGCATATAAAAAGATGGGCAAGGTCATTAGTCATTAGGGTAAATGCAAATCAAAACCACAGTGCTTAAGAAACAATGTGTATACTTTTTAGTACAGAGTGGTATCTATATATATATATATTTTTTTCTCTATTAGATGAAGCTAGTTTAGTGCACTTCTCAAAATATCTATGTTTTTGATTATTTTTTGTCTTCTTGACCTGTTAGTAATTGAGAGAAATAATACTGAATCTCACACTATGATGGTGAATTTACCTGTTACTCCCTTGGTGAGCCATCAGTTTTGCTTTAAATATTCTAAAGCCTATTTTATTTCTTTTTTCCCTTTTTTTTTAATTTTTTTAATTTTTTTTATTTTTTGCGATACGCGGGCCTCTCACTGCTATGGCCTCTCGCGTTGCGGAGCACAGGCTCCAGAAGCGCAGGCTCAGCAGCCATGGCTCACGGACCCAGCCGCTCCGCGGCATGTGGGATCTTCCCAGACCGGGGCACGAACCCGTGTCCCCTGCATCGGCAGGCGGACTCTCAACCACTGCGCCACCAGGGAAGCCCTTTTTTCCCTTTTTTTTTCAAAACGGTTTGTACGTTTTGACTGCTTTCATTTAATTCCCCCTTCCTCCCATCCTTTACCCCTGGTAACAACAAATCTGATCTCTTTTTCTATGATTTTGTTTGTTTGTTTTTTGAAGTATACTTGACCTACAACCCTATGTTAATTCCTGGTGCACAACATAGTAATTCGATATTTATATATATTACAAAATAATCACCATCATAAGTCTAGTTGCCATCTGTCATCAATCAAAGATATTACATAATCATTGACTATACTCCCCACACTGTACATTTCATACATGATTCATTTATTTTAATACCTGGAAGTTTTGTCCCTCTTAATCTCTCTCACCTATGATTATTATTTTATTATTATTATTTTTATTATTGGCCGTACCATGGCTTGCAGGATCTTAGTTCCCTGACCAGGGATTGAACCCGAGCTCCCCGCAGTGGAAGTGCTGAGTCCTAACCACTGGACCGCCAGGGAACTCCCTCTCTCGCCTATTTTTTTCCCTCCCCCAATCTCTCTGCCCTGTTTGTTCTCTGTATCTATGACTGTTTCTGTTATGTTTATTTGTTTTGTTTTTTAGATTCCACGTATAAGTAAAATCATGTGGTATTTGTCTTTCTCTGCCTGACTTATTTTACTTAATAAAGCCTATTTCTTTATAAGTTTAGATTTGTTATATCTTCTTATTGAGTTGACTCTTTTTTTTTTTTTTTAAACATCTTTATTGGGGTATAATTGCTTTACAATGGTGTGTTAGTTTCTGCTTTATAACAAAGTGAATCAGTTATACATATACATATGTTCCCATATCTCTTCCCTCTTGCGTCTCCCTCCCTCCCGCCCTCCCTATCCCACCCCTCTAGGTGGTCACAAAGCACCGAGCTGATCTCCCTGTGCTATGCGGCTGCTTCCCCCTAGCTATCTACCTTACGTTTGTTAGTGTGTATATGTCCATGACTCTCTCTCACCCTGTCAAAGCTCACCCTTCCCCCTCCCCATATCCTCAAGTCCGTTCTCCAGTAGGTCTGTGTCTTTATTCCTGTCTTACCCCTAGGTTCTTCATGACATTTTTTTCCCCCTTAAATTCCATATATATGTGTTAGCATACGGCACTTGTCTTTTTCTTTCTGACTTACTTCACTCTGAATGACAGACTCCAGGTCTATCCATCTCATTACAAATAGCTCAATTTCATTGACTCTTTTTTTAAAAAGATTTTTTATTTTATTTTTGGCTGCATTGGGTCTTCGTTGCTGTGCGCAGGCTTTCTCTAGTTGCCGCGAGTGGAGGCTACTCTTGCTTGTGGTGTGCGGGCTTCTCATTGCGGTGGCTTTCTCTTATTGCGGAGCACAGGCTCTAGGCATGCAGGCTTCAGTAGTTGCGGCATGCAGGCTCAACAGTTGTGGCTCGCGGGCTCTAGAGTGCAGGCTCAGTAGCTGTGGCTTAGTTGTTCCACGGCATGTGAGATCTTCCCGGACCAGGGCTCGAACCGGTGTCCCCTGCACTGGCAGGCAGATTTTTAACTACTGTGCCACCAGGGAAGTCCCTGAGTTGAATCTTTATAATTATTTAGTGACCCTATTTATTCAATAATGCTCTTACTTGTCTTAAAGAATTTTTGATACAGATATAATAATGATAAATTTCTAAAGATTGCTATTTGCTTAACATACACTTTTCCATACTTTTATTTGCAACTTTTTCATATTCTTATAATTTAGGTGTGTCTCAAGATATAGCTGAATTTTTAAAGGATCTAATCTGAAAAATTCACCTATTCACTTGAAATTTAGTTCAATAATATTGTGACTATTGAAATATTTAAACTTATCTTTGTCAATATTATTTGTGTTTTTTCTTTGTCCTAATTTTTTACTCTTTTTGTTCTCCTATACAGTTTCTTTTTATTCGGTTGACTTTATACCTGTTTTCGTGCTCCATTTTCTCTCTATTTTAGAGATTAAGTACTCTTTTCCTACTCCTTGACTTTTAACTACACATATGTAACTAACCTCAAGTTAATTAATGTCTTAACCCTTCCATTTGAATAACAAGAATTTAAGAGCATCCTTCCCAATTTATATGTTGCTGTCTTGTAGTATATTAGCTATTTTAAATTTAATCTCCCAAATTAAACTTCAATTTCTATGGGCAATGTTAATTTACATTTATTTGTATGCTCAACCATGTCTTTACTCATTATTCCTTCTTATGTGTCAGACCGTTCTACTGGATAACTTTCCCTTTTTTGAAGTTTATTATATAGAATTTCCTTTAGTGAGTTCTTCTTGGGTGGTAAAACCTCCCAGTTTTTTGTTTGTTTGTTTTAATCTTAAACTGTAATTATGGCGCTGTTATTTTAAAAGCTGGGCATATAATTCTAGGTCAGCCCTTTGAACTGTGAAGATCTTCTAGATGCCTGTGTTTCAGAAGTTCACATCAGTCTAGTGCCATTCATTCGTGGGTGATCTGAGTTTTCTCTCTGGCTGCTTTTAAGAGCTTCTTTTGGTCTCCTCTCTTCTGTCTTGCATTAAGCCAGGATTTCTAAGCAGTGTAACGCAGCTCCAGATGTGGAATACCTCTAGATGGCTCTGATAGCAAATGCAAATCCTATCATCTCTCATCTAGTTTCCTAGAGGCCCATTCTTTTTTCAAAATGTCACTTGCTTTTCCATAAGTGCCCTTCCCTCCCTATAAAGTTGGGTCTGGAGACCTCAGGTTCCAACCATTGCTGTGAGTTACTCATCTCCAGGTGCTCCCACGTGTAAGTGCAATGCACACCTTAAACTTCTGTCATTTGTCTCTTGTTAATCTGCCTTTTGTGAGCCTAATTTACAGGGCCCCTGCAGACAACCTAAGAAGGTATTTTCTTCTCTACACTGCTCTCTTGTCCCCACTTTGCTCTCTGTAAAGCCCATACTCTGAACTAGCTGGCTGCCCTTCCTTTCTCTTTGTCTTTATTAAGCACGTGTCGTGCCTTCCTACCTGCCTTCCCTCCTACCCACCTCTCTCTGCCTGGCGAACTCTCTTTTAGAATTTAAGTCCTTGCAGAAAAATTACCTCGTCTCAAAGTCTTCTCCAATTCTTCCAGCCAGAGTAGGTACTGTGCGTTCTGTTCTCCCAGCATATTTGTTATAATGGTGTGTCTGTTATGCTATTCAGTGAACTGTAATGGAGTTTTTCATTGAACATTGCCCTCTCCCTTCACTGAACACTTAGCACACGCCATCCTCTGTAATAAAAACTCTACATACATGAATTCATTTAACACTCACAGTCTGTCATCACTCTCGTTTGTGCGGCACTTTATGTTTTGCCAAACACTTTATACTATTCATTTTGTACGAATGATACTGTGATGGACACAGGTAGTGCTGTGCCCTTAAATTTAAGGTAGAGGAACTGACTCTGCCCCTCACATCAAAGTCATGCCTTTCCCAGCACATCACATAGTCTGTACAGTTTCTGAGTTTCTTTTATTGGCCTTCAGATACCCTTGGAGTTTCACCTTTCAAATCACAGACTGGCTTCTAATTAACTACACAAGTGCAATCTGGTGCAAAATTAGAATTTAGTTTTCTTTTGTTAAAAGAGCACAATTTTCTTAGACTATTGTTCTGCTCTTGATAAGAGAGTGTGAAAAGTTTTTCTTTACCTTTTGGGTGATCTGCCTGGAAAGCAAAGATTTTGTGTCCTACCAAAACTTCCTGTGCTTCGTGTCTTTATCAGGTCTTTGCTTGGGAGAACTGAGTCTTCTCAACATTAAAAGAGCTAAATTTTATTCACAATTATGTAAACTTCTGTATTTGCCTTTAAAATCTCCCATTGTCCTTTGTTTCAACAGACAATTAAGCATTATTTCATAATGATCTGTGATCTTATTTGATCAAATGTTCAAATCTGTTGACATTTTTGACAACTTCCCCAAATCAAAGTTTGAATGGAATCTTTTTGACCTCAAACTAACTTTGAGATTTCCCAGAGGGACCCTGCTAAAAGATACGTGAAGTTAAACAAAACTAAAAGACAATCTACAGGATGGGAGAAAATATTTGCAAACGACGCCACCAGCATGGATTAATCTCCAAAGTATACAAGCAGCTCATGCAGCTCGATATCAAAAACCAAACAACCCAGTCAAAATGGGCGGAAGATCTAAATAGACATTTCTCCAAAGAAGACATACAGATGGCCAACAAACACATGAAAGGATGCTCACCACCGCTAATTATTAGAGAAACGCAAATCAAAACTACAGTGAGGTACCACTTCATACCGGTCAGAATGGCCATCATCAAAAAGTCTACAAACAATAAATGCTGGAGAGGGTGTGGAGAAAAGGAAACCCTCCTACACTGTTGGTGGGAATGTAAATTGGTACAGCCCCTACGGAGAACAGTATGGAGGTTCCTTAAAAAACTAAAAATAAAACTACCATACGACCCAGCAATCCCACTCCTGGACATATATCCAGAGAAAACCATAATTTGAAAAGATACATGCACCCCAATGTTCATTGCAGCACCATTTACAATAGCCAGGACATGGAAGCAACCTAAGTGTCCATAGACAGACGAATGGATAAAATATGGTATATATATACAGTGGAAAAGCCATAAAAAGAATGGAACAATGCCATTTGCAGGAACATGGAAGTACCCTGAAATGATCATACTAAGGGAAATAAGCCAGACAGAAAAGATAAATATCGTATGACATAGCTTATATATGGAATCTGAAAAATATTGGGTTGGCCAAAAAGTTCATTTGGGTTTTCCATATGTTACGGAAAAACCCGAATGAATTTTTTGGCCAGCACAATAGATACAAAGGAATTTATTTACAAAATAGAAATTGACTCACAGACATAGAAAACAAACTTATGGTTACAAAAGGGGATGGGGGAGGGATAAATTAGGAGTTTGGGGTTAACGTATACACACCACTATATATGAAACAGATAATCAACAAGGACCTACTGTAGAGCACAGGGAACTCTACTCAATGTCTTGTAACAGCCTATAATGGAAGAGAATGTAAAAAAAGAATGTATATATATATATATATATATTTATAACTGAATCACTTTGCTATACATCTGAAACTAAGACAACATTGTAAATCAACTATATTTCAATAAAAAAAATTTTTAAAAAGATACATGAAGTTAATCTGGTATGTGAAATTATGTGGGAAGTATCAAATAGGAACTGATGATAAACCTTCTTAGTTTACATGTGTATAAATATTTCTCAGTAATATGGGTATCCAGAAACTGTTTGAACTTCATAGAAATTTGTCAATAACCCCATTGTCCAGTTATTATCTGAAACTGTTGTATGGCACAGAAATAACTAACTTTTCTTATCAAATGCACTCTCATCAAATCTCTAACCACGGTGATTTTTTTTTTTTTTTTGTGGTACGCGGGCCTCTCACTGTTGTGGCCTCTCCCGTTGCGGAGCACAGGCTCCGGACGCACAGGCTCAGCGGCCATGGCTCACGGGCCCAGCCGCTCCAGGGCATGTGGGATCCTCCCGGACCGGGTCACGAACCCGTGTCCCCTACATCGGCAGGCGGACGCTCAACCACTGCGCCACCAGGGAAGCCCCACAGAGAGGAATTTTAACAAGAACATCCTGGCCAGCCCACCTGTGAATGACTGCAGGGAAGAAGAAATGAACACATCCCCTCTGGAGGCTGCCCCGGAACCAGGAAGTGTTTGACTTTACTCCCTCCCCTTTTACTATAAAAAGAGCCTGAATTCTAACTCAGGCAAGATGGCTCTTTGCGGCACGAGCCCACCATCTTCTTTGTCTGCTGGCTTCCTGAATAAAGCCGCTATTCTTTGCCCCAACAAAAACCTGTAGACAGGTTCCTCCGTGTCTATACACCTTCATACTATAGTGAACTATGGAACTCTCTTCCAAGAACTGGCCCTTTAATCTAAATTCTTTAGGTAGCTAAAGGGGGAGGTAAAAAGAAAAACTTCTTGAGTCTTCTGTTTCTTAAAAATAAGGTGCTAGGACTTCCCTGGTTGCACAGTGGTTAAGAGTCTGCCTTCCAAGGCAGAGGACATGGGTTCAAGCCCTGGTCCGGGAAGATCCCACGTGCCACGGAGCAACTAAGCCCGTGTGCCCCGACTACTGAGCCTGCGCTCTAGGGCCCGCAAGCCATAAGTACCGAAGCCCGTGCGCGTGAAGCCCGTGCCCCGCAACAAAAGAAGCTACCGCAAGGAGAAGCCCGCGCACCTCAACGAAGAGTAGCCCCTGCTCGCTGCAACTAGAGAAAGCCCACACGTAGCAATGAAGACTGAACGCAGCCAAAAATAAAAAAATAAGGTGCCTAAAATAAATGTCACTGCACAGAGACACATTCTGGGGTGGTAAATTTTCCTCCCCTACACCCTGCAAATTCCAGCCTTGGCTCTAGAGTCCCGAGTCCACGTGGGCACAGGAAGGCCCTGCCAGGCCCATCCATCTGCTGCCTGGGAGCTGGGACTGGGTGAGGGTCCAGGTCCCCTGGTCCTCAGCGCCCTGCGCTGTCCCTCTGGAGCCGGTGTGAGCCCAGCTGTGGGCTCCACAAGGGAGGTCGCTCAAGGCGTCCTAACTCAGCCTGCCTCAGGCTTTCTTTGAATCCCTTAAAGACTGGGATATCAATAATGTTTTTTAATTGTCATTTGAAACAGCAGGACCGAAAATGCCCCAAACTGCCCACATTCCTTCTTAAGCATGTCAACTGAAAAAAAGCACAACGTAAGAGTCGTGAGTTAAGTTTTATTTGGGGCAAAACACGGACTATGGCCCAGGAGACAGCATCTCAGATAGCTCTGAGAACCGCTGCAAAGAGGCCGGGGGAAGGTCAGCGTTGCTACGATTTTAGAGAAGGGGGCACGTGCGTCAGGCACACGTGGTGGCAGAGACCGGCTGCCGGTCACGAGGAGCAGACGTCACCGCTCATGATTTTACTGCTTTTCTAGATACCGGGAGATGCAAGAATTGGGCTCCTAAAATCTTCTGAAAATATCTAACTGCCCGAAGGCTGTTCTGCCAGCTTTTCCCGGAGCACAGAGCGCCTCGTCCCTGCTCTCCACCCTGAGCTCCTTTCAGGTTGCTGTAGGTCAGTGGCCGTAGCAGTTTGCAACTTAGTCTTTATAGAGGCAGACGGCAAGTGCCAATTTTTAGCTGGCAAACACATGAAGCCCTTTGAAACAAAAACTCAGGAACAGGGTGCCTCCTGCCTTCTCTGAAGACAGAACTCGGGGTGCTGTTGCAATGAAGCTAGTGTAGGGAGCAGAAGGGGTCACCCTGAAATATACCTCTTTGGAGTATTAATTATTTTAAGGTGATTATTTATAAGAAACAGCAGACATGGAAAAAACTCTGAAACTGAGTAGGTTTGTAAGGGTGTCTCCCTTTCTATACCTGGAAGAGGAAGGTGACCATATCTCTAGAAACTCTTTATCAGTGGAGAAGGCAAGACTTAAATCTGCGTCACAATCGTCTTTATTTACTGCACTTTTCCTGGTGACTTCCCATAACTGACTCTCCCCATCTCAACATCCTCTTTTATCTTTATGGTATTTAAGGTGAGGGTTTTGGCCATTGTGAAAAGTTTCTCAGTTTTCCTGGGGGGTCTCCCATGTATACATGTTATTAAACTTTTGTCTGATTTTCTCCTGTTAATCCGTCTCATGTCAGTTTAATTCTTAGACCAGCCAGAACCTAGAAGGGTAGAGGACAACATTTTCCCCCTCAATATTAGCTCTTCCCCTGTAAAGCGCTTTCTTTTCCCCAGAAGCAAGGGTGCACTTGTATCCCCCAGCCTCTACAGATCTCTGAAAGGGAACGCACCTGGGCTTATAGCAGCCCACGCAAGGTTAGGCTGGGTGATGAGTCTGCTACACGAGGCGGGGACGGGGTTCCTTTTGCTGATGGTAGGAGCTGGTCCTCTGCTTTTGAACATCTCATTTACATATGAGTGGGCAACTTGAAAGATGAGCTTGGGCTGTGAAACCTGATGCTGACAGCTATCAATAAAAGTCAGTGATGTGAGCTGACGGTGAGCTGGGGCTTCTGCGACTCATGGAAAGCAAATGTCTTCTTGAGCTCACAGTGGCATTTGCTTTCTTGGATTTCCTTGAGAACGTATTTTATTACACTGTCTCACGGTAAATTATGGATTGCCTGGCATTGTCGTCTAGGTATTTCATATAGTCTTATTTTCCCAGATAATTCAGATTCGAATTCAACTGGCGTCATGTAACTGAGCCAAACTTGGGTCCACTCGCCAGAGCAGTAAAGCCAATCCACTGACCCCGGGCTGTGGGGAAGGAAAGTGCAAGTGTTTACTGCAGGCGCCAAGCAAGGAATCCAGACAGCTTGTGCTCAAAACACCTGAACTCCTCCGTGGGTCTCAGGAAAGCATTTTCAAAGGCCAACTGAGGGAGGAGGTGGTCCCAGGGTGTGTGATCAGCTCGTGCAGTTCTCTGATTGGTTGATGGTGGCGGGGTCACAGGGGTTCACATGATCAATCCTTAGGTGCCAGTAGGGCTGGGGGCTATGTGCCCATGGTCGTCAAGTAGTTAATTTCTTCCATTTGGTGGTGGTTTTAGCATCTGTAAAACAACTCGGGAAAGGTGCATCAGATCCTATGATCTGGGTACTTCAGAGCGGAGCTGCTGAGGACCTGGGGGAGTGGCCTGTCCCAGGAAGGCCCCATTGGGTCCTGCCCGGTCACACTACTTTGAACCACAGAGCAGGGTGTTCCAAGCCCTTCACACACTGCACCCTCTTTCACTCTCCAAGGACAAGGGTCTGGCTGCTTTGCTGTCTGGCACCTTGCGGAGCACACGACTGGTGCTCACTAAATTCTTTGACCCCCGATTTTCCTGTGGTGGTGCCCCGCCTGAGGCAAACTATGCAAATATTTTCTGCAGAAGTGCTGTAAGTATTGGATCTTTCCTACGGTCATACTCGGAACAGAATCAAGGAGAAAGTATGCTTTCTGATTCCTGGAAGCCCAGAATCTAAAATGGTCACTCACATGTGACAGAATATTAACCGTGGACCAAAAGTCTAAACAGTATAATGCTGTCCACTGAAAAAAATGCACAACCTGAAAGTTGAGAATTACGTTTTATTTGCTGGACCTTCTGAGGACTTTAGTCTGGAAGACAGCTCCTCCGATGGCTCTGAGGGACTGCTCCCAAGAGGTTAGGGGGGAGCCAGGATATGTGCAACGGAAACCAGGTAGTCAGAACATCAAAAGAGTACTGCTAATTAAAGAAAATCAGATATCTCAAGTTAATGGATTTAGCTCTTTTCTGTGTATGGGAAGATGCAAGTGTCTGGGTCATTGAAGTCAGTCTTTTTTTTTTTTTTTACATCTTTATTGGAGTATAATTGCTTTACAATGGTGTGTTAGTTTCTGCTGTATAACATATACATATGTTCCCATATCGCTTCCCTCTTGCGCCTCCCTCCCTCCCACCCTCCCTATCCCACCCCTCCAGGCGGTCACAAAGCATCGAGCTGATCTCCCTGTGCTATGCGGCTGCTTCCCACTAGCTATCTATTTTACATTGATATGCGCCTTAGCTACCTGGGGCTGGCATTCTGTTCTTTCCCATCCTGAGTACCCTCAGGGTGCACCTTTGGGGACGGCTGCAACATCCTTTGTTTACTGATATGGCAGCAACATTCTTCATTCACAATACATTCTGTGCATTGCGTCTGTATATTATGTCTGAAAGAAAATCTTCAGAGAAAGGTAAAATCACGATGTGTCGTGCAGAAAGAAATTTTTCTCTGTCCTTTTAGAGAAAAGTAACAGGGGTGTCCCCTCAGTGGAGGGGCCCTGAGGAACTCCCTCTCTCTCTTAAGATGTCCCCACGTGAGCTTGTAGGAAATGCTGAGTCATAATGTTAGTGGAACCACTGACAGAAACCACCCACCCTGGCCAGGCACCGTAGTAACCAGTTGCATGAGTCATCTTACAACAGGAGGTAAGGACCTTGGAACTAACAAGCTACCACCAACCGGAAGAATTTGGGAAAGGTCAAAAGGAGAGAGGAGACTTCAGTCCGTATGTCCTACCAGTCTCCCAGAATCCTCCTGGCTGGAATCCATCTTGACTGAGTGATGCACATGCCACCAAGGAGGATCCTGAGTCAGAATGATCAGCCAGAGACAACCTGGAAACGAATCCCATCACCATAAACCCTGAGACTGCTTACACTGCTGCTCTCCACCAGGGCGCCCCTTCCCAATAAAGTCTCCTGCTTTGTCAGCACGTGTGTCTCCGTGGACAATTCATTTCTGGGTGTTAGACAAGAGCCCACTCTCGGGCCCTGGAAGGGGTCCCCCTTCCTACAACAATAACATACTTAGCAGGTGAATTTATAAAAATCCAAACAAACCAGTGTATACAAAAGAATAATTACATTGTTTTCCAATTTTGCTGTATTGCTAAACCCAACATTTTTCAGAGTGCAACATCTACCTGAAAGGGGGATAAAGGTTGGGTCACAAAACCTCGAGCATTTCATCTCAAGAGTAATCGATAGAGAATGGCTGGCAAAAGTTTTTAAGTTTTTAGGAAAAAGCTTTTATCTTCCTGCAGTGGGTACTATTCTTAAATTCTAATCTCAACGCGCCCGGGGCCCATCCTTGTTGCTTTTCCCCTAATTCCAGGGAATTCAGCTCAGATCCAAATCGAAGGAAAGACTCATTCTTGGGATACCAGAGCCTGTCCTTCGGGAGGAACAGGGCATCCGTTCCGAGTGGAACAGAAACAAAGGCAGAGAGATTGACTCAACGGCGATACGTCCCATCTGGGCTCCGGGCTGTGGCAGAGGAGTGATTGAGGAGAAACCAGCCGGCCTGGGGGGCTTTGCCTGCTCAGGTGACTGACACAGGCTGGGACTCTGACCACATTTGTGCAGACGCACGGGAAAGTCATCTCCTCCAGGTGGTGAAGAGCCAGGCCCCAGAGCCCCTTGGCTGCACTGCCCCTTGGGGCTGGATTCTGGAGGGGTGGGGGGGTGTCACCCCAGATATGCCGCTCTGGCACAGGGAAGATTTTGAGCTGAAAGCATTGAGAAAAAGTAAATACAAGAAAAACTCTCCCCCACCCCCATCAGTAAGGGCCAGACTATTCTTAATTATGAGATGACTCCAGACTCTTCTCAGCCCGGAGGTGGCACCGAGGAACCTGCGTGACAGCCTCCGCCCCTCCCTGAGACACCCTCACCTCCTGTCAGCGCCCCATGCATCTGCCGTCCCATCTTTCGCTGCGTCTGGAAGCTCGAGGTCCCTGTCCTCTGGCCTGTCCCTTCTCTCCAAGCCTGTTGTTCTTTTGCGGGGAGGCTGTGTGAGCTGTGGGTTCCCACCACCCTGAGTTCCGCGTCTCTGAGTTCTCGGTGTAGACACGCCACGCACGCCTTAGTAACTTCTGTTTCTTTTTCTCCTGTTCCTCTCTCTCAAGTCAGCCTAATTTGCAGCCTCTGCAGTGACCCTAAGATGCGTGAGACTTGAGGTGCCCTGGGAGGTGGCGAGTGGCCACCAGGTGTCAGGAAAGTCCACGTCTGGGGGCTCGTACTTGGAGACTGACCTGCATTCTCTGGGCAACCTTGAGAATCGCCTGGAGAATGGAGGGATGTGAAGAGGCCACACCCCATTAGACAGACAGACAGAAAGACAGACAGAAAGCCAGCAGAGCCCAATGTCCCTGAAGCAGCCAGCTGCCTCCACAGGGACCGAGGCTCCCCCGGGCCGGCAGCTGTCCCGGGTGGCCGGGTAACAGGCTGACGCGGCCTCACAGGGGGCCCCAGAGACGTCTCGCAGTGCTTCATCAGGATCGCCAGCAGTGCCGTGAGGAGTGAGGAGAGAGACCCCAAGTGCCTCCAAGGGCAGCGTCCTGAACAAGGCAAGCTGTGCCCAGGGCCTGCCCCAAGGACCCCTGTGTCATGCTTGCTGGGCCCTCTGTGGTTGAGAACTGGGACCTGGCCTATCGTGGACAACGTGCTGGGATCATCGGCTGGGTCTGGGGGCAGCGTGTACGGGGGACTCACTTCTCTCTCCACTGAGAGATGCTTCCTCCAGGTGCTGAGGGAAGGGTCCTGACCAAGCAGTTTTCACTGACAGTACGAGCTTAGGGAGAGCGTACTTCACAGACGTCTCATCACGTCCTTACTGAGCACAGCAAGGCCCTCTGCTTGGCGGTTTTGCTGTTGGGTGTGAGGATGAGAAACAAAGCCCGAGGCTGGGGAGGTGCCCGAAGCGGGGTGGGAGGTAACGGGGCCTGGATCCCAGCCCTTCTCTAGATGGGTGCAGATCTGGTAAGACCATCATTTCAGGAAGTATCAACTGTCACCCAAGGAGATTTTACAAGACGTGACAGGAATCATCATCTCCCACGTAGACCTGTAGCTGACGTGTGACTGAGAAAGGAAGGGCCCCCGTGTGGGACGTGGGAACATGGGCAGCAGAAAGAAATCACCGCGCCTGCAGCCAAGGGGACCCGCTGTCGCCGCACACACGTGGTTGCTTTGGTTGGGAGGATGGAGGGCCAATGGCTCTGATCTGTTAAAATACAAAAGTAGACTGAGTAATGCAAAGATCCGATTGGCCTTATTCAGTGATTCGCGTATCTGGCAGCACCCCTTAGAGCAACGAGAAGGGAGCTCTGAGGAAGGACCCAAAAGACAGGGTTTTACAGGGGGCGGGGTGAGGGGGCAGGGAGATGTCACAAGAGGAGGAAAGGGACTGCTCCAGGCCAGGCCGCCTTCTTCTGGGGGAAGGAAGGCAGGGATCTAATCACACCAGTGACCTCACGGGTGCTGACCAGGCATTTCGGACGGTCTCTTTAAAGGTCCCGTTTCTGGGAGAGCTTGAAACTGCAATGAACAGAAATCAGCAGAAGTTGCTGTCCTGGCGGGGGAGAAATGACTCCATTCTGGGCTTGTTATTTCTTTTTAATAGATCTTTCTATTAAAGATGGAAAGATGGTGGTGCCTGAGTCTGCGCCACCAAATCGAAGGAGGGTTTGCAAAGCGCACGTCTGAGTCTTTGAAACATCAAGTCAGAAGAAATCTTGGTCCTGCCTCACACGCCAAAGGTTCTGGTTGCACGTGGGTCCTTGCAGTGGCCAGAACCTGGTGCAATATCAGAGCCAAAGCCGCCCCAGCCAGCCTGGCAAGGAAGCATCTCCAGGTGTGGCCTCCTGCCTTCACACACCTGGACCAGGGAGGGCTGCTCTGTGGCTTGGCAGCCAAGGGTCTGATCACTGCTTTGTTCCTCACATGCCCGAAGAGGTCAGCCGTCACAGGTGACAATCCCTGACCCCTGAGGGCGGGAACTGCGGGAAGGAAGGGACACACACGTGCACACGTGCACATGCCGACTGAACGTCGGCACTTGCCATCTGCCTCTACAATGATCAAATCACAGGCTGCTGTGACCGCTGGCCTTCCACACCCCACGCAAGGAGTGACCAGCAGAAACCTGCAAGAATGTGCGCTTGATTGCCTGTACCCACCTTCACCAAAATCACACATACACTGACCTTCCCCGCTACCTCTTTGGAGCAGTTCCTCAGAGCTGTCTGAAGTGCTGTCTCCTGGGCTATAGTCCACATTTTGCCCCAAATAAACCCTAACTCACAACTCTCACGCTGTGTATTTTTTTCATCGACGTGTACACACACATGTGTGCACACACACGTGCACATACATGCGTGTACACACTCACACACACACACAGTTTCTCTTTGCAAACTGTGTAGCCGTCCTCAGCCCCATCTCTGCGTGGGGGAAGCCCCGGACCGGCAACCTCCCTTCACTTTCTCTGCCAAACGCTGGTCCTGTCTCCCCCCTACCCCTTGCCCTTGGCTGCCTGCCCCCCTTGGAAACCTCCCAAGTCTGCCATTTCTGGGAAGCAAGTCACCGGTATTCTGGTCTGCAGCCCGCAAGACTCTCTTTCCCCTCATGTGAGAGATGAATCGTTAGTGGGGTTTCTAAGGCCTCCAGGGCATGGCTTTTGCCCCACGAGGTGAGGAAGCCCGTGGATCTGTCCGTCGTGGGGATGGATGGCCGGCAGACAGCCCTTCCCCTTGGCCGTCCTGTCTGAGATTTCAGGGCTGATTAGGGCCACAGGCCAGCGGTTGGGTCTGGGGACTGTGTGTTTTGAAATCACATTGATCGGGGAGAAGAAGTGGGATTTTGTCCCGTGCCAGCTCCTCGGGTGAGTCATCACCTCTGATGGCAGATACGAGACAGCGGCAGACGTGACTCCGCTGAGATGGTGTCAGGCCACTGGCCTCGGGGCTTCCCCCCGCCCCTGTGCACGGAGGTCAGAGGTGTGAGTGTAAGGGTGTCATGTGAAGCAGACAGCCAGTGCCTGGTTCACTGCGGTGGCTTGTGGGAGAGCCTCGTGAGTGTGTGTGTGTGTGCACGCGTGTGAGACACTGGTGGTGTGTAATGTACGAGCTGCATTTCCTATGGTCCATTTTGCCCCTGCTTCTGGGGACCCTAGTTGGGCCCGGTGGTGCCTTTGGTAAAGGAGCTTCCTGCCCAGGCCAAGCCCTTTAATCACCTTCTTCTGACTCAGAGCATCTCAGAGTCCATTTGAAAGGGGCGCTTGCAGCTCCTTCTTTGCTCTGATCTCTGAAACAGGCCCCAGTTCCATCTGCTCTGCACTCCCCATGTGAGGAATATTATCCAGCCACGACAAAGAAAGAACTCCTGTCGTTTGCATGGATGGACCAGAGGGTGTCTGGTGAAATGAGCCAGACACAGAAAGGCAAACACTGCCTGTCTTACCTGTGTTGCATCAAAAGCAGTCCAGCTGCCGGGCCAGAGCAGGGCGGTTGTCACCAGCGGCTGGGGCAGGGAATGGGGAGATGTCGGTCGAAGGACGCAAACCTCCACTTAAAAGGTAAGGACGTCCTGGGATCAGGTGCCAGCATGGGGCCTGTAGTTAGTAATAGGTTTCTGTGTACTTGAAATTTGCTCAGAGGGTAGGTTTAAGTGTTCTCACCATCACCAGTGGCTATGTGGGGTGTGGATGTGTCAGTGAACTTGGTGTGCTAGACAGTTCCCACGGATTCCTACTCAAAACACCATGTGTACACCTTACATATGTAAGTTTCATTTGTCACTTATACCCGGATCAAGCTGGGCAAAAGAAATTAACGTTTTTAAAAAGGTGGGCCCTGCTCTGTGGGTGCCCCCAGGGCCGGGACTTAGGGACATGCTGGTGTCTGGCACCCAGAGACAGGCTGCGGGGCCGACCTCAGGACCAGGACTCCGCCGGCCCTGGCGGGGCCCCTGCTTCCTGCCTGGAGCCTGTGCTCTGTGCATTTCTGCCTGGGCGTGCAGCTGCCAGACACATAATTATGAGCTCCTAGGGAGTGATACCAGCCTGGTTCCTACTGGGAGCGACTCCGTCATCCTGACAATCGTGGGACCGGAGCCCTCTTGGGATTAGGTGTCGGTGTGATAGACACGTTTGTCCCGGTGTCCTGATTTTGATCCCCTTGGTGTACCAGATGAAGCTGGCGGGGTGGAGGGAATGTTACTTGGCAAGAATGACAATGGCAGATGGCAGAAGACGGGGCGTAGCCCGCTGCAGAGTCATGGCGCTGCCCTCACTGTATATCATGGGCAGTTGTGAGGACTTTTGTGCCACACAAATGAGCAAAGGGATGGGGACGTTTCAGAGAAAGGCAGCGAAGATAATCAGAGAGGCGAGAGCCTGTCTTAAAAGAGGCCAGACAGATGCTTGATAAATATTTGGTTTGTCAAATATTTGGGGGTGGTCAAGGCACACCCCCAAATTTCATGTCCTGTGATCTTGGCGTGAACACAACAAGGCAGGCAGTGTTATTTCTCACTCTGTGTAGACAAGAAAACCAGGGCTTGGAGGTGGGGTAACAGGCCTGTGTTTCTCAGAATAGTCCTAGCTGACCCGACACATAAACCCCCGATTCTGTAGCTTAATCTCAGAAAGTTAATTTTTGCTTAGAAAACATCGGGTGGGTAAGTGACCTTTTCCGTGGTTGCGCTGGGTCCCTCCGTGTTCCCACCCTTCCGTCCCTGAAGTCCTCCCCATTCAGCCAGAGGAGGCGTAGGGAGAGAGGCCCCGCCTCGGTCAGAAGCATCCAGAGACAGGGCTCGTTTGCCCCCTCCCCACGGGCCAGAATCAGCCGCGTGGCCTTGCCTGCCAGGTGGGGAAGCTGGAAAGGTCCTGGGCTCAGAAAACCCTGTCAGGCTGTCAGGGCCGCCGCCAGCCTCGCTCAGCAGAGTCCAAGCCGGGCTTTCTCTCACACTTTTCCAAACCCCAGGGCCTCCCAACAAAGTGGGGAGAATTCAAGAATGAAAAAGAAGATGCCCATGGAAGGGAAGGAAGGCAGGTGGCTCCTCCATCCTTAATTCTTAGTTAGGGACCAGGAATCTCACCAGACAAACCTGCCTCCTGCCTCTCCCCATCCGGTCCCTCCCGCAGGAGCGGGCATCCCATCGCACACTGATCAGGCCCTTTGGTGAGGCGTCATCTAAAAACCACGGGGGCAGAACAGGAGGTGGCAGTAAATGACAAGATAGTTTTCCTAACTTAGTAGAAAAACCTGAAAGAGAAAAGAATGTAAAGCCGCTTTCTGAAAGAGAGCAACGCATAACTGCATCACATCTTCAAAGCGGCAGCTTTCAAAACACACACAGTGGCCAGGAAGGCCTTCCTTTGATCTTGGGATTCCCAGGAGTGGCCAGGGTTCCCTTCACGCCACACACACAAGGGCTCAGACGCATTCAGCTCTCCAAGAGGACCCTGGAAAGCTGCAGTTGTAGGTTTGAAAATGTCTGTTTCTCTTCCTTCCTTCCTTCAATTCTTTTCCTTTGCTTTTCTTGAAAAGAAAAGGAAAGAATGGGAGCAATTGCTTGACCGACTAAAGCAAAGCGAGCCACTGCTCGGTGTTACTCTCCTGGTTAATTTGGAGGAAACAGGGTATTTGCCAGAGCCCCAGGGATTGTCTTTGTCTCCCGATTTTGTGGGCTGCAGAAGGAGGAGGCCATGCTTCCCTCCCTCTTTGTTGTGTCCCCAGGAAGCTGTGGGGAAGGAGGGGGGTGTGTATGAGCAGCTTCGGGACCCCCCAGGTCAACTTCAGTGTCTCCCTGGGGCTTGAATCCAGCACTAGGCTCCGCAGGGTCGCGCCAGCATTGGGACATCAGTGGTGGGAAGTGAAGGAGAATCCCCGCAGGCCACGTTCTAGCCTCTGAGTTCACTCCCTTAGCAGCGTGGACCCAGAGAAAGGAGACTCCGAAGGCAGGGCCCCTACCGCTGGCTGTGGTCCAGGGACAGCCAGGAAGCCTCCGGCCTGAGGTTAGGGACACACAATTCCCTCCCCTGCCAAGGGCCTGAGCCTGGGGCGATTCCCTCAGGGCCTGATGGTCACTGCTTTAATCCCATGCCTGGATCAAAAATCATTATTTCAGACTTAGTAAGTCTGGGCTCAGCTTATTAACATGGCATTTTTGTTGTGAAAGGCAGAATCCAGTAGCCATCTGTGAGCTGTAATTTCAGGGGCACCAGAAAATTCCCCACTTATTCCTGAATCTTTCTTTGTCATGTCTTCTGAAATCTCCCCACTAGACACAGATTATCTTAAGACCGTTGAGCACTTCCGTCTTTAAGCGCCTTGATGAAAAATGCCCCCACCCCGGGAACCCCGAGAACCACTTTTCATGAACGCGGTTCTATTTGATCAGACAGCACGCCTCCCCCGCCGCAGCGAACATGTGTGATGCTTCTTTATGGTCTGCAAATTGAATTCACAGATAGCACAGCCTGTTTAAAAAGCAATATAAGGCCTTCGCCTTTATATGAAGGAGAAGAAAAAAGAAAGCAATTGTGAGGGTAAATTTTGTGTCACCTTGATTGGCACAGGGCGCCGGATGAGACAGCACTCTGGACGTGTGTGAGGGTGTTTCCGGGCGAGACGAGCATTTGAATCTGTGGACTCAGTAAAGCAGGTCGCCCTGCCCAGTGTGGGTGGGCAGCGTCCCGTCTGCTGAGACCCCAGTGGGACAAAAGGTGCAGGGAGGAGAATCCCCCTGTTTTTCCTGCTTCACTGATGCGCTGGACTGTCTCATTCATCTTCTCCTGCCCTCCGGCTGGGATGTACACCATCAGCTCTGCTGGTTCTCAAGCTTTCAGACCGAGACTGAATCACACCACCTGCTCTCCTGGTCTCAACTTGCAGACGGCATGTGTGGGGCTTCTCAGCCTCCATAGCCTCGCGAACCAATTCCTTTCATAAATATGCGTATTTATATATATATATATATATATTATTGGTTCTGTTCCTCTGCAGGACCCTGACGAATACAGTAATTTAATGACATAACATGTATTTTGGTGTCTGAGTGCTTGGGTGCCACAGCCAAGAAGATAACGATGGTGTCTGCTGCTGGCTAACCGCTCACTAATGTTAGGATCCCCATGGATGCAGTCAAGATGCAGACTGACACCGAGAAGCCTAGAGTGAATCGATTAACACAAGTTATTGAGAATTTCAAGCGAAGCCAACTGGGATCAGCCTGCACGTCAGAGGGTTGTGCGTTCCAGGTAGATTCAGTGCTTGTTGAGACTTGGCCTGAGGACGGGTGTTAACGGTAAAGCAGGCTTAGACTGTGTTCCTGTGATGAGAAGTAGGTTTTCCCCCTGCAGGAAGGTCCCCTTCCTTTCAGGGTGTTTAGCACCCTGCTGCCAGCCCCTGAGGGTCAGTTGTCTTGGTGATAACGGAGACAACACGATGACGTGTTGAGAATGTCCCCTAGGGGGCGATGTCACACAGGTTGAGAAGCACTGTGATGATAGGATGGTTATCGAGAGAAAAGAATGAGGGAGGAGCAGAGGTCAGCTGGGGAGGCTGGAGAGGGGAGACTGTGCTTCAGAGGAAGGTGGGCGGACGCCTCAGGGGGACGTGGGGTTAAGGGTCCCATGCGCCCTAGTTAAGCTCCTGACATCAAAGGGAGTGATTGCAGGGCGATACCCACTGCACACTGGAACCCGTGACTGAGACGGACCTGCACGTACGCCCTCCTCTCTCCATCTGCCCACACAGCATCCAAATTGCCAATCTGGCACCTGGAAAACTCCTGATGAGGGGAGTTTTCATGTCAAACAGTATTTTAAGGTTCAGGGAGAAACGGCAGGAGAGGTCTGTCCAGCCCTCTATTGGGAGATGTAAGGGACCTGGAATCATGGCCGGGGCAGGCCTGCGTTCAGACCCCTGAGGAGACCAATCCCTTTCCTTCAGTCTTCAGGATGAGGTTTACTTTCAAACATCTGCAAGACCAAAAGCATTAATTAGCTTCATCTCTTCCAAAGACCCAAATAGAACGTTACAGCAGGCTATAGATGCCAGCTACTTTCAAATTCTAATTTCACAATACGAAAACTGAGACCATAAAGAACAAAAGTAGGGAACTAGCAGTTTTAATAAAAATCTACCAAGCATCAGGTGTTTTCTATACACTTCTCTATCCCATTTAATCATCAAAATTTCCCTTCTGTAGGGACCAGGGGCGTTAAGTAACTTCTCCAGAGGTCACAGCTCAGGGAACTGTCCGCCGGTAGAAGAGCATATGCTAGACTGTTGACTTCTCAGTGCTGTTTATATTAGTTCCTATTTCCCGGAGTTAAAAGAGATATTTAACAAGAAATAAGAATGCATTTTCCGGCAGAGAATCTTACCTACTTTGCTATTGATATTTTGCCACAGAGTAGCAGTGAAGTTTGCTCTCCACTCATTACATCAAAACAAGTAAACTGTTGGCTTGTCTTCACTTAGTTTTGCAACAAGCATAGAGGCAGCTTGGCAGAGGTGAGGTCTTGCTGAGGGCTCCCCCTTCCTCATCCAGGGGAGGGGGACCGAGCAGCAAGCCCACTCCCTGAGGCTGCCCCACCGCCAGGGCTGACATGCTCAGAGAGGTCAGCAAGTAAGCTTCCCCAGGCTCGGTGTCCAGTGCAGAGACCCCTCCAATCACTACCACCTGCATGCTGATCTTTGAAGTGGGGTTTCAAGCTGTGTTCCAGAAAGCCAGATTTGACCTGAAAAAAAAAAAAAAAGACTAATTCAGAAGCAGATTCTTAAAACCAACCTGGGAGTCTACTGGGGTCATTGTTAAGAGAACAAGCAGAAAAGTGTCTGGATGATAAATGTTGTCACTGTTTGAAACTTGGTAGCATCAGAAGTAACTTCAAATGCTTGAACTATGTTCTTGTTGAAAAGTAAAGTTGGATGGGAAAAGTGGGAGTCCCCTTTTTGGTAACAGAGCCTGTAGGGAAAGAGCTGCTTGGACCACACTGCCTTCTGGTGAAAGTGTATCTCTATTGCAGGCAAAATGTCCAGGTCATAAATAGTCCCTTGAGGGACAAACTTGTGAGTTTCTTGCTACACTAGAGAAAAATGACCATGCCGGTACTTTACTCAGACATAAACATGAAATATTACTCAGGAATATTACTCCAGTGTAAAAAATGAAATGTTGCCATTTGCAACAGCATGAGTGGATCTTGAGAGAATTATGCTCATTGAAATAAGTCAGAGAGAGAAAGACAGCTACCATATGGTCTCACTTATAGGTGGCATCTAAGAATCTAACAAGCGAAACAAAAACAGACTCAAAGTTCCGAGAACAAATGGGTGGCCACCAGCGGGGTGGGTGGGGGGTGAAGTAGGTGAAGGAGACTAAGAGGAACAAACCTCCAATAACATTGTAATAACTTTGTACGGGGACAGAAGTTTACTAGATCTATTGTGGTGGTCATTTCAAAATGTGTGTGAATGTCAAATCACTATGAACTATACCTGAAACTAACGTAATATTGTATGCCAACTGTAACTCAATAATAAAAAATAGCACTATATATCAGAACCCCAGAATATTAAAAAAAAGGCACACTTCTATCATTATTGCTATGAAGCTTTTTTAGATAAATGTAAGTATTTATAGTTATTTAAAACTCCTCAGTAATCATGCCCTCTTTGGATGACTCTTTGAAGTGGATTACAAACTTAAATTTGAGAAATATTAAGGAAGAGAATTATTAGCAGAAAAAAAATCTTAACCTGATGGGTTTCATTATCTTCTAGTTAAAGGGTCTACTCCTGAAATTTTGGGCAAGATCTGAAGGAAGACACAGTGAGGAAGATGGGAATGTGGAAGGTGCTAAAAGTGCCCGGTGCTTGTGTGTATTGTACCAGCTCTGCCTGTTTACCCTAGTTCTGGCTCTCACTGTCCAATTCTGGAATTTCTAAAATAATCCAAAGTGAAGAAGATTCACAGATGTATTAAGTAATATGTACCTACCCAAGGGAAAGAAGCATCTTATTTTCTGGCCAATTTTCAAGTAACTAAAGTATCAGAAACCTGCATGTATTAGTCGACACTCACTCTTTTCCACACCCTTGTGCTCACCCGCGGGGTCAGGGAAGATGGGACGAGGCACACCTCTCCCCTTTCTGTATTAGTCACCTGCTCCTGCGTGACAAATTACCCCAAATTTTGCAGCTTAAATAAGTCAATGCTTACAGTCTCAGTGTTGGTGGGTGAGGAATTTGGAAGGGGCTTGGTGTGTGGCTCAGAGTCTCCACTGACGTTGCAGTCAAGGTGTCGGCGGGGCCCCTTCACCCGAAGGTGCAACAGGGGCTGGAGGGTCCACTTCCAAGGTGGTGCCTCACATGGCTTCCATTCCTCACACACGGGCCTCCCCATCGGGGCGCTTGGGTATCTTCATGACATGGCACTGGCCTGCCCCCGAGTGAGTGTTCCCAGAAAGAGCGAGGAGGAAGCCACGTGCCTTTGTGATCAGTCAGGGGACAGATATGCAGTCACCTCCGCCTATTCCACATGTGAAACGCAGACCACCAAGTGCAGCTCACACCAAGAGGCGCGAACATGCTTTAAAACCAACACCTTTCTTGAAAACTCTGCTATAGAATTTCTGTTTTTTTTTATTCTTAGTGTAATTACTTCTTAGAGAAAATGAATGAGACCTGGCTCTACCACAGGAATTTATGCACTTGGCTTCTTTCCATTTCATGAATAAGCCAGGTTAGGGGATTAGGAACTAGACCTTGAGGCTACAGGTCTCATGGCTAAGATTTCCCAGGCTTTGACATGCTGAGAATTGTTTTCAGGAAAGGAATATCCCTAGAGTCCTTGTTGATCAGTCTGGCGTATTTTGGGGTCTTTGTCTCACAGCATTCTCAATACTTATGGAAAGATTGGTTTTGTTATTTTGGAATAGAGGCCGATTCATTTTCCAAATATTTACAGCCCCTAACTGTATCTGAATGTCAAGGCTCTCGCAGCCCACGCCCATAAACTGTGGTTTACTTCAGGAAGTGGGCCTGAGTAGTAGTATAGCTTGATTTCTAATTCCCAACCTTAAAACAACTCTCATAACCATCAAAATGATATGATTAATTCTAGAAAGAGAAACAACTGGACCTGAGGTTTACCCACTGGAGCCTCTGCCATTTTTGGGGGGGGGTCATTCTTGGAGTCACGATCGATCTGAGTCTATAATCATATGCCCTATAGATTAATCAATCATTTGGTAACGTACGTAATTGTACAAATGTATTGAGTGGCTTTGGCAAAGAATGTGTACTCATAAAATGCCCTATCTGCTCCACTTACATTTACCACAATCCTATTCATATAGATAATGGCACACCTTCCAGCAAAAAGTAAAATTATACCTCAGCACATTTGCTAACCCACCAAAGACAACATACGACTCTCCTTAAAATGATGAGACCAGGGCATAGCCACATCTGAAAGGCAAACGTAGAAGCCAGTTGAGTTGGAATTTGAATAATTAAAGCTTTCTGGTTTCTTTAAACAACATAAAAATATAAGAAGCTAATTATTTCAAGTAATTAGCCCATCCGAAATCAAGTGCAAGGGCAGCTTGTACAGAGCCCAGAAGAAACTGTGTGATCAAGGAACTGAGAAAATGCCGTCATGTTCTGCGTTGGTCCCGCTGACCCCCCGTAGGAAGTGACGCTGAGGCATCTCCTCGAGCACCACACCTGCTCACTACCTTTACCCGCAGTTCACTGCTTCCAAAGTAACCTGGTCCCAACGTGCTTTCGGATCCGTTTTCAGTTTTGAAAGTTGTATTTTTGGCTTCCTCTCTGAAGCTGGAAATTTACCTGGTGAATGGATGGGTCAGATCTTACTCACCAGCCAGAATGTATTTACACTTAAAGGCATGTTTAAGGTTGCTTACCATTAGCAGGACAACAGAAAATGTCCTTGACATGTATGAGGAATTCAGCCGGAGAGACACAGGATGGAACGGCAGGAGAGGAGGGGAGTGGAAGGGAGACCTGCAGGAGAGCTGTGGAATCACGCAGGCAGGGAGTGGGCACCCCATGTCCACAGTGTCCTCTGATCAGAGACGTGCGACCCTGTCTCTCAATCAAGAGCAAGGAGAACGCAGACAAAGGCGGAGTTCAGGGCCGGAAGCAGAGCATCAGATGGCAGAAACACCTTCCCCCCTTGGGCCTGGACACCAGGGTATCAGCATGGCCCTTGGGAGACAAACATGTCAATAACTTCCTCGAGGCTGCTGTGTTTCAAGGTTAATGTCTCTTGACAGATGACTTGATCCTTTCCCAAAGGATTATAGCAAGAAGAAGAGCAACGTGGGTATTAAGGCACCAGCACCTCAAACACCTTTCGTTGGCTTCCAATTTGTACCTTTTAATGAAGGCGCACGTTGAAGTGTTTGGTTCTCTGTTTTTACTACCATCCTGCACTGGGGATTTAGGTGGGTCTGTGGTATATGCAAACCCATATTTCTACCCTGCGGTTCATGGCCCTGTGACCCCCTCCTCTGAGATACCTAGCAGTTAAGTGACTCACAAGATACATCAGGCAGGGTCCCGAGGGACCACAGATGGGAATAAGCCAGTGCTGTTGGCATGAGCTTTGTCAACCTGACTCGGTCTTCTAGAATCCATAAGCCTGGATAGGCTAGCCTGTTCGGTGTGAATGAAAGCGGCCCAGGTTACATAGCTGAAAGAGTGCAATAACCAAAGAGCACGGACCTAGAGGCCAAGAGGCCTGGTTGTCACAGGAATGATGACGTGAGCTTGAGCAAACCACTCGCCTCTGTGAGACTCAGTTTCCTCCTCTGTGAAATAGGGACAGTATCACTTTTCCAGGTGTGGGAGGTTGGATAATTAGTCCCCATTCTTCTGTCACCCATAAAAGAGCTTTAGACCTCATGACTTTGCAGGGCCTCCCAGGAGGGTCTGACTATGTGTCCCGGCCCACTGGTATTGGGCACGGCCATGGGGCTTGCCTGCCAGGGATGTGGGCAGAGGCGTCAGCGTGCCGGCTTTAGGAGGAGGCTTCAGGGGTCCCCATTGTCTCGAGCTCTAGCATGAAAGGAACACACCCCGGTCAGCTGCTGTCCTTCAGCTGCAGCCCCAGAATAGCATGTGGGACAGAAAGAAGTTAAACCCACAGCTTGGAGCCAAGCTACCCAGACAACCAGCTGAGCCCAGTGTAGACCAGTTGAGCCACTGGTGACCTAGACCACTCATGAGAGTGAAAAGCAATGTTTGTTCTTGGAAACCACTGAGTTTTGGGATGGCTTGTTACCCAGCATTACTATGACAATTGTTGACTAATATACCCACATATTTGTTGTTTCTCCTAAAGCAATGAATGTAAAAATGCTTCGTAATCTGCTTTAAAAAAAGATACGCATCTGGTATGAATCGTCTATAAAGGCAGAAACTTTTGTTACTATACCTAGAAGAGTTCCTGGTACAAAACAATAATTCAATAAATACAGTATTGATTGAGTTGAAGAATGGATGGATTGTTTGATAGAAAATATATGTGTATTAACATTGGCACTTCTACCATAGGCACTGTTTTCTTGGATTTAGGTAGTTCATTTCTGTTAATATAAATACCCCTGAGAAAGATAAATTGTTTTTCATAACACTTCAATTTGAGGGTGTTCAATGCTAGTTACCTGTAGTGATTATCGAAACTGTAGAAAACCAGAGGTGAAGAGCCAGGGTCTAAAAGTGGATATCCTACTTTGACCCATGGATAACTTGTTTACTTTGACAAAACTTTGGGAGTTTTGCTAAAACTAGCATTCTGCCCCCAAAACATGTCTTTCATAAAG
Source organism: Phocoena sinus (assembly GCF_008692025.1). Classification (NCBI taxonomy): domain Eukaryota; kingdom Metazoa; phylum Chordata; class Mammalia; order Artiodactyla; family Phocoenidae; genus Phocoena; species Phocoena sinus. The sequence goes on along the minus strand of NC_045774.1, from coordinate 2,106,276 downwards.
TACAGGCACGTAGATACAGACCCAAACATGTACACTAATATTGTCCTGTATACATTTGTTGATACATAGGCTGTATTTGTGAGTGTATGTCTATCCATCTGCCTGTCTATCCATCTGCCTGCTTATCCATCTGCCTATCTATCCATCTGCCTATCTATCTGTCTATCCATCTGCCTATCTATCTATCTATCTATCTATCCATCTGCCTATCTATCTATCTATCCACCTGCCTATCTATCTATCTATCTATCTATCTATCTATCTTCTATCTCTCTATGCAGAGATTTGTTGGAACCATCAGGGAACTCATGTGCTCTGGGAGGCTAGAAACAGAACTGTGAGGGGATTATTCCAATTGCTCTGAATCTAAGTGCAAAATGTATGTGTTTCAAGGAGACGGGACCCAGAAATATGGGCTAGAAGCTTTGCTTCTCTCATTGGTGGTGGGACCTTGGGCAAAGCATAAAATAAGGTAGTTTGGGTTAGATAAACCCCAGATTCTCTGAAATTTATTCTCTGTAGCTTTTAAAGGGAAAAGAAGGTATGTTTACCTGAATCACTTGGTGATCGCGCTGGGTTAGCGCACAGTTCCTGGAAAGAGTCGTCTGGAAATGTTTAATTTCCCAGTCTGCTGTCAGGATGGCTGTCACATCTACATCCCTCCCTCACCCCACTGCCCTGGTGCCTGGGGTAGTGGTAACACAGTTTATTCAAGCACATTTGCTGAGAAGCCTGCAGTTCTCAGACAGCACGTTGTTTAAGTGATTAAGAGAGATTTGCACTCAGCATAAGAACCTGAGTGACGCACATGCAGACATTACATCGCTTCTGGCTCTGGGTGTCTGTTTTGTTTTCTTTTTCCTGCTATTTTTTATGATGGTCAAAAGTTTCTCTAAATCTGGATATTCCTGGGGCCAAATGCTGCCATCTGGGTGCCTTTTGCAAACTCCCATTAACCTTTACCACATGACAAACGGGGTCTGCACTGACTCAGTCACTCTCCAAAGGCGGACAGGTGGAGGCCCAACTCCTCAGGGCTGTTTGCGACGATCCAGGGGCTGTTTGTTCCCTCTCTGGGCCAACAACGACTGTTTGGAGACCTCCCCAGTGGGGTTCCTGCCCTGACTCAATCCCACCCCACCCCTGAAAACCCATGTTTACGTACATTTCAGTGTGGAGCCCCGGGCCACTCATTCTAACTGTCCTCTCGTCGAGAATCCCTGTGTCACTGTTGTTAGTGGCAGATAGGACAACATGACCCAAGCGCAGGCCCAGGGTTTGTGATGAAGACTGGGCTGTAGGGTATCCTCTTGTACCAGAACTTGCCCCGAAACCGTGAGCTCCAGAGCCGTCCCTGCCCCGGCCTGTACTCTGGCCCTCACCTGGGCAGCTGAGCCCGCCACGCCAGCTGCACTTTCTGAATTCTGGGAGCAAATATTGTCTGTGTCATTGGCCAGACACTGTGTTTTGGGGGCACGAGAACTCATGGTTTGCATTCAAAAGCTCTGCTGAGGGCTTCCCTGGTGGCGCAGTGGTTGAGAGTCCGCCTGCCGATGCAGGGGACATGGGTTCGTGCCCCGGTCTGGGAAGATTCCACATGCCGCGGAGCGGCTGGGCCCGTGAGCCATGGCCGCTGAGCCTGTGCATCCGGAGCCTGTGCTCCACAACGGGAGAGGTCACAACAGTGAGAGGCCCACGTACCGCAAAAAAAAAAAAAAAAGCTCTGCTGAAGTGTGGTCACAAGAGAGACATTTGTTGTTCAGGTCTTGTTCTCATTCTGTGGGTCTTCAAACAATCCCCAGGGCATCGCCTCTCTCTGCACATGGGGAAATGGTGGCCACGAGGTTATGTGACCGACAGGAGGAACATGTGGCATCAGCACAGACCTGGGATGGACTGAACTCTCCTCTTAGGCTCTGCTTCTGTGTCCCTGCTTCTAAGTAAAGACCTTTATTCTCTGAATATCGCTCAGAAGATCCTCGGCCCAGAGCTCTGTTTGGCCCTATTAGTCTTCCAAGTTGGTGGGAGGATTGCAGAAAAGAGATGGCATTTTTTTTCTAGGAAACATGGTCAGAGTTCCACCCAGTCCCGATTTCTACCAAACAGTCGTGGCTACGTGCGAGCTGCACTCAGGGTGTTGCCATGAACATGAATAGGATGGCCCATCACCCCATTTTGGTCTGAGGAGAGTTCCCAGGGATGTCTCTGGGCACTGTCATTGGCCTCACAAGACAGCTGTGGCCATGACCTTGTGCCCAGTGACACTTGGCACGGGGCCTGTCACCCACTCTCTCTGCAGAGAGTCTCGCCCGGTGGGAAGAGAGGCTGGCCCGAGCGGCCCCGACCCAAGGCCACGTGGGTGACGTGTGAGAAAAGGCCACGGTGGCCCGGCACCCACGGTCCAGAACCAGAGTCCCGAGGGCCAGAAGCGTCTTTCCTGTGTCCTGCGTGAGGCTTTCAGCGCAGAGAGCCTGAGCCGCGGCCGAGCCCACATTCCCTTACCTCCCGGGCAGTTTGCTGGGACGGCTGCTTGCAGGGGGACCGCTGAGTCTTCGCCAGCCTGGATCCCTCCCCTTCCCCACTGCCCAGGGCTCGGGGAGTGGGGAGCTGGGGGAAGTGGCAGTGGGCTGGGAAGGAAGTGTTCCGGGAAGATGGACAGAGCCGGGCTCACGTGGGGCTGCGACTGCTTTTAGCCCTCCCTCCCCGGCTTCCCCCAAGTGCACACAGCAGGCCCAGGAGTGGCGCCCCTGACACACGGGAGCCGTTTCTTGTCTTGTTTTTCCGTTTAAAATGTCAAGCTTGTCATCATCCAGCTGCATCTCCCGCTCTCCGCCCCTTCCTGGCCGCTCACGGAAGAGCAAAGTGAATTCTGAGTCTCTCTGCGTCACAGTTAGAAAGAGCAAGTGACCTCATTATCTCCCAGGGACCTTGGGGAGGGCGGCCACCCAGGGGGAGGGTGCTAAAGTGGGGCGGGGGGGGGCGCCCGCCCGGGCTTCACACCCAGCTAGAGTTTGATGAATGTTTATGGAATGGGATAGAGACAGGGAAGCGCATAAGGCTGTGCCCGGTCCATCGTTTCTGGTCTAACAGTGCCACGCAAGGCCCCTGCCTCTGGGGCCCTGATGGCTACCCGGGCTCTCTTCTGTGGCTGCAGCCGGGGGCCGAGAGTGCGGGCCGGACACAGACCTTGGGCTCTGGGCTGGCTCAGGGCCCCCGCTAGACAGGGGTTTTCCCCAGGAAACTCCCTGCTGTGTCTCAGCTACGGAGCCCCTGTGCCGCTGTGAGCAGGTGATGGTAATAGCGTCTGCCCACGTGTTTGGAGGATGAAAGGGGTTAAAACACATGAGGGTGTCAGAACTGCCTGAGTCGTAGAGTTGCCAACCTCTCCAGCCCCGCATGGTCCTCACGTGGTGCTGCCTCTGTCTCTCTCCCTCTGGTCCCTCTGGTCCCAGCAAATGCCCCACAGACAAGGCTCTCCTTGCCACTCCCCCTGCCATGCCTGCCCCAGCCCGGCCACCGGCCCATCAGACCTGAGCCTGGCCAGGCCTGTCTTAGCCCTACAAGTGGCCCTGAACTGCAGGAGTGGCATAGGGGTGGCCAGATAGCCGTCACCGCAACAGCGAGACCGTCATGTCCCTGGCGTGCAGGCCCTCACACAAGCGATGTTATTTATCTCCCAGGAGTGCCGTGCGTGGTATCATCACACCCATTTAGACGTGAAAACTAGGACCCAGAGAGGCTGCACAGCAGGGCGGGATTTGAAGCCAGGCTCTCCTAGCCCCAAGGCCTGTGTTAGGCCCTGACACCGTGCCTGTGGCCCCCACGAGGGGCAGGCGTCCAGAGGGCTCCTGGGGACGGGACTCCATTCCCTGGCCCGACGCTCTTCGTGACTCTAAAACCTTTCCCTTCCGTCCAGGTCCACGCCGGCCCCCGGGGCCCCAGGAGTGGCGCGCGTGCCCTCCCGGTCCACGCCGGCCCCCGGGCCCCAGGAGTGACGCGCGTGCCCTCCCGGTCCACGCCGGCCCCCGGGCCCCAGGAGTGACGCGCGTGCCCTCCCGGTCCACGCCGGCCCCCGGGCCCCAGGAGTGACGCGCGTGCCCTCCCGGTCCACGCCGGCCCCCGGGGCCCAGGAGTGACGCGTGTGCCCTACTGCGCGCAGGTGTTTGCTGCACCGGCAGGAGAGGGTGAGGGCATATTTGGTGCCCAGATGTGCCCAAAGCAAATTTCTCCCCACTTTTCTTCTGGCTGGCTCATCAAAGCTTTTTTTTTAAAAAAAATATTTGTGTATTTATTTGGCTACGTCAGGTCTTAGTTGCGGCACTTGGGATCTTTTAGTTGCAGTGTGCGGGATCTAGTTCCCTGACCAGGATCCGAACCTGGGCCCCCTGCATTGGGAGCACGCAGTCTTAGCCACTGGACCACCAGGGAAGTCCCCAAAGCTTTCTTTTACACTCAGATTTTCTCCCATCAGGAAGAAACCGAAAATCTGCACTCTGAGGGGTCTTCTAGAAGGTGCAACGCTCTCGGAGCCAGGCTACTGCGTCTGCAGAGAGACGTCCCGCCGGACGAAGTCTTGTAGGGAGGGCATCGGGTGCAGGCGGACCATGCCCGGCAAACAGCAGAGGGCGGTGCGGTCCCTGCACTTGACGCACGTGACAAGCCGGGGAGTTGCTGTCCGCCCCTCCGCGGACCAGGTGAGATCTCTTCCACGGGGCGGTATTCAGGGCTGGTGCCCGGAAAGGCAGTGCTTTGCACACCTGCCCCGTCCCTCCCTCGTCACCGATGGACACGCAGCAGCCCCCGTGGACGCTTTCGCACACTCAGGTGGGAGGAAGGCAGAGCTGTCAGAGGACAGCCGGGAGGGACCTGTGTGCAGTGACTCCTGCATCGCACGGTGGACGCTGAACTTGTTCGCGTACAGGTGACCCGCAGGCTGACAGGGGAGCTCGCGTCCACGGCACTTAGCGAGCTTGTGTCTGTACGGCACCTGCACCAGACACTCTTCTTCTTCTGCCTCTGCCCTGTGAGATGGAGCCCCAGGTACCAACGGGGCCTGGGCACCAGGAGTGACCGCCCAGCCCCATCAGGCCCGGCCCGGCCGGGAGTCGCCCAGCAGCACGTTTGGAGCCTCTGACCACGGGAGTCCCCAGCTTCACTGGGGATCTGTTCACTGTCCGGCCCGCAGCTTGGACATCTGCACTGGCCCAGAGCACATCCGCATGATCCCCTGCAGGCCGTAGTCTTCCAGACGCCGAGGGACTCACCCTGCGGCCGCCGACAAGGCTGTGCCCTGAGTGGCATCTCAGCCCCGCACCAGGCGTGTTCAGGGTGGAGGAGCTCGGGCCGGGTGGCGCTCAGGTGGCTGCCTGGTTAGTATAATCTGAGATAACTTAGAAAGCGCTCCTCCTTTAGAAATCCACCCTGATAGTCCTGCTTCCGTGCCCCTCTCTGTTCAGATCTGAGTGTTAACTCTCCAGGGGACAGTTTGAGCCTTAGGCAGGGAGACCCCCTGCTGCCTCGCGCACGTGGGTTTATCAGCCCACCGGGCGTGACACAGAGCAGAACCGGGGGCAGACGGATGTGGGCTTGCCGGCAAGGGGCCTGGGGAGCCCCAGCAGTGTGTATTTAAAGCAGAGATTGGGGTGAAAATAAAATTTGCCTACTTTATAATTTTCCCACGGAGTGCAAAAGTCTGAATGGAGAGTTTCATGCGTCAGCTCACAGAAAGTTGTAGGATTTATCTCTGCTCCTCTGCAAAAGAATCAGTTGGATTTCACTACCATTATGGCTGTGTGGTGTGTGTGTACGTGTGTGGATGTGTGACGTGAGGGGTGTGTGTGTGCATGCACGCCTGTGAGTGTGTGGCATGTATGGTGTACATGAAGAGCATGTAGCAGGGGATCTACATACTTGTATTCACACGCTTTGAAAAGAGCACGGCACTGTGTTGTTAAGAACACAGCCAGCAGGTCTCTAGGACTTACCCTGCATGGCTGCAGCATCTCCCCCCAACCCCTCCCTCTCTGCTTCCGTGAGTCCCCTCCAAAGGAGAAGGAAGCAGAGGGGCATGTAGCATCCTAGGTGATGGGGACTCTGGCACCCTGGGGGGCCGGGAAGAGTGCTGTGAAAGGGAAGGATGAAGGGCAGTGGCCGCACGTGGTCCCCAGGCAGCTGGAATAGCTCCAGTGGGAGGAGTTAAATGCGTCGCTGTCTCCCAGGTGCATTTTCTGCATGTGCTGGCGCTGAGTCAGCCTGGGCCTGAGATGGCCACAGTCCTCTCCGTGCACGGTTCCTTCGTCTGAAAAGTTGCACCATCAGGACAGCACGTCGCATCCGTTAGGTTACAAAAATGCGCCATCGACGACATATGCTGAACGGTGCTGTATCAGCGGAGAAATCTCATGAATCGTTTCTATCTATGTCTTGGTTCCAGATCTTAAATCAACAAGGGTAAAGGTTAAAAGGCCGAGCTACCTTGCTGATGCAGTTTTCCTTGCATCCATTTATAAGCTATTGATACCATAGTTGTGCCCTGAATTCCATTAAACATCTAGCCTCACGCGTTTTAAAATAGAACATCACAGAGGCTGTTGTTAATCGGGATGGTCAAAGTGTTCTCAATGAAGTAACCACAGCTAGTAATGCCTGGCTCATGACAAGAGCTCAGAAATGTCAGCGTCAGTGATTTATTATTAATATTGAAGTTGCTTTACTGAATCTCTTTTACTCTTTATTCCTTTCCCACTCTTTAGTTTGGGTGTGGCATGGGAGGCTGGCTTGGCAAGCGCCCTCCCTCTCTCCATCTCTCTGCCACATGCCCTGCAGTCTGAGAGTGGGGGGTGCTCCTCCATCTCCCCATGCTTGGCTTGCTTCTGCCGATGGGCTGCGAGGCATAGGACTCGTTTGGCCTTTGAGCCAAGTACACACCACGCAAACCCACGCCCCACCCCAGAGAACTACTGTCCTTTCCAAGAGACCTCAGCCTGCCTGGGATCCAGAGCCCAGCTGGCCAGCAGCCAGGGCACTCAGTGTGAGAAAGAAAGTGCTACTGTCGTCAGCCACTAAGGTCTGGGGCTCCTTGTTACACAGTCAAATGACTGACCGGTGTATGTTGTAATGCATGGACTTTGTTCAAAATTTGAAAGTACCAAATTATTTATAGTGACAAATCTCCAAACCCCTCCCTCATCTTCCCAGTTCCACTGTCCCAAGACAATTAGCATTATTATTATAACAATTCTTAATTGTTCTAGAACTGTATAGAATTACAAGGAAAGGAGTTAGAAGAATAATGACACTAGTGTAGTCTCTACAGAGTGCTTTAAAATAATACGGTAAGAGATCAACTGTGGATCAAAACTCAGTATGTATTGTCTGAAAACTCCCTCTGCCCCACACCAGGCCAACCTGTCTTTGCCAGGAAGAAAAAGGAAGGAAGGAAGGAAAGGAGGAGCGCCCACCTCCTGTGCACCCCATGGGGGATGTCCGTGGACCGCACCAGGAGAGCCCACGAGGCCACCTAAACAGCACACTCTCACTTCTCAGATCTCCTCTCTAGGATCACGCTGGCTCCCGGTGTGACCCAGAGACTGGGCTCGGGGCCGTGGGGAGCGTCTCAGGACCCTCTAGCATCTACCACCTCCAGCCCCCTCCAACTCCCCTGCCCAACCTCCTGGCATACAGGATCCATCTACTCTTAGGTGGGTGGGCATGGGCATGGGGGATCAGGAAAACTGAGGTCTATTCAGCGTCCTAAATATTTCATCTTTGCCTAGGATCACGGTTTCTTCCAACTCAAGAGCCGATAATTGTCCTATTTTGTTGTCCGCCTTTTGCAGCATTCTCTCCCTCCTGAAGCATAATCGACCGGGACGAGGGGCAGGCACTTTGGGCACAGGAAATCTGGGGACACATATCAGCTAACGTTCTCAGGTATCTTCCTGCTCGACCTGTACTTGACCTGTCATGGACGCGAGGTAGACTGATGGTCCCAGAGCCCCACGGCTGGCCCATTGTGCTGGACCCCAGGCCTGCCGAGTCCTGGCCCCGTCCTCTTTCCCAGAACCTCATACAGTTTAGGGGTTCAGGGGAGCTTTGGACACATGAGAAGCAGTGGGAAAATTTGCTTGGGCAGAAGGTCAGTTCACCCTAGAGGATTCCCTGCACCGGGGACCAGTCAGTTCTGGAAAGCAGGCTGCCTCTTCTTAGCTTCGCTAGAGGCAGATTGGGTTTAACTTTACAGGTGAAGGTAGCGTCCAGCTGAGTCTGGTCTCCTTGAGCCAAGGAGGGACCAGTGGGCCCACCGACTGGACTTCTGACGGTCGCGTAACCTGGCTCTGCATTCCCAGGAGGACCAGAAACGCCAAGCGGGTCACCTCTGGGTTTGTTGTCTTTTGTCCTCTTGTGGAAAGTTCTAGATATGCCTATGTCTGAAATCGGCACCCTCTGTCACAGGCTATTGTATCCCCCAAATTCATATGTTGGAGCCCTAGCCCCAGTACCTCAGAATGTGACTCTATTTGGGAAAAGGGCCTTTAAAGAGGTGATTATGAGGTCGTGTGGGTGGGCCCCAACCCAGTGTGACTGGTGGTCTTATAAGGAGAGGAGGTTGGGGCACAGACATGCAGAGCGGATGTCCAGGTGAGGATAGGGGGAGAAGACCTCAGGGAACCAGCCTTGGTCTTGGACTTCCAGCTTCCAGGACTGTGAGAAAATAAAATATCTGTTGTTTAAGTGGCCTGGTCTGTGGTACTTTGTTGTGACAGCCCCAAGCAAACTCATACAACCACATATAGACTCAACTAATATTTATGGCACCCCTGGTATATGTGACGCATTGCACTAGGTGTTTTCAGAGTCCTTAACTTGCTAAACCAAAGGATCCTGCAATAATGTGACCAGACAGGGACGGTGGGGGGAGAAAAGAGCTCTTTCCCACTTTCCTGACCCTTGGGCTGCTCTAGGACCTACGAGAGAGAATCCAGAGATTCACTTTCAAGCCATGGGGTCTTTAAACAATGCAGCAAGCTTCCGTCCTGGGGTTGGGAGGCGAGGAGAGGGAACCAGGACCTTGGTTACAGAAAGTAGAGGCATTCCAGTTGCAAGAAGACGGCGAGCCCCGTCAGGGAATGGAGCCATCTGAAGTGGAAATGAGGGAAAGTGAAAACTGGGTTTTGAGGTAAACCATCTTTAGAAGAGACCCATCCAAGCAATGAGAGGATAAAACGATGCTGATTCGCTCGAGGTCCTTCCAGAGTCCAAGTAAGAAACTGGAGTGCATGCTTGGGAGTATCTTACAACTTGATGGAGGAAAGCAGGCTCCAGTCTCCCATGTTATCACCCGACTGTCTGAGGAAACAGTGTTGGTGGCGGCCTGACCGGCTTTAAAAGGCTCGGCGCAAACACCAGGGAAACCCCGGGAGGCGGAGCCCTGGGGGCTGTTGGGCTGCAGTGCCGCTGAGAGGGCAGAGGAGACCCTGGGTGCGAAAGAGCCGCAGGAGCTCCAGGGCCTTCAATCTCCTCTCGTGGTTCCAAACAACCCCCTCTTTAGAATCTGATTTCCAAGAACCCTGATCTTGGGAATGATGCATCCTGGGTGAGGGAAACAAACATCACCATCATGGCAGAGTTAAAAATCACCATTCTGATTTGTGGCTCCATCCTACGTCTTCATGAAATGAGCCATTTCTGCAGAGCCTGGACACCTACAGTTCAAAAGCAAAATCACTTCGCTGGTATAGGTAGCCCCACAAAGAAATCGGCTCCTCAAGCGGCCCTGCTGGCGGCCAGAAATGTCTCAGAAACCCGAAAATGTGGAGAACCTCTAAATTTAGGGCCTGGAAACGGAGGGCTTTTACACAACAGCAAAAACAGCGTGAAGATCAACCTTGGCATTGCGGCCTTTGCAATGATAAAGGACTTTCTTCTTTAATCTCCCTTCTGGGCCTAGTTTACAAAAATCCAGGAAGGTAAACTAAGACTCTTGGGAAATGTCTGCGGGGAAGCGGGGAGACGCCAGTGGACGGAGATGTGAGGAGGGTAGCGGCTCACAGCCAACAGTGAACTGCTTCGCGCACATCTGGAAACTGTGTGACGACAAGGTGGCGAGCAGCTGGGGAGACGTGCTTCAGATCTGAGACGAGACGAGGGATTTAGCCTTTCAGGCAGTGAGCCGCACTGCGTGTCTACCTGCCAGGGGAGCGGACAGCCGAGCGTGGAAGAACGGAGCTGCCAGCCCCGTTAGCACCATCCGGGATCGGTACGAATCCCTTTCGACACGTGATGACAACTTTCTGACATGTGATTGGAAACGACCAGCGATCTGAGGCTCAGAACCTGTTTTCAGAGATGTGTGGCATTTGGATTTCCTGCTCGCAAAGATGACTGATCAGAAACTCAAATTGTTTCTGGTCCAGTTCTTTGCAGCCTTGAAAGCTGTAAGACTGAAAATGTCACAGGAACGGCTTTCCTCTGGAGCTTACAGCTGGCAGGGCCGAGAGCGCTGTGGTCTCTTTTCAGCAAAGAAAAATTCTCTCGTTAGGGAAAAAATATAATTCGAAAGCGTTCCCTCGTTCGACATCGACAGAATATTTTACCTCAAAGAGGTTGTGATTTGTCACAGATTTTCCCTGCATCTCCATGCCTGCTACCCTTCTCCGTGTACATCCCATATTTAAAAAAAATATAGAGCTGCAAGAGTGGTTTGTTAAAGTTTCAGGATTTGGGCAAACCTGTTGTTCAACATGACCATTATTAAAAATGAAGTTACATAAACTTTCAAATATATAAGTTATATTTTTAAAAGGTAATAAATACTCAAAGCTCATCACTTGTTACCAGTTTTTCTACACTCTACACTTTCTCTGCTTTTGAGTTTACTCATCCCCTGTATCCGGGTGGTGGAGAAACTTTGTTATGATGAGCTACCATGGTGATAGTCTGTGTACGCTCGGTTCGAAACAAGCCATCATGGAAGGGCTGACACCCCAGGAACTGGCAAACACTACAAATCGGGGCTTGATTTATTATTTTGTTGATTGTCTAGACTGAAGAGAGTAAAGGAGAAAATGTTACCAATGCGGATACCATGTGCTGTGTCTACTGCTGAAGCTCAAAGATGTTTCCGCTTAATGCATAGAATATATGTTATGTATTATTCTTACTATACTTTAGATGTGGGTGAAAATAGTTTGAGTAGATCACAAATCAGATTAACAACAATAAATGTATAGGGCGAAGAGTTAACAGACGTATGTAATTTTATTTCTCAAATCATAGTCTAAAAAAAATCGATAAGATCATCCTGGAGAATCAGTTGACTACACGGAACTGATGGTAGAATAGTACCGGATAAGTTATTATTACGTGTGCTGTACACCTCTACATCAGTGAAGCTCATAATAAACTTACGTCTGGGGGCGGGGAAGCTACTATTAACTGTAGTCCATCACTATATACATAACTACATAGACTGAAAATGCATATATAACTCAAACTCCTCGAACCCCAGACACAAATGCCCGTGAAGACGTAGCACAGAAGACACAGAGAGGGTGGGACACTGCTGACCTTGGGCCCACTCTCCTGAGGTCTTTCAGGTCTGTGACTCAGGGTGCACCCGGAGATTCTGATTCAGTACATCTGGGGGCCTTGGAGTCCCAGTGCTTAGGGATCACCAGGTATTCTGATAAGCGTCTAGTTTGGGAAACGCTGGTCCCAGCAGAGACATTACAAGACGCTTTCCTTTGCTAGTTCATGTGGAGGGAGGTCCTCCTCAGCAGAGGGCGTGCTGTAATCTCTGTCCTCGGTAGGAATGGTGGCTTCATCCCACCGTCTGAGGGTATCTAAGTGGAACAAAGCATCCCCCATCACAGGCTATCCTTAGAGTGAGCACGTTAGTCAGGGTTCTCCAGAGAAACAGAGCCAGCAGGAGATTACATACCTGAAAGAATTATTACAGGGACGAGCTTCTGCGATTGCGGTGGCAGAGAAGCCCCACGATCTGCCGTCTGCAGGCTGAGACCCAGCCTGAGACCAGAGGCCTGAGGACCAGGGGAGCCTGAGGGCAGGAGAGGAATGAGATGGTCCGCCTATCACTGAGGCACGAAACGGGAGGATCCCCCTCCCTGCGCCTTTTGTCCTACTGGGGCCTCGGCAGACGGGACGCTGCCCACCCACACTGGGCAGGGCGACCTGCTTCCCTGAGTCCACAGATTCAAACGCTCATCTCTTCCGGAAACACCCTCACACACAGCCAGAGTGCTGTCTAATCCGGCTCCTGGCGGCCAGTCACGTTGACCTGAAATTAACCACCGTGGGGAGTAATTGCAACAGTCAGGTTAAGCCATTAAGGTTTTCCAAGACGGAAAATAACATTTAGAAGGCGCGCAAACTAAGCCTTTGCCCGTGGCCAAGTTTCCACTTACATTAATGTAAAGCAAGTGATTGAACTCCAATTTGATGAACTTTCCCTTCTCCCAGTGATTAATTTTTTCTCCATCGTTTCTCTGCATCGCAGTCCAGGGCTGGAACAGGAAGTGAGGCCTTGCATTAAGCAGGTCTCAGAGCACCGGGCTATACCTCCCCCAGGGGGGCTGAGCCCACAGCTGGTCCCCGAAAGATCTCCCGGTTAGCACAAGTCCCCACATCAAAATGCCCGAGTCCTGAGACTTTGGGTTTCCCAAGCCAAAAGCACTTTAATAGAATTGTATTTCAAAACTCACATTCTCTCTAAAGAACATCAAACTAAAAGTCAAAAATTAAAATATTTTTAAAAATCGGCTAAGAGAGAGGCAGGGTGTATGAACAAAAGCAAAATGCAATGAAAAGTAAAGTGGACACAGTCCCCGCAGTCTGCCCTCCCTCCTCTCCCTGCCTCTCTTCCTGTGTCCTGGGCTCTCAGGGGCTTGGTGACGGTGACAGTGACAGCTGGCTCCTGGGGGACGGGGTGCGCGGTGCTGGCTGAACCAGCGAGGCCGCCAGGGGTGCAGGGAACAAGCTGGATGTCATGGGGGTGGCATATTCTGATCCAAACTTCCCTCTTCTCCTCCTCCGTTTTGAGGGGAGCTTGTCCTTCTGAGACCTCAGAGGGGTGTGCCAGACCATGGGGACAGCATAGCACATGAAATTCCTTTTGGGAGAAGCATCCCGGTCATTTTGTGTAGAGAAGGGGGTGGCAAGGGCATCTCCTTCTGCACACCCCGCCCCACTGCTGTCCTGTCCTGACAGGAGGCTGAGGGGGGATCCAGAAAGCCCAAGGGAGCGTGTACCCGCCACGAGAGAGGCCAGGTCCTGCTTCCGGCTCCAGGCCTGCGCCTGGGACCCCAGGCACTCAGAGCGAGGGGCAAAAGCGTCATCGAGGGACGGCTACCAACACAGCGCTCAAATCGTCCAGGCCACTGGGAAAGTCTTAATGTTCCCTTTGCTTTTCTCTTTCTGAGACACCAGCTAGCTGCTCAGAGACACTGTCAGGACTTTTTCCCGAGGTCTCCTCTGCTGAATCCATGATCAGGAACGACCGAGAAGCAGCCTCGGGCCCGGAATCCTCTAAACCGGGGCCTCCATACAATTCCAGGAGCGAAGGAATTTGGAGGAACTTGGAAGAACTCCCCACGGGCAACGAGGGCTCGGGTACTGCCGGGATGAATGAACTCGGACCAGACCAGCCTGAGGTTGGCTGGCCTCAGCTTCACATGGACGGCTCGGTGCAGCCTAAACCTCACTCTCAATTGGGCTTAGAAAGCGTATTCCCTCAGTGCGTCCTATCCTTGCAGGTTCTAGGCTGTGGAATCCAAACAGATTTTATTTCATCGCCTGCTACCTGAGCCCGTGCAGTGACTCCGTGGAATGTCCGTGCTTGACTCGTCCTGTGCCCAGAGCGCTCGGCCCACGTGATCAGTGGCTGCATCTTTCATGTCTGAGACCCACGGCAAAGCGCAGGACCCTGTCTGAACCTTCCTAGTTATCAGAATTGCTTCGGCAGCACGAGCGATGCTCTCGTGGTGAATTCACATGTAAAGCGGCCTTACAGTGTGTCGCTAAAGACGCCCTCCCAGTGGCAGGAACGCCAGCTCCAGGATGGTGACGCTAGGGAAGTTCCAGCTTTGTGTGAGCACAAGGGTACCCCTCGTCAGAGGGAGACCGACAGCCGCACGGGTCCCAGGGGGCAATGACCGCGCCAGCATCGGGCATAGCAGGGCCTGGGAGGGGCCCCACCAACTCTCACAGCAAGAATAAGGAGCCGGATGGCCTGGGGGGTGAGGCCAGTGGGTCGCCCACGAACTCAGGAGTCTCATCAGTAGTGGGTTCTTCGAGGGCGGTTATCTGCACATACTCACTTTCTCGATGGTTCCTTTCAGATTCCGAGTCCCCACCTCAGCCCCGGTGGTCTCCGCGGACGTGTGCAGCCAGCAGCTCCGGGGCCAGTGAGTGCAAAGGCTGGACCATCCCATCATGCCGTCTGCGGGTGGATGCAATCCGTGTTCCAGATGACAAAGTTTCTCCTTTTCCCTTTACTATTCTCTGTCTTTAGGACTGAACTCACTATTAACTTGCCTTGCATTCTCATGGGCGTTAGGGGAAGAAAGTCACTTTGGGGCATTCTTTTGGAGCCAGCTCATAGCTAGGTGGCGTCCTACGTAAGTGGACTTCGTAAACCACGGGAGGGAGATGCCCCGTAGCCTCTCTGCCGAGGAGTCCTTCCAAGGAGTTTGGTCGACTCACTCGTGCCTTTGGAGCTACAGTCACATCGTCTTCTCAGTGTGACCTGGCTCTGCTCGCCTGCCCAGGGGGACCTGAGGCACTGCCGCTGGGACCTGATGGATGCAGTGCAGGAAGCAAACTCACAATGCATCTCTCACAAAGGCCAGAGTATTTGTCGGTTTCCTCTGCTTGCCCCGTCTGAAGTTCTGCTAATGTAAATGTAATGTGTGCCACGACTGACCCTGGCAACTGTGGAGTAAGAATGGAAGCATTCTGAGGGACAGGCAGATGGGAAATGTGAGTTAGAGAGAGAAGAGAAATTCCACTCCTTTGTGGACTGCGATGCTTCTTGGGGAGCCCGGGACGGGAAAGGTCCCTTCCAGCTACATACTCAGTTTTTACAAGCAGATTCCATTCTAGAAAGGGGGACAGGAAGAGAAAATCAGATGTTAAGATGATCAGAGGATCACTGTGGAAAATGATGGGGATGGACGCTCTTAATCTTTCTTGAAAGAAGGCAACAGAATATTTTAAAGTTTCATAGTCTTCAATCATAACAAGTAACACGACATGGAAAATGTTCATTTTAGAGGTGTTCATAATAAAGAAAAAATTGGAGACTGCCTAAATACTAGAAAAGGGAGGTGGCTGTCTAATTTAGGGTTCTTAGCGCACGTTCAGCTGCTATAGACCGCCTTACGCTCCTGGTGCTTCAGGGTGGGAACCGTTTTGAGGTAAGAAGTGCTAAGATGTTGTGTATGTGGCCAATTATGATGTGAGGCTGTGTGGCCAGACGGCGTGGATGGGTTTCGGGAGCCCACACCTGGTCGGCACCCAGGGGGTCGTGAGCGGTGTGTGCCCGGTAGGGAGGGCGGAGGTGGGTTTTCCTTGAAGAAACGAATTTTTCCATCTGTCAGGCATCGTAGGAATTGGCCAACTCTGATGCTTACTGTTGAGAAGACGAAAAGGCCAGGAATGCGTATTCTTGATCAAACAGAAGAATTATTTCACCTGGGCAGGAAGGGGTGGTGACGGGAGTTCCCGTCACTCCCGACTACGCCGTTCCTTCCAGAGCACCTGGCTTGTGCTGGGCGGCGTGTGGCCTTCCCAGGCCGCTGAGAAGGGGCCCACGGGGAGCAGGGACCCTTCACACCTTGAACTTCTGGTCCTGGAGCAGGAGGGTTGGGGGTGGGGAGGGCCGTACCCACACGGGGAGGTCAGGGGGGCACGTGGGGTGGAATCACGGCCCATCCTGCGCAGTGGTGCAGGTACAGCGAGCCGGGGGCGGGGCGCGGGAGGTGTGGTGACGGGGGATATTTGCAAAGGACCGAGCGGCTCCCTGCTTTAACCTGGAGCGACCTCGGCCGGCTCCGGCGGTCCACCCGGTGTCCCCGCGGTTGAGGGCAGCAGTGCGGCCCCCTGGAGCTCCTTCACGGAGGCAAAGCTGAGCATCGTTGGGACACATTTCAACTTTTCTAAGACTGACAAGAGTCAGGGTTGCCGGTCAGACCTATGAAGTCGTGCTGCGGGCGAGCAGTTAGAGGGGCTTTGCTGGGGTGCTGGGGTCCCGGAGGCGGAACACGGGGGCTCGTCCTCACAGGAAGGAGGGCGGCCCCTCTGCGCTGCGGAAAGTCCTCGGTGGAAACTATAGGAATTTTTTAAAGGTACTTAGCCTCCCTTTTTTGAACACAAACAATCCCTCTCTGCACTGTAACTTCCCCTTTTCTGTTTAAAATAAAGTAAATGAAAGATAAAAATAAACACATCCTTGTAAAAAAGACTAAGAATTATAAGATAAAATATAACAAAAGGTCAAGTAAACTACAATAAAAGGCCAAGTAGGTAAGCATAATAAAATTATTTTGTTTGTTAAAAATAAAACAAAATAAAAACTTGGGGAGTAACATTTGTCTAAACCTAAATGGCTTAAAACAGTTGGTAAATGTTCTAAAGCAGCGATGTCCAGTATAAGAGAATATCCAGTGAAACTTAATGCAAGCCACATACATAACTGTGTACTTTCTAGGAGTCACATTAAAAAAGTGAAAAGAAACAGCTGAAATTAATTTTAATGGCATATTTTATACAATTCAATATATCCAAAGTCATCATTTCAATACGTAACCACTATGAAACTTATGATGAGGGCTTCCCTGGTGGAGCAGTGGTTAAGGATCCGCCTGCCAATGCAGGGGACACGGGTTCGAGCCCTGGTCCGGGAAGATCCCACATGCCACAGAGCAATTAAGCCCGTGTGCCACAACTACTGAGCCTGCGCTCTAGAGCCCGCGAGCCACAACTACTGAAGCCCGCGAGCCACAGCTACTGAAGCCCATGCTCCACAACAAGAGAAGCTACTGCAGTGAGAAGCCCGCGCACCACAATGAAGAGTAGTCCCAGCTCGCCTCAACTAGAGAAAAGCCCGCGCACAGCAACGAAGACCCAACGCAGCCAAAAATAAATAAATTATAAATAATAAATAAATAAAAGAAACTTGTGATGAGATGGTTTCCCTTTCTCGTTGTATCTTTCTACCCCAGTGTGTATTTTACGCTTACGACTTGTCACAGTTTGGACGAACCGCTTTCAAGCGCCCTGAACCCTGTGTGGCTGATGAGTGCCCCCCCGGCTGGACAGCTCAGTCTCAGCACAAAAGGCGGAGGCTCAGTCCACACGGCGTATTGGAAGCTCTTCAGCACTGACCAGAGGTTTGGACCACAGGGGCATCCGGCAGGGGGAGCCGTCAGGAAGGGGGTCCGTCCTTCCTAACTCAGCCTCGGCCTGTGGGCCTCACCCCCCCAGCAGCAGCAAGAGAGGTGGCTGGGTCCCCAGCTCTAGACCCAGTGAGCAGTCTGATTTTGCGGGTCGCCATTTGCATTTCTTGGATTACCAGCAAAGTGAAATGATTCTCCCTGGTTTATAGGTTATTTTTGTTCCTGCTTTTACACTTAGAACCAGATTATTGAATTAGAAGACTGTCATATACAACTCACTTAGCATTAAGATGGGCGGATGGAGAGAGTGAGTGGGAAGAGAGAGGAACTTTACAACATCCGGACAGCCGTACTCCACTTCTGCAGTTACCGTTCCAGCGCTTCCCCGTCCGTGCCTGCACCCACCCCCTCAGCCAGGGGACTCTGGACGTCCCCCACCAAAGGAAGAGCATGTTTCCCTGTCCCGTTGGGGTTGATTTTGCCCAGGAGACTTGCTTTGCTCTGAACATCTTCTGTTGCCAGGAGGAGGACACGGTGAGATAGCTGGTCACAGATGGAGAGGTCAGTCTCCCTCTGACCACGGCCCTGCAGCTGGAGGCCACACTGGCCCCTGAGCAGTGCAGTGTGGGGAACGTGTGCTCATGGCTGAAGACACAGAGTATGCGGTGGCTTGTTCCAAAGCATTAGCATGGCACTGACTGACTGCACAACTTGCGCCAGGCCTGGGAGGCCATAACCAAGTGTGTGACACAGGAAAATTCCCGAGCCGCACCAAAGGGGCAGGAAAACTACACATATAAATGCGACCTGGTCGGCGCTCCTAATTCCCTGTAGAAGAAAATGCTACCATTCCCATACGGAGGAAGGGGATTGATGGAGGAGAGAATCAGACTGACACCGAGGCCCTTACTGTGACACTAAACTTAAAAAGCAGTTAGTATGTACAGGGATTTTGAGAGAAAGAATACTACAGTTTTACCCTCAGCCAAACTGTTGTTTAACTTTGAGAGCAAAAGGCAGATATCTTACCACCCATGCACTCTTTCTGAAAACAAAGAAATTACTCAATGAAATACACCACCCACACCAAAACCGAAAGAAAACTCCCCAAAGATCTAGAGTCTGAGCCCAAAAGCCTTACTTTTCCACTGAGCAGACTTTTCAAAAGTATGTTCCGAGAAACATTAGTCTCACGAGACGTTCATAAAACTAGGATTTATTGGCTTAATAAGTTTGGGAGACGTACGCTTTCATCGCAGTAACAGCTAACACTGTGTGTGCACACTTCCAGGTGGGCCCCGGTATCAAGTCACTTAGTCCTCAGACTGCGCCCTGGTGCGGGCACTGTCCTTCTGACCGTGCCACAGGTGAGGACAGGAGTTACCAAGATGCTGAGTGAGTTGGCCAGTAAGGAAGGCAGGAGCTCCAGTGCCTCCTACACGACCTTCCGACAAACAGCCACAATCCTGCAGGCTTCCTCACAGCCCTGTGCGTCCACATCGCTGTGCTTTTGTCTGCAGGAGGGAAGCGTAAGTAGCCACAAACCAAAATGAAATGTCCACCTGCTGTCCCCATCTGCCCAGCGCCCACCTGGGGGTGGCTGGGGGGAGTCCTTCCCAGCTGCATGTATGATGCCGGAGTGTTGTCAGCCCAGGTCCCTGTTTGTGGGTGCAGGGATGAGGATGTGATGTTCTCTTGGCCTCAGCACCAGGCCTGGAGGGGGCAGTGACACCAGCGTGGTGATGAGTGAACTTTCCTGAGTGTCGCTGTAAAGACTCTTCCTTTTCTCCCTAAGACCGTGAACAAGATGAAAACGTGTGTTCCCACCACTTCTATTCAACACTGCACAAGCCAGTGAAATAAGCCAAGAATGGAAATAGAACACACACATATTGGTCAGGCAGAATAAAATCTGTCTTTATTTGCAAATGACACGACTAAGTATGTAGAAAATTCTAAGGAATCGCCAAAAAAGCTTCCAGAGCGATCAAGTAATTTAACAAAATTGTAGGATACTAACAACATCAACAAGAAAATCCATTATATTTCCATGCACTAGCAATGCAAAAAATGGAAAGTGAAAACATTTTAAAAACCTTGTATAAAAGTATAAAAAGCATGCTTAAGGAAAAATTTAACAAAATAAATACAAGATCTAAAAAAAAAACCACACTGGAAATAGGATACATTGCTGAGAGAAATGGGAGATGACCTGAAGAAATACGGATTAAATACGTTAATGTTGCTAAAAGGTTAATTCTTCTCAATTGATCTGTAGATTCGATGCAATCCACACCACACACACCACATAAACAAGCATGTGTGTGTGTCTGTCTGAGCTACAGAACCCCCTGGGTACCCATCTGAGGACATGGCTCCACCAGGCAATTGGAAACCAGAGGTGACTCTGAGGGACATGGAGAGTTTTAAATAAAACTAAAACAATCAGATATGGGGACATCGTGTTCCTTGAACTGAATTCTTTTGTTTGTTTTTAATAAATTTTATGTATTTATTTACTTTTGGCTGAGTTGGGTCTTCATTGCTGTGTGCAGGCTTTCTCTAGTCGTGGCGAGTGGGGGCTACTCTTCGTTGTGGTGCTCGGGCTTCTCTTGTTTATGGAGCACGGGCTCTAGTCACGCGGGCTTCAGTAGTTGTGGCACATGGGCTCAGTAGTTGTGGTGCACGGGCTTAGTTGCTCCCCGGCATGTGGGATCTTCCTGGACCAGGGCTCGAACCCGTGTCCCCTGCATTAGCAGGTGGATTCTTAACCACTGTGCCACCAGGGAAGTCCCCTGAGTTCTTTTTTTTTTTTTTTTTTTTTCTTTCTGCGGTACGCGGGCCTCTCACTGTTGTGGCCTCTCCCGTTGCGGAGCACAGGCTCCGGACGCGCAGACTCAGCGGCCATGGCTCAGGGGCCCAGCCGCTCCGCGGCATGTGGGATCCTCCCGGACCGGGGCACGAACCCGTGTCCCCTGCATCAGCAGGCGGACTCTCGACCACTGCGCCACAAGGGAAGCCCCTCCCCTGAATTCTTAAAATGAGAAACATAAACAGCCTTGTCTTTACGTGACGTTAGAATTTCAAAACAGAGATTTCGTTTTAAAATTTCCTTTCTCCTGCTTCCCTTCACACTAACCTGCCCAGTTCTTTGAATTGCAGAGGTTGGAGGTGGTAACAGAAAAGCGACGACAGAACCAGCCAGAGCTCCGCCTTAGTCCAGTCGGTGCCTCCAGGCAGAGCTGAAGAAGGATTGAAAAGATCACGCCAGACTCAGCCCCTCAGCGGCGGGGTCTGCAGGACTGGGAATCACAGCTCCATCAGCGAGGCCTGCTGGCAGCAAACGGGGACAAAGCTGCCCTGTGAATCCCGTGAGACAGCGTGACCCGAAAGGGACCCGGGGGCAAAGCGCTGATGACTTCAGCACCTGCGGAAGGGGCAGGCTTATCCCACGTGGGCAGAGACGCCTGCGTTCCTGTCCACAAACGCCAAAGGCTGCTGCAAGAGATGAAGCGCCGCGAATTAAAAGCGCTACACTTGCACTTAGCTTGCTGTTCTGAGAGCTTAAATTCTTACTTTCTCCCTTTCTTGACCGTCTGAGGAATGTGAGCTCTGCCTTACGTAAATATTATGCACAACTGGGTATCCCTAATTGGACCAGCCTCTGTCTCTCCACCCCTCCTCTCCAGGGCCACCTTTTCTTTACGGGAGGCACAAAACTCTGAAGTATGCATGCATCCGCCGGGAGGTCCAGCCAGGCCTGGGCTCTCAGACAAAGCGGTGCAGCCTGGCTAGCATCTCACTTTTGTTTGTGCCTTCCATCTTTTGTGAAGTGGCATGGGAAAAACCCTAACAAGGCTGCTTGACTGCTGCAGAAATTCTTGTCAGATACAGAGGCAGACCCCCTTCCACCTGGCGAGTTCCAGAGAGCACGCAGCCCCCAGCCCTCAAGCAGCCCCTGCTACAGCCTTATTTCATTTCCTAGGCAACGGAAAGCCAGAGGGAAACAAGGTACCACGGGAGATGAATCTGATGTAAGAAAAGACAGATTAGAAGAGCTGAATCGGAAGGCTGTCTGCCAGCCCGTCCTGTCCGGGAGGAGATTGAGGGAAGGGCCTCCCTCCTGCCAAGTCAGGAAGATGGGGCCGCAGCCAATGGACTGCCCTTCAAGGTCATGGATGCTGCACCCCACCCCTTTTTCTAAATGCTCCTTGAATGATGAGCTTAATTTTAACCCCTCGTTGCAGTTTCTCCAGCTATGGTTGACTAAAGCAATAAAATTATTGAAACTGATAGCGAGGCAGAATCCTTCCAAAACATGAAATCCGTCTGTGAGATAAATGCAGGAAAACATACCATGCAGTCATAGGGACCCACCACTAAATAATAATACGCACTTTGTACAAACACAAATTGAAATAAATTTTAAGCAAGTTAAGAAGCTCGGCATTCACTGGGTGCTTCGTGCAGGTTGTGAAGTGCTGAAATTCAGATAAGGATCGCTGCGCTGCTGTGTCTGTCAGCCCTGCCCCGCCCCCTCCGTGGGTGGAAGGTCCCTTTGTCTACTTCCTGTGTCGTCACTTCACATTCTGACTCAGGATTCCGCCCTGGTCGTCCGCGTTCCTCCTGAGACAGCCTCTCTTTCAAAATGCACAGCGATTCCTGACAGGCAAGAAATAGATATTGAAAAACAAGTCGTGTTTTGGATTAGTGTGGCTTTGCAGTACCAGACGAATGGATTATTTCCTGCCTGGCCTGGAACCCTTGGTGTCTGGGGTGGGAGTGTTTTCAGGGCAGGGAAATGATAGCAGACAAAGCCCCAGAGGAGGGGAGGACCGTGATGTCTGCTCCATGAAATGAGTCAGAAAGCAAGGCTAAGGGAGCCATTTTGCATGTGTGTCACCTAGAAAACACACACATATTGTGTATTTTAAGGCACTTGGACATTTTTGTTACACAGGTGGATAATTGTTATAATCTGAAAGATGGCTTTCCATTGGGGAGGAAAAGGGTTTGAGTCCTTTCAACAACCCCTGGACCTCATGTCAATAGAAGGAACAAAGAAATAACAAACGTACACCAGCTCAAGCCTGCGGAAGGTTTTCGCACCCTCCTTATAAACGTCTTATTAACTGCAAGCCCTGTGAGGCCAAGGACTGTGTCTGTGTGTTGTCATTATGTAATAGGGAAGAACCTTTGTATTCTATGACAAGTTAATCGCTAAAGGAATAAGGGATGTTGCTTATAAGCTTAAATTATACATGATGGCCCATCTCTGGGAACCCTGCCTCCCAGGTAATGAGTGTTAGGTTAAAATACCTTTGTTCAACTCACAGGAAACAGCCTGACCAGCCCACCTGTGAATGGCTGCAGGAAGGAAGAAATTAGTACATCCCCTCTGGAGGCTGCCTGGAACCAGGACTTTACTTCCTCCCTCTTTAGTATAAAAGAAGTCTGAATGCTAATCCAGGTGAGATGGTTCTTTGGGACACGAGTCCACCCTCTTCTCCACCTGCTGGTTTTCCACATAAATTTGCTATTTCTTGCCCTGACTGCTCATCTCTTGGTTGACTGGCCTGTCCTGCAATGAGCAAGACGAGCTTGGACTTGGTAACAGTTATGTACCCAGCCTAGCATGGAGTAAACTCAGTATCGGTCATACAAAAAACGATGGCATCTCTGGTATTAATTTTCCAGACTTCACTCTTTCCAGCTACACTTTCACCTCTGGCCATTCGAAGGACACCAGATTCTGAAACGTGCTCTGCACTCCTGCCCTCCACAGCATAACGCTCGTCGAGTGATTGAATGTTCCCGTACAGACGGGTAAGCAGAGGGAGGTCCTGAGTCTCACCTGTGAGCGAGGAGAAGTGATGTCCGGTCCTACAGGGCTGCAGGCAGAATCAAGTCATCCTCTGAGGCCAGGAGTTCTGCTCTCAAAGTCCCCGCAAGAAAGGACACGCTTGGGTCCCGTGACGTCAATCTAAGGAGCCGGGCACCTACCAGACTGTTTCCAGCATCAATAGCTTCTTATCAATCTGGAGATTGGGATTGACATATATACACTAATATGTATAAAATGGATAACTAATAAGAACTTGCTGTATAAATAAATAAATTAAATTAAATTAAAAAAATTCTATTGATAATGAGTTCTTCTTAGTCTTTCCTGAACCTGTTTAAGGATTCAGCTCTTCAATTTCATGGGGTATCTCTCGAGAGCAAAAAGACAGTGTGGATGTCATAGTCTCTACATCTTACAGGAATTATCTTACATTTTTAAAAGGGGGGAGCCTGTCTACCTCTATCATACTTTGATAGTGTACCTCTCCTTTTGTGAAAGTAAAATCTTACATTCATTCTATCTGCATATAGAATTTTTGGTTTCTCTACAGTTTTTGGTTACTATCTGCTCACTCCAGAGTTCAGTAATCCTGCTATTACCCACTCCCCTCCCACTATCCCCTCCATCTGGAACTACTCTCTTCTCCAGATCTCAGGGGGACATCACTTCTTCCACAGTGTGGATTCCTTTCCACGTGCGTTTTTTCGAGAATCTCCTCCATGGGATCTAGGATACGACGCAGTTGCAGAGACCGCACTGGCTCTGAAGATGGACTTAATGTCAGCACCTAGCACAGAGCCCAAAACATGAGAAATGCTGGCACATATGTGAAGGAAAAATTGCTGCAAATTTTCCTTCTGCACAGCTGGAGGGTAGATTTTTGTTTGGTTTTCTTGTTTGTAGCACATACCTCTAAAAAATTAGCTGGACCTTTGCTTGGTGTTTAGATGTATAGTGTCGCTTCCACTTGCTTTTAACCAAGTGTTTTAGATGGTCACAGGCTCCCTGGGAGCTTTTGGTTTTAAATATTTTACCGTGATTTCCCCCAACGATTAACTGAGATTCATTACCCCTCACGTGCACCCTTACGAATTCTCCTTCAGCTTCCGTTCAGCTTCTTTTTGAAGATGACAGCTCAGAACACCTTAATTATTGGTGATTCTATTTCTCCTCGTGCAGATTTCATCATTCTTTGGAAATATCAATTGTATGTCATGGGCAAATCCGATATTTTCTTAATGTCTCAGCAATCCAGCAGCGCTCTAGCCCTGCTGTGTTGATGGCAGTCCTCGTGCTGGTGCAGGAGAGGTGGGAACGGTGATCTGGAGACACAAAAACACCAGTTTGGCCTTGAGAGGAGAATTCCCAACAAGTCAACACCCACTTACGTCATCCAGGTCTCGGCAGAAGGGCCAAGTGGGCCCAGGCCTCTCCCACAGCCCAGCACACCGACCCTGAGACCCTGACGGGGAAGGCAAGCGGGGCGTCTGATCTACAGGTTTCCATCGCGTCCTTGTACTGAGCTGCACTTTGCCGAGGAGGGTGGGCACAGGGCGTGGGGCGATGAGGAAAGAGGTAGGAGGTCTACGGGGATAAGCTGGGAGCTCTGAGTCAGTTTGAAAGCCAGCTGTGGACATAGCTGACTATGCATTGTGCTTTGGAAAGCAGGGCTGTGCGGACCCAAAGCTTGCCCTGAGAGGGCTGGGGAAAGGAGTCCCTGACCAATTATTGGGTAGCCTGAACTTTATCATCTTTGGAAACATTGCGAAGTTCTGGAGTGGTCTGCACCTCTAACATTTGATCAATGGAATCACACCTGAAAGAATGGATGGTCCAATTTACACGTATATTACATCTAAAATAGATTATATAATGAAAGTACTCATTATTGACAAGAAGTGATTTAAAGTTTTTACAAGAAAGAAGTGGTACAGCTGAGTAAAGCAAATGTGTGTGTTCACATATATATACACGTGTATATATGCATACACACACACACACGCACCCACATGCACCTGTTAATATATATTCGCAGAAGAAAAGAGCACAGCGTAACATGAGGCTCTAAGAGCTGCTAACTTCACAGCACAGGTGGGAAATCCAAAACCCCGCGTTCTCACTGTGTTATATTAGCAGCACAGTCATGGCTCTGTGGTTGATAATATCAAATAATCTGCTTAGCTCACAAGTATGTCCGTGGGCGTCAGGAAAATGCCCTTCCGGACCAGCCTGCACGGAGTAGGAGCCCGTCTCCGCTGGCGTTACTTTGTGGGATCACTGTACGTTGAGCCTTCCGTCTGAAGATGGACGGTAAGGAATGTAATCTGCAAAGGTCTTGTGTTACAGGAATTCATTGGTTCTTTGGAAATACATCCACCCAGCTTCTGGTCCCAACACTATTATGTCTGTGGAAATTTAAGCCAGTCTTTGATATCTATTTACTAAAGTAAAGATACTACTAGCTCTACCTAACTCATTGTTGTTGAGAATTAGCTGGGAAACTATAAGGGAAAGCCCCTTGGGAAAAGTATAGACACATCCTCACAGATTTGTTATGGGTGATGGTGGCAGCGGGTACAGTCAGAGAGTGCTGACACCTGCAAAAAAGGAAGCCACGCTCCTCAGAGACCCGAAGCATAGTGAAGCTCGGCCAGACCCTGTGAATCTCCCATGACTGAGCATGCTGGTCCACTGGTCCACTAGGAACTGGTGTCTCGTTATCTGAACTGGAGAAGTGGGGAATCTGAGCAGAAGCTCTCGCGAGCTCAGTGCTTTGCCCCAGTGCCATCTGGCGTTGCGAGCGCCTGTGTGAATTGGCTGAGTGCCTTCTACTCTACGGTGTGGTCGCTTACCCTTGGCGCCCCTCACCATCCCTGGCTGGTGGCGGAGACTCTGCCTGTGTTGAATCGAGTCGTGTCCTGCTCGTGAAGACAAGAGGCCTCCATGGAGGAGAAGACACGGATGAACACAAGGCCAAGGGCTGCGTCCCAGACCCTCCTCTCGAGAGCAGCCCTCCAAACCCCACGCGGTGGCAGCAGAAGGAAGAGTTCCAAGGTGGGGCCTGTGTCCATGCCTCTGGAGCCTATGTCTCTGTAAGACCCAGGTGTCCTCGGGGTGAGTTCCAGTTGTTGGTAATGTTTAGAACACAAGGCGCTTTTCCCCATGAAAGCCAGGGTGACCTCAGGCAGGAACCCCGAATGGAGTCCTTGCTCCATGCAAGGAGCCAATGCTGGGAGGAAGGGGGTGGAAAAGAGGGGACAGTCAAGAAGCACGAGGGGACACCTCTGCGGGAGACATACCAAGAGTCCACACCTCCCAGCCACAGGCTCCCGGGACTCTAGCTGTGGCCCTGCGGCCATGGGAGCAGCCATGTCCCCAGGGTCACTGGTCCTCCCCCACCTGCCACAGGTAGGCCACTCCCCCATTCAGAGTCTCACCACGAGACCCTGGGTGCCCACTGTGAGCCTGCTAGCAGCACCGGGGACTCAGGGCTCATGGCCAGAGCCCTGAGGACACTGCATTGTGATGCACGGACTCTGATGACTTTCCTCATTGTCTGAGTCACTGGGGGTCTCTCACCGGTTCCTCTTCCTCAGCCCCAGGCACTTGTAACAGGTTGGCTTACGTTCCCCCAAAAGATGGGCCCAAGTCCTAACCCCTAGTACATGTGACTTTGACCTCATTTGGAAATAGTGCCTCCGCAGCGGCTGTTAATTTAAAGATGTCAAGTTGAAGTCTTCCCAGACTTGGGATGGGCTCTTAATCCAGCAGCCGGGGTCCTCCTAAGAGAAAGGAGAGGCAGATTCGAGGCAGAGACACAGGGAAGAAGACCCTGTGGAGATGCAGACAGACACTGGAGGGATGCTGTCCCAGGCCAGGGACGGCGGCCACTGCCAGGAACTGGATGACGCGGTGGGCTCCTCTCCTGGAGCCTCTGGAAGGAACTTGGCCCCGCTGACACCCTGACTTCAGACTCCTGGCCTCCAGAACCGTGATGGGTACGATTCTGTGGCAAGCCACAAAGTTTGTGGTCATTTCGATGGCTGCTCTGGACAGGAGCTGGGACGGCCTGCAGTCACATGGCGGGTGTCCAGCCCACACCCTCCTCTTCCACCCCCTATGCTTTCCTCACTAACGTGGACGAGCTTGTACTCGCATGTGTACACATACAACACGCGGGTACACAAAGACATTTAACATCCAGGAGTCGGTACCTGGAAACCTCAGGTGGTCCTGGGAAGGGCTCTGTCCAGCAGAACCGCGACTTTACCCCTCACTCGAAGTGGCTGTACCGGCTGTCCTTTTCCCGTAAGTTTCTGGATGGGATCAGGCACAAGCCCTCTGTGACCCGTGAATGTCAAGGAACACACGGTGCTTCCTAAGGCTGTCCTTGACCTGAAGTGAAGGGGGCGCACCCTCCCCCGAATCTGGGCCGTTTCACTTGTCTTCTCCGTGGCCTGTCATCTCACTTTGGAATGCAGCATCTGTTCAATCTTGGCGACGTACAAAATTCCTATGTTAACCTTTTATTGCTCATTAAATAGGGGAAGGCTGGTTCCTCACGGCAAAATGTTTGCTCTTCCAAATACGAGGGACTTGATACCCAGAAGACGAAGTCCAAAGATGCGACTTAGATGCGGAGATGAGGCTTTCCTCGCTCTTTGTGTTTGTCGCCAGAATTGTCGATCAATATCCCCAAAGCTCTGGCGCTGCATTGCCCTGATTGGAAACCCCGGGCTCAGTTAAGCGGTCAAAGCCACGGGAGGAAGGCTGAAGTTCAAAGGCAAAGTGTGGGGAGAGGGAGGAAGAGGCTAATTGGGCAGAAAGGAAGGACGGCTGGCTTGTCCCCTCCCCGAGGAGCCGGTTCTTCATGCGTGAGGGGTCCCGAAGTGGAAAGCCGGGTTCAGACTCTTCCTGCTGTGAAAATAGCAGTTCTTACAGGTATTAGGGAAAATCTGTGCAGAGCCGTGATGTGTGTTTTAGAGCCCCCCGAGGAGGAAAAATGCAGTTTGGGGAGGACGGCCAGGGTTTGGGGAATGTAGTTCAGGGAAGAATTCCATGAGCAAATCTGGCTAAGTTACCAAGTCCACAGAAAGGTGACTGGAGCCAATTCAATAATACTCCACAACAACAGACACGCAAGTCACTGAAAAACGTAGATCTTCTCTGTCTAAAGTTTAATTCAGAGCCTGGGCTGTAATAAACAGAGCTAGAATGAATGAAAACCTGTTTTCAGACATATTTTCAAAACAGGAGTGGGTGACAATGAACAAGTCACTGTCAGCCACACCGGGTCTTCATAACAATGAAGGGAGCAGTGGATTTTTAGGCCAGTTCACAGGAAAGCAGCTAAGCTTCTGACTAATTGATGGCCTTTTCAGCATTCGACCTGCCCAGTGACCTCTGAAGCAGTGACTTAGCTGAAAAAGGAGGCCAACCAAAGAAGGCAGTTAAAAATAGAGTGTCAAGCTCAATTAACTCAGCCTAGAGGAGATGGGAATTATAGTTTGGGAACTCGAGATTGAAGGAGGACTTATGGAGGGCTGGAAACTTCCAATTCAGAGAAAAAGGAATGCTTCCCGGCATGGGATGACGTTCCTAGCGGCACAGGCTGTGCTCACTCACCCGAGGGCACCACTCAGAGATGCGGCCGGTCCTGACCTCCCCCTGGGCATCTGGTTCAGTCTGAACAGGGGCTGACAGGAGGGGAAGAGAGGGGCAAAGACCACCGGCAGCTGTGACTCTAAATTGGGATGAAGAGGGTCTGGGCTCTGCGTCTTAGAGTGTGGCCAGAAGCAGGGGCAGGTGCCCAGAGACGGCCACCAGGGCTGGAGCAGAGCCTCAGCCTGGCTCTCGGTGCCCCTTTCCCCCCAGGCACCAGCGCCTTCCTCCAGGCCTCAAGAAATAACCCGAGATTGTCGGAGTGAGACGAGCTGGGGCCTGGAGAGGCAGAACCGGCTCAGATCTGCACGAGACACTTGCTACCTGTGTGGCCTCGGGCATAGTCTCTGAACTGCAGGGTTGTGACCCACAGAAGGAGATTAACTTCAGCCTGTGTCACTGGGCATTGGCTGGGAATTCACACCACGAGCCCTAAAGCCCTGCACAGATTCTAACCGCAGGAATTTCACTGTGGCATGAATGTGTATCAGTCAGCTCAGGCTGTCGCTGCCATAACAAAATACCACAGACAGAGGGAGGAGTGGGGGCGGGGCTCAAACAACAGAAACTTATTTCCTCACAGCCTGGAGGCTGGACGTCCAAGAGCCAGGTGTCGGCAAGACGCTCTTCTCCCAGTGTCTTCACATCATCCTCCCTCTGTGTCCAAGTGTCCCCTTTTTAAAGGGCCATCAGCCTTACTGGATCAGGGCTGCCCCATCACCTCGCTTAGCCTGACTACTGTGTAAAGACCCTCCCTCCAAATAAGGTCAACTTCTGAGGCTCTGGGGGTTAGGATTTCAACACAGGGATTTTGGAGGGTACAAATCAACCCATAGCAAGAATAAATGTGCCTCAAATTCATGATAATATTTTTTACTGAAGAGCCAGAAACATTGTCCAGCTTTACAGTAACAGGTCTCAGTCTTGGTTACTGTTAGAATAATTGGGGGAGAGTTTATCACCTTGAGGCCCAGGCTACACCCCAGATCACGTAAGTCAGAACCCTCAGGGGTGGGATCTGGGCACTGGTGTATTTTAACACTTGCTGGTACCAACGTGGAGAACTACTGCCTTAAACAGACTGGAGGGCTGGGGCTGATTCCATTTCGATGGGGCAGACCTTGCTCCCCTGAGGATTTCTGTTCTCCGTTGGAAGTTTAGGAGGCACCCGATTCTTGAGCAGGCTTTAGGTGAGTCGAAAATTTGGAGTAGAAGCTAGGAAGTAGTCTCTGTGGTTAAAAGAAGAAAACAAATGCTCAGCAGAGCACAGCCCTCAGAGGAGATGCTCACTCCAGGGCCCACGAGCACGGAAGGGGCTGTCCATGCAGAGAGGACGCAGGACGGGGTCCGGATGCCTGTGGGCTGTGCCAGCCTCTGGGGCCAGAGCGAGGTCACCCCAGGAGGGTTCCTGGAAAAGGCAGGCTGTTATCACGGCAGAAGCCGGAGTTCTGAAAACCCAGATGCCGAGATATTTTCCAGTTTCTGGGCTCCTTAGCCCTACCTTGATTTTTAGTAATTCTTTTTGGAAGTTTCAGTGACGTCAAGGGGAGCAAAGAGGCCCTTCTGCTCACCCTTGGACCTGGCAAGTACCCTTGGTGAGGTCTCAGGGTGGATACAGTAGCATCAACGGGAACCCCTCATTGGAGGTGAAACCCAGAGGACCAAGGTGGGCTGCTCGCCCAGTCACCCCTCCTCAGCGAGCCCCCCTCCTCGCCTTCCTTCCTTCCTTCGCCCATTCATTGTCCCCACAGTCGCGGACAACCCTCAGTGTGCCCAGCCCTGCCCTGCACCTGGATGAGGCGCGAGGGAGATGGACCAGATGCTCGCCTGGCTGGAGCTTATAACTTACGGGAGCAAATTAACGATCAGTATGCATCAGCTTCAGGGGGTGAGAAATGCTATAAGAAAAGGACAACTAGGTAGGGGGATAGAAGAAGCACAGGTGGGCACTGGAAGGTACTCTTCCATCCAGGGAACCAGGGAGAACAGAGTAAAAACGTGACGGAGCTGAAGGCCGCACTTGTTTCTTCCTGAGACTCAAGCTGGTGTTTCCTTAGCTTCGCAGTTTACAGAGAACCTCCCGGTCCAGCCAGTCCACTGTCTGACATCATGCCCACAGTGGCCCCTGAGTGGAGACAGCAGGCGTTGCTGTTTCTGTTGTCAGGTGACAAGTCTGCCATGGGATGCAGCAGCCAGACTGACGCCCATGGCCCCTCACGCTTTGTCCAACCCTGATGTCCGTGTCTCCAGTGACAACCGAATGGAGAGGAAAGGAGGAAGCAGCCCACGTCGGGGACCTTGCCTGTGGACAGCAGGCAGGCTGTGCCAAGCCATTGCCACCTTTGCTTCTCTCAGC